>NC_081302.1:5010000-7510000 GCF_030435805.1 Mustela lutreola
GAATCTATTTCTGAAACCAAGACGCTGTTATGAGAGTTAGTATTTTGAATAAATGTGAATGACCTCTGGGTGTTCGTCACAGCAAACTGACCACCGGAAAGCGTAAAATGCAAACTGAAGGGCTTGCTCCTGCTTGTTCACCAGCTCGCCCGGATGAGGGTGATGGCTTGTTCACCCGCTCGCCCGGATGAGGGTGATGTTGTTTCTTCCTGACAAGCTCCCCGTTGTGCATTCCTTTTCTCCTCCTGCTCTAAGGTGGCGGGGACGGAGCAGGTTCCATTACGTTCCATCTCGGCTCTAATCCCTTGCTGCCCCGAGAAGTGGAAAATGCAATTAAATGCACTTCTGAAAGCTGCCCCCAGAGGGCTGTTTACAATATTGTCTGCATTAAACAGGCTGGGCAAGGCCATGCGGCCTCTCTCTTTGCATCTGGTGGCTTTACCCAGCTTTGGGAAACCCGTTTGCAAATTAAAGCATTCAATCAGCTGGTGTAGGAATAAATCCCAGTTTGTTATAAAAGAATATAGTTTAAATAAACACTCCTGGGAGCTTTATGTGGACTCAGGTTTCAGGATGGGAGGGCTGGCGGGAGACTCCATGGGGGCTGAATTCGGGCTCCATTTTGCTCAGAAAATGTCAGTGGACTTTAAATATTAACAGACCTTAAAAGGGCCTTAAAAATAGGATTTTTAACCGAGCAGGACTTTTCCTCCCTCACCTTCCATGTCAGTCCATTATCTGGTTAAGCAGAAACCTCACGAAAGCTACCCATTTCTTTAGGTGAGGGATACAGCTTTCCCGTCAGAGTATGTTCCACTGGCTTCTCTCCCAACGAAGAGAGCTAAGTCGCAGGCGGGTCGGAGCCAGCAGCAGGTGAGACATGTTCTTGGCTCCACCTGGTGCTGGTGGGTGGCCACGGTCAGGACATGGAGGCTCTTGGTGATGCCATTTGCCTGTTTAAATAGAAGACGTCGGGTGGCCGAGGTGGTCACACTTTCTACCGACGGCGTCCTTGCTCTGTCTTTAAGGGCCTGGGAACGAGACGGGGTGGGCACACGGAGCAAAGACTTCTCCCGCGTGTTTCCTCAAACGGTGGCCAGTTCCCACCCTGTGACCTCCTCCGGCAGATCCCCTTTCCCTCTCCGAAATGCTGCTTTCTCTTTCCGTTGGTTAATGATCATGTTCCCAGGCATCGCCCACGCATGGCCGGGTCTATGCCAGAGGCGACCAAGTGGGAGCTCCGGCCTCAGGGGTCCTTCACTGCCTGCTGCATCCTTTCTTCTCTGTCTTTATTTCATTTTCACTGGTAAAATGTTGGCATTTTCCCGCAGAATCATGAAAAGCTGGTCTCTGCTGTCCACTGCTTCCCCCAATGCGGACAGTTTCAGAGCACAGACATTTCGTCTCCTGTCTGTATTTGTCCTTTTCCGCTCCATCTCTGTCCTCCAGTGTCCCCTCTCTGTCTCTGTCTGCCCGTCCCCCTCTCTTGCTCTGCCTCTGTCTCCTCCCCTCCATGCACTGCTCTCCTCCTGTAAGGCGGTAAGCAAACCCAAGACGACTTGCAATTCTCTTCAGTAGCAGCAGCAAATGTGTTGAGAGGCTGATATGAGTCAAGCACAGGGCTAAGTGCCTGGGATCAAAAGAGCCATCACAGAAGGACACCAGTCCCCGAGTTTCCCAGAGCCTTTCATCAGGGAACACTCTCAGCTTCACAAAGGCATTCAGTCCCACTCATCCACAAGCCCAAAGTGACCATGAAGCTTGTGTGTCAGTCTTCTCTGACCACACGCCCATGGGTGTCACTGTCCCATGAGGATGAGGAACCCCCATGCTCATACAGTCACAGCACCCTCCTCCCCCCAGCACACTGGACCAGCCTTTGTAATTATTTTCAGTTAAGCTCTCTTTTCCCCTGTTGGGATTAAGGTCTTAGCATGACTCTAAGCCCCCGGAGCTAGCATCTTGTCATCATACCTGTGTCTTACCAGCTCTATCTTCTAGGCTGGACTTCAAACTGCATCCTGAAGCCAGGTGCCGGGGGGCCCTCCTGGGTCCCACCTGACCCCAGCATTCTGTAACATGCGTGTCCATCAATGTGCCTCTCAACCAAGATGGTAACTCTGTGCACAGAAGCACTGGCCAGGAGGAAACTGGGGAGGTCTTCTGGTCACCCTTCTCAAGGGTGGTCAGCTTTGCTCTTCCCCACACATAGCCCTTCCAGGCTGGGCTTCCAGGGTTCAGTGAGTTTCAGGTTTCAGGTTTCAGTGTGTCCCATGACTCCTTCCACCCCACTCAGGACTCCATGAAGAGATAAGTTCATGATCTGGTTACAAAGACTTACATTTGGCAGAACATAAATAACAAGTCAGTCATGTTTATAGTATTGCTACAAACAAGAACTTTCACAACAGGGGAAGCAGGAATTAGGAGAAAGTAGGAAACTTGCAGTAGACTCACAGAGGCAAGTGTTCTGAGGGGCCTAACAATGAATACAAAGTCGAGAAAGGGGAATGATACGTAGGGACAAGGACTAAGACTAACATGC
Organism: Mustela lutreola; assembly: GCF_030435805.1. Taxonomy (NCBI): domain Eukaryota; kingdom Metazoa; phylum Chordata; class Mammalia; order Carnivora; family Mustelidae; genus Mustela; species Mustela lutreola. The sequence goes on from NC_081302.1 coordinate 5,012,546, forward strand.
GAATGTGGGAAGTGGAGACCTATAGGCTTCACTTGGGATGTGATGACAAATCTTCAGAGACTTCACTGAAGTCAGACAGGGGGGTATACCAGGTTAAGCAGTAAAAGGAAATTTCCATTGACAGCCAAGAGAATGGGCTTCTAATCTCAGCTCTCTCTTGGCCAGGATGTATCATTTTGGACAATTATTTATCCCCCACTGACCTTATTTAATTAATGTTTTAGATATTAAGGCGTGTGTAGATGGGATCAATGATGATTTTTGTGATGATGTACTATGTAATAAGGTGACTCTGAGGGACTCTAGAAGAATTCTGAAGGAAAGACAATTTTATGGAGTTAGAGAAATCAATAAGGAGTACCTCACGTGTTGAGCAAGTGGGCAAAAATGTAACAGGAGGGAAATTAACTAAAGGACCTTTATAATTATGGTGTCATGAGTGCAGTGAGTATAAGAAAACAGAATAGAACGTGAGAGACTTTGAAATGAAGGAAATTTACAGAATGATTTTGTAACTAGAAATGGAAGAGGTGAAAAGGAAAAGTCATAATGACATAGGGTTTTTAGCTGAGTTATAGCAAGAATGATAGGGCTATCACTCAAAATTAAGCAATTTGGAATAGGGATGACAAAGTTTTCTGTGAAAGGCCAGAGAGTGAAAAATTTCTGTGGCCAAAGTGTCTCTGTCAACATCGCTTAATTCTGCTATTACAGCACAATGGGAGCTGTAGATAACATGTAAACAGATGGTCATGGTTGTGTTCCAATAAAACTTTATTTGTAAAAACAGACAGTAGGCCAGATTTGGCCCATGGATGGTAATCTGCTGACCCCTATGCTAGATGAGTTGACATTTGAAAAGTTGATTTTTGAGAAATGACAGATTTAAATACTTACGGTGTCTAACAGGTATCACACTTGTGTGAATCCACTCATTTTAAGTCATAAGGAATGGTGGAGTCTGCAGCAGAATGAAAAGTTTACATTACATGTGATGAAATTGGAATTCGAAACATTAAAAATAAATGTTGTATGAGCTCATCGAAACAAGTGGCAGACATGGGAACAGGGCATCCGGCAGAGATAACCTGAAGTGGCTAAATCACAGGGTGAGATTCTGGAGTTATCTACAGAAACTTGATGACCGGTTCTATGAGTTTGACTTGTCTTGGGAGAAATTAGAAAGAAATAACGAATTTTAGTGTGAAGTCCCAGAACACACCCACTTTAGAGAACAGAAGAATGTGGAAGTCACAAAAGGGGAGACCCAAGAAACAAGAGGATAATGGAGGAGAAAATATTTCCCGAGGAACTGAAGATGGAAGAGTGTGAAGAAGCAACAGTCGGGCCATTAGGATGCTTTGCTCCTCAGCAGTCCCACAGAACACGAACTGATGGGAGACTCATCTGCTTGGAGCATGAAGAGTGCTGATGTCCTTGGAGAGGTTGTCTCAGCGGAGAAGTGTGAGTGGGAACTTCAGCGGTTTAGGCTACATTGTGAGGGTAAGACATGGTTAGGAGCACAACCCTATAGACAGAGCATTTGATGGAGGAACAGACAGGTCTGGGTTCAACCCTCTGCTCAGATTCTCCTTAGCTACTGACTTGCAACTTTATCTTGTTGTAGTTAATTAAATCTCTCTGAGATTCAGTTCTGTTATCTTTAAAATGAGGAAGTTATTCTCCCTCTTCAGGATTGCGATGCAAGTGGAAATGAGGCAGATACACACACACCGTCCTACTCCACTCTCCACACTTGTGTCCCTCTGCTCTCACCTCCCAATCCTCTTGGAATGAGGATCTCAACACCCAGGTATATCCTGGCCTAAATCAACCACAAGTTCTGGTCCGTGTGACAACCTAAAGGGTCAAGTTGAAGCCATGAGATAGTCACATGTTCTTCACGTCAGAGAACATACCAGCAAGAACCAGAACTTGCTTGTACATCTGCTCAACCAGTTGGGATCCAGTGCAATGTTGGGAGGTGGTTGTTTTTTGTTTTTTTTTTTTTTTCACTCTATGTGCTTTTATGCTAAAGAAGAAGACAGAAAGAATTTTTTTAAATGTTAAATAATTTTCTTTACTATCTTTTGAAGAAGAAAGACTTTTATTTCAAGATGAATAACAGATAAGAAGAAAGGATTCTACCCTATGATTAAGTCAATATGAATGTAAGGCCATTGTGAATTCATTTTTTCCTAATTGTCAAGTACATGAATTAAAGTTTTAAAGTCTCAGAAAATTAATGTCTAACATTATTTCAATTGCTTTAAGATCGTATCACCCTACAGACCAAAGATTCAGAGATTTTTTTTAATAAGAATATTTTGGATTCCATATTTAACAAATAGTTGATTCATACAATACAGGTTTGAACTGTGTGGGTCCACTTACATATGGACTTTTTATAGTTCATACTATAAATGTATTTTCTCTTTTTAATGATTTTCTTAGTAACACCTTTTTTTCTCTAGCTTACTTTATTGTATGATAATATAAAACAGATATAACATAAAGCATCACAAGTGTTAATCCACTGTTTATATTATCGGTAAGGCTTCCAGTTAATAGCAGACTACTAGTAGTTAAGTGTTTGGGGAGTCAAAAATTATATACGGGTTTTTGACTGCATGAGAGTTGGACAACAACAACCCCCACATTGTTCAAGGGTCAACTATAATTTGTAATAAAATTAATGTATTTTGCAAACGTCTCATATAAAGGCCTGGCACACTTCTGAAGTTATTAGCCTAATTTAAAAAACACTTTACAGTGACTTTGTTTAGTACTTTATTAAATATCAATCCCCAAACTTTTAAGATGAACTTTATAATACCTTTATTTAAGATGAGGAAATTGATCCTACAAAGGTTAATTAATTATCATGAAAGGTCTCAACTTTTTTTCTACCTGGTCTCATCTGTAATGTTTCTCCTTGCATAAGAGAAATATTTACTTCTCCAGAGACCCCTGTAAAACCTGAAAACCATTAGGAAGACTCTGGTTTGCATCTTCACCTTCACTTGAGGCAGATCCAGTTCCTAGAATAACTATCTGTCATCTCAAGAGTGAGAGGCTGGGATGGTTGGAAAATATGAATAAGCCAAGCAGAGTTGGGGGCACGGCTGGAGAACCGAGACACAATGTGGGTAACCAGCCATCCATACCACAATTTCCTAAGTTATGGCACAAAATAAATTTCAATCTGAATTTCCCCCTATGTCTGAGAAGTTTAACCTTGCAGATGGACACCTAAGAGGAATCTTAAGCATAAGATTTCTAGGAGACTTGGTACCTTTGCAACAGAGAGGCGGACGGGGCTAGTGAGGAACCTTTAAGAAAGCTGACTCTAAAGGCAAAGAGTTTACAATGGAGGAAAAAGGACAGAATGCATTCTTTCATTCGCTGATCAGATGATTGTCATCTCCTTGATAGTAGATGAATGCGAAGCATGGAGAAGATAGTGACGGACAAGACACAGTCAGTCCTCTCCAGGATCTTTCCTGCAGACAACAACCTTGAGATTTGAAGCACTGAGTGGCTGGGGAGATGGGCAACAATCCAGTCCCTGAGGAGAGGGCTGGCCAGCCAAACCAAGTCAGCTGGAATCCAGGGCCGAATTCCATTCTCAGAAGGGAATAATGGTACAAGACAGGAAACCAAGACAGACACTCGGCCCCAGACTAAACAAACACAGGGGAGTAGTGGGGTAAGATTATAACTTGATGCACAGGGAGTGAAGAGAGGCTCTGCATGGACTCCAGGAAGGATAAGCATGAACTGAGACTAACTTTAGACCCCACCCAGTGAAGAATGGATCCACCAGCTGAAGAGCATCTGAGGCTGGGTGGGACTTAACCAAGACGAACTGAGACTTAGTCTTTGGATAACAATTATCACATGGTGTCTCCTAAGTAGTTAATTTTGGTGTGTACTTTTAAAGTTAACTTTTATCTCTGAAACTTTCATGTTTTCCCTCTGTCCAAAATTTAGATTACTGTGAATATTATAAAAGAAGTCCAAGTTGATTATATCTTCTAAAAAGTAAGACATTGAATTTGTTATTTTTAGTGTATTCATGTCACTCTAATAAACACCCATGGTACTATCCCTCAGATGTGAAAGAGGAATATATGGTCAAGTAGATAAAATATCCTGGATATTTTAAATTAACTCTTTAGACCTATTATCTGACATGTGGCAAAATAGGTTATCAATGGAAATTTTTAGGTTTAGGTGGAACATTAGAATAATACCATTTTCCAAGTATTTCCAGATTTTTCTAATTTTATGTTTTTTTAATACTATAAACTACTAAAGCAATCCACATTTTTAAGAGGGCACATAAATAGCATTTCCTGCAAGGGTTACTGGCAAAGAATATGGCTTTAGTTTTCTTGTACCCCAAATACCCAAAAGTCTACTGGGAGTGTTAGCAATTGCTAAAAATTATTTGATTTGTATTTCAAGTAAATTTGAGCTGACTCAACATTTTTACCTATTGGGTATACAGATGATCTCTGAATTAGGATGGTTTGATGAGACTTTACAATGATGCAAAAAGACTTTACGATGATTCAGGAGAAACTGAACTTCAAATTTGGAATTTGGATTTTGTCCCAGGCCAGCAATACGCAGTTTGGTCCTCTGTCTTGATCCTGGGAAGCAGACACATGTCTCTCAGTCAGCATGTAGTCATGAAGGTCAACAGCGGATATGCGGACAACAATTGTGCACCCATGCATCACTTTCAGTACTGTATTCAGTACTGAATACACGAGATATTGTGCATTTTCTTATCAAATAGGCTCTGTGCTCAATGATTTTGCCCAACTGTAGGCTAATATATGTGCTCTGAGCAACTTTAAGGCAGGCTAGGCTAAGCTTCGGTGTCTGGTAGGTTAGGTGTATTAAATGCATTTTTGATGTATGATATTTTCAATTTACAACAGTTTTTTTAGGGGGAAAGGGCAGAAGGGGAAGAAAAGAGAATCTTAAGGAGGCTCCATGCCCAGTGTGGAACCCAACGCAGGACTGAATCTCACAACCCTGAGATCATGACCTGAGCTGAAATCAAGAGTCAGACACTTAATAGACTGAGCCACCCAGGAACCCCTACAATAGGTTTTTCAGGAGGTAATCCCACTATAGGTTGAGGAAGCTCTGTATGGTGAGACTTGTGTTAGGCCCTACTGGAGAAAGACCACCAGGATGGTTTCAGGCAATATCCTGAAAAACTGATCTGGAAGGTCTCCAAGAGCCGGAAAATATCCATTTTCCTACCATAACTGAAATGTTTGGAATACTTACATAGATGAAGGGAGTTTTAGAAGTACACAATGAATCACCAGTGAACCAGGGCTGAGTGTTCATGCATTCAGCAAATTTTTATAGACCTTCTGCTCCATGCCACATACAATGTAGGCCAGGGATACAGGGAAGCCTAAATCAAAGATTCTAAACTCAAGGAACTTCCACTCTTATGGGGAGCTCAGAGAACAAGCAAGAAATCACAGAAGAGCACTGTCCCTGGCTCATAGCAACAGCAGTCCTACTTGGCCAGAAGTAATCAAACAGCATATTTAAAGGTACAAAAACCCAGCACCAATCTTAGAAATAAATGCTAATACTACTAACTCCTTCTTTAAAATATTTTTCCAATTCTTCCATTCCATTTCATTCATTCAGTCATCCAAATACCTGCTCAGTAGCTTATGCCAAACACTTGGTGAGGCGATACAACTACAAACTTGATACAAACTTGACCCTTTCCACCGTTTAAGACCATATACATGCATTGAGGAATAATGCATGTAAATGACATTACTAAATGTGCTGATAGATACATAGATAGATAGATAGATAGATAGATGATAGATAGAGATCTCAATGCAGAAATTCACAAGAAGAAGTGCTCAATTTTGTGTGCTGGGTATAAGGGGAAGGAAGGCTTCCAAGAAGAAGAACGTTTCACTGGAGTTAAGCAGAATTTCATTACACACGAGGAACTCAGGAAAAGTCTCCCAGGTACAGGGGCAGCTAGGATAACAGCAAAAATATTTTGGAAACAGCAAGAAATGTGGCTGGGCAAAGAAATTTTGGAAACAGCCGGAGATGGTCCCACAGAGACAGGGAAGAAAGATTTTTTCTTTGACACTCAAAGGTAGTCTGGAGCAGGCAGTGAAAGGCTTTGCAGACTTTGTGGTGTTTCATTTGATTAGAATCATCCAATTGTCTACACGTAAGCACTGGACATCCTGTCTGTGTGTACTCACGACTATCCTCATGTGACTTCCAGTGGGGAGGAAATCACTATGTACATAACCTTAGAAGATAATTATTTATCACTATATTATAATCTACATAGAGTGGTCGTTAGCAGTCACTCTTCTCAGCCATAAAAGGCCATTAATAAGGTGAAAGACTTAGATATACAGCGAGGGCGATTTGCTCAGAGTTTTATTTCAGTGATGGAGAATACAATATAAATCACATTTTAGTGATGATGAAATGTGTGACAGCAAATCTAAGTGTCATATATCATAAGGAGGATTTTGTCAAACATCGTATTTCATTCTGCTGACACAAAACTATCAAACATCTCAGACACCTTCTCTGCCTGACTACATAAATTTTATGTCAATTTTATTGCCATTTTGTTAATGAAATATAAAAATTAAATGTATTGCAATGAAACTGCAAAATAAGTCGTATTCCACTTGCCTTTGAGTTTAAGAAAAATAGATTGGAATTAATGATAATCAGGTACTGAGCCCAATGGGAAGAAAAGAGTGAAAGCGTATAAAATAATCTGATTGCTATTCTCTACCTTTCTTCCCTTCAGATTTCGTTTGCTTGGGAATCTGTATTGAGATAAGTCGAAAATTATTCTCTACGAGCCAGGATTGATTGACTAATTGATTAACGTTTTTTAAATTATTGGGTATAGTACACTAAACCTGATCTTTTGTTTAATTAATTTCATGATAGCACTCTGATGAAGAAACAAAGGGGCCAAATCATAGATCCTTACCCTATAGATTCATGAAGTCGTAAGCAAAATGCAGCTGCGAAACGGCAGTGTAGCTAGCCGCTTCCGTTCAGGGAGCATTCATTTGTCTCCAGCTCTGTGCCAGACCCTGTGCCTGTAAATAGCCTCATCATGACCTCATTACATTTGTGCTCAGGTTTTCAACATCATTTCTACGTTTTCCCAACCCATCCTGCGCAGAATGGATGATACTAGGAAGGTGAGCCACATGGAAGATGCTAGGAGAATCAGACATAGCACGGAAGAGCCCCAGCCCAGCTCGATTTCTGAGCTCCCAGGGAGCTAGATAAACTCACAGCAGAATGCCAGGAGGTCAGGACGGCCGGTGGCTGCATGGCTAACCTACTGAATGAGATGACCCCAGAGGCTGTGTCCCCACTTCCACGAGCATCACACATATCCTCTGAGTCAATAAAGGTTACATAAAGGTGCAGGAAATGTGAGCAAGACAACCAAGACGGACATTTGGGCTGATGGCAGGACTTTCATCAAGTATCAGAGACAGAACCTCCTAATGATGATTCCAACATAGGACACTGAAAACAATTGTCCTCTATAAATTGGCTCTTGACTTGAAGAAAACAGAAATATATATAAACAGGGGTGAAGGGCATTTGATACAGGCTAAGGCTTGATTTTCTCAGGCTCTGCCCCTTGCAGCAATGAGTGAATCAGTTCTAAGCTTATCTAACTGTTGCTGGAGCAAAAGATCAGCTCATCAGATTCTGGCCTAGAAGTCCTCTTTATGAAGGTGGAGAAAATTATGCCTACTAAGAATTCCATCTCAGTTCAATTTACTCCCAGCTCTATAGAGTGTCTGAAGTGGGAACAATATAAAGGGATCAGGAGGGCTTTAAGAAAAAGGAGGAGAATTGAGTGTGTGCGGTGGGTGGACTGAAGCTTCAGCACCAGGCAGAAGGCTTTTACAGGGTGATTGTGTGTGTGTGTGTGTGTGTGTGTGTGTGTGTTTATTGTATTGCAACTTATGTATCACCTGTTTTGTAATACTTTTTCTCACCACAAAAAAACAAAGAAGTTTTATTTTTTGAAGATTTATACAACTCTCTTTTTTACCCTCAAATGTTTTATTCTGTACCCAGAAAGCAAGTATAATTGAGAAAGGACTAAGTCCCTAGCAATGAATTAACTCTTTCCTGTCCAAACTTCCAAGACTCAGAGCAGTCAGAAGGATCCATCAGTGAAACTCCGACAGTCTTACTCTGATTATCATATAAATAAAAGCAAAAATTCTTAAAATTATGAAAAGGCTTGTAATCACTAATTGACTTGACAATAAAGAATAAGAATAGGGTAACTTCCCCAGGAGTAAGAAACTCATTATTTACATATTTAAACCACTTGTCCAGAATCAGTTTTCTTTGTTGTAGACACTGGGCAATCCTGACATGGGTTCTATTAAAAAAATTCCTAGTATTTTGCTACTTATTAAGTAGGTCTCTATTTTACAGCCATTCTGCCCGGAACCTTAGACACTATGTAAATATTTGTAATTTATTTCCTTTCTGTCTTCCCTAGGGAAGATCAAAAGGTTTTATGATGTATGTCAACTTGGCAAAGAACTAGTGAAATGCCCACCGGCGCAGGTGAGCCCTGTAAGTCACTTATCTCTTTAACTGTGTGCTTAGATCGGTGGAATTCTAAAAGCTTATAATACTTCTCGAAATGTATCTTCTGAGCAGGATTTATTATTAATGCATATAATTCTGTCCTTTGGTCATCTTACCATTTATTTTATTAATAACAGGAATATAGGCAAGCACCCAACTCAGGCTGCTCTCCAAAGGCCCACGCTGTTACTGGTGCCGTACCTGGAATCTGGATCAGGCGGGTCACCTTCACAGCCTCGCCATAGGTGTCTACTAATTACCTTGACGCACCTCCTCTCAAAACCGGAGTCCCCTGGCTGGAAGTGATTTTTTTTTTTCTAAGTTTGGAATAACATTGGAGTAAATCATTTCCTTGATTCTGTTGTGCTTTAAGCACATTCTAAACTCCGCTTTCCCAGTGAAGCCTGGCTGGGTGAATGCTTCCTCTGTGAATGGGCTGGGGCTTTGTTCTTTTTTATCATCTACACACAGGCACCGAGGGGTCTCTTGGCTAAAGTAGGCTCCTCCGGGCTGAGGTTTTCGTTGTGATAACCTAACCATTCAAGGCTTTGCCCTTTAGATGGGCCCTTCAGACTGTTTAATGAAGCGAAGAGCTGGAAATGGACTTTGTTCTCCTGAGGCCCTTTCCACCGTTTGAGACCATATTGTTTTACAACACACTGATCGAGTGCTTTTATAAGATTTGTCTCAAGTAAGTGCATTCTCAGAAATTCACATAATGCTTGGAAGAACAAGATAATCAAAGATGGGACAGGAAATGGGACGATGATTGCATTTTAAAAGCGGAGCGTATGATTGGATGTTACAAACAACCTTCCCAATGTTCCAAAGTACCAGATTTTAGTATTCACATGCAAAAATGCCATGATAGATTTAATAGAAATGCTTCACTTTGAGATTAAGAAAGTGGAGAAACAGAATGTGGTCAGGTTCTGGGTAAAGGCTTTCCTTTCAGACACAGAAGCTAAGTTTCCAGGACAGGGGGAGGCTGCGAAGGTCCTGTGGGGGTGTGTTGGAAAGCACCGTGGTCCCCGGCGAGGAAAAGCTCTTGATGGGGACAGAGTGTTATTATTATCCTGACAGTCTGAGACACCCTTAACTGCAATCATTCAAAAGAACGCTGCCCAACCAAAATATTACAAAATTAACCTTTTGGGGAATGGGGAGGTAGTTATCAAGTATTTGGAATTGAGAACAATTTCAGGGAGCCATCAGAAACCCCACAGAATGCTGTGAATAAAGACTGAATCCAAGGAAGGAACAGAATACTGAATCCCACCGTCCTGCAAATGCTCGGCAAGAAGAGACATTTCAGAGAACGGAGGCTGTGATTAGTCTCTGCCGGGGAGGATGGGCTCCTCCTCTCCGGACCTGCATGCACAGACCGCAGCCGACTGGCCAGGAGCCTTCCCAGGGAGGGGAACGAGGTTGCCTGCTTTTAAAGCCGATCTGACCCTAGCTTAGAAACTGCGGAATGGTTTTAGAAGTTAGATGCGAGGGGTAATTAATATATCTTATCAAGTTAATCCCAGGTGATTGTCTCACCTGACAAAACCCAGTTGAAAAACAGAAATAAGAACACTTGACTGCGCTCCAGAAGCCCTGGTTTGTATCCCAGGGACTCCCTTTCCTAGTCACACGCTCGGAGTCGGAGTCGGATCGCTGAACCAGGTGAGCCTGCTTGTCCGCTGTCACATGGAAGACTCTGGACAAGACAATCACTGAAGGCACTTCTAATGCTCCGTGTTTAAAAGTCAATATACCTAACATCTCCCTCAATACAGCTAAGCTCTTCACTTTATAACTTTATCACTTTATAACTTAGTCGACAGACAAGATTCCCACAAAAATGGGAAAGTGGTAATGAGAAGAAGTGTGTGTTGAAGGATTTTGGGGAAATCATGATTGCATCAGTGTTTTCAAGTTGCAGCCTGAATGTAAACCCTCCCCCATGCCAGGCATCGGGCGGGGGGTTGGGATATAAGGAACCAAACCCACCTCCTGTGCTCAGTCCAGCTGGAAAGCCATGCAAATAAATACACAAACTAAAGTGTGATCAATATTATAACAAAGGTTTCTTCCTAATATTCTTTTTTTTTTAAGGTTTCACTATGTTTTTATTTTTACTTATTTTTATTTTTTTAATTTATTTTTTATTTATTTTCATCTTCCTAATATTCTGTGTGTGGTTTCATATCCACAAAACACAGCCTTCTTTGCCGAGCAGAAAGTCGATCTATGAATAACACGGGCATAATGTCACAAGCCTTGGCAACAGCTTTCTGTTCAAAAATATGAAAAATGGACCTGTTTTATATGCCACGTTGGCTCTGGGTTCTAGGCCTGTCTGGAACCCTTCTCCCCGCCAGGGTCCCTCCCCCTTTCGTGTAGCTAAATCCCACCGGTGCTTTAGGCCAACTTCCACTGCAACTGGTCATGACCTCGGGCCAGCACGCTGCATGGCCACGGATCTGAGTGTCCTCCTTGGGCAGCGGCATCGCCTGGGACTGGTTAGAATGCAGACTCTCTGCCCCCTCCACACACCTGTGGAATCAGTAGCCCTTAGAGGAGAACCTAGCGATCTGTGGTTGAACAGGCCTTCTGGGCGATTTGGATTCTGCTTACCCATAAGAACCACTGCTTTGTGACCACTGCTCCCTTGAATGCCCTGTAGATGGTCAGCTCCAACAACCATACTTCCCAGTGCCCTGCTATTATTCCCAGTGTCTGATGCATCCTGGATAGTCAAGTATTTTGGAATGAACAACAGAAATAATGAATGAAATGTCTTTCTGAAAGACATTTCTCCTTCTACTAAATTCTTTTAAAAGCATCCATTGAGATGCTCCTGGGTGGCATAGTTGGTTCAGCACCTGACTCTTGACGTTTGGCTCCAGTGGTGATCTCAGGGTGGTGTGATGGAGCCCATGTAGGGCTTCATGTTAAATGTGTCATCTGCTTTGGATTCTCCCTCCTGCTCCCTCTGCTCCCACCGCCACCCCCTGCTCATGCTCTTTATAAACTAAGTAAATCTTTAAAAAATAAGATAAAATAAAAAATAAAGGCATCCATTTAAAACACTCTAAAAGCCATAGGAATAGAGAGGTTACAAAGTCTAAATAAAGAACCATCCTGCTGGAGATGATAGATAAATCCCACTTAAAGCCTTCATTGTGTACTTCCTTCCTTAATAATTCCCAGAAACTTCTAGCTACTGATGTAGTTAGATCAGTGGCTCTCTGCCGGGATGCTTTTGCCCCCCCCCCCCCCCACAAGGGAGTATGTCAACGTCTGGAGACATTTTTGGTTCTGAGAACTTGGATAGAAGGTTCTTTCTTGCCTCTATGAGTAGAGCCCACAGATGAATATCTAACAATGTCCAGGAGAATCCCCCATCCCACCACAAAGAATTATCCAGTTAAAACTGTCAACAGTGCTGAGGCTGAGAAACCCTGATCTGAGGTTGAACCCCACGTGAATCCACCATCATCAGAAGCTTGCCCACACACGACCCGAGTGCTTCAAAATGTCCTGGATTTCCTCCTCACCTGTTATGTCTTGCCAGTGTAATTTTTAATTATCTGTAGGATCTGAATTAAATATGAAAACAATTCCTTAGACATAAAACTTTCTTCTCCTAAGACTCAGGTACAGACTGTAGTTCAAGGTCTTATAGCAGGGGCATATCTGCACCAGAGATCTTGAATTTCCAGATCCAACAGAATTCCCCTTAAGGAGTGATTTTTTTTTTTTTTTAATCCTTCATAGAAAAGAGGACAGTGAAAGAGCCGCTATCCCCAAGGTTAGGAAGTCAATGATTCTTTCCCTCTGATTCCTTGCACGGAGGTAAAGGAGACTATAGGTACTTCTCTCTCTCTCCTCTCTCTCTCTCCTCTCTCTCTCTCTCTCTCTCTCTCTCTTTTTAAATTTTTATTAACATATAATATATTATTAGCCCCAGGGGTACAGGTCTGTGAATTGCCAGGTTTACACACTTCACAGCACTTACCATAGCACATACCCTCCCCAATGTCCATAACCCAACCATCCTCTTTTTAAATCTGTTTCCCCATCTGTAAAGTGATGGGTTTGAATAAGCCAAGGAACGACTTGCAGTTTGAAGATATTTCAAGAAGTGCCTTTTACACCATGGCCAACAAGGTGAATCAATGGCACTTTCACCACTAAGTCTAGATAGAGCTTCAGCCTAGCATACAGCAACTGCCATGGGTTGGCTACTATAACCCGGGAACTAAGACCTGTTTGTCTTACCCTGAGATACTCTCCGAGTGTGTGCTCCTTAAATGCCCCACCTCCGTGCTTTCTGGGCAGGGAGTGCACGTGGCATACCACCTCCCCCATGCAGTGGTTAACTCCAAAAGGAGCATAGGAGCCCACGGTCGGTGGGGTTGTAAACAGCCACTCCCAGCAATGGAACAGAACACTCATTCCCAACACAACAGTGGAAACAACATATTCAGCCATGACTTCTGCAGATCTGTAGGACCCAGGCCACCAGGGGTTACCTCTTGCCACAACCTGCACAGGAAGATGACAGCAGAGGGCTACATGGTGGCCGTGGGGCCCGAGAGACCCTGCACGAGTCTTGTTCAGGGGCTGCGCGCCCGAGCTCCTGCGGAGTCCCACAAGGCGTTGCCTTCAGTGCAGGTTTTCCTCTGCTCTCCTTCAAGTGAGACCACAGACTAAGACCTGCAATGACACAGGTGTCAAACTGTACCCCCCACCGTACCCCAAGAAGTATGAAGACACAAAGGACGTTCAGCTCTCAGGTAGCCATGCAGGCTCAGCTTTATGCTCAGTCGTAGTTTCCAGGGACTATAGGGTGCAGGTGCATAATTAGATGCTGGGAACAGTGATTTCAGAGCAAATTTTAGCTTACAGCTGTTGTTAGGACAAAGAGGATAATGATCGGCTGTCTGTTAAACTTGGACGTCACTGGTTGTAAAGGATGCAATGGTGTCCCCGTGTGAAAGGTTTGGGCTCTCAGAGTCCATGTCTAGAAGCTTGATTTGTGTCAGTACACTTAGAAAGGGTTGGATTTGAAGGACCAACTTAGACTGATAGAACTTACAAGAGATCAACGGATAAGCCAGTATTCCATTACATTAAAATCAAAGGAGAGAAGCGTGTTTTACAGAGACCAAAATACTTAAACTTACAATGTAGAATTTACAGGGTCACTGCAGTTTTCAGGAACCCAAGGATGGGGGGCATCAGAGCCAAGGTTTCATCGTGTTATAATCATTGTCCCAGAGAATTTAGAAACCCAGTGGACCTGCTGGTCTTGATATTGAGCACACACACTGCTCTAGTGGCTGACTATTCAGATACGAGAGGTGCAGGATTTCTTTCTGTTAAACGTTGAATGAATACTATAATTTGGGGTTTTCTGACTTCCACTATTCTTTGTACAGATTTTCCCTCTTTGGTTGATATTGACCTTTTCTTGTAGAGTCAATATGCTAATTTTATCACAGAAAATCCCAATTAATCATTCCGGCCTTAGATTTCTATCCTCTGCTTCTCCAATTTGGATGGAGACACCGCTCTGCAGTTAGCTCCCACTCGTGTAAGTTAAATTTCACTGGGTTATTTCCTAAGGATTTAACTTATTTGTAGTTTTTAGGGTCATATTTCTATAGATCGATATCCATTGAACTCACATTAGATGAGACCATTGTTTCAGCTGGTTCATGCTCTCCATAACCTCCAGCTCAGTGCTGAGCTCCAGACAGCATGACAGATGATTGTTAACACAGTAAGATACAGAGTGAAAACCATAAACAATCACCTATTTTTGGTCTACCCAGTGCTAAGGGTCAACTCTGCCTACTTTTTCTTTTCCCCCTCACAGAATTAACTACTTTGACCATACTTTCTGAATCCCCTAGAAACACAATATTTCCACAAAATCCTTTCCTGTTGCTTATGCATGAAAGGAGTCTTTAAAAGTTTTTAGGAAATTGATTTTTTAAAATTATTGAGCAATCTTTCCCCTGAAGTGCAGTGAAGAGCATGGTGTGTAAGTTTCTGGGAAGGCAGGGATCAGCCACGGTCAGTCCTGGACCTTCTCTTCACAGGGCACTCCTTGCATGCCACAGTTCCCAAGTATTCTCCTCGTGAAGACAGTCTTTGTCCCCCCACCTCCACGCACTGCCATATACTTTAAAGCAACCCTCCAATGATACAAAAGTACAAAACTTATACGAGAAATCCACGCTGACGAGCAGTTACCTGGTGCCCTCTGCATGCAGCGTCCTGCCGAAAGCACTCAAGCCGCAGACGGAACAGCAGCCGGTGGAGAAGGGGGAGATTGATAATGGGGTGAACTAGGTCCGTTCATTCTGGTTCCCGGCCACTGCCATCAAGCAGTTGTTTGGGGCTATTTCAATATGTTTTTCTCACATCATTGGAAGTCTCACACGTGTCCCTAAATGAGCCTCCTTGTAGATGATAGAGACTGTGTGGGCGTCCCAGACGCACCCGGCTGAGTTCCTGGTGATGCTGCAACAAAATGGCACCCAGGGGTCCAACACTTTCTGATTACATCTCCATGTAAAAGGCCCACTTCAGGGACAACCGGGATTGTGCCAGCTTGCACAACCTCAGTGATGCTTCTGAGGAAAACTGAGGGAGTGTTCATGGTTCGGCACACAACTTCACGTGAAAGGCAACACACGCCCCCATCTAGGCAGGTGAATGAATTGGGTCAGCCACCAACTCGTGAGCTCTACATGGGATGTGGCGATGTTACAGTCATGATTATTTAAAGTACGTTGGTCCTTTGGTTTGGAAATAGGCTAGAGTAGCCAGAACGACCTATTCCAGTTCTGTGACTTTCTGAAAGTCAACGTTGGTGGTGATCATTTTGGGTAAATAAAACCTTCATTGGTCCTAAGAACTTGGACATTATTCTTTCCTGAGAATTATTCACCCAGTAGCCACAACGTGTGATTTAGCACCTTCTCTTTCCAGCATCCTCCCTCCTTCTTTGATGGCACACTGTTAAGTTTTATACTAAAATCCTTCGGTAATTCAGAAGCGTGTAATGACTGCCTTAAAGCCTAACCACAATACACAAAAATGTATTTATACTCTTCTACTATAAAATTGTATCTATGAGAAAAGAAAATGTGTTAAAGACTGAGGAATATTGTTTATAAGCAAAATGAGAAGTGACACGTTGGATACCAGACACTTAAAAATTGCTTCTTTCAATATTCATTCATGCACTTTGATTATTAGTATTTCTCACCTTCGTGTTGTTTTTCCTTAGCAGAAAACAAATATTTAATAAGTTTGATTGACGTTGAGGCTGACTGGGATATCATGCCAATAAATTCTGAAAAACCAGCTAGCAGCAGAGTACCGAGAAATGCAATGTCACTTCATCATTGCAGAAATAAAAATACATTTTCAATTTTTCATGACGTTTAACCATCCTTTCTTGAATTCAATGAATCTAAAATATGTGGTTTGACAAAAGTAATTAAAGTGTGGACATTTTGAGTTATTTTGATACTTGAAACGAGAACTTATCTACCTTACCGGTCCTCATCCGCCAACCTTCTTCTTCTCTCTCTTTTTTTTTTAAGCTTCAAGTGACCTTCAAGTTATTTAGACATGGTAACCTTGAAGACCGGTTCTGAAATTTTGATAAGCAGCCCTTCTTTATTCTAGTAAGATTTCCTTGACACATACAGTAAGATCAAGGGCTCATTCATTTTCACTGGAAACTGAGGCCATAACTGAAATCCACCTTCTGCTCTGAAAAAGCCTGTCCTCAAAAGCAGTGCTTTTATGGATCCAATACACATAATCATGTGGGCACCTCTTTCTGGTTCCAGAAACATTGCAACAAACAAGGAGCAAAAGCCGTGCTGTTCTTGTGGAGCACCTGGGTGGCTCAGTCAGTTAAGCTTCCACCTTCAGCTTAGGTCATGATCCCAGGGTGCTGGGATGGAGCCTCTTATTGGACTCCCTACTCAGTAGAGAACCTGTTTCTCCCTCTCCCACTCCCCCTGCTTTGGCTCTCTCTCTCTCTCTCTTTCTCTCTCTGTCAAATAAATAAAATATTAAAAAAAAAAAAGCTATGTTGTTCTTGAACATGATCTTAGCTTATGATAATTTATTGATTTTAGAAGTGGTGCAACAGATACCCTCATACCCTTATAACATGCCCATGGTAGATTGATGATATCCTATCTTCTTCCAAGTTGCCAGTCTGAAAAGACATTTCAAAAGCAATGACGCCACTCAAGTGATTTTTATTCCCAAATTATGGACATAATGTTAATTTTATACAAAATGCAATGCTAGATGGTATAAGGGTGTAAGACATGCTTATAACTGCACAGATGTGGATAGTAACTGCCAAGTAAGAGATGTATATTGTAGGAATGGTATGTTAAAGGACTGGGTTTCCCTTCTACAGCCCCGGTTCTCAAACTGTGGTCTCCAGATCAGCACCACCACCCTGGGAAGTTGTTAGAAACACAGATTCTTCAGCTCATCCAGACGCACAAGTCAGGAACTCTCATGGTGGAGCCCAGAAATCTGCATTTTAACAGCGTTTTAACAACAAGATTCCGAGACACACTGATCTGAGGACCACAGTTTTGTAGTAATGGTTCTCAAAGCATGGCTGCAGGCCTTCACAGATCCCCAAGACCTTTTTAAGCTGCAAAGAGAACTACTTTTATAGTAATACTAAGATGTGCTTGCATTTTTATACTGTGCTTGCATTTGTTCTCTTGCTTTAAAAACAAGAATGGATGGCACTGCTGATTCCTTAACCAATCAAGGCAGCGGCATCAAGCTATATTCATAGTCAATATGTTTTTTACAACCATGGGCATGCAATTTTACAAAGAAATGCTAATTTCACCTAAATACGTCCTTTCTTACACTGTAAAAAAAAATTACTTTTATTAGAACTTGACCCTTGGGTGTCTACTTTTTATTATTCTGTGTGATGAAAAGGGTAGTATATGTGAAATACTGGTGTACACCAAAAGGATATGATTGTCTGAAGGAAAAGTAACGATATTGCTTGAGTTGCGAGCTGAACTAGCTGCTTTCATTCATGGAACATTATTTTTACTTGAAAGAAAAACTGACATGCAGACTGATTATCCAGATGTGAGTATCTGGCAGACATTTTCTCCAAAATGAATAAAGTGAGTTCATCATCACAAGAAAAACAGTTGCCCGTATTTGTTGCCAAATGTTGAGTTGAGAGCAAAAAATTAGAATTTTGGACACTTGGTGTGTGTCACTGTGAGCTTAATGGTCTTCCAGTGCTTGAAGAGTTTTCTAATTAGATCAGTTAGGATAGTCACAAATGTGATTTTTAAAATATCATATATGCATATGTTAGCTGCATAATTTATCAAATTGTGTATCAGTAAAATAGCCAACCAAAGTGCAAGCCAGACGGAAGGCTTCTAAAGGAGCAGCACATGGAAAGTTCAATGACAGGATTTTGGCTTCCATGTTTCACCCGACCTTTCCAAGACAAGCACTTGTTGAGTTTTGCCAAAGTATCAAAAGAACACCCAGAATTATCTGAAAAGGCTTCCATAGCACTCCTTTCTTCTTACATTTCAGATTAGTGTGAGGCCAGATTCTTTTCTCCTAGACCCAAGCCAAAGCAATGACTTACAACAGATTGAATACAAAGGCATATCTGAGAACACAGCTGTCTTCTGTTAAGCCAGACATTAAGAGATTTGCAAAATGCGAAACGATATCATGCTTCTCATTTGTTTACATGTTGGAAAATATGGTTATTTTCATACAGAGGTGGTGTTTATGTTAACATATGAAGGTTTCATTGTTGCTATTTTTAAAGAATTAATTAATAAATACATTAAAATTTTAAAGCCTAATATCACAAATGTCCATAGTTATAACTCACACAAACAAAAGTTCTTGGGATCTCAGTAAATTTTACCTTCCTCTGAGAAGAAGTGTTTCCCCGTCAGAACAATACACTGATGGTGTTGGTCACAGGAGGGAGACGTGGCCTGCCATGCTCCTCGGTTCTGTACCTAGAAGAGTCTTTGTTATTTCCATGGGCCAGACTTCAGGCCATTCTCTCTGAAAAAAGAGCTTTTCCTCATCTTTTTGCTCAGATCCTTGCTCAGGCTTCCACTAAAGTAGAAGAGACCCCGATTTGTTTAGGCTATCATTGTTAATGAAAGACCTTGAAATTAACACCATTATTATTGTTATTATTATGCTAATAAAGAGTTGTTTTCTTCTCACAAAAGACCTATAGAAACTATACTCCAAGGTGGGTAGCTGCACTCCATGTTATGGCATCTCTCCTTTTCCTTCTCCCAGGGCTTCTGTTTCTCATTTTCAGGATCACAAGTTCCCTGTGGGGCTTCCAGGAATCACACTAACATTCCTGAGGGCAGAAGGGGAAAGGGTTGGATGTTCTCCTACTAGATGTGTCCTTCTTCTTTGGAAAGGGAAGCCTTCCTCAGGGACTTCTGCTTGTCCCTTGCTGGCCAGAACCGGGCCATGTGACCACCCCAGTTGTAAGAGGCTGGGATGTATGGATTTTACCCTCACGGCCATTACAGCAGTGGAAGGTGGAAGGGAAAGGGGTTGAAACGGGCTTCAGGGAGCAAATCTGGGATGTCTGCCACAGCATCCGTTAGTGCTCCAGCCATTGTCCCTTTTGTCTCTCCCACCCATGCTCATGGCCCCTCCACAGGGAAGACTCGCCTGACATTCTGTCTTCATCCTTGTGCTTATCCCCATGCCTGACTCCATGGTCTCAGCAGGTTCTTCTGTGAACATTTTATTTGAAAGTTATAACATTATGAATTTTTCCCACAGTGGGCCCTCCTTATACCTTTTCTTGCTTATTCTTTCTCCAAGGGCAATTGTTAACATCTAATACTCTCCTTCTTTCTTTCTCTCTCTCTCTCTCTCTCTCTCTCTCTATATATATATATATATATATTAAAGTTGAGATATATATATCTCAACTCTAATACCAGCTCAGAGTAAAATGAATCCCCCCCTTTTTTAGCAGATTCTGCCTCAGGTTTCAGGTTTATTTATGCAAATACCATAGGAGGGCGCAGACAGAAGTCGGATGTAGACAGAAGCTCAGGTGTGGCCCCAGTCCTTCCATCCTCACATTGGCTGGCAGAAGTCTCTACACTGGAGCCTTCCTGGGGCCGTAGACATCTTTGGGAGCCTGAGCTGGAGCCACAGCTAAATCTTGGCTTTGTTTTGAGCCTTGGCCTTTGGCCACCAGAGCCTGAGACCATTGGCAAGATGAGCATGGACACCTTTCCCGAGCTTGAGGTGAATGACATCGGCAAGTCAATTGAGCTTGTGGCTGCCCCATTTTGGGACCTTGGGTTGATCTCTTTGGGCTTGATGAGGGCCCTGATGGCCTTGGCACATGTATTCATGGCCTTGGCAGTGTCAGCTTGCATCTCCTTCAGGCCTTTCTTGTTGTGCTTCTTGGCAAAACACATGTTCATCAGGAACTTGGGGTCCACCCTCTTTGGAGACTCATGTCTTTGTAATGGGGGTTTCTTGACGCCATTTGTGTACCATTTCCATGACTAGTTGTGCATGGGTGGTTCTTGGACTTGACTGTGTCTCCCCCGAAGCCAGTGGCTCCCGAGGTGCCTGACACCAGAAGACAAAGAGTTTTTCCTCTTTGATTTACTGCTCCATTTCAGGACCTGGAACCACGTCCACAAATACTTTGTTGAATGAATCAACTGCAGTGAGTGTTCCTGGAAGGCAGATAAAGAAAGAAGGAAGGAAAGAAAGAGGAAGAAGAGCAAGACCAGAAAAACTCATCACTTTTTTCCAAACCAGTATTTTATAAACAATTATTGGTGAAAAATAATTTTGCGGGAGATAGGAAGTATGAATACACCTTCAACTTGGTGCCAACTTTAGCATAACAGAGCATTTCTTTGTATTACTGTCTTTGGGAATACAGCATCCCACTTTCAGAAGCTTTACAAGTAAATGTGATTATATGACTCTCTCTCTGGTCTTCAGAATGAATGTTGTATGAGTTCAAGATGTTATCATTATAATAATTTTATTTTGCTGACATTACTTTGAATCATGCTATGCAGGCAATTGACACCTTGCAATGACTCATCGGAAGCAGTAAGCCATCTTTTGAAATCTGAAAGACACATTTTCTCAGAAATATACATTTCTCAAAAAAAAAACACCATTCTTAATATGAATGTTATATTTCTTTCTTTGGAAGACGCTATTTGAAATTCTGAAGACTGACAGAAAGCCTCACAAAGGCTTAATTTATTTTCTGTAGAAAAACCTTCCGAGAATGGGAGAGCTGCTCTCTGAATGAAGGGTAACAGTGCACACTTGAGTTTACAACAAGGACCTGCTGTTTTGTTGTTTAGACCTGCAACGCTACTGGGCCACACAATGCAGTGCATAGAAAATATTCAACCATCATTCCTTCGCTAATGTTAATTGTGACTGACAGTCGACGGCAGTGTGCGACTCTTCTGGAAAAAGAATCCCAGAAGTGAGGTTTCCATTCCACGTACTTTTAAACAAATGCAATAAGAAAAACCACTCAGTACTCGGAAAGACTCTTACGCAAAATTTCCGAGGGCCAAGCCAGTGCTCTTCCATTCATCCCTACAAGCAGGCGGCAGGCGGACCATCTCATATCCCTGTTCAAGGTGAGAGACAAGCAAAGGAACCTTCCAATATGGAGCCGATGAGACACAATATGGCAGTCACCCGGTCCCTGCATGTCAGCCTCCATTCTGAAAACCCTTTACACAAGTTCATTAGAACGGTGCTGCCTTTTCAAATAATCATTATCAATATTTATTTTTACAAGCTTCTAAAGCAGCTATCATCCTATGCTTCTCAAAGACTTGGCCACAGAGGCTCAAAACCACTTTGTTCAAACCAGGAAAGGGATGATAGCTCACTGTTAGTTTTATAGGATCCTGTGAAGTGTTAAAAACAAGCTTGTGTATTGATAATTTATGCTATTTTTAAGAAAACGGAATGTTTAATTCATCATCTTCCCCATCATCTTCCCCATCACCAATATATCTTCTGGAACTTCAGGACTCCGTTGTGTATGTGGCATCAATCTGTAAAGAAACACCTGAGCCAGAGATGGCAACAGGTAGGTGGGAAGCTAGGTTTTTTAAAACAATTTCCAGGACTGTCCCTGGCAGATATATTTGTGCATAACCCTCCACAGGACTCAATGATATTTTTGAAGATAATATTAGGAAGGTCATTTTCATAGGGATAAAAGCAGGGAAGTGATGGTACAGAGAACCCATTTGGAAGGCCACTCAAACCTCTACATCAAATCAACAGGAGGATATTGGTATAATGCGCACACAGGCGGCGACCGCACATGAGAAGGCTGCCCTAACCCTGTGAGAGGGAAAATGGAGCAAGAAACTGCCTGTTTCCATGAACCATTTATGTAACTTAGGGGCTGACTCAAGCCCTAGAGGAAGCCCTAATGATACGCCATCCAAAGCACAAAGAAGGGAGAAGGGTGTGATGGCCAGCTCAAAGCGCTCAAGGCTCTCAGGGCTGGGAAGAGGCAGGAATCTCCTGTGGAAACCCTCCGAAGTCTGATACCCTGGAATGGGTGTGGGGCCTG
The DNA here is from genome assembly GCF_030435805.1 of Mustela lutreola. NCBI lineage: Eukaryota > Metazoa > Chordata > Mammalia > Carnivora > Mustelidae > Mustela > Mustela lutreola. Next base: position 5,034,912 of record NC_081302.1, read on the forward strand.
ATTTTCAACCTTGCCTGACTTTCACTGAATGGTGAAATTGGGCTAGCGTGGCTGTTTGGTCGTCCAAGTAGTGGAAGTGGACCGTGGAACCCTTGTATCCATCTATGACACAGACACAATGCTGGGGTCCTGGGCTTACTCTGCCCCAATGCTGGTTAAAAGGAGGCAGGAAGATGCTTCAGGGAGGGACAACCAGAACCTCCATCATTCCCTGTTCACAGGTGACATGAGGCTTTGAATATGCCACTGGAACAGCCATGCCTCACCAGAGAGGGGGCGCTGCTGTGTTCTAATGTGTCATCCTGGCTGGCACCTCATTTGTAGTACTGGGAAGTGTTGAATGCATATGGATAAGAATGGGCACATGAGCCATTAAAAGTAGGCTTCCATTAATTAGAATTTTTTATGTTCTCGTCTCTGAGTTTGTGAACCCTTGTGATGGATGTAGCTTCTCTTAGATAATTGGTTGGGATGAGTGAATACCCTGATATTTATTTAGCAAGGATGTCGATGAATTATGAATGGAAGCAAATAGTTCCATTGGGCAAGCACTCTAATTAATAAAGCCAGTTTCCCGTGGTCTCGTGTATGCAAGAGCGGTACCAGGGCTCTGCGGCGATGTAGCTGATGCATGTAACAGATGTTAGAGGTATTCCTGGAGACAGAACAAGGCCCAGGGGAGGAGAGTTGGCTGGACTCTGGAACAGCCCCCTTTTATTCTCTGAAACTCTTTTCTCTCTTCTCCACCACAAGGACCTGGACCATATCAAGGTTTTTGCATAAGACAGACTTTGCCTACAGTCTGATCGGCTTAATCGCTAGCCCTGAGGAGGGTTTGACAGGCTACTTCTCCAGGGCAATCTCTTGGGAGGTAAATATTCTTAAACTACAAATAGGGCCAGTCTATAGCCAGTATACACATGTTGCATACTGACTGATAAAATAACCAAACATCTCTATACCTTTTGGTAAATAAATTGCTCAAACCCCTAGGCCCCACCTTAGATCATGGAAACTCATCATCATCCTTTAAATGAAGAGTTCCCCCACAAGGAGTCTTTAGTTCTAGCTCCAGATAGCAATCTGGCCCTTACTGGAAATTTCTGGTGTCTTACTCGTTGTGATATATTTGGAATGCGATGTCTGGGTGACCTCTTCAACCCCCAAACCTTATGTTCTTTTTTTTTTTTTTTTTTAAGATTTTATTTATTTATTTGAAAGACAGATCATGAGCCAGAGCCAGGGGGAAGGCAGGGGGAGAGAGAGAAGCAGGCTCCCTGCTAAGCAGGGAACTCGATGTGGGACTCAATTCCAGGACTCTGGGATCATGACCTAAGCCTAAGGCAGACCCTTAACCAACTGAGCCACCCAGGTGCCCCGCCAAATCTTACATTCTTAAATTTTACCCCCAACAATACAGAGTGGAATGCTATTTGAGTCTGCAGGAATGCCTGGCACCTTTTCAGCCCCCATGCAGGCATCCATCTACCTGGGTAGCCCATGGAGGAAGAGCAGCAGGATATGAAGCAATACTAAGTATCTGGTAGGTTCAGTGTTGCTCTTTTTATAAGTCACTCTGAGCCTGACCATGTTGCTAGGTACTTTGATGAATGCATGTTTTATGTCACTTAATCCTCATGATATAATGCATGGGTGAAGGTATTACTGTGTACATTTTACAGCTGAGTATAGGAATTTTGCCTCTCTTCAATGGAATGTGGGATGTCACACTTACTGTCAGTTGGCCCCTGAAATTCCTGCCCCTTGTGTACATACACTCTATAACTCAACCCTTTGGGGATGGGTAAGACCTCTGAACACATGGCAAAGGGGAAGAGATTTGCAGTTGTCATTAGGGTCTCCAATCAGTTAACTTTAAGTTAATTAAAAGAGAGATCAATCTGAATACATATGGCCAATCAGGTAAGCACTTTATAAGAGAACCCAGAGGCCAGAGAACATCAGAGCAGCAGCAAAGGCCCTCATTGAAGAAGGAAATTGCAGTGATATGGAGAGAAACACATGACAGAAAGTGTCAGGTAGCCTCTGGGAGCTGAGGTCACAGTCTAACAACCACAGAGAACAGCCTTCTGCCAACCACTAGTGAACTGTGGCAAGGTTATGAGCCTTGGATGGGACCACAGGCTCAGCTAGACCAGGATTCATACCTTGATGAAACCTGGAAGAAGAACCCAGCTTATCTTCTTTGTACTTTAGACCCATGAAAACTAGGAGAAGACAGACATGTTTTAAGTGCTGAGTTTGTGAGAGCTATTATTCTAGGCCTCTGGCCAGCTCAGAGGTGATGTATATGAAGGTCACACATGACAGACCATTCACAAGAAACATACAAAGTCATCTATATCTTGCCTGAAAAGGCATAACCAAATCAGCCCCGTGTTCAATTCATACCTGTTATTGGTTGCTAATGGATACCAGCATTTAACCTCAACGTGAAAGAATAGAAGCTCAGGTCTGAATTCAGTCTGGCAAATATTTGATGTCTACATGTCAGTCAATAAACCAAATGATACTGAGGTTTCAATAATAAAAAAACAAAAGAAACAAGGTAGGTGTTTACCCTATGAAGTATCAAAGACCATGTAACTATGAATCAGAACTAAGTTAGTACAAACATGGTTAAAATATACCTTGAGGGGCAGGGTGAATAAGGGGGCATCTCCTCAGCCAGTGAATCTCCATTGGGTTAAATTTATGTCTGTGTTGGTCATCTGGAAAGTAAGCCAAAGATAACAGTCTTTCCCTTTTGATTCAGCATCGTTGTACACCATTGACTTAGGATAATGTGAATTATTTTCTCTTAAGACTATTGTAATGGACATAAATAACACTGACAAATATAGCAATCAGAACCATCAAAACTTTACTATGTGGCATTGCATTTGGCTTGAAGCCTTGAGATATGAAGTCTGATATCTGTCATTACAAACAGCCCATGCATAAAGATAGGAGCAGCTGTTAAGCTCTGTAACTTAGAGAAAGGTGCTCTAGGTATCAAGGCATCATTATTTATTCAGCTACACATCCAAACACCAATTTCCCTTCAAGGCTGACAACTCCTTCTCTTTCCATAGCTAATAAGGATGTGGGACTATTCTGCTACAGTGCCAGTATGTCTACTTGGGGTTCCATCCATCAGAGTCCTTGGGATTCCCTGTTATACCTTCATTTAAGACAACTGGAAAATGCACAAACATCATGTTCTTCCAGTGCTGTAGAGGTGGATGGAGATTAGAGATATGTCTCCAGCCTCACTACCAAATCAAGCTCCCCAGGGACTGAACATGGAGGTCTATTAGTAATTATACTGGGACAAGAGGTATAAATGAAGACTCTGCAGGCAAATCAGGTCTTATGATTACCTTCGTTATGAGGGTTATTGATCTCAGCAAACTTCAGCCAAGTTTGCCGACATTTGATGGTACACAAAATGGACAACAATCCATTACATGAGCTGTGAAGTTCCAGCTCTTTCCTTTTGGTGATCTGAAAAGTGTTCCACTGAAGTTTCATCTTGGACAAACAGAGCAATGATATAGTGATGGGTTTCACATGACCAACTGGAGTCAGGTTGGAGTAGGCGTCACACAATCACCTAGAGTCAGATGACCATGAACCTTCTAATCAGTGACAGCACAGGGACCATGCAAGGTTTATTGTCTGGGATGTCATTCACAGGGTTAGAAAGTGAAGGTTCTCCTAGATTCATAGAGCCTTTCATACAAGACTGAGAGTAACTCAAAAATATCTGAGCCATCCCATGGGTCTTTAATACAGGTGCTACGTATTGAATTGTGCACTCTAGAAAAGATATGTTGGAGTCCTCACTCCTGATGATCTCAGAATATGATTTTATTTGGAGGTAAGGTTTTTATGGAAGTGATCCAGTTAAAAAGAGGTCATTAGAGTGGGCCTTAACCCAACATGATGGGGGGCCTTACAAAAAGGGAAGATTAGAAACAGAAACTGATAAACACACAAGGAGAATGCTATGTGTAGATGAAGACAGAGATTAGGGTGAGGACTCTACAAGCTAACAAACACCAAAGATGGATAGCAAACCCCCAGAATCTAGGAAAAGGCAGGAAGAATTTTGCCCAGAGTCTTAATGGATCATGACCCTCCTAACACCTTGATTTTGTATTTTTAACCTCCAGAGCTGTGAGACAATAAATTTCTGCTGTTTTAAGCCACCCAGTTTGTAGCATTTTATTATAGCAGCCTCAGGAAAATGAATACAGCCACATTCATAAGCAAACCAGCTATCACAATTAATGTGATCCTATTTTGAAAAAGGAAAATGTACACATCCAGGGGCTCCAAATTCTAAGTAACTGAGCACAGACATAAAGGTGAATGCCAATGTCAGGAGAATAAAGACTGTAGCCATGCAAAAGGAGATGCCCACCAAAGGAATAAAAATATGTGAATATGAGTGACAGGAGATAACTATCCTGCTGAACTATAGCCTTCTTTTTTGTGTTGTTTTTTTAAAAGATTTCATTTATTTATTTGACAGACAGAGATCACAAGTATGAAGAGAGGCAGGTAGAGAGAGAGGAGGAAGCAGGCTCCCTGCTGAGCAGAGAGCCCAATGTGGGGCTTGATCCCAGGACCCTGGGACCATGACCTGAGCCAAAGGCAGAGGCTTTAACCCGCTGAGCCACCTAGGTGCCCCTAAACTATATCCCTCTTAAACACTCCCTCAAGAACACCATTTGTTCAAGGATTTTTCCATCTCAGGACACACTGGGTGGGCACAGACTTCCCTAGAATACACAAGCTTGGTAGATATATTCTCATCAAACCAAAAAAAAAAAAAAAAATCACCCCCTCCTCTTTTACACAGACTCATTTTCCCGACTAATCACATAGGTCAGGAGGCCATCTTCCTGTTCCTTAAGGTCATCCTGGACTCCAACCCACAGTGATTGCCCTTCTCTTCTGTCTCCATTCCCTAGCACCCTGCTCCTTCTACCCACTCACAGGAATGTAAGGTCCTCCCTGGAAAAACACCCTCAGTTTCTACTACTTCTGCTTGAATAAATTGATTTCAGAATAACTAATCTCTTTCCCTCTGGCTGGAAAGAAGTACCACTTCTCCTCTCCTAGGGTAACCTCTCTTTATTCATTTTTCCATCGAGTATCTGGTGATTTTCTGGTTTATGCCAAACATTGTCCCAGGAATTCTCCAAGCAAAATACCTCTGCATCCAGGGAACTTAAATCTCTTTGGAAAAGACAAAGGGAAAGAAAGCTATGGTGCAGAGTGATGAGCTTAAAGTCAGGATACAATGAAACCATTCCATCCCTACATCTAAGTTACAATTTCTTTTTTAATTTGTTTTCAGTGTAACAGATTTCATCGTTTATCTACCACTCCCAGTGCTCCATGCAATCCGTGCCCTCCACAATACCCACCACCAGGCTCCCCCAACGTCCCACTCCCCTCCCCTTCAAATCCCTCAGATGGTTTTTCAGAGTCCATAGTCTCTCATGGTTCATCTCCCCCTCCAATTTCCCTCAACTCTCTTCTCCTCTCCATCTCCCCATGTCCTCTGGGTTATTTCTTATGCTCCACAAATGAGTGAAACCATATGATAATTGACTCTCTCTGCTTGACTTATTTCACTCAGCATAATCTCTTCCAGTCCCGTCCATGTTGCTACAAATGTTGGGTATTCATCCTTTCTGATGGAGGCATAATACTCCATAGTGTATATGGACCACATCTTCCTTATCCATTCATCTGTTGAAGGGCATCTTGGTTCTTTCCACAGTTTGGTGACCATGGCCATTGCTACTATGAACATTGGGGTACAGATGGCCCTTCTTTTCACTACATCTGTATCTTTGGGATAAATTGTAGTAGTGCAATTGCAGGGTCATAGGGAAGCTCTATTTTTAATTTCTTAGTGAATCTCGACACTGTTCTCCAAATTAGCTGCAGCAACTTGCATTCCCACCAACAGTGTAAGAGGGTTCCCCTTTCTCCACATCCTCTCCAACACATTCTTTCCTGTCTTGTTAATTTTGGCCATTCTAACTGGTGTAAGGTGGTATCTCAATGTGGTTTTAATTTGTATCTCCCTGATGGTTAGTGATGATGAACATTTTTTAATGTGTCTGATAGCCATTTGCACGGCTTCATTGGAGAAATAACAGTTCATATCTTCTGCCCATTTTTTGACATGATTATCTGTTTTGTGTGTGTTGAGTTAGGATCCAATGCCACATTAAAAAGATTATCCACCACGACCAGGTGGGATTCATCCCTAGGTTGCAAGGATGGTTCAACATTCGCAAATCAATCAATGAGATAGAACAAATCAATAAGAGAAGAGAGAAGAATCCCATGGTCCTCACAATTGATGCAGAAAAAGCATTTGACAAAATCCAGCATCTGTTCCTGATTAAAACGCTTAAAAGTATAGAGATAGAGAGAACATTCTTGAACTTCATAAAATCTCTCTATGAAAAACCCACAGCAAATATCATCCTCAATGGGAAAAAGCTCACAGCCTTCCCATTGAGATCAGGAACACAACAAGGATGCCCAATGTCACCACTCTCGTTCAACATAGTATTAGAAGTCCTAGCAACAGCAACCAGAAAACAAAGAGAAATAAAAGGTATTCAAATTGGCAACGAAGAAGTCAAACTCTCTCTCTTTGCAGATGACGTGATACTTTATACGGAAAACCCAAAAGACTCCACCCCCCAACTACTAGAACTCATACAGCAATTCAGTAATGTGGCAGGATAAAAAGTCAATGTACAGAAATCGGTTGCTTTCTTATACACTAACAGTGAAAACACAGAAAGGGAAATTAGAGAATTGATTCCACTTACTATAGCACCAAGAGCCATAAGATACCTGGGAATAAACCTAACCAAAGAGGTAAAGGATCTCTACTAGGGGAACTACAGAATTCTCATGAAAGAAATTGAAGAAGATACAAAAAGATGGAAGATCATTCCATGCTCTTGGATCGGAAGAATGAACATTGTTAAAATGTCTATACTGCCTAGAGCAATCTATACTTTTAATGCCATTCCATCAGTATTTTTCAAAGAGCTGGAGCAAATAATCCTAAAATTTGTATGGAATCAAAAAAGACCCCGAATTGTTAAGGAAATGTTGAAAAGAAAAACAAAACTGGCAGCATCACATTGCCTGATTCACCAAAACAGCATGCTAATGGCATAAAAACAGACACATAGACCAGTGGAACAGAGTAGAGAGCCCAGATATGGACCCTCAACTCTATGGTCAAATAATCTTTGACAAAGGAGGAAAAAATGTACAGTAGAATAAAGACAATCTCTTCAATAAATGGTGCTGGGAAACTTGTACAGTTACATATAGAAGAATGAAACTTGACCATTCTCTTACACCGTACACAAAGATAAACTCAAAATGGATAAAAGACCTCAATGTGAGACAGGAATCCATCAGAATCCTAGAGGAGAACATAGGCAGTAACCTCTTCACTATCAGCCACAGCAACTTCTTTCAAGATATGTCTCCAAAGAGAAAGGAAACAAAAGCGAAAATGAACTTTTGGGACTTCATCAAGATCAAAAGCTTCTGCACAGCAAAGGAAACAGTCAACAAAACAAAGAGGCAACTCACGGAATGGGAGAAGATATTTGCCAATGACAATACAGACAAAAGGCTGATATCCAAGATCTGTAAGCTACGATTTCTACTCAGACAACCTAGATCTCCTCCTTCCTGTGCTGTCTCAGCAATGACATCCCTGCTCTCCACCTACACCTTTCTGTATTCCAACTTATGATTTTGCTTCATGACTCTCTCACCAAAACCTTGATGCATAATCATTATTTTAGAGTATATAAATAAGAAAAAGTCCCAATCTCATAGCATAACTCACATGTTTTACATTTGGTGTGTATTAGTCTGCCTCTGGAAATAGATCAGTATTTTTAATTGAATCATACAATACATACAGTTTTGAAATCTTTTTAATTTTGCCTAACACCATATTACATCACAATACAGCCTTCCTTCACACATGGTACATGCATGTTATATTATTAAATCTTATTGTATATAGTTAGATATTTTCAAGATTTCTGTTAATGGAAACAACATTCTTGTGAATATCTTCCCTTATATGCAAATGTATTGTACATCTCGGATCACTTCCTTTGGAATTCCTGGCTCAATATGTACCTACAGTATTAATAACTTATATAGATAAATATTCACTTAAAAGCTTTTTTTTTTTTATCAATTTATTCTCCCACATGCATTTTAAAGGCTAGCCTCCTTTAATTGAAAGGAACAATGACTTATTCAAGTTTCTTAAGTACTGTGGAGGGTGTAGGAGTAATATAAAGACACACAGGAAAGGGAACCTAGAGAAAGTCAAATTATCAGAGAACAAAAAGCACAAGGACCATAAAGAGACCATTCGATTCTAAGAACCAAAATCACACATTTGTACTTGCTTCTGGATTTTCATTATATCTTTCCACCATGACTATGATCCTATTATTTTCTGCATTCTCTTTTGTAGATATTCCCACTTTATATTTTCCCTGCTGCTGGTTGCTTCGTGCTTTCATTTTATCTGTTAATTTCTCTATACCCCAAGGGAAGGAGGATGGCAGAAGAGTAGGCGACCGGGGTTTCAGCTGGTCCCTTGAATTCAGCAAGATATCTATCAAATCATTCTGAGCACCGGTGAATTCAACCTGAGATCTAAGAAAAGAATTGCTGGAATTCTACAAATAGAAAAGCGACCACTTTTTGCAAGGTAGGAGGTGCAGAGATGTGAATCTGAGGGGATATGTGGGAAGATAAATCCCAGGGGGAGGGAGCCTCCATAAGCCAGCTACAGAAAGTGATATGGCAGCAGAGAGCAAAATCAGAACTTTTAGAAATCTGCTCCTGTGAGAAATATCCCTGCCTGAAAGGTGCTCGGGTGGCAAAATGGGGCAGAATCCTAGATGAGACAGTGTGGTCTCAAGTTCTCCAGGGTCACAGGAAGAACTCTTGAGTTGACAGAGTTCCTAAGCGTTAGAGTGGAGAAGATAGCCCTGGAGTGGTCTCTCAGTTAGGTGTTGCCCTAAACTGTGAACTGCTGACTGATGGAGGAACTGCTCCAATACCCAAGTAGGGCCCAGAAAGTGACAATCTCTGGGAGATCCAGTTCAGTTCCCTGGGAGGAATGGGTCCAGTGTGCACAGGATTGGACAAATGTATCCCGAGGAGGGGTACCGCCAGTGGTAAGACTAAGACTTCCCTCCCTCCCCTGGGAGTTGGTGCAGGTGTGCAACATGGGAGTCTACAGAGTTTGGCCCATATGAAAGGGATTGACTGCCTTTCCCTGAGGGTGCCCTGAAGGGTTGGGACTGTGATCATTTAGCTCTGGGGCTAGAGATGGGGCACTGCCAATTGTTTTGTTTTGTTTTATTCTCTAAAGCAGTGTAAAAAGGCTTCAAGGAACAAAGCCACATAGGGCAACCCAGAGCAACTTACACTGAGCCTGGCCCCCTAATAGGGGTGGTGCAACTCCTCCCAGGCTAAGACACCTAAGTATCAGGGCAAGAGGTCCCTCCTCCAGAAGACCAGCAGGATCCTCAGGTGAATACCAAGTTTATAGATCGCTCAGAACCAAAAAACTCCTGTACAAGGGAAAAATAGTATATGGAATTAGGGGTTTTTACATGTGTTTTTAGTCTTTCAGTTTAATTTTTTTTTCCTTTTCAATGGGTTTCTTATTTTGTCAACTCTTTGTTTTTAAGTCTATTTTTAAATATTCACTTTTACATTTACATTTTATAGATATATTCTTCATTTTTTGCTTCCTTTCCCTTCCTTCCTATATATATTCAAATATATAGATATAGATATAGATATATCTATATTATACATCTATCTTTATATATAGATATATTTATATCTATATATATCTATCTTTCTTTACAATTTTGGGATTTAGTGTCTTCTAACAAACAGACCAAAACACATCCAGAACCAGAACCAAATGAATCACCCTGTTTTATCCATCTGGGAGTCCTTTTTTTTTTTTTTCCCCTTTTCTTTTCTTTTTTGGTTTCTGACGTCTTCAGATTTGTCTAGTGTGTCTTTTGTTTGGGTCTTGGTTGATATTTTTTATTTTGTTCTCGCATCCATTTTTCTCTGGGCAAAATAACTAGAAGGATGAATTCACAACTAAAGAAAGAACCAGAGGTAATATTGTCTGCCACAGATCGAATCAATAGAGATATAAGTAAAATGTCACAGCTGGAATGCAGGAAAACAATTATAACGTTACTAGTTATGCTTGGAAAAAAAAAACAAAAAAGACACTAGAGAATCTCTTAATGCAGAAATATAATCTGAAATAAAAATATGCTTTAACTGAGATGCAATCTAAAATGGATGCTCAACCATGTAGGGTAAATAAGGCAGAAAGAGAGTCGGTGACATAGAATACAAGATGATGGAAAGAAAGGAAGCCGAAGAAAAGAGGGAAAATCAACTGATGGATCATGAAGGGAGGCTTTGAGAAATCAGTGATACCATAAAGTGAAACAATATTTGAATTGGGGTCCCAGAGGAAGAAAAAAGAAAGAGAGAGACAGAAGGTATATTTGAAAAAATTGTATCTGAGAACTTCTCTAACCTGGGGGAGGAAACAGGCATTCAAGTCCAGGAGGTACAGAGAACCCCCTCTTCAAAATCAATAAAAACACATCAACACTCCAACATACAATACTGAAGTTTGCAAATTTCAAAGATAAAGATAAAATCCTGATACAAGATTCCTTAGACTACAGACGTAGGCACATTAGACTGGCAGCAGACCTATCCATAGAGACCTGGCAGGCCAGAAAGAGCCAAATGAGAAATGAGAAAACATGCAGCCACGAGTACTTTGTACAACAAGGCTCTCATTCAGAATGGCAGGAGAGATAAAGAGCTTCCTGGACAAAGAGAAACTAAAAAAATTTGTGATCACTAAGCCAGCCCTGCAAGAAATATTAAAGGGGATCTTTAAGTGAAAAGGAGCCCAAAAGTAACATAGACCAAAAGAAACAGTCTATAGAAACAGGGACTTTACAGGTAATACAATGACACTAAATTCATATCTTTCAATAGTTACTCTGAATGTAAATGGGCTAAATGCTCCAATCAAAATATACAGGGTATCAGATTGGTTAAAAAAGCAAGACCCGGGCGCCTGGGTGGCTCAGTGGGTTAAGCCGTTGCCTTCGGCTCAGGTCATGATCTCAGGGTCCTGGGATCGAGTCCCACATCGGGCTCTCTGCTCAGCAGGGAGCCTGCTTCCTCCTCTCTCTCTCTGCCTACTTGTAATCTCTCTCTGTCAAATAAATAAATAAAATCTTAAAAAAAAAAAAAAAGTAAGACCCATCCATATGCTGTCTACAAGAGATTCATTTAAGACACAAATTGATTGAAAGTGAGGTGGTGAAGAACCATCCATCATACTCATGGACATCAAAAGAAAATTGAGGTAGCAATCCTCATTTCAGACAAATTAGATTTTAAACCAAAGGCTGTAGTAAGGGATGAAGAGGGACACTATATCATACTTAAAGGATTTATCCAATAAGTTATAAATATCTATGCTCCTAACTTGGAAGTAGACAACTATATAAAAATTAAAAGAAACATGTTGATAATAATACAATAATAGTATGGGACTTAAACACCCCACTCACAACAATGGACAGATCACCCAGTCAGAAGATTAACAGGGAAACAAGAGCTTTGAATGACATACTGGCCCAGATGGACTTCACAGTTATACACAGAACATTCCATCCTAAAGGAACAAAATACACATTCTTCTCAACTGCCTATGGAACATTCTCCAGAATAGATCACATACTGTGTCAAAAATCAAATCTCAACCCAAACCAAAAGACTGAAATTATTCCCTGCATATTTTCAGACCATAGTGCTTTAAAAGTTGAGCTCATTCACAAGAGGAAATTTGGAAGGAGCTCAAACACTTGTAGGTTAAAGAACATCCTACTAAAGAAAGAAAGGGTGGACCTGGACATTAAATAATAATAATAAAAAGAACCACGGAAACAAATGAAAATGAAAACACAAGTATTCAGAGAGGCCTGGGTGACTCAGTCAGTTAAGCAGCTGCTGTCATGATTCCAGGATCCTGGGATTAAGTCCCACATCAGACTCCCTGCTCAACAGGGAGCCTGTTTCTCCCTCTGCCACTCTCCTTTCTTGTGTTCTCTCTCTCTCTCTCTGATAAATAAATAAATAAATAAATAAATAAATAAAATCTTTTAAAACAACAACAACACAGAAAACACAACTGTTCAAAACCTTTGGGATACAGCAAAGGTGGTCCTAAGAGGGAAGTACATAGCAATAGAAAGTTTTCTCAAAAAATTAGAAAAGTCCCAAATACACAAACTAACCTTATATCTAAAGGAGCTGGAGAAAGAAACATAAGTAAAGCATAAACCATGCAGAAGAAGATAAGTAATAAAAATTGGGCAGAAATCAATAAAATGGAAACCAAGGACAGTAGAACAAAACAATGAAACTAGAGACTGGTTCTTTAAAAGAATTAATAAGATTGATAAACCCCAAGGCAAACTTATCAAAAAGAAAAGAGAAAGGACCCAAATCAATAAAATCATGAATGAAAGAGGAGAGATCATGACCAACAACAAGGAATACAAACAATTTTAAGAAAATATTATGAGTAACAACATGCCAACAAATTAGACATTCTGGAAGAAATGGATACATTCCTGGAAATGTATAAACTGCCAAACCTGAAACAGGAAGAAATAGAAAACCTGAACACACCCATAAAATTCTCCCAACAAACAAGAGTCTAGGGCCAGATGTCTTCCCAGGGGAATTCTACTAAATATTTAAAGAAGAACTAATAACCAATTCTTCTGAAGCTGTTTCAAAAAATATAAATGGAAGGAAAACTTCCAAACTCGTTCTAAGAGGTTAGCATTACCTTGATCCCAAGGCCAGATAAATACCCTACCAAAAAAGAGAATTACAGACCAATATCCATGATGAACATGGATGCCAAAAGTCTCACCAAGATACTAGCCAGTAAGATATAACACAACATTAAAAGGGTTATTCATCATGACCAGTGGGATTTATTCCTGGGATGCAAGGGTAGTTCAACATTTGCAAATCAATCGCTGTGATACATCACATTAATAAAAGAAAGGATAAGAACCATATGATCCTTTTAGTTAATGTAGAAAAAACATTTGACAAAATACACCATCCTTTCTTGATTAAAATACTCCACAGTGTGGGGATAAAGGAACATACCTCAATATCATAAAAGCCATTTATTAAAAGCCCATAGTGAATATCATCGTCAATGGGGAAAAATTGAGGGCTTTTCCCCTAAGTTCAGCAACATGACAGGGATGCCCATTCTCACCACTGTTGTTCAACATATTACTAGAAGTCCTAGCCTCAGAAATCAGACAACAAAAAGAAATAAAATGCATTCAAATTGGCAAAGAAGAAGTAAAACTCTCACCCTTCACAGATGACATGGTATTAGGTAGAAAGCCCAAAAGACTCCACCCTAAAATTGCTAGAACTCATACAGGAATTCTGCAATGTGGCAATATAAAATCAATGCACAGAAATCAATTGCATTTATATACACTAACAATGAGACAAAAGAAGAAGAATTTAAGGAAACGATACCATTTACAATTGCACAAAACCATAAGATACCTAGAAATAAACCTAGCCAAAGAAGTAAAGGAGCTATACTCTAAAAACCACAGAACACATATGAACTAAATTGAGGAAAACATAAAGAAATGGAAATTCCATGCTCATGGATTGGAAGAATAAATATTGTGACAATGTCTATGCTACCTAGAGCAATCTATACATTCAGTGCAATCCCTATCAAAATACCATGGACATTTTTACCTGGGCTGGAACAAATAATCCTAGAGTTCGTATGGAAACAGAAAAGACCCTGAACAGCCAGAGGAATGTTGAAAAAGAAAACGAAAGCTGGTCGCATCACAATTCTGGTCTTCAAGCTATATTAAAAATCTGCAATCATCAAGACAGTATGGTACTGGCACTAAAACAGACATACAGATCAATGGAACAAAATAGAGAACCCAGAAATGCACCCTCAATTCTATGTTCAACAAAGCAAGAAAGAATATTCAATGGGAAAAGGACAGTCTCTTCAAAAAATGGTGCTGGGAAAATTGGAAAACTACATGTAGAAGAATGAAACTGGACCATTTTCTTGCACCATATACAAAGATAAACTCAAAATGGATAAAAGACCTAAATGTGAGACAGGAATCCATCAAAATCCTAGAGAATAACACAGACAGCAACCTCTTTGACCTTGGCTGCAACAACTTCTTGCTAGACATTTCTGCAAAGGCAAGGGAACAAAGGCAAAATGAACTATTGGGACTTCAGCAAAATAAAAAGTTTCTGCACAGCAAAGGAAACAGTCAACAAAACTAAAAAACAATCTAAGGAGTGGAAGAAGATATTTGAAAATAACATATCAGATGTAAGGGTAGTATCCAAGATCTATAAAGAATTTATCAAATTCAAGACCCAAAAAACAAATAATCCAGTCAAGAAATGGACAGATGACATAAACAGACATTTCTCTAAAAAAGACACGCAAATGGCCAACAGACACATGAAAAAATGCTCTACATCACCTGGCATCAGGGAAATACAAATCAAAACCACAATGAGATACCACCTCATACTAGTCAGGATACTAAAATTAACAAGACAGGAAACAACAAATTGGTGAGGATGCAGAGAAAGGGGAACCCTCCTACGCTGTTGGTGGGAATGTAAACTGGTGCGAATGTAAGCTGGTGTAGTCACTCTGGAAAACAGTATAGAGGTTTGTCAAGAAGTTAAAAATAGAGCTACTCTATGACCCAGCAGTTGCACTACTGGGTATTTACCCCAAATATACAAATGTAGTGATCCGAAGGTGCACCTGCACCCCAGTGTTTATGGCAGCAAGGTCCACAATAGCCAAATGATAGAAAGAGCCCAGGTGTCCATCAACAGACGAATGGGTGAGGATATGGTTCACTATATACGATGGAATATTACTCAGCCATCAGAAAGGACGAATACAAACTGAGGGCTGTTGGATGGGGCAGTGGGGTAACTGGGTGATGGTCATTAAGGAGACACATGATGTGATGAGCACTGGGTGTTATATGCAACTGATGAATTCCTGAATGCTACATCTGAAACTAATGATGTAGTATATGTTGGACAATTAAATTTTAATTAAAAAATGTATCTATGCCCCACCCCCTTATCATTTTCCCTTTTTCAAAACGTGGGCATATCATGACACATTCTGGACCTGACTCCTTTTCCTCCAGCATTGCTTCACTCTGCTTTTATTGGTAAATAAAATCTATATGAATAACTAATTACTTGCCCTACTCCCTTCTGCTTTTTAGATCTCAATATTTAACTGCCATAAGTAGAGCTATCTGTAGGTCTCATAGGTACAGAGGAATGTATTCCCTTCCTCCTAAATCATGGTCTTCCTTCTTTATTCTCAATCTCAATTAATAACCTCATTGTCATCTAGAGTTCTACACTAGAAAACTTGAAACTTCTCACTTCTAAACAACAACCAAATAGTATCCATTCTCCTGTGGGTTCTAAATTTTTGGCACTGTATTCCACTTACCCTAACACTGTGTGACCCTCGTATTTTTCCCGCTGAAGTAATAAAGCATTTCCATCAGGGCTTACTGACAATAGTTTAGTCCTGACTTCCAAACATGCGTAGTTCAACCCCTTTATCATACCACTGTCAAAATAATCCTTCAAAAAAAAGAGTGATCAAGCAATTCCAATGCTTATAGTATACTTAAGGGCCTTCAACTCAGCAACAATCTACCCTTTTTCTGGCATCTGTTTCCGCTTGTCACCGCGTACTCCATCTCCACCACGTTCCCAAGACTTGTCGATTTCTTCTGCCACTGTACAAGCCATGCATGCCGCACAATCTCCATCCATACCCTCTCACACCCTTCTTCGCTGGAAAAACTCCTACTGTAGGCTCCGTTCAAACGACCCTCTTCACAGAGCCCTTCCTGACACTGCAGGCAGAAACTTGCTTTTTTTTCTGTATTTCTATATAATTGTATGTATTTATCTGCCTCTGTCACCCATACTATATGATATCCTGTTTCTCATACATGTTTTTTCAGTTGAATTTCACACTTTTCAAGATCATTTTGCATCTTCTTTCCATTTCTAACACAGAGCAAAAACCTTGGTCATATTTGATAAATGACTAGATAGCCAAAATAATAAAAAAAAGACATTATATATAACATATACAAATAATTTACATGTAATATATACATATGTAATGATTTGAAAAATTTAAGTGTGTGTGTTGAACACAGCCTCACTACTTGCACCTGATGTATGACATCTGATTATGTTGTTCTATAGACATATGGTTCAGGAATGACCATTAAAAAGGGGTATGCCTCTGTCTCCTCAAAAACAGAGAGCAGAGCTAGGGTTTGCAGCAGTTAGAGAAGAGAGTTCAAAAGTTCTTGAGGTATGCCTGATAGTGATGGGCAGACTCCTCAGACATTTGGCAAAGCAAAGCCAGTTAAATCTTACAATGAGGAAATGCTCAAACAGGATTATACAATTTGTAATATTTCAAAGCTTCCTTTTATCTCATCAATGATATTTTAACACACAGAATTAATGTATGTATTATCTCAGTTAGAGTCTGAATTTGAGGCCCTCTTTTTTGGCTTGTTTGTAAAAAGCTGGCTTTGTCACTTACCTTAACTCAGTTATGCCATTTTGGTGTCCACAATGACAATCCCCTAGAACCTGGGGTCAGCCCCCACCCATGGTGATCACTGACCCCTGAGCCACACCAAGCCACGACCACGAGGCTGGAGCCCATAGCCTTCCCATGGGTGGGGCAGAGCAGACTGGGAATTGCGGGGAGGGGTGAAATGTCTACTCAGGACCGGGTCTCAAGACTGGGTCTGACCAGGTGTGGTTCAGTGGTCTCTCTGGACTGCAGGTGAACAGATCTGCCAGCCTATCTTGGTTCTGCTGCTTACTTTTTTTTTTTTTTTTTTTTTGACAGGCAGAGATCACAAGTAGGCAGAAAGGCAGGCAGATAGAGAGAGAGGTGGAAGCAGGCTTGCCGCTGAGCGGAGAGCCCGATGCGGGACTTGATCCCAGGACCCTGAGATCATGACCTGAGCTGACAGCAGAGGCTTTAACCCACTGAGCCACCCAGGTGCCCCGGTTCTGCTGCTTACTTGACAGGTAGCTTTAGGCAAATCACTTCTTGTCCCTCAGTCATTTTGTTTCCTGGTTAGTGCCACTAGTAAGATCTCCCAGGAGTTCTAACTCAGACATGTGCCAGCTTTGCCACCTCTACTGAATCATGACCATGTGAGGTCCTCTTTCAGGATGGAATCTGGAGCAAGTAGGCATGTCGATTAGTCCTCACGAGGGGGCGGAGGGTGGTGGCATGTGAGGAATCATTTCTTTCTACATGTAAACACTGCTGAGCTTTCCCCAAGACCGGGCACCATGCAGGCAGGTGACAGAGCAATACATCAGATGGAGATCCTTGTCCTTGTGGAACTTTCATTCTGGTGGCAAGAAGGCAAGAAAGAAGCAAATGAGGCTCCTGGGAGGTTCAGGCGGTTGAGCTCCTGACACTTGATTTTGGCTCAAGTCATGATCTCAAGATCCTGGGATTGAGCCCCGTATGAGGTTCCAGGCGCAGCATGGAGTCTGCTTGTCTTCCTCTCGCTTTGTCCCTCTCTCAGCACTCTCTCTCTCTGTGTGTTAAATAAATAAATCTTTGAAAATAAATAAATAAACAAAGAAGAAAACGTTAATGATGTCAGAGTGGGCAAGTGCAAGAAAGAATAGAATAAACAGGACAAAGAACCCAGCACGTCGCTGAGGTTGGGCACTGAGCAAGATCCAGCCAATGAAGACTCCTGGAGGAGATATATTAGGAATGGGTTCTGGATGCCAAGGTGGAGCCAACCATGGGAAAAATGCAGGGAAGGGTGCTCCTGGCAGACAGAACGATGTACTCAGGGCTGGAACAAGCCCAGGACACTTGAGAAAGAGAGACAAATAGTGTGGCCGCAGCAATTGGGGAAGAGGGTAGGAGTGACATGAGACAGGAGACACAGCCATGTGACAGAGCCTGCCGGGGTGGCCCTGGCAGAAATGAGGAAGCTGAGGTTGCTTGTGTCTTCGCTTAGTAACTGCACGCCTCGGCCCTGGAATGTCAGCTCTGTGAGCAAAGAAAACCTGTCTCCTTAACCCCCATGACCCCATTGGCGGTGAGCAAGGGCACTGTAACTGTTTGTTGAATTACTGAATGAGTGAAGGACGTTGCCCGTGGCAGGAGCCCAGACACCCATTAGAAATTCAGTGGAGGGAATATGGTCTGGAAGACACTGAGTATTTACCATGGACCAATTGCGCTTTAAGCCTTTTCTCTATATTAACTCATTTAATCTTCATAAAACACAAAACCAGGTATTATTATTACCCAGTGAGGCGACTGAGGCACAAGGTAACTTTTGCAGTAGCACATAACATTGGATGGCAGAAACCAAACAATCTTAACCCTTCGTTTAAGCTGCCATCTCTCCACTGGCCATGTAGACAGCTGCATAAATAAGCCTAGAACCCAGGGTTGAGGTTGGGCCAGGAGGTGTAAGCAAGAGAACCATCAGCACAGAGGCTCTGGTTGAGCTGAGGCGTCCACTTTAATAGCCAGGGCCACCAGCCACATTGTGGGAACACTTTACACACATAAAGTTGCATCTGCAATTGGATAAAGCAGTGACTTTATCCATGCTCTACGATAAAAATCAAACAAACAAACCTCAGAAAACTGAGGTTCAGAAAGCTTAAACAACTTGACTGAAGCCAGGGGGCTAGAGAATTCGAGCCCGGGGAGTATACTCCTGGTAGAACTCAATGAAGCTGAAATGATTTATTATCCAGTGGAAATCAGAGACATGAGAAAGATTTCTGCCGTTCAGAATCCTGACCAGCACTGACAATAGGAGTGTCCCATGTTTTCCTGTGGCAACAAGAACAGCATCTCTGGCTCGGTCCCCAGTTAGAGAATTGGGAGACTGTCTCTGACCCCTAGAGGACTTTTCAAACTGGGAGAGATTTGGGGTTGACTTCGGCATCACACGAAGTGCCCCCAGCCACTGTGGTGGGGTTTCTTCTCCCCGTGAAAACCAGCTGGCTGTTCGAGGTCTGCCTCCAAGCATGTGCCTTCGCTCCAGAAACAGGCTGGGGGGGTTCCGCCTTGTGCGCTGCTCCCCACGCCCTGCTCCGCATTCCATGTGTGGCTGGCCCCCTCCCTCCGGGAAGACAGCACCCGTAGACAGAGATTAGCCCCCCATGCACAATCCCCCCGTAACCAATTCCTGAGGGGGGAAGAAAGTGAACGTGGAAATGATTGCCCTTGATTATTTTCCTGTTTTGCATATGTGTTATTTGTGTTATTTTCTTCTTATGATTTGCTTCACCCTGTTTCAAAGTGGCAAGTGGTATTTTTGAACTTGGGAAGACCTACCTGAGAGTGTGTTGTCAAAAGAAGGGGCGGAAAAATAAGAATAAGAATAAATTCTCAAGACCGTAGCCACTGTAACCTCGTGGGCTCTCTTCAGGGCATAACAAATATGGCTGTGGCGGGTCCAGCTGCCCAGCGCGGCATTTCTGGATCTCCAGGGATGGAGTCATTGGAAAAGCGCCTGCCGTACTATAACTGGCTTCTTTGGCTGCTTTTATATATGCGCCGATTTCAAGTAACATTAAGGAAAGTTTTTCTTTGTTTACCAGAAGGTCGAAGAGGTTTTTTAAAAATGTGTAAATAAAACATAAGACTCTGTCCTGGCATCCACGGTGGCAGGGACCTTATGCCACTGAAGAGCCCACACCAATGTTACACAGTCTCTCAAGTCCAAATTAAGTTAAAAAAAAAAAAAAAAGACACTTGAAAGAATTCAATTCAGATCAATCATCTCAGTAACCGATGGAATTTATTTGTTTGTCAGTTGGGCACGTCCGGAGTGTACTCTGGGACATATCCTATAAACCCCTCCCTTGGGGCGCCTGGGTGGCTCAGTGGGTTAAGCCTCTGCCTTCGGCTCAGGTCATGGTCTCAGGGTCCTGGGATCGAGCCCCACATCGGGCTCTCTGCTCAGCGGGGAGCCTGCTTCCCCCTAGCTGCCTGCCTCTCTGCCTGCCTCTCTGCCGACTTGAGATCTCTCTCTCCCTTGCAGGTCCCACCTGCAAAAATAAATAATAAATAATGAATCTTTCCTTTCCTCAATTCTTCCTTGGAAAGGGCCATGCAAGAATTTCCACTGGAAAAGACCATCCTTTTCCCTTGAGGAAAAATATAACCTCCCCTCCCACCCCCAGAACACCTTAGTCCCATACTCTCATTAAGATAAACATCCTCAAAGCCTACAGCAAGAAGAGAGATCTGTAATTGCGTGTCTTCAAAATAATAGCTTGATAAAAATGACAGATTTGGCCACTGCATTGTCTTTTTGTCTACCTGACACCAAACAATCCTGGTGGCCAATATTTCTGTGGAATTAATTGGACGAAGTGTCAGGCACGCCCGGATTTCGCAATACACCGCCCCATGCAGCCCGGGGAGGGGGAGGCAGGCTGGTCTCCTCCGTTCCAAGTTATCCCTTGGGGAGTTCGGCTGTGAAGTCCTCAGCATCTTAGTGCTGCTCGGTGACTCATCCCAGACTCCAGCACCCGCTTCAGCCCATCACTGAGAGAGCAGCCTGTCATCAACGATCGGAAAACGAAATCCAGCATCCCCACTCTCGTCCAGATCCTCTCCAGCCCTCAAATCCGCCTGAACTCCCAGCTCCTACACAACGATTTCCCTCACATATGTCTTCACTGATCCTTTTCTTCCTGCACATTTCTTGTTCTATTTTTAAAATTGCTCTATGTGCCAATACTCAAATGCTGCCTTGTGTTATTATTTAACAGTTTTATGTACATCTTGATGGTGGTAGAAATTGTGATTTATATTTAGCTGGGTTTACTGCCCTTCCTACTTCTCTTGTCTGTCCGCATACCCGAAAAGTTTTTATTATTATGAATAGCTATATATACACATATATACACACATACACATATAATTTAATAAATAAATGTGTTAACTTATGGCTTTTTTAAATTAATAATTTTCAGTGTGTTCTTGTGTTGTATAATTACCCAAGTGTCTGTGTTTTTCAAAGAAAGGTGTCTCTTCTCTGTTTTGTAGAATTCTTGAAAGGTATTTCTACAATTCCCAAAATCCGTCCAACTGGTGGATTCTCCTCTCTCAGATCTCACCTCTGAACTGTTTCTGGAATTTCATCAAAGAATAAACTTAGGAATTTTCAAGGTCCAGTGCACTACATTTGTTTTCTTTAACTTTGTGTGCATTGCAACTTCATCACACAATCTGCTTTTCTTGGAATATATACATTCTACATGGATTATATTGTTTTGACCTCTGGCTCACCTTCAGTGGGAGGGTGGTTTAAAAAACCTTTTATTTTAACCACATCTGCACCCCATACTTTTGGTTCTATGGAAATAATAAAATTTACAAAAACATTTCATTAACAACTTTTCATCTTACTTGCTTTTTTATGTATATTTGCCATTAAAGTAATTATCATTAAGTTTTCCCAAATTCTTCATTGATGAGTCTCCATTATGCCAATTTGCAAGAAGTCTTGGTTATTTGAAATATCTTTGGTCTGGCTAGTGGCTTTTCCACTAGACTCAGTCATCAGTCCTAGCTAAAGATCTCAATTCTTACCATCGGTTGACCTGCGATTAGTTCAGCCCGACTCTAAACACAAGTTCAGCTATTAAATCACTCTGAAAGATGGACTAAGTTTCTTAAAGATAATCCATAATAGGGGTTCTTGACCCAACATCTTTATATTTCCTAAGAGTTATAAACGGAATTCGGTGCATGTGGATATGTTACTTTTCTGGTTAAGGGAACATATCTTTGTTAGATTCACTCAAAAGTTCTATGACTCCAAAGGAATAGTGAATATTCTAGAAATAAGTGCTGAATCCAGAGCAGAAGCAAGGAGAACTCGGAGATTTCTGAAGTTTTTATTGATCTTCTCACGTTCTCTGTTGACAGATGTGGCCTCCTTTGGTGATAATATACAAACACTAATTTTACATGAGCAGAAATACACAGTTATTTCAAAGGACTTAGGGATACAATCGACTCTCATCCCTCATGGCTTAATTTGACATCACCTAAATTAGGGGAATGCAGGGGAGCGGAAGAAAGGAGATTGGATTTAAATATGGGCAGCAGTCCAGTAAGAAATTTGGTAAGTTCACATTCTGACATAAGGATGGTCTGAGGAATAAGGCTTCATCCTTTAATGAATTTCTCAACATCATGCACGTACACGTGAAGTCCAGAAAGAAAGACATAAGTGACCTTCCTTTCATCTGCCTTTCCCACCCCATGTCCAGTGTAATTAAGAGTTGATTCTCAGAGAAGACATCATATAGACAAAAACAAACAAAGAGTATTGAAAGCCCTTGAGGAAGAAAGCAAAGAGAAACATGAAATTATCCTTTCTAAAATCTTTTAACCTCACTGGGACTCAGACCCGCGTTTTATCCTAGAAGAGGGAATTAAATTAGATGTTCTCCACAGCCCCTTTCAAGTCTACAATCCTTGGATTTCTGTGATCTTGTGGTTTCATTATTTTTATTTCCAGTTTCAATAAGCAATTTCATCCTCAGCCTGCTGAGAAATTCTTTGCCCACGTCCCCTGCCACAACCCCACGGGCCCCATACTGTGAAGACCCCTGAGGGACCCCTCGCTCCCCGCTGGCTGAAGGCCATCAGTGGGCGGGTTGCACGAACAGGTCTGCAAACAAACACGCGCGCACACAAAGAAGCCTTCTTGTGACACGGCCAAGAGGCTGCAGGTGTGTTCCCTCCCCCTCCTCCCAATCTAGGTAGTTGAAACCAGCGGGAGGCAGAGGGTAGGATTTAGCACAGTGACTGGAAAATGAAAGGGACGCCCAGTGCCCGTCTTGGGAATCATGGGATTCTGGAGCAGCCAGGACTCATGCAGCAACCTGACATGACAGGACACGTAAGTGCCGCCTGGAGATCCATGCTTGCCAATTAAGTCGGCAATTACTGAAGTTGTTTTCTCCTGTCTGGGTATGAAGTGATCACAGGAGACACATACCGGGCGAAAGTGGGAAACGCTTGCTCAGAAACACAGGCTTTCATTTGGGGAAATCAGGCAAGCATTTTAGAAACATCCCTTTGCCTGTAGAGATGCAAAGGAAAGGAACATGAAGCCGCACCCCTCGCCCAGCTCGCCGTCCCTTCCCTTAGAACACACAGAAAACTTGCATCCGTACTGGAAAGAGTCCGAACCCTACTGCGGTGATTCGTGCTGCTGGAGAAGCAGCAGTCGGTGATTGGGTTGTCTTCGAGAAACAACGTGAGTGCCTGGGTCCCCTTTCTCTAAGTCCTAGTTATAGTGTTGTAGGAGAAAGACACATTTTTGTGGGAGGAGCACTGGCTTCTGAGTACCAAGGAACTAGCAAATGGTGGACAGGAGGGTGTGAGGGAACAAGACTCCCCAGGAGAAAGAAACTCATTTGCAACCTTAAGAGGCAACGTTCCTTAAGAGGCGCCTTAAGAGGCGCCTGTCCCCAGTCACTTAACCTCCTTCTGGCTCTGCTCTCTCACACGTGAAATGGAAGCAATAAGGTTGACCACTCCTTCCTCTTTTACAGGAGTGTTATGAAAAAATATAAATTATTCAACAACTACAAAGGTATTTAAGATTCACAAGTGAATTTCCTCTTTGGGGTTATTAATGACCGTGACTCCACCGTGCCCTGGAGAATACTAATGAGGGATCACAGCCTCCTGTCTTGTCTCCTGGGACAGACACACCTTGAACAGAACATCAGGCTCAAGAATCCCGTTTTCCCTCAGAAAAGGAGAATATTCTGGCATAATCCGTCCTCCTTCCTCCAACACGAGCTTTCTGGATGTGAACGGAGTACCGCCTTTCCGTATATGTGGGCTAAGAAAGGAGTGTCACTGAAAGAGGGAAGAGACGTTTGGGTATGATGATATCTTCTACCTGTGATTCTAGAGTTGGTCTTCAGAGTTATCTTTCTATACTTACTGTGCCATTTGCATTGAGAATAATAAATTTGCTTCAATTGCCTTGTCACCATATAATTGTCAGGGCTCCCTGGAACTCTGTGTCCAGGAGGATTCTGAGTATGCTTGACCTTCCCCTGCGTCAGCTCAGTGCACTGACTGTAAGAGAGGAAGATCAATGAGAAAAGCAGCCATAAGAAGACCCATTTCAGTGATCCTAAAGGTAAGGGGGTCATATCAACTCTAAATGCTGAAGAAAGGCTAGAAAACTCTGTAAAACAAAGTTTCTAAAAAAAAAGTTCAACTAAATTATTATTTTAAAGCCCCTCTTTACTTTCAAGAATAACTCATCATTCTTTCTGAAGGTCTTGAACCTACCAGACCTAAATAATATGAACCTACCACTTGGACTTTCATTTAACGCCAACTCTCACATTCTCATTAGCACTGACGACCATGAAATGAGTTTAATTCTTTTTTTTTTTTTCACAAGAAAGAGTGAATAATTTGAAGATTTGTTTTGCTACTAAAATAATTATCTGCCAATTGCTGGTGGGTGGGGTGGGGTGGGGCTGGGAGCAGGAGGGGGAGAGAGGAAGAGACAAGTGGTGCATTCCACTGAGCAGTGCCTTAACTTCCCAGAAGTCATCCTCCGTTGGCACGCGGTGCCCCTGTGAACATGGATTTGTACGCCAGGGTGTGTGTGGCGCACCCTAATCCATTTCGCAGCACCGGATAACCACATACCAAAGAAGGGGCACTTTTTTAACACCACCGTATTGAAAGAAAGTAGTGAGCACCACAAGTGTGGAGTTGGCCATGATGTTCGGGTGGAGCGTCAAAGGTGCAGTGTCCCATATCTGTTTAATTTTTTTAGCATGTGATTTTTTTATCGTAGAATCTATGGACCATTATTACTGTGCACAAGTTATTTTCATATGGTAACATTTCATCTCTCTGCTGATGAGCATTTTTTTTAAACAAATTATTTAAGGGGCACATAGATGAGGCCTTGGAGATCGCTCCCTCCCAGTGGCAACCAGCCTGCTCAGTGACTATCTTTTGAGTAAGTTTAATTCCGTTTTTTCAGAACTTTATTGAAATATGTTTGACCTATAATAAAGTGTACATATGTAAAGTATAGAGATTTATAAACTTCGCCTTATGTATACTTAAACCTATCACCACAATTAAGATAATCAGCATAAACACAGTCCCCGGAAATTCCCTCATGGTCTTGACAGGGCTCACTCTTGTCCCTTCCTATGGTGGTTTGATTTTACGTGTTAACTTGTCTGAGCCAATGGTCTGACATTGTTCTGGATATTTCTATGAAAGTGTTTCTTGGATGAGTAACAGTTACATTAGTAGATGCTGAGTAAAACAGATTGCCCCCTATTTCGTGGGTGAACCTCATCCAATTAGTTGAGGGCCTTAAGAGAAAAGACTGATCTCCCCAAGTAAGAGGGACTCCTGCCTTCAGAAGGCCTTTGGACTTCAGCTGCAGCAACTACTCCTCTCTCCAGATTTTGGACTTATACCTGCACAATCATGTGTCTGTCCTAAAAATAAATCTCCCTCTCTATGTATCCTGTTGGTCCTGTTTCTCTGGAGAATCAGGACTAATACATTTCCCATTTGCCCACTGGCCCCAGCCCACTTCCCATCCCAAACCCCGGGCAACATTGTTACTGTATATTAGTTTGGATTTTTAAGAACTTGATGCAATTGTAACAATACAGTGTGTGCTCTTTTATTCTCTGACTTCCATTCATCGCCATTGGTTGGAGATCCATCAGTGTCGTGTGTATTAAAAATTTGACTTTTTATTACATATAGTAGTAGTATATATATGCTGTAATTTTTTTTTATCCATTTGTTCATTACTGGACACTGGAGTAGTTTCCAGTTTTCAGCTATTGCAAATAATTTTCTATGAACATTTGTGAGTGGAAATATGTTTTCAGCTCTCTTGGGTAAATGCCTTGGAGGATGGCTTGGGGTCATATGGTAGGTGTATGTGGCTAATAGGCTTTGAACTCTGCTGTTCTCTATTATATAATAGAGAAGTCAGAAGTCCAATGTATCATTCTCCTATAAATTCTGGCTTGGAATTATGATTTATTTCCTCATTAGAGTTCAGTTCCACTTTTTCTGAATGACTATTTACAGGTATGCCTTTGAAAATCAAAGGGAAATAAATCTAAACTCACAAGTTCTAAAAAATGCACTCATTTCAGTTAAAAGGAAGATTGCTTTACATTCCTTCCATTTAACTTCCGTCAGTGAAGAATAGAATCAAATTCAATGGAGAATAGAATTACAGGCTTTTTGTAGGTGTCAAACGTTTTAAACATATGCCTCAGTCTAAAGAATAAATATAGTCGTCTTTTCCCATTATAGAGTAGTCTGCAGGGCAATGTGGGACCTGGTTGAGCAGGCCAGACCGGTACTTATTGAAAAAAACCAAGCTTTTACCATTGAAATAGAGTTGCAGGGACATGCCTCGAATTACCTAGAAACTGAGAATTCAGTAGACGCTTTGACCAACTCAGCTCTACCAAACTGCTGGTCTTCCTGCTTTCCTCAGACCCAGACTTGTTGGCTCTCACCTGTATAGGGGAAATTTGTCACGAGAGCAATGTTTCCACCATTAGCAAGCTTATCTTCCAGAGCCTTCCTTGTTGGCAAATGTAGGGCTCAGAAGCAAAGACATATTAAGTCCTGGGATACTAAGGGAAACGTTATTTGAAGCGGTATTACCATTGCTCTGTAAGTGAATTCTTGGCTTATCGCTAGCATCAGAAAGATAATTTTAAAATAAATAAAATAAAGCCAATCAGTTCTTGAGCCCTGAGGCACCATCAGATAGGAAGAGTAATAAATCAGGCTGATAGCCTTAAAGCAGCCCCTGATTTTTCCTACTAATCAAATGAGATCAGAACTCCTCCATCACTACAGGAGAAAAGCCAAAATTAATTAGCTTATCCAACAGTGTCATTTACTAAATCAAAAGCCTTAGAAAGGTCAATGAATCTTGCCCTTATCATCTCATTATCTTCTACCAGTAATGAGGTATCATTAACCAGCCCCAAAGCAACAGTGTTTTAGTGCAGCGCTCTAGCTGGGGACACTTGGCGGCTTCAAAACCAGTAGCATGTGGGAAAGTCTGTTCTCCTACTTCTAGCTCCGTTTTTTGATAATTTAACTTCTCCATGTCTGTGATGGAAATAAAGGTTTTCCCTCCCTCACTTAACACAGTTTAAATGTAAAGGCACCATAAATTCATCAATGCTGGTACCCATGCCAAACACGGCCATGTTTTTTCAAGATTTATTTATTTTTTAGAGAGAGAGCAGGCATGTGGGGGCGGGTAGGCTTAGGGAAGGGGAGAGGAGAAAAATCTCCAGCAGACTCCCCGCTGAGGGCAGAGCCCACACAGGGCTCAGTCTCATGACCCTGAGATTGTGTGCTGAACCAAAGTTGGTTCAGATGCTTAACCAACTGAGCCGCCCAGGCACCCCTCACAGTAATTTAAGTAATAACCTTTGTACTGTTTCGTGGGTCCACTTGGTAATATTGACTGAGCACCGACTGTGTGCCCGGCGTTCAGTGGGGGCGCCCATAAGCTCAACATCCTTGGTCGCTGTTGGTGAGGAAGTAACTCACTCTTTCCTTGAGATTTCCTTGGGCTATAATAGGGATGAGCTACATGAAAATGATGCACTGGACACAGAGTAGGTGAGGGTCCACTCTGCATGCTTGGGATTTACTGGTTCTGCAAGACCCTGATGAGCAGAGCATTGGGTTGTAGAAGGAAGGCCTCTCCTCCTTCAGGGTTTTTAGTCTTTTAAGAGGGAAGAGACTTACAGAGTTGGGAACTTTGATGGGAGCCTGGGAAGGGCTGGAGCACTGCAGACTGACTGGGTGAACTGGGAGATTGGGACTCACAGCAGGAGAGGGAGAGCCAGGGCTGGGGTGGGGAGGAGTTGGTCCTCGAACGAGTACAAGTCTGTCACTTGGAGAGCAAAGTGCAGCGAAGGGAGCACATGAGCAGAGGCACAGATGCAGGAATACGGATCCAGGCTTTTAGAGAGCAGCACGTATTAATGTGATGAGGACAATAGTCGTGCTAAGAAGAGCAACGGCCACAAACAGTAACACACACACACACACACACATGCACACACACACACACGATCTAAGCAGGCTGCACACTGTATTTCATATAAGTTCTTTCTCCTTATTTCATCTTTCCAACCCCATCATTACCGTCATGACAGACGACCAGATGGTAGTCATGACATAAAGGTCCCTCATCAAAAAGTGGAAAACCTGGAATTTGAGCTCGGCACCACGCTGCCTCTCCAGGACAGCCCTTTGTCCAGGAAAAAAAAAAAAAAAAAAAAGCTGCAATCCATATTTCTCACACAATTTCAGTGGCTTCATGGGTCGTGAGGGTCTCCCCAACTTCAGGATTCAGCTGTTTGAACCTGTAGGGCATTTGGTAAAAATGTCAAATGAGCTGCCTCTGGTGGGAAAGAAGAAACACAGAATATTCCTCAACTGGGAAAGATGCGAAAAAAGTCTAGTTTGGGAAGTATGGAGAGACAGTTACCACGGTCAGCCAATGAGCGCACTTGAGGTGCTGTGCCAGCCACTTCCACGCAGAGTTTTAGTCTCTTCATCCTTCACTAGCGCCATCTTTGCAGGCAACTCCTCTCTTCCCCTGTCACATGCGCATTCAGGTAAGGAACCCCGTCTTCTGACAGCGTGAGTAGTTTTCCCAAGGTCAGCGTAAGCGGCAGGGTTTGTGCTCAGTTTCCCCTCCCCAGGTAACATAGAATCTGTGTCTTTCACCAGCTCTGTGTGCCCTTGCCCCTGTGAGCTGTGCTTCTGTGAACTGATCGGTATGGCTCACATCAGTCACTCTTGGACTGGTCTCACCACCCAAATCACTGCCTAGTGGGTAAAGGGAGCCAGAAATTCTCTTGAGCACCACCAGCAACAAGAGCTCAAGGTCAGTGACTGGTATGAAATACAAACACCCAATAGTTGGCCTTGAATCTGAACACCCTCTCAGAGCCCCTGCAGAATCCTGGGGGTTCTGGGTCTTTATCTGAAACCCCGCCTTTGCATGGCTATCTTTTTCTGTCCTGCTCTCTCTGGCACCCTGGAGCACTTCCTGATTAAGTGCTTGCACTCAGATTCTTAGTTCAGGCACTCTTCCTAGAAGAACCCAAACTTAGTCAAATCAGCAGTAAGACGAAAAGGATAGCAAACTTGCATTTGATCTGCTTTTATTGGCTTCATTACATCATACAAGCCAAGAGCTACAGAATCATAAAAAACCAGCATCTAGAAATAAGTTATTTATTTGTAGCATCATTTGGACAAACTAATTCCATGGACCCTTACAAGTGGGGGTTTTGTTAAAAAAAAAACTTGAAGATAAAGTGGAGCATTAATTATTTTACATTACTTTTAATATAACTTCTAATGACTTAATTTTCAAGTGTGGATTATAAATATGTAGATTGCACATGATGCATGAGCTCCCGAAGGCTTCTAATACCACCTAAAGGTGAGAACTCTTGAGTCAACTTCGATATTATGAATGAGGGCAGCTCTGAAAGAACTATGATAAGAAATTGTACCAGGAATGCACAATTAATAGGTCGTATTCTCTCTGGCTCAGTCTGATGTAGGTTTTTGAAGGTATATCTCTCCTTGCCCCATGCCTGATCTGTGGTTGGAGAGCTCTGTACTGCATACTTTAGCTGCCCATAGTGATGACTGAGGAAGACATGAAGGCAGGACCAACAGACTGCGGGGCCCACAACAGTCATGAGAGCTGTGGCTACTGGTGCTAAGAATGTGAAGAAGCAGCACATCCACAACAGAATTCCTGAGGCACATTTCTATGGATCATGGTCCTTTGTGTGCTTAATTTTTTCTTTAAGGAAGAAAAAAACCCAAATTGAATTGGAGTCCTATAAAACATAGGGTTTGATGGAAGCAAGCATGTTGGTCACCATAATTTAATAAGTGGCAGGGTTTTCCTTCAATAAATCATGGATATGAATTTATTTTAAATATGTATTTTTTCTCCAGCTTGTTCATGGAGACAAAGATACTCTGATTTTTGAAGAGAATATTTTTCTTTCCCTTAGGAAAACCTATACTCAACATGATGTTTTTAAAAAAATTACCATTTTTATCAGGGAAAGTTAGTTCACTTCCTACTAGAGGAAAACCAAATAAGCAGAACTTAATCTTTTAGAATGTTTCTTGTATTTTGATGTCAAAATATGTTATAGCCTTTTTAAGTTATATACTGTAGTCCTCCATTAGGTCCATATGTGGTATTTTTAAAATGCTTTTTATATGTGTGAACCAGAGGGATCAGTCACAAGAAGAATCCTATAAAATGGAAAAAAAGAACTCTAAAGCAGAGAGTCCCCAGAGGTGGGTCTGGATGAAGAGTTCAGATGAGGAGTACCCCAGATAAAGCTACTTCCTTTCATTTTGAATAAAGTTGTTCCTTCCACTCACCGGTGGGGGTCCTGCAGTGAGCTTATAGGCCCCGTTCCGAAATAGCACGCCTTTGGCCAAAATTCATGGGACTTTTTTACACAAATAATCAGATGGAGAAACCCAGTTGGGAAAAGAACAATCTTCTTAAAACATAAACATTAGCGAGAACATGAAGAAAGCTGTAAGAAAAATAAATGTCTTTTAGAACATCACTTTTTAAAAGAAAGCAACGGGTCTTCTGCTAAAACCACCTCTGATATTCATAAAGCTGCTCTTTATAATTCACTTGTTTTCTTGTGATGTTTTAAACATTAGTGGTTTTCTCTTTCGATTTTCTAGAGTTTGTTTGATCAGAATCTCTGAAAATGTACTCATGTGAACTTCTGTCAAGTGCCTGAATGACAGTGTGAAAGAATGTTTGGGGATGGGAAACATCAGGGCATATGGGATTGAGTGACAACTTCTTAAGGAAAACCTAAAAAAGGAGGTTCTAGCCAAAATGTTTAATTACTGCCTAATCAAGACAGGCCAAGCCATCTGTTGGCTGGGATCTGGTCCCCACCTTGCCTGGTGATTGGTCCGCCATGTGTGAGAGAGCCATCTCCAACTGACATCTGTCATCTGTCAACCCCCCAACTGTAATGATGAGCAAAGTTGCTATCAGCTGTCAAAGGGCCATATGGAAGGATGAGTAACGAACAGATTGCAACCACATCACACAGGCTCGGAGTGCTTAAACAGGCGAACCAACATGCCACTCCCTAGCCACTTCCGCCTAGACTGGAACCCTGTAGGGACGGTGAGGGAAGTGGGGTCATGGGTATTCATTAGATGCCATCTTGTCTTAACTTTTTACTGGACAGTGGAATAGAACACATTAATAAATAATTCCATAAATCAACCAACTGATCAATTAATGAATCGATATATATTTGTTAAGGTAGAATGAGAACAAATCTATACACAGCAATCCGCTAATGTGACAGACACTAGCCTCATGAGTCCTGTCAGTAGAAAAAAGCCTCTTTATTGATTAGTTTGAAAACTAAGGCAAAAGCATCCACAAACAAAGCTCTAATACCATCTCACTCTGTTTTGGGGAGACTTGTGTAGATAAGCAGATCACCAAGGGAGAATGTTTTGGCCTAAATATATAAAAAGTGCAGTAGACTACTTGGCAAATAGGACAGTGTTCTTAATGTCATGTTCACACATTAGACTTTCCCAGCAGCCTTGTTCAGTCCAGTATTCTGTTATTCTAAGATTTGCTCATAAGGATTTATTATGGTGAGTTATTTAACTTAAAGAGTCATCTCACAGCTTTTAAAATGTGGAATGCATTCATACTACCTAAATTAAATTAAAAATTGATATTGAACCCAAGACAATAGTCATTTCTAGAAGTGGAGTCAAAAGCAAGTGGGAGACAGCATCTTTTTATAACTGAGGAATCAATTTGCAACCCCAGATTTTTCAACTCCATTTAGTTGTGGACACTAATGAATTTTGCTTAGTGGTTCTCATTCCCAGCCACACATTAGACCAATTAAATAAAAATCGTAGGGACTGGGTCTCAGATACGAATGTATTTTTAAGATGCTCTCTATCATTCAAATGTATAGTTGAGGGCCGACTGGGTGGCTCAGTGGGTAGCCTCTGCCTTCAGCTCAGGTCATGATCTTAGTTAGGGTCCTGGGATTGAGCCCCGCATCGGGCTCTCTGCTCAGCAGGAAGCCTGTTTCCACCCACCCCCCTGCCTGTTTCATGCCTACCTGAGATCTCTCTGACTCTGTGTCAAATAAATAAAATATTTTTAAAAATGTACAGCTGAGAGGAATTATTCATAAATTCACTTCAACTGAATTTTGTGCTAAACCTGATGAAGCCTAGAGGGCATAAGAAAGCCCAGCTCCCCTCAAGAAAAGGATGAAACAAATTGGTTTTGTCCAGTAGCTAGTGTGCCTGCAATGCAATAGGGACCTTGGGTTCATCAAGGTCCAGTCTTTTTGCAGCAATTTCTGTGTGTACCCATTTCATGCAGATTATTTTCTGCATGAATCTCCTGCCAGCACTCTGGTTCTGTGTAGACCAAAGCTTGTCTTTGAACCCCGACTTATCTTCTAATTCCTTTGCTGTACAAAATGGATTCTCTAAGATTACAAAAATGTCACCTGTTCAGACTTGACCCGCCTCATAGCAAATAGGGGGTAAGAATTATGATCACCATTTTGAAGACAGGGAGAAAGAAAGCTTGAAGAGGTCAAATCATTTGGTTGCATAATTATGGTGCTAGATATCATCCCATGTGACTCCAAAGTTGACATTTGCCAGTTTTAGCCAGGAACATGGATTTACAGCTCCCCTCCCACAAATCTGGATCTAACTTCTCTAGAGAGAAGCCAGTCCTGCTGTTCTGGCCCCATCCAGCTCCAGCTGCTTCCCATCAGCCTCGTCCGTCCTTCCCACTGGAGGAGGTTTCTGGGTCTGGTCCCATCACCAGCTGAATTACAAGAGGGTCAAATCTACATCCGGCTTTTCTTTCTCATTTACTACCAACCAATCCAGGCTTCTCTGACCTTTTTTACATCTTGGATTTTCCTTTTCATCATCATAATGTTGGTCTATGTTTAAATGCTCTATGTTTGATCAATAAAATAAAAGAGCCTAATAAATGGATTATCTTTTCCCTAACTTTTGGAGCAATTTTTTTTGTATTTAATTTTGATGAATTTCATTAAAACTTCTGAGATTTATTTTTCTTAAAATGAAAAGAAAAACAATGTTTAAACATGAATAATACTATTAATTAAATTCACTCAGAAGTAATGAAACTCTACATTCAAAGTAAATAAGACAATTTGATTTACTGAATTTTTTAAAAGTAAAAGGAATAAACAGCATGATAGACTGAAAATCTACTTCATCTCTTATTAGTTCTGAGCTCTTTCTAAAATTGGGTTACCATACTGTAATTAAGAACATTAAAAATATTTGCCGGGTACTTTTAACACATTTATTTGATTAAAATGATATACTTTGTTTTTGCTTTAAAAATAATATGCATTTGTGCATTTGTGTTATAAAACTTGGAATAGTAGAGAAAATAATAATCAGAAAAACAACTGTTAATATTTTAATCCAAGTGTTTGATTTTACTCAGATTTATTGGAAAAAAAGAAATAAAACTAAAGAACTTGTTAAATGTAAAATAAAAATTCCTCTTAACACTATGTACAAATTCTTTTTCTAAAAGATTTTATTTATTTATTTGACAGAGAGAGACACAGCAAGAAAGGGAACACAAGCAAGGGGAGTGGGAGAGGGAGGAGCCCGCTTCCCGCTGAGCAGGGAGCCTAATGTGGGGCTCAATCCCAGGACCCTGGGATCATGACCTGAACTGAAGGCAGATGCTTAACGACTGAGTCACCCAGGAGCCCCACTATGTATAAATTATTAAAAGTACCCAGAGATACAGAGGTAGTAAAAAGAAGGGCCATATGTACCTCAATGTTCATAGCAGCAATGGTCACAGTTGCCAAACTGTGGAAAGAACCAAGATGCCCTCCAACAGACGAGTGGATAAGGAAGATGTGGTCCATATATACTATGGAATATATAATGTCTCCATCAGAAATGATGAAACCCAACTTTTGTAACAATGTGGACGGGACTGGAAGAGATGATGATGAGTGAAATAAGTCAAGCAGAGAGAGTCAATTATCATATGGTTTCACTTACTTATGGAGCATAAGGAATAACATGGAGGACATGGGGAGATGGAGAGGAGAAGGGAGTTGGGGAAAATTGGAGGGGAGGACAAACCCTGAGAAACTGTGGACTCTGAGAAACAAACTGAGGGTTTTGGAGGGGTGGGGGTGTGGGTTGGGTAAGCCAGGTGGTGGGTATTACGGAAGGCATGTATTGCATGGAGCACTGGGTGTGGTGCAGAAACAATGTATTCTGGAACACTGGAAGGAAATTAAAAAATAAAAATTTTTTAAAAAGTTAAAGTATAAAATTTTTCAAAAATTTTACTAAGTTGGTCATTATCAAAAAAGTGATAAATCATTCTCTAGAAAAGAAAACGATGGTAAAGTAATTATGGCTTATGCCGATCATAAATCCTTGAACTGAGACTATCAGTCAGCGTTCTGTCTTCACAGGAATTACCTGAATATTGTTTGTTTGACTTTATTATTTTAAAAGGCATTGCTCTTTAAACTCCATCAATTGTTAAAAAATTATGTCAAGCTTTCATTTTGGAGACCATGATTTATTTTCACTTTTTTTTAAAATCTTACTTTGTAATTGCCTATTTTTTTCTTGACAGAAAAGATAATCACTCATTTTGGATGACACTATCAATTTTCTTCTTGAAGACATTTTCATGCAGTCCTCAGACCTCACGTTCTAAATTGGAATGATTATTTCGTTACTAGCAGTAAAATAGTCACTCTGAATTGTATCTGTTATTCCTACTCCTAAGTTAGTCCTACTTTTCTTAAAAGTTATATCCTCTTCTTCTTCGTATTTCTTTTTGGATTTATTAAATTTATTTTTAATTGTTTATAGTCAAAGACGATGTGCATGACCAAATAAAGTTTCTCAGTCTCTCTGTTTTGGAAAGCACCTAATTTTGCCCTCAAGTTTGAATGCTAATGTGATTTCCTTCATTACAGTTGTTGTCCCATTGTTGGCAAACATTAGATTTTACTAATGAGAAGTCCTGTGTTTCTTTAATACTTGCTACTATTTTTTTATGAATAAAGTTTAGAATTTTTCTCTATCTGCAGATGTCTGAAATGCACACCATGCTATATCTCTATGTGAGTTGTTCTACAATTTCTCAGAAATTCCTCACAGTTTTGGTTTGCTAATAATTCTTTACTTTTTCACTGTCAGTTCGATCTTTGTTATGAAGTAGCATGGTCAATGTTCCATCTTTAACTAGCATTCCACAATTGCTCTTTCATTTGTCACTAACTGCTCGAGGAAACACAAATATTGATAGGAAAACTCTTGCCATCCACAAGGAAATAAAACATGCAAAAAAAAGTTGCAATACAGAGCATTTAGGACACTTGTCGTTAAGTGTTTGGGAGTGCAATCCTTAAGTGACAGGATGTCTGAGGCAGGAAAAATCTCTTTCAGTTGTAATAATCAAGAAAGTCTGCATAAAGGGAAACAGCACTAGAGCACCATGGGTAGGAATTGAAATGGTAGAGAAGAACCTAGTCTGGATAGCCAGGAAGGGAGGAAGAGAAAGAGATCGGTGGAGAAGAGTGAGTAGAACAGGGGCTGTACATTACATGTTCAAAACAAAAACACTTGTGTGAGAAATTGGTGGGACATGTAAGTTGGGAGGGAAATTTCATGTATTTGTGAAATGCTGGAGCATCTATGATGAAGCTGTCAATAAGCCCAGCATGGAGGCAACAGGTTAGATGTGCTCTTTGAGAGCAAAGCCTCTGGGGAATTCAGTGAGGTAGAGGAAATGTCATAAATAGATCCAAGTTTACAAGGTGACACACGTTTGTGTGTATGTTTGTGTGTGTGTGTGTGTGTGTGTGTGTGTGTGTGTGTACAATGTGTTAACTATATAGAAATTAAAATGAAATGTATAAAAAATATGGTATGAGACAAAAAAGGAGTGATTTCTTTTCTGGAAGTGGGTCATGAGTTGGGGCTAGGTGGTGGAGTATAACTCTACAGTGTGAGGATAAAGCCATTGGACCCGGATCAGTAGGAAACTGGGTGCTTTTGAAAGCTTTTGATCCTGGGAAAGACATACAAAATGCACTTTATAAACCTAATTCTGATGGTGGTTTATGGCAGTCAACAAAGAAGAAAAATTATGAGAACCCTGGAGCCAGTGAGTATGTTCTTACAGAAGAACATTTGAGAGAGAAACTCAAGAAAACCAAAACTCAAGAAAAATGAAAAAGAAAACCAGAGGCAAATGCAAAAGTTACGTCAACAGAAAGTAGGCAGATTCCCACACCTGAGAGATGGTGGCAGGGATCGAGGGAAGGAGCACAGAGGGAGCCTGGTCAGCAGCAACGGCGATTTTCAATCTTAGCACCTGGGCTAATGTGCGCTATTTTCTATTCTAGAAAATAGAAACCTCAAAATACAACACAATGAGGGGGAAAACACAAAAACGCTGCACGTGGCAGATCTACATCAAGTCATGTTTCTGCCTCTGTTATGGAGCCTTTGATGAGTCTCTATAGTTCTGGGGCCTCACTTCCTTCATCAATAAAATGTATATTGCAGAAGATATATTTTTTTTTCATCTTCAGATTAAAATTCTGTAATTTTTACCAAGTTTGCACAGTATTTTTGGTGTTATTTCTTTAGTACTTTTGTCCCATATATTCATAAGAAACACACCAATTCTATCTTCTATGGGTAATGATGCTCATCTCCTACCTGCACATCTTACCTTAGGAAGGTTAGTTTTTAAACATCCCTTATACTTTCCTTCACATTCCAGAGCAGGAGATCAAGTAGGGGAATTTTAATGTGGATTTCAGTTTTCTATATAAATCATCCTGTCATTTTGGCACTGCAGCTGAGTTTCCTCATATTAGCTGGAGAAGATCATGAATAAATTTGCAGCATGCTGCACAAGGGATTATGCGTCCATGAAATAATTCTTATTGGCAATTGCTTTTACAATTCGCTGCACAGAAAATTTAACATGAGGGTATGGGATCCCATTTCTCACACGAGAGTGAAAACCAAGAGCCACACATTCAGATGTTGAAGAACTACTGCTACGCCGACCAACGTGTCTTCTCTGAAAACCTTTACTTCCCTGACCCAGTTCTACATCAGGAGTGCACATCCCTACTGGCCAGAGGCTTCCAGGGGTGGTCTTTAGTGCTCACAGAAAATTGTGATCCTTTCAACTGGTAATGAAGATCTGCCACATTGATTCTGATTCAGCCCTGAGTCTATTTTGGAATGTTCTTGTGCAGGAACAAAGAGCATGGGATGCAATTGCTGACCTCTGTCCCATCCCCACAGAAGGCGCCATTACTGGACCGTGGTGTTTCTTCACACTGAGTAGTAACACAGGCTCTCGAGCCTTCTCAGCATCATGTTCCAGGCAGCAGCTAACAGCTGACCGGTGCAGGCACGCCAGCTCATACAGATCTGTTGCTCTCTCCCCTTATTTCCCAGTCCTTGTGGCTAGGACCCCTGAACTTCCATCTCCAGCTCAGCTCTAATACAGGCTCTGAGGCCAACCTTTCCAGTAAGGGAAAAAGTTTAAGGAACCGTAAGTCAGAATTGTGGAGGCTCAGAAAGAAGTCCGCCTCTTTATTGGTGTCACAAGATATTGATCCTATACATTAGTTCTATTTACTGGGCTTTGACTGATTCCTTGAGGTCCTCGGTATATAGTGTCAGATCCGAGTTTATATCTTGGTTACTTGCTAAGGATACATCATTTCTTTGGGATTTTGGTGTTTCTTTATTCTTCACAGGCTCTCTAGAAGGCCAGAATCCTTTCCCTGATGCCAACTGTTTGTGTTACCTATTTCCTGGAAACCTAGATATGTTTCACAGTTCTCCACTTCTGGGGGGACACACACTTTGGCCTTCCTTAGAGTTGAGCATTACCTGCTGCCAGGCTCCCTAACATTACACCTGCCAGTTCAAGTCTCTCGGTTAAAATAGAATAAACTTAACACTTGCAAAGCATTTCTGAGTCGACAAAATCTGTCCACAATGTGTCCTCTTCTCCTCGGCTGTATCAGACTACACCTCCCTGAGTCCAGTTTCCATGCAATACTACAGAAACTTCACCTTCGTCAGATTGATCTGAGTGTGTTTGCCAACTTTTTCCTCCTCTGCAGATTTCCTCAGAGCATGCTCCCAACTCTGAATCCGCCCGTGTCCTCCACAGTTATTAGCCTTCCTTATTCAGCCCAGAGCCACCTTAGACCCTCTCACTTTCCTCGAAACTTACTCCTTAGAACCAGTACCGTGATTAGATCTATGGTCTAATAATTCTTGGTACTCTGTCTCATGGAATCAAAAGCCCCCGGTTTTGGAGGAGTAGTGAAAACCAAGTTGTTCAAATATCACCCGGGTGTGATGAATGGAGCTCCTCCACAAACTCCAGTCCAGTGTCTACCCAGGCCACATTTGAGCCTGTCAGTGACAAGGAGCTTGTCAGTGACAAGGAGCTTACTACCCCTTCCATTGTTGTAAATTTTTAACTAGCAATAATCTCCTCAATCACTTTAGTTTACTCACATGATTCTAACTGTATTCAGGGTGGAAACAAAAACCCCACTACAAAAAGATGGTCCCTTGTGTGTTTAAGACAAGTTCTTACGAGTTTCCCAGTCTCTTGGCCTAACACCTTGAGACTTGAGTTTTTTCTGATACTATATGGTTTCTAGTTATGTCATAGTTCTGGGCCTGACATATTACTTTTTCTTTCTATTGGTCTTCAGAGAGACTCACTGGAGATAAGTTCCATTCTACATCGTGCTCTCCATAGTGATCGTTGTCTTTGCTTGAATACATATTGTAGAGCTGTGGATTAAAACTGACTTTTTAGTGAAGATTTATAAATCACAGGCTAGTATTACTATATGTGTGTGTGTGTGTGTGTGTGTGTGTTGCAGGATAGAACATATGGGAGGCCACCAAACAAATCTCAATGAATTAAAAAGATTGAAGCCCTACAAATTGTGCTCTCCAAACATAACAGAATGAGATTAGAAATTAATTATAGAAGGAAATCTGAAAAAAAATTCAAATGTGTAATAATAAATGACATCCTCTTAAATAACTAGTGTGGTCAAAGAAATTGGAAATTGTTTTGAGGTGAATTAAAACAAAAATATGAAATACCAAAACTTATGGAATGTAGCTAAAGAAGAACTTACAGGACATGTATAGATGTATATTAAGTTGTATATAAAAAGGAAGAAAAATGACAAATCAATAACTTAACCATTAATGTGAGAAACTAGATAAAGAGGAGCAAGCTACACACAAAGTGACCAGAGAGAAGGAAATTTAAAAATATTAAGGTAGAAATAAATGAAATAGAAAATAGAAAATCAGGGTGCCTAGGTGGTTCAGTGGGTTAAGCCTCTGCCTTCAGCTCGGGTCATAATCTCAGGGTCCTTGGATTGAGCCCCGCATCGGGCTTTCTGCACAGCAGGGAGCCTGCTTCCCCCTCTCTCTCTGCCTGCTTCTCTGCCTACTTGTGATATCTCTCTCTCTCTGTCAAATAAATAAATAAATATTTTTTTAAAAAGAAAATAGAAAACCAATAACAAAAATCAACAAAACCCAAAGTTGTTTTTCTTAAGGTCAACAAAATGTACAATATTAGCTCAACTCTCCAAGAAAAGAGAGAACAGATTCAAATTACTAAAGTCATGATGGAAAGAGAGGGAATTGTACTGACCTTATGGAAATAATGAGAATTATTAAGGGATACTATAAACATTTACATGTCAAAAATTTAATAACATTGATCAATTGGATAAATTCCTAAAGAGAAAAGAATTAACA
The DNA here is from genome assembly GCF_030435805.1 of Mustela lutreola. NCBI lineage: Eukaryota > Metazoa > Chordata > Mammalia > Carnivora > Mustelidae > Mustela > Mustela lutreola. The sequence continues at coordinate 5,075,311 of NC_081302.1, forward strand.
TAGTTGACTCGAAAGAAATGAAAAATCTAAATAGAACAATAACAAGTGAAGAGATAAAAGAAGTAATCAAAACATCCCACAAAGATAACCTTGGTTTCAGATAGCTTCACTGTTGAATTGTACCAGATACTTAAAGAAAATTTAACACCAGGTCTCAGCAAATTTTCTAAAACATAGAAGAGCAGTGAACAGGGGTCCTTGGGTGGCCCAGAGGGTTAAGTGGCCAGCTCTTGATTTCAGCTAGGTCATGATCCCAGGGTCCTGGGATTGAGAACCCCATCCAGTTCCACACTCAGTATGAAGTCTACTTAGGATTCTCTCTCTCCCTCCCCCTCTGCCCAGCCCCACTCACACTTGCACACACACCACACTACACACTCTTCTCTGTCTCTCTCTCTCTCTCTCTCTCCCACTAAGGAAAAAAAAAAAAAAAAAAAAAAGGAACAACCACATGATCATCTTGGTAGATGAAGAAAAAAGTATTTGACAAAATTCAACATTCTTTAATAATGAAAACACTCAACAAACTAGAAATATAAGAGAACTTTCTCTTTTGATAAATTGTATCTATGAAACCCCAACAGCTAATATCAATCATACTTACTGGTAAAGCCTGAAAGCTTTCCATATGAAATTAGGAATAAGACAAAGATAACCACTGTATTACTTTTATTCAACATCTACTGGAGGTTCTAGCAAGGGAAATTAAGAAGAAAAAATAAATAAAAAGCATCTAGATTACAAAGGAGAAAGTAAAACGATCACTGTTTTCAGATGGTATAATACTGTATGTAGAAAATTCTAAGAAATCCACATAAGAAATTATTAGAGAAAATTAAGTAGTTGATCAACATTGCAGAATACAGTTACCAGTACACAAAAATTGATTGTGTTTCTATACCTGGAAAAGAACAATCCAAAAATGAAATTAAGAAATTGATTCCATTCACTGTCGACTCCATCAAAGAATAAAACTTTGGAATTAATGTAGTAAAGGAATTGCAAGACTCATACACTGAAAACTATAGAATATCAGTGAAAGAAATTGAAGGCTGGAAGATAATATGTTAAGGTAGCAGTACTCTCCATATTGACTTGTAGGTTCAACAAAACACTATCAAAATCCCAGCTAACATGTTTGCAGAAGTTGACAAGCTGATTCTAAAATTCATATGGGAATGCAAAGGACACAGAATATCAAAGAATCTTGAGAGAGTGAGAGAGAGAAAGAAAGTTGGAAGACTCACCCTTCCCAATTCAAATTCTTCAACAAAGCTACAGTAAACGAGACAGCATAGTGCTGGCATACCAATATGCTTGCAGACCAACGGACTATAATTGAGAGGCCAAAAATAAGCTTAAACATTATGATTAATTGAGTTTGACAAAAGTGTTAAAAAATTTAATGGGGACAGAAAAGTCTTTTCCACAAATGGTACTGGAACAACTAGCTATCCACGCGAAAACGACTGAAGTTGGACCCCACATTTCATCATATCAGAACTTAACTCAAAATGGGGTAAAAATAAGACAGGTGTAAGTCTCTGTGTCCTTGGGTTAGGCAATGTTTTTTTTAAATGTGGCACCAAAGCACAAGTAACCAAAGATGAAAGAGACAAATTGAACTAATCAAAATGAGAACATCTGTGTTCCAAAAGACACTATCAAGGAAGTCAAAAGATACTGGCAGAAGAAGGGAAAGTATTTGCACATATCTGATAAGGATCCTATAGCTAAAACAAACAGAATTCTTACAACTCAGCATTGTAGAGATAATACAATTACAAAATGATCAAAATATCTACATAAATATTTCTTCAAAGAAGGTATACAAATGGCCAATAAGCACATGAAAAGACTCAAAACTATTAGTTTTTAGGGAAAGGCAAAATAAAAAACTGCAGTGAGATACCACATCAACCCACTAGGATGGTTATAACCTAAAAGATGGACAATGCCAGATATCAGTGAGGATGTGGAGAAACTGAATCCTTCATACTTGGCCTGTAAACGTTTTAACACGGTACCACCACTTGGAAAACATTTTGGCAATTCCTCAACCTGTGAAACTGAGGATTATTATACAACCCAAGAATTCTACTTCCATGTATATGTTTAGGGAATTAAAAACATTTGTTCACACAAGACCGTAGACATGAATGCCTATAGCAGCATTATGCAAAATATTCAGAAAATAGAAACAGCCAATGTTTTCATGAAATGGTAAATGAATCTACAAAATGTGGACTACATCATACAATAGATTATTATTCAGTCACCAAAAGGAGTGAAGTGCTGATCTGCTACAACACAGACGAACCTTGAAAATATTATGTTAAGCGAAAGAAAATGAGACATAAAATCCTACATGATTCAATTTGTACAAATCGTCCAGAAAAGGCACATTTATAGAAACAGTATTTTTCAGTGGTTGAGTAGAGTTAGGATCTATGGAGAAACGGAAAGGACCACTAATATGTACAGAGTTTCTTCTGGGGGTGATGAAAATGTTCTCAAATGGATTACCGTAATGGTTGCCTAACTCTGGATATACCACAAATCACTGGATCGTACACTTTAAAAGGATGAATTGTGTAGTGTGGGGATGTATGTGTCATCAAAACTGTCACATTAAAAAATATAAATGGATGAGGCTTGGAAGGCTGAGCAAAAAAAATATGCATTTAGAAAATTGATTCCTGTCATTTGTTTATTTAACAACTATTTATAGGTGCTTAATCTGTGTCTGGAACTATTCTAGACGCTGTGGCTACAAGGGTGAACAAGACTACCTCCCTGCAAACACATGCCCAAGAACAGGACAAAGCATGTGGTTTACAGGTGCCTGATGTATGTCCTCCAGGGTCCCAGAGACACACAGACGCACAGGAATGCGGATGAATGGGCCAGCGTACGACGCAGTGGGGGCGAGAGAGCATAGGCTGGTCAGGGTAGGATTTCCAGTAACTGTACTCCCGGGATGGGAAGACTGGCTAAGAAACACGTTATTGATAGACAATGTTTTTGACTTTGAGCAAAACAGAACACGTGATCTGGATAAACTGGCTTTTCTATCAACTGATTCAAATACCAGAGGCTTTTCAGATCTACTTCACTGGATGAATAGAAAAATCTCTATCTCCAGCTTCTATAATGTCCAGGCATTAAACAGCATTCCCTGTCTTATCTCGTTTAATCCAGGGACTCACCTGCATTTTAGAGAAAAGATGAGCGAGCCTGTATATTCAATTGCGAAGTCAGGATTGGGGCAAAGTTCCTTTAACTCAAAGATCCTTTCTTTCTGTCACATCACCGCCTCCTTTCTGCAGGGCATAGTGTCTCCGTGCAGATGGATGTCTGCTTGGTAAACTTCCACGCAGGAGGACACAGTGAAATGACATCTTTTACGCACTCTGAGAGAAGCATCTAGGAACACAAAACACCACAGTTCTACACCTCACCGTCCCACCCCCAGAGAAAGTCCTCCGCTCAGTGATGACTTTGTTTCCTGACACCACGAGCCTCCAGGGACCCTCTCCTACCTCTCCCAAGACTCAAGTGGCCACAGCTGGGCCAGGCCAGGGGACACCTCTGTGAAAAGTCACACAGAAGCTGAGAAACTCATCCTCCTTAATTTAGGAGGAAATCAATTAGTTAAAGTCTCTCAAAAATAGGAATGGCTTATTATTTGAGGAAGAGAATTTGAATCGAATCATTCTAATGGGTGGTTCAGTGAGTTCCAAACCCCTCATTAGAATCACAGAAATTTTCCCATTTAAAAATTCTGTTTAGTCTTCATTTTTTTTTCCCCAGAATGGTGAATGGATTTAAAAAGAAAAGCTTTAGTGTATTTTGATGGTATTCATAATGCGAAGTAGAGAAATTCATGCAGAAATCTTCGGCTCCTCCAAATGCCAACATGAAGTGTCATGAAGAAACGAGAAACCATACCTTTGCCAACACGAGCAGGGGATTCATTCAGCCACGAGTTCCCGCTCTGCTGTGTAAATGAAACGTGTGCTAAAGTTGATGCTGAATTTGTCTTGTTTGGCACTCTTGAACATTTTCTCTCCCATTTTTTGGCCACCGGTTTAAAAAAAAAAAAAGGAAAGAGTATTTTTGACCATCAATCATTTAAAATCTATACTCGTATGTGATTCATAACCTCATTCCGGCTTTGCAATGTCCTGGATATTCAGATGGCTGACTAGGTTGCAAAACTATTTATATCGGCATTATATCATTTATACAAATTTGATTTTAATTCAGCACTGGTTAATGGGCCATAAAAATAAAGGGTGAGCCAACAACAAAAGGAATATGGTTTATTGCCTGAGAGAATGTCTTGGGACTGCGGTTGCTTGATAAGTTAATAATAGCAAAACATTAACTTCCCCCAAGGCCTTTGTCATCTGTGAAAGTGAGATGGCGTGATAACCGTTTATAAAATAATAACTTTAAATATATACTCCAGAAGAAAGAAAATATAAAATGCAGGGAAATTGGGTGATTTCCTGCCCGAACAATGAAGCTGAAAGTTCAGGTGTGCTTGTAACACACTGAAGGAGAACCCTGTGCTTTCCACCAGCGTCCTGCTACGGCTCCTTCTCCATCAGCATCCCATGGAAATAGAAGGGCTGGAGACAGGTTTTTGGTCAGGTGTATCGGCCATAAAGTATAAGCAAGGGCAGTAAAATCTGTTCCATATTTTAAGAACACTATAACCACACTTGCAATCAATCTAGTTTAAATTTCTGTTATTTAAAAAAACAAAAACAAAAACAAAAAAGCCACGCTTCCCCCGAGGATTGTGTTCACAATGGAGCATGCCGTGAAACATGGCTGAATGCGATCTACTCGGTCCTCTTGCTGAGCTGACCTCAGAGTTATGGCTGGAGACCAACATATGGGTGGGGGAGAGCCCCTCCCCTTCCCCCAGAATAGATAAAAGTGATGTGTTATCTGATTCGGGAGAAAGGGTTTTTCCCAAAGGTTTTATCCTTAGAAGCAGGACATTTTAGAATAATGAGTAGAAGAATGAAAATTAAAGATGCTATTTTGTTTTCAATTGCTGGCAGTACTATTTAAGCAGCATTTGACTGCCCCAGACGCAGAGAAAATGAGGCGGCAGGGAGACTTGGGTGGAGCATTTCTAAAGTCCAAGGGTTTGAGGATGAATTCTTAGGAGGAACATTCACCATCACAGTACAAAAGTGCAGGAAAAGTGAATGCACACCATTTAAGTATGGGCCAAAATTCTTTAGAAAGAGAAAAATAATTTTGTTGAAATAAAATTGCACTTGAAGAAATCTCCTTTGAATATAAATTTTACTTTTCAATATTTGCATTTCATAAAAAGTTGGTTTTTGTAGATAAGGTAATAGGAATAGCCCCGTGGCCATAGGATATTTCCTCTACCTTGAAATAGTGTTCCTGTGGTGCGAATGTAAAAAGTGGAAGAGAAAAAAGCACTTTTCAACAAGATGCTTAAAGATGTAGAGGACACAGCTTCCACCGCCATTACCGTAGTGGAGATTCTTGTGATCAATCTTCTGGTTCACAGTGACAAGAATTACTTTTCATCTGACGGTCACCTGGCATAAAACAAAAGTTCTAGGAGCACCCGGCTCAGTTGGTAGGCATGTGACTCTCGATGTCCAGGTGATGAGTTCAAGCCCCACACTGGGCGTAGAGATTATTTAACAAAATTAAACGGAAAAAAAATCTAGAACAATTCGTGTGCCGTGGTCCTCTACCTTCTTGATGTTTGATTGCAACATTTACCTGTAACCTTTGTTTCTTGTAAGTTCTCCTGCCCAGCCCAGCACCGGGAGCTGAGACCCAAATGCGGTGAGGAGCATGACGGGAGGGAGGACAGCCCAGTGCAGGGCTCCTCCCCATGCAGAGTCTGGATGGTGTCCATGTGAGGAAATGCTCCAGCCCAAGGTGTTAGAGTTCAAGCAATGTCAGGAGCGTGGCCCTGGGGTGGCAGCCAGGCAGGGGATACCACAGCCTGCGTGAGGCTATTCTCAAATAGCTCAGGGTCGTAGGAAGGGAAGATTGGCTACAAAAAGAGGAATGGATCACATAAGCCAATAGTCTAAAGGTTGTAGGAGGCAGGTTTCTCACTGTCGGAAGAGAAGAATCACAAACGTGAAAAGAGGAAAACTAGAAAGAATCCTCTGTGTTTGCATTAGATATAAGATCTCAGAGTGAACTCATCACTTTCAATAAAAATAAATAGATACAGAAATAATTTAGATGTAAATGTATGTATGTATGTTTATAATTCTCTTCTCCCAACAGTGAGAAAAATCATCTCATGTATTCCTGACTTTATGTCGTTATCTGCGATAGTTCTTCCCTCTGTCCACTAAGGGGACCTGGGATTATTAGCTACAGGACAACAACCAGCAGGGCTTGTACTCAGACTGTAGCTTCAAAAACAATTTTCCTCTTCAAGGAACCAGAGCTTTTGGAAGAAACGGTTGATTCCACGAGAGGGGCAAGGAGAGAATACAATGGCTCTTGGACGTCATGTGCCAAATAATAAAGAAATGTGCTGCAAAAATTGTGAGAACATGTTACAAACACCTGGAGTTACTACTGGTCAATCTGGGACAGTTTCAGCCTTAAAATAAATGATTTCAATAACAGATTTTAACCCAAACTACCTATGAGTGCCTACTGATATTACATGTTACACAAATAAATTGACCATTTGATGAAGAATGAGATTTTTATACAATTTTTAAAAGTCCATCCCCCCCCCCAAGCAAACCAAGGAATCATCAATTACCATGATTGATACCTCACATTTTAGAGTGAGGAAAGTCAGCAGATACTGTCTAATCCAATGATCAAGATTAATTTAATCAACAATGCAATAAATTGAAAGTATTTTCCACAGGGAAGGATGTATTGTGCAGGGCACAGCATCACAGCTTCTGAGATATTCCTGAAAAATGTATATAACCTGAATTCAATCATGAAAACCTCAAACAGAGCTCAGTCTAGGGAGGGACTACAAAACAAATGGTCTGGAATCCTCAAAACATTCAAGATCATAAAAGCCAAGGAATGACTGGAAACACTTCCAGGTTCAATGAGCTAAGGGTCCCAACAATGAAAGGCATGTGTGATTCAGAGACAAAAGATTTAGCTGCATAAGAATATTTTGGGGACAGCTGGAAAGATCTGGAAAGAGGTCTGCAGATTGGATGGTGATACAGCATGAAGGGGGTTTTCCTCATCCAAGGTCTAGATGAGTGTCTTTGTTTATTGGAAAATACAAGCCAAAGTGTGAAGGAGGAATAGGGCAGCTCATTGGCAACATATCGTCAGATAGCCCAGGGGAAAAAAATATTTCCATACACTGTCCTTGCAACTTTTTTATAGGAAAAGTTTGTATCAAAGTTAAAAAATAAAAAATAAAGAAAAAGTCATCAAGTATCAGTCGGTTGGCTCAGTCGGTTAAGTATCTGCCTTCGGCTCAGTTCATGATCCCAGGGTCCTTGGATTGAGCCCCATATCAGGCTTCCTGTTCCTCGGGGAGCCTGCTTTTCTGTCTGCCTCTCTCTCGTGAATAAATTTTTAAAAATCTTGATAAAAAGAAAAGGAAAAAGTCGTTGAAGTGAAACTGCATTGCAGTCAGCCAGACCCGAGACGATGAAGGAATTTGGTCTGAGCAAAGGGAGACCCAAGCATTACCGAGCTTGACCTTGCATGGGTCTTTAAGTGGGATGGCATTGCTCTTGCAAAGAACGTTTGTGAGCTCCCTTACCTGTGGTCGCGGACAGGTTGCTGTTTTCCACATTTCATGATGGTCACATCTCAGTATCAGCTGTGAATTACTTGATCTTCTCAGGATTTCCAGTGGAAATTCATATTACTATAAGAATTGAGCAGTTCAAGAAATCGGCCAGTACATTTCAATTTAAATACATGCTATGGTGCATTATGCAAACTTTGGGATCAGCTCCTACCAGTGCTGTCATAAAGTGAGCTGTCCCTTTCATGCCTATAACTCCTTTCTCAGGGGAAAAATTTTTCTTAGGGTTGATGTACACAGTCTCCAGTATTCCTTCTTTGGCTACGAGCTGTTACTCTCCATTACCCCCCATCCATGCCAAGATTAACCTTCACCCACTTCTGCTCTGCTCCATGGCTCAAGAGACTGACCTCTACATCGTCTGGGCTCCTGATCCTCTGGCTTCTTGGGGGTCCACTGGAGGCTCCCCCATAACTTTAGGTCTCACAGAGGCTCATTTGTTAGTGTTTCCACTGACAGACCCTTTTTCTAGGCCTCCAATCTTTCTCCAGGTTCTGTACCCTCCATCTTCAGGCCCAGGGTGGTAACAGCTTCCCATGATAGCTCATGGACCCTTCACTCTCCCACATTCAACCCTCTTACAACTTTGCCTCCCATCTGCAAAGAGTCCCTTATCAACCTCATGTCAGTGAACCCCTGTGAGTGTACCAGCTGCTTCTTCCAGAGCCCCAATGAAATCTTCATATGTGGCTTGCCTTGGGGTATCAGCTAACCAAATGTGAAATTTGGAAATCAGAAACTGAAGGAGCGGGTTGTAGAGGGGAAACTTTTCCAACATTACGTGAGATTTGGAGCATGGGGTGTGCTCCAGGTGGTGGAGGGGGGCTGAGGAAGCACCTCAAGGTCCCTGTGAACTGTCTTCTTGGGGTAGAAGGGGATAGAGTAAGGGGGAAAGGAAATATATAAGTTGAAAAGGAAAGTCCTTCTGGCCATGCCAGCAACAGAGGAAAAATGCACATGGAAGGCTAGCCAGTAGCTTTATATCAGCGTCGGCTTTGGTAGTAAACATGCTTCATTAACATATGTGTCCCCTCACACGCCATACATGGAAACCAGAGAGTTGAAACGATCTGTATGGATGTGTTTCCTGAAAACGGCTCACATGGTGTTGAGAATGCCCTCCAGTTGGGCCAAGTCAAGCTGGAGGGTGGAACATAACTTCTGACCTCTTTCAAAAGTTCTCATCATCCTTCTCTTTGCTAAAATAAAAGTATTATAGACCAAGAATGAAAGCCTAGATAGTTCCACTTCTAAGTTTATTTTAAAGTTGTACCTATAGATGTTAGCCCTTATTTGAACTTCCGAGGGATGGATTTGCTGCTTTCGATCATCCTGAAAAGCCTGCACTGTTTTTGTTTTTGTTTTTTTCTTTCCCTAGAATTGTACTAGATTTTTTAAAAGAAAAAAAAATATATGAGGGACCCATCATCTATTGAAGCAACTATCTTTCTTTGAGTTGGACATTAAGATGCAGGTCAGAACTTCGAAAATCAAGATCGTGTTAAAATAGGCAGGATCATCAACCAGCAACCAGGGTTTCTTTTTGCCTCCATCAGAAAGGATGAATACCCAACTTTTGTAGCAACATGGACGGGACTGGAAGAGATTATGCTGAGTGAAATAAGTCAAGCAGAGAGAGTCAATTCTCATATGGTCTCACTTATTTGTGGAGCATAACAAATAGCATGGGGGACATGGGGAGATGGAGAGGAGAAGGGAGTTGGGGGAAATTGGAAGGGGAGGTGAACCATGAGAGACTATGGACTCTGAAAAACAACCTGAAGGTTTTGAAGGGGCGGGGGGTGGGAAGTTGGGGGAGCCAGGTGGTAGGTATTGGAGAGGGCACGGATTGCATGGAGCACTGGGTGTGGTGCAAAAACAATGAATACTGTTACGCTGAAAATAAATTAAAAAATTTAAAAAAAAAACATTCTTAGAAAACTGCTCTTAAATTGAGCTCAGGCAGAAAAAAATGAAGACACATGAGTCAATACTGATATTCTGTATCTTCTATGATATTTCAGAATTACTACCATTTTGTACCAAAATGAATAAGCAAAACGGTTTAGGAAAACATGGGTTTTGAGGGGCACCTGGGTGGCTCAGTCAGTTAAGCGTCTGCCTTCGGCTCAGGTCATGATCCCAGGGTTCTGAGATCAAGCCCCCGTCAGGCTCCCTGCTCAGTGGGAAGACTGCTTCTCCTTCTGTCCTTGCTCCTGGTCTCTTTCACTCTCTTTCTCTCTCTCTCAAATAAATAAATGAAATCTTAAAAAAAAAAAAAAAAGAAAGAAAGAAAGAAAGAAAGAAAGAAAGGGAAAAAAATAAAGAAAATGTGGGTTTTGAGACAAAATTATCCCATGACTTTATGATGGGAATGGTTGGCACCTTGAGCCTTTCTTTTCAGACAGAAGGAGCTTGGTGGCTTGTAAGTCACATGCCTTGTCAAGAACCAGCTAGTGGTCGAGCAGGGATTGGAGCTTGTAGCTTGGGCTGCCAGGTGGTCCTGGATCTTTGTCCTCGTGCCGCCACATGGGAGCAGCTTGGTCACTGTTCATAAAAAAAGCCACCAACCCCACAGAGTTCCCTGTAGCCTCACCTGTAAAAGAGGGATTTATGACAATCCTGCATCTAGTCATTGTGAGTAACAAATCAGTAACACATGTGGAGGCATTTTCAGAACCTACATAAAGACCGCAAGAATTATATATTTGTATCCTGACATCACACAACACCTTTGGTGTACCTGATGAGAAGCCTGGAGCTGGGGTTGCGGGCTGACTTGGGAACACTCACCCAGGAGGCAATTCCAGAACTGGGCCTCAAATCCAACATTCATTCTCCCATTTGAATGTGGTTTCTACCATCATCATCTTCCTTCCTATGACATTCCTACCAAACCTTGGCAGTGTGGGAAGATTAACATCATATCTAGCAGAGCGCCACCTAGAGACAAGTATGCGCCAAGGTTAGGCGATGCTAGTACTGGTCTTAATGGCCATAAAGATGGTCTCTCCTCTGTAGAGCTCAGTCCAGTTTGTGAGATGTCCAAGGGTAAGGAAAAATCTTATTAATTCCTACATCGCTGTATAATAATGGAAGTATTTCACATTTCAAGAAACCTTCAGTATCCTACGTCACACAGCATGGTTACTTGGATGCAATCCCCAAAACATGCTTTTGTTGGGTGTCCCAGGTATTCCAAAAAAATTATAAGCATCACAGTGCCCGCTGTACAGTATCATAAATGTTCCTCAAATGTATTTGTCAACATAAAGTAGATTTGCCTGTCTTTTATGCTTCAGTTTTAGATATTAATAAACGTCTTGAGGGCAGATCTAAGGCAGAAGCATTTTGAACTTATGAATTCCACAGTGGCCTCGAATAATTAAACAGCAGATGGAATCCTGACATTATCAGCCTCTGCTAGAACCAATATCTTCTGTTCCTTCGACATTTTAATATATAGGAGAGTGACTGTCAACCGCATGAGGCATGTAGGAAACAGATGCCTAGTAATACTAGCAATAGTTTTTAAATTGCTCTGGTCTGACGTGACACATTTTTAGTAAACCTACAAGATTCTTTTCTAAAGATTCTTTTCTGGGGGCATCTGGGTGGCTCAGTTGGTTAAATATCTGTCTTGGGATTGAGCCCCATGTCAGGTTCCCTGCTCAGCAAGGAGCCTGCTTCAACCTCTCCCTCTGCAGCTCCCCCTGCTTGTGCTCTCTCTCTCTCAAATAAATAATTAAAATCTTTTTAATTTTTTTAAATAAAGATTCTGTTCTAAATACACAGAAACAATCCACTAAAAAGTATTAATTGCATAATAATTGCATATGTTGGACAAAATTCACAATAGTCTAGTTTCTGGAAATTCCAGAAGATTTGCAATATTTGCCATATACAAAATATTGTCAAAAAACATACACAAAAAACCTTTTCATATAATCTATACATCTTTGAAAATTATAAAGTTTTTCTAAGAATATGCAAATTTGTCATGTTCTGACGTAATTCTCATGTACACAGGAATTTGAATTTGTTTAAATTGATATGCTTTTTGCAGCTAACTTGAGTTTTGGGTTTTGCCCATCAGATTTGCCCTGCCCTTTACAGTTTGGGACTGCTCTCTGAGTTGAAGGCACTAAAACTAAATGGAAATTGCATAGTTTTACCTTTGGTCAACATTGCATTCTTTGTTCTTGTTGCTTCAAACCAAAAAAGCTCTATTTTTTTTTTCCTAGCATTTCTCATGAATTTCATTTGTCATGGATTTGAGCCTTTCCTGACATTATTCTTACAGGTCTGTTTCATGTTTTCCTCATGTTTCCATTTAGTTTTGTATGTATATGTCCGATTAGCAATGGTTTGTGTGATTCACCAGAAGTTGGGTCAGTGATGAAGAAAATCAAGCAAACACGACAAGAAGCAAAAAGGTTATGGGATCGGCACATTGGAAGAGGAGCACACACAACTTTCCAGAACCCTGTTTCCTAATGCTTACCTCTTCCTTCTCCTTTAGAGGTCACTCCTCAGGAGAGGCTTACTGGGAAATGTTCTGGCAGTGGTTCCACTCGCTCTGGGATGGGAAGCCCCGAGTGTCCCCTGAAATGCCTCCCCAGCTTTACCCCTTCCAGCTGCAGAGTGATGGTTTTAAGAAACTCCCCATGCTTCCCAGAAGCTTTAGGAACTGGGCCTTCATTCATTTGTTCGTTCATTCATTCATTCATTCATTCATTCACCTGATATTTTTTGAGTGCCTACCACATGTCCTGGCACTGTCCTGGGCATCCTGAATACTTCAGGGAACAAAAGACAAAAACCCTACCCTCCTCAGCTTGACCTTGTAGGCATTCTACTGGATCTCAAAGGACACGGACACACACACACACACACACACACACACACACACACACATAAACACACACAGAGAAAAGAAACTTCAGAGGGGGAAAAAAAAAAAAGCAGCACACACTAAAGCTAGGAGCCACAGAACACACCGGTGTTTTACCAGAAATCTCTGCAGATTCTTCAAAACTGCTGGAATTGGAATGTAATGTAGAAGGTGAAGAACAGCCAGGAAGTCTGGAGAGATGGGACAGTCCCATCAAGGAGGCTCTGGGTGTTGCCGGGTCCACTAAGGTTCCTACTTATGACAAACAAATACTCATTGAAATGAAGTAAAAAAAGCTATGGCATGAAGTTTAAATTTTATTTTGAGAAGCACATTTGTTCTTTTTTTTAAAAGATTTTATTTATTTATTCTAGATAGAGAGAAAACAAGAGCTCAAGCTGGTGTGGGCGGGCAGAGAGAGAGGGGGAAGCAGGTTCCATTCTGAGCAGGGAGCTGGATGTGGGGGCTCCATCCCAGGACCCTGGGATCATGACCTGAGCCGAAGGCAGATGCTTACCTGACTGAGCCACCAGGTGCCTGAGAAGCACAGTAGTTCTTATAAAACTAGGAGTTTATGGGTAGTTTTTGATGAATGAATAAATGGAGGAAGGAATGAGTGGCATGAAGAACTAGAACAGAGTCAGATTTGTATTTTCAAAAGATAATTACTCAGTCACTTTAGAAAATAGATATGAAGGGGGGGAAAAATCAACCAGAATGGAGGGGACCAGATAAAAATTAGCAAAAGCCCCAGGATGGAAATCAGAGCCTTGCCTGGCCTCAGCCCAAGGAGCTGGAAAGACACCAATGGAGCTGCTCACTGCGCAGGTGGCACGCTGTCCCTGGAGTTGGGTGGTGGGCCAGCCCCTGGATGCATGATGACAAGGACAATGGAATGGAATGTGGAAGCAAGATAAAAAAATACTTAGGGAATCAAAACAGATGGACTAGAGGCCTGGTTGGGTTTTTGAATTTAAATTTCCTTTATGGCTAATGACAGAAGTACTGAAAATTACATATAGCTTTCCTTAAATTTTATTTGAGTGACCATACTGTCCATTCCTAGGTTAACACTGTCAAACTATAGAATACAGATAACGATTCTGAAAAATTGAAAAAGCATTTTTTCACCTGTTATTCCCCGAAAGCCTAAAAAACACAAACTCTGTTGCTCTATCTGTACACGTTAAATTCAATGCACACTTAGTTTCCTTCATGAAGACTTTGAGTTGACCATGATATCCCCGTGGATATCCCCTCTTTGTCTAGACGTCTGCTGCGTTCAAACGCTTTAACACATTTCTTAATGCTTGATCATATAGAGCTTTCTAATTATTTCTACTATTAAGGTGCCGATACTCCTTTTACAATCACCATGAGGGCAAGCTCCTCTTTGTAGGTTAGAGGTAGCTTAACATAAGGCAGGGTAAAATAATTAAATTAATGTAATTAATAATTTCATCATTTTGCAAAAGCCAAGCCTCCCTCTTCCAAAAAATCTTTTTTTTTAAATTTATATTTTCAGTTAAGTGGGTTTTGAAGTGTCTTTATATAACATTAATGTGTTAGGAAAGATAGTAAATGTCTTCCTATCTTAGCATTAGAATGATTAAAAGTCACCGATCTGTTCTTTTGGGGGCCATTTAATTTCTTCATCTCAAAAGTTTATTGCAAGTTTGTAAGATTTCATGTTTCTCAGTTTCTATTTCCAATGTGTGGATGTTATTTCTATATTTGTTAAAAATGTGTCTGCATTTTGCACATTTCTAAGATGATCTGCAGGTGTGAAGTTTCTGTTCGGATTTTTAAGTAACTTGGTTTTAAAAATCTTATCTTTACATTAGAAACTCTAAGGTGCTGGAGGCCGATTTGGTTTTCAGAAGACAGGCTTGGATTTTAATGGCTTAATCGCTTTAAAAGTAAATTCAGAATGTTTACAAAAACCTTACTAATAAAATTTAGTTTCTGTTCTTCACATCATGATTTGGGACCCTTTGTGAGGTGAAGAGACTATATACCTGGTGGTATAAGAAATTTGGGTAGGAATAAAAGAGGATCATGTATTTTCCAGCCATTCGTGAAATTTCCTGGAAGAATAATTTTGGAGTAGCCAGGGGATAAGGAAGCATATTTCATCATATTTGCTATGAGCGACCTTATACTGGAAACCTGGTGAGTGTTGTACTCCAGGTGTAGGTTTCATTGGGGGGCCTCAGACAAGAAGGAAACCCCCCCAGAAGGAGACTCCCAGGTCAAAATGAGATCACGGACATCAAGTCATCTGCAATATCCGTGGTTCCAGATCCTGCGCGACTGACCTCGGCTTAGCCAGGCCTACCCTCCTCACACACCGCTGCTCATGCCGTCTTCCTGAAATGGAGCCACAGTGAAGGTGCGTGGCCTAAAACAAGAAGGTTACCATTTGGTCATGAGTATTTAAGTAGTTCTGCAACCCCACTAGAAGCGCAGGCAGACTTACATGCAAACACTGATTTCCTGCTCAGAATTACTCTGTTACCCCAAGTGCACTGGACGGATAAAGCAGAGGCAGAAACAAAGACAGCAGGAAAAGAGCTGGCAGCTAGATGATACATCTCTGTTCAGCCTCAGTCGTGTTGACTTATGATCTTGACCTTGTTGATCTCCGCTTCCTTACTCTGAAATCTGGCTAGTCACTACGGTTCAGGAAAGAGGTCAAGACCAGAAAGCACTGGCAAACATCCACAATCTATTTATAAGAAATCAAGAAAGTCACTTCATGAACTTCATCCTTACTGGGACTTCTTTGTGTTCGCATGGGTTCTTTTACTTGATGGTGACTCCATG
Organism: Mustela lutreola; assembly: GCF_030435805.1. NCBI lineage: Eukaryota > Metazoa > Chordata > Mammalia > Carnivora > Mustelidae > Mustela > Mustela lutreola. The sequence continues at coordinate 5,090,862 of NC_081302.1, forward strand.
AGGACCTGTCTCCTGGCTCGGTTGTAACCTTCCATACCATCTGCATTTTTCTTCATGTGGAAAATGATGAAGTCATAGAGCCTCAGAGAGGTCCTCCCAAAGTGTTCATAACTAGCCAGGTTCTTGACATTTCACTACATTTCTGCCCAATGCGCATTGTGGTGGTTAATTTTCCGTATCAGCTTGGCTAGGCTGTGGCACCTGTTTTTTGGTCAAACATGAAATTAAACATTACTGTGAAGGTGTTTTCTAGATGAGATTACCATTTAAATCAGTAGAATTGGAGTAAAGTCAATTACTCTCCACAACATGGGTAGGCTTCATGCCCTCCATTAAAGGCCTTAAGAGAAAAGACTGTGCTCCCCCAGGAAGAAGGAAGTCTGCATCCATATGGCCTTAGGATCCAAGACTGTAACATAATGTCAACTGTTTCCTGGGTCTTCGTCTGCTAGCCTACTCTGTAGATTTGGAACTTGCCAGCCCCCATAATCTCATATTAACCTGTACTATATGTATTGTGTATATATAGTTCTGTTTCTCTGGAAAACCCTGCCACATATAACCATCTAGCCAGTTCTCAAATGCTGTCAAGTGATCAGGACTTTTTTCTAACATTGGCCTCTGTAACAATATAATCTTAGGATTGAACCCCACCTCAACAAGGCACTATGTTTTTGAGCAAATTACCTAGAACTTTCCAAGGATCTCTCTCCAACTGCAGAACAAGTATAATGCCAACTGCCCTGCTAGAATGTCTTGGAAATTCCAGATGATATGTATGAAGCATTCAAAACAAAAATGCCTCTGGATAAATGGTAGTCATCATTTTTTTTTTTGATGAATTAAATGTGAGTAAGTCCTGCCATTAAGAGTACAAGCAGCTAATAGCATAGCTAGTTTGAACTTCTCAAATGAATGCACCTTTTTTAGCTAGCAATGATCTGAGCAGTGCATACCAGGAATCACAACTGGCAACCAAGGAATTGAGAGACAATGGTTTGATGAGCTGATTGGCCCACGGCACTTGCTTTAAAACAAAATAGTATAGGGATTCAAAGGAGGATCCTTTTAAAGATAGGCCCATCACTCTTAGTCATACTCTCAAGTGAATCGGATTTTTTAAAAGTAATCATCACTAGTCTAACGTGCATAGGTGGTATGGGGTATCTTTCTTATATGTGAGAACTCATATTTTTTCTAAAGACTGTAACTACTGTGTAGGTGATTATTTTCTAAATGGAAGTATTAAAAATTTCAAGGGCATATCAGCATCATGACTGACATTTCAGATATGAAGTCATAATAAATTATTTAAGATAATTTTTAAAAAGGAAAAGCTTATGTGAAAATAAATGCTGATATTTCATATTTAATTTGATACTGTGATGGTTTTAGAAAGCTAGGTTTCAAATCAACATTAACTCACTACATTCATGCTCTAATGACTTTCACACCTTTCTTTCTGTTTTGGGTCCCAAACTACTTCAGACAGGACATTGGGACTTTCTTTTTAATTAATCAGTATCTAACATTCATTATATCCAAGAAAAATATCAGAACAGCTTTCAAGAAAAATTTTGTTGCCTCTCCTTTTTTTTTTTTTAATATTTTATTTATTTATTTGACAGAGAGAGTATGCACATGCAGGGGAAGCAGCAGGCAGAGGGAGAGGGAGAAGCAAACTCGCTGCTGAGCAGGGAGCCCGATGTGGGACTTGATCCCAGAACCCCAGGATCATGACCTGAGCTGAAGGCCGATGCCCAGCAACTGAGCCACCCAGGCGCCCCTTGTCACTGCTTCTCAAAATACACTTCACATTGAGAACATGGTGTTGCATACAGCACAAGTGAGACCGCGCATTTGAGAATCAAGATAGGGTGATGTGGCTTTAAAATGAGAAAGAGAGTCAGGAAGCACAAATTCTCTCACCTAAGGATAATGTGGTTGCATCGGGTAGACGTAGCCAGAGTCCTACTAAGCTTCAATGAACGTTGTTACTGAGAACCCATTTGGATCACTAGCTCCATGCCGAAGGCCATTCATCCTTAAGCAGCAGAAGCTGGTTGTCACCAGTGATTGGCCCATAGCCTGTGGCTGTGTGAATAATCACACAGAGTTGGAGCCCCTTAGAGACGCTTGGCCTAAGTCTACAATGTTGACTGCAACCACCAGAGACAGGATGTTTGCTGGAATCCAACTAGTAAGCTAAGTAAGGAAGATCAACCAGGACTTGTCTGGAGTATTCGGAAAACAGTGGTTGGAAGAAGGTGTAAATTAAGGAAGTTGAAGAATGTTTTCTTCAGTAATGAAAATGCTACAAATACTGACAAAAGCTTATGCTTAGGTACTACCTATGTTCAAGCCCATCACTTTTGGGGGAAAATTGTGAGAAATGATGCCATTTTGCATTGGTCTTTTTGAAAATGACCATAAATGACTTTAACATCCATCACCCGAAGAGTTTATTCAACTTTAACATTTGTTATTTTATCTTCTTCCTGTTTATTTTGTCCTTTAGCATTACTTCTTTTTTTTTTAAGATTTTATTTATTTATTTGACACAGAGAGAGATCACAAGTAGACAGAGAGTCAGGCAGAGAGAGAGGAAGGGAAGTAGGCTCCCTGCTGAGCAGAGAGCCCTATGCGGGGCTTGATCCCAGGACCCTGAGACCATGATCTGAGCTGAAGGCAGAGGCTTAACCTACTGAGCCACCCAGGTACCCTTAGCATTACTTCTTTAGGGATTTTTTTTTTTTTGATTTGTCAACAATATGGGATAAAACTGTTTATGACTCTGTGAGAGAGTGTACAGAATCAGGACATAGATATATATCCACCAGCATAAAAACCTAGTCCTCTAGATTGTTTGTAAGCCAGCAATTTAGTATTGTTTCTTTCCATGACCTTATGATTATTCAGGAACAAAATTATCTCTCTTTGCTTGACTTTGTGAGGCATCTGTTAGGTTGGTTTTGCTCTTTCTGTCATTTTAAGCCAGTCTTATCTGTCTATTCATGGGAGCTGTCTCAGCAGTTAGCTCTTATTTTAGAAAAAAAAAAAAAAGAATCTGTACAGTAATATTTCATTTTGTCATCATAGATAACAAATCACAAAAGAGCTGTAGCTCATAATGTACTGAAAGAGAATAGTTTCTAAAGATGCTCGTTTTAAAATAATACTAAAAAAAAAAAAGGCAAGCTCTCTTGATTAGTGATTTTGAGAATTACTAGCTCTTGCTTCTATTTGAGTTTAGGAAAGCTATCCTCTATCAAATAAATATTCTTTTATCAGTATGGTACACAATCTTCAAAATTTATTGAAATTCAAACTGTATACAAAGTAAACAGTCCAATTTTTAAAGTTCCCTTTCGTAGCCTGTGCTTTTTCTTTATGCTCTATAAGATGCATTGTTAAATTTGGACTTAATTCCCACATATGCTATTCACTGCGTGAACACACTTAATTTGAAAGGCCCTCCTCGTGTTCCTTATAGTTTAGTCTCTAGTTGGCAAAGAGGGAGGATAAACAACATATTTACCCGCAGGAATTTTAGTGAGAGGAACACGGATCACTGCAGAATGCTTAAACAAAACAAAACAAAGACTTATATTTGAGAGCTGCATGGTGAGGTGTTTAAAGACAAGGATCTGGGACTATGAGCAGGCCTGTGTTTGTGACTGGATTCTGCTAAATTGGAAGTATGTGGCCTGGAGGACATTGTAATTCAGCTTCTCTAAAATTACTTATCTATAAAATTAGGACAACAATCATACCCACCACACCGTGTTGTTGTGAGGACTGTCTGAGATAGGAAAGGGCATTTAGCGTGTATCCTGGATCTCAGGACTCAGCAGGCACTGATGACCGTTTATGCCTGCACAAATAATAGTTGATGAATCTATTTCCATCTCATTAAAACTGTTTACTTCAAGCTGAAAAGCAGGACTGGTTCCAGTCTCAATCATGTTTCTTAGAGTAAGTAGGACGCTAGAAACACAAGTGGGGATCTGGGGGGAAAAGTCTTAGCTAGATACTGCTTTCGTAGTCACGGGTCATTCAGTCATAGTCATAGGTCATAGGTCATTTCAGAGTCAGAGTCATAGGCCATAATTGGAGCCCCACACAAGGATGAAACAACCAGTAAAATACAGAGGGAGAGAGAGAGTAGGAGAGAGAGGGGGGGAGGAAAGAGAAGTGAGGACAAATTCATAGGGCGCACACAGAGTGGAGGTCAGGCAGAGGAAGGAGAAAGTGTCAGTCTTCCCCTGAAATAGGAGGGATAGAGCTTGAGTATGGATACAACCCAAAATTTCAGCTAGGACAAAGGTAAAGCACTGACACATTTAATGACCTCTACTTGCTCTGATATGGGTTTTGAGATGATTTATTAAAAAAAAGAGAAGACCAGAAGTAGGAGCTGTCCAAGGACCCGTTTCAGGAAGGCATGTCATCCACATAGGAGAATGGAAGGCAGGGTTTGAAGGAGCCACAGGGCCAGGCAAGAAGGATCTTTGCTGTATCTTCCTACCGAGGGAAATGAGGAGCTGAACACAAAAGTTTTGGAATCTGAAATTGCTCATAGAGTGCATGATAAACTGTAAATAAACTCAAGTATCGCCTTTTCAGGATTGCTCTCCTTAACACGTGGTCTGATCTTAATATCCCTCCTCAGTATTTCCAGAACAGCCTATCAAGAAACTCATCGTGCTGGCTTATCTATTCGTATTTCTCCCCAACTATCTGCAAACTTCCTAAAGGCAAAACCATGTCTCCTCATTCCTTGGCATCTACCGTGTAACCTGGGACATTATTAAAATTCAGTTAAGGTGAATGAAAGTGAATGAATCAACCAATAAATACAGAAGCTAACTACAAACTATGGATGTAAATAATAAAATCATGGGGCTCCTGGGTGGCTTAGTCTGTTAAATGCCCGACTGGTGATTTCAGCTCAGGTCAGGATCTGGTTGGTGGGTCATGAGATTGAGCCCCACAGGGGTCCCCGCTCAGTGGGAAGTCTACTGGAGATTTTCTCTCTCTGCCCCTCCTCCCACTCATGGGCACCTACTCTCCGTCACTCTCTCTCAAACAAATAAATCTTTAAAAAAATTTTAAAAATCATAAATGAAACACGGACATAGCATATTTATAGCAAGCTATGTAAAAATGGGTCTTCTAAGAAAATGAAAGTTAATTATTGAACACTTTTTGCAGCAAAGGTCAATAAATTCTTGTTAAGCCATTCTGGCCAAAATTTGCATTCAAACAGTAAGTGTCTGCCTCAGGATTGCTTCCAAGTTATTCTGCGAAGCTCTTAACAGATGCACTTCGCCTGTCACTGAGAGCCAAGAGAGTAAGAAAATAATGAAAGGGCTTTTCTTTTCATCTATTCTTGAACAGGCTTTTCTCTTATAGAACCAAAACAGCCTGACCTTCCATGCAACTAGTGATATCTTTCCAGTGTTTGAAAAATGCCACACGGATGGTAGTGCCTTTTCTATGGTGAGACTATGCCTAGGGCCACACCAAGTGGGTGATTTTACGGAACTGGTCTGCTAGTGACTTGTCACAGCTTGGATGTGGTCTGCCGGAGTGATTCGGGAGAAAGCTCCTGTGTCTTTTATCTGGGCCTAGAAAAATTTAAATCTCCTAACTCTAAGGGCATAATTTATTTTAGCATCCCTCTATGCACTGTTTTCAAATCTTTTTAACAAGTACTCATGTGATGACAACCTGGTCATTTCTATATGCATAAGTGTATCAGAAGTGTCATGAGTTTTCTTCTTTTACTGATCGCTTCACTTCACTGTTTTTGTTTGTTTGTTTGTTTTTGTTTCTTTGTTTTGTTTTTAAAGAAAACCAGGAACAGGAAGATCAGGAGACAGAGCATTTTGGGCAAAGGGAAAAGGTAGAATAAGAATCTTTTTTTTTTTTTTTAAAGATTTTATTTTTTTGACAGATCACAAGCAGGCAGAGAGAGAGGGGGAAGCAGGCTCCCTGCTGAGCAGAAAGCCCAATGTGGGGCTCGATCCCAGGACCCTGAGATCATGACCTGAGCCTAAAGCAGAAGCTTAACCCACTGAGCCACCTAGGCGCCCGTCACGTCACTGTTCTGTGGATCTTTGTGAAGTCCACTCCAACCCATGCACTGATTTCTCAGCCACCAGGGGGTCTCAGTACATGTGAGAAGCGTTGCTTTGCTAACTGCCCTGCACTACAAAATGGCAGAAGTACCAAAGTCAGGGTCTCCATTGTATCTGTGTTTACTCTTTTCCCTAATTTCCGTAACCCAGCTGAATGATTCAGTCAAATGTCGGGCTCTTCTCTTATGATTAATTTTATCTGTCAACTTCTTTGTGTTGCCTTTTGTCATTTTGTTTTGTTTGTGGTAGGAGCTTGTGCTGAGAGAGAGAGAGAGAGAGAGAGAACACCAGACCATGGGAGCTTTGTCTTGGAGTAAAAGATAAACTTTGAGAGTCCTGGAAGGCAAATGAGACTTTGGTGTGGCCCATCTCGACACGCTTGGACCTTTACCTTGGTTTTTTACTCTTTCAGGCGTCTGTTCAATAGACATTCTGTGGCACTCAGTAGCTATCGAGGTCTGTGCCAGGCCTTGAGGATGCAAAGATGAAACACAGCTTTCTCACATAAAATGCTCGTAATCTGGAAGGAAAGCAATGTGGGGGAAATTAGAAAGTTCTTATCTTGAAAAATCAAACTGTTCTTTAGGTCTTCGTGTCCCCATCTGAGTGAAGCATGTATCAGTTCAATAAACTGCTGTAAGACATGTTGCAGTGATATTTAAATGCCAGTCAGTGGAAAGATAACCTTTCCTGCACTACCTTTGAGGAGGAGAGGGGATTTGAGTTTAAGATCTCCCCACCCGTGAGCTCGTCACAGCCCCCTTCAAACCACTCATTCCTTCCTGATTTCAGACCCTCACTCGTCTCTGGAGGGACCATTTGAGACGCTTCTCAGTGATGCTGACTGCATGGTGGGGGGAGGGAATGTTATCTTAAACCCATTCTGCCAGTCTTAGTGCCTATCTTGCTCTGCTCTGGGGCCTGTATCCACCTCATTGTTAAGTAAGTATAATGCAGAAAAGACTTCAGAAAGCCAAGGTGTAGATAACTTTCAGTGGGGCTTGGTACATATTTGCTTTCCTCCTGTGGATAGCTGGAGGAGATTATCTTGTGTCTGATACCATTTGCTAATAGTGATATAAAAATGCATGTCAGGAGAAAGAAATCCAAAAGCATGAATAAGCCCTTAATTATTTTCAAGGAAAAAAAAATGTATAAATAGACCGCTTGCTGGGAAAAGATTTACATTCTACCTTATAAGTCATTTTAATGGCTTGTGTTTGAATTGAAATGTGATATCTAAACTAGTGACTAAAAATACACAGAGAATTCCAACCAGAACAGGAAAATTTTGTAGGGAAAGGAGTAAGCAGTGAGAATAGGTATACGGCAGGGTCTGGTTTGTATTTGCTTCGGAAGGCAAAGCCAGCCAAACCAAACCACATGTGACATTATCAATGACAACTGTCTACTCTGCACAGTTTCCAGTATTCGCCCCTGGGGCCCCGCTTGAGCCTGCTGGGCAAGGTGCACAGAGCTGCCCTGGGTCATATGGTCCCCAAACCCCCTGCTCCCCAACAGGCCATACTACCTGTCTCATCCCCAGACGTCTCCTCCCCCACTGTGAGGTTTCCATGCCCGTCTCACCAGATTATGCTGGTCACTCCATGAGGCCATGTCAGTGCAGAGTATGAACCAAAATGGCAGCTGCGTTAAATCTGAATCAGAATTTGTTCTTTCCATTCTCTATTCCTCAAACGTGCCATCCAGTCCCAAGACGTCCCCTGTTGTCTTTAGACAGAAGATTACCAAATCCTTTCTCTTGCAGCCAAATTGCATTGCTTGCCGAACATGTCCTCTTGGGTAGATCACCTGCATGTCCAACTCGGTGTGTTAAATTAGTGCGTTTACCTTCACGCCAGCTTCAAGTTCCAGTTTCTTTTCCTCTAACTGATAGAATTATCCTGTTCAGTTGCCTAAGGCCAAAACGCTGGGTTATCTCCCATTCCGTCCTTCCATTCATTAATGCCACACCTACCCCTTGTATGCACGGCAGCATCCACACTGATGAGCAACCCGGACATTCAAGACTGCCCAAACCCAATCTTCTTCGTTCTTTTCCTCCACTTCGGTCAGGTCGGCTCAACTTGTCTATTACCCTCCATGAAACCTGCCTCCGCACCCTTTGGTGAACTCCCCACCCTCCTGCCAGGCTCCTACGTGGGTTCCGCATCCTCTCACAAGACTTCAACCATTGCTCCCACCTCTAGCCCGGTGGCACACGCTCCTTACCACACTGTAATGGAACAAAATCACCTTTCCCATCATATCCAGCACAGATCTTTGTAACTCTCCAGTCCTAGGACACGCTGGGAGCTCTTTTATTCCTTTGCTTGGACTTAAATCTCTTCCCTCCACTCCTAAAACACAGAGGAAGGTTTTTACCTCCACTTCTGAAAACTTTGTTCATCTTCAAGGTAAACTCTATGAACTTTTCTTCCCTAAAGACTTTACAGAACATTCTTAGCCAGGTGCTGATACACTCAACCATTCCGATCTATGCTTGATTTTATGGGAATAAGATTTCGGAATTTTCCTGCTTATCAAATAGCATGTTTTATTTTTTAAAAAATATTTTATTTATTTATTTGTGTGTGTGTGTGTGAGAGAGAGAGAGAGAGAGAGAGAAAGAGAGCGCGCAGCAGGCAAAGGGAGAAGCAAGCTCCCGATATGAGACTCTTCCCCAGGACTCTGGGATCATAACCTGAGCCAAAGGCAGATGCTTAACAGATTGAGCCACCCAGGCATCCCTCAAAAGCATGTTGTAGAGTTGAAGGTACTTTTATTGCCAGGAGTTAAAGTTGCTCTGCTTGGTGGCTTGAAACTTCTGGTCCAGAACAGGACTTACAAACTTTTAATGGACTTCCAAATGAAAATAACTCTCCAGATCCTCTCTCCTCATTGGCTAAGTTCTGACTTGAGCTGTAACTTGTCTTTGCTTGCATATATACTTTTCTTTCCAATTTTAATTCTTTTTCAAAGAATATACAGTAGTTCTTGAGAGTTTGCATGTTTACTTTTGTGGTGTGGAGCTTCTGAAGAGGTTACGTTAAATACTTGAACAGATGTCAGAAGACACAAGTTACAACAATTTTCTTCGTAATAATGAAAAAAATATTTTCCTGACAAGTGAAAAAAAAGTACATTTATTTTCCTTTGTTTCTCCAGATTTTTTAATCGATTGTGCCATGTACCTACTGTTCCTCTTTCTCTCGCTCCATATACATGCTTGTATGTCTATGATATTATATATACTTATATTTACTTATATAGAAAACATCTATCTATATTGAGGAAAAGGTAGAATTCAGAGCACCATCCTGCTTATATGAAAAGCACAATATAGTTTGGAAATTTTGTATCATGTATGATGTTTGTGTGTAAATAATTCCTTGTAAAATCAAAATAAAAATAATTGGCCTCCATAGCCTTCAACAGTTTACCACCAAAATGGCTGAGATATGCATCCAACAGGTAGGACTCTAAAGAAATCTTGAATAAAAATGGCCTTAGGTCTTTTCAATGGTGACCTCAGCTCTTAAATTCACTGAAGTTTTCTTTTTCTGTAGCTAGGTCGTGATTGATTGTTCTGAACACAAACACCAATAGATCAGAGAATTAATTAAGGGGAATCTAAATGTTTCTCCTTTACTCTACTCTGCTTCTGGTGCCTGCTGGGCAGATGCATGCAGGCTGGTAAGCAGGTTATTTCTCTTTCGGGTATGCAGGTATTTGAAACAACAAATGTTTCGATTGCTAGGCTGAAGAGGTTTATTCTGAGAAAAGGCTTTATGACCTAGCTAAAGACTATTCAAAGAAATCAATTGCAGTTAATCTTTCTAATTGATAAACAAATGGGTACTAAATTGAAGAAAAAACCTAAAATCAAAAAATAGGGAACTACACTAATATATAGTCTGAGAAAATGATTTCATAAAACTAACACATTTGGAGTTACAAATTTGTAATTTCGAATGAGATAAATTACCTTCTGGTCTTTTCACACATTTCTTTGAAGTAGATTTATTACCAAGAAAGTTTGCACTGCAAATATTTATGCATTGAACTATATTTTAAAAGGCACAAAGGCACTACTACAAGGTTGTTTTGGGAAGAGACATTCGAAAGTAAAGTGCTTTTTTGCCATTTATATAGTGCACCTTAATATATGTGGTATAAAAATTTGTGGCCTCTTGTTTCCTGCTGCTTAGAAACAAATGAAAAGTCATTTACTTTTTAAAATGTTTCAAATTGCTTTTTAAACTTTTTGAAATGTGATTTCTAAAAATCCTTCCCCGAATGCACCCTCTTCCTCCTTTTAATTGCTTGATGTGCAGATCTTTGCGCTGTCCAACCCAAACACCTCCCTCTCAACCTGTTAATACCTCCCTTCCTGGCTTGCTTACAGAAGAGTTTGTGATTTGGTTAACATCTATCCTTTTTTTCTTTCCTTCTTTCTTTCTCCCTCCCTCCTTCTCTCTCTTTCTTTCTTTCTTTCAACTAGGTACCATACCCAGTGTGGTGCCCAGTACAGGGCTTGAACTCACGAACATGAGATCGAGACCTGAGCTGAGATCAAGAGTTGGACGCCTAACCGACTGAGCCACCCCAGTGCTCTGTCTTCTATTTCTGTCAATGTGTAGTCATTGTAGGAGTGCAGATCGATTGCCCAGCCTTAAGGTTGTATCAGTACCTGTGTTTCCAATCAAAGTTAAGAGTTCATGAACGAAAACCTGTAAAGGTCGAAGAAGGTTTCTGTTTTGGATAAAAATACTCCAAAGTTCTTCCTTACAGCCTGACCATGTGATAATACTTGAAGTCTAATCATAGCACTATTTAGAAAATACTAAAACAAAGCTTTTTAACATGATCTTCAAGACCCTTCCTGTCTCTGCCTACTGTTCTTAAGTACTCTGCCTACTGTTCTTAAGTACTGTTCTTAAGAACAGTGACCTCTGCCTACTGTTCTTGAGCTTCCTTTCTCACAACGATGTCTCTGAAAGGTTGTGCCTCACCCACATCCAAATTCTTCTAGTGTCATGAGGTCAGGAGCCATGTTCTCTCCATTAGTGCTCTCCATGCTGTCTCCAATAAGTTTCCATCTTTTGTCACTCAACCATAGAAGGAACCAAGTGGCCAGCTCCCCCATCATGTGGGTGAGGATCATCCCACCCAGCCCCCATTATATTCCCTGAAGCTCTATTGTATTTTAACTGTATATTAATTGCTTAATCTTCACCCATGTCTGCCTTGAAACTCAGAGCCTAGACTGGCACTTGACATTAAGAAAGCACTCACAAAAAAAAAAAAAAAAAAGAAAGCACTCACAAGCTCTTTTTGAATGAAATAATAAATTAATCCATGTGTGGAGAAAATTATCCATGAATGTCTCTCTGAGCCCACTGTGGATTATATTGCATTTTTCTCTTCCCTCTGATTGATCTTCCTGCCCCTGATACAGTTCTTCTATGTGAGGACGTGCTTTGGACATGGAAAAAGGGTTGCTTGTTGATCCCCATCCTGAAGCTTCCTTCTTGAGTGCAGTCGCTTGCAGCTGTGAATTTGATATAACAACAGAGGAACATAGAGACCGAGAGGTCAGAGGATCTCAGGAGTTATGTTCCCCAACCATATGGGGAAGGCCTTGTTTTCATTGATTGCTGAATAAAAGCCAGTTTCCTTTGTGTTCTTCCAAAATAACAATTACAGTTTAGGACACATCCTTGTCCTTGTGTGATAGTCTCCATGGTGGGGGTGGGGAGCTGAAGAAGCAGCTTATCCTTTCATGTCTGTCAGGAGATAGCTCTCTACACTAGAGGTTCTTAATATTTTGGACTATCAATATATAATTTCAAAAAAATTAAAAATATGTTCTGTGTACCCATGTAGAATGAAGGTGTTCAAGGGTTTTATTTACCTCCTTAATTAGTGGGGGAACCAGGAAGATGATAAATCTGGACCCAAGAACATCTGAGGAAGAGGGTTTTGGATACATCCTCTAGAGATGAATTTAAAAAGCTGAATATTAGAATCAGATATAGATAAGCTAAATATAAAAGTCTACAATATTCTATAGAACAACAACAATAGGGGAGCCTGGGTGGCTCAGTGGGTTAAAACCTCTGCCTTCGGCTCAGGTCATCATCCCAGAGTCCTGGGATGGAGCCCTGCATTAGGCTCACTGCTCAGTAGGGAGCCTGCTTCCCTCCTCTCTCCCTGCCTGCCTCTCTGCCTACTTGTGATCTCTGTCAAATAAATAAATAAATAAATCTTTAAAAAACAAAACAACAACAAAGAAAAAAAAAAACAACAACAAAACCCCAAAGTCTTTGGGGATTATTTTTTTTCCTACAGAACAGAAATCTGCAATTAACATGTATCTTCATGGTGCCTACCCTGTAGTCACAGAGCAAATAGCCAAGTCAAACACGGTGAATACGGATTGGGTGAACCTGATGAACAATGACCCAATATGATATGGGAGAGGCATACAATTCACGTTTTTGGCTAATGCCCAAGTTTCAAATGATTCTACTTGATAATGGTTAGCCTCTGGGAATTGATAAAAGCTTGGGAGCTCCCTGAAGCCCATCCACAGGTCCCCTGTGGCCCATGAACCCAAGAGTGGGCACTCCTGGTCCTCATTCTACATGGCTGAAACATATGCACAACACAGGAGACATTTGGTCACAACCAGGATGACCATGTATCTTGTTTTCCTTTCAAGGAGAACGTGCAGGAGACCCAGGACAAATGAAGTGGATTCATACTCAAGTGATTGGGCCAGCTATCTCTTCTGTCTCTAGGGTAGCAGAGACAAGGTAGCCTTGTCCTACTGTTTCAGTCTGCCAACTCCAAACAAGAGCCAGCTGGGAGTAGCCACTGCCTTGTGTTGTGAGAGCCACGAAGCCATTGAGTTGCAAGTCAGCTGGCTCTACGGAAATGTGAGAAACTCTGGGCTGTATATGTGAAAATATGAGTAGGAGATAGGGGCTGAGCCATCATGACATAGGACAGAGAGAGAGAAGTCTGTCTCCTCTTTAGCTGAAAAAAATGCAACTGTTCATTATTGTTTTATGATGCTTTTCCTCATTTTTCAATAAATACTTTGGACAACTAAAAACAAAAAAATTATTTTTAGTGAAAATGAGACACTGAGTTTCCATTTTCTAAGAAAGTTGATGATGTAATCGTGTGGATTGGATTGTTTTTTAAAGTTCACTGTCCACAGAGGGAGAAGAGCGGGGCCCTAATGATGTTACCAACTGCTTTTGAAAGCGCCCCAGTGTCTACTTCCAAAGTTAGTTTTTATATTTGAGATTTGACCCAAATATTATTTGACAGCTTTAGAGAAGGTCATTTCCATATCACTCAGTAAAGCATGATGTTTCATGTAGATCAATGATTCTTTCAATTAATTTTACTTATTTCCTTTCTTCTTTCTTTAGTAATCTCTATACCCCACATGGGGCTGGAACTCACAGCCCTGAAAACAAGAGTCATATGTTCTGCTGACTGGGGCAGCCAGGTATTCCACACTTGTTCTCTTTGACTCCAGATTTTCACATGTACCATAAAAAGTGAAATCTTTCCATGTGTTGGCTCCAGTTGGGGAAGAATATGTCAAAGAGTTAACTAAAGAGAATTTTTTTTTTTAAATTTTTTTACCATTGCCATCAGGTGATGCAAAGGGGAAAGAAGTTAATCTTAACAAGAGTTCTAAGTTTTCATCCAGTTCACAGAATCAAAGGAAGGCTCTTGGAGTTTTGGTCAAAAGTGAAACGTGATTGTACATGATATTATAAAGTCAAATGAATAGCTCAACATTGAAGATAGGACAATGTGTCATTTTGTTGTATTATCTGGTTGTTTTTAATGATAACATGTAATATAAATTTTGGTCTAGCACAGCTTTCTGGTAAAGCAATTCTTTTACTAAATTAAGAAACCGAGGAGCTTGGTTGTGGTTTACACATAATTCATAGTTACATCCAAATAACTTTCAATATTCTGTCAAATATAGAATGGTTACAAATATTTTGATATTTTTACATTTAGAAAGACTCGACACCAAATTTTTGAAGAAAGCTCGTAAGAATACAAAAATCCCTTTGGCATGACAGTTCATTCTGCCACCCGGCATCAATCAGGTTTTGAAATGTTTCAGCTTTTGAAGAATTAGTTTCATAACTAAAGTAACAGAGAGCTTTAGTTTCAATTCTGTTCAAAGTCACATGAAAATCTTTACTCATATTATTTAAAATATTGAGTATCCAAAGAAAATCAACTTAGAAAACTTTTAGCAAATTGCAATAATTCAAAACAAAGCTTCTGAATTAGAAGATATTATAAATTGTTGCTAAAAAGCAAGGGATGGACCAAGCAAATATAATGGTGAAAATTCAAAAGGCATTTAAGATTTAAATGTGATCTTTTACAACAACATTTTGAAATATATTGATTCAGCATAAATTTCATTTGATGGAGCTCCTATTTTTAATTGGGTAAATCAGTAATTAGTAACAAATTAAAGTTAACTAAGAAGGGCTATATATGTGCAGCATTTAATTTAATTCTCCTAAAAAGCACTGGAAAAAGACTTGTGAAAATATCCTTTGAATAAAAGTATCCAAAACGAAAAATAAAAAAACAAGTATCCAAAACAGAAGTATGGGGGGAAATAGTTAACATGAAATATTTACATAATTTAATATGAAAACAAATCAGAAATGAGACTATTATTCATGTACAATAATCTGCTTTCAGAATGCCAGCAATCTCAGCTCCCATAAAAAAGTGTATTTCCACATTTACAAATATTATGATCATACATGTATTTCCTTGAACTTTCAGCTAAGTGCCTGGATGCAGTGATACTCCCATAACAATAAGCACACCTGAGGGCCAGATCTTAGTTTCTAATACCATCCTCTAAGAAGAGAACTCAGGGCTCTGGGGGAAATTGGCTGAATGGACGACTGCGCAGCAGATACAAGCCTGTAGCATCTGGCAGTGCCAGAAAACAAGATAGTGCTAACAAAAATAAATATCCATTGATGGGGTTATGTCAAGGGGACACAGGAGCCAAATAAAGGAGCTCTCAATGGCCAAAGCTAGAACAGATTGGGCAAAATATAAAGTAATACCGGAATATAATCCAAATTATAAAATACATGTCTGAATATCCATGAGATCCCACTAATACAAGTAACTAAATAAATACAAACACACAAACAAACAAACAAACAGGGGAGACTACATGAATGCCCCATGCAAAACGATTCCAAATAATTTATCTGGATGTTCTTCCCTCAAGGAGGTAGAGCATAACCCCCTTCATCTTAAGTATGGACTGTGAAGTGACTTTCTCTCAAAAAGGACAGTAAGGAAAGCTGAGGGGAGTAACTTTCCTGTGAGGAAACCTGACAAGACTTCTGCTACCTCCGTCGTGTGATCTGTGTTGGTATCGACAGCGATAGTTCATGTTGACAGCATGTAACCTGGATATCATACAAGCACTTCTGTGGTCTTCCTCTTCAAAACACGTTATCCTAGTGCGACCTTGAAGACAAACAACAACAACAAGAAGAACAACAAAAACTAGACAAATTCCAGCAGAGGGGTATCCTGCAAAATACCTGACCAATACTCCTCAAAACAGTCAAGAGTGTCAAAAAAAAGTTTAAGAATCTACCATAGCCAAGAGGGACCTGTGGAGACATGACGGCCATGTGCTCTGCAGCATCCTGAAAAGAATCCTGGAAAAGAAAAAGAACCTTATGTTAAAACAAAGGCAATCTCAATAGGCTGTGGACTTTAGTTAATTATAATGTGCCAATACCGGTTCATTAATTGTAACAAATGTATCATACTAATGTAGTATATTAATAACAGGAAACTGGGTGAGGACCTCTCTGAACTATCGTTTTAATTCTTCTGTAATTCTAAAACTGTGTTAAAAGTAAAATCTATTTTAAAAGAATAATAGAAGTATGTAGACAAGGCCTCATATCTTCCCTTTCACCTTGAGCTCCCTCATGGCTCAACTGATGATGACTATATCCCAACTCATTCAACTGGAAGGTCCCAATATTTTGTATGTTCATTTTAAGATTGTCAATGTATTTCCACTGAATTTGAGCGAGGATCTAAAAATACTACAGTATGATATGATTTGGGACAGTCAAGACCCTTAGTAAGTAGATATTTTATAAAAAGAAATCATCTACAAAGAAGCGCCAATTTCAAATTCAGTAGCCATAGAACGATGCTTTGAAAAAAATTGCTAGTAATTTTATTTTAAAAATTAAAAATAATAATACACTATTGAAAAATGTCCTCAGAAAAACATCAGTGCTACAAATCAATGTAACATATCTTTGCTGTTTTTCCCCTCCTACAAATGACTTCTACTGAACTTGCTCTTAATGTTAAGGACTCATAAACAGTGTGAGGGGACTCACTTTCTATGTATTCCTCATAGAGAAATTGTTATATTTTGTGAATAATTTAGGGGAAAAATCTCTTTGTACATTTTCCTAGTATCGAATCTGAAGAATTCCCAAGAAATAGTTTGCATTCATTTTGTTTCTATTAATCAATCTCGTCTGATGCATCTTAATTCTTCAAATGAAGAGTTTCCCATTTCTAATCTTTTTCACATTGAAGGATGCAAATATTTCATCCTAAGTATTTCTCATAGACATTGCCTTCATGCCTCCATTCAGAGTAGCTTTCTTTAACATTTTGCCACTAAATATGATCTGTCTACTGGCCCATTCTTGCTGCTGTACTTGTTCTCACATCTTACTCTCTATAAGATTCTTTAAATCATGCAAAAGATTATCTTTCCACCACAACAAAACTTGGTATTTGTTCATCTTTGCAAGCAAGGAAATGCACCACCCAATATGGCAGACTCCCATAAAACTTTTTGTAGGAGGAACAATTTGGACCAAAACCTGTCAGAAGGACGGTTGCAACCATAGACTGAGGTTAATGAAATGATGTTTCCAGAACATAGGTAAACCCTAGAAACACTATGGTGAGCAGAAGAAGTCAGACACAAAAGACCACGTATTGTATGACTCCATTTACACAAAATATCCATAAAGGGAAATATACGTAGAAAAATAGATATGAAGACCAGCGATGCCCAGGGTCAGGGGGTGGAAATGGATTGACTGAAAATGAATACCTCGATTCTTTGGGTGGTAGAAATGTTCTCAACCTGGATTATGGAAATGTTTGCCTAATTATGCAAATTTACTAACATTCATTGAATTATACTTAAAAGGGTACAGTTTGTAGGATGTAAATTTTACCTCAATAAGTTACACCTCAGTAATTTAAAAATGATGCTTGACAAAATGGCGGTAGAGGCGGATAACTGAGCCAGTTTGACCTCATTAGGATAAACTTCTAAACTGAAGCTTTATTATAGTTACTTTGTCTCTGAATCTGCTCTGAATTTCACAGGGAGCAATCCTCGTGTATAGGAACAAATGTGTTCAGGCTGCCTTAATACATGGTAGAAACTGCAAAGTACTTCACAATGAATCAGCTCTACAGAGAGCTTCAGAAATTAATTATTCTGGGTCTTGTAATTACTTTCAGTTTTATTCAGCCATTACTCCTTCACTTCTATCATTTCTGTTTGACAACTTTAAAAAAAATAACCCCTTATCTTTCTTCTTTTCATAGTTTAATGTCAGCCAGAGTTTTAGATGCCCCTTTTCTTTTCATTAATGCAAAGTTCCTTTCTTTGTGTACATGAGACTACTGAGTTCAAGCAATTAGTTGTAGAAAAGCTATGAAAATTTTATATTTCCAAGTGAACTGAAGCTCCTAACCTGTGAATAAATAAATGTCATTGATGGGCTAGAAATCAATAATGAAAAACTACAAGGGAGGCTTTGTTGCAAGAATGGGTGCTCTTAAGCAACCCTTAATTTCTGGATATTTAGGGTAAGTATTCATGAATGTGAAACAAGGGCATTATTCGCCTCTTTGTATGATTAGGGAAAAGGACCAGAAAGGAGCCAGTTAATAAAAAAATTAAAAAGTCCAGCGGTGAGAAATTGAACATACCAACCATGAAATTGTGTTAATTTGATAATTAAAGTGTCTTAGTTCAAATGTAGATCCTGGACACTTAACAAAATGGTGACAAAATAATTAGGAATGAAGGCATATTATACACACATTAATAGCTGAAATGGATCAAGTGTAAAGCTCCCTTCGAGAAAATGCTTTTTTGAACAGCACAGAGCAATTATGCACAGACCTTATATGATTTCACATTCAAAGAGGATCTGGGAAGGAAGACACGGAGCCTTTCTAGCCCGGGCGAGTTCTGAAGGGCACAATCAGAAACAGAGGAGGACCCGAGATGAAAGCAAGCAGTGAGGGATGCAGAAAGTAACAAATGAAGAAAGATGAGCACGAAGCGTGGGGGCTCAGGCGCCCCCTGGCTCCCGGCCCCCCACTCTCTGCTAGGAATCTCCCCTCGCCCGAAGTCATCCTTTGACACTTTGTCCCTTCCAGATTTTCTCGAGTCTCTTCCTATAGCCCATCTTACTCCTTTCTTTCCTCTCTTCTCATAAAAACATTCATTAAGGCTGGAAAACTCTTGAGAAAAATGAAAATGAATGGTTTAATTTTTGCACCGACTTCTGGACGTGGCAATGAGAAAAAGGGAGCAATTCATCACCTCTTTATAGTTCAGCCGGGATGGCCACCTTCGGAGAAACTCGCAAACTGGGGACTGGAAACAGAAGGCTTTCAGGGAAGACGGTCATTCATTACAATACCCATTGTTCTGAGGTTGGGCGTGTGAGCTGATATTTGTACAGTTTCGGCTGCGTAATTGGGTTCTCCGGCTTTGTCTCTTTCCCTTGAGGAGTTTAAATTTTTCCTTTTAGAACCATAATAGAAAGATGAGTCAGTGGCCCAGTTTTTTAAAAAGTAGATTTTTTTTAAAACGTAGTTTACAGTATAGTTAGAAAAGAAATGGCCCCAATTCATGCGAGGGTCTTCTCTCGCACATAAAGCATCCATGAAGCTAACTTTGAATGATGAGAAAAAGGAACGTAGATGCTGTAATATTATATTACACATCAAAGCAATATTCCTCAAGTGGTTTTATATTATCAAAGCCACCTTCATATTTACTGTCCTGCATCAGCCACTGGTACTCATGACTATAATAATAATAATAATAATTATTATTATTGTATGCTTGTTATTATTTGGGTTTTTATTTATATTATGTATATAAGGCAATTGAGGCTAAAGACTGAAAAGCCCAATCCCATCATCTTGCAAAGAGGAATAGAGGTTGCAGGGGAATCCGGGGACTCGCCCAGATTACGCTGTTAATTGGGAGTGGACTTGGAGCTGGAAGTCCGGCCTCCTAGGGCGTGCTGGCCACTAGATGAAGCTGCCTTTTATTTGGCCTCACAGGGAACCATCGGCATGGAAACAGGGATATTTTACACGTGTTTGCATTCTTTTTAACTAGATCACAAAGCAAATCACAAAGCACACAAACTAGTCTGGATGGGCCAATGCCAGAGACCTCAGAAGATTCTAAGATAGAGATAGTAATTCACGGGCAGCCCTGGGCTGCTCTCAAGCACCCCCAGTATTCCAGGAACTAGAAGTTTTGCCAGGACAGCAATGAGGAACAGATACCAGGGAGGGGGGTGGGGGGTAAGAAATCTCGAAGTCGACCCCACCCCCACCCCGTCTTTCTCCCAGCGTTTGCTGAACGCAGCTGGAGCTCTCTCTGTCTCTTCTTTCACTCTCTATTTCAAGTCAGCGTTCCTTCAAAGCCTTAGTCGTTCTCCTTGATATTTTGGGGGGGAAAAAAGAGCGCGATCTCATCCACCGTCCCCTAAGTACACATGACATAGAGGCAGGCAGTGGGCATCTGTGGGCTCCTATATCATTGACATTCCCGAATGTGGGTACACATCACAGCATGACCCCAAAAAGAGAAAAGAGCAGAGCCTCATGAATATTTTCATAATCAATCTTCGTTTTCAGAGATGTTTTATTTTTATGACATTTCTCAGACAAAACTCAAGATAGGTTGCATTAAAGTTGATTTTCTAAGAGAGCGGCTCTTTATTACTTCCCTCTGGTGGCTTCAGGCCAGTGATCCTACCTCTCCGTGCCTTCCTTTCCTCCTCTGTGAAGTGAAGTGAACAGCAGCCCGTAGCTCAAAGGCCTCTGTGAGGATTAAATGAGCGAAAATTCAAAGCCTTTACAGGAATGACAGGTGCAGGATCAGACCCAAATAACAGCTGTTTACAATTTTTCCCCAGAAAAATGCTAAAGTTGTAGATGAATGATCCATTCTAGATGAGATTATCTTCTAGAACGGTCATACCTGGTTAACCACGGACTGTTCACTATGGTCGGTCCCTTGTCCATGGATTATAAGACGGCAGACTGCCCTCCGAACCTCCAGGTCTTCTGGGCTCCACACTCAGGTCCAGTCTTAGGGACATAGAATGTTACGGGCATAGAATGTTATCGCCAGTGCGGTGGGGGAGGGGAGGGCAGGGAAGACATGAATTCAGGTCTTGTTCTTCCCACCTTAGCACTCAACCTGAAACTCCAGCAGATCACGGCTCTGATGTCTGTAGTGCTCCTTGGAAATAGTTAACATGTGCGGGGTTATCTTTATTATGGAAATTAATACTCTCACTGTTTTATTCATTAATATTTTAATATGTTTACGATAAGACACAACCCAAACCAATTTCCAAATCAAATCTGTCCCTTAGTAATTTGATTTGTCGGAACAGAGAACAAAAGCATTACCAACAGAGTACTTTGAATGAAATTATAATTAATTAGGCATCCGAATGCACTAACTAATTTTGGATGAATAATTAGATGGCTAATTATGTTGAAAACAGAACCGTGTGCTTAATGAGATGACCACGGCCAATTCCACCCACAGAGAATTTTTTTCTCTTAGTTAAACTTTTGACTGTGTTTGATGATCCAAGGTCACCTGTTGCACGAAAAGGTACGGAGAGGTGTGAGCTGAGCCTGTTTCGACTTGTACTTCCCATTATACACCAATTTAAAGCCTCTTTCCAGAACGTGTGTTCCCTGATAATCCTCTGTGGATTTATTGGTTTCTCTCTCTTGACACCGTCTCTCTCCCTTGTCACCCTCCGCACATACCTACCTCCCCACCCCCACTTACATCCTACCATAATTGCTTTGAGTTCCTAAAAATAGCGACAGTAGTGTATTGTTTCTGCTTCCGGGTAGGATCTACACAATGATACATTAACCAAGAAGAGAAATAACATATTGATGGGGCTATAGATAAATCTTCATCTGTCCAGGAGAAGTATCTGAACTAGCAGATACTCCTTTGAAAAGGGAGACCCGCTCAGATCACAGGCAACCTTGAAGCCCTCAGCGGTGCCGCTTCACGCAGCTGGTTCTAACTAGCACCTACTTGGCAGAAAGCTACATTCAGGATTTCTGGTTTTAAGTTCAAACCAATATTTCATAGCAATTGTGTTGTCAGAATTCAGGTCAGGAAGATGGCAGATGTTAATTTAAACCAAAGAAGCAAAAACAAACTCTTTTCACTTTTTCTTTTTTTATCCCGGAACTGGCAGCTCTGCACAAATTCTGAACACAAAATCAACTGCAAGTGGGCTAGAGACACATTGTGTAGAGGAGACTTTCTGAAGGTATTTTGGTGTCTAGGAAATATAGAATAGAGTCTAAAACCAGGCAAATCCTAGAATGGTGGGAAAAGGGCTGTCTTTGAACATCGCAAAGTAATACTGTTGATTTGCTTCATCTTCAAGAGCAAGCTGAAAATCATAATGATCTCAGCTTTTGTGAAAATGCTTTTCCTGGTCCATATTAACCAGTGAGACAGATGGTTAAGATCAGTCCCCAGAGAAAGGCCCTAGTCTCCGTCTCTTCTTGTTTCCTAGACTTGGAAAGGACTCCCCTTTCAGCAGGGGACTCTGCATAAAAATGAGTATTAATACCTGGAATCCAGGTAGAGTCAAATCTACTCTCTGATTAAAATCAAAATCCCGCATCCTTTTAAGGTAAATGCAAAATTGAGGAAGGATCCTATGAAATCACGTCACTATATCTGTATGCGGGCGTCTGTGTACGGGCAAATAGCTGAGCACTGGCCCTTCTCTTCCATCTGTCTGTGAGCTCCAGAGAGCAAGGAAAGACGTACCACTGAGCAGCTCCCTGTTCTATCTTAAGAGAACATGGTACCTCATAATTCCTCACATTCTTCCCGGTACCATCTATCGAATGAAATCAGAGTTCTTTTCACACCAAAGCAATTATTAAAAATTATCTGTTGTATTCCTCAAATCAGTCACCAATTATGTGACTAGTGTTTGAAGATTATGGAGCGGAATTACCTGTCTGATCAGCACTTAGTTTCCATGACTCCGGTAAACTAGGTGCGCCCCCGATTCCTTTTATGGCTTGCTTGTCGACCAAACATTCCCACAGAGATTGACCGTCACTCCCAAGCAGTTCTTAGGTCTAGGAAGTGATAATCTTATCTGCTTTGCCATTTTATTTTGGTTATTTCTGCTGACCTTTTCCATGCCCAAGAAAGCTTTCAAAAATGTGGGTCCTCTACCTGAGGATCTCAAAACATAATTTACCTTAGATTAGGCACTTCAGAAGGTCTTGCTGAAGGACATACCTCATGCTTCCACATCCTTCCTTGAAAGATCACGTTAGATACCCTGGGGGTCACGTGACATATTTCCACGCAGACAGCGTTGCACTTAAGGAAAAATGGGTGACTTTTTGCTTCTGCCAGTTTAACCCCCAGAACAAAAATAGAAGCCCACTTTATAGTTTACTCCTCTATGAGGAAAAAAAAATTAAAAAAGAGAAAACTTTGAGAGAGAAAGGGGATTCTACAAACGTCCTGATGTGGAAATGCAGGCCAAATTCGGGAATCAGCACAATAGAATCCTAAGAATTGTCTTAGCTTGTCTTCTTTTCCTGTTAATTTGTCCCAAGTTGGGCAACATGATGCACTTTCCTTTAAAGTAACAATTCCTCTGACCTCAGAAGGCTAGGTATTTTTTCCTTCCTGCACCAGAGACTTACTAGAAAAATCTATACTGTGACCAAAAAACCTGCCAATATGAACAGATAAAGGGATTCAAAATAGTCACGAGTTTTTTTTGTCTTTCAAAGCTATAACCTTAGGAGCCACTGCCTGGCACCTGTTCACAACTTGAGAACGTTCTGTCCGTTATTCCTGCATCTATGTCAGTGTTAAACATGCTAGGGAGGATGTTGCAAGAATATGAAGATTAAAAAAAACAAACAAAACTGTTCACTCAGTCCAGACCACTACTGCCAATTTAAGTGGCTTTCCATAAATCAGGAATCTATACATAATCCTGAACTCATTCCAGTAAGTCCAGGTTAACAAATATTTATTGAGTGTCCCTAATATGTGCTGAACATAAGCTTGGCCTTATGGAACAGAAAACACTGGAATTCAGGAGAAAGAAAAAACAGTTTGCGATCTATTATTGACCAAGGGTTAACTCAGCACTAATATGTGTTGATGTGTCAGTGTATGCTGTGTGTGTACGTGTGTTTGTGTGTGTGCACGCCTGCCTGTATGTGCATGCGTGTGTGTGTATACACACGTTTGTTGTGTATGTATGTGTTCCACATTTGCTGAAAGCATATATTTTCTAAATAATGTGTAATTTAGATTGGTGTGTTTTCTTAACTCTAAAGCAAAAATTCTTCTTTTTAATTTTTATGTCTCATTAAACTGTATCTGCTCTCATGCACTGTTTATTACAGAATTCTACTTGGTATTTGTATTGAGAGATCTGTTTCCCTAGCTTTTTGGTACAGAACAGTATGCACTTTTCCAAAGAAAATGCATCAAACACATAAACAGGCTTTGAATTTTGTGTTTAAATGAATGAACTTCCCTGGTGATGTTTGTCTGATCTGCGAACATTTACTTTTTAGTCCTTTGTAGAAAGGACCTAAGTTTATATTGGCCACAAGAACTAGTGTTCCAAATAGAGTTACTTCTTTATGTAACATTCCATGATTGAGAATGCAAAGTATGTCTTCACTGCAGTTTATTTATGGGGACTTTCACTGAGGTCCATGTTCTAACTACAGTGGAATTCCTTAGGCAAGTTACATTTCAATATACATTTAGAAAAGATGCAAGCCTTTAGAAAATGATTGGAAAGAAGTCAAGAGAAGGTTTCATACTTTGTCTCTTAATGAAAATTCTCAGGCAGAGTTGGTCAGTGAATTCTATCGTTTCTAAACTTATGTTTAAAAGATTAGGATGACTTTATTGTGTTTTATTGCTTTATAGTTTGTGGGGATGTGATAAAAGACTATTAATGCTACACATGGGTAAATCCTTTCTGATAATTTATTAACTACTCTCCAATTAAGCTATCACAGAGCTCAGAGGCTATGAAGGGGAAAACAGGTGTTAGATCATCTTTATCAGGCACCAGGTCCAGAACTGTGACTTCAGCGTCAGGCACGTGGTGGGTGGGCACTGAATGGTCCTCAGGAGAATGCTACCCAAACACAGACGCCACGGGTCTGCAATCAAACAGAACAGAACAAAACAAACAAACAACAGAAAATGGCTATACACTATTAACAACTCATGAGTTGAAGTGTTCAAGCATCAACGATCAATTCTAAGTTGAAAATGGAGGAAGAGACCAATAAATTCAGACATAGTTTCTGCTTTTCATTCCTGGTTTCAGATAGACTTTAATAAGTCACATCCTTTCCTCTGGTGCCCCGGGGAGAAGGATTAGCATCCTCACTGCAATTCTGTTGTGGAATACCCCATCTCTGTCCATGCATGAAAGCCATTAAGAAGGACTTGGTCCAAGGTCAAGTATAAATTCAACTGCAGAGGTTCCTCCAGGAAGGCAAAATTATGATTACTTCAAGATGGCTCATGCTCCCCCATTAGCCGAGGCGGAGAGCCCTTGCAGCTGTGCCACAGCTGGGAAGGCACCTGGCTTCCCACCATCTCGGGCTGAGCCCGCACGCCACGCTGGAGCCTCCTACCCTTCCTCGCCGGTGAGGTGGAGACGAGAGCCGGGAACGGAGTTCAGAAGTTGAAGTCTTTTCTCCACTCCAGGTGGCTACATAACAAATACCACCCTATGCAGATCTAAAGGACCATTTGTCAACAGGAATTCTTCAAAGCAGTGGTATGTAATGCTGCTTCAAAATACAAAAAAAAAAAAAAAAA
This sequence comes from Mustela lutreola, assembly GCF_030435805.1. Classification (NCBI taxonomy): domain Eukaryota; kingdom Metazoa; phylum Chordata; class Mammalia; order Carnivora; family Mustelidae; genus Mustela; species Mustela lutreola. Next base: position 5,116,311 of record NC_081302.1, read on the forward strand.
AAAAAAAAAAAAAAAATCCTCATATTGTGAATGCACTTAAAATAGTTAAAAAGTATTGATTTATAAAAGCGAGATCTTACTCATAATCCTCGTCAGCTGAGATGCAAATAGTTAAATCCTGTATTTTAAATCACCATTTTAATCACATTTTGTAAAGGCAGGGACAAGAAGAAGACATGATCAAAACACTCATCATTAACTCAATGTTCGTGAGTAGTAGGATGGAAAGAGAGGAATTAGCAGTCAGGAAAGGGTCATTTGAGGGTAACAGTGTCTGCTGTCCTAAGAATGAATGATCGTATAAAACAATGATTAATAATTCAAATGGGAATATCGGCATTCCTTTCAAATGCAATCACAGTGGGTGCCTGCATGGCCCATGCAGTTAGGCATCTGACTCTCGATTTCATCTCAGGTCATGATCTCCGGGTCATGGGATCGAACCCTCTGTTGGACTCCTTACTCAGTGGGGAATCTGCTCTCTCTCCCTCTACCCTTCCTCCTCTCTCCCCCCCCCCAACATAAATAAATAAATCCTAAAAAAATTAAAATGCAACAATATTACTGCCATTCAAACTGGTGTCATTTCTTGAATTGTGTGCAAGGTCTACACCACAAATCAGCCCTGACATAACGCACAGCTATTATGGTTCCTGATGTACAAGTAAAGATACCAAGGACCCACAGAAGCATGGCAGCTGCATTGCAAAATTTCCGTGGGCACGATCCACATTATAACTCTCAGGTGACGTTCATCAAATACCAAAGATCGTCAGTGACAGAGCTGGACGTCATTGGCAAAGCTTCAGAATGTGAGCATGAGAGTCATGTGGGCATTTCCCAGCTGGGTGCCTGGGTCCTGATGCTTATCATCACCATTGTCAGGTGTTCTTTGTGCCTGTCTCCTAAACTGCAAAATAGGGTAATAGTATTGTTTCACACGTATGTTGGGAGGACTAAGGAGGAATGCATGCAAAGCACTTAGTATAAAGTAGACATTTAATAAATAAGTTTTAAATAAGTAAACAAGAAAGTATTATTTAAGAACGAATGTCTTCTGATTTTTGGGTGAGAACTCATTTTGATGCATTGGGCTTCTTAATTTTTTAAATGGGTGGATTCCATATAGCTATTTTTTATAGGTATTTTACGTGTTAAATGCACACAGATACACATACTCATACACATAATAAATGCATTATAAACTTCCACAAACTCAGATGGTTTGTAAAATCTGTGAGAATTTGTCTGGCTGGAATTTGCATAATAATTTTTACTGAACATCAAAAACTTTCGGGGTTCTTGGTGGCTCAGTAGGTTGGGCCTCTACCTTCGACTCAGGTTATGATCTCGGGGTCCTGGGATCGAGCCCCGCATCGGGCTCTCTGCTTGGCGGGGAGCCTGCTTCCCCCTCTCCCTGCCTGCTTCTCTGCCTACTTATGATCTCTCTCTCCGTCAAATAAATAAATAAAATCCTTAAAGAAAAAAAAGCTTTGCTGTTGCAATAGCTTAAAAATTATTCCTTTTTTTTAGAGTAGTCTAATTATGGGTTATAAAAGTTTGTGTCATTAAATTGGTATCAGAAATTAAATTTGTAGTAAGCAGCTGAATTAGTATGTTAAAAAATGCTTCCTTTCAGGACAAGGTGATGATGGTGTTAACTTTCTTTAAAAAATTTCTTTAAGTTTAATTTAGTTAATCTGAAGATAATTAAAAATAATAAAACAAAAAGTCATATAAAACTTAACTTCCAATAGAGGAAAAAAATCATTATTGGAGCAGGAAGAAAGACGGAGTTTCCTCTTTAAAATGTGGCTCTTAGCTTTGATAATATAAGTTTTCAATAAAGTCTCTTCCAAAAGAAGTTCAATCAAATGAAAAAGCACCAAGGATGTGTATGATTAAAAAGTACCAGCGGCCTAATCCATCAATGTGTGTTCAGGATATTGCTAATACACCATAAATAAATCCTTTCCAGATTTTGTATGTTCTTCCCATTCGCTAAAGAGCCAAGTATTTTTCATTCATTCATTTTGTACTTTATTTGCGTCATCGTTTAGTCCATCAACAAGGATTAATTTAGCAAATGGTAATAACAGTGTGCACCAGGGGCTGGGTAAGATATGTCCTTGCTTTGGAAGAATATAATGTACATGTAAGTCAAGACACTTACATATCCAAAACCAGACAGAGAGTAACCTGGCAGAAGGTGACGTCTAGAAAGCTGGATGGAGACGTTGCTGCCGGAGTGAGTGGGACAGTCAGAGATGTGTGACAGGACATTCTAGATGTGAGAGGATCTAAGTAATGTAAGAGGTTTTGTGGGGGATCGAGAACAGGATTACAGAGGCTTTTAAGAGCAGATTTGAGAACTATTTGTTGTCAGTCATGAATTCTACCAGCATTTGGGGGGTTCTGTACATGGACCAGGCATTTTCTTCTGTACTGTTAGTGCAACAGTGAACAAAACACCGGCCGACTTACATTCTACGGTGATGCAGGGTGGGGTCAGGAGAGACAGACAACAAAATAAATACATAATATCAGTGTATACATACTGTATTGTATTGGGGCTGAACATTTTAAGTTGGCTCTCAGGGATGGCCCCACTGAAGCGACATTTGGGTAACAACTAGCCAGGAAGAGGTGAAGTGGAAAGCCCTGAAGACATGCGAGGAAGAAGCTTCCAGGTGCAGAACCCAGCCAGCTGGTATGTGCCTGGTGTGTCAGAAGAACGGGGAGGGGCTGGAGTCATTGGAGGGGAGTGAGCCAGAGCTGGGGACAAGGGGATGAGGGAGGAGGCGCTGCGTAGGCACCGGAAGCAGAACGTGGAGAGGGAGGCTCCTCTAAAGGCTCTGGCTCTTACTCGGGTTTGTATAGGAAGTCTCAGAGAGTGACTCCATCTCCCTCGATAATTAAAGGACCATCTCTTGAGCGTGATTTCTAGAGGGCCAGTGTGGAAGCCAGCGGAGGAGCTGCAAGGCGGTAGAACGTCTACAAGTGGTCAGGGTGGCTGGGACCGGTGTGGTTCGAGTGGAGTGACCCATGGTGATCAAGCCCTGGAGGCTGTGACGGTAAAACTGACAGGATTTGCTGTGGAGGTGTGCAAGGAATGGCGGGTCTAAGAGAACTCCAGCCCTGTAGACCTAAGTCATCAAAAACAAGGATTTGTCCTCAACTGGACAGGAAAGACAGTGGGAGGAGCAATCTGGGGTTGAGCGTGGTCAGGCTGCGGCTACTTTGGTGTCTGGTTTGGTCATGGTGCTCATTGATTACTGATCCGTGATGTGTTAACTATGTTTATTAATCATGCTCCTATACTGGGGTGAAGTCGCACAAACCTACAAAATAAAGCTATTTCATCATCCACGGCTATGTCATTAACCAAGAGTTAAGAGCTTTACGTCTCTGAAGAACCCAGTATTGCCAGTGTTAATTGTTGTATTTTATTTTAGTTGTTTTCTTTTTAGTGAATACAACAGTTGAGCAGCAGAGTTGGGTGATGGCGTGATGACGAACGATTTCTGTGAAGCAGGCTATGGAGATTTCTTAATGCCAAGGTCGCAGGACGAGTTTCCCGAGTGTTTACTCAGATACTGAAAGAGACCAAAATGGCCCATCGAGCTCCTGTATATCTAAAACCACCCCAAACTGGAGAAAGAGAAATGGGGAGCCTTGCAATGAGAACCAGGGACCGTCCATTCCTGTCCTCCCCACATCTGAGAATGTCGTAAGCACCAACTCTGATTCCAGCGTTTCAAACTATGGAGACATAAATGATGACGGGTGGCCCTGGGATTTAATAACCTGCCACGTTAACGACAAAGAGCTGTACCACCAGTATCGGTAACTGAGAACATGTGAAGAAATCCGCCAGATATCTAGGAAGCAAAAGAGCGAGACATCTTACCATACTTCCTGTGCTAATGTCCACTAGGTGATTTTAAATGCCTTTTTTTTTCAGTTTTATAAATGTTCAAGCATCTATTTTTTGGCATATTACTTGACCGATGTCAGCCTTACATAAAGAAACAGGCATGTTTTCTGGAAGAAACAAACGTGTTTTCTGGAAGAAATTTTTACATACTTGTTGGTCACATTTTTTAAGGACACAACTAAAACTTTCACTTTGGAGAGGTTAATTATGAGCGCTACAGTGACTACTCTCTCCTGTGTCTCACGCAGGAGATCTATTAGACTTCCGAAAGGACACTTTTTAAAAACATTATAGACCCTCATTTCTAATGTGACAAGCTGATATTCTATTTCTTAAACTTTCCTCTTTTTAATATGAAGTAATGGTCTAATTCATCTTTAATTTTCTGCACAGAGGACTTTTTTTATAAATTAAAAATAGAAAATTGCAAATTAAGGTATGGTTGGATGAAATATGTAAAGCCCATTTGCTATTAATGGGTTTAACCTCAGGAAACACAAAAGCAAAGCAACTTTCTGTCCATTCATCGCACATTGTTGATGCCAGCGGCCGCTGAACTGGATGGTACAATGTGTTTCATAAGCAAGGAAGGAAGGGAGGAAAGAAAGAAAGAAGCAAGCAAGAAAAGAAAGAAAGAGTGAAAGGAAGGAAGGAAGGAAGAAAGAAGAAATAGAGACAGGGGGAGGGAGAAAAAAAAGTTAGCGATGAAAAAACGGAAATCAAAATGGTAGAATTGTTCCTAAATTAAAACGGAGTGATGCTGTGGACGAGGAGCTCGTGCCAGTACCATGGAGCTCTGTTTCTTGGTTTGGGTCTCGCTTCTATCACGGACTGCGTGTTTCGTCTCTCCCCGATCTGCCTGTCGACCCCCTACCAACTGGAGGCATTAGGAGGCGGGGCCTTGGGGAGGTGACAGCCATGGTCCCCTTAGAAGAAGAGGAAGAGCCACCAGAGCTTTCCCTCCACCCCTGACCAGAAGGTGAGAATTTCGCCATCTGAGCCTGGAAGAGGACCCGCCAGAGCCCGGCCTGCTGCTGTCCGCATCTCCCCAGACTCCCCAGCTTCCAGAAGTGTGAGGAATAAGTGTCTGATCGATGACGTTCTGTGACAGCAGCCCGAGCTGACTACGTGACTCTTCCGTCCCCGTCTCCATCTAGGTTGCCGTGCCTGGTGGGTCCCCCACAGCGCACTTGAAGGCCCACTGTCCCGTCCTCGTGCTCACTGTGCTGTGTGTCGGGGAGAAAAGGCCACACCCTGACCTCAGAGGACCCAGACGCAGACACGGGGAACGAGTTTTATTTACTTGTCGTATGCAGACAGGTATTCTCAAGGAAAGCCTGATACACAAGGTCAAAAAAGCCAGACAAAAGCTCCTTCATCCAACGCCCTCCCTGCAAATGTCAAACAAGGGGCTGTTGGTTCGCCAGTCTTTAGCGTGGCCTCCGGAAAGAAACCAGAAAATGAACATTCTTTACATTTTGCGCTGCTGCTTGGAATACGTATTAATTTGTTTCTGACAAACGAATCTTCCCTGTGTTCAGCTTGTGGCCCCATCTGGGAGCGCGCAACTCTACGCATTACCTTCCACGTGCATTCTTAAGAGAAGTAATTCACATCTTTATTCTCCAAGATTTTGCTGCCAGCCTGGGCAGCTTTACTTTGGGAAGTTTACATTTTCGACTAGTCACAAGCCAGACATACCGCCTGCGTTACACTGACTGGAGACCCCGTCCTCTAGGGACAAACTGAGTGACGGTCCTTGCCTCACCTGTGCGGACGCGACACCGTAAGAGTGAAACCGTGTGGCAGGGGATGTACCTTGTACTTCTTATGTCTAAGACCCAGGCTGGTTTCTTCAATGGAATGTTTTTCAAAAGATGAGCAAACAATTCATTGAACAGAACTAAACTCACCCTCTATTATACAAAGACAAGTTACGCTGATTTTTTTTTAAATACAAACATTATATCCACCCAATCTCTTTTCATGAGTTATGATAAAGACCAGGGGAGGATCTAGGTTCTGGAGAGCCTGAAGCTTAACAATTTTTTGGATCTTCTTGAACAAAAGGAAAACAAAATGTTTCATACATCGCAAGGGACCCTGCAAGGCCTTGGGTGGGTGTCCTGAAGGAGGCAGGAGCCGGAGCTTGGTCACCGGCTGCCTGATCCTGCGTTTCTGCTTAAAATCTTACCAGGGGAGAAACAGAAAGAAAAACGCCACCTTAGATGGCAGCTCTGTCATCCTCTATGCTCTCCCCTCACGTGATCAGGGCAGAGCCACCACGCTCATTCTCGCCCGGTCTCGGCCCCTCCTCGGGAGTTTATCCTTATCCTTGGGCCCGACTGGCCAGGCTGACACACGGCACTGTCACCCCTGTGCCCCCTCAGCAGGCTGGCACCTTCTGTCATTCATGATGTCCGTGCGCTGGGTTTGCTCTGGGCTGATCTGCAGCTGTAACACCTTGGGGACAGGACCAACGATTGTATCCTGTAATTTGCAGTCCTGGCCTCCATCCTCCAGCAGATGGGCAAGCGGTTTCGTCTCCCTGCGCCTCAACTCTAACATAGGGAGAATGATAGCAGTGGCCTCCCGGTTGTCAGGAGCATGGAGTAAACGCTTGGCTCTAAGGCCCTTGCGAGAGCACCTGGCACAGAGAAGATGCTCCGTAAATGTTAGCGGCTGGGATTTCATGAAAAGGCAAGTATGTGCTCTGAATCAGGGAACACCTGCCCTGGGTCTGTTTGGCTCGAATCTCCGCATTTGAGCAAAGGCCTGTACACAGTGAGTGTCAAGATGTTTAACTCAAGTAATATGTCTCAGGGAGACTAGTGCAGGAGAGGTACAGGGCGCAGGCTGAGAGGACATGTCCCAGACCTCAGCATCTCACCCACAGGCGCCAGAGCGATGGACAGCGGGCTGAGTCTCCAAACAGTGGTGGGGCTGGAGTGGACACCCGCAGCGGGGAGCGCTTTCAGAAGAGGTAGACCAGATGCCGATGAATGCATCTGAGGAAAAAACGCTGCCATAAAAATAGGTATCACCGGCAAAGGTAGAGAACATTCAGTTATCTCACAAACCCGTCGGGATAACCTATTATACTGAATAATCACTTAGTTAATGTTTCTACAGAAAACATTCATTTTTATGAGAGCTACCTAAGGTGTAAATCACACTGGGGCTGGGAGAAAAGTCAGGCACTCTGAAATCTGAGATTGCATTGGTAAATTTATATTACAGGAGGAAAAGAATGTGGTGGAGCCTTACAGGAAGCGTCGTCTCTCTGGAGATCGTAGTTAATGCTACGACGAAGTGTCAGTGCTGTGCCCACTTGAGTAATAAACACCATAGTACTCAGAGTCCACGCTATGGACACCAGCACTTAAGACCCACATTGGCATTCACGATTTTGACTCATGTGGGTCGACTGTCGAGCTTGAACTTCAGATGCCGAATCTTTCAGAGGGCGTGACCCAAGCCCTTCTTCGGGAATCGGTCACTGTGAAATACGGGGATAAACACAGTTGTATTTATTCCCGCACTCCTTCTCAGTGCATTCTACACGTCGTCGGTCAGAATTAGCTGTTTTAAGAGCACACACAACCTGAGGACAAGAACTAAATCCAATTTCTATGCACAGCCGCGCACACAGGAGGGCACTTCATTGGTATGGTTGATCATAAAAATGAGTAGCATCAAGGGACTTTAACTCGGAGCTGTTGGCGCTCTGGGCTGGGTAATGCCCCCCGGTGGGGGCTGCCTTTGCACCGCGGGATGTTGGCAGCATTTCTGCCCCTACCGTCTTGGTGCCGTTTACACCCCACTCCTGAGGTGCCAACCCAAAACGTCTTCGGACATTGCCGCTGTCCTCTGGGGGGCAGAATCGCCCGCATTTGAGAACCACCGCTCTGAAGATGTGCAGCACAATGACTTAGCGTAAAGGCAGTCACAGCAGAGGAAGGACGCAAGCCCGGGCCACACCGCAGCCATACGATCTTGGTGTGCTGGGCTGGTGAGGGCAGAAAGAGGTACACGCAGGCCATAGATTCTGCTAGAATCTGACAAAATCACTCACTGGATTCAACATTATTAGATGGCATTTCTATTTTTAAAACTTTTTAATAAGGGGACATTGAGAACCCATGCCTTAGGGGTAACAGACATAAAAGAGCCATGTAGGGTCACAGGTACAGGAAGCTTTCATAAATCAACAGTGCGATATGACTGGCTGTCAGATCGACTCCAATCTAATCGATTTGATCTCCAGCTGCATGAAGAGTTGCATAATTCATCAAATGGAGGATTTAATACTCTGCACCTTAATTTCTGGAATGTCCTGAGACTACATTTTAGGAATATCTAGGCATATGGTGGGAAATATTCAAGGAATTGTACACTATCAGAGAAACCATTCATCTTGAAAAAGAATAAACTGTCTTAGGAAGTATGAGATGCTTTAAGACTATTAAAACACAAGCACATATACCTAAAGGCCATTGATAAGCCTGTTATAGAAAAAGAACTTAAATTCCACATAAGTAGTTAAACTTGAATGTTCGTGCTCCTCCTAATTCCCATTAAATGTGATTCCTTGAAATGATCAATTCATTTTTTTCTCTTTGGCCCTTTTAAGGCCAGGACCAGGGGGAACCTGGGTGGTGCAGTCGGTTAAGCTTCGGCCTTGGGCTCAGGTCATGATCTCAGGGTCCTGGGATCAACCCCTGTGTTGGGCTGCCTGCTCAGTGGGGAGTCTGCTTCTCCCTTTCCCTCTGCCCCTCCTCCTGCCTGTGCTTTCTCTCATTCTTAAATAAATAAATAAAATCTTTAATAATAATAATAATAATAATACGACCAGGACCAGAAGGGTTCTGGGATGGGTCTTTTCAGCCTTCAGTGGGGAATGAACCTTCACTGCACTTTGTATTTTGATTTCATAGGCACATGAATAACTCAGCACCCCTTCACAAGCATCTTCTTCTCATGGTCTTGCTCTCTTAAGAACAGGATAAATAGCAAGCCCCTGCTGAACACGACTTGGCTTCTGCAGAAATGCAGAATCTGGTTCAGACCAAATAAATTATTGACTATTCTGTTCTAATACAACAGAATTTATCTTTTCTAAATAGCTTTAATCTTTGTTACCTAGTGCATCATTATTTGCACAGCTTGAGTTTATCCATGAGAAGGTCACCATGAAGGGTCTGATCAGACCCAGTTGAAGGACCCCACCAATAAAGCTGTACTCACCCAGCTGGCTTGTGACGACGTCCTCAAACATAAACGTCCACAATTACCTGCTAGCCTTAGCACTCTTTATGTCTTGGGTCATCCTATTCAAAAATAGGGTCTTCTTATTGACTTATGTTTCAAATATTAGGTTTGAGTCACTTGTGAGCCCAAAGTGACTTAATGCCGGAGCATTCTTGGGTCCCTGTTGTATAGTATACTTCCAGAATGTGACGTGTGCTTACTTAAAAATGTAACTTTTTGTTTGTTTCCAGTTCAACCATAAGATGGCCAACATGCACTGGTCTTAGTATTTCTTGCAGAACACACATAGCTTTTTTATTTTTAAAACACAGCATTATGTCTCCAGTTAGAAAATATTTTGAAATCTTCTCTTGTTTAAATATCACTCACACTCTTTTGTGTAATCCCAATCTTTAAATTCTAAATCAGGTTCATTCCTTACCAAGTAAAATATCAAGTTTCCTCTCACTCCAAAGTCAAACATTTTTTGAGGGCAAGAGAATTCTATGAGTGAATTCATCTGATAAAATTCTACCACAAAAGGCCCATCAGTTTGTCAGATGTTTCCATTATTGTCAAAATTCCCATCGGCCCTCCTCAGCAAGTTTCTTCACTTTGTCTCCTATGTGCGAATTTGTTTGCCTGACTCAGTATTGTTGTTGGAATTTAGTAGATGGTGTCGAAGTTAAAAGTCAGGAAATTTGTTTTTCTCATCATCACGAATCATGAATCTTTTCATTTCTGTATCAGTCATCTCCTACCTGTAAGGTGAGCTCTGGTCCGAGGAGAGGATGTGATTAGGATCAGTAAATAAATATCCAAATGTTTTCAAAGATACTAGACAGATGATGGCACAGATTTTTCTATTAGTTCTACAACTTAACACGAGGTCTTAGGGGTTTGGTGTTTATGAATGAGGGAACTTATAAAGCCTGATAATACAAAACATGGAACATGCCCTAGTAAGTTCTTTGAGGGAAGATGCCCTATTGTTTCTTCCTGTAAAGCTCGCATATACAATTGCATATTTCTTTATGGCTCGGTGTTGTCTTAAGCTATGGCCCTCTATGGAGGTTACTGTCAGTCTGAGGGGAGAAAGACCTCTAGAGGCATCCAGTGTCTTTCTCTCCACATTTATCACAACATGGTAGCTGGACAAAAGCTGTCCACCCGCCCACTGTGTCCTCCAAGCTTCTCTCTCACTCATGCCCCCATCTATCCATTCGCCAGGCTCTTACCTGGGGGAACAGACACTGGCATACTCCACGCCATGCCTCTTCTGCCTACCTCTGGCTTCAGCTGTGAGTGGATGGACAGATCCCTGTTTTCTGACAGAGCCCTTATACAATGAGCCCCATGTGACCCTCAACTTTTTGTCTCTGTGCTTTCTCAAAGCCTGGAAACATCCAAGAAGTTGGGAACGTGGCTCCCCAGGACAACCTTTGCTGGTGGGTGGAGGGATGGGCAGACAAATGCCTCAACCTGTTGTCCTTCAGAGGAGAGTTTGGGCTCCATGCAATGCCATTTCTCAGAGGGTCTCCAGAGGATCAGAGCCTCATGGCTCACAGTGATAACTAACTCTTATTGACTTTTTTCAACGGCACACCCTTTATTGACATTTTCCTTCCCCGTGCCCTCACTCCTGGAATCATCTCCCTAATACACCTCCTGCACCCAAGACCTGATCTTGGGCTCTCTTTGTCAATGAACTGAAACTAAGACATTTCCCAAATCACTTCAGTTCAATAAACTTTGTTTGGCTATTAGCTCCTGTGCTGGGAAATGTGCTCAGGTTTGAAGTTAAGTAATGTTAGAGCACGTTCTGATCTCAAAGAGTAGGAGCTTTCTTTAACAGATCAACACAAAGAAACGCATCATCACGATGCAATACTGTAGTTGCTATCAAAATGGCACGTCCAAAGGTTTATGGTCACTCCAGAGAGAGACCAGCAATGTCTTCGTGGAGTGGAGGGCAGTGGAAGCAGAGAGTCTCTTGTAGAATGCTTCCAGGAAAGATGTTTAAACTGATGCTATGTGTATCAGATAATGGTGTGCTGCACAGAAAACAAGAAAAACAGAAGCATTCTGAACAAAAACTAAAATCTTGGAATATTTATTCCTTCAGCGTGAGTTACAGAGCACTTGCCATGTTCCAAGTTTCCCACGCAGCACTGGGACCAAGTCGGTAAAAGAGTCCGCATTTTACATGAAGTTCTGTCAGGACCCACTCTAGGTCCCAAGGACATCACTGACTTTCCACTGTACAGCGGACATTTTCATATCCAGAACTACATTTTCCTATTTTTTTTCTTTTTCCTTTTGAATTTCATACAAATTTTGTCAAAAATCTCCCATTTCTAATTTCTTACTCTCCGTGTACATAATTAGGCAGTGTAATGTCTTGAGCCGTTTTGAGGAGTGACTTGCTGGAGAGGTGAAGGACCCACAATGATGTGTCTGAAGAGCTTAAAAATGGTTGATATTCTTGGACGCAAATTTCTAAAATATTCAGATGTTCTTGGTTCCACACTTCTCCTTCGCTTCTCAATGCGCCACTCACCCTTGAAACGACAGCGTGTGAAACACTCAGCTAACGGAGCCCCTCACCCAGGGATGATCACATAGGACATTCGGATCTGCCAACCCGACACGGAGTCCTTCAGAAACCAGCTCCGAGAACTTTATCTGGAAAACTCTGTCAGGGTGCTGGAATCAGAAGTGGAAACGCAGGTGGAAAGGGGCACAACTGGCTCCTGACCTATTGAAATGCATCCCCATCTGCGTCTGCAGGACAGATTTGTCGCCTACTAACACATGTCATTCCTGTCTCCTAACCATGACTTGAGCCCACATTTTCACACCCGCAAGGAGAGACAGAGCAGGAAAGGCAGCATGGCCTGAGCACTGGGGCTCGTGCACACCGGGCTCGTCTTCAGCCACGGAAGGTCACACTTCTTCCAAAGCCAGCGTCTGCCTACCTCACCCGCAGCCCTGCACCCACTCCCGGTTTTTACATGATGATCCCAGTTTCTCAGTTCAGTAAACTGCCTCGTTTAAATATTCCTCTCATCTATTTCTTTCCTCCTCGGGGGAGCAAAGTATTTCCTGACATCTGTTTTGAATTTGTTTTTCTTTTAATTTCTATGTATGCCTCTTTTTCCTATCATCTGCCCCGAATTGAAAACAACATATGGGGTTGAAGGGTTTCCTTCCACTTCCAGAAAAATACTACCTTTCACCTCAGGGGACTCCAGAAGGACATCTGTGCTCCCTGTCCGTGGATCACATGGCCAGGGCAATGCTAGCCACCTCTGCGCAGGGGACGGAAACAAAGCCGTGTATCCCTAAAAACCAAATATGCCATACGCCTAGAATACTTACTGAAAGAAAACGATGGGTGGCCCCTGTTAGGAAGTCCATATTCAGTTTGTATCATCCCCAAAATCTTATGCTGAAGCCTCGACCCCCAACGTGATGGCATTTGGAGATGGGGTCTTAGGGAGGCAATGAAGGTCAGGTGAAGGTCTAATGAAGGTCAGATGGGGTCAGAGCGTGGAATCCTCACGACGGGTTTAGTGCCTTTACAAGATGAGACACCAGAGAGCTCTCTTGAGATCTCTGTCTCTGCCCTTGTGAGGACAGAGCAAGGTGTGGCTCTCGAAAGCCAGGAGGAGAGCTCACACCAGAGCCTGACTCCGCTCACTCCTTGAACAGGGAGACACTCTCACTTCACCTTGCATGAAGGGTTGCCTCACTCAAATCACCGTGGCTTAATCATGGTGCTTTAAGCCACCCAGTGTGTAGTGTATTGTTACGGCAGCCCTAGCGGACAAAATTCCCTTTGTTGAAGAGATTGTCACTGTTGCTCTCTGTAGATCCCATGATGCCCCTAGAGATGTGCAGGGAGCCCTTCCTGCATCTGGGGCTCTACCAACTCTGTTGGCCGTATTGATATATTCCTCCGGGTTCCCTAAGCTCTGCTGACTCAAGTCTAAGGCAAAGCCTTTGCCTCTGCCACCTGCAATGGGCTATTTGGAGCGTGTTCCTCATGTAATCATTGCAGACTTTTTGGAGAATAAATGGAAATGGACAAGACATTATCTATAATTCTATAATCCTAAGATAAATAACAAGTATGTGTAGCTAAGATTACTTCCAGTCTTTTTAATATGCTTATCTATGCTTAAACTGAAGCCCATGTATGCATATGTTTTCTGTGCATATTTTTATGCATATATTATTATTATATATTCATGTATATTATATATGCGTGAGTCTAGCGGATATGTATCTATGTGTGTGTATACATCCTGACTGATACATCTGCCTGTGTGTTTTATACACACACACACACACACACACACACACACAGACATACACACATGCTTCACCTATGATGTCAGCAAAGGATTCTGCCAACTAGATTTTTTGTGATTCAGAATCTAGAGAAAGCAAACAATTGGAAAGGGGAGAAAATGAGTTTATGAGAAGTGTTGTTGAAAATCAGAAAATGAATTCCCTTAAATGTTCTTTGAAAAATTAAAGTAAAAATTAGAATTCTTTGTATTTACTGTCTGATGGCTGGACTCTTTGAGTGCCACTCCACGCAGAGACTATGTCGTGTGGCCCCTTGCTTAGAGGTAGGAGCCTATAAAAGCTGAGCCACCGAATCGTGCTGATAAGGTCACTTCTGTTCCAGCCTCTGTCCCTTCACAAAGGGCCTCGTTGTTTTTTGCAACACATGTCGGTCTCCTTAAAGGAAATATTTTACTTTACTTTTTCAGTAGTAGAGGAGGATGTAAATGTGAAACAGTATTTGTAACAGTCGTGGAGGGAAAACTCAGACGTCAGAGCAAAACGTGGAGAAGGCAGAAGAGCACGACGAAGATCCAGCTCTTGCCGTCAGCTCCGCCAGCATTAGGTCTGCACCGAGGGAAGTCACGGCCGGGCAAGCGCATCCCCAAGAGCCACTGGCTGCCCAGTGCGGCTGGGCTCTGGGTCCCAGGGAGGCTCTGCCACCTCTGACTTACCCTGGCAGCCCATCCACATTCCCGTGTTTGCTGGCCCCTGGCCATTTGTATTTTGAGATGTTCACAAGAGTGGGAAAATATTTTCCTCTCATTTCAAGCAGGAAATCATTTCTGCGAGTGATTGGCTGCTCTGAACAGTCTTCATTCGAGAATCCACATTTCCTAAGACGGGCATCTCCTTTTAGAAAATGGAGTGTCTGTTCACACTGTCCCACAGTTCAATTCTCACGGTCTCCGGTGACCTTGGAAAGGAAAGAACAGGCCTGGAGGGGCTTGTTGGGATATGGTGTTCCTTAACTGTCCATTATGAACTTCTAAAATTACGAAGATGAAGAAAATCTTGGAATATGTCCTAAAGGTACTTAGTCTGTGCTTTTCAAAGTCTGTTCAAAATGTGGCATTATGATGAAACGTTAAGACATAAATAATGATTTTTAAACATCATAAGAAGTTTTTCCAAATTAAATGATTACATGATTCTTAAAAAAAAAAAAAATGGTTACAGGTGTTCGGTTTCTTTGCAGTTACCTGAAAAATGATTTCCTGAAGCTGATCAAGTCAACTGCCCCATTACAATTTTGTATCAATTCTAAAGGATATGGGGTGTCCAAATTGGGTGAGGAAGGAGGGGAAAAAAAGCATGAGAATATGAGATCAAAGCACGTACACGATAGGAGAAAATGCTTTTTCTTTGTGGCTTTGAAAAATCTCTTCCAAGGGATCCCCCCCCCCCCCGCTACCTACTTTGGGGTTTGGCATATGGTGTGCGCTACAGATGGATAGGCAGTAATACAGCTGTAAAGTATCTGGCACTCTCTTGCTCCGTGGTGCTCTACGCCAGCTGGCCAGCAGCAGCCTGAGCTTGGAGCAGGAGCTGATTCCTCCCAGCTGTTATGCAAAAGAGAGGAGAGAACGGTTGTTGCTCACCAATTTTCCTTCTAAGCCATTTTAGCTTGCGCTCCATCCCAACAAAATAACGCTGCCCCCCATGGCTACTTCTTGCCACCTGGCATACTTGGTCCACATTTTGCAAACCCTCGAACACAGTTACATTTGGATATGGTTTAAGGAACGGGGAGAGTGCACAGTAGCACAGCAAGTTGAGAATAGTGCACGAAAGGGGGAATCTCTGTTCTGTGCAGGGGGTGTGGGGTGTGGAGGTGTCCCTCAGGCCCTCCGCATGCCACCAGCCCCGATGCAGCCCATGCAGAGAGGCGGCCAGTAAACGGCTCTCCCTGCACACCTATAGGACCCAATATGAGGATATCACCTTGCTCAGTAGCTTGTTTCTGGCAGAAGATACATCAGACAATATTTACAGTAATAGATTAAAAAAAAAAAAGGCTCTGACTTAGAAGAGACATTTGGAAAGGAGTCTACACACTTCAGAGACTGAAGCACAAATCCTGTCTGGAAGACTGGAGATGTGGGGGAAAGGTTACATGATGGAGTGCCCAGCGAAGTCATCAGACCATTTCCCTTAGAAAGCACAAGGGTCACATCTCCTTTTAGAAATGTGCATGTTATACTTTCCCGAGGAAGAATGCGTTTCATTGGTCATTTTTTGTGTGTTTTGAATTTATACCTTTTTTTTAAAAAAAGATTTTAGTTATTTATTTGACAGAGATCACAAGTAGGCAGAGAGGCAGGCAGAGAGAGAGGAGGAAGCAGGCTCCCCAATGAGCAGAGAGCCCAATGTGGGCCTCGATCCCAGGACCCTGAGATCATAACCTGAGCTGAATAGGGGCTTAACCTACTGAGCCACCCAGGCACCCCTTGAATTATACTTTTAAGGATGATTTTTTCTCTAACCCTGAACGTACACTGGAAAACTCTAGTCCCTCCCTGGACTCTCCAGAAACTCCTCCAATAACATTTCCCACCCCACCCCTAAATATTCCTCATAGATACCTGCCTCCTTAGCACAGTAGGCAGCGCATCAGTCTCATAAATATTCCTCACAGAGCATCTGTTCTTTGTGCCCCCTTGGGCAGTTCTGAGGTGGGGAGGAAAAGGGTGAAGCACGATTTACTGGAAAATGAGATGTTTGCAAGATTCTCTGAGGTGATTCACATCACCTGAGATGCTGCCAAGGCCTAGAGCCGATATCTTGACCTCTGCGCAGAAGTAAAGGAGAAAACATGGAGAACGCACAGAGGTTCTGCCTTTGCCCAAAAGGCACAGACCACCAAGCACCTATATGTCCACTTCCTATGACTGTGTGTTGGAGTGTGCCATGTGAACACCCAAACCCAACACACACGGTAAAACCTAAAAGTCACTGGTCACGAGCAAGTCTGTTTAGCACAGCGAAGGCCACGTGTCAAGGCCAGCCATCCTGGAGAGCCCTGCGGGTGCCTACAGTCGCCATCCTTCCGACCTGCCTCATAATTATGTTGTGAATCAATGGCCCTCCATCTCTTCAGATTTGATGGACCCTTTGATCTTTCCCTAAGTTCAACAAAAAGTTGTCATAAACTTAAACATGTTGGGATGCCTGGGTGGTTCAGTCAGTTAAGGGTCCTGGGACCGTGTCCTGCATCAGGCTCCTTGCTTGGTGGGGAGCCTGCTTCTCCCTCTGCCTGACATGCCTCCTCTTTGTGCTCTCTCAGACACACACACATACACACACACACACACACACACACACACACACACCCCTGAGATGTGCTGCCTATGACTGGGGAGAAGGAAGGGTACCAGTGGTATAATGATTGTAGAACAGGGAATAGAAAACCCAAAAAAAAAGACAAATTTATAATTTACAGACATCAGAGAGCCATTGTGGAAAGGCTGGAGAGGATATATGAACGAATGCTGATTTCCCTCAATACATAATCATGAAATATTTTCGTTAAACACATTTGGAGGAAAGATAACTAATATTTTTAAATAGCGTTTTTTAAGACATCAAGGTGAAATTAAAGAACTGAATTTCTCATGGAATATACACTATATTTCTGCAATTCATCTAGGACCTATGAATAAGACACTTTCAAATACCCTTTTTATCTCCCCTGACTGCCGGCTTTATCACAAGTAGAAGCAGTGCTTTAGGAAGTAACAGAACATTGACCAATAAACACTGTCTGATTCAGTGATTTATTTTCTTCAAAAGTTATAGCTGTATTCAAAATGATACCCAGTGAAGGGTCACACATTAATTTAAAAATGTTTCAGCAGGACAATTTATCTGTGAACTTTGTGATATCACCACATCATTGTAAAATACCTACTCTTTTTTTCCCCCTCTCTGGCCAGCGATAATAACAACATACCTCACAAATGCTACTAATACTCAACAAAACACATCTGTTAAGCACTTTCTGTGTGCCGTGCTGTACGAGGCAATATGACAGGTAGGGATGGTAGGGGAAGGAAGAAGACAGGGAAGGAAAAGTCTTTTCCAAGGAATGGACTTTGCACTGACGATCCTAGTGAGCTAAATTCTCTCAGTGCTAAAGAAGCTATTGATGGAAGTTTTAGGGGGCAGGAGGGAGGGAAGGAGCCCCCAATAAATTCTTCAGAGCAGATAGGCTTAGATGAAGAGGAGTAAATAAGGTAGAAAGATGGATAGAAACAAACTATGTCTGCAACACCTCATAGCTAATAAATTTATGAAAAGATTGAGAGAAATAGGACTTATTGTTTCAGTGATAAGAAAATATTCATGGATCTTCCAGAGAACTCTTCCAAAAATTGAGTTACTTGATCCTAAGACATTGTTTCTCGTACGTATATACAGGTCATTGGATCAGATTATATTATTTTCATTACATGGGTGGATTTGAGGTTTGTGACAAAGAATCGTGGATCAACTGCCTTCACCAGTATCACGCTCTCTCCCTTGAGATTTTGTGGGTTGCTTCCCTTTCTTTACTCTGGAACCCAGAGAAAATTTGCCATGCGCTTACCCAAGAACAGTAGCCCTGGAAATAAACCTTATAACGTGGGAAACCCTGGGAATACACGCAGAAGAAAAACCCAAATAATGCCCAGGGCAACGGGGAAATACAAGTTGCAGAGAGGTCTTGTGTGGTAAAGGCACCATGGGAAATCCACCTTCCTTTCCAAACCTGATCTTCCTTGTGTCGGCAAACAAAGTCTTCGTGCTAACTAAAACTAACCACTATTTGCCAGACTCTTGGTGAACCTCTGTATCTCTATATTCTCTTCCATGCCAATTTCTTTGGATGCTGTAGGGTAGCTGTGAACAATAAATGAGTTTGTATAAATATCGCTCTTGCCACAAGTTCTAGTACTCAGCTAGATGTTGCTGAAGATCAGAATTTAGCAATAAGTCTTTTCTGGTCCAGTTCACAACCTGGGTTTTCTATGTATCTTTTGTGAACATTCGAAGCCACTGTGACCCATGCAGAAGAAAAGAGGCAGCTCAGCAGCTCTTCCAAACAGTAGGTCTAATTTGGTTGCCTTTTTTCATGAATATGTGTTCATAGTAATTACATGCCTAGTTCTAGAGCCTCTTTTATACCTTAAGTGTTATTTTGAGCTGAGTATCATATATGACAAGAAAGTTAGAATAGTAGAACACTATAATGAGACAAGGTTAGTGCACACTAAAGAATAAACATGTGTGAAATGAGACATAGGAAGTGATCAGTCACTAATAGAAGCCTCAGTCTTCAGAATGTTTTTCTTCTTATTTGGGTTCACCTATTAGTTCTCAGTAGTCTTATGACTTGGCTAAATTCCTTAATAAGCATGGATGTGTTAATTGTAGAGAGAACTCAATCTGTCTTCTGTCTCAAACTCTTCAAAAATTATTAATTTCGCCTACTGGATTTCTGTCATCTCAGCACTGTCTCCTTCTAACTGCTCTTCCACATATCCTTGAAGTGCCAGAAAAACTGATCTCTCCCAATACTAATGTCCTCTGGGCGGGGGGGGGGGGGGGGGGAGAAAAAGAAAGGAAAAGAAAAGAAAAGAAAACCCCTGTTGTAAAAAGATGGAAATCAAGTAGGTGGGAAATTCATAGAAGTCTCTGGTTTGGGCAGAGACAGAATAACTTCTAAGTGGAGTACAAAGTAAAAGCACACTTAAAGTGAAGTCTTTCATTCTCTGATTGTTATAATTATTTTCTGCCTCGGTCAACTTTCCAATCCCTTTTTCCCACTGCAGGATTTGGGGCTAAAAGAGATAACTCTACTATTTCACTGGGATCTGTCTATGTAACTGTGTTAATCTCACTTAACTTTAGTAGAGGCTACCTTCACTGTAATTATTGTCTGTTCATTCAGTTTTTACATAAACTTACTTGGTGATGCTTCTGCATCAGGTGCTGCCTCTGTTCCAGGGATACAGCAGGAAACAAAACGAACAAACGTCTTTGCTCTTACTAAACGTTATTTGCATGGCGGAGGGGGGCAGGCGATATGATGAAAAGTAAATATATAATAGGTTAGGTACTCCTAAATCCAAAGAAGGAAAAAAGAATAGGAAATACGAGGACGGGGGTGGAGATGACATTTTAGATGCGATGGCCCAGGGAGGAGAAACGAGGAAAAGAGGGAATTGTCAAGAATGCCACCATGGCGTTTGGGTTGAGTGAGGGAAGCAGAGAATCCATTACCTGGAAGAAGTCGGGTTCAGAATAGGTTCAAATACCAGGAAATATCAGACTCTAGACTCATGGCCTATTTTCAATAGGAGACCAAATAGGAATGTCAAGAAGGTAGTTGGGTACTTGGAAGCAGAGGGAGAAGTCTGGATTTAAGATATCAATCTGGAAAGCAGTCTCCAGATGCTGGTCAAAATCATGTGTCTGGAGAAGATCCTAAGGGTGCAAACAGGTAGGAGAAGAGCGGAAGGACTAAGCTCTGCACAGGTCAGGGAGAGGGAGAACTCTGCAGAGGAGCAGCGAAGCCAGGAGGAAAACCCAGACAATGTGACGTCCTGAAACCCCAGGAAAGAGAACATCTGAAGGCAGAGCATCGTGTCTATCAAATGCTACTGAGGGAAAAGGAACCCAGAAACTCAGAAATGGACACTAGATTTGCAACATGAAGGCTAATGATGACTGAGATGGATGGTGTCCTCAGGAAACTAAATTTCAGTGGATCCAGGCAAAAGGGGAAAGAAAAATTGGCTTCTTAAGATTCAGGCTTTTCTCCTCCAAACCTTTCCTTATTAACTGGATTGGCAATAAGAACTTTTTTTTTTAACAAAAGAAATAAATGCTTTGTTTTCTTTAAAAAAAAATTTGAAAGACACAGGGACACTTGTTTAGCTAAGGTATTACTTGAACAATTTGGCAAAGGCAGTCTCCTTTCCAGCAATACCAGTAGCAAAATTCCTTCAATAAGGATGTTCCAAAACAACACTCAAGTGAGCTTTCAGTCCAAAGATCCCGAGGCATTCTTTTTCCCCCTTGAAAATGGTAGGCTGGAGTATGATTACTAAAAAATCCTGGAAAGCTGGCATTTTCTTTTTTAAGGAATAATCTCCTAAAAGCTTTTTCTCATGTACAAGTACCAAAATACCAAAGTCAATATCATTTTTCTAGCCCTTCATGGAAAATATTTCTCAACCTGGGAATGAGTCAAATTTGCACTCTGGAAATATAAAAGCTACATCAACTTCACATACTATAGAGAAAAAAGTCAGGAGACGTATCTTCAAGTAATAGATTCTGGGCTTGATTAAGAAGTTTCTGTGCCAAAAGAAAACTAACAGTGTGTTTTCTCTACCTGGGAAGGTGGAAGAACAGAGGGCTCTCATCTTTGCCACGTGAGACTATTAAAGGGATTATACTGCGGTAAAAAGTATTAATGAAATCTCACTAACGGTAGCCAACCCTTGACTTTCTAACAATGCCTCACTCCGTTTTTGGTGAATGAGAAGCACATGGGTGTCTGCCAAAGAGCCCTATAATCAATTTCCGACTACTAGAAAGGTTCTTTGGCATGAGAGGAGAGACTAAAAAAACCATGAGCTTTGCAGTAGAATTTTGATACATTTAAGAAATCATAGATCTGATGCTGGTTAACTCCTGAAATGCCAACCAATGTCATTAGAAGTTCTGCATCAATAGGAAACCGGGTCCTCTTCAATCATCATTTGATATCCACATGGGCAACACCTTTGTAACTTGGATTGTCATCCATCAGCCCGCCTGTGATCAAGGAGCCCCCGTTCAACATTGAGTTCCTGAAATCTAATATTTACCAAATGTGCAGCCTTGATCCTTCACAATCCTCTTTGCAAGTCAGAAAGTGGAGACCACTGGCTTCCACGAAGCCCTGCAGCGACTTTGATTACAACTGATACACAGCTCGAAGTCTACACTGTTGCCATTGTGTTTCTCATTCCACAAAGCTGCGTCCTATTCTAGACCTCTCTCAGCAAAGTTAAGTCAGTTTTCCGATCTAACACAGTGGCACTTGCCTTTGGATGCTAACCATTTTTGAAAGGCATTTAAGGCATGTACTTAGGTCTCTTAACTAACTAAAAATTAGCACCCCCAAATTGCAACATTATTATTTAAAATACAAAATCACCTCAAATTTTACATTTTTAGAAATTATGGAAATTTGAATATAGTCCTAGACTATGCCCGTTTTTCCATTAAAGTGGTAGTTTGTTTAATTGAAAAAGGATGAACTAAATAGGCTATGAACTTACTTTTTTTATGGCTCAATGTAAAGTTTGCAAATTTAACAAATTCATCCATGGGATATACTTACACTGAAAAGCCATTAGCTATTTATCTTACAGTCGAATTTAACTAGATCTTCCATATTTTATCTGGCAACCCAGAACAGCATCACAAAACAAAATTCATCACAGACATGAACAGCATTTATGTGATTCCTTTCTGGAATGGCGAAGGGAAAATAATGTTGTTTTAAGATAGCACTACTGTATTTAAAACATGATAAAAAAAAAAATTCTTCTTAAACTGAGTCCAGCAGCAACAGTTAAGAAAAGCAGTGATTCCCAAATGTGTCCTAAGGTCCACACTTTCGTGTCACCTGTGCGTGCTAGAATTGCAAACACACTCAGTTCCCACCCAGACCTCCCGAATCACGGATCTGGACGCGGGGGTCTCACATTCTGACACACGTTCAAGTTTGACATCCACTTAGGAGCGAACTGTTCGGTTTGCATTAACATCTCAAGCCAACCAGACAACACTCATCAACTTAAGAACCTAAGTTTTGATTGCTACAGGTTATCATTGTTCTTGTTTTCTGGCTTTTGTTTTTCGTAATAGAAACTGAGGACTTGAATCCTTTTTTAATTAAACAAGGAGACTATGGGTCTGGGGTGAGGGGAGGGGCAAATAGAGAGTAAGGTTTTGACATCTTGCTCTACACAACCTTTCATCTGAGGGCTGGCCTGAGATAGTTTCCCGAGCAGCAACATTATTTATTGACTCCAACTGAAAGCCATTTAATCAAATGAGCTCTAGTGTAAGGTCACTTTTGCAGATAGCAGGGCCTCCTTATCTAAACAACGCTTTAGAATGGTTCTTAAGTAAGAGCAGGTAATGAACATTCTGAAGCTGCTGGGGAAAATGCTAGATATGGTGCTTTTGCTTTTCACACAGGAGTCTGCATCCAAGATGTAAATAAAGAAATGTTGTAACAAAGATCTTCTAAAGCATTGGATGATCTGTGAACTACAATCGCTTGCTTACGAACATTTTCACTTTGGGAGAGTTTGGTTGGGTAATAGATTATCCTAATTATGGTGACAGGGAACTTAATACCATGGGCTCAACATATGTATGTCATATATCCTAATGATACTAAAGTAGAATTGTATCACGTGATGACAAAAAGGTATCACCTTGCTGGGATCAACAATCTCATATCTTTTTGTTTACTATACATTTTGGTATGGTCTAAGGGTTTTGATCAAATAAGTATATGTTCTGTTTGTTTTTTTCTACAAGGGAATAAACATAAATTAGCTTTGATGTTATTAACCTCTTTGTCACTAATTCCTTTTTGAGTTTTGTCTCTTAGGTTCTTAATGTAGGAAATGACTACTGCTTATACATGATGTTCTGTCACCCTTTGCAATATAACATTAGATCTTCATTCAAAGAGGTCTGATTAAATGTTTCATTAAATATTTATAATGTTACAGGCATAATACATATAAAGACAAATAAATACAGATGTGTATAACTGTATTTACAATACAGATGCATAAATATATATATTACACAGATATCACATCTGTCAACATTTACACAAGATTGCAATCATCTAGATGATGGTGTGGTTTCCTATGCTTAGGCTATCCCATGCCCACGGAGAACTGCTCAGTAAATACACCGGCTGCTAACAGAGAGTGTCCTAAGAAAATGAGATAAGGACTATGATGCCAGACGAGGTGCCTTCCCAGATCCTGATGGCAAACACAGGGATTATAACTGAAGGATGAACAACTCACACACATGAAAAATTTCCCCAAAACATAGCATGACAGAACATTACCCATCACAATTTGAGTGAATAGCTAATTTCCAATAAAAACCCTTGAACTAAAACTCAAAGGGTAGGACATTCATCCTTGCTAAGTGGGTCTACGCATGAATTAGAAAAGGACCAGTTCTACCAGACTTTTGCTAATGTCTCCAGGATGAATCCAGTCCTTACCAAAATTCTGCAAATCTTCTCCGGCCCGGTGTCCTCAAGACACCACTGTGTGGCACACAGTGAAACTGTGTGAGTGGCACAGATGACCAAGAAGATACCAATCGGTCACAGAAGCCTACAGTGAGCCAACCAGGTGTTCGTGCATTGGCAGTAAGAGGTGTTTGGATTAATCTTATTGTGAAACTAAACACATTTTTAAAATGGAACAGTTGCTACTGTGATTAAAACTGTAAAGTTCATTCCAAAAAAAAAAAAAAAAGGAAGGAAAGAAAAAGAAAGAAAACAAAATATTCCCCTTTAGCTATACACTGACTTTAGCTGAAAGTCATGTGAACAGTAATAAACTGCATCTGTTTGAAAATACAGTTCCCTAATTCTATCATTCCCCAAGGCAGAAACAGCTATGACAAATAATTATCTTTGTGCCACTCAAGCACGAAGAACCCAACATTGTTTTGAAATCTTATTCCAGCTAACTTCAAGGAGAGTCCTCTAAATTCCCTTGATCATGAACACGTTACTCTCTCTTTTAAAGCAGAGGAGAAAGTATTCTAGAGGGTTCGAGCCACATGTGTTCCCTACAACTCATTTCTTTGTGAAAAGGATTTCATCTGTATGACAAATCACAAATTCATTAATATTTTTATGGCCCAACAAGTCAAGACATGCTTTTGTAGGTAGCATCAAAGCAAAGGAACTTGCTTTATTGTATCAAATGCTCTAATATTTGCAAAAAGTTATTAGACCTAAAAATGCTTCTGCTGAACAAATAAAGCCACAAAAAACTAGAGGGAAAAAATCATTTTAAAAAGGAACTATTACAGTATTAGTCTTAATGTTTGATTTGGGTTTAAAAAGTATTTCAGTTGAAATGTTCCGGTGATGTAAATTTCCTTCTTGCTAAACTGAACTGAAGAGCCCACAGTGCATTTCCTCAATGATAAAGGGTTTCTATACATTTTCTCATAGCCTCGTTTTTATAACTAGTGTTCACATACTACTGAGGTAGTTTGATTTAAAATGCTCACATGGCTAAATTCTTCTATTTTACATGGCTAAGTACATTCTGGATAGTGAATCTTTTTATTTTGTTCAAGAGAATATAGTTTGACTATGAAGGCTGAGCAGAAAATTTAATCGTGAGTTGTAAAATGTGGCATGAAATGCTATGAAATTAAGATGTAAAATGCTGCCAAAAGGGTTTTCAAAGAAATAAGGAAAAATGTTCCACTGGACTAAACTCCCCTCTTCTTCATGTTGATGTGCCCTTGTGTCATGAGAGGCATGTGCCCAGGAGAGACAGCGATATTGGGGATGAGCTGGAAATCTGTACGTGGAGGACAGTGGGCGTGAGCATTCCCAGATGCCAGGCTCTTGGACCAAACCAAATTCACATTCCTGAGAACTCCAGTTCCACTCAGGACTGCTTTCAAGCAGTCACTCCAAACAGGCCAAGGTCCCAGGAGGGCAAGGATTGCAAAGAAGAGGAAAACGCTCTTAGATTTTGCAGACTCTGAAGGGTCATGTCTAAGTAGGAAAAGAGGAGATGCTGAGACCCGAGAAAGCCACATTGGGTCATATTATGGATGATGATAAAAGCTGTTGCGAGAAATTTGTATTGACTTCATTACCGAGGAGGGCCAGAAAGTGTCCCAGTGGAGTGGAGACATGACCAGAGCTAGTTGGCCGATCCGGGGGAGAAGCTGGAGGAAGAACAAAGATGTGGGAGACAGTGGAGTGAATCAGGGAAAGGATCAGTGATGTCTGGCTCCTCTATGAGTAACAAGCTCCAAATGTCTCCAAGTTTCACTCCTGGCTATAAGGAGCTTACAGAATGATAATTTGGGCATCCCGTTAATACCCAACTGCCATTCATCGATGCAGGGAGTTGTATTTACAAGTTATACATAGAATTTTTACTAGAATTCCATTTTTACATGTGAAAGCTGAAGATCAAGTGATTAAGTACATCTTATTCCAGTCTTAATACATCTCCCACCCACCCTGCCTCACCCCCCGCCCACATCCCACCTAACGCCCACCCCCGCCCCTGTGCTGCCGCCTGAGGTATAGTCAGCCGCTTGGATGGTCAAAGCCATGTTTCTCAAGAGTAAGAATCACATGGAGACCCTGTTAAAATGTGCTCAGCTTGGGGCCTGCATTTAGATTCTGCATCTAACGAGTTCCCAGGTATTGACGATGCTGGTGGTCCACCAACCACATCTTGAGTATAGAATGAAGTATTTAAATACTTTTTTCTTGCATCATGTATCAGAGGGAAAGTGGCTAGAAGTGGGCAGAAATAGATCCACTATGCATAGAAGTAGGATCTTCATTAAAAATAGTAATGATATGGGGCGCCTGGGTGGCTCAGGGGGTTAAAGCCTCTACCTTTGGCTCAGGTCATGATCCCAGAGCCCTGGGATCGAGCCCCGCATCGGGCTCTTTGCTCAGCAGGGAGCCTCCTTCCCCACCCTCCACCCCTGCCTACTTGTGATCTCTGTCAAATAAATTTTTTAAAAATCTTTAAAAAATAGTAACAATTATAATAATAATACCTTACATTTATTTAGTGTGTAATAGTACACAAAGTTCTTTTAGAACATTAGCCCATTTACTACTATCCAAATTACCTATATATTACTATCATCTCACATCTGTGTATAAAATTGTGATCAATTTGAGACCATTTATTTATTTATTTTCCTTAAAAATTTTATTCAGAATCACATCTAGTGATGACTAAAATTTTCAAAGAGGCGACTACCTATAATAAAAATTTTTAGGTCTTTCTGGATTATATGGAAAATAAGTAGAATCGCAACCTTGGGACACCTGGGTAACTCGGTTGCTTAAGCAGTTGCCTCGAGTGCTCAGTTCATGTTCTCAGGGCCCTAGGACCAAGCCCTGCATTGGGCTCCCCACTCAGCAGGCAGTCTGCTTCTCCCTCCCCTATTCCCCTGATTGTGAGCTTAATATCTCTCTCTTCCTCTCTTTTACTCTCTCTCTGAATAAGTTAATAAAATATTTAAAAAAAAAGAACTGCATCCCCAATCGTCATGTTGCCCTAAAATCAGAACTCCAGTAAAAATATGTGAATTCAAAGCCTTTACTTATGTATATCTGCCAAAGTATCTGGAGTTTTCCATAGGCACATCTCTCAGTGAGGAAAAGTAGGTTGCAAGAATAGAAATTGCCATTTAAGAATTTTCCCTCAGAACATTTACATCAGTTATTTCCATACAGATTTTTCTAAGTCAGGTCCAGATAACAAAGTATTAAAGAAGAGATGTGGGAGTTTTCATTATAATTGTGTTCAAGCTTTACGTCCTGTGAAATGGATGAAGAAGTACATAGTAATACTCCAACTGACCAATGGGAAAATTCAACGTACATTGTATTTTTTTTTTTTTAGAGAAAAAGTCAAGTCTACTTAAGGAATGTAGAAGCATGATGAAGGGGCAATGTTTCAATCTCTTTTCCCAAAAGAAAGCATTATAAATCTCCATCTTTAGCCACTGCCACCTGGTCCATGAAATCTGGGCAGCACGGGGTAGGAGGAATGGAGGGCCTGCCATACAGACCCAGGTCAGAATGCTTCTGTGGTGTCTGGAGCACATGTCTAGCTGGGCTGGGATCCTGGTGATGAGGGTTTCTCAGCTATTCTAAATTTCATCTGCTTCTTCTCTGACCACAGTAAATGGGATCCCCCGAGCAAAGATACATTTGATTATTTAAAACACCATAAATGTTCACATGACCTCATTCTTCCCTGATGGGACCAATTCTAACTCTGCTATAGATTCAATGGAAAATAGAAAAATGGGGTAGAAACAGGCTCAGTACAAAGTGGAAGATGCATGTACCACTCTGGTGGATCTGTCTCTCTGGGGTGAATGGGTCTGCCTAGAGGTCCCACAACAAGTTCATAAATTGCCTGAAGAAGGCTTTCAGTTTCTCTTGATTTTCTAGGCCCTTCAGTTCTTGGATATCTACCCCAAATATGGTTGACTGGCCAGCTTTCTGTCCATGTGAGCATGGCCCAATGTTGAAATGCATTTTTCTTTTAAACTCTTGGGGCGAAATGTAGATGTTGTGATACAATTTTGAACTTGTGTAAATATCTGAAAGAGAAAACTTTGGTCTGGGATATCCCAGTTTTGCTCAAAATGTGTCCAAGTCTAGAAAGGAAAACTGGTAGCTGTTTGGCTTGTGATCGAAGAGGATGCTGATGCCATGCACTTGTCTGGGGTCGTAGTTCCAAGCCTTCCTGGTGTCCCAGAGAAGAGCAAAAAACCCAGTTTAAATACTATGTGACTTTTTAAAAAGATATTATTTATTCATTTGAGGGAGAGAGAAAGGATGAGCAGGGGTGAGAAGCAGAGGCAGAGGGGAAAGCAGACTGCCTGCTGAGCAGGGATCCAGATGTGGGGCTTGATCCCAGGGATCCAGGATCTTGACCTGAGCTGAAGACAGACGCCTAACCATCTGAGCCACCCAGATGCTTTTTTTTTTTTTTTTCAATGCAGGCAGAGGACCTTGAAAATCACTAAGTCATTGAAAATGTGGACATATCAGCATGCCAGGGAACATGGGAGGAGCTCATAATTGAGTTCCATGAGTCTTGTTTCACCTCTTCCCCAAATCTACAGGTGACTTCCGGGAGAGTGCCATTTTCTCGTTTCTCCTAGAGAATTCCCGCTCTGGCCCCATGATGTGCAGTCACCTCTTCTTATAAAGGGAAACCAGACCAGACATAAAGCTCCCTCATCTCACTCCTGATGCTTGTAAACTGTGCGAAAAAGAAAGGAACAAAACACATGAATGAATGAATGAATGGTCCCCCTCCACTATCCAGTAAATGTCTATACAGGCTAATGTGAACAATAACAAAACAGTCAAAACGACCAATACAGACCAATACAGTAATGATCATGAATGTTTTGTAAATATATTGGCCTATGTGTTGTGTGCTTTAATCTTACTAGCTCCTGGCCTTTCTTTCTTTTTTTTTTTTCTTTTCTTTTTTTTTAAGATTTTTCATTTATTTATTTGTCAGACAGGGATCACAAGTAGACAGAGAGGCAGGAAAAGAGAGAGGGAGAAGCTGGCTCCCTGCTGAGTAAAGAGCCCAATTCGAGCCTCGATCCCAGGACCCTGAGATCATGACCTGAGCCGAATGCAGAGGCTTAACCCACTGAGCCACTCAGGTGCCCAGTTCCTGGCCTTTCGCATCCCCACTTCTTTTATGTGTATGCAGACTGCAGTTAAACTTTCAAGTCATGATGCTCCCCAACATAACCCCCCAAAAGTTTAAGAATTAACTGAATTAGCTTCTTTCAAAATATTTCTCCAAAGGCAGAGGAAACAAAAGTGAAAATGAACTTTTAGG
The DNA here is from genome assembly GCF_030435805.1 of Mustela lutreola. Taxonomy (NCBI): domain Eukaryota; kingdom Metazoa; phylum Chordata; class Mammalia; order Carnivora; family Mustelidae; genus Mustela; species Mustela lutreola. The sequence goes on from NC_081302.1 coordinate 5,145,549, forward strand.
ACTTCATCAAGATCAAAATCTTCTGTACAGCAAAGGAAACTGTCAACAAAACAAAGAGACAGCCCACGGAATGGGAGAAGATATTTGACAATGACAGTACAGACAAAAGGTTGATATCCAGGATCTATAAAGAACTCCTCAAACTCAACACACACAAAACAGATAATCATATCAAAAAATGGGCAGAAGATATGAACAGACACTTCTCCAATGAAGACCTACAAGGCTATCAGACACATGAAAAAATGCTCATCATAACTAGCCATCAGGGAGATTCAAATTAAAACTACATTGAGGTATCACCTTATACCAGTTAGAATGGCCAAAATTAGCAAAACAGGAAGCAGCAAGTGTTGGAGAGGATGTGGAGAAAGGGGAACCCTTTTACACTGCTGGTGGGAATGCAAGTTGGTGTAGCCACTTTGGAGAACAGTGTGGAGATTCCTCAAGAAATTAAAAATAGAACTTCCCTATGACCCTGCTATTGCACTACTGGGAATTTACCCCAAAGATACAGATGTAGTGAAAAGAAGAGCCATCTGTACCCCAATGTTTATAGCAACAATGGCCACGGTCACCACACTGTAGAAAGAACCAAGATGCCCTTCAACAGACGAATGGATAAGGAAGATGTGGTCCATATATACTATGGAGTATTCTGCCTCCATCAGAAAGGATGAACACCCAACTCTGGTAGCTACATGGATGGGACTGGAAGAGATTATGCTGAGTGAAATAAGCCAAGCAGAGAGAGTCAATGATCATATGGCTTCACTTATTTGTGGAGCATAACAAATAACATGGAGGACATGGGGAGTTAGAGAGGAGAAGCGAGTTGGGGGAAATTGGAAGGGGAGATGAGGCATGAGAGACTATGGACTCTGAAAAACAACCTGAGGGTTTTGAAGGGGCGGGGGGGTGGGAGGTTGGGGAAACCAGGTGGCAGGTATTAGTGAGGGCATGGATTGCATGGAGCACTGGGTGTGGTGCAAAAACAATGAATACTGTTACACTGAAAAGAAATAATAAATAAATAAATAAATAAATAAATAAATAAATAAATAAAGCAGCAATCTAAAAAAAAACAGAATTACCTGAAGTAGTAGTTTGTTAAGAACCGATGAATGAAACTCTTCAATAAGGAATATTGCAGGTATGACTATGCAGGGAAATAAACAATTCTATTCCAAAGGAGTTGTTTGGAAACCCAAACACATTTTTCCATAGGATCTTTTTCTCATGATGGGACCCTGAGAAGCGCACTCAGTTAAAAATCTAACTGGGTTAGAGCCCTGTGAGTACTACCCCATACCACCAGCGTTCAGAGAAAGGTGTTCAGATTCCCGACCTGGCCCTGCAGGGGAGGGACCTTGGAGAGCGTCCAGGCTGAGCACCGCCCGCAGGAGCCAAGGAGGCTGGGGGCAGCTGGACGCTCAGGACCAGGCTGGGGACAGCCTTGGGGAGCGGGTGCATCTCAGCCGCCACCACAGCTCAGTTTTACCCTCACGGAGTTTCTCTCCCTCACTCGCCTCACCTCCGTCATCTCTTCTACACGAAGAATCCCTGGGGACACTGTCCTGTGCCATCTGTACCCTTAGCTTCTCTGCTCTCTGGAAACCTGACCCACTCCCCTAAGCTCAAAACTCCACTGAAGTTACTCAGGACCTCTCCCTTGTTGGATTCCACTGTCTCTGTTCAAGCCCCACTGCTTCAGTCCTCCTCCTGAGAATTTGGCACCGGCCATCTGCACAGGTGTCCTCCAAAGCTGCTGGTCATCTCAGCCTGTGCCTTCTAGTTTCTTTCATTGTCTTCCTCTTCACATTTGCCCATTCAGTGTTGGCTTTCCTAAGCTCTCTGTCCTCTCACTGCCTCTCAGCCTGCGCCCTCTTCCCTCACCATGGCACCCACCCTGGGGTGCCGCCCTCCTGCTGCACATGGCACCAGCCTTGGTGCCCCATCCAGTTCCTGCACCATGGCACCCAACCTGGGGCCCTGCCCTCTCCTGGTAATAGTGACTATAAAATGGAAAGCAACAACAAAATACTATTGAATAAATAGTTGTTATGGACATTAATTTTTAAATGAGTAAGTTGTTATTTCCTATATCATGTAATTTTAAACATCTCTTCCATGTTTTCTTAAAAACAAACAAACCTGTTCACCAATCAAATCAGCTTAACCTAATGATCCTAACTTGGAGAAAAAACAGATATACCAAATCTATTTTTAAAATTTTACCCTTTCCTTGCTTCCAAGAGCGTGTTACGTTACAAAGATGCGTACAACATAACAAAACAAAATCAATTATATAGGTCATGAAAATCTAAGAGTAACATGAAAGGTTGAAAAGCGAAATGGAATCTGGAGTGAAGTCAGATTGCAAAACACTTGCCATAAACTTCCTGTACCTCCCTGGGGCAAGACCCCAAACCCGGAGCAGAGTGTTCTAGAACGAACAGAGGCAGGAGTTACCCTGGCCTGAAGTTACAAACAAAGCAGTTTCTCAGAAGAACTACAGGTCTTTCTAATCTTAAAAACAGAAGAATTTTCTCCTGTGAGTTTCATGGGATGAACATAATTCTATGAATAACAATGATTTTAAGGACAATATCTTTTCACCAAAACTGATCTTCATTAACTCATTTGAGAGATACACTCGCATGTGACAAGAAAGGTGATGGTCTACAGCAAAACCAGCATCCGTATTTCTAATCTTCTGTTTTCCTAGAATACAGTGGTCAGTCATGCATCTCTTCGATAATGTACATCACACTTGGTGATGTGCGAGTGAAAGACATCTTACGTGCAGAAATAAATGCAAGTGAAGTATATTTTCCATACGCCACATCCTTGCATTCTCATTTTTTAAGATATAATGAGAGAAGAAATGCAAAGATGTAGAATGTGAAACACATACTTCAACTACATTTATTTCTGCCACTAAGGTGTCTCTCATTCGCATATCAAAAAAACAATTTTTAAAGTGCTTCATTTGAATTTCGGTGTTCCTTAAAAACATCTTAGCCACCAACAGATTCGATTTTGGAAAAAAGCTTCCTTTGAAAAACATGGCATTGATTTTTTTTTTTTTTTTCCCTTAACACATAAAAATATTTATAACAGATACTATGAGGTTGATCTCTTCCTTGCCTTCCTGGATTCATGGCAGGGTGATAACGAAGGAACTCAAGGATCAGATTTTAAATTAATCGTCAATTTGAACTTTGAATGATTATTGCTTTGTGCCTGTTTGGGAAACATGATTGCTGGATTTAGAGATGGATAGGGACAAACCGCTCTGCTCTGATAAACCATTCCTCTGAGGAAATTGAACTGTTCTTTTTCCAATGGGGTAATGATACCTAATCCATCGAGATGTAAAAACTCTATAAGAAAGGGCCTTTTTACAGAGCACTCGGTCAGCTGGTTAAAGAAAGTGAGCAGTGGTCTTAGTGGAAGTTAAACAGTTGCCCTATAGGGTTTTATCTGTCATACTGGTCTCAGAAAGCGTCTCACATAAAACTGGAGTTAAAAAGACTGTCAAGGCGGGCCGCACCACTCCATAAATGAGTATTGGGAGCTTAGCTCCCGAGCCCTGCACATGCGAAATGTTTAAAATATGTGGAAGAAAGCTTTTCCCTCCACATTAGTCCAGGCATACTCAGTGAACCCAATGTGAGATAATCCAAAACAATTCAGGTTCAACAAAGGTTGGGAAAATATTGTAGTAGACATAAAGCTTTGATGGGGAGCTTCTTTGATCTAAAGATTATAAAATACACCGTTTCTAATCTGACAAATTTTGAGCTGAAAAGCACAGTATCTAAACATTCCTCTTTTGTCATAACAGTTTAATCCCTTAAGAATGTGATTTAAACCACTGAGAGCAAAGGTTACCATGAGATTTGTATGAAAGAGGAAAACTGCCTTAGACACCTTGATAGAAGTATGTGAGGGTCATTAAATTATAGAACAATTGGCTTTGCCAGGTCACCTTCGGTTCAAGACATGCCGAATGCCCCCTTTTTCCCTGGCAATTAGGTAAAAGATGAAACAATTCTCCAGTTCTCTTCTCTCTCTCTTTCTCTGTGGTTTTACCTTAATGTCTACCTTTCCATTTCCTTTTTTTTTTTTTTTTTTTTTAGTTGAAGTGGAAATTTCCTTGGTGAAATTTCAAGCTTCTGTACATTCCCCAATAGCTACAATGAAATTCTCTGTAAAAATGCTGCCAGGTTGCAATTATGTGTTTTCCGTGCATAGAGGTTTTCCCAAAAATGCATACATAGTTTTTTTAACCAACAGTACCAAATGTGAACCACAGGAATGGCCATCGATTGTGACAAAATGAATAGACTCGTTTTCACGTGGGGCCAAATGAGGCTTGAAATACTCACTGGGGCCAGATGCATGTCCTTGTTCCCTCTCGTGGAAGAGAATTGATGCTTCTGAACACAAGAAGACAAAAGCTGATTAACCACACTTGTCTTAACTTTCTCCAGCCACTAAGGTAGATAGAGCTGGGGTGGCAATACGTTAAACGTATGACGGTCTGTCCACTGATCATTAGGAACTTGGACATCATTGATGCATCCCCATGAGTTAAGTGTCCTTGTTTAGGATTCCAATAGAAAGAGATTATCGATGATGTGCTTGTGTGAGCAGCAGAGGCATCATAGAAATGGTGTTTGGTATTTAAATTAAAGCTGTACATGGCACCTGTACTCCACCTACCGCTTTCTGCCGCAAAAGGGGGAAAGAAGACTGGCTAGAGCAGAGGGATGTAGAGCTTCATTCAGCAAATGCTGCTTCCCAGCCCCCACGACTCCAGATGGTTTGGAAAGCCTAGAAAACATGCATTCTATTTCTCCCAGAAGTGCAGAGTTAGGAGGAATCTTGCAAAATCATCTGCTCCAAGTAGCCAGATTTATGTATGTAAATGTCTAGATGCTTCGGGAAACAGATATTCTTTTCTTAAATATTTTATAAGCAAATTAACCCATAAACCGAGCTTGCCAGATGACTAATTTGACATCTATTTCTCAGGAATAGGTACCAGAAGACACAGACGCATAAAACGTGAGTCTGAGGTCCCTGTGCTTTTAGGTTCTTGTCACTGCAGAGATGGCAAATCACCTTGAAATGGCACATCAATACAACAAGCCTCCTTGAGGGTCCAAGCCCGTCATCAGGGTGATGCAAAGAGGTTCATGGATATCTAAGGAGAGTTCTGGACTAAATCCCATCCTCACAGTGAATGAGGACACAGAGTTGATTTGGGGGAGGCACATCTGAGAGCATCCTAATACAAGTGAGAAAGAACCTGTTCCTTCCAGGGGATAAGATTAGACCACAGGTCACATGGCCCAACCCCAGCAGAGCTCTGGGCCAGCACTGTGCAGCCATTCACTCACTGAGCGTTCACTTAATGCCCTGAGCCTCTTGCAGAAGCACAGTATCTGCCCACGTGGAGCTTGTAGTGCCTTTCCCTGGTGCCTAGATATGGTCCTAGGTCTGATGGACTGAGCCAATTCTTGCCAAGGGCCTGGACTTCTCTATCAGCCATATGGATTTGCAATCCCGATGAAAATCTTGGCAAGAGGAACATGTGCTATATTCACTTTTTGCATCCATTGTGGGAGGGGCGTAAAATTAGCGGGTCACTATGCAAACACATTGTTGTGTGTAGACGAGAAAAAGTAGAAATTGCACTGAATGGCCCTTTCCTATCGAAGCTTGATGGTGTTCCCTCACCAGCACAAACAGACTCCCATCAACAAATGGTTTTCTGCCTTTGTCTTGTTAGATGTCCATCTTTGGCTTCCTTCTATTTAAAAAAAAAAAAAAAATTTTTAAAAGAAAAAAGTTTTCAAATGCACAAGACTAACAGCTTAGCATGTGAGAGGACTCGGCTGAAATATCTATCAGCTGACTAGCTATTATTGGTAAGAACTCGTGGAGGACACTCGTGAAGTTCTAGAGGACTGAAAAGGGCAAATGTAGTGTCTATATTTAAAAATGGGATTGAACAATGACCCTGAAACTATAGGCGTCAGCTTATTTTTCTTACCTGGAAAAACCAGAACAAATCATCCAAAAATCAATTTGCAAGCACGAGGAGAGCACATCGTGCTAGCTAATAATTCACCGGCCATCGTGAAGCAAAAGGTTGTCAAAGTTTATAATTTCTTCCTACGATAGTGATAGCCTGGTAAATTAGAGGGCAGAAATGGCATCATATTTCTTCCCTAATAAAGTTTATTGTCTCTTATTCCCATATAATCGGAGTAAATATGAACTAGGGCTGGAGGTCATAATAAAGTTACATGGTCACAGACATAATTTTGACGTTTCACTGAAACATTCATCAGTGAATAATCCCATTTCAATTTTATTGCTTAATAAAGTGGGATTTTTGTAAGAGGTCCAGTTGGGATCTAGTCCTATTTGATATTTTCGACTTGACTGCATACAAAATAAACTCTAAGCTTATTACGTGAATTGATGATAGTCTAAGAGGTTTAATTATCACTTTTAGCCGCAGAGTTGGAATTCAAAATAACACTGAAATAATAAACAGAGTGGAATTTAACACTGAAAGGAAAGATACAAGAAATCTATGAAGAAATGATCATCCAGAAATTTTCAAGTATAAATTAAAAGAAAAAAAATAAAGGATACCTAGGGTTTCAACTGGATAATTGTTCAGCAACAACAACAAAACCAGTATAGAAACAGAAATTTGGAAATAAAAAAGCATTTTTAAAGTGATCAAATTCAAAAAAATAAAAATAAAAAGTAAAAGGATCAAATTTATGATTTTACATTTAAATAGAAATGTTTTTAAAAAGAGGCTTCCAACAAAATTACATAGGGTTGAAGCACCTGATTTGTCGGAAATGTTACATCAAACCATGAACCCATTCCGGGTGGGACATGGGTCTCTCTAGTGGGTTGACTCCCCAGTAGGCACCCCGTGAGCATTCCATGGTTAGAGCGCAGGTCCCCTTGCTCAGAGTAAATGTATATAAATATAAATATTCTCCATGCTTGGATGCTAGAACAAAACTGCTACCTCTCATTGACTAAACAGGCACTGAAATTGAGAACAATCATTCGGAAACATCTAGAACATTTTGACAGAGTGATTTTACATGTGTTGAATCTAGTAATAAAAAAAATTGAACTTATATTTTGCGTACATTTTCTGCTCATTTGCCTAGCATTTCACTTCTTTTGTAGTTTGCAAAGATACGGTTTTGTGATGAGTTGGAAATTTAAAAACCAGACTTTTCACCACAGTTTGAGAAAAATTGATATGGAGCACATGGAAAAATGAAAAAAAAATCCATTCATTATATTAACATCAGCTTGGTTTATTTCAAACCATTTCTAGAAAATAAACTACAATATGTGAAAAAATATCAAAAAGATTTAGAGTTAAGAATCTGGTCCGCAGGTAAGATATAAGACCAATCAATGTATTCTCCACCTGAGGACATGAAACGAGCTCTTTAAGCATCTTTCTGTTTCATGATATCATCTCTAGTTCTTCAGGGTTACGTTTTAGTGTCTTTCCCTCTTCCGGAACACTTAAAGCAAGCATGTTTATTTTAGTATCAATGGTCATGCTAGTAATGGTCCTCAGATTCTTCGTTTTAATAGATTATTTATTAAACTATAAGTAGTTCTGGTCCTCTCATTGTTTATGTCTAGAGTCAATGTGGAATCAGTTGCTAGGTGCTACCCATGATCAAAAGCCCGAAGTCCACAACGATGGTCTATCTGTCTCCCTTTATCTGTGTTCCTATCACTCCCCACAGAGCACAGTGAGAGCAGACTGGGGGAGGAACTGGGGTGATACCTCACACCTTATTTCTCTAGGTTCCGGCCTGATTGGTATCCTCTTTTATCTACGGAGGGGGGCACTTTCCATCCAAACTCACACCTTCTACATGTCACTTTGCAGTAATACATAATGGAAGGTCTCCCAAATGTAAAGATAATGAGAAGAAGTATATGAAAACACCCACAAGTTAATAGCCTGATGGGGAAAAGTTCATCTCATCTTTTCCATCTACCATTTTCATAACACTTTAGCCTTTGACATTCCCAGGGAAGGACAACAGTGAGTTCCCATACAAATCACACTGGTGTTGCTAACTGAAATATACACGTTCCAACCATAATGAACCACGTGGACGGCCAGCATTTGCCAGTAAGACCTTATTTGTACCACTGTTTTATAGGTTCTGTCCATATGGGTCCCTTTTCCTGTTAAGACCCGTCGTGAGCTTCTCAGTGACTACCCAAGGAGCAACCACGGAGACCTTCTGAAGAACAGAACACTGTCCTCATCTAGAAGCCAGGGCCTCTTTAGTATTTGACTCCTGCTCAACTACTACAGAGGAGCCCATTCAGTACCTCCTCAAAGGCTCAAGCCCAGAAGACTTATCCAAACACTGAAGTCCAGCACTCTGGGATGCCACCGTAATACGGCCATGGCATCCGGGCCTCCCACTCAGGTCCACCCAGATGCCTCGAGTCTGCTGTGCCCTGCAACTTTCTGGAATGCTCCCTGTTCTTAGACCATCGCCAGCCTTCCTCCAACCATACTGCAGCCATCTGTCCGGGCTCAGCACCCTCATGTCTTCCTGGTCGAGGCCAGACCCCCTGTATGCGCCCCTATAACATTGTGCTTCCATGGGTTCTTCCCCTCCACGACCCCACAACTGACAGCTTCTTCACAGCCTAGAGCTCCGTTCCTGGTCTCAGTCTTCTCGGTGCCCGGCACACGGTAATGAGCCTGCGTTCTGAGTGTACCTTCTCACGCTCTGGGCCTGGACATGCCAGAAGGAGCAGTCAACCTGTTCTATGGGAATCCATTCAGAACCAACTAAGCACTCCTGTCCTGTGTCCTTATCCTCCACCCTACTCTCCAGAATGTAGGTGTCTCTGCTCATTCGTTCTCTCCTGAGGATAGTCATATAAACTGTCACTCTGCAATTCTCTGTTCTTTCGCTTTGGTGGCATCTGTCACAGATGCTGCTCTGAAATGTACTTCCTTTTGCTGGCCCTGCCTGGAAACGATGCTCCTCCTACACTCTTCCCTCTTCAGGATGTCTTTCTCCTAATATTGCCTGCATCTTCTTCCTCCATTCCATGTCCTTTCTGGTTCATTCGCCATCACCCACAGCCAGGGTCTGTAGTCTCATCGCCCGGAACTCCCTTTCTCCACCATGCCGTCCATCCTGGTCTGTCAGCCTTTCCCTCCCTCACACCCACTTTCCCTGCTAAGTCCCCCCACTCCCCATTCCTCTGTTTCTCCTCTTTGATTAGACACTCTCAGCTTCCCCTCTTTTTCGTCGTGGTTTGATCACACTCTCTCTGTGTGATCACCTGTACAGTGTTCTCACTCCCTTAGTGTCGCACATCCCCATGTCTACCCATGCACCCCTCTCACAAAATCCCAACCCTCACTCGTCTCCAGAATCCTGCAGCAAAGAGCCAAGAGCCACATGACCCAGGCCTTGAGGAAAAAAAACAAAAAACAAAAAACAAAAACAGGAGGAAAGAGGGTTCTGCCACGATCTAATGTCCCCCGAGGGGTGCGAGCTGCCTGCTGCGCAGAGTTCTGGGCACAGCAGAGGACATGACTGCTTCCCATGAACCCTCCAGTGCCTTTTCTGGACCTCTAGTTGAATCTGGACCTCTAGATTAATCATGGTTAATGGATTCTTTCTGTTTTTCTCTACTTTGTCTTTTGCAATAAAACTCTTTTTTTTTTTTAAGATTTTGGTTATTTTGAGAGAGAGTGTGTGTGTGAGCATGATCGCTTGGGCAGGGGGGAGGGGCAGCGGGAGAGGAGGGAATCCACAAGCAGACTCTCCACTGGGCACAGAGTTGGATCCCATGACCCTGAGATCTCAACCTGAACCAAAACCAAGAGTCAGACACTCAACCAACTGAGCCACTGAGGTACCCCATAAGACTCTTATTTTTGAGTGAAATTGTATTAAGGAATCCCCAACATTAAAAATAGATGAAAGTGATAAAAGAGGCCCTCAGGCAGTATCCACTTCAATTGTTTGGCCAAAATAAATGTTTAATTTTCATAGCCCCAGAAACACCTTCTTTCACCCAGGGTGGCACAGGGCTCATTTCAAGAACTGCTCTGCTATTCCTTTAGGCTACAAGATTTATTATAAAATAAAAAAGGCAAATTGCACAGGAGTACACTTAGTATCACTCCATTTATACAAAGAATATTTTGTGGAAATTGAATATGGAAATTAACATTGATTTCCTCCCAAGACCAGGAAAAGTATATGAGGAAAAAATTACATTCTTCAATACATTGAACATATATACATACATTTACATATATATTTATTTATTTACTTATTTGTATATATATATTTACTATAAATATGTTATTTTTATCATTATTATGATTTTTTAATTACCATTTATCAAATAAAAGAGAAGGAAGTCACCAGGATATAAGTCTTCTGAGATACCTCTCAGCTCTAAGGTTCTGCAATTTTGTCTCCTGTGAGTCAACCTCTCTTCTTGCCCAGTACTTGCAAATGCTAAAAGTCACCTGTGAAAAGGGCTGCTCTACAACTTAACAGAGTTGTTTCTAGAAAGGAATTCTGCCTCAGAAGCTTATGGACTGAATTGTGTCCCCACAAAAAGACATGGCACAGTCCTACGCTCCAGTACCTCAGAATATGACGTGACTTGGAAAATAGGCAGATGTGATGATTTAAGTTAGCATGAGGTCCTACTGCTGAAGTAGGGTGGGCAACTGAGCTAACGTGACAAGTGTCCTTATAAGAAGAAGAGAGACGCAAGAGAGAAGCATCCATCTGAAGACCTGGAGATACAGGGGAAGGCCACGTGAGGAGGGACTAGGGACCAGCGTGATGTGGCAGCTAGTCATGGAACAGAAAGGAGATGTCTGCCACCAGAGTCTGGGAAGAAGCAAGTGAGGATTCTCCTCAGAGAAGGAGCCAACCCTGCCAATACCCTATCTAGACTCCAGCCTCCAGAGCTGCAGGAAAATAAATCCCTGTTGTTTTAATTCACCGGGTTATGTGATATTTTGTCCCAGAAACCCTAGAAAAAGAACACACAAGCCTACCCTCAAAGACATATCTTTATAACCACCACTTCCCATGTGGCTGCCTATCCTGCCCACATTCTGAACAGTTGTCAGACCCAATAATGAAGACACAGTAAATGGAATTTTTTATTCACTAGCCCCTGGATTCAAATTCAGAAGGGAGAGTTAAAATCAAGGATCTAATCATTTTATGTCTGGTTTTGAACTACATGATGTATGATAATATAACAACTAGAATACAATAATATTCCAACAAAGGCAATTAGAGTCATCACACAGCTTTATTTGAGATCCAACTGAATCTATAGTGCATTATTGATATTTCCCCTCAACCATCAGTAAAGAAATGGAATTGAACCATGAATATTTTACATCTAGAAGCCATCAATTTGGAACAGCCTTCAAAATTACACACATAACAGGGATCTGGAGATAATCCTCACAAAATGCATTAGATTAATTTTGATTTTAAAATGTTGTCCATATAATTCTTAGGCAGCATTATTTTTTCACTGTAATAAATTTCTAGGATTAGACTATATTCTATTTCAATTTGTCACTAAGAATAAAATCACACACTTCAGATACAAGAGGAAACTGTGAGGTTTACTTCATGCAGCAGGGACTCCCATACAACTGACCTAGAAACATCCGAAAGTTGTTACAATAGCTGTCTTTGAACTTAGCCAAAAAAAACTACAGAATTTCCTGTCAACAAAAATCTCAACTGCGCCTCTGGAACCTATAATTAGCCAGCTTTCAGGTTTAATTTTTTCCTATTTCTTTTGAAGTCTCTCTTTCTAGAAATATTTCAATCTCCTGATGGAAAGTGTTTGATGTGAAATGGCCTTTGACCCAAGCAATGGTATTCATGGTGTTTTTAAGGTGCTCTTTCTGTATACCCAATATTTTGGTCTTCATGGTTTTAGATACAAAAGCAAAAAATGAATATGATACAGAATTATATCAAAGTTCACCAACTAAAAATGCAGTAATTATACAAATAGAAGAGATAAATATATCAATAAATCCAAAAATAAATCAAATTTAGGTCCTGTCCCAGCTGGGGACTCATACTTGAGCTTTCTTTGAGGTGTTCATATTAGAATTCTACTCTTCCTCTGGAAACATTAAGAACATCAGCCACTCTTCACAACTGGTGGGCTTCCAACCCCGTCTTCCAGGGATGTGTATGCCACGCATGCCTGTATTGATGAGCAGCCTGCCCTCGTTCCTAACCTCCGTGATTTTGAGGTTTAGGACACCTCCTCTGCCCTAGCCCTCCCCTGGGTGCCCTCCTAGGAGTGGTGATCCTTGGTTAAAATGGAATTCATCACGTTGCCTGATTTCAAGCTTTTCTACAAAGCTGTGGTCACCAAGACAGCATGGTACTGGCACAAAAATAGACACATAGACCAGTGGAACAGAGTAGAGAGTCCAGATATGGACCCACAACTGTATGGTCAAATAATCTTCGACAAAGCAGGAAAAAATATCCACTGGAAAAAAGACTGTCTCTTCAATAAATGGCACTGGGAAAATTGGACAGCTATGCATAGAAGAATGAAACTTGTCCATTCTCTTACACCAAACACAAAAATAAACTCAAGATGTATAAAAGTCGTCAATGTGAGGTAGAAATCTATCAAAATCTTAGAGGAGAGTATAGGCAGTAACCTCTTCAACATCAGCCACAACAACTTCTTTCAAAACATGCCTCTAAAGGCAAAGGAAACAAAAGTGAAAACTAACTTTGGAGACTTCATCAAGATAAAAAGATTCTGCACAGCAAAGGAAACAGTCAACAAAACAAAAAGGCAACCCACAGAATGGGAGAAGATATTCGCAAATGACACTATAGGCAAAGGGCTGATATCCAAGACCTATAAAGAACCCCTCAAATTCAACACTCAAAAAACAGATAATCACATCAAAAAGTGGACATAATACATGAACTGACATTTCTCCAAAGAAGACATACCAATGGCTAGCAGACACATGAAAAAATATTCATCATCATTAGCCATCAGGGAGATTCAAATCAAACCACATTGAGATAACCACCTTATACCAGTTAGAATGGCCAAAATTAATAAGACAGTAAAAAACAAGTGTTGGAGAAGATGTGGAGAAAGGGGAACCTCTTACACTGTTGGTGGGAATGCAAACTGGTGCAGCCACTTTGGAAAACACTATGGAGATTCCTTAAGAAATTAAAAATAGAGTTACCCTATGACCCTGCAATTGCATTACTGGGTATTTACCCCAAAGATACAGATGTATTGAAAATTAGGGCCATCTCTACCCCAATGTTTATAGTAGCAATGGTTACCAAACTGTGGGAAGAGCCAAGATGCCCTTCAACAGATCAATGGATAAAGAAGATTTGGTCCATATATACAAAGGAGTATTATGCCTCCATCAGAAAGGATGAATACCCAACTTTTTATCAACATGGATGGGACTGGAAGAGATGATGCTGAGTGAAATAAGTCAAGCAGAGAGAGTCAATTATCATATGGTTTCACTTATTTGTGGAGCATAAGGAATAGCATGGAGGACTTTAGAAGGAAAGGAAAAGTGAATTGGGGGAAATCAGAGGGGGAGACGAAGCATGAGAGATTGTGGACTCTGAGAAACAAACTGAAGATTTTGGAAGGGAGGAGAATGGGGGGATGGGTGAGCCTGGTGGTGGGTCTTAGGGAGGACACATATTGCAAGGAGCACTGGGTGTGGTGCATAAACCATGAATCTTGGAAGACTAAAAAAATAAAATAAAGTTTAAAAAAATGGAGTTCAGCTAATTATCCTTTCTACCTGCAAGGTGTCCCCTACCATCGGCCTGGGTGAGGGGATGAAGGGGAAGCTACAGAAATGGAGTGGGAAAGTGAAAGGAGAGTGGCTGGGAGAGGAGCTGAGAAAGACCTTGGATGCCGGCGGAGAAGGCCCATAGGGTCAGATCTTTCTCTGAAAGCCATTGTTTGATTCCCGGTGCCTCCTAACACTCATGTGGGCAGCCATGTTTACATCCGAATGTCACAAATGCCAGATTTTACAAATGAATTATTTTCCATATAAAGTGCAATCAGTATTATTCCCATAATAATGGAGTTTCTCAAAGTTGAGTAGTATATATACTAAAAAGAGAGAGAGAGAACGAGCAAACAAACTTTTAATGGTGACCAATCATTTTCATCATAAAGTTATTACGGCTGTCTGACAGGCATCCCCCTCTCTCAAAGATATTCAAGTCCTATTTTCTGGAACCTGTAAATACTACCTGTATAATCAAAAAAAGGGAAGGTAGTCTGAAGACATGATTAAATTGAGACTTTGAAATGGGGAGGTTATCCAGGAGTATCTTGGTGGGTCCTAAATGCAGTCATGTGTGTCTTGTAGGGGACACATGACTGCACTTGTAGAGGCATAGGTCAGTGTTGCACAGACAGAGGAGAAGGCAGAGGAGAGAAAAGTTTAAAGATGTAGCCACAAGCCAAGGAAAACTCATCACCATCAAAAGCTGGAAGAAGAAAGGAACAGATTCTCTTCTGGGGTTTCTGGAAGGAGGGAGGCCATGCTCATACATTGATACTGGCCCAGCATTAGTGATTTGGGACTTCCAGTCCCCAGAACTGTGATAAAATACATTTCTCTTGTTTGATGTCACCAAGTCTGTGGGAATTTGTTACAGGAGCCTTAGGAAACAAATACAGCTACCGATTATTTCTATTATAAAGTTGAGGTAGAGACATCAAAGAATGGATAAATTCCTTATTCTTGTGTCTATAATACACCTGCAAAAAATCCCAACTAATTTATAAATTAAACAAAAAGGAAGCTAGCCAATAAAAGAGATGTAAGTTGCAGGATGACTGCAAAATTTGTCACCATTTGTACCAGGGATACAACTCTGAGAGCCATGGTACCTGCCTAAAACACCTGGTGCCATCTGCAGACTTAAATCTCCCAGCACTCTTGCCTGGTTGAACCACTGTGAGACCTCAGGGAAACCCACCACGCTCAATATTTACCATTGACATACACAGGCTGTCTCTGTCCTGTTCTCATCGCCCTTTGAAATTCAAAGAGAACTAATTGGTGGCAATGAAAGAGTGAACCCAGACACCAGCAGGCCTTGGTAATATTTAGAGGTGAGCCCCTAAAACAGTGCTCCTTACACTTTGGTGTGCAGCAACAGATCTGGGCATCTTCTGGGCGCCATTGGAGAGTCCAGCAAGCAAGTGCCCACCCAGGTGATGTCAATGTTGCTGGACCACAGTTTGAGAACAAAGAAGCTAAAGGACCCATCAGAAATGTGCTTACTTTACATTTCTTCATATCTTGATAGAAATCTTTTTCAAACCTTCAGTGAGTGTGTAGAGCCCCAGCATACACCCCAAGAGCTACATCAGTCTGAGTCACACACCCATTGACTGAGACAGGCAAAGAAGACTGTGTTGGCAACCCCCACAGGGAATATCAGTGCTTAACGCACAACAATGCATTTTACTTTTACATGCCAAGACCACTGCCCGGTGAAGTAACGTGCATTCAGCAATATCTCTCCAATAGCAGCTCCCCAAGCTAGGGGATCCCGGCTTGCAAATTCTCACAAGGGTACCATCTGCAACGTGTGGCCTGACGTGTGGGGCCACAGGGAGACCAGGCTGGAGAGCCGTGCACCAGCTCCAAGACACTTGTGTTTCACAAGTGAACACATTGCCTTCTGGCCATCTCCCAGCTTCTCGAACTGATCACCCGGCCCCATATCACATCTTCAGCAGTAAATATCTTTGCTGAAACAGTGACCCATAATGCCTCTTTTGATCACTCTCTTCAAAGTACTTGATGTGAGAGGAGGAGCAGAAAATACCGGAAGCCTTCACAGGTTGGGTCTCGTTTAACCAGCTTGTCTGTGACACGGATGTAGGAAAACATGCACGATTGTGTTCCTAGTCCTCATACTCATGTTAATTTATCATACTTAGCTTAGCTCCCAATTTTAAAAACTACACATAATTTAGGAAGACAGAAAGGGGTTTTCACATGTCCGTTCAAAGGACATTCCCTTCTCCGTTTTACCAGGGTTCAATTAATTCTATAAACATATCATTTACTCTAATAAAAGCAGAGGTAGACAAAGTCATTATTTGTGTGAAATTGGCAATATTATTTATATTACAAATAACATGTCAAATTATGAAAATTCTATTATGTATGTTTTTAAATAAAATAAGAATTTGTATAGTTATTGTTTAATACTATGTGCTTGCTTTTTAAAAATTTTTATAATGCATGTGATTGAGATCTGGAAAAAGGTCAACATTATATTTTAAGTCTTTTCTATTATAAAATAGGATATAAACACAGAAAAGCACATATTAATGAATATTTAAAAATTATTTTTACATAAAATTATTTTAATACATATTTGATCAAAAGACAGGCCCCCGACCTGGAAATGGGCTATAGACGTAGCAGTTAGAAATCAGTAGAAACATAAATATTAAGATCATTGACCATACAGAAACTATTAAA
Source organism: Mustela lutreola (assembly GCF_030435805.1). Taxonomy (NCBI): domain Eukaryota; kingdom Metazoa; phylum Chordata; class Mammalia; order Carnivora; family Mustelidae; genus Mustela; species Mustela lutreola. Next base: position 5,162,212 of record NC_081302.1, read on the forward strand.
ATTACATGTCTAAATACATGGGCACACACACAGACACTCACACTTTCATTTGGATTCAGAGATTTTTTTGGATAAAATAAACTAAAATAAATTTAGAAGAAACCATAAAGTTATGTCACTCTTGCAGAACAGCTCTTAAGTAAAGCTCATACACACACAAAAAATGAAATGCTGAAGATTGACAAAATAGGCTTAATTAATTAGAATATAGAATATGTTACAAGTTAATTTTTTTTAAAAAGGGACAAACAACCCAATAAAAGAATGGGCAAAACTTGTGAATATTCTGCCATTCACAGAAAAGAAAATGAGATCAGCCAATAAACATATGAATATATTCCTGCAACATCATTAGGAATCAAGGAAATGCAAATTAAACTGAGGATGAAATTCTATTTCAATTCCTCAGACTGGAAAAGCTATTAATGGCTCAGTGTGTGACAATGAGGAGGCCGGAACTGGCAGAGAGGGCTCCTGGGTGAGCAACCCTGCACTACCCGGGGAAGATCAAGATGCATATTCCCTCCATGTAAGGGATCTGCTTCTAGATAACAAACTTTCTACTCTAGCCCGTGGAGTATGTGCCATACGCACACAAGGACATTCAGGATTTTTGCAGCCGTATTTGTAACAGTGAGATAATGGGAGAGTTGGAGCGGAATTACTACCCCTCAGTAGGGGAATATATATAAATAAACGGGTTTATTCCAATATTGGAATTCCATAAGACAATTGATTGAATGAACTGTATCAGCACATATCAACACACGTTGACGACAAAAAGCAGGGTGCAAACGGGCAAATACAGTGTGGTATAAGAGAAGTAAAAATATAAGAAGAGCAATAATAGAAGTTGCTTATGAATATAAACATATCTAGGGATACAAACATCTGCACAGCAATGATATACAAAACTTCAGCCTCCAGGGAGAAAGAGAAGAAAAATGGACAGGAGGCCAGTTTTACTGTATCTCTAACTTTTTTTTTTTTTTTTAAACAAAGAAAAGAACTCTGAGGCCAATGTAGCAAACTGCTAACATCTGTTAACGCTGGGTGGTCGACACATGGTTAACTGTTATACTATTTTCATTGCTTTTTGGTATGTTTGAATTATTTCGTATAAAAATAAAAACGCTTAAAATCAAAATTGTCAATTTATTTATTTTTCCAGTTAAATGACATTTTTTATATCTTCAAATGGTTGATTTCATGACTTGCATGCTTTTAAAATATTTTAATGATGATCACACCCAAAAGATGTGGCAATCGTTGCTTTATTTGGGGGTATAGCAGTGGGGAGGGAAGGAGAGCTGTCATCCGTGAACACGTGAGTGTGTGCTTCCGTGAAAGTCAGAGCTCATGAAAGACTGAGAGCTTTTGGTACGGGAAGGTAAGTCGACAGCAGGATCCAGGCTGGACAAGAAAGAGCCTGGAGGCAGAGGTCAGTTGCAGTAGTGGGTGACCCAGCAAAGTTTTGAAGTCTTAGCTGGGGGAGTACAAAATTAGAGACTAAACAAATCTATTTTAATGGCAAATTCAACAGGATTTGGCAATCAAACCAACCTAAAGCCACATACAGGACAGCACCCTGAGATTTTACGTCTCAAAGGAAGCGATATTAAGATAAAGGAAACAGCACTTTTAAATGGAGAGATTTTGGATATGCTCAATTTTGGTGAGGTACTTGAATGTACAAAATGCTCTTCCTTTTTTTTTTTTTTCTTAAGATTTTATTTATTTGAGAGAGAGAGAGAGAGAGCAGGAGAGCAGGGGGAGGGGCAGGGGAGAAGCAGACTCCCTGCTGAGCAGAGAGCACAAAAATGTGGGGCTCCATCCCAGGACCCTGATATCATGACCTGAGCTGAAGTCAGATGTTTAACCAACTGAACCACCTACGCACCCTGAAACGGTTTTCTGAGTGACCACATGTTACCCAAATGACCTGGAATTTGGGCTGCTAGTGGATCGTGAATGTGCGGTCTCCCGTAGGAAGCTGGAGATGCCGGTCCACAGACACAGTGGAGGTCAGCCATAATAAGGCGGGGGAGGGGGAGCTCCGCTCACAGCTCTCTGCCTTGATCTCCGCCCCTTCCCATACATTTCCTTTCCTCTTCCTCCAGCCAATTTTTAATATTGTTTATCTCCTTAAAAGTGCAAGGGTCCTTATCACATCTTTATAAAAAAATAATCAAACTATATCTCTTGCTTTAAGACACACTATACACAGTATGAAATGACATATTGCGGTTTGGTTTGCTTGTTTGAGGGTCTTAGTAGATCTTTTTCTGGGGTTTATTGTCTTTTAGGAGTGAAAGAAACATCCCTAAGTGTTTCTGTATCATCACCACTACCACCAAGTAGGCCGCCCCCGAGTCTAAGGATCTTGGGTATCTCACTCTTGGTCTACACAGCCCAGCCTGCTTTAGTCTCCCCAAACACCCATATTTCCAATTCCCTAGAACTGATCTAGGATAGAGCATTGCAATCTGCAGAATTTCAGTCGCCTCATGACATGCTTATTCTTGGCCAGGAATGTCCAGAACATCTCCATAAATCTCTTTCATGTCACATATGCTAAAATGAAAGAATATTTATCATTTCTCCCACCATTCTAGCTTAAATTTCTGCCTACCCTAAGGTATGACTTGTAAAGAAAGGAATATGGAAACATTATTATTTATTCAATATGTACCAGTTCCAGGCAAAAATCTAGACACTGGGATATAGTAATAAATGTTAAAAAAATTAAAAATTTGTATTCTTATAGAGTTATATCCTTTGGAGTATAGTATATTAAAAATACGTAAGTAAAACATCAAACAAATCATTAAACTAAAGCAAGAAAGGAGAAAAGTTATTCAGGAGGATTTACAGGTTTAAATGGAGTTTTCCAGGGAAAGATTCACGTAACATATAACGAGAACATAAAATTAAGCAAAGACCTCTGAGATGTAAGGGATTTTACATGCAGGTAATGAGGGGATGACTCTCCATGCAGAAAGCACAGCACATGCAAAGGCCCTGAGGTAGAGCTTCTTGCTGTGCCAAAGAAACAGCGATGAGGCTGATTTAACTAGAAAGTGAGTGAATGAGAGGGAGAATCTTAACCAAGACATTGTCAGAGGATGGGTGCCAAGCTACAGGGTCATTAAGGCCAGAGTAAATATTTTTCCTTGTACTTGGGCTGAAATGTGGAAGACACACACATCACACCTAAATACCTGTGCACCTCACACCTGCATGAGTGCGCACACGCATACACACATACACACACACCCCTCCCTGGGACAAGGAATACTTTTTCAAAGACAATGAGGTCCAACTCCACGTGTAAGAAAAATAACATTCCCCCAAAAAATGGAAACAAGAGTTACTACACAGCCCATTTATATTTTTAAAAGGAGAACTCCTAGACTTTTGGTCTGAAGCAAACTTCCCTAGCAGCTGTGAGGAGCCCCAGGTCTCATGTCCACAACATTCTGCAGCTCACAATGGGCCACCACCTAGAATAAATGGCGAGGACCCCAAAACAAACTTTTGCTCGCACCTCAGAATGAAGAGAGTGCTTACTGTTACACTAAGAAGAATGCCCCACCTTCATTAAGTTTGAGTCCTACGCTGTATCGAGCACTCTTTATATTAACAACAAAATATTTTTCAATACATTCAGCTATTGTATTCACTATAATAATGTAAAGTTACTAGTAATTGAGAAAATATATTGGGATACTAAAAGAGAACTCCTCCTAAAATAAAAAATAAAAGTAAAAAATATATAAATTAAAAGGGAACTACCCTGGAATTCTAGCGACTGAAATGGCCTTGACACTTGTCAGGTCAAACCTCACCTGTAAGAGTTGACAAGAGCTTCAGACTTGAGATTTCCTGCTTCCTTGCATCTCCTTCTTGCTGTTCTTCATGACAAGGTGGCTCTTTCACGGGCCTCACTTTCTCTGGTTCCTTCCTGCTCCAGGGCCTTCTTTCCTTCTTTTGAAGATAAGATACAAGATCACGTCTCCAGGTTTATCCATTCTTAGTGATACTTTCAGTTCTGTCTTCTTGATCTCTCTTCTGGTACTACTTCCAATTCCTTCTAAAAAGATAGTAAGTAGAAAGGCTTTCAAATTTTCTACACAATAAAGAGCTCTGTTATTTGTGTGTAACTTTTTTTTTTTTTTCTGCTGAAAAGGTTTCCGTAGTCCCCATATAGCGGATGACATCCGAAGGTACGGAAGGCACTCCTTCCTCACATTGCTATCAAGCGAACACTGCTGTGCCTGCTGCCCTTCGAGGCAACGTGTACCGACTGTCAGCTACTGCTGTCTACAGGGGTCCACGAGAAATGGTCACTTTCTCAAAGGGGTTCAGAATCTGGTGGTGCCGAGATAGGCATGTATGTAAATAAATGCATCCTAGTCAAAAGCATTCTGATAGAAATATGTCATGTGGAATCAGAGGAAAATCAAAGCAGCTTTCAGGGCAAGTCTGTGGTCAGATGAAACGTCTGGGCTGGTATCCCTCAGGCAGGGAACAGTCTCGGGGTGGGGGGGGGGGGTGGAAAGGCCACCAGGCAGACGGAAGAGCAAATGCGAAGGCAGAGGTGGGGATTAACACGACCCTTTGGTGAAGTTCAGTTGGCCTGGTGGCACCTGGAGCAGGGTGCGGTCAGGAAGGAAGAGATGGATGGGAACTGGCTCTGATGTCGACGGTGGAAAGCTTTGCGGGCTCAGCCAAGCAGCCCAGACTGTATCTGCTTGAAAAGGAGAGCTGTTGAGGAATGCGTGCAGAAGGAAGTATGGTGAGAGTCTCTGGGGATGGAGGCCGTCAGTAAGTGGCCACACTGTCCTAATGTACGAGAGGACCCGCGAGGCTGTGCTGCCCTTCTCCTAGCCCATCAACCCAGACGGCTGACCTTGATTTTTCTTTTATTCCATTACACTTCCAGTGACATACTTTTCAGAGAACTACCTTTTATTAAAACAAGATAAAATAAAATGGAGCACGTGTTTGTTCTATTTAAATACCCTTTTGAAATTAATGGACAATTATTAATATATAAGTATCTTATAGATGTGTGTGTGTGTGTGTGACACACACACACACACACACACACACACACACACACATATATATATATAGAGAGAGAGAGAGAGATTTATTTTAAGGACCTAACTCACACAATTATGAAAGCTGGTAGATCCAAAGTCTGAAGGGTAGGCCATCAGACTGAAGTCCCAAGGAAAGCTATTGTTCAGGTTGAAAGGTCAGCAAAATGGAGAATTTCCTCTTGCTGGAGATAGGGCAACGTTTTGCTTCATCAGGCCTTCAATTGATTAGATGAGGCCCACCAACATTACGAAAGCCTGTCCACGTTATGAAAGGCCATCCAGTTTCCTCCAAGTTCATTGGTTTAAATGGTAATCTCATCTAAGAACACCCTCCCAGAAACATTAAAAATAATGCTTGATTGAATCGCTGGGCTCTGTGGCCAGCCAAGATGACATAAAATTACCATCCCAAGAAGGGCAAAGAAGAATAGAGAGGAGTGTGGAATGCATCTGTGTGCGTGTAAGAAGCTGTAGCTTGTTGCCGAGCATGGACTGGACCTGACGTGCTCCATACATGAAGCACGATGGATATCCAAAAATCGGCAATGCATCCCAAAAGACCCCACAAAAACATACTATTATTTTATGTTTCCAGTTAGATTGAAGATTGACATAAAAGCCAACTTTCTCTCTCGATTCTCTGTGGATTCTGTGAAATGTACTATCCCTAGACTCACTTTCCACGGCATCCAGGAAAATATTTCGGTGTGGCTGTTCAGAACATGCAAACTTTATACGTTACGTCCATGTGAAATAAATGATTTTTTGCAACCTTAACAGATCATAAAAAGTGCCATGGGAAGGATTCGGCTATGACATCCCGCCAGGCCGCACTCCAGTCCCCTGTCATATACTGGCATGGCCCATGTGGCTTTAAACCACTTTTTAAGCTATATTTAGAGCTTCTCAGGATATAAAAATTTGATCATACATTCCTTTATTTTTATGCTCGATTTCCCACTTCATCCCCTCTCACTTACTTTCCACTTCAAGTAATGCCTCCTGTCAGAGTCGGTTGTGTCTAAAGCTTTCCTCCCTGTTCTCTGAGGCACAAGCGTGCTCCCAGCTAAAGCCATCTTCCTTTCTTCCCGTCAGGTTGTCTGACCCATGAGAACTCAAGCTCTTGCAAGGACGGGAAGAGTTCAGACCTTAGTGTCGTGGTTTCCACACTCCAGGTCCTCCCTGGAGACAAGGAGATGACTGAGAAAACCCACCGCCCACACCCTCACTGTGCCAACAAGGCCATTTGGACATTTTTCAAGAGAAAACTGGAAAAGTATTTGTTTGTGGGAGAAAGTTTCCTGTACCCAGACTGACATGCTGGAGGATGGGAGGTCTTGGAGCAGCACGTGTAGAGGGGGTGAAAGAGTCTTCTGGAATAAGAAATCATTTAAGAGGAGAAGTGAAGGGAGGGCATGATCTGCGGCCCAGCCATGGCACACTTAGCATCTGGATTAGGACAAGAGCCAGCCTTCGGGAGGGTCAGTGGTGCAGTGGCCTTACCTTGCTGTACCTTGGTGAACTCAGGAGCAGATTTCACCTTTCTTTGATTTGAGACTATGTGATAGTCAGTTAGTGGGAAAGATGAAAGTAAAATTATAATGGTACAAAGGATTTTCACAATGGTTTGAGAAGAAAAGACCTGTGAGATTGCAGAAAACCGCAGAGGATACAGGACAAGACGATTTCTGTTAGTTAAGTAACATCCTGCCTGATGAAGACAAAGGCATTCTGCCAGCTTCTGTTCGAGACTTTAGGGGGAAATGATTTTTCTTATTCAATATAATCATTTTCAAGATTCCTTGACTATGAGGACATGTTTCGAAACGATTTTTTTTTTTAAATAAAGCCCTTTTAAAAGTAGATAAAAGGTGAGTTGATGCCTGAATTGTTCTTCGCCTCTCCCCCTTAATTCTTGTGGAAAGTGGTGCTGATTCAGAAAGTGACTAAATATATCTATCTGCTGGGGGAAAAAATGCCAAGAAATTGCCATCAAATTCCTAGTGCTTTAATTTAAAAAATAATTAAGGGACTATAACCTTTTTGGTATTTCCACCTTTTCATCTTTTAACTTGACCCCTTTAAATGGAATTATATATAAATTACTGAGACTCAGGACATTTTTTTCCAAATTCACAAAAGCCCAATAAAATCGTCAAAACTCATGACAGCTGACCCCATGATAATTGTGGAACCAAAATCAAATGATCTTCGGGTAAGGAAATTTTAGAAATGTATGACCATGAATGATAATTTCCCTTTGGCTCAATTTGCTCCCAGTGCTGCACAGGGGAACAGTGTATTGAGAAGGGGCCATGTTTGGAAGAGCCCCATGGTGTTTCTCCCCAGCTCCCGGTGCATTGATTCTGTGAGTTTTTTCACGAGAGAGCTAGTCACTACATCATCTTTATCTTCATTTATTTCTATTTAACTGAAGGAAAAGGAGCTCCTCTCCATTGCATCAAAAGTAACACCCCATCCTACAGGAAAAAAGTGATGTAAAGTGATAAAGAAATCATTTTTGAAAATTTCAATAGATCTTTCCTGTTAATGATCCGATGAAAGCAACATATCCTTTCCCCCATCTCTCTCTCTCACCCCCGTCTCACTCGTGCTTCTGAGTGAGTACTTGGCTCAGTCCCTGACCTTAAGCAAGAAAGAAATCACTACCAGCAATGGGGAGCCATGTCCCTGCCCGAGAGGGAACATGCTCTTAAACCAACACCAGAGGGGAAATTGTAACTTAGCGTTGCGATTACCTGACTTCCTATGATGGTCTTTTCGTGACGCATAGCCACATATTATAAGTTCTTTTCTAAATTCATAGCTCAGCTCCTGCTTTCTAATTTTATGTAGCTAATATCCTCACACTATTCAAGGACTCTTCATTCCCTCCGTCACTTTTAGAAAGAAAAGGAAATTATTGTAATAAGGAGAGTATTCTTTAAGGAACCTAATCAGTTAGATGGTGAAGAGATTTAAAAGCAAATTCAAAGACTTGGAAAGTAATAAAAAGAAGAAGAAATCTTCAGAAATAGGTATTGCATCCCTGATGTTGTCTTAGAGTGTCTCAGTTAAGGAAATGGATTAATCAGTAGAGTGCATTAAGTGGAATCAACTGACATGATTTCTAGTCTGAGGATAAATGTGAAGAAAAAGAAAAAACAATACAAAAACCGCTGCAAGGCCAACCTTTATTTGTTTGGAGAGTTTTGCTAAGAAGGAACAACTGTAAAAACATCTGAAGGCAGCTGGTACTACATTTCCATCACCACAGGGCAGCTGAGATTCATCCAAGCATCTCTTCGAGGACATCAAAAAAGGATGAGCCTAATTGCTTTAGCCTTGGCTGGTTAAATAGTTAAGTGCAGGGCTGGCTCTCACTGGGTGCGAGGGAAATCAGTGATCGTGTGATGAGATTGAACAAGAACATCCTGATAGAGCTTCCCTTCCCAAAAGCTCTCCCGGGGGTGCAGCGTGAGACGGGGTCAGCTCGGGATGCTCTAACTCGGCAAAGAGGAGACGCTTTATGGTCCGACGCTTTTAAAGACTGCAGAAGACGTTTATTTTTCTGAAACCTAACCCTTTTGGGGAAAGTGAAGCTTCTAGATTGAAGGAAGGCAGTATTCTTTCAGATTTAAGCTAAACAAAGCACTGTCTTTTAAGACAAATTTGGCCCATCATACCTGTGAAATTGACTGCACTTACTTATTTTGCTAGAAATTAGTTGCTACTGTTCACTGATTTTTTTTCTATTCCGTTTTCCTTCCTCAGTGTTCTTGCAGATGTTAGTCTAGTTGTGGCCATACAGAGCATGCCTCCTTAGGGCTTATCCCCCCTACGTTTCTACTGTGATGTCCCTCCTCTGTTCCTTTCCCAATACAGTGGTCAATTTGAACAGAGAACTCCACAAACGCACCTGAGAAAACCGGAGAAACCACCACCATCAAAGTGCTGTGACCAAAAACACTTCACCTTGGACCATTCATTTTCTCCAGCTTGTCACCTCCCTCAAAGGTGAAATTCTCTTTTGGATAATGCTAGTGAACGATGTCTCTCTAAGATGTGGCATCTACCTACTAAGTGTAATTTGGACCCATCCACCTTATTATAACGATGTCCTACTAATACTTCCTTTTCATGCTGTTGTGTGTGTGTGCAGAAACAGTCATGTAATGCTATTATTTTACTGTACCACTGTTCCTAAGAAGGGCAGAAAAGAAATAAGCCATCATTTGTTCATTTTGGATAAACGTACTTCTCCTTACCACAGATGGAATTAAATATCAGCACTTAATTAATTTCCTTGGACACAAAGATAAAGTTCATTGTAAAGACTTCTGAGTGAATCCAGAAGAGAGATAGAAGAAAGAATTTCCATTTTTTGCTAATGGAAGACAAAGGGTTTACCCAAAGACCACCTCTAAAGGAGAAGAGATCTAGACCCATGGATGATGTCAAGATTTCTGAAATCCCTAAAGTGGAAGATAAAATCTGCTAATCATGTACATTTTCTACGAAAATATTTCATCAGATTTTCAAATAACTCAAAAAGCTTCAAAGTAACTCTGAGGGAAAGCTGTTAGAGTCTATTATTTTTAAGAACTACAATTTAACCCTGAAGGGAATCTGGGAAGCAGTCATTACATGAGTAGATCCTACAATGCTCCATAACATACAGACATGCCCTGACTTACAGGCAAAGGAGTAGGGTGTAAATGGCTCCTGGCATGAACTGCCCATGAAGAAGTTGCCAGCGTCCTGTTTGCAGGCTGGTCCACTTGGCTTCCTGTGAGAAAAGCAAAGGCACTGGTTAGCTATCATCATCATGTTGAATATTACCTCCCTCATACTTATTTATCTAATAACCAGAAGTTTGTCCCTTTAGACCACCTGCCTCCAGTTCCCCTCCACATCCCCCTGCCTCCTCTGGTAACCAAATGTCTGATCTCTTTTCTTTTTTAATAAGTTTGGCTTTTTTTAAAAAAATTAAGATTCCACATAGAAGTGAGATCATACAGTATTTGTCTTTCTCTGACTTATTTCACTTAGCATAACGACCTCAAGTTTTATCCATGCTGTTGCAAATGGTAGGATTTCCTTATTTTTCATGGTTGAATAATATCCCATTATATTTATATACCAAGGCTTCTTTACTCTCTCATCCACTGATGGGCACATAAGTAGTTTCCATGTCCTGCTATTATAAATAATGATGTTATGAACATGGGGTTCTATATATCTTTTTGAGTTAGTGTTCTCTTCTCCTTTGGCTATATGCCCAGCAGTGGAATTGCTGGGCCATGTGGTAGCTCTATTTTAAGTTTTTAAGGAAACCTCATACTGTTTTCCACCAATTTACATTCTACAAATTTACATCCCCACCAACAATGCACAAGGGTTGTCCTTACTCCACATCGATGCCAAAATTTTTCTCTGTCTTTTTGGTAATAACCAAAGGAGAAGGAGAGACATGACATCTCATTAAGGCTTTAATTTGTATTTCCCTAATGACTAGTGATGTTGAGCACCTTTTTATGTACTTGTTGGTCTTTTGAATAATTCCTTCAGAGAATAGTCTATTCAGCCTTTCTGCCCAATTTTAATTAGATTATTATCATTAATTTTAATTTCTTGAAAATTTATTTATTTATTTATTTATTTATTTAAGAGAAAGCATGAGTGGGGGTGGGCAGAAGGACAGAGGAAGAGGGAGAAGCAGGTTCTCCGCTGAGCAGGAAGCCTGATGCAGGATTCATATCCCAGGACCCTGAGATCATGACCTGAGCCAAAGGCAGGCACTTAACTGATGGAGACACACAGATGTCCCTTCTAATTATTTTTGTTATTATTATTATTGTTATTGAGTTCTTCATACATAAGTCTTTTATGTTTTCGGTGTTAACCTCTTACTAGATATACGGCTTGCAAAAAAGTTTTCCCATTCCACAGTGTGTCTTTTCACTTCGTTGATGGTTTATTTTTCTGGGTAGCTTTTTAGTTTGATTTAGTCCTGCTTGTTTATTTTTTATTTTGTTGCTGTTCTTTAAGTGTCATACTGAAAAACTCATCAGTAAGACCCATGTCAAGGAGCCTTATTCCTGTTTTCTTCTCAGAGTTTCATGGTCTCTGGTCTTACATTTAAGTCTCTAATTTATTTTGAATTAATTTCCACGAGTGGTATAAAATATGAATCCAATTTTCTCTCTTTTACATGTGAATATCCAGTCATTCCAGCACCATTTATTGAAGAAACGGTCTTTTATCCAATGAACATTCTTGACTCCCATGTCAAATATCGGTTGACCGTTTATGTTTGGGTATATTTCTGGGCTCTTGATTCTGCTCCATTGGTGTATTTGTTTTCATGCCAGTACCATACTGTTTTGATGACTGTAGCTTTACAATATAGCTTGAAATTAGGAAATGTCTTACTTCCTACACTGTTCTTCTTTTTCAGGATTTCTTTGGGTATTGGGGGCCTTTTGTGATTCCATAGAGTACTTAAGACTGTTTTTCTAATTTTGTAAAATATGCCATTGAAATCTTAATAGGGACTGCATCGAATCTATAGATGGCTTTAGTAGTATTGGCATTTTAATGATATTAATTCTTTCATTCCATATAGAATATAGAATGCCTTTCCATTTATTTGTATTTTTTTCAATTTCTTTCAGTCATATTTTGTGGTTTTCAGCAGAGAGATCTTTCACTCCTTCAATTATATTTAGTTTGAAGTATTTTGTTGTTTTTGATGCTATGGTAAATAGGATCAATTTCTTTATTTCTTTTTCAGGAATTGTATTGCTAGTACATAGAAGCATTACTGATTTTTGTATATTAATTTTGTATCCTGCAACTTGACTGAATTTGTGGATTAGAGCTGATAGTTTTTTGGTTTGGTCTAATAGTCTTTAGGCTTCTCTTTTTTTTTAAAGGATTTCATTTATTTGTAGAGAGAGAGAAAGTGATAAGGACAGAGATAGCAAGAGAAGCATGAGCTGGTTGGAGAGGGAGCTGAGCAGGAAGCCTGACGTGGGCTGAATTCCAGGACCCTGGGATTGTTACCTGAGCTGAAAGCAGATGCTTAATCACCTGAGCCACCCATGTGCCCTTCTTTAGGATTTTCTGTGCATAAGTTATGTCCTCTGCAAATAAAGACCATTTCATTTCATCCTTCCTAATTCTGATACCTTTTATTTCTTTTTCTTGCCTGATTGCTCTGGCTGGGACTTCCTGTCCTACACTAAAAATGAGTGGTGAGAACAAGCACCCTTGTCTTGTTCCTGATCTTAGAGGAAAAGCTTTCAATCTTTCACCAGTGGTTATTATGTTAACTGTAGGCTTGTCATATATGACCTTCATCATACTGAGAAATGTTCCTTCTATGCCTAATCTGTTAAGATTCTTTATCATAATTCATTGATGAAGTTTGTCAAATGCTTTTTCTGTGTCTATTGAGATGATTGTAAGACTCTTGGACTCCATCCTGTTAGTGGATGCATCACGTTGATTGATTTGCATATTGATTTGTGTTGAGCCATCCTTTTACCCCAAGGATGAATCCTAGTCGATCATACTGAATGGTTCTTTAAGTGTGCTGCACATTCGGTATGCTAGTGTTTTATTGATGATTTTTCATCTCTATTCATCAAGGATATTGGCCCATAGTTTTCTAGTAGTATCCTTTTCTGGTTTTGGTATCAAGATAATGCTGGCCTTGTAAAGTGAGTTTGGGTGTGTTTCCCACTCTTCAAGTGGGTTGTTCAGAACACTGGTGTTTAATGGGTGCTATTTCCTTGTCAAATTTCTTGTTTTGTTCATGCATCATTCTCCTATTTCATATAGTTGTCTGTGTTTTCTTGTAGTTCACTAAACTTCCTTTAAAGGATTATACTGAATTCTTTATCTGACAGTTCATAGATTATTTTTTTTTTTAGGGTCAGTTATTAGAGCTTTATTAGTTCCCTTTGCCGGTCTCATATTTACCTGACTTTTTGTGATCCTTGATTCCTACATCCGTATCTGTGCGTTTAAGTAATGAGCCTCCTCTCTCAGACTTTACAGGTTTACGCTGGCAGAGACAATTCTTCACTCATCAGCTCATTTTGGGTTTCTGGGTGTTCTGATGGTCATGTTTTTGGGCTGGTGGAGCCTGCTGTTATGGTCTATTTGAGGTAAGGCAACAGTTTGAACTCTCAGGATGGGGATGGAAGTGTGTGCCACTGGCTGCTGACAGTTGGATGGGACTATTGACTTGGTTCTCCTCCCAAGTGAGGCTATAGGATGGGCTCCACGGTTGTGTGACTTCTCTGGTCAGGCTTTCAAGATGGCTGGGACTGGGCATTATATTCAGAAGTGCATGGGCCAGTGAATTAGCTCACCCAGTTCAGGGTGATCTGACAGGGTAGCAGGCCAGTACTCAGGGCCTATACAGCTCATTGTTTGGCGACCTGAATCAGGCCTGTGTGTGTAATGAATTTCCTGGTTGGGAGGGCACTGGTTTGGGTTTGCAGGCAGGGGAAGTCATAGGCTTTCTGTTCAAGTGCCATGTGCATAAGGCTGTTGCATGGGTGTTGCCGTGTGCCATGGGCTCTGGTGAGGTTCCTTGGTTGGACAGACTCCAGAAAGCTGGAATCAGAGATGAGTGGGGCGATGACTCAGATTCTCTGCCTGGCTGCTGAGGGAGAAACAGTTCTGAAACAGGAAGGACTCTTGGATTATTGTCTTCACTCAAGCTGAGTGACCCTATCCCCGCCTTACCCCATCCCAAGTTTTCTGACCAAACAGAGCCACTGGCTTTGCTCTCCCAACTGTCAGCGCTGTCTGCTCTTCAGGTGCCCCAGCTCAATCCAGGGGTTTCCACCAGCCCTTCTGGTCTGATGGGACCGGCGGAAGCTCTGTCCAGCAGGTGGGGCTGTGTCTCAGCACCAGGCAGGAGCAGAGACCGGAGAGGTCACCCCAGCTACTCTCGACCTCCCAAATGGGCTGGGTAGGAGAGGACAAGAGCCACCCTCAGGCTGGGCTATGAACGAACCCCCTGCCGTGTGTTGCACAGCAAGCCTCCACACCCAGCACCGCCTTTGTTCTTGGGACAATCAGCTCTGCCTCCCCGGCTCACAGCCGGAGCACCCCTGGGCCACACAGCTTCCAGGAGTGGTCACTAGACTTCTGGTCACATGGGACTGGAAGACCCTCTCCACAGCACTGGTGCTTGACGCAGCACCTTGCCAGGACATGGAAAAACAAGTCTCTGGGGCTGGCAAAAGTCTTTGTCCGATGATCCAAATAAGGCAGATCTGCACCCTGCTAAGTTCTCTGGTGCATCCTTCTTGTGATTCTGCAAGTGAGCAAAACCACTGGTCGGGGTTACTACTGGGGCCCTGCAGGTGTGGACTCAGTATTCCCAGCACCATGTGCAGGCGGTTGCAAGAGCTCCCTCCTTTCCTATCACAGTCCGATTCCCAGCGGCTGGGCCCTGAGAGTCCCCTGTAGTCTCCATGGTGGGAGATCAGAGCACAGGCTCCCACAAAGTGACCCACAAAGCTGAGGAGGGGCTGATTTCCCCACTGGTTCTCTCTTCCCACCAGAGGAACCGGAGGTGCAGGACGGGCCTCTCCGCACGGTGCAGGGCTGTCCTGGAGGAGAGGCAATGCCCTCCAGAGCAGCCTCTGCTCTTCCCCTTCCGATGCGATCTGTCTTGGTCCCTAAAGTTCAGGGGGTGCTTCAGCCCCACCCCGGTTCTAGGACTCTCTCGGTGGTGTCACAAAGTGGGGCAAAGTCAGGAACCACCACGGTGGCCACCTTGGTGACGTCACTCTCATTGGATATGTAATCCACTAGGTAAAACATATACTTGTAGAAACACATGTATTTTCACTTATTTGCATGTACATCGACAGTGATAAATCAACAATTACATTTATGATTATTTCTATTTCTGATTCAAATGCATGGGACATGTGTTGTGAATGAAGATGCTAATTGAGAGAACTAGAGACTAATAATAGATTGACAGAGCATCTCCAAAAGGAAATCTCTTTGCTTTCAGGTACAACCATCCGAAGACACAATGGAGGAAGAGTCTGGAACAGAGACAAACTGGATTTGATGAAGGTAAAGGAAGAGAAAGAGAGGAAGGGAGTAAAACTTGTTCTTGTCTTCACAGGGTCATCGACACTGATGAACAGTATTACCAGGACTAGGGGATTCCGGGGATGGCATAGATGCGGTGACCTGCCCGTAGGGGGCACGCCCTTCTCAGACGACGTCCATGCTCAAGGCAGCTTTCTCATCTTCAGGCTGGAAGTGCTACTGATATCATGACCGTTTCCCGAAGCCATTAGGTAGAACCCAGTCCCAGAGTCACACCCCGTTGACACGCTTCCAAAGCTAGTGTATTGTTTGTGACAGAATCCAAGTTTTTACCCGCTCCCTATATGTAGGAGAATTCTACTTGAGAGAGGAGATATTATAGGTAAGTAAGGAAATAGGACCCATGCACGGATGGTAAAAGTGTAACAGTTAGGTCAGCAGTTCAAGGTTTGGGTTTCTCATTAGAGCTTTTTTCAATCATGTTCCTTAGATAAAGTAACAATGGAAAAAATACGAATGACAATGACTAATAGCACCACCAGCGGTCATCACCAAGGAAAACTGGCAAGGATGACTAAGGACGGATGTAAAAAACTGCGCAGTTTTCATGGGACCTGAGCTGGACCCAGGATCCTGTCTAGAAATATACGTGCGGCCGATCCCACGAGGTGTCCTGCCAGCTATGTCTCCTGGTGGGAAAAGACACAGAAAGACTCTGATCCAGATAAAACTGAAGGGAAATTAGCAACAAACTAGAAGGAGTTCACAACAAGGGGGTCTCACCACAGCCTGAGATAACTCTGCCATCGTATCCTAACGTCAAACAAATTGTAAGTGTTGAAAAGTTTAGTTAAATTTATCGAGAGTTCTAATTAAGAATATTTTAATTTTGTCTGCTTTTAGCGTCTAAGTATTCTCAGGTGGGAGCAGATTTCCATGTGTCAGTTAAAAACACAGAGCTGATGATTCTCCCCCTTACAAAGTCTGGTACAGAAAACACCCCTGTGGTTGCAAATACCGTGTCTAACACACTCCCCAAAGGCTCACCTTGTCGGCTGTGCGTTATCACTCAAGCTCATTTATACCTCCTTTGAACACCAAAACCTTAATATTTGGGGGTGAGGGAGGTAGTTAGGGTGAGCAGTGTCTGAATATTTGTCATCTTGTTTAAAGGGTGACAGGTGGATGAAATCACCATAGTGTAAGATTATCGTAAGTCAGAGCAGGAGGCTGGCTGGCTCAGCTTCTCCGTGTTGAACATCTAGTTTGAAACTCCTAGTTCTAAGCTCCGTTCTTAAATTCCCTACGAACACCAGACATGGTGCCATTTTCCACTTTATCCAAGTTCAGTTAAGGCTCAAACGTGGACCTCTCTAATTACATTTGTTTTTTCTCTTAGCAACCATGTTACTGGTATTTAGGATTCACTGCATTTTTTGTTTTGTTTTGGCTGCAACAACTCTTCCAATGTTGTGATCGAGGCCCCACAAAATGAACTCTTTTCTGGAGTCTGATCTCCAGTTTGTCTGGGTAATACTGTCTGAAACACAGACACATTAGCCTTCGAAGGATAATATTTGCATTTCATTAAGACTGAGGAGAAGATAACATTTTTATAACGTGCCGGAAATATAGCAGTGACTATGACCTGACCTTTGCTCTTGCAAAGGCTTTATAATTCCCTGCTGGAGACAGGCATGGGATTCATTCCACGGGGCAGAGGGTGGCGTGGGGCTCCACAGATGCTCACAGAAAACCGGGCAGAGAAGTAGATCATGGAAACAAGTGCAGGCCAGGCTCATGCGTGAGGATACTTGGGAAAGCCTGGCAGAAGAGTTAGCCTTTAGACTGAATATTGAAAAGGTGGGCATTTTGTGCTGGAAGGGCTATGGGAGGACACTGGGGGCAGACAGAAGGGAGGGAAGAAACGTACTGATAAAGACAGCTAACCCCGGAACATGTCTTCTGAACCCAAGCCCATTCTAAGGGCTTTAACTATTGCCTTGTTTAATTTTGCCAACAACCCAGTAAGGTAAGTGCTACTTGCCCCCACTTGATAGATAAGAAAGCCTGGAGACATGGACAGAAATTTTCTCAAGTTTACAAAACCCCAAAGTGGTGAATGAGAGGCTGGACCCAGGTGGACACTTTCCAGGGTCCGTGCATGTGGTTAAGGAGCAACAGGATGGTGTGAGCAGACATTAGATGCGTATGAAGAACGGGACAACCAGATGCGCGAGGACACTCGTGTGGTGTGCCTTGTCTCATCCTCAAGCTAAGGAGCTTGGAATTTATCCAAATGGAATTGATGGAGAATCACTACAAAATCTTAGAGCAAGAGAATTCAGTGTGTTCTAGAAAGATGGTTCTAGGGACACCTGGATGGCTCAGTTGTTGAGCGACTGTCTTTGGCTCAGGTCATGATCCCAGGATCGTAGGATCAAGCCCCACATCGGGCTCCCTGATCGGCGGGAAGCCTGCTTCTCCCTCTCTCACTCCCCTTGCTTGTGTTCCCTCTTGTGCTGTGTCTCCTTCTGTCAAATAAATAAATAATCTTAAAGGGGAAAAAAGGGGGGGGGGCATCTGGGTGGCTCAGTGGGTTTAGCCTCTGCCTTCAGCTCAGGTCATGATCCCAGGGTGCTGGGATCGAGCCCTGAATTGGGCTTTATGCTCAGCGGGGAGCCTGCTTCTCCCTCTCTCTGCCTGCCTCTCTGTCTACTTGCGATCTCTCTCTCTGTCAGATAAATAAATAAAGTCTTAAAAAAAAAAAGAAAGAAAGAAAGAAAGAAAGAAAGAAAGAAAGAAAGAAAGAAAGAAAGAAAAAGAAAAATGGTTCTGGCAGCCTCTGTGGATGGGACCAAAAGAAAGGGGAGAAGTTACAGGACAATTGTAAAGGAAGAGCCAGGAGACACAGGTCTAAGAAAGTCACCCATCAAGCCCAGCTATCTCCTCTGCAGAGTTAGTGAGGACCAAGGAGCCATAGCTTCAGGAGAAGACATCCTGGTGGTGGTGTCCTTTGGAACTTACCTGAGTAGGTAAGAGAGTTACCGTGGGTGGGGATTGTGCTTATTAAGATCCCTTACTGCGGAGGGAGAAAAGAAGAGGCTCATCTTGTCCCCACCCCCTGCTCACGTGTCCTCACACTCTCCTGGCATCTCTCCCCCTGCCTCTGTCCCTCACTCCTCTCCCTAACTTCTAAGCAGCCCCTTTATTCACGAAATAAAATGAACAGACTCACTCTGACTCCTAGTCACTTCCTAGCTCCCACCTTTAGCTTTCATCCCCTTCTCAGCCAAGTTGCTTGCAAGTGATAAAAGTGACATCTTCCTCCTCTCCCTTCCCTTCCTCACCTCCCGTGCGTGTTTCTACCAACCACCATCTGCGCTCTGCCTCCTCGATGCCACAGAAATGACTCTGGCAAAGGGTAGCGAATTCGTCGTTCTCATCAGAGCTCCTAGGCACCCTCCAGCTCTTATCTTCCTGGGTCTCCACAATCAGTATTCTAGAACTCTCCTTGGCCATACTTCAATCTCCTTTCCAAAGTACACATGTATTCAGTAGTATTTTTTTTTAATTATGGCACTCATAGGTGAATCTTTAAAACTTCAGAGTCAGACTCAATTGGAAGTTGTTTTGTTTGTTTGTTTGTTTGTCCGTTTGACTTTCAACAAATTCTATGTCTTAGAAATACAGCTTTCTCTCCTCTTTACTGGGAATGTCCTTATGCCATTTCACAGTTTTGGTAGAGAAAAAGCTACCTAAGAAAAGAAATTCGTCCACCATCTCAGTGGACATAGCCTAATGGATGTTCTCCCTTTGTGGGGTGACATGCCTCCCTCTCTCATTCTGGAGATGATTCACAATGATGCTATGGTATTGTACCCTCTTCTGTGTCCTCTGGGACCCTGAGAAGGGCGTTATCTCTCTACCTTAACAAACAAAGAAAAGTATGGACTACGAAGCATTAAACCATTCTCAAGGGGAGCTTCCCTCTACTTGCTCCGAGGGGTACTGCCCTATTCATGAACCATTGAACCAAACCAATTAGAGTTTCCAAAAAAATTCCCAAAGCCTGACCAATAGATACAGAGTGAAAACTTCCTTACAACAATAGTTCCTCCTCATTAAACAATGTATGGAAACTCTCTGTAGAAAATATATGGATCAAGCATCATAACCCTATACCCCCTTTCCCGAGTTTATCAACTCCTGATGAAGTTTCCAGATAAACAGACACTGTTTCACGACAAATGGTCCCTGTAGAAAGATTGTAGAAGGATTCGCCTGCACCGTTGGGATGATGACATTATTCCCTTATGATCCTTCTTCTACACACCGTTTTTCTACCTCATGTTGGGATCCTCCTTTCCACACTCTCAAAACTGGCATTCCCGGGGTTTTTTCCTTGGCCTGTTGGTCTCCTTTCTCTCATCGTCCTGGGTGATCTTGGTATTTCTGAGGTTTTGGTGGGATGTGCAGACTGGCATTCACAACCCTGCCCTGTCTCTCTACCTTTCTCTCTACCTGTGCTCAGCAGATATCCAGACAGGCTATGGGCTTCCCACTGGGCTTATCCCATGTGGACATTGTACACTGGACATGTGATCTCCACAACTTCCCATCAGAACTGGTACCCTTCATATTCCCCCACTCTTGAATCTTAGTACTCTCAACAAGCCAATCGCTCAAGCCAGAAATTTTAGAGTATTCCTAGGTAACTCTCCCAAAATGAACACTTCGTTAACTATGCATATATCCCTTATCCCGGCCCTCCAGGAGAAGTCCTTCCTCACAAATTTGTTTCCTACTCTTCCTGGGTCAACCTCTAACTCTAAGGTCAGAGCATGGGGAGACCCACTAGCCTATGCATAGGAGAATATGGAGAAAGGGAGCATTTCTCTTAAAGGTAGTGGACATATTTTTGTAGCCTTATGTCTGGGATCTTTTTCAATCACCATACCATGTAGGGAAATTTGTGAGCAAAAATACTTGGATTCGATATGCATATTCTATTGATATTAGCCAAGGCCCAAAGAGATTAAAACTACAGTTTAAGAAGAAAACACATGAGATGGGCGCCTGGATGGCTCAGTGGGTTAAGCCTCTGCCTTCGTCTCAGGTCATGATCTCAGGGTTCTGGGATCGAGTCCCGCATTGGGCTCTCTGCTCAGCAGGGAGCCTGCTTCCTCCTCTCTCTCTGCCTGCCTCTCTGCCTACTTGTGATCTCTCTCTGTCAAATCAATAAATAAAATCTTTTTAAAAATAAATAAACAAATAATAAGAAGAAAACACATGAGAAATAGGACAGCAAGTTCATCCATCAGAGAAGGAAAACAAATCCATAATTACACCGGTAGTTCACCTTCTGCATGACTTGCCTGACTCTACTGTTAATTGGGTCAAATACATAAACTATAACATCAGTCACTTTACTAGAGGGAGGAAAATTCTCCCAGGATATATTCTACTTAACCAATATGTCACCCTGAAGCAGAACAATTCCCCCGTATCTATTCATGTCAAGTCAACTTACCAGGTCATCTCGTTTTGATTCCTCATATGGATTCCCTACAAAAGAGCCCTTCTCCGCCCCCAAAGGGAGAACAGTACAACTGAACAAAAGCAGGGTGGTAAAAAGAAGAGCCTGCCTCCCACCCAGAGATACGAATGGGATTCAGTCGCCTGCAAGATACCCATGACTTTGCTTCCAAATCGGTAAACCTGAAATGTGTGTGTCTGTAACTTACTTCGTCCTGGGAGCCTAACTGTCACTTGGCCCATTCAACTAAGTATAAACCTTGGAAATGATTTAATGGGTCCCCCTTACAAGTCCCGCCCATTGCTGATGCAAATGAACAAGATTTCATTTTCCATTGATCAAAACCATTAACTCATTCAATACATCTATAAATTGGCCATGGGTTTTCACAGATGGAAATGACTCATCCAAAACAATCACAATTCTGAATTTGAAATTGAGCCCCAAGCTACTCCCCTTGCCCCGCCCACGGCCAGCCCCGATCAAGATCAAAGATCAAAACAGATCAAGCTGTTTTGGAGTTCCCGTGGTAAATGCAAGGAAATTTTACCTCTTTCCCGTGATGACCTCTGGCATTTTCTACACTTGGGAGGAGGGGGAAGAAGGGAAAAAACTCAAATTGTGTTCTACCGATACGTGCCTCCATGTGATTGCATCTACGGCTGCGGGACTGGCTTCATGGGTGAACTTTCTCTACTGTGGGAGTTGGGGGGGCAGTTCTGAGAATGAGCTCGGGAGAGAGCAGGGTTTCAGAGTGTGATTCACCACCATGTTCAAAGGATGGCACCTGCTTTTTAGAAAGTTATCCAGTACGTTGTGTGTTGTCTTTTGTAAGAAACTAGTCCTGAAGAGGCAAACGAGGAGCTAAAAAGGCAAACTGACAGAAAGATATTTACATGTTTGACTTCCATGCTACCCCATCTGCAAATCAACCATTGTGGCAATCTAGTCCTTGAAGATACCAAACAGCCGTATGTGTTGGCTGAGACAACTTGCGTTTAGAAGTGTTCCAAACTGAGAGCTGAGTACATGCTCGCAGGTGTCCTTAAGCCCCAGCTCTCTGGGATACAAGCTGACATTTGCCCAGAAAAGCTTTAGACTGTTTAGTGAAACTCAAAATAGTAACATAAATATTGACTTAAAAAAAAAAAAAAAAAAGAAGAAGAGAGAGAGCCCTTTAGGTCTCCTGGTTCATCCCCAATGGGTTCTCGGTGTTTTTTAGGACTACATTTAGGATGGCAGATAATGCACTGGTGATAAAGCTTTTTATTAATAAATAATTCAGTAGCCAGTGAGTGTAAAAACATCATTTGTATTGTGGCTGAGCGTCTTGTTTTCTAATTATCAAGCGCCGGGAAGGCCTGCCGCTCCGGGCCCCGTGATTTCACCAGGTTTGTTCTGCGGTTCCCCATTGTCGCCCTTGAAAAGAACATTCCCACAGAGCGGGCTCTAAAGACAATAAACATCATATGTAAAAAGAAATGACATAATCTTCGGCGCTGATAAGAGGCTTTTCCCAGGAGCTGCGTGGGACTGCAGGGGAGGGCCTGCCCAGGCCAGTCGTCTGCTCTGGGTGCCTGGAAGGAAGTGTCCACACAGGCCCACAGGCCGTTTACTGGGGCCAGAAGTGGGCAGGTCCCTCCCTGCCTCTGTGAAAATCAATCCCAGGAAGTCTGATGCCATGGAACGGTTTCCTGTCCACTGTGTGGGAAATTTAACCGAGTGCAAACGGCCAGCAACAATGGGACAATATATTATAATAAACAGGAAAGATAGCATTGGCCACGGAAATCAATGCTGGGGTTCATGAGGCATTCATAAGATTGACAAGTGAATAAATTAAAACCAAAAGGTTAGGACATTGAAAGAGAAGTTAATTTTATGTCTGCCCTGGAGCTCCCCTTTTCAGACTCAAATTAAGACTGTGTATAATAAAATGAACATAAAGTCTTAGATGTACAAAAAGGACTTCGTTAAGACCTACATCATCAGAAAACCAGAGAGCCTTTCACAAACCTCCCCTCGCTTCTATAGTCGGTGCTCATGGTGCATTAAAACCCCCTCGACAGCGTGACCAAAGACTTATTTAAACGAGTTTCTTGCTTTAAATAAACCTGCTCTCAGCAACCAACTGTTCATCCAGGAAGTGATGTGACACCCGAGTACACTGAAGAAGTTTACTCAACCAGAACCAAATGGAAATGTGTGCAACTCAGCTCTTTTTAAAGGACCCGAGGAAAAGCCACAAGAGATCCTCCAAAACCCCCAGTCATTATAGTGAACAGAACACAACCAAGCCTAAGACAGACCTCGGCTCCACCAACAAGGATCCATCCATGACCATGCCATCGTCGCATCCCTTTCTAAAGATGCTTTAACGTTCGTGTGTGTGTGTTTTAACAACAAAATGACTTTAATTAGATTTCTCCACTGAACCCTGGTTTTGCAATAACGTGTGTGACACACCAAATTCTTTCTCCTAATTTCTATTAAAGGCAGAACGTTGCTCAGCAGACAAAGCAATAGGCTGGGGATTTTGAGACAATTAATTCCAATCCAGACGTGGCCACTAACTCCCATTCGATCACGGCTGCTTGGACAAGTAAGCACGAACCCACTGCGTCCTTTATGAACGTTTGTTTTAAGTTATTACAAAGCCTGGAACGGTTTGGCGGCCGTTGCTAGTGGGCAGTGGCACCTCATCTAGTATTTTGAAGCTGTGTCTCAAGTGTGCCCTGCGACGTGTTGTGTCGGCTTCAAAGACGTTCCCCTGCATTATTCATTGTACTCTTTTCTTTTGGACCAAGATGTTCTCCCTCCACATCATGGATTATTGATAGGGCCTAATACTTTGGAAAGTGAGAGGACCTCGTCCTTATAAATAAAAATTAGCCCGAGAACTTCTGGTCTCATACGGATAGTCTTCGGTACGTTAGAGCAGAGAGAGCATCCCCGGGAGCCAAAGTCTGGTTTGGGGCCAAAATCAAGTGCACTCCACTGTCAGGAGGCTATAGCAATCTGCTAATTATTTGAAATGTGGTAACAGCTTAGATTTTTTTTTTTTCCGGTTTGCCCATAAAGAGTTAAAAAAAAAAAAAGTGGAATTTCTGTATTTCAGTGAGTCCCACCTCCCGCTGGAAGCCGCCGACGAACGGAGCGGGAGCGGCCAGCAGAGGGCGGTGGGTCCCAGCAGAAGCCGCGGGGCCCAAGGCTAAACCCCAGCCGGCCTCCCAGCCCCCAAATGCGTCTGTTCGGCCCACGGGAAGCGAGGTCTGGCCGGAGCAGCAGGAACGCGGCATCAGAACCAGGAATGAAGGCGCAGGAGGCGCATCTCAGGCTCTCGCTTGCCGGGAGTCCGCCCGCCCCCTGCGGGGACCTCGCCCCACGAAGGCGCCCCCACCCCGGACCGCGTTGTGTCTCTGCAACGTCGAGCAGCGGCCCCGCGTCGCAGCTCCGGCGGCGTCTCCGTTCGAGGCCGCGGCGCCGCAGACAGGCCCAGGCTGCGTCGGGCCGCGAGCGCGGGGGGCCTGGGGCAGGGGCGGCGGCCGGCGGGAAGGCCTGGGCAGCGCCTGGCCTCCGCTGCGCCCGCGGAGCTGTGCCCTCCCCCTGCAGCTGCATTCCTGCCGCCCGCCCCGACACAGGGCTGGCCCTCCCTCCGCTCGTGCCCTGCTCGCAGGCTCAGGTCTCCCATGCCCTCTCAGGAGCCAGAGTCTTCCAGAACATTCTGAGAGACCGCCGAAGATGGCACAGAAAGCCCCAGTCGTCCCAGGAGGCTGTACCTCCAGTTTGGTCCTCTGGGTCTTCCATATCTTTTAATAGAGTCATGGAAATTAAAAATAGCTTGCCTTCATTCAGAGCTCAGGCGTTGGCCCCTCTGCCTCCTCCCTCCATGAGTCCAAGGCCAGCTCTCCCTGGGCTCGCCTCCCTTCCTTCTGTGTCTCTCCACGCCCAGCACAGACACCCCCAGCAGCTCTCACTCCCTGGTCCCCTTCCCGGGCTTCCACCGCTTCCACCGAGGGCCTGGATGCTTCCTGGTCTGGCCTCTTGGGCCCTGACCTCTCATCCCCTCTTCTGGGACCCATCCCCCCTGCTCAGTCCCCCTGCCGCCTACTTTGGGGCTCCCAGGCCTCCTTTCTTACTGCCCACCTCTTTCGTTTCAGTCTCTTCCTCAGGAAAGCAAAGTAAGGGCCAAAACCCAAAGCGGACTATTAAAATCATCACAATAAGAAGAAGGAACAGGCTTCCTCCCCCACCCCCATCTCAGGGCATGGCAGAACTCCCAGGACTCACAGCAAATCCCTGTCCCCTGGTGAGTAAGATCTCCCTAACAGAAGGATCCATGGGGCTCACTTTTTAAAATTCATTGCATTATGAAAAGGAGAAACAAACAAACAAACAACTTAGTTCCTAAGCAGCTGCATCTGCAGTGAACTCAGCTTGGGGCTGGTGGAGAGGAGCCTCCCTTCCCTCTCCAGAGAGGGTAACAGGATGGACTTCACCGGCCCCGAGGGCGCAGGAGGGCAGCCAGATTGATAGAAAGGGGATACAGGACCCCCACTGTCAACTGCTTCAGATTCCAAAGGAAAAAATGTAAGTCTTCACACTTATAAAAGAAATTTTTGTCACCATCTAGATTAGGCATGTTTGATTTTAAAGGAAAGGGTATTTTTAAATGCCCCCTTAGGGTCATGTGATTTTCAAGGGTGCTACAAAGTCTTCACATTCCCCTGTATCTCACTACCTACCTCACAGTTGGACTTAATCAACTGGACTTAATATTTTCAGAAAGATTTCACTCTGGGGGGGAAAAGAAAAGTTTCCATGGTTTACCCCAACAAGCCTACTTTTGAGAGAAAACCTTCTGTCCACAGGAGCATTTCTTCTCCTTATTTCCAAAATGAATTGCCCTAGACTGCCCTGGCCAGCGTGATTTTGAAAATCATTGTATCACTACCCACATTTTCACCTCTGGTTGAAATTCAGAAGCCTGGTTATTTAATTTGTACCAAATTTCAACAGTTTAATCGTGCTCCTCCGCCTCAGTGCAGACATGCGGGTTCTCCAGCCTGAGCCTGAGATTTCGAGGAGGCCTGTGTCCTGCACTCAGAGAGTGAACCCCGGGCCGGGCTCTGTTGGAAGCTCACCCACAGAACCTCTCACAAGCCTTCCTCCTTCCTTTTCAGAAGGGCCGTGATGGAGAAGTCGCTATCTCAAAAGGCGGTCTCCTCTGTGCCTAGGTAATATCATGGCAATATAATCCATCCTTATAGTCAACCCAGGTTTGCTCATAGTTTCCATTAATCGATCCAAATTCTAACTCTTGGGCACACATGGGGCAAGAATCCGACAGTCCTCTACAATCAGACTGAATAAAGCTCTCACATCTTCTTCCAAAGTCCCTGGGTTAAACGGGGCTGGCTCTTCTGTTGCCGTTTGTGGAGCAGCTCACTCAGCCTCCTGGCTCGGGAAGCACCAGGCACTGAACACAGTCCACTGGGGGACTGGAGGGGGGGGTGGGGCAGGGGTTGGTGGGGGCGACCAGCTCCTGTTGACGCGTCTCATTTTTCTTTATCGAGTAGTTTTCAAGCTTTCTTGTGTCCAAGAATTCCCTGGGGAACTTGTTAAAACTGGACATTTCTAAGCTCCCTTCCTAGACATTCAGATTTCTAGGGGCCCAGAAAGCTACATTTTAAACAAAAATCACCCAGATTTCATGGACAGGATTCCCTCAGCTCGTATTTCAGAAACTTTCCCTTAGGGGGTCTATTTTTTTAAATCTGGCCTCAGATCTTACTATTTGTTTTGCCGCACTATAGACTCACAGTGATATCACAATCCACCTAAACAATAAGTCTTCTTACAGGAACCCCTATCAGTGTCCCCCATCCTACAATTGTATAACCGAGTTTTAAGGCTGAAATTCATGAAAATGCATTTATTTCTATGTAGTGTTGCCAGATAAAACACAGGAAACCCAGTAAAATTTGAATTTCAGATAAACAAGAAATCAGTTTTCTGAAAATACTAAAAATACTAAAACATTATTCATCGTCTACCTGAAATTCAAATGTAACTCCCATACATTTATTTGCTAACTCTGGTCAGCCTTGCCCTATGCCACATGTTCTGATTAAGCATGATTTTTCTAGTTGTGCCCGTTGTGACCGGTTTGGATCCTCGTTCTGTCCTCAAATGTTTTGAGTACCCTAAAATACTTGTCTTGCTTCTGTCAAGTTTCTGTCCCCGTTTCCATAAACTTCCAGGGATGGGCTCAGCGTTGATGTTAGCACACCAGCTGTAGATCTGTACATCCAGACCCTCCATCCCACAGACGTGATTGTATACAAAATTCTCCTCTGTCTTGTCGCCGATCTTCCCCGAAGTCTATGACGGCTGGTTTCTCTTCAGCTGTTGTGTAAAGAGAAGCACACAGGGTGTAGGATCAGCAGGCCTGCGTCAAAATACTGGCTCAACCTTCCAAAAGCTGTACAACCCTGGGCAATCACTAGACTTCTCTGATTTCCTCACTTGTGAAATGGAAAGGCTTCGGGTCATGACAAGAAGTTAGGGAGCTGACACAGAGGAAAATCTCAAGTGTTGTGCTTAATAATTGATAATTCCTCAAAAATAATTCTTCATTCATGAATTTTTTAACTAGGGATGAGAGCTTCAAGTTCAAACTGGCAGGAGTTAAGTGTGTGGATCACTTCCCATTTCTCTGAAAGTCCATCCGAAGTATGAAAAGGAATAAATCCATAGTTATAAAGGAAAAGAAGAGAAAAGGAGTCATTATCAGATGGACGTTATCTCAGGTTACAGGAAGAGAAAAAGCCAGGCCAAGGCGCTGGCATGTGGAACACAAGGAAGGCAGCACAGCCCAGAGTCCACCTGTCTGTGCAGGGTCCCCGGGGAAGGGGAAGCCATTCGGGGTGTTTGCACCCAGAGGCGGTGGTTTAATAGAAAACTGGCAGGTATGGAAGAAGATGGGGAAAGCAGTAGGACTAAAAACGGGAAGCACGTGAATATTTATTTTCTCTGAAGATCTTTTGTGCATAGGTAACCAGGGAATTGTTATCACTAAAACAACAATAGGAGGAACAATGTGGGTGTGACAGTCCTGCCCTGTGACATTTTCTTCTGGGAGGGGGCAGGGCTTGCCACCAACAGCGGGCTGGAGGGAAGGCTGTCCCCCTCACAGGGACTCCGGTCCATCTGCCCACAGGAGGGAGGAGCCTGAGAGCTGGGCTGTCTGGATTGCCATGGAGAGAACCCCAGCCAGCTCCCTGGTCCGTCTTTCAGTCTTAAAACAGGACCGACTGGCCAGGAGGAAGCTCCTCCGGATGAGAGAGCAAGACAGAGAAGGGAGAACACCCAGGAGGAAGCGCCCGACTCAGAGACGAAAGAGGAACTTTAAAAAGGAGGAGGAAGAGTAGGGGAAGACACAGAAAGGGAAATAAATCTCTTGTCGATAAAATTAGAGAGATTTGACGGGGGGAAATCTGTTTCAAACAGAATTCTATGAAAAAGCTATGCTGCGCGAAAGAAGTCCATCAGAGGGACGGTTTTCATAGGGTTTCGCTCGTAGGTGGAATAGAAGAGACAGCACAGAGGCTCGCAGGGGAAGGGACGGAAGAGGGGATGGGAAGAAATCAGAGAAGGAGAAACACCGAGAGAGACTCTGAACTCTAGCGGACTGAGGGTGGCTGGAGGGGAGGAGGCGGGGGACGGGGTCACTGGGTGGTGGGCGTTAAAGAGCGCGTGGGATGTGACGAGCACTGGGTGTTTCGTGCCACTGACAAATTACCGAACGTGACATCTGAAACTAATGATGTACTCTACGTTGGCTAATTAAATTTAAATTTTAAAAAAAGTTACAATGTAGATAGGTGAAACTATACAGGATGGATGAAATTGAAAACAAATACATCAGTGAAAGAAACAACCCGGACAGTCTAGAATATGGAACCACATAACGGAGGCAGAAAGCCTAGAAGAACATACGCAGCACCGAGGACGAATCCAGGAGGGCTGATATGCCAATGGTGCATGTCACAAATGGAAAAAGGGGGGAAAAAGAGATTATCAAGACATAATAGAAAAAGAATTCCCCAAACCTGAAAAAAGTCACCCGTCTTCAGATCAAAAGAATCCAGTGTGTATAATGGAAAATGGATGGAAGAAGACCCAGGCCAAGGTACGGGCTCCTACGTTCCCCCAGGAGCAGAGATGAAAGTCTCACGTGCGTCTCTAGGGGTGGGAGAGGTGTCCTACCAAAGAACAGACATGCCGTGCAGTCAGATCCCTTGTCGGCAACTCTGGTAGAAGGAGAAAATGGACAAACACCTTTAAAACCTAATGGAAAACGATTTGGAACTCAAATTAGAAATCAAATGTGAGAGGCCAGCTACCTTGCTAACTATTCAGAGATCCCTAAATTTTACTTCTTCTCTGAAAATCTGCAAACATAAGCCACCAAAAGTGGGGGGCGGATACAAAAGGATGAACCATGGGATTCAGGCAATGATGGGTCCAGACCAAGTTGGATCCATCCCAGGATGAGAGCAACTCAAGCGGAATCGATCCAGAAGCCAGCGGTCCAGCTGGGACCACTGAGGAAAGGGCGCATCACTATAAACTTCAGGACTTGCAAAAAGCTGGAAACAAATTGTGGTCCAGTTAGGACACAGAGTAATGATGAGGTGAGAAGGCCGGGGTGGCCAGGGGCCCGCAGGTAGGGGAGTCACCCACGCTGCTGACAGACCCTGTGGGAAGAAACGGACTCGGACTCCTACGCAGAAGCCATGCCGTTTTTGAGGTTAGAACGTGGGTGACGGCAATGGGGAGAAAGACATGGAGATTCGTGTGGAATGTCTTGAGCCTCAAAAACCAGGGTGTGCGGCTGCCGTAGCTTCATTTTCTGTTTACAGGAGAAGGAGGGGCTGCGATCTCAAGGCAGCAATGGGGAGCCAGAAGAGAACCCAGGCCTCACCCCGTCCCTGGGGGACATTTAGTACACGACAACACACAGCCGTTTGGGGTGGGGGCCGCAGGGCAGGACGTGGCCCCGGAGGAGAGCCAGGTAAGAAGAGTTGGGGGACACAAGGAATCTGTGTCACAGAAGGCTGTGGGAGGTGCGTGATGGTGGAGGCTGGGCAGAGGGAGCGGGGACCCTGAAGCAGGATGGGGAGTTCGCGGGGTCTCTTCCCCTGACGCACTGACAAATGAAGACAAGAAAGAGAGACGCTATGGGCTGGAGTCTCCCCAAACTGATTTGGGTGGATTCTGGGTTCGGTTTGTCTTTAAGTCCTAGAAAATCAAAAGGTGCCCTTCCAGCTACGGTGCCCCAAATGAGCACAACTTCCGAAGACGTGTAGTGCTCATTTATGAGATTCTGTAATCATCCAAGATGAAGTAAAATAATCACGGAGAGAAGGGTCATAAGAAAAGGCTCAGATGAAAAAACAAACAAACAAACAACAGACAGTCCATGGGGGAAATGAGTGATGCAGATTTTCCGAGGACAAGGGGAGGAATGACAGGGAAATGCTAGTATTCAAGAGAACTTTGGAACCGCCTATTAACCTGGGAGCGGAAAGTGTATGATCACGCTAAATGGTGACAAAACCCTAATGGGAGAGCTGGGGGTGACGATCAGTGCACCAGCTCACATTTAGATCTGGGTGTGAGAGGTGATGACGTCGGCCCGCGCTGCTCAGGCGCCATTTCTTCTCTCGTCCCACGTGTCAGGGCTTTAGATTTAAGACAGCGACACTAAGACACTCACGCAAACAACGATTTGTTTCGTGTATGTCGTCCAAGGAAACTCAAAGTCAAAGGGGACTCAAAGATTAGAAAGTCTGAAAAAAGACTCAAGAAATCATGCTGAATGAAGGAGCTAATAGAGATCTCTGTGGAGAGGGCTTTGCTGTAAGAGCCCTGTTTTATCAGAATAATGCTTAAGAAAATTAGCCAACATCCAAACATTAGCATCAGAAGAGCAATCAGCAGATGCAGCAGGAGCCATTGTGGTCTTTGCAAAGACCCATAAATATCCCCAAGTGCCATTAGGGTGACAGCGTCGGTGATGAGCTCAGGTTATCTGACACATAGAAGCATACTCCAGACACGCTGAACTGCTTCCAGAGTATATCATCAAGGGACACCAATGACTTTGGAGATGGGGACCTCAGCGCAATATAGAGCGAATCATAAGAAAGATGGCTTGTAATTAAAGCCAGTGGTCAAAGGTGTTCGAGGGCACAGAGTTGTTCAGCAGGACCACAAAAGGGGTGAGGGCACCACGGCTTTGGATACGCACACAGGCCCCTACAGGCAGTAGGACACGCAGGGACACGAGAACGAGAGATGCGCCGGGACATGCGGAGAGGATGGGTTCTGAGTTCTACAGTAACGGAGGTAACGTCCTCAGACAAGACCTGTAGTTACCAACCATGCTAACGACGCACGGTAGCAGTCAGCAGGACTTTCTCTTAAGGGAAACAAAAATTTGTGATACATGTTACGCTCTATTAGCCCCCCCAAAAGTTATGTGTGTGTGTGCGTGTGTGTGCATGTGTACGTGTGTGCGTGTGTGTGTGTGCGTTAGGGGTGGAGAAGGTACCTAAGTTGAGGCCCCTGCAGTAGACATGACTGAAAGTCAACTACAGGGGAGGTGCTGGGCTGGGAATTGGAGGAGCAATGGAAATATGAGATGGTGAGGAGTTTGCGGTGTAGACAGGGAGAGGGACCATGGAAACAGCTCAGTATTCCATGTGTTCGAGACAGAGCATAGACATGGTGTCATGGAAAGGCCATGGCCAGGGAGATTCTCCATAATGCATGGCATTTAAAAAAACAAAACCAAAAACTCTGTCTATGGCAAGAGGAGGGGTCAAGGTAGAGCGTGGCGCAATGGCATCCTGGGATCAGGGTCTGCACTTGCTCGTGGTCTTGGCGGGGGAGAAGGTTCAAAGGGGGCAGAATAGAAGTGGAAGAGGAGATGCAAAAACCCCCACAGCTCACGGGATCACGGGCGACCTTGTGTATCAAGCAGTGATGAGGGCTTTTGTCCTCCAGCGGTGGAGTCAGGACAAGGCTTCAATCCGGAAGCATCATCGGGCGCTCTGGGCTTTCCGTGGATCATTCTGGTGACAAGATAGTGAGACACATCACCAGATGGACAGTGACAACGGGGATGTCCTGGGGAGCCGGTGTGTCGGGAGCCCCTCCCCCAGCATTATAATTATAGCCATGAACTCTTAACTGCCTCCTGTATGCTGCTTACCTGCATTACCTCCCGTACTCCGTCGAGGAGCCAGCTGTCTCTCTGTTGCCGATGTGGACTTCTCCCTGCAGCTCAGAAGACGCACCTCTCAAAGGCACGTCTGAGTCCCGGAGCGGCTGTAGAACTCGCCCTCTGCATATCACATGTGCTCGAGAAAAGTCTTTTCCTAAAAATCTGTAAAACCAAATAGATCTGAAAATCCGTCCATAAATTCACTTTGGTAAGGAAGGCAGCCCACGCCTCTTCCCTAAACTCCCATCTTATGTATCCAGCTGGACCCCAAACCAGTTCTTTCTGGAAGAGTATCCTGAGTTGAGCCTTTTGCATGGGCTACTCCTGCAGACACCAGGCTTCCGAAGGGCAGAGTGTCCCGTGTCTCTTAGCCCTCTGTCTCTGAAAGTGCTTGGCACCGAGTAGACTGGATTACTGGCTAAATGAATAAAAGATTCTTCTCTGAATTGTTTCTCAGCACTGTAAAACAACATTGGCAATGGCCACATTATCGCTTAGATAGTGGTTTTAGCCTCGAAGCGTTAATGTCCCTCAGGCTTTCCCAGACGATGGCTGAGGATGCTTCTTCCTTCCTCGGACCTGCCCGACGACCAAGCTTTTAACCAGGGAATGATAAAGAAATCAACGGGTGCAGATCTTTCCTCACTGATCTTTACTATGGGGTCTAATCATTAAATAGGCTAGAAATCAAAGAAGACTACATTATGTACATTTATAAACTATGATCGTTTTAAACGCTCAAGTCCGATGGCCACTGTCAGCGTTTGCTTATCTGGCGTGCAGATTCACGTGGCCACCCTCGCTGTCTTTGGAAGGCGTCTTCCTAACCAGGTGCGAAGTTGGATTTTAGGGTCCTGGTGCTTCCGGAGTTGACACATATCAGAGGGACCTCAGCCGTGGGACACTAGACCATCTTGTGTTCTCGGGGCACTCCGGTTTCCCACACCTGCCAAGGGTTTCCTCTCCGTTGCTTACCCTATATCCACTCACCAATTAAGGCCACTCATGCTAATTAAATGGCAGGTCTCTCCGTGGGCCTGTGTTTACCATTCCAGAATGTGCTTTCTCTCCCTTCCCATCCCCCGGCTCCGCTTTCTACCAGGGACCCAGGCGGGCAGGAAGCAATTAAGGTAATAAGAAACCAGTCTGCTTTTTATCTCTGAGTCTAGAAGACCCCTTCACACCTGACTGCCTCAAGGGATTTTCTTTACTTGCTGCCTTTTCTTTTCTTTCTCCTGATTTTGAGACCATTCCCTCCCCTGTTTACCTGTTCCCTGATCAAATCTCTATTTTATAAACAAAGACTTTTGTTATTAACTCCCTTACAGCCTTCAAGCTTCTACTTACTCAGTGAAAGGGGCTCTACCATTTTACACAGATCTTAGGTTTGAAAAACCGAACCCCAGAAGGATTGAAAGCTCGCATTTTTGCATAGTTTTCCCTTAATAATCTGACCTTTCTCTTGGGTAAATAAGATTCTCATCTTTCACTCGATAAAGCAGGTACACTTCAGAGGAGTTCAACTGCATTGCTAAATATATTTTCCCAGCTGACTGAGGAGGGCAGTCCGCGTCACCCAGATGGAAAGCCTGGAGCCCTGAAGCCGGAAGGCTGTCCTTGCAACGACAGAATGCTGCTTGCTCCTCACGGCAACGGCGGATCTCAGTCCTCCCTACGAACCTGCATCGTAAATAATGCAGCAACAGTAGAGCAAGAAAATGTCCTAAATAGATGCTGGGGGCATGAAGGTGATGTAAATAATGATGGTGATGACAGAGAAGCATCACAGAGAGAAACCCGAAATCCTTGCCGTCGTGAAAAGAACCCTATTCATCACCCTGCTGAACCCCCTTGCCAGTTCCCGCCACAGAAGTGGATACTAATATCATATCAAATACAACGAAATATATTATTATTTTATTTATCCTTTTCCCCAATTAGAACTTGTTTTTCTCAACTGGAATACTAATATTATATTAAATGTAACAAAATATATTATTATGTTATTTATTAGTGTCTCCCAACCAGAATTTGTTTCTCTCAACTAGAATTTTCTCCCCAAATGGATTTTAGTCTGTGCACTGCTGAAACCCAGTCCAGAATCTAGCATCTGGCATGCAGGAAGCACTTGGTCGATACTTGTTTAATTACTCAGTCGATTCATACCTCAGTGTCGTCCAGCTTACACGTAGACCCTCTGTGAGGGGAGGTTCACCAGCTCCTTAGAGACCCCGTTCTGCCTTTGGAGAATTCTGATGTCATCTTCTTAGGTCTTCTCCTGCTTCCCCAGGATGCAGGGTAAAGCTGTGGGGCTCAGCGAGGGGGGTTTTTACCTGTAGACTCAAAATTCCCTAAGCTTCATGACACCATAGCACTTAGGGACCATGGGTCCTCCCCTGAACAGCTGAGTGCTCCAAGTCAAGTCTCAGGAAACCATTTCTCCTCCACCTCATGGAGCCAGAGAGAATTAAACTCCTCAGTAGCCAGATGCGAATGATTACTGGGCTACGCCATTAAAAGCACGGCATTTGCAATGAGAAAAACCGACATTTTAAGTTCAGCTCTTGTACTCATCCCTGTTTGTGTATCAGAATCATCTAGAAACCGAAACGGAGGTAACAACGCCAGGCGACTTCCAGAGACTTGGATGTAATTCACCGAAGGCGGGTCCCAGGCACAGACGTCATATCTTGGCTGCCCTGTTGTTCTAACGCGCCGTCGCCATTGAGAACACGCACACACGCTCACGCACACGCACCCACGCACGCATGCACACACACGCACACGTGCACACACACGCTTCAAATGGTGAGACTCAGACAAGCGCTTACCCGCCTTGCATCTCAGGTTTCTCATTGGCAGAATGGGGGTTGTAACTTCTTACTTGCCTTGACAAGGTATTATAAGGACTAAATACAGTGTGTATACGAAGGCACATCAAATATTTTATATGTATATATATTTTATATGTATATATATTATATATATATTATATGTATATATATTTTATATTTTATATGTATATATATTTTATAAAATATGTACATATTTTATATGTATATAATATAGTTTAACTTACATTTAAATAGTACATTTCATTATTTAAATATAAATTATTTTATGATAATAATAATTCGAAATACATGTTGCAAGAAAATGTGTTGACTTATTAACTTCTTTTTTTTTTTGACTTACTAACTTCAATTTATTCTTTAGCCTATTGTTATTTTTCTCCCCAGCCCAAAGCATTAGTTAGGGGCAAGGTTCGAATGACACAGGACATTTGAAAGTAAAAATCTGTGCCGTCATCAGAATGAATGAAGACTCTGTGTCTAGGCCATCACCAGACACAAACACACAAGCCAAGCAGAATCAAATGCAGTGACTTCTCAATAGCAGTTTCAAATCAAAGTGCAGTCCCTGTGCCCTGGCAGCCCAGTTCCACCCCGAAACCATTCCAGGAAAGCTCCGTCTGTTTGTCTCTCACAGTTGGGAGAAAAATCGCCCTGGATGTCTACCACTGCAGATGTCCTACTCCAGCCAGACTCTCCAAACGCACAAACTCAGCCTGTTATGGACATAACCCAATTTACTTGGGATAGGAAATCGTTTCCATAAAAGATAAATAGGCACTATAAATTATCCAAGAAGGTTTGGAATTAAGTATACTGATGACATAAATCAAATTCATAGTATGAAGATTTTGTGTTAAGTTTGGGAATAACAAGCTGTGTATTTGATATGTAGAGTACTTGCAATGTTTAAGAGACTTAGTGTCCAAGAGAATCCACAAGATTAGCCCTGAGATTGCAATTTTTTAAGTGTAATTGAGTAATTGATTTAAACTTGTAATTTTAGGTTAGAAGCTAAAAGATGATTTGACCAAGTTTTTAAATTATACTAGAGTATAACAAACCAGCTAAAATCATCAAGTTGTCTAGAATTAAATATCAAATTGGTTCATTTGTATGACATTGCATAGTATGTCTTTGCTCCGAGATAGAAATTATTCAGCATTTAAGGACAAAAAAACTCAAGCATTTCTAATATTAAATAAAAATGCCCGTACCCTTCCTCTAGGTAATTTTTGCAGCCCTCAAGGTGTCTGACCTCCTCTTTTCTGGAGTTTTAGAAACAAACAGGTTGAGCAAACGTCATTAGATCCATTCCCAATGACATAAATGAAGAAACAGAGGCATCTTAACAGAAGTTGAGTTATTTGCTCAAACTACAGAGCCATTTACGGAAAAATCCAGCAAGAAATTTCATGACCCCTAGTTGAGTATTTTCTGTACAGTATCAGCAGATTGGCTTATTGTTTAATAGAATGATATTGTCCTCTGGGACATTTCGCTGATAGTATCTTAGTCCGAACACAATAGATGGTCCTTATTTTTCCAGCCAAAAAGAAAGTATTTAGGTTATCCCAATTTTTACCACCAAGAACTTTCCTCCTCCTGGTTATAAAAATTATCTTTTGTGTGCATAATAAGAAAGCTGCTACCCTAAGCAAACCACACCCACTTCTTTCCTAAAACCACTGGAAAATCCCACTGACCTGGACAGTGGATTGTTCTAGCCATGGCTTATCCATCATTAAAAAAACCTGACTTTCACAATGTCCAGTATTCTGTGTTCAGTTTCAAGAGTGTAATGAAGAAGTATCCCATACGAAATTTTGTGAAGTGCTTAAAACACCACATAATCCTCCCAGGACCTATTGGAGAAGTATCTTAGGCTGTAAGAACACTGATTACTTTATTTCTGCAATAAGCACAAATCAAGGTCCTGTTCTAAAGTGTTAATATCTCTCTAGGGGTAGATGGAGAATAGCTTACTCAGGGGAAGAAATCTGGCTCACTGTCGACAAAGCACTCACTGTTCTTTGGAAGAGTGGTATTGTGTAAAATGTGAAGCTATTATTATATAAAAGCATTCCGAGGATAATATTAGCCATAATTGTATTAAATATTAATATTAATGCAAATGGTGGCTAAAAGCTTAAAGAAGATCTGTAGCAGTCAATAACAAATGGAACAAAAGTATACAAATTCCGTGTATTTTCAACTATACGTATCGTGCAAACCCAACACGCGGAAGAAAAATAATGAATTACTGGAAGTCATGTGTCCATCTTTGTTAACTCTTTCAGCTCAAAACAAATGACAAAAAAATGAGATTGTCAAACTTTTTCCAATAAGCACTGAAAATTGGACTTTAAACTCAATTTATTTTATCCTCATATGTGATGGGTTTTTGATGTGACAAATTTGCTAGGCTAAAAAATACAGCCTTCAGTTTTTCAAGCAAACATGAGCCTAGGGATTTGGGGGATGTGATTAGGATCCCTAATTATTTGACTTCAAGTTAATCAAAGAGGAGATTATCCTAGATGGGTCTGACCTTATAAGTAAGCCCCTAAAAAAAGAGGGTTTAGGGCTTCACTGAGCCTGGTGACTCCAGGCTTTAGCTCATACTCATGGGTAATGGTCTTCTCATCTTCCCTTCTTTATTCCTACCCTAATGGACTTCAGACTTACTTAGACAATTCCCACAATGGTGTAAGCCAATTCTCTACTGTAAATGAAAATATCCATTTTCTCTCTGTCTGTATCTGTATCCATCCACTTTCTCTCCCTCCACCCCTCTCTTACTGGCTCTAGTTCTCTAGTTCTCTGGTTGAACACCGACATGTTTGTCAGGAAACATGTATGTGGATTATCGCATTTTCGTGGGCAAAAGAATGTGTTCTAAAAAATGTTGTCTCATTTTATACACCTAACACACCATGGAAAACAACTGTTTAATGTTGCTACCGTTGTAGGTGACATAATTCTGCCATTGACTTTGAAGGACATCACTACTCAAGATGGATGAGCTTTTCAAATATTTTTAAATTGTATTTCAAGTGAAATTATAAGCATGATAAATCGTTGGGTCCTCAAATTAAAGCTTCAAACTTCAGCCTAAAGCTAAGTTTTGAAACATGGGGATCATGGGATCATGCATGAGCACATGAACAGAAACACACACTCTAGCAGAACAAAACTGCAAGAGTGGGGTCCTTTCTTGGCAAGCCTTAGAAATACCAAAAATGTTTAAAATAAATTAAACTCTAATTTAGTTAAAAGTTGAATAAAGTAATTGAAATAATTTTAACTGGTTATAGTAGTCATCTTCAACCATTTCTCCTGAGTGGGTTTTGCTATCATAGGAGATAACATACATAGTGTCATTGATCCCCTTTTAAGGAGTGAAAAGTCAAAATAATTTGAATGTTATAGCAAAAGAGTTAAATTATTCCTTCTTGGTTAAAACTCCCCCAAGAATAGGGATTTGGGGGATGTGATTAGAATAATGTCTCAAAATTAAAAGGTATCAGGGAAAGCAAATGATGGCATATTCCTAAAATGGAATATTACACAGCCATGGAAAATTATGCTATGAAGTAATTAGTACAATGAAGAAAGTGAAACTACAATCAACAAGAGAACTGCATACATGTAACTGGATTGATAAAACATGCAGAAGAAAATATTGGGGAAAATGTCCACAAATCCTACTTAAAGATAAATCCTATTTATCTCCCGGTTGTGGAGTTCTAGGGGATTGTCCCCCTAAATTTCTACAGTTATCATGTATTACATGTACACCTACAACCGTTTGCAAAAATTTTTTAAAAAATGAAATCAAGTGCCTACTTTGGCAGCACATACAAAAGAAAATGAAATCAATCATTTTATTTACTTATTGTCTAATAAATAATGGCAGGATTTTGCCATCAACGTGGTGAAGCATTCCTGGTGGGGCATCTGGTGCGTGGAAGATGGGAACGGCACACATTCTGTAATGAGTTCTTCGGTGCCGTGTTCCCACGGTTCCTGCTGGGGATCAGTCCTGGCAGATGTTGGAGTCTACACTGCGTGCTGGCCATGCAGGATGCTGCATCGGCTTCCTGCCTTCAGTCTGCCTATGGTCCACACAGCCTGGTGTAGGAAGAGAAGTCACCAGTGCATTAAAGCCTTCCTTGCTAGCGGATGCAGATTCACACACACACACACACACACACACACACACACACACACGAATAAAAAAAGTTGTGCAGGTTTAGTGCATCAAAGAATTTGGTTTAATTTTTGCAGAGACCCAGTTGAAGCTCATTGTTGTAGCCTGGCTGTTCCCCTGTACCCCTGTTCCTGTGATGGCTTTATCTGAGTGTTCTCAAACAGATGTTCCGACTCCAGTGTTCTCCCTCCGTTGACTACTTTTCCCCTCGGGTGTCACGGTTCCCTCTGTCAGGGAGCCTCTCCCTCTCATCTTAAGTTCTCTTTTGTCAAAATTATCTTTCAAACTGGAGACGGCCAGATGGACAGAAAACATAAGAAAGGGAGTTCAAAATGCAGGATATTTCAATCAAACTCTCAAAACCTAGCAATTCCTTCCGAGAATGTTCGGGTAAAAATCTCCCCACTCTTCTCTCCCATCTGTGTTCCCTAATATGGGAGGGCGTGTAGAAGATCAGTGACTACAAACATGCTCTTCTCTATGCTGGATGTCACAGCAGATGCTTCTGGCTTTCCATGGGCCACACATCTAACTCTGTCATCACTTTGAAAAAATCTCGGGGCATAAAGTTCCAGCCCATTGGCTTGCCTGGGGAAAATATTTGGGAGTGTATGCACAGCTCTGTGGAGAATCAGTCTGATCTGGATGAAGAGGAAATAAATTCTTCAATCACCAAAACCGCTGAGAGGGTTTCTCCTCTGTTCATTGGTAACAAATTAAGAATACACGGCGAGATCAGATGACCCAAGGCTGAATTTTTTCGAAATCAGATTTAACGTATTGAATGGAGCCTGTGGGCCCCTGGGCAGCCCAGTGTATTAAGCGCTAGGTTATGGCTCAGGTCATGATCTCAGGGGGGTGGGATTGAGCTCTGCATGGGGCTCCCTGCTTGGCTGGAAGTCGTTTGAGATTCTTTCTCCTCCCTCCCCCTTTGCTCCTCCCACGCCTAAACTAAACAAACAAACAAACAAACAAAAACCAACCAACCAACCAAACAAACAAACAAAAGACAAAAAACAAATCAATAAACAGGTTAGTGAAATCTTAAATAAATGTAAGTTGTTATCTGGCATAATGATAAAATCAACCAAACTGATGAAGATATTTTTAATAATAACAAAAACTTGATTGTCTCTGTTACAAATATGTAATTATCAAGGAAACAGACGTCTGTTTTTTGGAACATTGGAAGGATCGAGTAAAATGTTAAAAACAACAGCAAAAGTGACCTTGCAAGTTACAGAAAGTTACATAACGGGTTTAGAACCAACTGTGCACACTGGACTACTTGCCTAAGGTTTCAAATGAGAAATCTCACTTAGAAATCCGGGTTGCTTTTGTCCCTGTCCTGATGTCCACAAACAAGGGCGGCAGCCCCCTCCCCCATGCTCAGCGCTAGAGAGCCACAGACTTGAGGCGAAGCTGAGGGGAGTAAGACACTGGCATGAAAGCCGCTTGGTGGTGCTGGGAAGAGAGCAGGTGGTTGTTTCCTGGGGAGCTCGGGAAATGATGGCCCATAGCAAAGGCAGGACAGGAGGGTATGTGGGGTTAGGTTGAGGGAGAGCATTTTCTTGGGGACACTTTCTTCCTCAGTCAGATCCCAGGGCAGGTCATTGTTGCCCGTCAGGTTAAAAGCTTCCAGAAGGAGAAGGCAGATCACCAACCACGAAGTGACAAGCAGACCTCAGACTTCTCATCAGCAGCAGAAGATGCTAAAAAAACAAGGGGAGTAAGTGTTTTCAGTTTTAACACTGAAACGAGAATTTTCCCACTTAATTATATTATCAATCATACGCATTCAAAGAAGTTTCAGTGGACAGAACTCTCATGAAAGAAACAGGTCTGAAATAAGGACAATAAAGGGGCAGATAGGCAGCTCAGTTGTGTAAGCCTCTGCCTTCAGCTCAGGTCATGATCTCGGGGTCCTGGGATCGAGTCCCACATTGGGCTCCTTGCTCAGCAGGGAGCCTGCTTCCCCCTCTCTCTCTGCCTGCCTCTCTGCCTGCTTGTGATCTCTCTATCTATCAAATAAATAAATAAAATCTTTTTTTTTAAAGGAAGGAAATTAAATTTAGGTTCTATGAAATATATATTTCATGTAATCACCAATGAATAAATAGTTTATTACTGTGTGCTGTTTGGTTAAAGGCAAAAAAGTGGATCCAGGGAAAGGATGAGTTTGTTTGGGATAAAAGCCCAGGCTAGAGTTTGGTTTTAATTGTGTTTGGTTTTATTTTGTTTAGGGATACAGATACAGATATTGATAAGCCTAAAAACTCCTTAAAAAAAAAAATGTAAACAACTATAGGCCTTTAAAAAAACAGGAGTACTTGCCATAAGCATAAAAATAAAACATAATTTTTATTCTTTCTTAAAGAGTTAGTTATTTGAGAGAAAGAGGGAGCATAGAGGGAGAGGGAGAAGCAGGCTTCCTACTGAGCAGGGAGCCCCATGCAGGGCTCCATCCCAGGACACCGGGATCCTGACCTGAGCTGAAGGCAGATGCTTAAACGACTGAGCCATGTAGGCACCGAAAACATAATTTTAAAACCAAAAGAAGAAAATATGGATCTATTTAAAAAAAAAAAAAAAAAAGAAGAGGAGAAAATTTTAAATACATGGCTCAAAAAACGCATAAAACAATGCCTTAGCAAATCTGACCGTAAGACTTATGGGAATATATAAATGGTTATACTCGGTGATCAAGACGTTCTCAGACTTCAAATGCTCTGATACAACAGATTAAGCAAAACATTTTCTACAAGACACACAGTTAAAACCAAAGGATCCTGGAGGTTTGTAAATCAAGGGATCAGGATAGATACAACCAGACAGAGGCAAGCCATAAGAAAGCCAAAAAAAGTGATTTTAATATCACAAAAAGTAAAAACCCAAGGTAAAAATTTCCTCGCTGACATTGAGTAATAAAATAACAACAGATCTTAGGATATTATTTTTATAAACATTTATTGACTTGACAATATTGCCTCACAAAATATAAAGAAACAACTAACAAAACTATAAGAAGAAAGAAATAACTCAAAAAAGTTAATTAGTCTTGCTCATAGGGAAAATAAAGTATATTAAACTTCACTGAGATACTGTTCATTATTTATAAACCCAGTAAAAATCCAAATATTTGACAACATATTTTATTAGTGAGACCATGGGGAAATGTGTGTGTTCTTACACTGCTAGTGGGAATGCAAAATCATTCAACACTTTGGAAAAGGATTTGTCTCTATATAGAAAAGTTCTAGATGAATTAACTCTGACCCAGCAGTCCTAGTCCTTGAAATCTATCTTAAAGATACACTGACAAAAATACAAGACGAAATTTACACAGGGCACATTTTCAGCATTTATTTCTCACAGCCAAGTGCTGGAGACCACCCAGAAGACCACTAGCAGAACAGCTGAAAAACCTGAATCCATCCACAGGACAGAGACCATGCAGCCAACCGAGTAAAACAAGCACCACAGAGGAGCTCTAGAAAGGGGTATGGTCTCCAAGCCATATCGTTAATAAAAGAAGCCAAGTGGAAACCGTGGTTCCTTTTTAAATTTAATTTAATTTAATTTAATTTATTTGAAAGAGAGAGAAAGAAAGAGAGAGAGTGAACATGAGCAGGGGGAGGGGAAGAGAGAAAAACAGACTCCTCGCTGAGCAGGGAGCATGATGTGGGGCTTGATCCCAGGATCGTGTGCTAAAGGCACACCCTTAACTGACTGAGCCACCCAGGTACCCTGAAAATGGTTACTTTTTACAAATAAGTATGGGGGAAAGCAATATATATTTTTTTCAAAAGAAACAGTGTAAGGATAAATCATAAATTGGTTATCTCTTGACTAGAAGGAGAGAAGTAAATTTCAGAGCAAATAACATAAAATAGATACGTTGAAAATCTTGTAGTACTGAATTTGAATTGGAAATATCAGCACAGTTTTATGATGTGTTTGGCTTTTAAAATCATATGTATCTTCCAGTACAGGAACAAGATGCTTAGGAACACTGCTAGCTCCTCACCTATGCTCTCCCAAAATAATTCCCATGAAAGAGTCCTGGGCACATGGACGTACAGTTGATGTCAGGTCTGGGGTAGAAAGTTCATACATTTATATCTTTCTGGCATAAATTTTTGTTATGCCAGAAAGTAAGGAAGTTTTCAAAGCCTAACAGAAATCTATTAAAAGGACACAGGAACTCACCTAAAGGTGCTTCCGTTGGCCTAAGGGGGAGAAATTGGAGCATGCAAGAGAATCAGGACAATAAATGGAGATGCTTCGAGCGTATTTATGTGCACGAGTTCTTGGTATTAAAATACACACATTGGTCACCATTGGAGGTTGCTAGGACATGAGCCCATGATTCTGAAAATTGATAAAGGCAGGAAAATCAAACATTCATCCTGAATTACTTTTGCCAACTCTATTTCAGGGCAAGAAAACAGTTGCTGAGGGATATGTCTTCCGTACGAAAGAATTCCAGCTAATAAAGGCAGAAGGAATGAGAATCACAAAATTACCAGTTTGCTATTTCTAATGACATAATAAATTTAGACAACAGTGACCCAAGATCTCTGACTTTAAGTTTAGCAAAATTAGAAATCAATAACAACAACAAAAAAGACTAAATAAAATTTCACATACCTGGAAACTCAAGAGATTATTACTGGATGAGTTTGGGTTAAAGAGTAAATTTCGTGGGAAATTACAGACTATTTCAGGTGAACAGTAGAATTCTACATGTCAAAATGTGCAATCCATCCAAAACAGCATGTAGCTCGTGATGAATTATTTTATAAATAGGAAAGTTGGAAAATAAGTGAGCTAAGCAACTTAAGAAGTTGATTAAAAAGAACAAGAGAATAAACTCAAAGAAATGAGGTAGAAACAAAGAATATACATCTGAGAGTAACTCAATGACATAGAGAATTACAACAAACCCAAGAATAATAATGCTCCATGAAGTAAGGAGCACAGATCACTAAACTTTATGCACTTGAGACCCAAATATGGAGCAAGCGTGTAAGCCAAAGAGATAAAATATGTAAAGAAATAAAGTCTAGACCTACAAAGGACCTTCAATATACTCTAGTCCAGGCCAGTGTCCTCCAAATTCTTTTTAACAGTTCCTAGATCCTTTCGAATGTACTAAATGCAACGAGTGGCACAAACTCAAAGTCTGAGGAAATAATCCGCATAAAACCATCATCACCAAAGACATCAGCGGCAAGTTCAGGAATTGCCTTCATTGCCATCAGGTGACTACCCATGTAAGGGTCTCCACAGCCAAGGGATGTGAATTAGAACCAGCCAGAGGAAGAGACTGCTAGGAAGGGATCAGGACGCATTACTATCCTTCATTGTAAGTCAACAGGGGAAGCTCTTCCAGGCTTCTGGTGTCCAGGGGTTTTGTGAGGGCTTTCGATCACATACTGCCCGCACTTGATTCTCCAGCCCCTCCTGAAGGTTTGGGCTAATACTCTTTTCTCCAGCTCCTCCAAAAGTTCCAGTGAACATTACTTACCCTCCAAGGACCCCATCATAAGCACATTGTTAGACTGTCCAGTTGCCCAAGTCCAAGGCAGACAAAGACATGCCTATCAGGTAGGAAGGACAC
This sequence comes from Mustela lutreola, assembly GCF_030435805.1. NCBI lineage: Eukaryota > Metazoa > Chordata > Mammalia > Carnivora > Mustelidae > Mustela > Mustela lutreola. Next base: position 5,206,938 of record NC_081302.1, read on the forward strand.
TCCAGGTGCCTAGAGATGCCTAGAGATCACTTCTCAGTAGCATGGAGTAAAGGCCCGACCACTTTTTCTTTTTCTTCTTTTTTTTTTTTTTTTTTTTTTTTTTTTTTTAAGAGAGTACAAACTGGGGAGAGGGCCAGAGGGAGACAGAGAGAGAAAATCTTAGTGGAGCCCAACTTGGGGCTCACCTCACGACCCTGAGATCCTAACCTGAGCTGAAATCAAGAATTGATTGGATGCTTAACCCACTGAGCCATGCAGATGCCCCCTGACCACTCTCTAGGTAAGGTTCATTCTTCATTGCATACTGAATAAGAATTTTGGGAAGTCAGACAGAGAAACCATGTTTCTTAAGACATGGATGATCCTGATAAGCTAGATCGGAAACCAGTGATGCAGTTAATCTTGCATTTACAAATGAAAAATTTGAAGACCCAAGAAATTAAATGGTTTGTTTATGTGGCAATGACGGGAGATAAGTCTAGAACTCCGGAGCTCGACTGAGCTATAGAGGGCATGTGTCACCATGAAGCACCCTCAGAGTGGCAAAGGAGGTTTCAAAGGTCTGCTCCATAGAGAATGACATGTTTCTTTACCTGTGTGGGAATCTTATGTATTATCATCACTGCCAAGAGATCATCATCCCCTACTAAGCTGTCAACTACCTACTCCTCCTTTCTTCAGTTATACCTCATAGTAGCACTCAATACATAGAAATATCAGAATCAGATCAGAATCTATTTTCTTATTCTGGGTTGTTCATATTATTGAGCCTTGCTGCATAAATGTTGTGTTTTTCCACAGTCATTGAAAAATCTATTGACTACTCAAATAGGTTATTATTTCTTGAGGCGCCTGGGTGGTTCAGTTGTTAAGCATCTGCCTTTGGCTCAGGTCATGACCCCAGTGTCCTGGATCGAGCCCCACATCTGGCTCCTTGTTCAGTGGGACACCTGCTTCTCCCTCTCCCACTCCCCCTGCTTGTGTTCCATCTCTCACTGCCTCTCTCTCTGTCAAATAATAAATAAAATCTTTTAAAAAAAGATTATTAGTACTAACATTTCTGAGATTGCCGATATGGAATTAATGATGTGGATATAATTTATGTCAAAAAATTGTCACAAGAAAATAGAGAAGCAAAATCTAAATTATATTCAACTGATAAATAAATCCTTGTTGAGTAGGGATGAATTCTATTCCAATCTTATTAAATCTAACTCCTAATCCCATTCACCAAGGCGGCGATGCTCTATCACCATATATCTGCTTCCAGATTTGTGTGGAGATGAAGGTTTGTACAGTCCAAGCATTCCTCTCATCACCTGTTCAGTCTGATCAGGATGGATAAGCTCATTGTCCAACGCAGCAGGGTTTCTTGGTGACTTCTTTGGGGTCAAGTTTGGGTTCTGAGCATTGAGTCAAGGCTTGGTGGTAGGATCATCCTCTTAAGATGCTCAACATATTCATTCTCTCTTTCTTTAGTTTCTTCTCGATGCAAGCGCAGGGGCTCCTTTGTCCTCCTCTCTAGAACAAACCCATATCATCCTCTCAGTAAACAAAGATTTTAGAATATGAGACCAGGATGGGGTGTCTACAGGTAACTTCTGCTACAAGCTTCCTAGTAGAAACATCAATGAGGTTTTCTCATTGAAATTGGGAAAAACACAGGGAAACAGGGCAGATTAATATCTCATTAAGTCAACCTGGTACTCATGAATCCACAAGACAACAGTTTGTTATATAGCCTTTTGAAGTGCTAGTAGCAGAAAAGATTTGGAAACAAATGAGAAAAAACTGTTGTTAGTGTGGAATGGTGCCCCTCATGACCGCTCTGGTGATGACACAAGAATGAACTGGTGCAGACCATCAGCCCACCATCATGGTATCATCACAGGCTCCAACCACCACTTCCCTTTACCCTCTGCTAGAAAAGGCATAAGATGTGAGACCGTAGCCACTTAACTTCAGTTTGTCTGATGTATGGGTTGAGAAAATATTGCTATTCATCCATAAGAACTGTAAGAATTACACATGTACAAATGATTATTTGAAGTCATTAACCTTCTGCTAAAAATGTAGCATGCCTAAATAGAAAGAACCAGGGTGCTCTTCTCTTTGAAGTAAAACGATACCATAACTATGTTGTGCTCTGGACAAATATTTATGAATGCCTACCATTTCCATCATTCACCGTCATTCTGGCTAAACTGTCCTCAAATTTTAAGGGTCCACAAACTGCAGCTTGGAGCACTAGAGCTAAGAATGGTTGTTACATTTTTTAATTATTTTGTAAAAGTCAAAAGAAGGGAGCACCTGGGAAGCCCGGTCAGTTAAACGTCTGCCTTCAGTTCAGGACATGATCTCAGGATCCTGGGACAAACCCCTCGACGAGCCCCCCGGGGTTGGATCCTGTGATGGGGCTGCAGGGGACCCACCATATTGGACCCTGCTTGGAGATGTCTCCCTCTCTCTGCCTCTCTCTCCTGCTCTCTGTCTCTCTCAAATAAATAAGTAAAATCTGTTTTTAAAAAGTCAGAAGAAAAGTAATATTTCATGACATTGGACATTTATGAAATCAGATAGAGATGTACATGAGTCAAGTTCTGTAGGAATGCAGCCCTGACCAATGGCTTATAGAGCGTCTCTGCTTCTGTGCTACCACAAGGGAGTTGGGAGTTACGGCAGAGAAAGTGCAGTCCTCCAACCCCAAAATATTTACTTTCTAGTCCTTTCCAGAGAAGGATGGCTAACTCCTGCATTAGAATGTATTGACACATGGAGGCAAGAAGGAGGGGGAGTTTGAGGGATTTTTAATGCATGTTTCCTGGTTCTATTTCCAAGGTTCTGATTATGCAGCTCTGTAGAGAAGATCTGGAATCTGCATATTTAATAAGCATCTCAGGTGATATTGTAGCGAAATATCCTAAGATCATTCTGAAAGGAGCATTTTTAAACCCAGCTGTGAGTGTGCATACTGCCTGTGGATATCTCCTCCTGGGCAAATAAACATTCCTTATCTCTCTAGGATATTAAGGGGAATAAGTACGTTTAAATAATAAACTATAAATAGATGTTTGAAATATTTAAATATTCTTATTTGCTGAGCCTAGGGGAGCCTTTGTGCCTTTTTTTAAAAAATAAATTTACTTCCTACATATGCTTGGGAAAAAAGAAATCATTCTTTCCAAATAACATTTGTCAGAAATAATAATTCTCTTCTTCCCCCAACCTAGCTCAAATTTAAACGTTTGAACAAAAAGAACATAACTAAGAATAAGATGTAAGGGAAAGGAAATATTTCCATAACAATGTGTGCAGAGACTAACCCTACCTAGGAGGCACGCATGGCAGAAAATGCTGTATTTAAGGATACAAAACGCTTTCTGTTTCAAGTCGCAATTTTAAGACACTTGTAGGTTTTCACAATTTTCTTCAAGGATAAAATTTCCAAGATTATGCCTAAAAATGTTGGGGAAATAGATCACGAGGAAGTGGTTCTTTATCTGTTTCTTAACAGATAGTGGGTGATGTGTATAGAGCACGTATTCACAAACAAAAAGGAAAAAGGAGTTGAAATGTCAGATTTAAAACTTTTAAATTCAGAGTATAATTACATCACAGTACATTTGTGAGATCTTAAACATTCTAATGAAGTAAATACGATAAATTTAAGGAATATTAATGAATTGTGACACAGCCAGTTGGACTGGGTTTTCCAGTTGATGGCTGATTAAACTTATTAGAGCTTCGATCCTAACTCCCTTAGGACATTTTCATTTCTTGGTTCTTGGTGCAGAGAATGTGGGTCATTATGGAGTGTGGTCCAGTCCAGCTGCTCCTGGGAACTGACTTTCCCTAAGCGGAGGGTCTACAGAGTAGGCGCATCTAGCCCCATAGCAGCACGTTTGCTGTCCCTTGTCTCAACCTCACTGACTACCATCCTGCTGCTTGGTTAGCATTTCAGCTCAGCATTACTTCTTCAGCTCCACTCAGACCAACTTTCTCTGACCCCCATTCCTTTCTTTCTCTCTTGGCTATATTCTACTCCCACACTCTTAAGTCCTCATAGTCAGAAGAAATTCCTGGGAGAACACCAATATTGGTTGTGCCAGGGGCCTGGATGCTTTCTCATCAGTCCTGTTCTAAGATAGGATTCCCTGAGGAGGCACTGCAACTGTGCTTCTTAGCCTTTCAACTCGTGCACCTATAAAGGCAGAGAAGAGTGAATGGATACCCCCAGGAGGTAGGTACATGACATGTACAAGACATGCCCCAACCCACCTGCAAGAGCCCTTTACCATCTCACATATATTAATATAGGTTGACCAGATGACTGGTACTTAAGTAGACATGGTACCATTTTGCAGTTGTAAACCTGAAGGCTATGAAGTGGCCTTGAATCCAGTCCAATCCAATAATTGAAACAGCCCCTCATACTAAGCCCTATTAAGCCCTTTGGTGTTTTCAGGAGCATTTGGATAGGCTGGAGCACTTAAGACCTCTTTGTGCAGGATAAGAGTCAGGGTCCTCAGGATTAGTGTTTTCCTCCTCTGGTCTCCTGAAGGATGTTCCTATCTATCTGGCATTGAAACCTACGGTAATTTAACATAAATTCTGGTCTCCCTCACCACCACAGCCTATATCTTCTCTGAGGAACTGAATATTATCATGGTTCTCCCCGGTGTTGCAGATGTCTCGCCTGGATCATTTCTTGTCAAAAGGCCCTCCCATAGTCTTTTCTGAAGGATGACCTTATGTCATCACACAGATGGCCTTAGGCAGGGTTCAGCTCTCTTCTGAGCCTTCTAAGAAATAAGTTTGGAACTTCCCTTACTTTACTCCATCTCTGCCACATAGGAACCAAAACTGGCACAGCAAATCTCGGTTTTGCTGAATTGTATCATTTCCAAAAACAATGTGTTAAAGTCTTAACCCCCAGGACCTCCGAATGGGAACGTATTTGTAAATAAGGTTGTTGCAGTGTCCTTGTGACAAGAGAGAGACCCAGAGAGAAGGCTTTGGTGACAATGAGGCAGAGATTGGAGAGACACATCTATGAGCCAAGGAACTCTAGGGATTGTCATCAAATACTAGAATCTAGAAGATGCGAGGAAAAAGGAGCTCCTACAGGTTCCCAAGACAGCATGTTCCTGCAAATACTTTTATGTCCATCTTCTAGACTGTGAGACAGTAAATGTGCATTATTTTAAGCTACACAGTCTGTAATATTTTGTCATGGCAGCCTTGAACAACTCATGCAATCTGCTTCTGTGGTGTCAGTCTACTTTGACCTGGATACTCTTCACATGGGAGCCAAGAAGACGCTGAAGCAATTTCTGAGCCCCAGATCGGAAGACAACAGAAGCCTCTTTTCTTCAAAGCTCTTCCTTACCCAGCTATGCTACGTCCCTCTCTCTGAGTTGACATCTTGAATGAGGAAACCAGAGCACAGTGTTGACCGAGTCCTCCTCCTCTTTGATTTCTCTTTCCCCACAAATCCCTGGTCCCAGAGGGACAGCCTTCCCCCGACTCCCTCTGGGTCATGACTTCCCTCCCACAGCAAAGCCTAATGCCTTACAAGATTGTCTGTCCTGGGTTGAAGAGGAATCTTCTTTATGCCACAGGGCACCATATGACTCAGGCATTCCAGTCGAACACTCGATAAGTTAAACAGGATCTAAAGGCATTTGGAAATAGGGGACTCTCCTCAGAAGAAAAGCATCTCCAGAAAGAGACTAAAAATCCATGGCCGTGAAAACATTGGCTGTTTGAGAGTCCCTGCACATGGACATGGCCGACCGATGTCCAGTGTAATGATCCCGGGCTTATGAGAGGTTAGCGGCTTTATATCTTAATTCTTTGCTGCTATCCTACAATGTACACTTACGTCTGCTGCACATCGTAGCTTCTGTTGGCTTTGGAGGAAAGAGCAGTGGGGTCCTCGCTCCTGGTGGGAGCTCAGGAGAGCCTGAGAACTTGGGAGGAGAACAAGGAAAGAACAATGACAGCAGAGAGCAGGACAGAGGGTGACAAGTGTCAACACTCCTCTTGAGCACATCCCAACTAGAAATCAGCCCAGTGAACTAACAGGAATACTGTCCATTTTCCGATGTGAGTGCTAGTATCTCTGTTATGGATTAGGTACTCAGATTCTTAAAGCACCATAATCAGGTAAAGATGCAATCGATTTTCCACCATAGACTTACTGGGACCAAATGTTTCTGTACTTAAAGAAGCCCCAAGAAATGTGTGAGTGACCTACAATTCCTTGAACAATAAACCACTATCCTGTCCTCCAGCTTTCAACTTTCTGTTTGCATTTGCATAATAAATAAATATACAAGATTTTTAGAGGGCCCTGGGTGGCTCAGTCATTTAAGCGTCTGCCTTCAGCTCAGGTCATGATCCCTGGTTCCAGGGATAGAGCCCCGCATTGGACTCCCTGCTCAGCAGAAAGCCTGCTTCTCCCTCTCTCTGTGCCTACTGCTCCCCCTACTTGTGCTCTTTCTCCCTCTTTCTCTGTCAAATAAATAAAACTTAAAAAAAACAAAACAAAACAAAACACCACCAACAACAACAAAAAAAACCCAGGACTTCTATTCCTAGAAAACCTACAGGCGAAGTCCGAAAAGGCCAAAATTAGGCTTTGCATTTCGATGTGGAGTACCAACATGCATTTACTTTATCATTAGAAGCACATGTGTTTATGTGCGGGCATGTGCCTGCGTGTGCATGAGTGTGTGTGTGTGTGTGTGTGTGTGTGTATGTTTGTGTGTGTGTGACATAGAGACAGTCTCACCCTGAGCCCCAGTCCTCTGAAACCAGTCAGAGAGCACATGGGCCCATGTCCTGTGGTTTTGCCCGAGGTGGAGAAGCAGACAGCCAGGTCACGAACCAGTTCAAGCAGGAGGCACAGCGGATCCCAGGGAAGCGGTTTTCCTTCCCTGCTGTCTTCTGCCCACGGGGAACATGTGCTGTTCTATGAAACCAGAAGGAGAAAAGAAATTAGGGAGGGGCGCCTGGGTGGCTCAGTGGGTTAAGCCTCTGCCTTCAGCTCAGGTCATGATCTCAGGGTCCTGGGATTGAGCCCCGCATCGGGCTCTCTGCTCAGCAGGGAGCCTGCTTCCCTTTCTTTCTGCCTGCCTCTCTGCCTACTTGTGATCTCTGTCTGTCAAATAAATAAATAAAATCTTTAAAAAAAAAAAAAGAAATTAGAGAGAAAGCGATCTTCCCTTGTATCCTAATTTCTGGAAGGTCTTGTCTTTAGGGACATAATTTTTAAATGATTTAGGAGGTATCAATTTGGGCAAGTACTACATAGGCCCAATTTTATAAGAAAATAAAATCATGGCTGCAAGACTAGGAAACAGGTCACAACTGTTTGATGTGCTTACTTGGCTCTGCACTGAACTTGGGCCTTGGTCAGCGTCCACCACGGATGGCCATGGTCTCTCCGATGGACCGGCACGGAGTGGTGTCCCCTGTGACACTGGGCAGTCTAGCAAAATGTATCTGACCCATATCACAGTAACTCCACATGGGTTTTGTATACTTGCATGCCTGCCCAGCATTATCGAATTACTTGCTTTTCTTATCAATAATAAAAAATGCAGTGCATGCTTATTCCTGGCAAAGCTCTTTAGATAAGTCATGCATTTAATTCTTATGACCTCCCTGTTAAGGCAGGTGCACGTGTAAGGTGCCCTTATGCAGGCTGTGGGGGCGTGAACTCCCAGAGCCAAGTGGAAGGTCAGTATGAGTCTGAGCACGTGAAATAGCATTAACCAGGTTTATGCTACGTCATAGGTATGGCCAGGGAATGATACCGTGCTTTAAAGAGACAATAAAAGTAGGAGAAAAATGCATTCCAATAATTCTATTAAGCTGAATTCTGAATTCTTTCTATAGTAGTAAAAAAAAAAAATGTAAAAAGCTCAGCATTTTCCATTGTTTCTTATCACAGACTCCCTTTGCCCCTTCATTCAGCTGCTGTGTTGCTACAAAACGAATTCTGAAAAAGCTCTTTTGACCTTTTTTTTTTTTTTTATCTCTGGGAGCCCAGATAACAAACATTTATTAATGGGGAAAATACCTTAATCTGGGTAGATAAATCACAGGTAAAAATTACATTTAAAAAATTTAATGAGACAGGCCGAAAACAATTTTTTTTTTTAATTTTTTATTTTTTATAAACATATATTTTTTATAAACATATATTTTTATCCCCAGGTCTGTGAATCACCAGGTTTACACACTTCACAGCACTCACCAAAGCACATACCCTCCCCAATGTCCATAATCCCACCCCCTTCTCCCCAACCCCCTCCCCCCGGCAACCCTCAGTTTGTTTTGTGAGATTAAGAGTCACTTATGGTTTGTCTCCAATTTTTTTAAAGAAACAAATCCCAATTTTTGAACCTCAAACAGATTGGTTTTTAATGGAAGTCACTCGGGTAATGTCTTTAATAATAAAAACAAAACGTAGTTACTTTCAGGGCTTCCAAAGAGAAGCAGTACTTCCCCAACCACCTCCTCCAAGGGGCTGCTTCCCAGGGATGATCACTTTTACACCTTTGTCTCTAATTGTTCTGCTGGTTATTTTTGTCTCACTAAGGCCCTTGGCTGCCTCGCTGCCTCGAATGCTCTGATGTGGGCATGAGCCACTGATTTCCAGCTGCAGGGAGCGAGGAAAGGCCCAGAGAAAGCCACTGAACGCCTCAAGTCTGGTCTTGGCCAAGCCCTGTCCCGTCCCGGGGCACATCCAGTCTCCCTGCAGACTGGTGAAAAATACAAGTCAGTCCTGAAACCGGAGAGAAGGCCCTGCCTTCAGGACCCAGCTGTGACTTGTAGTGCTTTAAAAAAAAAAAAAAAAGAAGAAGAAGAAGAAGAAGAATGTGACCTTTGGCCTCTCGGAAGAATGCAGGCCATCTAGGAATCTTTCAGTGATGTTCTAGGCACAGACAACTCAAACGGATTCTTGCTGAAATCCTTTTTCTTTCTACTTTATTTTCGCTCACACCCTTTGCTGGGCTGAGTGGGTAATCCAAGACTTTTGAAATCCCAGGGCCGTGTGTGTGCTGGCTGGAAACCCGACCCCAGTGTGAAGGCTCCAGGAAGTCATTTTAATGAACCCCGTGTATTTTGTAAACAGACAAGGAGCACTGGATTGAATACAAATACGAGTAAGCCCCCTGCTTGTTTGTGTCTGCTAATGGTCTTCAGGGCCGGAGCCAAGGTTTTAGCTTACACTTCATTCAGGGCAGCCCAAATTCGCAGGGCTAGCAACCAGCGCAGGATTTTCTTCATTTACAGAGCGATGTTTTTTAAAAATAAAAGGCACGGCGTTTCACGTACAGGAGCGTACTAAACAGGAATCCTCGCTATCTTTAATAAAAGAGCAACAAGGAGTGTGCTTTTTCAAGTTGAAATAGACGGAGTGTAGGGGCGCCTGGGTACTCAGTGGGTTAAGCCTCTGCCTTCAGCTCAGGTCCTGATCCCAGGGTCCTGGGGTCGAACCCCCCCCCCCCCCCCCCCCCCCGCATCGGGCTCTCTGCTCAGCAGGGAGCCTGCTTCCCCCTCTCTCTCTCCCTGCCTCTCTGCCTACTTGTGATCTCTGTCAAATAAATAAAATAAAATCTTAAAAAAAAAAAAAGAAACAGACGGGAGTGTAAATGGGCAGGAAGCAAAACTGTCCAGTGTGCTGTTTCCCGCTGCTCACTCCTAGAGACCTTGGGGTTGTTTACATGATGTCAAAATATTTTTAACAGCCTTGAGATACAGCAAAGATGAGACGGTTTTGATTTGGGAACCAACGTAAAAATCGTATTATTTCTGGCAGATTTTATAATACAGTTTAAGTGGGGAAAACAACAAGGAATGTATGAAATGACCTGTCGGTTTACATTTGAGCAGATCTGGATTCAGGTACACATGTGTACACGTGTGTGTACATAAAATATCTACCCAGACTTTTCAGAAAAGTGACAATGAATCTTGGGTCTGTCATCATTCACATCTTGCTTTACTTCATACAAGTAAGTGCCTGAGACAATAGACAAATCTGCATTGTCTATTCCCAATCTGCTCTGCAGAAACATCTTGCTGAATCAGCAAAATCAGACTTTCCAAAAAAAATTTCCTGAACATGGATTTGATTTACACTTCCCACCAAAGAAAAGACATTTAGGAATGTCCGTCCCAATCGTGACTACATGTGCACGAATCTGTGACGGGAGAGGAAGAATCCGCCGAGAAAGGAATTTAAACATAAGAACAGACAAGGGTCATGGTTCACGCAATGAGGACTTTGCTAAGCAGAAAATATAAGAGTTTTTCAATTAGCTAAATGAATTTGGAAGGCCACCTGTTTTTCTCAATCAGAACAAAGTCCTCGACTCTCACATGGACATCGACAGACACATCTGCTGGTTTTCCGCTGGATTTTTCGGCACATGGCTTCATGTGGCGGGAAGGATGCAGTGACCATTGTGACACGTCTTGAGTCCATACGTGCAGACTTAGCGATGAATTCACTGATTGAGGATTTTCTGTGTGTGCCGTCAGGAGTGCGACTCTCACTGCTGACAGACACCGTTCTACACTCCAGTGGATGCTGGTTGAAGGCTGAGTTGGCTTAGTGCAGATGCATTTTTGTTTGGGTGTCTACGGGTTTTTTTTTTTGTTTCTTTTGTTTTCTTTTGTTTTCTTTTTAAGACTGTCTCACAGGGAAGGAAAAAAGAAAAATCGAGAGTGAACACCCATTATGGATGACTTAATTGAACAGACTTGAAGGACCGAAGCCTTCTGGTAGAAGAGTTCATCTGCCAGGGAGCTTGTCGGGAGTCCCGGAAGCTGATCCTTTCCCGGTCACTTGCTTCATGTGTCACTTGAGGTGTGTTGCCATCCCGGAAAACTATTTATCCTTAATACCGGTAGCCTCCTCCAGAAAGGAGTAGTGAGTTCTCTGATTGAAATGACTGACCGAAATAAAAATGGTCTTTGCTCTTCTGGTCCTGTTCCTGTTGACCAGCTCCGCTCCTCCCCCAGGCTCAGCCCACGGTAAATTCTCAGTTAAGGTGGTGTTTATTTTTAGAGGTTCTGTAAGCTTCGTGAGTATGAATACAAGGCATTTATCTTAGCAGTTAACAATTTGCCATCATGTTAACAATTTCCCTCTTGTGCTACGAAATCACCAACAACTAAAAGTAGAAAACGTATTATCAAGTGTGGGTTGTGATTTAGAAAGTGTTTATCTAGACGCATCTGAGACAGCAAAGGAAGTTGGATTTCTCATTGAAGACTTAAATATTGCTTAAAATCTTGTCTGGGTCCTTGAAGGCTGAATGCCCTTGAGAACACATTCAGAAATGTGGTGTTTCTTCTTCATCGTGAGCACCGTCACATCTACCCTAAACCTTAAGCGAGCGAAAGCAAGTCAAAGAAAGTGGGGCTTCTGGGGCTGTTTCAGACCCTACATCCAATTTTGAGAGATCCGCACTTTCATTTAGAATGCTTCTATACTCTGGAAACAATTTAAATGATTCCACAAGAGAAAGAAACAGAAAGGGATTTAGTTTACCAGATTCAATTTCTCATAAACTAAACAGTGATTTCACTGGACACGTCACTTCCTAACTGAGGATTCTGGAATTGTTTAGACAGGTTCGTGGAGGACCCGAAGAGTAGCAAATGCTGACCTTTCAACTTCAGAAGCATCCCCTGATTGTCTTTTTGTTATTTTCAACTTATTCTGGAATCCTCCCTTCTGAGAAAAAAGCCAGTTTGGAAAGAATTCCCGTAGCTCCTCTTGCTACCGTGGCACGCCCATCTTGCGAAAGGTCATGTGCCCCCCCCTCCCCGGGGCAGTGATCACGGCGCTGCTGCAGGTACTGAGACTGGAGAATTGAGACAACCTGAGAGATAATTTAATATTAAAAATAATTACTCTTCCTACCACTATTGCACTATCTCAAATGATATTTTTCCCTTAATTATGTAATTGTCTCAGTTCTTCATTTCACTCTGATGAAAACCCGTGAAGCACCACAGCCTCAGAGAGCAAGATACTGATTTTTCGTCTACCAAAAAAACCCTGGGAGGTAAGTAGACAAAATAAAAATCTTTGACAGAATAAATGTTTTCCCAAGACTCAAGTACACTGTTTTTGCATGTGAACAAATATTCTTATTTATAAGATTAACGCATCAGTGGCGATAGTGACAACTTCTCTGAGAGAGGGCAGGGGCTGGCGGTGCCTCGGGCTGTGGACGGGCATTCAGGAGGTACACTGCTAGCGGAGGAGCTCTCCGGAGCCCTGACGTCGTGGGTATGATTGTTTGGTCACTGAAGTATGTGCAGCTGGGATAAGTGGGTGGTCCCGCATTCTTCCCAGATTCTGAGTTCAGCTGGAAATCAATGACTCCCAAACGCACATCCCTGGACCGATCACTATTCTGAGTTCCGGCTAATGAACCCAATCGACTGCAGCATCCTGCTCTTGGGATGTAGGCAGGTCCCATCCAGCATGTTTCTGAACTTCTGGGATCATGAAGTCTTTAGAAACAGGGGCTCTAGGGGCACCTGGGTGGCGTGGTCAGTCTAGCATCCGACTCTTGGTTTTGTCTCAGGTCATGATCTCATGGTTTGTGGGATCAAGCCCCACCCACATCAGGCTCTGTACTCAGCAGGAGTCTGCTTGAGGATTCTCTCTCAAGCAGGATTCTCTCTCCCTCTCCCTCTGCCGCTTCCCACTGCGTGCTTTCTCTCATGCTCTCTCTCTCTCCAAAACAAATAAATCTAAAAACAAAATAAAAAAAAAAAAAAAAAAAAAAAAAAAAAAAAAAAAAAACATGGGCTCTAGGGCCAGACTGCCCATTTCAAATCTTGAATCTTCCACTTCACAAGCTGTGTGACCTTGGCCAAATTACCTAGCTCCTCTGTGCTGTAATTTCTTCATCTATAAAAATGGAAGAAATAATAATACACTGCCAAAGGGATTTGAGAATTAAGTCAAGTTTCTGAAAAGGGCCTAGAACACTACCTGACACATAGTAAGCATTCAATAACCGCCAACTTCTCTTGTTGTCATTCTTCTTCTCTGTTTTGGTGAATGGCTCCTGTAGTCGCCTGGCAATTTCAACCTGGATCCACCTCCGGGACCAACCGCTGACAGCCCTGCCAAGCTCCCTGTATGGACACCCCACACATTCACAGCTCCCCACCGGCCTGCGGGACCCTGGGTGCCACCGCCCACACCCGTCCCAAGCATAGGAAACAGCAGGACAAGAGACAGAGGGTTAATCATGCAAAGCCTTCTATCTGGATGTCTGCACTCTATAAAATTACATGCTTTGTGTGTGTCTAATGTGTCGAGCCAGCAATTTTCTATGAGCCCATCTAATATATGAAAGAGGATACAAATTCTCCCTTTACTTTCAAGTTGAAATATGAGAATTCACATCTTCTCTCTCTCTCTCTCTCTTTTCTTTAAAAATTTTATTTATTTGAGAGGGTGGGGCAGAGGGAGAAGAAAGAATTTCAAGCAGACTCCCTGCTGAGCACAGAGCCTGACCCTGAGATCATGACCGGAGCCAAAATCAAGAGTGGGATCCTCAACGGACTGCATCATCCAGATGCCCTAAGAACTCACCTATTCTTTGGGGTGTGCCAACGGTTGCCATGGCAGCGATGGGAAAGCTTTGGGATTTTGCATTCACTCCTCACCGTCATTAAGGTCATTTCAGGGAAAACACTGGTTGGTGGGTCCGTTCACTTCTTCTCTAGGAACTTGGCCGCCGGGACCAGCTCTGCTCCGGGCACTCACCCAGCTGTGCTCACACACGACGCTGACTCTGTTGTCCCCGCTTTTCCATGTGGGCCCAGCCCTCCCCCTTCTACCTGTCTCTCCTCTGAATGCAGGGCGGTGTCCCGTCGGTTCCTATTGTCAGAACCTGGCGCAGTTCCCGACACATGCAGAAATACTACGTTATCAGTAGGCAAAGGTCATGAGTCCCCAAAATAAATCACGTGTGGCAGGAAAAGCAAGCTGACTATCTGACTAAGCTTTTTCTGGAATCTATTTCCAGCTCTCTAAGATACACCCCTGCACCCTAACAGCTACAAGACAAGGTTATTGAGGTCGCGGGTGATGTCAGCCCACCGCAGGCTGACGTCACCATGTGGCATATTGGTCAATGCCCGAGGAATAGTTTAAAAGTGTTTGAAATCAAAGTTTTCATAGTTGTGAGTAAGTAACTCAATCTTCCCGGCTATAATGACCTACAGGTAGAGCAGTTCCTTTGAAAACATTCTGGGCTATCTGCACATTATTTATTTTCCACAAAGATCGCAGTGGACTCTATCCATTCCAGTCTCCTGGGACCCGTTGCACTCTTTGTCACTAGAACTGCACCCTTTCCAAGGCAAGATGCCAAATGGAAATCTTTTTTTACTTGTTTTTGTGGTTTTGTTTTGGAGAAGTTTTGGTGTTGTGTTCTGGGTGGTTTTTTTTTTTTTTCTTCACCTTTTGTCAACATTTAGGTTACAACAGCTGTGGCACTGACCAAGCTGATAAGAAGGGAAAGCCTTTTAAAAGTACAAACCTTGAGCAAGAAAGGAAATGACCAAATAGAGAATTTTCATTCTCTTAGAATTAAAAACAGCCTGAAATTAAAGCAACATGACTGAAAGCCTGCTCTGGTTCTTTTTTTTTTTAATTGGCTTTTGAAGTCAGTTAAAAGCCAATTCTGTAAATAGAGCAAAGCAATAGCCCTTCCGCCCCCATGCCTCCCCCAGCAGGAGCTCCTTGGTCCTGAGAGTACCATGAACCCGGAAGCTCAATAATTGATCTTCAAGTCCAACTGTTCTTCTACAGTTTTCTGTAATACACTGTTTAAAAAAAGTCACCAATGGAGTCACCTTTAAAAAGAGTCACCAATGAAGTTGGCCTTAAAATTGCAGTGCTTTAAAAAAAAAAAAAAAAAGTGCAGACTAAGCTTGATCAGGAATTTTGGCATCTCTTGAATGAAAGGTCTACAGATGAACTCATTCTGACTTGGAGCTGGGGAGGGGAGGACAAGGAGCACAGAGGGAGGTGGAGGCAATGGCCAGGAGGGTGCAGAAACGTCAGCCTGTCACTCCGCTTTCTGGGACGCAGGGCTTGAGGCTGGGCAGGGAGGGGATTCCAGAGGTCTCGGTCCAGCAATTCTTTCTTGGGCCGGGGAGAGAATCTGGGTGGTCTGTCAAGGCTCCTCTAGCTCACAGACTCTTAACTGTGCCTCTTTAGACCTTCCATTCCCTTCTTAGAATAATTAGTTGACAATAAAATAAAAATGCAAAGAAACACAAAGTATTTTTCCCAGAATCGATTGCCCGGAGTATTTCAGAAGATGTGCATAATAGATTTCACCTTCTGCCCCCAAGACTCTCACTTCCTTCAAACCCGGACGATGCTGCAGTCGCCACCAACCACATCTGTTGAGCTGCTGTAGCCATACTACCTCACTCTTCAAACTTCTAAACGTTTCATAAGAAGATGCATGCTTGATTTTCAATTATTGTAGTCCTTCACGGTGATCCAGGAGGAGAATAGACTGTATCACAACAGAAGTAAATGGAGGCCATGTCCCAGGCACCTTCATCCAGCAGGTCTAGCTTAAAAACCATGAAATTTTGGATTTCCTCAGTCTCTTTTCAAGTAGACAAATTTTTTCAAGTAGATTGTTTTAGACAGCTCAGCTGCTGTAACAAAATACTATAGATTGGGGGCTTAAACAACGGATAATTACCTCTCATGGTTCTGGAGGCTGGAAGTCCAGGATCAAGGTGCTGGCATGTTTGGTTCTCCGTGAGCTCCCACTTCTTGGTTTGCGCATGGCGGTCTCCTTGCTGTGAAGGCTATCTTAGTAAAGTGAGCCTCCCACCCCTGCCTCCTGCTCACCCCCAAAGACAACATGTTTAAAGCTTATGGCTGTTTCATTAGGAAGTATGTTTCCTTTCTTTCTTTCTTTCTTTCTTTCTTTCTTTCTTTCTTTCTTTCTTTCTTTCTTTCTTTCTTTCTTTTTTATTCCTGGTAGAATTCTTTAACGGTAGATTCAAAGTTTTGATTATACCTTTGTAGTTCATTCCCTCGTATGAGAGGTCGGATTGTCTAGAAGCTTGAACTCCTTATGTTCCATATCATTTGTCATTACAAAACGCAGCGTCACAAGAGGAAAATAGCTATATTTTTTCAGGCAAACAAGCTGGCCGGGAAAATGCCTTCAATGACGAGGCTGTGGTATTTGACTCATGGTGATAAGGAAATTACCGTCTTCTATACTTTCTTATATACAACCTTGTTTGCCAGGAAAAAAAAAAATCTGGATTGTATGTGAATAACTCAAGGCTTTAAAGCCTTTTCTCTTCTCTTCTTTTCTGGTGGCCATATTCTAAAGTAATTGGACAAAAGTCCTACTCCTCAACTACCTGCAGAAAAGACTGGAGGGTGGCTATTAGCAGAGCGACCACAAAAAATCTCACTGATTAGGAGCAAAGTCTGTCTCGGAGGATCGTGAGATGCTGTGATCTATGTTGTCTCTCCACATCATGTTACTGAGTGACAAGATGAGATAGGCCAGGAAGCAAGAGCTTTTGGAAGGATTTTGCCAGGCCCTCGGAAGGGCTTAAAGCCCCTAAAACTAGCAAGAATATGTTAAGTTCTATTTGGGGTAATTGGGGTAAACATCCAATTAAAGGATTTCTTGCCAAAAGTTAGAGAGTCAACACATCTCAGAGCTTTTTTCTAAGTCCTCAGGTACCACCACAGCAGCACCAGTATCAAAAAGGCAATCCCAGAAGAAGGGGACGGTGACCCCACAAACACTGAACAAACACCGGGTCCCAAAGTCATGGCAATAATGGCTGAATTTAAAGCAAGAAGGTCATTCCATGTATCTGGGATTTGTTTGTTTGTTTAAGCACTCACCTTTGTATAGTAAAAAAAAAAGAAAAGAAAAGAAAATCGCTGTTAAGAAATTGATTCTGGACAAATTGTACTGATTAGCAAGGATTTTAAATTTTATTTATTTATTTATTTTTTAAGTAACATGGAGTGAGTCAGCTAATATGTGTCTTAAATACCCATGACTGGAAAGCCATCGTAACTCTAAGTACTGGGTTATTTAATAGATGCGACTACTGTGGCAGCACTGAAATGACCAACCTAGTTGCCGAGAAAGAAAGAAAGAAACTCTTTGTAAAGGCTATAGATGCCTTGCAAAAGAACTCTTATTTTATTAACTGGCAGAACCACAAATGATGAGTAGAGCAACGCAGGAATGAATGTTGAAGAGTTATCTCCATGTACGCATCTCAGGCCCTCAGACTCCAGTATTTATAGGAGAGAATAAGGTAATAAAGAAAATCATGTTTCCATAATTAAATTATTATCCTTTAAACATGTTATTTAGAAGATTTAAACATAAAGTCATATTTTAAATATACTTTTTAAGTGATCTCTAATTACATGGGAGAACAAAGCATCACAGCAAACATCCTGTCCCAGAAACAAAATGTCTGCTGCATCCCTGCTTAGAACCTGAAATAATTAATACCTAGGACCTCAATTTTGCAAAATATTATTATTTCTATTTTGCCTATAGGGGAGTGTTTTGTGAAAACTCGTTTATAACACTGCAATTGGCTATGTATTATTGGAGCTGAGTAAGAAGTAGCTTGCCTAAGGCCACTCGTAATAACAGTTCCAAAAAGGAGAAAAATTCAGGAGTGTCAGACTATTAATTTTTAAGTTTATTTGTAAAGTCAATTTAAATATATATTATCTTGTGATTTAGTTAAGATTATCTGTAGTCAAACCTTTGTCATCCAATTCGATCTACTCTTCAAGCAAAAAATATGGAATACGGGTTGAGAAGGGGGGAAAAATAGGACAAAAAAGTTTATGATGCCTAAAATATTCTTCAAAGTCTATGATTTTAGATAGTAATGGCTAAGACTAGATCAGGAATGGTCTTGAAGTGGCATCATCAGTCTTAATGTTGATTAAGATCAAAATGACTTTAAATTTATATGACTCTTATAATCATACTTTACAAATTTAAATTTACTAAATTGATCATATTCATCACTAACCTTCCCCCAAGCCTGTATTCTCTGTCTCATTTGCTGGTACAGTATCAACTCTTACGTTCGAGCAATAGACCTAGACCCATCCTTGACTTCTCCCCCTCAACATCCAGATCCCAGCTCCAAACTATGGGTGAGGCTCCTTCTTTCCTTCACATCCAACACCACCCCTGTTCAGGCTGTCATCACTGCACTAGCATTAACTTCCTAAGGACACACGCCCTCCAGCTTTGTGCATCTTAATTCCATCATTTTCATAGTCACAGTTCACTGCATCAGAGCAAGGGAAGCTGGCTGGGTAGCCAGAAACCGGGCTAGCTGGATGTGCCCACTGGGGTACTATGCCGGTGAGCCATCTCTCCCAAACCTTTTAGTGTCTTTGAATCACCTATAGAATAAGAACCCAACTCTTCGACATCCTAGTGAATCTCTCCACGAATTGTCCGTGGATATCTTCCCTTTGTCCCATCTGGCTGATCTGTGTGCGTTATTTCAGCAGACTCCTTGTTTCCAGTTGGACTCTGCCAATAGGGAGCACAGGTGGACTGGACGAAGGGAAGGGAGTGGCGTCCGACTAGCTGTGCTCCAGCTCCCTCCCTGCATTCTCACCCCACCTTCCTCAAGAGAAGACGGGTCCTCTTGCCAGGGTGGCACCTCCACAAGGCATGCATTCTCTGCCTCCAGAGTCTGGAAGCTTTTCATGCCTAGGAGCAGTAATGCTGCCCTCCTCAGGGGTCAGCGCTGCTTTTGTGTTTCCCTAGACCTGGGCAGAGAAAGTAGCACCTTGATCAAATTGTGGAACCTGGTATCCTACTGCATTGCTGGAGACTCACTGCCAAGTTGGCCTCTGGGTCACTGCCTTTTGTTTCCAATGTTGACTCATACTCTTTCCCTGCCTCTTGCCAACCCCCTTCTTTGTACCAAAGAGTCCTCTTCTTATGTGCTCTAACCTACTATCAGTGGGCCCCATAGGTGCATTCTTCTAGAACAATACCATTTCTCCATTTTTAAGTTTAGGGTTGTGTATGCTTAATGTAGACATGTAAGATCTCTTTTCTGTACAATTCCAGAATCTATTTCTTGTTCAGTCTTGGCAACTACACTCAGACAGTAGAAGTCATAATTCCAGAACCCTTCATTAACTTTGGACACTTTGTCTCATTAATTCATTTCCTGGCAAAATGAGATGATGGTAGTACTTTTTCTCCCAATATTGGTATGGGGATTAAATGAGATAACTCATGTTAATTTCTCAGCCCAATTCCTTAAGTGCGGGCTCCCAATTTCCTTGTTGAATATATTTTCTTTATTCCTATATAGGCAAAATATGAATTCTTACTTCTTCTGAGAGTGTCTAGGTGTACTCTCTTTCACTCTATTTGTTAATACCAGGCTCTAGATCCATGTGTCTGATACATGACCATTCAAACTGGACTACAAAATGTTAAGCAAACATTCTACATAAACACCCCCCTGTCAAAATGCCCTCGCAAGATAAACTCTGTGATAGTCCTGCTGCGTGGTGGACACCTGCTGTGTCATCTCCCTGGATCCACACTAAATGTCCCATGTACTGGTGACCATTAGAGAGAGAAAGGAACTCACCCAAGGTCATAAACGGATGGGGGGCGGAGCTTTGGCTGAACTTTTCCTGACCGCAAAGCCATGGGTCCCCAGTCGAACATCTACAAACTGCAAAACACTGTCATGCAAACTGCAAGGACTACATAGATGAGAGTTTTGACTACGGCCGTGAGGAAGCGTTAAAAAAAATTACTGGCTCTGCCAAGCCGGAATCCTAATCGGTAGTAAGAGAGTTGTATTGAAGCCCCGCAAGTATTGCTTTATAAACTGTCCTATTCATAATCTACAGTCCCTTCCGAGCGCTCTGGAGGGAGCTGCACGTGTGTATCTGTCCGCTTGGAGCCAGCAGCGCCCGCCCGCACCACAGTCTTCGGCGAGCACTCTCCTCTGGCTCTTGTGTCCTTCATCAAAAATGCGGTAAGTGTCTCCCCGTTGGCTTATGCTTGTCTAACGCCTTTTTCTGATTGTGTTTGGGAAGGTCACAAGGGAAATCTTGGCTGTCCGACTGCCAATGGAGTCAAGTGTACGGAAACGTGTTCAGTGGGAAGGAGGCTCAGCTCTTGCCCTCAGCCTCTCCCTGTTCTCCAGCGCCTTTGGCGACGTGGCCTGTGAGCAGAGCCCATCTCTTCAGGCATCTGCTCGGGCACCCTAATTTCCTAAGACAGAGGTTACCTAAGGAGCAGAAACTCTCTTTCCCTGCATGATGCTAAAAGAATTTTGCGTCACGGCTGGTAGGAAGAGGAAACCAACCCCAGAACGTCTGTCCGACCCGTCGTGGTCAGGCAGGCAGACGTGTTACGTGAGTGGGGAAGGGAACGGGATGGGCCACCCCTGGTCCCAGACCTCGCGCCCTGGGCCCTCCCTGCTCTGCTGACTCCGACTTCCGTTTCTAGTGGAAGCTTTCTGCCTGTCCCTCTGTCTCTCCTGATTCTTTTACTGTCTCCTTTTCATCCTTTCTCTCCTGCTTTTTGTCTTCTTCCACTTCGTTTTCAAAGATAAATAATGTGTCGTTAAATGAAGTTTAAAGGATGATAAGAGAAAAAAAAAAGTTTAAGTTAAAAGAAAGAAGACTTTTGTGTTTCCTGGTGACTTTTAATCCATAGAATTATATTAGTTTTATATCTTTAGTGGTCACTGTATCCATAAAAATTGTGTTCTATTTTTCCACCCAACCTTCTCTGGTGAACACTTCTTCCTTCCCCATAGTACTAGAATCGTCACTGTTTCCATAATTAGGTCAGGATCTATTTTGTCAAGATGCCTCTTCTTTTCCTCTCCTCCTTCCTTGTAACATACTCGGGAATCTCTGCTTCCGTGATCTTGCTGGAGTCAGGCATTACGTCCGTCATAGCAACAGGTGATGGAAAATTCCGTTGTGAGTTTCATGTAGCTGATTTTAACTTACCTGGAATTCACCTGTCACTAGTCACAGACTTTGGCACCATGTTAAGGAGTATCAGTGGTTACGTGGTAAACATAAAGCCAGGTCGATTTCCGCCTTAAGCACTGTTGGAAAGCGCACATCAGGTTATTATTTCCGGTCCCCAAAGCCATTCCAGGCAATAAAGGTTATGGTTCACGACACCTTGTCAGCTACACAGAACATGGTTTGGACACGTGCTGTGTCAGTTGTTTTAAAGCCCTTGCCTTTTCTCACACTTGCATTCCACTTTTGTTTTGTTTTGGTTTTTTTTTTTTTAAAGATTTTATTTATTTGGCAGCCAGAGATCACAAGTAGGCAGAGAGGCAGGCAGAGAGAGAAAGGGAAGCAGGCTCCCTGTGGAGCAGAGAACCCGATGTGGGGCTCGATCCCAGGACCCTGAGATCATGACCTGAGCTGAAAGCAGAGGCTTTAACCCTCTGAGCCACCCAGGCGCCCCTGTTTTGTTTTGTTTTACTTTATTAAGATTTTATTTATTTATTTGAGAGACAGCATAAAAGCGAAAGAGATTGAGCATTAGCAGGGGGAGCAACAGGCAGAGAGAGAGGGAGAAGCAGGACCCCCACTGGACAAGGACCCAGGAGTGGGGCTCGACATCAGGACCCCGAGATCATGACCTGAGCTGAAGGCAGATGCTTAACCAACTGATCTACCCAAGCGCCCCACTTTTGGAACTCTTAAGGCCTAATTCGATTTTTTCTAGAATTTCAGGGTTTTTTCTAGATCAGTACAATATTTCTGTTTCTAATTCTCAAGCAATTTTCTTAAGAAGCAACTGTATTTATATTTGTGTGTCCAACTTGCTTAGAAACAGGAAGCCAAAGGAGAATCAACTGAGCTCTGCCATCAGCATTTTCTCCTCTCACCAGGGTCCCCCGTTCCCTGTGCTTCTGTGGGTCACACCGTACCCACAGTTTTCAGGAATAAAAGCACCAAAAAAACATTAAAGAATTAAAGAATTAAACATTAAAGAATTAAAAAGAAAAAATACCTTAGGCTTCATATTTTTTGATAAAATTGGACAATAATCAAACCTACCTCACAGAATTGATGGAAGAATAAAAGAGATAATATTCCTAAGAGCTCAGTTAGTACACTGTCTTATATTCAGACCCAAGAAATGTTCTCCATCTGTGCCAGGATTCTGAGTCAAGTAAATAATGAATATTGTTAAAATGCCACAATTTTCGATATCTTTATTAAATATCGCTTCTTATTTTCAAGAGACTTAGAGAACAGGAAGTTACCCAAGAGATTGTGACCATTCTCTTAATATATTTTTTCTTATGAATGGACCAGATGTCCCATATAGAAACATAAAACTGTTCTATGCTGGTCAGTGTGTACAGTAAAAAACGAAAACAAAAAACCAGAATTACCATTTGTGAACTACCAGAAGCAAATATGATTAAATGAGAATTTTGCCAAAGACCAGAGCTTATTTTCTGGCTGAGAAACACCTGACTTTTTGAGCATTTCAGTTAATTTTTTAACTTCCTTTCCAGTGCGGGACAAGGTGGATGTGCGCTTTTCCTTTAGCCAGGATGGAAATGCCTTCTTCCTTTATTTTTTTCTTCGACATCCCAGTGCTGTTGCTTAGGTTGGAGGGCGGCCGAAGGGGCAGTGGGTGGGATGAGAACGCAGTCCGCCCAGCAACCAGGCTTCTGGAAACCCTTGTGGGCCTGGAGCAAAGCCCTGGGAGCGGGCTTCAGGGGTGGGGGCGGGTGGGAGGGGGAATTCTTGGAAATCTGCTCGGAAAGCAACGCTTGGCTCTGGAGGTAAGTGCAATAGTGTGGGCCACGTCCCCACATCCGCGTGCATGCGCCACACACACACACACACACACACACACGCACACACGCGCGCGCGCGCACACACACACGCACACACACCCACACACGCCCATGCAGCTGGGCTGAGAAGTTCCAGGTCCTTTCTAAAAGCAACTCATCCCCCGAAGCAGGTCTGCCGAAGCCCTTGAAACCGGAGCAGACCTGGCGGCACATCCCCAGGGTGAAATCCGAGCACACTCGGCAGCCGCGGGACCCGACCCTTCGGAAGTCCTGTGTTTGCTGAACACCCCGTGCCTGGGTACGCGGAGCGGGACGGCAAGGCCTGCTCGCTCTGCGCCTTCTGGGGCTCCTGGTCCGCGCCAGTCCGCGGCCGTCGAGGCTGACATCCTCCCTTCGAAGTGCGCCCGGGCTTCCTGGCCGCCCACGCGAGCAGGTGGAAATCCGCGTGCGGGCGACTTGCAGAGCGTCCCCGGCCGCCGCGCTGAGACTCGGGAGGGCCCGGCAGGGAGACCCGCAGTACACGAGTCCAGACGCGCCCTGCCGCGGCGCCGGGGCGTCCGCTGGTCAGTCCGTGAGGACCGTTGCCGGGAAGCCCGGCCGGGTTCTTCCCTCCCGGGAAAGGCGCAAGAGAATTGCCTTGCAAAGGTGAGACGGTGCTTGAAGCAGATCCGCCCGCATTCCAGGCCTGCAGGCCGGGAGAGGTTTCCGATCCTGAAACCCGCCTTCGTCATTGACATTCCTTCAGCGGTTACTTGTGCAAATGTTCAGATGCTTCACGACCTAGAAACAGGTTTACGATGAATAAGCCCCTTCCTCCTCATGAAAACATTTCAGCCCCCCTAGCCCGGCAGTCTCCAAAAGGATATTTGTTTGGGTGATTATAAACTACTTCGATGTCCTACTACACTGAGTTTCAGAAAATAAATAACTATATTATTTGGGACGGCCGCACAACTGAGCCTTTGAGTAATCACGTTTCCACTTAAACAAAGAAGCAAAGTGCAATCGCTGTTTTAAAAATCATTCTAATGAACCTGACACGGCGGATAACGTCCCCCAGTGTTTCTTCCGATGATCTCTCCAGAGTAAACAGGGACATCTCAATGCAAAGAAAAGAAAAAGAGGGGGAAAAAGGCTCGTGCGCTGTCATTGATTGACTTGGAGTGCTCCCAGAGAAAGCCCTGGAATGATTTCTAGGCAGAAAAAAGGTTGCACTACCTTGAGACCTCTCTCACGGTCAAAGGTTCCTGACACCTGTTTGGTGGGCACGAGGATGGAACCACCCGACCCAGAAGGCTGACCTGGAGAACCATCCTCAGGCGTACAAGAAAATCAGCAAAGAAGCAGTAAACATTGTAGTGTCTTCTGGCTAAACTCTCACGCGTGCAACGATTATGCTTTCTGATTAGTGGGTCAGAGAAGAACCTGATGTACGATTTGTGAGGTCAGGTTTTTCATGACAGTTCAAATAATCATTCAAACATGTCTAAATAATGGGGAAATCACTTTATTTCTGCTTTTTTTTTTTTTTTTTTTTTTCATTTTAATAGGTTGCTTCAAGAAAGCCTAGGGAAAGGTGTACTTGACTCTCAGAGGAAGATTCCTTTCATTTCAGCATTTGAACGTGCCTCCTGGACTTGTCACCTAAATTCATGATGACTTTGTAAAAACCTTCAAGTTCATCACTGACTTTTGAAAAGAGAGTGCATTTTATTACATCTAGTTTTATTACAAATGTGTGATCTGTTGGTTTGAAAGTTCTGATTCCTGTGTCTACCACAAGGAGCGCGTGGAAACGAGGTGCGACCTGGGGGTTTGAATTTGGTTTGGCCTTGGCTGCAGACAGAAACCACAGAGTCGGCCCCTCCACGTGAAGTCCCGTGACGTCCACCCTTTCCTAGGCGGGTGACCTCCCGCAGGTGTTCGGCTCCTGAGTTTCAGTCATGTCCTATAAAAAGTGGGGTTATGAAACCTAGCCAGTCAGAAGTGAATGAGGTGATCAATTAATAAAACAACCATCTATCAAAAGTTACTGAGAAATTGATAATTACCAGATGCTGTGTCTGAAACATGGCCCTCGAAAAAAAAGAAAGACATTAATAGAGGAATGTATGAATTTTTATCCATCTACGTCTGGATCAATACAGGGGCAACCACAACTCATAGACAACCACCTAGCTCAGAAGATTATCAGATTTCACTGATTTGGGCAAATTAATTTGCCTTCAACTTTCAGAGGAGAAGAATAACAAGATTTTTTTTTTTTTAATTTTACAGTTGAAAGTGCGGCTGAAAAGTTCGAGCACATTTTATAAGACATTGAAAATCTCTAAGAACAGGCACATAACTCACAGATACAACTTACAGTCACCATTTCAAAAAAAAGCTTAATTTACTTTCGCTTTGCCACCTGTAAAGTAGCATGTGGGGAAAATGTAATGGCTAAGCAAACAAACCACAAGGTTAATACAAAAATAAAATTTAATTCATATAAGATTCCAGTAATTAATAAAGTAATATTCCTGTATCTATATGATTTATAGATGAAAAGTCTTTTAATTTACAGTCCCACTGATGGTGCCTAACAGTGAGTCTATCCCTGTTTCACTTTCTAAGTATCTGTTTATCTCCTTCAGTGCAAATCTTAGCATTTGTGTCTTTCTTAGAAAGGCCTTCTCCATGTCAAGTTCTCTTTGTCTCTCTCCACACTTGGATCAGGCCGTCAGAGCTCCAGAGACCATATAGAGAAGAGCCCACGGTCCTCAGCCCCGGCCATTTTGAACCGGCTTACACGCCAGCCAGATTTCCACAAGGTTGGCCCACAGATTCATGGGCAATAAGAAAAGCTTATTATTATAAGTGTCTGAGATTTTATTAAACAGTAGAGGCTAACTGTTACCTACACTCAATTCTCATACGCACATGCAAGTTTTCTGGACTTTATTGTGTTCTCTTGGTTCTGGGTGTGTTTCTGCAGATGATATTTCCACATCATTTCCAATCTGTTGCTGATTTTCTGCCGCACTCTTAGGCATGGACAGTGTGAGTCGTGATGAATAACAGTCCTCTGTTTGGTAAATCACATATTCTCCCGCATCCCCTAAGTGCTTCTGGGGAGGGCTTTTTGCTTCCTTGAGTGACATCCCGTTCAGCAGCTGCCGCATGGATGGGACCACACTAGATTCCTCCACAGACAGAAGGGTGCGCGCGAGACAGCACACTGGGGCCGCACCAGCTCTCAGCTCTTCACACACCGAGTGACTCTGCTGGAGAATAAAAAGATGTGGGTGTCCTCCCCAACTACAAAGCAAATACCGCTCCGATAACCAGAGGCGGAGAATCACTCTCTGGCTCAAGAAGGTGTGGCTGGAAATAAAAAAATAAAAGAATACAATGACAGAGAGAAGTAAAGTCTCGTAGTGTGTGATCTACAAAATGACTCAATACGATAAGGCTGTTACGTTTCATTTTAATAGCTGTGAAAAATGAGCATCTGTACACAAGCAGACTTTCACGTTGCATCCAAATTTCCTAATAAGTGGAAACGTGTGATCCCTGACCAGGGAGGCAGCTGGGAGGTCCAGGGGCTGAACTGTGTTCTCTTTGCCAACTCAGATTTATAGTCTCATCCCTTTCCCCGTCTTAAACCATAAAGGCAGACACTCAACTGTACTGGGTTTCACTTTATGTATTAATAAAATTGCAGCATGTTGTGAGGCTTAATTAGATAATAAAGCACTTCGAGGCTCCTCCCTGATAAGACTGTGTAAGAGAAGAATATTACTAATGTAGTCCTTATCAGATGCACTGAAAAATTCCCCCCTAAAATGTGCAGGCACACTTTTAAAACCCCGGACAGTCACATCAGCTTTGAGTATGGGAAAAAACAAGCTCCGATGAGGACCTTCATCTTGGGATGGGTGAGCTGCGCCGTGCTCACTCGCTTTTTAAAATTTCTATTTATACTCCCTCTTCATTTAAATGTTTAATTAGGAAGGAACACTTCCATGCATTATAATTAAATGCAAGCACAGATTCTTCACCACAAAAGAGTCATTTTCCATTCAGTTTATACAAAGTTTTGTTTTGTCCCCGAATGAATCAATATGAAAATTAAGCTGGTTGTCTGAAAGCCTTAAGAAGAAGTATAGCTTTCATAATACAAGGAAGATGAAAATGAATTAAAAATCTCAAAGCATGTTCTTTTAGAATAATTGCACGCTATATTCTTGCAACCTTAAAGGTAGCTTTCCCAGAGAAAAGAGAAATGAACAAAAGCCCCTTTCGTTGCAGTTTATCTTCTATTAGAAGCTGGAAACTTCCACAGCCGAAGTCTGATTTTTCACTTTTAATTGGGGAGCTTGGGAGAGGAAGGTGGCCCGCGGGACAGAAAGGGGTCCTTGTTGTGATTAGTGAGAGCAGGGGTCCTGGAAGCGATGGGAGGCTTGGAGGTAGAGAAGGAATCAAAGTTCTCGAGCTCGTGGGAGAGTCTTGGAATCTTCTGCAGGCATTCTAGCCCTTCCAGAGCTGTAGAATTGAGCCAGAAATCTCGTACCTGAGAGTGTACTGAAGCTAGGTGATTCTTGTTTTATCTCTTCAGTCCTCATTGGTCTTTTTATTGGTTTTATCTCTTCCGTCCTCACATTAGTCGCCTGTGTGCTCAAATGTGTGTACCACATGTACACATGTGTGCATGTATAAGCGTCTTTGTGTGCATGTAGCCAAAAGAATGAAAATCATCCTCTGGTTGATTTTGTGCTGAAAACTTTGCCTGCCGAAAAACACAGTGAACCTTCCTATCCGGCATTGGCAAGAGACCTCAGGCCTGCACGATGACGGTGGAAGCCTTTCTCTTGGTATTTTTATTCTTCTGTTGAAGAACCTCGAGGTTAAAGGTATCCAAACTGGAAGTAGATTCCTTTCCTCCACCTTGAAAGCCTGGGGTGGGTGTGAGTTCAGAGGGAACTGGACACAGGGCAGCTCATATTTGACCAAAATATTTTGTTCATTTTCAACATTGATGTTTGGTTTTGACATCAGTGCATCTAACCCACTCTTTTTGTTAGTTAGAAGATCAGATAATTCCAGGCTTTTCTGTGTGCAAATCGTACAAACACACAGATGGTGTTTTAATTATTGTGATGTCCAGAAGCTAATATGTATGAATCTGTCCACCAGCATTTAAATGGGAGGGTTTTTTACTTACCTAATTGCAGGGGGAAAAGTCTATGGAAACCAGCAAGCCATTGGAATAGTGAATCCCGGGGCCATTGTCCGAGCCTGTGCCGTCTTGGTTGATTTTCAAGGAACTAGAAAGTTCAAGTAGAGCCAAATGGGTTTAGGTTATGCTGATAACAAATTATGAACAAAAATCGATGCAAAGATAATTGTGTTTTTCTCCTCAATAATGTATGTTACATACTCTATTGCCCCAAACACGCACATCATTGTCCCATGTCGTCATATGTGGATTTTATAAAACATTTGTTACAGATTTCCGTGGGCACTTGACTTCTCTCGGTTGTGCCTGAGGAATCAAAGGGCTCACTTAGCAAGTAGGTTTGCGTAGCCACGGGACACAGGGAAGGCCAACACACCCCCTTGTGGGGAGACAACTCCCCGGACACGCCTTCCCGGGGAACGTGTCTCCTTCACTCCCAGCTGACAGAACCACGACAGGGTTGCTGGCAAGTGTGGCCACAAAGCACTCTTCCGTGGCCTTGTCTGAAGGATGGAGCAGCTCCCCAAGGTTTCCAGGCGCCAGCATCTTCCAACCCCATCTCTGATCAGAGCTCAGTACACTAACACCTAAGTCTCCGTGGATATCTGTTTGCAGGCCCCCGTTCCGTGCACAGGAGATGTCCTCTGTGCTTCCTCACAGTCCTTTATCCCAAGCCTCATGCTCTGTCTGGGTGAAGGCAGCCAGGCACCCTCCTCCCTCGGCGCGGGTGTGTACCACACTGGAGCAGACGTGCCAGCAGGTGCCACTCTGCAGCACAGAAGAGCCCGAGCAGGGAAACTACCAGAAGGTCTGCCGAGCCGTTAATAGCAGCATTTACTTCCCAGTTCCAGAAACGTTGCTATGGTTATGGGAGGTGTTCGCAGGAGAAAGTTGACAGACGCACAGGCGATCTCTGTACTGTCCCGGCGACTTCTCTGTAAGTCTCAAATTATTTCAATAGACAAAGAATAATGTTTAATTAATGTTTACTGATCACTCTGTGCTAGACACTGTTCTAACGCACCTACGTGTAGTCGTATCTGCAGATGTACAAGGTACATGTATATAAATTCCTGTGTACAATATTTAATCCTCACAAAGTCCAAAAAGACAAGTAATGTTCTGCTGCTTTTACTGATGAGGAAACTGAGGCACATAGAGGTTAAGTCACTCGCTCCACGCGCACCGGGAAATGCCAGAAACGGACCTAGGACCCAGGCCACCTTGCTCTAAGATCTTCTGAAACTTCCCCCAGGTTTGTTTGCTCATTTTTAATAAGAATCAGGTCAATTATGATTCTTTGGGTTTTACAGACACAGGCTCCAGGAAGCATTTGGGTTCCCAGGTTACCAGAAGTTGAGAGACACCGTAAGGTGCGGACTTACTGGAATAGCGTACCTGCGGCCCAGGAAAGCAGGGCACCCTCGCCTGGCTTGCTGGGAAGACGGGATGGGGGCGACAGCCTGCAGAGGGCAGGTCAGGCCTTCCCTGCCTCCTTCAGGGTGCCGTGATAAAGGCCTCCTCACTGGCTCTCCAGAAGGGATGAGCCAAGCCGTGATTAATAGCATTTGCTTATTTTCCGTGGTGAGACTCCTGCCAGGGGTGACGTAGAGCCACCAACACAGCGACTACTGGCCCTCAAGTACCTAAAACAGAACGGCGTGTGCGCAGGTCTGCGTAGATCCGAGCCCACCCCTGAACCACCATTGCAATGGCTGCACCGGCCTATTTCTGAAAGAGACGGAGAAGGAGAATGAGGTAGGAAACCTCACAAGATGCCTCACACTGATGGGTGGACAACAGGTGAACATGGAGAAGAAAATGCGTGAAGACCGCTCCTTTGGGGCTCCTGGGTGTCGCGGGTGGTGAAGCGTCTGCCTATGGCTCAGGCCATGATCCCAGGGTCCTGGGATGGAGCCCTGGGTTGGGCTCCCGGCTCAGCGGGGGGTCTGCTGCTTCCTCTCCTCCCTGCTCATGCTCTCGCGCTCTCTCTCATACCCCCCCTCCCTCTCTCAAATAAATAAATAAAATCTTAAAAAAAAAAATCTCTTCTTTGCAGAATTAACTCACATTATGAGCCAACTGCCTTTAGACGACGAAGCACTCATGACAGTTTGGAGATCTTTCTCCGGCTTCCCTTGTGAACTGTTCACATTTACACGGAAAGAGAGAGGACAGGCCGTGTTGCAACATCATGGGGCGGACAGGACGGTCACCCAGACGGGCCGTCTGTAAGTTTGAAGGTTTTCTAAAGAAGAAGTTAAGTGAAAAAGCAAGTGTTTTGAGTGTTTTAAACACATTAAACATACTGAAATGAAGATGTTAAGATGGAGAAAACAAGGGCACAGATTTTGGGGGGAAACACCGACCTCACCTTGTTTGCTTTTATTTTCATGTGTCGGGACACATGGAACATTCCAGGGCCGGTCTGGGGAGCAAGAGGAGCGCTTTGCATAGGGGGACGAGAGGACTTCCTGACCACTGACCCAGACAGGAGGCTGGGCTGGCCAGCGTCCGTTTGGTGGCTCAGCCCCCACTCTCTTCAATGCCAGACACACACGGGAACTTACGACAGCTCCCCAAACCCTAAGTTACTCTCACTCATCCGAACAATATTTAATGCGTGTCCATGACCTGCCGGACATGGTTTTGGGGAGGCTGAAAACAGAGAATGGAATGTTTTCTGCTGCCGGGGAGCATGTTCTTGGTCATTGCTGTGGAGGCAGAAGGGAGAATGATGGTGGCGAGGGAGGAGCTGTCCAGCCTGGCCCCGGGGGCACCTGGTCAGGCCGCCCCAGGAGGAACTGTCCAGCCTGGCCCCGGGGGCACCTGGTCAGGCCGCCCCGAAGAGCCTTCCCTGGGAAAGGCCCATGAGACATGAAGGACAGTGTCCGGATGGTGTCATGGAGATGAAGCTCCATACTGGGGAGAAAGCATGGCAGGGGGGAGGACCCCATGCTTGAAGGTTTGGAGGCAGAAGGAGTCAGAAGCACGGAACGAAGGATTGCATGTGGGGCGCTTTGAAAGCTAGAAGACAGAGGCAGGAACCACCTCCTAGGGGCTCCCGCAGGCCAAGTCCAGGGATTCTACTTAGGCTAAGAGCAGAAGGAGGCCCCTGAAGGGTGAAGCAGTGTGTGACACCATTGGATCCACAAGGAGAGCAGCAGCAGAAATCGCTCAGCCTGGTCTATAAACCCTCTGGCTACGAGCTGCAGAGTGGTTAAGCCAGTTAATATTGAAAGCACATGACAGAAGCATTTTGGTGGGCGGTTAACGACTTTCGGTAGGGGCTGGAGTAGACAGAGAACGAGCCTTCTTCGTAGAAGACCAACTATTATTTTAAGTACTAAATTAAAGTTTATATTTCCCAACTGAAAACCTGTAATATTGCCTTCATCTTCTAAGTATTTATTAAGTTTGTTTTATTTTTAAAGAAGAGTCCAGATTTGTAAGGCTTCATTAAGCCGTTCCAAAGCTACAAACGGAAAGAAATGAATTTATTTAATTCCTTTGGAGTGCATGTAAAATCCACAACTCCCACATGTGTCCATTTTCCTCCTCAACCAGGATTTTTAAATATCTGTTATTTAAGGATCATTGCCCTCTGTTTATCAGATGGCAAACTAAGCCCAGGGTAAGGCCCAAGTCTTTCTTCAAATCCCATGGCCGTGACAGAAGGCACAGAAAAATAAGAAAGAAAGAAAATCTGCAGCACTCTCAACACAGAGTATAGGTCCATTGAAGGGCCAGAAATTTCTAAGAGATACACAACATCTGAGATTAAAAAGAAGATGGGTTGGTCAGCGTGAAACATTCCGGAAGTCAAACAAGGCAGGGAAAGCAGAGCCTGAAAGTAACCAGAGGTTTTGACAACAAAACACCAGAAAAATCTCATAAAATCTTGTGGTGAGGGAGGTCTTGTAATTTTAGGGAAAAGGAGCCATGAAGAAAAGTCCAACATATTTGACTTTATAAAAAATAAAAACTTCTGTGAGGGAAAAACAAAGCTTACTATAAGCTATGAATACAAATAATAACAAATGGAAAGTATCTTTGCAATGTAAAAGAGAAAGGTTTAATGCTTTTAAGGTATACAAGTGTTATTGAAAAGTCATCTTTAAGAAAGAGATGAATACCGTAATAGAATAATGAGGAAAACCAAAATGGTAAGTTGTAAAAACATTCAAATGACCATAACTCAGTTTTATTTTGTTGCAATGCTCAACCTACTAATAATCAAGAGAATTGAAAAATCCAACCGTTCAATACATGTAACTTTTCAACCTCATCCCTCGACAAACATAACACTACCCAGGATTGACAGGCATGTGGAAACACCAGGTACATGACTCTTGGGAAATGTAACCTCTCTGGAGAAAAATTGAGTAATAAGCCCTACCAGACTTGAGATGTTATCTACCTGTAGTTATCAGCAGCATTTGTAGGAATGCCTGGGTGTCTCCTGCCAGGTTTGCACGTGTGAATCAGGTAAGCATGTCTACGGCTATGACCTACCGCATGCATTTTATCTCTAACATCCAGTTTAATCCCCACAGAGTCTCTTGAGGGGGAGACTATGTCTGTAGATGAAGGCACTGAAAACCAGTTTGCTTAGTGCCCCACCTCAGACCACACAGCCGGGACATGGACAGAGCCAGCCTGGAATCCTGTTTGTTTCACCTCAAGACCACGTACATTCTCTTGTATCCAACTGTCACAAACAGTTGTGTGACACACGTGTGAATCACATGTGGCCACGGAACCTCGTGGCTTTGTTCTGCCACGTTCTCTGCTTTATTAACTTGAGACTGAGACAGGCAAGGGTGGGGATGAATGTGCACTCCAAAGCTGAAGTTCATCTGTAAAATGAAATTGAAGACAGACTAATAGAAAAGACGATGGTAGAAACCTAGTGGGAATAAAACCTAGTTTAAATCGATTTAAAGAGCGAAGCTTCGTAAATGAAATAACACGTGCCGTACATGATACATGATACGTAGCATACATGATACATGATACGTAGCTTTATGTGTGGAGGATCATGCTATATAATGTTACATAAATCGTAAAAGAGACACATAAAATATTCTTTTAAAATCAGATCGCTTTTATCCCATTCATGTTATAAGAATATGTGTATATATGTTTGCATAGTCTCTTAAATCTCTTACTGGTATTTTTAACACTATATTCCACATCTGAGCATGGTTTCAAGTACAGCAATGCCTGGGTGTCTCCTGCCAGCTGTTTGCACGTGTGAGCTGTTCTTCCCATCTCCTGGGAGATGTCCACACCTTGGACCCTTCCATGGAGGCCCCCGCATTTGCAAGCAGAAATAAACGTCCTCATTGTGTTTGGTCTGGTGTTTTGTTTTGTTTTGTTAAAGGTCTTATTTATTTATTTATTTGTCAGAAAGAGAGAACTCAAGCAGGGAGAATGGCAGGCAGAGGGAAAAGCAGGCTCCTGGCTGAGCAGGGACACCAATGTTGGGCTCAATCCCAGGACTCTGAGATCATGATCTGAGCCAAAGGCTGATGCCCAACTGACTGAGCCACCCAGGTGTCCCAACGTGTGCTAGGTCTGTTGTATCAGGGTTTCCCCAACACCTGAGCCCTGAGCATCCAGTCTGCCGATCAGCACGGGAGGGAAGACGCTGTGCGAGGGCGCACAGGGCCGGGGCCCTTGCGTGTTCCCTCAAGCCTCCTGGGGCCTCGTGAGCAGACGCAGGAGCTTCCTACCCAGCAAGTCGGCAGCACAGGTTGGCATCTACTTGTCCGCTCTCAGACTCAGAGCTCCTAGAAGCAGGAGCCGTATCTTATTCACCTTGTCTTCTTTATCCTACCAAGGTGCCCGTCATGGATTGGATGAATAAATGAAACTGTCTGAACTCAAACAAGTGTAAATGACTTGAAAGCGCTGGTTAGGCTAGAGCTTCATGTTGCTGTAATTACTGTCAAGAAGAAAGAATGAAAGAAAAGTATTTATACACACACACACACACACACAAATAATTATTGTCGGGTCAGTATCATGTGACCAAAGAACATGCAACACACGACCGTGGACGAACGCATCCGGAGCCGTCTTGAAAACACAAAGCATAACAAGATGCCAGGAGGCAGGAAAGCAGATTTAGGGAACAACTTAAGCTGGAGACCGCCGACAAATGCACATGGCCTTGCTCGGCTGCCTTTGAGTCTAGCTTTCGTGTAATCAACACCACGAATGATGGAGAGGTAATCCAATCTTTTTTTGATTAAATATATTTATGTGCCATAGCAGGGCAATGGGACAGTGATTGATCCACGAAGTAAAATACAATTGGGGGAGGTTGTCAATGTTGTAATTAAACAGCAAATAGAATCATCCATCTGGAAGGTGGAAGGAAATAAATCTGTCTTAGGGAAAGGCATGTACTGAGAGCTGCTGAATGGCCCTGGGTCTGGGCGAGCGTGAGAAACGCTATGGTATTCCCATGTAACCGTCCGTTCAGATATGCTCAAAGAAATACAGGGCTTTAACTGTAAGACTCAAAAAAAAAAAAAAAAAAAAAAAAAAAAAAAAAAAAAAAAAGATCCCACAGATAAACTTATTATCCTGAAATTGATGGTTTATTTGGATGCTTAATTTTTATAACAGAGACCAGGTATCTCTACGCGGTGTGGATTTCCATACAGAGGGGGAGAGGGTTCTCACCCAAGATGCTCACTTCGGCGGCCGAAGAGCCATTCCAGCCATGACCGCTCATGCCTCAGGGCTCAGCGGAAACAGGGGACCCTGTAGCCAAACCCACGGACCCCCGCGTGGCCAATGGCCAGGAAAAGCTGGTCCGTGCACAAGGAGAAATGGGGCACAAATGTTTCTGGGTCGCTGCCCATGGCACATCAGCATATCAGCACCCCCGCTCAGGCCACTCACAGTTTTCAGTCATCTCGGCTGGGGGTGGGTGAAACATCGCAGCAATTATAAAACTCAGGATGCTGGTAGGAGAACTTTAGGAACGGCTCCAACAAATTGCTTCCATTTTTCAGCTCACAGTGAGGAGAAAGGCAGAAAGAGAGAGAGGTAAAAAAGAAAGCAAATGAGCAGACCCAAGGCAGGCTGTATATTCCATGTGTGTACATATATAAATATATTAAGTTTCCCTTTTGTGCCTTGGAGAGAAAAGAGCAGCAATCAGCAATTCAGAGACAATCAAATAGATTAAAGTGAACATCTTATATGTCTCAGAGGAGCTAGCACTAACATCTTTATCCCTGCTCAGCTACCTCTACTCCACACTGGGTGAGGGAATATATTTTATTAAAAACATTTCTTTTACCTGGAGGTCCTGTCAATGAACAGAATGAAAAGAAAAGAAACTGAGTATTCTTTGTGTGCCAAAAATAAGCTAGTTAAGAAAATGCTATTTTTTTTTTATTTTTATTTTTTTTTTTAATAAGGGGAAGGAGAAGAGAAATGTTCTCAGATTTCCCCCTTGTGAATTTCAGGGGCACGTCTGCTTCCTTGACGGACTTCCCTTTCATATTCAAGACACGTGTACTCATCAAAAATAAACTTTGCCCTAAAAATAACAATTTTTTTATTTCTTTTTTCAGAGATACCCAGAGCCTCTTATTTGCAAACTTTTTTTTTTACCAGTACAACATCAAAATTGCTTGATCTTATATTGCACTGGGTAGCATGCGTTTTGCAATGAATTTTTATTGACAGGAGAGTCAGATAATACAACTTAATCTAATCTGACCCAAGGTATGTCCATGTTTGTACCGTAGCTGTCATGTTTTAAAATGTTGGCTGGCTTTTCTATAGATCCATTGAAGTCTAAGCTTTAAAAACAAATAGACTTCCCTCAAAAAAGTTAAGGTGATTCTGCTTTGAAGCTGTGTTCTCTTCAACAGAAATAGGGAACAAGACAATAAAAGACTTTTCATTTATTTTACTTTTTATTTATCCTTTTAGAACTTTCTTTCAATTCCTGGACATTATAATGTGGCAGTGAGTTATAATTTCAGATTTCATTACTTTAACTAGTGTTTAAATATCTAGTTGTCAAAAAGATAAACATAGAAGCATTAAATTCCATTTTCTGGAGATCACAAATACTTTCAAAGGGAGAGTACTGCTTTATAAATTGAAAACTTGTGACATTCTCTCCAAATTCTCTTAAACCCAAAGTGAGTCCCACAAAAGGCAGACAGCCAGCTGGGATTTTCATAAATGTTCTTTCTGATGAAAAGTCAGCCTGGGATTCCTGGAGGACGGTGCATCATACCTTGCACATCTGGGCCTCGTAAGCAATCAGTTTAAAGTGGAGGCTGAGCAGACAGTCGCGCAATTCCCTGACAATTGTTTTTCCGGATTTACTTTCCTCATTTGTGGAATGGGTGTGTGTGTGTTGGGGGGTGGGGGTCATTCAGCAGAAACTACCCCAAACACCCTTGGCTCTTCTAAGGTGAGTACCCATTATGGGCCAAGTCTAGCCAGGAGCCCACAGAGCATGCTTTTCTGTAGATGGGAAACCCGCAATTTAATGATTTCACATCAGTAGCCTTGAGCGAAGATGAAGCAGAAAGAGGACCCCAGGGACCCTGAGTTTGTGCTGGACGTTGCTGTCTCTTCATCAAGTCTGGGCCCAGCTGTCCTGCGCTGTTTTTGTAATCCTTCCTTCTTTAATTTTGGGTCTTCTGCATTAGACACAAGGCACATTTGTGGGTCACTCTTCCTTCTATCCCACAGCTACAAGACTTCAAATGCACATCCATCTTCCCTCTGGACAAAGTTGGGTTTTTTTGTTTGTTTGTTTTTAGTTTTGCATTTATTTGACAGAGAGAGAGCACAAGATGGGGGATCAGCAGGGGAGAGGGAGAAGCAGGCTCCCCTGTCGAGTAGGGAGCTCGACGCAGGACTTGATCCCAGGACCCCAGGACCATGACCCGGGCCAAAGGCAGAAGCTTAATAGACTGAGTCACCCAGGCCCCCCAGGACAAAGCTTCTGGAGGTCTGGTAACTCAGCAAACCGGATTTCCCTCAACACTTAGTGCATTTCTGGAGCAGAATGCATCAGACAAGACTTGAAGGTTACTTGCTGGTCATCTGTGTTAATGGAATCTACTGAACCTGTCGACCTAAGTGAGAGACGATGACCTTCCCAACATTGTTTTCCTATAGCGCCTTCAAAAATAACCAGACATCCTATGGGGTGGGAAGACATCTCCATGTTTCCTAACGCTTTGAAAGTACTCTATCCCTTTCTTGCGCAGAATATTCCATGACACTCTGGTCAGCACTGGGTCAGCCAGAGTAAAAATCCACACAGGCCTGAGCAAGGATCGTAGGAATCAGTGGATTTCTCAAGGATTGGTGGGGATACAATTGCAATAGACTGTATGCTTATGTCTCTTCATGATTTGTCTGTTGAACCTGAAATCCCCAATGATGATGTGATGGTGTTAGGAGGTGAGGCTTTGGGGAAGGGGTTAGAGCATGACAGCCGGACCCTCAGGAATGGGAGCAGTGCCTTTGTAAGAAGAGACACAGAGGGAGGATCTCTCTCTGCCATGTGAGGACACAACGGGAGGACAGCCATCGGCAAACAAGGGAGTCTCACCAGATGCCCAGTGTGCTGACAGCGGCTTCTATGACCACAAGCCTCCAGAACTGTGGGAAATAAACATGTGTTGTTTGTAAGGCCCCCAGTCTGTGGTATTGTCTCAACAACCCTGGCTAAGACAATGGCCCATGTGAACATACACACTGTCTTAGCGTCCTAGAGCTGCTGTAACAAATTGCCACACACTGGATAGCTTGTGAGAACAGAAAGTTGCTCCCTCACAGTTCAGGAAGTGTAAGCCAAGTCTGAAATTAGGGAGCCAAAGGGATGGTTCCTTCTGGAGGCTCTGAGGGAGGATTTATCCCACGTCTCTCTCCAGCTTCTGGGGGTTGCAGGTAGTCCTCTGCCTTCCTAGGCCTCTAGATAAACCCCTCCTGTCTTTGCTTCTCCCCATGTCTGCGTTCGCTCCTCTTTTTATAAGGAGTCATTGGATTTAGGATTCTCCTAAATCCAGGACGATCTCACCTTCAGACCCTTAACTTCATTAAACTGCAAAGACCCTCTTTTCAAGTAACGTCACATTCTGAAGTTAAAAGCAGACATGAGTTTTGAGGGGGCACTATTCAACCCACTAAACACTGACACCCACATCGTACTAGTGAGGGCCTCCCAGAAGCAATGAGCTATAGAGACGTCAACGCAGATCTCTAGAGAGAGAGATGGCTCATATATTATGTGAATATATTTATATAAATATATTCATATATTTATGTTTGTGTATCTATCATTTGACATTGGCTATGGGATTATGGAGGCTGGCGTCTGCTGGCTGGTGACACGGGAAAGCCAGTGCTTGATCCCAGGGCCAGAGAGCTTTGAGCTGGTGTACGTTCCAGTGTGAGAACCAGGGGTGCTGAGGGCAGGGGCAGTCTGAGTCCAGCCAACCTCCATCTGTTTGTTCCGCTGGTCCTGGTGGATTAGCCGACGCCCACCCACGTGATCAGGACAGTCGGATTCAC
Source organism: Mustela lutreola (assembly GCF_030435805.1). Classification (NCBI taxonomy): domain Eukaryota; kingdom Metazoa; phylum Chordata; class Mammalia; order Carnivora; family Mustelidae; genus Mustela; species Mustela lutreola. The sequence continues at coordinate 5,245,669 of NC_081302.1, forward strand.
TCAGCCCACAGGTTCAAATGCAGACCTCTTCCGGAAACACCCTCACAGACACACCCAGAAATAACAGTCAACCCGCAATCTGGGCCTCCCTTAGCCTCGTCATGTTGAAACATAAAATTAACCATCACACATGCTTACACGCAGCACATACACGCGGTAGTCATAGGTGTACAGAAACTGGAAATCTGTTGTTGTTGAGGTTGTTTTTAAGTTTTAAGTTTGTTTCTTTAAAAACGGCCTCGGGCTAGCATGGTGATAACAAAGTCTCTCAGACATAGAAAGTTTAAAGGAAAAACTGCAGCTGTTACATTCTAATGTGTTTGATTTTATATTGCATTACTTTATTTCTTGATATTCTATTTTCAGGATCTTATTTGGAATAAAGCAAGCAGAATTAAAAAGAGAGTAATAAAGTAAGTGGACGGCCCTGCTTATTGATTAAAATATAAAAGAGTCTATTAATAAGAAGGCAACAGTCTTTTCAATTTTAAAAACACATTAGTATTTGAAACATATACACATTCAAAATTGCTTTAAAAATAGTCTAATATGCTATTGACCTTTTACTAATATAGAATCTGCATTCGAGGCTGGGCCTTTTCCAACTGCTATGCAGACGCACCCTGAGTGACTCGCCGTCCCGTCCGTGGGTTTGTTTTGTGAGACGTCTTTAGAGCAGTGGTTCTCAAGCAGGAGTCATCTTGTACCCCAGGGGACAGTCGACTACATCGGCCGCTGCTTCCTTGTTGTCATGGCTCGGGGTAGAGGGCTGTGTGTTATCGGCATCTGGTGGGTAGAGGCCGGGGTCTTGCTAATCACCGTCCAGTGCTCGGAACCACCCCCTCCGAGCTCCATCTGGCCCAATTGTCAATCGATCTGAGGTGGAGAAACCCTGTCTTAGAGCCACTCGGAAAGACGCGTTCGGTTCCACGCCAGTTCCCTTTCTCCCCGGCGTGACCGGCCGCATGTATGACTGAGATCTCTGTCAGTTAAACAGGGTATGGATTGCCCCCAGATGATCGACTGTACCTCAAACTTGAGCTTCATTTCCACCTTGACCTTCGCTGGTTTTCAGGACAGGCGAGAACTCGCGCACTCCGCTGCGTGCTGGTGCCAGGATTCTAGTGACGGGGCACTACCTCCTCCCCCAGGTGTGAGCGCGGGGGCTCCCGGCCTGGGGTTTGGAGTCCTAAAGCCCAGCTCAGACTCGGGAGCCACCTTTGCCACCAGCTTGCCTAAGGCAAGGGACATCGTTGGACCTCATGGTGTCATGGTGTCCTTTGAGTCGTGAAGGCGATAATAGTATTTGCCATTTGAATGTATGATCCTTGTTATCATTTATATCGACCACAAAGTGCGAATCTCTCCTCCTGCCACTCCTCCCGCGCGCGGGCTGGCTTTCTGCTTGAGCCCCATTGCTATCGGGCCTCCAGAAAGTTCCCCTTCATTGATTGGAGGAGCAAAAAAAGAAAAAAAAGAAAAAGTAATTCTTCAGTGCTTTCCTGTGTGTGTATATGCATGTATTTGTATACGAGTGTGAGTGTGTGCAGGCGTGTGTGCAATGACCTTTGATTCCTTCTTAACAACCGTGTGAGGTAGGCAGGTAAAACGCTGCGTCTTGCATTTCGTCTACAGGAAATTGGGACCCACGGCATTAAACCCACTCAACCCCGGCTGGTCGGGCAGCCCAGAACCTCTGCTCCCTGACTCCTAACCCCGGTCTTGCTCTTGACCCACAACCTCCTAAGCCTTCCTGGGCTGCGAGCCTGCGTGTTGCCTGATGGAAGGCAGTGATGGGTTCAAGCTCAACCCGAGGGCCTGTGTCTGGCCAGTAAAACTCAGACACACCCGGTCACCCGGTTCAACTCAATTCATAACCACTTGGAAACTGTTTCGCCAACAGAGCCAAAAGCTTAAAACTGTCCAAAGATAGAGCTTCTCTGTCCCCACTCACCGTCTGTTTTACACTTCATGACGCGTGTGTGTAATGAGTGTGAGGACTTCAGCATCTCCTTGGATCGCTCGTTCTCTCCTGTCTCCCACCTTGTGACAAACCTGCCTCTGCGACGCTATGATTAATTGCATATTGTTTTGTGTGTCGCATGTTCCATTCCACTGACTCCTCCCTTTTTCCCCTTTTCGGTTTGCAGATCCCTGCTGATTGCTATAGTTAACCCTTTCTTCATAGGGACTTTTTAAATCCCATTTAATCTTGTGATACAATTTCAAGTTGTCCAAATTGTTTACTACAGTCTTGTCAGCGTTTCTGCATTCAGAAGCTGGCTTTCGAGTCCGTGGCAGTAATACGGATTTTCCCACATGGTCGCTTGGACTCCTGCAAGCCCGAGCTCTCCCAGCTTCTATCCTGTTAGGCAAATAGCCCCACCACGCTGGCATCCTGCTTGTTGTTAATGCTGGAACAACAGGGTTTTCTCCAGTTCCCCGAAGCCAAACCTGTTGTTATCAGAAAACCCCCTCCAGAGGAAAACTGAAAAGAATCCTACAACCCAGAAAAAAGATTAGCCTTCAGGAAGTCTTTGGGTTTTGCCATTTTTGTCAAGACATCCCAGAGGGAGTGGGAAATATTAAAGGCAAGTCTATTTCTGGAATGAAGCCTATTTCAAAATAGTCTATGAACTTTCGAATTTGCAAGACAGGGCTTCTCAAAATAAGAGGCACAAAACTGGGCTATGGCAAACCCAAGGGGACCAGAAGCAATTCAAAACAAGGAACTTAGGAACTTTTAATTGCCTCATTTTCAATTCAAACGGGAGTCTAAGTATTGATATTAAGATATATAGTTCAATCGCACACACCGATCAGCTCGTTTGCTGTGACACATGAATCCTCAGAGATCCGTCATTACACAGGATTTCTGTCATTTCAGATGAATTTTCCACCTTGTTGGAAACAACATGCTGTGCCTCTCTGATCTTCTCTTTTTCTGGGCTTCTATCTGGGGAGGCTGATTTACATTACAGAGTTCTGAAAAAAGCCAGGATAAGAAAGCAAACTCAGGACCTTTCGTATTTAAAAAGCCATGGTGTAAAAAGTTCATTCTAAAGGCACATGATATTTGTTTACCAAAAGGAATAAAAAAGGGCTAGAATTCAAGATTGGAACTTAAGTAAAACAGGAAAATCTGAAGTTTACAAAGTTAGAACATAGATAAAAAAAAAAACTAGGTAACGAGTTGCTGAGATGTGTGCCCCCAGCCCCTGCTGCTAGGCTGTCAAGCCAATTCCAGAGATGCTGGGGTGCCCACCTAGACAGCTTTGCTGAAATGGGCACTGCTGAGCCCCCTTCTGGTCTGCGCCAGCTCCTGGTGCTCGGGGCACAGAGGAGGCAGGAGGCGACAGCACTTCTTGTTCAGAATCAAGAGGAATAAGCAAAACTTCCCATACTTGTCTGCCTGTGTATCAGAAACAAAGTATTCTATAATAACCCATTTGCATGTCAGTTATCTATTGCTGCATAATAAATTATGTCCAAATGTAGCAGAACAGAATGGCCACACAGAGGACACATGGGAGGCACCGGTTGGTCCATGGGGATTTTGACATCTAGCAGGCCGTGTTCCTTGATAAAGAGTCAAGATCTGGGAATAATCTCCAACCACAGTTTGTGACTCTGTCCTCCAATCACTAAGTTTTCCTCTAAATTATTCTTTATTTTCTATGAAAGGCAGCCCATGTTTTCAGGGAAATAGCTTTCTCAGCCTGTCCTTGCTTGTAGAAATTCCAGGGTTCTAGGACACCTGGGTGGCTCAGCCGGTGAAGCGTCTGCCTTTGGCTCAGGTCATGTTCTCAGGGTCCTGGGATGGGATCAAGTCCCCCTCCGGCTTCCTGCTCAGTGGGAGCCTGCTTTTCCTTCCCTGTCTGCGCTCCCCCTACTTGCATTCTCTGTCTCTTATGAATAAATGATAATAATTTTTTAAAAAAAAAAGGAATTTCAGGGTTCTAAAGATCTCTTTTCAGTGCTCCTGTTTCTGTCCTTTGTAGTTCAAGCAAGCGATGTTTTTGCCAATAAAACTCTTTTAAAAATCTTGTGGGTCTCCTATGATGCCTGCAGGAGCTCAGTATTTCTGCAGTCTTAACAAAGGAATTTACAGCCACACCCTTGTCTACGTCTTCACGTGCTGCTTCCCTGACTGCCCTCCGGACTTCATCTTGGCCCCAAAGCCATTTTTAACTTCGGCCTCATTTGATAGAGATTCTGGGGTTTTCCAAGCAAACTCCGGTCTCCTTGAGGATTCCAGATCTTCCTCTACTGTACCTTCTTCCGCAAGCAGCAAGAAGAAGCCAGCACATCCCTCGGAGCCCCCACTGCCAGATCCCAGCCCACATGTAAGGTTTTGTTAGGGCAGTGCCCCACTTCCAGATGCTACCTTCCGTATTAATTACCGACAGCTGGATGGCCAACTACCCCAAAACTAAGGGGGCTTAAAATAAAGATGGTCATCTATTGTCTTCTATCTTCTGTGGCTCAGGTGGGTGGGTAGATCCTGGCTCAGCTCAGCCAGAGTCTCTCTTGTGGTCATACTTTAGATGTCAGCCAGGGCCTGACTGGGACTGGTGGGTGCACATTTTGGGGGGGGCGGTACTGGTTGTTGGAGAGAAATCTCAGTTGCATGTTGTAATAGCTTTTCCAAGAGCTGGGATATTATGCTTGAGACCTGGCTATTGATCTGAGAGGAGCTCAAGGTGGAAGCAAAGCTGTCTTTTATGACCTATAGCCTCCGAAGTTACTCACCAGCCCCTCTGCCACATTCTGTTTGTTACAATCCAACTTTTAAGTCAGGCCCGTGTTCAAAGGGAGAAGAGTTGGTCTCTTCCTTTTATAGAAAGAGTGCCAAAGATTTTGTAAATATATTTTAAAAGTACCACAGTACACCTTTGAGACTGCGAGTAAATCAGGATTCTGAGATACCTCCAGAACTTTCCAGAAATCCTCCACATCTTCAGGATGAACAAGACCAGCATCCCTAGGGAAAAGGAAAGCATTAGACCTGCCTCAACCCCAGGTTAACTTCAAGGGCACGTCAGGAGAGCCAGGTGCTTGCAGAACCAGCCGGCAGATATGGACACAGGAGTTGGCTTTGCCTGGCAGACTGGCATCAGACTGACCAGAGGAGGGTTCTCGTCGGGGAGAGTCGACAGGGCCAGTCTGCCTCGCCAATGTGCCGGTCAGTCAGGTCCTCAGAATGAATGCTAGCCCACAGAGGAAAGGAAAATGGTTTGTGAAAGTTCATAAAATAGAATTTCTGTAGTCGCAGAAGAGAGAGAACAAGGTGTGAATTTGGTGGGAGGGAAGGGGGTCACGACTTAAAGCTCTCTGTGTCATACCAATTAATTAAATATTGTGCTTATTAATTTCCAAAGCAGTTTCACATGTATTTTTAAGTTAATATGCAATATTTCTTTTGATACTCTTATGGTGTATTGTTGGGTAACTTGATATTTGGGCAGGTGCTTATTTGTATGGGTTGGAAGGAAAGAAATTAGAGCTCATTAATATTGTATGACATCATCACAATATATGTGAACATTGGAAAACATCTATAAAAGGCAACTGCATACCCTTTTGATGCATACAAGCTATTTCAATTCCATACACACGGGTGCGGTCTTCAAGGGACCTGGAGTCTCTTGAGGCAGGTGGTGGTAGGTGCGGTGTCTGCAATGCAGAGCTAATTGTCCTTGTATTCATGGCAGAGGAATCAGTCAATGGCTGGGAAAGCCTGACGTAGGGAAATACTCATTTTGACAATACAAGGATAGTTCTCAGAAACCTCAGTCTTGGGTAATGGATAAGATTTTCTTTCAAGAGATGCAGAGAAAGAAAGGCCATCTCCATGAAGGAATCAACCTCAGAAAGATCTAGAAGCAGCAAGGAGTTCAGGGTGCATTTTAGAAAGTGCAAGGACCCACGGGACAGGATGTGACCAACAAGGCAAGATGAGGTCTGAGACAGGATGGACCAGATTTAGGGCAGGGGTCGTAGGTGGCGTTCTGAACCCCTGACTCACCAAAGGACCTGTGCTCTGTTGAAGGCAAAGGAGAATGAGGGCAGAGTCCTGAGCAGGGAAATGAGATAATCAGGTGTTCATTTGAGAACCTGTGTCTGCCATCATTCCTCCACGTTAATACTAGGTGTGCACCTTTACCATCTTAGAAGCAAATTAGCCTCTCCTCGACTTGCTGTGAGAATTTAGTATATTAAGATGGGAGAATTAATGTGAGAATTAATGTGAGAATTAATGTGAGAATTAATGAATAAGCAAAGGACTGGAACAGCTTTGACCCCAACATAATGAAGAACAGTATTTGGAAACACTTACATGTGTGAGGATTTTCTAAATCCTTCCACTTAATTATAATAACAATTAAAAAAAACAGCAAAGGCTCATTCTGTAATCTGTAATCTCATCTTTGTATTCCAAGACAATTGCAGAACAGATTTTTTGAGAGGATCTACTCAGGACTCTCTCCTTAGCGTTTGCTGTCCTTCTTCAAGAGGTGTTCACATACCTTATTAAACAAAATATGCCAGAAAATACAAAAATAAATTTCTCTTCTTTTCCCCTGTGAGGTTTGTTTTTCTCCTGGACCAGGACACAAGTGGAGAGTTTTACTCCAGCTTCCCACATGGGACAGCAGGTTCATGGCCAGTGTGGGGCAGAGTGAATCCAGGGGACACCTTGACCGTGGGCTGGCACTTTCCGAGACCCTGAGATGCTGGCGTTCAGAAAAGGTAGGCAAGTAACTTCTTCCTTTGAATGTTGTTCTTTTAAATTTATTTTTGTGTTGGGGCTTACTTTTTTTAAAAGCAGGATTATTAAAAAATGGTCTCTAAATAGTTTTTCCTGAAGCTAAAATAAAACATGAAGCAGAAAGCTGCAGAATCGAACTCATTTTTTCAACCGGTGTTCCCAAGATATTGTTGTTGAGTGAGGAGAGGCTGGGTATGAGAAGGATGGACAGAAGGACGCCGAGGTCAAGGGCAGTGCTCCTAAGAAAGCAGATCAGAACAGGCTGGAAAGCAAGGTATTGTTCTAGAAAAAGAATATATATTTTTTAAGATTTTATTTATTTATTTGACAGAAACCACAAGTAGGCAGAGAGGCAGGCAGAGAGAGGAGGAAGCAGGCTCCCTGCCGAGCAAAGACCCTGACTCGGGGTTCGATCCCAGCACCCTGGGATCATGACCTGAGCTGAAGGCAGAGGCTTTAACCCACTGAGCCACCCAGGCGCCCCAAAAAAGAATTTTTTTTAAGAAGAAAAAAAAAATACTAGTGTAAGGAATGCCATCAAACACAGGATATGACATGGCTTATATGGACTACAGATAAGAGGTGAAATGGGAAAATTACCCATTTATTTTTTAAAATTAACACACAATCAAAGTGCATTGGGAAATAAAATGTAGAATGCAGAAATAAAAGAAGGATAAAGCATAGTATTAAATTACCCTTATTTCTAAATATTGCCATCTGTTCTTTTAATTGAAATTATATACAAATCATTCATGTGGTGTTTAATATGGAATGAAAAAAGTCCTCTCTGCATTCATGACATCAAGGTTTAGTCAATTGTGTTTGTATCAAATAGTAAGATTTTTTTAGAATACATACTCATCTGGAATAAATTATAGTGGATTCAACTCAAACCTTAAAATCTCTATAAAGATGGAAGTATAGGTTCTGGAATCAGTTCCTCTACCACCTCGCACACCTGCCTTTTTGTGCTCCCATAGGCAAGTGTGCGGTAAGTTCTCCAAAAGAAAAAACAGCACGCAGGAGGCCACATGGAGCTCACCTTGTCCTCCTGGAGCCAGGTGAGGGATGTCTGCTGAGAGATAAACTGAGAAATGAGGAGAAAACAGGCCAAGAGAAGGAAGAAGTATAAACGTTTTCCTGGGCCTTTGCTCCGTGTTGATGACTAGAGCGAGAGGAACCTTTAAAACTACAGGATCCTTCCTTCCTCCCCTGGAGGATTTCATGAGGAGACACAGGCTCTGAGCTGGGGGAGCCCCAGGCTGTGTCCCTTGTCCCTCCTGGACCTGTCTCCTTGTCCCTGACAGAACTGTGGGGACCTTGTCACCCTTCAGACAGTCCTCGGGCTCTGCAGGAGTGCAGCGATGCTGCTCACGGAGTCAGGTCCTTAGTAGCCTGACCTTCTGTGTCAAGACAAGGGGACCCAGGAGGCCAGTGGGACATTTCACTAATTTCTCTGGGGTTCATCCACAACTTTTCAGAACAAAAGCGCTGAACAGCCATTGAGCTTTCTGTGCCTGGCCTGCTTGAAGCTGGCTGGAGTGCCTGCTCACTGGGCCGCACCCAGCTCAGGACCACATCCAGGCTGTGGGCCCGGAGAGCTGGCACACATCTGAGTGTGGGCCGCTTGCCTCCACAGGCCTGGGATGTGAGTTCTCTGGCAGAAGCAGATGGTGGGGTTTCAAGCCGTCACTTCCAGTGGAAAGGTAGATGTGCAAACAAATAAGGAAGAGACCCCAGGGGAAAACAGTAGGGTGGGAGAGAGACCTGTGTGTTCCAAATGAAATATGAGGGAACACAGACTTGTACTGGAAGTTTTCTGTCCACCAACTCAGAGAAACAGATAATAATTAGAAAAGGCACTTTGCAATGTTTTCGGCCCAAAAGGAGAGCAGCAGCACTGTTCTCTCTCTGAACTGTGCACGTTTTCAACATCGCTAGGTATCAGGGCCATCTTCATGGAAGACCAGAGAGATTCAACTCCTAAATCTGGTGGCTGTAATTTCTCCCAGAAAGCTCTTTCCACCACCTGGCAGCATAGTACAAGGCACACGACCTTATTAAAAACATATTTGATAATTATATTAGTAAACCACATGGTAGGGGGTATCCTCAGGCCTTAGCTATGAAGACTGGCTATGGATTTTTTTTTAATTTAAAAATTTGTTGAAATAACAGGAACTGTGCCCAACATGTACCTCAATAGAAAAGGCAGAATGTGGAGAAGAGGGAGAGACCTGAAGTGATTTGAAGATATTACCCACAAAAACTGCAAAACCATGTGATATCGCCAACTTTTCATTTTGAAATACACAAGGGCACGTTTCATGTTATTCTGGTGCTTGGGGACACGTACCCAAGCCCTCAAGCTCCCCCTCCACGTCCTCCCAGGGGCACGGCAGCTCTGCTCCATTAGATGTGACAGTTCCTTGCACTGAAAATCTTCCCCCTAAATGTGTTCCAGAAGTTAGATCACAGGATGGCCTGCTGGTCCTAAGTGAGTTTTGAGGTCAATTGCTGAAATTCAAATCTCCATAGATATCAACCAGATGATTTCTTCCAGAAAGTTCTCTCCAGGATCATCAGTTGAAGGCAGAGCCCATGCACAGTCTAAAGAGCTATTTGGTAAGACACCAGAGTACCAGGAAAGACCGGTTCCTGTGAGGATCTTTCGTCCCTTTATTTAAGAAGCTCATGGAGCTGTGTTTGTAACCAGAAATGAAGAAGCAACCAGGAGACAACAAATGCATGTTTGCAATGATAAGTATGACACTGGAAAAAAGATACCAGAGTGGGGACACTCAAGGTGGCTTTAATTCAATAGAGAGGTTCTAAAGGTGCAACATGTTCTTAAAAAGAGCAAAGAACTGAGGGTATAATATATTGCTAAAAAAGGAGAGGAAGGCCATAAATACATAGACAGATACGATAGGAAAGTGATAAACTTTCTCCTACTCCCACCACCCATTATTTATTTCTCTATGTATTGTTTAGTAAATCCCGAGGGATGGGCTTGCTGGATCCCATTGTAGGAGAGTATCTAGTTGTTTTTCTTTCTGCCCCCTAATTTTTCTAAGCTTTTTACTTTTTTTAGAGGGGGAAGAGGCGGAGGAAGAGGGAGGGGGAGAATCCCAAGCCCCGCACAGAGCCCAATGCGAGGCTCAACCTCACCACCCTGAGATCAGGACCTGAGCCAACATCAAGAGTCAGATGCTCAATCTACCCAGGCAAACTGTCCCCTTAATTTTCTCAAAATACAATCTATGAAGTGGGTACAATTATTATAATCACTTCACAAATGATCACAGAAATGCTGTGGACACACAGGCAGTAAGTGACAAAGCCAAGGGTGACGCTGGCAATTTCCTTCCAAAATTCATGCCTCTAAAACAGGTCTGGAGAAATGTCCAGGAGGGAGGTCACAAGCGCCCTGTAAACCAGTTTGTTTAAGGGATTTGGGATTGATCTTATGTGAGGCACCTCTTAAGGTGTTCATTTCTCTGTTTGCTATTGAAGGTTTGAAAACAAGGGATTTACCAAACAGAAATGAAAACATTAAGTTCGCAGAAAGACTAGAACGAAATGTCCAGAACAGCTTTATTCGTGACAGCCCCATCCTGGAGAGAACCCAGGCATCCTTCCCTAGGAGGGCGCACCATGCACTAGCGGGGATGCCCTGCTGGGAACTGGGAACGCCCCGCTGGGAACTGGGAACGCCCCGCTGGGAAGGCCCCGCTGGTACAGGTATGGGCAGGCTTCAAGGGCATGAGGCTAAGTCACAGAGATGCTGCCTATGCAGAAGAAATTGGACCGCCCTGATACAAACACCTAGAGGAGGAAGACAGTCACCTGTGGCGAAGGAAAGACGCATGCTGGCCTCTGGGTTAGGGGTGAGGCTGACCGGGAAGGAGCATGAGGGACATTTCCTGGGTGAGGGGGATGCCCTGTGCCATGATCGGGCGTTGGGCTGTAAGCTTTCGCCAAACTTCAGAGAATACACACTTCAAATTGGTACATTTCATTGTGTGTAAATCTTATACCAAAATGGTAGAAATAAGAATTAAATTCAAAACCATGCTGCACTGGGTAGGTATTCAGGAGGAATGTACTCTCTGCAAAGTACTTCAAAATACATCAGGAACATAGGATGATTCATTGCTGAATCCAGGAGAGGAAAAATGGGTAGGGCATTGATAAAGAAACTTTAGTGAAATGTTCATGTTAGTATCCAGGCGGTCAGTCTGTGGATGTGCACTTAAAAAATGCCTTTCACTTTGCTGTTTCTGAACATTTTCACAATGTAAGTGTTGGGAGAAAAAATACGAAAGACTCTGGCAAAAATACTAATTTAGATAAATTTCAGATGTAATGGTTTCACACTTGTATGTTTCCTGTGAACATAAACCCGAGCAAGTTTCCTTTAGTTCTTTGAGAGTGTGTATTATATATTGCCTGACAATTATTGACAGATTTACCCTATGTCAGCACTAACCATATTTTTTTCCATTGACCATTTTTATAGAACAAAAGTTAAATGAGCCCAGTCTTTTGCAGTTAATTTTTATAGCATCATTGATTAGATTTCCCCAAATAATTTATTTCTCACTTCATACACTAGAAGGTAATCCCATTAAATATAGTAGTGTCACATTTTAAACCCACGCTGCCTTGGCTTCCCACTGAAAGATTTACGTAGGTCTAAAACAGCCATTTCTGCCTAATGATCTGTATATAAAAGCAACAGAAATATAGAAGATAGAAATAATCTATAACGTGTTATATATTTCCTTAGAGTTGTCCAAGTGATCAAAGGTTTCCTGGCGAGGGTCCTTATACACCGCCGTGATTCCAGTTAACTAAACACTGAAAATAGATGTTTCTCTTAAATTTAACATTACCTCTAGCAGCTGGGATAGTCGACAATTTGCTGCGGGCCATTCAAATATATAGCCTAATTATCTAATTCAGTCAGTAAATAAAATAAAACAATCGTCTACAGCCAATAGGACACCAGAGAGCCTCTCTGGGAAGTTACAGAGGCAGAGACAGAGCCCTTAACCTTGGAGGGTTTTCTATCAATGACAGTTAAAGATGCCGTACAAATAGATTAAAATGAAGGCCCTACTCCAAAGAACTTTCTGCCTTGCTCAGGGACAATGCAAAGATATAGGGAAGAAAATAAAAGGAATAAGATGTCCTAAGAAAATACACATACAGATATAAAGTGGTCCAAAGTACCTCTCCCTTACGATGTCAAATATAAGTTACAAATACAATTTTAAATTTTTAACGAATACTTTAGAGATCATTAACTTCAGTGCAGTAGCTTCCTATGGAATTTAGAGAAAGAAACATGAATAAATATGGTCTAATCTTACACACAATTATGGCTAACATTTATGGAATACATTTTAAGGTATTCTGTTACTTTTCTACTAGTAGTGGAGAAATTCTCCTAATAATTTTATGAGGTATTTGTGGTTTTCCCCATATTGTACTGACACGAAAATGGAGATGCAGGGATTAGGTTAGGTGCCCGAATCTACAGGACTGATAAGAGAGAGGGAGGCTGGAATGGATGGATGTGTGGGTCCCTGGTCCGGGGCTGTGCCCCTTCTAGAACCAGCCCTTCTGGGATGCTGAGTTAACTGTACCTTGTGTGGAAGCAAGTCTTAACATCAGAACTGGGTTAAATCATTTTTTTTTTTTTTCAGATGTTGTCATATGCTCTAAAACGTCTCTAGTGATGAGTCACTTAGACTGGAACTAAAGAATTTTAGCTCTCGTGATATAGAAGAAACTGAGGAGAATTAAAGTATTTTGGAGAATTTAAAAAAAATGTTAAGTAAACTTTCTTGGGCAAACTTGCCCCCATTTAATTTAGAAATGAGTTGGCGAGGGGCATCATCCCAAACATTACCTATCCTCTCCTCTCCATATAAATAGCTAGTAGCTTTTATTGAGTGCTTACTGTGTACTCTGCACTGCTTTAGCCCATTGTATGCAGCATGTAACAATCCACATTTTAGAGTTAAGGGAACTGGGACACAAGTAGGGGAATGACCCAAGGTCATTCAGCTGGTGGAGCCGGGTTCACACCCAGATACTATCTCCTGCTGAGGGGGGTCACCTTCCTGTCAGCTCAGATACACTGCCTCGTCCCCCAAGTGCGCAGAGTGCACTTTCAACTTTGCCAACGCCTCTGTGTGGGGGCAGAATTTTCTGGTGTGACATACCCATTAACCAGCTCTGACGTCATTTTCTATTCTTAAATCTTTGGGAGAGGCTATCGCACTCCCAGACCTGTATTTCTACAGGGGTTATCTCCCTCTCCCTTCTTCGGGGTTCAGGAGGAAATGGAAGGAGTGCATGTGTATATATCTGCGTCTCTCTCTCTGTCTCTAGCTACAGATCTCTGTATTGATGTGCGCCCATACCCGTCTTTTTTCCTGCACGGAGGATTCATTGTGCGAAGCTGGCCTCAGCGGCAGACATTCAAAAGTGACAGATTTTTGAGATGGGACAATATTTGCAATGGGCATTTTATCCTTGACAACAACAATTAAAGTCTCCTAGGCATCTCTTGTACAAAAATATATAGATATATGCCTGTGCATTTAGACATCCGACGCATATGTATAGAAACGACATACAGATATGTATGTCTATGTATCTATCTATACACATGTGCGAGTGTTTAGATAGATGGATGGATGGACAGATAATAGCTAATAAGTAGTCGATAGAGGTGTAGATTTTTTTAAGGGGGGTAAGGGAAGTTAAATGTTCATTTTCTATAATGTGCCATTTTTTCTTTCAAATTAACTGATTTTTACCTTAACCTTTAGTAGTGTAGAAATGTATTCATTGCTTGCTTGGCTGAGGCAGTTTCATATTTGGGGAATTGAAAAAAAAAAAAATATATATATATATTACTGATGGTCACAGCTGTGGGATCCTCTCTGTGCTCTGTTTATTACAGGAAAAGGCTTCTCCAAGTGAGTGACATAAACCAATCTTCAGCTCTTTTTTATTTTTAAGGTTTTATTTATTTATTTGAGAGATTGAGCGTGTGTTGGGGATGATGCAGAGGAACAAGCAGATTGCCTCCTGAATACGGAGCCCAATGTGGGACTTGATCCCAAGACCCTGAGATCATGACCTGACCAACTAAGCCACCCAGGCGCCCCCAAGCTGCTTCTCTGGATGACCTAAGACACACCACCCAAGGGTCCTTCTGAGTAGCATCCTTACATTAGGAAATCTGGACTCTACTTCCTTGGAATTCCAACTCAAAAGCATTGTGTGTTCCTATATACAAAATAATAGCATATAATTTTAAAAACTCTGTACTGTAACATTTTCTGTATAATTAAGCGGCAAAGTTCTATATGTAGTCATTTAATAAAAATATCTTAATTTTATCTTTAAATTTTTTGTGGATAAAGCGGCACAAAGCAAAAAGATCTTTAACGCCTTCAGAAAGAAATCACACAAAAATAATTATAATATGTAATTCGGAGCTTTGTTTTTCAGAAAGGTAATAAATTAAACATTCTCCTTGGAGGATTCTTGTTTGTGCGAAATGAGACTGATGAGGTGGAACTTGTTCTTTGTATGACTTCCTGACATGCCAAGCAGGGATACTAACATCTCCAAAGAGAAATGGAAACTTTTGCAGGGTTTAGGAAGGACTAGGGGTCATCACCCTAAGAGTAAGCATGGATTATGTTGTCTTCCCAGCCCTGATTCCTTTAAGAGTTTCTTCTACAAGACAATGGTCAGCTGCAGGGAAGGAAAGCTACATGTAGCCGCACACATTTGCAATTTAATCTGAATGTCACACTGAGAAAATAAATAATGGGTTAGCTCCTGGCGAAGGTGTTCTAAGCAATCGTGTTTTACTGTATTTCCTCTTCATAGCATCAACTCACAGTGGCGTGGCTTCAGCCTTGGTCTATGAACAAACCTCCCCGGTTCCACTCCAGATTGTTCGGTGGCCACAGGGAAGCCCACACGGTGCAGAGCCTTCGCGTCTCCATCCTCCCTGCCTCTCCGAGTGTCCTGGGACAAGAAGCGCGCCTTCCCAGCTGCAGCTGCTCACTATCTCCAGAAGTCCGTTACAAGGTGTATTTCCAAGACGTATTGCTTAAAATATTTTGTTAATCCTATTTGAGTACCCAGCAAGAAAAAATAAAAATCCCCCGGATTCCAGGTCCCCTCATAAGACCTCTGCTGTTGAAGAGTGAGTGCCCCATTCAGTAACAAATCTAAGGAGTAGCTGACCTGCGTTCCAGAGGATGACCCTTAGGTTCCAAGTATATTTATCTTCACGGCTCACTTAGGAACATCCTTCCTCACCTTTTCTGTTTCAGATTCACGGCTCCCGTGTCAGTGCCTTTGTAGACAGAAATGTTAGATCGTAACAATGAGAACAGAAAATCATGAAACCTTCACATCTCCCGGCTTCTAGTAGTTTGTACTCAGGGAGAAAGGGAAGCGTTAACGGGTACTGTTCAAAAGGTGGCACGTGCTATCCATGGTATCGTGGCGATGCTCCAAGGGAACCCCGAGATGCCGTCATCAACACCTCTGCCATCTGATTTCTCCTCCGCCCGGCATGCCATGAGCTGAAAAGGAAGGTCTGGAAGCTGGAATATGCATCAATTTTCCCATGCACCAGTCTTCTAAAAGATGCTAAAAATGGAAAGACTGATTGAAAAAAATGATATTTAGGCGACTTCGAGAGGAAATAGGAAGGATTATTTTTCAGGGTCATGACCAGAAGGCTAACGTCCAGAGTCAAGGAGGAGTTCTACCAGGTGTCTACCAAATCACTCTTTTTCCATTTAAATAATGAGGTGGCAGGTGCATTTGCATTAAACATATTTATTTGTAGGTTATATATTCGCACTAGTTCATTATCTTTAATCTCGGTTTAATTGAATGTTTATAGATATTCAGGATTACTAATGTGATTAACTTTTTTAATGTATTTCCTAACCTAATTTGCTTGAATATGTGTTCAATGTATATTTTTGATGTTGATCATGCTGGTCTTAATTTCCAGATTTTCTTCTACACTGTCATATCAAATGAACCCCTAATTTCAATTCAGCCTACTACCACATTTTATTCTATATTTTATGCTTTCTAAAATACATTTTGCAATCAAATTTCCAATGTATTCTAAAAAAAAAAAACCACTGTAATTTGACATATGTGACTGAACTTCTTGAAATAAAAACATTTTGTTATTTCAGAGACCCAGTGGGTTAAATTTTTTTCTCTGAAATGTAGGCATCCTTATAAGAAGGATAATTTTAAAAATTGAAGGAGAATTCTATTTCATGCATATTGCCTAAGAGTTGCAGAAGGGAAACAACCTCACCAAGAATGTTTTTAAATGCAATTAAAATAAAAAGATAACAGTTTCACCTAACAGACTGGCAAAAATGGAAACAGAAGGACCATGCGTAGCACCATCCCCGGCAACAGTCTCTGACCTTGTTGGTGTTGGTGGAATCACAAACTGCCATTCCACTCACTCATGTAGAAAAAGTCCTTAAAATACACACACCTTCTAATTTTTTAGGAATTTAATCTATGGAAATAACCACAAATGTTGGAAAACTGCATGTACAAGGACATTCATGCCCAATCATTTATAGTAGATAAGTTAACAAATGGTAGATAGAGTTAATAAATAGCCTAAAAACTCAGACAAAATTTTTAAAAACGTGCCCATGATAAAACACTGGGTAGCCATTTAAAATAAAGGTAGAGAGCGCCCTCGTGATATGCCACTACCAGAAGGAGCGGGCTACAGATAGCAGAATGCCAATGTCTACTAATTTACGTGTAGTTTCGTAGATGCAGGGATCCAAGTAAGATCAGATATAGCCGGAAATGTTAGCATCATGCATACTTGACTTGTGAGACAAGGGGAATTTGAATTTAGTTTTTTGTTTTTGTTTTTGTTTTTGTTTTTGTTTTTAACTGTTGTTGCCTTTGTTTTATTTTCTTCAGAGAACCTTTGTTATTTTCTTAGAGGTAGGAGAATTTAGCAGCCCTTAACTGGAAGAATGCCTAATAGAAATGCTATCGTCCCTGCGTGGTTTCCTTACTGCTTTCAGGAGAGGTGAGAGGAGGCCCTCCAACCCCTTCTCCACAGTCCCTCCACCCCCCGCCCCGTCCAGAGATATTAGCTGACCCGCTTGGTCACACTCCGTGGTCACTTGCATCAGGGGTGAGGCTGCTGATCCAAACATCACACTCATCAATAGGGTATCTTTTTTGGTTTCTTCTTCCTTCTTTTTGGCTAAAATAGCTCGCTGAACTCAGGGTCCCTCTGGAGCCCAAGGCCGGCTCCTTTTCTCTGTCTCTCTGTCTCTCTGTCTTCAAGTTCAGCCGTTTGGGTTTGGATTCTTTCCCCAGCTCCCCCAACAGAATCAGTCGGCCTTGGAGAGAACGGCACTATTCTGGAACTAGGTTTGGGTACCATGCAGTCAAGAGGACACTGTGGCTTTAAGTTAGGCTGCCTGTTCTGGTCCGGTTTGCCAACGTGCTCTGCAGATTTCCTGCACAAGCCCCCTCCAGTGAGAGCTGGTGTGTCCTGTCTTATTTTTCTCCCATTGTTACTTATGTCTGCAACTCCCTGGGAGCCTCCTAAATAGGAGACACTAGGATTTGAAGTAGAAATCAGGCATTCCTCAGTCCCCTAAGCAAACACCACTTAATAAGTTGAAGATTTTGCCCCAGCCAGGCCTGGCGTCATGGGCTGTTGATCTGGGAAGTCACATAGACTCTGCTCTGAGAATGGCCCTGAGCTTGGTTTCACCCTCTGCTGTGGCCCTCTTGATCTCTTTAGCGACATTTGGACAAAGGGCCCTCGGCTTCACAAATTATGTAACTGGTTCTAGGTCCAGTGTCAAACCTTGACTCTTCTTCCTGCTAACACATGTGGCCAAATCAAAATTCATAGACAGAAAAATTCATTTTGTGTACTGGGGAAAAGAACAGAAGAGCATCTCCTTTTTTTGGACAAATAATAGAAGAACTGTCTCTCTTTCCCAGGAAGCATTTTGAGCACTTATTTTTTGCACCTGATTATAGATTTGCATTTGAGAATTACTCCTGGGGACGAGGGGAAAACCCTGGGCTCTCTGCACCGTTATGGGAAGAACTGAACCGAAAAGGTCACTACATTATGGAAAACCATAGATAATTCGTGACCTCAAGATTCCACCTTTGTAAGTTCCTTCCCTTAATTGTGACAGGGTGACTAGTCTTTGGGGGCCTCCAAACTTATGTCGAGATTAAATTCACATGTAAATAGAAGAGCCAAGCTTGTCCGATGCGCCCGGGGAGGCTCTCTTAGATCTTAATCAGTCATTGGCGGGCGAGCAGGTCAGCTAGTAAATCAAATTATGACATCACAGAATGTTCCCAGTATCGATTCTTTGTCGTGCCATCTCTAAGAAAAATGACATCACTCTCGTCCTTCCCCAGGATGTAGTTCAGAGGCCTGTGCTTGTGGCCTTTCTAATCAATGTCAAATTTCCTTGGGGCCAAGGTCGGGAATAGCCATCTTAATCGAAACAATAACCAGAGATCTGGATGGAATTATTTCTAGCTGCGTCCAGCATAAAGTTCTGTTGACTTTGCCTCTTTTAATCCAGTGCACTGCCAACAAATTGAGAGTAAATGCATGTAATATTCCAATCTGTTTAAAAGATTTGGTAGAAAATGAAAGAATAGAGTGTATTATGAATAACTGTTGGCTGACGGTTTCCAGGGACATACGGTACCCGTTTTAAATTCATCGTATTACAACGGATATGGTCCTCAGATGCTAATACCCTTTCCAATTTGTTTACAACAAAATGGGTCAACGGACCATTAATTCAGTTGCAAAACTGTCATCTCTGGCTTTAGGTTTCCTACGACTAATGAGACTTCCCTGGTATTTGCTCGCACAGTCTGTTCTACACGCCGATGTTAACGATGTCTATTGACAAGGTTATTGGATTCAAAGTGAAATGTTTACATTGAAAGGGGAAACAAGCGTCACATCTGAAGCTCAAACAGATACTCCAAGCTGGGGAAGCTTATCATGGCTAAACCCTGGGCAGCTTCTTCCCCCCATGAAAAGCAAGAACAGCAGGAGACCTGGGGAGGAAGGTAATGAAGAGAAACAATACCAGGATTCCCAGAGGTTAATCCAGGCACAACGGAGTTAATCTGGGGGCTCCCGGGGGGGGGGGGGGGTTTGCTAAAGATTTAGACAAAACTTGCTACTTTTTGATCCAGTTGTACCCAATGAATGACTCTATTTGCAAAGAAGATTTTGGATTTTCAAACCAGTGGGGCAGAAGTTACATCCTTGGTTTTTCTTGTGAAACACACTTGGGTACTTGTTTCCAGAATAAATGATGTCAAAGATCTTCATTTTCTTCTCGAACAACGAAACAAAAGAAACATGACAATACAGATACTTAAAAAGACAGAGAATTTGACCCAAGAGCAAAAAGTCTCTGAGAGCCAAACCATGGATTCGACAGAAGCTATAATAATATTATTTTGTAAAACGGAGAGGAAATGTCATTTTATTTAATGTTCCAAAGTTGAAAAGATGAAATTTACATGCTTGATGAATGATCACTTAAAGTGCTTTGAAATAATTATTTATTTTAAACTGCATGGTCTACATTATTATAGCTGACATATAAAGTCAGATAAATAAGATTCGGTGCAAAAGGGGTAAATTTAAGAGTATGGCTCTGCTTTGCATATGTTTGCAAGAGCTCTGTCTTGCAAAGCTGAACTTTCAAACTATCAGTGATTTAAATTCACTTAGGATTTTTCCCAAGAAACCAACCATAACTTGGGGGGTGGAGAGTTATTCAAGTTAAATTAATATTTCTGAGAACTAGCCAGGTTCTTTGAATTCAATAACATATCTTCAGCATATCATTAAACCCTTACATGAAAATCCCCAGGGATTAGAACCCAGACTACGTCACATAAACTGTTCGTGATTACATTACATTACGCTCCACATTTGAATGAATGGGAATCTCTGAAAACAAAGTAATAAGAACCAAAAAGTAATATCACAGACTTTTGGGGGATGGGTAGGTAGACATGGGGGGATGTTACTGTCAGAATGTTAAATTGGGCTTGTCCTGAATCCAACCGAATGTTTTTATGGTTTTCTAAGAGAAAGGTTTTATCTTAATGGCAATTTTCATTTCGCTTTCCTAACTTGAAATGTTAATATGGAAACATATTTTATAGAGGAATGTTTTATACCAAACTATAAAGCAACCTTCTTACAAAGTATTCTTAAATTTACACATAGCTTTTAAAAGTATACCATAAAGAGGTAATATAAAAATCATAATGAAGTGTAAATGCTATTTGAAATGTGTTTACCACTGTTATTCCTACTGTTTAATAAAATGAGCTTCAAAGCAAGTAAGAAATCTTCATATCTAAAAGATATATCATTTTTACATTTATACATGCATTAGAAAAAATAAATATGCTGTAAGATTCCTTTTGAATGCATTAGTGAGTTTATATTTGAGCTTATTATTTAAGGCATTTTCATTTTCCCAGGGTGTCATCTTTATATTGTTTAAGTGAAAATGAACACAACTTATAAAGCAACAGTAAAAAAAAAAAAAAAGAAAAAGAAAAAAGAAAAAACACAAAACCCTGCATTTCTCATGCATATGTTTTGTTTAATTCTCATCTGTTTTTGTGTAATTCTGTTTTTAAAAACAATTTGTAACATCGTATGCTTAACTGTCTCAAGATTAGTCAAAAGTTTCTAGGTAACAACATCATTAAAATAAACCAAATAGACTAAAAGTCAAAACTGAACCCTTCGTTACCCTCCTTAGCACATCCTGCTCCCTGGAATATAAAGACGGCTCCAATGACTGGCTGGATGACGTTATCATTTCATCCAAAGAGCAAAGAAAAACCACGAAATTGTCTGAATTTACAGAAAAGCTCTCCGAAGGACAGAATAAGTACCAATGTTGGAAATCGCAGTTACAGGTAGATGTTAGGTCAGTGGTACGTCGAGACATTCAGAATTTGTGCGACAGTCAAACGGCTGCTTTGATTCCTGGTAAGCTTCATATCACTGCGATTATTTAAGAGAAAACAGGAAGACAAGAAAAAAACAAAACACCTTTCTGGTCAAAGGAAGTCTTTCTGGGCAGCCAGTGGAACTAAAGGCCCCTGAGGTGTGTCTCAGTGTGATCTGCTACGTTGTACAAACATCCTGAGTGAGTCGGGAGGGTATCGCGTCAGGTGTGTGCACCCAGGTTTACCTGGGACTCCTGTCACTTCAGGAACAGGGCCCATTTGGCGCTGCCTTCGGAAGATCACAGTGAGACCCGTGTAGGCGGACACTAGAGAGACTGCTTAAATGTTATCATGGTACAAGACACGAAGAGTCTGGATGCTTCTGGAAACACTGACTCTTCTTCCTCCGTCATTACCATTCCCTCTCCTTAGAGCACGTTCTAGGAGCCAGCGACCCTCGTCTGCGCGCCTCCTCGCCCACCATTTGTGAGACGGTTGGACACGCGTGATTGTGTCTTTGTGTACGTCCTGTCCCCCTGAGAGAATTCTGGAGAAGGTGACAGGTAGGGCAGCGTTGGAAATGGATGGAGAAAGAGGAAGAGAAACCCACAGAGGCTGTTGAGGGCAAATAATCCCTGACTGACATAGGGAAAGGAGGGGAGTTTTGTCTGGGGGCGTGTAGCCCCTCCGATAGTAATGGATCCAGGTAATTCCCCCCCACAAAGGGATGCATTTCCTCACCCTCCAGATTCGACCCAGGCCCTGCCATGGGGTCCTGCCTCCTCTAATTCTTGCTCTCTTGTCACTTGTGCCCCTGAGTAGGCAAGGGGTATCACTTCCTGTCACCGAGCCACCGTCTCCCCGTGTGTGCTGTGTGTCTTGCACGGGGAGCCTCACTCCCTCTTCACAGCGGATCTCTGAGGTGGTGCAGCCTGTGGGGCCTTACCCCGGCTCTGTCAGTCTGGGCTGTTTAGCGTGGGCTGTCAGCTACCTCCCTATGCCTCTGGCTCCTCCTCTGTAAAGAGAGGATACACATCGTGCCCACCCCCGAGGAGCACTAAATAATCGGTGGGCATAAGGCACCGGGAACAGCGCCGGGCACAGAGTGGAGGGTAAGTGGATGTGCATCACGCTCATTGCGCAGGTGACGAACTGAGGTTTGGAACCCGCGTCAGAGGTGGTCAATGGGGAAGCTGCCTACTCTTAAATGCTATGCAGAGATGCCCTAAAATAAAAATATAAAAATGTTTTCTTCCCAGAATAGAGGACAGGGGCCCTGACGTCTTTGTTTGAGAAGCTGTTCCCACCAGGAAGCAGCCCAAGTGAGGCCTTGATGGGAGGGATCCATTCCCAGCATCTGGCCCCGTTAGAGAATATCAGTTCTGTCCTGATTAATCATTGTCAATACACACCAGCTACCTGGAGATCCTTCTCCAAAAGAACTCCTCATGAAAGCAAAGGTGTTATCTGTGAGATGTGACCCAACAGCTTGGGGAGGGGGCGGGGACAGGTTGACGAAGTATTCCCTTACCCAACGGTCCCAGGGTCCTGGGATTGAGCCCCAGGAGCCCCTCATGGGGCGGCGGGGTGGGGGGGGGGGGGAATCCCTGCTCAGCAGGGGTCTGCTTCTCCCTCTGCCCCTCCCCCTGCTTGTGCTTTCTCCTGTACCCTCTCTCAAATAAATAAATAAGATCTTTTTTTTTTTAAATGTAAAACAAACAAACAAACAAAAAACCCAAACCCAAATATAAACTATAAATGAATCATTATCTGATATGCTGGTAGAATGAACTTTTCAAATGCAGAAGTTCAGGGAAAGAAAAATTTAAAGAGAATGATGGTCATTCAAAACGAACCTATTTAGAAGTCAAAATATCATGAAAATAACAAACCAGGAAAAACGTTTGAAATGGAAACCAGAAGTCGGCAATCTGCAATTCACCTTGTCGCTCTACAGGACACTGAACCCTCCACAAGCCCACGGCACTGCCCGTTGATCAGGAATCTGGCGTTGGCTGCTTTATCCCAGAGTCCCGATTACTGCTGTAGGGCTCTGATGCTGGTGTTAGAATTTGTCCCCAAACCCTTGACTGCCTGGCTTTGGTCCCAATGCCCAGTGGGATTCTTATCAAGTGCCTGCCCCAGCCCGGACCCCATCATATCCGATGTGTAGGCTCAGTCCAGCCCAGAGCGTCTGCCGGCCCAGTCCCACTTCCCTCGGACATGAACCCCGCGATGGACAGCCGGCTTCCGGAGCTCGCTCTGCTGACTTTCCATCCGTCCCAGGACCTCCCCCGGATCTGGGATTCAAACAAGCCTCAGAGCTTAGCCCCCCGCGGGTGACCAAAACACCTAGAAGGACATCAGTATTTACTTTAAATGGCAAAAATCCATTTTCCCGTCTCCTAACCAAGGGGTTGTCCGGGATCTCCATTAAAAGATTTGGAGTTTCCCAAAAGACATGCGACCCCGGGTGTGGAACAGAAAAAGGAGTTTGCTCTCACCTGGGAAAGGGGGAGCATAGGGACCCCCGGACGGAGCTTCCCTGCTGAGAGCTCACCCGACAGCCCGGCTCGGGCGCTGGACTCTCCGCACGTTTCAGTCAGCGTTAGGCAAAGTCTTCTTCTTCAGGGCGTGATAAGAATGGCTGTTTTAAAAGTTGTGTGTTCTTTTGTAAGTTGCAATATTAAGGAACTGAAAAATAATTAGGTGTTTGTCTCCAGCTGTTTACCTGACACTCGGGCCTGAAACTCCTGTCAAGTCCGAGGGCCAGGAGGCTAATTGAAACGGAATCGGGAAACAACAGCAGTGCACTTCTAACCCGCGGGGTCTACACCGCGTCACAATTCAAACGTGGAAGGGTTGTGGGGAGCGGGCAGGGGTGTCCTATAACCCCAGAGGGCAGAGCCTGGCCCCTCCGTGGCTGTGACTGCCATCAAATTGGATGTTTATTTGCACCCAGGGGTTAGCTTACTAATGGAGAAGTCTGCAGCCTGGGGACCTCAGGTCATTTTGCAAATTTGTCAATGAATTGGAAGATGCAAAACGTTGCCCAGGGTTTCAACTTGGGGATTCATTGTTGTTTCAGGATATGAATTCTTTTTTATTTATTTATTCTTTAAAGACAGAGGAAAGGTTTTTGTTTGTTTGTTTTTGTTTTTGTTTTCATTTTTTAAAGTGTTCTTGAAACCCTAGTCTACTCAGGAGAAAAACACCAGCCAAATTCTGTTACCAGAACATTCTGCGAAGGACCTGGCCAGCCCTCCTCAAAGCTCTCAGAAACAAGGAAGAGCCGGAGAAACGTTCACAGTAGGGAGGACTGTGGGCACTCCGTATCCTGGATTAGATTCTAGAACAAAGAAAGGGCATACGGGGGAAACTAAGGAACTATACAGAGAAGCTGAGGACTTCCAGGACAAATAATTAATTACAACAAATTGAGGTTGTTGGCAATAACAGAAAGTGGTGGATATTGGAAAACTCTGTCCTGTCTCCATAACTTTTCTGTATATGTAAAACTGCTCTAAAACATAGATAGCATATTTAAGACTAAATGAAAAAAAATATATATATATAGAGAGAGAGAGTAAAGTCTGTTACTAAACCTTGATAATGACGGATCCTAATTATTATCACTGATAAGATGATCATCGTGTTTCTACTTTTAAGATATTTTTCTTTTTATTGAACAAAAAAATGCTTCCTTCTTACTTGGCCAGTGCATTACTTTGGGACATTAGCATTCTTTATGATCTTAAATGTCGTTTTTTAAAACCTCACTCAGCCAGGCATTCTTTCTATTCATTGTAGCATTTTTCCGTAATTATTACTTCAGCATAAATACCTCAGTTTCTCAGTTAAGAGCTAGGAATAATTTTAGGGTGTCTGTAAATGTTGCCAAATCCCTCCCCAAATTTGTGCCACTGTGCACTCAAATAAGGCATGACAGAGAGCCTCTGGGATGTCCCTTCTTTAATTAGATCAGCTATTCAACAGGAAAACATTCGAGACACACTTGTATGTACCATGTTCTTGTTGTAAAAGGCCCTGTGGTCAAAATATAAACTAGATTAAAGGGAATTTTCAAAAGAAATTCTTACATTTTAAAATAATCATGTCGTACATTAAAAAATATTTTGAGTTCTTTCCCTCGTTGCTCTATTAAAAACTGTAAATTAACATTTTTAGATATAAAATACATTAATGAAGGAGGAGACACGGACACATCCTGGTGCCTATCTAAAATTCTACTTCCCTTCCCGACGAGGCTCCAGCTAAAATCAGCTCGCGAGCATGTTTATAATTTTGATAAATTCGTAAATTGAAAATTGATTTGGCTTATCATTGCTGCATATCTCTGGCCGGCTACTTAGCTGCAGCCTTCAATGTGTTTTACATAAAAGAGTAAGTATAACATAGTTATTGTGGGAAGAATGCCTTTTGGCCAACAGGATGAAGTGTATAAGAAATGTTCCTTTATTTTCTGGAAGTCAGCTTCTCTGGCTCTCCGTGCCCGGTGTTTCCAGCCTTATGGGAAATGCAATCTCAGCTATGACCACGTCCCCCGTCTCCAGAACTGTGGAGCTTGTTCCAGAGGCAGCCACCCAGGTTCCCACATGGTCCTTGTAGGTTCGGAGGCTCTGATGTCTCTGCACTGGCAGGTTCCTTTCGAGGATCAGGTTCCAGCTGGGATGGCGGGGGGCAGAGACCAAAGATACCCCCACCCTTCCTAATTCAGAACCAGCTCTTTCTCTACCTGGGCTCTCAGTCCACGCAAAAGCCAGTCCGGTGTGGCCCTGTGTGTGCTTTCTGTCTGCAAAAGAGAGACCCAACTTCCAAGGGAAGCGGTTTCTACTTTTCAGCCCTGCAGAAATTCCTCAGGCAAAGTCTCCCAAAGCAGCAGCTACCTACAGAGGGAAACACAGAAGAAAGAGAGACACAAAATCATACTTCAACCAATCAACTATCTTTCTCCCTCTCTTTCTGTCTTTCTTTCTTTCTGCTTTTCAGAGGAGGATCTTGCCTAGTGTAGATAGTATTATCAGCTGCCCTGAGATGACTCTCTCTCTGGAAATCTCAATTTCTTGGGAACTAGCACTTTATTTATTTTTTTTTTAAGATTTTATTTATTTATTTGACAGAGAGAGATCACAAGAGAGGCAGGCAGAGAGAGAGGAAGGGAAGCAGGTTCCCTGCTGAGCAGAGAGCCCGATGCGGGACTCGATCCCAGGACCCTGAGATCATGACCTGTGCCGAAGGCAGCGGCTTAACCCACTGAGCCACCCAGGTGCCCCGGGAACTAGCACTTTAGGGGGAAACGGAATCTGAGCAATTTCAGGGCAGGAGAAACAGACAAAGAACACCCTGGGCCGGGAGTTACACCGAACTCAGGGCTTCTGTTGAGGCTCTGCTGATGCCATTGTGTGGGGGGGGGCAGGGTTGCTGGAGACATTTCTACGACAGGGGAGGTTTGCCCTGCTTTCACCTTCCAGGCCTGCCCTCTTCCGTCAGGCGTTTACACTGGACACCAGCTGGCCCGCCTCCTTTGCTCTCACACTCCAGCTGCTTGCACTCTCCAGGGGCGCCCAACACCTCAGCACCGACACCCGCGCGGGCTGCAAACGGAAAACCCACCTGGAGCTCCTTAGGGACCAAGGTGTGAGTGGGCAGCCTAGAGAGGCGGCTCCCCTAGAGCGAATGTCCTGCCTGCCCTTTGGAAAGAAAGCGGCTCTTACACACCAACAGAGGAGACGCTCTGGAGAGCGCGCACGAATCAGACCTTCTGCAAGCGCAGGAGTACCATGTTCAAAGAGCCTCCTGGCTCTGCCTCACCAGGAGCACCGAGTCACTCCGCCCCCTTGAAAGGCCGGCCATGACCATGTGGAGCTGGGATGAAGTAGGGGACTGCGCACGTTCAAGGCTCTCTGAAGTAATAACCCTGCCAGGGAGGCGTCTGTTGACCATAATCTTCTACATAAAAGTTTTCTCTTTTCCCCACTTAAACTGAATACCCAGTCCAGGCTGCTCCTGCAGTCAGAATGAATTCATCCATCTCTGGACCCAAGTGACACGTTGTTTGGATAGGCACTGATGTGCGAGGCTTGGTTCTGCCTTTGCTGGGTATGTACTCGCCTCCTCTGCTGGGCTCTGAACAGCTCCGGAACAGGGGCCAGACCTCCGGCCTATATTCACTCACTCATTCAAGTAATGTGGTGTTCTCCACTCCAAGGAGGGCGGCAGCTAAGAAGCTGGCAGAGTTCTTAACTGGGTGATGGTAAGCCAACAGGAGGAGAGGGGACACGGATCTCACTGACACCGAGAAACTGACCCCTTTGTCCCTTGAGTCTCAGCACACAGCACGGTGCTTGGCATGCACAGGGGACCATGTTCGTGCACTGGGGACCATGCTTGCCCCGTGAATTAAGTAAGTATGTAGTTGTGTCTACAGTCCGACTTTGATTTGGAGCCTTGTTAGTCATGTAACATGTGGCCCTGGCTCTGACTACTGAAAACAGATGATCTGTGTTAAAAACAAAAGGGGGGATTATCGTCCTATAAAATGATGCTATCCTAAGATACCTGAGCAAGCAATGCTTCCTCAATGTCAGTACTAGAATCTGAATAATCATGTCAGTGGGAAAAAGGTGCAAAAAGATTATTTAGCAGTCCAAACTTCTGTGTTTGTGTGTGTGTGTGTGTGTGTGTGTGTGTGGTGTGTGTGTGTGTGTGTGGCTGGGAACATTGAGTCCAGACTGGGCTCAAGATTGAGACATTGGAAAATGTCCTCTTCTCCATAATGATGGGTAAACACATCCGTCTGGGGCTTTGAAGATTTTATTTATACCCCCACGATCTCAGCAATTAGTATTTATAGATTACAACAGCTTTATGTTCTTTCTGGAAGTGTAACTAACTATTTAAGTTGTCTTAAACTTCTTATATCTCCTATAGGACCACTGAGGTTTTGGTGTGAGAACTTAATCATTTGCATCTTTTATACTAATGTTCTTGTTGATAATTATCTGAATGAATGAATGAATGGATGGTACCTTTAATGTAGACCGAATGCTAGCTCTATTTGGATTCTGCAGTACTGATGCTTTTTTTCACTTTGAGCCTATTAGTCAACTGAAGAAAACCTTTCTAATCAGTATCGCCCCTTTTCCTCTAAAGAATCAGTTTCCTTTTTGGAAGTTAACAGAAATGAATTCGCAAAGATCTGAACAGGGCCTACATACAAACTGAGTAAACAGACCCAAGTTCTTGTGACCAATAGACTTGTGTTACTTGTAATCAAAGCTCTGATTTCTTTATTCAATACTTGGCTCTTGGCCCATACACAAAATTAACATAACGCATTCCAGGGAAAAATTCTGTGAGATTGGATGGGAGATATCTCACAATCTGTAGCATCTTTAGTCTGTGCAAGCATTAAAAAGCAACCTTAAACACACTTCATCATTTGTAAAGACCAATGTGTTGGGATGGTTACCTTCCTTCTGTTCAGAAAAAGAAATTATTTCAAACACTTGTAAAGCCATTTTATACATAAGCGCTTTTAAAAATCACAACTGACTATTAACCATTCATGTGAAGGAGCCCTTCCGTCCCGATGAGAAGTCAATCACGTTTAGACAAATTTAGGAGATGACATTCTAGACCTAGCAACACCTAGAAGATCTCTTCACACATCATTTGGGTTTGTTTTTTTTTTTTTCCCTCTTTTTGATGGATGGCTGAGCAAACTTGAAGGAACTAATGAGCAGACAAAAGTTGAAACGGGAATGGACAGTAATGTTAAGACAAGTTAAAAGCTCTTCCTGACACCAGGTCCCCACACTGCCTCCCCAGCCACTTCCCCTGTGAACTTTTTGTGTTTCATTCATTTTGCTGGAATTGGAAGCGGAGAGGCCAAGAAAAGGCCATCTCCTGCTCCATTGACTAAAGCTATCCTGTAAGCGAGTTTAATGGGTTAGAAGTTAATACAGTGACAGTTCTAAGGAAAGTTACCAAGTATTTCCAGTGCCTGGAGAGGCTCCCTGTGGCTCTGGCTTCTCAGCCTTTCCTTCCACTCGCCTTGTCTCTTATGTGTGGAAGCTTCCATGACAAACCTCTCAGGAAACAAAGCCAGCTGCTAATAGGAGTGCGAAGAGCCTCATTAACGCAGGGTCTGGCGAAGAACTAGCTGTAATTACAGCTGACCTACAAGTGTTGGTCACGTGAGCAGATAAGCTCTTATGGGAGAAATCAAATTTCCTTTAAATTTGCGAACTGTTGTTTTCTCGCAGTCACCTTCTGAAGCGGGGTCCTCCTCTGCGGCGCTGTAAACCTCTCAGTTACGCTCTTCCTCCGCGCCCTTCTATTTCCCCATCTTCTTTTGTCATTTTATCACTTTCTCCCATGATTTCCGCCAAAGCACCTCCAGGAAGGGGCAAGAGCCATGAAGTTCTTTCTGTCAACTGAGCGCAACGGCGCCATCCAGGCATATGCTCTGCGATACACCGTTTTGCCTTTCCGCTGGAGCAGTATACGTGAGAGAACAGCGCACCGGTCCTAAAAGTGCAGGTTCCCGAGTTTTCACAAAAAGAAAACTCCCATCGGATTATCCCAGCACCCAGATTAAGCAGAGCACGTGGCCAGCTGTGGAAATGAGGGGCTCAAGTCTCCCAGAGCTAGAGGCTAAGCATCTCCAAATCAAGGTGTTAGCAGGGCTAGTTCCTTCTGGAAGCTGTCATTCTGGGCCTTTCCCTCAGCTGGAGGGATTCCTGGAAATCTTGGGGTACCTTGCCTGGTCAATGTGTTCCTCCAGGCTTCTGCCTCTGTCTTCTCATGACCTCCTCTGTGTGTGTCCTCTTTTCTTCTTATGAGGACATGGTGAGCTTTAACCCAATGACCTCAGCAAAAACTCTCATTTCCAAATGAGGTCGCACTCCCAGGTACTGAGGGTTATGGCTTCAACATCTCTTTCAGAGGAACATAATTTAGCCCATAACAATCAGTTTCTAGACACCCTCACACTCTCCTTTCCAGTCACTCTCCTCCTCCCAATCTAGGACCAAGACTGTCATGACTTCTGACAGCACGCAACCCTTTGTGCCAGGATATGATTCTTAAGGGTTGGCTTCCCAAATATTACTGGTCACTCAGATTCTCTGAATTGGCTCCACAGTTAATACTCCTAATTAGCACTTACTTACATAAACAATATATAGTATTACAAATCAGTTAACCAATTATAAAATAATTATGCAATTATTATGGAAGAGAATTGAGGGGCTTTAGAACTCACTATGCCAAACTATCGTGCCTTGGAATATTGAAAATTCTGAGCTGAAGGACTTTGAAAAATGGACGCCACCTGCCCTTTCTCTGGGACGGGTCCTAGGACCCTTGTGTGAGAAGTGCCCTCACCATACCCAGAGAAGAAGGGCATACTCTCTCCAAGATGCAGGGACACCACAAAGAAGCTGAGCCAACAAGACCTGTTGAGTTTCCTCCCATTTACTACCCTTGCCTAATACTCCTTAAACTATCATATCTGTCAAGTACTGCCCGCTTGGCATCAAACCTAGCATAGAAACACAGTTCACTCTTTCTTCATGTCTTCATTTCCTTATGAAATGTCACATATTAAATACGTGTGTGTCCTGTGAATATGTCTTTGTCAGTCCAATTTCAGACCAAGCCAGGGACCCTAAAAGAGTATAGGAAAAATTTTCCTCCTCCACAGAAGAAAGCAAAGTAAGCGTGTTTATAAGCAATGGTTCTATAGACATGGCAACACATTACATGAACTCATTAGACACAGTCAGTTCAGCTCCCCAATATTTATAGGATTAGAAGTGCAAGAAAGTCACTTCCCCTAATTTCTAGTTTTAAGCCAGCAAGCACTCCACTAGGACAGTAGAACCTTAACCATTGTCAGGGTTATGTTTCTTGGGAGTTGGCTCTAAGTTCTGGGGAGCTATGCGGTGGAGAGCCCTGGGGAAGGTTTATGGATCTCTGGGTCACCTAGTCTCTGCAGGTGTGTGCTGAGATGTCCATGGCCTCTGACTCTGGGCTATTAGTCCACGTTGGGCCATGGAACAGCTCAGCTCTCAGCTCTGTCTCCTGCACTTCCCAGTTTCCTGACAATCTTCCTGCTATGTCTAGGCTATGTGAGGCCCTGAGGTCTCTGAGCCCATTTCTTTGTTCCTGTCTGCCTCAAGCTTTGTGCCTCCCTAGAATTCCCCAGAGAAGGAGAAGCAGGTTGCAAGAATAGGCTGCTCTTCTCTCATGTCCTTTCCCATGGCCATTCTACCAGCCCAGGAAGATCTTTTTCTCCACGGCAGAGAGGGCAGCTCTTTTTCTTGACCCTTCTCCCAACTCTCTCATCTAAGCCTTGGCTTTTCTAAGTTCCCTTAAAAATTTTCATTTTTCAAGTCTAGCCCTATTTTAAAACAATGACCACAATGTGGACAACCTGAATGTGTACCTTTGGACAACTTATCTATTTTAAGACTTCCCTTGTCTATAATGAAGGGATAAAGACAGTTTCCACCTCAGAGAGTTTTTTACGGAAAAAGGAATTGAACTAGTTGAGTTTATCTCTGTAAACACTTATAACTATGCCAGGCACATAGAGAGATTCTATAATGTCGGTTGTTACTAATTTATGCATTTATTAATTCTTTGAATAGGGAGTGGAATATAAAATAATAGGAGGAAAGAGGTTCAGTCTGAAAATTAGAACAGGTAGTTATTTCCTAAACTTATAAAAGTCACTCTAAATCCAATAACAGGATGGTGGAAATGAACTGGAGTGAAATGCCAAGAAAGGAAATGTGATTTATGCTCTATTTGCTCTAATATGGTAGCTAGTGGTATTCCTAGAGTTTGGGGGGAACCCTCACATGCGTCCTAGACAAAAGATTTTCCTCTCTCAGAGGTAAAAAGCTGGCAGATAAATAAGCCAACATCACGTCTTTTCATTAAGGTTAAAGCATTAGAGCATGATAAAATTAAGGCACCCATTTCATCTAAAACCATGGAAGGAGAAACAAAGGCATCATGAAAACTGTAATGAACTTTTCAGAGAGTACAGAATGAGTCAGTGAAGTAAAAGTCATGGATTGTCAACACCACAATTAGGCCTCCCTTGCTGAGGAAACCCGGAAGGGCAAGTCAGCACTTCTAAATGGTTTCATCTTGTCACTTTCCACAGTGTCAAACACACTACAATTAAGACTCAGGTAGCACGTTAAGTGATCCTGGTCTCACTGAATCTAAAGATCGCTTTCCCAGTAAACACTTTGTTTGGAGTGCCAGACACCCAGTGGGGAGAATCAATATTCAATGGAAATGATCCTGATACCCAAGGTGTCCCGTGTCTGACATGTTGACAATCATCTCAGCTGGAAAGCATGGAAATCCAACTGGATGTCTATTCTACTCTGCTCGTTATATTCTCGAACAAGTGAGAAGACTTTTGAAAGAGAATTAGTGACCAGCTGTTCTCCCTCCCCATTAAAAAGGAGGGGAAAGGTAGCTAAAGTGCAGAGGGAGGGATTTCAGTTACATGGGAGATGGGACACGTTCACAGACAGTGGGAGGTACTCAACCCATGCAGATACTAGCAAGCGTAATTGTAGGATCTTCCATAAGTATACTAAAAGACCAGAGACAAAATCTGTGAAGATACATGTACACGGATGGCAAATTAAGGCATACAGATTAAAGTGAACGGGTTAGAGTAAACTGAATGTTGTTCTGAGATGTCTTCTATCCCACAGGACTGTAACATTTTTAAAATGCAAGTATTGAGGAGAGTCCTACAATACTTAGACTTACCTCAAACTTTCTGCAAATCTTAGGAATTTGATTCTGCATTAAATTCTTGCAGGTTACAGTAAGTTACTACTACAGAATAATTTGGTGGATAACGTGGAAACTAGCAATAGCAAAAGGATTTTAAAAAATTCTATTATGACCATTAATGTATCATGTATCCTGCACTTTAATCATGCATTATCGAGAAAGTACTTTCCCAGTGAGTGATTTAAATAAGTCTGGTGCAGTTTTCTTTTCAATAAAATTCAAAATATTTATTGACATAGAATTCAGTGCAGTGATTATTTGTGTAGAATAATATTTAATGATTTGGGGAAAAGTTGCCAGTATATCGGTCTTAAAAAAAAAAAGTAAATTACCTAACTATGTAAATTACCATTTTGCCTTTTTTTTTTAAAGAAACATGTTTATAAATAGAAAATATAAGAATTAAAAAAATATAAACTAATATTTAGCAATATTGCTCAGTGACAGAATTAAAGGTGAATATTTGTCTTGCTGGTGTTTTCTATATTTTCTATAATGAATATGTATTAGTGCATAATGAGAAGCAAAAGCTATTATAAAAGTAAAGAACATTGTGTCTTAATGGGGAGGAACAGATTAACATTCTCAAAAAGAAAATGTTGTCACGGAGTCATCACTGATTCTCCGCACCCCAGCCTTCTCCTCCAGCCCGAGTGGAGGCAAGAATGTTTATGGGACTGAGCAGAGAGGTGATAAACATCTATTTAAAAACATCAGCTGGCTTCACCAAATGTTGCAGAAATCGCCTGACATTTCGGGTATATGATTCACGCGGTGGCAGAGGGAGGGGAGGGGGACCTGCTCTGATGAAACAGAGCTACCCTCGCCAACACTGTGCCTCGACACCCCCACTCTAGTGTGTCCCATGCGACTTGTGATAGAGACCCTCACCTTATCCAGGCATACTCCGATAATGTGGCATTGGGGAAAGCTTGGGCAAATTGTCACCTTAGCAAAATCTGTGTCTGTGTTGCAAATGAATTACAGCGCCGCCGATGTTAACAATTCACAAAAACCCTTTCGAACAGCGTCGCTTTTTAAAAATGTATTAACTCACGTTCCTCCTTCAACTAGGATGCCGTTTTTAAAATAGTCATTAATTTACATAAAACCTTCACATTAGAATCGGGGCAGGACCATGCAAAGGGTTGAAAGAGATGTCAGTTGCTCTCTAAACCTCTTCCAGATCATCAGCAAAGGGAATCAAGCCTCTGTGTGTGTACTTTGTGGAATAGAAACTAATTGTCAATATTTAATTTTTAAGAGTATATTGGAGAGAAAATTAGATGTGATGAAGGTCTACTGCCTGGACATGGAAAGTGGACCAGTGCCTTGTCCCCAGAGAACCGGTCTGTGGTGGGAGGTGCCGGGACCTCAGGGGCTCTCGGGGAAATCCTGGGTTTCCTGCAGCATCGCAGGGAGACTTCCAGGATGCAATCCCGGGCAGCCACCTCCTCTCCGAGAGGCCTCCCAACCCACAGAGCTTCTGAGCGCTGGAGTAGCAGCTCTCTCCAAGATGCTTCCGCCACGACAGTCACCTGCACCTGTGAAATGCACATTTGGGCCCCACCTCAGACCTACTGAATCAGAAACTCTGGGGTGAGACTCAGCACTCTATCAAGCCTTCTGGCATCCCTGATGCACCCTTTGGCTTAAAAGCCACCACTGTGGAGGTACAAAGACCGAGGCAGGCACCGAGCAAGACAGCAGCGGAGGTCATGAGCAGTTACCACTCCTCCCCAGACATCTTCCTGGGCCTGCCATGGGGTTGCATTCGCTTCATCCTAAGAGTTAGGAATAGCCAAGTGGTTTGCCTTGGTGGGTCAAATGTGAGTGGAAATGCCACGTGTCATGTTGGGGAAGCCAGCTGTCACACCCGCTGTGTCCTGGGGGGTTAGGAGCCAGGCCCAGCTGGCTCCTGGAGGATACGTCACATGAGCAAAAATGAACCAGTACTTCTTCACGCCACTGATCTTTGAGGGTTACCCATCCCAACATAACCTAGCCTATCCCGATTGATGAAAGAGATTGAAGGACTGTGCGCTGCCACCCAGACCAGCCCACATGCTCAGCTACGTCCCTCCCAGCACTTCCAATGCCAAGGCAGCATTAGGGCCTCCCTGGGCTTCCCGAGACAGGAAGGATGGGAACCAAACAGCAAAAACAAGCAAACTGGGAGAAACAAATTGTACGTTCAGAGAAAACTTAAAAACTGTGTTTCTGATGACCGTAGGTTGCAGCAAGGACAACTGTGCAGCTACTGCACACACGTGAGGCTCAAAGATCACGCACAGTGGCCCTCCTCTTGGCCAGAGATCAATGCAAGGCCTTTCCATGGCGTCCTAATGTTGTGAGCCCCAAAGGCCATCTCGGAAGAAGAGATCAAGAGGGAGGAACAAAGGCAGCAGGAAAGACTGAGCATTGACATCCAGATCAGAATTGATGGAGGCGAACTGTGGCTGATGGGATTGCCTGGGATGGGACTTGGTGGCAGTGATTTCTGCAAAATTTAAGGCACAGGATCCTATTAAAGAGAAATGTGGAAGGCTACATTTGTGTGTATCTGATCTGTGCTCTGCTATTTTAAATCTAGTTAAGGAAACAAAAAACGACTCCATTCACAGTGTAATTTATGAGGGCAATGGACCGAGGAGACTAGGCAGATGGAGCTACCTTACAAAAGGTGGGTCTAGGCAGCCTTTTTGAGAAGCAACACTTTAACTTTGGCAATTTTGAGCGAGTCTTCATGACACCAAGGAGCCCGCTCTTGGAGGCTCTGGGAAAAGTGAAGTCCTGGCAAAAGAACGAGCAGATGCAAAAGGCCGGAGGCAGGTGTTGGCCTTCGAGGGACAAGAAGAACATCTCCGTGTCTACAAGTCTGGAAGGCTTTCTCCACCAGGACTGCCAAGAGAATTCAGCCCTGCAGGAAATGACCCGAGTGACAATATTCTCAGCTCTCTCAAGTTTGATCCCATTCTAGGTGTTCTGGAGAGAAGCCAGTATGCACAAGGCATGCTTAGGGCGCTACTGCTAATTCTCTCAAAGAACCACAACCGAGAAGGGCTAGCTGGAGGGAGGGATGTCGAGAACCTAGATGAATTTCTGAGGTAGATAGGCAGTCGCCAGCTCAGGACCCTGAGTCTTGTCTATGGCAAGCGCTGGAGGGCATTAAGAGTGAGATGATGCACTTACATTTATAGATCATTGGCTGCTGTTTGGAGAATGGACTACAGAAAGCCAAGAGAGACAAGAAAAAAGGCACTCAGTCGGGAGGCTTCCATGTCATTCCAGATGAGAGACGACAAGCCAAAGATAGCTGGAGTAGGAGGTGGTGACGAAAGTCCACTCTAGAATATAATTTAATATAGAGTCGGATTCACTTGTGGGCTCAATATGGGGCCAAGTGGGAGGAGAGGGGCCGGGGAAGACGCAATGAGACCAAGTCCAGAGTCAGACATGATTCCTGAGCAAGTCACGGTTGTGATGCCAGCAGAGGATGCAGGGAAGACTAGAGTGAGAATAGAACTCGGTGGAGAATTTGTGGATGCCCGTCAATACTGGACATATGAATTTGGAGCTCAAAGGAGAGGCCAAGCCTGGATATGTAAATAAGGGTAGCATGCATATATGAAAGTGTTTAAACATACAATGGGATGAGACCCTAATAATTTCTTTTAGAAAGCCAAACTTCCTTTTATTTGCACTGCCATAATCTTTGCTTCCCAAAGCCCCACCGCAGTCCTTCCGTACCTGGTGTGTGGTCTCTCTCCTCAGCCGTCCTTCTTGATCAGAACTTCAATTTGTCTTCGTTTTGCACAAATTACATCATTCTTTCATTCAATAAAAACTAAGTATACTCATTGTGTGCAAATCTCTGTTAGGCGTTTTGGTGATTCAAGAATGAATAAGAAATAGATTCTGACATTAGGAGTTTGTAGTCTATAGAAATGACAGGTTTGTACAAAAAAAAATACATATTTCTGGCGAGCAAGTTAAAAAAGTCTTAAGAAGGAAATGCAAAAAAGAATATTGAGAGTTTTAGAAAATGGAGAGATGACTTTTAGCTTCATAGGTCTACAACCTCTTTTTAGGGAAGGCCGCGTATGAGTTGGGAGGAGATGCCAATATGATGTCTTGGTCTTGTTGGTTAGGTTCATGACGCTCCAAGGTCCCCGGTCTTCCAAGATCTCCATATTTGGCTGCTCTTCTATCCTCTGACTGTTAAACATCAGGTTCTTTTTCTCCCTCCTGGCACAACACTCATTCCCTAGGTAAACTACTAGGTAATCTACTCTGATGGCAAATCTACCGTGCCCTCCAACTTTCTGACCACACATCGTTTAAAAATGCAAATCTTATTCTGACACCCCCTTGCTTAAAATGTATCAACCCTACTGCTGTTAGGATGAAATCCAAAATCTGGTGCCCCACTCTTAGCCTGCTTTTCCCCTCCTTGCTCTCTGAACTCTATCTACTCTGAAGTAGTGTTCCTCTAATAAGACGTGCTCTATCCTGCCTGTCAGGGACATGATCCATGAGATTCTTGAGGTTTGCACCGTTTCTTCATTCCCATCTTCCTCCAGGAACCAGCTCATTCCTACTACCTCCCAGATCAAACAGCGACCCCAGGAAGCCTTCCCTGATTCTGCTGGACATGCCTGTTACCCATTCTCACAGCAGCTTGTGATTTTCCTTCAATGAACCATCAGAAGTATAATGAATTTATTTGTGCAATAGTTGTGTTCTTGTCCCAGTAGCGTCACCAGACCTAAAGCCAGGGTGTGCTCACTTGGCGCCGCACCCCCAGTACAAACCTGACGTGACACTTGAAGTTTTACCACTCAAGGTCTCTGTGCTACTCCTCGGTTTCCCAACCCAACTTCATGCCCCCCCATTTCTTGGACATCGCCACCCTTGACCACCCCAATACCACTTCTCCTGCCACGTTATACTTCCCATTTCCACCTGTTAGGACTCGAGGCCTTTGGAGGTCATCCTCTTCTCCCTCTTGATGGAGAAATGTGTCTCCCCATTCACTCCTGCCCACGATGGTCTCCCTTCCTCTAAACCTGGGGTGCATTTTCTGGTTATGCCAACTGACGTAGATCACTACCATCAAGCTCTACGATGATCTGTGAGCATGTATGTCCCTGACTCCGATTATTAAGCTGTCAGGTGGTAAGAATTCTGCATTCTATAATTTTGATGCACTGCCAACATCTACCATAAGATTTTAGAATTTGGGAAGTATTCAGATCTCACTTGTGAAATGAATGGTTAAAAAAAAGTTGGCACTTAAAAGGTTAATGTTAAATTATTCAGAAAATTCTCAAATAGAACAGTTTGTTCCTGAATGACATTGGATAAAGAGAGAATTACTGTTCTTGCAGGTGAACTATGATTCCCAAAGAGCTAAAATATAATTTTCTTGTTCTCTGCTGTTAATCAACATGAAGTAGTTGTTCCTAATCCATTTGTTGTAAGGATAATGAAATCTTGCTAGAGTAAGGACAGCTTATGACCTTCTATGTCTACGTTGTCAGGTCCCCCTAAGCCACATCAGTGGGGGATCCATTAGAGGTGTGCAGCTGTTTAGCTCATAAGAGGACATAATATGAAAGGGAAAGAGGCATCTTTTTGAAGATAATAATCTTCAAATATTAAAAAGTCTCTCTGATGGAAGAAGAAATAGACTTATCCAAAATGGCCCCAAAAAGCCTTTCTAGGAATAAGGAATAGGTATTTTAGGGAGATGGAAGTTTCCTTAAGATAGAGGAGACCATTTCAATATCTAGAACGCTCCAACGAAATAATGAATTACTTGTGAAGGTCCTGAGACTCCTTTCACTCGGGGCATTGAAGGAGATGCATGAATATTTAACAAGAACGTTATAGGAGATCTCAAACACCACAAGGCTGGATCTCATACTTTTCACACCTGAGATGCTTTGATTCTACCATAATGAGAGCAAAAACGTACAGAGCATTAACCACAGGCCACATCCCACCCTAAGCCTTTTACACGTGTTACGTCATCTCATTGTCACGGCTGTTATTACACCCCGGCATGATTAAAGACAAGAAAACGGAGGCACAGAGACATTAAGTAATTTGCCCAAGTTCCCACAATGAGTAAGAGTCTGACACTGGGACATCTCATTTATGTTGCCTTTCAGAAGCACATGACAGATGTGAGTCCAAGAAGGGAAGGTACTTGCTTGGAAAGAGGCATGAGAAGGTGGAGACGTGCGTTGACCTCAGGAAGGATGTGCTGAGAATGACGGCTTAGTCTTACACGTTCCGCGTGTGGGGTAATCCTGTTTCCGACTTAGTCCTTTCAGGCTGCTATAACAGAATCCCATAGACTGGAGGCTTACAGACAACAGAACTTTATTTCTCACAATTCTGGCATGTCCTCCCAGGGTGGAAGGGACAAGAGACCTCTCTGGTATCTCTTTGATAAAGGCACGAATCCCATTCAGGAGGCCTCCCCCTCATGACCTAATCACCACCCAGAGGCCTCACCTCCTAATCCTGGAGCTAGGATTTCCCCAATACATTGAGGGTTAATATATTGGGGGGGGGGGAGGATTTCTATGTATAAATGTGGAGGGGGGGAATTGGGGGACACAAACATTCAGTGCATAACAGACACTGGTGAGGGGGTAAAAATGTTCCTTGCAGCCGTGTTGACTGAGGAGTTTGGACTCTAGGTATCTGACTGGATATCCTCACGGTTGTTAAAGAACAAGACAATGGCTGGAGGCAGGGTAGAAAATGATGAGTCAGAAGCTGAAGTCCATAATAATTGGAGGGCATGTTCAAGACTTTGGTCACTGAAGATGAAGAAGAAAGTTACGTGAGGGTAGGACCTGAGGGCAGGAACCTCAAAGGAGGAAGATGTTATGAACGTGAGGTAAGGGTCAATCTGTGGCCATGGCCTGCTCGGTTCTTAGCGATGCTGTAAAACCCACCACAGACTTACTGGCTTCAAACAACAGAAATGTAGTCTTTTGTAGTTCTGTAGTCTGGAGGCAGAAGCTCAACCTGAGTCTTCTGGGACCACCAGCAAGGAGCAGCAGATCCTCTCGTCTCCTCTGGCTTCTGGGGGCCACTAGCATTCCCTGTTATGAGGCCTCACAAATGTAGACTTTTCCTCCATGACTGCATTGCCCTCTCCCTCACACGCACGTGTCTGTCTCTCTCTCATGAGGAGAAATGTGGCTGCATTTGGGATCTACCTAAATGATTCAGAACAAAACCTCCCCACTTCAAGATCTTTAAGCACGTCTGCAAAGACCTCTCTTTCTCTCTTCTTCTTAATCATACAAAGCAGCATTTGCAGGACCCAGAGATGAGGATGTGGCTATCCTTTGGGAGGTGTCGGTTTAGTCTCTCACAAATGGTAAAGTAGAGGTAAAGAGGTTCCCCAGGAATGAGCTAGAATTCGGTAAGAAGCGGGGTCTGCAGACCACAGGCTGGAGGCCGGTGCCTGTGTGTATAAACAGTTTTCTGAGAACGCAGCTGTGCCAACTTGTTTACACATCGTCTCTGGCTGCTTTCCTGCTACAGGGCAGCGTTGAGTCATTTCGACAATAACCATATGGTCCTCAAAGCTGAAAATATTTACTATCTGGCCCTTTACAGGAAAAGTTTGCCAGTCTCTGGGTTAGACCAAGAATGTGACAGAATCATCCTAGGGAGATGTTTTCATTTACAAGTGATCAGCAGTCATGTGGGTAAGAAGGTCCGTGGGAGGAAAACCTACAAAAAAATCCTAGAAAATGCCCTTGGAACTTACAGTTCAGAGCTCATAGACTGACATAAAAATAGTTCATTAAAATGGTGAACGTAGGAAATGGGTATTAAGAAGAAAATTCTAAGAAAATGGGTATCAGTAAAATATTTTGTTATTGGCTGAATAAAACATTCGTTATCTTCTATATTCATACACATATGTATGCAATATGTATATTGCCTAATTACATATTCACGGGTGAAATATATTTGCTTGAAAAGACTTTTCTCGAAGTCTGTTGCTGTTAAAGGGAAAAATTAGGCTGGGAATATGTTGGTGAAGCAGGGTGAAAGTTAACGTGGCCTTAGGGTAATGCTTGATTATGTCAACAAAGACTGGAAAATGTAGACAAACTGGGAGTGAGAGATTGATGAAAAAGTAGGGATTGTGTGTAGCTCAGAGGGACCAAGGGGACAGCACTGGGGAGCTCGGGGAGAAGGGTCCCCTCCAAAAGCGACATGGAGCCCCATCCCTCTCCAGGCACCAGGGAGGAGGAAATGGTTGGAGATGCCGAGAAACCTTGAGGTTAGAGATCCACGCCACAAAGGACTTTGGGAACTTTATAACAAATGGAATGCATCGAATCATAGATTTTTAGCAGCACAGGGATCTATATAGGATCCTGATGAAATTGAGACCCTGGAGAATTCAGTGAGAAAGTTTTATTAGAAACCCAGAGTCCGGTCGTCTGCTGAGTGGAAGGAAAACCAGCCTGGGGCTGGGCTGTGGGAAATTGTGTCTGCCCGCTGTTGGAGGGGGCGCGTGGAGGGACCCCACGGGAGGCCCCACAAGGGTTTAAGTTGGCAGGGAGGTGGTCCTTGCGTGCACGTGTGTGTGTGTAAGAAAGAGAGAGAGTGAAACAGGTGTGCAGAAAGAGAGCGACTGAGGCTCTCAGAGAGAGTCCTGCAGTCCTGGAACAGACATGCCGAAGAGCGCCGGCGAGGGTTTTCTTCAGCCCACGGGTCCCTGCAGCGGAGCAGGCCTGGGTGAGGCCCCGAGCGAATCTGAGAGAGCAGACAGCATAAGCCCCGTGCATCCATGTGAACACAGCAGCAGCGGCAGGTGCTTGGGAAAGAGGAGGAAATTTTCTGTTCATTCTCACATCCGTGGTGACTAGAGCAGCTCCCAACACGAGATAGGTGAGGCCTGGATTAACGATGAATTATGCATCCGAGAGCCTACAGCGGACCAAGCCCAACCCTCCCAAATTACAATCCCCCAGGGGGTGGTGTTCTCAGCGCCCTACACCCCACCCTCAGCTTCGGCTGCTGCGAACGCAGGGCACAGGGAGGTGGTCGGGTTTGTCAGAACGGACGGCACTCAGGGGCAGAGCTGGGACATGAGCTCAGGTCCGGCTACCCACTCTGAATCTTTCCTGCTCTCTCCATGCCCTCTGGAAAACCTGCAGAGGCCAGTGAGGACCCCGCGCCCCGTGGCCGGTGGGAGAAGGGAGATCGACTCGGCTTTCACGCTCTTAGTGGAAGCTCTGAGTCGTGGCGTCTGTGCAAGCGGGTGTCATCAATATCCGTCCTTGTCCTCACCTGCTCCCCTGCCGTCTGCTTGTCCTAACTTCCTGGGGAGCAGAGGCCCCGAGGGGCCACGGTCCGGGCTGCCCGTGGGGATGGGCCTGGAGGAAGGGGAGACAGAGGGAAGAGCTGGCAACCATGGAGACAGTGTAAACAACATCAGAGGAGCCATCACCGGGGCTGGGGTGGAGAGGAAATTCCCCTGGATGCTGAGGATGGGGACGCAGCGTGGGGGAACCGGCCCGCGTCGGGGCTCCCGCACAAACAAAAGGCAGAGTCTCATGAGTGCCGAAGGCCCTGCTCAGAGCCAGGCCTCTCTGGATGGGACTCCAGGCTCCCTGCTGGTCTGGGAGAGCCATCATGAAGGTGATCGAGTCCATCTGGACAACACGGAGGCCATTTCCCTTGTGCTGTTTGTTCCCAGTGACCAGTCTGTGCTGGGGTGCTGCCTTCCCCTGGCCGTTTTCCAACTTGGGACTCTCTCTCCTTCTGTAACCAACGTCAGGCTCGGAACGGGTTTCTCAGGCACCTGTCGTCGCCCTGCTGCGAGTCTGGAGTTCACCCTCACAGTTGTTCTCTGTCGCTTGGAAAGCTACAGCGCAGGGCTGCAGGGCTGCAGGGCTCTCTCTGTGTGTCATAAGGTACAATTAGTTTGTGATTGTTTAGGCTTCTGAGACTCATCGGGAGAAGGCTCATAGCCCTTGCAGAAGACAGAAGACAGAGTTTTCCACAAGTGAAATTTCCACTCAAGTAGGACCTCTTGGAGTCTGTCCAGATCAGAGTTGTCCAAATGCCCAGCATCACAGCGCTGAGGCCTAGCCGCCGGGCTCTCTCCAGCCTCCCTCGGAGCTCTTGCGCCAGCAAACTCCCCCCCACCAGCCTTCCCGCTCCTCCCCTGCGTCCACTGAAATCTCACCCACCTCCTGCCGCCCCTGCTTTCAGGATTCGTCCATTTTTCCTCCAGGAGAACTTCAGAAACAATTCAGAAAAGCGGGAAGTTTCATGCACGCTGTTCCAGTCGCCCTGGCCATGGAAAAGTGCAAGCCGGCTGCGCTTCCCCGGAAAATGCGGCAGACCCGACCAGTTAGCACCCACAGCCTCATCCCTACCTTCTGAGTGTGGCCCTGAAGGTCGC
The DNA here is from genome assembly GCF_030435805.1 of Mustela lutreola. Taxonomy (NCBI): domain Eukaryota; kingdom Metazoa; phylum Chordata; class Mammalia; order Carnivora; family Mustelidae; genus Mustela; species Mustela lutreola. Next base: position 5,288,862 of record NC_081302.1, read on the forward strand.
CCGGCAGGCACAGGCTGCAGAGTCCCGAGCCGGGAGGACGGAGAAGCAGCGTCCACATCACCAATCAACCATGGGCTCTCCCAGCAAGCGGAAAAAGACAGTCGGCAGTCAGATCCTGGGCTGTTTTCTTCTCCGCGGCTCCCTGCCCTCCCCCCACTGCTTTCAAGCATACCCCACGTCTCTACAAACAAAAATATTAGGGGCACACGGGTCCTTCCAACAGAGCAAGATGTGGCCCCTTTGCGGCGGCTGCGTCAATCAATGCGGGGCTCTGCTGGGCTCCAGAAGAGCAGCATCGGACGCGCGTGGGGTGGTGCGAATGCCGTCAGGAGGGACCCCCGCAGCGCAGAAACTTGAGTTTCCTGCAACCCCGGGAGTAAGGGAAGTCCAGAGGGAGCAGGAAGAACAGTGTTTCTTAAGTCTGTCTTTGAGATTGGTTTTCCCTCCGTAGTAGGGACCTGTTCGTCAAACTCCTAAAGTAGGAAAATGGCGATTCTTACCAAAAGGCCACCCAGAGGAAACTCGGGATCTTACCTAGGTAGAGACCCCTGTTCTCACAGGCTCCAGGAAAAGAGAAAAGGCCTTGTGGGTGCTTTTTGAGGGTTTCTTTTAAGAAAATTAATGTTGTAAAAATGAATAGTCAACACAACTCAGACAAATCATAGATGCATCTTCTGCTCCTGGGCCAACGCCATCACTTAAACCTGGAATCTTACTGAACTTTGGTCCAATTTAAGCTCTGCTCCTGCGAGTTCGTGTTTCAAACACAGCAGCCGAAAAGGCTTCATTCCAGTCCATTTGTGTGCAAGGGGCCCGCCCGCTCGCTTCCTTCCTTAGTTCTGGGCTCACACTTCTCCTCTTTCCTTGCCATTTTATAAGGGACTGACGGCGTTTTATACCTGCTCTGTGTGTTTTAGAGAAACGTGGAATATTAAAGTTGGAAGGGTTTTCAGCCATCGAGCCCAAGTCCCTCCTTTTATAGACAAGAAATTTGAGGCTCAGATACACTGAAACGCATCCAAACCCTACACCTAGTTAGCGGCCACGGCAGAAGGAAAGCACAGCCCCTTCACCGTCAGGCCGAGAGCTGTGTGCATCGTTCCAGGGACTGCCAGATCTGCCTGCTGGCTCACATTCCGAAGGCCCCTGGTGAAAAACACAGGTCCCGGTCTTTGCAGATCCTGAATCTGCAGTAATGACCTTCCCAGGCGATTCTCAGGGGCCGGCACTGTTTGGGAAACATTTCACGATGCCATGTTGCTCTACCCTTTTCTCTCAAAGGGGCCTTCCCTTTCACTGTCTGCGGGGGACCCCACGGACAGAGAGCAGGGAGCAGAGGCAGAAGAGCCTGGCCTGGCTGTTGGCAGCCTTTCTGGAGAGGAAGGCAGAAAGCTGGGAATAACTTCCAGGGGCATACACTACACCCCGCCCCCGACGCACAATTTTCCCTTTGTCCAAATTCCCCAAATTTTATTGTCTTTTTAGGAAACGATCTTCTGTTGCCTGTTATTGAGTTAGTCTTCTATTCATATTTATTTCTTGGCCAAGTTAATAAGTTGTGCTATTCTTAAGAAGAGAATGTCCAACTCATTCTTCTTATCTCTTAATATGTAACATATGCCTTATTAACTAATTGATTTAAGGCCCATTTTCACTTCCAATTTGCAGGACAAACAGCAGGACAATATTTTCCTCTTCTCCCGTCCTAACCACCCAAAGCAACTAGGAGAATTACAAAAGTAACACACATTGGTCTTGTAAAAAATACTAACACCTGAAAAGTCAGTAATATGTGAGAAAAAGCTGCTCCACTCAGTGAAGATCAAATGGGGGTGGGGCGGGTGGGGGAGGGATACAGAGACACAATGACCTGTCGGAGACAGACCTCAGACCAGAGTCAGTCAGGGAGACTCGTTTTTTCCAAGAAATCGTCATGGCCACAGCCTGATGTACAGCTATGGGAAGGGGCTGGTGGTCAGAGTTACTGGAGTCCAGACACACAATTAAGCCAGCTGGGCAGGAAATCCCACACACCATGTTCCCAGGAAGCCCTGTGCGGTGAGGCAGGGTGGAAGGAAGGGCATCTGCACTGAAAACGGGCCTCTGGCCCCTGCCTCTGGTGAAGGAACTCTATCATTCATACAATCCTCTCTTATAAGTAGAACTCCTGCTAGCCTGGAAGTCACCGCATCCAAAGGCAAAAATGGTTATAGCAGCAATGGCCACAGTCGCCAAACTGTGGAAAGAACCAAGATGCCCTTCAACGGACGAATGGATAAGGAAGATGTGGTCCATATACACTATGGAGTATGATGCCTCCATCAGAAAGGATGAATACCCAACTTTTGTAGCAACATGGACGGGACTCAAAGAGATTATGCTGAGTGAAATAAGTCAAGCAGAGAGAGTCAATTATCATATGGTTTCACTCACTTGTGGAGCATAACAAAAAGCATGGAGGACATGGGGAGATGGAGAGGAGAAGGGAGTTGGGGGAAATTGGAAGGGGAGGTGAACCATGAGAGACTGTGGACTCTGAAAAACAATCTGAGGGGTTTGAAGGGGCGGCGGGTAGGAGGTTGGGGAACCAGGTGGTGGGTATTATAGAGGGCACGGACTGCATGGAGCACTGGGTGTGGTGAAAAAATAATGAATACTGTTTTTCTGAAAATAAATAAATCAATTTAATAAAAAAAACAAAAACAAAAACAAAAACGGCTACGAAGGGAAGGAAGGAGGCGGGGGAAGGGAGACGGCAGAGAAGCACGGAACTGTAAGAACGAAGGACAAAACAAAGGAACGCTCATCAGAAGACAAGGACACAAGCCAATATAAAAGTATGACCTGATATACAGCCACACACACACTCAAAAAACGAATCCATCAAGTAAAACCAAACCAGGAAATTGCCTCTATAAAACAAAAGTCCCATGTAATAATATAAAAACTCAGGGAAGATCTGCCAGGAAAACAGAAGTTGAAACTTGAGCTAGCAGAGATCAGGAAATAAGTGGGAAATCACCAAAATTCTATCTCAGTATGGCGATGAAGGCCATACTGAGGTAGCTAAGTAGGAAACAGACATCTTATAGAAACCTAACAAAGGCCCTGGAAGGTATAATTTGAGGAATGTGAAATGCAAATGAACCAAGTACCAGAAGAATTAGAGAGAAAATGGTAATTAATCATGGGTAATGCAAGACAAAGGAAATCCAAGGTAGGAATAATAGTGCCTCAACTCCAAAGAAAGGAAGCTTCGTAAACTTTCCTTATTTCAAAAAGACTTACTGAAATGGTATATGTCTTAGAAAGAAACAGTAGCAGAACCAAAATGCAGCTGTCAACAATAGGACATAAACCCAGTGACAGCTCCTGGACTTCAAAGATCAGGAAAGGAAGGAGATTGAAGCCTGAATAACGAATCTGAGAACACGGAATGTGGGTGACACATTATTACGGTGAGGTCCATGAAAAACTAGATTTATCTTTTGGTCTGTTATAAAGATAGTAAACTTCTAATGTTACAAAATTTGCCATCGCCTGAATTAAGCAAGTCTTAAGCACCATTCAGTAGTCACTTCCTAACCCCTTTCTCCACGGGTAAGAAAAGCAGCCCCGAACCCCAACTGGAAACTGAGCCTGAGTGCGGGGCCGGAGCTCACCACCGATGACCAGTCCTGCCATGTCCAAATGTCTCGAATTCCCAGGGCCTCGCCAGCAGGGTCACTGACACAAACTGGCATTTTCTAATCATAATATGATATAAAGTATTTTTTAAAAAAATAATTTAGAAAGCTATCCACTTAAGATTTTAAAGTTTTCCAACCTCAAACAACTATTGGTAATAGAAGAGCTAAAAAACTATAGGTTCTAGAAAATATCATAGAGCTAAAATATCTTCTTTTTAAAGATTTTATTTATTTATTTGACAGAGAGATAGATCACAAGTAGGCAGAGAGGCAGGCAGAGAGACGGGGAAGCAGGCTCCCTCCTGAGCAGGGAGCCCGATGCAGGGCTCGATCCCAGGACCCCGAGATCATGACCTGAACCGAAAGCAGAGGCTTAACCCACTGAGCCACCTAGGCACCCCATGTAAGTACATCTTTTAAAAGCAGGTGATTTCTTCCAGATCTCAAAGGTTCTGATTCTGCATTTTGAACAGGAACCCACACATCAAGAAGGAAAGACTTCAGGAGCAGGGCTGCCCTTTGCAAGGTATCTAGCATCAGAAAGGAGACACAGCAGTCCTTCCAGAGGACCCTGGGTCCCCTCCTATGCCCTAAACTGTGGTGTGGAAACCACTGCCGTGCTCTCTCTAAACCCCATCCTGGATGTGCCACACTTTCTCTAACCTGGAAGAGAGTTATAGGACACAGCTTAGCTCGCCTAGACTCGGCAGGCGAAGGTTTGAAGAAAGGCAGAAGATAGGAAACCTACTCCGAGAGGCCAAGAGACAATTCTGGAATGTGATCCGGAGTCCTATGAACTGTGTGATCCCCAGCAACGCAGTGAGCCAGTTTTCTCATCTGAAAACTGCGAGACCCACACCCACGTCACGTGGAGCCCTAGGTGCTGAGTGACGAAGAATGTGCCACATCCGGCCCGACGAGCACTGAAGCAGGAGCCCCCTCTTTCTCCCTCCCAAAGGACGCTCCCTTCCCTGCTCAGCAAAAACTACCCCCTCCCCCCGGGACACCAGCAGCCCGCCCGACGGATGAGACCGGGAGACAGACCCATACCCAAAGGGAACACAATTAAAAAGTTGACGGGCATTATGAGGGTAAAGTCTTCCAGACGTCACTCTGGTTCCCGTTATATAAATCGGCGGTTCTATTGGAAACACACAAACAAAAAGGAAATGGGAAATTTAAAGTGAACATTTACATTTAAAGTGAACATGCCACTTTAGGGCACCTCAGTTGCGGGGACCATCGAGGAGTCTAGTGCCAGCAACCAGACTGCTGCTCCCCGAGCCGGGGCCAGTAGGCGCTCAGCCCACCAGCCTCTCAGGCTCCACAGCACCCGGGGTCGTTCACGCAGCTCCTGTCGCAATCACCTGTGCGCTGAAGACTGGAAACCTCATCTCCAGGCCAATGTGTCTTCTAAGCTGCGGACCCACAGAAAAACTTGCCTTCCAGACCTCTCCAGCTCGACACCTCGTGTTAGTCCATCCGGGCGGCTGTCACAGGCGACCGTGGACTGAGGAGCTTACAGACAAGAAGCATCTCTTTCCCTCCGTTTGGAAGCTATGGATTCAGTACCTGGCGAGAGCCGCTTTGCGGGCTCACAAGGCAGAACAGGTGAGGGAACCTCTAGGGTCTGTTTTCCAAGGACACTAGTCCCATTCGTGAGGGGCCCACCTTCATGACCCGATCACCGACCAGAGGCCCCAACTCCACATACAACCACATTAGATTTGAATATATGAATTTGGAGGGAACGTGAAATGGCCTTTACCCCACCTCAAATTCAACATGCCCCCCACTGAAATGAAGCCTCCATGTTGACCCTACTCCCTTCAACTTGCTGCTTCTCTGCGGCCTGTCTCACCACACAGCAGAGCCCGATGACCCTAGAGCTGAGTGACGCGAGCCCGGAATCTCTCTCTCTCTCTCTCTGCACCCTCAGACCAAGCAGATAGCAGTTCTGTCCGTTCTACTTGTGAGCCCTCAACATTTGTAGTTCAGACCATCTCATTTCTCCCCAGGAATTACCTCTACGAGATTCCTGAGTCTCGTGATCATGTCCCACTAGTGTGTCACCTTTACCAGCACCCCGCTGATCGTTCTGGAACCTAAAAATGATCAAATCGCCCACCGGGCTAAAAGATTTTTCTGTGTTTCTTCCTTATCTACAGACTGAAATCTAAAATCCTTTGTACAGCGTATAAACCTCTGCCATTCTTTATCCTCAGCTCCCTATGACCTAACCACTCGTTTTTGTGAATTAATTTGTCAAATGCTATACGTGATTTGGTGATAATTGGGAAAATCAAGGAGCTGTTCCCATGCTTTAAGTCTTTGCATCCGTCATCCTGTCCTCTTAGAATGTGTCCTGGAACCCCTACAACCCAACTCACGAGTCGCCCCCCCTGCCAGGTCGTCCCTTGGCAAACACTCACCCCGGTGCTGTGAGGCTCCCCTTCTCTCTACACCGCAGAGCTCACTGCTCACCACCTCATTACAACTCTGACAGCGGGTGTCATGTCCCTTCGTGATCGATATAAGGGAAGGAATCTGTGGTCCTTGCATTGTGATTCACGCATAATTGGAACCTCATGAAACGTCACTGAATTACCAGAGGCCTTTCTTCGTTTTCTTGCAGGAGTCCTGAGCCTAGGCCACATACTCCCAGCTCACGGCCCTCTTCAAAATGTCACGATATCTGTAACTTTGCTGCCGGTATTTCCCATCCCAGAGGACATGAGGCCAGCAGGGGACAACATGATGTCAGATTAATGTGTACAGGACTGAACTTACCACCTTCAAGCACCCAGCTTCCTGGCCCGTGTGTCTTCCTTTTGTTAGTCCCATTCCCAGTCCAGAGCCTTGGTATCCTGGGGTCCGTCAGAGTCCCCCGGCCATCCGATCCCTTCCTAGACATTCGCTCTTCCTTGGAATTTCCATTTTCACAATGGCCACGGCCTGGAGTCTCCCTCATGGGACTGAGCCACACAAAAATATCGCAAGGTCTCTCCTAAAGCCACCCCTTCATCCTGAACTTCAGCATATCTATATTGATCTGACATTAAAAATCTCCGTCCTTTTATCATTTGCCCCCAAATGACAATCCAACTTCATCCAAAGTACATTCCCATAGTGGAGCTTTCCCCCTCTCTCCCTCCCTGTCTCTTTTCAGTTAGCCTCGTTCTTCCCAACAAACACCACGCTCCCACCTGTGTCCACGCGGCTTCACACAAAAACAGCTGACGGCTTCTTCCGTTGCTCACCCAGAGCCCGCTCATTCTTCAAAGACAAACTCTGCATTGTCCTGGAGTCCTGGTATTGCATGCCTTTCATGCACATACATGCTTTATCCCTTCCTAGGTATGGTTCATGCCCTAGTCAGGGTCACTCCAATAAAATACCCCAGACTAGGTGCTCCTAAACCACAGAGATTTACCCCTCACAGTTCTGAAGGCTGGAAGTCCAAGATCCGGGTCAGCACCGAGGGGGACGGCTCTCTTCCCGGTCACATGCTGTCTTCTCACAGCGCCCTCTCACCGTGGGAGGGAAGGACCAGGGAGCTCTGTGGGGTCTCTCAAGGGCACTGACAATCTTCAGAAAGCCCTGCCCTCATGACTTGAAGTTCCCCTGTACTGACACCGTCGCCTTTGGGGGTGAGAACTTCATTCAGCAAATGAATTTGGGGGAGTGGGACACATTCGGTTTGGAGCAGTTCAAGTGTTCATTCTAAGGGTTACCAAATATATTTGTGTGTAATTTTATGTGGGTGTGTACGCCTGTGCGGGTAGAGGGAAGAATAAATATTCCATTGATTAGAAAAATAAAAATAAAAGAAGCAGCTGAAGCTGTGTTTGTTGCTCCAATTCCAGTGTTCTCCCCTTTAAATCTGAATCTTCACTGCATAAATCAGAGCCTCAGGAGTAATTAACACAGGTAGTTGATCCTCCGTAAGTGGCTAGCTTGATTTTAGAAGCTTTAGTTGAAATGGGGTTTGCGTATAAAAGGCCAATTCTGCGCAGATTAAGCTTCCTACTATTTCTGATGTGCTTTGGCATACTTGGGGAAGAATGGCGGGGGGAGGTCTTATCGTCACCCCCAAGACACATGAATCATTTGTGTTGAAAGGTGTTTCATTTGAGGAAAATCATTTGAGGGGTAAGGTCTACACTTGTGAAACGTTCGTCTCTAGTCATGAAAACTGAGAAGACACATGAACGGCGATGCAGCAGCCAGGGTGTTTGTTTTAGATGCTAAGATATCCAGGTTGAGGGAGAGATCCAGTTCCTCAATGTCATAAGTCAAAAGGACGTGGGTGGCAATGGCTAGACCATGTCATATGGGAAAGTAGTGGAGCTGACTTAGCACTACATCTTGGCGTTGCCCAAGACATTGGCCAGCAAACGCGGCCTTTCGTGAGCCTCCCTCTTTGCCTCTTGTCGGATCGTGATCCCTTGTCAGATCATGTGTACATCAGCTGCTTCCCAGACTCCTGGGATGGTCTCTTGGGGACACAGCCCACAAAGATTCCCTAAGGTCTGTGGGCCTGCATGACGGTAACTGTAACCTTAATTGTCTTCTATTTCTAGGACTCTTACCTGCTTGATGTTGATCAGGAAGGCTAAAAGGTATGATGACGAACCAGTTAATAAATATCTTCTTCAAACCTACACATCAATGATAGGATAAAGTAAAAATTAATTTAGGCTAACAAACTGGTATTTCAACTTTCACTGAATACCTTTAATTACTTTTCTTTAATCATATGATAGGTTTATCCATTTTGAAATGAAATGGAAAAGAAAAAAAATTAGTGCAGTGCTCAGGAGTACAAGCTGTGGATTAAAATCCAGGATGCCTCAGGTACTAGCTCTGCAATCTTAGACAAATTATGTAATGATTCTGTGTTTCTGCTTCACCCCCTGAAAGACAGTGACGATGTGGGCCTTTCCCTCTGGAAGCCGTGTTGTGTTGAGTCAGGAAGGGAACACATGCGATATCATGCCACTGATAACAGCTGGGATAGGGCTGGGATGAAGTACCAAAATCATCATCTTATTATAGATCCACAAAACTTCTAACTCACCTTGGCCTCACAAATACAAGGAAGATCACACCTAGCAAATAATCCTTCTGATCTTCTGGCCACTTTCAATAAGTTTCCTATCTAGCTCTCACCTTCTATTAGCTTTTTTGTTGAATCTCAGTTACTTGCCCAAGTTCACAGAGCAAGTAGCAAACCTGCAATTGAACATGGACCTTATGTGCTGTGTCTTTTGACCACTTCATACAGTTTTAAAAATTATAATTAATTGTAGGGGCACCTGGGTGGCTCAGTCAGTTTAGCATCCGACCCTTGATTCAGCTCAGGTCATGATCAGAGCATCTGAGATCAAGCCCCAAGTTGGGCTCTGCATTCAACGAACAGTCGCCTGGAGATGCTGTTTCTCCCTCTCCCTCTGTCCTGCCCTGCACTTGTACAGAATCACAGTCTCTAATTAAAACAAACACATAAATCTCTAAGAAAAATTATAATAACAAACTATTATAAATAATAATATCATATTATAATATCAGACATAAATTATATATTTATATATAGATAAATTATATATTTATTATATAGTAAATAAATTAAAAGAATAAATCCTAGTGAATTGTAATGATAATATATATTGAAGAGTTCAGTGGTAACAGGTAACTAGCCTCGCGGATCAGCGTGAAAGGTGGGATGGGTGTAGAGGTCTGGGTTGTGGATGCCCCAGCGGAGAGGGGTTGAGCAGGAGGGGCTGGATGGGGGCTCTTAAGTTGGCTGATTATCCCGACTTATTTCTCTGTGTGCTGGTTACATGAACGTCGATATTTATAAAAATTCATCATGCTGTACATTTACAACTTGCGCTCTTTTCTTTATCAATGTTATCTCTCAAAAAGAGAGCTCAGAAAGTCCACAAAGTATCTGAGAAAATTGTACAGAGCATACAGTACTTTGTAATGAATACATGTGTTCACAGTCCTCGTTCTACTGAATATGGGTTCATTTTAGATCAGGAGCTTACCCTGTCCCACAGTTATACATAGTAAAGAGCAGATTGGGCAGGTACTTGTTTGAATTAGCATAGACAGCCAAACTTGAGCAGAAAAGAGATAAGATGTGGAAGACTGACCCATCGTAGATCGAACATGGTACCCTGAAGCTAGATGTTGGAGACACACCTTCTGCCCAGCAACCCTTTTGCTCCCCGCATCCCACAGAAGCATGTCACCTCGTGACATGTGGGCTTGGCCACCTGCTTTCCCAGCAGCCACACAGCCGGCCTCAGAGGAGGGACCTGGGGGCCAGGCCATCTTCCTTCCGACCAGGCGACTTTGACCTTAAAACAGAGGGACATGGGCAGTTCACAGGGAGCCTCACCTGTGAGTCCCCAACAGCACACCAATGAGACTCTTTTCTTAGAGCTGAGGACCCCCAGAGACTAAAGGCAAAAACAGCAAGTTCATTGCCTTCTACAACCCACTCTGCATGTGAAGAAAACTGGGATTTGGGCAGATTCCTTTCCACCTGGGGAAACTCTGTGAGGATTACCCTCAACCGGCCAGCAGCACCCGAGGAGGGGGGTGGGACCAAGGAGTGACCGTGGCCACTCTGTATTAGTAGAGTCTGCATGCCAGTACTTAGCTGAAAGCCCCCCTGTGTGGCCCCTTAAATCTCAGGACACCCCTGTCTCAGCTGTCATTACCTCCATGTTACAGTGAAGAGGTCAGAGCCTAGGAAAGCTATAAAACACCAAGTCGGCAAGTGCTGGAGGGAGGAGTCAGTGGGGCGATGGGACATGTGGGGTGGCAGCGGGGAGCCCAGCCTGTCCCAGGCGGAGCTCTGGAGCTGAGAGGATCCCTCAGACTTGTCACTAATGATCAAGGAAACTGGTTTTTCTATAGCCCACCCTCAATTAGCCACTAGGTGGGGTCCCCCTGACGTAGGGGGCAAGGCTCAGCCCAGCCAGCTCCCCTGTGTGAAGGGAGGCCTCAGGGGGGTTGCCTAGAGCTGCCTTAGCAAATTGCCACAAACTTCTGTGTGCCCTCTGTACATACATCCGGATCCTGAAACTGTGACCTTAGTTGGAAAGGGTTTTTGTGGATGCTATCAAGGGACGGATCTGGAGAGGAGATCCTTCTGGATTATGGGAGTGTGCCCTAAACCCAGTCGTAAGTGTCCTTACAGGAGACACGCAGAGGAAGATATGGAAAGAGGAGAGAGTCAAGGGAAGATGAAGAGAGACTGGAGCAGTGTGCTGCGAGCCAAGGAGCTCCTGGACGAGGCAAAGAAGGTGTCAGCCCCCGGCCCTCAGGGGGAGCCTGGCCCTGCAGACCCCAGACCCCAGACTTCTGTCCTCCAGCACCGTGAGGGATGCACTTGCCTTGTTTAGGTTTCTGTCATAAATGTTTGTCACCACCACAGGTGATGGTCGCCCTAGGAAAGGGAGAGCGGGGAAGCACTGAGTGGGAGCCCTCAGCGGGCCGACCGCCAGCAGTAGGGGGAGCCAGTACCTTGGTTTCCAAAGGAAGGACCTGAGAAGTGTACCTCAGCACCCACCACGCCAGTACCTCTGGCTTCCTTCTTTCTTTGCTTCCTGTCTTTGTGAAGTCCCCACTGGTACATACCTTTGTCACCGCACACCTGGCTGGAGTGCCGGCTGTAGCGGGGATGATGTCAGGCTGCGGGCGTGTCCACTGGGAAGGGGGCAGTCACTGCCCTCAGCCGGTTCACAGCCTGGTAGACCAGTAAGACGTGTTGAAAAGCCTTGAAGAGCTTCGGTGGGGACGTGGGGAAACGGTCTCCTCTAACTGAAGGAGGAATGCAGCCCGAGGGGCAGCATGAGGCGACGACCTTTGACTGAGCAGGCTGGATGAGGAGAGAACACTCTGGAAGACAAGACAGCAGGTGCCGATAGCCGGTCTGGACACAAACCTCCAAGGCTGGAACAAGGAAGGAACCCGCGCGGAGCAGCTTGTGGGCTTCCGTGGCTGGGCCCCTCCAAGTAGAGTCATGGTCCCATGGCCCACGTCAGACAAGCTCCCTAAGGTGAGCACTTGGGGGCCTGTGCAGGGTCAGCATGTCTGAGGGCATCTGCGTCCCCCATAAACCTGCCCTGGGAGTCCGTATGCGCCGCGTTGATTCCTGTGGCTCTACCATCCGGTGAGAACTCACCATCATGCACACTTCTCGTTTCTTAAAATAAGGAAATGATACCAAACTCTTCCTATTGGCAACGAAACTGCCGTATAAAGAGGTTAAGCGGTTCCCCTCAGCTCAGGTCATGAGGATCAGGGCTCTGGGTCCTGGGATCAAGCCCCAGTGTGTGTGTATGTGGGGGTTGGGGAGTCTGTTTCTCCCTGCGCCTCTGCTCTCCTTTCTGCTCATGTCTCTCTCTCTGTCCAATAAATAAATAAAATCTTAAGAAAAAAAAATGTTAGCAATTTGTTACAAAAACAAGTCTGGGTTGTAAATCTCTTCGGCGGGTGCTCTACTCACATAGTAGGTGTGTAGGATCGCCTACTCATCCACATCTCCGTATTTGACACGTACAGAATCTTTACCATTAGTCTCTCTCTGAGTCCATGTAGGTGTCCTCGGTTACTTTTAACAACGCGCAGATAAAACATGATGACATGATGAAACTATTCTCTCTCTCTCTATTTGCTTGCAATCACACTGGAATCTCTTCGTGCGGCTGTAAATGCAGGACTGCAAGCAGGATGTGCCTTCCTCCGCACCCCGAGCCTGACCGCGGCGGGAAGTCAAGGCGACCAGCGGTGGTGAGGCCGCAGGAGGCTGAGCAGCAGAGGACACCCCTCATGCGCGACAGACCCTGCAAGTCGGCGCCGCTGCATGTCCACGTCGCTCCTGGGCCAGACGCACCTGCAGCGGCTGCTCCCGGGAGCCCCGAAACCGGTGCACGCCGGGTTCGCGTCCACGAGCAGCAGGCAGCGAGCGTGCAGCGGAGCGGAGGGGGGAGCGGGGCTTGGAGCAGAGCTGGTCCCGCGGGTCAGAAGCGGGGGCGCAGACAGCTGCTTCATCAATAGACTCCCGGGGCTCCCGCGTGCCCCCGCACTTGTCCACAAAAGCTGCCTATTGTGGGACTGTCCTGTGGGGCTTGGGCCTTACCCGCAAACGGACTTGCTTAGCCATTCAGTGTCTATCACTGCGGCTGGGGGAGTGTTACAAGTTTCATTAGTTTGCAGACGCTTTTTTTTTCCTTCTTCTTCTTTTGGTTTGGTTTTCACTCTGCGATCGCTCTAGCTCACTTTGATTTACACTTAGGTGGACGAAATTCCACATGCCTTTTACTACCGGGCTTTATTTTCTTTTTTCTTTTAGTGTGCATGTATGCGTGTGTGTGCATGTGTGTGCGTGTGTGTGTGGCCCTGGCAGCAGTCTCAGATCCTGGGGGTCGATTCCCATTCACGGGCTTCGGACACCTGTGAGAACTCAGCCCTTGCGGTGCAGGCACCGGAAGGAGCCGTCCTCAGAGCCCAGGCGGACAGGCACTTTGCTTTCTTTCTGTGTCTGTCACTAGCCCGTGCATGAGCGTGTCTTTGAAGAGGAATCATGGGGGAGCAACTAAGTAACAAGTGATCATTCCTTCTCTCCTTCTCAAAGGGAAAGAAAAAAAAAAAAAGATGACGGAAAACACAGAAAGTATAGGTAAGGAGATGCGAACAAGACTAGGAAGCGTATGTAAGGAGAGTGACTCCTTCACACCGCTTCTGTGTTCCTCCTCCTCAGTTGACACAAAGGACAACAGGAAGAACATTTATGGACGAAGCTCCAAAAATCTCCAGGATTTGTAGCTCACTGTGGACCCTGTTGACATTTCTTTAGCCACGTGCCTGAACTCAGAGAGCCTTCCCTCTCCTCAGAGACAAAGGTGCGTCCAGCAAGGGGTCCCACTGAGCCCAGAGAGAGCATCACCTTCGGAGAGCATGTCCAGAGTGCAAGGGCCCTGTCCCATCACACCTGTCCCATCACACGGGACCACGTCTCCTGTTCCCAACCAACTAAATTTCTCAGACCCCTGCCTAAAATGTCCACCTTTTGTTTACAAAATATTATCTATATAAAGACAAAAAGGAGGAAAATAACAGGAAAGCCAGCATTCTTAGCCCTGTCAGATAAGTGCAAAATTGGCTTTTACAAGCTGGAAGGAAGCTGCCTTCAGGCTGTCCGAGGAAATCTGCACAAGGACGATCTATTTTCGTATCAGGGCATTGAAGCAGTGCACCTAAAATGGATACAAACCATCTCCTGTGTCTGAAAAACACACACGACCCAACGGGAACCTCCAAGACAACTGTTTAGATATTTATTTTCTTTTTTACAATAGTGTGTGATCCCTAGTAACCTGAGTGGTGTGGTGTCAGCTGTTAGCAAAGCAGAGGGAGAGGGGTCTAGAAAGAAGAGCTCTGGGCAGAAAGACCGGTGGGGAGCTCGAGGGAGCTTCCTCCAAGGAAGAGCCTACAAATGCATTGTCCTCAGTGCCTCCCTGTCTCCCTGCCTTCCTGCCCACACCCACTGCCACGGCCATGGCCACGTCCGTGGCCAGGCTGGGAAGAGCCCAGAATGTTAGCATCATGGCCACTTCCCACGGATAATACCTACTGGAAAGAATCCCAACCCTATGTCCAACAACAGAAGGTTGGTTAGATGAAGTATAACGTCAGTTGTGAAAAAAAAAATGGCATCAGAAAATATTCTTCTCATAGTGTCAAAAAGCAAAGAACACCACAGGATCCCTCCTGAAGACCACTGGCTTTGGCAGATGAATACAGAGCTACCCCAAGACAGAAAGGTGCACAGAAAATGAGGCAAACCAAAATGTCAACAGTGCCTATCAGCTGATGAGAAGATTACAGCCGACTGCTGTTTTCTTTCCATTTTTCTCTGCATTTTTTTTTAAAAAGGTCTATATTCAATATTTACTGACTATTATTATTTTTTTAATTTCTAGGTCTCTTTTTTTCTCCCAGCACGCAGAGCTCCCATTGCTACTCCTGTTAGAAATAATTTCTTTTATCAACACCAAATTTTGGTAATTGGTAATAAAGAAATTGGCTGAGTAACTTATTTTCCATATTAAGGATTGTTTTACTATTTTTGTGACTCTGTCTGAAGGAAAGGTATTAGGCAGGCATTGGTTTCATCGAAGTTGAACGGAGAATTAGAAAGGAATCACATGTTTCGGAACTTCCTTCATGTTCGATGTTGGTTCAGCATCAACTTTGTGTTGAAGTGAACATCTCCACGTGTACACACACGCACCCAAAAATGCCAAAATTTTCAGTCATTTCTAAAAACGTACATGCAAAGCTGTGGGTTTAAAAATCATTAGAATAAAACAACCTGTATGGGCAATATGCATTTCCTATTGTATAAACGACTTCTTCCAAAAAGCTAAGGCATATTTTTTTAAAAGATTCTATTTATTTATTTGACAGACAGAGATCATAAGTAGGCAGAGAGGCAGACAGAGAGAGAGGAGGAAGCAGGCTCCCTGCTGAGCAGAGAACCTAATGCGGGACTCGATTCCAGGACCCTGAGATCATGACCTGAGGCTTAACCCACTGAGCCACCCAGGCGCCCCAAGCTAAGGTATAATTTCAAGAATCATTTAACCAGAAGTGGCGCCTCATAAGCCATTACGGATTTACGCTGACTAGTGTGAAAATACAGAACCCACGTGGCATCAAGTACAGAACTACAAGTCACCCACCAGATTTTCATGAAGTAACTTGATCTTCAGAACGCGTCCACTTAAACCCTTGTAGAATGAGCCACAACGTCAAGACAACTGGACGAGAACAAAAGGCTTCTCCCTCCTGGTGAAGTCGCATTTTCTTCAAATATTTGTTTGTTTTCACTTGCCAAGATATTGTTTGGGGGGGAAATAAAAGGTCCTTGTGACAGGCAGCCGCGGAGAGAAAGATGGCATCTCTCAGCCTGTGAGTGTCACAATATCCTCCCCAAGTTCTTCATCAAGTTTATTTTAATTCTAGACACAACACTGATCTCGAGTGAGAAAATGCCTTTATTCCCAACATTCTGATTACTCTGCTGGCTTCTATTTACTGCTTCTTCTTTCTGTTTCTCCACCTGGATTTCCTCTTGTTTTTCATCCTGACATGTACACAATCGATTGTTAATGTGCTTTCTAGAATTTGGCTTCTAGTTGCATTTCTTTTCAGCTAATAGCTTGGAGTAGGCAAGCATGAGCCCATAAAAATACAATCTTTAATCTTAAGGACTTCCTGTCCAGAAAGGCGTCAGAGCAGACCCAACGGCACCAGGCGAACAGCATGACCTGCCGTGGCTCCCAGTGTGGATAAACAACCCTGATTAAGAGTTACACTCTGTTAGGGCTATTCTCAGGGTTTCTGCATCAGAAACAGTCATCTTGCCTATGCTAAAATTTCAGTTTGTTTCTCTGGGAATAAAATGAAGCCTGTTCAGTGGGTGAATGCCACAGAGTGTTGGATTTCCTTCCCTGGGCTAGAGAAACACAATAACTCTGTTATGGGCCTTCCCTCTGGTACCTAGAAACCACCAGAAGGGCAGGGAGGACCATTTGACTCAGACCAAGCTGTTAGTTTTTCTTGTAGCTCCAATGTCCTGACACATTTGCTCAGTTGCTACCCCCTCAGCTTTTTAAAGGTCTCACAACGCCCCTCTGTACCACGGAGGAAGCGGTCCAGTCCCAGCCCTGCGCGTAAGAAGCCCGGACTGGAACAGGCGTCTTGACATCATGCCAATCTACGACTTCCCACCTCTCTGCAGCATCTCACTTTGGATACTCTCCTCCGCCTGTGAGAAACAGATACTCCCCTGAAAACAATGGACTGTAAATTGAGAACAGTTAAAAATCAACATCAGTTTCTCATAAATCTAATTTCCAATTTCCCACCAGTCTGGGCTCTGTGTACCAAGTCGAACACACACACTCCCCCGTGGGAATTGTCTGCTCGTATTCAGAGATCCACCTTGAGTTTTTCCGCTGGCTTTTCTCCTTGGTGGAAAGAAATAATAGAACGCGGCAGAAGGATTGTAGAAAGGAAGTTATTAGAAATGGGCAGATTTACTGTAATTTCTTTTTTCTACCCTGACGGGGTGCGGGAGGAAATATATAGTTGTCCACACCAAATGCGTATGAGCATTTTCCCAAGCTAACTTGCAGCTGCCTGGCTGAAGTCTACATTTTTACCATTCTGTAGAAAAATGCAGTAAATGTATCTAAAAGAAAATCCACTGACACACAATAATCATTCATGAGCTAAAACCTAAGAATATTTTACTCATTTTGACCTAACAGGGAAATAGAAAATAAGATCTTGTTTTTACTAATAAAACCAAAGCGTCACACAAATATCGGAGTGGATGTAGTATGACTTTAGCTGAAAATGGTCCTTAAACAGTTTGCTGTCACTGCAAGGTCAGACGCAGTGTGAATCCTTTATGTTAGACTTCTTAGCAACTCAGTTCACCGAGATATTTTATTTATAAGCAGGGTATGTTATGTCAATTCGGTTGATATCCTTTTTTTCCTTTTGTGACAACAAACGAGAGTATACAATGCCAGGATCTAAGAAGCACAGTGTCTTCTTTTAAAGCTGCTATTCCTCTAAGATCCTTGTCATCCCCTCTTTTGAAATCATACGGTCCGATTAACACTTCTTAAAAGCTTACGAGGAAATGTCGACATTTAGGTCTATGGGCGCAAATAAGCTTTCTCCAGCAACGTTTCTACCAGGATGGCTCGGGTTTAGCTCTCATGGGATCCTGTAGCAGTTAATGATTCACACAGGTTCTAGATGTGAGTATAAAAATTTTGAATAATGACTTTAATGCCAATAAAAAGCTGTGGCTGGAAAATAAGATATAGAAAGTGGCTTATCTGCTAATCTTTATCTTCAAAATAAAGAAAATCTTGCTAATGTAGATGTGTTCTGGAATTTAAAAAAAAAATAAAATCCCCCTCCAAAATTCGTTCCTTTTAAAATTTTAAAAAGAAAGATGGAAAAGTGGGGTAATAGAGAGAAGTCAGGACAGTAGCTGGAGCCTTGGGCCCCCACCCTGACTAGGCCAGTATAACAGCAACAAATCACTTCCTTTCTTTGGGACTCAGTATCTCCTTCTGTGAGTCTCTCCTCCAGGATGTACAAGGTCCACGCCAGACCCCAAGGGCAGCATTCAGTCTGCTCACCTAGCACATTCCAGCAGCTTTTCTCACACTGACTCCATCCATACACCCAAAGCCCATGAGGCTCGCACTGTTGGATGAGGTCACTTCGGCCCAGAGGGACAGAGCTCCAACGGAAACTCAGAAAAATGACAGGACTGAGCTATTGACCATCGTGCTGCCCAACCTTCGCATCTGGGGCTCTAGCTCTGGTTTGAAAGAGAGTCAAAAAAGACACTGTTGGCAAGATAGGTGCATGAGACATGTGCACAAGTTGGGGCGGCTGGTCTGTCACTGTTCGCACTCTGATCTCACCTTACTGCAGTCGGCATCTGGGGTTGGGCCTGCCGTTGTCCCTGGGGGCTGCTGGGCACAGGTGCACTTTCAGGAGCAATGCCAGGGTTGAGTGACCAGATTCCACCAGCTTCTCCTGAGCCTTTAAGTTGAAGAAACTGGACTTCAAAATAAAAACGAATTGAATGCCTCCAGATGGTCATCCTTATAACAGCAGATTTCGTGCTTACAAGAGGGATGGGGCAACGGTTGCACGCACCCGAGAGCCACGGCTGTCACCTACGAAGGAGCTGTCCCAATTTTCTTTGTCCCTTCCTTGGTGTTCATAGTCTTGTGCAAGAGTTACACAAAGTAGATTTAAAAACAGCAACAACGCAGCTCATATTTTATCAGCATTAGTAAGCAAGTGGTAACAATTGCAGGTGTGAGCACAGCAGGAGAGTTTCCTCCACTCCCAAGTTCCCAGGAGAATTTCAAAACATCTGATGTTCCTGGGATGATTCCAGTCTGTTTTTCTTAAAGGTACAAAGTCACTGACTTTAAGAAAAGCCTACTCATGGTCTGTTATTTCTTCGTGGACTCTAGAGTCAGTTTCTAAAATTCAAAACGATTTCCATCAATTTTTGTTTCTTTTCAAAGATTTGGAAATCATGGTGCAGATGCGGCCCCCCCCAAATATCTTTTTTTCCATAAAGACTTTAATATCTTAAGCTTGGATTGTTTCATTTGTTTGAGCTGCTTATAGATTATGAGGCTAATTGCTTGAAGATTTAGGGATTGATATATAGGAATCTGTGCATTACTTCACATTTAGCTATATCTTTTTTCTAAAAGCCCAAGTGCTCCTAAGATGTATTTGGGGTACCTGCCCTTCTCTGTATCACGGTGTGGCTCTCCAAACTGCCTACATGATCTGCGCCAAGTGACAAAGGGCCGAGTGATTTGTTCAGGAGCGTGTGGACCCCAGACACTGTTCCTGCTCAGTGATTCTAACCTGGCATCCTCCTGTCAAGATGATAAATTGTGTGTTCAATTCATAGAGCAGATGGGAGAGCGCTGGTTATGAAAATCCAAATCTGTTTTCCAAACAAAAAGAGAATTGTTGACCTCTCAACGAAACATAGATTTCTCATAAAGGGTATTTTGGATATTCCAGTTTTGGTTAACTGAAGCAATTATACAGTTAGGGACACCTAGACTCTAGTAAAATTAAGGTTGGTTCTAAATGAAGTTAAATAGAAGGCACTCATTCATTTATTCCCCAAGTTCACTTGAATGCCTGCTAGCTTCCAGGAATAGAAAGACTTACCAGAATATATGCTGTGAAAATAAATAATATTTTTCTTTCCATTAAATACTTAATTTTGGGGCAAATAATGTTATGTTAGTACAGCCTAGTCACATAGAGACTCTTTTAAGACGTGCTCTACAACAGCAAAAAGGAGACGAGACACATTTGGCTTTTAAAATACTAGTGAATTCACTAATCTTCAAGGCTATTCGAAAAACCCAGATTTCAAAATTTAAGCCCATAGTTGGAGAAAAATAATGTAAAAGGTAAACTGAATTGCATTTGTTGGCCCCAGAGTTTTATTCCAGCCAGGGTAAAAGAAAATCAAGAGATTTCAAATCAGATATATTGGTTTATTCATTCATTCTTAATTTAGCAACTATTGATTGAACTCTAGTAGTTGACGGTATTGTGGAAACTTCTGGAAACTGTCATTAATATATTATTGACCCCAGAAGTCATCTTGGTTCCAGATGCATTAGTTGTGTCTTTGGTGGAGCTGAATATCATTAGTCAGCTTGATTACCTAGATGAACTCCAGCCCCCGCATCGGGATCTCTGCTCAGTGGGGAGCCGGCTTCCCCCTCTCCCCTCTGCCTGCCTCTCTGCCTACATGTGATCTCTCTGTCAAATAAATAAACACAATCTTTTTTAAAAGTTCTATTTATTAGACTACTATGTGCTGGACACTTTTCATTCATTGTCCCGTATCTCTACAAGTCTGAGAAGTTTCAGATATCTCTCCCACTTACAATTAATGAACCTGTATCTCAGGCAGGAAATTCTGCTCAGTATCTCACAGATTAAACGGCAGAATGGAACTTGAACTTATTGACTGGTCCAAGGTCCCATCCCCATTCAGGGCACTGCACTGTCTTTCAGAGAAGGGACAGAGCTCTAGATCTAGGCAAGCAAGCAATCTAGATCTCTGAATTCCTACTGAAAAAAAAAAAAAAAAGTTCACTATTCCATCTTAATGTTGGCATTGATTTTTCTTTAATGAGTTACAGTTGAAGCATTTTGTTTTCAGAAAATGTAACCATAAATTCTTATGGGCCAGTATCTGCCAAAACGTACCAGAGATACCCGGTAACTGAAGGGACAATCTAAGGGGCGCGTGATTTACCCATTTGTCCATATTTTCTAAGCCATATTCCTGAATAATGATACCATCAAACCCCAAGCAACTAGATTATATTATCTCCTTTCTCTTAGGGAAAGTTCTTTACACAAGTTGAAATTCACTATAATGTCCTGAGGCTTGAAGGGGTAGCATAGAAGGCTTTCATCAGAAAAATTCACTCATTCAGCAAATCTTTACTGGGTGCTGCTTTATGCCAGCCCTGTGTCTGCAATACAGGGCTGAACAAAAGTATATTTGGCCTCCATTCTCATCAAAGTTACATTCAATGAGTGCAAGATACAGAAAATGCTCGTGTACAAATTACAGCTCTGGTAAGGAGAGAAACGCAAAGCTTTAAGAGTGGATTATGATAGGGTTTGACCTAGGCAGGAAATTCTCCTATAAAACCATAGTCAAAAGTGAGCCTTCAGAATATAAACTGTCTGTTTTTGTGAGGATTCATATATGAAACATTCTTTGCAGAATTAGGTCAATTGAAACACGTTTCAAAAAATTATATTCCTCTACTTGGTTGTGTGCATTTTTTGCAGGATTTATTTATTTGTTTATTTATTTATTTATTGTTGGCCTTTTATCTGACAAAGACCTAATCTGATCTGATCTAATCTAATCTTGTCCTTAAAACATACTTTCTAGAAACTCAAAGCTAAGTTCGCTGTTCAACAGTATTAAGGTATAATTCATCTCTGCCAGCTTCGTTTTCCAGTATTTTAATCACTGTTTTAGATATGCTTTAACATTTAATATGCCTTAAACTTTTCTTCTGTAAGTTGTTGAGTAAATTTTTAAGTAAAGAGAAATGATTAATAAATTGCTTGTTTTTAATTATCACCAGATTTGTTGCAGGGTTTTACCTTTTTTTTTTTTTTTTTCTGCAACCCTGGTTGAACCTGAACTAGGAGCTGAAAATTCCTCTGAATTCTTGAGAAGACTTCAAAGGAACATTAACGGGTGAGTTTGTAACAAACTCCAAGGCAGTAAATATCCTGGAATTGTTGAGAACAAAGTCTTAAATATCGTTCTGGAGAAAAAGTAAAAATTTACAACAGTCTTTCACTTTTCAACTTTCTACTACAAGGCGTAGAATGTGGAATCAAAATGCCTGGACATTTAGTCATCTTTCCACCTCACACTAGATTCGTGCCATGTGACCGCAAGGAACTGCTTAGGGATAACTTGCCCTCCCAGGCTTCAGCAGTGAGAGAGAGAGGAAGGTCAGTCCACAGACATCTGGGAAGGTCAGTGGGGCTCTGCCCGTGGCACTCCCTCCGCCGACAAAGCAGCATCAGCATCTGCACCTTCCACTTGGAGAAGCCTGACCACAGCCAGCATCAGGGGCGCACACGCACGCACACACACCTTACACCGCTCCTAGCTCGGGAGGAGAACGCCAGCTGCTGTTTGAGAGTCACACGGGTCCCATAAGCTTTTGACCCTGTCTGTTCCACTATCGAGCTACTTTTACTCCTAAAGGAATCTTTTCTTTAACACAGCTAATGGCCCTTTTGAATTGTTTCCACCTGATTTTTTATTTTTATCCTTTAGTCTTAGAAGTTCTGATTGTCCTTACGGAAAAATCTTTTGCTGACTTTGTAAGAGATGCCCATTAAAGGGGGGGGGGGGAATCCTTTAACTTACGTAAGAAAAATAGAGATACTTGCTGTACCTGGTGCATACTCTATTCCAAAACCTTAGCAAACAAATCTGCGAAACAACAACCATCTTTTAATTAAAAAATTAAATGTATGTCTCTACAATCTCAATGAGATCAGGAAAGTTCAGGTAACTGCAACCCATCTCTTTCCTTATGTTCTCTTTCTACCTTGTTAAAATTACATTCTGGTCATTGAGTTAGAGCGCTGAGAATGTGTTCCAGGTCATCTAGGGGAGCGTGGAAGATACCCTGTCAGTGAAGGATTCAGATACAGATGTGATATTTACACAGGATCATAATGGAAACATTTTAGTTAAGAAAATTTTTTTCAAGTCCATCCGGTCTTCGTTGTGTCACAACACAGATGGTTCTCCTTCTAACTTCCTTTTGTTTTTTTGTTTTGTTTTGTTTTAGCATTTATTTTATTTTTTTCAGTGTTTTAAGATTCATTGTTTAAGCACCACACCCGGTGCTCCATGCAATCCATGCCCTCCCTAATACCCAGCATCAGGCTCACCCAACCTCCCAACTGCCTCCCCTCTAAAGCCCTCAAGTTTGTTTCTCAGAGTCCACAGTCCCTCATGGTTCATCTCCCTCCTCCGATGTCCCCCAACTCATATTTCCTTTCTTTTTCCTAATCTCTTCCATGTTATTCCTTAGGTTCCACAAGTAAGTGAAACCATATGATAATTGACTTTCTCTGCCTGACTTATTCCACTCAGCGTGATCTTTTTGTATGGGATATAAATGGGGACTGTCTTGAAGGTGAACTGGTCACATAATATACCTAGTCACCTTGATAACTTACTCAAAGAGTCTTTTCTTTGCCATTATTTTATATTGTGTGTACCTTTATCTTTGTCACGAAATCTTACAACTACAGAGTAAAATAGTTATTGTCAATTTGTTTAGTAAAGATTAGAAAGATGAACTGAAGCCAAACTATATTCAGCTTGAATATAATGAGGAAGAAGCAATGTCTTCATTGGTCCAAACTTAGTTCAACTTTTTAAAACAAAGAAACCAATCTACACGGCATGTGGCCTGGGAGCTGAGCTTCCGCAGGATGGTACAGACACTCACCTTTCCAGTATGAGTGCATCAGAACCAACTACAGATAAGTCATCACGCTCCTAAGTCCACAGAGAAATGAGACATTCATGCATCATCTACATTTACCTCTTTCTTCTAGGTCATCTGCTTTCTCCTCCCTCAAATGTCACTTTTGCTTCCAAATGTGGCTATACTTGATAATTAGTAATGTATTTTAAAGCATGTAAGAAAAATGATCACTGGGATGCCCATCCAGCCAACACACCAGAACATCAACGACTAAGACTTTTTAGGTCTAAATTCCCGGAGACCTAAATCAGGTAAAAGGAGGTCTCCACAGTCTGCCAATCAAGGTCCAGTGGTGCTCGAATTACTTCAGGAAATCTGCCCCCAGAAAAACCTCTCTTCAGTTTTCAACTTCTCTGTAATGAGGTGCATACTGCCTGAAATCTTTCTCCTCTTGAGTTTCCCTCTGGAGAATTTGTGTTTCTTGTGTTTCAGGAAAGTTGAGCTAACGTGATGAGCTATTTTCCTTCCCCGCTACTCAAAGTTCATTAGTTCTAGCATTATGTTTAGTATTATGACATGATGTTTAGCATCATGTCATTGGTAGGTGGCTTTCGAGAAATGACATAAGAGCTCTAGGCGAAGCTTGTCCTAGAAGAACAGTAGAGCTGTTCACCATGGATCAGCTAAGAAAAAACAGTGGACCTCAAGGGCAATAAGGCAAAAATAATAAAGTTAGGGAACACGGAGAAGAGTTGTACATGAGGAGAGAACAGTGCGGCTCACTTCGGCTCATTCAGAGTTCCTCATGTTGGTCTCCAACATAACGCATCTTATCAAGTCAATCTATGAAAATGAAATCCATCCCAAACGAACGAAAATAATACTTTTAGAGAAGAATCTAAGAAGTCAATAAGAAAGATAAACTCAGCTGTGGAGACAAGAAAAATAGAGGTGACAGTGAAGAACAAATTGTTGGTAACAAAATGGTAATGACAAACAAAATGGTAGCTGGCCCCTCACACCCCGGTGTAAGCCTTCCTTTACTTAGAGTGGAACCGAATATCAAAGAAATGTCAATAAAAGCTCACTGGTGGTCTCTTGTGAAAAACTCTTCCCAGAATGATACTTTTTATTCCTATTTCTCAGACTTTCTCAGTTTAAAACTTTCTAACTTCTTTTGTTTAAGTGCACACTTTGGTGTCAGATCTTTTCCATTACGACAGCATCTTTTAACATTTGAAACCTTACCTAAACTTTTAATGGGAGGCACTAATGATGCTGCTTTGGCAAATCCTCCTTTGTCATTCGCTGTTTTCAAATCAAGTAGGAATTGGATCAAAAAGCGCCAACCTCCGGAATTGAAAACTGTTGTATTTCTGTGAAAATCCAAAGGGCAAACAAAGATGTGTAAGCAGGGGAAAGGAGATTTTACGCAAAGGATGTTTTCCAGCTTACTGCAAGGAGCTAATAAATGCGTGTCTTA
Source organism: Mustela lutreola (assembly GCF_030435805.1). Lineage (NCBI taxonomy): Eukaryota > Metazoa > Chordata > Mammalia > Carnivora > Mustelidae > Mustela > Mustela lutreola. The sequence continues at coordinate 5,313,704 of NC_081302.1, forward strand.
AAATTCACTTAGAGCTACCCAAGAAAAATGTTAAGCTTGGATTAAGCACAGTGAGTCTTGTTCACCAGTAAAATTAAAATAAAATAGTTGATATCCTAGATGTGCCTTAGTAGTTAGCTGCTATAGGAAATTAACCAAAAGGATATCAGCCCCCAAGAACCTTATGATATAAACAAATGGACAGAGAGAAAGCCTCCATTTTTATGAGAATGCAGGGTTGGGGAAATGGATGCAAACACCAGACGTCCCTTTTCTAGCAAGCTAACGACTGTGTTTGAGCACAGCCTGAAGACTGCTGAGCCCATTCCCTCCTGTGGTGTAAGACTGGCCGACAATGGACTGAGGAGCAATGGCGGACATATCTGAGGGACAGATGTGCAGTTACATACAGCGGTTTTCACAAGAAAATAAAAAAGAGAGATTGAGGGAAAGACCACAACTAACAAGAGACAGGGCACATAGAAGGCTCTGTGTAAAGAAAGCAGACTAGAGAACTGAGGTAATCCCACAGATTCTTCCTACAGAAGGACTGTGTTTGGGTGGGAATCATTCCAGCCGTGGGCCTCTGCAGGTAGTGTGGTGCCTACACACCTCTTAATTTTTTGTTTCTGTTAAAAATATCACAGCTACCCTATTTCTCTTGCCACTTTTATAGTGCGCCTTGAAAATAACATTTAAAAGAAGGAATAACAAGTTGGCACGTCCAATTTTTGGTGAAGACCTATGATTGCCTTGTAAATGTAAATTTTTCATGCTGGTGGAGGAACCAAAAGACTAAACCTTAAAGGAAGTTGGGAATCCTTGAGGCTTTTGAAACTTGGAATAAAGATAAAGGAATAAACTTGTGGCTTTATTTAAATTAAAAGTATTGTCGGGCAGAACACTGACCTTTGCAAAAGTCCCACAGCAAGAGGACTGAGTCTGCTTGGAATGAATGGCTCAGTTAAGTGAAGGAAGGGCTGGCGGACAATGGTTTTAATTATTCTTCCCCCGTACCATTCTGCAGGCACTTTGCCAAGTATATTTCCAAAGAGAAAATGCAAACACAAAAATAAGATGCAAATGGCTCTCCAGTGTACTAGTATGTCTTACAGAAACGTTCTGGGACTTTATTCATGTTTTTAAATTTGCTACTTGTCCTTTAAAAGCCATCATGTTTTTCACAACTCTCTTAAGGTCGAATACTTGAAACTTCTTCAGCTCTATGAGGGGCTGTCTATATTTCACTAAATGCATTTTCTCAAAAATTCTGATGACTTTACCATCAACTTAAACTCTTAAGTTCAATGTCAAATGGAATGGTAGAACTCTTTCCAAGGGCTTGTGAAAACCGAAATCCAAACGTTAACTGAAGATGTGGTTTCCATAAGGTCATAAGGAGAAGGTGGGACATGTCACATATTCCAGTGTCAAGAGTAACTATTCAGGAAATGTGTCACTTTTTATTCTTTATTCTTTTCCAAAGATGAAAGTTTAAAAATGTTCTGTTTTGTAGTGTGATTATTGCCGGCTGTCTTTGCTTTCGACAATGTGTCAGGGTTTGGCTCCTGTTTACCTAAGTCAAGGAAAACAAGATTACAGCGAAGGCTACCCAGGGCTGCTTACATGACACAACTCTGCTCCGGGAATGCGCACTGCTTCCTGCTCAAAACCGAAAAGAAGAAATGGGCCACATAGTACTGTGACATACTAAAATCACAGCAGCAAGGATGATCAGCCCTGCCTGAGGTTCGTGATAAATCTCATTCCTACCTCCCCAGGTACCTTTACAGAGCATCAGATCATCCTGCAAACTCACCGTGTGTTTTCACCTCTTCCTTTTTTGTCTGAGATACCATTCCTCTTTCCTCTCCTTTCTCCAACTAAGGACCCCCTACTTATCTTCTAAGCATCTGACCCCCTCCTCTGCATTTCCATAGCATTTTATGAACACTCGTCTTTCAACAAATATCCTGCGGTGTCCGAATCATGTGGAGTTCCGACGCGAACAAAGCCCTTGGCTTCCTCACCCTCTGGCCCTGGAAAGGACTGGTACAGAGACGGACAGATAGTGCTCGTTGAACGCCTGTTTGCCGGCCGAATGGACCGAGGAGAGAATGCATCCCGTACTCTGAATCAAGGCCGGTTAGTTCACCTTATATCAGAATTATATCAGAATCATAGGATCTTATGGGATTCTCATGCAGGACGCCAGAAGAGACCATTGCAAACAAACATGAGCCAACCTAAAAGATTTCTAAAATCTTTTCGAGCTCTGGCAGTCTGTGATTTTATGATTTTTAGGGATGTAAGTGGCGAGCCATCTCCTGTGTCCCTTTGCTCATGTGTGGTATCGTATGTACGAAGGGTCACAGAGTTGTGGTATTCAATTTTCTCAACATTGTATTGTTTAGGTAATCTTTGCACTCAACATGAGGCTTGAATTCACAGCCCCAGACTGAGATCAAGACTCACATGGTCCACCAATGGAGCCAGTCAGGTGACCCAAGCCGCAGTGTTATTTTGGCATGTTTCTCTCTTCACTGACTTCTTTAGAATTTAGTGAAGCGGATGAGCTCTCCCTGCTGTCCAGGCAGATACAGAGTCCTTGATGTAGCCGGCTTCCTTACACAGCAGTCCTGGGCTGGGACCCCAATACGGGATGCCAAACGACTCAAAACCGCCTTCACCTGAGGCTCTGGGAGAGGCGACTCTGTATTGACTTTGGTTGTATTATTTACATGTTTTGAGATCATCTGTAGTTCTCGAGATGAAGCACTTCATGATGTTTTCTTAATAAGAAGATTTCAAATTTCTATAGGAAAAGATGACAGCTACCAAAATAACATCTCTCCAGAGAAAGGAAATTCGCTTGGGAAGTAAGCATGATAAATATCATTAAAAGATAAGGAAGAAAAGAAGATGACCATCAACACATTCATGAGAAAAATAGAAATCTCAGAAGAGCGATGCCATACACTGGCCCCTACTAAAGCTTACTTATCCAGAGATTTCTCTACAAGGACACGATTGGTTACAAAGAGAAAAGACTTCTCTCTGCCCTTGTATCCCCATGTAAGGGTTTCTTTGCATTCAAATATTTATTTACTCAATAAAGATACCTTTTTCCCTACCAGGTTCCATACACAGTCACAATCATAATCTTCAAGGATTATTTGCTGACCTAGAGGGAAGATTCTATAAGCACCAAGAATGTTCAGAACAGGACCAGGCACAGAGGTAGTTTCTCCTGTCCATACCACTCATGGGTCATTCCGGTTGTGGAAAGGGTGGCCTTGGCCTAGTGCTTATGACCTTGTCCTCCATTTTTTAAAATAGTAAAGTCAAACCATCAGTATTTAAATATCAACCCTTGGTAACCTGTGCCCACCACTATGGAGTTTTCATTAGAAATATAACTACAGATTCTGCTTTTGACAAATTGAAATATTTATAAATTAAAAGATTAATATTAAAGCATTTAAATGATGATGGATAAAGGGAAATGAAATGGTATATTAATTACACGCTATGGCGGGGGAGGGAGGCAAGCATCGTCATTTCTGAGGACACCTGCATTAGCTCAGAGCCCTCATGAGGTTGAATTCTGATTTGGCTTTCATTAGGAAAGAAATGCTCTAAATCCCAGTTCTTTTTATTTTCCAAATGTTCACGAAGTTTTCGCGAAAATGAGAAATAAAGCATTTCACAGCAAATCATAGCTATTCTTATAAGCTAAAAGGACTTCATGGAGGAGACAGAATTTGGGGACGTCCTTCAAGGGTGATAGAAGTTGGTAAATAAGGAGACGTGGAAAATGTCCCATGTAAAGAGTTGGGCGAAACCAAGTCCCAGAAGCCATTCTGCTCATCTTGTTCAGAATGCAAAGGCTTAAAGCTCTCTTAATTGTGCCAAACACATTTCAAATTCATTTTTCCCCAAAATGAAGTATCACTTGCAGTCTATCAACCAAGTACAGTGTAAGAAACCCCCTCACCACTGTCTCGGGTTTAATGGGCTCATTGCTCCGGCCGGGTTCTCATCCAGTTTTCCCTGCACCCTCCACGGGCTACTCTCTGTCATTCCTCACTCCAGATGCCATAAGGATTAACCAATCAATTTGAAACACCTTGTAAGAACATGCCAGGCTTTCTAATTCCTTTCTGAATTAATTCCTGTTCAATCCACATTTTTGCTGTGATGGGTTTTAAGCTACATTGTACAACTGTAGCACCCCTGACCCCGAACTCCAAAATTCCTCCAGCCTGCTTGTCTCACATTATTTTAATACTGCAGAAGCAGCAAAAACGGTGCTTCCAAATTCTACTTAAGCAAGGGACTTCCTGAGGGGAGACTGCTGGGATGTGCACGGACCAACATAGCATTGCCTCTCTCCAATTTAGTCCCATTTATGAATGTGCTGCCAACATTTCCAAACTGTGCAAAAACAAAGGCACAGTGAGAATTAGACTTTGTTGCTTTGCTCATCTTAATGCCCACAAGATCCTGGGGTTCTCTCTCTCTTTTTTGTTTTGGCCACGGGAGCGATGTGTAAGCGATCATATCTGGGTCCTGGCTGGACAAAGAGTTCTGACTCCAAAGAAGGCTGAGCTCATGACACTAGCAACTTTCCTTTGTCGAACCTCAGCGACCCCCATGGGCCACGCTGTGAGCAATGCCATCCTGATACCTGGCAAATACCTCAGCTGGGGATCACAGCACCCTTTGTCCCACAGATGCTTAAATTCAAAACAAAGACAGAATTCAACACACTAACCTAAGGTTCGGTGCGTTGATCAAGCGAGGTAGAACACCAAAATACATCCCTTTGGCAAATTTTTCTTTCCTACTCAAATGTGCCTACTTCCAGTCAACAAGTAACAAGATTTAGTTACACTGGCCTTTTTTTTTTTTTTTTTTTTTTTTTTAAACTTTAGCCACTAATAAGAATGAAGTAGGTTGGCCATTTTCTAGAACTGATTTTTGCAGAAATCTTTTCTGTGGTAAGAGTTGAAAAGAAAATCCCTAAATTATTGTTTAGGTAGAAAAAAATTTAAAACCCCAAACTAATAGATTCAACCTTGAAGTAGCATTGTGTAACTATTTCCTGGACGAATTGCATTTCCAAGATACAGCAGAACAGTGATAACTTGCCATATAAGCGGAAAGGATCGTATCTTCCTGAGGGCTGATAAAACAAATTTTTCTCACTGTCCCATAGCCATGCTATGGTATAGCTAAGTGTGTCGATGCGGACAATATTTTAGGATCTTATCATTACACTTCATATACACTTTAATCTTTAGAAAACACATGGACATGTCATTGCCAGGATAATACCCTATTTACTCACACTGGCACATAATTATTTTTTAAAAAACTTTAATTTATGAAACTTTGTGCAAGGATACCACAGATTACAGCCTTTTAGATAAACCAAAGTTCCTAAAGAATAAAAAACAAAATCTTAGTAAAAGAGCCCATTTTGAGGAAGAAAAAGAGAAACTGTCAAAAGCTTCTGACCAGCAGTTCTTCCTCAAAAATCCAGAAGGCGCTCTCAAAGGTGACAGGGAGGTGGCCGTCGCCTGTCAAGGGAGGTTTAAACCCTGTCCTCTGCACACCGCCCCCTCCCGCTGGCCTCCCGCAGCTCAGAACTCGGTTCCAGACACAGAACTTATCTCGTATCTGCCTGGCTGCAACTTGGGTCCGAACTCTCCTTTGACAGAGTTTCAAAGTAAAACAAGATAAGAAGCACCTTTTCAAAAAGAATCCTTCCAACCAGTTCTGTGATGTGTGAGACAGGAGCATGAGCCCTGGTGTCTTCTGGGGAGCAATTTCTGGTGCTCTCAATAGATAAGAGAAGGGAACTCGCCTGCGGTGGGGTGCGGGGGGTGGAGAGTGCCGCCAGATAAGAAAAAGAGGGGGGTCTGTTCCCCCCTGGAGGGGATATGTTGGCTGGACCCAGGCTACCAGGAGTCTGTGAAAGACAGTGAGAGACCCACGGGGTGCCCGAGTCCCTGAGATCTGTAACTGCTGGAGAGAAGGGGGCCCGCCTTATAGAGGGTTAAGAACACAGTAACTGTTCACGCAAATCTTCCTGCACCCGATCTCTCCAGAACCTCTCTTCCTTGGTGAAAAGGCAGTTGGTGGTCACAAGCCTGGTATCCCAGGAATGGGCGGGCGTGAGGTGTGGGGAATGGCCTGGCCTGGGCTGAATCACACAGTGAAACATGTTGAAACTGTCACAAGATGGTTTTTTTCATTTGTTTTGGTTTAATTTTTTCTGAGATTGACAAGGTTAGGCCTGGCTGGTCCACACTCCCGTGGGACCCCGTGGAGTATAAATGATGAATGCACGCGGGGACAGCTCCGTCACTGTGGGCGGTCATGTGCTCTCTGGCAATCTGAGCTAAGGGCCCGCGGCCCTTGGCTGTTTACCTGGGTCACTAGGTTTATACACACTAGGCAGTGTTCGCCTTACTAAGATTTATTAAAAATCTCTGCCTACAACCCATTCTGTTGTATGTGGAGTTCTTAAGAATGTACTCTCTTAAGAATTTGTTTAATTTTCCTATTTTTTTTCCTATCCCTAATTTAGGAATTTTTTGAGCCATTAAGGTCATGACTAAGACCCTGCTATCCCTCCCCACTATTTTCCTAAAATAAATTTCCTATAGTTTCCTTTAGTCTGTGGGGTTTTTACCCCCTTAAGTAGAAAAACTAGTCATTTTTATTTTACTGAAGAAAGAAATAAATTTTTAATTACAGAGTTAAGTGTAGGGCTTCATGGTGTACGATTTTAATTCTCAGAAAGTCAGTCTGAACCAACCCCTGTTCTTACTCCACGGCAACTATAAGCCTGGAGCTATTTATTTCTTCTGCAGTTATTTAAAAGTAATTCTGTAAAATGTCCTTTCTATAAAAGGTTGAGTCATACTATTAAAACATATATTTAAATTGTCAGAAAATGCCAAAGCACATATGGTGGGATCTTATTTGTAAGATTAAAGAAATTGACGTAATAGCAAAACTTTGAAGATGGATACTTCATGATACTCTGGCCAAGTCATTGATCTTCTCGGAGTTTGATATTCTGTATCATAAACAGAGATGGGGTTTGGGATACAAAGTAGGTAGAGGCTCAAAACTACACAGCTCAAATAAAAGAGAAAGTTAAAAACTTGACTTTTCTTATTTCTTTGCAAAACTTTCTGGAAAAGCATTAGTTTTAGTAAAAATCCATCTGACCTTCAATTGTCATTCACTACAAAATATGCTATGCTAGAGGTGCCTGGGTGGCTCGGTCGGTTAAGCATCTGCCTTCCACTCAGGTCAGCATCCTGGGGTCCTGGGATGGAGTTCCCTATCAGGCTCCCTGCTCTGCGTGGGAGTCTGCTTCTCCATCTCTCCCCTGCTTGTGTTCTCTCTCACTCTCTCAAATTTCTTTATTTCAGAGAAAGGGAGAGACAGAGATGGCATCAGAAAGCATGAGCAGGGGGGAGAGGGAGAAGCAGGCTAGACCCCAGGACCTTGGGATCATGAGCCCAGCCCTTATAGGGCTCAACCAGCTGAACCAACCAGGTGTCCCAAACAAAATCTTTACCAAACACACACACACACACACACACCATGCTTTACATAAGTTGCTCTTTTACTAGACTATTACTGTCCATCGTTTCTAACAACATCAAGAGCTCAGAAATAAATCAGAATACTTCTAGCTCCCAGAAGTGCTGTCATGAAATCAGGGGCCTTAAGCTCACTGTCTCAATCTTAAAAGAGTTTCTTACATATTTATAGAAAACACGACCACAATTTATATGTAAGATGCTCCTATAAATAAAGAGATAAAGGGAACAACTATAGAGTAGTCGTGCAAGATGAAAAACAAGTTGCTAAGAAAAAGTGTCAATTTCAGAAGTAATTGAAGAACTACAAATAGAAATAAAAGGCATATTATTTTAATTGTTCTGTAAGGGAATGTTTACTTGTAATGATTATACTGAGAGCATGCAGTCGTTGGGGGGGCAAAGGGAAGTCTGTCTCTCCCGTCTTGGAGATGGACCCATAAAGCCCCAGAGCCATTCTGAAAAGTAATGTGAGAAATACTTGTTACGTTCCTTAAGAAGAGTTATCCTCTTTAACAAGGTAACTCCTCTTCTAACAGGCTATTTTAAAAGAACAATTCTGCAAAACAAAACAAAACAAAACACAGCAGACAAAATTTGTATATAAAGATGATTCTTTCAGCCCTATTTATAATAGCTAAAAATGGAAACAAGATAAATTCAAAAATAGGTTCAGATTTATGCAAATTAAACTACAGTTATGATTGAAAATTATGCCTGCAATTTTATTTTTTTTAAAGATTTTATTTATTTATTTGACAGACAGAGATCACAAGTAGGCAGAGAGGCAGGCAGAGAGAGAGAGAGAGAGAGAGAGGGAAGCAGGCTCCCTGCGGAGCAGAGAGCCCAATGCGGGGCTCAATCCCAGGACCCTGAGATCATGACCTGAGCCGAAGGCAGCAGCCCAACCCACTGAGCCACCCAGGCGCCCCATATGCCTGCAATTTTAATGGGAAAAAAGGTTCTAAAAAATTATTAAGCACTGGGAAAGTGCTCATAGAACAATGCTAAGAGAAGAATGAATAAGGCAAGTATTAGGTACAGCTTTATCTCAGTCATGTTAAATGGTATAATACAGATGACAGCATTCTATGTGTAAATAATGCCTGCATATTTACATATAAACACAAAATGTATTTGCATGTTTATGAGTAAATATATATGGAAACCATCTTAAAGAGCCTCGGAAGGTAGTATCATCTGACTAGTTTGCATATTACATTTTCCATGATCTTTTTCTATTTTTGTCAGTTTCCACAGCGAGTCCGTTATTATTTTATAATCAACATTATACAATCTACTTAGAAAAATGAGTCATTATATAATTAATTTAAAATGCCACGCAAAGCCCAGTTGCTATATGTGATGGGCCCACTTCCTTTGCAGATGGCCATGTGGTTTCCTGCTGCGCGATTAGCATCTGTGTGCCAAGAAGCGGAGGGAGGTAAGCAAATTGCATCAAGGCTTCTCAGCAAGTCCCACCCAGAGGGGTCCCTCTCACCTGGAGGACATCAGGTCCTCGCACTGCTAAGTCTGATCCTTTAGCAGACCCTCAGAGAACCACAAATGCAGAGTGGAAGCAAATACATCCATAAAATGTGGAGAAAGCCTTATCTCTGCATATCAGAATTGAGCACGCGACAGGACGGTCAAGCCCAGAATCAGGAGAGCTGGCTAGTAAACTCAATTTTGCCACTTGGTGGTAAGGAGATCTGGCGAGACAGTTCCATCTTTCTGGTGCTCAGTTGCAGATCAGAGAAAATGGGGATGAACATAGTTTGTTCTTATGGGCACTGAACTTGAAGGCACACTGGACTGAAAATATTATAATTATAATTCTCTTTTAATATGTCTAAGCCGTCAAGAAAGAGTTAGATAATGTTTACTAATTCTGTGTAGGTAGCTGAGAAGTGCAAATGCCCTCGTAAACTCATGTCTGACAAGAAATGAAGAAATAAAACTTTGTTTCTAAGTTCATTTTATTTTAAAGAGAGAACCTTCCATTATCAGGAGCATTTGATTATGTGGAAGCTTCACTCCCTGAAGATGTTAGTTAAAGAAGGCGTCTCTGTGTGCCTGAGTGGCTCAGTTGATTGAGTGACTTCCTTCAGCTCAGGTCATGAGCCTGGAATCCCAGAACCGGGTCCCAGGATGGAGTCCCACATGGGGGGGGGGGGTGTCCCTGCTCAGCAGGGAGTCTGCTTTCTCCCTCTGACCTTCCCCCCACTCATGCTTTCTCTCCCTCTCTCAAATAAGTAAATAAAATATTTTTTTGAAGATTTTATTCACTTATTTGACAGAGAACACAAGTAGACAGAGAGGCAGGCAGAGAGAGAGGAGGAAGCAGGCTCACTGCTGAAAGCAGAGAGCCTGATGCGGGGCTTGATCCAGAACCCTGGGACCATGACCCGAGCTGAAGGCAGAGGCTTTAACCCACTGAGTCAGGCGCCCTAAATAAATAAAATCTTAAAAAAAAAAAAAAGGTGTTACTGTAACAATGTCTGCTTAGGTATAATATTACCTGTTGTATCACAAAAATAAGAGTTTCAAAATAGAGTTGAAAGTTCCCAAATTTTCTAAGCCATGGAGAGAGTCTATCTATCCATAATCAAGTAAATCGGTCTGCTTCCAAGTAAAAAGGACATAGTCAGAGGTTATATGCTCAAAATGATAAGAAATGCAGTGTCTAATTTGATTTTTTTTCTCTTGAAAGCTTTTCTTATTTACTCTCTATATTTCATGAATGTAAAGATTTTTTAAAATTCGTGTTTACTATCACGATAGCATTATTTGATGTCCCTGTATTTTCGAGATGCATTCTGGTTCAGAAAGCCCAGTGCTTTTGAGACCAATCCATGGGCTGGCTCTCCCAATCACGTCCATGTGGGCCAAATGCAAGCCCAGCACTTCTAATCAGGCTCCTGGCATCATCTAGGGAGTCACCCTAGGTCAGGACAGAACATTCGTCAAACCCCCTCCACGCACAGTTCAGGTATAAGGGAAGGAAATTCTACACAGCAAAGTGCAGACTTCCATCCATACACATGCCATAATTGCTATTACTAGCAATTTCTACCCAAAATCCAAGCATTTGTAACTTCAAAAAGTTCCTCCGTAAAATAACTTTACTTCACTAAGCATTATCAAGACTGGATGTCAATTTTAAATTTCAGAATTTTTATCACTCTAAATGCATATTAGCAAATTAATCTAATTTATAGACTATACCTTACTTAAGTAGATGATTTTGTCTAGGTTTCCCTGAAATAAATGAGGATTTTGGATGACACTGATCTCTTTAATTATACTAAGGAGACAACCATTTATTTTAAGTGCATGCCATTCAGAGTTATTTTTAGTTCATGGTAGATATCAAAATATTCAGTTGAAAAGTTGAAGAAATCCAGGCTTATTAAATTGGGGGAAGATAAATGGGCAAGCTCAGGAAACTTTCAAGACTATGGCTGCCAGCAAAAGTACTCATGTCTCCATCCAACTATGCCCCAAGTTTCCATTAAGCGTCGCTCCCATTCTCGTAGACAGTTGTTTAATGACCAATACAGCAGACTTTTAACACATCAGAGGTCAGGATGATTTAGACATTTGTGGGGTATACCATTCTGCTCCCAAGCAAAAAACTCAATGTCAACTAGTTGAAGCCATCATGATGCTGAAAATAATAGTAGCATGGTTTAGCCTCCATTAGTCTCTCTCTTTCTCTTTTTTAAGATTTATTTATGGGAGAGAGAGCATGGGCAGGAGGGCAGAGGAAGAGGGAGAGAGAATCACAAGCAGACTCTGCACTGAGTGTGGAGCCTGTCGCCAGGCTTGATCTCACCATCATAAGACTGTAGCCTGAGTCAAAACCAAGAGATGGTTGCTCACCCCACCGCTCCACCCAGGCACCCCATTATTCTCTTAAAAGCCCATGGCCATCTGCCTTGCCAAAATAGTACATTAGGAAGCTGAACAATGAGAGAAGTAGGTAAAGTTTGGAAAGAATAGGAGTTAACACAGGTGGGTCCCTCTCGATGACATCAGCAGGGACAACCATGAGGGGCTCATCCATATGGAGTCATGGGTTCCTCAGAGGAGAGCAAGAGACTATATGACCCCAAGAGTAGTTGTTATTTGTCTTGGGTATGTTGGTTGGAGATATATCCATCTGTGAAGGGGTAACGTTTTCTCTCTAATTACAAACATTCTAAAAGCTACGTAAATAAATACATGTGATGCAAAAAACCTGCAGTCCTTTTTAAACATTTTGACGGACTTTCTATAAGGTAGTTCATTTGAAAAAGGCCCTATTTATTTAAAATGCCATGGCTGGTTATTGTTTTTTTCATCCCAATTCTGATGAAAACTAATATTCTAATCATATCGAATAAAATTTGATGAACCAAAAAAAAAAAATTCTAGCTAATGATACTGTACTTACTTAATTGTCCTCCCTCTAAATAAAAAATTTAAGGGAAGAGTTCTTGATAAGTTGAGTAGAATCAATTTTGCAATGCAGGAAAAACAAATAAAGGAAGCCTCCCGACTCCGTTCTTTCATTCATCATATCATGTATTTCCCCCAGGAAAGACTCTCAGTCCAATGTGGCTGCAGGCTTATGTCTAATGGACTGAATGCTTAGGTTCCCCCATAAATTCATATGTGGAAATTCCAAAGCCGAAGGTGATGATATTAGGAGGTGAGGCCTTTGGGAGGTGATGAAGGTAGAGCCCTATTGAGTGGGATTAGTACTTTGATTAAAGAGACCCCAGAGCACTCCCCAGCTCCTTCCATCCTGTAATGACTCAGCAAAGAGACCAGGTATCCAGGAATTGGGTCTTCAATTGACCCCCAATCTGCCAGTGCCCTGATCTTGCACTTTCCAACCTCCAGAACTGTGAGAAATAAATGCCACCCAGCCTGAGCAGACTGATGGCGGCTTTCTCCAGCTCTTAGAGTTCTGTAACCAAGTATGGCTAAGCGAGGGGTTCCTACCCGCTCCTCCAGGAAGCCAACAAGCTGAACTCTCGAAGGCAGTTGCACAAGCCGATACCGTGCCCCCTCTCCCAGCTCATTTGCTTCCCCTCCAACCTTGAATCTAAACCCCTTTCCCACACCTTTGCGCACTTCTGCTGACTCTCATTGTTAAGGAGGAAGAAGCAATTTAGACTCAAATTAGATTCTCCCCAGAGCTACAGTAATGCCTTGTAGGTAAAAGAGGCTAAGTGAAGTGCATTGCTCCTTTATTCTATTATTATTGCGTTTCCTAGCTTTTAATAGTTTAAATGCAGGTATTTGCTAACTGAACTCTTCCTATTAGAGTTCTCTCTCCAAACTCAAGAACCCAGTAGATTTGGCAACAATGTCAGGGATTCATTTTCTGAAACCCAAACACTGATAGGATTCTAGGATTATACTGGTTAGCAAGAGCCCTGTGTGCTAGTTTATCCCACCATCTTTTATTATCTGGAGAATGCTGAGCATGTCATTTAACATATTTGGGTCTCAACTGCTTCATTTAGTCTAATTCAACAAATACTCTTCAAATACCCACTATCAGCTAAGCACCTTGCCAGTTCAAGGAGAGGACCTATGCGAATTACTTGAGCTGAAACTTTCAGGTGCTCAATAGTATGGCTAGTACACAGTGGGAGGTTTGGGGGCACCCTGGGTGGCATTTAAGTGTCCAACTCTTGATTTGGGTTCAGGTCATGATTTGGGGGTCATGGGATCAAGTCCCCTGTTGGCCCCGTGCTGGGTGTGGAGACTGCTTAAGATTCTCCCTCTCCCTCTGCCCCTCCCCCTGTTCCAGAGGGAGCAAGCTCTCTAAGAAAAACCAAAGAACAAAAAACAAAAATAAACCTTTGAAAGGTTGCTAGTGAGACCAGGTAACTGAATTTCAAATTTTCATTTTCATTAATTAAAATTGAAATTGAAAAGCTGATATTTTATTGAGTCATTGGAAAACCTTAGGTATGTTTAGAACAACTTATGCAGGTAAACTTAATTTTAAGCTGTTGATTTTATGAAACCTTAATACCGATCAATTACACCTAATGAAAATTCCATGTCCAAAATGTGCTATAAGGAACACACATTTTGAAAGCTAGTAAAAAGAAGAGTGCAAAATACCCATTAATAATTTTTATATTGATTATATGTTTAAGTGGTAATATCTTGGATATGCTGGGCTAATTAAAACATATTTTAAAAATTATCTCGCTGGTTTCTATTTCACATTTTTTAATATTGCTGCCATAGCTCAGATGTAGCTTACATCATAGTTTTATTGGATAGTGCAGTTCTAGACCTCCCAAATAAATGATCCCATATAACACATCTGCCTCACCTCTAGCTAACTTCCCATGTCCCATGCAACCTGTCTAGGTTTTTTCCCTTGGAAAACCCAACCGTATTTATCTTTAGTCCTTTGTACCCTACTTATTTCTGAGTCTTCTACCAAAAACAGCTGGTCACAATACATTTGCTTGCTCTGTTCTTTCTCCCAAACTGTAAGAATTCCATGGAGAAGGGAGCAATCTGGTTTGCTATTTCTCCCTCAGTCTCTGGCATGGCAAAATGCCACACACAGAGCAGGTGCTCACGGGTGTGTATAGAATAGAAAGTATATGTGTTCCTGAGAAGAGTCTACATTTAGCTCCTCAGGTACAAGTTGTTGCTGTTGTTGTTCTCTTTAATATGATAATTTACCTTCAAGTACAAAGTCACCTAAACTTCTTTAGAAAAACTTTCCAGTGTTTTTGAAGAACCACAGAACAGGAGTTATCTCATCAAAGCCATAAATGGCAGTAAATATAACTTAATTCTTAATATTTTTACCCCAATAATTTGAATTAAAGTTGGCATATCTCTAGAAGAACACAGAGCATTTTTTCCACAGATACACACAAAAATAGTAAGTACACAAATTAATTTCTCCTATTGCAACCCTTCTTCAATATACAAAGAGATATTACTGAACTCCTTGATAAAATCATACATTAGTAAAGCAATTTGAAAAGAGACACCCAGTTCAACCCCTTATGTCCCCTCATTATATGCTCTGACTTGTGCAAAAGGGACAGAGAATGACTTCCCTGGCATCTTTGACTATCACTTATGGTTGACATAATACATAGGATACATAATACATGAGGATTGTTATTTGTGGTTTAATTAGATTGAATTCCCACTCATAATGTTATATGTGTTTGCATGTTATTTGCTAAAATGTAGAAATAGTAGAGCAGTATTCTTTGAAAATTTCTTTTACAATCTTAACATCCATTACTAAATAGCTTTTGGTTTCGTTTGTCTTTTAATTTAATTATTATAACAGCCATATTATAATTTAAGAAGAAATGAGTTCCATTCTCCCCTGTGTATGCTGACATAGTTTTACTAAGAACCTGCTGGATTCTGATGAAAGAGTACCTGAAAAATAAATAGAGCTCACAGCTGTGTCAAGAAAAATATGGTCTCACTACCATGCTACCCACCAAAGCTTCTACCCCAAAAGTTAATCATTGATTAGATACGAAAAATATGAGTCCCAGGACTGGAAGCCATGCCAAAATATGCTTTCATTGCAATGTAACTCTTTGCCAAAGATACTCTACCAATGAGCTCTTAATGCAAAATCCCAATACTCTGGAACTCAAAACACAAAAGATCCATTGGATTTTATAGTTACCTTGATATTAACAACAACAACAAAAGATCAAAAGAAGCGCTGGACTAATGTGTAGAATGAATTAGTGGAAACCGGATAACATATACACATTAGAATACAATGTCCGAGAGTCACTTCGGGAATGGCAAGAGCATCTGAAAGTCTGCCTCTCCATAAAAGCAATTGCCACACTGGAAAATGATCAAAGTCAATTTTGTCAGAACTTGTGGAAATTATCCAAAACTTGCAACCATCTGAAGAATGTTTGTTCAATAAAAACAGCTGAATCTCGGTAAGAACAGTGAGCTTTGGGACATTTTAACTTGCTCTATTTCTATCCTTTACTCTCTAGCTCTACAGGAGCCTTGAAAACCAACAGCTTTGCAATCATGATAGCCATGAAAACTAGTAGCCTGGCAGCCACTGATGGATGCAGAAAGAATTTGGAATTACCCCAAAATCCCCCTTCACAGAAAATTGTCATTGTTTGATCTGTCTGGAAATTCCATGGGAACCCTGGCTTGTAAAGCTTCTCTTCATTTGACAGTCAAAATAAGCTCACTGAAAACAGTCTCTTCCCAGAACTTTTTCAAAAACAATCACTCGCAATTGCTTAACATTGTGGCTGCCTGAGGAAGTGATAGACTTAAGGCAAATGAGAAGCTGATCAAGAAACTTAAGGGAAAACCTGAGGAATGAGATGTATGTAGAATCTTTGAAGCATTCTGTCATAATCCTGACAATCAAGAAGTCCACCTGTGTAGGCAGTACTGCAGACAGGTTTAGGAAAAATTGAGTAAGCCTGAATATGTCACTCTGGTGGACCTTGAGCTTCTGCACAAATAGAAAGTAAAAATCTATCAAAGAGTATTAAGCTAGACACTCCAGGAGGCACAAAGAGCCTGTTGACAGGGCTGAGATAGTTATTCATTCAAGGCATTTCAAGAAATCTTGGTGTAATCATTTGCTGGCCACTAACCTAACTGAGCAGAGACCTCAGTATTCATAAACAAAGAACAGAGATTTTACAGAATTAGTTCAATAAAATCATCGAACAACAACTCTGTAAAAGAGGAAAGGATGGCCAACACACATCTTGCAAAGAGCAGTCAGTAGAAACCTTCCCTGAAGATGCCTAGATACTAGACTTACTAGAAAAGTACTTTAAATCAGCTCTTATATGTATAATCAAAGTACTAAATGAAAACATGTCTAAAGAACTAAAAAAATATGAAGACGGTGTAATGTCAAAAAATATATGATTAAAAAGATCCAAATTATAAAAAGGAACCAAGGAGAAATCCTGGAGATGAAATGTACAGTAACTAAAATGAAAAATTCACTAGAGGTCTCAGCAGCAGATTTGAACTGGCAGATGAAAAAAATCTGTAAATTTTGAAATAGGTCTATTGAAATTATCCAGTCTGAAGAGAAGCGAGAAATAACAGTAATAATAATTTAAAAAAAAAAAAAAAAAAAAACATGAACAGAGCCCCAGAGACCTGTGTAACACAATCCAACCTATCAACACAGTCATAATGCTAGAAGGAGAGAGAGAAAGAACATTTGAATAAATAATCGCTGAAGACTTCCAGTATTTGATGAAAAACATTAATGTACATATCCAAGAAGCTCAAGGAGTTCCAAGTAGGATAAGTTCAAAGACCTCCATACCTAGATACATTTAAATAATCAAACTATAGAAAGACAAAGACAAAGAGAATCTTAAAAGCAGCAAGGAAGAAGTGTGAGTTCTTGCATGTACAGCATCCTCAGTAAGATTTACAGTTGGAGGAAAAAAAATTAACAGTTGGTTTTTCATCAGAAACCATGGAAGCCAGAGACAGAGGGATGCCATATGTAAAGTGCTAAAAGAAAAAGATTGTCAACCAAGAATTCTGTATTCAGAAAAACTCTTCTTCAAAAATGAAGGAGAACTAAGACATTTCCAGATAAACAAGCTGAAAGAGTTGCTCACTAGCATAACTGCTCTATAAGGAATACTAAAGGGACTGAAATGAAAGGACATTATACCATACTCAAGTACTCACATGAAGAATAAAGTGCATCAGTGAAGGTAACTCATAGCTAAATATACACGGCAATATAAATGCACATTTTTTTGTTTATAGCTCCTTTTTTCTTCTATCTGGTTTAAAAGATAATTGGATAAAATAATAATTATAAAGTGGTTTCCATGGGTTTAAATGTCATTTGTATGACAATAAGGCACAGAGTATAGAAGATACAACAGAGCTCTGTAGAGGCAAAGTTTTTGTATACTATTGAATTTAAATTGTTACTAATCTGAATTTGATTACTAGTGACTAAGATGTTAATTCTAATTCTCAGAAAGGCATTAAGAAAAAACTCAAAAAATATAATGAAAGAAGCAAAAAGGGAATTAAAATTGTACACAAAGAAACATCTATTTAACACACACACACAAAAGGAATACTGGAGGAAAAGATGAAGAAAATAGACATCAGACTTTTAAGAAAACATAACAAAATGGCAACATCTTGGGCTGAATTCTGTCCCCCCCCAAATTCATGTGTGGAAGCTGTAACCTCTAGTATCTCAAAATGTGACTGTATTAGAAGATATGTTCTTAAAAGAACTGATTAATTTAAATCAGGCCATTGGGATGGGACTTAGTCCAATCACACTGGTGTCTATAAAAAAGGAAATTCAGACATGCAAAAGAAACATGAGTGATGTATGTACACAGAAAAAGACTATGTGAGGACACAATGCGAAGGCATGACAGCCAAAACAATCTTGGAAAAGAAGAGCAAAGTTGGAGGATTCACACTTCTGGAATTCATAGTTTACTACAAAGCTGCAGTAATCAAGACAACGAAGTACTGGCCTAAGGAGAGACCTATAGATCAACGGAATCAGGAAATAAACTCTTGCACTTGTGGTCAGTTGATTTTCAGCAAGGGTGCCAAGAAAATTCAATATGGAAAAAAAATCATCTTTTTAATAAATGATGCTGGACAACTGGATCTCCACATTCCAAACAATAAATTCCATCTCTACCTAGACCACATGCAAAACTGAACCCAAACTAGATCACCTAAATAAATGTAAAAGATAAGTTTTTAAAAATCTTGTAAAAAAATGTGGACTGAAATCTTCATGAACTTGAATGAGGCATAGTTCTCAGATATGACACTAAAATATAAGTAATGAAAGGAGAAAAGATAAATTGACATTCTTCAAGATGAAACCCTTTTATATCTTAAAGAACTCCATCAACAAAGTGAAAATACAAGTCTCAGAGTAAATAATATTTATAAATTACATATCTGAAAAAGTTCTTGTATCCATAATATATAAAGAATACAACTCAACAATAAAAATACAAATAATCCAATTTTAAAATGGTAAAAAGATGTGAACAGACGTTGTTCCAAAGAAGATATGCAATTGGCTTACAAATTCTTGTAAAGATGCTCAACATCATTAGTTATTAGAGAAATGCAAATAAAAATCACAGTGAGATGTTGCTTCACACCTACTATGAGGGCTATGATTGAAAAGATGGACAATAAAGACAGTTGGTGAGTATGTGGGGAAATCAGAACTCTCATTCATTGCTGGTGGGAATGTAAAATGGTCAGCAACCGTGGGAAAGAGTTTGACATTTCTTCAAGAAGTTAAACATCACACCATATAACCCTACAATTTCACTCTTAAGTATGTATCCAAGAGAACTGAAAATATGCATTCACACACAAAAAGGTATACATGAATATCCATAGCAGCATTAGTCATAAAGGCCAAAAAGTGAAAACAATCCAAATATCTGATGAGTGAATGAACAAAATGTGATCTATCCATACAATGGAAGATTATTTATCAGTTAAAAGGAATCAAGTATTAATTCCCTCTACAACATGGATGAGACGTTCTCAAATCATATCATGACCGGCGATAGAACACAGTTACATATGACCACCCCCTGTATGACTCCATTTGTATGAACTGCCCAGAACAGGGAAATCCATAGGGACAGAAATCAGATTAGTGTTTACCAGGGACTGGGCAGAGGAGAGAATGGGAAGTGATGGCTTATAGGTCCAGGATTTCACTGGGGGTGATTAAAGCGTTCTGGAATTAGATAGTAATTACGAATATGACTTTATATCAATGGGAGTCTAAGATACTATCTAGTTCCATGCGCTAGAAGCAATATTAGCAATATGTAGAACCGATAAAGGGAAGTGGCTCTGTGAGCCAAACACCTGGATCTTGCCACCTCAGTCCTGCCTCCCTCAGACACCCACTGAGGGAAGTGATGGCAGCAGCACCATCTGAAATGGCCCATACTCGTTTTAGAGATGAAGACCCTGAAAGATGAGGGCTGAGCTGCCGTCACTAGAACACACAATTTGTTCTTAGCAAAATGTGTCCAGGCTTCGGGGGACATGACAAAGGCAGAGATGACGGGCAGAGAGTGTTTGGGGATGTTCAGGAAAAGAATAGTGCAGTGTGCAGAGAGCCAAGACAATTGCATTTCTGCGGTGAAGTCATGTAGACCTGCTGGGAGTTTAAAACAGGCAGTGATGTAAGCCCCGTTGTGTGGGAGCATGTCTAAAACACATCTGTCTTTCACAATGCCCTGCACACAATAAATATTTATTGACTCAATGAATGAATCAATGTTCTCCTTGGGTTTGTTCAAGGGCAGCTCCTGTGGTGGCATCTGCTATGTCTCCAGGATGATCAGAGGTGGCCCTCAGCCGGGAAATAAGACACTCTTCTCTATTCCCACATGCACCACACCACAGGAGAAATTCTAGGGGAGGGATTCCAGAAAGGTTCTCTCTCCTCCAAGCTTGAGAAGGAGGGCAGCAAGTTTCCCTTGAATGCAAAACAGAAAGCAGGGTACATTATACCCTGTTATTTCCTTTTGTCCCTCTTAAGATCGTATTTATTTATTTGAGAGAGAGAGGGATCACAGAGGAAGAGGGAGAGGCAGACCAATCAGTGAGCGGAGAGCCTGAAGTGGGGATCGATCCCAGGACCCGGAGATCATGACATGAGCCGAAGGCAGATGCTTAAATACCTCTCTGCCTTCTTATTTCATAATGGCCTGATGAAAATATACAAAGTGCACACTTTGGTCCAAACTTTCATCTTTTTGGTCAGCCAAAGGCAAAAATGAACCAGTCTGTTCTATAAATACAACAGGCAGACATTTCCAAGGAGTCCCCACCAGTCCGGCCTGACCTTCATTCAACACCCCACTGATTCATACAGTCTTTGGGGGTGAGTGTCTCTGAACTTAGTCATGGCCTTGGTTGAATGGGGAGAAAAAACTATATGAATTTAACTGAGAAACAAAGACTGCTGAAAGAAAGAGCCTTCTAAGCTGGAAATGAGAGAAAACTTTTGTGAAGACATTTCCTAGTTTTCAATGCCCAGGGAAGACGTACACAATAGGGAAAACTCCAGCAGCCCGAGAGGAGGAAATCTATTTATTTGCACTGTATTGTTTCTCGCATTAGATCATGATTCCCAGGAAGTGCTGCTGTGACCGTTTGAATTCTGACCATTACAAGACGCAAGCTGTGCCTCGAGATGGTAATATGAACACCACCAATAATGACGGCTCATTTTAAGCATGCATGCATTGATTTTAAACGTACAAGTCATGGTGATATCCGGTAAAACCACTATCACACCACCACCGAATAGTGGGAAGCAAGCACCAGCTTAACCATGGGGGTGTGACCTGAGATCACAAGGCTCTTCTTTACTTAATAACCTCAAGGAAAAAGTCTGAGCTAATGTCTGCTTGTCATGATAGAAATCCTTGGCTCTTTCTTTGTTAGACATTAAAGCTATTAAAGGGTTTCTATAAATACCGGGTTCTTTTATTATTATTATTATTATTATTATTATTCAGGTATACTCTTCTATTATTAAAGTTTATCTGAAGAAAGAATTTCTTTGGGGAAGTCTATGGCAAATTGTCTTTCCCGAGGATGCCAAAACACGGAAAGAGGTAAAAAAAAAAAAAATTTCTTTTGCCAGAAGGGAAAATTCTCCTGACATTAGCCATGATGCACTTTGTTCTCATTATCATAAAATGCAATCACTGCCCATAGACTTTCACAGAAGCCATGCAGGGAACGTTCCAATCACTAAGGAAAATTACTCATCTTCATCTCCCCAAGTGGCTGTCAGCTTTGGCACAAGGGCGCACACCCAGAGGATGTTGTCGGGTGATCAAAGGCCGGCTGCCCTGGTCCAGGCCTCCTCCAGCAGGATGGGTCAGAGGTGTCCCTCGGACGGAAGTCGAGCTGCTTCAGTTCCACAAACGTGCCCCGGACCGACGCCCCTCTGCTCCCACACGGCTGACCTTGGCTTCCTCAGGCTTGTGTTTGGCACTGCTTTTGATTCCGTTTCAGAGCAGCTGCAGAGAGTCCCTGTGTAGACTCCTTACCCTCCGTGACACGGCCCCCCCTTCCTCTCTGCCCCTTCTTTTTCGGAGGGCGGGGGGGGGGGGGAGCATGGAAAGTGTCCCTTCGGAACTAAGAGTCAAACTAGCCCTCCCCGGAGCACCGCCGTAAAAGACTGGGATGAATCAAAGCATGCCTCACATTTTCAAAGAAAATGCCTCTTCAAATCAGATTTTGATGACTTTAATTTTCCCCTTTGAGCCTCCAGTGGAATCATAATTCCCTTTATGCGGAAGAAAGTGCATTGACTCCATTAACCAAACACTGCAGAGCGGCTGAGTGGAGAGCGGGGGACGGCTTGGCAATCAGATGCTTATGTAAAGGCTCTTGTTTTCTAGTAGCTGCTTCTAACATGCGTGACTCTGCGCCAACGAGGAAGACGGGCTCCGTCTATAAAGCTCGTTAGGAGCTTATCAGGAAGCATCCTGCTCCATTAGTCCTCAAAGCACTAGGCTTTTTGTTGTCGTCTCTCATCAGCCTAGTGGGCTGCTCTGCTCGGTGTGGCATGCTGCTCGATGAAATCAAATCAAATTAAAACAAACAAATAAAAATGGAGCTGATGAGCACCAGCCTCACAGGTTACCCTGTGATTTCTATATAATCTAATTATCACATCAGCTAGCTTCTCTTACTCTTCTCTTTCAATCCTCTGTGAAGGATGAGGAAACTTGGGTGCCTCTAACACTAGTTTAAATAACTTGGACGTCAACTGGATGGCACCCAAAATTATGAAGGGAAACAGTCTCTGTCACCGTCTTGCATTTTGATAAAAAGAGGTTTTCTACAAAAATACTCTACTGTTTTTTGTTTTTATTTATTTTTTAAATTTTTTGAGCCCAGTTGGCATACAATGTATTTTTATTGATTTATTTTTGTCTTTTTTGAATGGATGGGTAATTGATATGTAGCATATTTGTTTCAGGTGTACAACACAGTGGTTCAACATGTGTATATCTTATGAGATGATCACAAAAATAAATGGTTTAAATAAGCCAGATATCACTGGATTATTCCTTAGAGTCTGGAAGACGCTTTCTCCTCTAGATATGCAAGGTGAAAAGAAATTCCTTTCCCCCCTGTTTTTCGCATTGTTCTCACCAGGCATGGGGGCTTGGTTGCAAACCTCTAGGGGAAGGAGGTCTCTAACTTTGCATATTCCAAAGCCTTGCTTAGCCATGATAAATTGCCCTAAATCGCACGGCGTTGTTTGGTTCAAAGTATTGTTTTCACTGCTATTGCTTGTGACCATGTCTTTAAAGGCAAAAAAAAAAAAAAAAAAAAAAAAAAAAAGTGCAGGGGGTTGGGTATAATTATACAGATAACCCAGGCCAACATCCAGCCCTATGCTCCTCAAGAGTCCCCCAAGGAAAATTACTGGGGCATTGAATAAATTGCCTGAGTTCTTCACTTCATTTTACAAGCACAGAAGTGGCCTTCCCGGGCACAACCTCTCTTAAAGAAAGCTTGGCCATGGACATAAACATCTTCCCTCCATCTTTCCCTTCCTTGACTTGTCTACCAAGCACGGCACACGAAGCAGAGCAGAAAGACCTTGAGCTTTGGGGTCTCGCTTTCGGACCTAAACTTGCACCTTGTCTCCATAACTGAACTAGCTATGAGACTGAGTACATTACTTAGCTAATAGGAGCCTTGCTTCCGGGTTCCTAAAATGAGCCAAATGTAACTTCAAATCCATGTTGTAGGGGTTAAATGAGACAGCATTGTTAATGAACAGTTTGGGAGAGTGTGCATGCAATAATCATTATTTTGGTTTAATTTAGATTGGATCCTTAGAGCAGTATGAAGAAATGCAAGATCCTATAAAGATCCTTACTCTTATAACCCCACCCCCCCAACTAAAACCAAAACAGAAAAACAAACAAACTAACTAAAATCACACAAGTGTGTCTGAGATGCTTCGATACGATTAGAGGAAGTCTTCCCAGTTCACTCAGACACACTGTCTGCTTCTTGCCTTGCATCAACAAATTCAACAAAGTCCTCCATCCCCGTGCTTTTCTCTATGTCCTTGGGATACACGGGAGCGTGGATTACCAGGCTGGCTGTTCCATCGGCGGTTCACTTAGCCATTATTAAAACAAATTCCCAATCCAATAAAGCCGCTCCCTTTTGTAAACGTAAATTATATTTCACAAGCCTGGGAACGGGCAAGATTGCCAAATGTGAAGCAAGAAGCCTTGATGACTTCAGTACGTTCTCAGCCCTTGATTACAATTTGATTTCCTTTGGCATCAAAAGACAAACTATTTTAGTGAACAATGTTCTTCCTTTAGCAAGAGTGAGATCTAGTTACTTGGCAAAGGACTTGCTCGTTTGCCAGACATGTCCCCCTTCTCAGCAAAAGCCAAAGCACTGAATTTGATTTCAGAACAGCACAAGCGGTGGAGAACCACAGGACATCTGTGACTCCTTGACATGGGCATGTCAGAGGGCTGGCTCGTTCATGACCAGTGTCAGCATGGCTTCCCAGAGGCATCCTTGCCGTGAGGTCCCTCCTGGGACTGAATGCTATGCCTTTCGCCGGTGCCTAGGCTGGGCACTTTTGTTATGTTTTAAAATATTATGCTCTGCTCTAAATGATTTTTCTTTCCCTGATGTTTCTCAGAGTTATTTGGAGTCGAAAGCCAACTGTGTCTGTGATCTCCTAGAGAACCACCCAGAGTCCACCTCACTTCACACCCTGGCAAGTCGTTCTCCCAAGAACTTTCACCTTCTCGTGACAGTGTGAACGTCTTTCCTGGGAGTTCCTGCTAGGTTTCAGTCTGTGCGTGGAATCATGCTTGATTACCTGGGGAGTATTGTTAACAGTATGGCTAGCCTCGTGTTAGCAAGTTGGCTTGCCTCCCATTCTACCAGGAAGGATTTCCCTTGTGTGTGTGTTTGTTTGTGTGTGCATGAGGGAGACCCAGAAGCGTTTCTGCTCTCGTACTGGGCACAGAGAGAAGTATGAGGATGTAGACACCCGGGGTCCCCTTGCATTTGTCACACTGGAGGAGAACACTGACCCCATAGCCTGTCCCCAGTACTTTCCACTTTGGACCAGTACTATTCCAAAGGAGAAAGCCACAGGTAGCCACATGGGATTGTGAATCAGCCTGCTCTGTTCACAAGACAGTATGTCAGCCCATCAGCACACCTCTCTGGGATCCATAACGCCTCTCACCTAGAAGACTATTTGCAGGCTCTGGAAACTGATCCAGCCTTAGGCTGGCTATGTAGGGCTCTCCCAACCAGCTTGTGCTAGAGGACTTTCCCATGCCTTAGAGCTCTTCAGTTCTGTCCTGAAAACATATCTGTTCCCTGTCCTATTCTCACAGAAGGACATTCTTTGCTGGTTGGTGGTCTAATCTGATATGTATGTCGAGCCCAAGGTACTAGCAGATCCTCATATATTAACGCCCCCCACCCCCGCCAATCTGCTGTGTGTTGTATTTGCATCTTAATGGAAAGACATTACAGACAATGAATTTAGTCCTACAATCATTGGCTTAATTTGGTTGGAGTTTCAGGCATCAAGACAGAACCTCAGAGGGAAAGACACATTTTGAGGCAAATAGGACTTTGACATTATTTAATTAGATCATATAGGCATATGTCAAAGTTAATTTAATTATTTGCTAACTAACCATAGCACAGAAATAAAACGATCTGAGTCCAGTGTGTGAAACACCAGAATTATCCATATTTGGGCATCCGGATGGGAAAATCAGGCCGTCACTTTTTTTCATACTTGAAATTTCTGTGACGTTGGGGTGCCTGGGTGGTTCGGTCACTTAAGCATCTGCCTTCAGCTCAGGTCATGATCCTGGGGTTCTGGGATCAAGCCCTGCATTGGGATCCCTACTCAGTGGGGAGTCTGCTTGTCCCTCTCTCTCTGTCCCTCCCCTGCCCTGTGTGTGTCCACGTGCACACACACACATGCTCCCTCTCTCTCAAATAAATAAATAAAATGTTTAAAAAAACCCTTCTGTGATCAATTTCACCACTAACAATACAATAACAATCTACTTTGCCTGAATGGATTTTATAATGCTTTTTTCCTTTCTTTTTTTCTTTTTTTTTTAATTTTGTTTTGTTTTGTTTTGTTTTGTTTTAACAGAAGAAGGTCCATTTCATTCAAGAGGTACCATAGATTTGACAGGGAGAAGGAGGAGGGATCTAGTAACACTTGAATGTCTTTGTCCTCATTCTGACACAGCTGAGCAGGTCACTCAACAGCATTTTTAAACATCTCTTAGGTTGGGGTAATTCGACAATGACCTGACCACAGGTTGTTTCTAATCAAGCAAAAAAAATTAAGCATACGTATGTGGCAGGCAAAATATGTTCTGATAAATCAAGAAGATAGAATTTCTGAGAAATGTAGGAATGACTTAGTCATCTGGAAAGTTAGCAAAGGTGTCTATAAAATTATATTCTTTTCCAGCAGTTCTGTACATACATTGTAGAAAATTTGGAAAATACAGAGTGGTTCACGGAACAACATGTGAAACAGTAGAAAATCCTGCCCTTAGGAACATGATGAATTCATTCCAGGCAAATAGCAAATGTACTGGGTACTTACATATATGTGTGGGAGGGCATCACGTTTTAGAGAACTGATCCATTACATAGGATGCCATCATGCTTCTTTTCACTTATCATTAAATTATAAACATTTCCCCCCCTACGGTATAACTTTTTCAGAAACACCTGTCTCATACTTTTGCCCACACTGCCTGTTAGCATTACCTAAGCAGATGATGGGAGAAAATCAAGAACAAACCGCATATCAGGTTGGAAAACACCCGCTGTAGTTAAAACCATCCTTATTTAAGAAAGAAATATACTCAAAAACACACACAAACAATATTAAAATAGAAAGCTAGGGGAACTCGAATGGAGTCTACAAAAAAATACCCAGGCAGATAAGATATTGGAATATCACCTAAAACTCAGGAGAAATAGCATCTTTGAATACTATTAAACAGAACCCATAAGAAAGTCTTCCAAGTTTTTAAAATTCTAACAATCACATTGTTTACAGTTGTTGCTTCTGAACTTCTTTAGGAAAAGATTCTTATTTTTCATATAAGGGATTCCATGATAGAAAATTTGATGAAGGGCAGGCTTGGTGCTGGCCAACCACAGGTGGTCAAGAAAAAGTCAGGCTTGGTTTCCGATCAGTAGCTATAATCGTGCGCTCAGTCCGGCACTGTTATTACCGGGAGATTAGAAATTTCCCGCCCTCCTGACTCCTTCCCACCTGGACCTTTCCTAAGCAGTATGCATTTCTGGGGAATGTCCAGATTGAGGATTTCAACCATAATATTTGGAAATGTCCTCCTAAGAGTCCCTCCCAATCTAAAACAAAAAGCAGGAGGATAAGGGAGTAGAAGTCTCCCTGTTGACAAAGTACAAACAGATTGGGATTCGCTTCCTGGTCCTCCCTCAGCTGTCACTGAATGGGCTACAATGTGAATGAATTAATAAAAGCCAAGGTTGTATTATGCCCTTGCTTAACCTGTATCCCATGCAATTGATGATTATTATCTTTGTTGGATTCATAGGCGACCAAGCCTTGTTGGCACAGGTGGGCTGCTTGATCCCAGGGGTCTCCTTCGCAAGCCTGAGCTCTTCTCATGGCAAAAGTCATTTTAGGGCAATTCTCTGAGTTTTACCATTTCATTTCCCTACTGTTTGGGCAGATTAGATTTCAAAACAAATCAAAAACTTGCATAAAGGAAAGTCCCCAAAAGAAATACAATACATTACCTTTGTGTGGTGATCTCTAGAGGGTGGAACAGAGTGATGTATTTTTTATTATTTTATGTATTTGCAACATGGCTATTAATGAACTCATAATGGAAAAAAAAACAATGAGTTTATTGGTTAAAAAAAGGAAGTATAGGTTGGTTAACTTTGTTTCTCGGTCACGCACACATACAGAGCGCACGCGGGAAGAAATGCACATACATGCTAAGGATTTACAGTTCATTTCTTTCCTCTATATTTTAAAAATTTCTTAGACTTTCTGTAATGACCAAAGGATAGTTTTATAAGCTAAGACTATGATAAATACCATTTCTCAATGAAAACAAAACAAAACAACTGCCCATTGTTTTCTCCCACATCCTATCTAGGATACAGCAGAATTGAAAACAATTGAACCAGACAATATCTCCTGCCAGCATTTATAGGATTTCTGTAACCCACAAGTAGGTCTACAGTGCATTAAATAAACAGAGTCATCAGTTTTAGGAACTTTCTACATGCCAGGCGCCGTTGGTCTATACATGACCCTACAGTGTACATGATGCCTTTAAATAATGCAGCAGTCCTAATATGTACACTCAGTTATGTACTTCCAGGTCACAGACGAGGAAACTGAGGCCTTGAGCTGAGGTGTCAACAGCAAGTTTGTAGAGGCTGCTGAGCCCAGGCAGTCTGTCCACAGACCTTGCCCAAACCATAAAGTGACCTTTCCTTAGAGAGCACAATGTCAGCACAGAGCTGACGAGGGCTCCTGGGATCCACCAAAGAGACCTGCTCACAAGCCAGTGCACATTCCTCCCTGGCAACTGCTGGCCCAAAGTGGGTGCCCCGGTGTCCACATGAAACACGAGGCCGTTTGCAAAATCAGGGTTCTTCCACAAATGAGAAGAAGGCTCTGGGTGCAAAGGAAACACAGAGTTCCAGCACGTCGTACACTAGCTTGTGCTCATCCATTATTCCCTTCCGGGGTAGAAACAACAAGAAGAAAAAGTATATACCTGCCCTGTGTGTGTGTGTGTGTGTGTGTGTGTGTGTAATTTGTTTTCTTTTAATTAAAGAACCAAAATTTGACTTAGGGAGGGAATCACTGGTTGAATCACTAGCATCACTTCCTTGAACATCTTGATAACGATTTAGAAAAGGAAAGGGAAACAACAGTCTCACAATGTTCTTTTCCATGGGGGAGAAATATGTTGAGTACAAAAGACCTCCTCACCTTGAATGTGAGAACCTTTCATTTTCTGACGAATCTTCTGTGCTGAAGAGAATTCATAATCTTAACCAGTTATTAATGAATTGAATAGGAAAGATGCATGAGGACGCCAACCTCGGGCACGAGCAACAAAACAAATGCCCTCATGTGCTTCCCTCCAGCCAGGAGTTGCCTCTCCTGGACTTGCTTGGAGCGGGGATGGTAGCTTGCTCACTCAGTTGTCTGTCCATCCATCCATCCATCCATCCATTCATTCATTCATTCAACAAAGACAAGTGACCGCACTCTAAGATGTCCGGTATCCCCTGGAATACATTGGAGAACTAGCTGAAGCTTCAGTCCGCCGGGAGTTTATGTTCTAGTGGCTGAGGCCAGCAAGAAACGCACAAAAGAAATGTGAGATAAATGCAGGTACGAGTTATGCTATGACACCAAATGAGGCAAGTTAAGAAGGGGAAGATGACAGATTTGAGGAAATGCGTTCTGGCAAGTTCATGGGAGAAGAGGTCCCGGATGTGAGAGCTCAGTTCAATGCTCCGAGGCAGAACTGGCTCATGGGGTCACAGGGAATGAGGAGGTAATGACCCACACGATTCCAGCCCAGAGGGTAAGTCTCAGACTGGGGTGGGGCTGGGGACGTCTGTTGTACCCGGATGCCTGGAGACGCTTTCAATTGTCCTTAGTGCCATGACATAGCTTTGGCTCACTCAGGGCAGCACAACCTCTTCATTTCCACTTCGTCTCCTAAAAACGGTGGCAGCAAACTGTGCGGTGACCGTGAGCAGGAGCAGGAAGAATAAAAGTCACAAGCTGAAGGACGGGAAGAAAAGATGCAGCCACAAGGGCTAGGAGGGAGTCAGGAGTCCGGAGGTGACGAGGAACAGCGAGCTGGGCTCCTGTGGAGGGCAGGCACCCCCCCAGCGAGGACAGCACTGAGGTGTCCTGGCAGCACCGTGTGGGGCACTGCACAGAGTGGAAGGAGAGAGAAGTAGAGAAAGTCAAAGGGTACAATTTCGAGTCTTCCTTACACAGTTTGCCCGATACTTTTCAAGCGAAACGTGTTCATTTCTGCTACCAAGATGTCTGGGATTTGGTGGGGTAAAGTTTGGGGGGCGTGAGAAAGCCATTCATATTTTGGGCAAAATTATAGAAGATTCATGCAAAAGAGCATGTGTTTGCACATGACCTCCCTTCACCTTCCCTGCAGTAAACCATTTCAGACGACCCAGGTGTGTGCCCCCCTGCAATCCGCCGGCCCTATTCTTCTTCAGGATTAGAGAGAAGCCAGAAAACACTGGGTGTCTTTTTCTCAGCCCCGGTCTGCTATGCCTTCCCTCCCAACCCGCACCTCCTCCTTCTATGTTCAAGAAGTGGAGGCCTCAGGAGGGAAACCGGCAGAAAAGCCTGCAGGCCGGAGCACTGGCCTCCTCAGCCGCAGGCCGGCAAGTATAGTGAACTCTTGTGCGCGGATTGGCACGGAAACACGCTCCCACGGCTGCGGTCTAGCGCTAATGTATAAAATCTCAGAGATTTTTTTTAATCTGCCTGAAAATTTGGATATTTATGATCATGGCAGTAATAATGGCTCTACTCGTTGTATTTCCCACCAAAAAGCGTGCATCTAATTTGCGACGACATTAAAATGCAGAAGACACTGTGCCCCGCCGAAACGAGACCCCCACTCTCCTCCCTCCCCCTGTAACGGGATAGGTGACTACAGAGCCGACCTCATTCCCGGAGGACATAGTATTAGGTGTGTACGGCTGCAGCTGCCTCGTTTCACAGTTCATTAACAAGACAGTCCGAGAGAAGATTGCACGGTTATTGCTAACTGCACGGACTGTCTACACCGCTGCACAGACACATACATCCCTGCATAAAGAGCACCCAATCTGGGCTCCATCCGAACCAGCCACCCGTCTTACACGCTGATAAATGTCTCTCCACATCACTGGGTAAATTTACATTGTCTAGCGTGAGGGGGAGCGGAGAACCCAGAAATAGAGGAGCCAAAGCTGTAGCTGTTGGGAGCCAGAAAACGGCGGGCAGGATGGGCCTCGGGAGTCCCCACGGTCAGAAGAGGCGGGCCAGGGGCCGTGCAAAGGCCGGAGGCACATCTGGTGCAAGGTTTAATGCCGGCGCTGAATGGTTGGGAAAATACAGTTGATAAGGATCTTAACCGAGGTTTATCGGGCTTCTGTTTGGAATGCAAGGCTTGGGGGGAAGGGTTGGTGGTTTTCCCTTTTTTTTTTTTTTTTTTTTTTTTTTTCCCGGTGTGTTGTGTGTGTGTGTGTGTGTGTGTGTGTGTGTGTGTGTGAAGAAGGGATGCCCGGGACGCGAGGTTAAGCGTGCACCGGGGAGCCGCAGTTCCCCGCCGCGCCCGCCGCGGCTGCCAGGGCTCCCCTGCGCCGCCAGGAATCCCGCCCGAGGCTCCAGGAAGGGCGCTGGTGGGCGTGGCCCCGCGGGCGGCGGCCGCTCCGGCCTCCGCGTTTCTTTTCCCATCAGGGTCTAAATTTGTCTCCATTGTTCCTTTTCATCTTTTTTTTTTTTTTTTTTTTTCTTTTTCCCTCCTCCCTCCTACTAAAAATGGGCCCCGGGCCCGGAGAGGGACAACAATATCTGGACAGAGCGCGCTGCCGGTCGGGGCCGGGGTCATCCGCATTGTCCCCGCTCCGCGCGCCACCGCGACGACCCCCGCGGGAACAAAGAAGTGCGCGCCAGACGCGGGCGCCGCGGTAAACAGGGAACGTGACCCGCGGGGACGCGCCTTCCTGCGGCGCTGGGAACCGGCCGCCCCCACCCCGCCCGCCCGCCCGCCCCGCCAGAAGCCCGAGGCCGGGTCTGGCTCCGGCGCAGGCCTGGGAGCCGCTGCCGACGCCCGGAGCTGCGCGAGCGGAAAGCTAAGGAGCAGTCTCCTTGCGCTGCAGGGGACCCCGCTGGCCTCCGCGTCCGCGCAGCTTACAGTCGACGGGGAGGGACGGACTGAAGAGAGGACAGTCCAGTCCAGTATTTTTCGTTTATGTGCGGTGTTAGACGTACTAAAGCGATGGCACTCAAGTCAGTGACCCAGATGGTACATTTTAATGCCCCAGATCGCTTCTGGGTCGGCCGACGCGCAGTGCCCTCCGGCTGGTTGTGGCTCAGCGGCGGGCTCGGGCGCTCGCGTCCCATCGCTCAGCACCTTCGCCAATAGGAGCACCTCTGATTTTAAGAACCCCGGATTTTAAAAGTGATTTTAAAAAATATCAAACAAACAAAACAACAACAAAAACCAACAAAACAAAAAACAGCAGAGCCACCGAAGTTAACAAGGGTGCCCTGGTTCTTTCTCTAGAGATCCAGAGTCAGAAAATGGACCCACCCTAGAAGCCTTTGTTGGGTGGATTTTATGAGACAGAAAGAATGCAAATATCCACACCCTTGCTCAACCGGACCATATGTCTCCATAGCGTCTTGGGACATAAAGACAGGACAACAGGACTGGGGTGGACGCAGACATACCAGGCCAGGCTCGCCGTGTCCCCATGGCGCCACAGCTGAGCACATCCCAGCCCCCTCTTCCCGTGTTTGCTGATGCTATCACTCCTGAGAGCAAGTTATGCGTGGCAAGCCGCTCCCAAGGAGCTAGTGGAAGGTTGGTAAGTGGAGAACAGCGCTGTGTACCCTCTTCCCCAAAGTGAAAATTGTACAACTTTGACTGTTGTTTTCGCAACCATTCAACTTGCATTGAACTTACCGTGCAATGTTATTTCTGAATGCGCAACAATGAGGTCGGCATCCAACACATGGGGGATTTGAAGAAAGGAACGCGTGTGCAGAAGGTGATGATAAGTGAGAGGCTAAAAGCTACCAAGATGTGCTTTTTCATAATGTTATTATGGCTCATTTCAAAATCCTGTAATCAAGTTTCCAATCTTCGTATCATTAATCACCTTTCCCAGATACCGCGGAAGTAAAATACTTTACAATAATGGCTCTGGGTCGTTTTGCATCCACTCATCTCATGTGCCTGGGATAATATTATTTCCCTTTGATTTTTGCAGAGGTATGTGGGAGCTGTCATCGTTAGGCATTTGGAAAGCAATTTGCAGCCCCTTGACAGTTGGTCTGTCTTTGAGCTCTGGAGGGGTGCACAGAGCAACACTGATCCATGAGGCCCAAGGCAAGCACAGGACATGCTTCCAAAATACATCAAAGTACACATTAAGGCCATTTTATGTAGGTGTTGAAAGTCAAGAGATAATGTCAAAAAACAAATTTTACTGGTATCCTAAAATCAGAAATAAGTGGTTTAGTGGAATTCAGGTTTGGGGAAATCGTACATCAGCCCCCAGAGGGCTCAGATAGAGTTGTTTCTTCCTTCTTCCACCAAATTCATCCCAGGACTCAGTGCTGGAGATTTAAGAGGCAAGGACAAATAGAAAAGTCAACCCCCAAACACTAGGATTTAATATACACTAAAATGCACCTGATCTCAGGGTAAGAAGAGACTTTCTTACAATAAAACCGTGAGAGAAACAATCAAAGAAAAAAAAACAGTTTTTACTTTATCTGATGCTTGCAGCATACTAGAAACTGCTGTATGCTTCACAAATACCGACTGACCTAATCTCCCTAACCAATGTATGAGATATATTCTAAATGAACCCCGCTTTGCAGCAGAGAAAACAGGGACCATGAGAGAGGACACAACTTGCACAAGATGCCATCGTGTGTGAAGCACAGGGAGGAATCTGACCCAGGTCATTTGATGGCTGACCATATACTGCAGGCTCCGTAGAATGCATGCCTGGACTTTATTTAAAAAAATGTAAATATCTGTAAAAAATATTTTAATGTAAACAAAAAAAAAAATAAGAGAGCCACTTGATACCCAGAGGGTCTAGAGCCGTGGACCTCTACTCTGGGAGCAGAACCACCAGGGAAGTTTAAAAGATGCCAAAGCTAGTAACCCAACCCAGGCCAATTAAAGTAGAATCACTGGGGAGGAGTCTGGCCGTTGGTGCATTTATCAAAGCACCGCAGACGATTCTAATGTGCAGCCAAGGCTGAGGATGACTGAGAGATAAGGGGGATTTATATCATCATTTTAACTTAAAAAAATAAAGAAGAACAATGAACATCAATAGATGAATCACAGAAAAATTTCAAGTGGATGATGGCAAGTGATTACTCTCATCACTGGTAAGCAGAGATACATAGCTTCAAACAATGGGACATCATTTCATTCCTATCAAATTAACAAAAGGTTTTTAAAAATTTTTTGACAATGATAATGGTGATGATGGTATCCTTTTTTAGCAAAAGAATCATATTAGGTCTATAATTTGGTACATGCTTCCTAGAAGTATGTAATGAATATGGATTAAAGCACTAAAATTGATCCCACTTCTCAGAATCTATCTTAAGAAAATAGAGATGGGCACATTCAGTCATGACACCGTGTCTGTAACATTGTTTACTGTGGCAAAAATGGAAACATTGTTCATGGCAAACATCAGGAAAAGATAAATACATTAGTGGTACATTGGTAAGGTGAACTATAGCACTGAGGCCTTTCAATGTATAGGAGATATGCCTATAAAAGGATATTATGTGGGGGAAAAAAGAGATATAAAACTAGACAGTATAGATTTTCCATGCTGTATGTGCGTAAGTTACTAGAAAGCAATAAGAGAAACACACACCATAGTTATCCCCGGGTTAACATTGTTTCTTATAATCCCTGTAAATTACAATGGGTGACCACCCATGTGGGAAGGCAGCAAAGTCATTCAGACACTATCTGATCATTCTGCTGAGAGTCTATGCCGTTCTGAGATCCGTGGAGTGCTGCTCCCAAATCTAAGGACCTGACTTATATAAGAGGCAGACATGCAGAGCCAGTGGTCACCATGCCAGGACTCTGGGCTAAACACTCTTCGGCTGTCCGTTAAGCTTACAGGCCACTTGCAGCCACCTGTTTACTGGTGTCATGTTATACTAAAGGACAAGCAAATCCATGCAGGTATTTTCAGAAGTCTAGAAGCAGAATCTGTGTTATTAGACCCCATTAAACAACTTTTAACATTTTAATGCAAGCTATAAATGTAAGCCAATTACCATATATGAATCAACGTTGCATTTCCAAGCTGCGGATTAATTCCATTCATAGGTGAAAGTGTGAAAATTCTGAGTTTTCATCATACATGAAACCTTTGGGGGCATGTTGCCCATCTAGAAGACTCCTGCGTGTGGGGATCAGCTCATTCTCATAAACTCTGCACACTGACTGTTTCAGTGTCCCCCTGTGCCAACTTCCAGAAGAGCTCAGCTGTAAACAAGCAAAGAGAAGGAGAATTTTTCTGAGTTTAAAAGACATAAGGAAATACTGTGTAGGTGTGTCTGTGTATATATATATATACGTTATATATGTGTATAATTCTCATATTTTTTGCTGAAATCCATCATTTAAAGACACTTCCTTCCTGAAGTGCCATTTCCTCCCTGAACTTGTTCGGTCAGTAATAATGTCCCATCAGGATTAACTAGACACCACCACGCAATTCAGGAGATGGGATCTAGATCAAATGACTTTCACAGCAAGAACCAAACCATCCTCTCTTCAGCAAGAAGATAGACCAAAGGAAGCTCAGAGCAAGAGTTAGACTGAGATTCTGTCTCTCATGTTTCTCCCATGCTAACAAGCGTCACAATGAGAGGCAGCTAACAGCCATCATGATTAAGAGCCCGGGGGCAGCAAGCGCCAGGACCATCCCGCGCCCTGATAGTAACACACCTGTGGTCTGATGACCTTGGCCGAACTGGGGTTCATCGGTACAGCTTGCTGTGAGGACACTGGAAGCTTTGTCGATCCTGGCTGTGTCCTGGCCCCTGCTCCCCTGCATGTTGTTCGGTGCCCACAAAGCTGAAAGGACCTGCGAGTCAATGTAGAAATGTCTTGGTGGGCAGGAGATCTGAGGATGTAAGAGAAACAAAGTCGCCCATCCTCACTGGAGGTCGTTGCTTTTCCTACTTCAGGAAATGAGCAAAAAGGAGGCTGAGCCCATCTCCCCCGAGCAGTGGGGTAATGGGTTGCGGACGTGTTGTGCTACAGGGAAACACACAATGCTGCCCAGCTGTGGGAGGCCCAGAATGTCAGCCGAGGAGAAGCATGGCAGAGTGCAATCCGGAGGCTGGCTCTTGGCTTCAAGACGGGATGTGTGTGACTTGTAAGTGGCCTTCAGAGTTGGGCGTAAATCGGTGTGAACACGCCTTACGGGATCAAATCCCCACCTTGTCAAGTAACCTGTGATGCACCGGTGGGCTTCTCTGTGCTCGGAAATGAGAGCTGAGTTCGGGAAGAGGCCAGAGGAAGAGAAAACCACGTCCCACCCTCGGGGAGCCTTGTTCCCTTCAGGCTCAAAGGAAAAGCCGTGCTCCCCTTCGCCACCTCAGGACTGACCGCACGCCCAGCGCACTCCACACATCCCAGCCCAGCCGGGCTTGCTCCCTCTCGGCCTCTGCCTTTGTGAGCATCCAGCCTCTCCGTCTCTACCCCATCTGGGTCCCCTGTGGAATCAGGGCGCGTCCTCAAGCTGCTTCCTTTACAGTTAAAATCTTTCCTTCAAACTCACCACCGTTCTTTCTCCCACCCTGCCACTCCTCTCCTTCCCAGCCAAGCCTCCCCAAAAATACTTGACCCCTGCCTCGGCTCTCGCATTCTGCCTGCGAACCTCAATTCATCTTCTGTCCCCACCAATCCGCCACATCCGTTCTCGCAAGGCAGCTTGCTGGCTGTCACCTGAATGGACTCTACTGTCTGCACTCAGCACCGTACTTAGTAAGGAGATGGCTCATGTCCTGAGTGCAGGCTGTCCTCTCTAGCCTCGAGGCCACGAGAGCTACCTAACTGGGTCACTTGGCTAATTTCATACTTTCGTAATCCGTCCCCCTGGCTTCTGCTGAACCATCTTCCCAAACCCCAACCCGGTCATCAAAGTCTTTCAGTGAGCTCTCACCGTCAGAGATAACATAAAATGTTGTGGGTGCACATCTGGGCTCCTGGCTGGCTCGGTCAGATGAACTTCTGTCCAACTCATGGTTTCCATCCAGGTCAGGACCTGGGGGTCCTGGGATCAAGGCCCATGTGAGGCTCTACGCTCAGTACAGTCTGTGGGGGATTCTCTTTCTCCCTCTCCCCTTCCCCACCCCACCCCCAAATAAATAAATGCAATAAAATATTATTGGTGGTGCACATCCACTCAGTGCAGTGAGGGCTGCATTGTGCTAGCTATTTTTTTTTTTAAGAAGATGTGGCTTTTTTTTGTTTTTGTTTTTGGAGAGAGAGAGAGAGAAAGGGAGCAAGCAAAGCAGGATGAGGTGATGGGGGTGGGGGGTGGGGGAGCAGGCTTCCTACTGAGTGAGAAGCCAGACACCGGGCTCAATCCCAGCTTTCTGAGATCATGACCTGAGCTGAAGACAGACACTTAACCGGCTGAGCCACCCAGGGGCCCCTGTGTTGTGACAGGTGTTGTGTGGGAGCCTGGGCACAAAGAGATAAACAGACATAACCTTTGCCCTGTGGAGCTCATAGTCAGAGACAAGGGAACAGCAAGTAAAGTGATGCACGGTCCGGTTTCCCACTGCCGTGAGGGTTACCAAGGGAACGAATCCTATTACAGAAACTAAAAAGATGGGGGAAATATCTTGGATAGAGAGGTGTGGAAAATTCTCTCTGAAAAGGTAGCATTAAGGCAAAGCAGAGTTAAGATCAATTGCAGATTCAGGGATCCCATGATCCAGGAGCATCTAAGGCCCAGGTTCAGGACAGCGCTGGTCATGCCTAAGGAAGGCCAAGAGGGTTGGGGTGCCTGGGTAGCTCGGTTGGTTAAACATCCAATTTTCGGCTCAAGTCATGATCTCAGGGTGTGAGATGGAGCCCTGAGATGGGCTCCGTGCTGAGCATGGATTCTGCTTGGGATTCTCTCTCCTTCTCCTTCTGCCCCTCCCCCACTGCTCCCTGTCTCAAAATTTTTTTAAAAACAAAAAGTAAAGAGAAGATCAGGAAGGTCAAGCTGACTGGACAGAAAGAAGAAAAGAGGCAAGAAAGAAAGCTGGTAAAATAGGCAGGGGCAAAGCCTATGCTAGATCAGGGAAT
The DNA here is from genome assembly GCF_030435805.1 of Mustela lutreola. NCBI lineage: Eukaryota > Metazoa > Chordata > Mammalia > Carnivora > Mustelidae > Mustela > Mustela lutreola. The sequence goes on from NC_081302.1 coordinate 5,351,583, forward strand.
TTGGATTTCATTATAAGTGAGATGGAAAGCTTTTGAAGCATACTAAGCAAGGGAGACACAGTCTAATTTTGCTTCTGAAACAAAATTCTGGCTGCATAGTGACAAATGAAATGTGGAGCGGAGAGGAAGTTCACTAAAAATTATTGCGATTGTCCAGGCCAGGGACAATGGCCTGAACTCTGAAGGTGGCGGCAGACGTGTAAGGAAACATGCAGATGCAGGGGGTTGGGGCTGACGGTCCGAGCCCAAGGGAGAGGGAACGCCAGAGTTGCTCAGCCTAGCGGCCCGGAGGGTGGGGTGTCATCACGCAGATGGGGAAGATGGAGATGAACAGATTTGGAGGAGAATGAGGAGTTCAGCCTCAGCTATGTTAACTTCGAGATGTGTAGTTAGAGACGTGCTGTAGATAATTAGAAGTATGAGTCAGAGGAACTCTCTGGCTGGATATGTAAGTCATCTATACAGGAACTGTATTTATAGCCACGGGGATGGATGAAATCATCCAGCAAGAGGAAGAAAGTGAGAAGAGTGTGCAGAACAGAGAAACTCCCAATATTCAAGGTGCCGCAGAGGAAGGGGAACCCAAAAAAGGAGAAAAGAAGGTGACAACGAGAGAAGAAAATAGGAGAAGGGGGCACAGGAGAGGCCAAATGAAGAAAATGTTTCAAGAAATATATCTCTAAGACGAGGGTTGAAAAATAATCATTGAGATGGGAAGAGAGGTGACGGGTAAAAGACCTCTGGAAGCGCACAGCTGAGGGAGCAGGTGATTCAGGGGGGCAGAGCCACAGCCGGCGACTTACATGGGAAACATAGAGACTTCACAATTAATCAAAGACATAAACACCGATGAGAAGCATTTTTGCCAAAACACGAATAAATCGGTGTTTTAAGTTATAATACTAAGACAGATACCATCTGATATAACTCGTATGTGGAATTTAAGAAACAAAGAACAAGATGGGGCACCTGGGTGGCTCAGAGGGTTAAAGCCTCTGCCTTCGGCTCGGGTCATGATCCCAGGGTCCTGGGATCGAGCCCCGCGTCGGGCTCTCCGCTCAGCGGGGAGCCTGCTTCCTCCTCTCTCTCTGCTTACTTGTAATCTCTGTCTGTCAAATAAATAAATAAAAATCTTTAAAAAAAAAAAAAAAAAGAAAGAAAGAAACAAAGAACAAGAATAGACTAACAGAGGCATCTGGGTGGCTCAGTCGGTTAAGCCTCTGCCTTCAGCTCAGGCCACGATCCCGGGGAACCTGAATAGGGCTTCCCGCTCGGCGGGAGTCTGCTTCTCCTTCTCCCTCTGCCCCCTCACTGCTCGCTCATTCTCTCTCCCTCTCTCTCAAATAAATAAATAAGATCTTTACAAAAAAATAGAAGAAGAAACCGACCCTTAAACACAGAAAACAAACTGGTGGTCGCCAGAGGGAAGTGGGGCAGGGGTGTGTGAGCTAAGGGATGGAGGTCAGGGGCGCCCTTACTGTACCGAGTGCGGTTAGAACTGTCCGATCACTGCATTGTACACCTGAAACTGACACAATGCTGCATGTTCGTTACAGTTCAATAAAAAGAAGTTTTTATAGTAACACAGTGTCAAGCACCGTGTAACAAGGTTGGTATTCTATGTATTGTTCCTGATATTATACATGGAAGGAACCCTTTAAAAGAAAGACAATTTGACAGTGTATGTATCAAGAACTTTGTCCCGGGAGTTGCACTTACAGGAATCTGGCTTCAAAAATTAACCTAAAATATTTGCACACCCCGGGTTGTTGACTGCAGTATTAGTCGTAATCCTAAAAGACAGGGAAAAAATTAAATAACCCCAAAGAGTGAAATAGTCAGATAAATTACAGTGTATTTACTTGAAGAAATACGATACAGAGTAGGATGTAAAACATGTTTATGGTATAGACGGAAGTAATTAACAGAGAAAAATATAGTCAAGCTCTGAGGACAATGTAAAAGTTCACCTGCACTGAAGAATAAGGGCCTGGAAAGAAAGGCACCTGGAGAATTAGGAATAGTTTTTAAGTCAGGTGGAATCATAACTGATTATTCCCTCTATTTTCTTTATCAGCTGTAATGTGGTCTGTATCCGTTTCATACTAAAGAAGATCTTATTAAATATTTTGGGCAGTATTATTCTCTTTGGGCCATATGGACAACAATTCTCTCATAAATACAATTTTGAATAAAAAGGGGAATATTAATATTTATGATCTTTATATCATGGTTTTGAGTTCCTTTTTTTTTTTTAATGAATGCAAGACTACGTGTGCTGACATATTTATCTTGGCATCCGGGTTCCTTGGTTTATCCCATTTATAAACATGTACCTTAGTGAGTTGTTGTAAATGTGCTCTGAATCTTGCTTGGCTAACAGTTGACAATCTCTTGAAAGATCTTTATTTCCAGGATTTTTTCCTTTCCTACTTGGCCAAGTCACCAGGGACTGGGGCAGCTGCCTACTCCGTGAAGCTCCTCAGCTCTTTGAAAATCAAGACCCGATTCTCTGGGACATAAGCAGGGTCCCTACTAAGCTAATATTTTCAGAATGCAGAGACCAAGAGCCTGTCAGCCCCTACCTGAAACCTCTCTCCCAGAGCAAGGATTGAGGTGAGAGATGGGTGGTTTTTCCAGTTTCTATGAAGGATCGGGCTGGGGAAGCAGGGAGGGGCTTTCTCTAACTTCAATTCCAAAGGCCATGTGGCAAGTTCTGGTGAAGCTTTGCTGAAAGTCCATCCAATGATTGATTAAAAGAAAAAAAAAATAAGAGAAAAAAAGAAAAATAAAGAGAAAGGATGAAGAAGGTGGAAGAAAAATTAAAATACCTTTAAACAATGACTGCAAATTATCCAAATCAATCCCCACGTTTAATTTTGGAGGGAAAAAATGTAATAATGTCAAATAAATTTATCCTCATTTCTCTCGACAGGAAACTGGAGGGGAGAAGGTGGGGAGGAGCCAGAGACTCAGTCCAGCACAGGAGAGAAACTGAGGCACAAGAGAAAAAATGAGGTATGGCTCAGGGACCTTGTGGAGAGCAGAAAGGAAATTGTAACCTTCGAGTCTGGTCTCCAATGAGAATAACAGGTTTCTTCTACATTCTAGTTAAGATGCAACATATGATTGAAAAGCTTTATGTATAACTCTTTTCTAACCACAAAACACTATAATGCAGTTTTAAAAACATGTTTTCTCCAAGGTGAAGGCTGACTGGCTCACTGAAGAGAGCCCTCCCCTCCCTGCCAAAATCTGATTGAAGCTAAAAATGACATAAATCACATAGAACTATAATTTGCAAATTCATTGTGTGAAGTAATTAATCAAAGCATGGCTGAGTTCTAGGAGTTGGGACTTTGATCTGACAAGTGGAAGAAATATAGTGAAACTAGTCGGAATCAGGCTGTAACGTTAGGACTTAAATGGCTTTCCATGCTAGTCACAAGTTTAATTACTTCTTTTTTTTTCCCACTGACAGTCCCAAATTAAAATAAATGGACCACATCGAGACAAATCTCGGATGCATGTAGTGCTTAAGAATATATTGTTCCTGATACAGGAATAGCTTGAAAGCCATGAATAAGTTTGCTCCTCCCGTTCCCTAAGTGGTGAAGGAGTGGGCCATGGGGGAAAGCCACCAGCTCATCCAGAACCAACGTCCACAGACTGCTCAGGGAAGCTGGGAGTTCTGCTTGTTGTACACTCGGGATGCATGCTGTTGTGAAGGTTTTAAAAGAAAAGACAGCCAGGGGGGAAGTGGAATAGACAAATGCCCTGTGGTCACTCAGTGTACCGGGCCAATTCCTTTCTAAGTGCAGGTAAATTGTCCTATATTTAGTGACAGCAATCGACTCTATTACGAATTCATGAGGGGTCGGAAGCTTGATTGGAGATTGTCTGCCCACACAGTTGCCATGATAAAAAAAAAAAAAAAAAAAAAAAAAAAAAAAGACTACTCATAACTTGAAGCAAGGAGCTATCGGAAGACATCAGGAGGGGGAGTTCTAGAGGCTTTGCACTGGCTACACCATTTCCAGGAGTCGCTTTGAGGGTTTCCCTTCCGGCTCCTCCTCGCCCTCTGGTGAACTCCTGGTCAGCGTTCTCACTTTGCCAGACTCCATCACGCAGAGTTCTCATGTCACCCGACCTTCTTGTTTTTAAATTCCCGGTTTCCTAGTATTTTCCCAAGACACATTGTATCTCATTAGAATGACCTGGAAAGTCGCCGTGGTCTAAGGCAGCAGTAAACAGGAAGAGAGCTGCCCCCTCAGAACCGGGGCCTGCTGCCCTCATGCTATTCAGGCTTGGGAAGCAGAGATAAGCCAGCGCACAGCAACAGTCATGAGTATGTGACACTTTGACCAACTCAGTGAAGGGGCTCAGCAAACATTTCAAACAGGCTTCATCCCAGAGATGACGTTCTTCCAGCCGATGTCATGTTTTCACAAGTAAACCATGTGTGTGTCTGTGTACACGGTTGTGTAATCTTATGTCCATCATGCACACCAACACTGGACAGCACAGCCAGAACTCGTGTAATCTTAGGTCTGTCATGCACACCAACACTGGACAGCACAGCTGGAACCCGTGTAATCTCGCGTCCATCATGCACACCAACTGAACGGCCCCACCAGAACTCGGCACCTCTCTCTCCAGTCTACCACAAAGCCTGTTTCCAGCTTTTTAGTTTTCCACACACTTCCACTGACCCAGCGTCTCAGTAGTCCGCCACCCCTCCTCCTTCACAGAGTGCATAGGTGGGTGGGGAGAGCAGCTCTCCTCAGCTTCTCACCACTAAGCCAGACAACTGAAGTATAAGTGCACCTGTCTCCCAAAAATCTCACGGGCTCCAATCCTCCAGACTTTGTTCTTTCCTGTGTCTTCAAAGCCTTGCCTCATTCAACCAGTTACTGAAGGCCTTTCCCTTCACCAGACACTGGCTAAGCACCTTTGGTCATCTCTGTGAAAATATAATGATGGAAAGGCTCCACTCCCTCTAGACTACACCTCCTGGCACTACACCAAAGCTGAATCTCAGCCCCAGGGTGACCCCCTCCCCACATAACCCTACCCTCTCCCTGCCATATCAACACGGCTGCTTATGCTGTTCCTTCAGACCCCAGTGTTCAACCAGTTCCATGCCAGCTAGTTTTTTTTTTTTTTTTAATGTAAATAAAGAGAGGAAGGTAAGGAGACCCAATGTCAAGATCTTCTCCTCCTCTAGCAAACCCCTATTTCTCATACACAAGCTTTCTGGGAGTGTGGTCTCTATGTTTCTAGTCCTCACCTTCCATCTGGTCTTCAGTCTACTAAAATCTGCCTTTTACCTGGTTTCTTTGCTGAAATCACTGTCATAAAAATCTGTTTTGTTCTTTGTCACCACTGGTGTGCTGTGGTGTGGTGGGCCACTCCCTCTTCTCTGGGTTTCCATGCCCATCCCCCCCCAAAATGCCCCTAGTTTCCCTTCTATCTCTCCAACTGCTCCTTCTAAGCACACCTCGGCCAGCCCCTTGAATAGTGAAGTATTTCCAGTTACTGTCTTAAAGTGTTTTCTCTTTTCACTCTCATACTCTCACTGTTTGGTCCCATTCATTCCAAAATTTCAATTACTGTATCTCTCTCAATGACGATCCGGCTGAAGAGCTCCTGAACTTCAAACCTACAGGCCCAAATGCCCAATGGACAGCTCTACTTGGATGGCCAACCAGCTCTCACGATCAACGAATCTCAATATGAAACTTTCATAGCTCAGCAAGGGATATAACTAGGAACTCAGTTGCCCTTGCCAGCAACTAGGGCAGGCTCCCTATTTCGACATTCTTTTCCATTCCCCTCCAAACTAACTGACAAGTCACCTCCATTCCGTTTGCTAAGTGGCTCTCAGCTCTGGCCGGTGGTATGCTTACGCTCACTACCATCTCTCCAGAATTCTGAGTGTCCTGCTTTTCCAATCTCTCTTCTTGTCCATTTCTATTCCACTTTCCAGAATTATCTTTCCAAAGCGTAAGTATGACTTTGCCCTCTGCTGCTTAAAATCCCTTTGCTTCTCCTTGTTGCCCAAATACACAATCTAAAACTCTTTACAGTGGCTTCTATGGCCCTGCCTAACCTAACGTCTGTTTTCTCTGTCCTCATCTCTCAGTATCGCCTCTGTACACTAACTTCCTCTGGCTTCTGGAGCATATCTTACCTCTACTGTCCCACATACCGTTCCATCTGCCTAGGATGTCAGCTGTCTGATCCTCTACCCAACCACTCTGTAGCTCTAACCCCGGCCCTTCAAAGTTGGACCTGGCCATCACTTCCACTGGAGAGCTTTCACTGATCCCCAGCATCCTAACACCTCCAGGTCTGGGATAGGTACTAAAGAAATTAAGGAAAATTACTGAGTTGCATAAGTTATGAATTCAAAGAAGTGTCTAGCTTTGATAATGTGAGAGGCAGGTCTACATTTTCCCCATGTTTCAGCAATGCTTATCTCTGGCATGGACTTCATTCTTGTGTTAGCTTGCTTTGGGAGGCTGGAATAATGCCAAGGCTGCATCGTCACTGGCTGCTGTCCCAAGGAATTAATAACAAGAGTAGAAGAATGGAAAATCAGGAAGGCGGGGAAGTAAGTAAAAAACAAAAAACCAAACAAACAAAAAAACAAAACACAAAACTGTAGTGGTCCAGGAAAGCATCTTTTAAGCTTAGTAGAGGATAACAAAATATATTATACATGAAGTCCTAGATCTTTTCTTTTTTTTTTCTTTTAAATTAAGGATTTTATTTATTTATTTGACAGAGAGAGCACACAAGTAGTGGGAAAGGTCAGAGGCAGAGGGAGAAACAAGCAGGTTCCTTGCTGAGCAGGGAGCCTGGTGGATGTGGGGCTCGATCCCAGGATGCTGGGATCATGACCTGAGCCAAAGGTAAATGCTTAACTGATTAAGCCATCCTAGATAATTCTTTTTTTTTTTTTTAATTTTTAAAATTTTTTATAAACATATAATATATTTTTATTCCCAGGGGTACAGGTCTGTGAATCTCCAGGTTTACACACTTCACAGCACTCACCATAGCATATACCCTCCCCAATGTCCATAACCCCACCACCCTCTTCCGACCTCCCTCCCCCCAGGAACCCTCAGTTTGTTTTGTGAGATTAAGAGTCTCTTATGGTTTTTCTCCCTTCTGATACCATCTTGTTTCATTTATTCTTTTCTTACCCCCCAAACCCTCCATGTTGCATCTCAGGGAGATCATATGATAATTATCTTTCTCTGATTGATTTATTTCACTAAGAGTAATATCCTCTAGTTCCATCCACATCATTGCAAATAGCAAGGTTTCATTTCTTTTGATGGCTGAATAGTATTCCATTGTGTATATATACCACTTCTTCTTTATCTATTCATCTGTTGATGGACATCTAGGTTCTTTCCATAGTTTGGCTATTGTGGACATTACTACTATAAACATTTGGGTGCATGTTCTCCTTCGGAGCACTACATTTGTATCTTTAGGGTAAATATCCAGTAGTGCAATTGCTGGGTCAGAGGGTAGCTCTATTTTCAACTTTTTGAGGAAACTCCATGCTGTTTTCCAGAGTGGCTGCACCAGCTTGCATTCCCACCAACAATACAGGAGGGTTCCCCTTTCTCCGCATCCTCGCCAGCATCTGTCATTTCCTGACTTGTTAATTTTAGCCATTCTTACTGGTATAAGGTGGAATCTCACTGTGGTTTGATTTGTATTTCCCTGATGCCAATCAATGTGGAGCATTTTTTCATGTGTCTGTTGGCCATCTGGATGTCTTCTTTGCAGAAATGTCTGTTCATGTCCTCTGCCCATTTCTTGATTGGATTATTTGTTCTTTGGATGTTGAGTTTGATAAGCTCTTTATAGATTTTGGATACTAGCCCTTTATCTGATATGTTGCTTGCAAATATCTTCTCCCATTCTGTTAGTTGTCTTTTGGTTTTGTTAACTGTTTCCTTTGCTGTGCAAAAGCTTTTGATCTTGATGAGATCTCAGTAGTTCATTTTTGCCCTGGTTTCCCTTGCCTTTGGCAATGTTCCTAGGAAGAAGTTGCTGTGGCTGAGGTCGAAGAGGTTGCTGCCTGTGTTCGCCTCAAGGATTGATGGATTCCTTTCTCACATTGAGGTCATTCATCCATATTGAGTCTGTTTTCATGTGTGGTATAAGGAAATGGTCCAATTTCATTTTTCTGCATGTGGCTGTCCAATTTTCCCAACACCATTTATTGAAGAGGCTGTCTTTTTTCCATTGGGCATTCTTTCCTGGTTTGTCAAAGAATAGTTGACCATAGAGTTGAGGTTCTATTTCTGGGCTTTCCATTCTGTTCCATTGATCTATGTGTCTGTTTTTGTGCCAGTACCATCATCCTAGATAATTCTTTAAGCCATCTCTCATCACAGCCCAAAATGACCATTCTTTTCTATCATGAGATGATTTCAGGAGTTACTGTGGATGGGGTGACAAGCACTGGGAATACACAATTAAATAAGACATGATTTGTCTTCTGAATCTGGACAGACTGTAGGTTAGTGAGCAGAGATGATACCAAGGTCCAGCTGTTACAACGAAGGAATGCTAGATGATACGAAGTCCACGGAAGGAGTGGAATCCATCTTTGTGGGTAGAGTCATGGTTGGAACCGTGCACAGAGGGCCATTTACACTTGTTTCAGGGTTTGGGGTTTATCCAAAACAAGGCAATGAAGAAATTTAGGACCAGAAGACAGACAAATCAACTGAGATAAGAAAGGGGTAGGACTGCCATGGCTTCAGCCAAGGCTGGCAAGCATAGGAATGGGGATGAAAGGAGAGACTAGAAAGCTCCTAGAAGAGTATAGAGGGTTTTGGGGTGATTTAAAAGTGGATAAAGAAGGAGAGAAAAGAATTAAGAATTATTCTCAAGTGATTCTGTAGAGTTATTTACTGAGCTCAGGAAGACCGTGTGGGGCAAGTTGCCTATAGTACTTATGGTATGACCAACAATCATGGCCCTTGACATATTGCTTCCAAAAAGAAATAATAAAGGAATCAGCTTCCCTTACACTGGAAAATACATCCTAATAGTGATGGTGACATCTGTGTTATACTCGTATGAGTCTACTAAGGAGGACAATTAGGAGAACAAAGACCACCAAAGAAGCTACAAGGATCCTAACTTGAGAATTCTCCAAGTGGGATTGGAATAACCATGTGTGTTGAAGGGCGAGGCAGAGTTCTGTCTAACCACTAGACAATTGTATGTATGTATGGTTTTTTTTTTAAGATTTATTTATTTATTTGAGAGTGAGAGAGAGCATGAACAGGAGGGGCAAAGGGCGAGGGAGAGACAACCTCAAGCAGACTCCATGCAGAGCCAGATGCAGGGATCAGCCTCATGACCTTGGGATCATGACTTGAGCCGAAACCAAGAGTGGGTCGTTCAAGTGAATGAGCCCCCCAGGGACCCACAAGCCACGGTTTTTAAAATTGTTTTTCTAGACTGTTTGACTCAACATCTTACAATCACATTGGATGGCAGAGATGCTTGAAGTGTTCTTTTGATTGCTGAAGTGTTTAATTTTTATCCTAATTCTATCCAGAATAATTTTCTTCATATCCAGAATCCTCTTCTTAGGAACTGAAACTCTGAATTTAGCAATTTTGCATTACTGGGTAGCACATTAATGAAGAAAAGTGAAAACTATAAATAGCCTTGATGATGACACCTTATCAGATCAAATACCACAATGAATGCTTTTCATTTAAGCATTTTGAATTATTTCTTTAAAAAAATTCTCAGAATCCTGAAAATCAGGATAAAACTTTCCTTTATAAAATGCCCAGAAAACTGCCTGTGTTTTAAGAAACCAAAGAGCAGTGAGCTCAACAAGAAAGCTCAACTAGAAACTAGAGAAAGATGTTAGTCTGCAAACTAAAAGAAGGAGAAAGTAAGAAGTATCATTTAACGGTAACTAAGTTCTGTGTCTCTCTAACCTAGTTGAATCACTATTCCCTCTTCTCTTCAAAAGAGAAGCTACTTAGGAAAAAGTTCTTCGTGGTAGCTGGACTATTTTCAGTCAGGCTGCCAGTTAGGTATAAATGAAAAATGTATTTGTTCAAGTTCTATAAATTGGGGGAAGACACTGGGGGATGGGACCGATAACCTGACCAGAGAGAATAAATGGGGATCAGAGAGAAGCTCTGAAATTTACCAACAGACTATTTGTCTTGTCGCTTTATTATCTCCATATGGAGCTATTAAAATAGAACAACACAGAAACAGTACATTAAGCTATAGCCTGAGTTCAGTCTTCAATTATGTGCTTTTTGATTACACAGAAAACTGTATTCAAATTACCCCTCAACCCACATTTTATTATCTGAGTTGAGGATGTCTGGATAGAAATCAGAAACTTTATTGGAGTGACCATTGACTCTGGAAAGCTTTGCTGAGCATGCTCAGCCTTAGTCCAGCGCGCCCATCTGGTTTTGCCCTGTGCAAATGTATAATGCAAAAGCTTTTAAGTGGGTGGAAAACAATGTGATAGATGTCTTATTTTCCTCCATAGTTAGAAACAAAGCTTTGTGACACATTTACTAAAAAGGGTAGTTTATCTGAATGTGTATACATGTGTGTTTGGGATTAAATAAAGGCTGAAAAGAATAAAATAGAGTGTCTTCTAAACATTGTAATGACGGGGACAGCGGATCATGTCAATTACAATGACATTGTTTTTAAATCTTCTCTAGGGTCTCAAAATAGTTCATTAAAAGAGAATGCCTCGTGCAACTGGGTGAGTGAGTCGGAAGGTTAACAGAAGAACCGCAAATGACCAATCCGATCTTTCTCTCTGAATTAACTGGATTCTGAACTGAATTGATCCGCTGACTCGTCTTTACAGGAAGGCAGCCAGAGTCAGCTTTGCGGTTCTGAGAGCCTCGTACAGCCCATCTATTTGTGTCCTGTGTAAGGACCGCACAGGCACTCCCAGCACAAATTGATAGCAATATCTAACATACATTTCGAGACATTTTCCTTTCTAATTTATTTTGTGTAATTCTGTTTTATTCCAGAACCATTCTCCTTTCTCTTTCCACCTCTATTCTGAAAAAGTAAAAATACCTCTCAGAAACCTGGAAACGCATTACGTTTCAACACATAGTTAGGAATTTCACATTGGAGATAAAAAAGACTTTGGGAGCAAAGCAAGGGCATTTTAGGAAGTTAGGACATCATCAATTTTAAGTAGAAGTAAAAAACACATTTTCCCAAAAAGAAGCTACATACACATGTGGCAGTCTCAGAACAAAAGACAGAGGGAGTCTTTTTAGGGTTGAGATTTCAGACTCGGGGAATGAAGGCTCTCTCTCTAGTCAGACATAATAGGGAGCAGGAGTCGAGAGGAGCGTCATCAAACTGGAGCACAAAAATTGGTTGGAGGGCTTGTGAAAACAGATTTCTGGGCAGTATCCCCCGGGGATTCTGGCGCAGTTGGTCTGGGGTGAGACCTAGCACTGCACTTCTGAGCCTAGTGATGACGCTGATGAAGCTGGTTTCACGACGGAAGAACTTACCGGCATCTGGGCTGCCGCCGGCCAGCCTCCTCCAGCGGGACAGGTCCCTTAGTCAGTCTCTCTAACCAAGTGACATCTGGAAGGAGCAAATTTGATTTGTCCTTTTCTCCCCGCCTTCTTGGTGACCTCCAAAGGACTAGATCAGGGTTCCTCGCCAAACCCCGTCTAACTATACACCTTCTAAATACTTTTCCTTTTTAATTAAGTTTTTTGTTTTAACTTCGACACAGTTAACATACAGTGCTCTAATAGTTTCGCTTGTTCAATATAGTGATTCAACAATTCTGTACGGTTCCGGACGATCCTCACGACCAGGGCTCTCCTTAAGGCCCGTCCTCCATCTCCTCCACTCCCCTGCCTCCCCCTCCCGGTGACCTCCGTGTGTTTTCTGTGGTTAAGAGTCTTTGTTGGTTTGTCTCTTTTTCCCCCCTTTGCTCATGTATTTTATTTCTTAAATTCCACACACGAGTGAGATCATACAGTATTGGTCTTTCTCTGACTTATTTCACTTAATATTATACTCTCTCTCCATCCATGTTGCTGCAAATGGCAACATTTCATTCATTTTTATGGCTGAGTAATATTCCATTATATATCTATATTCCATCATGCATACACACACACACACACACACACACACACACACACACCACCTCTTCTTTATCCATTCTTCTGTCAATGCACTTTTGGGCTGCTCCCATAATTTGGCTTTATAAGTAATGCTACAATAAACATACAGGTGTATGTATCTCTTTGAATTCGTATTTTTGTATTTTTTGAGTAAAGGCCAAGCAGTACAGTCACTGGATCCTAGAGTAGTTGTATTTTTAACTTTTTGAGGATCCTCTGTACTGTTTTCCACAGGGATTACACCTGTTTGCCTCCCCACCAACAGTGTGGAGAGTTCCTATTGCTCCACACCCTGGCCAACATGTCACCTAATGTCTGTCTCCAGAAGTACCTTTCCAACTACTTTTTGCAAGGTATTGTGATCTACAGGTGAGAGCAAAGGATTTCGACAGGGTCTTCCTGCTCCCAAACTCGAGTACCATCCGTTACTCCTTTTCCAAGCTTGAGTACGTCAGGTCATCTCTCCAAACCTCAGTCTCCTTATGTATACACACGGTGGCGGTATAAAATACACTCTATACCTCTATAACATCTCAGTGAAGATCAACAACAAAGCCAAGTCCCTTTGAAGCTGCAAAAAGCCCAATAGGAATTTCAAGAACTGTTATTACACATTCCTGAAAATGTTTTAATAAAGGGAACAAGATCCTTTTGGAGCAAAGAAAGAGAAGACCAAAAATGCACTTTGGAAGGCGAGTGAACGGAAACTTGAATAAAACATTCAAGATATAAACAAGAAACCTACCCGGCTATCGGAGTGCTTCCGGTCTGGACGGTAAAGAGAGGCAGAAACCTGAGAAGGCAGAGGGAGAAAGTGCAGGAAGAGGAAAGAGGAGGTCCTGAAGACAAAATGGCCCGTGTCACAACCTTGCCTAAAGTCATTAACCAAGGGCAGGAGCAAGGATGAAAGAGCTCAGGGTTTCTCCTTTTTGTAAAGCCCAGACCAGCAATGGAGATCTTTGTGTTGTTTGTTTGTTTTGTTTTGCTTTGTTTTGTTTTGTTTTATACTAGGAGTACTTCAGCTACGGAAGTCTGGGTCCAGCAGTGTCTTTCAAGGAAATTTTTAGTTACATGCTCTTTTTTTAAAACCATATCCTCATTCAAAGAAGGTGTGATTTTTACATGAAACAAATATTGCCTTTCATTGTAATGATAATATCTTTTCTGCCTCGAACAGCCTCTTAGACCCAGAAGTCGCAGGAAACCATTTCTGCTCCTGTCTCTATCTACTCTCATTCTATGAATTTTGTGTCTCAGATGAGTCGTTTATAATTCGGTTATTACAATATTTATCTCAGAGAGAGATTAGGAGCCTTAGCCAATGTTTTTAGACTATTCAGAAAGTCCCTACTGTAAGATTTAGAAGGAATGAAAACGACATTAATATATTACAAATAATGAAAACACAGTAGCAAAAGAGATGATTGAATTCCAAATGTTGCCATTACTCTTTTTCAAAAACAATTTTTTTTAAATAAATGAACTCCTGCTAGACATTCTCTTTCTGGAGAGATAATCTTTCTATTAGTCGAGTAATTTGCAAAGCAAAACCTTTGTCTTTCCTTGGGTTAGCTTGTTTTTCCTCTTTTTAAATAGATAAAAGTTCTATGAACAGGTTGTTTAAGGGGCCGATTTCCATTTGCAGAACACGCGAGCCTTGGGCAACAGAGGAAGGGGACACAGTGTACATCACATGTGCAAGGTTCTGCTGAGAGAGAGAGAGAGAGAGAGACCCTGAGACTTCTATCACCAGTCTGGCTCTGGGATCCATTTAACAACTTGCTTTGAATGCATATGAGTCCTGACTGCTAAATTTGCAAGTGCTTCCCCATAAAGGTTACGCATCCACTGTAAACGCAGCATCTATTCAAAAAAGATGGCCAGGTTGGTTGCTAGGAGATGGTGGGATTCTCTTAGAGAAAAATCAGTCCTGACAAATTTTTTTTTTTTTTTACATAAAGACCTTTTAAATATAAATACCTTTGACAGCAGCTATTATTATTCACTGAGTTCCTTCACATCTGAATAAATGGCAGAAAAATGATATTATTCATACGCCATTATACACTAAAGTGTTAAAATAGAAAAGAGTCTTATTCCCGTCTCTCTCCCTCTCGCTCTCTCTCTAGCCTCTGCCCCTCCCTCTCTTTGTTATTGCTAAAGAGAACGGAGGAAGCTTTTTTTTGTTTCTTTCCTCTGGATTTCTCTGCTTTCCTTTTCGGATTCCCAGAGTAAAGGAACCTCTCAAAACCTCAGACCAAGGATGCGCATCGTCGCGCTTTCCTTCCAGACCCAGACGCCTGCTTCTGAGGGAGGTGGACGCGGAGAAAGACGCAAGCAAGTTCCCCCAAGCGGGGTCCGGAGCCTCCGTGCGGGAGGCTGTGCCCCTTGACACAAGGCACCGTCCGATTTCATTTCAATAATGCTGGCAATTTTCTTCCCACTGGGTTGACTGGAGGCCTCGCTGCCCTATGTGTGGGTCCCTGTGCTCGACTTTTTGCTCAAAGGGATCCGAACAAATAAAACATCCAACAAGTCATAACTTGCTGTTCATAGACTGCGTCGTAGAGAAAGGAAGCTGCGATCCCTCCTAATTTAGTGTGCCCTGCCTGCCCAGTGAGGACCTGAGAACCTCCCAGCGGAGGCTCTCAAAGGCCCAGGGACACACAATGCAAGCGGTGGGGGGGGGGGGGGGGGGGGCAGGGCCTGGGGCCTCCCTTTGACTACAGCCCGGAGACTTGTCGCCCCCAAAGCTCACAATGAGGGATCCGTGTTGAAACACATTTCATTACCATGAAAATGGCCACCCCCGACTCCAAGTGTATTATTTTTGCTGTTATTGTGAATACTGTACGAAGTTTCTCAGGAATTTTTTGTAGCAGGCCTTGGAATTGGACCGACCCATGTTTCCTCACACAAATATTGACATGAATCCCTCCGTTTACTTAGCATTTTCCTGTGAAAGGCGCTGCATGGTAATGTCCCTCCGGCTCCTTTCACACATTTGTTCTGACTCTTGGCACCAGGAAGTTCTTATTGTTCTAATCAATGCTCACTGGCCCAGTGACATTTTTTCCCCTTTTAGTGACAGACATGGTGTGTTTCCTTTCCTGAAGTTCTCATGAGAGTTTCTTGTACTATATTCGATATCCACCAAAAACATAAAAAATAAAAAAAATCAATAAAAAAGACAACACATTTGCAGGTTCTTCTTCCCCTGGTTCTTTTTTGCTTTCCTTTTTGCCAGAGCCTCCACGGTCAACACAGCAGCGAACTGAATAAAATGCGGGGAAGCCAAATAAGAAAGCCCCTCAAAATTCCAGTAACTTGCTCTAAATTCATGAGACACGAATCCACGGCTGGATTGTGGCAGAATCCCTTTGTGACTGTGCCAACTGGGTTACATGTTGGCTTTTTTTTTTTTTTTTTTTTTTTTTTAAATGAAGGAGCTCAGTTGAGTACCTAGTGTTTCAGGAGTTGCAGATAACGCCCGTGTTTTTGTGCCCTCCCTCAATGATATAATTTCTGGGCAGAGAGCGCTCTCCCTGCTTGGGGTGATTATCTCACTTTCAAGAACGGGTCCGTGCGCCCTGCTTGCTGGAGAACTCATTCCTAGATCTCTCCACTGAAATACGCAACACAAATGGAAACGGCTGGAAACTGGCTGAATACGGAGCCCCATGCGGGGTGGGATGAGCCTGTGCCTTCCAGGTTGTGGGAGGAGAATCGGTGGACACCCCCCTGCGTCGCCGCTCCTACCCGTTCCCGGAGGGATCCCCGTGGTCCCAAGTGTTTCTGGACCAGTTCAGTGGAGTAAACTGCGGCAGAGCCTCTCTGCTCTCAACTCTCCAGGGGAGACGAGTGTCTGGGGAGACCGAGTTCAGGGCTGACCTCAACCGCACGAGCGGCGTACAGGGACGACCCCTCACATCATGGCTTCCTCTTCACCCCTCTTTCTCCAAAACGTCAGGTCTGTTTGGGGAAACTAGTTTGATCAGAGAAAAATCCCTATGGGAGAAGGCTAAGACCACTGGAGATTCCGGGCGCGTTGACAGGACCAGAGATCTGTCGGGTGCCAAGGGCCATGAGCAGCTCAGCTGAGGTCAGGACCACGCCCGTCGCCATGGACTTGGGAGCAGAGCCCAGGGAAGGAGCTGTGCCCTGGCCCAGCGCCCAGCAAGGCTCTCAGGCCCAGAAAGTGTGGCCTCCTGCTGCCTGGACAGGCAGAGGGGCACCGTGGAAGGTCAGGGAGAGGCTTTCAGGGAACATTACCAGGCATCAGGGAAAACCCTAAGCATTCCTCACTGTCTCTGTGCCCCCACCCCCTGCCCCCTCCCGAGCTCTACTTTCACCCCAGATCCAACTGAGACCCTCGTCCTCCCCGAACTGTAAGCCAGCCCAATTGCCACCCAGTGTGAAGGTTTCCAGGGCTCAATGCAATCATGTCTCCTTGTTGTTAGGTTCTTTTGCAAGTTACACTCCAGGTATGATTTATTTCTGGTTCATTTCCGGTGACTCAGTTACACAGGATGCAAAGTTATGATAATAATGCTTGTCTCCAGATAATGAATCAGGGGGGTTGGATTTCTCAGAGCAGAGATGTTATACAAATGCAAAGTATCATTACAGCTAAAATCCATGACTAAAGAAATTAAATTTCCTGGAATGTTTTATATCTAACAAGAATGTCTATAATCCTCTGCGTTTACCGCTAAACGAGGTGGACTACAAGAAAGAAGATATTTAGAGGGAAGGCATGAGATCAATGGGAAAAATTAACAAATGGGAAAATTGCAGCACTGTATTTTGTACTTTATGGAGAAAAAGGGTTTGGTAAACATGCAACAGGAAACCCTGTTTGATTTCTGCAAGGGAAATTTAACCAGCAACAGACTCTAGTAGAATCTTCAAAGGAGAAGTTTCTATACTTATTTCCCTCTTGATACGCAGCGGAGAGAGGACACCAAGGCGCGGGCTTAGAAGGGGGATATCATGAATAGTTTTCCCAGCTCTGCGACATGCTGGATACCGGACCAGGCACAGAGCTAACGTCTGACTGTGAAAAAGCCGAAGAAAACATATACTACATTTTTGGAGGTGGAAGGGGTGACATGGCCCGAATCATTTCCCGAACTCCGTTCTCTTTATTGTTTCATAAACATGCGAAGCCATCCAACTCAGGCTTGTTGTTTGTTTTACATGCCAACTGTATTTGGAGAACGCAACCTGTTGGTCATTTTCCACACCTATTTCCGACTCCCCTTTAGTTGTGGGATACTGACTTCTGGCCTTAGGAGATCAGAACAAAGACGGTACCAGACCCTCTGGAAACCTCATACATTTATATACCGTGCACCCCGACTTAGAGGTGTTTCCTCTAGCTCGGTAATGACTGGCATTGCCTCGAGCTGTTGACAAGAATTGTCAGTTGCTCCAGTCCACCTCCACCAGAACAAAGAACTCCTCTTCGAGCTGGCACCCTGCCACTGCTGGGCACACCTGATGCCAGCCTGGCAGCAAGGAGAAGGCGGTGAGTTTAGCAGCACCGTTGGGGCAGTGGGCAGTGTTTGCTCCAAAACCTGCACTCTATCTATACCTATACCAACCTCAGCTCTATCGCCCAGTAAACACCCTCATCTCTCAACCTGGGACATTCTCTCCACGCCCTGAGCGCACTCCACCTGCAGGCCACTTGGATGGAGGCCACGCTCCCGGATTCCAGCGTAGTGCTGTTTGCAGATCTGGGACCAGACTCCACAGATGAAGAGGCGTCCTCATGACTCCAACCTAGACGGGGCTGTGCTGTGCCCACAGCAGCTTCCCTGGCCCCATAAATGGTGCAGAACCCGCAGGTCAAGTACTGTCCCCTTATACGTGTCCTCACACGTGCCCCCGCCTGATACCCCCAAAGCACCTTCCTCAGACCGATGTCTCCCACCCAGGACCCACAGGCATGTCACTGCCTTCGCACCGGGCGTGATGGAGAGGTCAGGAGCTTCCTAAGGGAGGCGGAAGGGATGAGCCACACCTTCACGCACGCACTCAACGGCGGCAAAGACTTCTCTTCTATGACTGTATCAGAATGAGATTTGCCCAGAATTTTTTTTAAGATTTTATTCATTTATCTGACATAAAGACATAGCGAGAGAGGGAGCACAAGCAGGGGGAGCAGCAGAGGGAGAGGGAGAAGCAGGCTTCCTGCCACGTGGGAAGCCTGATGCAGGGCTTGATCCCAGGACACTGGGATGGTGACATGACCTGAGCCGAAGGCAGAGGCTTAACAACCGAGCCACCGACACACCCCAAGATTTGCTCAGAATTTACTTTGGGGAAAATAAGTTTAATGGGGAAGCTGAAGAAAAGAGTCAAAGCTTTAGATTTTAGTACACTCAAGGAGAAGTCATATTCAATTAGTTACACTTTTAATTATTTAATTCTAAATAGTTCACACCTGTGGGCAAGTGCCAAAAAATGTAGCACATGCCTACTGACTTACCACAGACATTAAACAAACGCAATCCTTCTTCAACATTTGATTCCAATCTCTTAGTTTGAAGAGATGAAGTTAAATATTTTAAATTAAACAATGTGCTTCTTCCATCTCTTACTCGTCTCTCTCTGCAGAGGTAGCGTCTAATCTAATAGCGGTGTGTATTATGGTTGTTTCGGTGCCTTATCTGTGTAAGAATTGCACATACAAATTATATCTGCCGCTGCTTCTGTGTTGTCAATTTTATAGAAATGTTTTTATGCTGTCAGTTCCTTTCACAGCCTTCTTCTAGATTCCATTATGTTTTTCCACATGATTCACATCGTTACACATGGATCTAGTTCTACGTCAGTGGTCTGCTGTCCCATTCTAGGCTTATGCCCTCGTTTCTTTATTCCTCACACTCAGACAAGGATGGGTAGTTGC
This sequence comes from Mustela lutreola, assembly GCF_030435805.1. Lineage (NCBI taxonomy): Eukaryota > Metazoa > Chordata > Mammalia > Carnivora > Mustelidae > Mustela > Mustela lutreola. The sequence goes on from NC_081302.1 coordinate 5,370,708, forward strand.
TTCTTCTCTTTGCAGCTATGGGCAGGGCTGCAATGATCATCATTTTACACGCCTTCTTGAACATCCGCGTGGAAGTTTCCCTAGAATGAGACTCCCAGCGGTGAAGTGGCTGGCACCTTCAATTTTCCTCCATGTTGTTCAGTTTCTCTCTGAAGGGGCAATAGCAACTCGCAATTCTGCCAGGGATGTGTACACCTTCCCGTTCCCCCACAAGTTCATGAGACAAGTAGGAATCTACTGTTTTATCTTGCGTCTCCCTGGAGGCTGTTGTGGGGGACCAATCCTCCGTCAGTGCCTCTTTCATGTCGTTTGCCATGATTTTCCCATTAGGTATTCAAGCTTTTTCCTCTTGGTTCATAAGAGTCCTTTATATATTTTGGATACGAATCTTGGCTATGCAGCCTACAGATACCTTCTCCAGCTTGGTTATCCAATTAATATGAAGGAAAGCCAGTGTTTATAGAAGAGTTATGACATTAATATTGGATAACTTAAACAAATGTCTAGAGATTGTTCTTTTTTGGAGAAAGAATTTCCTTCTTTTCAGGGCTGAGCATAAGTCCCCTTACGTGTATCTAAAATGTTATACTCTTGAGCAGTTTCAGAAGATGACAGACTTTAAGGTTCTTACCTTCTTGACGTCCTTTCTCTGTTTATGGATATCGCTAAAATTAATTTATACAATGAAAAGCCGATTTTGTGTTTGCTGAGTCTGAGTTTGGAGGGGAGAATGCCAGTGGAATCTCCTCCAACAACTACTTATCTTAGAAATCACTTTATAAAACAAATCCCATTCTTGGTGACATAATTTGTTCTCTGTCCATAGTACGAGGGAGAGCTTCATGAGAAGTGAATGTCTATCTGTGTACATATGTGTATATTTGTATTATGTCTAAGGAATATCTTTATTTTAATCTTACACTCCACTTGATAAATTAAACTTGGAGGAAACTATGTTTTTAGGGCACCACCGTAACATATGCATCATGGAAAAGTAATTTAGTTATGTCTTAATTCTTCACTCATTTCCACTAAAATAAATACAGAACAGATTCAGAAAACTGATGCTGAGGACAGACTTAGTGAATCTGTGAGCCTGTGGCTGGAAGCCTAAAATATTATTTTGAATTAGGCTATTAACTCATTTGAGATAATTCTATCCAGATTTTGGTCTGTATTTATTCAACTGATTTATTGTCTGTTTTTCTCCCTCCCAAATGGGACTCATTATGTCTCTTTAAAGCAGTGTTTTCCATGTTTTCTACCATTTTTATTTTTCAGGGTGTTTTATATCCTAATTATTGGGTTATGTATCATGTAGTCCTATAGAGAGGAAACGTAGACCTACTGTGCTTCCACTTTAGTGGGTATGTGTGTGTGTATGGACATACATACACACGTTGTGTCAAAACGGCCTTTTTAAAAGATGGTGATTACGCTTTTAGAAACTTTGCCCTCTTTTAAATATTTCTACGGAGTTGTGGAGATCTCTGACATGAACGTGGATTTCCCCATGGGACCGGAAATACTCGAACCGACCACAGCCCCCCTCAGCCATCTACCTGGTGCCTTTGTTGACCTGCCCCAGGGGAAGAACGAGCTGAACGAGATGGTCTTTGCTTCACAAAGAGCCTGGGCGGTCTCTGGTGGGGGCTCGCCTCTGCAGCTTGTTGCCATCTTGTTAGAGATACTTAGTATTTGTTAACTCATCTGTTGTAGGAGAACCCCCATCTTCTGAGGCTATTGTGAGATCCGCGGTCCTAGCTGAGGGCCAGCTAGAGTAAGCACGCAGTCAGTAGTGGTTTCTTCTCCTCCTCCTCCTCCTTCTTCTTAATTACCATATACTGTCTTACTTGCTTCAAGGGTACAAGTCTGTGAACCGTCAGTCTCATACACTTCACAGCACTCATCATAGCTCATAGCCTCCCCAGTGTCCGTCACCCAGCCACCCCTTCCTCCACCCTCTCCCCTGCAGCAACCCCCACTTTGTTTCCTGAGATAAGAGTCTCTTATGGTTTGTCTCCCTCTCCAGCCCCATCTTGCTCCATTTTTCCCTACCTTCCCCCACGACCCCCCGCCCTGCCTCTCAAATTCCTCATAGCTTCTTCTTAACCCCAACAGTGTCTCCCCGACTCCTGAGAATACCCTCATTAACAGGGTCCTTCCCTAGTTTTTTTCCACAAACTGGAAACCATCCCAAAGTTAGGAAACCTTATGCTGATCAGCGGTTACCAGCTCCACAGGGAGCCAGGGAGGTACCCGTGAGCCTTGAGAGGCACCTAAATGGGGAGGAGATTATTTTCTATGAGTCAGGGCTTTATAATGACCTGGAACAAACCGTGTCACCTTCACAGCCTTACATGTACCAGCAACTCCAGAAATCTGCCTAAGCACCACAGGAAAGATTGTCCTCATAAACTATAACACAGCCTGGGGAATTGGACACTCCCACCAGTAATAACAGGTAACATTTTTTTTTTCAGGTAACATTTTTAAAAAATATTTTATTTATTTGACAGAGAAAGAGAGCATAAGCAGGGGGAGCAGCAGGCAAAGGGAGAGGGAGAAACAGGCTCCCCGCTGAGCAAGGAGCCTGATGTGGGATTCGATTCCAGGACCCTGGGATCATGACCTGAGCAAACGCACAACCCACTGAGACGCCCAGTATGTCCCAACAGGTTACATTTTTATAGAGGCCGACAGTTTGTAAATGTTCTCTTATGCTTTATTGGCTTCCAGAGTCTCTGTGTGAGAAGGTCAGGTAGATGCTTCTCCCTCTCTTTTCAAGAAAACTGAGGCTCCAAGTGCTCAGAAGACCAAAGCAATGAGAGGGGATGAGATTTTAGAGTCTCTGACCACATGACGGCTGTTATTTGAACACAATGAAATTGTCATTCTTGTAGCCGCACTGATGAGATCATACGGTTTTGTCTCTGCGATGCCATCTTACCCAGACACAATGGAGCAGCACGTAAGACACACCGTCACCAGCTAGTCTAAGCAAAACTAGGAAATCGAATTACTGGAGGCACGGAGAATCCTGCGGTGTAGCTAGTGTCCAGCGGAGACGGACAGAGACTCCCACATGGAGTCACCCTCTGCTCCCCTTACCTGGACATTCCTTGATTTTGTGACTGGGCAAGCCTCCCTCGTGTAGTACAAAGCTGGCTATGGAATGCTCCGAGTCTCCCTGGTCCTAACAGCCAGAGAGATACCAGCAGATAGAGGGCTCCCGTCTCTGGTTGTGTTCCACCAAGTCCTGGTCTGAGCCCAGCCCCACCACCAGGACACTGATCGAGGTTTGGGGGATGTGTGATTGACAGCCCTACTGGTAACAGGAGGGGCCTTCCAAAGTTACAGAGGAGCTATTCCCAGAAGAAAGGGGGAAAATGCTGCTCAAGCAAAAATAGCACATACCCATTCACGTAAAGTACGCACATCTACCAAGAGTCTAACATTGACTGCCCCGAGACTAGACTGATAAGAAGGGAGAAGCAGAATGAAAAGACAGACAGAGGGACAATGACTAAGAAGGACAGAGAAACCTAGTCAGAGGCCAATTTAAAAATGAAACAAAAAAAATTGGCAAATTTGGTTAACAGCACAACAGAATTAGCCTCTTGTAAAGCTAAAGGAATGTATTTTCTTGAGTTTGACAATGTTCTTCTCTAAAAAAAAAAAAAAAAAAAAAAAAAAAAAAACAAGAAAAAGAGTCAAGTTTTATAGTGTTTTTAAATATCAGAAGTTGGCTTCTTTTCACACAAAGACAATGCTTCCTCTTTTATCTATCAATGCCTTGTGATGTTACTTGACAAGTAAATAATGGGCATCTACCAGACAGCCCAACTCCGTTGCCCCGAATTTCAGTTGAGCAGGAAGCAGAATTGATTTCAAGTCAGAAACAAGCAAGCTATTCACTCTCCCCTATGAGTCGTACAGGCAAGGGGAAATAAGAAAGAGCCCGCTGCGCCTTCACCACACATTAGGGCTCTGCGTGAGAAGCACCATCTCGTGCAAGCAAGGGAAGCTATCAGTCCATTTAGTATATTTAATATTTCCTTCATTTTTAAGTAAAAACTGAAGTTACCTATTCCAATATTTTTCTTCCACAACCCAATCAGCTACTGGGCATCACTTGAGGTCAGATAATGCTCAAGTTCATGCTGATGTGGCTGCATGACCCCAGGCGGAGCTGGCCCCAGACTCTGTGGTCCCTGTGGAAGACAATTATGCTCTTACTGTTTACAACAGAAAACTGGTGACACAGCACAAAAGCAGAGGAGAAAATTCAATTCTGGGAGGGTTACAGACTTTCTTCAAGCTCATGGAACTGAATTACTCAGACGATACACTGATAAGTCGTAGTATCCAAGAATCACGGTCCTATGCCTTAGCGAACACCTTGCAAAATGATTTCAAAAGTATTGTAGCAGAACATTTTAACTGAATTTGCTATTTTCACCCCCAAACCAAAGTCGTTTCTTTGATCAATGAGTAATTACACGGAGCAAATTTTTCATTTAAACGCCATGACACCTGATCTTGCTAAAAATACACCAGAGAAATGAAGTCTCGAGCATGTCTTTTTCATAAATCTTTCAAAGCATTCATATAGCATCCAAAGCTCATTTTTCTGTACCATATTATTACTAAGATGAGCTCTTCATTTTAACTGTATACCAATAAAATTTTGACATCTACACATTTCATGGGGAAGAAATTGAAGAATTTCTGCCAGTAAAAAGAGAAAATTCCATTTAGTAAATACAGATATGTCTGCATTTCCAAACATAAATGGAATAAACTGTTGGCTATTAGACTTGAAGTTATTTAATCAATTCCTATTTCTGTTAAATAACAAATTTTAAGGAGACTGAAGGATCTAACTGCTCTGATTCTTTCGTGCACGGACTCCTGAAATCTCCAAGACGTTTCAAATCACTTGCCTCACCTTCCAGGGAATGCCCTTGAGAAATGGGACGGTCACACATTGTCAGCGTTTTAGGACATCTTGCAGAATAGCTGCAAAGAGAATTCAAGTTTAGAAGAGAATCGTGTGTGACTCGGTTTGATTTCTAGCTGACCCAGAATCTCAATAGTATTTAACACTTAAGTTTACTGATTATTTAATTATCATTAGGCAACAACAAAAAAAAAGAAAAGACTTTGCCTTGTCTTGTTTTGCCTGCTAAAAGACACTATTTTGAAGTAGTATAGCGAACACCAAGGTTTTCAAATACACTGTAGGAGCTGCTTTCTTCTTTCAATGACTCTACATTTAATTTCATTTCAAGGAGAAGCTATAGTTCAGGCATCTGCAATGACCGTGTTTGCTGGGTAAAGACCAAATGCAGTGTATATCTAGCAGGTTAAGTTCTCTTTCAAGGCTTAGTTACAAGTAAAGAAAGAAGGGACGGAAAGAGCCGTAAAGTTTCAGAACGATCGTGTGTTCCAAGAGAAATCCATCATCCAACTCCTGCTGCAGGGTACCCGCTGATGGGATCAAAAGATAAAAAGTCTCATTTGCCAATCACGTCTCCTAAATGGGAAAACATCTTAAGTGCCAGGCAGAATCCAGTCTATAAATGCAGATGTGCTCCAGATTATGTCCTCAGGAAATCTACGTTACATGTTCTTCTAAGGGAAACCTTGAAAGGAATAATTATTGAAGTGGCATTACCCTGAGCTCTTCCAGACCGTCACTGCACACACAAGAGGATCCCGTGGCTTTGGTTCTCACCCTCGAATGGCTACTCAGTTCCCTTTTCCTGACATCTAAGTCCCCTTAGTTAGACGATGGCTTTCATTTGCTTTTCATGTCAAATTCAAATTTGAATTGTCTTCTACGATTTGCCTACTTCTAACCAAATGAGAGAGACGTGAGTGGTGAGACCACTGTTAGTCATATTACATGAAGAACATGCAAATCAGAACAAAAAGAGGAAAGCAGAACATTATTTTTATCTTCAAATGTCCAAAGGCTTGCCAAGTGAAAGTGACATTATATACATCTTGTTAACTTCAGACAGCTTAACCAGGACCAAGCAGGTTTCAGCAGAGGAGAAGGATAAAGACCTCCACAGTCACGGTTGTCCAAAAATAGAATGAGCCGCCTGGTAAAGAAGTAAGGAAAGACAGTTATTGATCCGACAGAAGAATAACGCAGAGATAGCTCAACGGGGAAGTTTGTTGACCTGAATAATAGCTGTGGACCATTTCAGCTCCGAGAGAACTTGACTTCCTCTGGGCTTCTTCCCATGTCCCCTAACTCCACCGTCCAATCTACCCTCCTCTAACCTGGCCGAGATAGTACTGTTTGCTTCTGTTCCTTCATCAACAGAATATCTCTGTTGCAGACAGTGATGCCCTCCAAACTGCATGATCATAAGCAAATTATTTAACTGCCCAGTCCTGCAATTTCCTATCTACCTCAAGGGGTGGTTGTGAGGGATAATTAGATCATTTGTGCAGCATTTAGCACAAGCCTGGCACACAGTAATTACTAAACAATGTTTGCTATTATTAGCTATTATTATTGTACCCCAACTCCCAGCTCACTGTCTCCACGAGGCATGCATGCGCTAATCAGACCCAGGTTTGGTTGACTCACTGAAACGATTTCTCTTCCTCTTCGGCATGCAGTTGTTTCCAGCTGTTTTGAATTTGCTTAAGAGACTTTTGGAAAGAACAGTAGGGTTGCCAAGGATCCTCACGTGAGAATCCTACCTGTGAAAAGCAAAAGTCTACTGAACTTGGTGTCACTCCATCTGGAAGTCTTCAGAGACATAAAATGCCCCCTCAAAGCCAAGGGAACATCAGGCTTCCTGTGGCTAGCCCCATCTCCAGACAGGCCTGGAACTGGAATTCCAATCAGAAAATGGCACAGACAGGAACAAAAGGAACAACAAACCCACACTTCATGAAGACATTCAACAAAATAACTGACCAGTAGGGGCGCCTGGGTGGCCCAGTCGGTGGAGCATCTGACTCTCCATTTCAGCTCAGGCTGTGATCTCCGGGTCATGAGATAGAGCCCCACATCCGTCTCCAAGGTGGGTGCGGAGTCTGCTTGAGTTTCTCTGTCCCTTTCCCTCCACCGCTCACCACGCTATTTATAAATAAATAAAATCTCTAAAATATAAAAAACTGACCAGTACTCCTCCAAAGTGCCTGGGACATGAAGGACAAGGAACTGAGAAATAGTTTACAAAGAATCAATGGGTCACTATATTCAATATGGAATCCTGGATTGGAGCCGAAAACAGGCCTTGCTTGGAAAACTGGTGCAATCCTACAATGGTCTGTGATTTACCTAATGGTATTTTATCCTGCCCTGTTCCCGGAGTCTGGTAGGGTAGTGTTGCCGTAGAGGACGCTAGAGAAGTGGGTAGAGAGTAGGGGAACTCTTTGCATTGTTTCTGTAAAGTTTCTGCAAGCCTGAAATAATTTTAAAATAGAAATCATAAGGTGTCTGGGTGGCTCAGTCGTTAGGCATCTGCCTTCAACTCAGGTCATGGTCCCAGGGTCCTGGGATCGAGTCCCACGTCGGGCTCCCTGCTCAGCGGGGAGCCTGCTTCTTCCTCTCCCGTCACCCCCTGCTTGTGTTCCTTCTCTTCCTGTGTCTCTCTCGATCAAATAAAGAAATAAAATCTTAAAAATAAATAAATAGCACAAAAAAGGTAAAAGATAAACATTTTTAAAAAGAGGAATATTTTATTTTATTTTTTCAAAGAGTTTATTTTTAATCTCTACACACAATGTGGGGCCCAAACTCACCACCCCGAGACCAAGAGTCTCATGCTCCAGTGACAGAGCCAGCCGGGTGCTCCTGAAGGAGGGATATTTTAAAGAGAGATATTACAAATACTAAATACTCTTACCTCCATGCCCTTAAGCACTACACGGAAGTGAAGACAGAAATAATGAAAATTATAAAATCAATTGTTGTGGACAGAACTGTGTTCCTCCGAAACTCCTGTGTTGAAGCCTTAACTCCATTAACCTTAACCCTTTCGAAGGTTATCAAGGCTAATGAGGTCATAAGAGTGGGGCCCTGATCTGAGACCATCATTGTTGCCCTGAGAAGACATGCCAGAGAGCTTGGTTTCTCTCTCTCCGCCATGCGGAAAACACAGTGTGAAGGCTGCAAGCCAGGCAGGGGGCTCTCAGCAGACACCACTCTGCCAGCCCTGGACCCTGGGCTTCCGGCCTCCAGAACTACGAGAACATAAATGTCTATACGTAAGCTGTTCAGTCTGTTCTGTTGTTATGCTGGCCTGAGCTGGCTAGTAGATCAGTGTATTTTCTATCCCTGACATTACAAATTGCCACAAACTGAGGGCTTGCTACCACACAAATGTGTGATTTTTACATTCCCGGAAGTCAAAGTACGATTCGATCTCACTAAACTAGAACCATTGTGTCAGCGGGCCTGCATTTCTCCTGGGGGCTCGTTTCCAGTCTGGGGACACCCTGCCTCCCTTGGTCCTTGCTCCCTTCCCCTGTCCTCAAAGCCAGAAACAATGCATGTCTCTGACTTCGCTCCCATCGACACATCTGTCTCTGATTACAGCCAGAAAGGGTCTGCCCTTTCAAGGATTTGTGTGACTCACTGGGCCCACACAGATAATCCAAGATCATCTCCCTATGTCAAGTTCCATATCTGTAATCACATCTGCAAAGTCCCTTTTACCATATGGCAAAGCACTCCCAGGTTCCAGGAGGGAGGGTGCTGACCATCTCTGGGCACCATTATTTCTCTGCCACAACTAATCTCTGTTGGTGTAAGGAAATGACAAGGATTCAAACTCACAATACGATTAGGAATGTATCAAACCATTGGGACCAATTTAAGAAGGTCACTGGGGACTTCTATATAATTTCCCCAACACGTGGGCACAGAGTGGCATGACTAGGAACGCCATATATAGACACTATAGCTTGGCAGGTGAGGAGGGAGAAAGGAAGAACAGAAAACACATCGTTCATGTGCCACATGCGATGGGTCGACGCTGGTGAGATGAGCGGAGAGGACTGTCAGTCTGGCTACGCCCGTGATGTTCCTTCCGAACAAGCATCCCCTGTTGGAGAAGCTTGGTCTGAGCCCAAGGTCAGAGACGATGAGGAGGAGAATGTGTGCTCAACCGCAAAGCTAAAAGTCAGGCTTACCAATGAGTTTAAACCCACCTTTCTCATCAAACTGGTGCACTCGGCCACAAAGGAGAAGGAAACCAGCACACAGGACAACACGAACATATAAAAATCTGTCATTTCCCAGGAATAAACCAACTAGAAAACATACGGAAGGAAAATTGCATTCACAAAAGTTACTCAGATCATGAAATAACGAATAAGGCATAAAAAACAATTACAGAAATTTTAAAGCTCTCCCAAGGGACACAGAAGGCGCCCTCACTGCATGGGGAGCTAGAGGTCAACCTTAGACAGATAGAAATGTTCCGGTTTTCAGCCTTGAGGAAGAAGGGCAGAAGCAAACAAGCTATAGAAGGGGAGAAAAGCAGCTTAGTGCCTTGGGTTGGTGAGTGCCAAGGCCCGATGAATGTTTTCAGTAGTATCAGCTCCATTTATGCCTGCCCAAAGCTTGCATGATGGTTTCCTTGAACACAACTGGGGATCAAGTAGCCTGCTCTGTTACTCTTGTGTGTGACGGTTCATTTGTGAATCTCAGCTTTCCCCAGGGGAGTTGAAAGACCCCAACATAAGAATAGTTTTTACATAGACTCATGGTACCGACTCTAATTCTTATCATTTTTATTTGCTGATATTGAAATCCTATCATTCTAAATTATTTGCAAAGGAACAACCAGCAATGGATGGAAATTATTTTCCGTTTTATGAGAACGTCTACCCTACTGTTCCATTTTTAACCAGCCTAAGTGCTATAGTATATGTAAAAGGGTGAGTAGACTGAATTGATTTGTCCTGATTTTTTCATTTTTTAAAAGGGTCTTCATATGGACTTTATTATCGTGAAATCTGCTTTGCATTATTAAAGCCAGCAGGATAAAACATTGACAATCATAGAGGGGGTACAGCTTATTTTACATTATGGCTTAAAATACCATCTTGGTCCTTTATCTCTAACATCCTTAGAAAGATGAGAGATTTTTCTATAATAGTGAACTTCTAAGTACAGTTACTATATATTTTAGGTTTTTCTTTCTTGGATAAATATGTCAAAAGTGATCATTTATAAGTTTGAATAGCAAATCTTTCGTGTTTAGAGATTTATGACTTCATGTTTAGGGATTTAACATGCCTCAAAATTTATAATGAAAATCATGAACTCTAGGTACTATCTCGTATCTGAATTGTTCAAATATTATAAACCAAATATGCAAGAAGAGATCTTTACGATTTCTTTGTAATTTGGAATTCTTCCATCTCTGCTTCATTATCTACCTGTTCCGGGGGAAAGAATTTATTATGAAGAAGTTAAAGGAGTTATGAGGCTTTTACTTAACATGACCCTTTGACACTTCACTCATGCCTCCCGCTGGGCAGTCATAATCTTGGAGTCAGGTTACAACATACTTGCTTCAAATACGTGTGTCATTTTGATGACTTACAAAACAAGTCCCATTCTTCATCCGGGGGGAGAAAGACCCCACAGGGCTTGGATGACATGGGCAGGGAAATCACCCAAGCATTTACAACACTGAGCAGGAAGGAGGAGTCCACCACGAGAGGACATTAGAAGCGGGGAGCGTTGAGGGCAGGCTGACGGAAGAAAGTCAGAGGCAGACGTAAAGAGCAGTGTTCCTGAAAGCAGGAATCCTTTTCGGATGAGCACAAGTGAGCTGGGACATCACGGGATCCGTTTCCCTGACTGATTAGGAAACACTGAAACCCTCCGTGCCCTTCACTCGGTGTGTAAAACAGAGGGATGAAATCAACACCTCTCATGGTATTTCACTACCAACCTAGTTGAGCTGACCTGGTGGCCTCTTGAGTTCATTGAAGCTCTTGTCAGTGAAACCTTGTTCTTTTCTGTCTACAAGTGTTAAAGCTGTTTAGGGAGATAGCCGTCTCTCTAGACTGTTATATACTTCAGGAGAACGGCAGTGAGGTCTGACCAGGGTGGAGGAGCCTGTGGTCCGGGAAAGTAAGATTAGAGTCCCTACAATCTGGGGTTTCTGGAAAGCAATATTTGAAGGGGGAGAACCGCCCATGTCTAGGACACACTGTGTACCAGGATCCCTGCTTCTTTTTCCTTCTCACACCCACACTGGCCCCTCCAGTAAGGCCAGGTCCAGCTCTCCTGGATGTGGGAAACGGGAAGATCCGACCTCCACCGGGCCTCTCTCTGGCTCCTTCTCCGGGGACTTGCAGTACAGTCTAGGGTTTGGAGGAAATGGAAATAAAGTTTCAGAACTAATTCAATCGAATTGTCAGCTCTGGGAATCTGTTCCAGCAGTGTTTTGGGGATCTGAATCAAGCAATACAGACTTAAAATACAAGGATTTAACCCTTTGCACAGAACCCACAACACTCGATGCCCAAAGAGGTGGGCCCCTCAGCTTCAAGCTGCTGGCCAGGGTGGGTTGACCTGGCCACGATCAAGAAAGGTAGAAATGGCCAAAGTAATAATAATAATTGAATGAATAATCCAAATGAATAATCAAATTCATTTTTTAAAATATTTATTTATTCGAGAGAGAGAGAGAGTGAGCAGGCAGGGAAGCAGAGAGAATCCCAAGCCCAAGTGAGGTTCCATCTCCCAACCCTGAGATCATCACCTGAGCCAAAACCAAGAGTCGGACACTCAACTGACTGAGCCACCAGGGGCCCCTAGAAATCCGCATCTCTAAAGAGTGATCAGAACTACAGGAGTTAAATATGCAAAAAAAGAGCCAGATCACAGAAGATGAAAAACACAAATCTAGTAAACATAGAGACTTAAGATCTAAATATTGTATCTCAATCCTCTGCCCTCACTTGTCACCTCTGTTTCGGGTTTTCAGGGAGCAGGATGGGACACGACTGAAATGGACTATTTCACCCAACGGATTACGTTCTCCTTCTGTTTCTCTCCCGTATCCATGTTCCTTCCAGGGGGTTCCTGCTCTGCAGCCGGTGCTGCCTTTCCTCCTCCACTAGAGAAGTAACTGCTTCACATGCGGCCTCAGAAGATGTTTCTGCATCACATAGAGCACTGCATGAGGAACCTGAGAGTTTTTTCCAGGTATACAAATAATCTGAATTATTCTCTTTGTTTCCTTAATATTGGTGGAGTTGTTTTCAGTTATTTTTTAGCTTGTGGTTTGTTTCTGGAAGGGCAGAACAACAACATCGTTCCTTTACCTTAGACTCAAGCAGTTAGATCCACTAGCCTGCAAGCATTTAGGAAGTTAATTATAGAAATGACATTTCTGTTGTTGAACTATTGGTGTAAACCCGTATAGGAGCCGCTTGCCTCACCCCAAGGCGTTAAACTGCGGTGGGAGGAGGGAGGAGGGAGGAGCCCTGAGACGGGGAGCAGGAGGGGCCAGGGGAGAAGGAGGAGGGTGAAAAGAGCAGCAGATGTGCCCCTCGGCCCTCTTCCCCCTGTGGACAACACCTCCTGAGCTCACTCCTTAAGAAGTCACTCCATTTCTAGAACAGCTCCTCACCCCCCAGACCCCGACAGCTTCCCTGCAGGCGGAGGGCTGGGAAGAAGCCCCACGCTCTCCCGGACTCCATCTGCCCCACTGCGCTCCGCTCCCCTCGGCCAACAGCGAAACATACTCACAAGTAGGAGACCCTGATCTCTCCCACGTGTCATTCACGGCAAACACTTCGGCCCCCGGTGCTTCAGGTCCAGGCAGCATGATTTTTTTTTTTTTAATTTTATTTATTTATTTGACAGAGATCCCAAGTAGGCAGAGAGGCAGGCAGAGAGAGAGGAAGGGAAGCAGGCTCCTTACCAAGCAGAGAGCCCGACACGGGGCTCGATCCCAGGACCCTGGGACCATGACCTGAGCTGAAAGCAGAGACTTTAACTCACTGAGCCATCCAGGCGCCGCCAGGCAGCATAATTAAAAAAAAACAAAAACAAAAACAAACAAACAAAAAAAAAACTTTTACTGATACTCTTTTAATTATTTTGTCACAGGATAGAAAAAAATTCAACCACAATCCAGCCACCACTCACCTTGCCTCTTTATTATTATTTTTTGTTGTTCGACACGAGCTCGAGGCTCGTGGCTTTTTCTCACATCAGCCGGTTTTGCCCGGGGCCCCACAAGACCTGGTGCCCATCTCTACGGATCCGAGGTGTCACTGTCGAGGGCTACTGATGGCAGCCCCCTCTGGGAAGGAAAGCGCTTTCACCACGGGCAGATTAAATCTGTCCAGATCATCCACTTTAATCACTTGGTTAAGCAGATAATGCAAAGGAAGACAATGTTTTATTTTTTTTTTTTTAATTCTCAGTAGGGACAGAACGATGTTTAATTAGGCATTTAAAAACTACTGTTAACGTATACAGACCTCATCGCAACTGGTTTTTCAACCAGCTCAGTGATCTGAAACACCAATTAGTTTCAATTCACACTTATTATCTGTCCCTCATTAAAGCATTTACTTCAGAATCTAAATTCCTTCGTATTCAAGAAGGTGTTGATGTTTTACTACGGATAAGAAGGGTACTTTTTTTTTTTTTTTTTTTTTTGTCCTTCTAAAAAAGACATCCCACAAAATATCTTCCTCTGGATTTTGTTTTTCAATTACCCAAGCATGCAGAGCAGCTTCCCCTGAAAATGCCCTTTGCGGAGACTGATGTCCTTGCTTGGAAGTCCTATTTGTTCCCCTGAAGCCTTTGTGGAGGGACAGCAATTTCCCTCCCGAGGCAGCTGCCCCAAGAGCATTCGCAGCTGCCGACCTTCAGGACTCCACGGTCAAGGCCACCCTGACCGCGATGTGGTGCGCGGTCTGTCTGAACACCCTTGCCTCAGACGGAGCCAACAGCACGCTGCTCACTCAGAAGCCCAGCTTTCAGACGGATAGAAGTCTATCCGTCAGATTTTTCCAGAAATCGGTAGATTATGACAAAGGGATAGATTTTTAGGAACTGGCCCACATGATTAGGGCCGCTGGCCAGTCCAAAACCTGTGAATCGGGTCGTCAGGCTAGAAATGCAGGGAAGAGGAAATGTTGTCGCCTTGAGTCCAAATTCCACTGGCAACAGGCTAGGCATTCAGGTGGGTCTTCTGGGTTGCAGTCCCGAGAACATTGTTTTCTTCTTTAGAAAACCTCAGTCTTTGCTCTCAAGGTCCTCCGTGACAACTAAGGATGCCCACCCAGACTGCAAAGGGTAATCTGCTCTATTCAGAGTTGGACTGATGTGTTCGTTACCTCCAAAATATACCTTCACGGCAACATCAGGCTGGTGTTCGACCACCAACGGGTCGCTGTAGCCCTGCCAACCGGACCCATGAAATAACCATCATGGAAGGAGACGGCACACTGAGTTGGACTGAACCACAGCTCTATCATTTAAGTGACTCCAAGACCTTCCTTAGGTCTCAGGTTCCTTATCTGTAATATGCATCCGTGAGACTGAACGAACCGACGAGAACAAAGAAGCCTGGCGGCTGCCTCAAGGATGAGGCGCATTCGGTAATAAAGTTGGATTTCTTCTTACCGATTTGCCACCTGTAATAGACTAAAGGGACATGGGTCATTCTTGGAGCCATCCAAATCTGAATGTAGATAATCATGGAACTGGTCATGTTCTGTTGTATTCGAACAAATATTGTCTGACAGTATGGCTCAGGTAGCTTCCAGCGGCTCTGTCTTTGGGGGGAGTTTCAGTCTGGAGGGTCTGTATGGGAATAGGCTGAACTCACTGAGTTAACAGAAACTTTTAAAAAAGTCCAGCGAGGGATGCCTGGGTGGCTCAGTCAGTTAGGCATCTGCCTTTGGCTCAGGTCATGATCCCAGGGTCCTGGGATCCAGCCCCACATCGGGCTCCTTGCTCAGTGGGAAGCCTCCTTCTCCCTCTCTTTCTGCTGCTCCCCCGGCTGTGCTCACTCTCTCCATCAAATAAATATATAAAGTCTTTTAAAAAATCCAGCAAGATCGCTTTGTACCAGGAAGATAATTTATTAATGTTCCATGAAGGACAGTGATACAGGGTGAAGACTACTACAGTGGAACTTATGCATCCTAATTGTGTGACACTGAATCAGTCACTTGACCTCTCTTCACCTCAATTTCCTGTCCAGGAGATGGGAAAGTTGGACAAAATGACTTTAACCTTCCCTCCAACGTCAAATTGGAGTGCATGAGGATTTGTGTTTTCTTCCTGAATGGTTTATATTCATTAAGGAGTATCTGATGTTGGTTAATTCCAATGTTTTAAACTTATAAATGTAGTAGGCATAAAGGTAATCTGAAACTTCAAGTCTAAAAGATTTTATTTTCCTAGGCTCTAGGTCACACAGTGTAATAACTATTTCTATTAACTACTGCAATGAAGCCCGTTAAGGGTTCCATTTTTATATTATCTCTTCAAACTTTTTATTCTCCAAAGAGCTTACAAATAAATCTTCCTTTGGCCAATTTGGTTTCAGCTATTTTTCTTTGACAGTATCTAAGCTGATATTCATTACATCTGTTCTTTCTCCAATTTAATACTCCTCCATGGAATACTCTACTTTTAGGGATTAATGGTCCATATTATTACACCTTTTTAATCAGTTTAGATATCACCATTTTTAACTGTTTGGCCTTTGCTTCTAAACCGCAAGGTGCGTGAGAGGATGGCTTTTGAAATGGGGTTATTTTCAGGAACAACAGTAAAGCCATATTGTATAAAAAGAACAACAAACGTGTGTTAAGTGAATAAGTGAATAAGTGAACGAAGGCAAGGAGGGATGACACCAAGGCCTCGCATCTTATTTGTTGACTGTGCACCCCAAAGCCCCTTCTACAGGGCGTGCACCATATATTAAAAAGAGGCTTAAAAGAGGGGAGGACATATGTACAAGAAAAGAAAAAATATCTAAGTGTGAGCTACAAAGCCATACACCCAACTCTACCTTCCTATTTCTCTTATCCCATCAACCATCCGCACAATGACTATCGGCTGAGCATCTGCTGGTATCTGGCTCTGGGAGCCACTGAGAACATGAGCAAAGTAGGAAGGGTCCCTGCCCTCCGAGAATTCACACCTCCTCCCTTGTCTGCTAAAAACCATACAGTAGGGCAGCAAGTAAAGATGATGTCTTTCTCACAAACTAAGAAATCAGGGAAGTTTTGTTTGTTTGTTTCTGTTTGTTTAGAGCTGTTGATTTGGTGTTGGGTGTTGGTCATCATGGCATGAACTTACACTGCACTCTTCAGGTTACCAGTTTTGCCTTTGGAATAAAGGATTTAAACTGCGGAACCCTAAAAGGTACTTGGGCATTGACCAACACCAGCCAAAACTGATCATCAGTGGGAAGGAAACTTCCTGGGCATCATTATTAGTCATGACCTCAGGAGACTCACCAGGGGCCTGCAAACAACTCAAGAGGACAGGTGATTTTCCTGGCCTATGGCCACGCCAGCTGGCGATCAGCCTGGTTGGGTGGCCGCTTCCTGTCGCATGCTGGTTGACAGTACCCCGACAGGTGTATGGCCTTGGAGGGCTGGGACATTGTGTCCGTTGGACTTGGCATGTAGACCTAGTCACTTGCCACCTGCCCCTTTGACCCTGCTCTTCTCTCTCTGTTATACATATTGGTACCCGAAATAACATTAAAAACAAAATAATTGATTCAAAGTCTTCCTAAATCGGAGTCAGAAAGACATAAAATTCAAACAAGTCGACTGAAACAGGCATTGAGTGCATGAAGAAAAGAGTCACTAGGAAATGTGGCTGGAATTGAATAGTCTGGGCTTGTCAACAATTTACAATTATTTATTCAGCCTGGCCATCATCGGTGGCATCCCTGCTACTTGCCAATGTAGAGCAAGACCCTCAGGGACACAGAGATGGATAGAGATATGGCCCCCACCTCATGGCATGGCCTCAAACACCAGTCAGATTTGGTTTCTTGTCAATGAACGAAGGGTGAACCGCGTAAGCCTTCAACTCTGGTGTATGCCGGAAAAACACCAGTATTGCAATTACGGCCACATTACTTTTCACCATTTCTCCCTCTGGAAATATAACTGTATTTAGGATGAATGTTCATTAAAATGCTCGGCACACACTAGTCATGCTTCCTATGTGAAAACTGGTAACTCACGATGGATGTTAATCGGAACATTAAATGAAACACATCTTCCCAAGCAGGGTTACTAACAGAAGGACACTAAACTTGGATGAGAGACTCATCATAAAAGTTATATGACATAGAAGCTTTTCCGCCAAGAGGATTTCCAAGCATGTAATTTGCAGGCTCTGCTCTCCCCTGCTCAGTCCTGAAATGAGGATTGTTGTCCAGATGATTATTTTAGGCTCAGGAATCCTGCACCATCACCCAGCCCAGCACATAAATGCAGATCATTTACTTCTGTCATGCCTGAAACCCTCTTCTCCTGATTACATCAGTCAGGCGAGATGCCTGCCGATCTTCTTCTCAGAGATGGTTCTAGAAAAATGATTTTGAAGACTCTTGATAAACTTCCTCAAAATTCCACTTACAGCTCTAGATATTAGGTACTTCCTTTTGGCAGGTTGAAAATTCATTGAAACTCTTCACCCCCAAGCCAGACCATCTTCCCCCTTTCTAGTCCCAATCTGGCGGAACTCTAAGAAATATGCAAAACTGTGTGGGTGTTACTGACCAGAGACAAACTCTGTGTTAAGCTGAGCTTAAATTTCATTTGCTATCATTCAAAAATACTTTTCTTAGTCTATTTTATTATGCAATTTCCCTGCCAACTATTATGCCTTCACAGATAGCTATGGAAGTAGCTCTCCTGATTTTAAGGAACATACTGCCTTCCAGAAAGCGTAATACTAATGCGCCCACACAGTTAATTCCAGTGTTCTCAGCTCCTTCCTTGTCATTAGCAAAATAGAATAGAACAAGTGAACAAACATATCGCTAATCATTGAAATGATAATAACTCAACAGGTAGCAAATTACATCTGCCTACAGTATCACTTAGTATTTACTTAACAGGGCACTTGTTTAATCTGTTTCAAAAAGGATTTCAGACGGTTTCAGTAATTTCTAAAGGATATTCAGTGGGTTGAAAGGGATTTTTAACTGATAACTTATATGAGTGTTGGGTAGAAAATTGGTAGAAAATTACATCCAAGGCACTTAGAGCAAATTGCACATCTCACCCCGTGGAAATGACAGCCTGGCTGGAAGGGAGTCAGTGGACTCTAGATACGGTCTGAGTTCCTTCAGACTTCCGTAATTACTTTCAATTGTGTAGTTTTCCTGATATTTGAGATTTCTTAAGTAAGCCTCTAAAATGGTTAGCATTACATAACACGGAACCAGTGTGTTCACTGGCCAAATAATGTAGCTCCCCAGTGCGGCTCCCGCGCACCACCCCCATCCCTCACCCCATCCCCCGCCCCATCTCCTGCCCCATCCCTTGCCAGAAGCGCTAGAATCACAGAAGTACCTATTCTCACTTGCTGCTTATTTGGAAACGAGCATTTGGTGACCTCAAAAACCACGTGCTCACTTTTGTCAAGCTTCTTAGACCCTTTGTGACATAGACCAACACTAACCCTCTCATCATAATCATTAAAAAACAAACAAACATGCAAAAATAAAAAACAGATGATGCTTTACCCCAAGGCAATTTGTATGGGATGAGTGACAAAAATAAATAATAAACCGCTGACTTCTTGTCTTCCATTCTCTTTAGCAACCGGTCCATCCAGTTTTCTACCAAATACATTAACAAGGAGTGGACAAGGAGGCACAATTCCTTTTAAAGGCTTAGAAAATACAAACATCCCCTTCCCGAGGCAATTTCAGTTTTCTTTCTTAGACAATAGCACAAATATGCTTGAGATTTATTTTCTCTCTGTTTCCAAATCTATATGCTAAAAATATATATTTAAAAAAAAAATTTACCTGAGAAACTCCGCGATGTATCTTTTGACACCTGCTTTTCCTCTTCCTCGACATTCTGTCCCTCTTCTGGTTTTGAAAACGGTGCCCCCATTAAAACTAATGTCGGGCTTGTACGTATCCCTTTCACTGTCATAGGTAGTACGTAATAGAAATCGACACCCTTGTTCTCTCTCCCAAGTGTGTGCACTGCAGGAAGAGAAGGCTTTATTAGCAGTTAGCCCCACTGTGTCCTAGACGGCCCTGCTGAGTCACATATGCAGAGAGTCCCTTCCAGTACTGGTAAAAATACCGAGATGCAGAAAGCAATGGTGAGCAGTGAACAGACTGCACAAGGAAGAGACAGAGAAGAGTGGAAAATGCCGGCTGTCTCCAAGTTAATGGTCTAGTAGGGGGTGAGTAAAGCAAACACACAAATAATTGGAGAATGAGGCACAATAAAATAAGCATCAGTAGAAATGCAAAATAATTTAAGAGAAGGAAACTCACACTTACTGTGCACCTTCTAAACACTGAGCTGCGCATCTGTTTCCACAGATAATCTTACAGTACCATTTCGAAGAGATATTATTACCTGCACTTGAGAAATGGGCTCATTCAGTCTAATATATTTCCCCAGATCAGGTAGCAGATAAACAGCAAAGCCAGAAATGAAGCCACGATCTTACGGTTTCAAGGACCAGGCCCTTCCCGCTACACCGTGCTATCTGGAAACTAAGGCGGGACCACGTCTTGTTGAGAGAAAAAACTTCACAGAGTAGCTGGCATTGGATGGCTTTGGTGAACAGACAGGAGTTCCACAGGCGGTGTTTAGAGTCAAGAGGAAAATCCAGGCAAAGGTGGGGACATGGAAAACAGTGAGAGAAAGTGAGGGCACAATGGTCCTGCTTACATTTAAGGTGACACTGAACAGCACGGCTGAGCATGATCCTAGATCCACAGTGCCCGGGTCCGAATTCCCGCCAAATCACTGTGTCGTGAGGCTTAAAATTGGGGTTCAGGATTAAGTGCTGTCTTGACTTCTGATACCATCAGAAAAGCTTCGGGGGTCCTACCCACACATCCTCTTCTCCATGTTCCTCTTGTAGAGAAGGTCCCCAACCAGACGTCACTTCTTATCACCAAGAATAGCCACAGTCCCCGCGCGTCCCTGGGCAGCGGGCTTCAGTTCCCTGCCAGCCCACGGGATGATCCACAAACCGGCCGCACCCCCCCATGGGAACCGGGGGCACCCCGCCCCCTTGTTACCACAGACCCGGCAGGTTCACTCTGTCCACAAGTCCCCGTGGGGTCCTGCAAGCCAAGGCGTGTCCTCTATGCCCGAGCTGTGAGAGTGACAGAGAAATCCCTGGGCGTCCCATCTGTCCAGCATCAGGCCTCGCGGGCTGGGCCATGCCCGTAACTAAAGGGTACAAATCCCTCCTTCGCCAGCAGACTGGAGGGCACGAGTCCCTCTTCGCCAGCAGAGCAGAGAGGAGACAAAAGAACGGCCTCGTTCAGCGGTGCCGCACCGTGCGCAGGGAGGGCCCTGACTGTGAAAGTGAGATGAGATCCATTTAGTTGAGAGGGGAAGAACGGGGGAGGGGCAGAGGGAGAGCATCTCCGGCAGACTCCCTGCTGAGTGTGAAGCCCGACGTGGGGCTCGATCCCGCGACCCTGAGATCGTGACCTGAGCCTAAACCAACGCTCAAACCAACTGAGCCCCCGAGGCGTCCGGATGCGACCTGTTTCCCGAGGCTGCTGTGAGGGGCAAAGCCGTGCCTGGCACAGAGTCACCCCACAGAAGTGGGGCAGCTTTCCATCAGAGGCCTCTCACATGTCAGTCCCTGCCTAGACGTGCTATGGGTTTTAACATCTTTAATCCCTGTCCAGAAGCCTATAGAGCAGAACCCGTTGTTATCATTGTCTTTTGCCATCAGTGAGGAAACTGTAGTCAGGGGTAGGGGTTACCCGTGGGGCGCCTGGACGGCTCAGCAGGTTAAGTGTCTGACTTGATTTTGGCTCAGGTCCCGGGATCGAGCCCCATGTAGGGCTCCCACTGGACATGGAGCCTGCTTGAGATTCTCTCCCTACTCCCCCCAACTCCCACCGCTTGTATGTGCTCACGCTCTCTCTCTCTAAAAAAGAAAGGAAAAGGAAAAAAGAAAAAAAATACTTTAAGAGTAGGGATTACCCCGCTGCTAAGAGGTTAAACCATCACAGAGATTCCGGTAGCCGATTCCCGGGCCCTCGCCTGTCGGGGGAGGCCTGACAGGTCCCCGGATCCATCTCCCGATATTAGAGACAAGGACACCCCTACACGCCCCTTGTTACAGTGCTTGGCAGAAGGAACCCTGGTTCTGTGTGGATGTGCCGGTGTCATTAGAATGCATGCTCCCTGAAGGGCAAGGACAGGGTCTGTCGTCCATTAGGGACTCTCGGTCTAGTTCCTAAAGCGGCTCCCAGTGCCCGGCAGGTGCTTGGCCTGAGGCTCGTCACGCCCCTGCTCTGCTTCTCCACCCCATCCCCGGACGCTGCAGAAAGCCCTCCCCTTTGGGAACCAGCCCTGGTTTCCAAAGTTCTGCGTTTCCCCTTCTTATCCCATCCGAGGCCTGTCTACCTGTCCCTGAGACCTAGAATTTCTCTAAAGCTCTGTCCTCTGCCCTTGCTCTGTCACCTGTGCATTCTCCTACAAGAAGCTCACAGGGCCCCGTTTTAGAGACTCCCCTGTCTGCTGTTGACTGGAGAGTCTGGGTCTTCAACAGCCCTCTCTTTCTCCTGCCTTTCGCTCACCTGGCTGACCTTCATTCCCCACCAGCTGACCGGCCCCACAAATTCAACCCGTCTAAAATTAACCTCCCTATCCACTGCCCCATCCGCCCTCCCCTTCTCCTCTTGTGGTCCCTGCATTTGTAACCCCTGCGTTGTTTTCTCCAGCACCCAGGCTCGAAGCACGCGGCGCCCGTCCACCAGCAGCTCGCTGGCTGGGCTGCCCACGGTGTTCTCCACACCAGCGCTCTCCTATTCTGACACCTGCCACAACCCCAGCACAGCTCCGCACGGCCCCCGGCTTCCTTAGGCTTGTGATTGCCACTAACTGGTTTCCCTCCCCCAGTGTTTCTCTGCTCCTCCACCTCCACACGGCTGCCTGCTCATTAATAAGCCAAAAGTCTTAGCTGTGAACATTTATGGGGAGTTTGGGGACCGAAAAAGACTCCCGGTGTAAGTTTGAAGAGGGATCAGAAGGCAGGCGAACAAAGACCAAAATGCACACATTTTCCAAAAACGTCACTTTTCCAGGAAAGAGTCATTTCACAGTGAAATCACGAAAAGCACTGGAGCTCTGTTTCAGGGGTCAGGGGTCGGGACTTTTTGTGTCTGAAAAATAGATCTGAATGACTCCTTCGTTTGCAGATTAGTTTGTCGTTGACAGAAAGAGGAGCTGGAAAGAGGAAGCAGAGGTGTGACATAGTGGTAAGTTGAGGCAGGCCTCGGGAGGGATGAGATCACAGGCACAGGCTTGCTTCCCAAAAGACGAGCCATGCGCTCGGCTTCCGGGTGGACAGTGCGACAGGGGCCAGGCGGAGGAATTCTGAGATGGACGGTGAGAGGCCTGAAAAGAAAACTCAAGAAAAGTGGAAACCAAATGAGCTTCCGACACGGAGGAACTCAGCAGACCCGAACACCGGCACAGTCCTGCTGTGACGTCACGTCCCGGTTTTCAGCGTCACTTGGGGGCTCAGTGTTGGAGCCCAGGTCAGCCCTAAGGACTTCCCTCCATCACCCCTCCGTCACCGTCCGGCGGGCTTGCCCTACGCCCTGCAACACTAACCCAGGCTCCTGCCAGGATTTTCATGGGAAAAGACTGGGCGAATAAGGGAAACCGTGGCAAGAATTGCTTTTGACGTAAACAAGCCGTGTGTGCTTCCCACATACTAGGGAGACAGTTGGATTCCACATCAGGGTCTGGGGACTTCAAACAATGCTACCAGGAAGTTAATGGGACCGGGACACGGAAATTACTATGACTCTCCCCTCCATAAAATAAATAAATAAATCAAGTGTAATTTATCACTTGAGAAACAATGGGGGCTGAGCTGATGAAATACCCAGAGAGCCGACGTGAACCGTGCGATCGGGCTGGAGCGCGGTAGACGGAGCCCGTGTTTGCGAGTCCTGGCGCTCTCCGCCACGGCAGACGCAGTCTCAACGGAGGGCAGGGAATGTCATTCTGGGGCGCACTTCTGCCTCTAAGTCAGCCAGCACGTGTGCAGGTGTTAGGGGTCCGAGTGAAGAGCACGTTGTCACGCCGGATGAGACCCTTTATGTTTTTTTCACGCACCTTTATGGAGTGTGTGTACGTGGAGGTCGAGGAAGTTAAATAACAGGGTCTGCCCAGGAATTGGATTTTTGTTTTTGAAATTCTGGAGAATAAACTTTTCCTTAACGGACCATTAACATTTCACGGAGTCTGGTTGCCTGCTCTGTGGGGAGCAGCTGACTCACTGAACCGAGGTCCTATCTCCACCCACCCCGCCTCCCTGCCACCCAGGGGGGTGCTGGGCAAGGCCTTCAGCAAAACCACCAAGGACGCAGTTTCTCAGGGGCCCTGAGTCTCACCCGTCTCCTCTCCTCCTCGGGAGATGCTCAGGACCCTCCCGTCCTCCTCTACACCCAACAATGTCCTTGGGGCCATTTATTCATGCCAGGGCATGCGAGAGACAGCCATCAGCTACCCAACAAAATCACCTCTAATCTGCCAGAGCCCGCACCCCCAGATGATGGCCGAGCCCTTCCCGGGAGTCTTCAGAAGGCTCTGGCTCCCAGGATATCTCCCAGCGCCTGGAACTTGGAACCACCTGCAAAGAGCCTGTCTCAGCTGTTCCAAGGGCCTCGTGGTAGCGGCACTTCCTCCTTGGAGAGCGAGTTGGAGTTCTGGAAATAGCTAAAAGGCATTCTGAACCCAGTCCGCTGAAAAAAGTTGGGCCATGGCTTTTTTGGTCCAAGATGATTTCACAGAAATGCCTTGCGAGTGAAAGCACTTCGGGAACAGGGAGCCAAGCAGGCACGGGGACCCGAGCGGCTCCGAGTAGCTGTGGTTCTCCTCGCCTGCCGCACCTGTGCCGGCAGCCTCGGAAGTCAGATGAGACTCACCGCAGTAGTTAGCTGGCAGCAGGCAAGGGTCCCCATCCCTTGCTGAATAGACAGGAGGAGACATTCTGGTTCAGAGGCCAAGTTAAGCTTTATAATGCTGACGGGCTGGCTTTGTCCATCTTGCCTGCACCACTTCCCTCAGCTCCCCGCTCCGAGCTACACACCTTCAGTGCCCAGAGAGCAGACCCTGATTTTTCTACTTTCTCCAGCCCCCCACTTCCCAAGAAGGACCCTATGTATTCAGGGTAGGTGCCCCAGTTGTTAAAAGAGAGCTGTCCCCCAGAAAAATGCCAACTCTTCTCATCACCTTTAGATACTTGCTTGTCGCCCAAGACCCCCAATCAAATCCAGAAACTGGGGTCTCACCTCACACCTGTTGCTTTTAAATGGGTCGGGGGCAGGGGATACAAACCAAAGTTGAACAGACTTGCCTTCCATCAGGGTCTTCAAGCTCTAGGAGGTCTCAGGCTCACCTGGGAGTTTGTTTAATGAGAGGGCAGCAGGGCGCACTCCTAGAGTTTCTGATTCAGTTGTGAGGCCTCCAAACAAATCCAAATCTCTCACCTGGTTTCCCCAGATTTGATTCCTTGGTAAGCTTTCCAGATCACCAGGTTGTTTACAGAAGCAGAGGTGCTGCTCCCCCAAACTTAGTGACCATCAACCCCAGTTTGAGGCACTTCTCTCCGCAAACTTGCATGTGGGGGTGAATTTCCTAACTTCTTCCAGCAGCCTGCACACCTGCAGATACTGAAGTGCTTTCTTTTCAAGTATCGGCAAGAGTCATC
This sequence comes from Mustela lutreola, assembly GCF_030435805.1. Lineage (NCBI taxonomy): Eukaryota > Metazoa > Chordata > Mammalia > Carnivora > Mustelidae > Mustela > Mustela lutreola. The sequence goes on from NC_081302.1 coordinate 5,395,660, forward strand.
CAATGTTTTGCTGCCCTGCTCCTCAGTTTACAGGACTGCACACAGAACGATGACTCCTGGTGGGCAGCCTGATATACCCAAGTGAAAGTCCCTTAAATCTGGCTGCGTACAAGAAATATCCATGCCATCCCTGCAAAGAGACAGGTCAACTTTATCTTGACTTCTCACTTTGCCAGATGCACTCTCTTTAGTGTTTATATTCTTCCTGCTAGACCTTGAGACTTTGTTTGTAGGTTATATTTTAAACAACATATTTTATCACCAGCCACCACTGTTCTTAAAATAACTGGCAAAAATGTGAAAGCAATGGTTGCAAATAGGTTTCAACTTAAGCTCTAAGTCCCAGATACTAGTAGTGATGCCTGGAGTCCTGTGTTGAGAAAGATTTTGAGGCTGGACTCCAGATTCAGCATCAATGTGCAATGATTGATTAGTGATGTCTGCCATGGAAAGGGGGATACGAAGTAGCAAGATGTTCTTGCCAACCTCGGTTTTCCGACATACATGTTGCTGAATTGTTTATAGGGATTTATATCTGAAGCTAAGGAATACATCCACATGAAAGTAAACTGGGTCTCCTGGGACACATGAGCATCCTAGATTCTCTAAAATCTTACAAAAGACATGTGTGCCTTCAGTTCTGCTCTGTATAGAAACATGACTGCCAAGGTCCATTCTGGAAGGAAATACTTCTTTGGTGCCCGCTCACAACACCCACGCCAATGGGAGAGACAACTTCTCTTACTCTCCAGTAATTCCCACTCCCTGGTTCATCTTTAACATTTAAGGAAGTTTATTGAGTTCACCCCAAAACAAAGTAAATCTAGAGCAGTCACTGTCAACTGGATGAGATTTTTTTTTTTTTTTAATCATTAGAACTTAAGGGGAAGGCGGTGTTGCTGGCTGCTAGTAGGCAGAGGGCAGAGGTGCTACCAAAAAAAACCCCTACAATGCACCCAACAGTTCCACAGTAAAGAACCACTGGACCCAGATGTGAATAGTGTTGAGCTGAGAAACACTGACTTAGAGAATCAAAATCCAGGTCTCTGAGCACCTGATTCAACCAATAATAAACCCTTAATTTATGAATCACTCAACGGAGAATGTAATTCTTCCAATAAGAGGAAAATGAACCCACTTCTTGTTTTTGACCTATGGAAAGTGCTATCTATATGTTGTTTTCATGAAATTAAGGAAACTGTTTCTCAACTCCTCCTACTCTAGTATTTCTGCAAAACCAGGCATAGGACTTTCACCTTTTGATCTGAACACAACACCTGTGGCCCCAGCAAATTTGTTCAGGAGACATGGTTGGGAGGGTAACTTACCACTCCTCTCATGGTTAAAAAGGGTCAGACTAAACAAAGCACTCCTTGGGGCCCCTCTGCTTACTTGTAGTAAATGATAATTGTAGTTTTCACCATCTTCAAGATCAAAATATTTAAAGGACTTGTGATTCCCACACCAATAAAAATGACATGTTTAAAATGCTACAATCTTTAAAAAATAAATATTAAAACCTCAATTCATCTAAGACATGGGGGGGCACTTTTTGGGTTTTTTTTTTTTCCTTTCCTGATCAAATAAGGAACAAAATCAGTTACAACACTAGATTTTGAAAACACTCGAAACTTTAGCATTTTATTGTAATGAGTCTGTGGCTTTGCAAGGCAAGCTGAAAAGTTAGGATAATCAACTGGATCCCAGAGGGAAGAGTTCACTTGTGTAAGCACTGGTTTGGGGAATGCATATTCTGTAGAATCAAAGATTCCAATAGTAGCTGGGTTTTCTCAACCCCAAATTCTTCTAAAATGCATAATTGGCTATTGTACAGTTAACTGAGAAGGGCCTTCGGAGAAAACAAAAACCAAAGTTCTTTTAGATCTTCACAAACATGAGAAGCGAAGCTTTCAACTCTCGCCAAATGCCATTTACCACGAATTTCTTACAATATATTGTTTAATCATAAAGCTTTATCCTTGATACGACATGTGGTCCTGGAAGTTCAAAATTATAAACCAAGACTCCAGGACTTGCAATCGCAGACATACTCTGACCAACACAGGGCATGTGATACTGTGTGTTGTAAAAAACTACTGATGATAAGGTTGAACTGTGTGGGATTTGATTAAAGTCTCCCCCAAGTGCTCTGTGAGTGTGGCATGGAGAAAAGTGGGCGGGTCCCTCCCAGTGGATGCAATGGCAAGGCAGTAAGAAGAGTTATTACACGATTACAAGAAGGGTAGTGTTTCTGGCTCAAAGCCTCCAGTGCTTAAAAGAATTCTGGACTCTCTTGGGCTCCAGAATAATCCTTTCCTTGGACGTCTCCCACGGCATCCTCAAGGACTGTATACTCCATCACTGACAACTGTGGTGGGAACAGGGAGCAACAGCTTCCATGCCATCTAAGACAAGCCATTGAAATGGGGCTACTCATCCCCACAGCTCTCCCGTTCTCCCTTCCCTACCTTCATCTTGACCTCAAACCCATTCCCTGCTCTTCTCCACTCTCGCTGACACTCAAGCTGACGTTTTGTCCCCAGCACCACCCTCCCTGGTCACTTTGCCACCAGGGCAATCCACTAGGGGGTCTTCATCAAGCCTTCTCTCTGGCTCCTGCTGATGCTGAGACAAGACGACCTTGGGCTCCCGGTGTGGCCCCCTGGAGATGTTTGCTGGCTGGATCACGTAAGCACCCAAGCCCAGATGGGCAGCTCGGCGATGAAGGAACATTTTCATTTGGCTTTGAAAACTCAGTCTGATTGATGTGACAGAGAGGAAAAGAGATTTTCTTTTGCCGCCTGAAGGAGTAGGAACAAAAAAATCGCAAGGCAAAGGTGTCAGGGCATTTCTAGCAAATACTTGGTCCAGGAGCTCAGCAAGGAAGCTGGAAGCAATGCTTAAAAAAAAAAAAAGTTTTGTTTTGTCCAACAGGCCAAAGGAGTTATTCTTGTTTTGAGGTCAGAGTGGTTAGATGATCAAAGTGTTTCGGGAAAATTAATTAGATGGTGTTATGGGTTGGGATGCAGTGTGGGTAGAAGAGACAAGTCCGTTCGGAGCCATCAGTGATGAGGAGTGGGGTGGGGAGGCCCGGCTGGTCTCACAGGAGACGGGGAAAGGCACTGCAGGAAGAACCGGCAACAAGCAGCAGTGCCCAGGACGGGTCCGCCCAGGACGGGTCCGCTCCCCTCGGGGGAGGGGGAAGGGCACGGGATCAGAGGTGACCAGCAGGGCGTCAGGCCTGCTCTCCATCAGCTGCCTTGTTGGGCCGGGCGGGGAATGTGGGGCCCCCGCAGTCCCTGGAGAGGGTCACCGGGTGGTACTTCCTAGTCACAAGCTGTCATAGATGATGTCTCCCTGGTTCTCAGCACGCCCGGGTCCTGGCCCAAGTTTGCCCCCATCTACCATTCGGGTTGAGTCTGATCAGATTAAATCTAACCGTTTAGAACTGACCTTCCCTCTGCTTTTGAGGTGCAAACCCTCATTTTCTGAAGCCATCCTGAGGATTCTCTCCTTCCCCGGTCCTTTTTGAGCCCTTCGAAGCCAGCCTCGTGGGCCTGGTACAAACCGCCTGTTTTTGCAGGGTCCGATCTGAATCCCAACCTTTTCCCTTCCATCCAGAGGACTTGGGGTAAGCCATTTAAACCAGTGGGGACTCAGTCTTCCCGTTGAAAAAAAAAAAAAAGAGGCTGACAGTAGCTCTGCAGGAGCGTTATAAACATTAAACAGCGTGCCACAGCAACTGGCACACTATGAAATAGTTACATACTTGGGTGAGAAAATTGGCAAAATGAAGTGGGCATTCTGTTGTTATTAAGACACATACACAACACTCTGAAGTAAGTATTCTCAACTCGTTTATACCTAAGGAGTTGATATAAGTGTGTATATTTATGCATAGTTGCATATATGTATATTTTATAAATACATTGACCTAAAAGGGTAAAAATAAATAAATAGCCACAAATAAATCACCCTGCCCTTTAATCTGCTACATAAAGACCCAAACACACCCGGGCTCAGTTCCTTCAAATACCGCTCGGCACAGTTAGGGTCCCAGGCCGCTCCAGTCATGTTCACGCCCATGAACTGGTAGGTGTAAAAAGGAAAAAGAGTCAGTTGATTCTAATCCCAGTTTAAGAAAGGGAATTCTAAAATACCAATGTATCATAACTATTTTTAAGTAAGTAAGCTAGTACTGAGCCTTTGAGTAAAAAAAGACGTAGGGAAAAAAAATGAATCTTAACTATTTTAAAATAATAAAAGTTGGTTTTGTTTTTTGTTGTTTTAATTTACCTCTCTCTTTCCCAACCCCGGGCCAGCCTCCCCCTGCACTTGGGAGAGTCCTGTTCATCATTTTCAGCACAACCAGTCCATTTACAAATGGGCCCATTTCTGAAAATAGACCTTAACATAAACATAAACCCTTCCCAGAAATCAGAACTTAAATAAGAAAAACAAGTCTGTTTGCTAGAATTTCTTTGGTTACTCAGCTTTTCCTTCTCCCTTTCTGCTCATTTGAGGGCACGCATTGACTATGAGGAAACCACAGTAGCCCAGTGTTCCTTTACCTCCGCCAAGGAAAGAGAAGAAAACTCAAGATGGCGGCTTTTGAGTCACTTACTTACACAGAAAGTGCAAGCGGAAGGCTGTGTTCATGGTGTTTATGATGGTTTGTGTACCTCTGGTAAACATTTGATCTGTGCTTGCTCCTTACTTGTAAAGCCCCCTTCAAAAGGAGTCTTATGGGTATAGATCTTCACCTCCCCCCCCCAACAGAAAGCTCTCTTCCCCATCGGAAGTCTGGGGCTTTAATCTCCCTGACCCCCTGCTTGCTCATCTCTGTGCACACACAGGAAAGTGGTGCTCTTCAGCGCCTAGCGAATCTCTTAAAACTTAAGGAAATGTGCTTTTTTAAAATTTCATTCTTCCTCCCTAAGGACTGCTCATAATGATTGGGTTCTGAAGAGATGTGGGTAATGTAGGCGATTCATGACCATTTTTATTACTGTTTAAGTTTTGAATTAAAGATTTGGTATTTCAGAAAAACAGCTTGATATATTAGCATCTGACTTGAATTTTTATGGTGTCCTTTGACTGTTTTAAACTTGGCAACTCTCTATACCTCTTTAAGCCCAGCCAGGTGTCGGCAGCAAGCTTCAGCCTTGATCTGTAGACAGATCCCCCATGATTACTGATAGTCCATTGGTTTTGCAGAAAAATGTAATAGTTATATTTTTAAAGATATGCATTGATTTTAATTAAATACTGATCCATTTTGTACAGTAGAAGAATTAGAAAATATATCAGCCAACCCCTCAGAAATAACTGCTTTAACATATGGGCATAATTTATTCTAGTCTTGTTTGTCTGTGTTTTCTACATGCTGGAGACTGTTCTTTATATACAATTTTATATCCTACTTTTGTTTTCCTTTAAAACCATATCATTAGGAAGGTCATTAAACACCCTTCACAAACATTTTAATGGTTACATAATATTTCCTCATATGGATATATTTTACATTAATTATCCAAAATGGACATTGGGCTATTTCCTACTTACATTAACACTGCCATAAATACCACTATTCATAAATCTCTATCTGCACTTCTAAACATTTTCCTAGGTTCCTGGAAGCAAAATTTCAGGAACAAAGGATCTTAGGTTTTAAGACCATTTTCCCCCACATTTTAAAATTAGACTGACTTCTACGGTTTGGTACAAGACGGTATTTCACTGTCGTGAAGGAGAAGACACAGACCTACCACTTTCAGCGGGAAAACACCAAGGCCCCATCGCCAAACATTTAAAAAGTTCCATGCAGGGAGCCTAGAGTTTCCTGTGTGCTCCTACAGGTATCTACATGTGTCTTCTCACTTTTGCCATTTGATTGATGCCATTGTTCAAAATTTTCTAAAAACCCAAGTTACAAAAATATAACTTTTGCCAAAACATTTTGGATGATATGGAAAAAAGGTAAAATAGTCTTCTCTGAAGAGACAGACAGAGGAGGGTGCAAAACGAGAATTTTACTTTTGCTTTACTTCTTTCTCTGGTTTTGGAACTTTCTGAGTGCACGAATTGTATCTTAAATAGCAACGAGGGTGAGGTTCATATTGTGACTACAGATTTCTTACTGTTTTCTTAAATAAGAGGTAATTTTTGAAGAAATAAACAAAAGGATCTATCATCCAATTTATAATGTGAGAGATTAGTGGAAAAAGTCAATTAAAAAGTTCAACTGTTGACAAAATTCATGGTAAAATACAAATAATAAAATAATAAAAATGTAATTTTAATAATGGATAATAAAAATGTAAATATTAAAATAATAGAATCATCCTCATTAAATGAGATGTGTGAAGTTCGGCAGGGGAAATTTGCACTTATTGAACAAAAGGCCAAGAAATAAAACCCTAACTGTACAACTGATAAAATTTTCATCTTCTAATATCTGATGCAGATGAACATTTTCATGTCTACGAGCTCTTGTATTTCCTCTTTTTAAAACCGTTCATGCCCTCTGCTATTTACGTCTTAGGCTCTTGCTGTCTTTTCTTATTGATTCACCTTACTTTTTGTATTACAAACCTATTAATGATTCATGTGCAATGTGTATTGCAATTTTTTTTCAGTCAGCTTGTTTATGAAGCATTGCAATGACTACTTTGCTTCTTGCATCATTGTCCTAGTCATTCCTGATGGAAGTTCCAAGATTTCATTTATTCACGGGACAGAATACGTACTTAGGATCAGCCCCTCCAATGCAGACCTGGGGTACTTCTGGGCACTGGGCATCTGAACCCCGTTCCATGTTTTGCCACAGTCCATGCCCCCAAAATAACGGAGTATCGAGGTTCTATTCTCTTCCTAGGGTGGCCCTCACAAGGTACCATAATCTGAGGGGCTTAACCGAAAGAGAGATTTCTTGTCTCACAGTTCTCGAGGTAGAAGCCCCAGGTCAAAAGGTCAGCGGCCTTCCAAGGCTGTGAGGGAGAATCCGCCGCAGCCTCTCCCCAACCTCCAGCGGTTTGTTTCCCGTCTTTGTCTCATAGATGCACCAGCTCCATCTCTGCCTTCCTCTTCATGGTGTGCTCCCCCTGTGCACATCCCTGTGTCCAAATTTCCCTTTTCATAAGGACACCAGTCATACTGTAATAGCAGCTGACCTAATGGCCTATTCCGAGGCACCGGAAGTTAGGACTTGAACATCTCTCTTTGCAGGACCACCGTTGGGCCCAAGACAAGTAATCGAGACCTGGCTGAATTATTCCTGATTCTTGGGGCAAAACAAAGAATCCCCTCTAGTTATTTTTAAACCGAAATAAATTTATTTAAAGACATGAGGTGACCCTCAAAACCTCTGGGTGCACAAAGAGCCAGGCTTGGGTGAGCCAGGCTTGGGTGAGCCAGGCTTGGACACTACACCACCAAAAATAATTTAGTAGAAAAAGGTCTGGTGGCAGGAACACATGACCTGTGCCTGCACACAGGGCGCCAGCATTCCAAAGGGCCTGGCTCTCACCGTCCTAAAACGTTGACCATCTCATCCCCGAGCTCGTGTGTTGTGAGGTCCAGAGGGATGCACACGTTCAGGAGAGCAGGTAACAAAGGCCACGCTCCGTTCTCAGTGGCCTCGTTTGCCTGTAGCATTCCCTGCACCTGGGGCCCTCCATGCTGGTGGCTTTGGGGGGCTGGGAGCCAGGGCAAGGTCAGTGTTGAGCCTAGGAGGAGTGAGCACTCTCCATGTGAGGTAGAACTTGCTTCCCACCCAGAAAGCGGCCACTGAGGGGCTTCTCACCTCCTCTCTTCCACTCAGCCGGGAAACCCAGCAGGTCGGCTGCCGACCGACCCCTGAGAAGGAAAGGGAAAGACGGCAACTCTTGCCCCGCAGCGCGCCGGGGTCTGACACTGGCTGACGTCAGTGTGCTGGTGGCAAGTGTGCGTTCCAAGGAGTGAAATTGAAACAGTTTGTGCAACTTTCCACTGTTCTGGTAAGTTCAGAACACACACGCGTGTATGGGCCAGGAAACACCCCCATCATGCTGTGATTCTGCGCCCTCCTGAAAGGCTCTTCTTACACTTAAAGCGGGCCTTGTAGAACACGAGCGTGGGGCGCCTGCGGGCCTCCGTCTTGGGCGTCTGCCTTCGGCTCAAGTCATGATCCCAGGGTCCTGGGATCCAGCCCCGCACAGGGCGCCCTGCTCAGGGGGAGCCTGCTTCTCCCTCTCCCACTCCCCCTGCTTGTGTTCCCTCTCTTGCTGTGTCTCTGTCAAATAAATAAATAAAAACAACATGAGGATAAAGATAAGATTCATGCTAATAACTCAACCTTTTATTTTTACTTACAAGGATATTAAAGAGTAAATAAGAAGACATCATGGCAAGCTAGGAACGAAATGGCAGAAGAAAACTGAGGCTTTATTTTTGGACACCTTAGACAGCTCTGTTTTCATAGCCACCACCCCCCCGCCCCCCAGTCACGTGGCCCGTCTAGCAGAAGAGCTCAGCCCGCCCCAGACCGGAGCCCGAGGCCTCCGCAGCCCGACCCGACCCGGCACAGCGACGCGGGAGACTAAGCGCCGCCGCTGGAGCACAGGTGTGCTGGCCGCGCGCTGACGCCGGACCGCACGCTCGGGGCGACCCACCGCGACGGGTGACCCGACCAACCCGAGCTGGGAAGCCCGGCGCTGAGTTCCCCGGTGAGGATCAAGTGTGTGAGTTCCTCGCGGGGGACTCGGGTGGAGCCGGCCGTCTTGCCTTTCCCCGCTGCGGCCCCTTCCTCCACCTGCCCGGCAGCACTCCAGGTTCAACTCTCTCCTCCTCCTGTTTGGTCTCTCTAATCCTGCCGGGAGAGTCTCTCTGATTTCCAGGGCTCGGAGATGAGAATGGGCCCGCCCTGATAACCCGGGATAATCCCGGCGCCCGCCGTCAGTCCAGCCGTCTAAGTCCCTGAGCATGTCCACCTCCAGGTCTCAAGGAAGGGCATCTGCCTGGTGCTGCTTACAGACCAGGTGGAACCTTTTTTTTTTCTTTTTTTAGGATTTTACTTATTCATTTGGCAGAGAGAGAGACAGAGAGAGAGAGCACAAGCAGGGGGAGCAGGCAGAGGCAGAGGGAGAGAGAGAGGAGCAGGCTCCCCACTGAGCAGGAAGCCCCATGCGGGACTGAATCGCAGGACCCCGGGAACACGACCTGAGCTGCGGGGAGACGCCCCACCCGCTGAGCCACCCAGGCGCCCCAACAGGTCACTTGCAGCAAGGGGGTGAAAGAAACACGGTCTCTGGTCCTCCTGGCTGGGTCCTGCAGGAAGACAAAGCAGGTGCCGAGACGGCAGTCCATGTTCCCTGTAACAGCAGAGTGGCTGGAGGGAGATGGCGAGAGAAAGGAGAATTCTGGAGGACAAGGATGCCAGCGCCACGTGGCGTCATGCCGCAGGAGGACAGGCCACGAGGGCGTGGTCTGCCATCCCGACGAGGTGGCCCTCAGCCCTCACACTAAAGGACTGGGTTTGTAATCTCTCACCATACTCCAAAGGAAGCAATTAACTCTGTTGTCTTCATTCTACTGCTATTGTCAGATACATATATTTTTCACCTTAGTAAATACTCACAATAATCATGTCGGGGAGAGATTAAGATACTATAGAAAACATAAAATTTACATACAGCTTTTGCTTTCTTTAAGTTAAAGTGGAACTTTAATACCTGGTTATTATTTATGGTGATATTAAATCTGGTTGCTCTTTTTAATGCAGCTTAAATTGCTAGAGAGGCATAAAGCAACAACAACAACAACAAAAAAAACAATTCTAGTAACACCTAACAAGCAGGCAATGTGATTTAGGCTAAAAGCCTAAAACTTAATTAACTCTGCTATAATACAGCAAAGGCCATGCACATGTGTTAAAGAAATCAAAAAGATGGAGGGGAAAATTTACGCCTACATCAATAGCAATTGCGTTTTTATACTGCTGATTTCAGAGTAAGCAAAGCATTAGAATCAAGGAGTATATTCATTTTTCGTCTGCATCTAATTTTTTGAAGTGGAGTATTTCCAGCTAGGAAAAGGCAGGCAACGATTTAAAAAGAAAATGATTTCTAAATGCTTTCATACAAAATTGTAATTTTCACACAACCTAGATGAGCCACGCACACTGAAAACCTTACAATCGCAGATCTTTTATTAGGGATGCTGGGGACAGGGGCAGAGGGGAACTTGGCAGTGTTGTGATTAGCCTTGCTGTTCAGCAAGCAGAGGTGGGTGATCAAATACCAGGATTCAGAAAGAAGAGACTATCCCTAGTGGAAGTGAGGTTTATTTCTTTGTAAAGACACTCTCTGTCCTGGGATCGGGAGGCAAGTCAGGTAAATCCTTGCTTTATGTGGAGAGGAGAATGGAGGTGTTTTCTCATCCTGGTTGGGATGAAAGGCATCTCGCAGTGGGGTCCTCAGTTCACCCCCACCCAGTGCAGCGGGGCTGGAGATGAAGGTCCCCGCGTGAGGCCGGAGGAGGGGGGCACGGAGGGCTCAGCCTGAGCCGCTCCAGCCCCACAAGGTTTTCCTTTGATCGGATCCTAAATATGCAGCATATGTAAAAGCTTGTGAGGCAGTGACACCACCAGGACCCCAATCGTCATAGTAACAAGGCAGCTCCGTGGGGATCCCCAAGAAAAGGCCGGACAGGAAGGACAAGGATGGTGAGCAGAGGACATCGGTCCTTTCACCTTCCCGGAATGTGCCCTGGAGTCCCGACAGAGCACACACAGGTGAGATCCCAAAATAACTACAGAATGGGGATGCAGTCCCAAATAGAAACATGCCTCCTCCATCACAGCACCCCCCGCCCGCCCGGCCCCCTTCGTTGGGAAACTTTCTGATTTATTCCTTCTGTCACACTTGACCTTCCTTACTCTCCTTCTCCCAGAGACAGCTCTGCCCCGGGGACGATGAATAAGATTCTGTCCTTCCTGGGAAGTTTGTGGACAATCTGTGGAAAAGCTATGTCTCCAGAAGGTTCATGAGAGTGGCACCCACAGCAGAACTTTAGGGTGCTGGGGCAGGCTAGTGACAGATCGTTATCATCAGGTGGCCTTTTCAGCGTCCCGTCGTCTCTACTGTCTGGTAATCACCATCACCATCATTTTCTGTTCTGCTTTGTCGCTTACGATGCATTGATACACATGCCGCTTCCTGCAAGCCAGTGTTAACGTGGCTGGTCTTCCTCAAGCAACCCTGAGGAGGGAGAGGAGGCAGATCCCAGTCCCGACAGTCCTGCAGAGGACCCGGGTCTGTGGCTGGAACCACGCGGCTGAACGAAAATGCCCACGTTTTAGCTGTGGAGCTGTGGCTGAGGAAGCAGCTCCTTCAGACTGAGGCAAAGTGTGGGGAGACGAGAGGAAATGTCCCAGGGGGAGAGCGTGGGGTCAAGGGCATTGAAACCTGAAGGGACTGAGAGGTGCATGTCAGGCACGGGGTGTATCCGGCAAAGCAGCCTGTGCACACGCATCCTCAACAGAGAGACCAAAGTCAGGATGGCACGATAAAGGCGGTTTAGAGCCAAATTAGGGTGACTTGAATATAATACAAAGAAACGTGATTTGACCCACACAGCGAACACCTCATCTAGATGGAAGAGACATGACCCCTTCCCTTTAACAGACAGGGAACCTGAGAGGCCAGAGCACACGGCTACTGGGCGGCAGGTGTGTGCCTCAGATCCAGACACCCCTCCCCGGTCCCCCCATCTCCGACAGCCTGCCCTCGTCACGTGGACCAGCCACGCAGGTGACCTTCAGTGCTGCTCATTCTGGTAAACTCAACTCTGCCCATGGCTGTGGTGGAGTGAAGTGAGTCCCCCCAGAAAGACTTGTTGCAGATGTCGTTCTTGGTTCCTGTGAATGTGACCTTGTTGGGAAAGACGTCTTTGCAGATGTCAATTAGGCGAAGTCTCCGTAAAACCGGACAGTTCATCCTACATGACCGGTGTCCTTACAGCAAGAGAAGAGACACAGAGACAACATAGCGGGGAGACGGCCACGTGAATACCCACACTCGTGATAAAGGCAGAGGTCGGAGTGATGCAGCTTCCCCCTAAGGCCACCAAAGACTGCCGGCCACCCCCAGAAGCTGGGACAGGGCTGTGCTGAGACTCCTAAGACAGCCCCCAATTCCTCGCACTAACACTTCCAGAAGCCCTAGGACATGAAGACCGTGTCCAGTGCAATTCTGGAGCAAACCTGGCTTGCTGTGTGTCTGGATGACTTCAAGGATGGGGTTTACAGAGACTCTGTAAGGATTCACAGGGTTCCCTCCATCAAGCAGTCAAATCTGGAAGTCACCCCACCTTCCGGGGGCTCCCCTCACCCACCCCGGGGCCATGGGTTTGCTCCTGTCCCTAGCTGGTCCCATTCAGAGTGGGATAAAAGTCAGTTAAGTATTTTCCAAAAAGGTAACCTGGGGCCAATCTCAGGCTTGTAACTTGTCAGATCATTTGAGAAACGTTTGACTCAAACAAACATTTGAAAAGCAACTGGAAGACACTCACCGTCCCCAGCCCCTCCGCTTGGGCCCTGAAACAGACTCTGATCTAAACTGCCTGGTGTTTACACACAAGCTTCATCCCAGAAACACATTGCGGAGTTAGTAAAACTGTAAGGATGCCAAGACAGAAAACTTAGAGGGCAGAAAGTCAAAAGAAAAGGGCTGACTTTTCTAAAAAATACAGAAACCAAGACCAAGTAACAATAATTGTTCTAGAATTCAAAACAGCTTGGAAGGTAGCTTCTTTGCCAACGATGTAAAACTCACTAGAGAGACAGAAGAGAGGCAAACCCTCACCAAATGAGGGAGGAGGCCTGCAGGAGTCAGTGTGCATCATGTCCGGCAACATCCCGGCGGATCGAAGTATCTTGGTCCTCCCGCAGCCCAGGAGAAGCCCAGGAGATGTGACAGACTTCGTTTCACAGACGAGAACACACACAGACATTTGTGCAAGTCACAGAACTGAGGAGTGAAAGATCCCTATTTCAAACTCCTAACTGAAGATTTAGTGTTTTGGTTGTTTTTTTTTGTTTCTAGTTATTTTTTATTCCCCCCCAGAATTCCCCAGCTGAGGCAAGAAGACTGGAATTTTGGCATCCTGATTAAAGCCTATCAGTGCATGAGAGGAATACGCAAAGGAATTAAAATGAAGACTGTATACACTGGTGTGGGGCTGTTTCTTTCTTCTTCTTCCTTTAATATGGATGATGAGAAACGAGAGCTTCCCAGCAAAAACCAGAAAATTGAGTTCTGCTGGAATGTCTTCGTTCTAAGGCACGTGTGAATAAAGCGGGCGATAATGCCAGAGGGAGAAGTCTGCGAAGGAAAATGACAATATGTTTCTTTTTTTTTTGGTCTGCCTTTGAATCTTAAAATATTTGGCACAAACCTTCACAATAGTTCAAAGATATTTCCTACCAGCTGTAAGTTAAGTATTAGAAGAGAATGTCCTCGTTGTGAATACAAACACAAATGCGGGACCATAAAGCTGTCGGTTTCAAAGAAGGTGGTGTTTCTCGTGCAGCTGGTATGCTCAGAAAGAAGCACGAGCACGTTCTTTGCTTCGGGCTCATCTGTGACCCTTGTGTCGAGGTGCCTTTGCCCTCAAGCAAGACGATACTCTCTAGAAACTTTTAAACACTTTGCTTAACTCCAAGCGAGGCGGGCGGGCAGGGGATGGGCGCGCAGGTCGTCTGCACGAGCGGTTGAAGCCTCCCTCTGCCCCTCCGGTGTCAGGAAAGTCAGTTTCTTCTCCTCTGCACCCTTAGCCATGAAGTGAAAATATCACCCAGCTGTTGTTAAGACTAAACTAGATATTTTGTGTAAAATGCTCGCCGTCCTTGACTGAATGGCTACCCTCCCTCCCCCATTCTATGTCTACTTCTGACCCCTGGAATCTGTGACTGTGACCTTGTTTGGAAAAAGGGCCACCTGCACTTCTCTAGCCGACAGCCTGCCCCGTGCCCTGCAGAGGAGAAATCACCTGCACCCCCTCCGCCATTGTCCCCGGGCGTCCCCACAGTGCACAGGAGCCCCATCGCGCCTTAGTGAGGTCCTGCAGGGAACGAGAAGCCGCTGTGATGCCCGCTGCCCATTATGGGTACAAATGGCCCTGTCACCTCTGTGCCGGACACTGTCCCCATGCTCCCCACTCACAAGCACCTGCAACCTCCGTAACCAGTTTCGGAGGCACATCCAGCCCCGTCTTATAGAAGAGAAGAAGGGCGCACGGAGAGCTTGAGTCACGTGCTCACAGTCACGAAGCCGGAGTGGGGCGGGGGTTGTGTCCAGCCCTCCTGACTGTGGAATACACGCTATAGTCACGATGTCCATTTTCCGTGGCTGCCCACATGGTCGTGTAACACATGGGCATGCAACAGAAGCTCATCGTCTCACGGTTCTGGAGGCCAGAGATCTGAAATGAAGGCGGCAGCGGTTGGGTCCCTCCGGGGCAGATCTTCTCCGGTCTCTTCATGTGGTCTTCCCTCTCATGTGTCCATGTGTCCCAATTCCCCTTCTGACAAGGACACCAGTCATCTTGAATGACAGTCTGCCCCGAGGACCTCATGGGACCTTGGCCTCTGTAAATCCCTGGCCAGACAAGCTCCCGCTCTGCTGGGTGAGGCGAGGGCCGCATCTGAACTTCACCGTCCAACTCGCACCAAGCACAACACCGCGCCGGCGCTCATACACGAAACCTGAACGACTAAGGGAGGGCGAGCGGCTGTCCCTCCTGCCACAAGTCACCAGCTCTGAAGCACTCTGCAGTCTGAGCTCATGCGAAACCAGCAGATCCGGCCACCGGAGTGTGAGTGCAGGCCGTTGGCATGGGATCCTGGCTCTGACACAACTGCATTCTGGGACTTTGGGGAAAGATTTCAACTTCTGAGTTGAGCCTCTGTCTCCTCTTGAGAAATAAATACAGTCCCCATCTCCTAGGGCAGTGGGAGGGTGGGGTGTGTGAGCCCACGTAGAGCTTAGGGCCCATAAGGGCTCGGAAGGTGCCGGCCCCGTTCGTAGCGACCGCTGTCTCCCTCCTCCGTCCCTGGCCCTCTCTGCTCATGTCCTTCACTGACCTCTTACGTGGGCCGTTCCGGAGTTTGCCCCTGGATGGGTCCCTGCCCGGGATCTCAGGCCTGAATTTCCCACAGCAGTGTCTCACCATCCTGCTCCTCCCTTTTTACCATCAATGGGAACCAGCCTTTTCCCAGGAACTGGTCTTTGTGGAACAGGGCAGAAGCAGGTCTGGGCGTGGTAAGAGCTGAGCAACCAACGGCTGGCCGTCAGGTGGCAAGTTGTACGAATTCCAGGGTCCAGGAAGGCAGAGAAAACTCAGCCTGGACTCGAGCCAGTGTCTGTCTCCAAAGAGGTATAATTCCGCTCAGTATTTTCATTTGCTACTCCAGTGAAGATTATGAAACTGGAAAACCAGATACTGAGATTTTCAACTGAGAATATGATGTCTTATGTGCCCATCCAAATGCAAGGGCCAAGGTCAAAGATGGTATGACTACAAACACCAGCAGAATGGGGCTCGGGGCCACCACGCAGGTCGGTTTAATTGGCTCAGCAAACATTTACTGAGAATCAAGGAATCGTGCGAGCCAGTCCTAAAAAACAAGGGCCTAGAAGTAGACATGGAGATGAGCGTGTCTGTGCTCCCTGGGCTCTCGCAGTAAGAGGGGAGCAGGCGCGTGGACACTGCAGGACGGACGTGGGCGCATGGTTCAGTGGAAGTCCTGGGAGGGGTGGCCCACCCAGTCAAGGGGTCCAGGGGGAGCCACACGGGGACCACTGGCAGGTTGGAAGAAATGGGAGGAATGAAAGAGTTTCCAGGAAGAAAGTGGAAGGGAAAACGGAGATAGCAGTGTGGTCAGCCTCTGCAGGCCGAGGGAAGAGCCGCAGAAGCTTGAAAAGCCACTTGTTTCTACTAACCAGAGAAGTGGGCAAGGGCAGTGTGGGAATGGAGCCGCGGCGGTCTGTGGGAAGAGAACCCTAGCAGTCCTCGGGCAGAGGCCGGAGACCAAGGGCTCGGAACTGTTTCGTGGCTGATGTGAACGTTCTCTTACAAGTAACAGGAGGCACATACGTGTTTTAAACAAGGAGTCAAAATCAGATTTGGATCCAAAGAACCACCCACCACGGAGGATGGGCTAGGGCAGTAGTTCTCAATCTTTGACATCAGAAGAATTTAATCAGGAAGGTTTGTTCAAACACGGACCACGGAGCCCACCCCTAGAGTTTCTAACTCAGTAGGTGCGGGGCGCTGCCTGAGCATTTGCGTTTCTAACCAGTTTGCAGCTGCTGCTGCTGGTGGTCTGGCAAGGTCCCTCTGAAAGCCAGGGCAGGAGTCTGCAGGTGGGGAGGCCCGAGGAGAGGCTCCCAGGTCAGGTCCGGAGCTAGGGCAGGGGCAGTGGGAGGGTGGGGGGTGGTCTGAGGCACCGCTGGGTCCGAGATGCATGGAAAGGCAGTCTGGTGACCAGTGGCATATGCCGAGGTGGGAAGGAGCCTGAAGTACCTCCTGGCTCCCTGGCTTCTTCGTTGGGTTGATTGGCACAAATATCTAAGTCAGTGGATGGTAGGTGATGGGGAAAACGGGCCAGACAGGTGCAACCAGACAGGCTTAAGAACTTGTGTGCGACAGGTCTTTCACAGACACAGGCCAAGTCCTTTAATTTGGGGCTCGGGAAACGGGTCTACACCAGAGAGCAGACTGATTTTGTAGCCATCTTAGGGACTCATTTCTGTTAGCCTTTACCTCATTAGCCGGGCAATCAATTAGAAAATTTCAATCTGTGTTTTCGCTTTAGAATAACATGATACAGTATTGGTACTTCTTAGTATGAGTTTCAAACACCAACTGTCCATAAATTGTCTGGAAAAGTACAAAGTAATTAACTCTGAATTTTAGATTAATTTGTTAATCACCTTCTTAAAATATTATTCTCCAGTGAATGTGGAATACGTGGTCTGTTACGCATCCAAAGGCCTTATCTTAGGGGTAAACAAGTTCATCTACTTTAGACACCAGAGCAGAAAATGTATAGTTTGTGCTTTATTGTTTTATTAATGATTTTACTCCCATAAGTTAAGTTCTATTAAATGACAGTAAAGAGAAGTTTAACAACCCTTGTCTTTCACTTTTTCCTATGGGCATTTCAAATTTCATTTCTTTCCACCATTATTACAAATACACAAATGACTGTATGTATTAGAAGACAACTAAACTATAGAATAAATAAGCAAAGATCACCTGATTATCATCATGCTAAGTTTGGCAAATATCACTTCCAACGTCACATCTATTACTCAAATTATTACATTACATTTATCGCTGAAATTTTCTGTTGTATCAGATTTGGGAGTCCTGGGTGGTGACCTGCAGGTGCCCCGCCCACCGCGTCTTCCAGAGACACCTGCCGGGTAAGCGAGCGAGCGGGAGTGTGGTCAGCGGGTAGAGCTGCCGCCCCCTCTGACCAGCACCCCACTGTAACGGGGGCCCCCAGCCAGCGGGCAAGCACAACGAGGGGTCCCTGGGCCTGGCTGTCTCCGCCCAATATGGGACTCCGCTAGAGAGAAGTCTTTGCTCCAGGATTCCAGACTTAGTCACGTGTTTTCCTGGCTTTCTTACCTCTGTGAACTCCGTGAAAGCAGTAAGTTTTATTCACACCTTTTCACAGCAGGAGTGCAGTTCCTGACACACAGCGGGTGTTTGCCCTGAGTGCTTGTGTCCTTCCCCAATTCAGATATTGACGGCCTAACCTGCAAGGTCATAGCATTTGGAGGCGGGGCCTTTGAGAAGTCATTAGGTGTCGATGAGGTCATGAGGGTGGAGCTTCCGAGATGGGCT
Organism: Mustela lutreola; assembly: GCF_030435805.1. Classification (NCBI taxonomy): domain Eukaryota; kingdom Metazoa; phylum Chordata; class Mammalia; order Carnivora; family Mustelidae; genus Mustela; species Mustela lutreola. The sequence continues at coordinate 5,413,555 of NC_081302.1, forward strand.
TCGTGTCCCTTTAAAACGAGGACAGGAGAGCTCCTTCTTCCCCTTCTCTGTCTCTCTCCTCCTCTTTCTCCGGTTTCTCCCTCTCCCCCCTCCCTCTCCCTCCTCCCCTCCCCCTCTCTCCCCTGCTCGCCTGCCCACCGGAGCACCCAGGAGGAAGGGAGCTCTCTCTAGCACCCGGCCACCGGCCCTCTGAGCGCAGACCTCTGGCCTCCAGAACCGGGAGACACACGTTGTGTTGTTTGAGCCCCAGGCTAGGTTGTGGTGTTCGGGCAGCCCCAGCGGACGAGGGCAGCCCCCCTGAGTCATCCGACAACTGTCTCCTCTCCATCAGCATCTGGGGCTCTTCGGGCCCAGTCCTGCTTGTCCCCTTTCTGTACATATGTAACGGGTCTGCCCTGCAATCCAGAGGTCTGCTTGTCTCCCCTCAAACACGCGGGACCCCCTTTTAACCTAACCATACTTCTCCCATCTCCCCTTAAAACAGATGATGATCAAAATCTTTAAGGTGTGCCTTTAATAAAGCACGGCGGGGCCTGGCATGGTCTCCAGCCTCCTCACCACCCATGCTGGGCCCGCGGCTCCCTCCCTCCCTGCCCATTTCTGCCTGGGAGGTCGAGGCACCACGAGGCGACGTTTGCACACGCAGCTCTCCCTCCTGGACGCCGCTGTTTCTCTTCATGCCCCCCTCACCCAGGCAAACTCCTCCTTCCACGCTCAGCTCTGAGGAGTCTCCTCCGGGAAGCCTACCCCGACTGCAGCATTTTCTCCTACTATTCATTCTTGCACAACGCATGAACCTCTTCTTAGAAACACTGCGGTTGCTGTCTTTCCGTTTATCATCACGGTAGAGTCTACTCCTCTCTAACGTGTCTAACGTGTCTTCTCCACTAAACCATGTCTAAGCTCTGCGAGAGCCGTAAGCACAATTTCTTTCCTGTCTTTACCATCTCACCCACCGTGTTCTCTCCAGCATCAAGACCTGGCACAGATCGGACTCCCCGACCCAATTTGTTGAGTCAATGAATTAATACACCTTGTATGATAAACATGAAAAAGCAGAGGGTCTCCCAAGCCAAGTGCCATGATTCCGGATGAGAAACTGTTGCTGGTTTTCCTTCTTTGCTTCTTGCCAGTCTTGTTCCCAGTCTCTCTTCCTGGAATCGGCGACTCCAACTGAACTCTGGGACACAGCCCCAGACACAGTGCAGCATTTGTAAACATTTAACCCAGGACGCGATGCCAGAGAGCATATGCCGGACTGGCTTGCGGCCATGTGGCATGGAGCTGCGCTGAGATTCTTTACGGTTTTTAATTGAATTGGGGTTGCAGGCCCTTGCTGTAAGGTCCTCCCCTGACCTCCCAAAATAAAAATGTTATGAAACCTCTAGAAAATGTCCACATTTAAACTGATTCTCAATTTCGACCCCTTTCTACTGCAAAGTTCAAAAGTTGGAAGGTCGTCTTGCTTAACTCCTAATTCATTTCCATCATGAGTGGGGCTTTTCGTCCCAATATGGTGGTAAATAGGCAAGCCACTGGGTCAAACTTCTCATGCCCAGTTCAGCAGTGATGGACCCGTAAGTCCTCAAGGAAGCATTAGCAATTCAGAGAGAATGAACAGTTTCAGAAGGAATGCATTTCCGCCTTCAGTCTCAGCAAGGAATCAGAAATGCCTGATGTCAGCACAGCTAGCGAGACCCACACAGCCCATAACCCGCCCACGTTTTCAACATATGAGAAGTTTGGGATGTGAAGAAAAGGATGAAAGTACACAGATCTTCATGGTCCCATGCCCCCAGGAGAGAGCTCCATGCTGGGGAAGACGTTCGCCCGTGTTATCCGTGGCCTAAAACCATTCCTGTCCCATAACTCAATACATATTTCTTGAATGGTGAGTGAGTGAATGCACTAAAAACTTGGTAAGTTGCTGACAGCTTTCTAACTACTCTACATGTAGCGGCTCATTTCATGCCTATGGCGTGGCAACTCTTGTGATGCCTTTCTGATGAAGAAACTGGACAGGGACCGTAACTGATGCAAGGCCACCAAGCTGGACACTGAGTCACATCTCAGGATAGGCTTAACCCTCACTTGGCCAGACCATGAAGCCATGGCCCCGCCCTCGCCCTGCATGCCCACACTTCCCATGGCCAACTACGGTTGGTTTCCGGTCAAGTTTCCCTGCCATGTTGTTACTCATCTGTACAGGTCTTCCTAAACTTCTAGGCTTAGGGTAGATGAGCCTGGGGTGCCTCATTGTCACCCCAGTGGAAAGAGAGTTTGTCTGCTGAGGCGTTTTTTTACACCAAGCTGACTTGTCCATGTGTGAAGAGTATCTACGAAGTAGAGCAAGTACTTGGTGGGACCAAGAAGTTCTTGAGACTAGAGAAGCAGCAGCTGTGTTCTGTTCATCTGTCATAGCCCATAGAGTGGCTTCTGTAGCTTGTGACCATAAAATGAGACCATCCTTTTTTCTAACGTGCAAGAAATGATGGCGAAGCCTCCAGGCCTACACGCCCAGCGGGCATGACTCCTCCATCCTGACTTCTCCCTGCAGCCAGGCTGCTGCCTCTGCTCCTCTGGACGACACATCTCTCAGAGATGATGCTGTCGATACCCTCCACCGTCTTGAAGATGAGATTCAGCTCTCCAGTCTCTCCAGCACAATGCCAGTAACTGTGACCTGCTCCCAGGGTGTGCGGGAGGCTGATGGCCCACAGGAAGACAGCACCGTATGACACAGATGCTACTGGAAGGGGAGCGCTGAGATCCAAGCCAGACTCAGCATTCCCACCAAACCTCCCCGGCCCAGAACACCCATCTGGGGAGGGCCACCACTACCCCCTTCCATGGGAATCTTGGTGGCTCCAACCCTCTGCTACCAAACTTAGCTTCCTCCTGATCCCAGAGAGAGTCCGTCTCCCGGTCCCAGGCGCATCTCAAGGTCAGCAGGCACAGCCATTTCCTTCAGGGTGTCTCCCACGTCCCGCCCTGCTGTGTCTGACTTGGAAAGCCTGAACCAAACGGCGACAATCATTCACACAGCAATAACCCAAGTCTGACTTATTCAGTTTTAAATAACACCATGTGTGGGAACGCACCCATCCAATTCCAGAAACTCTGTGCTGAGCCCCGTTTCACCGCCTTCTCCCCACACAGGGAAAGAAAGCAGCAGGCCTGCTGTCCCTCATGCCATGGTCCAGTTTCCCAATGTGCCACGTAAGGGCTTAGGCAAGAATTCTCCCTCCTTCTCTCTCTCTTTCTTTCTCTCTCTCTCTCTCTCTCTCTCACACACACACACACACACACACACACACTCAAAACAAGCAATAATTTTCGGGCATAGAGCACTTGACATCCTGACTCGGGGTGAACAAACGTTGTATATGATTCAGCAGGAAGAGCCCGTTGGTAAAGACCGCACGGCTCTGCCAAACACCCACCAGCCCAGCAGGACCCGTCTGGCTGCGGAGGGTGCTGCGGGCTTCAGGGCTGTGCCCCATGGCACCCATCCGCCCTCCAGACCCACAGCCCCTCCCCCCTCACTGTGCTCCCCACCCGGGAAGGCAGGCCCGTGTGGAGCCCAGGGGGCACCCTTGCCCCGCAGCCAGGCTTGGCCAGATAGGGATCCTCACGGGGAAGAGGCCCCCTCCCTGTGGGGTCTCCGGGAGCTGACTGTGCACCCCCCCCACATTCTCCAGAGGTGGTCCTCGCCATGTGACTCTCCCACATCCCAGCAACAACCACACCCCACGTCCCAGTGGGCCCAGGGGCGGGCAGCTCTGTTTCTTGAACTCTGGTGACTGCGCTGTTCCTTGGGACTTTCCGACAGCCCGCCCACACCTTTGAAAAGAGTCTCTTATCCGCCCTCCCCGGACCATCCTGATTTGAAATGCCAGCGGTTTTCTGGTGGGATGTCGGTGGACACGGGGCTTCTCCAAGACAAGGGTCGTATGGCGCACGTTGGAACAAAGGGAGGGTCTCCTGGGAGTTGGCGAAGCCACGGAATGTCTCTCGCTTCTGTGAGGCAGTGTCCCACGTCCGGTTCTTCTCTCTTCTCTCGTCTCCACCCAACACTCTCTCCCCCACACGAGAGCCAGGCTTTTGTCTCCAAACATAATAAAGAAAAGTGTCTGGAAGTGAACAATACAAGTCTTGGCACCTAAAGGCACAATACATTATTATACTTGTTTTTGTAGGACCTGGAAAAGAAGCAACTGGAGAAGAGGGAATTTATTATAAGCTGGATGCCTCAATGCTGGCCTTCCTAAGCTAACCTCTGGAACTCGCCTGGGAGTCTATTTCACGGGGAACATTGGCTATGGGCACTTTTACCCCCATTGTAACCACTTGCTTTTTATATATTATTAAGCATTTAATCCTACATTGAGGTTCTATTGCATTTTTAAATTCTAATATTTCTCAGATGATTTGAAAGTGCCCACTTGGAGCAATGTTAAAAGGGTCCACAGATACTGTAATTACAGTACTCTGAACCAAGACGTGGTAGTTCTGTTTGCCTTATGGAATACCCTTTTGGGACTGGGAGCTCTGAGCTGTACTTGGCAAACAGTCAAGGGAATCAGATATCAGCAGTGAGGACAGACGCAAAGCAGACGTCTGGGGTGGTGTGAGGAAGGGAGGGGTCTGATGTGCTGGTGTCCTCCGGAGGACGGCAAAGACAGTATCAGCCTCACTGGGTTGCTGTGAGGCGTGAGTCAGATAAGAAATCTGCAGGTGTCTGGCAGAAAGTATGATCTACTTCATTAGAATACTGCAGAGTGTGCATCTCAGTGACCGATTCTTTATTGTTCTTATCCCACGAAATGCCTACGATTCTCTAGTGGACGTTTGCTGGTACCGGGTCTCTGAACGAAAGGGTAAGGACAAAGCGCGTGTGTGCGGCACCAACGGCCAGTGGCAAGGCTCCTGGGCAGCATTTCCATTCTATTCCCTGGCAAGCGCCATGTCTAATCAAGGATGGGAACGTCCTGGGCCGATCCACAATGACTGAGAAGATGCAGAGACCCCAGGCTGCAAACGGAAAACAGAGGCTGCAACCCAAAGAAAAGGAATCCCTAGAGGAATTTCCTAGGCACCTTCAAGACTAAGGATACAGATAATCTGTTACTGATTAGCTACTATCGATCAGGAACCCTGTCACTTTTTTTCAAACCTTCACCACCTTGCTGTAAGTCAGGTTTTAGAATCGTTGTCGTGCAGAAGAGGAGACTGAGGGTCAGAGAGAACAGGACCCTGCCAGCCCACAAACCCTTCTCACTCGAGCCCTAGCCTCCCCTCTGAGAGCTGAACTGCTGTCACAGAAAGGAAAACAGGCCTGTTTCTTTCGGGGTCTGAGGCACAGAACCAGGAACAATAGGTGGAAATGACAGGAAGACAGATTTCAGGTCGATAGCAGGAAGAACTCCATAACACGGGGGTTGTTCACAGGCGGGAGGCGTTGCCCGCCTTTGGAGACTGAATTTCCCATCGCTGGAGATTCTTGAGCATTGTTGGGAAGAGGGATATTGGAGAGGAGAATCGAGTCACAAAAGTACATCTATGTTAAGTGAGCGTTTAGATCTCTTTCCGCCCTCCTAAAATTCGTTCAGTCTGTGAAACAATCATATCGGAGGAGAGAGGGGGATGGTTTTGTTTCCCCCTTCCTGGTCTCTGTAAAGACTGAGCAAAAAGCTGTGCAGAAAGCAAGTACTCTAGGGAAGAGCTTCCCATGACCACCTCCACACCATCCCACAAGCTGAAGGGCACTGAGGTCAGGAGATCGCAATGAGCCCTGAGACCAATATTAACATCTTTGCGTGCATGGGACCTCAGCTGGTAAGAAAGCCCTCCCCCTCAAAGGTCGTACCCCATTCCAGATACCTTAATCCTTACAGTCATGCGTTGTGTGTGTGGGGGGGAGGGTAGTCATTCGATATCTCACACAAAACCTTAGCAAAATAAAAACGAAACACAAAATGTAAAATAAGACAACTCTCTTGCAAACAAAGCTTTAAAAAGAGAGCTGGCCAATGTGTTTTAGACATCTCACAAAGTTCACATTGTCTTGCAAAATTATTTTTAATGAAGCTGTTATTATGCTGCAAGAATGCAATAAAACATCCGAAACCTGAAATTTCCTATTTTTATCACCTCCTGTAAATTCTTCAAAAAAGCCAAAATGATTTGTTTCAAAATGTGTACAGGAATAATTGGATTGAGAGTTTTCATGCCAACTTTCCATTTGGAATGAAATCTAGAGTCTGTTACTTCATAAACCACTGAAAATATGAGCACAAAATGAAAAGGGTAAAAAATTATGGAATCTAAGTGTAATCAAACATAGCACACCCTGGAAGGAACCACTGATTTACCATCTCCCAGTGTGTGGTTCAACACAGAGAACTCTTTTATATAATATCTTGTTCACAGACACATACACACAAAAATTGGTTTTTACCTGAATGCCCTAATTACTTCTGGAAAGAGAAAGGTTACATACGTGAATTTCCGTATGCAAACACACAATACAAAATGCTAACCCTGCCCAATATGAAGCATAATATTATTCTGGACTGTTCACAAAGGTGACACACCAGCTCCCTTAATTTCCTCTTTGCAAAGCAAATCTTAGCTCTTCCTTGTTTCAAACTCTGGCAAAAATCGAATCCTTGGGTGCTAAAAGCAAACGCATCATAGCACACAAGTATGAGAAGTTTATTTCTGACTGTGATTTGTTTTTAAAATCCAGCTAAATGGCCAAAAATTAATCATATGCTCAAACGTGTAAGAATCCAAGATGATGTTACTTATCTCGTGATTTCAGATTTAATTTTCAGTTCACACCTTTCTTAAAGCCATCCTTGAAAATGATGAGTCACGGAGGAAACACTCAAACCCTCCTCAACTACAAATCAAGTTTCTGTTTTCGGTGAACGCCCTTTCCCAAGCGTTCATCTCTGTCAGCGTACCCAGTGCACGTTCCTTCATGAACAGCGTCCAGAATTAAGTAGAGCAATTCTGTCTACCATCTGGCTGCATGAGCAAAGGTTTTTTCCTATGCAAAGACATAAAGCTGACCTGCCCCCTAGTCGAGACTTACAGTCTTTCCAAAGATATCATTCCTCTCCTCATCCATTCCCAAGGCATGAAATCTTAGAGGGACCGGCCATCAGAGGTAAAAGGATCGGAATCTTTGTTTCATGTGTTTACTTAAGTTGTTTGTAAAGAACATAGGAGCTGGAGTTACTTCTTTCAAGAGAACCAACATCTCTGGGAACCAACCCAATGTTTACTTTTACTCTGTGACAATTGAACGCATTTTCAGAAATGAGGTAGGAAACAGTGCATAATGCAAGCGACGTGGGTCTTACTTAGCTTTGCAGATGTCAGTGGTTGAAACTATCCAGCTTTCACTGGTTGATCTGGAATGAGATCTCCCACCCTTGCTAACAGTCTAACCACATGAGCTTAGGCTAACATAGTAGATAAAATCACAGTTGGAGAGGGAAAAAAAAGGCATAAAAAAATCACTAAGTGAGCTGGAGCTCTCTTTAATTGTTCTTTTAATTCAAGGGGTTGTCTGCATGTGCAAAGTAAGTTGGGGTTTCAGCATCAGAATTGGGTTTTTTCCTCCATCTTTCTTCGGCCCCACCAAAACAGTATGCTGCAGACTGAAATACGGTCAAGGCCACAAACTCTGTGTTCATTTGGCTTCTGCTACCGTGAAATTTTTAAACTGATCGTTTTTTTTTTTTTTTCTTAAACTCTTAACCCACCACGAGAAGACCTTTTGAAAAGAAATCTTACTGTCTTTGTTTGCCATAAAGCAATGAATGGAATTGTGGTCCATGGGGTGGGCAGGAACCATGCAAACCCACAGAAATTAAGGCCAGCCGGATTCCAACCCATCAGTATAGTCGTCAGCTGAGAATCCTACAGGATAAGACTTAGTTTTGTGCACCAAGTGAAGCTTTGGTGCAAAACTGTCTTCTTTCAGACCCAATAGCACTGACAGAGTCACCCAAATATCTTGGAGGGCCCACTGTAACAGGATTGAGTCGTCGTCTGGCTCCACGTCCCGCTGTCAGAAAAGCTGCTGCAGCTGGAATGCCAGTCTCCAGGGCTGACATCGGCCCCCTGGCTCACTGGTTAAATGACTCTAATAAGCAAGTCCCTGAACTTCTCTATGCCTCAGTTTACCTGTGCGGCGAACAGCGCCTCGCTCCCCAGGCTGTTGGGGGCGCGAAGGAGGTAACGGAACTAAAATAAGACACAAAGGTCTTTCAGCTCCTGAACTAGACCGCTGACATTTCTGGGGGAGAAATTTTCCTCAGGACTCATAAGACATCAATTTTCATAAGCTGTGCCCAAGGAGAGCTGGGGATAAAGCTATCACACTCATTTTCCACCTCCTAGAATGTTCCCCGTCCTCTGTCCCTGCAGCTCGTTCTGGCTGTAGCGTGACCCTTGACCCAGCTCCTTACGGTACTATCTTGCCCCGACTTTCCCGTGGCCCGGGGTTAGGCTTTCAGAGGTGTAACCATGGAAAGGACAGAAAGCTGATCATTAATGGACTCTGAGGACAACTGCCTACCAATATGAACATGTGACTTGAGTCCAGGGTAATCCTGTCACGTTGGGCTGAGTGACACAGGGTGAAACTTTCAGGCACAGCAAGGGTCCTCCATTTTTTTTTTTAAATTTTTATTACGCGGCTCAGCCCATCCTCCTTATGACTTTCCTCAGCCTCGGCTATGCAGACATCACTGGCTGTTACATGGTTCTTTTCAGTAAAGCCTGTTGGCTTCACTCAAAGGACAGTCCATATGACCGAGAACAAGTTCGCGGAATCGACTTCATTTACAGTGCATCTCAGATACAAACGCTCAGATGAGAGCTTTTTGCTTTTCATCAATGATAATTTATGTCTAATGAGGAAAACATACTTCAGGCTTGATTGTGTAAGTTACAGTCTGATTCATAGAGTTGTACTTTTTCGTGTGTCTATGTAAGTCAACCAACAAAGGATAACCGTCTCAGTGTTCACGACAGGACTGGGCGTGGTGGTTGAGATGAAAGTGGGGCCTCCTTGGAGTGATAAACGCTCAGCTTCGTCTGCTTTTTTTTTTTTTTTTTTCCTATTAGATGGAGCAGGGGAGCCCAGCTTCTGGAAGCCACGCTCCAGCGGGTGATTTATCCGACTTGCCGCTAGGGGGAGGTGAAGTTAAACAGTGACCCCGGTCTGCAGAGGGGAGAAGGGGAAGTTCGGGGAAAGGTAGTGAAGGCCACTGCGGCCACTGCGCCTGTAAGGCGAGCAGAGAAGGCTGGAGGAAGAGGAAGAAGACCTCGGGCTGGGAGTGAGGGATATTTAGGTAACATTCACCGAGTTCTTCAGATGAGTCATTAGGAGCCCTGATAAAGCTGGGAGCCTGCCGAAGCTGGATGGCCAGGAGCTTCTGCTTCCGAGGGAAGGGGGGTTTCTGCTCCCTCGTTCATCAGTGCTCCCCACCCAGGAGTGCAGGGGAATGAAGTCTCGGTCCCTGATAAGAATGCGGATCGTGGAAGAATGATCCACCACAACATGGAACCCACTACTGACACCAGCGTGGTCCCATCTCAGTTCTGTTCAGTGTTTGTACTCAACAATCACAAGCTCCTTCCGTAACCTCGGTGACCCAGATTAGAGACCGGGTGCTGGGCTAGGAGGGGACAGTGAGAAGCATGGGGCCTACAGACCAAGCTCCAGTGACAGGCTCGGTGGAAATGAGCATTGCCTCTCCGTGTCTGAAAAATAATCTCTCCTCCTAGAAGCCATGTCCCATTCAGCAATTCCCAACAAGTATGGCAAAAGCCACCGCTGAAATGGATTGTTAATGGTCTGGGTTCAGTCATTGATAAGATAAACCTGCCCAGGCAGCTGGCGTCTATAGCTTTGGCTCATAAGCAATATCGCTGCAGCGCCGGGGATCCCGGGAGGAGATGGGGAAGGAGGCGCGCAGGGCAGACAGCCTCACCCTCCAGGGAGAGCCCACCACCCAAATGCACGCATCCAAGGGGCCATAAGGACCCCCAATTCAATCCTCACCGGAGGCCCAGAACTTGTCTCCATGGGAGTCTCTTGTGCCAAACCAGAGCCTGAACTGTACCCCAAAGATAGTGGGAAGCCCGTGGTGGTGTTCAGTTGGGCAGGGGATATTACAGAAACCAGTGCCATCAGCACTCAGTCAGATCGTCCTAATCTTTGACACAGCAGCTATCACGACCTAATACTTAATAATCTACTTGTACGTTCATGTCTTCTTTGTCATTGCCTGTCTCTCTCGCTAAAATGTAAGTTCCATGGTGGGAGGGACTTCATCTGTTTTTTTGTTGTTTTTGTTTTCTTTTTTTACGATTTTTTAATTTATTTGACAGACAGAAAGCACCAGTAGGCAGACAGGCAGGCAGAGAGAGAGAGGGGGAAGCCGGCTCCCCACCAAAGCAGAGAGCCCGATGCGGGACCGGATCCCAGGACCCCAGGATCAGGACCCGAGCGGAAGACAGCGGCTGAACCCACTGAGCCACGCAGACGCCCACTTCCTCTGTTTTGTTCACCAACGGACCCCAGCAAATAACCCAGGCAGGATACTGCCAGCGCTCAGTAAGGACTCCTGCATGAAAAAAGATTCGTACCTGCGAAAGTGTCCTCCAGCAGCAGCGTGGATGATGGCCTGTGGTTTTGGAGGAGAGAGGAAAAACTGGATCCTGAAACCAGAAGTAGGACACTCGCAGTAATGCATCCCATTCCCGCTCCCAGATGGGTCGTGCTATCCGAGCTGGGAGGACATGGAAGCCACAAGCCAGAGTCCGCGGCAAGGGGGCAGGGCAGAGGGCTGAGGGACAAATGGGGAGCGGCGTTTGGGATCAAGAGGAGCGCACAAAGACACGGTGGCCGCTGTCATGTGCCCGGGTCCCATGTATTGTCCCCCAGCAGCTGGGGGTGTTGGTGGCTCTGGGTTCCCCACTGGGCCCCTCTGGGAACTGCTCTCGGCCGAGAGCCACCCTGCCCAAGTTCACAGCAGCCGCATCCAACAACTGGTCGACGAAGGGGCTGGCTGACGGGGGGCCGGCCCTTCCCCGATGGTAGGACACTCAGAAGGGCCACCCCACAGCAGTCTCCCACTGGGATGGGTTGAGGCCCTCCTTATGACCTCAACAACGAAATTCAGATTCTCCTTCTGCCCAGGGTTACTTCTGTCCTTCCTTTACATAGATACCGAGGTCACTCTTCCATAAGCTTGTGTCACACAGATCTTCATCTCTACCTCTGTTTCCCCAGAGAACCCGACCTAAGACAGTTGGTGCCAGGAGTGACCCGAGGAATAGATGCTCAGACTGAATACAGAGCTGGATTACCCCCCTGCCACCGGGAAATGAAGACCCATCCCTGGTGTAAGTGAAACCCTGACACACCCCCACCCCCAGCTCTCCAGAGAAGCACGATTGTCCAAGCCTTCACCAGGATGGGCTTCGAGGGGACACAAGGAGTGGGAATGTGCTGGACGGCCGGGAGGTACAATACTCAGGCCTTCGAGGGAATGTGCTGGACGGCCGGGAGGTACAATACTCAGGCCTTCGAGGGAATGTGCTGGACGGCCGGGAGGTACAATACTCAGGCCTTCGAGAGACTCTGAAAAGCTGCCACTCATGGGAATGAGGGAGCTGGTGGCTTTTGCTGAGTCACTGACACATTAGAGAATGACATGTGGGGCCCAGGGCTGTGAATCACTGCCGGAAGTAAGGTGTGAAATTTAGAAAGCCTCACGGAGAGCACCCGAAGAGCTCCGATGCAGTCGGGGCCAGAGAAGGCCGAGGATAATGAGCAGGGCCCACGTATGAGGACAGCGGCCCTCTGAGACTCGGACCCCCCGGCCCTGGCAGAGCTGCTCCTCCGTGCCGCAGGCCAGGATGAATGTGACCCTACGACCCGGATGGGGACCTCAGAGTTAGTGCTGATGGCTGAAGTTTGGAAATGCCACGCAGAGCCACCCGGGTCCCATCCTCCTGTTGAGGCTGCACTCGTCCCTCATTCGAGCACGAGGCAGGGAGGTCTCCACACTGGGACTCTTGGACTCTTGGGACACTGGAGAAAATTAGGGTGCACACTAAGTAAGGCTGAAATGCCAGAACGGTTGGCACAGATAGTGTAAGAAGTGATCAAATCAATCTCAATCCTTGGGCCAGTTTTCTGTCCCAGAACCCACTAAAGACAGGGAGGTTGGGTCCTCAGGAGTCCTAGTGGCAAGCGAATACAGTAATAAGTCCCATAGTCCTTTGCCAAAGAGATCTCTGGTCATTTATTTAGGAAATCACATACTGGGAAAGTGGACTGCTCAAGAATAGAGGTGCCTGGGCACTTTAGTCTCATTAGGCCGTATGTAAGTCCATCTGGCAAGAAAAGGAGAGATTGTCCTGGCAGAGGGGTTGAGCCTTGACTGTGATCATGAACAGGCAGTGCCCTGCTTTGATACCGTGGGGACCAAGAAGAATATATCCGATTCCCAGGTAATCCACTGTTGGGTCTTTGCGTCCTCATGACCGGTGCTACAGGAAAGCCGACAAACGAAGCCGTCATAGCCGAAGAAGGGTGTTGTGAGCAAACACATAACCCTCTCGGAAATGGAGGTCACTTTACCAAGTAAGCTACTCATCCCAGCAGGGGGCCAATGGAGGGGGCAGGCCCCCTGGAACCTGTGACAGAGGAGGAGACGATGACTGTCCGTCATAGTCTCAAGATCAGCTGTAGCATCTGTATTTGATCCTGCTGTGGGCCGAAGGTCTGTGTCCCCCCAAATTCACAAGTCGAAACCTAACCTTCAGTGTGGTGGTGCTGGGAGGTGAGGCCTTTGGGAGGTGATTATTAAGGATTAGTGCCTTAGAAGAGAGACCCCATGAATAGGATTAGTGCCTCAGAAGAGAGACCCCACAGAGCTCCCCGGGCCCTCCCCTCATATGAGGACACAGTGAGAAGACGGCCGACTGAGAACCAGGACACTCTCACCTGACACTGGATCTGCTGGAGGCTTCATCCTGGACTTCCAGCCTCCAGGACGGTGAGAAGTCGATCCCCGTTGTTCATAAGGCCCCTGGTCTATGGGATTCTGTTACAGCAAATCAGATGGGCTAAGACACATCCCACTAACCTTCCTCTTATAACGTCTAAGAAAAGAAATGAAGCAGAGTCTTGAGGAAGCTGTGCCCAGAACCACTCTGTGAAGGTAATGGATACAAGAGCATAAGGAGTGGACTGTCACAGGAGCCGGGAGCCAAGCAGAGCCACCGTCCATCAGCTGAAGAGAGCGGCGCCCAAGTGCATGGCCCTCCCGGGGTGGGGGACAGGGAGCCCCGACTCCATGACCGGTCCAGGAGTGCAGAGGAATAGTAAAGGCCCACCCCGACCTCGGGGTGAGACAACGCCAAAACACCATCCAACTCCAGAGCGCCCCATGAGACCAGAGACTAAGGAAGAGGGGTGAGAAAGAAAAGATACAATAAACATGGAAGTAGGATCCCAGAAACAAGAGAAATTGCTAAAAGGAGAGTGTGCAAGTCTCTGGGGTTTTATTTAATAGAATGCAGTTAGAGGGCCAGAGAGGGCACATGGAAGCAGGTAAACAGGAACTGGACTGGCTTCTGCAGTTGTGAAGTTGGGTGACGGCCATAAGCAGTTTCATTTATAGTCCCTCTACTTGATATATATTTGAAATATGCCATAGTAAAAGGTTGAAAAACAGAAAAGGAGTGAATATGAGTGACTGTCAATGCCATCTGGGTGGCAAATACAGAAAACCAGGGCGCCTGGGAGGCTCAGGGGGTTAAGTGTCCAATTCTAGATTTCAGCTCAGGTTATGATCTCAGGGTTGTGAGATCGAGCCCCAAGTTGGCTAGTCACAATACACAGATTGACTGAGGCTAGGTTTTATGCTCCTTTCCTGAGCTGAGGGGGGAGTCTGGCTCAAGGACTAATCACCCACTAGGAATGGCAGGATCTGTTTTGACAGTAGAGTCCTCAGGACTTGATGGTGAATTTTAAAGAATAGAGCGGTGATTTCCAATGATGGCACCGCCACTCAGAAGGCAGTTTCGAAAGTCTGTGGGAGTATTTCTGATTGCTACGATTATTAAAGGGGAATGACTGGCACTTAGTGGGCAGAGCGGGGGACGCCGGACATCCTGCCTGACACAGGGCAGCTTGCAAAGAGAAGATAGGCTGGCGACCTGCACAATTTCCAAACATCTCACCCAGAATTAAGCCCGAATATAGGCTCTACAACAAGACGAGTTGCAAAGAGATTTGTTTTCCGTGACGCCGTCACTACCGTGACCCGTATCATAACGAAGAAAATTGTTTTGTCCCTTCACTTACAAATAATAAAGCTGAGCTCATTTACAAGATTACCATACTTCCTCATTTTTCACTTCGGGAGTCACCGTCTGTAATGTGTCCTGACATGTTATCAACGGACCCACTCCAAGTAAGGGTATTTCCCCCATCCTTGTATTTTATGCCCTTGTTGGGGAGAGACCACAGACTCTGAGGCCCCTGCAAGAACCCCCCCCCCCCTGTGGTCATCAGAGAAGGAGGGGCCTCACACAGTCCACAGGGAAGAGGGGACATCCTGATGGCTCAGCAGAGAGGAAAAGCCGCAGCTGCTGTGAAAAGTTAGCACACATTTGAGGGGGAAGAAAGGCATTTAAAAGAGTATCGGAAATACGCATTTTCAAAAGATTACAGTATCTATTCAGGAAAACATCTAGGTTCTAAAAATAAATCACCGTGTTTGTCCAGGGAAGTGAAATCCCAGGATCTCATTGTCAGTTTTTTGTTTTTAAGATTTTCTTTATTTATTTGAGGAAGAGACAGAGAGAAAGAGTATGAGAGGGGAGAAGGTCAGAGGGAGAAGCAGGCTCTCTGCGGACCCAGGAGCCCGATGTGGGACTCGATCCCAGGACTCAGGGATCATGACCTGAGCCAAAGGCAGTTGCTTAACCAAAACTTTGCTGCCCAGCTACACTCATTGTTAGTTCTTTAACTTAGAGTACAGGGCATGAAGGTCGCGGGCCCATCAAGGGACTGATTTTATTTTATTTTTTTAGTATCCTTGGAATACATCTGGTTTTCCTAAAGCTAGTTTCTAATCTGACAGTGGTTTTTAATCAGTGTCCGCTTGGATCTCTGCTCTTTCCTGCTCCTGAGCTTTCCGTACGGATTGACTTCGGATCTCCCATCTCTTGAATGCAAATGCTTCCCTGGAAGCAGAGGCAAGCGTCTTGCCAGTTCATCGTGGACGGTTAGTGTCTCTGCCAGGGAACTCATTACCTCAAATTCAGTGGCTTAGAAGAACCTCGGTCGTCTCCCTGCGTGTCTGCACCGGGCCCTGCTTGCGCTGCCTCATCGGGTGATGGGAAGATGAGCACTAGAAGTGGTTGGAATGAAGGGCCATTGGGCCTCCTCCCAACCGCAGGAGATCCTTGTAAGAAGGCATCTGCACTCAATGCCTTTTGCATTCTGTACGAGCTTATCTTTCAGAACAGGAGAAGCTTTGTCTTTTTCGCTCCTGTCCCACTTACGTGGAGCCGGACGTCAGCATCTCTCCACGCTGATAGATCCCAGGAAGCAGAGGCACGAGCTAAAACAAGGAGCATATGAGGCAAATGCGTACGGCCCACCAGAGGGCTGAGGTAAAGAATTCCTTCCTTCAGGATTTTCACTGAAAACCTTTCCTGTGCCAGGTCTGTGCTGGAGGCTAGTTAAAATTCTAACAGCAAGACACGCTCACTTGTGTGAAACTAGGTGAGGGACAGAAGACCCCAGGCAGAACTTCTCATGTAGCTAAACATTTCAGACACTCGATAGACCGACCTCTTGGTCAAGGTTAATCACGAAAGTAGGAACATTTACTATTTGCCCCAGATGTGGAACGTTTTCCCCGGACATCTGTGACGGGAGAGAGGAACGGTCCTACCTCGGGCTGCCGGAAGCAGAGCCTGAGAGAGGAGTTTGGTTCAGGAGCTTACGTGGTGATCTGCGGGGAAGGGAGCGCGGGCAGCGGGCCGGGGCAGGAGGAAAGCGAAGAGGTGGTTTCCTGGAGTCCGGCCCCAGGCTGGCGCCACAGGGAGGCCTGGGAGTGGAGCCTGCGCTCGGACTTGGCCCGAGCGGGAGGCAGAGGCTGTGATTCATACCCCGGGGCCCTTCACGCAGCCACGGGCCGCGTGGATTCAGCCACCAGGCTATCACTGACGACCTTCAGGACAGCGGGTCCAGCGCTGGGCGGGAGCACACGCCGCCTGAGCGCATTCGGAGAGAACAGAAGAGAGAAACTGAGGCAGCGGGGCTGCGGCTGGTAGCACCTGCGCTCACAGGGTCTCTAAATGAAAACAGGGACCTGGTCCTTCTCCGCTGGCAGGGAGAGTCTAATAGACGGGGAAGTGGTGCTGCTGAGAGAAAGGGGACGGCTGAGGGGCCAGGGGACCAGAAGCCAGTGCCCGGGTGGCAGCTGTGACCGTAGCGAGGACAGCGCGCCTGCTGGGACGGGAAGGACTGCACGACCTGGAGCGGGCGGGGTCGGCCACGGGGCGCGCGCAGACACGCTGCACGGCGCGCGCAGACACGCTCCACGGGGCGCGCGCAGACACCCTCTACGGGGCGCGCAGACACGCTCCACGGGGCGCGCAGACACCCTCCACGGGGCGCGCGCAGACACCCTCCACGGGGCGCGCGCAGACACCCTCCACGGGGCGCGCGCAGACACCCTCCACGGGGCGCGCAGACACCCTCTACGGGGCGCGCAGACACGCTCCACGGGGCGCGCAGACACCCTCCACGGGGCGCGCGCAGACACCCTCCACGGGGCGCGCGCAGACACCCTCCACGGGGCGCGCAGACACGCTCCACGGGGCGCGCGCAGACACCCTCCACGGGGCGCGCGCAGACACCCTCCACGGGGCGCGCGCAGACACCCTCTACGGGGCGCGCAGACACGCTCCACGGCGCGCGCAGACACCCTCCACGGGGCGCGCGCAGACACGCTCCAGCCTGCCGCGAGCTCTTCTCTGGACCCGAAAGACGCTCCTGAGCAGAGTGAGGCTGACGAGAGAAACGGCGGGGAGGTCTGAGAGAACACGGGGGCAACGGGCACCTGGAGCGTGTGGAGAACGAGAAAAACTCGGCTCATAAATAGCTTCCTCCACGCGGATAGGTTTTTCGTTGATGTGACACTCCCTGGGGACACGGTCTGAAAGCAAGGACTTCTCAGGTGTTTTCGGTGCCCCAGCCCCTGCCTTACTTCTGCTACGTTCTCATCCCCGCCAGGCCCGGACGCGCTGGCGTCTGTCTCCCAAACACCTCCTTCGACCCGCACCTCCGCACGGCCACACCCAGCACCCGAGGACAAGCTGCTGTTTCTCGCCTCGACCCTCCGACAGCCTCGTGGTCGGTCTCCTGACGTCCTGCCGGGCCTTCATGCAGTGCACTCTCTCTTCCCAGAGCTGCGGGAGCTGCTCCACACACGGATCTGATCCTGCCGCCCTCACTCGAAACCCTGCAATGGTCCCCACCGCTCGTGGGTGGCAGACCCTCCACAGCCCGCCCGCCGTGTCTGCTTCATGTCACACCTGTCCCTTCACTCCGTGAGCATGCGAGCTTCCTCTCGGCTTTGCTCAAGAAACCACATACTCTTCCCTCCGAAACACCCTTACACCTGCGCACGTTGCTGCGGTGACGCCTGCCTCCATCTCTTGCAAAGGATGAAAGAGAAGTTAACGAGAAGCGGAAGTGACATTGGGACAAGTCATGTATGTCTAATTGGGCTCCAGAAGTCATGGGGAGAGAGAGAGTGAGGGACAAGAATATTTGGAGACATATTTCCTGAGAACTTTCCATGAAGACATCTCCTCCCCCGCCTCTACGCACATACACACACGTACCCAATACATACAAACCCCATAAATAAAAAGAAACCCATACCTGGACACGTTATAGAAAAAAACAAAGAACAACAATAGCAAAGAGAAAAATATGTTAAAAAAAAAAAAAAAGAGGAACTGGAAGAAAAAAGACAGATTATCTTTAACAAAGTGGCAGTGGCAGTTTCAGAGGATTCCTCAAAAGCAACAAGGGAGGCCAGAGGACAGAAAGTGGCACCATCACCCCTACACACACAGAAGTCGTAGACCAGTGGAAGCATCTTGGAAGAACAAGGGAGACGGTGAAAACATTTTCGAGGACCGGGAAGCTGCCCCTGGCATCCTAAAGGCAGAAAAGGTGATCCGGACGGAAGGTTCAAGAGGAAAGAAAACATCAGGAGCAAAACGGTTAGCACAGAGCTGGCAACGTGGGGGACAGCAGTGGCGCCGCTGGAAAGAGATGGAATCCGCTGTGTCTTCTTGCTGTTGGGCTGTAGGAGGAAGCTGTTGATTAATGTTAGACTCTGACAATATAAGCATGTGACTGGACTTTTAAAATTCCAATCTTTGCATTTCAGCTGGACCACCTGCCTCCCCTACATTCGATTGCTAAATTAAAGCTTAGCTGGGAAACGCAAAATTGTGAAACACGAAAGGAACTGTGGAAGATATTTATGACCTGGAAATAAGCAACCTTTTTTTTTAAACAAGACACAAAGACCGTTTATCGTAAAATACAAGATTGATAAATTGGACCATATTAAAATTGAAGACATTTGTTCATAAAAAGATGCCATAAAGAAAGTAAAAATGTAAAACATACAGTGGCTGAAGGTATATGTACAATACATATAATATCGTGGATATTACAGGATAAAAAGACTCCCACCATTCAACAGGAAAAGACAACCAAAAAAATGTAAACAAGGAATTTTACAAAAGAACAAACTCAATAATCATTTGAAATGTTTATAAATTTTATTGACATTTGAAATGTCAATAAACATTTGAAAAGACGAATAACCTTATTAGCAATATGGGAAGTGCAAATCAGGGCCGTAATGACCCAGCATTCCATATCCAACAGCTGGAGGAGGGAGAAGTCTGATGATACTAAGGTTGTCAAGAGCACAGAACAGGGGAAATTCTCCTGGAGTGTTTTGGGTAATGGACTCTGTAGTGTAAGGACCTATTTAGCCAGAGCGACTCCATCTTGGTTAAAAGCCATTTTGTTGTTTGTGCAGTAAAACTTAAACTGACCCTGCCCCTCCCCACCCCGAGAAACTTACTTAGAAGCAAGTCTGGGAAACCACTAAAATATGGTCGGTCAGTTCCTGATAACAGAGCCCAGAATACAAGGACGAGTCAGGCCAGGTGGAGACATCCAATCAGTAAAAGTACACATACTGTCTCCCTAAACACCAAAGAATGTAAACTCCGCCTTGTGGGCGCCAAACTTGAGCGCCAATTCTGACCAGAGTAATAGGTTAGTTCAAACAGCTACTATAGGGTAAATTGTAATTCAACTGGCCACCTGCATATGACCTAACATGACTATGCAACTTTCTCTGTGTATTACAATGTCATTGGTCACCTATGTGTGGCCAGGCTTTTGCTCTATAAAAGGTAATCTGTAGGATGGGGAGGGGTCACTCTCTTCAGAGGTGGCCCTGACCGATCAGTCTGACTTCTAATGCTTAGCATAGAATAGAGCTTTGCATAACTTTCACCTTGTCTCAGTGTTGTTCCCCTGGCCGACCAGTCTAACTTCTAATACTTACCATAAAATAAAGCTTTAAGTAACTTTCACTTTGTCTCAGTCTCGTTTCATTTAATAATGGACCTAACATGTAGAACTACCTTCAGGAAAAGCTGGCAGTATCTAGTTAGCCAAGGAATGGAGAAGCTTATTACCCACCACTTAAATTCCTAGAGAACCTTTTACAGTAAGTTACATACAATAATATTCACAGCAGCATGTTCTGTATTAACAATAAAATAGGGAAAAACTGGAAACAACACACATATCTTTCAACTGCACAAAAGATAAATCGTTTGACTATATTCATGTAATGCCGTACTAGACGTGGAACACAATTCAGCTACCCACATCAACACAATAGAAATTCAATAATGTTGAGAAAAAAAAAATCTCCCCAAAAAACAAAAAAAGAAAACTAGTTTAAGATGTATACAATATATGTCCTATAAACCAGACGAAGTAGAAAATGGAGTGTAGGGGGACACACAACGTGGGGAAAACTGTAAAGAAAATGGTTATCACAAAGTCTAGAAAAAGTGGTTCTTTCCATGGGGGCAAGGATTATATGACTCAGGAACACCATACGGGGATCAGCTAAGTTGAATAGTTACAGAAGCACATGTAGAGTTTTTCAGAAAGTTTTGCTATGAGACAGTAGAGAAATGGTGTTGTAGCTAGACAAGTATGGTAGGTCCTTGAAGATTGTATTTAATTATCTGAGATTTTAAAGATTTTACTTATTTATTTAAGAGAGAGACAGAGCACATGCACAGAAGTAGGGCTGGAGGGGTCAGAGGGAGAAGGAGAAGCAGACTCCCCACTGAGCAGGGAGCCTGGCGTGAGACTCGATCTCGGGTCCCTGGGATCATAACCCGAGCTGAAGACAGAGGCTTAACCGACTGAGCCACCCTGGTGCTGAAGGTGGAAAGCAGACAGCCTGCTCAGATGCCCGCGGGAATAAGCCCGCAGAGCAGAAGCTCTGGATGGTGCGTAGCAGAGGCAGAGGAGCTCGGAAGTACAAGCCTCCAGCAGGTGGGTGGCCAGGCAGGGTGGCCGGGAAGGGGAGGAGCTTGCCCTTGAAGAAGGCGCTGCTGTCTTGCTCTTACAACAGGTGGGAGGGCCAGACGGGTGTGGGGCTTTGAAAGGAAAGAAAGAAAGAAAGGGAAGATGAGGCGCTGTCCATCGAACTTCTTGGAAGTCCAGGCTGGAGGCTAAAAGGGAAGCAAGCGGAGAGGAGAGGATATAAGATTTCGAGAAGAGCTGAGACAGTGGGAAACCTTTTTGAGAGCGTAGCAGAAGCATGAGGGAGTGTTGAGTGCCCACACAGGGCTTGGGGTCATGAATGTTCCCTGAAAACCCCTGGTGTGTGATTTTCCCAATCACTGGTAACCTGTGGCAGGTGGAGCTGCAGAAGAGCTGGAGGGCTGGGTCTGTGGCGTAGGCAGGGTCAAGCTCAGGCTCTTCATTTTGTAGCGTTTCCCAAAGTCTCCGCTCATGCATTCGTCTGTTACTGTTCCTTGAGAGCCCAGCTACCAGGGAGCCCCAATCTCCCCAGTGCCCTTGAAGGTCCTTAGGATGCTTTCTACGCCTAGCACTGTGTCACTCACCAAGGTGTGAGGGTTTCACTTAACATCTCATATTAAGTTACTGAACATTAAGAAGAAAAAAAAAGCATTCCCTCTCACTCTTCACCAAAAACATACAGATCAATGGAAAAGGGAAAACAGTGTTTGGCAACCAATTAGAAAACATGAAACAGATAATGCCCAGTGTGGTTAGGAATCAAATGAAACAAACACCACTCACAGCAGACACATTACACACACTATACACACAACACACAACAGATACAACACACA
This sequence comes from Mustela lutreola, assembly GCF_030435805.1. Lineage (NCBI taxonomy): Eukaryota > Metazoa > Chordata > Mammalia > Carnivora > Mustelidae > Mustela > Mustela lutreola. The sequence continues at coordinate 5,435,122 of NC_081302.1, forward strand.
CACCATACACACACCACTCACAACAGACATGGTACACACAACACACACCACACACAGAACACATACTACACGACATACACACCACACACACAACACACAATAGACACAATACGCATACCACACATACCACACACAACATAACACACACAACCCACTCACCCCACACATAATACACACACACAAATATACCACAACACATATACCACATACAACACACAGCAAACATAAGATATATCCTAAGTACACATAATAGACACAACACATGCAACATATACACAGCCTACATACACACAATACATATAACTGCACAGCACACACTTGCATACACCACACACCATACCACACATACAAAACACACACACATCACACACAGCACAAATCATAGGCATAAAGTAAAAGTAAACACCTAATTCTCTGATCCAAAGTAAGTTATATTCCAGACAAATTACATTTGGTTGGAATATAACTTAATTTATTCATGTTTCTGTCATAAGATATTTGTCTCCATCTGTCACGTCCCCTCCCCCAAGTCTCTGCTGGGCTGGACGTCCTGCAGAGTCTGTGACAAGGGAAGAAACCAGCGGAGTGACTGAGCTCACTGTTAGCCCTTCCTGCCCGACCTGTCTCATCTGCTGTCACACCTGCCACCTCCATTGGTTCGCTTCTTCTGAGGTCCCCTTCTTGAAATACGAAGATTCCTGATTCTGCCTTTCTCCTAACTCATCCAGTTACCATTTGGCATGGATTGTCTCACTTCGAAAAATGCGTTTATCACTCACCTGATATTGTCCTTTCTCCTAGTCTTTTTTGTTTTTGTATTTATTCTTTATACCTTTGCATTAAAATGACTTTGTTGTCATTCTCTTGGCGTTTAGGTGGGTGGGGTTGGTAATGACCTACTCTGACTCCTCTGAACTTGAACAAAGTCTCTAAAATAAAGTTGAAATGTGGAAATGACAAAGGGGTCTAGGTAACAGTAATGAGGAAACCTATTCCTTCTCATCTGAATAAACTTTTGCCTTTATTCCAACCTCTAAGTTTTTCCCAATAAACGCACACAAAAGCATTGACTTGCATATCCACCCCAACCCCCATGCGCTGCTGAGCTTCTGAGACCAACCAAGGAGAACCACATTTCAAATAAAATGATTTCAGACTCTTGGCAGTAGGAGTGCCCAGCATGATATACAGTCTGTTTAGGCAGAAATAATAATAACTTTCCACACAGATATAAATTGACTCTAAGCATGCATGACTTTGCATTTTAATCCCATCACTATTGGGCGGAACCAACTTTTATTAGACAAACTTAAGCAGTGGAAAGAAAAGTCGGTTATTTAAAAATGAGCTGGAGTCCCTACTCCTCCAAACAAATAAGAAAATCATAGACTTAAATTTCTGATAGCATCTGGTTTTGCCGCAGCCGTCGGACACCGTGCAGGTGAATCTCTAAAGCAGTATTTCCTGCAGATGAATCTCGAAAGTGACACTTTCTGCCATATGCCAGGCTTTCCAAGGGTGAAGTGACTGTCGGCTTTCCCAAGCTGCTGAGGCTACCACTCCAACTCAGCAATTTCACGCCTTCCTCCCCGACCCACTACCCTCCGCTCCCTCTGCAAACACACACCCATTCAGCAATACCAGAAAGATGGTGTGGTGAGCCCATGTCATAGGTTTTAGTGGTGCTGCTGATAGGAAATGCAAAGGCCTTTTTAAAAAAGCAGAATTGGTGTGAGAAGGGGTAGAGAGTTTCCAGGAAGTTGGAGAGAACAACAACAACAACAACAACAACAAACCTTCAGTTTCTTGTTCTGTTTTCTTTGAAAGATGATGGACTTAGGGGCACCTGGGTGGCTCAGTCAGTTAAGTGTCTGCCTTCAGCTCAGGTCAGGATCCCAGGGATCTCATGATCCTGAGTCCCAGGTCTGCTCAGTGGGGAGTCTGCTTCTTCCTCTCCCTCTCCCCCTGCCTTCCCCCCACCGGCTTGTGCTCTCTCTCTCTCTCTCTCTCTCTCAAATAAATCAATAAAATCTTAAAAAAATAAAAAGATGATGGACTTAAATAAGGACTCTGGGCTTCTTCAGCTCTAGCCCCATCGTGGACTCTGTGAGCAGAATGACTGAGGTCAGGAGCCTTGTCCTTCTTGTCATTGCTTCGTCTGCAGAACCCAGGATGCGTTTTGGTTGGGTGAATAAATAGAACCAGTAAAGGGAAAATAGCTCAGTAATAAGCCTGTATATATACTCTGAAATATTATGTAACACTAAAAAAATGACTTAAATCTATATGCACTGACAGGCAGAAACTCTAAGACATATGGTTAAGGCAAAAAGTTGAAGAAAAAATATATTTGATAAATATAAGAAGAATTCTAGAGGCTTGTCTACCAGATGTAATAGATGTTATCTCTGGAAACAGAAAGGCCAAGGAGACCATGTTTCAGCCATATTATTGGAATATTTTTAACAAGAGTGCCTTCACAAATTACTTGGGTAGATAAAAAATAAAGCAAATGATCCAGTTGCCAACTGATATTTTTGGTTTAGTACTTGTGTAGTAAGCTTCCACATTTTTATGCATCTTTTTAATTTCCTCTTTGCTTTTCATTTTTCTTACTTTACACTTTAAAAATTAATTTTTAGTAATTCCCATTTGCCCTTGATAACATATTTTTACTGTAACACGTAACATGCCTATTTTTTTGCTTTGATCTCGTGTAATAAACACACGCTTAACAAAAATTGAACTATGCTATTTTCAATCTGCATACTTTTTAATTACATATTAGATTTTTCCATGTAAGTATCATAGTTTTATGTCGGGATTCATAATGACTTTATCCTATTCCTTTGCACAGATGTATTAAATTCCTACAGTGCCCTATTTTTAGATATTTATATTGTATTCTAATTTTAAAAATAGCAATTTTAAGAAATATAAGTTTGGATTTGATTAGTTTATGTTTTTTAAAAAGCTATAGTAGTGCCAGTTACTATCCAGAAAAGTTGCACTAATTTAAATTTGTAGTATCCAGGAATTCACGTTCCCCTTTCAATACGAGGAAATTAATTTAGGATTTAAACAAAAATCTTTGTTATATGGTAAGAGGGAAATAGAATCATGTTGTTTTAATGTATCATTCTTTAACTATAAGTAAAAAAAAATGTTAATATTTGTCTAATTCTTTAGAGAAGTACCTGTTCATGGGTATTCATTTTACCTACTGGGTTTTCATTTTTCCTATTGATTTATAAGCTCTCTTTATATACTAAGGTTATTAGGTCTTCGCAACATATACCTAAATCTTTTTTACCAAGTTATATAACGTTAAACACTATCTCCAATTTTTTTTGTCATAAGAAGCTTTAAGTTCTTATTTATTAAAATTAAGTAATATGTTCCCTTATTGGTTTTTCCTTAGGATTATGTTTAAACAATCACCCAGGATACACATGTAAGAAAATATAATTTCTCAAAGCACTGGCATAGTTTTGATTTTTAATCAAAATTTATACTTTAAATACTTAAAGTATAAATTTAAAAAATACACCAGGGTGCAAAAAACATAAAAACATAAATTTAAAACAAATTAAAAACTTTAAATCTCCTGGAATCACTTGCTTACTTACTTACTTACTTAATTTATATGCCTACCGGTAGGAAATGATATTTATTTTTTCCTATGTGGTTAATTATCCTGATACCAGTAAATAAATGTCATTTACTTGTCTACTGTTTTGTGATACCATTTTCAGTATATGCTAATTTTTTTTCATAAACCTGAGTTCATTTCTGAATGCTCCTTCCTTCCTTCCTTTCTTCCTTTATTCACTCAACCAATTTTTATTGAAGAAATATTGTGTTCTAGGCACACGTGATTCAGCAGCACTGAATGAAATGGATGAGACCCTGGCCTTCTCTGATTTCTGTTCAACAAGCATCACAGGCAATGAACAAATGGGGATAAACAGGAAGAGGAGAAACAAAGCCAAGTAATGCAGTAGAGCAACGGTGTGGACAGGAAAACAGCTATTTTAGCAAAAGTGATCAGAACAGGCCTCTGTGAAGAATGATAACTGAGCAGACGCCTGAAAGAAGCAAAAGGAACATGAAAAATGCAAGGGAGTCCCCCATGTAGTAGAGAAAAAAAAAACCGTGAAAGTCTGGGGGCAGAGGAACGGCAAGTGCAAAGACACTGGGGCAGGATCAGGTTTGGTATGGGGGGGGCAGGAGCAAAAAGGCTAAAACTGCTAGATGGAAATCACTGAGCAGAAGTTCAGAGATTTACATGAGGGTCTTTGCAGGCTGTGGGATGAAGAGTCTGTTGCTATGGACTGTGGTTGGATTTCCATGGCTGAAAAGAGCACCCTCGTGGAGCACTCCCTGGAGGTCAGGCGTGCAGGAACAGGGCTGGGAGGCACCTGGGGTCATTCAAGAGGGACAGAGGCAGCAGTTCTGAGGACAGTTGGGAGTGATCAAACTCAAACGTAGTTACGTTCAAGCTTATGGGACTGGGGGATTTGCTAGATGTAAAAGAAGGGCATTTGGATACCGTAACTGAGGTGCTGAAGACTGAGCTACATCAAAGTTCCAGGGAGGAACATCCAGAGCTTTGTGTTACATATGCTAGGGCTGAAATTCTTTCTCCCTGTCAAGTGGTGGCGTAGAGCAGGTGGTAGGACCTCCCTCAGGAGGAACGTTCCAGCTGGAAATACAAGTCTGGGAGGGTCAGTAGCATTCCAGAGTCTGCAGGGACCCAGGGTCTCCTGAACACAAAGTGTAAACGTGAGGCTCAGAGGGCTGGGGAGGGAAGGAGAACACAGAGGAACAGCCAGTGTGGGAGGCCAGGGGATGGCTCCCTGAAGCCCAGAAAGGAAAGTGCTTTACGAAGGAGGGGAGATCTGCTCCTTGCAAGCTGCTGAGGAGTGAAATGGGCACTGCAAAAGGACCCTTGGGTTTGGTCATTGGCATGGCCAGAGTTGCTGCAGTGGAGGAACGGGGCTCCCAGCTGGAGAGAGCAGGCGTGAAGACACAGACAAAGGGAAGATAGAAACAGGCATCTGGAGGGGTGCATAGTCATGGAGCTTTGTTTTGTTTTGCTTTGCTTTTTTAATGGGAGCTAACTCATCATTTTTGTACATTCATGAACTAACTCAGGAGAAAGAAGAAGTTAGCCATGCAGATGAGAGGGGCAAAGGCAGGAACAAGGGAGGGTGGGGGGTCTGTACCCATCACGGGGTTGAGCTGTGTTCAGGGCAAGGACGTTCCTTTCCTTTCTGTTCTATCCCATTTATCTGTGGCTCAAACACTGGCCTAAACCCACTTAGTTCCATAAATCTGTGGAACATTTTAATGTCTGATAAAGCAGGAGAAATCTTGTTAACATTATTTTTAGTCCTCATTTAAAAAATTAACATATGTATTTCCAACTGACCTGTTTTTTCTTTTATTTTTACTTGTATCAAATTCTTTTCACATGAAGTGATCATACATTCATATGGTCCAAAATTCTGAAGTTACAAGAGGCATAGAAATGAAAAAACTCTCCCTTTTGTCAGTGTCTCCCTAATATGCATTTCCCCCCACCTGGAGGCCCACAATGTCACCATCTCTTGAATATTACATCAGAAATATTTTATGCCTGCACACACACTTATATTCCTTCTTTCTCTTTCCTTATTATATAATCAGTGACACAGAGGTCTGCCTGTTGCTTTCTTTACTTAATATAGACCAGAGATTATTTAATGCCAGTAACTAAGGAACATTCTCATTCTTAAAAAAAGAATTCTAAAGAAAAAGTCTTATGAGTAAATGGAGAAAGACTCCCTAAGAGAAACAAAGGACCATAAGTAAGAAATGGCATGATTAAATAAACAAACAAACAAATAAGTAAATGGGAAAATCAAACAGAAATGAACATCAATTAGAAGGTCAACAAACAGGACGCCTGGGTGGCTCAGTAGGTTAAAGCCTCTGCCTTCTGCTCAGGTCATGATTCCAGGGTTCTGGAATCGAGCCCCGCATCGGGCTCTCTGCTCAGCGGGGAGCCTGCTTCCTCCTCTCTCTCTGCCTGCCTCTCTGCATACTTGTGATCTCTGTCTGTCAAATAAATAAATAAAATCTTAAAAAAAAAATAAAGGTGAACAAAGGATACGAGATACTCAATAAAAACGGAGAGGAACAGGAGGTAGAAATGAGGAAAGTGAAGAACGGACATTGGAAGTTTAGAAACATCAGAGAGAAGATAAAAGAGATGGAAGACTACAGCAGAAAACAACGTCTGCGTGGCTAGACTCTCCCTATTTGTAATGACAGTAATCATAGTCACAGTAAAATGGGACATATATTTAAATACATAATTTAAAAAATTTCCCGATGTAAAAGAATGTATGATTTTAAATACCAAAAGCCCACACTGTGTCTGAGAAACTGATGAGAATCTTCAAGGAACATGTGCATCCTAGTGAGGTTACTCAGCCGTGAAGATAAAAACAGACAGCTTTGGGAGGGTGGGCAAAAGGATCGTCTGGCTTCTGGTTATTTCACGACAATGACCGACCCTGAGGACAATGTGGCAGTAACTCTGAAGACAATGAAGCACGAAGGAGAAGATTAAAAACAGTAACAAGAACAAAAAAAGCGCAGGACACAAGGATTTTATTTCCAACCAGGCTGTCCTTCAAACACAGGCGACAGGCACCTTTGAAGTTGCCCACATTCAGAGACCGTGACTCCCAGGAGACATTCCCGAGGAACTCTCTGAGGAGGAATTTCAGTTCACCGGAAGCACTGCTTCGGGACTGGTTCTGAAGGGGGTGATAAAGGGTGAGGAGAGCAACGTGCAAACCACACGTGCTGATGTGGAGGTCACTCGACCAAGGGCCACGTGGGGGATGAGAATGGGAGGGACAGGCAATGCCTTGGTGGTGCCTGGGGTCTGCAGGAGCAGAGTCTACTGCTCAAATGTAAATACCAAAAAATATGTAATGACTAACAAAATCAGGCTATAGACGAAAAGAGGGAGGGGGGGATTCAAATGTCATCGATGCCGTCTGAAAAATGGGAGGACCAAAAGTGTGGGTAATATTATATTTATACAAGGGTTAAGCGTCTGACTCTTGGTTTCGGCTGGGGTCATGATCTCAGGGTCCTGGGATGGAGCCCTGCATAGAGCCCCACCTCTGGGGACAGGGGTCAATGCTCAGCAGGGAGTTCCCTTAAAGATTCTCTCTTTCTGCCCCTTCCCGCTCTCAAATAATAAATCTTTCAAAAAAATATATTTGTACAAGTAGCCAATAAAATGAGACTAGATACCTTAAATATAAAGACTCTATACCAAAAGCAAAGAAAACAAACCATATAGAGTGTTTTTTTTTTTAAAAAGCCCTAGAAACTGAAATATAACTTAAAATAATGGGACAGCACTAATACCAAATGTATGTGTTAATTGTTAATGAAAATAGGATTAAATCGCTTACTAAAAGCGAAAGATCTTCAGGTTTTATCACAAAGCAAAATCCGACTCAACACTGTGCATGAGAGACATACCCCATAAAGGTGATTCAGTTCAGTTAAAGAGATGAGCAAAGTACAGCCAAGTATATACACATAAAAAGAAAACTGTGCTCCTGATGGGAAGTCAGGCAGGTTGGAATTCTGCCCCCAAATCATCAGAAATGACAAGAAGAGCACTTTGTAATGAACTAAATACCCAGCAGCAACATTCACAGAGAAAAGGTAGGAGACCGAAGGGGAAACAGACACGATCCACCAGCAGAGAGAGATTTTAATTCAACTATAAATGTGTGTCAGATTCACAAGACAATAGGCACCAATAATCAAGACCCAATTTATCAGTAAACTGGGGGGAAATATTTTCAGTTATGTCTGAAACAAAGGACTGAGCTTCCTGATATGAAAGAATTCTGAGAAATTGAGGGAAAAAACAAAAAATTTTAAAAGTGGGGGAAAAAAAAACATGCGAAGGATGTGGACTGCTCACAGCAACACCAGTGCCAATAACCCTTATGCATATGAAATGCCCAACCTCAGCCATGAGAAGAAAACTAGTTCTACAAATTACACTGAGATGCACAATTTCTCACCAAACAGGAAGTAGCTTCTCAACTTTCAAAATATACTGTGCGGGAAAGTGATTCTCTTACAGAGTTGGTGGGACAATCACAATGCTCCCGGTGGAGGCAGCCACGCTGGCAAATCCGGAAGCATTTCTGTCATGTCCGTGGAGTGTGATCAGGAGGCCCCCACATTCACGGGTGCAGCAGGAACTGCCTTGACAGAAAGAAAACCAGGAAGGATGTGCTGTTAGTGTGATGAAATTCAGCGAATAAAAATATAGGTCATCCCATTAAATCTGAATCTCAAATAAACAATGCATTATTTTAGTATACGGATGTCCCCTAAAATAAGGAGGTCCCCTGCAGTAATTGTGACAGACTCCCAGTACCACTGGTTAGAAGTCTGTGGCAAGGCACTTGACACAGGACTTTGGTTAGTCAGGATAGGCCCGCCCTCCCACCCCTGTCCACTTTTGGGGTTGATAACCACACCAACTGTACTTCGGGGTCTCTGGTGGAGTGGAGGTCCCCACGGTGAGGGGTGGGCCTGAGCAAAGCCACCCCTCAGGAAGCACTGAGGCTGGGCCTGCTGTGAGTACAGACAGCCAGTGAGACCAAGAAGTGGCCTCGGGCACTTGCGATACATGGTGGCCATGTCTGCTGGTAACCATCATAGGAAGGAGAGTTGAAGGACTGAGATCAGACACGTTTCTGCTTCGTGATAGCTTCCTCTCAGATAAACATCAGCCGCACAATTCAAACGAGAACCTCTAAGGTTTTGGCTGGTAAGATGACAAAATGAAAAAAATCAGAGCTCTGCGTGGAGCTCTGCAGTGGACCTCCTGTGGCCTCTTCTTCTGCAGTTAAGGAACGTGAGTGCCAGGCAGGGTAGGTGTTTTGCTCAACTCAGACAGAAACTGCTGAATGCCCTTAGCTCAAAGCCTCCCCATCGTCCTTGCATGCCGTGTGAAACATTTATTATTCGTAAAAGGTGTTGGGATGGTTTGTACACACACCTGCACACATCTCAGACTCTTGTCAAGAGGTGGAGTCTAGACTCCTCACCTTACTTACATCTGAGTTGACCTTAGTGACTCCCTTGTAAGCAATAGCATGGAGCAGAAGTGAGCAACATGGCTTCACCGGTGAGCAACGCAGGTGAGAAAAGGCTGACTGGCTTCTGCTACCTTCATTCTTGGGTTGCTGACCTTGGAGCACTGAGCTACCACGAGGCCGCCATGTTGTGAGGAAGCCCAGACCACAGGAGGAGGCCACATGTAGGTAAGACAGCTGACCACCTCCAAGGAGCACCAGCATTGATGTTTTCTTCCTACTGCTAACGATTATTAGATGGGAAGTGAAGAAGAAAAACTCATTCCTGGTCTCGCTTACCGTCACTTGAGGCCAATGAAAGCCAAAATACTGTTTTTGCTTTGGGAAGATAATGAAATAAAACCAGGTTTTGAATTTTAACTTTTGGTAGCATAGAGCCTTCGGGAAACAAATAGAAGGCAATTCCAGGAGGTTGGTCTTTTTTAAAGACCAGGAGATTTTCAGATGATAAACACTTGATTAGCAACCCAATTCCCAAGCAAATACCCAGGCAATTAATCACAGGTAGACAAGATTTTTCCTGCAGAGAAAATTTTGTTGTTGTTGGAAAATACAGCTTTGCTTTGAAATGTCTTTGAAAAGAAAAACAAACCAGGGGCTTCTTTGCTCTAAAGTCCAATATGGCCGATTTAGTTTCATTATGTAAACACGCTTACTTTTTCCTGATTCTCACAAGCAAAATAAACAGTGAAGTGGGGCAAGGCCCTGAGTGGGTCTGAAGTTTTCTCAGCAGCCCCTGAACCTGCCTGATGACAATCCATCCAGAAACATGGAAAACCAAAGAACTGTATTCAATGTTTCTACACTCTGGCAAACTACCTCAGCTTGGAAGCTTAAGATCACAGAATGTTATTTGCTCACAGTTTTGGAGACTAGCATCCCCAGTGGAGGTGTAGGCAGAGCCATATTCTCCTGGAAGTCTCAAGCAGAGAAGCCTCCCGTCTTTCTAGCTTCTGGTTGTGTCTGTCTGGCAATACTCTGCATCCCTTGAGACGTGGTAGCCTTACTTCTCTCTCTGCCTCTCTCTTCACATGGCTCCTTCTTTGTGCATGTGTCTGTGTTTCCTTCCCATTGCTTATTAGGACACTCATCAGATTGCATTTAGGGCCTCTACTCCATGATGACCCCGTCTTAACCTGATTGTATCTATAAAGATCCTATTTCCAAATAAGGTCACATTGGTGGGTCCCAGAGCTCAGGACTTGAACACATGTTTTTGGGAAACGCCGTTCAAATCATAGCAGTGTCCTAAACAAAGATCTAAATAGAGGGCTGCAGCTGTGGGAATGGCAGGATAATTAACTGCAAGACATTCCATGGCTAGAACTTGGATTCAAATCCTGACCAACCAAGAAGCTGTGTGATAGCTATGTATCCCCACAGTCTCAGAGGACTTATATGCAAGTGGGGATTAACTGAGACAGCTGTGGTCCCAGACCAGCAACCTAGGCATCACCTCGTGAGAAATGCCAAAGTCAAATCCCAGCCTAGACCAATTGAGCTGGAGTTTGCATTTAAACCAAATCTCTAGGTGACTCAGAAGCACAGTGAAGTTTGAGGAGCACTTAACACAGTCCTTGGGATGTAATAGCTTGCCAATAAATGCTACCCCAACCCCAAAACACTATAAAAGCACTTCAATAAAACAGTTGAGTTAAAAAACAAGAGGTGCATAGGGGAAGGAAGAGAAAAATGAAACAAGATGAAATCAGAGAGGGAGACAACTATAAGAGACTTTTAATCATAGGAATCAAACTGAGGGCTGCTGGAGGGGAGCGGTGTGGGGAGATGGGGTAACTGGGTGATGGACCTTAGGGAGGGCATGTGATATAATGGGCACTGGGTGTTGTGTAAGACTGATGCATCATTGAACTCTACCTCTGAAACTAATACTATAATATATGCAAATTAATTGAATTTAAATTAAAAATAACAAAAATATTAAAATTAATTGAATTAATATTTAATTTAGTAACTGTGGACTAAAATATTAAAAGAGAGAGAGAGAAAGGACAAGGGTAGGCCATTTTTAAACTGCCCAAAAAGAAATTGGTTGACTAGCAATAATAGGCTGGTAGTGAGATACTATTAGGACTCTGAAAATTTCAAAAAGTATATATTTTTTTAATTTAAGAAAATATTGGTCACACTAAATGGGAAAATGGAATCCAGAAAAGGGCGAGGGTTCACATTTTTCAGACTGTGTTATCTGAGGGGTGCCCAGGTGGCTCAGTCAGTTAAGCATCTGTGTTTAGCTCAAGTCATGATCCGAGAGTCCTGGGATCAAGCTCTGTTAGTCTTCCTGCTCAGTGGGGAGTCCACTTCCTTTCCCTCTACTCCTTCCCCTGCTTGCACATGCTCTTTCTCTTGTGTAAATAGAATCTTTAAAAAAACACTGTGTATCTGAATGAAATAGTTAATTTGGAGATTACTGGTGTATAATTTTTGTTAGAATTTTGAAAATTATTTAACTGTATAAACATCCACCTCCCCCCACCAAAGTTTGGAAGTCATGTCTCTCCCTCAGAACAACAAAGAAGCTGAACAAACAGAAAATCAATGACTTTTCTTATATTTACCAAAGAAATGAGGTCATGACATAAACCAGCACCCTGAAAACTGGAGAGACAGGTGAATGCAGAGACCACAGACCAGCTGATCTAAAGCAGAAGCTGCTGGAATCAGAACAGGCAGGAACACATATGTGCTTCAGAAATTGCTGGAAACTGAGGGTGGACTAACTTACAAGTTAAAAGATCCTGGAGGGCCAGTTTAAGCAGGGATCCCCCACATTTTCACAGAGTTTTACTTCTGCATCCCCAAGTGGGTTCTAATGGTGAAGACAGGAGAAACCCCCCCTCATGTCTGGTTGTGTGTGGAGCAGGGGAGTAGCTATTCTGAAATAGCCCACAATAAATGCCTACCTATCAAGAGAAAAGACTTCCCTAGAGCATTCTTGGAGAAAGGAATGTTAGCCAATTCCAGCCAGCCCCCTCTAGCCTCCCCATCTCACCTCAGGGGAAGGAAAATTAGCTGAGAAACTCTTATGAAGGTCACAGACTCAGCAAAACAGTGAGACCTAATTATAGGATTATACAATGATTCCCCTCCCCACCCCCTTAGCACCAAATCAATAAGCTCCTCGTATAATAACAGGGTGTTACAGCTAAATGAACTCTAAGGCTGGCTCTACCTAAGGAGGAGGTCTTAGGGAAACCCAAATACAATGGAGAGACAAAAACCAGGACACTAGAGAAAACTGAAGTCTCTGATAACCTAGAGCCACAGTAAACACAGCCTGATTCCTAGCCAGATAAAAATAAACTTCACATCAAAGGCCTATCTATTCAATTCCTATTACCCAATACATCACATCTAGTTTTTAACAAAAAGTTACAAGTCCTTCCAAAAGGCAAGGAAAAACCAAAATCTGAAGAGACAAAGCAAACTTCAGAACCAGACCCAGATATGGAAGAGATCTGGCGATGATCAGATTGAGGATTTAAAATAATCATAAATGAAGAAGCTAAACACACTAAGAAGAGTAGATAACATGCAGAAACTGACAGGTAATGTAAGCAGAGAGATGGAGACTCAAACTCAAAGGTAATCATAGAAATCAAAATTCTAACCAATGAAAAATGCTTTTAATAGGCCCATTAGTAGACTGGACACAGATGAATAAAGAATCAGTGAGCTTGAAGACATGTCAATAGAACTTCCCATTGAAATGCAAAGAAAAAAAAGAACGGAAAAAAAATTGAACAAAATATCCAAGAACTGTGGGACAATTACAAAAGGTATAACATAAGCTAATGAGAAATCCAGAAAAAAGAAGTGAGATAAAGAAACAGAAGAAATATTTGAAATAATATAGGCTGACAATTTTCCAATATTATTGACAGAAATTAAACCATGGATTCTAGAAGTTAAAAAAAAAAAAAAAAAAAAAACCAACAACCCCAAAAAGAAGGATGATAAATACCAAAAAGTCTATACCTAGGCATATTGTACTGAAACTGCAGAAAACCAAAGACAAAGACAAAATCTAGAAAGAAGCCCATTGGAGAAAAAGACATCTCATATATAGAGAAACAAGGACAAGCATTATATCAGACTTCTCATCAAATACCATATAAGAGAGTGGAAAGAAATACTCAGATTTTTAAAAGCAACAAAACAAAATGAAACAAAAACACCAACTCAGAATTTTGTTCCCAACAAAATTATCCTTCAAAGGTAAAGGAGAAATAAAGACTTTCTCAGATAAAACCTGAAGGTTTTTGTCATCGGTAGAACTGCACTGCAAGAAATGTGAACGTTTCTTCAAAGAGAAGGAAATAGATAAAGGAGTCAGAAATTCAGATCTATGTAAAGAAAGAAGGACTCCAAGAAGGAATAAAGGAGGAAGCTCTTACTGCCAATAGCCACTGAATTTGAACTGAACCCCATGCTCCTGGAAAACAGCAAAGAATAAGAGATATCCCACCCAGATTTTACCTCCTGGGAAATGGCATATTGCAAAAAAACAACAAACAAACAAAAATAACAACAAACAACAAAAATAACGTCCTCCACATATGACTTAGAGAAGACTCACAACAACCCCTCTCCCCGCCTTAATTATCTAGGACAAGACCAGACATAGACCCTCCAAATTCCCATTCTTTGCCTCATAAATGATCTGACCTGTTTTTTCTTCACTGATCAATGGGAGCAAAATGCTTGTTCATCATCCTTTGGTCCACCCTCAGCCTGAGCCAGATGGCAACCCCTTCTGAGACTAGGTTGACCTCAGACTAAAATATTTTCTAATGCACAATCCAATCAAGCTCCCGTTTCACCCACTCCCCACAAAACAACATCCTTCAATCCTTGTTTATCCCTCTTTATCAAAGAAACCCCTATTTGCCTAACTCTGGAGACACCTGCAGATGTTATGGTCATGACATTCTCCCCATCTCCATCTCCCCCTATTGCAATAGGCTTCATCCCCCACATGCCACACCCCACCCCTTGCAGTAATTATTTTGAGTAAAGTCTCTCCTTTTTAAGTTCAGACTTGTTTCTTTTATGACATGGAATTTGGTCTCTGCTCTGCTTTGGCTCCATGTTAGAGCTTGTCAATCTCACGCTCTCATCTCTCAGAGATGGGATCTAGTCACTATCCAGTCTGGGCAAATTTCTGGAGGGGCTTTCTTGGCCCTTCTGTGCTCACAACACCAAGAATTTTTATGGCGTTCCTCTTCAGGCATTTGAGCAGAAAGGCAATCTCTGCATCTGTTTCTGTCTGTATGCGTTCTCTTAGTCTGAAGGGTTTTTTTCTTTCTTTCTGAATAAAAAATTCCCTATCTGTTTCTTAGGCAAACATTGGTTTTTTTGTTGTTTTTTGTTTTTTTGTTTTTCATAGAGGTGCACTTACAATTTTACAATTAAGCTTGTCTAGCATAGGGCCTCCTGACAAGACTTTTAGGTGGAGAATTAGAGTAACATTTGTTTAAGGGAAAAAAAAAAAAAAAAAGATGGTATGTTTTGTATAGAACAGAACATTTTTAATTGAGTCAGAATAGTTGTTGGAAGTTACAGTTTTGCTGATTTTATTAACCGAACTGGGATTAAATCAGTTTACTCTATATTCAAAGTATGTAACATTCTTTAATTTTCAATTGTCAAAAGCAGTTTAAAAAGAAGCCATGTTTTAGGGTTGCTAGGAGAAATCAGACAATGCATCCCACGATTATTTACTCATTCAGATTAATTTGTTAAATGCCTCTCCTGTGAAAGTCCCATGGCATGATGGGAAAACAGCAGCAAACAAATCATACGTGGTCCTTCCACCTTGAGAAGCTTGCTAAACAACTCTTCTTCTTTTTTAATTACAAATATGTATAGTTCTGTTAAGAAGAACTAACCTGCTAAGGGGTAAACAGTTGAGGGGGGCAGGGAGGGAGGAGTATGGCTGGGGTGTCAGCTCACACGGCAAAGTTAGGCAGAAGATCTTCTAAGAAACAACAACAAAAACTAATTGGTTGTTACGTGACCTATGGGGAGATTCGCACCTGGTGCCCGTGACTCTGCCTATACTTGGAAATGTAGGTATGACTCTATAAGCAATTCACACAGTATTTTGCACAAACTACATACTCAATATTCACGACCAGAATAAATGCGGTTTCATCAACATGTTACAGGACACACCTTAAGATTTTGAAAAGCTGGCAAAAGGAGTTGAGGATTACTAATCTAAGAATTAGGATGAAAGATATATGTAGGCAGCTCTTTGGCATTTTTTTTTTTTTTATATTAGGAGACTGTGCTTCAGAATGATCTGCTTCTAAAGGATCTGTTATTTACATTTGGCTATCGTGATTACTCAAAAATGAAGAGAGGGAAGGATTGGAGGAGGTGGGAAATTTAAACAGAAGCTGCAAGCTAAACAAATAAAACCAAAATCACACTCAAAGTAAAATGCACTCAAATCCTCATTATTCAACACGTTTTCAGTGTACATTACCAAGGTTAGCATACTAATCTAGGGGTGTCAGTGAACACAAAGCAGCAAAGGGCTCTAGAATTCAGATTCCAGTGGTGAAGGGAATCCATAAACAAGTAAATAAATAATGAAACAAGGTAGTTCAGGGAGTGTGAATGCTGAGACTTTAATAATCATATCATAAAGCAGGGGCATGAAATATGTATGCTCCTCCCCCATGCTTTCCCTGCACCCTCAGAGAAAACCCCTAGTAATTTGGCTGGGGGGTAGGGGGCTTGATGCACTTTTTTTTTTTTTTGGTAGGTCCCCCCGGCCCAGGGGCAACAAAAAGACATCGTTTGAGTGAGATATATATCATCTTTTAAAGTTCCATAAATCAGTAGCATTGTCAACAATAGCCAAACTATTGAGAGAGACCAAAAGTCCATCAACTGATGAATGGATAAAGAAGATATGGTAATTACATATACTATGAACTATTACTCAGCCATCAAAAAGAATGAATCTGATCCTTTGCAACAACATGGATGGAGCTAGTGTATTATGCTAAGTGAAATAAGTCAGTCAGAGAAAGACAAATGCCATATGATCTCACTCATGGGCAATTCAAGAACACAGATGAACA
Source organism: Mustela lutreola (assembly GCF_030435805.1). Classification (NCBI taxonomy): domain Eukaryota; kingdom Metazoa; phylum Chordata; class Mammalia; order Carnivora; family Mustelidae; genus Mustela; species Mustela lutreola. Next base: position 5,451,434 of record NC_081302.1, read on the forward strand.
TATGGCAAGAGGGAAAAGAAAAAAAGGACGGAGAGAAACAAGCTATAACTGACTCTTAATTATAGAGAATAAACTGAGGGTTGATTAAGGGAGGTGGGAGGGGGATAGGCTGGATGGGTGATGGGGATGAGGGAGGGCACTTGCTATTATGAGCACTGGGTGTTGTCTACAAGTGATGAATCACTGAATTCTACTCCTGAAACCAATATTGCGCTGTATGTTAACTAACAAAACTTGAGTTTAAAAAAGTTCTAAAAATGATCTTTAAGCCAACCCCAGAATACATGTCATCTAAATAGATAGTGTGCTTTGCAAGCAATCAGACTAAATCTCCAGACCACTCCTCCAATTCTACATCCTTTTATGTAAGATGGAGGTATCATTCACACATAGAAATATAAACACAGAGACCTATTTTGATAAACAAAAATGAGATTGCAACCTGCACATCCTTCTACAACTTTCCTTTTTCACCTACTGGCTGTAATTATACTATGAACACACTTGCAAATCAGTCCATATAAATCTGTACTGTACTACATTTGTGGATGGATGGCAGATTTCTCATCCTTCCACGTTTCTTTGCAATTGTCTGACATCCAAACAATGCCCCAATGAAAATACTTACCCAACAGTATGTCATACATATTGTGTTATTGTATCTGTGAGACAAATTCTTGGAAGTTGGACTGCCAGCTTATGGGATGTAAAAGCTTAAAATGCTGATAGGCGTGGTTAAATCAACCCTTTGTCACACTACTTTATTAGTAATTTTTTAAAATAATTGTCAGTCTTAAAGGAAAACATACATACACATAAATAATTGTTATTTAAATTTGCATTTGCTTGGTTTTTAGTGAAGTTTAGATTCTTTTATCAGTTTTTTTTTAATTGGTTGTATTTCCTTTGTGAATTTCAGGTATACATTCTTTGGTCATTTTTCTATTGAGTTGTCTTTCTCTTATTATTAGGAACTCTTTTTAAAAAATTCTTTATATAGTAGAGATATTAATGCTTTGCTTGGTAAATATTACAAATACGTTCTCCTAAAGTCTCAAATTTTATTTATATGGACAAATACATTAACCTATTCATTTACACCAGTGTTTATCAAACTGTTGCTGGTAGAGTACCTACCGGAGAATCATGTGGCAGGCTTGTTAAAAATGGAGATTCGAGGGCCCAATCACTGTATGAGAAGTTTGGGGATAATACACAGAATTTTGTGTGTCTTATCAAATCTCCAAGTTGTATATCCACTGCTCCTTTGCCTTATTTTTATGTCTTTCATGTTTATTAAAAAAAGGAATATGCTTTTGAACACATTTAGATTTGAATCCATCTTAAATTTACCTTTGCTCATGTTAGGATGCAAACTTTTTAAATTAACTGCATTTTATTTTTTTTTTTTTTTTTTTTTTTTTTTTTTTTTTTTTTTTTTTTTTTTTTTTTTTTTTTTTTTTTTTTTTATAATTTTTTATTTTTTATAAACATATATTTTTTATATACATATATTTTTATCCCCAGGTCTGTGAATCACCAGGTTTACACACTTCACAGCACTCACCAAATCACATACCCTCCCCAATGTCCATAATCCCACCCCCTTCTCCCCAACCCCCTCCCCCCGGCAACCCTCAGTTTGTTTTGTGAGATTAAGAGTCACTTATGGTTTGTCTCCCTCCCAATCCCATCTTGTTTCATTTATTCTTCTACCCACTTAAGCCTCCATGTTGCATCACCACTTCCTCATATCAGGGAGATCATATGATAGTTGTCTTTCTCTGCTTGACTTATTTCGCTAAGCATGATACGCTCTAGTTCCATCCATGTTGTTGCAAATGGCAAGATTTCATTTCTTTTGATGGCTGCATAGTATTCCATTGTGTATATATACCACATCTTCTTGATCCATTCATCTGTTGATGGACATCTAGGTTCTTTCCATAGTTTGGCTATTGTGGACATTGCTGCTATAAACATTCGGGTGCATGTGTCCCTTTGGATCACTACATTTGTATCTTTAGGGTAAATACCCAATAGTGCAATTGCTGGGTCATAGGGCAGTTCTATTTTCAACATTTTGAGGAACCTCCATGCTGTTTTCCAGAGTGGCTGCACCAGCTTGCATTCCCACCAACAGTGTAGGAGGGTTCCCCTTTCTCCGCATCCTCGCCAGCATCTGTCATTTCCTGACTTGTTGATTTTAGCCATTCTGACTGGTGTGAGGTGATATCTCATTGTGGTTTTGATTTGTATTTCCCTGATGCCGAGTGATATGGAGCACTTTTTCATGTGTCTGTTCGCCATCTGGATGTCTTCTTTGCAGAAATGTCTGTTCATGTCTTCTGCCCATTTCTTGATTGGATTATTTGTTCTTTGGGTGTTGAGTTTGCTAAGTTCTTTATAGATTCTGGACACTAGTCCTTTATCTGATATGTCGTTTGCAAATATCTTCTCCCATTCTGTCAGTTGTCTTTTGATTTTGTTAACTGTTTCCTTTGCTGTGCAAAAGCTTTTGATCTTGATGAAATCCCAGTAGTTCATTTTTTCCCTTGCTTCCCTTGCCTTTTGCGTTGTTCCTAGGAAGATGTTGCTGCGGCAGAGGTCGAAGAGGTTGCTGCCCGTGTTCTCCTCAAGGATTTTGATGGATTCCTTTCGTACATTGAGGTCCTTCATCCATTTTGAGTCTATTTTTGTGTGTGGTGTAAGGAAATGGTCCAATTTCATTTTTCTGCATGTGGCTGTCCAATTTTCCCAGCACCATTTATTGAAAAGGCTGTCTTTTTTCCAATGGACATTCTTTCCTGCTTTGTCGAAGATTAGTTGACCATAGAGTTGAGGGTCTATTTCTGGGCTCTCTATTCTGTTCCATTGATCTATGTGTCTGTTTTTGTGCCAGTACCATGCTGTCTTGATGATGACAGCTTTGTAATAGAGCTTGAAGTCCGGAATTGTGATGCCACCAACGTTGGCTTTCTTTTTCAATATCCCTTTGGCTATTCGAGGTCTTTTCTGGTTCCATATAAATTTTAGAATTATTTGTTCCATTTCTTTGAAAAAGATGGATGGTACTTTGATAGGAATTGCATTAAATGTGTAGATTGCTTTAGGTAGCATAGACATTTTCACAATATTTATTCTTCCAATCCAGGAGCATGGAACATTTTTCCATTTCTTTGTGTCTTCCTCAATTTCTTTCATGAGTACTTTATAGTTTTCTGAGTATAGATTCTGTGTCTCTTTGGTTAGGTTTATTCCTAGGTATCTTATGGTTTTGGATGCAATTGTAAATGGGATTGACTCCTTAATATCTCTTTCTTCTGTCTTGCTGTTGGTGTAGAGAAATGCAACTGATTTCTGTGCATTGATTTTATATCCTGACACTTTACTGAATTCCTGTATAAGTTCTAGCAGTTTTGGAGTGGAGTCTTTTGGGTTTTCCACATATAGTATCATATCATCTGCGAAGAGTGATAATTTGACTTCTTCTTTGCCGATTTGGATGCCTTTAATTTCCTTTTGTTGTCTGATTGCTGAGGCTAGGACCTCTAGTACGATGTTGAATAGCAGTGGTGATAATGGACATCCCTGCCGTGTTCCTGACCTTAGCGGAAAAGCTTTCAGTTTTTCTCCATTGAGAATGATATTTGCGGTGGGTTTTTCATAGATGGCTTTGATGATATTGAGGTATGTGCCCTCTATCCCTACACTTTGAAGAGTTTTGATCAGGAAGGGATGTTGTACTTTGTCAAATGCTTTTTCAGCATCTATTGAGAGTATCATATGGTTCTTGTTCTTACTTTTATTGATGTGTTGTATCACATTGACTGATTTGCGGATGTTGAACCAACCTTGCAGCCCTGGAATAAATCCCACTTGGTCGTGGTGAATAATCTTTTTAATGTACTGTTGAATCCGATTGGCTAGTATTTTGTTGAGTATTTTCGCATCTGTGTTCATCAAGGATATCGGTCTATAGCTCTCTTTTTTGGTGGGATCCTTGTCTGGTTTTGGGATCAAGGTGATGCTGGCCTCATAAAATGAGTTTGGAAGTTTTCCTTCCATTTCTATTTTTTGGAACAGTTTCAGGAGAATAGGAATTAGTTCTTCTTTAAATGTTTGGTAGAATTCCCCCGGGAAGCCGTCTGGCCCTGGGCTTTTGTTTGTTTGGAGATTTTTAATGACTGTTTCAATCTCCTTACTGGTTATGGGTCTGTTCAGGCTTTCTATTTCTTCATGGTTCAGTTGTGGTAGTTTATATGTTTCTAGGAATGCATCCATTTCTTCCAGATTGTCAAATTTGTTGGAGTAGAGTTGCTCATAGTATGTTCTTATAATAGTTTGTATTTCCTTGGTGTTAGTTGTGATCTCTCCTCTTTCATTCATGATTTTATTTATTTGGGTCCTTTCTCTTTTCTTTTTGATAAGTCGGGCCAGGGGTTTATCAATTTTATTAATTCTTTCAAAGAACCAGCTCCTAGTTTCGTTGATTTGTTCTATTGTTTTTTTGGTTTCTATTTCATTGATTTCTGCTCTGATCTTTATGATTTCTCTTCTCCTGCTGGGCTTAGGGTTTCTTTCTTGTTCTTTCTCCAGCTCCTTTAGGTGTAGGGTTAGGTTGTGTACCTGAGACCTTTCTTGTTTCTTGAGAAAGGCTTGTACCGCTATATATTTTCCTCTCAGGACTGCCTTTGTTGTGTCCCACAGATTTTGAACCGTTGTATTTTCATTATCATTTGTTTCCATGATTTTTTTCAATTCTTCTTTAATTTCCCGGTTGACCCATTCATTCTTTAGAAGGATACTGTTTAGTCTCCATGTATTTGGGTTCTTTCCAAACTTCCTTTTGTGGTTGAGTTCTAGCTTTAGAGCATTGTGGTCTGAAAATATGCAGGGAATGATCCCAATCTTTTGATACCGGTTGAGTCCTGATTTAGGACCGAGGATGTGATCTATTCTGGAGAATGTTCCATGTGCACTAGAGAAGAATGTGTATTCTGTTGCTTTGGGATGAAATATTCTGAATATATCTGTGATGTCCATCTGGTCCAGTGTGTCATTTAAGGCCTTTATTTCCTTGCTGATCTTTTGCTTGGATGACCTGTCCATTTCAGTGAGGGGAATGTTAAAGTCCCCTACTATTATTGTATTGTTGTTTATGTGTTTCTTTGATTTTGTTATTAATTGGTTTATATAGTTGGCTGCTCCCACGTTGGGGGCATAGATATTTAAAATTGTTAAATCTTCTTGTTGGACAGACCCTTTGAGTATGATATAGTGTCCTTCCTCATCTCTTATTACAGTCTTTGGCTTAAAATCTAATTGATCTGATATAAGGATTGCCACTCCTGCTTTCTTCTGATGTCCATTAGCATGGTAAATTCTTTTCCACCCCCTCACTTTAAATCTGGAGGTGTCTTCGGGCTTAAAATGTGTTTCTTGGAGGCAACATATAGATGGGTTTTGTTTTTTTATCCATTCTGATACCCTGTGTCTTTTGACAGGGGCATTTAGCCCATTCACATTCAGGGTAACTATTGAGAGATATGAATTTAGTGCCATTGTATTGCCTGTAAGGTGACTGTTACTGTATATGGTCTCTGTTCCTTTCTGATCTACCACTTGTAGGCTCTCTCTTTGCTTAGAGGACCCCTTTCAATATTTCCTGTAGAGCTGGTTTGGTATTTGCAAATTCTTTCAGTTGTTGTTTGTCCTGGAAGCTTTTAATCTCTCCTTCTATTTTCAATGATAGCCTAGCTGGATATAGTATTCTTGGCTGCATGTTTTTCTCGTTTAGTGCTCTGAAAATATCATGCCAGCTCTTTCTGGCCTGCCAGGTCTCTGTGGATAAGTCAGCTGCCAATCTAATATTTTTACCATTGTATGTTACAGACTTCTTTTCCCGGGCTGCTTTCAGGATTTTCTCTTTGTCATTGAGACTTGTAAATTTTACTATTATGTGACGGGGTGTGGGCCTATTCTTATTTATTTTGAGGGGCATTCTCTGAACCTCCTGAATTTTGATGCTTGTTCCCTTTGCCATATTGGGGAAATTCTCCCCAATAATTCTCTCCAGTATACCTTCTGCTCCCCTCTCACTTTCTTCTTCTTCTGGAATCCCAATTATTCTAATGTTGTTTCGTCTTATGGTGTCACTTATTTCTCGAATTCTCCCCTCATGGTCCAGTAGCTGTTTGTCCCTCTTTTGCTCAGCTTCTTTATTCTCTGTCATTTGGTCTTCTATATCACTAATTCTTTCTTCTGCCTCATTTATCCTAGCAGTGAGAGCCTCCATTTTTGATTGCACCTCATTAATAGCTTTTTTGATTTCAACTTGGTTAGATTTTAGTTCTTTTATTTCTCCAGAAAGGGCTTTTATATCTCTCGAGAGGGTTTCTCTAATATCTTCCATGCCTTTTTCGAGCCCGGCTAGAACCTTGAGAATTGTCATTCTGAACTCTAGATCTGACATATTACCGATGTCTGTATTGATTAGGTCCCTAGCCTTCGGTACTGCCTCTTGTTCTTTTTTTTGTGGTGAATTTTTACGTCTTGTCATTTTGTCCAGATAAGAGTAAATGAAGGGGCAAGTAAAATACTAAAAGGGTGGCAACAACCCCAGGAAAATATGTTTTAGCCAAATTAGAAGAGATCCAAAATCGTGAGTGGGGAGAAAGGGGATAAAAAGAGGTTCAAAAAGGAAGAAAGAAAAAAGAAAAAAAAAAAAAAGAAAAGAATTTTTTTTAAAAAAGAAAACACCTAAGAAAAATGTAAAAAAAAATATATATATATTAGATAAACTAGTAAAAAATCGTTAAAAAAGAAAAAGGTAACAGTTAAAAAAAAAAAAAATTTTACCCGAAGGCGAGAAAAAAAAAAAAAAATGAAAAAGAAAAAATTAAATTAACTGCAAGACTAAAAAAAATCACAGGAAAAAAGCCATGAGTTCCGTGCTTGGCTTTCTCCTCCTCTGGAATTCTGCTGCTCTCCTTGGTATTGAAACCGCACTCCTTGGTAGGTGAACTTGGTCTCGGCTGGATTTCTTGTTGATCTTCTGGGGGAGGGGCCTGTTGTAGTGATTCTCAAGTGTCTTTGCCCCAGGCGGAATTACACCGCCCTTACCCGGGGCCGGGGTGAGTAATCCGCTCGGGTTTGCTTTCAGGAGCTTTTGTTCCCTGAGCGCTTTCCGTAGAGTTCCAGAGGACGGGAATACAAATGGCGGCCTCCTGGTCTCCGGCCCGGAGGAGCCGAGAGCCCAGAGCCCCACTCCTCAGTGCGCCCTCAGAGAATAGCGCCCAGTTACTCCCGTCTGCCTGACCTCCGGCCGCGCTCCGAGCTCACCGAGCCTGCGACCGGTTCAAGGTAACACGGAGCTGCGAGCTTACTGTCGGCTCTGTCTCTGTAGCCGGCTTTCCCGTTCCAATACCCGCAAGCTCTGCGACACTCAGACACCCCCGATCCTTCTGTGACCCTGCGGGACCTGAGGCCACGCTGACCCCGCATGGGCTTCGCCCCGGTTTAGCCTCTGGAGCGATGTCCCTCAGCGGAACAGACTTTTAAAAGTCCTGATTTTGTGCGTGGTTGCTCCGCCGCTTGCCGGGAGCCGGCCCCTCCCCCCGGGGTCTATCTTCCCGTCGCTTTGGATTCACTTCTCCGCCAGTCCTACCTTTCAGAAAGTGGTTGTTTTTCTGTTTCCAGAATTGCTGTTCTTCTTCTCTTCGATCTGCCGATGGATTTTCAGGTGTTTGCAATCTTTAGATAAGCTATCTAGCTGATCTCCGGCTAGCTGAAGCAGTCTCAGCTTGCTACTTCTCCGCCATCTTGACTCCTCCCCCTGCATTTTATTTTTAATCTCTTTAATTATAACAACAGTATTTAATAAACCATTTTTTTTCCACTAAAGAATATTCTTTATCATTTAGAGTTTCTCACATTCCCGTAGCTTTCAAAAGAAACATGCCTCATTTCTTTCTAAAATATTGTATATTTATAAAGAATTCATAGCATGTAGAAAGACAGTAAAGAGTTTTTTTTTTTTTTTTTTAAATCCAACCTGTAGTAGGTTGACTAGTGTCCCCCAAAATTCATGTCCACCTTGGACATGTGGTCTTATTTGGAAACAGGGTGTTTGCAGATAATTAAGTTGAGGTCATATTGGGTTAGGTTGGGTCCTAATTCAATAATTAGTGTCCTTGTAGGAGAACAGACACACAGTCAATGCTCTGTGATGACCGTGACAGAGACTGGAGGCAACCACCGTTTGAGAAGCATGAACAGATCCGCCTTAAAAGACCTTAAAAGAACCAAGCTTGCCCACATCTGGATTCAGGACTTCTGGACCCCATAAGTGAGTAAGTTTTTCTTCTTTTATGCCACCAGTTCATGGCGCTCCAGGAAACCAATGTATCAACTAATCAGAAATAACTATCTCTAACATTAGATGGGCATCCCACAGGGGTGTGTGTGTGTATAAATATCAGACTGACAAAAATGATTCACGTTGTCATGGGGACAGTGCTATACAATCTGCATAATTAAGTTTGTTTTTGTTTTTCCTTGAATGTACCCGAAGAAAACTGCTAGATCCGTCCTCCTGTTCCTCTGTTTTCCTATTGCCGTGTCAGTAGCTTGGTGCTCAGTTTTTGTAAGGCAAATGCTTACTACCCTTTTCTGAAGGATCTCCTGGTAACTCACAGCCATGCCATCTTCGCTACAAACTTTCAAATCACGGAGTTGGTTGCAACACACCCTCGAGAACCGGGGCTCCGGGGGACGGCGCCGAGGCTGGGACTGAAGTGCAGATCCAAGCACGCGGGCGCAGTTCTCTTTCACTCAGCAACGGCCGCGGGTTGCCCCGCGAGGAGCCTGCGCGGTCAGTGCTCCCTCCGGTACCTCGCACTTTCGGCGGCCACCGTGGATAAAGCCTTCTTTACGCTTTCATTCTGCATGGGCTGTTCGTTCGGACGCGGCGCCGGTTTTCGGGGCTCCGCGTCCTCTCGGGCCGCCCAGGTCTCCTCCTCCGGGGCCCGGCGGTCCGGTCGGCGCAGCACGCAGGGCCCGGAGTCCGCGGCGAGGACCGCGCGGTCGCCCCGGCATGTGCCCCGCGCTGCCCCACAGACACGCAGCCCCGCGGCCACCTGCTAGCGGCGCGACGCGGGCCACTAGCTTCTTCCCCGGCGCGACCTCGGCGTCCCCACCCCTCAAACGAGAAGGGCGCAGCGGTCAGTAACCGCCAAGCCTTCAGGGCAAGCCCAGGCCCGCGGAGGCCGGGACGGAGCGTCGGCTTCCCCTCGGCGCCGACGTCATCTCGGCGACGTCATCTCGGCCTGCGGCGCGCTCGTCTTCACGGCGCTCGTGAGGAAGCCGAGCGCCCCGAAGCCAGGCAGCCGCTCAGGGTCAATCTGACGCCATCTGGGGCTGCGTGACACAAATCCACCCCCTAGAAAATAATGCAGTCAGCCATTTCCCGCTGAAGCACCATTTCATTCCCACCAAAACGGGACGGGCTCATTCTCACGGCGTCGGCATCTCACCGGAAAGCAGACGTGCTCTGAAGCTGAGGTGCGGGACTCCCGCTCCCGACTGCCCGGCTGGCGAGGGCTGGCGAGGGCTGGCGGAAGGAGCCGAGTGCGCTCGGAAGCGCTCGCTCGGCCTTCGGCGACCATCGTCAGGGGGCGGGGCTCGCGTAGCGGCGCGTTCCGCGCGGGGCATTGTGGGGAGGGCGGCCGGTGCTGCCGCGGCTGCCATCTTTGCAACTCCTGGCGTTGCGGCCTTGTCGTTGGAGGCGGCCTTCGTGGCGGCCGTCGACCTAAGCGAGCGGTATAAAGTGAGCTGGCTGACCGCTCTCCTTCCCCCGGTCTCGACAGCACGGCCAGCCGGCGTCCGGAGGCGGGAGCGAGGGCGGTGGGACGCGTGCGGGGCCCGAGGCCAGCGGTTAGTCACAGCGTCGCCCGGAAGGATGGGCCGGTCTCGGAGCCGGAGCTCGTCCCGCTCCAAACACACCAAGAGCAGCAAACACAACAAGAAGCGGAGCCGCTCGCGGTCGCGGTCCCGGGACAAGGAGCGCGTGCGGAAGCGCTCCAAATCCCGGGAGAGCAAGCGAAACCGGCGGCGGGAGTCGCGGTCCCGCTCGCGCTCCACCAACACGGCCGTGTCCCGGCGCGAGCGGGACCGGGAGCGCGCGTCGTCCCCGCCCGACCGCATTGACATCTTCGGGCGCACGGTGAGCAAGCGCAGCAGCCTGGACGAGAAGCAGAAGCGGGAGGAGGAGGAGAAGAAAGCGGAGTTCGAGCGGCAGCGAAAAATGTGAGCGCCCGCGGGGGGAGGGGCGGGGCGGCCGGGGGTGGGGGCGGCGGGCGGCGGGGTCGCAGGAACCCGCCGGGAGGGTGCCCCGCGGCCGGGCGGGAGGCCGCGGGCAGCTCGGGCCCACGAGGCGGCCGGGGAGGAGCACCGTGGGGCTTGCGCAGGGCAGGCTCGGAGCGGGGAACGCGATTTTGGCGCGAGAGGAGCCGAGTGCCGGAAGCAGGGGTGGAGCCGGGAGTGCGGTGCGAGCGCGGCTCGGGCCGGGGAGGGCGGGGGTGCGCGCCTGGGGCGGCGTGCGGAGCCCCGCGGCCGGCCGGTGCGGCGCCGGCAGGAGTGCGCCCGCGGGAGCAGGTCGCCGCCGGCCCCGGCGGTCCCGCACCGAAGCCTCCGTTTGGGACCGGGCTTCCGCGGGAATAAGGCGCCAGGGCTCCCGCAGGACACCCCCAGATGCCTTTTCCGTTAGTGCGCTCCTTTTGTTAAAGATGGTCGCGCCTGCGTTTCTTTTTTTTTCTTCGAACCTGCTGGGTGTTTGTCATTTTGTGAGCTGCAGAGACAAAATGCACACACTCGAGACACAAGTACCATGAGTTTCGACACTTGAATGCACCTGCTTAACCACCGTCCCAATCGGAACTCACTCGCGTCCTTACACTTCTTATTTACGTTGCTTTATAATCCTCTGCGGCAAACTTCAGTGCAATCCTGCTGTTCGTTTTCCTTCTTAGTATACTTTTATTTAAAAGGCACTTGCGTATTTGCTTTTACTTTCACATTGCTCACATATAGAACTTAATTTAGGGAAGATCAGCGTCACGGTAAGGTTCCCAGCTTGAAATATAGTTTGGGTAAAAGTATTTTTGAAAGAGTCCTCTCGGGTATTTTTAGACCCAAGAGTAGGTGCAAATAATTCCAAACTGATCTTTTGGTTTTAAAATGCGGCGTTTTGTTTTGGTTTAAGACCATGGTCCTTTGATTCTCTGGGTATTCATTTCCCAAAGTTAGTTTGCAAACTTTCCCTCTTTAACCAACCGTCTTCTTCAGTTCTTGAATTCATGTGTAGAAAAGTGCACATGAAGCAGGAAAGTTAACTGAATTTAGGATTTTCCTGGGACAGATACATGTGTACTGAGTTGTCTAGGGATTTTAAATATAAAAAAAAAATTTTTTTTTAAGATTTTATTTATTTATTTGACAGGCAGGGATCCCAAGTAGACGGAGAGGCAGGCAGAGAGAGAGAGAGGGAAGCAGGCTCCCCGCTGAACAGAGAGCCCTATGCGGGGCTCGATCCCAGGACCCTGGGATCAAGACCTGAGCCTAAGGCAGAGGCTTTAACCCACTGAGCCACCCAGGCGCCCCTAGGGATTTTAAAATTTTATATGTTTGGGTTTGTATTATGTAAATTTTCCAGCAGTGTTTTTTTCTTTTCTTTTTCTTTTTCTTTTCTTTTTTTTTTTTTTTTTAAGATTTTATTTATTTGTCAGAAAGAGAGAAAGCACACGGGCAGGCAGAGAGGCAGGCTCCCCACAGAGCAAGGAGCCCAATTTGCGACTCATTCCCAGGACCCCGGGATCATGACCTGAGCTGAAGGCAGCGGTTTAACCCACTGAGCCACCCAGGCGTCCCCAGCAGAGTGTTTCTGAGAAGCAAAGTTAAGAGGCATAGGACTGGAACACTAATAATACTACAGAGGAAGCAGTACCAGGAGAGTTATTTTGCTGCATACCTTTTTCTCTTTACGTAGAACTGTTGATATATGTATCTGTATATGAAAACCAAATACAAGTAATTGTTTCACAACCTTGATTGTATAGAATCCAGGTTTTTTGGTCTGGAACAAGATCCTTCGCTGTAAAAATGCAGCTCTCAAATGTCAGCAGATGAACATCTGAAAGATTACTGAAGACATCTCTGAGATAATTTTTCCATTTGAAAACAGATGTCCAAAGAGAAATGATTTGCCATTCACTAGAAAGCTAAGACTTGTGGGAAAAATGAAAGAAACCTGGTATGCAAAGAATAATTAGAAGTGTTTAGCAAGCTACACATGAATAGTAGAGACAAAATACAGGGATTACATGAGAAAATTGGGCAGCTGTATAGTTCCAAGTTGACAGAAGGAACGAACTGCCATTAGCATTTATGAAGGGAGGAGAGCTAGCAGACATCTATACTCTGAATTCCTCTGCGCCATGCAGCAGGTACTCCTTAATTTGGTGTAATGTCTTGGAAATAACAGAGGGAACAATGGGAAGACCTAGGTTTTGGAGCCATGAAAATGGGCATAAGTAGTTGTAGGTCTACAAGTCTCTGTAGATTAGCTCATGATTCAGCTAACAATTTATTGAGTATTTAATAAGTGCCAGATACTATCCTAGGTGTTGTTAATATAAAGATAATTGATCCCTGTCCAAAAAGCTTTAATGATTTAGAAGTAGCTACATTATAATACAGTGTGGTAAATTCAGTGATCATCATGTGATCATAAAAAGAGAGATGATGGATAGGTAGGCACCTTCTAAGCATGGTGGGTGGTAGATGAAGAGAAAATAAGAGAGACTGTCAGGCGAGGCACAAGAAGGTTCCTGTGGGCCAAAGTGGAGTCCCCTCCACTCATGGTCTAGTGAAGGAGGGGAGAAGAGGGGAATGGCCCTAAAGAGCGGTTGAACAGTGAACGTCGAGTGGAGCAAGGTGTGTAAGGACTAAAATCATGGAGTGACTGGGGAGGTACATAGTGGCTGGGAATTACGAGAAGTGTCTTGTGTGCCTAATATTAAGGAGCTTGGATTTCATCCTAGAAACCTGAAAAGTTTTCAGGAGGTGAACAGTGTGGGCTTTTTTTTCTCCCCCAAAAACCTGCACGAAATGCTGTAGGATTGATAACTAGTTGCAGTAAAGCCACATAGATGTAGTGAGGTGGTGGTTATTGGAATGGAAAAGAGGGACAGAGTTAAGAAACACTTAGTGCAAATAAAACTGGATTGGAACATACGGGAAATAAAACATGAATGTTGGCTCTCATGTTTCTATTGTGGCTGTTGCACCTCAGCTACCAAATGTCTAAGTAACTGTGTGGCAGACAGTTAAAATGTCAGAAACCTGGTGGATGGAAGACAAGGAAAAATCAAGGGGAGCTTCCATTTGTCACTTGCACTGTGGGCTCTTACATCTGGATATGGTGAGGTTATCTCTGGTTGATACGGGAGACTGAGGCCTGGGAGAAATGTTGGGGAGGAGATGAAATGACCCAGGAAGAGCATGGAGGCAAAAGAGCAGCTGGTTCAGAGGACTGAAAGAACCTTAGGGAATGTTTGTTGGAGGAAGACAAGTGCTTCCTGGAAGCAGAGAAGGGATGTCAGGAGAATGCACCGTGTCCGTGTGCTTGAAGCGATGCAGTGTTAGATGAGAGACCGCCAGACAGCAAAATTAGATTATTCTGTTGGGCTTAACCAATTAGAAAGTTTGGTAATATTGGAAACCAAATTGCTTTGCTCTTTATAGTCGTGAGACCTTGAATAAATCATCTGTGAACTTGATTTCTTTTTCCTGAAACAGAGATACAGGTCTTGCTTATTATGAAGATCAGAAAAATACTGCATTTGCAGTATTGACGTACTTGGCGTACAGTGGGTATCAGTAAATAATGTTGGGTCATAAAATTTATGTACATGGAACCAAATCGAGCCTGGTAAATTTAGGAAGTTATGAGTTACATTAATACTGTGAAAGGTAGACCTTAAGCATTAAACCTTTTTTTCCTCATTTTTGAATAGCTAATTCACATGTTTCAAAATTGAGTTCAAAAGTTCTACCTCTCTCCTGTGTACCAGCCATTTCTTATGTATTCTTTTGAGATGCTTTATGAGTGTTGTATTAACTGTGCATGTTGAAAAACACGGGTGGCTGTAAATGACTTGGAGCAAATCAGTAAATGTTAATGGTATAATAATTTACTGTAGCCTGTGCTAATCTATGTTTGATTATGCTTAATGTTCAACTGCATGACAGATTAAGAGCCTTCTAAATTAAAGTATCTAAACTGAACTGGGATCTATACGAGTGATTCTCAGAATACTTGAAGAGCTCATCTTGAGAGCAAAGAGCAGCTTTTATGTGCAAATTCAGTATGTGGAACTGTGCCTTTTGGGGAAGTTAGGGCTCTAAGACAAAGTATTAGGGCATAAGATCTAGTTGATGTTGATAAAAAAAATTTTAAACAACCAATTTGGTAGTTACATCTTCCCGTATGCTTTTGCCTTTCACTTTTGTCCTGGAGAAACAGTGTAGGGTAGTGTGGTGCTTGAGATGATGAGCTTTAGAGTCCACCTAGGTTGGGAGTCATCTCAGCAAAATGCTGTGAGCTGGAGCCCAGCTAAGAAATTGTTCTTTGCCTGAGGAACGAACCATCAGAGATGTAATCGATGACATGGTGTATAAAGCTGTTGGCACAGTATTTGGTCCCATGTCAATACCAAATTACTGCTGTTTGCTGATGTTATGAAGCACTTCCTAGAAGTAAGCTCCTAGGGTTGAGTCTGTGTTGAAAAATATTTCTATGTATATTATATTTAAAATAATAATATGGCCAGTTGCTGTATACAAAGTCATACTCCGTACTGTATTGCCTGGCCCTTGCTGTTTTAATAGTTGACATTTTAAATTGGTTGTGACTGGTGTGTTTAAATTTCTGAAAGCATGGAGAAAATGGGTGCCTAATGTTTTATATACTAGTTCCATTGAAAACGGAAGCTTCATCAGTGGTACAAATTCTTAGTCGGGGAATGTATTCAGCAGAGGAGCCTGAGGAAAAGCTTAGGGACCCTAACCATCAAGAGAGTGACAGACAGTTCCTGTGAGGAAGGTTCGCAGCAGCGGGTGGGCAGTGACACTAAATGATACTCTGTGAAGTACTTATGAACAAGTGTTTTTTTCCAAGAAAGCTTCAGGATCTCTTATGAGAATGAGTCTCAGAGCTACTTTATCATTGATTATGATAATACATTTTTCATCAGTAATGACAGGCTCATTTTTAATTCAGTTATACATTTTTTGTTTGTTTGTTTTTTTACTTAAGGGAGGGGAGAGGGGAATTGAAGCAATACTTTTCAGGGCAGAAACTGAAAAATTTCTGTAAAAAAATTTTTTTCTGATTACTGAAATGGTAATTTTAACTATACTGAGAATAACAGCAACAACAGAAAATCCCATTCTTGATAAACTTGCAGGGGAGCAGTTTTGCTGTGGCGCCCTGACCTTGCCTGTCTCCACGTGGAACCCAGCAGAAGGGCTTAATTACAGTCATGGTGGTATGTCCTGTGGTTCCTCTAGGAAGAAAGGGAGATAAGCAGCCTGGTGAGAAACTCCACTGGGCCATTTCTCATCCTCCCCGTCTCCTTGGAGGTTGGGACTTTCCCCTTGCCCTCCCTCAGGCTATAAAACTACTGCGCTGTCCTTAGATGGACTCCTTAGCAGCAGAGCTCCCCACTGCTCCCCACTTTTGTGGTCATCTGGCCCCTCGGGTTTGGTGTCCATGAGTGGGACCAGAGAGAGAGCTCACACCGTGCTGATCTGACTTTTGCAGTAAGTAATAAACTGAATTAATTTATTTAGTCTTTTTTCTCCTTACTGACCAACTCTGGAAATGTGGCCCCATTAGCCGTTGTGCTACTGCTGTTACCTAGGGACTGCTTGAAAAACGCTGAATATGTATCAAGTGTCTTCCATCTTTACCAAATTCCTAAGTTGTTTGGCAGTTTTTCTGATGATAATCTAACCTAAAGCCTTCTCCGCTCTTCGCTCTCCTTTTACCTTATATTGAAAGTTTTAGTTGAAACTGTTTGACATTGTCCTTAAGAGTTGAATTGTACCATTTTTGACATTTTAAAATAAAATTTCTTCTTAGGCTTCTTTACATTTACTAATACCATAAGAACCAACTAGCAAAGAAAGTATGTTTGTGGGAGTCCTATATACATCTAAAACTTTGTATTATGTGAACTTAGAGATATATACAAAAGTAGAGAGAATATTATAACCCCAATGTGCCCATCATTCCTGTTCAGCAATTATCAGGTTTACTTATTTCAGCTCATATTTCTCTCTTTGGATGAAGTAGAGAAGCCAGAATCTTTATATTTGAAATGTAGTTTAATTTCTTCTGAAATCACTGCCTCATTTCCTTTAGATATTTCTAGCAATTCATTTTAGTGTTGGGAGTAGCTAGCTTTCTCTTTTATTGAGCTGCTATAAATAAAGGCTCCTTGAAACTACCTTAAACTGTATTTTTTTGGAAGTTCAAAAGGAAAAGGAGCATAGTTACATATTAGGCTTTCGTATCTTTTTAGATAAAAATCAGTAATTTAGTGTTGGGAGGAAATATTTAAGAAACAAGCAACAGAGTCTTCAGAATGGGTATTGCATATATCTACAACCTAAAATTGTATTCTTTCAAGTAGCTACTATCTCCTTGACAGAAAAACAGATTATAAATGCAGGAACTGAAATGAATCACAATGCTAGAGATACACTGGTATTAATATGGTATCACTGAGAATAAGTTAACAGAAGTTGAGAATGAAAGCACTTGAATCAAATTGGCATCAACCCCCCAAAATAGAGTTTAGTTGAAGTGGATTTGGGTGTTTAAAGGTCACTTAGATGCTATAAAGTCTTTACTAAACACGTAAATTGAATGACTGGCTCATACATATTTATGAGTCATCAAAAGATACAAAGGTTACAGTTGTATTTAATTTTGTGGGTTGTGAGAAAGTTGAAAGCATTACTAATAACAAATTGTCTTCTTGGGATTTAGATATACTTCCAGAGCCTCTGAATTTATTAATTTAACACAAATTATTGTCTCATCTAGTGCAGTTTAATAGAAAATACAATGTGAGCTACATCTGTAATTTAAGAATTTCCAGTAGCCACATTAAAAAGAAACCAGTGAAATTAATTTTAATATATTCTCAGTTTTTAAGATGTTGTTATTTTAACATGTAACCAAATACAAATAGCTATTAGATTTCTTATACATTTTCTTCATACTGATCTTCAGTTCAGACTAAGCACATGTGACCAAGGAGCTATCATATTGGGTATCATGGTTTACATGATAATGTGCATGGTTTACACTGTAGTGCCTTGGTAAATGTCAGTATTTTCAGTGCAGAATTTCGTTTTGAGTAATTAAGTTGTTTTCATAATCTCTAAATGTGATTAAAATAATTAAAACAGTATCATGCTTCATTGAACTTTTTATTAGAACTGACAATGTATTTTCACCCACTTTCCCATCTCTTGAAGAGCTTTTAATTGAAAAATCAATTAACCAAAGAAAGAAAAGGTACAGTAAAAGGTGTTTAGGTTCAGGACCTGAATTAAGTTGGCCTGTATTTTCAGTAAAAGTTAACACTACATTGCCTTAGCAGTCCGAATCTTTTTTAGTCTGTATTTATTTTGATTTTGCTAGTGGAAGTGGGGGAGAGGGGTGAACTTTGTCTGAATAGCTTGCTACATAGTACTTTCTTTTGATTTCTGTAGCTTAACCCTTAGACTGAGTGCATTGGCAAATGAGCAAATCTGTACAATTAACAACAGCTTGTCTTTTCATTATGAAGTTGATACCAAAAAAGTAGATTCTTGTTTCAGATTTACTGTAAGTTTCTAAATGAAAACTAATGAACTAAGCTCCTTTCATATACATACCAGTCATTTTGTACTTAGAAAGTGATAGAAAACAGAAATACTTCATACTTACTTGAATTTCTATATCCCTTAATTTGGGTATCTTCTATTTCCTTGAATGTTGCATGAAAATGAATTATAAAATTTTAAAATTAGGCTTTGTGTTTGACAGATTTATATCTTGTTTTGTTAGGTTTACTTATATTATCTGAGTCATTGTTTTTTCCTTTGTTTGCCAGTCGGCAGCAGGAAATAGAAGAAAAACTCATCGAGGAAGAAACAGCACGAAGAGTGGAAGAATTAGTGGCAAAAAGGGTAGAGGAAGAATTGGAGAAAAGGAAGGATGAAATTGAGCGAGAAGTGCTCCGAAGGGTGGAGGAAGCCAAGCGCATCATGGAAAAGCAGTTGCTCGAAGAACTCGAGCGACAGAGACAAGCTGAGCTTGCAGCCCAAAAAGCCAGAGAGGTAACGCTCGGTCGTTTGGAAAGTAGAGACAGTCCATGGCAAAACTTTCAGTGTTGGGTGTGCCTCCTGCTCAGTTCAGAAAGAGATGGAATACAGACTAATTCCTTTCTCATCTAAACTTAACATTGCTGCGAAAGTTAATTTTTTAGCCTTATTCAGAAGTGCTGACTGATATTTAAAAGTTATTTTCATAAAACATATTCAAGGATACTTTTTGATTTAATGAAACTGACTTACATATTTGAGAAGTGTTTGAAACTTTTGCCATGGCTGCAGGACTTACATTCTTTTTTGGGAGGGCGGAGGGAGACAGGGAGCGGTAAAGGGAAAAGGTGAAAATCCGCCTGTGGATGTGTATTCTTCTTCTCTGTGTATCATTCTTACTGCCTAGACTCTGAGAGGCGGTTTGCCTTCAGTCAGATTACAGAGAGCAGGGCCCGACATTGAGTGACAGCACCTGCTTTTGATGCATAGGTTTTCTTGCTCTTCTTTTTGTCCTTTTACCCCTCACCCCCTACCCTAAATCCTGCTTCAACACAATGGACTAATTCTAGCACTCTGATCATAAGGCCCTCCATTTTCCTAATGTGTTTCAAAGAATCTTTTTAGGAAAAATGTCCAGATTATTCATCCACTTTTTTAGTATCTACTAACAACTCCTTTTTTTCTCTAGAGAGTTATGAAGGAACAGGTTGTCCTTGTCTGGAGTCAAGCTAAACACATGATTTGTTTTATCAGCAGCTGGAGCAGAAGTTGAAAATGTCTTTCTGTGAGACAGTAATTTGCTACTGAAGCTTTATGGCTTATTTGCACTGATTACTCCAGGTTCCTAAAACTTGTTGAAAGTCACTGAAACACTTAAGGCAAATTACTTCACGGCCCTGAGTGTCCCTTGACGTAGTTTGCATAATGAATATGAATTCCATTGGTGTATGCCATAGAAAATCCTGTAGTTCTCTTTTCTTGAACTTAAATGTTCGACTCAAAATATGTGTCTCCTATCATTGTTAATCTTGGCCTTATGGTGGACAAGTTGGCATCGTATTAAATCTCTCTTATTTTCCAGTAAGCTTAGCTTTTCAAATGCATTTTCCCTTGTGCTGTCTTTAAGTAGATACATGTGTCTGTATTTGGTAGCTATCACAGACTGTGCAATTGAATGTATGAAATTTTATTTATATCAGTGCTTTTGATAATGAAGATAATTTTGGAGTAATGGTGCTATCTTGTAGCGAGTTATTAATCATAGGAAGATTTTTTTCTCTTCGTTTGCTTTTTGTTTCATATTAACAATTTTTTTTTAACACGGACACAACCCTCTGACAATCTTTCCAAATATTAAAATCATTTGAATATGTATGCTGTGATCTGAGCACTGCCCAAACCATCAAGCAATCTTCATATAGTTTGCATTATAAAATCTCATTAAATTCTCCAATAAAAAATAAATTACAGAATTTTATTTCCGGACCATGCACCCCCTGGATTCCTGAATCTCAGTTCAGACTGTAGATGACAAGATAAGCTGCCTTTAGAAATTGTCAACATCTGAATGTTAAGTCCATTTTCCCCATGGAAGAGCCCTTAGTTCCATGAAGTATGGATTACCATTTGTATTTTTCACTAACAGTAAATGTATTTTTCTTATTAATTGTTTGCCTTAGGAATGATGAATTACATTTTTTGTTCCTTCTTACCATAAACATCTGCATTCCTCAGCTCAGCCTTCCTTGTATGTTGTTTCTTTATAAATGGTTGAGCTGCTGATGCAGGTATTGCCAAGCTAACAGTACAAATCATTTTAAAGAGGAAGCTGGCGCGTATGGCAGCCGAGGAGCACACTCTGCAGGACACTGGACAAGACAGTAAATATTCAACTTTTAATGCTGATTAAAGGAGTATAGGTAAAGAATACGTAGGTATACATAATTGGTGAGACAAATATTCACTTTATTTATATTTTATATATTATTTTTTTAATTTGGTAAATACTATCCAGTTTTGTAGTTGTCCTTGTTGATTTGTGTGATATTAAAGTATTAGTAATAATTGCCAGGAAACTGTCATTAGGGAGGGTTTAGTCGGTTGCTGTTTGGACTGGGAGGGATGATTTAAATTTCGTGCTAGCAACAAATTTTAGTGGCTGCACAGTTTATCATTTGTCAGACAGAAGGTAGCTATATAGCTACCCTCTAAGTCAGATCAAAAAAGTTCAGAGGAAGATTAGTAAATATTTATCAGTAAAAATAAACATTTTGTTTTTCTAACATCTTAACATGTCCTCCCCTTTAGGAGGAAGAACGTGCAAAACGTGAGGAGCTAGAGCGAATACTGGAAGAGAATAATCGAAAAATTGCAGAAGCACAAGCCAAACTGGTATGTATGAAGCATACGTGAAAAGTATTCTGTATTTGCTTTATTTTTTCAGATTTTATGGGATGATTTGTGCTCTATGACTGACATATTTCTTGGAGTTTTCAGGGCCCTTTTCAGGGATTTGAGGCAAGAGCCGGAATGGTTGACTAGATTTTATTAAGTGTCTTCCAGAGGAATCTTAACTGCGGCTATCCAGAAATTCTATATATGGAGAAAATTCTAAGATTTGCAGTGGTTTAAGACCGGTTTTCTGGGAGATTTGGACTAACCCCACTCCAAAGTTTTTCTTTTACATTTACGCCTAAACAATAACAGCAAAGGTTTTGGAAGTATTTAAACTAAAATGCAGCATTTCACTTCACATTAGTTACCCTGTTTACTAGGTAAAGTAGGTAGCATATGTTTGGTAGTAAGTGTATCAGACTAATAAGCTCTTTTCCTATTCCAAGTTACAATCTAGCAAGGAATATGGAGACTGAAGTAATTATAACCTGGGAATATAAAAGGTGATTCAGAGCAATTTAAACATTTTAATAAAGAAGCCAATATAAGAATATTGAGGTAGTTTTTTAAAAAATAGAAAAAGAACTAATCTGTTTTTTTCCTCTCAGTTCTGTTTTTTAGTGCTTTCTGAGTTTTTGGTTTGTTTCTTTGTTTTTAGCACAGACTAGTATTTGAAGTGGAGTGAAAAAGTAGAACAAAAATTTTGATGTCCTAGGTTTTTCCATTTAAGAGTATATACTTTGAAGCAGTCTCTGTATGATAAAGTAAGCTAGAATTAAAGGACTGTGGATATAAGGAAGCCAAAAAACAAAAGGAGAATGGGCTTTGGAAGGAAAAATTTCTTTTTCCCTTGAAGGTAGCATATAGGAATTCTCTTTCACAGTAAGAATGTAAGTCAGAGATGGAAGGAATCTTAGGGTGAATAGGGGATGAGTGCTGTCGAGTGCCCAGGACTAGAGACATGGCCCAGGAGGTAGTCTTGGTTCTAGACATCTTCAGAAGTTTTGTCTAGTTAGAAATGTGTTGAGACTGTAAGAGACACTTGCTGCCAAGTCATACTGTTGACTTGGAGGGTGGGGAGCAAGTTGTAAGCACCAGGTGGATGATTTAGAGAAAAAGAAATTCTAGTGACTGTTGATAAAGGCACTGAAAAGGATCGGAGTTGGGCTAAGTCATTAATTGACACTGAATCCCAAGGAGAGTAGGGGTGAAGGAGAAGGACCATAAGTAATGTGTCCTATAGTTGATACGGTAACTTTTTACATAACCTTAAAACTATGGAGCAATTAATTCTAAAGCATGAGATTTTAAAAGATAGCATACC
Organism: Mustela lutreola; assembly: GCF_030435805.1. Lineage (NCBI taxonomy): Eukaryota > Metazoa > Chordata > Mammalia > Carnivora > Mustelidae > Mustela > Mustela lutreola. Next base: position 5,473,593 of record NC_081302.1, read on the forward strand.
CCAGAGAAAAGCCAGTACTGGAAATACCTGAAGCAACTTAGCATGATGACACTATGGATTCTTCGCTAATACTGCTGTCCTGGCTATTAAAAAGGCTGGCATGAAAATACCTTAAAACCTCTTAAGGTAGCAAAAGCCCTGTGAATGGTGATGCACTGTGAATGGATGAGGAGTAATTATAAGATATATCACTACATGATCATCAGTTAGTCTGTGATCATACCTTTTTTAGTAATGCTGTATGAGAAGAAAAGCTCAGTGTCGGTAGGAAGGAAGGAAGGTGGAAAGAAGGAACCTTAATTTGAGTTTGGAAGGTTGAACTTGAAAGGTAAATACAGAGTGGTTTTTAAGGCACGGATATTTCCAGAAAGGAGGAACAGTATAGTTGGTATTTAACATGGTGAATCAGAATTGCCAAGCAGGTGGAACAGAATTCCCGTTAAGAGTGTGATAAAAAATTCGTTAGCCTGGTGAGTTCAGTTTTTGGGTCTCCTGGAATGCCAGTGACCTACAGAGCAGAGCTCCTCAACTTGTTAGATCCTGCCGAGAGATCCCTTCTGATCTGGGCTGTCTGGTGCCTAGGGGAACTTGGTTGGGCTCTTTATGTTCCTTTTGGCAGCTTTCTTTGTTTACCAACATGGATCTTAAAATTAAAAATATGACTTCTGTATGTCATTACTGGGAAAAGATTAGCAAGCTTACTCTAGAGCAGTGCTTCTTCGCAAGTGGTAGTAATTGGCCAATTTTTGTTCTTGTCTTTTAATCCTAATTTGTCTCAGACCTCTACTTTGCAAAATATAATTAAGATAAGTTACTAGAAAAATGAGGTCAAGTGGCTATAAAAGCTTCTTAAACACTTCTGGTTTCTACATATCTTGTTATAGATCCATTATAGTTTGCAGACTGTTGCTGATTCATGAGCTGTACTTAGACTAGTGGTGTTCTAGAACATTTGAGCTTGATAGAATAGGTTATATAGTGACATTATTTTGACTGCATGTTATCCGTAGACTTTAGTGAAAAGATATCTTGGAGAAACGAAGTTTGAATTTGAGAATATTTGGTAAGGATTTGGACAGAACTCATAGATTTCCTATATATTATAAAGTTGAAGTTTAAGAAATTATTGTCCACGTTGGACAAAATTAATTTTTACTTGGTTCTGTTGGCAGTGAGTCATAGGCTTGCAGGGAAAGTGGAGCATCCTTTGTGTTGGAGAAGACCAGGAAATGTTGCTGCATAAAGATGCCAGGCACATATGGGATTTCTTTAGTTTTTGTTCATTCCTTATCCTCTCGATTTTGAGCAAGTTTGTTTTTATCTTTTTACCAATTTATTAGGAAATATTACATGGTCTATATTGAATGTTCCATTAGAAGAGTAGGTATTTAAGAAAGGAAGGAGAGTGTGCTAGTGTTGTAGGTAGCATGGGACTTGTCCTGGTTATGTCAGTAGTGCTCATTTATCTTGTCGCACCAGCAGTTCCGTTTGCTTTGTGACGTCATAAATATGCTGGAAATGTGGACCGCTGCATTGTATGAGGAGAAGAAAGTGGTGCATTCTTCCTTCTAGAGGGCAAGGGAGAAAGAGGCAGTAGTCAAGCTTAACTATTCACATAATCTGTACTGAGACGTTACTGTGTCTGAAAAGCAATTTGGAAATAAAAATGGACAAGAACTTAAGTTCTCTTGAAGTATTTACTGTATTAATGGTGGAGTCAGGGACAGTCCCAGGAAAAGTTAAAAGTAATAGGAAAGTATTTGGTAGTGGGATGTGTGGTAATTGGCGTAACTGCCTCAGGGTGGCCTGGGAACCTCCTGGAAAAAACCCCATGAGCCCAACCTCAGTGGCCTGTGAGGAATTGAATTTACAGTGGGTGCAGGAGTGTGAGGAAATGAAGCCTGGCAGAGGCCTTTTGGGGATTTTGTGGAATTAAAGGCAAGAGTGTGTGGGCTCTCCGAGGATGGTGGGCTAGGCGCAGTAATAGCTATGGTGGTAAACCAAATTTCTGTGTAGTAAGAAGTTTGTGGGATAAGTAATGGTAGACGCTGTCTGAAAGTAGATTAAAGACAGGTTGGAAAAGATAGTACCCTGGGGGAGATTTCTTAAACAACATAACCATGAAAGAATAATGCAACAATTTCTTACATGTCAGTAAAGAAGACTGACTCCCGCATGGAAAAAGTGAAAGATATACATGAGAATTTACACAAGTAGAATGAAGAGTGCTATAATCAATTCTTGAAAATACATCCCAGTATCCCAGCTTCTGTAGGAAAACTAAGAAGTGACTCCCCCCGCCACACACACACGCTTTTCTTTTTCTGTATAAGTAAATACCAATAGAAAAGACTTTTTTTTTTCCTCATTAGCACCAAGTTTTGGCAAGAATAAGGTATAGAGAGACCTTTTCTATGGTAATGGAGGGAGTGTGTAATGGCCCATAGCCATTTTAGAAAATAGGACTGAATCAGTAAATATCAGCAACCTTAAATCTGTTTCTGAGAATTTATCTTGTGAAAACTGCATCAGATGCAAATAAGGTAATACAGAAAAAAATTCTCACCATGTTATTTAGAATAGTGAAAATTTTGCAGGTTTATAGATGAAGTATAACCTGTGCTTATAGTTGGCTTTTCAGTAGTCTAAAAGTATTTGGTAATACAGGGCAAAAGGCTAAAAACAAAATTATGTATACATGATCTTGCTAATTTGAAAAGTATACTTGCACAGTTTAGTAGATGGAAAAATATGCCAAAATGCTTAGTAGTCTCTATTGTGAGACTTATATGTAACTGTATACTTTTATCCAGTTCCTATATTTTATACAACTAACATACATCACTTTCATGATCACATAAAAATAATTACGAAAGTAAATATAAACCACTCTTCAATGGACTTATAAGTAGGTCCTTGTGACAAATGTTCACATTGATTGCAGTAATGACGGTAATGAGGACTGCGTTAGCTTAGCCACATGGGCTCTCTTGTATGTGAAATTCTTTTCTTTTTTATTTTTTTTATTTATTTATTTTTTAAATTTTATTTATTTGAGAAAGAGTGTGGGCGGGGAGGAGATAGAGAAGCAAGATCCTTGTGAGCAGGGAGCCCAATGTAGAACTGCATCCCAGGACCTGAGATCATGACCTGAGCCGAAGGCTGACGTTTAACCTGACTGAGCCACCCAGGTGCCCCCCCGTATGTAAAATTTTTATGAGGTGTTCCAGACCGAGGGTAGTTTTTGTGCACATTCCAAATTGTTTGTCAGGATGCTTGATTTTATTGGTTCAGTAGGAGGCAAAAGAATATTACTCAACACGTTTTATTCATAACATCAAACAAGAATTAATTCACACGTGGTTTGGCTTGACTGGATTTGGCCTTTTGGCAGATTGGTTTCTAGTTCTGGCTTAGTATTGGCAGTACATAACTATCTTCAAATATTTGAAAGGCCCTTGTTAATACAAGGGAGAATTTAAACTTTTTGAAGAAATGTTAAAAATGATACCTAAAAATTTTTTTGCTCCTCTTTTCCATACACATTTTTTGTGATGTGTCTGGGAAAAGCCCAGGTATTATTTTGAAATGTGTAAGAATCTTACTTACCCAGAAAGGGAAACAGACTAAGAAAAGTGATAGGAGTTGCTTGGAATTAAATGTCATTTCCGGAGGCTGTATCAGTAGAAAATGGCCTTCAGGTTATTCACTGGTGAAGGAAGATGGTAGTAAAATGGAACCTGGTTACTTTGCATGTGAATACTTGAACTATAATAAGAGACTGACAATTTCTAATACAGTTATAAAAATTACTACATTATGATGATATAAAATTAATTTTAACTGGGAACTTTTGATTTTTATTTTTTTAAGATTTATTTATTTGAGGGAGAGAGAGAGTATGAGTGCACAGGCTGGAGGGCCAGGGAGAGAGAATCCCCAGCAGACTCCATGCTGAGCACAAGAGCCTAATGGGGGCTCGATTTGGTGACCTTGAGAGCATGACTTGAGCTGAAACCAAGAGTTGGACACTTAACTGACTGAGCCATCCACATGCCCTCGAAGTTTTAAAATATATGCAAATCATAAGTCTACAGTGTATTTTTGCTCCTTAATAATGAAAATAGTTTTCTCCTTACCCACTTGCAAAATAGGGGATTTACCATGTTCATCATTGCTTTGAGAAATGAAAAAAAATAGGACCATCTGTAGAAGTTGATTATATGTGAAAAGTGTTCCACCAACTTAAGGTAGATCTCACTTTGCAATTTAGAAATTTCTCTGGAAAATAACCCCCCCACCAACAAAAAACCCATGTGGTATTATGTCCTGATCTCTGAAATCTCTGAATGTTACCTAATGTGTCCCCAAAAAAGGGTCTTTGCAATTATGATCAAGTTAAAGATCTTGAGTTAATCCCACATCATCCACCGTGCTCTTAATGCCATCATATGTATCGTTACAAGAAGAAGGCAGAAGGAGATTTTTTTTACCACACTGTGCATACAAAGGAGAAGGCTAAAGACAGAGCAGAGAGAGATTTGAAGATTCTGGCCTTGAGGATTGGAGTGATGTGGTCAGAAGACAAGGAATCCAGGCAGCAACCAGGAGCTGGAAGAAGCAAGCAATAGGCTTTCCCCTCAAGCCTCCTGAGGGAGCATAGCCCTGTTGACACTTCAGATTTTGGACCAGTGATCCAGATTTTGAATTTCTAGCCTCCAGAATAATTTTACATTGTTTTGAGCTACATAGTTTGTGGAAATTGGTTGCCTAAAAATCTGGAAGTGGTTTCGAAGTTGGACAGAGGTTGGAAGAGTTCTGAAGCATATGATAGAAAATACCTAGACTGCTTTAAAAAATACTGTCGGTAGAAATACGGACTTCAAAGGTGCTTCTGGTAAGGGCTTAGACAACAAATGAAGATGTTACTGGACGCTGGAAGGGAAGGGAGGTCCTCATTGTCTACTGGTGGAAAACCCGGCTGGACTGTGCCCTACAGCTGTGTGGAAGGTGGAGCTTGTAAGGGTTGAAATTGGTTATTTAACTGAAGGTATTTCTAAGTAAATATATACTCTAAGTATAAAGTGTTGCGTACAGCCTGCTTTCCTCTGGTAGTTGATAGTAAAACTCAAGGAGATAAATAGATAAATAAACTGATAAATTAAAAAGGAAAGAGCACTTGATGTTTGGAGGAAATTTCAACCTATCTAGATTACAGAAGATGCTAAAGTTGGTTATTACTGTTAGAAAAACTCTGGAAAGAAGACCAAGATTATGACTGGACAAGCCATTTGCAAGGGCTGAAGAGATTATGCATGTGACTCATAGGTATAGGTTCCCTCAGCCACTTTAGCAAATGCCACGAGTAAATGAGATTTATCCAGGAAAGATCGTTGAGGAGCCTCTTGTCTAATGGCCTGCCAGATGTGGGAGATCCACAGTGTTTTCAGGGTTGCTGTATCAGCAGAAACCCTGCCAGCTTGGACTGAAAGGGACAGGAGGACACAGTGATGAAAAGACTGTTAAGATTCCCAGTAGACTTCCATACAGGAAAAGTGACATGAGCACAGAACAGAGAGAGATGTGAAGATGCTGGTCTTGAAGATTGGAGCAATACATGTGGCAAGCCAGGAAGTCCTGGCAGCCGTTAGAAGTTCAGAGAGGCAAGGAGCACATTCCCTCTGAGAACCTGCAGGAGGAAGGTGGCCCTGTCAACACCCTGATTTTGTTCCAGTAATAATGATTCGGGACTTATTTGCCTCTGGAATAAATTTCTGTTCTCTTAAGGTATCCAGTTTGTGCAGCTTTGTTACAGTGGCTACAGGAAACTAATACAATCGGAAAGAGAACGGACCTTCTTTACTACAGTGAGCATAGAAAAGTTAAAAGCACAGTATTTAGGACAGTTAATATTGATGTATTTACACATTGTAAGAAACAGGCAAATATGGCATGGCATCAAATGTAAATGTCAATCAGATATTTTAATTTGGGCGCCAGGGTGGTTCAGTGGGTTAAGCCTCTGCCTCAGGTCATGATCTCAGGATCCTGGGATTGAGCCCCACATCGGGCTCTCTGCTCAGCAGGGAGCCTGCTTCCCCTTTTCTCTCTGCCTGCTTGTGATTTCTGACTGTCAAATAAATAAATAAAATCTTTTTTAAAAAGTATAAATATTTTAATGTGAGGGTGGTGGCTCAAGTCAGTTAAGCTTCTGCCTCTAACTCAGATTAGGATTCTGGGTTCATGGAACCGAACCCTGTGTCAGGCTTCCTGCTCAGTGGGGAGTCTGCTTCTCCCTCTACCCCTGCTGCTCCCCCTGCTTGTGTGCCTGTGCTCTCTCTCTCTCTCTTTGTCTCCTCAAATAAAATCTTTTAAAAACTATTTTAATTTGAAATGAAATGGGGGAGTTATGGAAGGATGTGTAGTCAGTGAGAGGCATGTTTCTAGTTGATACGATGAAAAGTTCATTTAAGGTATTTTCAGCAACAATTTTTTAAAAACTTTTGGATGTTAGTGTATTAGCATCGTATAGGGTGGCTTGAAGGACATTGTCAACCAGAAACCCACTGAAAAACCCATCCGAAGATGGGGCTTGATTGGTAAGGTGGCTGTAGGAACCAAAGAGAGAATGAACTTGCTGAGTGATACAGTGAGAGGAGGAGGAAGGAGGAAGTGGAGGAAAAAGGAAGGGGAGAAAATCTGATAGAGGAACCAGAGAAGATGCCGTCTTGCTGACAGCCACGTGTCAGCAAGCACTTCAGAAACTTCCACAAAAGCGAAAGAACGACCAAGACAAACGGAAGAACTGAGTTGAAAGAGAATTGGGGGTATAGAAGATTAAAAGAGCTGCATCTGGACGAGATCATTTTTTGTGAAATTTTAGGACATAAATGATAAAATGCTGAAGGTTTGAGATTGCTCTTCTGGCAGTTTCCCAGAGCTGTCTCCAGACCTCTGGAGGACAGGGATTCTTGTACCGAGGATCCCGTGTCAATCTCAGTTGTCCATTCCTTGTCCTTTCCTTCTTGAAGCCGTTCGTTGTCTCCGCATCAGGTAATACTCAGTCTCAGGAGATGTCACACTGGGTTGAAGTTCCAAAAATATATTTAAGATTATAAACATATTTAATAACTGGGCAATTAAATTGAGAAGGAAAGGGGCTAGGAAGAGTGGCTGGTGATAGGCATTCTTTTTAGATGGTAGCTACTATCTTATAATGACAGTATGCACTGTAAGAGTTAATTGTCAGAATGACCAAGTTGCCATGGGTAGGGATTGCTTTTTTTAATCCTTTTGTGTGTTACTTTTTTAACCTTGTATATTAATAAGTTTAGAACATTCTACTGATCTGTAGTTTGCTAAGGGTCAGAATTAATTATATCAAATTTCTTTTTAATATTTTCTCATTGCTTAGCTGAAGTGGGATATACATTACTCTTGTTATAGAGGGGAGGATGAATCATAGAATCATAAACGGCGGAGTGGAATAGGTATGTGTCTGGGAAGGTTAAAATGTAGAAACCCACTACTATTTCCGTGTAGCGGCAGGATTTCCTAATTGGAATACTTTTCATTCTTGCCTATCGTTTTTGTAATTCCTTCTGATACCAAATACTTCTCTTTGTATTTTTAAAACTTTATAAAATTTCATATGCATTTTGAATAGAGGGTAGATTTCCACATCAGGATCACCTTGATGCACAGTATTCTAGAACATGTGAGAAGGAAAAGGCTTAGGAAAGAATAATTTTCTTAAAGATCTAATTTATTTTTTTGAGAGAGACAGATGGTGAGAGAGAGAGCACAAGTGGGGAGGAAAGGGAGAAGCAGGCTCCTCTCTGAGCGGGGACCCTAATGCAGGCTTAATGCCGGGACCCTGGAATCATGACCCCTGAGTCAGGCAAACAGACACTTAACCAACTGAGACACCCAGGTGCCCCGGAAATGAGTGATTTTAATAAAGGCACTGGGCCCTCTGGGTAAAGGCGGAGTGGGGCAAAAGGTACTGGGAGAGTAAATAGGTCCTCCTGCTAGAATGGCCTGTTTTGCTCTCAGGTATTTCATCTCACCAGTCACTCTTCGGAATGGAGGTGCAAGGTTGAAGGCCACCTTTGTGAGGGCTCGGGACTCATGGTGTAGGAAGGCCTACCCTAATTTCGTGGCTCTGATATGGTGGATGTTAGCTTTTTCTTGGGCCTCTGTGATGTCCATCATGGAACCCATGTAACAGAGCTTAGTATTGTCCGTCTGTATGCGGACCCATACACATTACCCCACCCCTGGCATAGTGCTTGCTTTTGCATACGTTCGAAACAACAGAAGGCTAGAGGAGGAGGAGTGCATGTTTCGCAAGTGGGGTCATCAGGAAGGAAATGGCATGTCAGATTACAGAGGGAGGCTCAGGTTTAGAAGAATACTTAGCAGAGAAGGTGTAGGTTCAGACCTCACAGACGGATTTTCATCATTTGAGAAAGCACTATATTAAAATAGGCTTTGGGTTTTGCTTAGCTAGTCTGTCTTTGCTGTGGTGTAATTGAATAGCATTTATGCTTCGTTTAAAGCTGTAATGGAACAGAATACAAATATTTATACATAAAGACAGGATATATTCACCTGCTCTCTTCATTTTTAAAAATCATTTCATTATCAGGTACTTACAATAGGCACTATATGTTTAACACTAAGGGAGAACCAGAGAAATTCTGGCATCCCTTACACACACACACACACACACACACACACTCACACTCTTTTATCTCCTGTATTTGTAGACGTCACTGAAATTGAAACTTGTTTTTTCTTTACCCAACCTAAAGTTAATTTCAGTATAGAATTAGTATTTCCTATCGATGAAGGAAATGACTTTGCTTTAAAAATCTTGCTTGTTTTTAATTTAGGTCATGGGATCACATCATTCAAATTAATTTTTCAGAAAAATAAGTGGTTATATCTTTTTCCCCCATCCACCTACTTTTCATTACCATGTCTAAAGGGTATATTCAGTTATGTTTTTTGTCTTTTTTAGAGTTTAAAATGCATATTTTAGCATTTATAAATACACGTATTTTTATTCTCCCCTTTTTGCAGAGAAATAGTATACTATATATAGACTGTTTGGGACTTTGTTTTTCTTAACAGTGTAACTTGGGGATTTTTCCATTTCAGTATGTAGTGATTCCTATTTTTTGTTGTGTTTGTTTTAACTACACGGTATTCTATTGTATAGATTTTTCCATAGTTTAGAAGTCCCATGTTGGGGAATATTTGGGTGTTTCCAGTCTTTTGAAAGCTACATTGCTTTAAAAAAACGTTGTTCAATTTTGCATGTATGCAAGTGTTATTTATAGGATCTATTCCGGGAAATTCATTTACTGGGTAAAAGCATTATGAAGATAGAGCTTTGGTAAGTAGTGCCGAAGTACTCTTCATGAGATAGCAGTGTGTATCTCTGGAATTTGTCAGTGTGATAGTAATTTTAGATTTCTCTTAAGGGTTAGGTGTGATGTTCAGATCCTTCTCAAGGTTCTAACCTGCTTTTCTAAGGGCTGAGTTGGAAGAGTAGGGAAGAGTGAGTCTCAATGTTAATAGTCATAAGGGTTTCTCAGGCACACGGACACACAGTGAAGATTCTTTACCTTGATTTAATCGCACTTTGCCAAACTCTTACCCAAATGTCTGATGATTTGTTACAAGTGGATAAAGGAATTGGCATATGAATTCCTAAAGATGATCAAAGGCAGTTAATTCTTTTCTCTTGTAATAATCAGTGGAAGTCTAAGCGCCAGAGTGGTGGTTTGAAGTGGGTGTACAGGTAAGGCTTCGGTAGGGGGGAGGAACGCACGAGCAGAGGAGAGGGGAGGCAAGATAGAAACCGAGCATGATTCGAGAAAGAACAGTGTGTAGTGTATATACAGTGAGAGCCAGATTATAGAAAGTCTTAAATAGTTTGCTCGTTTGGGAAGTTAGTCCATATATTGCACATGGTGGAAGTCACTAGAAGCTTGAGGGCATGGAGGAACAAAATGATGTTCCAAAACGGTGAGACTTGGTAGCATATTCTGTGGGGTGGATGAGGAGACTGGGAACACAGAAATCCCGTGAAGTGTCTGAAGGAGGTGGGGCCCCGCGCTGGTGCGGTGGCGGTGCACATGGAGCTGCAGGTGAGCCGTCGCCGCGGAAGAGAGAGCATGAAGGAGGTGATAACCGACGGGTTGGCTGTTTGCCCCTGTCCGGGTGGAGGGAGGAGACAGAAGACAGCTGCAGAATATGCGTGGTGGTAGGGAAGGTCATAGAAAGGGCTAATTTATTCTGTGGTTAGGTTTGGGGGATTTGAATCTTGGACATGTTGAACTTTGAAGGTTCCCAGAGGTCTCCCTGATGTGTGTCCAGTAGCTACGCCTATTAGCCAGCTGTAGCTTAGGGACAAGATCTGAGAGATGGAAGATCTATTTCATCTGTCTGTTGGGTTTTCCATCTTGCCAGCTGACCACATTCTCAGTTTTTTAAAAACTTGGATCTTGGGGCGCCTGGGTGGCTCAGTGGGTTAAAGCCTCTGCCTTCCGCTCAGGTCATGATCCCAGGGTCCTGGGATCGAGCCCCGCATCGGGCTCTCTTCTCCTTGGAGAGCCTGCTTCCTCCTGTCTCTCTGCCTGTTTCTCTGCCTACTTGTGATCTCTGTCTATCAAATAAATAAATAAAATCTTTAAAAAAAAAACAAAACTTGGATCTTTATCTTTGACCTTTACTTGGTTACAGTGGATTTTTGCCTTACTGTCTGTCTATCTTTTTGTCTACATCCTCACCATCTTAAAGTAAAACAGACCTCTTTGTGTTACGTTGGTATATAAAAGTCAGGTGTTTGGTTTGTTTTTTGTAAACATTTTATGTTGCATACCAGAGTCCGTCACCTTTCCTGTCCTCTGCCATAAAGCCTGTAATGCAGTCACATTGAATGTTACTATTTCTGAACAAAAAGCCTATCAGTGCAGATAAACATGAGTGAACAGGTGGAGAGCCTTAATGTTTTGAGTCACCAGTGTTTCGTGTTAACGTGGGAGGGGAGAAAATTTTTGAAAGACCTAAGTTCAAATGAACAGAAGAATGAATAAAGAGGTCATTAAGCATTGTAGTTCTGACCGTCTAGAAAACCATTTTAGTAGAATAGTGGAGATGGAAGCAATGACTTTAAAATCGGACTTTGGGAATAGGAAAGCATTCAGAGGATGCAGTGAATGTTTTTAAATTGAAGGTCAGATAGTGATTTTCCTGAGGTTTAAAACCCCAAATTAGAGCAGGTTTTCTCAACCTTAGGCCTGTTAACATTGAGGGTTAGATAATTCCTTGTTGTTGGCGGCGGCGGCGGGGGGTGGGGTGGGGGTGGTGACTTGTGCATTGTCAGATATTTAATAGATGCCTGTCCTCTGCCCACTAGAAGCAGGAGCCACCCCGCCCCCCTCCTCACACATACCCTCCCACACCATTTCTGACATCGAGATCACCAGCACATGTTGCCTTAATGTTCCTTGAGATGGGAGGGGTGAGAAATAAGGCTGTGGGTGTGGGGGTTGGTGGGGGCAGCAGGGAGAGACTTGATGAGGAGGGAGAAGGAGAATTGCCTGAACTTTTTTTTTTGGTGACGACGGGAAATGTGTATACAATACAGCACAGGAAGAGAGTTGGTTGTGGAAGACTGAAGGAGTTGAAGCCCTGCAGAAGTTAATTATGCCAGTGTCCACTTGAAAGGGAAAAAAAGCATTTTGTAGTCACCTAGGTGAAAAGGGTCTTGAAGTTTTTTCTCTCCAGAGAAAGGGGTCCTTAGTATTTCTTGGTTGTATATTGATAATGTTTTGTAGCCCCAGTAGAGATTTTTCTCTTTAAACTCTTTTATGTCTTTCTAATGATAAATCTGTAGTAATTGATAGATGACCTGCTCTTTGGGTAAATCTATGCCTTTATTCATGATTGAAAATCTCTTCATCTGATGCACTGAAAGTGTCAGTAGGACAAAATCTATGCTGATCTTAAAACATGATTTTGAAATTGCCATTTTCAAAATAGGTAAGTGCTTTTTTTTCTGATTTTTCATAACAAAATCGGAAAATGTAGGCAGAATTAATAAGAAGTTCTTTTCTAATTCCTCGTTGTTTTTTCCTTGATCACTTTGTGTGTGACCGTAGGAGGGTTTTATTCAATATACTGTTGTTTGTAAGCGGTCACATGGTCTCCCAGTATTACTATTAGAAGACAAATTCACAGAAGGTTCTGATGTTTACTTTTTACTTTCAGGCTGAAGAGCAGTTGAGAATTGTTGAAGAACAAAGAAAGATTCATGAGGAAAGGATGAAACTAGAACAAGAGCGACAACGTCAGCAAAAAGAAGAACAAAAAATTATCCTGGGCAAGGGGAAGTCCAGGCCCAAACTGTCCTTCTCACTAAAAACCCAGGATTAAATCGCAAACTGAACTTTTTACAAAGAAAAATGGAAAAACTTTGTATGGTAGCTTCATGTTGAAGTGGTTTTTTTGTTTTGTTTTTGTTTTTTTTTGTTTTGTTTTGTTTTTTGTTTTTGTTTTTTGTTTTTGTTTTTTTAATTCGGAAAATCTGGAAAAGTTCGCTTGTTCTAATAGGGGCTATGCTCTGCATTCCTTTTTATCCCCCCCCTTAAACTTCCATTAAGTCAGATCCTTATCAGATCATTGTTGTCTTCTAGAAAGTGATCTATTTTTCATCTGTTTGGATTCTGTATTAGTGATCTGAAGAAGAGCAGATCACTTTGTAAACTGGATGGTCTGATAAGGTTTTTACTGACCCATTGACTTCAGAGTTATACTCTGTCTATTATTACATCATAATGCTGGTTTTGCTGACTTTTTGTTTTTTTATATATTTATAAAAAAAGAAAAAGTTGGAAATTGCATTGGACGCTCCCAGGGTGTTACTGGACCTCTGTGGTGTATTGTTAAACCAGTGTCCTTGTGAGACTGTTGCTCTTGATGTTCCTGATACAGGTAAGGAAACCGTTGGTCAGCTCTGGTACAAAATATATATACATTCAGTATTGTCTCTGTTCAGTTTGTTTTTATTTCATTGACAAAATCAAACCAGCATTCCCCATTGTGTAAATAAATGATTTTGCTGAATAAAGTAAAGTCTTAAATTCATATGTTGAAGCAATTTTTTTTAAAGTTCTGTTAAGTCTTAAAGAGGGTGGTTTACTTTTTGATGGTCAACAGTTTAGAAATCCTAGAACTATACTCTATTTCCTCATTTATACTTTTAACGTAGGATTTATATGTACATTAAATATACTCCTGGACTAGTATTTAATGGCTATTTTTACAAATACCTAATTTATGCTGCTATGGCAATTAAGACTTCAGTATTACCTGTAAGAAAGACTAAGCACCCAGAAGATTTAAATTCTCAATCCTGTGCCTCTGTTTTAGGATATAAGTATTACTACCACAAATTATTACTTAATAAAAGACTAGAAAAATGCTTCTAAAAATTTATAGAATCTTAGATTATTTTCCACGTGGGCCATCAGAAAGAACTTAGCTTTGTACTCTCACAAAAGGCTAAGGTAGTCAAATCCTCTTCATTGTAGGGTGCCTGCACGTTTATTTTCAGGACAAACACATTTAAACTTCTTACCAGTTTTTGTTTTGTTTCTGCATGTGATACCTTATGGATGACTCTTATACACTAGACTCTGCCTCATTTATCTTTACGTATGTTTGTTTTAAGTCTACTGGTATTAAAACATTTATTGAAGAGAGAGATATACCTGAGATGCATAAACATGTCATCAAAGTAGAGAGAATGTTCTCCAGTATTTTTAAGACCATTTGATCACTCTTTCCAAGTGAAACAAAAGCTAATGAGATGACTAACGGTAGATTATTTTGTGTGTGCATGCTAAGAAAAATGCTATTGCTTTAGTTTGAGCTCTTCAGTGAGTCTAATTGTGGTAAGGAACAATACTATCAGCTTAAATATCTTTAAAGGTAGAATTTTAAGTAGGCATGAACTGTAGTGAGAACTGCCTTATAAACACAATACCTATTACTCTAAAACAATCACTTTATTTACCTAAAGAATATAGGTTGCTAATGAATCTTTTTTTTAACCTTTAAATAGAGGTTAGCTCTATTTCATGATTTTTTTTTCCCCTAATGTACCTTTTTTTTTTTTTTTTTTTTTGGTGCAGATCCATTGTTCTTAGGCTGTGTATTCAAGTTTTGGGAAATGTTTATTTAAAAAATGTTTTGCTCTACAAGTGTTATAAACATTGTATCTAAGAGAGTAGCCTGGACTTAATATCTGAAATCAGCTTATGCGTGCCTTTTAATTTTTAAAGAATCTCTTAACTGCCACATATGGTGTGAAATCGCAGTAAGTTGCTTAGTGACATCGCAGTATCTGCTGTTGGAGACTCGCATCAGATAATGAAATTGTTCCTGTGCCAGGCTACAGGAAAGAGGATGTAATTGTTAATAAAATACACCCGATCTTTTCTGTGCTGCAACAATGTGTAGTAATTTGTTTTCTTCATTTGTTTCCACTGCCTTTGTGTACATATTATAAAAGTTCAAATTCTCTCCCAGTTTATTAGCAGTTCAGATGTTCCCTAATTTATTAAATATGCTTTATTCACAAATTGTTTTTTAGGTTATTCTTAATGCATTATAGAATTAACTAATGGCTTTTGTTTATTTTTATTACAGTATTTAAAATATGTAGTTACTGGATTTTTATTGTGGAGTTTGCAGAATTATCAATTGTATAAACAAAACCTTTAAATTAGCTTGGTGTGAGGACTCTTTAATGCTTGCAAAGAGGGGAAGGGGTAAAGATTTACTCTCCAGTTTCCCTTATGAAGATGTAGCAAAGTAGGCTCTGTCTTCAGTTAACTACCCAGTCTTGTAGTTGTGCGTAGGCTATGTCTACAGCTATTTTGTATGGCCACCAGTATTTTAAAATATTTTTAAATACTGGTATTTAATATTTTAAAATACTGGTGGCCATACAAAATCTTTTTAATTTTCCAGAGTAAAATAAGCATAGAGTGCTGGCTTGTTGAACTCCCATGTATCATTTCGAATACCTCATCTTCTATCACGTACCCTCCATTTGTCACTTAACTAAAATTTCTCCAAAGCTTTTACTGTTCACTAGAGCTGCTGATTTCAAGTATCTTAACTTTCTGCTTTTTTACACCCAGAACCATCCCGTCTGTTTCGGATTACTAGCCATGAGAATTTCTGAAAACAGGATATCTTAATGTTGGAGACTTAACCATTGTCTCCAGGAGTCTTAGGAACACTCAAATGTTATTAATTAGTGAAAGGAGCACTAAAGAGAGAAGGGCCTCGATCTAAGAGTCTTGGATGGGTGTTGAAGCCCAGGCAGGAGGTCTGCTTTCTCATTGGTTGAATTGGCCACTTAGCCTAGATGCCTTCATCATCTTTGTTATTCCTGCTTTTTTGTTTACTCCTGGTTCTGTTTGTTTTGTTTCGTTCTTAAACGTTCAGTTGTCTGTAATTACAGAGTTGCCACTGGTTCAGTAATCTGGGAGATCTGCAAGTGCTAATGCACTGCACGGTACATTTTGAAGCAGATTTGTCGATGGTTTTCAGATGGTGGGATCACATTGTCTGATCTATGATATATTGTATATCTGTAGTTACTAGAGTAACCGATAAGCAGAAGATTGTTCTTTTCCAAAGCATGCAGTGGTTGGATCAGAGGATGTGTGAATAGTTGTATTTTACATATATCTTTGGGCCTATTACTATGAAGCCAGTAAGTTAAAGAGTAAAATTTTTAATGGTCCAGCAGTTTCACTCTCACTCAGGAAATTCCTAATGGGGGTGGGGGGCACACAGTGTGTGTTGTGTTTTGAAGAGTGTCAGTACAGCTGGTGATTTCTAAACCTGGCTTACAGGCATTAGAATAAAATAGGCTTATTATGTTGTATATGTTTGGGTGATTGTTTTCTTCCTCATTTTCCAGGCTTATGGAAATGTATGGGTTGAAAAACAACAAGTAGCAAGGAGTTTAAACAGGAATACACAATTGCAGCCTCTTCTGAGTGCTGTTGAATATCTTACTGTATGTATCTTATGATTGCTGTCAGTGATACCCTTATGATATCCCTTATATGTTTGAAGCAGAATTTAACTTCTTATAATACTGTGTCTATATCGTCAGTCCAGAAAGTGGGAATCTTACACAGAGAGGTTATAGAGTACTAGTAGTAATGAATGGTAAAACCAAAACTGCACAGCTGTTATCCTGTTTATCTCTAAACTACCTAGACCAATTTGGAAGGGTGACAGGAGTTTGGTCCGTTCTCTAAAACCTGTTAGTTTGTAAATAAGGAAATGAGATTTCATGCCAAGTGCTCAAGTTAGCTGGAGCCATAACTGTACTCTTTACACATATGCCGTTTTTGCATTAATAATATAAAAGCAACGATCGATTATAACGTAGAGATTGAAATGACTGCTGTAGTGGAAAATGGTGGTATTTTAGTTCCATAAGGACTATATTATTACAGTCGATAAGGTCAGTTGGCACCGAACTTCCCAAAGGGAAAAATGTTCTTTTGACCGAGTGTTCAGTGTAGTAATTAATACTGTCCCTACCAAACTTACAAATATAAGTAGATGCTAATTTAAGATGTTTCAGTGTGGAAGCTAAATTGTAGAAGTAGGTGGTGCCAGAGTGTACGGCATGGTTTACTGAGAGAAGGTTTACTTTACTTCCGTTTTAAAAGGTCTTCCCTTTGAGGAATTTGAGCAGTGTGTTTGCAGAAGAGTTCTAGAAATTTCAGTGACTTATGAAATAAAGTGCATGCAGTGCCAGGAAACATTAGCTACATAGAAAGTTCATGGCTTGGACAACATTTACTCAACATGAAACCAAATTCCAGTAATTTTTCTGTAATGCTACATTTAGATAAGGCTTCTGTTCTTTGTTTTTACAGAAGTTATGTTAAAGATGTCTTTTGAAGTACATCTAAGAATTAATGGATTACTGTACAAGAAACGACCATAAAGACCAAAGCATGCATAGGAATTCAAAGGGTGACAAGAATGACTTTAGTAAGGTGCACTTAGAGCAAAATTGGTTGCCATCTTAATTTTTTCAACTGAAATTACCTAGCTTTACATTTGCTACTTCACTATATATTCAAACATTTTAATCAACTTTTATTGACTATATGGAATTCCCCCAATTTTTACTTTCAGAAATTTCCTTAACTTGAGAAACAGTTGAAGTAATTAGCTGAGATAAAACTTCATTTTTTTTCTTAATGTGTGCGTGAAGCTGTGCTGGTAAAATTACAGATTTTCAGAAATTAGCACGTTTCTCCTGACTATTCAGTCATAAAATGAAGTCCAAATACAAATATGTATTAAACCAATGTAATAGGTTCTTTCTGATTTGGCATGCATTAAAATTTCAATTTTGTTTTGTACATGCTGATGTAACAGTTTTTGCCTGGCCTGTGTACAGTAGTAGAATGGCTTGAAGAGATGCTTTTAATTACAGTTGCTCCTTGAACAACCTGGGTTTGAACTGTGGTTCCATTTACACACAGATTATTTTTTCAATAAATATAATACAGTACTGCAAGTGTATTGCTTTAGATTTTCTTAACATTTTCTTGAGCTTTAAGAATACAGAATATACATAAAACAATAAAATATGTGTTGATTGATTTTGTGTTATTGGACAGAGTTCTGTAACAGGCTAGTTAAGTTTTGGGGGAGTCCAAAGTTAAACCGGCATTTTTGACCGGAGTGGTGGCAGTTCTTACTCTTTCCTTAGCTCATTAATGGGTTGACAGAACTGAACTTGACCATCTCAACAGTAATGGGACATTTATCATCTTGAAGTTGTTACTGTTGATTTTTTACCTGGTCTTTACAGATAAATGAATCCTTATTTGCTGAAAGTAAATTCATGAATATTCACACTGAAGTTATACAGGAGGAATCTTGGTGTGGGATTTTATTTTTTGGTCAGGTACACAGTTTGTTTAAAAGGCCGTTTTTACATGTACATTTACATTTTCCACAAGGCAAAATGCTTTTTGGGTGTGTGAATATCTGATTTACTAAAAATGGAAGCCAGGGTTATTTTCAGACAATGCAAATTTCCTTTATTTCCTCTAGTTTACTTGGAGAGAGGATGTAGGAGCTAAGAGGTCACAACTTAAACTTCACAAAATAAGTTTACCAACTATGAAATGTAGTACTGAGATACTCCGTTTTAGTTCTTGTAGGACATTATTAAGCTACCTTTACATTTCAAATGAATTCCTTAAATGTTTAGGCTTACTAAAACCCACTCCTTTTTACCCTTGTGAGAAAGTTATAAATACTATACTACCTGCCCCTTCCTGGTGTTTTCGTCCTCATGAGAATCTGGCCATGACTTCAAATCGGTTTTCAATCTTTGAGCCTTTCTTAAAAATTTTCTCAAGTTGGAGGCTTTTTAAAATAGCAATTCGGTAAAATTAAGTTGTTTTCTTCTCAAAGATTTACCTGGAATAATACGAATAATGTATTCAGTACTCCCATGCCTTAGTATTTTCCAGCGTGCTAGCAAACTAGTCCTAACAAAATGTCAACACTCCAGTTGAAATGTACATTAGCTTATGTTTAATATTTCCAAAAAGGAATACGTAATAAGTTGTAAAAATCTGGAAACGTTATAAAGAAGAGTGAGAGAAACACTGGTATCTAAATGAGATGTTTTACAATGTATATTCTTTAATTTAGCTTAGTAGATAATATAGCTAAAGAAATACAATTTGTAGGAATACCGTCTGCTTCGTTGGGTTGGAAACATTAAATCCTGCAGTAGACAGGACTTTTTTAAGCATGTTGTGGGTATACGGTATTTTTTTTTTTTTTCTTCCCCGCAAAACCGTGAATTGTGCATGACTACTCCGCCTTACTGCCGCCGAATTCTCCGTGCTGCTGGTGAGTTTGCGAGCTTCTGCTATGGACGTTCTGTGCGGTTGTGTTCCTGGGGTTCTGGTTGCCGGTGGGCGGGCCTTGGCGCGCGCGCGCAGCGAGGTCGAGCCGGCCGCTAGTGGGCGCTGTGGGTCCGTGGAAGCCGTCGAAGCGGTGGCGCGCGTCCAAGGCGTTCTTTTGGGCAAGCACTTGCCGAGAACCAGAGTGAGGAATTCCTGCCACCTCTCCACTTGGGCGCTATTTGTCACCGTCACCCCTAAACTCCCGGTCACCTTGGGATGGCGTGAGTGTGCCCCAGAGACCAGTTAAGGAGAAGGTCCCGCGGCGGGCCCGGGTGTGCCGGCGACACTCGCGGGGAGCGCCTGGAGGCGCCGCCTTCCCGGGGAGCGGGGAGCGGAGGGTGCGGGGCCGGGACGGCTGCGCCCCGTTGTCGGCGGCCACGTCGCCGGGAGTCGTCTCGCCTCTTTCGGCCCCGTTGACTTTTTGGTCAGGCCCCAGCTGAGGTTAGGCACCGAAATCAGGTGTGGAACTCATCGCCCCGAGGCCTACGAGGGGGCAGCGAAGGGATGCGCGTGCGGGGGTGTGAGCCCGGCTTGCGACGGAGACGCTCGGCCGAGCGGAGAAGGACCCGCGGGAAACCCACGGCCTTCCGCTCCGCAGGGAAAGTTTCGCCCTCGACGTCCCTCTGCCGAAGTTAGAGCACTTGCCGGGCCATGCCGGCGCGTGCTGGGCGCGGGGACAGGTGGCCCCCGGCTGCTCCCGCTCCCCTCCCGGACGTCCCTAATGGTGTCCCCGCCCCGCCGCTGGAGGGGCGCGGTGCACGCGCTGGCCGCCCCCTCCCCTCTTTGGCTGTCCAGGCTGCGCTCCCTTTGCGCCACCGCCCGGGGCCGGGGGCGGGGCTCACCTGTCAGCCGGCGCCCCGCCTCGCGGCGCCCAATGCCGGGCGGGGGCGGATGACGGACGGGCCGGCCGCCCAACCGGAGCGCGGCTGCTGGGCGGCGGGCCAATAGGCTGCGCGGTGCGGGGCGGGGCCCCGCGTTTATAGTGCTCTGACAGCGGGCCGGTCGCGCGGACTCTCCTCGGCGGGGACGGCGACGCCGGCCGGAGCTCGGAGCTGCGCGCAGAGAGGGTCCCGGCGCCCTCCCCGCACACAAAGGCCCGTGCGCGTCCGGCGCCCGTGGCGGGGACCGAGCCCCTCCTGCCTGCTCCGCGGGCCGGGAGCTGCGAGGATAGAGGAGGGTCCCGCGCGCCTGGAGGCGCCCCTCGCCGCTCCGCGCCCCGCGCCCCGGGACATGGAACCGCGCCGACGCGGCGCCCGCGCGCTCGGGCCGCTGCCCGCCCCCCTGGATCTATAGTGCGAGGCGGTCCGCTCGGAGCGCAGCGTCCGCCGCCCGCGCGAGTCGTCTTTCTGCCTTTGTGTCCCGGCCGCGCGCCCTCCCTGCAGCCCGCGCCCGGCACCCTGGAGCCGCACGGGAGCCTGCCGTCAGAGCTGCGTCCGGCGCGGCGCCCCGGAGCCCCGAGCCCGCCGCGCCGCCGCGCCCTGCGCGTGCGCTCCCGCCCCGCGCCCTGAGGGCTCCGAGTGGAGCGCCCCCGACTTCGGCGACGGCTGGAGCCGCTCGGCGCGCCCCGGAGCTGCCTGCGGTCTCCCCCTTGTCTGCCCGGAGGATTGGGGCTCCGGCCCGCGCCCAGTGCCTCCGTCGTCCGGAGTGTGCGGCGCTGGGAGCGGCTTGGCCATGGCCGCCAGGAGGGACTCCGTGTGGAAGTACTGCTGGGGAGTTTTGATGGTTTTATGCAGAACTGCGATTTCCAGGTCGATAGTTTTAGAGCCCATCTATTGGAATTCCTCGAACTCCAAGTAAGTGGCGTCCGCGATCCCTCTCGGTCCCCGCCTGGGGTCCGCCGCGTCGCGCCGTCCGGGCGGGAGGAAGGGCTGGGCCGCGGCGCCTCGGATTCTGTTTCTGGAACCCCGGTTCCCCCCACCCCAAGTTCCCTGTCCCCAACCCTCGCCACATTTTACTTGATGGAACTCTTCCCTCGGCTTTCCAGCCGGAGCGCCGGTTCTAAGGGGCGCTCTCCCCCGCTTTCCTTCCCCCACGAGCTCCCGGGCGCTAAAAAAGAAAAAAAGAAAAGAAAAGAAAGAAAAAAACCCTGACGGCTCGGGTGTCACGTTCGGGAAAGTGTCGGATGGCGATACCTGACCCCTACTTCTTCTCGAGGACGGAGAACATGGCCACAAACAGGGCTGGCCGGCGCGCAGGCGCTGGCGGGCCGCGGAGGGAGGCAGGGATGCTGCGCTCTCGAGGAGCGCCGGAGCGCGGTCGATCCCTGCCGGCCGGCCGGGGCTGTGAGCCCGGGACAGAGGAGCGCACCCCGGGGAAGGGAGCCTGCGGTCCCCGGCCGCCCGCAGCGCCCCGGAGCCCGCGCGCCTCCGCGCCGCCTGCCCGAGTGTGCGCGGGGAGCTCGCCAGCTTCGCCAGAGAACTCGGGCGGCGAGCCCTCTCCTCCCAGCCGGGGTGACTGACCGGCCTTAGGTCCCTCCCGGAGAGACCTTTGCACGTCGTCTCCCCCTTTCGTTTCTAAACCTGTGGCCCCGAACTCTGTGGTCCTGATAGCTGACTTGATTTTAAGGACGCTTTCTTCAAAAGCTTAAGTCCCTGCCCAGTCAGTACAGCTCCTGGAGCCTGGGCGAGAATGGGATCCTTGAATCTGAATTGTTTTTACCAAACAGTGTAGCCAGGAGAAAGCCAGGCCTTGTGGAGATTAACTTTCAGCGTGAGCTACCAAAATAGAATGCACTGAGAATTTAGAAAAGGCGACTCATCCCTAAGCACGTATGGCCATGACGCCTCAGTGCTTACCTATGCATTCAGTTTTGCATCTTAGCTCCTTCTTGGAACACATTTCTAGTCAGATCCAAAAATATTTTACAGAATCACGGAATTTTTGCCTTGGGAAACTTGGAAAAAGTGTGGAGACCTTGGCTGGCTCCTGGAGTAAGCGTTTGAGAGGAGAAGGAAAACCAGTGGCCTAACTGAAGGCAAGCAAGTTGGCCATGGATTTAGGAGTACAGAGATGGGGAAGTGATTTACAGATCACATTTCAATTAAAGAATTATATCCATTCTTTTAAAAGTGGCAAATCTCAAATTCACCAACATGTTTTACTAAGAATTTCTCAGGATAAGGGCGAGAAACGTCACAGCCGTAAATCGTATTAAACACATTCTTGCATGATGCCGGATGGCACTTTCCAACACGGCTCGCATTTAAAAGTTGCTTAATGCAGCCTTCTTCCGTGCAGCCTGGTCTTGTATGGGCCACTCTTTCCTCGATGTTAGATTTGTGTTTGCCGAGAGAGCAGTTGCAGTGACCGCCTTACACGGTGGGTCGGGAATGGTGGGGCACCAGACGGTGCGGGAAAGCGCCGGGCTTGGACCTGCGTGCGGCCGCGGCGGGATGGGCTAGGCGGGCCGGGAGCCCCGGCTGGGCGGGCCGGGAAAAGGCCAGCCAGTGCTCGCTTTGCGCCTACAGAGGTCACTCTTCCACGCGCAATGCTCGCGGCGCCAGCCCTCACCTCTCCCCCCGGGGCTGTCGGCTCCTCTCCACTTCACACTTTCGCCGACGGATTGTTTGGGGAGGCTGATTCCCGCCGCCCCCTCGCCAACCCCCCCACCCCCGGCCCCGGTTTAATATTTACGTTTGAATTTTGTTTGAAGACATTCCCATTAATCCATCCATTGGCCAACTCAGCATGTGCAACTCCGTGTTAACCGCTTATGACTTGGTGTGTGATCAGGAGGAAGGTTAGAAACACCTACTCGGAAGAAAAGGTACAGCAGTAACTGTTCCCGCCACAGACATCAGTATCCTCTTTTCCTGATGTATTTGCGGTGGGGGGAGGTGACTGCTGTTTTACTCACGGTCCTGATGAGGAGGGTTCCTCGGTTTTTCTCTGCTGCCGCCGCAGACTTGGAGACCTGCTGGAGGCCTGCGTTTTGGAGAAGCCTGCCTGCACAGATGAGGTTTCTGTTGCCATGATTGCTCCCGTCCTCAAGAGTAGAATTTCTTTTAAAATTCTCATGATAATGGCGTGCCTGGAGGACTGGATAATTTGCCCCTGGAAAAGGTCTACTTAAAAAAGTATGCAGCTGAACGCTAGCTTGAGACATCAGAAAGATTTCTTCCTGGAGGAGTGATATGAAAGAGCCTTTTCTAAGTTGGAGAATGAATAAAAACCCCTAGTGCCAAGGGCTTGTTTTCTTGGGGGAAGTTGCATATTTATTTCCAGTGAAAAGTTTCAGTCCAGGAATATGATGTGGCAGGAAGGTGATCAGAGCAACTGAGGTTTCACACCAGTTCATCCGAACTGTGGAACAATTCATCTGTAATGAAGCCGCCATCAGTAATTAGATTTGTTTCATTCGGAGGTCAGCTTTTTTAGCAGGTGGTCGACGTAGGGAGCAGGAGCAGCTGTTTGGACGCAGGGTCCAGAAAATCCTTTGTAAATTCTCCGTCTCCATAACTCCTTTAATCACACTGTCTGATGCCCCCATCCCTGAGACTCTATGCAGCCATCCGAAGAAGTTCTGGGTCTGAAACGTTAGCAACTACCCTGCCAGGTGGATTACTCCCACGGCAGCCACGGGCTCCGGCAGTGTGGCCTCAGTTGTGGTCCCTTAGGTTGTTGAGCCCCCCTCCCTTTTTTCCCTCTCCCCTTTCAACTCGGCAGAGAATAGCAAAGCCTGGCTTTCATTTCCAATTAACTGATGTAGAATGATTTTTCCAGGCACAATGAATAGTTGCCTCTTCTAAAAAAAATACCCACTTTCGAGTGAACAAGGCTGTGTTGGTATATGGTGCTCTGTAATGAATTACACGGACTTTGTCGGAAATTTCAGCCTAGCAGTAATTCCTTCTGTCTAGGGGTACTGTTCCCTTTGCACCGTATACTAGTTAGTTAACAAAGCATTTTGCTTTTCCCAGGTCATTTTTTCCCCTGCCTAATACTGAATTCCTGATATTGATTGACTTGATACAAAAGAATGGCTGGATAAAATCCAGATAACCTATAATACGTGGGCCCCACCACAGTCAGGCTCTGAATAAATACGGACCTGTCAGAGATTGATAAAATAAACTACAATGGATAGTGCTGTTTGAACAGTCCATTCAATACCATATATAAGCCAGCCTGCCTTCCATTGTGTCTGAAATTCTTATTTTTGTAGGTAAACAAATGCACATTCAACACTGATTGAATAGCCCCTTGAACTATGCTCCACAGTTTGCGTTTGGGTTAATCTTGTCGGTTTTAATATAGAGAGAAAAAAGCACAAAGCACCAGGGGTGGGATTGTTCGTCCGTTCCCAACCACATTCCTCACATTTTGTCAGGATGATAAACTAGAGGTAATGGACTGTCGTTCCACAGGACAACCCAGCCAGGGAGAACACAAAGACGGAGCCGAAGTGATAGCTCACAACATGCTTCGTCGCCTTCTTTTCAGGCGAGAAGAGAATTTATTTGGGAATCGTGTGTCTAGGGACTGCACTTTTTAACCTCGGCAATTATAGCTTCAAGCCTCAGAAACGGGAGCTGGAGGTTAAGATGATTTGTTAAGCACTTGGTTCTAAATCTTTCACAAAGCGTAGCTGTTGACACTTGTCCTACGGATGTAAAGAAATGCAAATGACTGCAAATTTCCTGAACGTTTCTGACTCTCCCAGGCCAAAGTAGTAGGACAGGTGAATTAACCATCATCCCCGGGCCAGCTAAAAACTGCAGACTGGAATGGCCTCTCCAGATGGAGTGAGCCGCGGCACAGTCAGTATATTTGGATTACTTATTGTAAAACCTCTTGTCTGTAAATTTACTGAGGGAAATCCTTTGGTAGGTGGATCAGTGCGATAATTATCCTCGGAGGGACTTTGCAGTTGGAGCAACTAAACCCGTGGTACCTTGCCTTCCTCTGAAGTGCTCTGGACTCCCAAGAGGTTGAGTGTGACATCTACCTTAGCGTGATGTTTCCCAGAGCGCTTGCCTAATGGGAGACGGTCTGAGAGCCCAGCATGACTGCAGTGATGCGTCAGAGGAATGGGAGTGGCAGGGAAAGGAAATACGGACTAGACCCTCAGCAAAAAGGACATTTTTTCTTTCTTTCTTTCTTTTTTTTTTTAGAAAGGTGATTTTACGAAAACTTTATTCTTAAACTGTTCCATCCCAAAGTAGACAAAAAGCAGCACTCTTGTAAGGAAAATAATGATGAAAATGGTACTCCAGTCTGCCTAGCCTCTGCTTTCCTTAGCTGCTGACATAAAGAGCCTGTTTTTCAGGTCACTTATCATTCATCTACATAGATTTGCTTATGAGCTCAGCCTTTGTGTAGCGGAGTAGAGCTTTAAATAGGAGTGTTCAACTGTTTAAAATATTTTGATTAAAATATGCAGAACCCATAGAAGTATAAGCTTCTCGTCAGGAATTAGCTCTTTCAGGGAAGAGCTCCCCCCACCACCACTTTTTTTTTTTTTAAGGGGTGGGATTAGAGTGGGGCTGGGAGAAGGGTGGAAGAGAAGCAAAGAAGGAAGGATGGCGAATAGGACAGTGTTCGAACAGCTTGGAAAAACTCCTGTGGCTTCATTGTCTCTGTAAAGCCAAAGAATACAAAGACATAAGCAACTCAGCCCTTCTCCCATGATGGAAAATGTAAACCGTTGACATGGCCCCCTGTTTAACTTGTTTAATTCTTGTTTTAAATTCAGTGCTACGCTAGCCGTGTGAACTCTGAAGATTTCTTTAGTAATCCATTTTGTAGTTCCGAATCAAAAACAAAGTGAAAGGGTCTGACACAATTTGCTTTTATTTTTAGGCAAATCAACCCTGGTCATAGTTAATAAGGGGATTACAACCCAGACTAGGTCTTTACAGATGTAATGTAAATCAAGGGCAGAGTATAAAGAAACTGATCCCTTTTGATTGAAGTACGGTAAAAAGGCATAGAGAAACTAGCAGCAGTAATCTGATTGTATGGCAATAAAACCACCATTTTCTGTCTTTCAGATAAAAATAATGTGGTAAATCCATGCAGTTCATAAGATGGAAAGGCAGATAAAGGGGGAAGCCATGGCAACATATAGATTAGCTTGATGTTGGAAATGACACGTCTCTGAAAAGGGTGTAGAAGCGAGGCCCTTGCTCTAGGCTGTTGGCTATTATGTGAGAACCACACAGACTTGGAAACTCGGATTAGAAAGTATGAAAGCCCTACTTGTGGCCCGGGATGGTGAAAGCAGGAAAGAAAAGCTGCTCAGTTCTTGCTCATTGGTGGCGGATAATATGGTGAAGGTAGATTTCATTGGCTGCCTTTTTTAGAGGTTGAGATATGGGGCTGATTAAAACTTTAGATCACTGCAGTTGTTAAGGCCTGCAAGATTTTCCTTTTTAACTCCTGGCCTGACAGGGGTAACCATTCTGTAGGATTAGCTGCACTTGGCGGTCCTGGCCTTAATCTGTTTGGGCTTCAGGCAGGGCCATGCTGGGCAGGAACAGAGACCAGAGGGGAAGGTAGGGCTGCAGGTCCCTGCAAAGAAAGAGAGACCTTTGGACTTCAGCCCTGTTTCAGACCCAGCGCCTCTCACACCGTGTGGGAGAGAAGCAAAGGTAACAGTACCCATTGTCCGCCCCCCTCTGCCAGAGAGCCTTTCTTGGAGTTTTGCCCTTCCTGCCCTGGAAAAGAATATATAATAAAATAAGTAAAAGGGAGGAGTATTTTGTTTTCATTCCGATCAACAGTAATCCAATATGACCAAACCAGTGGGCTCTATCGAGATGATATTTTCCTCGTTAACGTGAGTCTTAGCCTTGGCGTTGAGTGGGATGGGCGCCCTTCGTGTAAAGTCAGGATTAGAAAATGTTAGCACTGCTCGCTTCCAAGTAAAAAACAAAAAAAAAAAAGCATCGCCATGCCTTGGAATCTTACTGCTTTCTGTCTTGAACAAGCTTGTGAATCAACCGGACTTTTGTCTTTGCCTTCCGCACTCTCCCTTTTAGTCATGACACAAAACGAGCCATTGAAACCATGATTGGGTTCCACGCAGAGTGACATCCGCAACTGGGTCAAGCCAGAAAGGAAATATTTGCTTTCCTGCCTCCTATTTGGCGTTTTAGAAAAGTCTCAGCATTTCTTTGGGAAAGTCTGAAAACTCTTAAGACGCGGACAATACTGAAAGCCACAAACACCCCCAGTGTCTTTCTTGATGGAGTGGATCGGGGAGCTCCCCAGGCTGCTCTCTGAACAGCAACATGGGGCCTCTCTTGACTGACTCGTTCTGTGTCTGAGATCTTCATCGAATCCCCCGTATTCGCTGTCAGACCCGTTGCTTTGCTTTGGTTCCTCATTCGCAGCTCATTTGACCCTCTGTTTGGGGTGGGCCTTTATCACCTTCATCGCCTACTTTTCTGGTCATTACTATGTAGCTTTCATAGATCCAAAACATTTAAAAACGATTGCCATACCCCGTGCCTGCGACTGTACCCCTAATTCAGTAATCTCTATGGAAAGACCCGTTGCACTTGTCTAGATCCACCAAGGAGACGGGACACCCCCTAATTGACAAGCTGGTCACATCTAAGCACCTTGCATTCTACATTTGACAATGATTGCTAATGGCCCATTCAGCTAAAGTATTTGCTTGTTAACAGGGAACAGAGCATGATAAATGTCCAGCAAGCTTGCGGCCTCCTTCAGCTTTTGAAATGCAGACTGGTGCATATTTATGGCAGGCAAATGACAAAAGAAGAAGCTGAATTGCCCTGGCCTCCAGCTTTCTCCTAGGAACAGGGTTAAAGTGATTAGAGAGAGACGCAGGGGAGCCCAGCCTCCAGTTTACTGACCATCCGGCAGCCTTCAGCTTCCCTGTCTACCGGCAGAGAAAGAGTGTGGAGGTACAGGAGATAAGGATGGTTGGATCGGGTGCACGGGGTGGGGGGGGGGGGGGGGAAACCAGGGGGTCGGAGATGAAGTGTTTTCCATGCACCCTGGATGCCAGGTGAGCCTGTTTCTCGTGCTCCCGCAGAGAATCAGCAGTGGCTCTTAATGTCCTTTTTCCTGTATAAACTCAAACGTGTAATTCTAGTTGAAAGCACTTTGGGAGTGGGACTGGTGAGAGCATACTTGCTAAAACAAAACAAAACAAAACAAAGAAACAAAAAACCTGAAAACAAAACATAGTAGGAGAACACTCCATTAAAGAAAAACAAGCTGTTTCTGCCTTTAGTAATTCCCTACGCAGAATATGAGGAAGAAAAAAAGGGCTGTAGTGAAGTATTTATAGTCTGCTGTTTTGTTCCTCTAAACGCATGGGTAGGTGAAGGTTCTAACCACGCAGTGGCGGGCTGACATGCGGGATGCTCGGAAGGAAGAACTGGTGATCAACTTTGCTTTGAAAACTTTTTTTTTCCCTCAGTCCCATAGATTCTTCATGTTTCTTGTATAACACAATTACATGATCCAGTGTGTTTTCTCAGTTTAAGTTCAGCTGTCTCCTTTAATTACAGACCTTGTATATGGGTCTCCCAGTACTTGCTGGGCAAGTCCCTCTGGCCCCCAAGGCATTCCGTGTACTTTTCATGTACTGATTCCGTCCAGGTCACACCAGGGTAATGACGAGTGCTGCTCTCGGCTTTGGAACCAATAGAGTCCATGTGTTTGCATTGGAGGAACGGGACTGTGGTTGTTCCTAAGGCTTTGGCTAGTTTGGAGCAGGTGAAGGTGTGTGTGTGTGTGTGTGTGTGTGTGTGTGTGTGTGTGAAGTCCAACACCTACTTTTGGCTCTAAAGATCCCTAACCTCTGCCCTATCAGAGGGTCTCAAATGCACCTTCCCTTTGCAGCATCTTTTCGGCCTCCCAGGTTCCCGCCGAGGACCGGAGGCCCAGCATGGGCCTAGTCTTGTTCCCTAGTCTTGTTCCTTGCTCTTCCTGGCTCACCGTGGCCTGAAAACATTTGTCCTACACCAGAACTGCCATGCGAGCGGGGCCAGGCCAGTCATGTTCAGGGCCGGGCTCAGAATGGGCCAAAGAAGTTAGAAAAGGCCAATTTTCACGTAACTACTGGAACTCACTTCGGGGTACATTTTAGATGCAAATAAGCTCCTGGAAGCCCTGAGTCCCCCATTGTCTATGGGAAAATGGATCTTCATTATAATGGACTGTCTAATAAAGTTTACAAATTACCTTAGATGAGTGCCTTCTTGATGACATAGATCCAACATAATTTCTTTAAATCTTTTCTCTGTAATCCCACAGCACTTTAGTTAAATACCTAGGGTGTAGAAAGAACATTATACGCTGCACCATCGTGGTTCATATGCAAGCCTTAATCCGCATCATTGCCCTCCCTGTCCCTAAGAGGCAGGGACAAGAGCTGTTGCATTTTGGCAACCTCTGCCTACTAGCTAGTGATGGCCTACAGTAAGAATCAGTGCAGTGAACACAGTCTAGATGTGGATTCATGGCTGCCTCTGGTGTATTAACATGTCAGCTCTTACTAGAGATCCCCCACCCCTTGCCAGAGCAGTGGCTCTAGAATTTGAGGGCCCAGAATCACCTGGAGGGCTTGTTAAAACAGGGTTTTGCAGGGCCCCACCCCCGAGTTCCAGATTCCTGAGGTCTGGGTGGGACTTGAAATTGACATTGCTGAGGAGCTCTCAGCTGATGCTCTGCCACACAGAGACACACCTTGAGAACCATTGCTCTAAATTAACCCCCGCCCCCCACCGCCTTGGAAACCGCTCAACATTAGCTCATCACCCACTGAGGCTGTTTTGGAATCTCTGAAGGAATCTGTGGTCCTTGCCTTGCTGCGTTCTGCCCCGTTCTTGCCCTGTTGGAGGCCACAGGAGATCCTCTAGGTCACTGAGAGCTGATAAAGCATTGATTTGTTCATCCAGCATTTGTTAACTGTGAGGCCCGCTACTAGGCTCAGATAATAGAAAGACGAGCCTCCACCCTCAAGTGACTTAAGTCCTAGGGTGGGGACAGGGAAGGCCCAGGCCTGGTGGAAGTGTGGTCACCTGAAAAACACAGTAAATAAGCCAGTAGTAACATTTCAGCTAAGAGCATGTGTGTACGGAGTGTGCATCTGTAGGCATCTGCATTATTTCATGCATCTGAGCATAGTGCAGACCCCGCAAATGAGGCGGATAGACCCTGTGGGATAGCTAACCCAGTGATCTCAGCCACTTTTCTGATTATGAGAATTAGCAGTACCAAGGGGTTTTTAAGATGCACACGATGATCATGGAAAGGTCAGACAATTCGGTTTAGCAACGACAACCAAGTTTAGCAAAGAGTACCTGCTTTGGAATCTAGCTGTTTGAGCCTGATCCCAGTGTAGCTGGTTTTTTTCCCACTGTGTAACCAGGGGGAGTACCCTCTCTGTCTCAGCTACCCCATCTCTAAAATGGAGGCAGTAGTCTAACAGCGCTGAATAAAAGAGTAATAAAATTGTGGTCAGGATTAAAAGAGCTTGGCTCTGTGCTTGACACAATGAAGCAATAAATGTCACCTATTGTTAATAAAATTAATTGAATATTTGTGTGCCTCGCTATGGTTCATTTTGCCTACCATGTACAAAGGCAGAATAAATAAAAATGACATGTTAATGAAGATTACAACGTAGCAGATTCACCTTCTAGAGTTTGTCGCATTGTACTTTGTCCACCTGCCACGCTTCTACTCCTCTTCAAGGCTCCTCTGCTTTTATTTTCCACTCTACTGCAAATTCCATGCTCTCTCCTCTGCTCCCTACCCTTGATGCTACCCGTGATGTCACATTTATAACATCAGAGAAAACAGCTTATCCCCCATGGACTGAGGAGAGCCTGGGCTGAGTCCACTTTGTGTGGCCTAGTACTGGGTACAGGAGGAGACCGTGTTGTTGAACAGAAACATGACTGCAGTGTGCGGGGGATGGGCAGAGTAGCATCACTTGTGTTAATGTTACATGTTATTTCTTATTTAAAAACTAACTCACCTGCTGGACACAGTTTATTTAACAACACTTAGGGAGCATTTACTGAATGCCAGATGCTACTCTAACAGTTCAAGAAATACTGACTCATTCAGTCTTCATAGTAACCATCTGAGAGGGGTACTTTTATGATTCCTGTAATATCAGTGGGGAAACGAACGCACATTAATTAACTTGCCCGAAGTCCTATAGTGAATAAGTGGTACGGTCCGCATTTGAACCTGATTACTCTGGTTCTGGAACCCGTCCTGTTAATGCTCTGCCTCTCTCTCTTATGCTATGGCATGGAGTAACTGGAAATCGAATAACTAAATTAAGCATACATACATTCACGGAAAACCATGCATACAAGGTGGGTTAAAAAGAAAAAAGTTTGAGGTATAATTTGTTCCTTGTCAGTCATTATTTATAACCTTTCTAATGATGGATATGCTATTCTCGATGGGTTCTTTGAATCTTTGATAACAAGGTTCTACCCAACGGGAACTAGATAGTTATAAAAGTATATAATATTCATGCATTTAGTGAGAATTATTCCTTTGACCATTCACATTTTCCTTTTAAGTGTTTAAATATTTGATGGTTTCTCTGGGAGAGAAAGAGGTCAGATTTTAGAAGAGAGTTGCATTTGGTTAGGTGCTGAGCGTGTGTCAAGCTAAGGAGATAGTATGACATCTTTTTTAGAGTCTAGTCACAATTAAATGCCATTTTATTTTGGATTTTGGGATCCGTGCCAGCTTCCAGCTTGTCAGAGCTGAGAAGACTCAAATCAAGTCCAGGCCTATTTCTACAGCAAACTGGGCTTCTGGCTTCTTGCCTGTGGATTCATTCAGTATATCCCATCTGGCTTTTGATGTTCTGCAAGTTTGGAGCAGTTTGTTTGAGGAAGCCGGGCAGCCTGAGGTCCTCTGGCCTCCAGAATGTGCCTCTCCGCTTGCCTCTTCCTGGGACTGAGTGTCCGCTTCCCTGTTGACCAAGCAGCGAGCTGGAGGTCTCAGCCAGGTCTTCCTTCCATTTAATTTAGTAGCTGCCTGTTTGAATAACTTAGGAGTATTTCATTTCTGCACATGTTTGTGTCCTGGTGAGCCTCTATCCAGACTGCTTGTGGTGACCGAGCGGGAACTATATGTAACTGTCCTCAGGTACAGGGCACCCCACGCACTTTTCTTAGACACTTTGG
This sequence comes from Mustela lutreola, assembly GCF_030435805.1. Lineage (NCBI taxonomy): Eukaryota > Metazoa > Chordata > Mammalia > Carnivora > Mustelidae > Mustela > Mustela lutreola. The sequence goes on from NC_081302.1 coordinate 5,505,790, forward strand.
GGGATCTGTGTGTAAGTCTCCAGCAAGTCAGGCTTGAGTCTTTGTGATGTCAGCAGGGCAGACCTGATTTCTTTCCCTCTCCTCTCTCCTACTCCCTGGGCTGCCCCAAAGCCACAAGAGGTGCAGGAAAATGTTTCTTGTTACAGGCCCAGAGCAGACTTGTCCCTGACCCTGCTCCCAAGCCTGGGAAGAAGGAAGTGTGCAGGAGGCAGGCATTTAGGTGGTGGTTGTAAAATGATTGCACAGCCTTGTAACTTATGTTGGCAGGCTTGTGCTCCGTTGGCAGGGAGAGTCTGTTCTTACATCAAGAGGAGAACTAAAAGTTCTGCCTCTTCTTCAACTGTCCTTATCAAAGTGTTCATTCTGTAATGACACCGACACCCAGGGAGCACCAGTTCTGTGCAAGGCAGGGGATGGAGGGCTTGGAGTTCAGCAGGGAATACAGCAGGCTCTGTCCCAGGGTCCCAGTCCCACTTGAGGAGCAGGAACTGGACCCCTTTAGTGTGCCTCTTTCTCTTGGTGTTGCTTTCCTCACCAAAGGGGAGAGGTTTTGTTCACCCATAAAACATGGGTGGATTGTTTTTCTAAATGGGCGAGATTCTTTGGCATTAAAAAAAAAGGGTGATGATAGGAACGAAAGGAATGGGAAGGCTCAGTAGAAGAAGAGACGCCCAAACTAGATTGTGACATGGCTGTGCATGGAGAGCTCCGCTCCATTGCTTTGCAGCCAGCCCCCTCCCTTGGTGAGTTACATGCACCTTTCAGCTCTGTGACGTCCCACTCAGGCACGTGAGCAAGTGGATCTGCAGGCGTCTACCTGGGATGGCGAGGGGACAGCCCGCTGGAAGTGCCCCTTCAGTTTCTTCCTATATGAAAGCCACTTTTCTCTCCCTGCCTCACCTGTAAATAACAAGAGTTCCACCTTCCTTTACAGACTCTTGCTAAAAGCACGGTTTGGACAAGACCGTACAGGTGCAAACAAATCACAGTTGGGAAAGAAGCTTGCAGCGTCTCTTGCCTCCGCGGGTTATGAAATCCCTGTTTCGATAATGGGGCTGGCGTGGATGAGCCGGCAGGACAGACGGAGCTGGCCGGAGTGACTCACTCCCCTCTTGTTTCCCACTGGGCCTCCCGGTGCCCCTGCCTTACGCTTTCAGCTCCCCAGTTCGGCCTTATCTGGCTACAAACTTCACTTTTTGGGAAAGTTTTGAGGGGGAAAGGGGGTGTTTAATTTAGATCAGTTTCATAAATAAAAACCTCTATGCTTTGTTTTGAGGTGGGTGGCTGCTTTTCGTTTTTAATTCCACAGCCGAGATGGACTAGACTCTTGGAACCCACGCAAAGAAAATGGTGCTGTCTCTGCGTCACACACCATAAGTCTCTGACTTGTGAATGTGCAGATCGCTTCTCTTTTTTAATTAAGTTTTTTATTTTAATTCTAGTGTAGTTAACTTAGTGGCGTCATTGGTTTCGGGTGTACGACATAGCGACTCATCGGTTCTATACCAGGCTCGGTGCTCATCGTGACCCGGGTATGGACACCCTTGTTGCAACCTCAGCTTGGCTCTAGGCTCTCCTGTGAACTGGAAGTTTGTATTTCAGTGGAACAGATAAAACTTAAATAACTTGTGTTATTTTCCTCAATGAAAATTTAAACTACAGGATATTACCTTTGAGTGTTTTAAAATAAAACTTTCTTCAGCCACCACTGTTTGAGGATTATGTCACAAATAAAACACAAGATTAACATCAAAAGGAGTCCGTTTTCATTCAATTGTGCAGCATCACAGGCTGTGAAACTTAATATTATTTTGACTCATACAGTAATTGCAGAATAACACGGAAATGGATTAAGTTTAAATACGAGTGTGCTCCCCAGCTACACACAGACTGTCAGATGCAAGTCGAGGTCATCGGCCAGAGTGTGGCTTCTGGCTCTGCAGATTAGAATTCTACTAATAAAACTATCCTCTAGACTGAAGTTTACAACGTTTTCCAAGTGTGCGCACAGACGAAGAGTCACAAACATGGTCGCACCTCACCTTGAAAAGTTGCTGAACTGGTTTGCGCACCCATCGGCTTACAGTGCATTTTGCGTTTCTGTGCTTCTCATCTTTCTGGAAAAGATTTTGCTTGTCATTGGCGTGAAGCTTGAAACGTACCGCCCCCGCCCACCCCCTAGCTCTCAGATTTATAACACTTTAATGGTCCTGGATTGTATAGCCTGCTTTTATGCCCCTTTTCTTTTCCTTGAATAAATCAGGTTCATGTTGCTGATGTTATTTGTTTGAGGAAAGTGTGGAAAAAAGGGGCACCTGTGAAAATCAGCGATTGTTCCAGCACCCATACACCTTTGAATTAAAGCAGAAAATGTCAATTAAAGCCTCCAATTACTACCTTATTTCTTGGAGGTTTAAAGCCACTGAGAAGGTAGTGGTACACTGGCTTCAAGTTCTAAGGTAATTACTTGCTACTCCAAGCAGTGGTATCTGGTGACCTAATTCTGTATGAAGCTGACACCCTGTAGCTTTGCCCCATTCTCTCTCTGGTTTCAGAGAAGGCTTGTGCAGAATCTTGTTCTGATGGGGAAGTGCAAAAGAGGGCAGTAAAGTGCTATCCACAAGAAGGAAACTTTCTCCAAATATTGCTCAGGGTTGATATTGCCTATGTCTATTGTGGGCCCTGCTTTTTATTTATTCCCTTTGGAACAAACTCTTCTGTTTGGGCTGCTGAGAGACGGACGATCTTATTAAGCTGTGGCAGCAACGTAGCATTCCACGGAAGTGATACAAGCGGAGATTCCTGCTTAGTTATGAAATTCACATAAGTCCTGCTGAAGTCCAGCTTCTGGACTTATTTCTATTCCTTGGGGCACAGGGTGTTTCTGAAAGGAATCTTGGGGCTTCTGTGTTAATGCTCTTCTTGCCCCGTAGAGACGTGGAAGGCCCCCAGTGCACGGTGTGGTTCTGGGTCACGGGTCTGGGCTTACCCAGAGCAACCTGTGTCTTTTGTCAGGAGGTGACCAGAAAGCCCAATTAGCTGCCACGTGCTCCTCCTTCAGAATTTTGGACTAATTTACAAACGGACTGCTCCTTTTCTCTGTAGCCCTTGAGATTTAATTAAAATGAAATAGAAGCATTTTGTGGGAAGAGTACATGTTTTCCAAAATATAGTAAACTCCAAGTGTACTTAGTATAGAGCTCTGGCTTGCAAAGAAACCTATCCTGTGAAAGGACAATGATTTTTGGTGCCAACTGCTAGGGTTGGCATTCAGGTCCCCTAAAACGTTAGCCAACTTCCAGAATTTTCCAGTGCAGTGATTAAGCCTAAACTGTATCCATCTCGTAGTTTTCATTTATTTGGATCAACTGATCGTACGTTAATTACTAGGGTTTGGTGGACTCGACTGCTGATTTGTTACATAGGCTACAGTTCCAACCACAATAACTGTATTTAGTTACTTTCTAAGGAAATACATAAAAAAAGTTTAAATGTCTACAAGTTTTAAATGCTGATTTTAAAATCAGAATTAGGAAAGATGGCTCAAGAACATGATAACGTTTGTTGTTTGAAGCCGTACACTGAAAAGAATGTTCCGTGTGATCACAAAAGCATTTAATGTTTATGGTACAAAATTCTGAAAAACACAGAAAGCTAGAAATCGCCCTGGGTCCGTCACCATCCAGTATCTGAACGCAGTCGCAGGTAACGGCTCCACGTTTGATCATCTGTGTATGTTTTCTGTGTCGTCAGCCAAACCAGTAGAATCCTACCACACATTGTGTCTCTGTGCTTGTTTTCAGTTGAAATTAGCCACGTACTTGCAATAATCATTTACTCCAATGGAACTTTGAGAAGAACGGAAAGATTAAAATCCCCATGAAAAAAGTAGCATCTGTGTTGTTTACAAATCGTATTTTGCTCAGCAGGGTTCTCCAGAAGTGCAATATCCCGTGAGGGTCCCCGGTCCCCCAAGGTTACATAGCGGCTGGGTTTGCGGTGGTCCTGGCCCTGTTACAGAGCCCCGGGGCCTGTTCTCAGGTGGAAATACCAGACACTGAAAGAGGGTTTACGGAACTAGTAAATGGGAATGGCTCCGGACCTCAATGGACACTTTTCACGTGGGAGCGCTGCCATGGCGTCTGGTTAGAGGGGGTTTACCTGCCCCGGCTGTTTGTTTAGACAAAGACATGGGCCATTCCTGTCTGTGTCTTCTTCTCATCTCTGTTATTCTCTGTGCGCGTGGTACTTCGCGCTCGGTGCCGCTTACCGAGTCACTGTGGTATAGCCGGTGGTCTGGCATGTCTTTCTGTCTTTACCCCCGTATGGTCCTTCCCTCAGGGGAACCAGGCCGCCTGTTTTTCGTATGTATTTTCACAGACTCTGTCAGCATCAAGGGAGCCCCTCAGCGAGTTGCCCTTTCTTCTAGATTCATTTTGGACAACTTTGAAGAAAAACATAAGAAGTCATTGAATGTTTGTCCTAAGGGGTAGGTGTCCCAATCAGGGACAAAGGCAAGAGCCGGTAGGGGAGAAGATGGGCCATTTGTGGCGGGGTCGGGAGTGCAGCTGTGAGTTCCGCCTGCACAGTGATCCCTAGGCTGATCATCTGGCCCAGGTGAGAAGTGGACAGGACACCTGCTGCCCCCATCTGATTTCACAAGCACCCGCCAGACCTGGTAACACGGTGCTGGTCAACAAAGGAACCCAGACCTCAGGTCGCATGCATGACATTCTGGTCTGCTGTAGAAAATTGCGTGCTGTGACCTGAGCTCCCAAGTAGCTGGTTTGTACTTTAAATGCATCATGCAGGGGTTTTTATTTTTATTTATTTTTGTTTTTTAAAGCATGGATTCCTAGTGTGGATTAAAACATTACAGAGTATCATGTCGCATAAGGACTGTATTATAAATAGTTTCTACAATAATGAATATGAAGTTGGAATGTCTAATTTAGATTCTTAGAGATCTAATTTAGATTACTAAATATTAATGTCTAATTTAGGTTATTAGATTGATTCAGAGCATTCCCTGTGGGAAGGGTTAGAGTCTGGTGTGGTGAATAACTTTAAAAAAACAAAAAAAAACTTGGATTACATTTGATAGGTAATCAGAAGATAAAAACATTCTGGTATCACATCATTTCAATTCAGGCGGGTTAACTGTTTTATTCCAGATTGTTTCTGTATTTGATCCAGAGCACTCACACCCATTGTCCTGCTTGAAAGTGACTCATTGGGGAAAACAGAGGAGTTGCCTGTTTGTATTCAGCAGGCCCCCTCTACTACCATTCTGGGGGGCCCTGCAGTGAGCGGCACGAACCCAGCACCGGCTTCCAGGAAGCAGCCCTCAGCCAAGGTCTCCTGATGGAGAGAAGGGTATGGCTTCTCTCCCAGGACGGCCACAGGGTGACTGCTCTGCCCCTTGGTAGTCCGGCTCAGAAAGGAAAGTGGCCTGGCTCTGTTTTCTGTCCTCTATAGGACATGAAGCACTGCAGGCCTTCTTTGGGCTTTGTTTGGGATTCCACACCAGCAGACTTTATGAAATGATGCCCATCACTACTCTTTGTTTGGGTAGAGTTTCACAAAAACAACCTCACCTGTGTGGCATGTAATGTAATTCTATGCTCCTTTTGGTTAGAAGACCAATGTTATTTCATCACATAGAAAGAAATCTGTATTTGACCTCCGCCGTGGAGAGCCAGGTTAGAAATCTGAAATTAGCCAGTGGTCACCACCGTAATTCTCCCCCGGTGTTGTTTTGTGTCATCTTGTTTTGAATACTTCCTAGGTCGAACAGGATTAAGTGAATTACTAACAATTACAAAATATTCAGGGCATAGTTACACTGTGTAGTCTGACTTACTAAGATCTCTCGGCAATCTTGAGGTAATAAAATCCCAATAGAAAGGACCCAGTTTCAAAAACAGGGTTTTGTCTATGTTTTAAGCCTATGGTTACTGACTTGCTTTTAACATATGGGACACAATCGTTTTCCACTCGAAAGTGGTGTTATTAAGAAATTCACCCCGTTTCATTGTCACTTACATTCCAAAATGTTGTCAGAAGACCATCCGTAGCACTATAATTAAAACACAGATCTTACATGGTTGGCTGGTTTCTTCCCCACCTATGGGTTCTCAGCCTCCTGGGACAAGGTTGGGTTACCAGATGGCTGCCTTTGTGAGCCGTGGTCTCAAGGGACTACTTGTGGAGCAGCCTCCACAGCAGGCACCTGCTTGGCATGGAGTTAGACTCCATGGGATGACTGCAAGCCTGCGTGGCCATTCACTTTCTCTTCGTTTTCCTTAACTTCGTGGCTTATCTATGCAAAGCTCAACTTAGAAAAAAAATTGCATTTCACAAAACCAGATTTATGCTCTAATGTGATGCAGTGAGAACTGAAAAGTGTGCAAAGAAAGGGGGCTTTTCCTGTCGTGTCTCCTGTTTGGCACAGCAGGGCTTCATCTGTTTTGCATGTTACGTACGTGTGCAGTGATTAAATCAAGATAATGTGGTGGAAGGGGCCTCTGTCGGTGCTGCGTGGAGAATAAGTTCTCAAAAGCAGCTGTGTGTCCGTTATTAGTGATTCTGGAGGGGCTGACTGCACTGCATTTTGAATGGGAAGGCACCGTAGAAGACTGCCACACTCCCACATCCTTCCAGAGAGAACGGGTCGGAGGCTCTGTCTGCACTGCTCCTTGCTCTTCAGAAATACCCATCGTGCCTGGAATGACGTCCTAGAAATTCCGTCTCTGCCCTCAGCGCACCCCTGTCCTCCCAACATTAGCTGGGCCCGTCTGCAGAATTCTTCCTTGCCTAAATCTGCAAAATCTGTGGCGCATAATTTGACTTAAATTTGTGTATATCTTCCCTTCCATTTGTTCTTCCATATTTTCTCAATGAATGCATTATTTATGAGCATTTGCTATCTGTCAGCCCTTAGACATTCAACATTGAACCAGACACATGGGCTCTGCCTGCCCTCAGGGAGCTGGACTACACGCTCCTGACCACGAGCACCTTACGCCTCTGTCACTCGGGGCATCGAGCACAAAAGAGATGCTTTCATCATTACGCTTGCTTGACTCTCTTTTTGCTCTCATGTTGCCTTAGAAACAGGGTTCTTGAGGAGCAAAGGGGTTTGGGGGGGCTTGACTGTGCGCAGTAGTAATGTAGGCAAGAAATTCTTGATTCAGACTCTCAACTCAGCTACACTCTGTGCTGAAAACTGTAATTTCATCAATCGAACGACTGGTGCGCTAACCAGTTTAAATATGTGTTTGCATATTTTTATATACAGTATGTTCTGTGTAAATCGTATGTAAACCAGGTTATATGTAGATATGCATATCTACATTTCTATATATGTATCTTGTGTATCTGTGTATACATATGCTTAAGTAAACCTTTAAAGCACTCAAGTGCTGGGTCTTTTTTTAAGGAATTCTTGAAACAATTATTTTTTCAGGGAAAAGGATCAAACCCTTGCCATGCTCTTTGCCAAAATGTATTCTGAAAAGTAAACAGACACTTTATGGAGCATTTGGAATAGTGGGTTTCATCAAGATTTACTTCTTATGAGCATATCAAATATGCTTATTGAAATTCGAGATTTCTCCTCCCCCCTTTCATTTTGCCAAGCCATCGGATGACTTACCCTCCGCATCCGTCACTCCCCCATCACTGACAGCTGCCACTCTTCACATGATTTGTGCCTTCTGAAAATACAGTCTAAAACATGGTGGTCCTCCTAGCCTGACTGGCCCAGGGGCCGGAGGTTCTTGACCTCAGCCCCGTCAGCAGAAGCTGTAACTCAGATTTGGTGAGTGAAGAGACAGCCATAAGCAGTAACTTACATGGCTGGCTGGAAATTCCCATGATCTTTTGGTTAAGCATGAAGGAAAAAAAAAAAAAAAAAAGAACCAACCCTCTCATGAAGGGAACAGGTTCGAGCGAGCATTCTGAATGAAGAAAGAGCTTGGTGAGCCAGACGTCAGACGCACGGGGTGTGATGTGGGAGAGTTCTGAGATGCACAGCCATTGCATGCGGCTGGCAGGTCTGATACATTTGATGCATTTCCTTAAGGAAACTGACTGGATGCACAAGAAAATGGGTCCTTCTGGCTGCCAAGGATCCTGATCTCTAAAGCCTGGGCAAGCCCCTGGAGAAGTGGCCCGGGGGTAAAACTGGATGGGTGTGAAGGCCAGAGCTTTGAGAGGAGGCAGACACAGGCCCACAGACCTCGGCTGGGGCTTGGGGACACTTCTGACACAGTCTACTGCACGCTGCTCGCTCTGTGCCGGCTCCCAAAGGAGCAGACTGAGAATCAAAAATGTGCGGTGTGGGGAGGGCCCCTGGCGGGGATCGGCCTCTGGTTCTTGGATGCAATGAAAATTTCCTGATAATGTCAAGGAATAAGACACGAGGAAAACATTGTGTTCGGAAGGTGAGCTGCGTAATGGTCACCATGCTTCCTTCATACCCTCCTCCGGGCAACCTGCCCCCACTTCCTAACCCAAAGGACACGTAGAATCACTGTGAGGGGCAGAAGTAAAGACAACAGAAATTCATCCATGAACACTCTGGTTCAGCCCTTCAGATCCTCTCCTAGAACCCAGAGTTGTGTTTTACCTGCAAGAAAGACAGAATGGCCTATGGAGATGACATGGGCAGTCAGGAGGTGGGGGCTGGGAGTTGACTTTTCAAAGCATCTCCCCAGAAAACTGTATGAATGGCCAAGACAGTCACGGAGAGGCTCTCATGAATGGTGGTCCTCATTTGTCAAAAGTTTTAGAAATAGCCTTCAAGGGTGCACACTTGGTTGTTTGGAATGTGTCATTCTTATTTAAAAAATGTTCATTTTGAGAAAGGCTTTGTTAAATGTGTCTTGTTCACTTTTCTTTCCTTCCCTTCTTTCTGTCTGTCAATGAAATGTCTTATGCCCTTGCTAAAGGAGCTTGGGGGAAAAAAGGGGGGGGGGGAACCACACTTTCTTTGGGATTATAAATGACACATTCCCAAAGAAGGTGACAAACCACCATGCGGCATGAATTTTTCCTGCCCTAAAGAGTATTGGTTTTTAATATAAATCTATACTATAATTTGTTATGTTCTGTGATGGTTCATAACAACCTCCTGCACTTTTCAGAAAATTAATACCATTCATTAGCATAAATCATAACCCATTTCCTCAGTCTGGGAGGAAAGTGCCCTATCCTCCAGGAGCTCCCATGCTCTCTCTCTTCGTGAATGATGACCCGTTAATTGTCATGGCTGGTGGGCTTCCCTGATGAAATAAGGGACTGGATTGGAAGGATTCAGATGTGATGCTTTGTTCTTGGGCTTTAATATTTTAATGAGCCTGCAGGCTTGGCTGCTGACCGAGGGAGGGACTAGATGGGGTTTCTGAGTGTGTTGGTAGTGTTCGCACTTGTGGATGGATGTTCATTAGAAAGCTCTTGTTCCAGTTACTCAGAGAAACTCCCCATTAGGAAAGATCTTTCAGCAGCATGGCAAGCAACCAGGAGAAAGGAGAGGAGGGAAGCTTTTAGCTGTAAGCATTAAGGGGGTATTGTATCCGTCATCTTAGTTCTAAAGATTTGTTTCTAAGAATTAATTGGAGCAAATACATCTCAAGGCAGGAAAAAAAAGGTTTGTGGAGCAGGGACAGTGGATGCTGTCCTCGCCCTGGGAGGACTTCTCATCTTGCAGCTGAATCAATAGGACAGGGAGTTATTTCTGGTTATCTTTTATGGGTTTGTAAGACATTTCTTTTGTTCGGTGTAATAAAAAACCCATTGTCTGATCAGTGACTGACTAATTACGATAAGTAATTTGAAACATTCTTGATGAAACTTGTCTGTTAATTAACATCAACAGCAAATGGAAACTAACAGGACAACAAAGTGTTAGCGCACCCACTCTTCTTCGGAATTGACGCCATCTTTCTATGGCGCGTCCAATAAACCAAAGCTGCCGAGGGCTAGAAAAATAACAAACAGGTGTGAAGGTGTGACTCACCACCTAGGAAAAGTTATTGTGAAGTTATACAAAGGAGCACTGAAATATTACAAGCGAGGGGGCGGTAGAAAGGAGTGTCAGGAGGTTGACTGATCCTGTTGCATAGAGTAAGGAGAGAGTGGGTTTTTTTCTTTTTTCTTTTCTCTTCTCTTCTCTTCTTTTCCATTCCTTTCCTTTCTTTTCTTTCCTCTTTTTTTCTCTTTCTTTCTTTCTTTTCTTTCTTTTTCAGAGGCTAATTCCTAAATACATTTATCCCCTGCTGATCTGAACTAAGATACTTTTGGCAAATACAAAAATGGATTGTATAAAATTGGATTGTAATCCAATCCAAAAATGGATTGTATAAATGGATTTATAAAATTGTACTTTGGAATTATTGACACTGGCTAAATTGTAATTATCGTTAAAAATTGTTAATTTTATCAACTCAATGGCTTTTTTTTTTATGCTTTTTTAGATTTCTACCTGGACAAGGACTGGTACTATATCCACAGATAGGAGACAAATTGGATATTATTTGCCCCAAAGTGGACTCTAAAACTGTTGGCCAGTATGAATATTATAAAGTTTATATGGTTGATAAAGACCAGGCAGACCGATGCACTATTAAGAAGGAAAATACCCCTCTTCTCAACTGTGCCAGACCAGACCAAGATGTAAAATTCACTATCAAGTTTCAAGAGTTCAGCCCTAACCTCTGGGGTCTAGAATTTCAGAAGAACAGAGATTATTACATTATATGTAAGTATAATTTTATTCATTTATCTTATAGAAATTAAAATAAGCTAAATAAGTCTGTATCAATTTTTTAAATTATTTCTGTGGTGAATAATTTGGTGAGAATCTTTGCTGAAAATTGTCCATTTTTTTTTAAGAAACCTTAATTGAATGAGGACCCTGTACCAATATTATTCGATAATATAAATACCCAAAGAGGAGAAAACCTCCTAGAGTTTTTATAGTATTGAAATAAATGGATATTTATGAATATACTCAGCATCTCTACTGACAAAACATTTTTAAGGACCACTGGTGAGATCTCATAGGTAAATCTTATGCGATGACTTTTCTCTTCACCCATCCATCTGTCCATCCGTCCATCTGTTCACTCACGCATTTAGTAATTTAGTATTTACTCTATGACAGAAGCTGTGTGTAAGTGCTAGGGATTGAACGGTGAACAAGGTGGTGTAGTGGTGCCCTTTCCATGTGGAGCCCATAGAGTCAAAGGATAGGGGGTTAGAGGCAAAACAGAGTTACACACTGATGTGTTAAAACCAGATTTAGGGTTTGTTCAGTGAATTACCTTCTCCTTCCATCTGCGCAATAATATGACACATTGTTGCAGGAAACAGGTACTACATACCCTTAGGATCATATCTGAGCTGTTGCTCCTCCCTTCATGATACGGAGGGCAGAGGGTTCAGGCATCCAAGCACATGCCTGCTAGGAGCCCGCAATGTGTGGGCACAAAGAGAGGGTTGTTCCAGGCCCAGGGTTTTGTCCGAGCGCAGTCTGTGCGATTATTCTCACTCAAGCCATGAAATAGGTTTTCTTTTTCTTTGGTGTAAAACTATGCCCATAACCGGGCAGGAGTGTGCACGTGATGAACCCCGGCATCGGTTCTTCGGGGGTGCAGAGCTCTGTCCTGGGATCCCAAACCATCTCTTGGTGATCCGGTGGAAATGGCTTTCTCAGCCTTCTGGCCACTCTTGAGAAGGCAAAGTCAGGAATTCACTGGATACTTACTTAGTGCTCAAGAATACCCTGTTTTTTACTACATGAGTTATTAAGACAAAGATGGTCATAGCTGTCTAATCATCTCATCATTGTGGCAAACCTGAAACACCAGGGCCTCAGAACCTATTTGGAAGCCAACTTGACACAGAGAGAGTGGCTTAGCAAGAGTCAGTGCCACAGAGAAAGGGGAAGTGGGAAATTATAGATTGAAAGGAATAATTATCATAAAATGAAAATAAAAGCATTCTTAGGGATGAAACAAGGAGGCGGGATGGTAAAGTGTACAAAATAGTAGAGAAATCTTTGAAAATTGAAGATAGCTATTGGGTAAAACCCAGGAAGATACCGGAAGCCTAGTGGCTTGCTTATTTGTTTATTTTAAAGACCTTTTAAGCAAGACTATCTGCCAAGGACACTGATAGGTAGTGCAGGGACCTGATGAATTCCCAAGGAAGGCTGTGCCCCCCTGGGCAGGTGGGAGAGAGCTCCCATGGTGCCTTGGGGCGGGTGGTGCTCTAGAGCCCCCCGACGCCTGCGGTTCCCAGCATCTATCCCAAGAACCGTGTGTCCCGCCCAGGTGTGTGAGCCAGCTCTTCCCTGCAGATAAGCCCCAGACTCAGATTCCATCTTCTTATTTTCATTTATGACTTCATGAAGATGGCTTCATACAGTGTGCATCCCCCCAAGTGCAGGTGGGGTGTTGGGACGCTTCTGAGGTGGGGTGCATCACCTTTGTGTGTAACAGAGCAAGCACTGCGTAACTACGAGGCATCATTATGTGACAGGTGTGTATGTAGAGGCAGGACTTAATTTACGGTTCCAATATTAATCGATACAGTGGCAGCATTTCTTCCTTGTCTTTCTGTAAAAACTCATCATGAGTTTAAGTGGCAGGTAGCCGAGCTCCCCTGACCTCGAGAACTTGCCTCAGAGGGACGATTTACTAGGTAAAACCTCACGGTAGCTGGGATAAGAGAATCTTTCTTAAAATAGAGTGTGAAACAGTGAGAGGCTGTTGGAAGGCTGCCGGCCAGGTGAGTGTCCAGGGCTGAAGGCTGGCCAACAACCAGGGGAGACACTTCCCAGACCCTTGAGCGATCCCACCGCGCCACAGACATAGGCAGACACTATAGGTACCTGGGAAAAGCCAGCAGCTCATTTCTCATGCCCGGCCCCGGCCAGCAGAGCTCACTCACAGATAGACAGCTTTCTCCGGAAAGGAGATGACAGACGAGCAGGACACGTTTTACAATTGCTTAAAAAGTTAATGCTGACTTTCCATTGCTTCTGCGAGAATTCCAAGATTTTTAGAAGTCTCTGATTTCCACATCGCACAATCACTCACCATACACCCCGGAGTCACACTCGACTTAAAAGAAGACAATTCAAGACGGCATAATGGAGAGCACTCAGACTCACATATGTATCTCGAACACCTCAGGCCCTCAGCTCACTTGGAAACCGTTAATAATGTGGGTTTGGGAGATGCGGCTAGACACCCTGTATCCCAACTCCGAATCTTCGTTGTCTAAGCACCTTCATCACTAAGAGTATGCGTATTAACATCATCATCCCCATGCGCTGGCTCCTTGCCGCAGGCAGGAACCAGAGAAGTGACGGTGTGGGGTCATGCTAGCCCCCAATGGGAACAGTCCAGTTTGCCAGTAGTCAGCCCGGGTGCTGGGTAACACCCCAGGGAAACTGATCCCAGAAACAATGGGCCAGCCGCCTGGGGACCTGGGGTCGAGTCCCTTGCCTGCACTTAAGGAGAAAGTCACCTTATCTCTTGAATTTTGATTTCTTTTCTAGAAAGCTCTCTTGTCGTTTTTCTTATGGCCAGTGATGGAGGCCTGTAGTTCCAAACCATTCTATGGTTGGATAAATATATCCTGTGTAGGATCTCTTGTTAGTGTGTCTCTTCTCCAGTTGAAATGGATGGAATCTGCTGTGAATTCTAAGACCTTTAATTTGATTTACAGTGTTACCAGATTTTTAGAATATAGTCATCAGGCTTTGGATTTTGGGAAGTAAATATTAATTTTTAATTGCAAGTATATTTTTAAACCTACCAAGTATCCACTAAATTCCCTTAGGAAATGGCATGACAAAATGATACGCTTCCTCATTAGCTCTTCTCATAGATGATTATTTGCTTTGACATGTGGCAAAATGATATATGTGGGTTTTCTTAATATTTAGAATTGACTTTTTCAAGTGACCTATTTCAGTAATTAGCCTTAGGCCTGATTTGCATCATCAAACTCCTAATCTTAAATGATCCAGAAATAGGGATGTTAGTGCCATTTAGTCTGAAAAAGCCCCCCTCCCCCTTTCTTTATGACCTTCACATTCTTAATTGCCTTAAAAGCATAGTAAGCATTTATATAACCTACAGGTGTGTTTGTCTTTAAGATTTCAACAAGTTTATGAAGTAACTATCTGTTCTTAAGGGCCCGTTTTCAAGGGAAGCTCGGTAAACACTCCAGTTCACGGAGGGGAGCACTCCAACTGTGTTCTCAGCCTTCGTCCATGTTTGTGTCAGTGACTTTGCTGGTAGACACTTCCTGTGTGTGGCTTACAGTTTCTTTTCGAGATGAGAACACCTGGCCGAGTGAGTCAGCAGTTTTGGTCTGTCTGCCCTTTGCGACATCCGACCTTATGAAGGGTCGCTTGTGTGACTTCAGCATGGAACCTTGCAAAATACCAACAAAGACATTGCCTTCACTCTACCGAGATTGTGTGAGTCAGAGATGGATGAAAATGGGTGCTGTTGTGTCAGTCCTTTCTAAGTGAACAGTGGCCACAGCTGAGCTCTGTGACAGAGTCAGCCACGGGCACCAGGCCCCTCCCAGTTTAGCCATCGGTAAGTTCTGTGGTATTTTACCTCAAACCCATAGCTGAGTCTTGGACTTATGGAATAAGTCTGAACGCTATTTCTAACAGTTGTTGGATTAAAGATTGTTTTTTAATGTATGCCTGCCGTACGACAGTGGGCCTTCCCAAGCTGCCCCTCCCTTTCTTTGCCGTGAGAAGGCTGAACTAGCTTGACTGAGTTATGATTTCCTAGGTCATTGGTTTAGTTCCCCAAAGCAATTTTCTAAAAATCAGAGCATATGAAATTGGAAGCCTCCACAGTCAGCTTAGCTTTGCTGTTTCTTAGGCATTAAAAAGTTCACTTCTGAGCAAAATTGCAAAATAAATTAAAATGCTTGCATACAAATATACAGATATACAAATATAACAAAACGCTATTCTTCAAGAATCAAAACAGAGGAACAGCAGATTTCATTTCCTGCATTTTCGTTAACTATATATGTGTATATGTATATTTTTTAAAACATATTCATTTACTTGGGTTTGTTTTCCTTTCATGTTTCCAATTTGCTTATTTCAGGAAGTAGGTCTGACAACTGACAGAAAACATATGGGATGTACTGTAACCTCTCCCCGGCAACACAGTTGTGGGAGCTTTCGAATAACCTTTCACGTGTAGATTTCTCTTCAGATATATAAGAACATGTCGCCTGTGTAATGATTATGGGTTTTCTGTCATGAGTTAATTTATATGATAAACGTAGCAAAAGCTTCATTTCCATTAAATTTAATGATAGGACAGTATCAACCTGTTACTTATGTCCCTGACTTTGGGGTGAGGATTTATGTTTTAGACCTTGTATAGAATTGCCAAATTCTGGCATTTAAACCCCTTTCTATTTCTAACCTACAACTGTCCTCTTTGTAATGGAGTTTCCGTCAGACTCTTGGGTGTCTGGACCCTTGTCTACACACACCACTTTGGGTGACAGACAAGCACAGTGGGTGAGAGTCCGGAGTCCGACAGATGGGTTCTTGAGAGTCTTCAAAAAGGAACTTCTCCAGCCTCGGCCTCGAGCTCTTCATCTGTGAACTGGACAAGCTGTCGGGACCTGCCTCAGTAGATCGACATGAGCTTAAGTGGGTGTTACGTGTCAAGTGCTCATTTCCAAGGTTGGCTCCTAATGAGTACAACCACGGGGTCCCCTTGGAGCAGAGCGTGTGAGGTCAGAAGACCAAGGGCAAAGCCATGCCTTCCTGCAAGCTAGCGGGCGGCGAAGATGTACCCACAAAGTGTAATTTATTTGCAAACCATCCATAAAATGAAACTCCAGAGAGTTTACAAGTTTCAGTAAGGCTGCATGACTTAATTATAAGATCTCTGCTCTTTGTCTTAGAGTGTTATAAAAGTTATTTTATCCCTGGGCTTCCTCGACCAAGAAACCTGCATTTATATATCTTTTTGTTGGTGGAATTGCCCAAGCTTGTTAGCAGATCCTCCATAAGACCCGAAAGAGACAGACCGGGAGGAGTGTTCTGTGCATATAATCATTTCCCCGCTTGTCCTATCACCAGCCCTGCCAGAGCTTTTTCATAGTTTCCCAGCACACAAAGGAAACACTGTATTTTTATTGATAATTTCGGCAGCCTCCTAATGTAGTGTATTTTCCCAGAGAAAAAAAAATTATGTCAGGGTCACCTTGTCACTGAGGCTAGCTGGGGAAGAGCATTTCATTAGTCTGATAATTAGAAGTGTTTTTTCTATTATTATTATTATTTTTTTTAATATTTTATTTATTTATTTGACGGTGAGAGATCACAGGTAGACGGAGAGGCAGGCAGAGAGAGAGAGAGGGAAGCAGGCTCCCTGCTGAGCAGAGAGCCCGATGCGGGACTCGATCCCAGGACCCTGAGATCATGACCTGAGCCGAAGGCAGCGGCTTAACCCACTGAGCCACCCAGGCGCCTGTTTCTATTATTTTTTAACATAACATGAAGTCCTCCTCTGACGCTACTGTGGGCTCTTTCCGAGTGTAACAGTAAGTTTCCTGGTTGATTTTCCTACGAATAAAGCTTACATTCTTTCCATGGAAGTTACAGTCTCAGTTTCTGCCTAACTGCTTTGGACTGAGAAGCTTCTGACTGACTCTGTTCACACCCAACGGTGTCACCTGGGCAGTAGTGAGAGGCCTGCGGCGCTCTTCCTTATTCCCAAAAGTCACTAAGGAAAGAAGAAGAATGATTTCATGAAGCGAAGAGAAGACGGGAGGGAAAGACTGAAAACCCTAGGAAATGAGGATTACTTGGAAAAAAAGGAATTCTTTATGAATTGCCCAGAGTAAAACTGCCTTTACAGTTTCATAAGATTCATGCTAATATCTCCAGTGCCTGTATTGATAGCTTTTTTAAAGTTCACTTAGCCTTATAAATAATGGAATAATACTAGAGAATGAGCGAGAAATAGTTTCTTTCTTAATAGCCTTTAATATTCACCTTGAAGATGAAAACTAAAAGCAAAATAAAGCACTTTAAAAAAAATAGCCAAGAGGCACAGACAGACATGAAAGGATCACTTTGAGAAAACTTATTTGTGTAGTTCTTAAGAGTCACACATTTGTTCCTAAAATTCTGAGATGCCAGGCTAGGTGTTTGATGACTTCAAAAGGGAAGTGTTATGGCCTCACATACTCTGTGTCCCCTGGCAGTCTCAGAAACAGGTGGTAGAGAAATTTTTATCACTGTGAGAAAACAAGAACGTAGAAAGTCTGAGAGTTCCTAAATGGCGCGTACGGTTCACCCTGCCATGAAATGCAAAGGTCGAGGCTCCAGCCAGGACCGTGGGAACCCTTAGAGCAGCATCTTCAGCCTGTGTCGGTGCCCCCGGGTCACCGAGTGTGCACATGCATCCCTCGTGACATGAAACATCACGTACATACGTGTTCCGTCCCGTGCGTGGTTTAGTAGAGGGAGTGTGCATAGCGCTCACGCACACACGTGGTGACGTAAAGACTCTCGTGGGTACACACAGCACATACGGAGCAGCACAAAGACGTTCACATGGTTCAGACACTGGTGATCGCTGTGCTTGTCCGAACGCGTCGGGCCTACACGCTGGTTTGTAGCGTGTGGCCTGGAGCTGACTTAGGGTGTAGTCCCTGGAGCTGAACCAGGAGATCTGGGTCAGGATCAGGAAGGGAGGGGGGGTCCACGGGGAAAGGGGGTTGTAATCGCAGCGTGTCAGGTCTTCTGCATTTCCTCTCTGCTTTTCGATCTTTTCACCAAGGCCGTGTCTTCCTCAGACTCTGTTACTGTGTGTTCTTAAAGTTATCAAGTCCTTCAGGCACCTCAGTGGAACGTGGCTAAATAGCAAAATTGTAAGAATTGTAAATTTCTCAAATACACAAACTGAGGTGATGAGGCTTCCGATTTTCTTAGTCAAATACAAGTGCTACGTTTGGGATGGATGGCTGGACGGACGGACATATGCACGGATGGGCAGCACTTCGGGCACAAGCGTATTTGATGATGTTACAGGGGAATCAGGCGGTGTGTTACTAACAAGGGTTCTGCTTCGAAAAGGGCTTTTTGCACGAGTGAAGTAGCCCAGTTCCATTGCTCCTGATGTTCAACCAGGAGATGAAGGTATTCTTTTATTGAAGCAAACATGTGGAAAATTGCTCTGGATTCCTAGAGTATAGAATGTGTCCCCTGAATGGAATCGGGTTCATGTGTAGGGCACATTCAGACCAGGCATTTATTGGGGTTACCCCTGGTCTCTGGATGGTCAAAGCCAATAACATCACGTCCATCTAAACTCTCACGCATGGAGAGCGGCGCATTTTCTCCTCTGCAGTGTTACATTGGAAACTGTCAGCAAACATTAATTCAGTCACTAGTGAAGTCTTAACCACCCAGAGATGAACCCTGCCTCAGATGGGTATTTTCCACGTCAGTGCTGCAGACGCCCAATTACTGGGCCATTAATATCATTGCAGTGATTAGTGGCCGTAGAATGAGCAAGAAGTTGTGGGACGGGACGGGTACCCTCCCCGCCAGGCACTTTCTACTCCGACCCCCTTTGCTATCTAGACCTTTCCGTATCTCCACACAGATATTTTCATGATGAAGACTGTTAAAAAGCCAGGAGTGGGCAGTGGATTGTGGGCTAGAAACCATTCACGCAAACGCTTGCCTCTTCATGATTCAGGATGTCTCAGTGACATATTGTCACAGCCTGTTGACCGGGAAGTCTCCGTTTTATAAATCTGAGCACTTAAGTAAGGTTAATGTAGACAATAGGGGATGACGTTTTATCTTTAGGACTCTTACATAGTTCTTGCCAAATTTCTTTTCTTTCTTTTTGGCATGAGTTTGGTCATTCCATCGAAGTGGTCATCTGGCCACCTGTTTTTTAAAATGTAATTCTTTTCAGTAGATTTTGGCCCGTATTAAGGTCGACTCTCATGCACTGTTGACCATCACATAGTCAGGATGTTAATTTTGTCTGAATTGCTATAACAATAAGATGAATTCCCTTAAAGCATACTAGATGAAAACTTTTTTTAAAATGAGATTTTACTGAATTTTTTTTTTTTTTTTTTTACCTAATGAAAGATTCCACCTGCATAAATCATCCTCACTTTTAACCATAAAATCCTAGAAAGGGATGTTTTCCCTCCCTTGAGACTCTAAGGCATTGCAAGCAATATTTTCAGGGGAAATAGAGTGAACCACTCTGTAATCAGTGTCCTGCCGTTCGCGTGCCTCTAGGGAAAGAAAAGAGGGACTGGTCACTTATTGCTAGGACTATTTGATCTTTCTCAGAAAAATGTCACTGCACTGCTGGAGCTTGGTCTTTTGCTGCCCCATATCCCCGTGTGTCCACGCGCACGCGCACACTCCCTGCTTCCCACCCCCTCCTTTGCAGTCTGGTTGTACGTCATCAGTGACTCCTCAGGACTACGTTATCAAAGGTAACTGTGTCTCTGAGCATCTTTAATGATGGTCACGACCTGCATCTTTGTATACAGTTCCTGATGGCTCAAAGATTTTTATGAGTAAGCAGTGATAGAATTTTTTATGCTCTAGATGTGGTGACTGTCACTTTATATTGTTACTATTCTCGCAATAGGTTGGCCTCCCTCAATGTCCCAAGTCTTACGTGATCCACGAAACAGGAGATACAGTGAATATACTGGGCGTTCCATAGAGTAGCCGGTTGTCTCCTCCTTCCCCCAAAATTAATACAAAGAGGCGAAGTAATATATGTCATTAAATCTTTCAGTAAACGCACAAAGACAGTTGACTAAACTGTTTCAAGGTTGTTACTCTTATTTCCAAGCTGTAAGCAGAATATCCTATCATTGTTGACAATGAAACTTTGAAAATGAGGAAATGAAATTACACTATCTCACTCCAGAGCATCCATTTATATTTGATACCCGGTATCTTTACTCACGTTTTAATGCTAGAATGCTACAGGGAAGGGCTGAATTGTGATTCCACTTTTAAATTCATTTTTCCAAATCATTCTGTCTAGCAGAGAAACTAATTAATTGTGTTGTGTAGAAGTCACTGGGGCTAAGCCAGTTATTAATTCTTAATGCATGATTTACTGCTTTAAAATTTCAAAACACAACCATAGTGATGTGGTTTTAATTCAAGTGATTCTTCTTATCATACTGGAACAATGTTTCCTTGGCTAAGAAATCCACACATCCTACCTCACTAGTCCCTTATACAGTGTTTAAACTGTGACCTGTTCCTCACACACGAAAATCAGTTAATCCAATGCCAGCAAGGGCTATCTCATCAAGGAGAGATTAAAACAAAACAAAAAACCTTTTTGTGGATCTCTATTTCACTTTGAAAATACCTTCCTTTGTATTTTTTCTTTTCCAAATTGAGGCCATTTTCAGAAGCATTTCTACAGCAAAGATAAGGCAAATTTGATATTATGGAATGAAATGCCATGTGCTTTGAAATAATGCTGATTTTTTTTTTTTTTTAAACATCCTCCCAAACAAAAATAATGGAGCCCTGGGAAACTTATGACACATTCCTCATCTCTTACACTATAAATCCACAAAGAAAAACACAAAAAAAGGAGTTAGAAGAAGTGAATTTTTCCTCCTTTTGGCACATGATACAGCAGTTTCTGTCTCAGAAGTTTTTATTAATTACAGAAAAAGGTATTTATTTTTGGCATTCAGTGAACCTTATGATCTCCATGTTTGGAATCTTTCTCCTCAGTCAGTATCTGAAAGGATACTCATACTCGAGGCGTGAAGATCTGCCCCGAGATCTAGAGACTGAGTCCCTGTTTTCGTAGTCCCCACTGGGATATGAGTTGGTGTCCAGGGGTTAAGGACCTAGGTCTTGTATTTCCTGGGTTGTACGTTCACAGTAACTGATTGCATTTTTATCAGGCTCCCTGTTTCCCTACTTGCAGATCTCATTCTATCTTTTTTGGTTTTTTTCTTCCTTTAGACACTCTGGGTTCCTAGCCCTGGTGCAAGGCAAGAATCGAGTTTGTGCGCTATGTTTATTTGAATCTCATGGCTTCCCTTAGCATGTCTCTTGATTCTGCTTCTTTCAGTTCTCAGTTTGTCAGGTGACAGGCTTCTGGTTCTTCTAAGTCGGGGCTGAGCTGATGGAGAGACCGATGTGCATGGGAAGACCGGCCCAAAGAAATCAAAATTAGGAGGGCCGGCGTATCATGACGTGGTAGAAGAGAGTAGTGTAGGGAAAGTGACACTGATATAGAGTTGTCAGCAAATGCTGTTTGTTTCATAATCAAAAAAGAGTAAATATATCCCATGTAGCTCTAGACTGTTTTTATTCTTAACAGTCAACTGAACTCTGGCTTTACTGACCCGATATGCTTATTACCTGTCTCTCTTGGGTTGAGTGCTTTGATGAACTGGATAAAAATATTTGCCTTTGAGTGTCTGTCTGTCACCTGTGCCATCCCCCCCCCCCCCGCCCCCTCCACCCCCCGCTGTGCCCCATTCCAACAAGCTACATTTTAAAATAGTTTGAAATACCTTCCAGAGTAGGAGTGTAGGAGTGTGTTTTTCATCCTCTCCAGCATAACCAAGAATTTTTCTTCATAGCTTCAGAGTGAAGCTGTGTATTATCCTGGAGAATTTTTTTGTGCTGCCCTCATTCCTGACCTCTTGGCGAATGAGGCCCGTGTACCCGCACAAACCCAGCAGCGAATTCTCCATCTGATTAGCACAGCGTCCCGATGTGATAGACTGAAAACAGCCCCCCGGGGTGCAGGGCAGTAACAATCAGACGAAGCCATGTTCAAATGCACTATTACTTCCTCTCCGTGGGCACAGTCTAGAAAACACAGCCAGGAAGATTCTTGCCCCTTTAGTCCATTTTATCCACCGGTTCTCTTTTCCATACTCTGATAACCAGCGTAGGATTGCCCGTGAGTCAGAACTGCAGCAAAGTGGAAGTCCGTGTGCACATTCACGGAAAACCACAGATGGTGGCCGGCGCAGTTTTCAGATGTGAAGAACGTCTCAGGCAGTGTGAACTCAGGGTACTTTTTTGCTGAGCAATGATCTCCACCCACTGAAAATCAGGCCTGAGGGGAGCAATCTAGTGATTTTAGTATACTTACGGCATTGCAATTAGATCCCCAAAGCTGAGGCTTTTAAAAGCAGGCCATAAAATGCCCATGTATCTTTATTAAACCTATTTTCTAACTGGATGGAGAAACTTTTCTAGTAATTTTTAATTTTATAAAGTGTCTCTCTCTCTTTTTTTTTTTTTTTCCTCTAGGCCATGGGGGATAAATGTCTGGGCACTAAAAGCTTAGGTATATCAGTGTTTTGGGGTTTTTTTTTTTCGTTTGTTTTTTCTGTCTCTAAATGATTAAATGCAATTTCATCCATTTAGTCATACTGTAATTGTGGTGGCATTAGCTAACACCGGCAGAGAGACCCAAAGAAAAACTAAGTATGATGAGGTAACAATTTATTTTTACTTTCTCTAAGTTAAGAATTCCTAATACATTCAAATCAACAGTAAAAATGTTGCAACATTGTCTCATGAAATACAAGTAGATTTTTCTCCCCAAGCATGAGCAATTTCTCGTTTTTCAAGCAGGCTGCCACTGTGCCTGTTTGTAAAGCTTCTGGTGACTGGATGGAAGAAATCAGAAATCAATTGTGGCTTTATTTCAGAGCTCATTGACCCAAGGAGGTGCAGTCAGGATGAGACATCTGTCAGGGTCCTTGGTCAAGGCAGCGACAGGGGGGCCTCAACACTGAGAACCACACTCCTCACACTCCCTGAGGAGGCGGTAGGGGAGGAAGAGTGAGGTTAATTTTCACTGTGGTATCGAAAATAAAATAAGGTCAAGTGCCTCTAAGTGATTTTAAATATGCTCAGAAGTTTACTTTCTGAAGTTTCAGTTAGGTGCTGACGTCTGAAAACCGGGCTTTCTGTGACCACTGGGGTCATTCCTAGCAGAGGGCAGGGAAAAGTCCTTCCATGGCAGAACATCTCACTCTGTTACGGAGTTTACCCCTTCTTAAACAACCAGGTCTTGGGGATGGTATGTTAACACTAGTAATGAATTGTTCAGTATCTCCCAGTAAACTTTGCTGCTCCCAAGTTGACTCAAAGGGGAATGAAGCAGAGTCTGGAATGCGTTTACCTCCTGGGCGACCCTCCCCCTTCACCCCCACCCCTCCCAACCCGCAGCGGCCTCTGGTGTCCTGAAACCCCAAGAACCATGCAAAGGCACAAGCTTCCATTTCCCTCTATGCAACTCAGGCCAGAAGGCTTTCTTCCCAGCCCCTTCCCCACCCCTGCCCCCAAAGAATAAAAAAGTTTCAACTGTTAAAGATGCAAAGCAGGTTCATTCTCCTGCTGCACAATTTCTCTCCTCCCGTCTTAGAGTCTGTAGATGCTAAGTTATAGATTGCAATTTAATTTGAATACTTGAGTTCCTTATGTGGGGGGTTATTTGGACAACATTTAGGGTAAACCAAAAGGAGCTCCGTGTGAAAGAACTGATATTCAGAAAGGGCGTTGACTACAAATTAAAATCAAAAGAAAAAAAAAAAATCACCCAGTGATGCGCTCCTCTGTGCTTGCTTCCAAACTAACAAAGGAGAAACAGTCAGCACTTTTGAATTCTGTTCCCAGGTGAAGCTTCTTTGCCTTGTCTTATCCTTTTTGGTTCTGGTATTCATTCCTTTATTTATTTATTTTTTCCTTTTATATCTGAATCTCTGACCTTATTACTTCAAGGTTAAAATAAACAAACCTCCACAGCCTCCTCCTTTTCTGAGCACGACCCTTCAGATCTTATTTTTAACATATTTGTTAAGCCGTTAGCTGGAAAAAGTTAGTCATTTCACTGCATTTGGGTGCACTTTTGCATGTGGGTACATTTATGTGCATATGACTTAGAAAACATGGAGATTCCATTTGAATTAAGTAAACTAAACTTTTGAAGCCATCGGCCAAATAAAGACTTCAGCTTTCTGCATTTTTCTACATGAGAACATTTCCTCATTTTTGAGAAAGATCAACTGAGAACTTGAACTAAGTGAAGATTCTAGCACTTCTCAAAAGGGTGCTTGGTCACAGATAATCACACTGTTTTATGCCTTTAGGAGGCAAAGACGCTTCAAAATTTAGGAACCTGCCTAGAGGAGGGAAAAGGGAAAGCGGATGGAGAAATGGGGAGAAAAAAAGATTTTATTAGATTCACAGAGGCATATAAAGTCTCGTTATAGGTACTTGTTTTAAGTCTTCTGCCAGATATTTTCTCAACAATCTACAAGAAGACATTGTCTATTTTTTACCCCCCAAATTATGATGGCAGTGTTGCCCATTTTCCCAGGAGGAACTCAGTGCCAGCATCAGCAGACGAGGGAGGTATGATTGTAAGACTGTAAACTTTAAGGAAACACTCAGATAAGCAAAGAGATATTTATACACACAAGAAGCAGCCATTGTTTTTAAGGGAAACAGTGAAAGTAAAAGTCGGTAACTCAAGAGCACAAAGACAAGTAAGTAGGTCTCATTTTGCAGCCGGTACCGTTATCTGTAGCGCGTATTTCTTCGTGCAGGTAGCCCTTCTTTGCCATTTGGAAAACAACCCGTTAAAAGAATGTCTTCGGATTTATTTTGACCAGAAATGCCGTCCCTGTTTCCATGCCTTGAGAAGTACAGTGTTCGTAGACAAGCCTTGGATAGTCCAAGTAGAGAATGACTTACAGTGCAGAAATGTATATGAAACACTTCTGTTCCTTGTCCCTTGAACTTTGGAGGAATGAAAATGTCTAGCACTCTCCACCTTCTTTTCTCTTCTGGAACTTGACCTGTAACTTAAATCCTCTTCCTCAGCAAAGTCCCTGGCAGGCTGTCTTTTCACAGCTTTAGTTACAATGCTAATCAGAGGACACACCATCCTAAGAAGACCGAACAGCAGTGCTTTTCAGTAGACCATAGGCTCTTTTTTTTAAAGTACTGAAAATGGCCAAATGCTCCATCCTTTCTCCTCCCCCTCCCTCTTGAAGTGGGAAGCAAATCAAGCTGGTCAGCAGGAGGCCAGTGGCTGCAGGACGCCCTTCTCACACCCCCCAGGGTTGTTGCCCCAGGGCCCTGACCCAGCAGAGGACATGTGTGGTCCCCTCTGTCGGTCAAGTTGTCCTCTAGCAAGTAGCTGGGTTGAAGGGTTTCCTCAAGGTCCTTCTCGGTAATAAGAACAGACTTAGCTATTACTGGTCCAGTACAGAATGATAGAGAGAAACTTCAGAATTTGAAAGGCCTGAGTCTCAGCCTCCTTCTTCATCTCGAATAAGGCTGGGAAAGAAGGAAAGCGGGTGTGGGAGTCTCCTCTTTTAGTGTTTACCGAACTCGGATGCTTGGCACACAGGAGCATCAAGCTAATTGTTCTTGAAGCAGGAAATCTGTAGTCAAGGAAGCAGGTGTTGTGGGATGATTACCACATTTTAAAGTGACTGTATTAACTCTCGTGCTCTTTTGACTTTGACCCTGAAATAGTAGCTTTTTGGATGATGCTGTCCCTTTTATGTACGGACTACCACTAAATCAGTTGGTTCTGAAGGAAGGAGGAAGCGCTTAAGTAAACTTGAAACCAGATAGCATGTGTGCCCAGTGTTGACAGTCTCCATTTTTCTTTCTTTTCTTTTCTTTTTTTTTTTATGTTTGGCTTTCAGCATTCCATACTTTCAGAAAACTTGTGACTAAGAGTGAATTCTTATTTTTCAAATTGTTTTCAGACATTTCATGTTCATGTAAACTTGGCTTATTGATTTCCTGATTTTTTCTTTATTTTTTTGTTTTGTCCATTTTATTTTTAATCAGCTACATCAAATGGGTCTTTGGAGGGCCTGGATAACCAGGAGGGAGGGGTGTGCCAGACAAGAGCCATGAAGATCCTCATGAAAGTTGGACAAGGTAAAGACCATCTGCTGCTTCATGAAGCCACTGTAATCTGGTTTGGCCCCCAGCGAGTGTGGCGCCAATGCCGTTACTACCCGCCTTCACTCCCTCGTAGCTTAGTTTTGAAAGCAAACATTTCTCTGTACCTTGAGCCACTGACAGATTGCCTCAAGTCAATGTAATGCACTTCTTTTATTGGAGATTCCTCTAAAAGTTAAGGTCGGCCAGCTACGATGTCCATTGCCATCTAACGTATATACTTATATATACACTCTTTTTTCTTCTTAAAAGCAAAACACCTCTTTGATCCAAAAATTAATACCCAGAGCGAAAACTAAGTTTCTGCCATTTTGCCCATTTCTGCCTCTTGACTACAGAAGACTTGAGCTCCTGAGCCTTTTCACATACAGATAACCTATGGTGCAGAATTATTCTTCTAATTAGAAATTGGTATAGTAGTCAATCAACTTGCTCGTTTAAATTGAAATGTCATCTGCAATGCTCTGCCTGCCAAATGCAAGAATCCCTATAGTTTGCACAGATGGCCTCAGAATCCAAACCTCTGAAATAACTAGTATAACCGTTTTGTTTTAAAAGGAAAATTATATTCTTGTATGTCACAGCACTTTGCATAAAGAATCTTAACGTTCGTTACTATTTATGCCTCTTGAGATATATATCCAGAAGCTCCTAGAGCTAGATCGCATTAGACGCCTGGGCTGTAAGTAATCTATTCTTTCTCATATAGATGCGAGTTCCGCTGGGTCCACCAGGCATAATGATCCAACACGACGCCCAGAACTAGAAGCCGGTACAAATGGAAGAAGTTCAACGACAAGTCCTTTTGTCAAACCAAATCCAGGTATAGCAGCATGAGGGGGTGTGGGTAGGTCTGTGCGTCCCGAGTGCCTCTGGGCCCAAGAGGTAGAACAGAGTCTGAGCACTTGGACACCACTGGGGTGAACTTGGGAGTTCCCAGAGTCGGTAATCTTTGCTCTCGGTTGGTTGTTATTCATTACACAGTCAGAACAAAAGAACTCTTTCCCACGAAAGGTTCACATTCAGAAGAGCAGAATTCATCAGATGTAGGGACCAATTATGAGTGCCGCTCATTCAGACCAAAGTTATTTTTATTGGTCACACTTAATTGTGCCGGTTGCAACACTAGCTTAGAGCCGATCTTAATGTATATGTAATTAATGTACTAATCCCTCATCTAATTATATCTAATCCACAAAGAGCCCGATTGATCTGCTTCTACATTTTAGGTGGCAGCATCTTAAAATATTGAATAATGCCGTGTTTTTCAGGTGGTTATATGGCTGGAATTTTTTTTCGCGTTTTCGGTGTAAAATAAAATACCAAAGGGATCCCTGGCCACGGTGTAGAATACCAGGGAAAGCTGGCTGTCATTGAACTTCATTTTCTTCGCAGTCCTTGGACAGCTGGCTGCGTGTTTGTCTGCACAGGGATGACATTTGTGTGTAGCGGTAGCTGGACAGACGTCAGCCATGCCGCATCCGGGGTGCGTGTGCCTGGTTGGTAGTTGTGTGAATCCGGCATCTGTGGCCATGTCCCCCCTCTTTCTGAGCCTCAAGGAGGGAAGTTGTTATTTCTAACTTTCAATGACAAGATGTGTCAAATTCTTGTGACAAACTGATAAATGGATCATATAATGATGCCAGGCGATTTTTTTTCGTGCTTAACATTTGGGTTGGCAGCCTGTTCCGTGTGAGAGTTTCTGCCGCCTTCCAAATATATTTTAGGTGTAAATCAAATAATACAAACGAGTTAGGAGTTGAACGTCTTCCCAGGCCCCAGCAGTCCCCGGGCGCTCCCCGGCCGCGGTGCCAGTGGGCAGGGCTCGTCTCCAGAACGCGGGCAGCGTGAGGTTCCCACGAGGCCGGTGCCCAGGAGCGAGGCGAAGAGCAGGGCGTGCGGGGGCAGGAATCACTTGCCCGGACTAGGGGCCTCCTCCTGCGTGGGTCCCCGCCGTAGCTCGCCCCTGGCGCGGGTGGCTGGGAGCAGCCGGCACAGCCGGACCTGGGTCGCCCGTGCGGATGCTGGAGCCGCGTGGCTGTGGCCGCTGGGGCGGGGCTCTGCGACCGCGAGGGGCGCGAGGGGCGCGAGGGGCGCGGTCGGGGGGGGGGGGGTCGGGGGCCGGGGGGAGGCTGGCGGCCCCCCGCACGGCTGGTGTGGCTTCGCAACCCGCCGGCCGCGCTCGGCCCGGCAGTAACCCCTCTGCTCCGTGTCCCTCTGTCCCCACCGGTCAGGTTCTAGCACAGACGGCAGCAGCGCCGGACATTCCGGGAACAATATCCTCGGTTCCGAAGTGGCCTTATTCGCGGGGATTGCTTCAGGATGCATCATCTTCATCGTCATCATCATCACGCTGGTGGTCCTCCTGCTCAAGTACCGGCGGAGACACCGGAAACACTCGCCGCAGCACACGGCCACGCTGTCGCTCAGCACGCTGGCCACCCCGAAGCGCGGCGGCGGCACCAACGGCTCGGAGCCCAGTGACATTATCATCCCGCTGCGGACTGCGGACAGTGTGTTCTGCCCCCACTACGAGAAGGTCAGCGGCGACTACGGGCACCCCGTGTACATAGTCCAGGAGATGCCCCCCCAGAGCCCTGCGAACATTTACTACAAGGTCTGAGACTCGGCGGTGCCTTGGCTTTCCCGGAGGAAACGTCCTGGCCCGCGGCCGCCCGGGGAGGGTTTGATGACCCCCTGCGCGTCGCCTGGACTGGAGCGCAGCGGGGGAGAGGGAACGCCGCTTCTCGGGAGAGCCCTGTTGAGTTGGACAGCTTCTCTAGTGTGAGCGCCCCGGCCGCGGCGGAGACAGATGCTCGCCGGCCGCGGGGAGCCGGGGGCGCAGAGGGGGCCCCGCTGGGACTGCGGCGCTCGCCTCCCACCCCTCCACCTCCAAGCCATGCGCTGCCGGCACTCGGGCCTGCGGGGAGCCGGGGGAGACCGAGCCTCCCGGGCAGGGCAGGAGTCCCGGGCCGCCGCGCCCGGACATGCAGTCCTCTGCCCCGGGCGCTCCTGCTGCGGAGCGTCCGGACTTGACACACAGACCTCGGGCTGGGGGAGGCTTCCGAGAGGTCCAGCTTCCAGTCCTCACCATGGCACCCCGTCCCCCCAGCGCCCCTGCCCGATCTCCGGGGCTCTGCCGTGCTTCCCGGGAGAGCCCCTCTCCCTCTGCACTCTGCATCACTGCTGGAACACTCACGTCTGGGGGTCTCCTGCTCCGCGCACCTGCAGCCACGGCTACCACGGAATGGGTAATACACTTCTAGAAATGGTGTTTGCTAATAAGGCGCCCCAGGCGGGGCCGTGGGCGGAGGAGTTCGCGGAAGGGGGCGGGCTGGGGAAAAGGGCTGTCTGCAGATGCAGTTCCAGGCTGCCGCCTCCGAAGCGGAGTCCGGAGTCCGGTCGGGGGGAGCCCCGTGAGTAGCACAGCACTTTGGTTTGGCTGAGATTTTAAGAGGCAAGTAGGAGACACAACACCACTCACAGTGGAGGAGGGTGCCTTTGAAGGAACCCGCCCTGATCGCATGGCAACGTGCAGGAAAACCAGAGTCCTCTTCGCTGGGGAGAACAAAGGGGCATTGTTGGGGGAGGAACAGGCCAGGAGGGAAGGGAACCGTGGGCGCTGATGACGGATTCGGGCAGGACTGTTGTGGTGCCGGCAGTAAGATGTACAGCTTGGAAGCTGTAGGAGAGTCGGTCTGCTTTGGATGAGGTCTAGAGCGGACTCAGCTGCTATCCTGATCACATTTTATTAAACACAGGGAAAGCATTTAGGAGAATAGCAGAGAGCCAAATCTGACCTAGACGTTGAAAAGCCAAAGGTCAAACAGGCTGTAATTCCATCATCATTGATGTTATTGAGGAGTTCTGTTATGTAAAAGGTAGGTCGGAATCCCCGCCCCTCCCCCCAGTGCCCCTCCCCCACCCCCTCCGCCACGGAGCCTCCCCACAGGTTGGTTTTTGGCGGTGCTGTCCTGTCTGCCGCGTGGGCCGGGGGAGGGTACCGAGCGAGGCCACAGCCAGGCTGCTCTGTGTCTGGGCGAAGCACACGGGGAAGCCCTTGGGGTCCTTAAGCGGGAAATCGGTGATGACGTCGAGGGGGAGAAGGAAGATAGCACGTATTTATAATAGGGATATAGAACACAAGGGGTAGAAAATGAAAGATTTTTACTAATATATATTTAAGATTGCACACAAATCACGCTAGAGGATGTGAAATTCACTCGTGGCAATTGCGTGGTCCCAACGCCCAGTGCTTAAAAAAGAAAAATCGGACAGCTACTTCTGGGAAGAAGCAGCAACACTCCCCAAACAACAATAACAAGAGTAAATACAAAAATAACCCAGTCCTCTGAAGGCATCTCACGGAACCTAGACTAGGAAATGCAGGCCCCAAACACCAGGAAATGGATGTGACCGAACCATATTTTGAACAGTGGCAAGATGTCCGGGCATTTCTTCCCTGCGTCGTGTTTCCCCTTGCCTTGGGGCTCAAGCTCGAGTGTTCTCTGAAACCCCCCGGGTCACGTGGGGGGGCTGCGGCGGCAAGTTCAGCTCCAGGCCCCGCCCCCCACCCTCCTCCCCAGTCCCCTGGCCCCCTCCCTTCTGGGAAACAAAACGAGTAAACAGGAAACCTACTTTTTATGTGCTATGCAAAATAGACATCTTTAACATAGTCCCGTTACCATGGTAACACTTTGCTTTGAATTGGGAGAAAAAAAAAATGTAGCAACAGCATTTTAAGGTTCTCAAACCTCCAGTGAATACCGCAAAAACGAGTTGTCACAGAAATTATTCCTTCTCTATTTCCTGAACCTGAAAATGATGTTGGTCCAAAGTGCGTGTGTGTATGTTTGAGTGGGTGAGTGGTGTATGTGTGTACATATATGTATAATATATATCTGCAATATATATTATATATATCTCTATCAGAGGTCTGTGCAGGGTTGCCATGGCGACCAGCCACAGTCCATATGTGATTCCTTCCATCACCCTACCCTCTCCTTTTCGTGCATCCGTACAAGAGTTTCTTGTAAGCCATCAAAAATTCACCTTGAGGATGGGGGAGAGGGGCAAGAAGGGGAAAAATGGGAAATAGTCTGATTTTAATGAAATCAAATGTGTGTCTCATCAGTTGGCTACATTTTGGTTAATCGCTAAACTGTGAAATCAGAGAATTGATGAAGACTTACCTGCAACCAGTTGAAAAGTGTTCTGTGCGTCTGTTTTGTGTCTGGTGCAGAATATGACAATCTACCAACTGTCCCTTTATTTGAAGTTGGTTCAGCTTTGGAAAAGTTACTGTAAATGCCTTGCTTGTATTATCATCCCTAGTCACCTGACTTTGGAATTTGCACCATAATGTTTAAGTGAAGATGCTGTAAATAGGTTCAGATTTTGCTGTATATGGATTTGGGGTGTTACAGTAGCCTTATTCACCTTTTTAATAAAAATACACATGAAAACAAAACAGAAATGGCTTTTCTTACCCAGATTGTGTACATAGAGCAATGTTGGTTTTTTATAAAGTCTAAGCAAGATGTTTTGTATAAAATCTGAATTTTGCAATGTATTTAGCTACAGCTTGTTAAACGGCAGTGTCATTCTCCCCTTTGCACTGTAATGAGGAAAAAATGGTATCAAAGGTTGCCAAATTGCTGCATATTTGTGCCGTAATTATGTACCATGGATATTTATTTAAAATTTCGTTGTCCAATTTGTAAGTAACACAGTATTATGCTTGAGTTATAAATATTTTTTTCTTTCTTCGTTTTATTTTACTAGACTGTCCTAGGTTCTCAGTCTGCTTTACTTCCACATTGCAGTCAGCCCCCAGAAATGAAACCCGTGAGGTCACATTCCACGTCTGTTTCAAACTGAATTTGTTCTTAAAAAAATAAAATATTTTTTTCCTATGGAAAAAGTGCCTTCAAAGTCTTTTCCTTTCCCTCTTTTTTCTTTTTTTTTCTTTGTTTTTCACTTGTTATTTTAATTTGCTTTTCTACTCCGTTTTCTTTATAATTAAAGTTACCCCGGGCCTTCCGCCCATGGGCATTTGTGCGCCCGTTTTTCAAATCAGGACATGCACGTAGTGCAATTATTAATCTCACAAAGGGCCACGAGCCCGTTGGTTTTCCCATAAAACTCAAACTCGCATTTCACAAATAATATTTTATCGTAAGTTTTCATCAAGTTCGGAGCATCCCCACGAGAAACTGTCCCTAGTTTCACCTGGATCACAGCAACTGAGCCGTGATCTCATTCAGGTGAGAGAGCAAAGGGAGGGAGATGCACTTTGTTATCTCAGTGCCGAATTCCAGATTGATCTAGCTCCACTCAAGCAGAGCAGTTTGCCATAGACAGCTTCGTTGGTCTTCATGGAGAAGTCCC
The DNA here is from genome assembly GCF_030435805.1 of Mustela lutreola. Lineage (NCBI taxonomy): Eukaryota > Metazoa > Chordata > Mammalia > Carnivora > Mustelidae > Mustela > Mustela lutreola. Next base: position 5,538,236 of record NC_081302.1, read on the forward strand.
AGGAGGAAGGAAAACAAGTCAGATGTTCTCGGTCAAACTTTAACACCGGTGAAATCATGTTTTGTGATAACTTGGTGCAAGCAAGCAAGAGAGTGGTAACTGGAACCACATTTTCAATGCTGGTCTGTCTGCGCTGGGAAGGTGCCCTGGGCAGGTGAGGACTTGCTCCTGCTCTAAGACCATCTTCAGACCCGGGCCCCCCCGCGCCCCGTCCCCGAAGAGATCTTCCTCACCCGCAGGTGCCTGAAGGGGTAGAACCACAGTCCAAGTGGAAACAGCTGTTTGTTACTAAAAGGTGCTCAGATCTCTGGCTGCATTACCTTGGGCTAGTCCTTACCTTAGGAGGGGGGTACTAAAGGTATTTGGGGGGAGGGGATGAGAAAGGCCCCCATCCCTGGAGCCAGATACTCCAGGCCAGACTGATTTGCTGCCAATCACAGCCCCAGCCCAGTGAAGAATTTGTAGGTTTCAAAAGCCTCCCCAAGTCCCAGGAGGTTCCCATGAAAGGCTGGTTTTGGAAGCAGCGATCTGGGTGGCACCTTCCTGGCAGACTTGTCCTAAAGAAAAGTTTGTGGAATAAATGCTTTTCTTCAAAAAAAAAAAAAAGAAGAAGAAGAAAGTCTCCCAAAGCCCGCAGTTTCAGGTGATGCTATCTACTCCATCTTTTCATTCCATGGCACCTAACCGCCCTGTCGCGGCAAATCCAAGCTCCTGGGCCCAGTTTACAGCCGAGTGACTAAGCGGGAGGCTCCACCCTCCAGACCCAGGTCGCTAATGGGCGGTCTGGACGGAAACAAAAGAAGAGCCAAGTGTTTCATTTTTCAGCTGACACTGTGGCCTTTATTGCAAAATAATGACCAAAGACACCATGTCATTGTTCCCACCTAGTGTTTGAAACTAACTTCTCCAAATTGGGTCGGCCAAACTCCATGAAGAAATAAAACACACCCCAGCCATTACCCTTTTCTAATGGGTGAGAAGGAAACACGGAAACTTCTCGCAGAGGAGGTCACACTCAGATGCTTCTTATTTCTCTGTCTGAAGGGTCAGCCTGCTCCTGCAGGGAGAGTCCCTGCCTGGGTCGTGAGCTCTCCCCACCATCTGCGGTCCGCTCCCCTGTAATGTCACTTTCCTTGTTGGTATAAGAGTTGCCCTTTCAAACACTGGGAGAAAGAGTCCCAGTAGAAAGAAGAAAAAAAATACATATACGTATCAGTACTAGCTGTCATGCACCTTGCTGTCGGTCTCGGGACCCGACCCAGAGAAGGATCAATCAAAGGCAAAAACCATCCAGAGGAGGAAAAGTCACTTCCCTAATGGGTGTACCAAAGGGTGATTGGCTTGGGTAGTAAATGAGTCTTAGGAGAATCAAAGGACACACAGTGGGTACTGTCCAAAAGACTCCAACCTGCGTGTTCTGCTGCTTTTGTGTTTCCAGTCGATCTGGGATGACAGTTGCGGTCTTTACACTCTAGATGTGCTTGAAGGCAACTTTTCCATGTTGTAATGAAAGAGTCTTGCCTATTCTCAGTTTTCTAGGTAAAGTCTTGCCTGTTCTTGGTTTCATTTATCAGCGACGGGGGAGAGGTTAAAATAATGTATTTATCTGTAATAAAACATAGCATACCAGGTTGGATCAATATTTTAGTTATTAAACTCTGCCCCAGAAGCTAGAGAGGCATTCATCTCAAGATGTTTATGCTGTGATACGATCATTAACGAAGTCTCTTCCAACCAGTTCTCCACATGAAGTTAACTATGTTTTTAAAAACAACCAACACCCTCATTTAAAAAAAAAAAAATGCCCCTATGTATAAGGACACAGCACAAGAGAAATCATGCCAGCCCAGCTTATGGCCAGTCGCAGACGCCGCTGAATGTGTTCATTGCAGGGAAGATGAGCCCTCGCTCGCAACTCTTTCTGCTGCCCACGGCTCCGCGGTCTTTCCGCACATCCCATCACGTTCTGTACAGCCTCACCTGTAGAGGGAGAGGGCGGACTCCGACACACTGAAGGTCACTTTTAGCTTTAGCTGGATTTGAAGTGAAGATGCCAGCTGAAAGGCTGTACAGAAGTGCCTTGATGTAAGCTCTTTATCCCGGGGTCCCCTGGGGTCGAGCTCTGAAGGGTTACGGGAGTGCACACTCACACCCCGCCGCCTTTGGGCTGCACTTGACCATCTCCCCTCCGCCTGCAACAAGTTCACATGTGGGGCTCTGGGCCCTGCTGACCCCCCCACCCCTTCCTGGCATGAAAAGAAAATTCAAGAAGGTCCGATAACTAGCAATGTATACATACTGGTGGAACGGGGAGCCGTGCTCTTGTGGCTTCAGCCTTTTATTCATAATCGCAGAGCAGATCTTTTTTCTTCCTTTACAGATAGTTTCGGACCACTGCAAGCTGGGCCCAGCTTCTACCGAAATACTTCGGGGGAAGCCACCACGGGCCAGGCAGTGGGTGAGGCGGGGGCGGTGGTCTCTGCACCGGCTAGGGAAGCCCACCTTCCCTTCATCTTCCTCCCAGGCTTGAGACTCACTTGCTTGGTATTTGATTCTTTTCACGCTGGTACCTGGAACATATCCTTGTTATGTGTTCCTCCTTCAGAGTTTATACTTCTGCTTCTGTTGTTGCGGGCAAGGAATTGTGTGACTGGAGAAATGTCCTTTAGTTGATAATAGAGCTATTATTCCCCAAGTGCCATTCATACCTAAGAAAATGACTAGAAATGTGTGTGTGTGTGTGTGTGTTTTGTTTTTAAAGCCATGGTGACTCTATCTTAAAAAGTCCAAGAACAGTAGGGGAGATTAATGTCATCAAAGAAAATTGCTTAAAATCAACTGAGATCTGAAGCCAGACCCAACAAGACCATCCTTCAGGTGTAGCATTTGTGTTTGGTGGCTTCGTTAACACAACCTACAACAAGACCCAAAAAAGTGGTAGGCATTCATGTCCACTTCGAAGCTCCAGGAAGCGGAGAACTTACAACGAAGTGTAACAAAACAAACGCTACAGGAGGAGGTCCTGGCTTCTTCCATCTGTCACTTGGGTCCCTACGTACCTGGTTTCTCTGTTCTTTATCACCTGGCGACTCCGCAGGTCACTTAAGATGCTGAGCGCGACATGAGAGTCTCCCTGACCATTACTCCCAGGCTCTATGTTGTACACGTGTAAAGTAGTGCAGTTCGTATTCCTCTGCATCCTTGTGATGATGTGGAGAAAGCCTACAGCCCGAGGCAGCGGGGACACCTCTGTCTGGACTCCTGGCTCCTGGCAGGTCCCCAGGCCAACCACCACTGCCCCTGCACCAAGGCCAACCATCGGAATGTGGGGACTTCCTAGGCTTTGACTCAATGACACGTGCCCGGTTCTGAAGTGCAGCTAATAAAAACACAAGTCAAAAAGTACTATCTGGCTCTTCATCGGGGAGCGCGCACAGGTTAGCACAGGGTGAGGACGGCGGAGGGGCCGGAAGAGCATGGCGTCCAGCAGCCTCAGCAGGGCACCTTCGCTCAGACTGGGCCAAGGATTCCAACCAGGAGCTCACGTGGGCAGACTCGCGCTTATCTCCAAGCCTCAAAGCTTCTGCCCAGGGAGTACACACACGGTTGTATCCCACGTGCATCTAGTTAGCACGGCGTGTGTGACGGGCTATGCACTGAGAATGGGGCTTGGCAACGTGGAAGACAAAATCCCTCCTTATGGAGAGTCTCCGAGTCGGGTCAGCAGCGCTGCTCCTGCGCGGAGAACAGAGACACGTCTCGCATGTGTGTAGGAGAGGAAGGAAGAACGATTCTAGCGACTGTAAGTTTTATTCCGTATAAATAAAACTGTAAGTTTTATTCTGCCTAAAAACGTGGAGTCTGTTAGTAGATTTCTTTCCATCCACCTGCGTCTTCTGTTCCTGTGGGTTAAATTTCTTTCCTTTTAAATCTTTCCTTGCATATATGCCAACGGGTTGCTTAGGAAGCTAAATTTAGTATAACTGCTCTTCCAAACATCCTAGGAGTTTGCCTGAAGTGCCTGCCTCTGGCCTTAAAGGGCAAATCCAAACATTTCCCATTGGTTTCTAGCCCACATTACAATGTGTATGTGTATTTGAAAGGCCGTTTCTTGGCTATAATTGGTAGGTTTCTTGTAGCCAGTTCTGAGGAGAGAATTGCAGAGAGCTTTATGTCTGCTAACAGCAGTTAGCACTGAGCTCAAAAACAGCCAGAAAAAAAAAAAAATGCAATCTGACCATCTGGGCTGGTTGCCAGAGTGACCCACAAGTTACGTGCAACGTAAGCGCTTCAGACGACCAGACACAGGATTGCTCCTGCAGAAACCCGGGTGTCTGCCTTTCAAGTGTCCTGCTCATGAAGGGGAGAGGAAAGATAAGAAGCTCCTCCTGCCAACCCCCTTAAATATTTTAGATAAAAATAATGACTGTGTTAATCTCACTCCAACGTCACCGAATTTATTCCTCCCTTCCTTCTGGCCAAGGGTCAAGAAAAGACTAGAACACACCATTTTCCAGGAGCGTATGTGTCCGTGGTTCATAGCGTATATAGCAGGCACGGGTAGGTCTGTTCGGAATGTCTTCCAGACGAGGTCGAAACACTGGTCCCCATTGCCAAAGAGGAAGCGACGATTCCCTGTGGCAGACAATGGCAGTGGCAAGCACGCCTTGGTGGCTCCTTCTCTACCGCTCCCTCGCCGCACCGAGGGCTCTGGGATTTGGTTGCAGGGCATTCCGAGTGTGGGAAACCAATCATAGACTGTGCAAAAAGCAGCGAGCAGGGCTCATAAAGCTTTGTGTGTGGTGAGCACTCACCGGAACGGCAGCGGACCTCACCTCCCGAAGAACGACGCGCAGGGACATACCTCCTCCCTGAGTCACCGCCACCTCCAGGACTCAAAAGAGAAGGACTTCGAGTCCGAGGGCTTTCATCCCCCTGTGCATTGTTTTTTAAGAGTCTCGTTGTTGCCGACTTTAATAGCAGATTTTGGAAAAGCGCTTTAAATAAGGCAACAGAATTTTTAAGCAACATCACCAGCCAAGCAGGTACTGTGATTATTGGTCATTAAGCAGTTTAAAGAGTCTGGTTCTGCTTAATAAGGTCGCCCGGCTTTTTATGGGCCTGCATAGAAATTCTTTTAGAGAACTCGTTCCACAGCAGACCATCATCACCACTGTTTTCTGTGATGTGTCTTGATTTCAGATTTTGATGTCTGATTTCTGACATTTTAATACGGCTACTTCTGGATTCCATCTACAGGAACCCTAAGGTGGAAAGACCGGAGATCTGTGAGCCTCTCTGCTCTTAAGTGGTATGCTTTTTGTCACTTTGTTTCACTTTACTTTCCTTAGCTTTTGACTAGGGGAATTTAGAGATAGAGCGCAAGCTGAAAGACCAGAACAACAAGCTGGCATACATCTACCATGTAAATGCGACGGTTAGCCTTTTGTACCTATGTCTGTGCTCTGTGTACACACGGCACACACATACACACTCCCTCACACACACAATTCTTTTTTTTTTAATATTTTGTTTATTTATTTGACAGACAGAGATCACAAGTAGGCGGAGAGGCAGACAGAGAGAGAGGAAGGGAAGCAGGCTCCCTGCTGAGCAGAGAGCCCGATGTGGGGCTCGATCCCAGCACCCTGGGATCATGACCTGAGCCGAAGGCAGAGGCTTTAACCCACTGAGCCACCCAGGTGCCCCCCCCACACACACAATTCTTTAGCTAAGCATTGGAAAGTAGTCACAGACTTCCTGACCCACATCTTAGCATCTAAGAAAAAAGAATCCCCTTCATGTAACCATAATACCATGATCAAGCTTGATGAAAAAAAAACAAGCATTTCATGATATTATCAGTTAGTCTGCTAAATTTATCTCTTTAGCTTTCTTATTTTGGACAAAAATAGTACTATACCTACATCTGGTAAAAATGATGTTTCCTTAAAATAACAAAATAAAAATTAAAAAAAAATATATATATATGTGTGTGTGCATATATACATATATATTTCCATACATATATTTCTATGTTTCCATATATAGAGATATATATGGTATATATAGATATATAAATATAATTCCATATTTTAACATATATATATGTTTCCTTTCCCAGCCCCTCCTTCATCCCTCAAAATAACCATCATAAACAGGTTCTATTTTATCCGTTCAGAAAAATAATTCTTGCATATAAATTTTAAAAAATTTATACATTTATAAAATTTATACATTTATACAAAAATAAATATACATTAAAAAAATCTCTATAGAGATTACAAGGTACACATTATTTTACAGGATCCTTTTTAAATAAATAATGCGTCTTGGAGATCTTCCTTCATTGGTACATTCAGAGCCCCCCCCTTTTTAACAACTATATAGTATGCCACAGTTCTTTTAAATCGTCGCCCACTAACAAAATTTGGTTTTTAAGCTCCTACACACAATACATCTCGAGGCAGAGACAGCAGAACTCATCAGATAATTTGCATACTCTCTTATTTTTCTCAGCCTCACTTGCAATTAGGTCCAGAGGGTGCAGCTCAAAGACGGTGGGAGCTTGATCGGCCGGGGTCCCAAGTGGAAGTGGAGCAGAGCCCCCTGCTGATCTGTGCTGCTTTCCATGCTCTGCAGGAGAGCTCGAATTTCCTTGTTGAGACAGAAGATGGGGAGGATGGTCTGCTATCACAGCATGTGCCTACCCACCGTGATTTATACGTGCTTAACATCTTATGGTATTTTCCCAAGTGTATCCTTCTATAAGCTGAATTCCTAGCGGTGGTGTCGCTGTATAAAAGGGAATGCACATCTGGAGTTCTGATAGATACTGCTCGATTACCTTTGATTTTCTCTTAACTTTTTTTTTCTAGTTTAAATTATAACTTCCACTCCACTCCACTGCCTCTTTTCTCCAGTTTGTTTGCATTTTTACTCTGTGATGTCCTTTAAAACCTGCACGAAGGAAATGGGATGAGGAAGATGGAGAGCAGAAGGGTGTGTTGTCTACACATCAGTGTTCCTTAGTGTATTTGAAATTAACACGGGGCCAGTGTGTGCGGGACCCAGTGTGTGCGGGCTCATCCAGACTGTGGTCTTGAGCTGAGATCATGATGCAGGCTTCTCTTTCGCTTCCTGCAGAGCAGATGCCTTGCTCTAAAGCAAACTTGTATTACTAAGTATCCAGGACATAATGTAACTTTCAACTAGTAAGATTTAGGCAAGTCATTCCCTCATGAATTGCTTTGTTACAGCTTTGTTTTTGCTATGTGCATGTGGACAGGGATCCAGAACCAGTCAGAGGTTGTGTTGATGGTTCTAGGAAGCATTGCAAGACATGGGCGTTATATACTGAGCAACTCCCTCAAATGACTCCTCATTTGCCTAAAATATGCTGGGAGCTTAGAAGGAGAAATGGAAAGCACCAAAGATAAAGCTTCTGTTGAAGCAGCCTAGTACTTAAACCTTGGTTTTCAAGAGGAACATCTTCTTTTTTAGAAAAAAAGTTGTTTATTAAGAGAAATAAAATTTGGGGAAAACTAAGAGTTGTTTTAAGCATTACGACTCTCAACTAAAGCAGTTCCAGAAACATTGATTTTCCATTTTAAAACAGCACTTCCCGTACCCCAAGCCAGAGGTCCAGATTCCATGACGACTCTTGAGTGAGCCCAAGAATCCTTTTTTTCCCAACAGGCATGCAGGATCGCTGATGAATACACGGCTGATAACAGCTTGAGGTTTGCTCTGTCGCGGGCTCCGTGTGTTCAGTGAGGAGGCTTAGACGCTCTACCGTAATTCCAGCCGCCAGATACGGAGGAGCAATGGATATGAGGAGATATGCATGTAGTATAGTTTTTTCTTGGTCAATCATTAAAAACTCCTTAGAGCGAGAACTCAAATTTAGAGCTGGAACCCTAGGTCAGGCTGTGTGTGTGTGGTTGTCCACTGTTCTTGCATGAGGCTCCAAGGTCCGCATCCCTGGTTAGACACCTGCTCTCTCAGCCTCCTCAAGGCCCGTCGGGGCCTCACTTGTCTGCGCATAGGAAGGATGGGTCAGAAACAGAGACGCGGCCAACACACCAGGGACTTTATGCCGAGGCGCTAGCAAAGGAGAAGGGTTTGGTTGTTTTGGTTGGATTTCAGGCCCCTTGGCTTCATCCTCCCTCCCACCATCTAGACCTCGAGCCCTGGGGTCTCCCCCAGGAACTGGGCTTGCATTCCTCCCGGCTGGGTCCCTTTCTCCCAGCGCCACACTGCAGAGTCGGCTTTGGCTTGAACCACACCCACTGGGGTCTACCTGGTTAGTATCTCAGCTTCTCTCTGCCACATTTCAACCGTCCACTCTGATGAACAGGTTCTAGAGGCTGGAAGGCTTTGCTCAGGAAACACATGGTTTATTTAAACTCGTGCCTTCTGAAGACTATGCTCATTTTTCTTGTTTTTCCCAATAAAATGTCAGCTTGGAGCAAGTCAATAGAGAACTATTTTTTTGGCAATAAAAACTTCTCTGTAACATTCAACCTGTGCCTTCCCTGTCCAGATAAGGCTGGCTTGGGCCTCAGCTCGCGGGACCAGTGAGCACAAGACAAGCAGGATCTGTTTTTCTTTTCTTCGTTCCTCTTTTTCACACCCTGCACACTTCCATTTTTTTCTTATACGCATTGAAGAACTGGGCGAGGCTGTTAGTCAGTTCAGCACACACACCATCCGTAGCCAACGGTGAGAACCAAGAGGAGAGAAAATGGAGTCTGTCTCTTCTCTCTCAGGCTCCTCCCCTTTCTCTTTTGCCAATTTCCACAGGCAGGGAAATAGCTCCCAGGGCTCGTGTTCTGAGGACGTGAGCCACGGGAGGCTTACACTGAGCATTATCAAAACACATTAGAAAAAGATCAAATTGCAAGGAAGAGCAGGCTTGGCCCGGCCGGGGCCGTCCCCCCCTGAGCTGAGAATCCGGTGGAATGCAGCTCCAAGCAACATCGCTCATCAGATCTTTGCTACTTCCTGGGCAAAATCCGCCAGCCGCGGCCCTCCTGCTCGATCCAAACCCTGCAGGGTTTGAAATGTGAAGAAGGTCTTGCAAAAAAATGCCACGCCACCACACCATGGCTGGCTTTCTTTCTTTCTTTCTTTTAAAATGTGATTTTATTTATCTTTTTTTTTTTCAGTGCTCCAAAATTCATTGTACACCACCGCTTTTTTGAAAGAGCGGAACCCCGCGAGTTTGCATTGGAAAGGGACGGCAGTGGGAATCTGCCCCTGCCGCTTCTTCCCGAAGGTTCTTGAGAAGACCACTTAACCTCCCGAGACCTCGGTTTCTTCATCAATGAAAAGAGGTCTATTAACACCCACCTTGAAGAGCTGTTGTGAAGATTAGTGGAAGTAGCACGCGCAAACAGTCCTGGAAGATAATAGGCACTCGGTAATGATCTGTGCGCAGTGCTTCCGTATTTCACATGGCTTGGCTTTGCGATAGATTTTGCTTTGACCACACGTGATCCTTGTTGCTGATTTTTTTCAGCCCATACCTCTTAATGGACATTATGCAGCATATGCACACATACAACATCTTTAGATGTGTCTCAACGAAAGGGAGAACCATTAGCAGTTTTTTTCCCAGAATAATGAAAGAACAAATTCTGTTTGCCCCTCATGGTTATGCCTCTATTATTTAAGCCAACATATGCTTTATATTAAAGTGCTACTGATTCAGACCCGAAGGGAGATCTTGTCTTCCTTGGTTTGTACCCTGAGTCGACCTCTCACAATGAAAAGGTGCACATCGGGCATCGAGCGTCTCAGTGCTAACGTTCCAGCTCCCCCACCAGCATTCCACGCTGGGGGCTGCGGCCGGAGCACAGAATGTTTCTGCACACAAGGCGGAGAGAGGTGTTGACAAACAGCCACTGAGTTCCGCCATCAGCGGCTTTGTGGTAGGTTTGCTTCCGGACGCAACCACAGGAGTGGAACCCTCCCAGGTTCCAGAGGACCCAGCCATCTTCACAGCGCATGTAGTGAGGGTGCAAATTCTGCTCCAGCTAAATGCTGTCAGCTGGCCTGTGTCCTGTTCCAAATTCCTATTTTGAGTCCTAATCCCCAGCACCTCCAGGTGCACCGTACTTGGAAACAGGGTCCTTAAAGAGGTGATCGAGTTAAAGGGAAGCCACTGGGTGGGGGGTGCCTGAGCGGATAGGACTGGTCCTCCTAAGAAGAGGGAATTTGGACACAGACATGCACAAAGGGAAGACGATGTGAAGACGCAGGGAGAAGACGGGCATCTGCAGGTCAGGGACAGAGGCCAGGAACAGAACCTTCCCTCCTAGCGCTTGAAAACGAACCAACCCTGCCAACACCTTGACCTCAGACTTGAGCCTCCGGAGCTGTGAGAAAACACGGATCTCTTGCTTAGCCACCCTGTGTCTGGTATTTCGTTACATCAGCTCCAGCCAGCAAGTACACCAAAAATCTGCTGTAATTAGTTATTGGTCTGAAGGAAATTCCTGGACGCCTCGTCACCTGCTTTCTACAACATACGAAGCTGTGAACTTTCGCCGGTATGAGGAAGAAAGATGCTTCAGTAGGAAACCAGACAAGGTCTCGGGCAGGGGCCGGCACATGTTTTCTGTAAAAGGCCAGATAGTAAACCTTCCAGCTTCCTGGCCGTGAGCTCTCCGCGATCCTGCTGTCGTCGTGGGAAGGCGGCTGTGGACCAGTCAGGGAACAAAGAGGGAGAGGCTGGGTCCCAATAAACTTTCTAGAAGCAGGTGGGAGCCTGCATTTGCGGCCTCCTGGAGTAGAACACGGCATTCAGCGGAACCCATTCATGCCTTTCTGTGCCTTTGACTGGCTTCCGACTCTGTAAGCCTTAGATGACTGACGGCAATGCAGTGTCGTCTGAAGGAGTTCAGTGGACTTTCCTCCTCCGTTGTGGAAGAGGCTGGTTTTGCCTTCCTCGGCACATTCAGTCATTCCACATTCCTGACATAAGATTGTGTCTGTCCTTTGTTTTCTCTTGAAAGCCGTTTGTTGCCTCTTACCAGTTCCCTTATTAACGTGTAATCTTTAACGGGTGCCCATTTTCATATTGGTTTCAGAGTGAGGATTCGGCCCATTTTTAGACAACGATTGCTTTAACCCTGGTGAAGGGATTATGTCATCCAGGCAGATAAAAACTCTGGCTCTTTTGTCCTATAAAAATGCAGGGAAGCCCAAGTGTATGAAGCAGTGAGTAAGAAGTTTTTTTTTTTTTTTTTTTCTATTGTTTGTTTTGTGTTTGTTTAAGGGGGGCGAGAGGGAGGAAGGAGAAGCCGAGGGAGACGGGAGACGGAGAGAGAGAATCTTAAGCAGGCTCCACGCTCAGCACAGAGCCCGACTGGGCTCAGGATCTCAGGAACCTGAGATCACCACCTGAGCTAAAATCAAGAGTCAGAAGCTTAAGTGACGGTGCCCCCCAGGTGCCCCAATAATCAAGTTTTGATGTAGTGGGCTGTTTCTTTGTCCTGCTTTGATGGGTGCCAGAGGGACACGGGCAGTCAAACAAAGTGACAAGAGACTGGAACTCAATGATCTTGGCCCACATTGCAGATGAAACCTTTTTTTTTTTTTTTTTTTTTTTTTTGGTGATCTTGGCAGCTCCCGCTATCTCTGCTGTCCTGAGTTTTCTCACCGTAAGGTGGGCGTGACGGTAGTTCCTACCTCAGGAAGTGTTCCAGAAATCATACGAGCCATTCACATGAAAGATTCGATACAGATGCAGCACTTTCTAAGAGCAGGAGAAACCAAGTGCTGGCTAAGTAAATGCAGGCTGGTATTATTATAAAGACAAGAATGAAGACACAGAGAGTTTGAGGGTGTGTGCAACAAAGCCGGAAAAAGCTTTGCCCTACTCTAAATCTGTCTGGGTGGCAGCATCTCGTCCCTGGAGAGGACAGTGAGCAGGAAAGTGGCGTCCTGGCCAAAAGCCTCACATTTTCATACCTCCCAACCTGATAAGAGCCGGGAATTTCCTTGCAAATTTTCTGCCAATGATTCATACTTGCAATTTTTATGATAACTTGGAAACAAAAACACACAGTCACAAAGCCGTTCCCACCAAGGGCTGGGGATGGGGACAGGCCATGCTTCTGCCGCACCCAGCACACCAGGAGGAACTGCTGAGTCCAGAAGGCGTGTGAGGGTCGGATTTCGACAGCGGCCTGAAACGAAGTCAGAAGTTTTGTCTTCTTCAGGGTTGCTTTCGATTTCTTAGCTCAGATCTCTGCTGATTATGAATGCACCCAGTCTGAAAGCACGCTAGTTAGGCCTTAGGTACTTTGTATGCCTGTCTTTGCAGCGATTATTAATTTTGTTTTTTTATTTTGTAAAGATTGAATTTATTTATTTGAAAGAGTCAGTGAGAGAAAGAGCACCGGCAGGGGGGAGGAGCTGAGGCAGAAGGAGAAGCCGACTCTCCGCTGCGCAGGGAGTCCCAAGTGGGGCTTGATCCTGGGTCTCAGCGGTCATGACCTGAGGCACCCAGAGGCTCCTAATTTTATTTTTTAAATGGTTCTGTTCAAATTCTGCCTCAAAATGTCTGCACATACCAAAAGCAAGCTCCACAAATTGCACAATGACCTGCAAGTCTGCGGACATCTAAGCCAGAAGCCTGAGGGATACAGGATGAAGATGGCTCAGCCCATCCCACGACTTCTGGGTCGGTGTCCTTGGGTGCCCAAGGGAGGGTGCAGTCGGGCCTCCGTGAGGGCTGCTGTTCCTGTGACATCCCCCCGGAAGTCACCCCTACAGAGGCTCCCACACAGCTGCCATCCCCACCCCCCCCCCCAGGTTAGCAAAGGTGATGGTGGACACAGTGCGATCAGGAGGAGCCAGCCATCGAGGGAGGAGGGAGATAGGATGCCCTGTTGCCACGGCTGCCTCGCGATTGCCAGCGGAAGCGACTCACAGGTGTGTGCAGCTTCATCTCTCGGGGGCTGTGTCTAACTCATGCCATGAAGATAATATGCTTCTTTTGCTCTCACCATAAAAGAAGCAGACAGAGAGCTGTTGCTGTGCTCCAGAGGCAGGGGGACGTGATACCTTCTCCCAGACCGGGATCGGGAAGCAGATGGGCATTTCCAGACAAGCTCCAGTTAACTCAGCAAGAGTGCCAGCCCTGGAGATGCTGTCAAGGTCTTTTGATGGTAGCCCAGTTCCACACTATGCCATCACCTAGCACGACCCCACGGCCCTCCCACACCGTACAACCGAATTGAAAGTTTCATGGAACAACAGTTACCATTATTGTACGCTTAAAAAAAAAAATCTAACTCATTACATTATTTCACGATTTCCTCCAACTTCCTGTGGGTCAAAGCCCACAATTTTGAAAATCACTGATAGAGGAGTTGTAGGACTCCCCAGGGGAGCTGAGGGTAATATGGGCGTTACGTTAAGGTCCTGAAGGAATTAATGAAGTGAGCACTATTCTTGCATCTGCATGGCTACCCTTCTTTAAATCTTGCCTCAGGATGAGTGCGGCTTTCTAACAGTCCGTGCCTCAGTGTTCTTATCTGTAAATGAGGGAAGTAAGAGGGCCTGTCTTGCAGGGTCACTGTGATGGTTAGATGGACTAATGACACACATGAAACAATACCATCTACGGTAAGACAGCTTCTATCGCTGTTGTGTTTATGTAAAGCAGATGTAGTGACCAGGGAAAGATACAGTTTCTATTTATTTACTTTTATTGGGACATAACTGACAGGTAACATTGTATTAGTTTTGGCTATGTAAGGTAATGACTCTATATTTGCATATACAGCAAAACCTACAGTATTCAAAATAATTATTTAATTTCTTAAAAACCATAGCTGAGAATGAAAGTTTTTGCTTCCTTTGACTTCCCGTTTTAGGGCAGGCATGAAAAACTGCAATTATAAGGCATAAGAGAAAATGAGCAGTCCCCACAGGGTTTGTCTTAATAATCTTTGCCGATTACTTGCCATTGGCACCATTTCCAAATAATCTATTATTAGGACAACATGCCCAGGGAAGGAATATTGACAAGCCTTTCTTTATTTTAGAGAAACCACCATCTCTGTTATGAAGATCCCCCCCAAAGTCTCAATCAACGCTTTTGTTGGGACAGCTAGAGGCTCAATTCTGAGATTGTACTTTGTTAATCACACATGGGGTGGGATCTAGGCCGGTGCCTGAACTCCTTCCAAGACAGGTTTACATCCTAGGTGCATTTCACCCCCCCCCCCCCAACTGAAGGTCTTTTGTTGGTCTTGCTCATGAGTGGCCATGACAGGGGGAGAGGAGAGGGGAACCAGCTCGTGAGAGGAGGGACCCTCTGCATGATAGACAGCAGACAGTACCATCTGCTGGCAACATGGGAAGATGGGGAAACAGAGGGACCCGGACACTGGCCTGCCCGATGCTTGTGTCTATGAGGAGCCGAGGAGTTCCTTGGGAAAAGATCTCTGGAGAACCAGAAGGAGACTGGGCTCCTCAGTTTGATTCAGGCTCCGCTTGCCAAGATGCCAAGGGAGGCATGACTCAGAACATAACACTGCTCCAGAGAGCCCCCAGCCCATCTCTCCCATGATCTCATCAGAGTCCTTCCTGGCCAAGGGACTACAATCAAAGCAATGTACAAAGTAGAAGAATTTTACCAACATCTCTGCTGTCTGGTAAGAGCACAAGATCTCACTCCAGTTCAGAAAAGATCCAAGTAAGCCAACCACCCGCCAGGTACCATGTCTGGCTTGCCTCCAAAGGCCCAGCTTTGCCAATGCCGGGCCAGCCACCAGACACCAGCAGCGGAGCCATCCATGCTGGGGACCCTCTCAGGCAGTGGCCACAGTGGTCCCACCATGGGCAAGGCTGTCACAAGGTGGGGACCTTGGTGGATACTGGGTCACTTAGCAACAGGAGAACGTGTCTTACAGTTGGTCAGAGCAGAAGAAGGAAAATGGTGATGGTGTCCTGGTCATCCAGAGGAATTTGTTCAGTGCAAATCAGACCCTCCTGGAGAACTCCTACACTCACTAAGGGGCATTTAAAGAAGTTTGAAAGGAAGGTAGCCTTGTTAGAGAAACCCTGAGTCACGAGCATACCCGGGAGCCCTTTCACCCTCCATGAGCGATCCCAGCAACACGAGCCCTCTTTCCTGTCACCTACAGCTGGAGTTTGACACCCAGGCTGGTTTTATAGACATTATTTAGGGATCTGTGAACTTAAACAGAAAGCAAAACCAAAAAAAAAAAACTATACCTTTATACCATCTAATCCCTCTTACATGTGAATAAAACAAACACAAAACAAGCTCATAGAGGATAGCTTGGTGGTTGCCAGAGGCCAGGGTTGGGGCAGGAGAAATGGGGGAAAAGGATCAATAAAAAACAAAAAACAAAACAAAGAATAACTCCCAGTGCGAACAGAAGCATTTTCTTTTCCTTTCTTTCCTTTTTTTTTTCTTTTTAAAGGATTTTTGTTTATTTGGCAGAGAGAGAGAGAGCGCTCAAGTAGGAAGAACAGCAGGCAGAGGGAGAGGGAGAGGGAGAAGCAGGCTCCCCACTGAGCAGGGAGCCTGATGCAGGGCTCGATCCCAGGACCCTGAGATCATGACCTGAGTCGAAGGCAGAGGCTTAACCCCCTGAGCCACCCAGGTGCCCCCAAACAGAAGCATTTTCATCATCGACTGCACATCTCCCTTCCCAGGATGACTCTAATCCAGCACCACTCTCTACCGAGTTGGCTCAGCTTGGTCAGCAGGTAATTTCTAGAGAGATGGCTAAGTCAGGGAGCAGGGAACAGGAGCTGTGGTGGCCAGGAGTCAGGCCCCAGAAGATGAGTCAAAGCAGAGAAGGAAACTCGAGGATAAGAAGTGGGGACAAGGGGCAGGAATCCATTAGAGGCTGGGGAACCAGACGTCAGGATGAGACCTGGAGCAGAGCACCAGGAGCCTGTAAAGAGAAGCGAGTGTCCCCACCTGGTTAGTTCCCGGGGCTCTGGGCTCAGTGGCTCAGCCCAGGCAGGGCCGCCCTCCCAGGGGACACCAGCCTGATTGCAGACTGCTGGCCCCACCCCTGCGGCCCAAAGCCAAACCTCACCTCTGTGATAGTCACTCAGCTTTGTGAGGGAGAAGCCAGGTGTGTGTTTTCAAGAAGGCTGCCTCACAGCCGGGGGTACGAGTTCTGTGCCCAGGAGAGGCAGTGAAAGAGGGGTTATTTATGTATGTATGTATGTATGTATGTATATGAGAGAGAGAGAGATTGAGAGAGAGACAGAGAACACGAGCTGGAGAAAAGGGTAGGGGGAGGGAGAAGCAAAGGCCCCTCCGAGCAGGGGAGCCCCAAACAGCACTTGATCCCAGGACCCCAGGATCATGACCCCAGCCGAAGGCAGACGCTGAACCAACTGGGCCACCCAGGCATCCTGAAAGAGGGGTTCTCGACCAATTTTTGAGCCGAGGACTCCTTCAGCAATCTGGTGAGGCCCAAGGGCCCTGACAAGGAGCGGAATTGTAAAGCCTATAACACAAAATACAGAGAGCCCCAAAATATCAAGTCACGGGGATGCACACCTGCAAATGACAGATGCTGTAGAAATTCACAGGGAGTAAATATCTTGCATTTGGAAAATAAAATAAAATACATAGGACACCCAAGAAACCAATTATAGTGAAATTAAGTTATCAGAGGAAACCAAATATCCTGAAATCTGGTTCTGAAAATACTAGAACCAGCATGAGGTAGAAGCATGAGTGCCTTCCCGTTAGCAGCACGTACGCTGCGCGTTCTTGTGGAGAGAGGATGGGGAGCTCCCCTGCTTCCCCGAGAGCCGCACGAAGCTCCCGGCGAGACTCCCCTGACTTAGAGTCAAACATCCCAGCTCCCAAATGAAAAACTTTGAGGAGGGAAGTTACCACGTGGCAATATTAAAAATGGCTTGAACCGATGGTTTTCGGCACGAGGAGGGGCTTTGCCGTCAGACCTGCTGCTGGAATCCTAGCTCCGTCACCCACTCGGTGCCCGGAGAGGGAAACTCCCCCACCTGCCCTGGCCTCCATTCCTGCTGCTGTCATAAGAGACCCCCGAGGGGCTTCCGAGGAGAGCCCGAGACCTCCTGCGAGGTGCCGGACATGTGGCTGAGCACTTGCTCTGGACCCCCTCTGTCTTGCTCCTTTCTTGTCTGCAGTTCAGGGAACTGAGTCCACTGGCTCCAGGGAACAAGAAGGTAAGGGAGTTAGAATTCGTTTAGGAACTCCTAGGTGGCTTCTCTGCAGAAGTGGCCTTAGCCGAACTGTGTTAGAGTGTTCACGGTGAGGACATCAGCGAGGGTTGGTGGCCTTTAAGAAGCAGAGAGAGAGAGAGAGAGCATTTGAGGAAGGGACCGGGCCCCAACTGGGGAAGAACCCCCAGTAACTACCGGGGAAGGGTAGGGGCGGGCAGGACCCCAAATCCTGGGAGGGCGCTGAAATATGTGGGGACAGAGCACCAGAGAGCAGGGCAGAGGAGAAGCTGCGGGCGTCACCGGCTGGAAGGAAGAGGAATTGGATTCTTCAACGAACCTATTTCCTCCGGAAAGAGGGAAAGGGACACTTGCAAAGAAAACGCACTGACCATTTATTTCTTCTTCAATTTCCTTTAACATATTCAAAGCAAAAGTGTTTGCATTTGACTTTCTTCAAAACAATTCATAAAATGTTAAAAAGTTGGGCACAAACAGAGGAAATGAATCGGAGAGGGGCTCCCTGCTCCACAGAGCTTTTTGCTTTCTGAAACGGGCACGGCTGAGCCGTCTGCGCTCACCAGCGGCGCGGACAGAGGGCGGGGGTTCTTAGCCCGTCCTGTGTTTTCTTTGCTGTTGAAATCAGGAAGATTTTCTTTGGATCTGCAGGCACCATCTAGTAACTCTGGAGGTTGGGTCTAAAAGGCTCTTTTCAAAGCCTCACTTCTATGGCACAGAGACAGTACAGTAGAGGAAAGACCGGCTTCCCATAAAGAGCGGGAAGCACAGGACATCCTCATCCTGGAGCAGGAAACTAGACACATGCCTTATGCCTCTTAAAACATTAACTTGGAATGGATCAGAGACGTCGTGGAAAAGGCAAAAGTATAAACTGCTCGGACATAACAGGTGGGTGGCTTTGGGTTTGTCAGGGCTGTTTTAGATACAAAACCAAAGGCATGATTCATAAAAGGAATAATTGACAAGCTGGACATCATTTAAAAAAAAAGAAAAGTTCTGGTTTGTGTAAGACACCGGCAAGAGCACGAAAAGACAAGGCACAGGCTGGGGGACACAGTCCGGGGGACACATTTGCAAAAGGCACATCTCACACCAGCCCCTTATCCACTACAGGGGAAATCCCTCCACCTTCCCCTCAAATTTGCTCTGAAGCCACAACTACCTTCATAAAAAATAAAGTTTCGGGGCACATGGGTGGCTCAGTCAGTTCAACGTCTGCCTTTGGCTCGGGTTGTGATCCCAGAGTCCCGCATCAGGCTCCCTGCTCAGCAGAGACCCTGCCACTCCCTCTGCCTTCCCCACGCTCCCCTGCTCATGCTCACTCTCACGCTCTCTCTCTCTCTCAAACAAATAAATAACATCTTTAAAACTAAGTACAGTTATATAAAGAACAAACAACGAAACAGAAGTTACGGTTTGTCCTATAATATTCTCCTTGAAATTTCCTTTATTTCTGGCAGCGTATTTAAAATTCTCAAAATCATCTAGGCTCAAAGCTGTAACCAAAAAAACAGCACAAGGAAGCAATCACAGATCCAAAATATGGGACTTTTAAAGACAAAAGAATGGGAATTTCACATAAGTCAAGAATTTGAAGAAAGCAAGCAAACGAAGAAACGGGGCAGATACCCCAGATGGCATGTGATTTACCAGTCACCGCAGCCAAATATAAGGCATTGGCCTTATTTGGAGCTTGATCTGAACAACCCAACTGTAAAAGGACATTTTTGGGACAGCTGGCGGAAGTTGTTTGTGGATGGGGTGGCGGTAGATGGGGCAAGAGGCATGGGCACTCTGGCGGTCCTCAGGGCATTGTCGTCCCGTAAAGGCATCAGTGTGTTTGTCAGACCCAAAGTGCGGTGATGTGTGCTTCTGGATTTCCTATAAAATACTTGAGCAAAGAAAAAAATGAAAAAAAAAAAAAAGAAAAAAAAGGTACAGAGGAGGCGAAAAGGACGGAACCTTGATCATTCTGGAGTTTCCGTGATGAGTTGGTGGTTCATGGCCCAGTTCTATTTGCGAAAGTGTGTGAAAAGTTACATAACACAAATTTTAAAAATTCTTCTTTGATTTTTCCTTTTGTTCCAGTATTTCCTATGTCCTATGAACTCTGACGCCCTAAAACTTGGCCAATAGTCCTCACCATTCCGCATTCAGTTCTGGCTTCCTGACCTGTCTGGGCTCCCCTGCCCCGCACCTGTCCGGCTCTCTGCCGGACACGCGCTGGCCTCTCTCCTCTTCAAAAGAAGAAAAACGAACCTAAAAGCCAGTCAATCCGAGACTTGTTTTCTGCATGTTGAGGGTTTCTGAAAGAAAAAAAGAAGGACGAAAAAAAATAAGAAAGAAAGAAAGAAAGAAAAAGAACAAAAGAAGGACGTATTTGTACGTAGAATCTGGAGGGAAAATCTGACCCTCACATGTGGAGTGCTCGCATGAACTTCAGAAACACTCCGAGTCTTGAACTTTCTGGCTTTTTCCTTTCAGCTCCTCAGTCTGTCCGCAGAAGGAGGAGCTAAGTACTTGTGCGCAGCTGCGATCAGGGCAGCCTCCATCCATCCCAGCTTCTCCTTCACCCCGCCACGGGAGGGGGGCCCCTGCACTCCCCTCAGGGCTGTGTCTGCGGGGCAGCCCGCAAAACGTGTCTCCTTGAGAGGTGAAGGCTGGGTTTCAAAAGCCCCGTTTGTGCCGAGTCAGAAACACGAGTCTCTCCGCATACCGAGCTGGGACCGGCTTCTGTGCTGCTGCGGGATCCAGGATCACCATCAGCGTGGTCTCTCCGCAGGCAAATCCCCCCGTGTTTTGGCTCTTCCCTAGCCATGGCCGGTGCCAAGGGCTGGACTGTTGCCGGCAGGTGGCTTTAAGTGAAGGGCCCTGTGCCTTTCATGTGCCGGCGCCGAGAACGCCCTGGGCCCAGATTAGGTTTCCAGAAGCACCCATGAATTCTGCCCACACACCTGCAAGGGAAAGGTGTTTTCTGTGCGGGATGAGTGAGGATGACTTGCAACCTCCGCTGTGCGTGGATGACGAGTGACAAGAGTCCTTCCCGGTTTCCTAAAGAAAGAGGAGCTTTAAGTGTATCTTGTCAGGTCTCCCAGGCAACATGGAAAAAGAAAAATTGAGGAGAATCATGTCGGCATTGTTAGGATCATTATTCTTTTTGATAATGCATACGTATTTCTTCGCCTAAAATATATTTGGCCTCGGATCCCAAACGATCTAGGTGTCTACATGATCCTTCCAGAAACAGACATCCAGGGCAAGCGCAGCCAGACCACATCTAGGATCAAGATCGGGACACAGGAGGAAGAGTTTGAAACTTTCCTAGAAAAGTCAGATCTGAACTTGCTTCTCACACTCTCACCACATCCCATCTGTCCCCGAAGCAGGAGTCTGGGGGAGGGTTGGCCTCGTCGGAGCCCCCCTGCCCCTGCTCCCCAGTCCCCTGCTCTCATTCACGTATGCTAACTTCTCCCGTTAACTGCTGTGTCTCTTCACAGATCTGGCTGGGTCGCCCCTTGGAGGTGGCTGACGGGTGGCCTCGGCGCCAACCGACAGGCTGGCCAGAGCCGAGTGATCATTGAATGCCCGCAGCGTCACCCGGGACTCGGAGCTGCCTTCTCTGGTTGGCTGATACTTCTGAGGATATCAGCCGGATCGGAGCATCGCGGCCACGCGAACCCCCAGCTTCACGTTGGCAAGGGGGGCTGGCGCCTGAGGTTGGCATGTGCCCGAGGCCACTGAAAATCCGCCTTTTCTCCCGTACTCCAGTTCTGACGGGTTCCCGGGTGGAGGAAGGCTTGGATGGTAACCTGGCTCTTTCTGCTGACTTCTTCCCGGGGGAAGCTGGTTTGTCTACTTGGACAATTTAGGGAAAGTTAAAAGAAGATGTTCTCTGTACATCACTCGTTGGCTCCCAACGCTTGTTTGGCTTCTAAAAGAACAGATTTGAAAGGCTCCAAAAGGGAAAGGTTTAAGGTAGCCCCCACACCCGCAGAGGGGAGATGCCAGCCCCGGCAAAGGGCAGGTCAGAGGGGTCACTGGTGATAATGGAATTTCAAAACCATTGTGAAGGAGCTGTCAGGCCTGGACACGCTGAGAGGGGGTTGAGCGCAAGCTCCCAGCAATCTGAGGTCCAGAAGTAATGAAATGATGAGTCTATTTCACACAATGAACCTGTCAAGAAAAATAGTGTCGCTTCAGAGGAAGACTTGGAAGCTCTCCTTAGTGGCCTTCAAAGTATCAATTTTCAGGTGCTAAGTGGTAATTAAAGTTAGCAAGTTATAGTAGCATTCAGTGAAATTAGATCACGTCAAAGCCCACAGAAGGGGTCAGGATGAGTATCTATTCCCAGGGATAGAACATTTCAGCCTAGTTGATATTTACAACACTAGAGGACACTTTTAGGTTGAAAGGGGGAATTCGCCTTTTTAGTTCATCCAAATGCTCTGTTCTTGTGGGTTGAAATTTTCCTTAGAGGGAAGGGTCTGCTTTGTTTAATGCTCAGAGAAGTGGTTCATTGTTTCAAAAAAATAATTTCTTCTTTCATTATTTCTTAGCAGTTGCAGAAAAATTCTTCTCCAAATGGACTAATAGGCTTCTTTCATTTGATGATTAAGGCACATAACTTGCATTAATTTGTAGCTATTTTTTGTTGTTGTTGTTCTTTGTTTTTGCCAAGGTTTCCACAAAGCTCAGAACTATTAGAAGTGTCTTTGGGATAACTACAGGTCAGCCTTAGTTTTTTGGATACAATAATCCCCGAGCCTCTTCATTTGTTAATTTTTATTCTATTTTTCTTATTTTGATTGTTTTATGATGTCTGCATTTCTTCTGAATATTTGTTTCAAGAAATAACTGAAAATCGGTGAGCCAAAATAATAAATTAAGTAAATCAGTGAAGTAGTCATAAAGTAATACAAATTGAACTGTGGCAGCAGAGTGGGTGCGACCTCCTGCCCGTGAGCCCCTGTTGATGGGAGCTGGGTCCCAGGGGCCAGGCTGGGGTGGGTGTTGACGGGAAGTTGTTTGTTTTATCAAAGAGTCGGAGGAGAGAGATGAAAGCCAGAGACACAGGAGAGCTGAGGTCACCACAGAGGAGAAGGCGGATCATGCATCAAATGGGAATGACAAGGGAAGGATAAACAGAGATTAGAGGCTGAGGGTGAGGAGGGAGAGCTGTAGCAGAGGGGGTCGGAGACACGGACCCAGCATCCAGGTGCCGGCCGAGGGACACTGGACGGTTTGGGAACTAAATAGCCTTAGGCATCCAATTGGGTGTTTCTTTCATGCAGACGGGGAGCAGATGGCATCTGTGTGGGATCCCTACGCTGGCCGGTCAGAAAGGGGCCCCCAGGACTGACGGGAAGAGCAGCGAGGACATGCAGCGACTGTCTGTCTGTCCTCACATCTGTGAGTCTGGCTGGCGAGTGCGGCGGGACAGACTCTGTCTCCTGCAGCTGTTGGCTCCCCCCACCCCAGCCCTGGGACCCCAGGAATGCCATGCTCAGAGTCACCCGATAGAGGAATTTTCATAGAAACCCTCTGAGTTTCTATGTTTCTATGAGGCATGTTGCCTCATATTTATGAAATAAAAAAGGGAAGAAAACCACTGAAAATGTGTCTGTGGGTTGCACATAGCCCCCAGGCCACCTGTTTACATCTGGAAATTCCAAGCTGTGTTGGAGAGCTAGAAGAACACAGGCCCCATCCTGGTCTCTGCCACTTGCCCTCTGACCTTGTGCAAGGACCATGGGCTCCCACAGCCACCCGGAAATCCTCTCCATCTGTACCTGTCCCCTGATTTTTATCAGAGCCACCACATGCTTTTCCACGTGTGTGTACCCACTTTGCCCGTGTGTATTTGAGGTCCGGGAAGACGGGCACCGTGGTTTACCTTCCTTCGTGTCTCCCTTCACCCTCACTGGAACTAATCCGCAGCTGGACTGTAGCAAGCACCTGTTGCTTAGCGGATGCGTGTTTGAATTCCCAGAGTGCTCCGAAAACCACTGACGTGTTTGGTTGGGCAACTAGATGACTCAGTACTTTCAGAGAGAAACTGGTGACTGTCGTTGAAGTTTCAGGTACTGATATTCGGCTGTGACGTGTCTGTCCCAGACCCATTCAGGCTGATGCTCAGAACGAGACGGGAGCAAGGGGGTTCCCCACAGCACTGCGGACGGACGGCACACCTGCCACGTATTCGTCTCATGGAATTAAGAGGCATGTGCGATGGTTGAAATGACAGAACTCGATTTGGTCCATTCATGCAATGAGATTGAAACGGGTAAACAGTCACTGAAATGAATAGGATGGCTGTGTATTTCCGTGCGTGGATCTCAAACCCCTACCGCTGAACCCCGGTCAGCAAGGTGTAGAATTCTACAGCACAGAGCAATAGTATCTATATGTACACTGGGAAAGCAACACCGTCTAATTCGTGCTCTCCTGTGTGTGTGCATGTGAGTGTGTATAACACGTGAGGGAAGTACACACACCAGATCCCCATAGCGACCACCTTTGAGGGCGTTGTGGACGGCACTCAGGATGCAGGAGGGAAGGAACAGTTCTCATTATCCAAATGTTTTATAGTATCTAGTTATTTAATCAAATATTTATATAGGCAGCACTGTAAAAGATTTTGCAGATGTGTTACAATCAGTTGACTTTAAGTCAAGCCTATATTGTGGGTGGGCCTTGTCTAATCAGTTGAGGTCCAGAAGAAAAGAAATTGAGGATTCCAGGAGAGCAAGAATTCTGCTCAAGATAGTACCATAGAAATTCTACCTGAGTTTTTAGCCCACCAACCCACCCTATGGATTGAATTCCTTGAAAGAAATGTACCTGTCTATGTATCTCTCATTCATTCATGTAGCCATCTACCTCCTTCTGTTCTGTTCTCTGGAGAATCCTGACTGACAAAAGGCTACGTCAGAGTCAGCCTAGCTAGACCCTCACAGCCTGGCTGACCCCCTGCCCTGGGTCCAGTGCCATTGCCCCTCCCCCAGCAGGAGCTGTTCTTTTACCCCCATCCCCCCCCCCAACCTCTGCCCTGTCCCAGTTTGCCTCGGACAATCACTTAGGTGTGCTCGTCCTCTACCCTCAAAACTGTTGCTGTTTGGGTGATAAATTACACACTCTACTCCACCAGCAAGTTCTGTGATTTGCCCCTAAATTAAGTCCCAAATCCATCTACCTCTCCTCACCTTCTCTCTACTCTAGTCTGTGGAATTATCATCTCCTGCCAGGCTCCTAAGAGATGCTCCTAATCGCTTTCCCTTCCTCCGTCTTGCTCCCTGACAATCCGATCCACTCAGCAGCTTGCCAAGATGACCTCCACAGACTCAGAGCCGATCAGCTTACCCCTCCTTAAAATCTTCCAGCTGTCTCCCATTATACTCAGAAAAACAAAATCCAGAATCTTAACCCAAAAGCCCTTCCTGATGGTCATCTGACCACCTGTCGGACCTCGGCTCCTGCCGCTCTTCCTGCGCTCACTAAGCCCAGCCGCCCTGTGTTTCTCCATCCAGCCAAGCTCAGTCCCAGGCCAGGGCTGTGTCCTTGCTTTGACCTCTGCCTAGAACTCTCTTCATCCCCATCTTCCGTGGGTGCTTCCTTCTAGCCTTCCGGGGCTGTTTGAGGCACCTCCCCCTTAGAAGTGCCCCTTTCGCTGACGCCCGACGCCTGCTTCCTGCCTCAGCTGTAGGAGCAGAAGCCTCGGCTCTCTCCGGGCCCTGCTGCATCTGGGGAAGGTCCCATGATGCGGCCGTGGTCATGAGACACGAGGAAGGCTTGGAGGTGGACACCACCTGCACTGCTCCTGTGGCCTTCCTCTGCCTGGGGCCTTGGCAGCCTGTCATCTGTCAGTCCATCCTGAAATGGGCATCAACCGCATGAATGAATGAATTGAATTGGTGACAAAACGTTATTCTCTCATGCATTAATTGGCTTGCACTCTCCCTGTACAGAGAAAACCAAAACAAGATAAACCAAACCAAAAACCAAACAAGATAAACCCCCAATTTAAAAACCTACGGGTGCTTATGGTCGCTCCTTCAAAAGCAGTAAGTTGTTTCAACTCAGAAATGGTGACATGCTGTCTCCACCCCGCACCCCCGTGCCATAGACGGATCCCGTATGCACGTGTCTTCAGCGCCAGCCTGGCCACGATCCCCCACTCGGCTCGGTAGTGCGGCGACCGCCGGGGGATTCCTGCTCCTGACCCTCATTGGGCTGGCTTAGGCCCTGCTTTCCCCAGAAGGGGGTCCAGGCTGCGTCTCTACAGACCATTGTAATGCTCACAATCTTTTAGACTCGTCTCTCTTTTTAAAAATGTGCAAACTTCTGTTTAGAATTTTTGTAAAGGGAGAGAAAATGTTTTCTTCTTAAATTTTCCTGTTAACTATGGGTGAAAAGCCAGATAACATGGAAAGTTCCCCCATCCGGGACCCTCCAGGAGAGCCAGGACAAGGTCGTGTATGACTGGGATGGAAGAGTTCTACGTGATTGTCAGATGAAGCCGAGAGGGAGGTGGGGTCAGACACATCCACTCACTTATTCCTTCTGGGTTCTCAACTTCTAAAAGCAATGCCATCGAACACATTTACAATGAATACCTCTTCACGAGAGCCTATGGACCCCAGGCCTATAGAATGAGCCTACCTAAAGCCATCTTACCTCCCCACCTGAGCTTGCTGGGGAACCTGGAACTGGTGAGTCTCACAAGAGAGGAATCAGAATTTGGCTCTGCTCCGACTCTAGCCACCGGGAGGGAAGAACTGCAAAAGCAGACGCCGGCCACGGGCAGATTGGACAGTGGACCCCCTCCTGGCATCACGTGCAGAACACCAGGTGGGTTGCTGTGAAGTGTGTAAACCTGGCGATTCACAGACCTGTACCCCTGGGGATAAAAATACATTATATGTTTATTAAAAAAAAAAAAGAATCCCAGGTGGGTGCTGGAAACACCCGTCCAGCCCCCTGCTGCCTAACCTAGCATTTTACCGCAAGGTTTCCCATCATTGGATGAAAACACCAATTCCCTGAAATTTCTGTCTGAATGAATATTAGATTATATATCCTCTGCAGCAAGTAGCTGCATTACATAAGACATATTTGTTAACTTTAATAACCTTAATAAAATCAAGATGCAGAGATCTGTTCCCGGTTCCACTCTTGGCGACAAACTTGTCAGCGTGAGCACCTCTGGAATAAAGTGACATCAGGCTGCTCAAGGTCATCCTTGGGAGCTGCTGTTGGTCTCATTCTGCTGGTGGTCGTGGCTGCCGCTGTCCTAGTGATGACCGTCAGAGCTGCTCAGGAAGCAATGGAAGCACGGGGTGCTTCCAGGAGGGGAAGGCCCATGTGATGGTTTGAATCATGTCCTCCAGTAAGATATTCCCAGAGTCCTAACCCTGGCCCTGGTGCATGTGTGGCCTTATTGGGAAATAGGATGTTTGTAGGTACAAACACATCAAGAAGAGGTTGTCAGATGGGCCTTCCTCCAAGACAACAGGTGTCCTGACAAGAAGAGAGAATGTCGTGTGAAGCAAGGTCAGATGGGGAGAGTGCCACGTGACAGGAGAGGCCGAGAAGGGACACGGTGGCTGCCCATCTGGGAGCACCAAGGACAAGCAGCAACCTCAGATGCTGGAAGAGGCACGGAAGGTTGGAATTCTATCCAGCGTTTAGAGGACCATGGCCCTGCGGACACCTTGACGTTTGGTTTTGGCCCCCAGAACTGTGAGACGATAGATTTCTGCTCTTTTAAGCTGAGCCCTGTGTGGTGCTTTGCAGCCCTGGGAGACTGACCCTGCATGGTGGGGACAGGAGCACAGCAGAGTGGCCGTGCCCGTAGCCTTGAACATGGGGAGAGAAGAGGGAACGGCTGGAGGTGAGTGCGCCGTGATGCTCACTTTGCCTTATTCCGCAGCCTTGCCCAAGATGAGCGGAGCAGGGAAGCCTCACGGGGAAGTCCGGGACCGGACACGAACAGGGAAGAAATTAGTTCATTCGTTCATCCATTCATTCATCTCCACGAGCGCCAAGCACAGAGCAGGCGTGTTGTCCGTCCTTGTTTCTCTCTGCTTGACTCTCCCTTGGAAACGCAGGCTGGCGCTGGATGGGAACAGGGAGGAGGAAGCCACGGAAGAAAGTGGCTTCCCAGATCGCTTGTCTATCAAGTGTGAAGGGAGCAAAGGCTTCCACAGTGTTGGGAAGTCCACCAAGGAGGGGAGTCAGCCCACGGGAACCCAGGACTCGGGAAAGTCAGTATTTCAAGGTCCGTGGCTTCAGAGAAAGAGCTTTATGAAATGCTCAGTAGAGAAAAACAGGAGGAAAAGCAAATTGTCAGCTGTTCTCAGTCAGATGGTTATTTGCACTTAGGTCCTTAATACAGAAGTTTGAAATATAAAGATTTTAATTTTCCCAGTGCGCTTATCCTAGACAAACATTTTATCGGACTTGATTTGGTAGTTGTAGGTTCACAGCAAAATTGAGCAAAGGTAGAGCTTTCCCAGACTGGTCCCACATCCCCACGTGGGTAGCCTAGGCCCCTCCGTAAGAACGTCCCCTCCAAGGGTGCATTTGTTACAGTCCGTGAACCGATTTGGACGGTCATCCTCGCCCAGAGTCCATACTTCACATGACTGGCCACTCTTGGTGTCAGGCACTCTTTTTTTTTTTTTAAATGGTTTATTTATTAGAGAGAGAGAGAGACAGACAAACAGACAGACAGCATAGGGGGAGGGGCAGAGGGAGAGGGAGAAAGAGACTCTTCCAGCAGACGCCCCGCTGAGATCAGGGCCCAATGTGGGGCTCGATTCCATGACCCTGAGATCAGGATCTGAGCCGAAATCAAGAGTCAGACGCTCAACAGACTAAACCATCCAGGTGCCCGATGTTGTGCATTCCATGTTTTGGACAGATGTACAGGGACAGGTTTCTAATACTATGGAGTCAGAAAGAATACTTTCATTTTCCTAAAAACCTGTGCTCTATGTATTCATTCCTCCTTCTCCCCTGACCCCTGGCAACCACCTGATCTGTTTACTGCCTCCATTGTTTTGCCTTTGCCAGTATTAGATGTTTTAATAGTTTGAACAAGGTAGCAAGCAAGCAATGCCGATCCCCAAAGCAAAGGGAAACTTTTATGTAACAGTTGGTATTATATGAAACAATATTTATTTAAGCTCTGCTCACAAAAAATTTTCACAGTGCAAGATAATGATTTCACAATACCACATGAGAAAGAGATTGTGGCTAAATTTTTAAAATGTGTGTGTGTGTATTTATGTGTATGGCTAATGAAGATCCGTTTCCTTTTCTAATTATTTTAAATAAACTCGTTTAGAAAGAAGATGTCTGGGATAAAGAAATGCAAAGCTTTCTAAAAGCATCCAAATACCTAGTCTCAAGTTTTTGTGACTTTAATTCGAGACATTTGTACTTGTGGTTAATTTAGACCCATTATGTAAATATTACTTAATCTTATTGTTTTCTGCGTTTCTGCTCAATATTGATTTTCAGATACCAGCACAGATGTTGATTGCTTCCGTAGCTACTTTGTAAAAATTAAACATAAAACTTGAGTACCACAGTAGTTTCACCTACTAGAAGAATGTGTAGAAGGAAATACAAATTCACAAAATAAGTCCCATTGACTTTGGTAAAGTCTAAATAGAAGCATTCTTGTTAAAGAGGACTTAGTGTGACTATCTTCATAGTAAGATCTCCTTACCTGGGGAAAGATCACTTGCAAAGATTTATTTTGAATTTCTCTTTCTTCTTTATTGAAATCTTTGCCATCAAAAAAGATGCTAGTCTAAATTCTAACATGATTATTCCCTTTCTTGGAAGAACAACTATTATATCTTATACTTAATGAGAGCCAGTCTGATTATTAGCTATCTCCTAAAAATTATATCTGAAATGGCATGTGCCATTAGTTTGATTTGCACATAAAAATGTGTTTAAAACCCAAGATCTAACCAAGCACTTATTTGGAAGCTTTTTTGGGGGCACCTTTTGCTGTCCTGAGTTCCACATGATGACCTCACTGTAACATGGTAACATTATTTCCACTATGCATTTTATGAAGAAGTGAAGGCAAGATCAATGATTTGCTGAGTATAACAAAGAGTGTTAGAGCAGGCATTTAAGTTTTCAATTTTCATAATACCAACCCAGAACACTGTCCATATGATACTTATACTTTTCAAAACCTGTGCGTAGTTGTACTCACAGCTTGTTACTATAAATCTTTTATCACGGATTTACTAAAGCCCCAAAATGGTTATGTTTTTATGTTAGAGAATACATTTTTAAATGCATTTAAATATGATTTTTTTTAGGCCAGAGGATGCATTTTACCAAAAATTACTGAAGTATTCCTTAATTGTTCTGTTTTTCCCTCTCTGATTAATGTGTTTAATGGAACATTATCAAATTAAAATGTTATTATAGGGTTTGGCTAAAAAAAATAAGTAAAATAATAAACAGCAAAGTATTTAGTCATAAGGATATTTTCCAGCTTTTCAGCTGATAAAATAAGTAAGCCTGGAAAGTAGATTAAGAAAATAATCAAAAGTATAAAAATAACAATACACAGAGGAGAAGAATTCAGCATTCCTAGGCCAGCATCGACTCTCCTCTTAGCAAACATCCAGCACAAAAGACAGAGCATTGAGCTGATGCGGGAGGCATCACCGTAGAGTTCACGGCCGGAGTCTGTTGCAACAAACCATTACACCTTGAAAAACAAGTCGGTCTTTTTCCAAAGTGAACCAGCACATCAGGTGAACCCTGCTCAGTGTGCATCCAACACGGGTGCCCCGGTGCCCAGGGCAAGACTCTTTCATTCTTCTTTAATTATCCCAAGTTCAGAATTTGGGTAGACCACTACTTCCTACGCGACTTTGAAATACTGCTAATGACCATGGAAATTATTAGATGCTACAAAACACTCTTGCACTTGGAAGGGTTTTATAGTCTCGTATCCTGTCTCCTCGAAGCCCCCTGGCATTGGGAGAAACTTCCATTTTTGTGGCACCATTGAGAAGACGGAGCAGGAGGGAATTCAATCCCAGGCTCAAGGTCCGTGGTGAGGAGGTACACGGCAGATCGGTGTCTTGTGGACACGGAGGAGGCCACCAAGCTATCCGGGGAGACATCCCCTCTGCAGCTGTTGTGGGAGCCCCCCACTCCCCCTCCCCACTCCTGCCCCACAGGGGTGGGGTCTTCTGAATCTTCCCACCACACCTGATGGCAGTGAGGGCGTGGTGCTGCCAGGTGGAGGGTTAGTCACAGAAGGGTGACGAAATGGCCATAGAGAGAATCTCAGAATTCCTCAGGAAACAGGGAGGGGCTCGTGCCTCTCCTTGGTTTCACTGGCAGTTTTGGACAAGAACCTTCCTGTCCATGTCCGCCGTCGTGCTGACTCTCTTCCAGAACCATCTCTCTGCGTAGCTGGAGGATCCGTCACAGAAACATTCAGCAATGCAGGTGAGCCCCGTCTTCTGTTCTGGCTTTGGAAAGCAGAGCACCACGTAGAGTTTGAAAGGGGGAAAATGCCTCCCCCCTGCCTTCTAGCGGAGCAGACATCGTGGCTTTTGTCCAGTTGGGAGAGCCTCCGCAGGCCAAGCCGGCAGCCCGGGCAGGGGGCTGCCGGCCGTGTCACAGACCACTCCTGGGAGAAAGCATCTGTCCTTCCCCTTCCCTGGGCTGCGCACGGCCCTGTGATGCTTGCCGGGGAACAGATGAGCAACTCCGTGTGTGAACACTTCCCTCGGCAGAACCGTGAAGGCCACGTTCAAACCTGCTGATGAGCGGACACCAACAACTCCCAAGAAACTGCGTTAAAGCCTCTTTCTGGACGTTTCGCTAACTTAGCTATCAGGATTCCAGCTCTCATTCTAGTTATTTATTTATTTGAGAGACAGCATGAGCGGGGTGGGGGAGCAGAGGGAGAGGGAGACTCGGCGATGAGCGGGGAGCCAGACCCCGGGCTGCATCCCAGCCATGGCCTGAGCCACAATCAAGAGTCAGACCCTTGACTGACTGAGCCGGGCAGGCCCCCGTCCCAGCTCCCTGGACAGATTTTTATGGAGAGACTATGAAGTGGAGCGTTTTTCTAGGTCTTGCAAGGGATAAGTGTTAAAAAGAAGGAATCGAGTCTTAAAAAGTCATGTTCAAGTGAGGAAGAGAGGACACGCACAAAACCATGAGGAGCAGAATCGCGCATAGAGTGAGACCTGGCGCGGAGAGCCGAGGTTGCGGGCGCACCCCCGGCGCAGGCCCTTTCCCACCTCGGGGGCTCGCCCCATCACAGACCCTCACGGCCACCTGCTGCCGCAGGCGCTGCGGGTCCCCTTTGCCCCGCCTCCCAGAAAGACACGTTTTCCAAAGACAAAGAAGGCGAACGCAGGCCTTAGCTCAGGTGCGAGGCGTGAAGAGAGGCAGTGCGCTCCTCGAATCGCCTCCAAATCCTTCCCGGGTTGAGATTCTGTTTGCTGAGACCTGCACGGGGGATTGGGCTCCTCTGTGTTCCTTCAGCCGGCGTGCGGGACACGTCAGCCTCACGCGGGGGTCTAGAAGACCCCTCAGGTTCCACATGTCCACAACACCTCAGGGTCTCCCGGGTCCTTCGTCTCAGGAGGGAGCCTGAAGGGTCAGCCTGTCCGCCGGCTCCTTCCCCGAACCCAGCTCAGCCCCACGCCCTGTCGGTTTGGGCTTCAAGCAATGTCACTTACCTGTTTCCTTCTTTCCTCCCCGTCACCACAGCCATGGCCCACGCTGTCACCCTCTGTTGCTGGACACCTGAAATCGTCTCCCTGCACCCAGCTGTCTTCTTTGCTTCTTCACACAGTGGCGGGAGGTGGTCGCAAGAGTCATCTGATGGTGACATCCCTGTGCCCAAACCCCTCTGGCTTCCCCGCCCGCTTGTAATGGCCCAGCAGGCTCTGAGTCACCTGCCCCTGCTTTCTGCTCAGGACCCACCTCCCTCCCTTCGTCTTTGCTCGCTGCGCTGTGACTGGCACGTTTGCAAACGTGAGACCCTAATACATGGGGGCGGGGGAGCGTTATCGTAGCTCTCGGTCATTTCACGTAGCTTGGCTGAAAAGGCCACAGAAAGATGCTTTGGAAACAATTTCCCCCCATTTTCCTTCCATCCCTATTTCCCTTTTCCTGAGTTCCCAGCAAGATACTAGTAGGGTTGAGGGGGTTTGGGTGAGCGAGGGTTAGAGACCCCGTGGGTTAAATGTTTTCCCATTTTCTTAAGCAATGACTTCACGGATTGGCGTTTTAACCAGCACATGTAACCCTTTGCGGCGTGGTGTGCTAGATGACTAGACGCTGTGCCTGTCCGTGAGGGACCCATCCTTGAGTCAGAGAGAGAAAAAACGAGTAAAAATGTTTGCAGTGTGGAAAGTCCACAAAAGAGAGGCATGTGCCAGGCGTTGTGGGACCTCAGTGGGGAAGGGGCTTAGTGTTTGGGGGAAGAACAGAGAAAGCGTCCCAGAGAAGGTGAAGGTTGATCTGGGCCAGAAAGGAGGGAAGTGGGAAGGGGCCGTCCAGGCGGAGGGAACCACGAGGGGCACAGACGCAGGAGTCCTGAGTTCCTCGTGCCCGGAGCACGGCGGCCAGGGAGGGGGAGACCCGGCAGCTTGCTGGGGGCTTGTGCTTGGACATTCCCAAGTGCAGTCTGGGGGCAAAGCACCAGGAGATCCTGCTGCATTTTGTAAAACTACATAAGATATTCACGCACCAAGCTTAAAACAAACGTATAATTTAGTCTTCAAGCAGATACCATTTTTATAAAAAATTCGAGGAAGGGCAAGTGGTAGCAGGTTCCAGAGGTTTAAGAACTGTTGTGAGAGAAAAGCTTAAAACACATTTTTTTCCCCAGGTGGGGAAAGACCATCAGTGTTTTGGATTTCAACAGCCAAACCTGGGGATCTGGCCCTGGGGCCCCAGATTCCTTCCCCGGGCCGGAGTGAGAGTTTCTGCTCAGGCAGAGACGCTTCCAGGCTGATCTCAGGACGCAGAGTTTCTGCCAGGCCGTCCTCCAGAAGGACCCTCTGGCTTGGGTTTCCCTTTGCATTGTTTCTTCAAAGTTCACCAGGATGGGTGGAAGGTAGCCACGTCCCCGACCAGCGTGAAAGTCAGCCCCGGGGGAATCTCTCGCCTGAGCAGGAGGGAAACATTCTGGAACCCAGTGCCTCAAAGGGCCCCTTTCCAGTATAGACACAACTTGAAATGATGCTTGAGTGATCTCCCCTGTTCCCAAAGGACTAGAAAGGATGCACGCTGCATAGGAGTTTGGTAGACAGTGTAAATGGTGTCTTCTCTACTGATTTTTCCGATGGTTAAAAAACACATTGTCATTATTAAAACAAATAAAAAAGTAGAGAAATTTGCAATATATAAAAGTGTGATTTTTCTCAGACCCTCCTCCCCAGAGATGACCACTGCTATAATTAGATATGTTTTCTTCAGATTTAAAAAAATAATAATAAATTAAAAAAAAATTAAACACATACAAGTTATAACAATTGTTTTTTTTTTTTTTTTTTTTTTTTTCTTAACCAAAAGGGAATCCTTCAACTGGGTTTTGGACTTTTTAAATCATTTATTTATTTATTTATTTATTTTACCTGCTTAAGGAAATCATTCAGAGACCTCTCCGGGTTAGTACATAAGTCACGTTAAGTTCTTTTAGAAACATCTTTAATCTTGTCTAAGTCTTTTGACCTTCATCTGAGTTTTTTGTAATGTAGTCAATCAGTAACTGGGGACACCACTAAATCTAATTTTATCCTTCAGATTTTTTTTTTTAACATTAAATCAATATCACATTACATTAAATCCTTTTTAAAAGGAGAAATCACTTACAATGTTCTACATTGCAGAATGACCCCCAAATAGAAGGGTGTCTGGTGATACACCAGTCTATATTTATTTTTCAGGGAAAAGATACGTTTTGCTGAGAAATGATTTTTATATTTAAATCTTTTTTTTCTTTTTAGATTTTTATATTTGATGGGTCTGTTCTTTTTCCTTAGATAGTCTCCTTTAAAAAAATAAATAAATAAACGAGTTTGCTGTCCTGGGATGGTCTCTGATGAGCCCTCCTCTCCTGTCCCTGTGGGAGGAATTGTGAGAGGATTACAAGAAGGTGGTGGAGCGAAGACCAGAGAGTGCCTCTCATTACGGGAACATATTCTAGTCCTGGAAAGTGTCTTTTCTGAGGACAATTAAATTTCTGTGCCCTAGAGCCTGCATGAGATAGCCATTCTGGGGGACCTCAATGTGTAGGTCTATTAGCAAGAGTTTTTTAAATATAAAAACTAAACGAAAAGACATAACAGTAAATAATCAAATGAAAGGCAAACCCAGAAATTTGTATGTTGCCCTGGGACAAGTAGAAGTGAGTTGTGGTGAGCTGAGCGGAGAGAAGCCAGTGTCGGATCTTGTCCCTCGTGAGTGCCCCCCAGGGGCCCCTGGCTCCCCTCCTCTGTGCTTTAGCATATACTGTTCCCTCTCCCTGACTTCCTTTCCACCTGCCCGCCCTTCAGGGTCTAGTGTAGATTTTGTCTCCTTTTGTCCACCTTTTCTGAGAGCCCAGGAAGAATGACCACTATCACGTCTGTGTTCTTGCCGTGCTTTGGGACAACACCTTTTCTTCCATGTGACAGCTTTGTCTCCTCTAGCAGATGGCGGAGGCCTCAAAGACAGCACTATCCCGGGTGCCCCGCCCCATCTGCCTGGTGACAGAGCGCCCCGCCGGGACACTGGGAAGGGTTAGCTCCCTCATGTAACACCAGGATAATAACACCCAGCTCCTACTCCCTCTTGGGCATGGAATCATTTCACAAGGTACTTTGTGTTCTTTGGAATAAATATAAATAAAAGCTGTTATTATAGAACATATTTAAACATGTTTCCTCTTTGAACCATGCAATCAGACGGAGGCGGTGTCTCTCTGCTTCTTTGCTAAGTGCCTTCATCACTACTTAACCTTATTTTTTAAAAACCGCTTTTTATAGCTCATTCCCAGCGATGTTTTTTCTGGAGACTCTACATATTCCCATGTATGTTCACTGTGGCTGTCACTTGGATTTATGTGTGGTGTCTTGAATGAAATTTCTGTGTATTCATTGTCAGTCTTCTTCCCAGAAAGTTGGCAGGGATACACATGCAACTGGTTTTTCCAAGGGGGACGCTCTGCAGGCTCCGCGGCACTGCCTGGACCAGGGAAGGTGGCAAGATGGTGCTCTCCCTCCAGAAGGGATCACGTGTGATGGGCTCAGTACTGCGGGTCTGAGGTTTGGCTCGAGCATGGGCAACTTTGTGTACTCTTCAGCCATGATAAAAACCATCAGCCCTGTCCAACCTCATCTTGAGGGCAGGGAACCACTGTCGTAAGGTCTTGATGGACTTGTTTCTCTGTGACATTTTGATATCTTCTGTGGAGCGTCATGAATGATAGACCGTGTTCTGCAGGGCTAGGGGGAGCACAAGCCCGGAGCAGAGAGGTACTGGGGCTGCGAGGACAATGGTTGAACAAGTGGGTTAGAGACCGAGACAGACGTAGGACAGTCTGGACCTCAATTATAGTCATGATCTTAATGTTTGAAGGTTGTCTTTCTTTGGGTAAATGAATCACCCTTTTCTCAACTGTAAAATGGAGATGATACTTCTTCCCACACTTCCCACTCTTATTCTAAGAGTTAGAGAACAGTGAGTTGAATACCGTGCCTGGGTTCTAGTAAATGCACAAAAGATGGTGGTGATATCCTGAGTGTGACCTCTGCCTGCTGGGTGTTTGCACCCCTGGAACACTCTTCCCAAGACCGTGGGCTGGATCTAGTGACTCACTTCTCACAAAGAGAAGGTGGCAAAAGTAATGGGATGTCACCTGTGTGGCCAGGTTGCACCAAGGAGGCTTTGGCTTGGGTTATCTTCCATCTTGGGTGTGTGGCCCGCTCTCCCTTGAGCGACCTGCCCAGAGGAAGCAACTCCACTCATGGAGTGAGCTTGTGGGCACATCCTCCAGTCCCTTCCTGTCATCGTCCCAACCACACTGCAGCCTGGAGCCATCTGTAAGCAGCGGAGCCACGTACACTGTGACGTAGTTGCACGGCGGTTGTTTCAGGAGATGCAGAGTCTCTGGGGTGATCTGTTACATAGCAATGGCAGACCAACACGACCCCAGAGCTGGGGCTACAGAGGGCGGTGTGGGGGCCTGTACGGCATGCCATAGAGGTGGCAGATGGAGAGTACTCTAGTAGGCTCCCTGGTTTTCTGGGGAGATGAAGACCTAATTCCTCAGTGCAGCTCTTCATAGCAGCCCACACGTCCCTCTACTGGGACCCAGAGTCCCAGTCACGCTGCCCCCTTTCCCTGCCCCTGGAACCCTGCGCAGCCTTCTGCCGTGTTTGCTGCCCTGCGTCCTCTCAGATGGGAACTTGGACCTCCGCTCTCAGAGGCCTTCTCTCTTCTTCTCCTCTGACGTGCGGTCGGTGGCCTGCTCTCGCTCTCTTGGCACGCTGTGCTATCTTAATTATAGTTCTGATCACTGCTGCTCAGTTGGCATGTCCGGGACTTGATTCTCTCCACAAACTGTGGGTGTGCTTGAGGGTGGTGCGGAGGTGGGAGCAGCCTCGTCACGCCAACAACACAAAGTGCAGTGGCTACAACTACCTACATTTAATCTGCACACAAGCATAGAGAGACAGTCATGCATCGTCATGTACGTGGAGCAATTTTGTTCCTTCTTATTTCCCAAAGCTCTTGGTGTTTCCTTTGGTCGAGGTTACAAATGGAAGGGCTGGCTATGAACTCTGACTCCAGGGTTACAAAATTGAGGCTGGGTATGAGTCTTGAGCTCAAGACAGATTGGATCAGAGCCAATGGTAGAGTTAGGGCCACATGTTATCGTGAGTGTGGCTGCTCAAATCTCAGATTTATCTGAAAAGCCCTTAATGGAGTCCTAACACAAAGGTCAATGCTAGGGTCCATGTTTTGTCCTAAGCATACCATGGAAAATGTGCTTTTTTGAGTCTCATTGTACAAATCCAGTAACCTGAGCCCAGCATTCGTTCTCTTTCTCACTTTTTTGTCCAAATGTGTGTTAATGACAAAGGG
The DNA here is from genome assembly GCF_030435805.1 of Mustela lutreola. Classification (NCBI taxonomy): domain Eukaryota; kingdom Metazoa; phylum Chordata; class Mammalia; order Carnivora; family Mustelidae; genus Mustela; species Mustela lutreola. Next base: position 5,575,616 of record NC_081302.1, read on the forward strand.
CTAGGGCTGCTTGAATGAAGGTCCCCGCAACTCTTTTAAGAACCCCAACTCCGACAGAATTAATTGGAAGCCGTATTTTCTAGAATGGGATCTGAGACTGCTCAAGTCAGTTTTCCAAGGTTGAAAAGGGAAACAGAGAGCAGATTCTGTTATAGAAGGGGACTTAGAACTAGGGCAAGTGTCTGGAAAATTTCTAATGAGATCTGGTTATGAAGTTGATGCTGACCAAGTCAACAGAAGCATTCCAAAATCACTCAGTTAATGTTTGGCAACAAAGCCTTGAAGAGAGGTAGTGAACTAGGTTTGAGCTTCTGGTTGCGGTGGGTGCGGGCAAGGAGGTACTAAGTCGGGGACTAAGTCTTGTTCATCCTTGTATGCTCCCCATAGTAGGTGGTCAATAAACGTTGTTGAATGTTGGAACGCAAGATCCTCACTTCTGGGTCCCAGTGAAATCTCCATAGTCACTTCCAACTAATTTATAATGTAGATCACACACTTACCGAATCTACTTTAGAATATCATTTGCAATTTATATCCTGTGAAAGTATGACATCAGATTTCACGGTCTTCTCCTGTTCTTGTGTGTTCCTTCGTTGCTGTAGTAACTGAGTTGCCATGGATTACGCTGCAGGAGTTGTAGGGGTCAGCGAAGACCAGAGCCCTGTCATTCTTCATTCAAAGGCAATTGTCCCTGAAAAATGTGACTTGCTTCAATATTTAAGACCCGGGCACTGATATTAAACTGGAATGATCCTCCAGTTAAAAACCAATAATTAACCTTGTCTTCAACTCCAGATCGCACTTTAATGGCAATTTCATAAAGTGGACATTCCTCTGTCTTTCATTCTTGAAATCCTGGGTAGGTTTTAAATAATGCATCTCCTGGAAAAGTACACGGATAATCGTTGTGACATACTTTATGTCATTATCTAAACCCTCGAGACCTCGCTACCCGGCTCTTCTCTCTGAGGTAATTGCACACATCTTGGGAATATATGAGATGATGTTAACATTCAGGGCACCGTCCCTTTGAAAGGATTCACAACCTACCGTGAAACACTGTCTTGATGCCTTTCTGCAAAATTTCTTCTTAGACAAGTATAGTGTATTCCATTTCTAAAGAATAACCCCCCCCAAATCACAATCCCCGATGTCACGGATTTATAATATATATCCTGATAGCTCTTGTAATTTCAAAATGGGATTTCACAACTTGATTATATTATAATAAAACCTATCAGATGATAAATGAAGACCATCTTTGAGTCACACGAGAAACCAGTTCAGTCTTACTACTTCTCACCCTTTTCCTCACCCAGAGCTTCACGGACTGTGGGGTAAAACATCCTTAGGCAGTTGCTTCTGTTTTTTCAATGCCACTAGTGTCAGATGCGGTACTCACATGAGAAACGTGTAAAATGCTGTTCTCTTTTAACACAGGGATTTGACGTTTCTCAAAATTTCAGGTTCTTTGGACAGGCCACCTCAGAATGTGGTCAAATAATGTGACCCATTTTTTAGAAGCAAAATCAACAAGGGAATATATATGTGTGTCTCATTCATATATGAACAGGCCAGTAGGATTATTTCTGTAGGCATATTTAGAACTTCAGTCACGTTAAAAGTGAATTGATTACACAATTTCCGATGATTTAAAAGAAGACTCCAGTTGTTGCTAATAACCAACAAGTTTTACAAAAGCTCTAAAAAGTTGTGTTCCAAGTCTTCCTACATCTATTTTTTAGAGGAGTACAAGTGATTTCTCTGTCTTTTTAGGTTCGAGCGTAGGTGATGTCACACTCAGTAGAATGGGACACATGTTATTGACGTCAGGAAAGGAAATAATTTCAGGTTTCTCAGTTATTAAATACATTGGTTGCATGACAGAAAATTAGTTTCTTTAGGAAAAAAGAAATTTCATTCTTTCTATGGAACACAGAGAAACTCCAGGTAAGACACTTGATTTATGCGAGCGTCTAATTATAACCATGATCGAGAGCGTTCCAAGTGAGTTTTGCCACCATTTTTCTAGCTTGGAGCCTGCTTCCATATTTTAGCGAGAGTGCAGAACCCAGAAAGACACTGGAAAACAGAGCTCAGATTCCCTATAAAAAGCTGATTCCCTCCTCCCCCTGACCTCTGCTCTCCACTCTGCCACAGTTTTCACGAAGCCAAGCAGATGGGCCGTGTTCTGTTTAATAACCCAAAGAGCTGACTCATTATTCTGAATTGTCAGAATTGTTTTTGCTTTGCATTCACATGGTTTCAGAGGATGAAAACAATTGGCAGTTTTAAATGCCTCTGCGGATATCTCTTCCCCCACTCTTGAGATACCTCGCTTTGATAGATCTAGTTCTTAGAGATGGGGGACAGAGAGGTTGTCCTGTTTCTCCTGGATCATTGCATACTTACATGAAACATATATTCATACTGTGTGTGCATTCTTTAAAAATTAGCTCCAACAAATGTGGTCCTCACAACCCCAACCCTCCTTCTCCTCTGTTGTCCTGCTGGTGTCTCCTGCTGTATACAAGACCTACCCTTTGATGTCTACGGGAGATCTGGGGCAGCAGAAAGAGGTTATTTAGAGGCATAAAAAGGAATAAGAAAATCAAATTGAAGGTTCGCCTCAATTAGCTGAGAACAAAATCATAGAGGGCACCCACGGTTGCTTCGTTATGGACACATACTCACCAAATGCACGTCTGTACTTATTTTAATTATGGACATTATTATTTTATAATTGTCTTTTTTTCCCCCTTCAGGTACAAATCAGCCCTCTGTTCGGCACAATCTTGTTTTTAATATGTTAGTGAAGAAGAAGGAAAAAAATCAAACATGTAGTTATACGAAATTAGCAATTTCTTAAAATCTCACTTTGTTTATAGGAAATCATTTGACTCTAATCCACGTCCAAGTGTTTAGGTTTGAGCAAGCACTTAGTAAGAGGCTCCTAATGAAATATTACTCTTTAAAACATGCATGCTTTTATCTTTCAACTGCCTCTCATTCCCTAACTAGCCTTTCTTTTTTTTTTTTCTTTCTTCTTTTTTTTCTACTAGGCTGCCGCCCGAGTGGCACTTCCTGAATGACATTTCAATAGAACTTTCCAAATACAGTGTAACAAAGAGATCAAGGCCCGCTGGGAAGATAGAGCAGATTTTTTTTTTTTTTTAAAGAAATGAATAGTTTTAATTATGTCTTTTCTGCCTACCCGGTAGAACCTCCCAGCCTCCACCCCCACATCAAATCCCAAGTCAGCAAACAGGAAAACATTCAGACCCACTTCTTCCCACCTTTTCACCGACAAGTTTTAAAATGATTTAGGCCTCCAAGCAGGTGCATCGTGGCCTGCGTGGACAGTCTGGGTCCCCTGTCCTCTGCCAGCTCTTTGCCGAGAGAGAAAGAGAGAGAGAGAGAGAGAGAGAGAGAGAGATAAGCAGACCTCCTACTGTTCAATTATGATCTTGTTTTCAGTCATGCCCCCAGGATCCATAGCAATCTCGACAACAGCTTGAAAAATGGACTCGTTTTAAAAGAAGAGCCGGCTTTTACGGCTCCAGATGACTGTAAACCTTCGATTATTCAGGCTGCGCAAAGGGTCAAGTCTTCATTTGAGTTCGTCTTTTCAGTACCTCGCAAGTATCCAGAAGCAGTTATGAGCCTCAATTACACTTCTTTCAACTGTGAGCATAATTGCAAGAGGAAGTCAATTGCCTCATAGGTACACACCGCTTTCACGTCGCCGAGGAGACAACGGGAAAAATCTGAAATCGAGGCATTTTGAATGTTCACACTTGTTTTGTTGGTTTGTCTCAGCGAAGGCACTTTTGATGAAGATTGGCAAGCTGGGGTGGGTTGCTTGAAATATTGGTTTTCAAAAATTTTACAAACCGACGCATGCATATGTACAAGGATCAGCCACTAGAAAAACAACAATTCTCTGGAAGCAGTCTTTTGACAGTCCACGAACTTTGAGTGGAGATAAATATTTTATGAAAACAAACAATTGTAGTATTCAGTTAAAATTTCTTGGGCAAAATTCCAAAGTCTCTCTTATTTGAGAGTCCTTTCCAAGATTATGATGGCTCCCTCTTTTTAAGTCAGTATTTGTTAGTACACATGTAGGGCCGTGGTGTCACGGAGTAGGAGCCCTGTTCGCATCGAATATTCTTGCAGTTCTATGTCCAAGACCCTCTTGCTGTTCCAACCATGTTAGAGCCTTGGATCAAGCAAAACTCTGTCACTTGGAGTGAGGCAATTGAGCCTTCTGGGTAGCGTTTTCTTTTAGCTCAGAAATCCCGTTAATCTGAGCTTGCCTTCAAAGGTACACTTTATAGAAAGACCAAGAATTTAGGTACCCCTTGAACTTGTTATAACAGCTTTTACTTAAAGCACAATTGTATGAATTTAATTCATATTAGGTTTCATGGTAGATGGAAGGAACATGGCATGAATTTAATAGATAGCTATTAGGTTTGTAAATGGACTACCACCCTGAATTCTTGTAGCGCAAGGGGGAAGAAAGAAGTGTAGGGTGAAGTCAGCAGAGTTTACCTGGGATGCTGTTTGCCTCTCTGCATCCCCTTTATGACTTTAACGTCTGCTTCTCCTCACAGCAGCTTTCTTCCCCTTTGATTCTGAACACATACCTCCGTGTGCACTCATGCACGCCTGCAGACCCACCTGTGCACACACACACACTCTCCCCCCAGTTCCAACCAGTTCTGCACAGTCCTGTGGCCTCCTGCTATTTTCTTGTATCTTAACTGGCTCTTAAGTGTAAGTAAGAGAAGCTGACTCTTTCTAGCTATATAAAAAGATTTAATTAAAGGAATATTGAGTAGATCACAGACATCTTGGGAGGGCTGCAAAACCAGATTCAAGGCCAAACCCCATGGAATCCTGCCCTAAACCACAACCATTAGAAGCAACTAATGAGAAACCACCTCTGCTGGTCTGCTACGCGCACCGTCACCTCCCCTTGCTCCTAGCACCAGGAACTCCATTCGAAGATTCTGGTGAAGTCGCTGTGGCTGGTGTCTGTTGCGGAGTCTGTGTGGGTCTATGCGACCAGAGAAACTTGGGCAACATGGCTGTGTTCTCACGTTGTGTTCTTGTGCTTCAGGTGATGGGAGACAATCTGGTCTCCTGGGCTCTATTTTGGGATGCAGGATCCTCAATTTTGAAACTCTCCCACTCATCATGTCCAGGCTTTCAAGAAGGTCCTGGGCCTAACAGAAATTCGAACAACGATCCCTCATTCTTAACGATCCATCCATCCACCCATTTACACAGCCCTCCATCCGTCCCTGCCTCCGTCAATCTATTCTTTGCTTTAACAAACATTTATTGAGCACTTGCTGTGTGACAGGAAAAATACTGGGAGCTCTCAGTGCAAACAAATAAGGCACAGTTACAACTCTAAAGCTCTCCTCATCGAATGAGGAAGGGAGATGGGTCAGCAGATGTTTGCGGCTCAGGGTGGTGTGTCCTGTGGCCTAAATAAAGCACAGGCTGGTTGGATGGGAGGCACACGTTTGTCCTTCTGGCCTTCCTTGAAGTGAGCTTGGGGCCCTGTGATGAGTTCTAGCCTCAGGACACTGCACTATGGGCTGGGGGCCCTGTGATGAGTTCTAGCCTCAGGACACTGAGGTAGAGGACACTAGAGGTAGTTCTAGCCTCAGGACACTGAGGCTGTGGTACCAGGATTCTTCCTCACTCCCTTTCTTCCTCTTTGCGGAAGATGGCGATCAGGTCATATTGGGCCCTTTGTGTAAGCCATCAAAGTCTTTGGGGTGTTTTAGTTGTCACAGCTAGCATTAGCTATCCTAAATAAAATAGAGGCCACGTGGTAAATCAGGAAAGCTAGGGTTATCCAGGAGAAGGGGGACTGGAAAGTATCCCCTTGAAATAATTCAGTGTAGCTAGAGTCAGACAGATGAGTCTGGAGAGGAAATCAGAGGCCAGGTCTCAGAGGACTTAAGTCTGTCTTGCTAAGAATTTTTTTTTTTTTTTTTTTCCCCTTGAGGCTCTGGGGAGACACTGAAGAATTTTAATACCTTTTCCACCTTTCCACCTGGGAAACAACTTACCAATATCCTCTGCAGAGCTCAGCTAATCTGATACACTGAAATCTGCTTTAGCTAATAAAAGAGGATCGATCTTTCAGCCTTCCTGACTTTACCAGCTCAAATATGCAAGCTTTAATAAGACGCACTTAGCCCTTGAGTATCAGGCTTGCTTCGGTTGGAGAGCAACTTGTGTGAAATCTGCGGCACTCTTCAGATCATAAGTAGTGTCTCATTTATGAGTCAGCCTATGCACCAGCTTTCAGGAGGCCAAAGGTAAGACACAGATAGATTTATAGAGCTTTTAAAATGAGGCCGAAGAAGCTAGACCAATTCGCAGTAGCGTTCACCTTGGCTTTAAAGCATTTTATGAGGACTGTATGTTTTTCACATACAACACACGACCTATTGAAAATGAATCTTCATTCTTGGAGGGAAAAGGTATCAATAGGAAACTTACATTTTATGATACAAAAAAAGGCATAAATCCTAAATATTTTGAGTGAAAGTTTGAGAAAAAGATACAATTTGAAATACTTTATTTTACCATTTATCAGCAAAAGAAAAAATCATAGAATATTAACATTATTTTAACGTGTATATTTTATTAAAAATCAACACCTTCTTGAGATCATAGCTTCTCCCTGACGTTTTGAATCATTCCTTTGTCACATCTTCCTCAAAGAAGTTAAAAGTCATACACACTAAAAGCAGTTTGAGGTCCTAGGAATTTTACATTCAGCTCTGTTGAAGACTATCACTAACTGCATGAAAGGGCTACGTTTATATTCTATCTCGATTCTCATTGACTTTATATAGTTGTGGATGAATTTAGGTGTCTATTGGGCAACCATTGCTAGGTTATGTTTGGGAACAAATGACCCCAGAATCTGGGAACAAAGACTCGCTTCTTACTCTTGTTGCTGGTTGACTCCGATTCTGCGTGTCATCTTCCTTTCAAGCCCAGACTGAGCGATCGGCCACCCACTGGGACATATATACTGTTCATTGGCTCACACGAGGCAGATGACCAAGCCGGCGTCTCATAGAGGGAGGAACGTGCCTATCAAGAAGGGCAACAAAAGGGTACCTGGGTGGCTCAGTGGAATAAGCCTCTTCCTTCAGCTCAGGTCATGATCTCAGGTCCTGGGATCGAGTCCCGTATCGGGCTCTCTGCTCAGCAGGGAGCCTGCTTCCTCCCTCCCCTCTCTGCCTGCCTCTCTGCCTACTTGTGATCTCTCTCTGTGTCAAACAAATAAATAAAATTAAATTAAAAAAAAAGAAAGGCAACAAAAAACTGGTGAACATAATGTTCCACAACGTATAAAAGCATTTTTAAAATATGCATGGAAATAATAGCTTTCTTTCTCTTTTTTCTCCCTCTAGCATTAGTTCACTTACTATCATTTCTCTACTTCAGTTACTAATTTAGGAAATTGAACTCAATCTACACAGATACACCAAATAGTGCTTACCTTTAACACTTGAGAGCCGATGCTAATGAGGTGCTAAGATTGGTTAGCAATCTACATACCTTCCTGCAAAGATTTGGGAGGGTAGTGGTTATCATCAGGGGTGAGATCATTTGTACCATCGACTAGATAGATGCCCACCAGTGAAGACCAGTGAAAGGGTTGAGCGCAGTCTCTAGTCATTGTCCCAGGAGTCAAACTTGGAAAAAAAAATCCATGCGTACAGCTTAGCAGCCCACTCAGCAAGTATTCTTACAACTAAAGTGATTGTTTCCCTCTAGTCATTTATCCAATAAATATTTATTGTCTCCTTTGCGTCATACACTGTGACTATGGCTGGCGTTGAAGGTGCAGGTATGAAAGGCATCATCTTGGTCCTCGGGGCATTTTCAGTTTAATGAAGACGAGCAGTAAGCAGGGCAGATGGCCTGGTGGACAGATGAAGGAGGGGAGTGGATATACAAGAATTCTGCCTGACGAACTGTCAAGAAAAATTGGGGCAACGTATCTAGGAAGAGAGGCCAAAGTGTTTTTAAATAGAAGAAAATACATTAGTCAGCAATTCAAGATGTCACCGTCTTTCTTGTACTCCAAACATGGGCAGTGGGGTGTTATTGTTGTGTGGGTGCAGAGCTTCTGTGTAGGGAGATGGAAGGTTCCGGAGACGGGGGGTGGTGATTGGTTGCACACGTGGTCGATGCACTTCATGCCACTGAGTGTACACATAGAAATGGTGGAAATGGCCAAGTTTTCTGTCACATGTATTTTAGTACATTAAGATAATTAAAAAAAAAAAAAACAGGGTGGGGGGTTTGCCGTGGTAAATTTAGACACCCCCTGAAACAGACCTAATGTGAAAAACCACCAGAATTGTAAACATTCCCTGAGATGGACGGAAAGGAATTTGAGGGGCTTAATGATCAATGTTTACACTGTGAAAAGAGATGAGATTTCTGGGTGACCGTGGAGGGACTGCAGTAGAACCTGGGCCAGAGAAGTTGGGGAGGGATCTGAGGTAAGTTGGAGAGCAAGTCAGCTCCCTGTTAGCAAGTGGATGCTGAGTTACACGGATGGTCCAGTTGATGTCAACATGCTTGTCTCCAGGCGGATATGGCAGCACCTTCCTTGGCTTCTGGGTCTTCTCATCCTTACCCCCAGTGGAAGGGTCTTCTAATGTGATAGAGGGAAGACAGAAGTTAAGTCCAGGTCAGAGTCCAATCCGCATGTAAGGTGAAAGTAGCTAACGCTCCAACTTATTCCTGAAAATCCCTTGTGGTGATTCCGTATCTGTGACTTACATACTTTCAATAAACACAAGAGTCTGGGATGGAAAAGGACCAGTGTTTCTAGGGTTGAGCAAGGGGGGACAGCGTCATCATCATCCAATCAGTCTCAGTGAGTAGAATGGTTAGTATCAAGTTGTATCATTTTGTATCAAATTGTATTATTATCTCATTGAGTTGTTACATTACACATATGTTAACTGAATGCTTTCACAAGGAAACTTCAATACAATGTGTCAGAGTTTTGTTGTTGGAGTCAAGCAGTGTTAAGAGAGAAAGTTTTGAGGGGAGGATGAGCTGCTCTTCTATTCTGAAGAATCAGAAAGATCTAAACTCTTCTTCAGCATTATTGCGGTCTGCTGATCTCAGTACCTGCCGTTATCTTCCCGTATGGTGTCGGCTCCTTGGCCTTAACCACATGTTTTGAGGGGTAGCGAGGGTGAAGGAAGAGGCAAGAAGAAGTACCCGGGAGCCAAACCAAGGCTCACCGTGTGACCCTGCAGAAAACTAAACACACATTTCCCATAGCATCTTCTTTATGGATGTTTTCCTCTTCGGCGAGTAGTAAGACTTTGTTATTGTTGTTGTTTTTGAAATGGGCTTTTCATGCATTTTTTAAATATTTAAGATATAAACACTAGCTTAGACATGGTCATTTAATTTTCTTTTGTAGTTTCTATAGCTTAGAATCAAGAGTGTGGAAAACTCATGGTAAGTTGTCCTTGACTTGGCTCCTGATAAGATGGATTTTAAGGATGCAGGAATTTTGAGTGCTGGTAAAAATTTAATTGAAAGGGTTGGACAAATGTGGTTCCAGGATGGGTTGTTTGAAAAGTGTACTAATTAAGTCATCCTAATACCTTATAATTGATTATACTTTTCAGGTCCTGAGGGCTTCCAATTATGTTTTATAACCAGAAAGGGACTCATGAGAAATTAAGGAGGGGCTTAGGATCAGAGAGCACCCGGAGCCTTCCCAGGAGTGAGGTAGTGAGAGGTTGTAATAGAAGAAAGAATTTCTGAGTTTAAGATCTTGGAGGTGGAGCAGTTTCAGGTAATGATGAGGTCTGAGGTGTGGCCGTGAATGTGGGTGCTAAAGGAAGGGGTACTTGAAAGTCACTGGAAGTCATTGAAGTGTGAAGCTGGTGAGTTGCAAGGATATCAGAATAAATGGCCCCAGTGGGGTGGAGAAGGGGGTGGTGGACCAAACCCTCAAGGCATGTGGCTGAGGCAAGGATAGTCAGTGATGACAGGCACATGGGGAGGGAAGGGCTACCTGAGTGCTGTTTATTCCAAGAGGCCAGTTGTGGAAGAGAATAATAACCCAGGGGCTAAGAGGTGACAGTGGTTGATTTGCCTTATTTTGGAAAACCATGAAATGAGAAACTCAGAATTCCATTCAGGTTAGTAAGAGGACAGGTATCAGGAGCAAATGATCGTATTGTTCCAGACGTTGTTGACAATAAAATGAAGATTCCCCAGGGAAAGATGCTGAGGTGATGATAAACAAACAAATTAAAACAGCTGCAAACAGAGGGGAGGTGGAAGGAAATTGGTTTCCATCTAGTAAGGCGTCGGAGTCCTGGTGTCTTGCAGTGGGTTGATTCAAAGTTCTAACCACTTCATTCCACAACCCGCGTTCTTCCCATTTTTCCTCTTGCCATATTTACTGTTTAGCTTGTTCTCAGATGAGTTCTACTTACACAGTGTAGAGAAAAATTGTGTTCAAAGTGCCCAAATGCCCCAGGAATTTAGGCAGGCCACACCCAGAAGGGGAAGACTGGTGTCCCTTCTTGGTTATCTGTATCAACAAGGAGACATTTATCCAGAGCCCTCAGATTTCTTATGTCATCACTGACTACCCTTGCATTTCCTGCTCCTAAACTAGTCACTGGTAGGGGCTATGAGGAAACCACCACCAGCGTTGGGGTTTCCCATGAATAGACTACAGGGTGTATGAAAGAAATGGAAGTTGTGTGAACAAAGAGGGATTGTTGAGTAGGCAACGAACGGCATTAAACCACCTCCTCTCCTCACACATATATTATTCAAAACCAATTGCACTGACATATGTTATCAACTGTTTACATAAATATATAATTGTAATCTATTCTAATTCGGTGTGAGCTCCTATTGTTTCACCAAAATTCCTCTTGCTGAAGTCACTAACGATTGCCATGTTGCTAACACTACTGGATCCCTCCCTCTATGAATCTTCCTTGAATATGTTGCATTGATTTGCATGTTAATCTCTGAGAGAGTCTTCTCTTGGCTTCTGACACATTATGGCCTTCTGCTCTTCTTCCTCCTTCTCTGGTTACTCCATGAATTTTTACTTTGCTTGTTCTACTCCAGTGGTTCTCAACTGCGGCTTATTTGGGCCCCAGGGGACACTTAACAAGACCTGGAGAGCTTCGGTTGTCACAACTGAGGGAGTGCTGGTAACATCTAGTGGGTAGAGGCCAGAGATGTTGCTAAATGTCATGCAATGCACAGGGGAGCCCCCCACCACAGAGAACTATGTGACCCCAAATTGTCAGCAGAGCCAAGGTTGAGAAATCCTGTTCTGCGGTGAGCTTTGTCTGGTAGAGCTCTGCAGAGCTCAGTTTGGGGCCTTCTTGTCTTCTCTTTCCACCTTCCCTCCCTAGAGTCTCATCTTTCCCCATAGTTTTAAACACAGTTTATGAGCCTGCAAATCCCAGTCTTATGTGTTCTGACTACATCTTTCCTGAGTTCCAAATCTAGACGTTTACCTGCCTACCTGAAAGTCATGCCGGCGTACCTCACAGGTATCTCAAACTCAGTCTTCCCTGAACGTATCTGGCCCTTCATCTTAAATGCGCTCCTCTTCCTCTCACTTCATTTCAGGAGAACTAACACCATCCACACAGCCGTGCAGAGTGGAGGCCCCTGAGCCATTCCTGAAGTTACCGTCTCTATCACCCATCAGCCCGTGTCTCTAGTCTATCCCTGAGTCCTGTTGGTTCCGTTTCCAAAACACATCTTGACTCAGGCCATTTCCCTCCATCTCACTGTACACCCCCTCCCCCTGTCCCAGCCCTGTCTCCTCTTACCTGGACTCCTGGAATAGCTTTCTCACTGTTCTCCAGGCATCCATCTGGCTTCTAACCCATTCTCTGCCCAGGAGCTCGGTGGACCTGTAAGAAATGTGAATCGGCCCATGTTGTACCCACCACACCTGGAATGAAAACCCTAAAATCCCAAAACAGTCCACATCATCTTTCTCTAGTTCCATTTCTTGACCCCGCTATATTTGTGTAGGGTACTTTGTAACAAAGTACCACAAACCATGTGACTTGTACCACAGAAATTTGTTGTCCTGTAGTTCTAGAGGCTGGAATTCTGAGGTCGAGTTGTGGCAGGGTTGGTTGTATGAGGCTGAGAGGGAGAATCTTCTCTAGGCCCCTCTCCCTGGCTTGTAGATGGATGTCTACTTGTTCCTCCTTTATGCCTGTCATTTCCCCACATTGCCTCTTTTTGTAGGGACACCAGTCATACTGGATTAGAGAGCATCCTTATGACCTCATTTTAAGTTGACCACATCTGTAAAGACTCTGTTTCCAAATGAGGTCACATTTACAGGTTGCACGGAATAGGACTCCAGTATATGGATTTTGAGGGGACACAATTAACCCATCACACCCTTTTTTGCTCATTCAGGACTTTGATATGTGGAAGTTGGGGGAACTGGTTGGGTTCCTCCTCAGCCAAGGGAGTGAGTCTGCAGCTCACGCCAGAGCAGGATTCACTAATTGTCCATCAGAAAATAACAATTGACTCTGTGCCATGAGCAGTGAAGGCATCTTTTTATGAACCCACAAAGGTTATGCCTTTGAATGTCAAGGTTCTTTTAAATAAAGATTCATGAAACTGCACATTTATGTTCGATGAGGCCAAAACATGTATAAACTAAGTGCACGTGAATTTTCTTTGCTTTTTCTTGGCATTATATCAATTCATTTTGTTAATACAAATTACAGTGATCAGAAGAATCTCTCTCTCTCTCTCTCCTCCCACCTCTACCTACCTACCTAAAATTTATGTATATCATCTACGAAAATGAATATATTACTACTAATTTAGGTGACCAAGTGATTTAGTAGAGACGATTTTTGGTATGTAAAGTCTATGGAAGGTGGTTTCTTTCTGGGTGGGGCAGAAGGGGCATGTTGGCTTGTAACCACGTCCAGCTCACAGATAGCAGTGTCTCCATTGGACTGAGAAAGTCAAGGAGAAAGAGTTGTACCAGTCTTTCGATTGCTTCCACTGATCCATTAAACTTAAAATAGATTAATCTCTAGAGACAGTCAACTTCCCGGACCAGCAATTACAGTGAAAGATGGCAAGTCCAAGACATCCATTTAATGGAAACCTACAGCCCGATATAGCTCCCTCCATAATTCTGCTTCTCATCCTGGGCAGGCCAGCATCCCCTTCTCTGCTGCCAAGTGTTCCATGCAACTTGTTCTCGCCTTCAAAAGGAGAGAAGAGTGAATTATGAACTTTGCAAGTGGCTCCTCTGAAAATGAGGCAAACTTGGGATACTTTGAAAGATATTAAATCATCTTAAAAAAAAGAGAGAGAGAGAGAGAGAGAACCCAGGAAAATAAAATAATGTTTAGATGACACATAACAAGTTTGATTGACCCATGGATAGTTAGTTTGAAGGGGCAGCACCACGACTGAGACCAAATAGGTCCAATTTACTTGAAGAAACAAAGCAAAGAAACATATGTTTTTTATTTTTATAGTCTGTGTCATGAGAAATTTATTCTGAAGCAAACTCTATCAGATATGTCAAGAGGAGTTAGGCTCGGATTCATACTTCAGTGCTAGACTTCTGCACAGAGAATGGTGAGTAGAGCAGATTTCCATTCACTCACTCTTAAAAATTCATTGAGAGAGGTGCCTGGGTGACTCAGTTGTTAAGCGTCTGTCTTCAGCTCAGGTCATGGTCCCAGGGCCCTGGGATCGTGCCCCACATTGGACTCTCTGCTCAGCAGGAAGCCTGCTTCTCCCTCTCCCACTCCCCCTGCTTGTGATCCCTCTCCCGCTGTCTCTCTCTCTCTCAAATAAATAAATAAAATCTTAAAAAAAAAAAACAACACAAAAAAAACCCCAAAACAACTCATTGAGAGTTGCTTATAGAGCGAGATAGACAATGTGCTTTTAAGGATTCGGGGAAGGTTGGAACTGAAGTGGTAATTCAGAAATAATCAGATCCTATTCCCATTCCTGAAGGAATTGAGATCTAGAGAGAAGATGTTTATTTCTCGGTCAGGCTGTGCTAAAGTAGTTACGAAAGCGTACTCTTCCTGCCGCTGGAAACATTCCACGAGGTGTCTCATGTAGGTAGTAGCAACGTCTCAGGGAATCTGGCCGCTCTTCAAAGCCTTTCGGAATCCCGTGCATGTTCCCTGGGCTGCTGCTGGGTGCTAAGCCCTCTGTAACTTGTCAGTTTGTTGCTTTGCAGGACAGTGAGCAAGACCCATCCCGTCAGGCTCGCGCTCTCAAGCGTGTGTGTGGATTGAATGCTCTCCTTGCTATAAAAGGGCATGTGGGTTTGGGCTCAAAACATTATTTTTGACTATTTATAGAGACTCTTTGAAGTTTTGAAATATTCTAGAGTTATGTATACGTATGTGAATATTACAATTAACAGCAGTAGGTGATGATAAAGAATTGAACTTTAAATAACAATGAAAAAAAAAGCCTGACAGTCAAATCTAAGATTAAGTACAATGCTTACCTTTCTTCTCGGTGTATGATTCTCTTTCCTCTTCCAAGTCCTTTTTTACGTGTCAAGATCTATATCATTAGCCAATCATGTATATTTACTATTCAACATATATTTTGCTAGAGCGACTAAGCATTATTTACAACGTTCCTCAACCTATTTGACTGCTTCTTACTAGCTTCTGCCCTGTAATTGCTTCCTCACACCTCTTGTTGGTGAATCTGAGTCCGTCTAGATGCAGCAGCTGTAGAGCAGTGAGGGTCTTTAACGGTCATATTGACCATTGAATGACCATTCAGTGACCATGACCATGAATGGCCATGAAGTGTCACATGGAATGAATGCGATTACCCCCATCCCCACTCCCACCCCCGCCGTGCACTGGAAAATTCATCAAGGTGCTTGTGTCTACAGCTTCCATTTCACTTTCATGTCATCTCTTTGAAGACCAGCAAAAAGAGAGATTTCGAAGTTGTGAATCGGGGATATCACCACGGTCAGCAGGATGTGGCAAATAACACGTATGTTTTGCGCGCTTACTCAGTGCCACAGGGAGTGACCCGTCTTCTTGATGTATTTGCTCAGTTGGTCTTCACAACTTTGACCTTGATGTCATCCTTAACCACGTTTCCGATTGAGGGAACTGAGGCAGGGAGCAAGGTCACGGCTAACCTACGGCAGTGTTGGCAGGTGGCTGCAGGAAGTGTGAGTCCAGGGCCTGGGCTCTAAAGCACTAAGTGCACGGATGATGTGCTATGCTTACATGAATTTTTAAAGAAAATTATACTTTAATAAAATTATTACTATTTTCTTAAGTCATTTCAGTTCTATTACACCTCGATGGAATATGTGAGCCGACAAAACAAACAAACAAAACAAAACAAAAATGAAACCAAACAAAAACAAAAACAAATCCCTGTGTAATATTCTGCTCCTGAGCCTCCAGACTGAGTACAGGGTTATTAACACCATAAGTCTGGTGTTGCTCTGGGCCTTCTCCTGCTTAGGACTTTCCAAGAGCCATCTCCTTGTTCCTGGGGGGAACGGATAAGCTCTAGAACAATAAGCTGTAAGGTCACTACTAGTGCTTGAAAATAATAGGGTTTTGGGGATGCTTGGTTGCTTCAGTTGGTTGAGCTTCTGACTCATGATTCTGGCTCAGGTCATGATTTCAGGGTCATGAGATCGAGCCCCTCATCAGGCTTCTTGCTGGGCCTGGAGCCTCTGCCTCTCCCTGCACAAATAAATGAAACAAAATATACTTTTTTTTCCCTCCTCAAATCAAGATTCAATCCTATCGTCATGCAGACGATGGCCTAATGATTTTTCTGTTACTCCCAAGGCAGGTGTATAACTGCTCAGTAGGACATCAGTGTCATCTCCTGTTATGAATGTGAGACTTCACGAGTTATGGAATGGGAACTAAGGGGGGACGGTTTCGCCCGGGGTAGGGAGGTGAGATTATTTCCATTAGATGGGTGGCTTCCGAAGAACATTCCAGCATCAGACTCCTCCCACTGGTGACTTCTTCAGGCGGTACTTCCAGCATGCTCCTGGCAGTGACCGGAGGTCCTTGGCCACACGCGGTGCTCACCTGATCCCCACCAGCGTGGGGCGTAATCCCGGGCACCTGCACAGTAAGTGGGTTTAGGTATTTGTCAGTTGTCTGGCTGTCATGATAAGCTACAAAAAGAGAGACGCAAATCATGATTCTTCTAAAAACAACTACTAAATATTTGTTATTACCAATCAATCAATGAATAGGATTTTCTCACTGCTTCCTTTATCCATGAGAACAAGGAAGGGGTTTAGGCATTTTCATTTGTTCTTTCAAACCCACATATGTGTCTTGAGTAAGGTAAAGGAAGCCTTGCTCGGGTGGGCTAGTGGCACAAGGTCTGCTGGTCTCAGAGGCCCGCACGCTTTCTCAAAGGTGCCTGCTGCATGTCGGGACCTCGTGCAGTGCCTACCGCTTTTGTTCAACTTTTAGAGAATTCTTGCTCTTGGAGAAGCACTGGACTCGGGGCCTGGGAGGGGACATACAACAAGAAATGAGGCACAAGCCTTGCGGCAGAGGATGTGTACACAAAACGGTCAAGACTTTGCCCGGGTCTTGGATGGGAGAAGGCTCATTCTCTGGGTGGCCAGTGGTCAAGTTGGCAACGTGAAAGAAATTCTCGGTTACTGCACAGCTTTTGCTCTACCGGTCCACTTGGGCGGCCACAATGCAGCCCCACACACTGGGTGGCTTAACCAACAGAATTTGTTTTTTTCAGTTGTGGAGGCTGAAAGTTGGCGGGCTTTGTTTCTTCCTGGCTTCTCTCCTTGGCTTGTAGATGGTTGTCTTCTCCCTGTGTCTTCACGCGGCACTTTCTCCGTTGTGTGTCTATGCCCTCCCCTCTTCTTTTGAGGACACCAGTCAGATTCAACTCCTCTGACCTCTTTTTACCTTAATTACCTCGTTAAAGACAAGATCTCCAAATATAGTCACATTCTGAGCTATTGGGAGTTAAGCTTTCAACCTATGAATTTTCAGGGGACACGATTCATCCCATAACCCATGCCAAATACTTTATATCCATCATGACCTCATTTACTCCTTATAAAACCCTCCTAAAGGAAATGACATCACTGTTTTTTTCAGACAAACAAATCAGGGAGGTAAAAGACATAGGTACCCAGATCCAGGGCTTTCTAATGGGGTTTGCCCTTCCCTGACGACTAGATGACTTTGGCTAAGCTGCTTTCAGTCTGGGCCTTATAACAAGAAGTGGATGAGTTGTGGTGAGAGTCAGCCTGCTTCTTGTCTGTAGTGAGACAAAGAAAGTTATAATCTCAATTCTTCGAGAGCTCCATAATGTTTTATATTCCTGGATAAGTATTGGATCACTTTATGCACCTGAAATATTTCACTGGATAAATAGTGAGACCCTTTTAGAAGATTTGTTATCAGTAAACAACCCTCTTGAAATTCAGTAACTTATCAATACAAGGGTCCCCTCCCCCGTCATGCTGATCACCATGAGGTCCCCTCTGCCTTATCCACGTCACCAAATCCTTCCTGGCTGAGTAAAGGCAACTAATTCTTGGAGGAACTGTCTGGCTGACCTCCGATGCAAGAGAAAACCCGAGATTTTGGTGAGTTAGCAGTCTGGCCACCACTGGCCCTCATTTCTAACTTTTTGTCTTTCTCCACTCCTTTTATGTTTTTAATGATTCAGTTACTTTTAACTCCAAGTGTTGACTTATTAAACCACAAAATTCTTAGGATGGACATGTGTCTGGCAAATTGCCTGGGCCATTGTCAGTACTTCGCACATCTGTGGTGCTGGGTCAGCAGCTGGTGTCCTGGGGTAGTCTCTTCACTTCCTGTGCAGAATCCCTGTTTTTTCAGAGCTCAGAGATTTTGTTGTGCTGTTGCTAAGGTTCTGTTATTATTTCTGAAACAATGAGAGCTTTTTAATGCAATTCTCCTTTATCCTAATAAATATTAGACAGAAAAGAATTGATTAAGATTCCTAACAAGGGGGCGCCTGGGTGGCTCAGTGCATTGAAGCCTCTGCCTTCAGCTCAGGTCATGATCTCAGGGTCCTGGGATGGAGCCCTGCATCGGGCTCTCTGCTTGGCAGGGAGCCTGCTTCCTCCTCTCTCTCTCTGCCTGCCTGTCTGCCTACTTGTGATCTCTGTCTGTCAAATAAATAAAAATAAAAATAATATTAAAAAAAAAAAAGATTCCTAACAAGGCACAGTATTTTTTTTTTAAGATTTTATTTATTTATTTGACAGACAGAGATCACAAGTAGGCAGAGAGGCAGTCAGAGAGAGAGGAAGAAGCAGGCTCCCTGCTGAACAGAGAGCCCAGTTCAGGGCTTGATCCCAGGACCCTGGGATCATGAACTGAGCGGAAGGCAGAAGCTTTAACCCATTGAGCCACCCAGGTGCCCCACAAGACACAGTATTAAATGAGTTTTTAAACTTCTGATTCAAATAAGGAACCATGCAACCGATGGTTTCCTGCAAGAAATGGGTAGCTAACTTGTGCATAGGTGGGATTCCTCTCATTTTCTGTCTGCCTTATAAAAAAGGGCTTACTGCATTTATGTGTCAACACCTTTCCTGAAATTAGAACTCTTAGTGAGGACCACTGGGAATTAAAGTTAAATATTCCATATTCACAAGATGATTCCCCCCCTCCCCCGCCATGGCCTGCTGAGGCCCATTGGGCTCATCAGCTGCTTTTTGTGTGCAACAGGGAATGGGGTGTGTGGTAGGCTTTTAGGCAGTCTTCAGACAGGGGCCAGGCCTCCTCTTACGGGAAAACTACAGGCTCCTGCAAAAATGCCAAGTAGCCAGAAGGGGAGGTGCCTTTCTAGAACTCCTTTCAGTTTCCCTTCCCTCCCCCACTTATTTCTCACTATCAACAAGTAAAAAGGCCAGTCTTCCCTTTGCTGTTGGCCTCACGGGTCAATCTGGATAAGAGACAGGGTCTCCAGTGACCTCCAAGCCCTAGGGCTAAGTCCCAGGTCGGAGGTCAGATGGGGTTAGGAATGTCCCCTAGGGGGAAGGATCCAGCTCACCTTTCCTTAGATGGCTCTAGGTTGGCTTTTGTTTGCCTCGAGGCCTTAGGAACCTTTGTGTTTAGCTGAGCTTTTCACTGGTGTCTTACCCTGTGATCTGAGTGTCGGGCTCCATACTCAGAATCTGGTTTGTTCCATTCAGTTTCCATTCGTGCAGCCTGGCTTGGCCTCGCAGTCCGGGCGTCGCACTGGCGAGCGCTGGTCGCCAGCGAGTCGGACTCACAGGGTACTTATGGCGTGCCAGGCTCTGTTCTGAGAGGTTTACGGTATCAACCTAGGAATTGAAACCTCCAGCTTTCCACTGTTCAGGGGCTTCAGTCTTACCGCAATCAGTATTTTCAGTTCAAGCAGCTCGGGCGGAGGGCGCGCGGGGCCCAGCGGAGCTGCGGGCCAGAGGACGTCAGAGCCACCTTCCCGGTGTTCAGGCTAAGGGAGCCGGGTGAGACGAGCGTGCAGGTGACTCTCTCCCGGGGCGGATCTGAGAGAAGTCGAGAGAAGCACGCGTCAAGTGCCGCGGGCGGGCGTCGAAGCAGGGGGTCTACACTGGGATCTACAATGTATCCTACGAGGTTACATTGTATCCTGTAAGGAGGCAACTTTGGGGCAGAGCTTCCATCGGCAAAGGCTGCAAAAGGCAGAGAGGGAAGGGGGGAGCCTGACTTCAGAGGCTGGAAGGGCAGAAGTGATGGGCAGACCCTGGGCCAGAGCTCAGGGGCTGTGCGGAAGGACCGTGAGCAAGGCCGGCTCTGTGGGAGAAGGCTGGGCGGGGGCGGGCGGGGGGCCAGCTCGGGTTGGAAGCTGGATGCAGCCGTGGGTTGGTGACGGGAGGCCACAGAGGGCGTGTCAGAGGGGCCGCGATAGTTGTAGTGAAGGTGACGGAGGGTCAGGCGGGGGAGGAATAAAAGCCAGAGCCAAGAGGAAGAGTATAGGGGCCCCGTGATCGTCCAGCGCAGGGGCGCCGAACTCCGAATTCGGCGGGTGCGATGAAAAATAGCAGGAGAGTTTAAAGGAGCTTCTGGGGGTGGGATCTGTCTGTATGAGGTGAAGGGGGGCAGGGTCAGATATTATTCTAGAATTTGCAAGGGCAGCATAACAGGGTTCTCTTTATAGGAGTTGTGAATCTCGGCTGTGTGTGTGTGTGTGTGTGTGCGCGCGCGCGCGCATCTGCTTGCGGGAAGGTCATTGTAGCTCGTCTAGGATGTGCTGAGTGTGAGGTCCTGCTAAGATGTTCAGGTAGTAGAGACGCCAAGAAGCTTAAGTTAGGTCTCTGCCAAGGAAAATTTTACTGAGAAATGGACGCGCGGAGGAAGTAGAGTCACACAACTGCATCGCATTCTTCATATCAGCTTTATCAGGGGAATAAATTCCTGAAGAGGTGCGGGAGCATCATCTGGCCTTAATTATTTTCTATAATATGTGGAGATTGAGCTGTTTTGTGTCCTTTACTTTTGAAGAATCAATATGGAAAGTATTAGACACATATTCATTGTAACACTATTAGTAGCTACGGAAAACACAATGTGCATAGAGACAACAACAACAATGACAAATATCACAAAAAAACCAAACCAAAAACTGCCCATAGGAAAACACTATTAACTCTTTACTGTATTTCTTGTGTGGGTTGTTTTTTTTATTTGTTTGTTTTTGTTTGCCAATGTGGAGGTTTCTCCCCACGTATTTCTAATCATATTGTAAATGCAATACAATTTGTTTTAAAGATTTATTTATGTTGACAGAGAGAGCAGGCACGTGAGCAGGGGAGGAGGGGCAGAGGGAGAGAATCCTAAACAGATTCCTCGCTGAGCACGGAGCCTGACACCGGGCTTGACGCCATGGCCCTGAGATCATGACCTGAGCCCAGACCAAAAAACTGGACACCCAACCTACTGAACCACCCAGGCACCCCACAATTTTTTAAAAATTATATCTAATTCTGACCTTGTTTGCAATCAGCTGTTCTGGTCACCTCTTGTACAATCCTCTTCCACTGAATATTTTTAGGGAATTCAGAAAAAAAATTATGATAAGAAAGGAAATAAAATTGATAGAATTTTACCTATTCTTTAAGCAGTCATCATCAGAAATTTCATTTGCTGTTTGCTAGTTTTTTAGTTGTTTGTACATCTCTGAAAGTAAACAGATGCTACCAGTACCTACACTTATTTGTTTACAAGAGGGTATTTGTCTTCAATTTGTCAGTAAATTTGTAGGACTTAGGAAAACGGAGTCCGGGGCCAGAGAGCGATGATGGGACAGTGGTGTAATTCCGCATTCATTTTTGGTACACGTTGGAAAATTTGCAATTTCCACCAAGTTTCTATAGAAATCTAGATTGTAGGGGAAATATTTTGTGGTTTCCTTCACAAAGGTAGGTATAATGAAGAAACAATCTTCTTTTTTTTTTTAAAAGATTTATTTATTTATTTATTTATTTATTTATTTATTTATTTGACAGACAGAGATCACAAGCAGGCAGAGAGGCAGGCAGAGAGAGAGGAGGAAGCAGGCTCCCCGCTGAGCAGAGAGCTCGATGCGGGGCTCAATCCCAGGACCTTGAGATCATGACCTGAGCCGAAGGCAGAGGCTTAACCCACTGAGCCATCCAGACACCCCAAGAAGCAACCTTCCTGATTCAAATACTCATAAATATTTTGAAGTTATGAGGGAAAACAAATTCCTTTCTTGTGCCTTTTTTCCCCTCAACTAAAGGAAAACATATTCAGTTCTCCTTTGTTTGTTTATGCTCTGGGGTGGTAACCCCAAACTGCGACGGTCGGCAGGGGGTGGGGAGGGAGGATCTGTCCACCACACCTGCCAAGGCCAGGCACCTTTAGGTCAGGTGGAGCTAATCCCAGGAGAAGGTTAATACTTCATGTTCACTCACCTCTTCAGGCTTTTGTTTGCCTTGAAAAGCATCCTGAGGTCCTGGATCCTTTCTGAGGCTTTCCAATAAGCCCCCTCAAAAACAGTGTTGTTTTTTGTTTGTTTGTTTTTTTCCCCCTGCAATGCTAAGAAATGGCATTTTGCCCAAAAGAACTGGAACTGCAAATCTCAAAAGAGCTGAATTCATTTGAAAATTTCAAGGGTCAATTCAGAAATGCTGTATATTTTGTATACCTCATCCCGAGCTTTGAGAAGCATACAGTTTGAAAGTTAGACTTGTTTAATTTCAAATGCAAATTCTAGTTTTGTAGCAGGGTTTTCTCTGGTCATTTATTGAGACATTCCATTACAGGAAAGCTAAGGACAGTGGGGGAGTCCCCTATGAATGCCATACACCAAATATGCATTTATAACCACAGGATTTTATACATTTTATAAAAATTAAGCTGTTGAGTTATTATAAGTGGTAAGACCATCCTAACAGCTTTTTGTAGTAAATTGGTCTTTGTGGAATCTCTGAATTCTAGGACCCTTTTGTACCACTCAGTAGTACTGATATTTAAGCAATATTCCTCCTCCCCATTTAGGATTAGAGTTGTGTGTGGTTTTTTGTTTGTTTGTTTGTTTTTTAACAGGATGCAGGGGTGCCTGGGTGGATCAGTCGGTTAAGCACCTGCCTTTGGCTCAGGTCATGATCCCTGGATCCTGGGATCAAGCCCTGCACCTGGCTCCCTGCTCATCGGGGGGTTTTCTTCCTCTCCCTCTGCTGTCCCCCACCCCTCCCAGTTCTGCTCTCTCCCTCACACTCTCTTTCAAATAAATAAATTAAATATGTATACTTTAAAAAAAGCAGGATGTAAAATATTACGATGTCTCATTATAGAGTTGAGGTTTACTTTAAAAATGTGCTTATTGATTTTAGAATCCAATCAAGACAATAAGTGACCAATGGTCTGTCTGGAATGGTAGAGATCATAAGGCTGAAGGGGGGCTTGTTTGTGGAGAAGCGTGTGGGGGCAGAGGGCCGCACAGTTGCCCGTCCTGGATGAGAAAGAAGATACTGCCCAAGGGTGACCTTTTGTCAAGCCTCCTTTTGAACTGCTCTTCAAAACATAAAAAAAAAGATTTTAAAAGTGTCTACCTAACCAAGTTTTATTTCGATGCTAATTTTGAGTGGGCAAACCAGGACATTTTGATGTGTAATCCTCTTCATATGCATAATATGCATAATAGGTTCAGGCTGGCTCTAGGCTTTGAAAAACGAGCGTCTTTCATGTGCCTGGTTTGTCCACATTAACCAGGAAGACGCTTCCAACCTCTGTTTCATTAAAACCCCACCAACCAAGAACAAAAGCAAGACACTTAGTTCCTATGAAAATGGAAACACATAGATCATTTTAAGTCAAATCCCAAAGATTTGACAGAGATCTTTCCCACAGAAAGAAACCCAGGGCCAAGATCGCACATTCTTTGACAAGAAACAACAAAGAAAGACAACTTCTGATGTTCAGTGAAATTCAGAAATTATTCAGATATTCTGAAATTACTGAAAGTGGTGGGAAGAACTACTTTTTACTGAACAACTTGCCTGCCAGGCTCCTTCTGGGCAGCCTCTAACTCAGTTTTCATAACAATTGGAGGAGGTAGGATTTATCACTAGCGCTGGAGCTGGAGGGTACAGAACTTGGTCCTGCTGGTTAGGGATGCTGCCCTGACATGAACCCCACAGGAGTTCCTCGCCATGCTGTGGCTGCTTCGTTTTTACTTCTTTTTTCCCTTTCTTCATGCTTTGGAATTTGGTGCTATGAATAATTTAATGACCATCGTGCACACACAGAAAGGCTATCTTACCCAAATAAAAAAGAACTTAATCAGAAGTGGTAGAGTTGGGGCGCCTGGGTGGCTCAGTGGGTTAAGCCTCTGCCTTCGGCTCAGGTCATGATCTCAAGGTCCTGGGATTGAGCCCCGCATCGGGCTCTCTGCTCAGCGGGGAGCCTGCTTCCTCCTCTCTCTCTGCCTGCCTCTCTGCCTACTTGGGATCTCTCTCTCTGTCCAATAAATAAATAAAATCTTTTTTTAAAAAAGGCACAAAAAAAGAAGAAGTGGTAGAGTTTCTTACATACTAGATTTTATATTTAATCAATCACGTATTTTATATTTAATCAATCACGTATTACCTGCTCTGTAATGGCTGAGCTTTTCAGCTGCAGAGAGACACTGAAGGAACAGTCTGCTAGTCTCTTTACAAATCTGATCTTATCCTCTTTCTGGATTCAGAAGGTCCTGCGGTCTTAATGAGATTCATCTGTTGTCACTTTCGGCTTAAATAGCTAATGACGCTCAACATGTTTTATGGATTCTTCTCTCCTCCTGGAGAATGTGGAGATGGGACAAAGGGGGTGTCACGGGGGTTCAGGACCGCAGCGACTGCACATGGAGTTTTAAGCAATGACACATCTGTCCCACCTGGTGAGAACAGCCAGTGGGTTCAAAACTGCTGAAAACCTTCGGTGCTTTTGAAATCAAGAAACAGGTTTACAAAACAATATCCTTGAAATGGCTCAGAAGCACATCACAGTCTTTATTTGGGGAGTGATTTAGAGTAATTAAATGTAGTAGTCGTTAGGACTGAAAATGGAAAAGTACCAGAATAAATTGAATGCATATTCTCATTTGGAAAAGAAAACAGACACTTTTGGAGAGAAGGACCCACTCCCTTGAAGAAGAGACAATTAACTCCGTTTCGGCTTTTCTCCCAAAAAGATACTTCATGGTGTAGTATTCTGTGTTGCAATTTGACATCAAGCACTTTGTCAATTGCTTGATATAAATGACAGATGTTTAAACTTAATGGTGCTGCAGAACAAACTTTGTGAAGGCTACAAACCAGATGTTCACAATATTGTCATTTTGAGAGAGAGAGTGAGAGGAACAGAGAGAGAGAGAGATGTCTTTTCACATTGCCATGGGTGAAAAGCAAACCTGTCAGAGCAGCTAACAGAAGACACGCAGCTAGTGCACGGAAGGTTTTAAATTGCATTTGGTCCTAAAAATGAAAGATAACCCGCTTCATGTTAGGGTTTTCTGGAGGCTCAAAAGATCAAGTCCACAGTACTTCTGACTTCCACGTTATTTTGAGTGAGTGAAATGTGAGTGCTCCTGCGGTCAGAGCACAGGGGCAGTAGAAAGCTTGGCATTTAGAGCTGTGAGGCCTCGAGGTGATAGAGAGCAAAAGAACTTCTGACTTTTTCATCTTTGGCCACACCTGCTTCTCCCGAAGTCCCCTAGGGAAGAACAAACGGGCGTCGCCCTGCGGTCCTGCAGTCTGTTTCCCTGAGCAGCAGGCGGTAGGTGGGGGGATGTACAGTCACAGCTGCTACTTAAAAAAGAAAAAAAAAAAGAAATCAAAGTTCTGACATTTATATACATATAACAAGTACATAAATACCAGGTACCTTCGCTTACTTACTTGGTTCTAGCTGTATATTATGTGGTCCCCGCCCCAAACATTTTTTTTTTTCTTCTTCAAAGCAACTTTTGAAGTTCATTTTAACCAGACTTCTCTAATAAAAATAAGTAAATAAATAAATAAAAATAAAATAATAATAAAAGGTCAGGTAGGTAACTCTTAGCTTGGGCCCTTGTTCTACTGGAACCTTCCGGCGTTCTGAGTTCCCTGACTCAGAAAAAAAGACCCCTTTCAGGGTCATGGTCATTCCCTGCCTTCTGTCCACTCATACTGTGTAGAAACCCCGGGATCAGAAGCCCTTTGAAAACCACCGTTTTTGTTTTTTTTTTTTAAACCACTGTTTTTAATGCAGATGACCATATTCATAAGGTGAGATGCAGAACTGGTTCAACCATTGCAAATAATTCTTTTTTAAGAATCTGTTAGAGTAGGTGAGGTTATGCTTTGATATTAACCAACCCCCAGAATGTCAGAGGCTTAAAACAACAAAGGTGTGTGCCTGTGCGTCCTGGGCAGAACCTGGCCAGATGAAGTAGCCAGCGGCTGCCCGGCCAGAAAGACAGGCACAGCCCGGGAGAGGGGGGCAGTCCTGCACCAACAGATAAATGCCCAGTTCCTGGGGACCCATCACTTCCACTGACAGCACATTGGCCAGAGCTAGTCCCGTGGTCTCACCCGGGACCGGAAGGGGGAGAACAGAAGAAAAACTCTATGAACAGCAAGTAATTGCATTCACAGGAGGATCCTATAGATGACAAAACCAGTCAGTGCCCACCCTCCCTGTCCTTTCGGACTTTGAGTTAACACATGCTGCCCTTCTCCATGGTTGTTCTCAGAAATGTAAATATCTGGTAAGCACAATCATTAGACCTCCTCATTTTTCTTTAATGAACACTCCCTGCCCCATTCCCCACCCCCACAAAAAAGGGCTTAGGAGTCTCTTAGGCATGTTTAAATTCATATGTTTTAAGAAATCTCAGTGGCTATAGGTTGACAGGACTGCTTTCCAAATTCTGCAGCATTTAGATAAAACCTAGTGGCAGAAACCTCAAAAGATTTTGCAAATCTAGGGTGCCTGGGTGGCTCAGTGGGTTAAGCCGCTGCCTTCGGCTCACGTCATGATCTCAGGGTCCTGGGATCGAGGCCCGCATCGGGCTCTCTGCTCAGCAGGGAGCCTGCTTCCCCCTCTCTCTCTGCCTGCCTCTCTGCCTACTTGTGATCTCTCTCTGTCAAATAAAAAAAAAAAAAGATTTTGCAAATCTAGCTAACTTCTGTCAGCTTTTTCCTGTAGAAAGTTCATCATCTTGTTGCATTATTTCATTTCTTAAAAATGCTGTGAAATCCATAAAAAAGCATCCAGGGAAAGATAACGTGAGATCTGTCATTACATGAAAATTGACTCAGCTCTTCTGCATAAACTCTATCGGGTTAAAATGCAAATGATATTTTCACTTGTGAGAACTTTAGAAAGATTCCTTTTGTGCAAGCATTGCCAAAAAAAATCAGCATGAATGGGGAGTTTTCTCTGGGCTCTGCGTATTGTACTCGGTGTGGTGGAGAACAGCAGGACAGCCCCGCGCCGTCCTGCCTTGTCTCTTTTTGTTTGGCTCACTACGTTCTAGTAAGGACACATAATAATTGTAGCATAACAGAAGCTTTATGTTCCGACACAATGATTAAAGTATATCAATAATGTAGGCTCCAAGGAAGAGAACAGACTTAGAGCTATTTCCTTTTCAGTCTGAAGGAAGCCAGAATGAACTATCAATGAAGGTTATGGTCCATCAGCCTAGAAATCAATAGAAAAACAAGGCTCCACACAGCACAATTCATTCAAATTGCAGGGGTCTTTATGAAATCTTTAGAAGCAGGGATAGATCTTCCCAAATACCCTTTGATTTTAGAACATTCTGCAGGTACCGGCCAGCAAAGAACCAGCTATCAGAACAGCCACTAAGTTAGGTATTTGGAGTTTATTTTATTAGTGCTAAGCAAACCACAAAACAGATAAAACAGTTTTATGGCCTACATCTGGTTGAATCATAAAACATATGGCCATACAGTGAAGAATGTGCCCTTGTAAGTTACTGTCGGTGCCCAGCTCGAGATAGTGATGCAGGTAACAGCAAAGAGTACGCGCGGTCAGGCTCCTTCCTCAGACATGGTAGGATGGATATTAATGGTCGCCAGACGTCTGGAATGGGGTGCGCTAATTACCAGGGTTTTTATTATTGTTGTCGATCCTTTCACTAGGGTTATTTTGCTTTATTTATAATAGAGCTGGCTCTTGTAGATTCAGGAAGGGGCCAACACATGCGCTTGCACACTCGATTCTGTATTTTGTGCCTGTGTCATGATTCTCTGCAGCTGGTCTCCGGCTGAAGCCTCCTGTTGGCTTTAGAAGAATATTCTGAGGCAAGAGAAAAATTTAATCCAATTTCTTCATACTTGGAAGAGAATTACCGGGTTGATGAGTCATATATGAGAAACTCAAGTTGTTCCAGTGAGGAAGCTGTGAGACTAAAGATATTTGAGAGAGAAACAGTGCAGTGGAAAAATCACATCCTCACATCTGGTAAATTATGCCTTATGTCGCTAGCCCCTGAGCACAAGTCATAGCTACCCACTGGCCATATATCTATTCAAAAAATAGGGAGCTCTAAACAAAATTTATTTTCATTCCAACTCTATAATACAAAGAAAAAGATATTTGTGTATCACAGGTTTGTACTGTATCCTGGAACCTTATTCCAATATATCCTTAGCCTGAGGTAAGCAGAGGCGGCAGAAGTGTTTAGCAAGTACCCCTGGGTAACCTCCACATGCGGTTCATTTCTCTGTTCACCTACTAATGGGCATCTTGCTTGCTTCCAAGTTGTGGCAGTTGTGAGTAAAGCTGCTATAAACATCCACGTGCAGCTTTTGTGTGGACATACGTTTTCAACTCCTTTGGGTAAATACTAAAGAGAGCTCTTTCTGGTGTTTTGTAAGAAACCAAACTATCTTCCAAAGCGGCTGCACTGTTTTGCATTCCCAGCAGAGGTGAATGAGAGTCCCCCTTGCCCCATATCCTCGCCAGCACCTGGTGTTGTCCTTTTTGTGTCTTTCTAGTGTGTGTGCAGTGGTAGCTCCTTGTTTCAGTTTGCATGTCCCTATGACACATGATGCGAACTATCTTTTCATTGGCTCATTCGCCATATGTGTATCTTTTTTGGTGAGATATCTGTTAAGGTCTTTGGCCCATTTTTTTCACCAGGATTTTGTTTGTTTCCTTATGGTTGAGATTTAAAAGTTTTTTTTTTTGCTGTTGTTGTAGTTTAGGTATATTTTGGGCAATAGTCCTTTATGAGATGTGTCTTTGTCAAATATTTTCTCAGTTTGTGGCTTATCTTCTCATTCTCTTGACATTGAATCTCACAGAGCCAAAGTTTTTAACTTTAATGAAGCATATCAATTATTTCTTTCATATATCATAACTTTGGTTTTGTGTCTAAAAAGTCCTCGCCATGCCCAAGGTCATCTTGGTTCTTTGCTATGCCCTTATCTCCTACAGTGGTGAGGTGAAGCCGCAGTCTTCTGGCTGATATGAAACGCAGCAGAAATCCGGTCAGGCCTTCTTTGAAGTACTGTGTTCAACTGTGGTGGGGAAGACCACCAGGCAGGCCCTGTGCTAGGTAGTTTTGGGTGCTTGGGGTACATCACTGGGTAGAACAGACACCTGTGGCCTTGTAGGGTTACATCCCAGCGAGAGGGGGGTGGGACAGAAACTAAAATATGTAAATTCCATAGCACAGCACAGAGTCTTACAGAGCGAAATAAAGAAAGGAGGCAGGGTGAGGGACATTGGGAACCAGGAGAGGGACTGTTGCAATTTAAAGCTGAGTGCTCAGGGAAAGTCCTGGAGAAGATGCCGTCTGAGTGATGATTTTAAGGAGCTCTCATGAAGGGGGGGTCATCTTAGCAGAGGTGACCAGAGGATGTGGAAATGTGTTGTGCAAATAGCTCAGGGAGAATTATTCTAGCAGAAGACAGAGCTGGTGCTGAATCTTTGACATGAGTGTATGCCTGGCCTATTGGAGGAATAATAGCAAGGGAGCTGGTGTGGGGTGAGAAGTGTGTGTGTGTGTGTGTGTGTGTGTGTGTGTGTGTTAGAGAGAGAACAGTCGGGGATGAGGCAAAGACGTAGCTGGCGACAGTGGCTATGGATCATGTTGGCCCTGATAGACATTCTAAGGACTTAGATATTTATTCTTAGTGATATGTAAGCCATGGGACAAGTTTGAGAGAGGAGGGACCTAAACCAATGTATGTTTTGAGAGGATCCTTCTGGCTGTTGAGAAATATTTGATTCTGGCTGTATTTTAAAGGCAAAACCAACAAGATTCTCTGATCAACGGGACTCACGAGACATGGGGAGGAGTCAAGGAGGGCCCCCAAGGTAGGGTTATTTGTCGTCTTTTGATTTTGCCCGAGCCGCTGGAAGACCAGAGTTGCCTATCAACTGAAATGGGAAAGCTTACTCCGGAGCAGATTTTGGTGATGGTGGTGGTGGGGTGGTGGGGAAGCGGAGTCCAATTTAGGCCATGAGCAAACGGAGATGGAGTAGACCAGTTGTTCAGTCACCCTTCCTTCACCCTTCCTCTTGCCTTAGAGGGAGGAGATGGCTTTGGTTAATTTTAGATTTGCTGGCGCAGGTCTGTGGAAGGACAATTCTGGGTGCCATTGTTTGAGGAGAACACTGGCAAAGGAAAATGTGTCCAGAGTGAGGTAACCAGGATGGCAAGTGACGTGGAGATCTTGCCGTAGGAAGAATGATTCAAAGACCTGGGACACTACGGAAGATTAAGAAAAATATCTCTCGATGTTTGAAGGTGGGTAAAAGCTACGCTCTGCATTTAGAAGAGGGAAAAACTCCTGAGGGCTAAAATGGATAGAAGTTGCAAGGAAGCAGAATAAGTCTTAAAAGAAGCCAGCACTTCTCACTGATTAGAATATTTGGAAAAGGAATAGGCTTGGCCCGTGAGCAGATAAGCTCCCTCGCTGGACGAAATCCAGGAGATGTTAGATAAGCACTGCCCAGGATTTGTAGTGAATCATTAGATTTTAGAATTGAAAAGGAACTTCACAAACCCAACATGGAACTTCTACTGACAGGGAAGCTGGGAGAGTGAAACCCTGTGGTCTTGTCCAATTCCCAGATTCTGCTAACTATAAAAGCTCTCAAATCCACCCACTGGCTTGGTTTCCATTTGTGCCATAAAACACACGACGTGCTCGCCATATGCCAAACATTGATTAGTTCTTCTTGGCTTGGCCTATGCTTGCATTCTGGGCTTCTGAAAAGTTGGATTGTTAGCCTGCAAAGAGTCAATTATATTTGTTCTCAGACCTGTTTATGCAAGTTTTACTTCCTATTGTAATTACATGACTTAATTAACTGTAAGGTAAACCAATGACGTCTACATGGGAGAAGGGGGTTGTTATTTCTGTGAAATCGGAAAGATTGTTTTGGAAAATTGCCATGAGGAAGAGTGAAAAACTGCTGTTGAATTCGATGTGGGGAAGAAAACTAGGAAGACACTGAGAGGAAAACGTAAAAATCTAGAAGGATTCTGGACTCAAATTGTAGTTCTTCATTTGTTTTTAAAACAAATGACATTGGAAATTATATGTATGTGATGTTGTTCTGGGCTCTTAGGTGTCCCCCCCCCCAAACCCCATTTAGAGATTACTGTTTAAAAAGTGATTAAGATAAAATGAGCCAGTGAAGGTCGGTCCCACGCTGACTGGTGTGCACCTAAGACAATGGAAGAGCCATCAGGGATGCCTGAACACGGAGGGTCCATGTGAAGACACAGAAAGAGGGCAGCCACTTACAAGCCACAAAGAGAGGACCCAGAAGAAAGCACACCTGCTGACCTCTTCATCTTGGACTTCCAGCCTCCGGAACAGTGAGGACATCACTTTCTGTCTCAGCTACCCAGCCCGTGGTGTTTTGTTAAGGGCAGCCTCAGCAGACGAATATGGTTGTGTTATAGGGCAATCCAGGCGATGCGACCAGACGGAAGGCCCAAACCCACCAGTCTGGTGAGAGGATGTTTTCATTGTTCCACTGCATGTCTAAGGTGTATGTATCTATTATTAGATATGATTAGCTGCTTAACCTACCACTTTGATTAATTAATTTAATAATTAATAATTAATTAATATCTTGATTAATACAGGAGGCACAGGTTCTTTCCTCCGGACTGGAGAGTGTCTACAGTGTTTGCAGTCACTCTTTGATTTGTTCACAAACAGTGTGTCAAGGGCCGTGTGGTGCCCTGAAGCCACCGCATGGGGACCCGGCGGGAGAAGTCACGAAGGAGAGAGCAAGCAGGTATCCTTCTGGAGTTGGGAAGCTGATGGTATGTGATACGAGTTAGACACAGGAACTATGCTCCTTCGGAGCTCTGGGATGAGGTGAGTCCTAATTCAGGAACGCAGCGTCCTGCAGGAGCTCTCAGGAAGGAGGGACTGTTTCAGTGGAGGTGACCAGAGCACGTTTGAATTCACCTATCTGCGGCTGAAGGTAGGATCTGAACTAGTAGAAAGAGGCAGGAGGGTTCCTCGAAGTAGAAAAGCCGGTGTGAAGAAAGGCACCGAGCTCTGAGCGGTCACAGGACACGTGTGAGGGCAGTCACGTGGCCTGACGGAGGCGCGGCGGCCGGCCAGGGGCTGCCGGAGGGTGGGCCTGGCCTTCCTGCTGCGGCTCTGCCCATCCCTTCCAGGGCGGGTTCTGCTTCTCGCTGCCTTCTCCCTCCGGCTCCGGTGCCAGGAAGCTCGTTGTGACCGACTTCACGTGGGATGTGCTTTGCCACCTCCCCGCCTAGCACGGCTTGCATCCCCCTCTGTGAAAACTCGGCTGGGGCATCTGCTCCTCAGAGAAATGACGTAGTTTCCTGTGGCTCCCATAACACTTGACCACAAGCTAACCCAGTTTATCGTCTTACGGTCCTGTGGGTTACAAGTCTGACATGGTCTCCGTGGGGTCAGATCAAGGTTTTTGTTTTGGTTTTGTTTTTAATTCCAGTAGGCTTTATGCCCACCGTGAGGCCTGAACTCACAACTCTGAGATCAAGAGTCACATTTTCCACTGACTGAGCCAGGCAGGCACCTTTGCTTTCCCTTCTGGAGGCTCTAGGGCAGAGCCTGTTTCTTGCACTTTCCTGCTTCTAGGGGTCCCTACAGTCCTTGGCCTGCAGACCCGTCCTCTCCCTTCACCAGCAGCGACAGGCTGGGTCCTTTTCAGGACATGTCACACTGACCTCTCCTTCTGACTCCTCCTTTTCACTTGTAAGGACCCCTGTGTCACTTGTAAGGACCCCTGTGATCTCCTTGGGCCATGCATACACTCCTGGTTAAGCCTCCTTAGAGTCAGCAGGAGCAAATTAATTCAACCTACAGCCTTACCCTGACCCTTTGCCATGTAACCTGATATATTCACGGAGCTGGGGAGTCACGTCGTGGACATTTTAGGACATTATTTGGTACACCTGGGTGGCCAATCAGTTAAATGGCTGCTTTCGGCTCAGGTCAGGATCCAGGAACCTAGCATCGAGCCCTATGCCAGGCTCTCTGCTCAGTAGAGAACCTTCTCCCTCTCCCTCTGCCTGCTGCTCTACTTGAGCTCTCTCTCTCTCTCTCTCTCTGTCAAATAAAGAAATAAAATCTTAAAAAGGGCATTATTCTGTCTCTCACAGAAGAGTACCTCACCTTTCCCATCAATGTCCCATCGTGCTCATAATACCTTACATGCTGTGCATCTCAAACTTTATACTCAGTATTAACGGAACAAATATTTTTTGGGATTTTAAATACTGCTTAATGGTCAGTTTATTTGTCATAGCTTCCATTATACACATAGCTGGTCGAGGGGAGACGCTGTCTCTTTTATCTTATAATCATTTTTGTGTCCCCAGTATGTGGCACATAGTGCGTGCACTATTTGGGGGGGGGGGGTGAGGCGGGGATGGAGGCATTACGTGCCTTCCAAAATGATACGGCGTGCGTTCAGTGAGGAAAATCTTCAATGACTCAGTTGCAGAATTTTGAGGAAGGGGATAGCTGAATTCTTGGGATTTCCAAGGGGATTCTTCGTGAGCTCCAGGTCCCGGGATCCCGACTCCCCCGAGGATGAACGGGGGCCCAGGGACGAGCAGACCCATGAACCGTCTTCCGCGGCTCACCTGTTGGCCTTTTCTTACTTCTCTCAGCAAGGGAAGAATAAGAAAGCAGGTAAGGACATAGCCTGGCGATATGCAGAGGCCGAATTCAGCCTGGATTCCTGGGTGAGCCGGGTAAGCCCGGGGGCAGGACTGCACTCAACAATCCCGAGTCAACAAGCAGGCGCCAGAAGACCAGCTGCCTGCGGTGGGAAATGATAAGGAGGCAACGATTGTGTCATCCACGATGACGCTGGCTCTGGGCTCCTTCCCTCCGCCTGCCCTCACCCTGACCAGCTCCCAGACCGCTCCCGTGAGCACGGCTCCCTCGGTTAGAAGGCCATCAATTTAGGAGGCGAAAATAACCCCGTGAAGGTGCAAAAGGCGCCGAGTCATTCTGTGAGCTGAGTTTTAAAGTACCCTCAGTCTCTGGTCTCTCACCGGCTCTACGTGGGTGGGGCTCCGCACCTCCCCATTCCCAGCCCGTCCGTCCCCGGAGCAGAACCCGCCCCCTCCTCCCCTTCCAGGATTCATCTGCTGACCCTAACCCTAAATATTTGAGAGTTGGGCCCTCCCAAAATTTCGAAAACGATCCCTGATCTAAGTGTTTAAAAATGATACATTAGTTTGTTCTCTGCCTGCTCCTGCTTTTCTCTATCCCGGGGACTCCTGCGAAGCTGCCTCCTCCCCTTCTCGGTGCGCGTGGGTTCACGTTAGCTCTACGTCTGCTAAAAGCGATCATTTTCTGAGCTCCTACTCTGTGCCCAGGTATGGCAGCCTTACTGCTCCCGCTTCAAAATTCCTACACATAAATGCCGTTCTGCCCATTTTATAGCCAGAGACACTTCCCCAAGGGTGGATGACTAGTTGGCAAGCAACGGAACACGACGTCACGTTAGTGTGAGTCAAAAGCCGGTCGGAATAGGCGGCAGGGAGGGGCGTGCCAAGGCAGAGGACAGGGTCCAGGCGTGTAAATGGCAGGTGGACAAACCGCTGTTATTGACTGCTTTGACACGAGAGTTTGTGAGGTCCCCCTGGAGGGCGTGTTGGAGGCATCCTTGGAAAGTTTGCAAGGATAGCTCAGGTGATTTCTCGGATGGCTGCGGTTGGATTGGTCAGAATTTCTTCTCCTCTTTCTCCATTTTGGATCATGGGGAAAAATTACAATATTTAGAACCAGCCAGCCGGACTCCGTGTAGGGGATGCCCCAGTGGTACGCAGTGTGCCAAGCACGCCAGTCAGGGGCTGGCCCATGGTACCCTTCCTTCCAGCAGACCCCAGGACTGTGTTGACCTTGCATGAAGCCTATGCTGAGTTTCTTTGCACATTGTTTGATCTGGGGCTGGTGGGTCCCCTCGTCCTCGACAAACACTTGCCGGGGCTTTGCCCTCCACTTTCCCCCCCACGTCTCCCTTGTTGGAGAACTTGAGGTCATAGTTTCTCCCGGGAGGGGCCCTTCCAACGGTACGTGGGCTGCTCCTGCGGTCCTGGGGCCCTCTGCCAACGAAAAGTGAGTGACTATGAATTTCTCTGGCTGCAAACACCTTTCAGCACCGGCTTCTTGACCTTCAAAGACTGCTTCGGCTTTGATTTTGCAGGGGAGGGGTGTGGCATCGGGGGTTTCCTTCTTTGCTTTCAACACCATCTTCATAAAAAGGATGTCTCAGTCCGAGATGTTTTATATCTCTTAGGATCAGTTGCCCCAAACACAATCGACAGAAATGAAATAAATAAAAGGTTGACATCACTTTTTATGATGTCCCAAAGCAGAAGAAATTCAAGGAAAAAATTAAGACCTTCACAATGTGGCAACTGGGAACCAGCAAGAAAGAGGGTTGTTTATGACCAGAGCCGCTCAACAGAATATGTCCTCACAGTTACCCCTCCTGTAGGAGACCCACGGGTCACTAATTACGAAAGAGTTAGGGATGCAAACTACATTGATCGGCATCCAATTCCTGGGAAGATGACAAAAATGGCTTATCAATAAACTTCTCCCGCACCACGGAAACAAATGAAATGCAGATTTGACAAATTAGCCTTGAGATTAGTGCACAGTGGGATCACTTTAGGCATTTAGTTTTGCTTCTTGCCCAGATAAAACCCTACTGAGAGGGACTGCTGCTTTAGCCTTTGCAGGGGGGAATCACAGGAGAAATGAACGCCATCACAAACTCACAGCCCTTGCTTTCAAAGCAGCAGTTGGAAAAATAAATTTGTGTGTTAAACATTAAGATGAAGTTTAATACCTACTTGTTAGAAACCTTTGAAGAGAGAAAATGGGATACTTTGTTCTGGAATAGATCACCGGCTTGAAATTTGACGTTACTTTTATCACATTTCCTTTGAAAGATGTTTCCGACTTAACACTTGACCTCTTTGAGAAGATAAAAGTCCTATGTCCTATTGACAAAAATGTGTGTTTGTGTTAAATGAAATACATTCTGTAATCACAAAAATACGGTTCAATGGCTTCAGGATTAGATGGCTTAACGCACATTTCAAGAACGCAGGCTCGATCGGCCACACTTGTAAACAGGTTTCCAAGTGCATCACTTAGCTATGGATGGATGCAGTGTTTTTACCTAATAAGTTGTTTTGTGATTTCTTTGCCTGCCATCAGGCTTTAATAATAAAATATAAACCATGTCGAATGATATTCATGTTCTATGCATTTGAGGCCTGGAAACCAGAGGACAAAAATCAACATTTTTATATCATTATGGTTTTTTTATTTGAATGAAACACCAGAGTTGTTTCATTTGACTGAAACATCCAGGAAGATTTTTTTTTTTTTTTTTTAAGAAAATATTGATGCAGGGTGCCTGGGTGGCTCAGTGGGTTAAGCTTCTGCCTTCGGCTCAGGTCATGATCTCGGGGTCCTGGGATGGAGCCCTGCATCAGGGTCTCTGCTCAGCTGGGATCCTGCTTCCTCCTCTCTCTCTGCCTGCCTCTCTGCCGGCTTGTGATCTCTGTCTGTCAAATAAATAAAATCTTAAAAAAAGAAAAGAAAAGAAAAGAAAATATTGATGTCTGGTTCTTCGCCAGGAGCTCCTGATAGAAATTGGGATGCAGGGTCGAGACTTTTGAGAGCATCCCTGGTGATTCTAATGAGGTAACAAAGCTGAAAACTGGGGCATTAGAGATTTGAACGCTGTCTGCAACCATGTAGTAGTTCTCAAACTCGGGACAGCATCCTGAGCACTGAATTATGCTTTTATACTGTATCCTAACCCAAGAGTTCTCAAACTTTAGTGTGCAACAGAATCACCTGGAAATCATGCTGGACTCACCCCAGAATTTCTGATTCAGTAAGTCCTGGGGGGAGGGCGCTAATGCCTTACATTTCTAGTAAGTTCCCAGGTGATCCTGATGCAACTGTTCCTGGGACTATACTTTGAGAACCACCGTCTGAAACAGAGCGAATCACAGAATCACATGGGGCCTCGTTTAAAACTCTTCCAAAGTGAATCCCCCTCCCACCTGGGGATCCTGACTTGGTAGGAATAGGGTCATTTCTGTTCGATATTCATCTCACATGCAAGGAAAGGAGGCAAGCATGTCTGGCCATGGGGGCGAGGACACCACTTCCCCGCTGGTGGGGGGCTCGTGCAGGAAGCCTGCTGCCTACGCCTTTGCCCTACGTTTGTGTTCTCTCCACGCCTGGAGCTGGGAGTAGCCTTTCTTTCTGTAATACTGACTCACGCAGATCTAGTTGGGAGGGTTTCTACAATAATGAAAACCCCTTATATCAGGGTTTCCCATACAGCGGTATGTTAGTCTACTCCTCCACCAGATTTTTCAAAAGAGTTCGTATATATTAGGGAAAATGTGGAAATAGCATATAAATCCAGGACTTTGCTCAGATTATTTTACCAATATGTTATCAATTATACCAATATTATTCCTGAAGCTGAACTAGGCATTTATGTTTTTAAAAAGTGATCTATTTTAAGGGACTAAGAAACAATAGTGTAGGTGTGACTCCAGTACAACGCAAATTATGTAGATGATAAAGTTTGGGGAGTGCTCTTTCGAATGCTCTTTCGAATGCTCTTTTTTTTTTTTTTTTTTTGAGTACTCTTTGGAAAAGAGTGACATTTTATGTAGATAACATGTTCTTTAATACTAAGAACTTAGAATGTGGTGGGTTGTCAAATAATTTATGCATGCACGTGACGGTTATTTACCTAGAAGATAGGGGCTCCTCCATATCTTCTTGAATTGTGTGTGTGTGTGTGTGTGTGTGTGTATGTGTGTGATTTCCCCTTCAGGTCTCATGCTTGTGTTATAAGAAGCTTTATGAAATGGC
Source organism: Mustela lutreola (assembly GCF_030435805.1). Taxonomy (NCBI): domain Eukaryota; kingdom Metazoa; phylum Chordata; class Mammalia; order Carnivora; family Mustelidae; genus Mustela; species Mustela lutreola. The sequence continues at coordinate 5,613,648 of NC_081302.1, forward strand.
CATGATTCATTACAAATCTTTTCCTAAAAGGGATTTCAATGAAAACAAAGCAAGTTTTCCTTTTTTTTTTTTTTTTTAAGCAAAGAGGTTTCTTTTATAATCGAGACAATATATTCTTTTAAAGTGGTATTTCTTGACATTTATAGTGTTGGTGACAAGGTCATAATTTCCCTCATAATGAGGTGCCTTTTAATAATGCATAACCCTCCATGCTCGTCGGCGAGCCTCCCACCAAGGCCGAGGAGACTCCAAGAGGGTCACGCTCCGACTTAGCAGTTCTGGGGGCCTTTCGTCCACGGGTGCGCCCTACTCTGAGCTTCTTCAAGCTGCGTTTGACAAAACCAAAATGCTTCGAGCTGAGAACTCTGTGCTCTTCTGCTTTGATTCCAGGGAACGGTTAACTGTGAATAAAAGCGCTCCACGCATTCCCATGAGTTTTTAATGGTCATAGCCGAGAATGAGTAGGCGGTGATAGGGCTGAGTTTTGATTTTGGAAACGCTCTTGCATTTTCCCCCTCGTTTTTGGAGTAACGCCACTGCCGAGGGGCGCAGAAAGAGCTCATCGTGCGCGTCTACGCTGGTCGGGAAGTAATGCGCACGAACCGGAGAACTGTGTATTGCAGAGCGCGCTGCCGAGCACGTGGAAACGAGTCCCTCCAGGGCGCCTCCGCGGCTCGCTGCGGGTCTCTGCGTGTTTCTGCAGCGGCGGTTCCCGCGGGAGGCTCCCCACTGAGTCCCCCTCCGGCTGCGGCCCACGGCCTAGGGTATAGGCAAATATTCTTTAGAAACAGAGCCTTAATGTTCTGCAGGTAGGAAAAGCAAAGCTTTCACATGGATTCCAAAAAGCATGAAGAGTTACTGGGGTCCCTGGGAGGCTCAGATGGTTAAGCAACCGATTCCTGGCTCTGGTCTATGCGGTGATGTCATGGGTCACGGGATGGAGCCCCGCGTGGGGCTGGTTCCCCGCTCAGCGCGGGGTCTGCCCAAGCTGCTCTCCCTCTGCCCCTTCCCCACTAGCACACGTGCGTGCTCTCTCCCTCCCTCTCTCCAAAATAAATAAATCTTTAAAAGAAAAAAAAGGCCTTAAAACTTACTGCTGGATTTGTATGGATGAGAACCACTGAGATATTCTTAACTCGGGTTAAGCAGGGGCGTGAGGTGTGGAAAGCCTGAGTGGGAAGCACCCTGCACCGCGCGGGGCGTACTGCGGGGTTCAAACCTGTATGTACAAAACGACAGAGCAAAACGACGGCCATCGCCGCAGAATACGGTGGGACAGTATTCCGTGGTCCACGGACCCCCTAATCCCCCCTCCCCCAGCCGTGGTACATGGGCCCCTCCCCCCCTCCCCCAGCCGTGGTCCACGGGCCCCTCCCCAGACGGGAAAGGGAGGCGCGCTCTCCCCGGGGGGCCAGAGCCCCCGAAGCTCGCCCCCCACCCCCAGGGCTAGCACTCCTTCTGTGTGTTTCCTTGTGGGTTTGTTACATAGTTCCAGTCCACGTCTTGCGGCGCTTCGTTATTTGTCGAATGCTCCTAGCATTAAGGGGTTAAACACAACTTTCTGGATCATCCCTTTGAGTTTCTTATTTCTTTAGCTGGACGGATAGCTTAGCCTGTGGAGTCGTTTCTCTGTGTTTTTATGGACTTCGTTCTGTCTCCCGGGGGGGAGTGCCTTTCCAGGGTCCGCGGAGGGGGTCCAGCCTGGAGCCGCCCAGCCTTCGCACCCTTCCTCCCGGGGCTCGGCTTGGCTGAGCTGCCCTGTGGGTTTTCTGACGCCCTGACCGTTAACTTGAAGGCGCACAGCCGCCCGGTGTCCTTTCATGTTTCCTGCTTCACATGGTGATTCCCTTCCTAATTTCTGTTTTGAGAAATTGAGCAAGATATGCCCCGAAAGCAGCGTTGTCTAACATGATTTATATTGGGGGTAATGTAGCAACTATCTGGAAATAACCTCAGGTTTTCTTTATTAAATTAGTCACAAACTTCCAGGCAATAACTCGAAGGTCATTATTTTCACTGCTGTCCTAAAGAACCTATACGCAAGGAGAAACGAGTTGATTACCTTATTTGGGATGTAAGTTAATTTGATTTACACACTGCTCTGGACACTGGTATAAAGGGAAGGCGGGTGTTTGTTTTTCATATTCTGCAAAGTTCTATTCTTAGCTTGGAGGTATGCCTCAGCGCTTTTAAGAAAGTTGGCACACCGTGTGGAAAGCGCGAAACTGCTGCTGAGCTGATTTTTGACACTGGCTTTAGCACCTTTGACCTTGAACCAACTGTATTTACTCCAGTATGCTATCCTTAGACATTATTATATAATATATCATACAGGAATATCCAGCTTTCCTGCAGGAGTTAATCTTCGGGATCCCTCTGAAACTGGAGGGTGCTGTCACATAAGTACGCACATTTATCATGAATGTGGCTTTAAGCCTTTGCCTGAGGAACAAACGTGAATATACATTTAAGTATTCCTCTCAGATATTCCAGGGAATAAGGTCTGTATTTCAAAACTGCGGAGCAGAAAAACTGGTCCTACCTTCTGATGGTTTCTAGTTCGAAAGGTGCACATTGAAATCCACTCTGCAAAGCCTTCTCGTCGGAGCCGGGCCTGGGTGTTCTTCTGCTGAGAGCAAGGCCATCTTCACGTTCCCCTTCACTGGAACCAGGCTGCTCATTTCCCCCCCAGGTGAGGTCGCCCAGTACGGGCGTCTCCTCTAAGGCCAAGCCAGGAACAGTCAGTTACGGCCTCGACATGGGAAGACCAGCAAGGGCACTCGGTGCCCCTTATCTCTCGCCCAGCTCCACATTTTCTCGGGCTTCTCTGCTCATTCTCGTACACCTCGAGCCCCGCAGGCCGGGCTGCTAACTTGCCAGGCCCGGATCTGGTACCCGGAGACCGGAAGCTCTCCCAGGGCATTCTCGTGGAATCCCAGCTGCCTGTGTAGTAAAATGCCAAGGGGCCTGAACATACTCCTGTAGTACTGGGTTCTTTTATTTCTACTTGCCCTGCTGGCAAGTTTAAGGAGTTCTCGCAGATCATTCTGAGAAACCGAGTCCCGCGAACACCAGACAACTATTTCTGCAGGGGGCCTTCGTTTCTGGGGTGACACTCTCCTAGGATGGGTGAACTTGTCTCTGGGGAGACCAGATGGAGGACGATTTAACTTAGCATCATACATGGGACGGGTCTAACTCTTCCCGTTCCATTCATAGTTATTTCATAAATCCAGCAATGGAAATATCCTTGTTGTTGAAATGGTATTTCTATTAGCTATAATTGTTATAATTTGGGGAGTAGTTAACCTCGGACCTATCAATATTTTGGCTTCACAATGGCATTTGAAGAACTGTTAATCCAGTGGAAAAATCCTCTCATTTGCAGCTTCAGATAGGGGGAAAGAGTGTCTCTGGCTTCCCCAGGAGCAACAGGTGTTATGCGGATAGGACTTGAACGCACAATCATTATTCTAACGCATCATACAACAAAGATTCTAGTTTCCTTCTCGAGGGTTCCACTGAAACAACTGAGTGGAAAAACACTCATTTTTTTTATAGCAAAAAGTAAGAAATAAGAGTCCTACCAACCTGCTAGTCATCATGGGGTCAGTTTCTCAGATGGCCAGACTCGTAGGGAGGGCCAATTTCTGCCCTCAAGTCTAAGAACTACATTTCTCAGTATTAAGAAAAAAAAAAACCCATGAGTTATGAAGAAAGCGCAGTGGCTGAGATCTCCAAGGATGCTGGAATAATGAGAGGAGTGACTTTTTGTATGGCTTGGAGTCTAGCAAAAGAATATAATAATGCAAGGAGAGTATAGAGGGCTTAGGGTTGGTAATGTGAGTTTTAAAAAGAAAAGTCTGTCATTTTCTTTCTCGCACTTTTCTCAACATATTGGTTACATTGTGTGGTTCTTATTTTGGTAGAAATGGTAGTTGGGTTCCTCCTCCGTTCCTATCCCCAGCTGATTGTCATTCTTCCTGGAGCTTGGCTGGACTCTGTCTCACACAGGAGGAGTGCGGACGGAGCCGAATGGTGGAAATTGCATCTACCGTGTTCTAGGAAGTAATGAAAAGATCCATCTACCCACTATTACACAATTACAGGTCTGCCCATCTAGCCCGAAATGAATAGAGAGTTTTCATCCTGCAGCGAAGTGAACTCCTGAGGGTCACTGATTTCTTAACAGAACTGTACCCCAGTTCTTGTGGGTTCTGGAGAAACACTGCAGTACATCTACTACCGCACCATCCTCTGAAATATGGCTTTGGACATCTCTGGAATAGGGCCAGGATTCCTGCATTCATTTCCAGCAATCAGTTACCAAATTGAGATCTGGGGGCCGGGAGAAGTCCATTTTGCTCATTTCCATAACTTTAGGAAAATCTGTGTAGTTCCTTGTCCTGAATAAAAGCCCACTTCACCTGTGTGTGCCGGGGCCAAGCAGAGCAAATGTATTTTCCTCGAAAGAAGAACACAGAATACCTGGCCAGCTTGCTTTTTGTGAATTGTATATTGATTTATATTTTAATGAAACTTTGGCCGGTCTGCTAGACGTGAGTTTCTCTGAGACAAGATGTTAATCTGTATTTAATGCATGTATCATAAGGTTAAATCTGGCATGAAAGGCAATTGAGATCACCACCGTTCTTGGTTCAGTGCTTTGCGGGAGAGAGCAGGAGCACAAATCTAATTTTACAAGGAAATTGCTGAAAGAATTGATGTAATAGAATGGATATAATAGAGCAAGGTATTTAGAATTTGCATGCTCAGGTGGTAATAAGCACTTAGAAATTATCTCTGGCCACTGAAAGAGGACCGTTTGTTAAAAAGACACTACTGTTTTTTGATCGCCGTGAGTCAGGTTATTAACTGTGCCTTTTTTCAATTCGATTTTTCACCCTTACGGTGACTTCACTCCAAGCATATTTCATTTTATTTTGAATGACTCAAACAAAGTGTATGGGTGCGTGCATGAATTTGAATATACCTATTCTCTATTATATGTAACTTAATCACAGTCTTATCACATATGTGTATGTTTGTTTAGAGGAAAATCCATGCAAGTATACAATTTTATTATAAACAAAATTAATTGGAAAGGGAGTGCATTGTCATCCTTGGAATTTCTTTCTGCATTAAATCTTTTTTTTTTTTTTTAAACTTTTTGGACAGAAAAAGAGGAACTGAAAGTAATTTCCAAATTACTTAAAAATGCTGCAGAGTTCGGATTCCCATTGCCAGAGCAGTTCTAAAGATTTGGTCTGCAAGTCACGTGCCTTTGGCGGGACAGCATCACATGGCCAAGTTGGGGGTGGGGGGTGGGGCAGGAAGCGAAGGTGCAGCCCGCACTCAACCTTGGGGGAGGGATGCTTCTCCCACTGTGCTGGCCCCACCTGCACCCAGGCCCCTGGCTGCAGTAATTTATGTCCTAAACAAACATCAGTGTCACCGATGACCCTGGTGAGCCTTTGGGACTGCAGGGTGACACACAGGTAAAGGAAAGCATAAGCCAGCTTTTCGACGGCCCCGAAACTCCATGAGCTGGCTCACGCTCTCGTCCTTCGAATTTTCTGGACACACCAAAAAGCAAGAGCGATCAGGCTGATTACTCATTACAGACAACTAAATACTTACTGTTCCCTCCGAGTGGTATTTGTGAAGTCTGAGTTATCTTTAAAAAATGGCATACGCTGGGGTGCCTGGGTGGCACAGTCAGTTAAGCATTTGCCTTTGGCTCAGGTCATGATCTCAGAGTCCTGGGATCCAGCCCCTCGTTGGGCTCTCTGCTCAGCGCTGAGCCTGCTTCCTCCTTCTTCCTCCTGCTTGTGCTCTCTATCTATCAAATAAATAAATAAAATCTTTTTAAAAATGGCATACGCTCTAAAAGAATGTTTTCAGAGAGATGTGCTACTTTAAAGTAGGAAAGGGAATTAAACATTGAGAAATCCAATAAATTCATTTCTAACTTACAGACCTCTCAGTGGTTAATGCACAAAAAGATACTTTTGGGTCTTCCTCCCAGCCCACCACCAAAGTTCACTGATAAGTCGGCTTTTCAGGAATGATACTCCATCTCCAAGAATGATCTCTGTTAATAATAAAGGAATTTTTACTAATTTAGCCGGTGACCCCGACATTTTGCACTAACAAGGGAGTCGATACAGTGATTTTATTTAGTGATGACTCTTTCTTGAAGCTCTAAGGTGGGGCCCAGTTTGAGGACTGGCAATTTCTGGACACTGTGAGTCCTACATATAGGGTTGCTGGTCACACACAGTCTGTCCCCAAGTGAGTCATTTGCAAAACGAAAAATGCCCAGCTGCCCAGGCTTCTGGCAGAAGGAACACAGGATGCCAAGGATACTTAAGGGGTGACTTTTAAGGGTTGACCCATTATCTGTGCATGTGGGTTTGGAAGGAGCGTGGAAAGCCTGGCCTCGTTCAGAAAGTGGGGAGGACTCAGAAGCTGATTGGGACAGAGCACTGGCAAGGAGGGGGAGGAAAGGCCGGGTGCCGGATTCCGGCCCGTGGGCCTGAACTCCGGGAGGAGAGCTGGTGATGGGCGTGGGTGGTGGCCTTTGGCCTCTGGTTTGGAGGGTGCCGGGAAAGCTGCCCCCGCCCTTTCACGGACATTAGGAGCTCACTCTTTGGAGTTAAGGAATCAGGGAGGGCAGGTTTTACGCCCCAGCTGTCTCAATAACAAACACCGCCGGTTAGCAGGCGGTACAGCTCTGGAAAACAGGGTTTCACGTGGGGAGGAATTCACAGTGGGGGACAGAGGCGGAATCCTGCTTAGGAGGATGCTTTGTGGCGGCCCCCACAGTGTGTAGTGGGTGGAGGGTGATTGGAAAGTTCTAGCAACCTAGGTGGTGAAATCTACTTCTCTCTCTGAGCATCTCAGAGGAAGAGGAAAGAGTGCGGCATGTTATGGGTTGAATTTTGCCCCCTCCAAATTCAGATGTTGAATCCCTAACCCTCCTTACCTCAGAATGCGACCTTATTTGGGAATAGGGTCCTTGCAGATGTAATTAGTTAAGATGAGGTCATACTGCAGTAGGGTCGATCCCTAATCCAATATGACTGGTGTCTTTATAAAGAGGAGAAGCTCAGACACAGACAGACATGTTTGCAGACAGATGAGGGTGAAGCTTCTACAAGAAAAGAAACACCGAAGATTCCCAGGAAACCACCAGAGCCTGGGAGAGAGGCATACACCAGCCACAGAGGGAGCCAGTTTACTCTCTAATCTGGTAGTTGGAGCAAACATTCTTTCATAAGCTTAGGCATGTGTAAGGATAAAGGCGCAGTGGACAGCTGATTTTAAAATCTTTGAATAAGTCAATAGGTTAACGGCCATAAATTCACAATGTGTTCTGAGGAGTCACTTGCAGATTTGTCCATATTTCAGCATCAAGCTTTGCTTAGGTGCACAACAGCCCTTGTTCCAGTGGCTTCCAGGGGCCATCGCTGGATGTGGCCGGAAGAAACCCCGCGCACAGATCTCATGAAACAGAGCACATGTGTGCAATTGGGCAATTGATCTCCTCACTGGGATCAGAAATCCAAACATCTAAAAATCTAAAAATCCCAGTTTTTCTTCAGATCGGTGGATCCTGGCCTGGCAACAGCCCCTTTTCCATGCTGCATTCATATCTAAATGAAAATATTCTTCTCTTAGACATGGTTATATAACACATTTTCGAAATACGAGCTCATTAATATTCACATGCATCTATAGACGCGTGGTTCCGCTTTGTCCATGAAACAACCTGAGAACTGGAGAGTGGGCGAGTCGGGGGAATGCAAGTCTCTCTCTGTGAGGTTTCAAAGAAGCTGGGCTGAAGTAGGACGCCGTCAGAACTTGTCTTGACGCACAATCAGACAAAGCCTGAGCCCACCCCCTGCTTGCAGGCCCCTTGGCGAAATGCTCTGCCGGTCAGTAGGGAATCATCAGGCAACCTGTCAGGGGAGGAAGCTAGTTAACTGCGTAGATTGTGATTTCAATCTGAGAGAAGATGAAGACTGAAGAGGCAAGAGGTTAAAATCACTCTGGTTCCCTAAGTGTTCCTTCAATCTAGAGTAAGATAAAGCTGTACTGAAGACCCAAGGAATGGGCCTCGCCTATCCCTGTGTTAAACGGAGATCGGAATGGCGATGTCTGCAAAAGGGAAAGTGCTAACTTTGTTCTTTTTCGCTGATGGTGCTTTTGCATTAATAGTAACCCAGTCATGATAGTCACAGGTTCATCTGAAAATACCAGCGGGGAGACATCCGGAGCACGGGTAGCCATCACCGGGGCGTCTTTCACCAGGTAAAGGAGCAAAATTATTATGAAGGAATTTGTCTTAAACCATCTGGGCTACAAATAACAAAATACCATAGACCAAGGGCTTAGGAACAACAGAAATGTATTTCTCGCCATTCTGGAGAGACCCGGCAGTCTGAGACCAAGGTGCTGGCGAATCCAGGTGTCTGGTGAGGACCTCCTTCCTCATCAGACACCAGGTATCCTCAGCACGTGGCAGGGCGAGGGAGGAAGCGCTCTGGGACCTTGTATCAAGGCACTAATTCCCCACCCGAGGGTTCCCCCTCATGACCTCATCACCTCCCAACGGCCCCCACCTTCCAGGAAAATCACATTGAGGGTTAGGACTTCAATACCTTTGGAAGGATGCAAATGTTCAGTCTATAGTGTAGTGGGAAGATGAGATAAAATATTAAAATACACTGATTCATGTCATTTTTTTTCCCCCCTTGATTTCGGGGAAGATGATAGAAAAGGAAATTTGTGGGGGCGGAGCCTAAAGGAGTTGCAATTCAGGGAAGCAAATAACTTTTGGACTGAGCCAAGCTGGCTCCATGTATATTCTGGAAAATGGCTTTAAACAGCCCTCCACTCCTGGGCCCCATGAATAGCATTGAACGGCAGTTGAAAAGTGGTTCTAGTTCAATGAAAAGCGCTGAGGCAGAAATCTTCAGGACTTCCTTTTCTTATGGAAATATCGTGAAGGAACAAGTTGCAAAATATCTTTATTACCCTACATTTAATATGCCTTATTTGTTCAGCGATTCTTTCAAAGTCCAAACGGAAGTCCGAAGTCCACCCCACCCCCTTCGTGATGCAATAACTTTCTTCAGGAAATGGTTCCTACAGGTTTTCAAAGGTTTTGCCATGAGTTTGCCAGGTCCTCCCCTAGAATCGGGGTATTTCCCTAAAACCTGAATCTATCTTTACAGCCACCTGAAAATCTCTCTTAGCCAGGGCTCCATGCTGGTTCTGCCCGGTCCACATCAACCAAAGCCAGCTTCAGAGCTCCCTTTTCTGGATCTTTCTTCCTCCCCACCCCAGCTGTTGCTTGAGCCCTGCAAGGAGGAATATCCCTTGGCTCGTCATTGCTCTGGATCCGAAGGTCGGTTGTGCTGGGGGATGGGGAAGGTTGCAGAATCCTGGAAGACGCTCCTTCGCTCTTGGGAATGCGGGCTTGGGCATCTGTTCTCCTCCACCCCACTGCCCTTCCCACTGCACGAAAGCCTTAATAATATCATGATCCTTGGATGATGATAATGCAAGAGAGTTCAGGAGGTAGCGTTTCATAAACCATTTAAATTAAACAATCTGGAAGGAAGGAGATGCTTCCCTGTGTAAATATAAGGGGGCTGGGACCCCCAGAACAACCAAGGAGTCCTACACTGCCGGACAACAGCCCCCCAAAAGCTCCGACTGCTTACACACACGCACAGGTGGTCATGTGCGGAGACCCGGGGTGGATGCAAGGAGACATTCCCAGTTGGGCTGGACATTTCCTTCCGTGTGCAGGCGAGAATGACAACGGGGAAAAAATACCCCTGAGACTGGTTCTTAGTTCTTTAATTATCAGAGTCTTTGTTGGGTTGTAGAAGCATGACTTCTCTGACAAGGTTAAATTTATAAATTTCAGGGCTGGGGCAACAAAAAGACTTTTCTCAGCCATTACAGAAGATAGCAGTGGGGGATTCACACTGTGTCAGCCTTTGCCTTTAAAATAAAATTAAGCGTGTGGTTGTTGGAATCAAGGTGCTGCTGAGCACGTATGATTTAATAAATATTTGTCGTGACTAAAGGAAGAAGAGCACCGAAGGGACTGGGTAAAGGGAAGTGGCAGCCTTACTCGGGAGACCGTATCACTTATTTCCAAACCTGTTCCTCTTTCAAAAACGTTGGATTTTAAGATAATTTCAAACGTGTGGAACATTGACCGAGAAAGATATGGGGCGCTCGATATTCCTTGTACTTGGTTTTCTAGCATAAAGAATAGCCCCCAAAGACATCCAGGCTCTAACGCATGGATACTGAGAGTGTCGTTCTGTGGCAGAAGGAGACCTTGCCGATGGGATTTCCTTAGGATTTTGGATGGGCGAGAGTTATCCTGGACGATCCAAGCGGGTCCTCACTGCCATTGGAAGTGTCCCTGTAAGAGGGAGGCTGAAGAGATCTGATGGCAAAGAGGAGAAGCTGACGAGAGAAGCAGCCCTTCCTTGACTGATGGACTTGGCAGCGGGAGGGAGAGGCAACGAGCCTAGGAAAAGGCCAGGGATGGGACTGTTCCTTCCCGCCACCGGGTCACCCAGCCCCGTCACCCTCCGACTGCAGCCCACCGCGACCAACTGTACACTTGTGGCTTCCGGGACCTTTCGAGAATGAATGTGTGTTGTTTCAAACCACCAAGTTGGTGGTAATTGGTTGCAGCTGCAGTAGGAAGCGCATCGCCCCAGATTCACTTCTTTCTGATATGTGTCCTATTTGCTTTTCTGTTCTTTCCCTTATGCGCAGAGACGCTTTGTTATTGGTGATGGTGTCTTTATTACCGCAAATCATTAGAGAGTAGCGACCCAGCACGATCTCTGTCGTCAAAGAGGAAAAGACGAGGAGTGTAACCCAGGGCTGCTTTGGGAAAACCAGCCGCGGCCACCAACCCTCTCCCTGCTTACCCCTGCTTCCATGGTGCGTGGAGACATTGTCCTGCCTTACAGACCTGTGCTTCTGGAGGCTCGCCTAGTGTGCACTCCCTGCGTCTTCCCGTAGCCTCCGCACAAACACACACTCCCCATCGGCCTGCGTTAGGTCGTCCCAGTGCGCGCAGGGACCTGGTGGCCCCCCTCTAGCCCGATCCTGGGTCACTGTCACCTCTGTGCTTTTGTTCCCTGGGAAAGCCAGCTCCACCTGGCTGCGGACCTTCACACACACCTGTCCCTGTCCACCACCCCCCCCACTTACCTGGTGAACCCCTCCTCACCCAACAGACTTAACCTCTCCCCTCCCCCACGCCTTCCTCACTACCCCCATTTTCCACCGCATCTCCCCCAGCGCACTGGAGCTCTGATGTGCCCATTCACGTCCCCTCGTGCTTTTCCCTGTCACCCTTAACACCATTAGAATTACTTAATCGAGTGTGTTGGGGGGACAGGCTAGTGAGATTGGAGTATAAAAAACACAGCCCAGCTCCTAAACATCTGGGGGTGGGCAGCAGGTCCCCGCGAGGCGCATCTTCCCAATTATGGGAAACAACTCATCGGACTTCCTGCCTTTGGCCACGGTGGGGGCGGCGGGGGGAGCAAGTCACTCCCGGACTGGGTTTGTGAGGGGGGGGTGCCGAATGGCTGAATCATCTTTTCATATTTTTTCTCTCTGTCTTAGCAAAGGCCGTCCTTCCCTTTGGCAAGTGTAATGCTGCGCAGAGGAGGCAGGTTGCCTAAGGAGCACAAAGGCCTCTGCAGGGAAAGAGCCGAGCCCCTGCAATAGTCCCTACCCCCCCTCCAAAGAGGGCGGTGCTGGAGGGAGAGAGCAGAGTGCTGGGACAAGTCTGCGGGCCCTGCACCCCAGAGGGGGCGGAGATACTGAGCTGGCATGGTTTTACAAAATTCTCAGCATTTTGCCTGAAGCCGGAGCCACCTACGTGCCCAAGCATCTGGACCTGCACTGGAGCTTTGGGAGCAAGGAGGGGGTGCCCGAGTATGACGTCGGTGACGCACGCGAGCCGGGGTCTGGCTGCGAGGCTGGTTGCGGCGCTTCCAAGCGCATGGGGATGCTTGCGCGCTCGGTCGGGAAGTATCAGCTAGAGATTTGTGTCCCCTTCTGGTGAAAGCAGACCCGCCAGGTAGCCGTGATTATGGATCTGAACACCTGCCTTCTCTGGCAGAGTGAACATGTCTTGAGGCCAGCGTCATGTTAGCTTACGTGGGGCATTACTAACATGGGCTGGATGGATGCTTTGTTTAGGGAATGAATGAAATGACACCAAATTAAGAATATCCATTCAAATATCAACTTCTTCATAGAACTTCACAACTAACCTCACTACCTCCATTCAGTTCTGTAAATACGCAGGAAATCTCTATATTATCCGTGTGTGTGTGTGTGTGTGTGTGTGTATGAATAATACATGCATAATACCTATTTCCAGTATTATTTTAAAACCCTGCATATTGGGTGCCTGGGTGGCTCAGTTGGTTAAGCGACTGCCTTCAGCTCAGGTCATGATCTTGGAGTCCTGGAATCGAGCCCCACAAGGGGCTCCCTGCTCGGCAAGGAGTCTGCTTCTCCTGCTGGCTTCTCTTCTCTCATTGTCTATCTCAAATAAATAAATAAAATCTTTAAAAGAACAACAACAAAAAAAAAACCCTACATACTATGTTTGACTATTTTTCTTCTGTCCACCTGACCTATTTCTCTATCAGAGAGTACCAGTTCTTTGGTTGGGACCGTAATGTTCTTTTTTTAGATGGCACTGCTTCACAACATTTTCAAATAAAGAACCCTCCTCTTTCGAGGTCCCAGACCTCACCTCCTTCCCTCAAGACAGTAGCTGTATTCTCAATGTCCTTTAGAAAAATAGATATCGGGTCTGAAATTCTAAGGGGTTCACGGCTCATCCTTTGGGAACTATCGCTTTCTGATATCCCAGAAGAACACCTTGTAAATCTTCTGCACCCGAGGCGGCCCCTGCGTGAGAAGACTTGGTGTCACCTTCCAGGATGTCATGTGGGTGCTAGGTAAGCTCCCCCTCCTCCCCAACACCTTCCTTTTAGTTGGAAGAAAATGTTCCTTCCATTACTGGGGTTAGAGAAGTCCTTACCTTGATTTCAGCCTCCCTGGTCAGAGCCTGTTTTAGGGTTCCATTATTATAGTTGGTAGTGGGGGTGCACAGGATGACCTTCTCATGAAAAAAAAAAACCCAGCAAAGTCCCCCCATGGGAAGAAATGGGCTGAAAAAGGGAACTCGGAGATGCCAGGGATGGAGTTCACCAAGTTCAAGGTTTTGTCCAGGGCGTGGGCTAGTCCTCCCTCTCTGAACGCTTTTGTAACTGTTTTTGGCTGGCTGGCATGGAAGTCTGCATAAAATAGGCCTCTTTAAGGAACTGACCCTGATCTTTTTCCAGGCCCACAATGGAAACTTTCAATAGGAGAAAGTCTGCTTAATAAATGCATTTTGTAAACATTAAGTCGAATTTACCAAAAGTGTTTTTACTTTCATGCTCCTCTGCACAATGAGTTCCATCTGGGAAAAGCCACATTTTTCGGGGGTGGGAGTGAATTTCTCCTATTTTATTCTCAGGAAAGTCTGTGAAATCACCGATCTCTCTGGTGCTTTTGACCAGAAAAACTAAACTTCAGGAGGTGACGGGACGTCAGGGGCTGCCCTTGATGAATCACCAGCCGTTTCTGCGTGACCGTTCAATTTTCAACACTGTGGACTGACTTCTTAGCCAGACAGCACCTCCTAGAAAGTGCGGGACCCTGCAGTGTATTAATTTCCTAAGGTCCATGTTCCGCCCCTGTAAAGCATTTCATCCTCCAGGTGTGTCTTCAGGAAATTAGAGTGTTGGTCTGGGGGGCAGGCGGGTTGCATTTCTTTAATAGAACCAGAGACACATCCAATGAGGGAAGGACCATGAGGAGCCGTCTGGCCCCTTCCAAAGAGAAACCCCAGATCAAGAAGATCCCCAAGTGCAAGTTGTGGGTGGGGCTGCGAAGATGAGGTATTATTCTTGCTTCTAATTTGTGCCGCGTATTAGTAGAACGATTCCTTTGGAGTCCTGGAAATCCCAAGCAATTCTCTTAGGTTTCATTTGTTTTTCCAGTGACAGGAAAATATTCACATCCATATCCAAACTCACAGATTGAATCCAGAAATTTACTGAAGTCAGAGGAAAGCACTCTCTGGTGCTTGCCACGTCCCTGAGCAGAGAAGCCCCCAAACCCTCTTTTGCACACAAAAGGCATCAGTTTCATGTGGGTGGAGCCAGGTGTTCTGTTCCCCTCCATTCCCATTTGTCTCCGTGAAGCACAAGCAGTGGTCTCCGAAATTGTGGTGCTTTTGACCAGCCCACCCCAGAGCTGGGTGGGATGTTCCAGAGGGAAGAACACAATTCCAGCTCTCCGAAGGTCGTCAAGGTTGTAGGTGACCCTGTGCCCAGGGTGACAGCCAAGGATTTGCTTCTGATCTGAACTCAGCCATCCCCAAGCTGAGCAGCAGCCTCGGAGGGGCCTGACTTTCAGACTCTGATCCGGGGCGTGACTGCAAACCTGCCCCTTATCTAGGGAACTGTGAACGGAGACCCACTGAGAGGCACACGGGAGCGTTTTGAGACATAAGAAACACACAGAGAGGCTCGGCTTCCATGAGTTCTCTTACGTGGTGGTGGGATCCCTTTTCTTCAGAAACATTTTTTAACCATCGTGTGTTTTCATACACAGTGTTGCCTATCAGTCTGTCTTGAGGTGTAGAGGTTGAGCAGGGCTCACGTCTTCCTCCATGGGGCTGACCGGTAGACTGGGCTGGAAGATCCAAGCAGGCTTCGCTCACAGGCCTGGCTCCCCGGTGCTCCTTTCTCTCCATATGGCCACAGTGAGCCTCTCACCACTTGCGGATTTGGGAATAGTCAGCCTTCTTGCACGGAGACTGGCTTCTATGGAGCAGGCTGAACAGAGCTGAAAGGCTAGGGTGGCCCAGGCACAACATTCCTTGTGCTACACTTTGTTGCCCAAAGCACTGTACAAGACTGCTTGAAGTACAAGGTAAGGGGAGAAAGGTCTTCCCTCTGGATCTGAGCGGCAGCAAGAGCTCAGAGAGGTACAGTGTTGATGGCGACCATCCCCTCGGTCTGTGGTATTTTGTTATAACAGCCCAAATGGACAAAGACATGACACACTGTATTTATTCAATCAGAAGCCTCGCCAGCCCTGGTATCCTGAGCACACCCTGCTCCTTGCAAAGGACTGAGACTATCAAAGCCTCCTGCTTCCATAGCAGGTAATGGCTCCTCATGGCCAACACCTGTTTAGGGGAGCCCTACTATTTGCAAGGATTTTGGGGGGTGGGAGAGAGGACAAAATCTGCAAACACTTGCTGACCAGCAGGAGACCACACTCTATTTGGGAATGCATGAGTACAAAGGTTTAAAAAACAACATGTGCTAGTTCCAAAAGGGGGAGGCAGGCATACGCATACGGAAGGGGGGAGCCAAGGGTGAGGCGACTTTGAGATAAATTTAAACGGGAAAGCTGACGAGGATGCTGACGTGCTTCTCTTATAGGTAGTAGGGAAAGGTCGTTCTCAGAGACAGAATTTAGCCAAACGAGGAGCTGGGACTCCTTGCCTTGGAGGCTGAAAGGGTAAGTTTGGTGGATTCACTTGCTCGTCTTTGTAGGCAGCAAACAGCATGGGTGTGCTCTGTGGCTGGTTCGGCTCGTGGCACTGGCGATGCAGCATGAGCACAAGATGGAGAAGATGGTTCATTCTTAGAGAGATTGCATTGGACGTTTGTGGGGAGAGAATTTTTCCTCTGTGTTAGGGACCTGGCTCGGTCCATGGAAAAGTCCATACGCTTCCTCTTGATGCCCCTTCCCTCCTGCTTCCTGCAACCGCCTCAGGCACACAAACCCACAGCACACAGGGCCCTGTGCCCCCCCAGGGGGCGGGGCAGAAGACAGCTGTGACAGCACACCTCCCCCAGGGCCCCTCTCATCCCTGGGGCTCACTTGTCACCAGCTACTTCCAGCTGTAATGCATGGAGCCTCCCAGCAGGTAATGGCTCTGGCGTTCCTGGAGGGTGAGGGCTTTTGGTGGGATTTGTTTTTGTTTGCAGGACCAGCTCCCGTCTGGCCGCCACATGTAGCTCCCCCCGCCGCCTGGGCTTCCTGCAAACCACCATCATGACAAGGCAGGGCTCTTCCTATCATTTTAGTTTTTCATAGATGGGCTAATCTGATATCGAGATATGTTTTGTTCATCGTGTTAAGAAACGGGGACCCTCAAGGCAGGTTAATCATTATTCTATTTTTTTCTGCCGTTCACATACTGGGGAGAGTCTTTTTTGTCTGAATCTTTCAACATCTCAGCCTATCCCCGGGGCCGTAATTCGGGGGTAGGACTTGGTTTCTTTCAGCACTTCTCTCCATCACTTTTGCTCCTTGTGCAAACACAGTCATTTTGGCATTGTTCTAAAAATAGGTGCTTTCAAGGAGGCTGGTAGCCGGTTTATCTTGACCTTCTCCGTAGCTGTTTTTACTTGTAGCAGCAGTACCAGGACGTGCCCACCATTTCTCAATGCAGTGATACAGTTCTCTGGTGGATATAAACAACTCACCTTTTGGCCTTGTAGTTTACTCGCTGGGGAGCATGATTATTTTTTTTATTGCCTAGTAAAGTAGCTTGCCTGTCACATTATAGCTTAATTGGGAACACAAAATAATAAATAATTTAAAGTAGGAATATTGCTGTCTGTACAGGGATGCGAGTAAAACATGGCCCAGATTAGGTCCCTCCGGTGAAGTTGAGGGTTCTAGAACACTCATGCTTTAAATAAAATTTGCACTAAGAATGTCTTTGAATCTGTCCTGAAGTTGTGCCGCCTCTCATTCCCCAACAAAACGGATCACGTGTTTTTGTTTTCTCGTCGGCAGATTGAGACTTTTTTGTTATCAAATGTATCCCACGGAAAGGATCTCCTCTCGATGCCTCCGGAGCTCCAGGGTCCCGTCTCTGGAATGGGTGATGCTAACGGGCCCAGCGTCACAGGTTCACGGCAGGCCGCACAAGAGACCATCACACAGCCTTGGTAGAATAAAGACTAAACAAGCATCAGGAATAAAGTCAAGCCTTTCTTCTAAAGTAGACCTTCTGACGCAAAGGCCGATGCCCTTCTCTGAAAAAGTGAGTTTGACCGTTTCAAGGGCTGACACCTGGAGAAGGAGCGCAGAGTGTGACGAGACGGCCCCTTTCCTTGCTTCCCCATGACGGTTAGTTTGGGGTGTCCGTGCAGCTGGGCTGTGGTGCCCGCTGTCTGGTCAAACGCTAGTCTGGGTGTTGCTGTGAACATATTTTTCAGATGTGATTAGCACTTACAATCAGTTGGCTTTGAGTAAAGCGGTTACCCCCTTCATCTGAGCCGTACCCCATCCACTGGAGGCCTTACGAGCCAACGCTGAGGTTCCAGGGGAGGGAACTGTGCCTCAAGCCCGCAGCACAGAGAACTCGCCTGAACTTTCCACAAGCCAACCTGGCCTGCAGATCCTCGGCCATGCCAGCCCCGTGACTGCGGGAGCCAATTCTTTAAAATGACTGTCTCTCTCTCTCTCTGTAGATCCGTGTCCTGTTGGTCCTGTTTATCTGGAAACCTTGACTAATGTACCATGTTCTTGCACTATTTGAATTTATTTTTGACCGTAGCCATGTATTATTTTCATCAGTGAAGATCCTGGGTTTCAGGCTGCAGATGGACGTGGGGCGAGCTCTCCGATGCTGTGTCCTTCAGCGCCCGAGCCTTGCGGGAGTGGAGCCTGCCGCCGCCCACTGGCTTCGGGAGTCCCTGGGGATGCGAGGCTGGGGAGTGGCAGCTGGCGGCTTCTGGCCAGGCAGGTGCTAACTAGACTCCAGTCCTCCGGTGGCGGTTGGCTTTCAAATCGTATCAGTTGTCAAAACGTAAAACGATGCTTCGTGACAATTCGGGACCTGCTGTGCGTGCCATCAGGAAATCCCTGAGGTCGTGATCTGATCTGGAGAAGCACTTAGCCTTTGGAGGTGTGGGGATAGTTTGGGGGACAACCAAGCAACTATTGATTTCTGCGGAGCCAAGGAAGGGGAAATCTAGCCATTTGACTGTGTATCCCCCGCTCTTCTGGGCCTCCATTCCTTCCTGAAAATGGGGAAGTTGGAAGTAAATGATCTTTTACCTTCATGGTCTAGTGCTACCGAGTGACAAGTTCCGCGGGCTGCTCTGGTGCTCCAATCAGCTGTCCCACAAGGTCTCTGCAGCCAAGAACACCCCCTTTCCCTGGGAGCTCACTCCCCTGGCCAGGAGCGCTGGTGGTGGTTCCAGCTCTGGACGGCGTCTTGGCTTGGGCCACGGAGCACTGGATGGTGCGGCTGGAGCTGGTGAGAAGGCCAGAGACCAGGTGGGAAGCCGGGAAAGCCCTGAGGCTGGGCACTTGGGAAGATGGCATGGGGGTCCGGGGTAGACACGGCAAAGCAGCGATTGGAGGGAGAGCTGCGTGCGGGAGGAATGTGGATTTTCGAGCATTGAATATCGCCTTTACCTTCAGTTTGTGGCCCCCGTGCCCTACTGTGGGAAGTCGGTGGCAAGGCATTGAGGTCTCCTGAGTGGCTGCTTGGTGCTGGCGACTCTGCGTACCATATCTTGTTTCACCTCCACACCCAGCTAGGAGGCTGGCATTATTTTCCTAATTTTTATAAGCGACGATACTGAGTCTCAGATCATGAAATAGCTTTCCTCGGGTCATTCAGCTGGTAAGCGGTGGCACTAAAAGTCTGGCTTTGGGCCCTCTGACCTAAATGCACAGACGATCCGTTACATCTCTGTTTCGAATGATGACATAAAGAATGAGCGAATAACTGAATGCATATTTGACCAGCTTGTTGGATATCTTACGGCAATAAAGTACTCCATCCCTCGCATAACGTGTTGGAAAATAATTTTCAGAGCTCCGCTTGTAAGGGCGGGGGTGGGGGAGTGTTTCGCCACGGCAGGACTTTGGTTCTGCAGACTCTCCGAGGGCAGGAAGAGCACAGAACCGATTCTGTCCTTTTTAGGCTAAGGATTTGGTCAAGTAGGGCTTGGGGAACTGAACAAGGGTGGGGAAAGGGGGTGGCTTGGGAGGCATCACCAAGCCACCCGGACATAAATGCTTACTGCCCCAAGTTCTTTGTCATTTTCCACCCTGGGCTTTGGTGGCAAAAAAACCTCCCCTTTCAGCATCAAGCTGCTGCACGGGGTAGATGAGAGCGGTCACATCCACTGCATCGTTGGGTTCATCTCATGGTTGGTCACGGACGCTTGCTTTTATGAATCGTTTCTAAAGAAAGAATTCATAACCACAGGGCCTGACTCAGACAGGGGTCTGGGTGCTGCAGTCAGAGGTGCCTCAGCTCTGGGCCTTTGGGGACAAAAAAAGCACCCCTCCCCCCTACACACACACACACACACACACACACACACACATTCATGTTTCTCTTCTACTGAGAAAGCCCCTCTCTAGACATCACACCAGGATGTTTTCTCCAACAGCACTGTTAAGTTACACAATTTGCCTAAAACCATAGGGGGGTGGGGGAGTTGGGCACCCACCATTCCAGCCCTCGTGCCGGCAGGAAAGGCGGGTCATGAACTCCCCAGGTACCTGCTCTGTGAGCTCGGGGAAGATGTTTCACTTCTCTGAGCCTCTGTGTTCTTGTCTACAAAACAGGCACGCCGGATTGCAGGAGCTTTGCGTGGCTGTCTGGGTCTGAGCTTCTCTGATTCTCCCCTAACTAATAACTTAAGAGGCTTTAGGTCCACTGAACTTGTCATGTGCGAACGCCCTTCTGTTGCTTCACTCTGGGAGCTTTCCTGCATCCCGAGTCCCCCGGGTTGGAGAGACGAGGCAATGTCTTTGGGTGCTTTGGGATCTCCGAAGGAAGTGGCTCGGGGACATCGGGGCAGGGAGCTTGTCTGTCTGAGTCAGTGAGGGGCCCTGTCCCAGCAGGCGAGGGGACAAGCGCCGGAGGGGGAGTACTTCGAATGAGTGGTGAACCTGACCACAGACTCTCAGGGCGCTGTCCCTCACAGCGAAGAGGTTAACGCCAACGCATTTCCTCTGCCCTGATTTGAGTCTTTCTATTTTTTAGTTATTTCTCAATGACCTGCATAGGTTCAACAAGACACATCATCATCTACTTCCTGTCTCACCTAGAAAGCATCCAGGTGCAGCACAGCTCTGCAGTGAGGAGAAAATCTCGGGGTGCTCTGCAAACATGACCTTGCCCTTTTCCATGTTACCCACAATCACGTTGACCTTTTCACTTGACGATGTTTGTGTGACTTCCCAGTGAAGAAAGGCAAATGGCACTTTGGTCTCCTTCATGCCCCGGATGGGACCTTTCGGGGATCCTGAGGAGACGGAGACAGGCGACTGACTTTGAGGTCAAGGGTGAGGGGAGAGGCCCGAGTCCCAGGTTCAGGGACCTCCTGGCTGGGATCCAGGTTTGAGTCGACAGCATCCCTGGCCTCCGCCCACGAGATTTCATGAGCAGCCCTGCTCCCACTGGGGCGACCAAAAGTCTCCAGATATCGCCAAATGTCCCCTGGGGTCAAAATCGCACCCCCTGAGAACCACTGCTCTAGACCTACTCCTTCGCGCCTTCACAAAGTCAGTGCCCAAAGTGGCTGCAGCCGCCCACCCCACTTAGGACTCACCAGGGAGAGGCAGTACTTGCAAACCGAAACCGTGCCAGACCTGGGTGGCTGCAGCCCTTTGGGGGACCCCCGGTGTTCCCTGTAGCAGCCTCCTCTCCCTCACCACAGAAGGGCAACCCTAGATCCACCAGGAGGGACCCTCGGAGCTGGGGCCCAGGTGGGCCGTGTCAGGACCTCAATACAACCTTGAATAGCACGTGGAGGGCGGCCACCAGGCCTGGTTTGCCGGGCCTGTGCCCCGGAGCAGGGCAAACCTGGACAGTTGCTCACAGGTAGCTTCTCTCTGGGCTGCCCTTCCAAACGGCTTTAGCTGTTTGGTGGTCCTTTCAAGTTTGGGACACAGATGCCCCCCCCCAGTTGTCAGCAGGAGAGGAGGGGGCTGGGAGCCAGCTTCTCGTCGGACATTCCAGACCTGCCAGCATCCTGCGTGCCTAGCTGCTGTTGCTGCTGGGTTTTGGGAAGTTGGAGGTGCTAGGAGGTGAGGTTTGGGGAGCAAATAGGTGATCCACAGCCTAGGGGTGGTGGTGGGGCGGGGACCTGGTCCCGAGCTCGTGCTGAGAGCGGTGTCTGTCCCTGCTGAGACCCAGGATGCTCTCCGCGGGTTCCCTGCGTGGGAGCCCGTGGTGGGACGGGTGTAAGTGCCGTGTGTGCGTGGGTCGCGGGGGCTCAGCGCTGGAATGTGCTCTGCCCAGGGCAGGAGGGCAGGAAGCCTGTCTCCACTGTCCCGCGTCTTGTGGAAACCCTGGCCCTGGCTGCCTGTCAGGGCTTGCTCCCGCTGGGAGCACTTACCGTCTGGGGACTGGCTTGGTCCCTTGCATGGGGTTCTCACCCCAAAGGTTACCCCTAGAGAGGGGCGTTACCTCCAGTCCCCCGGGGGCATCACTGATGCTTCTATCTTCCTTCCCTTTTGTGGCTTTTATCTTCAATGTAAGCTTCTGTAGATTCCTTAAGTTTTAAAGGAAAAAGTGTTCAATTGATTTTTTTTGTTTCCCTTTAAGTTATGTAGATGGAGATATGCCTGCAGTGGGTTAGTCTCACATCTCCCAAGATGTCATTACTTATAGAAAAGCCTGGGATTTTCAAGAATAGTAACATGGTAATTTGTCTTTCGAATACTGTTTTACTTATAGCAGCAATAACAGGAAATGTGTACTATTTTTCAGTGTTATAATCTGATTCACCCTTTGATATAAACAGCTTTATCTCATCTCATTGTTTATATCACATTCCTATTCCTCTGGAAAGAACAATATTTTTCCCCTGAAAAGTAATATATTCTTGTCTAAGAATGGCTTAAATAAGTAACAGATGGTCTTTTGTGTGTGTGTGTGTGTCCCCTACTCCCACTCATTCTCAGCATTTGATCAGATATTAAAATCAGTGTTTTATGAAACATTGCATGGGCCTGAAGTTATAGGTGTGTTCCCAATTCGGCTTCTCTTATTTATGGGATGGCGGTGTCGCTTGGATAGTTTTAGGATATAGGCAACTGAATAAATTTATTTGTGCTTGTCAAATGGAATGTGCTTGAACAAATCTCTTTTCTAGTTATCCAGGATCACCAGGGGAGAGATAACCGGGCATTCAGTAGGTGGGGATCCCCGGGCACCAGGCCCTCACTCAACGACATCTCTGTAACTCTGTGCTAATGTTCAAATAGGTTCTGGTACCAGAACCGAATTTTTCTTGTCAACGTGAAGTTCTACTCCTTGGCTCGGTGCAGAGGAAAGTCATGACATTCGAAGCCAAGAGATTTCTACTTGCTAGTCAGTGAGTTCGGGCACGTCCCGGGGCCACCTGAGGCCTGGATTTCCATCCACAGTGTGTGGATAGCTTTCCTACTGCCAAGTCAAAATCAATTTTGGGGTGCCTGGGTGGCACAGTCAGTTGAACGTTGGACTTTTGGTTTCGGTTCAGGTTGTGAACTCAGGGTCCTGAGATTGAGCCCCACGTCCAGACTCTGTGCCCAGTGGGGAGTCTGCTTGTGATTTTCTCTCTCCCCCTATCTCTGCCACTCCTGCTCGTGTTCTCGCTCTCTCTAAAATAAATAAATAAATCTTTAAAAAGAGTCAAAAGCACGTTAGGCCCCAGATATCATTTCTTAGATGTTCAAATCAAGCAATTAGTTATATACAGTGCATGTAGACTCTTATCTATACCCCTGGAGTTGGTAGGTTAGCTCTATCGTCAAATGACCTTCTTTCAAAAGGTATCTTTTCTTTGCAATGAGAGCTTTGAAGAAGGAAACACACCCGTGTGTAAGGTCACTCCTGCAGACTTCTAGAAGATGCCTCACCTGAGAAGGGGCTGGGGAAAGTTCGTGACTGTACCTACAGTCCCCAATCCTTGACCCTGGTGGGTATTTAAATGTTTATTGAACGAAAGTATGACTATTGTGGTAGATAAGCTATGCTAAGTTCTCTTATAAAAACCCTTGATTTTTAAAAGTGATATAACTTTGTGCTCTCTGGTTATTCATTTTTATCATCATTGACCTCTTTTCTCCTTACTAGATGGAAAGTTGAGATATGAGCCCTCTTGTTGACATGGTTTCCTTGACTTCTTGTTTTTGTGGTCTGAAAATGACGTTTTTTTCATGTCATTACAAAGTTTGCTCATGGTTATTGGTGACAGTTAGGAAAAACAAAGACATACAAAGAGGAAAAAGCCACCCATTATCCCACACATGTCATAGTACAGATCTCCAACCTACGATGTTAGTATATAGAAAAACCAAATCTCATAATAATATTTATATGATAACAATTACTTAAGGAAACTATCTGTGTTGTACATATATTTGGATGGCTATGTGTTTTATACAGGTGTATCTATAACATGAATGACTACTAAAGATAGCAAGGCCAATTTAAATGAGCAGATTATGTCTGGAGAGAAAGTGGACCGGAGGAATTCTGAGAGATAATTCCTTGTGGGCAGGAACATTTGGGAGCACTTTCATGGCAAAGGTTGGATTTGAGCTGAGCCTGAAGGACAGCTCCAGTTTGATAAAGAGAAAGGTTGGGAAGCAGATTTCTGGTGAGGTGTCCCCAGTGGACAAAGGTGTGGCCTGAGGGGTCAGTGTGGTGGGTGAGGGCATATGAGTAGTCCGATCTCTCACTGGGCTGGAGACAGTAAACAGGACCAGGGAGGCGCCGGAGGGATGTGATTGCCAACCAGGGGCATTGGAGGCTGTGAAGCTGGTGATCAGAATGAAAAATGAGGACCATGTGAAGACCAGTCAGCCGGTGGCAGAGTAGAAAGAGCTGGAACAGGGAGACAGTGACTTGCATGGGGAAGGACCGGGAAGACCCAGGTATGCCCTGACCGATCTCGGCGGGAGGATGCTACTGGAAGGAGATGGAAAGGTGAAGAAGGTGTTTTGAAGAGTCATTTGTTGCCTGCCCCAGAAGATGCGGTCAGCCGTACGGAAGAATCAAGGTAACAGCGACACAGCTTAAGCTTTAAAGCTTGAAGTCTAAGTGACTGTTTGAAATGGTGGTCCATCGACAGAAGTAGGAAAGCCAGAATCCATGTTATATCTGAAAAAGCTTATTACATTTTTTACTGGAAAAGGTCTAAATGTCAGGCACCAGTCTGGGGTTTAAATTGTCAAGATTTCAGACTGCGGGGTCTTGGGAGCCTGATATGAAATACTGCAATGTGGTATGTTGCTGCAAATGAGGTTATTGATTTGGTTTCATCGAGAAATATAACACCTCAAAAATCGGCAGACTAGTGGAAAAGATACCCCACTGGCAGGTGTGGGTGCAACGGTGTGATTTTCTAGCACCGAAATACACAAAAAGCTAACAGTGTTGAGATTAGCCCGAATATGCTGAAAGCAGCCCTTCCCTTTGCCAAGCCCACTGGCTAGAAAAGATACGCCCACCTGCCTTCTCTGCCCTTCCCCGTTATCCGTGGTGCACGTGATGGCTCTGAATGGCTTATGGAGGCAAAGATGACCTTCTGCCTCCTTCTGTCAATGGGGTTTCGCAGGTAGACAGGGAGATCTCGATTACTTTGGACTCAGGAGAAGGGGGTAATACCTGGAGGTTGTGAGGTGCGGGCTCTGGACAAAAAGGCAGCATCAGTGAGAGCAGAGTGAGGAGGGGTAGGATGTGTGACCAAAAGGCGAGTTCTGGAAATGTGCTTACTGGCGTCCTGGGGTGCTCCTGCCTTTTACTGCTTACCGCCCACTAGCGTCCCCAGACTAACACAGCTGTCCCTTCATGGCAGGCCTTGTGTTTGAGAATCTGGTGGGAGTTTGTGTTTTCCAGGATGTTTATTTTATTTGTGGCCTCTTGTGTTTTTCTATCATTTACTTATCTGAGAGTGTGTTACCAAAACATTTTTCATTGGTGAGATGAATATTCACTATGGAAAAGATACGAGTTTAATATAGGTAATTACCGAGTTTAGTTTTAAAATATCTTCATAAAACCACACGTTAACACAAGTTGCAATCACAATAAGAACTAATATGTTTTTACAGTGAGAAGAACTTATATGTTGATTCCTATTATCGTCTTTGACTAAGTGTAGCTACTGGCCTTTGAGAATTATGCTTTAAAACCATTAAGAAGCAGATCAATTTCCTATCTTTTGATATTAGTAACTGGCATTGTGAGTGGAGTTGTTAACATGGAGTTTGCCTGTTTTCTTAGTGTTTGATTTTTTTTTCTTTTATCAGTTACCAGAAAGCGTGTGGTTTTGTTATTAACCAGCTCTGCCCTCTCATTTACACATGATGGTAATTTTCTGAAATTTTACGTGAAAGAGCCGTAACGGACAACCGTGAAGACCTGTGGATCAGAGGCGGAGACAGCACAGAGCCCGAGTGGGGACGGGCTGGCTCTTCTCCCAGGAGCCGCAGACCCGTCCCACACGGGGCTCTGCCCTCAGCTGTTCCTACCAAGCCCGCCTTCGCCAACCCCAATTATCCTACGAAGCCCCGCTCTCCCTTTGCAGTCTTTGGGGGAGGGTTTGTGTCCATACCGAGTTCTGTCTCCGTTGGCGGCTTGAGGAAACACCAGAGCTCTCCTCTCCTGCTCACTCTGGGCCATGAACCCCGTCTCCGTGAAGGGGCCGCACGGCTGTGTGGGGCTGCGGTGTGGGGTCTGCAGGTCAGCCCCGGCCACGTCAGCCGGCGTGGCTACCTTGGGCACCGGAGGGAGTTGCTCCCTTTTTCAGAAATTGCCTTTCCTCTTCGTGGTTGGCCGTCAGCAGCCTGGGAGAGGCCTGACTGAGGACCTGGTGGGTCGGAGGGGCCTGCCCGAACGCCACAGGTTTGGCGTAGAGTGAACAAGAGGTCTCAGGGTGACAGCCCTCACATACTCCCTTCCCTGGGGCCGCCGTGTCCCATGCTTTTAAGAAAAAGACCTTTGACTTCAGATGTCAGGCAGGAGAGATGGCGGCAGACCCCATTTCTTACTCACTGAATTTCTACTTCCCGGTCCATTTGCTGCTCTGGCCAAAGACATTCCACAGCCCAACACACGCTGGAGCCCAGAATTCAGACAACTGGCTAACGTGCGAAAAAGCTTCTGAAATAAAAACATTTCAGATGTGACAAGCACCAGCAGTTCCAGAAAGTGGAAAGTTCTTTTTTCCCCCCAAGTTTCAAGGTTGTCATCCACCATTTGCTCAATTCCGAGAAAGATGCTCGGGCATCACGCACGATACAATCTGTCATCATTGCCTATTTCTGGAAGAACATTGCTTCTAAGAGGATTAATATACATCTGCTTTAATTACATATTAAACCATTTAAAAGTATAAAGGATTGATATCTGGACTCTAAATAGATATTCTTAGAAGATAAACTCAAATTAATTCAATTAATCCAAAGATTCTAACCTCGAGTTAGCACAGCTAATGGAATATGTGTTTGGGATATGCCGTGATTTATCAGTAGGTAGAGCCACCATTAAATTTACTAATAGCTTTAGTTTTAAGCTACAAATTAAGTGTATTCAAACTAATTAGGTATACAGCCTTTTCTTTTATTCATATTTTTTGTTGTTGTTGATTACTGATTTTTCATCTTAAGGATCAAAATAATAACATCACTCATTTGCAATGCTTTCCTTCCTTTAAATAAACAATTTCCTACTATTACATCAAACAACTGTAATTTCCCTGCTTTTAGCACTTCTTTCCAAATAAACGCAGGAAAGTCTCCTGCTTCCCTGCGTGTTGAGAAGTGACGATGTAATCCCCCAGAATATTCACTTTGGCCATCACTGGCCAAGTATCTTACTGTTCATCTTTCCTAAGAAAACAAGTTGTTCCTCTTGAAAGCTTGGGGCTTTAAAAATAACAACCACAAAGTGTTTTTAGGTGGCAAATGCTCATCACAAATTATTTTTTTTTTTGCCGAGTCCTACTGTGTCTCTTCTTGAAGAACAGGAGGGGGGTGGTTTGCACTGTGGTCCGCCCATCCAGGGCCTGGTCATTTGCACTAAATTAACACTTCCTGGGGAGATTTTTACTAATTCTCTACCAGATGACCCAGTTACTAAGGCTATTCTAAAAAAAAAAAAAAAAAACAAGCCTCTCATGGGAAACACAACCCTGCTGGGCTGAAGCAGGAAGAAAAAGTTAAACTCTGTTTAAAATCTGGACCCTTTGACCCGTGAACTCACAGTCCTCTTCCTGCAGGCTTTCTGAAAGCCCTAATGACCGAGGAGTGACTCCCTCTGCAATGCATGAACGCAAGCAGATGGAGGCTGGTTTTCAAGATGCTTGTCCATGATTATGCTATTACCAGAAAACCAAGAGAAATTCTCCTGTGGTGCATAAGGAAGTTCTCCTATGATTATGGTCAGTGACTCAACAATTCCTGCCCAAATTATTCAGTTCTTTGAAATAGGATGACTCTGGTAGGGATTTTCGGGCAATTAAAGCTCATTGAAAGCAAGAGAAGGGCTAATCTGCAAACACACATATGTGTGCACGAAGACACATGTACGCCTACACATACACACACCATGTAGCCATATGTAACTGGGCTTTTTTCTTTTCACTTGCTATTCTTTGCTGTTTTGGAGGCTATGGAATTTCTGGACCAAGTGATGATTTGGCTTCCAACTGGTAAAATGTCTATTGCCTGGGCTTTTTAGAGAAAGAGAAGATCGTACTTGAGATGGTGCACAAAGGACCCAAGTAGGCATTGCCTAAACAAGTTTATGTCTACACAGACAATGGATGCTCTGTCTCCCGGTTATGTTGGCTTCAACATGGAAACCTCCACTTTCTTATCTGGGCCTAACACTGAGCCAGGGGACAGTCTGGTACTCCCTGGGAGAAGTTGGAAGCCCTTGTAGTACAATAATACTCAAGGCTCCCTCTGAATTAAAAAGAAAGGAAGGAAGGAAGGTAGGAAGGAATGAAGAGGAAAATAAAAAGAAAGCAAAAAAGGCTAACCAACTCAGTTTATGTATTTTGTACTTCAGGTCCTGGAAACCCTTGTCCCCACATCAGAAGACAGAGGTGCTTACACCAAGATAGCACAAACCACTGAAATGGAAGTCACGTTTCCTCTAAACCAGGTAAGGGGGACATTCTAAGAAAATCACGATGGCATAAAAAGAATTGATCAATTTGACTCCATGCAAACTTTAAATTCTGTGAGAAAAATCTACCAATGGTAGAAATATAAAAGAAGAATGGGAAACAAATATTGGAACATCATGGAGAACAATTATTATTGATGATCTGCAAAGAGGTTTAAATGTCTGCAATAAAACATTCCAACAGTAAAATGGATAAATCATATCCATTGGATATGATTTATGGAATAAGAAGGATATCCAATATAAAATATGTTAAATTTCAGAAATAGCAAATCAATACAAAAGATATATTTTGAGTTGGAAAGACAGATACTAGTCTATAATTGTGATCACTCCCTTCCAGGGGTTTGGGGAAACAGGCACTGTCATATATTATTGATAGATGTGCAAATTAATGTAAGACTTCTGAAGAATAATTTGGCTGTATCTATTGTAAATTAAAATATTCATAGCTCTGAATAATTCCAGCTATTCCAAATTTAAGAATGATCCTATAGAACCTCTTGCACAACTGCAAAAACAGGGTATTTAAGTTGCAGGAATTAATGATGAAGAGTTTGAATTAACCCAAGGAACTATTGTTGCACAAAGAAAGTAAATACAATATATTGGGATACTACAGAGTCATTTGTAAAAGATATAGAGCCCCGAATACCCATGTGAAAAAGATTTAAGATGAAGCAATAAAGATGCCATTTCTTCTGAAGATGTATTTGCCTGTATTGCAGCTGTCCAACAATTTAGAGGACATGTCCTGGGTGTTGTTGCATTGCTCACCTTGGAGTTGAGAGGAGGGTGGAGGTGAAGATTAAAAGAGAATTTTACTCTCTGCTAAAATGTTCAAGAACATTATTACTCTTATTATTTATTTAGAGTATGTGTGTGAGCAAGGGGAAGGGTAGAAGGAGAGGAAGAGGGAAACTCAAGTAGGCTCCATGCCCAGTGCAGATCCCAACGCAGGGCTCGATCTCATGACCCTGAGATCATGACCCTGAGATCATGTCCTGAGCCGAAATCCAGAGTTGGATGCCCAACTGACTGAACCACTTGGGGCCCCCAAGAACATTATTACTCTTCTAATCCGAGAAAAAAAGTCATTAAGAAATGAAAAGGTAACAGCGCAACTTTTTATGGCCAAATCTGGATGGTCTCTGAGGCATGTGGCGTGTATCAGTAAATGTTCGGCAACCATCTTTATTCGTTTCTCAGAATTCTGCTGACCTCTAAGAATAGCTGAATATGATGAGAATATGGGGACATTTTGGAGACTCCCTTGTCTTTTTTCTTTCCCCCCAGTTTTTGAAGAGTTGTTTGATTCTGCTCACTGTCGTTGCTGAGTTTATTTGCTGATCTGTTGATCTGACGGAAGCAGAGTCACAGAAACTTAAAAATGAGTGTGGTCGAGGCTCCTGTTTGGTGTTTCGTGAAGTATCAGTCAGTGACTGGTGACACCCGTCAAAGTCCAGCCTAGCGCAGAAGACACTGGTCATCCCACCTGGCTTCAGGACACTTGCTGGAATGAGATCTGCTGAACGTGAGACATGAACCCCACACCCGAGGCAGTTCCCCAACAGGCCCTTGACAGCCCACTGCTCTACATCTCCTTCTACTTTACTTCAGATCCTGAGCTGCTTCTTTCCTTGACCCAAGAACATTTATTTTTACTTTCTATAAGAAACTAGGCTATCTGGTCATAATCATCATTTAGACGTCTTCCAGGTAAGGTGTAAATGAATGTTCAGACTTAAGATGCTACTCCTTTCTGGGAAATAGGTGCACAAAACTAAATCAAATGAGTTGATGTTAAATTTTAAAATATTTTTAAGGCAAATATATTAATTCTTACTAGTGAAAATGCTGGGATCAATGAACTAAAGGCCGAATGTATTTGTGGACCAGAAGGAAGTCGCTGGGAGGAGA
This sequence comes from Mustela lutreola, assembly GCF_030435805.1. NCBI lineage: Eukaryota > Metazoa > Chordata > Mammalia > Carnivora > Mustelidae > Mustela > Mustela lutreola. The sequence continues at coordinate 5,643,880 of NC_081302.1, forward strand.
GAGACACTTCTGAAATATTTTAAAATACTCAGATGTCATAGAGGCATCTCTGCTTGGGTTTTGTACTGTTTATGTTTCTCACTATGTGCTATGGCTCCTTTAAATATGCACATTTGGCTGATTTTTAAAATTTTATTTTTTGAGTTAATGTACAGAAAAGTAGACCTTTCATTATTTTGGCCAATGAATTCCAGAGCAGGTCTAGATTTAGGTATACAGATAGTTGTGACCATCACTACCACCAGGATGCAGAATGACTGCACCACTCCCCAAAACTCCCAAGTCACTGATTTGTGGTCACATGTACCGTCACCCCGGCAGCAACTGACTTGCTGTGTGGCATGACTATGTCTTTTTGAGAATGACATATCAGTAGGACCATACAGTGTGTAACCTCTGAGACCGGTTTCTTTTACACAGTTTAATGGCTTAATGACTTTTATACACCTTAATGGCTTTAAGGTTCACCCAAGTTGTGTGTACCAAGTCTGTACCTTTTTATTGTGAGTAGGTATACCATTGTGTGGACACACGAGAGGTTGTTACCTGCTGGAGAACATTTGGGTTGTTGGTGATTATGAATAGACCTACTGAAACATTTGTGTTCATGTTTCTATGTGAAAATAACTTTCGGTTTCTTTAGAATAAATACCCAAGAGTGGGGTTGCTGGATCGTATGGTAAGTGAGTTTGATTTCATAAGAAATTGGATCTTTGGAAATGGTACTGCTTTTTTGAAATTCTGTTTTCCAATTGTTCATTGCTAGAGTCTAGAAATACAACTAATTTTTTGTGTTGATCCTGTATCCTATACTCTTATATAATTCACTTGTCAATTCTAGGAGGCTATTTTTTTTTTTTTTAAAGATTCCTTGGAACTTTTTAAAAAAGACAATCATATCATCTGCATTTAGGGACAGTTTTTTTTTTTTTTCCTTTCCAGTTTGTATGTATTTCTTTTTCTTACCTTATTCGATTGACTAGGACTTCCAGTATGATGTTGAATAGGAACAGTAAGAGAATATATCCTTGACTTGTTCCCAGTGTTAGGAGGGAAATATTTGGTCTTTCACCATGAAGTACAATTTTTTAAAAGATTTTATTTATTTATTTGACAGACAGAGATCACAAGTAGGCAGAGAGGCAGGCAGATGGGGAGGGGGAAGCAGGGTCCCTGCTGAGCAGAGAGCCCAATGCAGGGCTCTATCCCAGGATCCTGAGATCATGACCTGAGCTGAAGGCAGAGGCTTAACCCACCGAGCCACTCAGGTGCCCCTGCCATGGAGTAAGTACAATTTTAGCTAAAGTTGTTTCTGATTGTTTGCTTGGTTTCATTGTTGTCCTTTATCAGGCATTCCCTTCTATTCCTAGTTTATTGAGAGTTGTTTTTTTTTTCCTGTTTAAGTTGGGAATGATTGTTGAATTTTGTTAAATCTTTTTCTCCATCCACTGATATAAATGTGTGGGCTTTTTTTTTTTTTTTTAAGAGTTTTAATATAATGGTTACATTGATTGAGTTTCAGCTATTGAGCCAACTTTGCATTCTTGAGGCAAACCACAGTTGGTCGTGGCATTACTCTTTCTCCATATTGCTGTACTTGACTTGCTAATATTTTGCCCCCTTTTCATCAGGGATAGGGTAGTTTTCTTTTCCTGTATTGTTTTTGTCTTGTTTGGGTGTCAAGACAGTGCTGGCCTATTGGATTGTTTCTGGGTTTGGCTGTTACAAATCGTCCTTTTATGAAATGTTTTCGTGTGTGTGTTTGGGGGCATAGATGTATGGATTTCTATTGGGCATATAATTAAGACTGTCATTGCTGCTTCCTAGGATCAATCTTACTATTCTAATCATAGTAACAACAAGGAGAAAGAGAAGGAAAGAAAAGAAAGACCTGATCTGACACAAAAGAGTGCATACTGTATTATTTAAAGTTAGAAGCAGTACAAATTGTGTGTGGTGGTAGAGGTCAGGATGGTATTAACCTTTGGAGAGGAGGGTGTTCATGATATTCTGTTTGTTGGTCTAATGGTGTTTGCATCGATGAGGTTTTGCTTTGTAACAAGTCATTGGGCTGTACACTTGTGGTCTGTGTGCTTTTTATGTCTCAAGTTTGTGGTACCTACTTCATTGCTGTGTCCTGACGGTTAAATAAGAAAATGTTTGTAAAGCACTAAGACTAATGACAGCCATACAGAAAGGAACCTTTTTTATATTATTGTTATCTTTATTCAGCAGACTTTATGGTACCAAACTGGGAGAAAAATCACTGAAACACACAAACTTAAACTCTCTTCTGGAACACTCAATCCATGACGTAGGCAAACCCATGTGCTGTGGGATGTCAGACACTTTGGTTTTAGGGAGAATGACTTCACTTCAGTGGAGCTGAAGAAAACACTGTGTCCTGCAGGACAGTATTTTTCGCAATGTTCCGTGAACGGGTGTTCCATGGTCAAAAAACAGGAAGGCATGTCTATTGTAGTCATGCTGCGTTAACTTGCTAGGGCTGCTATAGCAAGTTCCACAAACTGGGTAGATTGAACAACTGACTTATTGTCTGTCTCAAGCATTCTGGAGGCTGGAAGTGTAAGATCAAGGTGTCTCTGATACTTGCTTCCTTTCAGGGCTGTGAGGAAAGTACACATCCGAGGCCTCTCTCTGGCTTGCAGATGGCCCTCTTCACATGCCCTCGGTGTTCTTCCTTCGTGGGTGTCTGTGTCCACATTCCTCCTTTGCATAAGCACAGCAGCCATGTAGGTTAGGACCCATTCCGATGACCTCATCTTAACTAATTACACCTGTGATGACCCTATTGGCAAAACAGGTCACATTCTGAGGTCCTGGGAGTAAGGATTTCAACACGTAACTTTGGGAGCAGGATATAATCCAACCCTCATTCACTCTCAGCCCAGATTCCCAGTGCGTGGATTCACAAAGTAAAATGGAGAAATTCTGTCCTGAAGAAACTCAATCGTTCCACCAGGGGTGGCCGGTCCTTCTGGTACCCAGCCAATATGTGTTCCACCTTTCTTCCTTTAGACGAGAAGCACACCTTTGTCCGGGAGGCTAATATGCTCACAAGTACACACTCCCACTGGTTGGAGGTGAACATATGATCCAGTTCTGACCTATGCGATTTTTAAAAAAAGATTTATTTATCTTTTTTTCCATTTTTTAATTTATCATTTTGTTTTTCATTTTTATCATATTTATCATTTATTTGTCATTGCTCTGTTCCACGAGACCAAATGTGATGTCCTGGAGACAACTTACACAGAGCTCTCTGCACATCTCTTAGGGTATATGTTCTCTGCAGAGATTGATTTAAATGGAAAGGAACTGTTCATCTTATTCCTAATAATTATCAGAGAATAATAAGTCATCTCATTCCTAATACTTTCTCTAATGAAGTCACCAAAACTAACTGACTTGTTCAGTGTCAGATGGATAGAGAGCTCACCCCAGTCACCTGTACCCCAGCGTGGGACTGGTTTGCATTACGTCACTTCCTGGAATCTCAGGATCCGTATTTATAAAATAAAGGAAGAAAATTGACCCCGATCCCCCATAGGGATAATGTGAATATAACACTCCATGACACATGAAAAGTTAGTAAAACTCTTAAAAAGAATACAAATGTAATGGATTATTTTCCCTATCTTTACAAGCCTTTATTTCCAGGAGAAAATCAATAAATATCTTGTGACTTGAATTGATATGATTTCTCTTGGATGGACGAGTAAATTTAGTAAAATATGTTAGTTTTTGATTTAAAAATATTGATTGAAATTCTATCACGTGGTAAAGGATGTAACGGTCAACAGAACAGAGGAAGGCCTTGACCTCATGGGCCTTATGACCCAGACATGGAGATCGGCGTGGGTCAATAAATTGAACCAACAATGAATTAATCATCAGGAAATCACAAATTACATCTTATAGTACTGTGTCCCTGACTGGCACGCAGGCCGCTGTCCCCCCAAGGGGCCCAGAGCTCCTTGTTGATAACAGCTTGAAGGTATTGAAAATCGCATGGAAAAGCAATGACAGGCTCTCTAAAATATGCCATTTCAATTTAGAAAACATGCTTCCCTTGTCAGAAAGGATCTGTACATTCTTAGAGCCATTCTTCAAAAATTAACATTTTCTTAATGTAGGTTTGCTCCCAAAGAGTCACCAATGTATTTGAAAAACAGACATATCTGGGTCGACTTTTGCGGCACTTTATTTCCTCCGTATTCTGTAAGTTTCTCATGATCTTTTGAGATGTGCATTTCCTGATTGAAAACTCTGATGTTTCCTCGATTTGCTGAAAGTTCAGTGTTTTTGTGTTTCTTTTCTCATTCTGAAGGACTTGAAATGTATGTGATCAGGGTGACGGGATTTAAGAATTTAATGAATTGCAGAAGTGTTCTATTAAGGGATAGAGATCATTCTTACAAACCATGAATTAATTTTTATGAATGAGGTCCAAAGAGCTTAAGTAAAACACAGCTGATATTTCATGAGTAATTTCAACCCCCTTTAATAGTACAAATCTCTGGTGTGTAATATTTAGGTAATGATTATCATAAAATAGACATCTTTGGAGGGCAATTATGTGTTCTCAATACTTCTTTATGAGGGCCTTGGAAGGAGGATGTCATTACATCTGACAGTATATTTGTCTCACCTAATATTCATGCTATTCTGATGGAAGGACGGTTATCTTACCATATACGCGTGTATTTTTGGAAGCACTGAATACTGATTCATGCCACCAAGCTTGTTCAGACATGAAAGGTGGCTCGACTCAGCTCGCAGGCATCGACCGTTTTGAGGCACGCAGAGTTGGTGGAAACAACACTGCGTCTGCAGAGGAAAGAGCCCTGGGGGCAGGCGCCAGCGAGGCAGAGGGAGGAAAGTCAAGGAGCTGGTGGGAAGGGGGGTTGAGCCACCCAGGGCCTGTGTCAGAAGTGACAGTGCATCAGCAGACCAAGCTGAGGACCTGGGCTGTGATTTTTAAAGCGAACTGGAATGGGCTGAGGAAGGCCCCCAGGAAAGACAGTGAGCTACCTATGCTCACGTGTATTTTTTTCTCTTTACTCTTGTTTTCGGACTCCTTTTTAACATAGAGGATACGATGTTTCCTGTCATTGCTATAATGTTTTCAGGGTTGGCAATCCTTTCAGAGTCTTTTTATGGGAGCCTCCTACTATTCTGAAGGGAAAAGAATAGGCTATTCGTTCTCCTTTATGGGATTGAGAACTAAGACTCAGAATGTGACCCAGTGAGTACAGCATGAAACTGTGACCCAGAGCTTTAAAACAGGCCTCCCAAAGCCAATCTGTCATCCAATGATAGGACCATGTCTGGTACATCCCCTCTTGAGCCCTAGGCTTTGTGGCTCCCAACTCAGCTTCCATGTTTGAAAGCCTGAGGAGTCTGACCATAAAAGTTATTGGCCATCTCGTGGTTCAGAACCATTCTAGTTTCCGCTGATGAACCTACTAAGTATGGAAAAATGAGAGTGAAAGGAAATAAATGAGTGAATTTGGGTTTTGTTTTGTGTTTTGCATTATACAATTCAAGAAAGAAGGCATAGAGCGTCTGGAAAACAAAATAGTTGATTTCCCAGTCTCTGTCGTAGTTAGGAGTAGCTTTGGAACAGAGTTCTGGGCCAATGAGATTCAGCAGTAAGCTTCTGGGGAGAACCACCCTTTTCTGGGAAACAGAGACAGAAAGAGAAACAGAAACAAAAAAAGAAAGGCCTGCCTTCCTCACGGTTTGGGTTTAATGGCTGGAGGAGCAGCAGCCATCTTGCGATTCTGAAGCAGCAGACCTAAGAAAAGGCCAGGGAAGTTAGAGTTACAGTGGGTTACTCTGTATCAGATATTCTTAACTGGCATATATGTACAGATTTGTTTTGAAAGCATCTATATTTTTGATGATATGTCAGTTAAGAAGGAAGAAATACCACATAAACTGCCTACATTTCAAAAAGGCACTTAAAAGACTTTTCTTAACTCCAAAAAACTGCCCAAAACTCAACTCTTTTTTTTTTCTTCTGCTTCAGATTCAAACTGATTTAAAAATTTAGAAGTTGCTGAGTGACTGCCTACCATCATTGGATGGTATTATGCCTCATGCAGTGCTTGACCAAAAAGCACCTCTGTTCCTGAAGATGGGAGCTTTCTGTCCTAGGGTCACCCAGATGAAATCATGCATTTTTCATTCCTTGTGTATATTACAAACCTGTATGCGCTCTCTTGGGTAACCTGAGTTTGCCCGGAGTTCCTGAGCCTGGAGATACAGATGACATCCGGCTGGCAGGGGAGGCTTGGCTTCATAGACCAGTGCCCTGGAGATGCACAGCGTGGCAGGTCTTTCCTGCCTGAAGTCCCAACTCTCTGTTTCTAGGAGTGTGGGGGTGTTCCACAGTGGATCTGGAGCAGTCATTTTGGCCCCTTCCACTTCACCTCTGCTTGGTTGTAATCATGTATTTGTCCGCGATGTAATAGAGCTCTGCCTGCTGCATGCTCCCGACCCGGGAGAGGAGCCCCTGATGTTGTGCACCAGGTCGGGGGCTGCCTCCTGAGATCTAAGGATAGTCTCCTTTGTCTCCCCGGTTCCTCACCTGCGCCGCACTCCATGGAGTCTGGGGGCGAGACCAGGCTGACTTCCAAGCCCAAGAGGGGCAATATCCTTTGCCATCTCTACTCCAATGCCAAGTCTAGACCCACGCTGGGAGCTACTTGGCATTTAAAAACAATAAATGTATGCAAATAATAAACAGTACAGGAGATTTAGAATGATTCTTAAGGCCATGGTATAAAATGACTACTACAACAGGTTGTTCTGCCCCCAGGAGCTCGGCTCCGGTTTTTCCTTCTCTCAAGCACCCACCGCGGCTGTGGGCGGGGCAGACGGGACCCCCTCCGTCCTGGGGGGCGGGGCCGGGGCAGCCTAGGTCCATCAGGTGGACCCTACAGCCCTTACACAGGGTGGATGAGAGCATCCTCCAGAGGTGGAAGTTCAGCAGAGAGGCCCCAGAGAGAAGTCAGAGGAGGACCTTGGCTAGACTCGCCGCTGCTGAGGGAAGTTGCTGGGGGACGGTGGTGCCTTCTCCAGCCCCCGCAGCGCGTGGCTGTTCCACGTGGAACTGTGGCTCACTACCTGCCGGGCGAGGTCAGCACACGGAGCGGATCGTTTCTAGCATCCCCTCCCCACGTGACAGATGTTCCTCTGCTGCGAACATACAACAAAACTTCGAACCATGGTTTCCTGGGTTTGCGCTTTAGTTTTGAAACAAGCACCCAATGATGTAGAAAAGATGCTTCGTTGGCCTGTTCAGTTTCGGTAGAACAGCTCAGGGGCGCGCTGCAGCCTGCGCTTCCCAGATACAAATGCTACGCCCTGCGCTTGCACTGCTTCACGGTTAGAGGTTAGAGGTGTCAGTCCCTTTCTCCAGCTCTGAGTGACAGAAGTGAACTATCTCAGACATTCTCGTGGTGGGTGTCAACCAAGGCTCCTGTTTGAAACCCTGCAACAGTCAGGAACTTAGGGCCTGGGGCCACCGGGCTATGTCGGAAGTGAGCTCCAACAGTCCCAAATTCTCTTGAAACTCCTGGCTGGTACTTGTCCTAAGCGCGCCAGAGCTATGTAACCGGGCGTTCTCAGATACCTTGTTTGTTAAAGGATAACGAATACAAGGGATAAAATGCGCTAATTCGAAGCTTATGCGTTTTACTGAAACAGCAGTTACTACAGCCATCACTTCTCACTTGTGGAACAGAAGATATTTTCCTGGGAGGAACATTCTCATCGCTGACATTGTTTAGCTTTGCCAGCGCAGGGCGATAACCAAAAGCAGACTTTGGGTTGGTTTTATTATTGTTTTCACATTCGCTAGAGATAGTGTAGCTCCTCCTCTCTGCAGGGAGTGGGGGGCAGGGGGACACAGCCTGCCACCTCGCCCTAGGCCTGCCCCAGCTGCTGAGGCAACCCCCCCCCCCCAACTCCTGCCGCCCCTGCCCCCCTTCAGGGCAGCTAGCCTGAGGTCAAGGCCGTGGGAGCAAGGGGAGAGAGAAAGAAGTATGGTTTCCCTAGGATTTTGCTGAGCGTCTGAAACATCAGTTCTGTCTTGGGGTTAGGGTTCGGGTTAGACGGTCATCGAGGGGACCAGGCATGCTGTGCCTTCCGCTTGCCCTCCTGCTCAGCTCCCTTGGCTCCTGTCTGCCCTGCTGGTGCCCGTGGGTCAGCACTATCGACAAAACACCAGGCTCTCTTGCCCTCTGGCTCCCAGCGGGGCTGAGCGTGGGAGCACCAGTGTGATTCCGGAAGGTGAGAGGAGGGGGAGGCAGGCCATTTTCTCTCTTTGCCTCCCTCATGCCTCGGGGTGCTGCAAGGCTGCCGGCGTTCAGGCCCTAGCTCCTGCCCCAGAGGCCCCTCCCATCTGGGTCCTGCCAAGCTCGGCTGACACCACCCCCTCCCCTCTTTCTTCCAGCTTGGGGTGGTAACGGTCTGCATTTTGTAGGGGGGGGGTGTTTCATTATCCCTGGAGGTCACCCCTCACTCGACCCACACCTGCCAAACAATTCCTCCATTAAATGTGCTTCACCCACACCTTCGTTATCTGTTGCTGGAACCTTGCCCGATACTTGTTTCTATGATCTTTTATCACATTCAAAGACCCCAAGTAGGGTGTGCCTGGGTGGCACAGCCAGTTAAGTGTCTGACTCTTGGTTTGGCTCAGGTCGTGATCCCAGGGTCGTGAGATCAAGTCTTGAGGGGGGCTCAGCGAAGAGTCTGCTTAGATTCTCTCTTCCTCTCTGTCCCCACCTGCCCCCACCCCGCCCCTGCCATGCTTTCTCTCCAATAAATAAGTAAATCTTGGGAGAAGACTCTAATTAGAATACTAATGTTTTTCTAAGTCTTTGTGAATTTCAATATGCCGTCAAATTCCTTGAGGATTTTAGGTTTTCTCTGACTTTTATTCTAAATTCCTTCCGACAGTTGATACCCCAATTCTGCTTATAGGATCTATCTCCCATCATTTCTGAAATGACCCTCTTCTGTGGTCTGCTTCTACGGGTTCAAGGAACATGAAGGGGCTAAACGGACAAGACACTTAGAAAATGCTAGAGTTCTTCTGTTTTCTTCCAAATAGAAACAGCTCTTCTGTTGCTGCTTTTCTCTACTCTTTAAAGACTTTCTCCTGGGAGCCCCAGTCTTGCCCCGGAAGGAGGTTGGGCACTGAACCAAACTGTGGGCAGAGCTGGGTGCCAGGATCCAGAGCTAGGGAGAGTCTCAGCCTCTTAAAAACATCTTTTTTGTCTTACTGTTAGCCAAACCCTTGGCTGCATGACCCGGTAGATGTGAATAGTACTTTTCACTTTCCTCTGCTGGAGTTTGGTTCTTCTTCGACAGCCAGAGAATGACACCCAGAACTATGAGCCTTTTGAAAACTCTGCCAGTTTGCTGGGGTCATCGTATCAAAGTACTGTGCAAGGGGTGGGGGGACTTACAGAACAAACATTGTTCCCCCACGGTTATGGAGGCTGGAAGGCTAGGGTGTCAACGTGGCCTGGTTCTTGGTGAGGGTTTTCTTCTTGGCTTGCTGAAGGCCATCTTCTTGCTGTGTCCTTACGCGGTGGGAAGAAACCACTCTTCAATCTCTTCTTACAACAGCACTAAACCCATTCCTGAGAAGCCCTTATAATTACCTCCCAAAGGCCTTTGAATACCATCCCATTGGGGATGAGGGCCTCCCCTATAAATTATGAGGGGGCACAAACATTCAGACCCCAGCGTGGAAGCTGGAAGTCTAAGAACATGGTGCCGGCAGGGTCAGGTTCACCTGAGGCCTCTCTCCTTGTCTTGCAGACGTCTGTCTTCTGTCCGTCCTCACTGAGCCTTTTCTCTGTGTGTACACACATGGGTTTAGCCCTTGCTCTTATGTGGGATGTGGGCTTGAGCCCTTATATTTGCTCCCAGAAAACTGGGGGGGGGGGGCGCACTAGGGGCCTGAGTGGGGAGCATGCCCAGCTTGTAGCAATGAAAATAACTAACATGGGTTCTACCAGGGGCTAGGCTGGCCTTCTGTCTGGCCAAACCTTTTCGGCTGAAATGGATAAGTATCTGTTACGAGCTTTCCCCATCCACAGACTTCCCCTGCTACCCGCTGATTGTCAGTAACATGGAAATCCTCCTCGCCGTTCTCCTGGTCCCCGTGTCCCACTCTTTTCTTAGGTCAGTCTCCGCTGCCCTGATTTGCCCCAATTCTGCCACTACATTTCCTGCTAGGTAGTGTCTGCTAGCTATAATTTCAGTTATCAGTGTATTTTGGTTTAAAGAGGCAATTTCCCTTACTAGTCAGGTGAGCAGTTTCAACAGCAAATTAAGAGGGAATTCAATTGGGTTCGTTACACTAAGGCAGATAATATGGTCTATATGAGAGGTTTTTCAAAACTGCATTTTGGTAGCAAGTTTTTTTTTTTTTTTTTTTTTTTTTGTATTTTTTTTTTTTCTAAAAGCAATTTGACTTGGAACTTCACGGTAGCAAACAGAAAGCAGGAGCCGTCCGAATACCCTTCCTGTTTCCTTTCCAGATCGGGGCTGGGCGGGGGTGGGAGGAGTGACAAGCGAGGAATCAGGCTTTGAGGGCGCTCTGGTGAACACAGGCTTCCACTGAAAGGCACTAGAAGTCCCTTCTCCAAGGTGGTTATTAATGTTCGTGCAGCAGATTGGCTGGTATGGGACACACTGATTAAGGGTAACGAGAGGTCGTTCTTGGAGAGATGGATAATAATCCATCATTGAATAGGATGATGGGGTTAAGAGCATTCTTGGTAAGGTTGGGTCTACAAAGTAATAAGCTGTCAAAGTGGAACAGATTTAGTAGGGGCAAGTGGAAGGCGTCTCACCGTGCCCGGGTTATACTGGGAAAGTCAAGTGGGGCATTGAGACGATTTTTCCCTTTTATAGGCTACAAACACAAAGAAGTTTTGGAGTCCAAATAATTAATCCCCCTGCGCTAAAAAAGTAAATAATTTATTGGCAAAGGAAAAACATTCATGATGACTTTTATCCCCAGGTCGAACAGTACGGATTTAAAAATGCTAAGATTGTTAAAAGGCTTATTTCTGGAGTGACAGTCATAGGCACTTTCAATGACATTTTGTATTATTAGTGTATGTTTTTAGAACTGTTAATTTTTTTTTTTTGATTAATAGACTTTATCTTTAGAGACATTTTGGGTCTCCAGGGAAATGGAGCAGGAAGTATAGAATTCCCATGTGTCCCCTCTTGTGCTCTTCCCCTGCTCAGTCTGTTTTCCCGGTTCCTAACATCTTGCATTCACACGGTCCGTTACAGCTGATAAGCCAATACTGACCCACCGTTACAACCCCACGTCTACACGAGGCTTCCCTCTTCATGTTGTATCTTCTTTGGGTTCAGGCGAATGTATCACTACACATACCCACCATTTCAGCCTTCTACAGAATCGTTCCCCTGCCCTAGAGAACCCTGTATTTCACCTCCTTCTCCTCCACCCCACACCCCAAGCCCTGGGAAACACGTCTTTGTGCGGTCTCCACAGTTTTGCCCTTCTCAGAACGCTATGTAGTTGGAATCATACACCGCCTTTCCAGATTGGTTTGTTTCCTGTAGCCATATGCACTGAAGTGTTCCTTCGTGTTTTTTGGAGGCTTGATAGCTCATTTCTTTGTATCGCTGAATAATATTTCATTATCCGAGGAGCTTGTTTATCCATTCATGTACTGAAGGACATTTGCTTGCTTCCACGTTTTGGCAATTATGAATAAAGCTGCTATTCATGTTGAGGTCTTTGTGCGGACATAAGCTTTCAAATCATTTTGGAAAATACCAGCGAGCACACATACTGGATTATATGGTAAGAATGTGTTCAGTTTTGTAAGAAACTGCCAAACAGTTTCCCAAAGTGGTCATTAATTTTTTTTTTTTTAACTTTTTTGTTTTCATACAGCTTTGGATTGTCTGGTGCTGGTAACACATATGAGTCCTCGATTGGCCTGTATTTTGCTTTTTAAAAAAAGAGACCTTAAGAATACATCTATTTTTAATTTTTATTTTTTTATAACAAGAGTCAAATACAAGAATTAATTTTTCCACATAGGCTAGTGTCTCAGAGGTATTAAATAATTTTTTCCTCAAGAGGTGTTAAATAAATTTAAAGTTAACTTTAAATTTTAAATTTTTAGCACAGTGTTTCAAAAGTGCTTTCCGGGTTGCTTGTAAGCACTTCTGCTTGTATCTTTTTGTTTTGCTCTACATACTTAGCTCAGGAAAGACCCCAACAGTAAATTTTTCCAGTGATTTGTGTTTAATACGATTGTCAAAGCTAAGCCCACTGAGTTACAGTTTGGCGGCTGAAGCTGAGTCTAGACCTCAGGCCTCCAGCTTTGTACTTTGATACTGTATCAGCTAAACTCCCTGGCTTTCCAAAAAGTAAGATATCAAAGGTATGTATATATTTTGTTGCAATGCCCAAGTCCAGATCAGAGTGAAGTTCCCTTACAGCCTGATAAAGTGTTATCAACCAGAGAAAAACAGAACCACCAGGAAATTTGAATGATGAGATTAGCCGCACATCTGAGGCCATTTCTACCGATTAGCTGTCTTTGAAAACTGTTTTAATGATCGGGAATCACCTTTCCTTGATCAGTGAAAGTGATTTCTGCTCTCCTGCCAGGAGGTGCCTGCGAGCCCTCAGGGGACCGGCAGACGCCAGGACTCTGCAATTAATGAACTGTGATCCTACCAAGCAAGGAAGGGGGGGAAACCTTTTCGCTGCCTGGTGATGTATTAACTTTTGGAGGGATCCAGGGATGTAAAGATTGCTCTTTGCTAGAAATAGTTAACATATCTAGGGGAAAAAATACCTCATTTTTTCATGGAAAGTTCAGTCCTGGTGGTGATAACATAGTAAAAAATAATTGAGCTATTTGTTCAATCCAGGAAAAATAAAATAAAAAAAATCAATTGTCTATCATCAGGTCTAATGAGCTAATTTAGTGAAAGGCTAGAATATATCTAAAGGAGCCAAAGGCTTAGGACTGAAATTTTCAAGTGTCTGAGTCCTGGAGATGTAACCCTGAGATACACAACAAGCCAGAACAAGTCATCGGGGATGACTTCAACATCTGGAAGGTGAAGCTGGATTAAATCCTCTGTTTTTGAGTCTTTTGTTGCAAAGATTCAGATACTCCGTGCATTTCAGGTTTCCTGGAATGTCAGTGGCGGAGAGGTGGCGGGGAGGCGGTTCGGGGACTGGGTGCTCTCTGTGGGAGCCTGGTCCCTGGACAGACAGGGCCCCTTCCTCGGGGGCCTGCCCCACGGGAGCCAGCCTGGCAGGGTCCCCCCCCCCGGGGAGCACGGACGGCCTCTCAATTCTGTGGAAGAATCCGTGATTGTGTTCTGGAAAGTGGATCTTAGCGCCTGTCCGGGGACAGGACTGCATAATTGTTTCCCCAGAAGGTCTGGAGGGAAGCCCCCTGCAATCACCGGTCAGGCTGCAGCTTTTCGGTGTCTTTCACTTCTGTTTCGGGGAGGCAAGTGCGCGCGCTTTGATCAAGTGTCAAGTGTATGGGGTAAATCTCTCTCACGAGCAGCCCCTTTTATGTACTTTTCAGGCAGCCCGTGGGGTGGAGAGCGGAGGTGGCCGAGCATTTTTTGTTCAAAGTGGCACCTCTAGCTGCAGCTCATTAAGTCGGGGTTCACACACGCTTCGCACAAAGGGAAAGCCTCGCAGGTTCCCGTCTCCTTTGATTCAGATTTTGCCACCATTGTTCCCGGTATCGCCTGAGCGAGCTGATTTCCATATGTATAGAGCCGCGCTCTGCTTTCTCCTGCCTGTTCAACTGTCACCTGATGTATTTTTAGAAATCCACACTCTGAAGAAGACAGAAGATGAGGCAGGAAACCTGACAGTGGCAACACGGGAACACTCCGCCACTCGAACAATGTTAATTAAAAGATACCTCCTCCCTGCTCGTTTTAATTGCCGAGCAACTCTGGATCTCCCCCCGCCCGCGACGCAGAATTTACTTTGGACAAACTGCGTTCGCGCATCCCCGGTTTTCTCCCGCCGGCGGCGCGCGTCGGAGCGAGGCCCGGGGTCCCGCGCGCGGGGCCGGGGCAGGGGAGGCCACCCGCGCGGTCTGGCGGCCCGGCCGCCCCCGGACGCCGAGCTTGTGGTTGTCAGAGAAACGCACGGAACGGGTCCTTAGATCTGTCATAATTGGGCATTGCTGATACGTGCCAAAGGTTTCGAGCTTCATCAGAAAGTTCCTCTCTCGGGCGCTTCCGCGGGCGGCGCAGGGCAAACCCCACAAAGGCGACCGCGACGCTCGCTGCGCGCGGTAACAAAGGGAAGACAAAGCGCACGGATCCCGCCTTGGGTTTCGGTGCGGGCGCGAGCTTTTTTCTTTTCTTTTTTTCCCTCTAAACCACGTGACTCCAGCGGGCGAGAGGGAATTAGAAAGCCCAGGTCTCCCATGAAGCTTGGAGCCCCTTCTTGATCCTCGGGTTTCCCGGCGTCTGAGTCGCGCCGCGGCCAGGTGCTGACTCAGGCTGCGGCGCTGGGAACCGGCTTTCCTGCGTCCGGCGCAGCCTTTCCCAGGAGGAGCCCGGCCCCCGGGGGCACGCCCGTCCCCTCCCGCCGTCTCCTCGCCCCCGCCTCGCCGGGAGTTTCCCAGAGGACCCCCCCCCCCCACACACACACACACCACCACCGCGTGTCCCTCGGCAGCGGGGACAGGGGCCGCGGGGCGGGGGGCACCGGAGCGCGCGGCCTCCCCGGCTGCGGGGACCGAGCGCGCCGTGTTTCCCGGCCGCGGCGGCCGGCGGCGCGGGTGAAGCCGTGCGCCGCCGCTATCTTGGCCGGCCACGCGCGCTCGGGCTCTGCGGGGAGCGCCGGGCCGGCCCCGCGAACGTTCCGAGCAAAGCTGTGAAAACACACGGGCCGATTAGTTGGACAGGCTCCCCGGGTCGGGAGGGCTCGCTGCCCCCGCGGCCCTGGCTTCGCGGCCCTTCCCGCGCCTGCATCCGGCCGGCGCTGATCAATGAGCACCGCGCTGGCCGCGCTCCCCTCCCCCTCCGCCCCTCCCCCTCCGCCCCTCCCCCTCCGCCCCCTCCTCCCCTCCCCCTCCGCCCCTCCCCCTCCGCCTTCTCCTCCTCCTCCCTTTCTCCCCTTCCTCCTCCTCAGACAGGCTCTACTACGCAGAATCTCTCCCCTCCAGCCCTGAAACGAACATATTTTGAAATTAAAAAAAAAAAAAAAATCTTTAAACACAATGTATAATTTAGGTATTTATTTTTACATAAGGGCAACTTTCAGTCGTCGTCTTCTTAAAAGGGATGCATGTTCACTCCAGAGGCATTAGAGAGTGCAGATACACAGCAGAAATGCTCTTAGAGGTCTGCGTCTGTTGTGCCTGACTTGGGGGTTATCCCACAGGTCCCAGTGTTGCTCATGGTCTCTGTTAGGTATTTAAACTAAAATTCTTCTGACTTGTCCCATGCCAGATAGGGGCCATCCATTTCTTTCTTTCTTTTACACTGTAGTTTAGTATCTGTCAATACCCCTGAAGTTCCAAGCCTTTGGGAGGAGCTCTTCAAATTGACTTTTTTTTTTTTTTTTTCCTTCCTCTGGTTTGAAGTGAGAGCCAACCTGGGATAAGAGAATTTGGGCGTCCCTTTTGAGGTGAAATCAGAGTGAATTAAAAAGAGTGATTACACCCTTCTCTAATCAAAGGCTTCAGAGATCATGTTTCTTTTTAAAAAAGAAACATCAAGGAATAGGCTTAGAAAATTACTTTCATATTTTCTTGAGCATTCAGAGCTACAGCACATTTTTAAGAGTTGTCATTTGTTCCTAACTATCAGACTCTAGTATCAGTTTTTTGCCTGTCCTTCAGTGTAGCAGAAAGGATTGAGCTTGCCCTTGCTTTGTTGTGAACAAGCAGCCGCTGTCAAATGACTAATGCTCTTGGAATCTCACTCATTTATTCTTCCTCTGTTGCTATGGGCCCTACTTCTCTTTTGTGGCATGTAACAATATAGCAATGTATCTAAAGTTTTGCCCCAACCAAAAGGGACATAGTCATAACATCATGATTTTGCTTGAAATAGTAATTGTAAAATGATTAAATATACCAATCAACATGTCCGCCACATACACTTGGGTAGGTCGTGCACTGCACAACACCAAGAGATCCATTCTTATTTTAATTTATCTGAACAAGTTTAAAAACAAGTGTCTGTTTGTGTGTGTGTTTGTAATTAGTCATATGGACTAATTACGCTGAAATAGTATTACAACAGCAAAAGAAAAGACATTCAAATTCACATAGCAAGTGTTTATTCAAACATCTCACAATGATTAGGGGCAAGTACTACTCTTTCACAAAACTTAAAAATAAGAACAACTTATTTGAAATTATTTAATTAATTGGCATTCACAGTATTTCATGTTGAAATCCTCCTTTGCATTATATTAAAATAGATAGTCCATTTCTTCCAAAAAGAAAAAAAAAATATCATTGGTTGTTAAAATTTTAGACTGATAAACAGCTTTTCAAAATAAATATTTCCTGTCTATTTCCAAGAATTTGATTGGCTCAACTCTTTACACATGCCAGTCCTGGTACTTTAATTTGGTGAATAATAGAGAAGGGAATAAAAAAATACATTTTTCTCAGAAATTAAATGTGTGTGTGTTGCTTGACCTGAGACATTTAAAATCACCGGAGGCCAGAGTCAATTAGTAGCACCAGAGTTCTCTCGTTTTTACTCTCTTTCTCTCTGTGTCTCTTTCTCTTTTGGCTTCTGTTTTACTGGCTCGTGCCCAATTTAATTAGAAAATAATACAATTACACTATTAATTTTATTTGGCAAGCTCCATTACTACTGTAATACTGGCATTGTGGAAAGTGGGATTGCATTTTGTTTTGTTTTGTTTTGATATTCTAGAGAGGCTAAGGGTTCTTATGGTCTAAAAACTATATTACTCTTTTGATTGTGTTCTAACCATAAATTATTTTTAAAATTATTGTTATTTCAGAATAATCAAATTTTTGAAGACTACCTGAGTTGAAGACTGACATGTTCTCATGTCCTAAGCAACTGCAAAGACTTTAAAGTGAAAATAGAATATGACCTTTTGATTTCTCATTTTACATTACTCTATGGGCCAAATTTTAAAGGTAAGCATTTAAAATATAAAGTTAATTTTCTCAATTTCATAATATTTCCTTGGAAATTCCGCAAAGGACCACAGATAACATTTTAACACCACTGCACTTTATTGAAAGATACTTGATGCCAGACTTGCAAAGATGAAGATAAAACCTAAATATATATGTGAGTTAAAAGGATCCATGTTAGATCCAATATGAGTTAATTGCTACCATTAGAATTGTGTCACTGAAACTGACTCAATGCCTCACTTTGATTAAACTTTGCTTTCTTTTTTGCAATCCTGATTTCTCCTCAGCTCACCCCTTACTCTTTCTGAAATCTAGACCAAAAATTGTCTTAACACAGAAAAGTAAAAATCTCCTTTACTTCTTTCTTTTAACCTCCTGGGTTCTGCATGTCTACTGAATAAGCATATGTCGATGCCCTCAGATAATAAGATAATATAATAAATGAATAACAGTGGAGTAACCATAGAATACACACATCATATGTGTTAACAAAGTAACTTTAACACCTACTGTATAATTAAGTGTAGCTTTTCATTAAGGTTGCCATTAAGAGCATTAATACTTATGCACCTGATAAATACGAGAAGTAAGTATTAAGTCTACTTACAGAGGAGGCATGGGGTGCCGTGGTATTTGACAAAACAAAGCCGAACATTGACTGCTTAAGCATAGTTTCTTTTTATGAGGCAGAGGATGTGTGTGAGGCTTAATTGTATATAAAACTTTGCAAGTGAACTTTTATTGCCTTTCAACAAAAGCCACAAAACACGAACTTCTAAAATCTAGGTATGAACTTTCCTAAGCCAATAATGTGATTATGTGTTCCGATGGATGCAGAATTTGGATCTGGATATTTTTTATACTAGTCTTTTAATTGCTCTTATTTTTATTATCCCTTAAAGCTCGAGTTCCGTTAAAACAGAGACATAGAATGTTTGCCATCTTTTGGTAATCTTTTCAATAAGATTCGAGACATTTGTAAGGGAGTAGGATTTAGGGTTCCTGGACAACAGACTGTTGTCGTTGGTTCGATTTTTGGTCACCGTTGCTGGCCCGTGGCACCAGCCTTTCCTGTATATGGTACAGCCCAGCTTGCCTGGATTTAATGACTGGAGCAGATAACATGTATATTTCTACAGAATGCTCGTAATTATCTATTTTTTCTTGGCAAAAGTCATATGACTTTTGAATGGATCACATTCACAAATATTATATGTTCTGCAAAATGCAATTCATTATTTTCATATACATTCAGTGTATAGTGATTAGTTTTACAAAGTAACTCCCTACACTGGGGCTAGGTGTGCTAGTCTCTGGTTATCCCGTCGGGTTATTTTACACAGAAGAGTCCTGCTTTGTATTGCATTTTACCTGTTCATGGCGACACCTGAAAGTCAGCTCAACGCCAATTTCGTGGCCTTCGCATAGTGTAAATAAGGTTTAGAGCGCGTTTAAAAGTAATTGTCTTACCTGACAGTAGTGATGCCTTAATGATGTTGGAAGAGTCAGGCCCTGCAAGCGGCTAACCTTTTTGCGCTCTGAGTTGATTTTCCCCATGCATTAAATAAAAATAGCAGGAATGTTGGGAAAATTCTTGGATTGGCCTAATAAAAGTGTTTAATTTAAAAGGTATTCTTTTTAGTTCTCAGTAAAGTATTAGGTAAATTGTGCAGGAATTTTTGTTTGGCCTGGCTTATTATTACAAAAATGGAGTTCGTAAACATAATGAGACATATATATAAGATAATATAATAATATAATATAATATAATAATATAATATAATATAATATAATATAATAATATAAATATACATGTTATCTGCTCCAGTCATTAAATCCAGGCAAGCTGGGCTGTACCATATACAGGAAAGGCATATATTTATTCATATATTATGTCATAAATGACATATACATATATATATGACATGTATTTTTGACATATATTAGATTTAGACATAATCAGAATTTTGGTGGTGGTTGTGTCA
Organism: Mustela lutreola; assembly: GCF_030435805.1. Lineage (NCBI taxonomy): Eukaryota > Metazoa > Chordata > Mammalia > Carnivora > Mustelidae > Mustela > Mustela lutreola. Next base: position 5,663,096 of record NC_081302.1, read on the forward strand.
GGTATTAACGTATCTGGTGCAAATGTAGATGCCATAGAAGACGCTTCTCAAGTCAAAGTAGACTGAGATGTACTTAGAATCAATTTTATTTTTAAAGTTTGATATTCTTCATATTAAAATTCTAATGTATATATTTCTCTCAGGGGCAAATACGGTCACTCCTGCGTGATCTGGTAATACCGTATAGGCTCAAAAAAGAGATTTCCAAGGGGAATATGCTGCAAGCCTTTGGAAAAAGATCATGCAGACATTATCTTTTCCCAAAAAGTAGAATTCCAGATTTCAGGAAACAGCAAGCAAGAGCAGCTGCAGAAAACATTCGAGTTGAGATTTTGATCACCTTTCTACGAAATGAGCTTATAAGTGATGCTGAGGTCATGACCAGATTCACTGGGCTGTGTTTAGAAAATTGCTTTTCCTCCTAACGGGGCAGTAGTTTTTCATTCAGGTGGGCTAATCGATGCTCTTGGCACTTCCTTCATGATATTTAGGTGATTTTTCCCCCCCTCTTAATAAAAGAGGCACAGTTTTCATGGCAGTTTAATTGGTGGGGTCACATACGTTTCTCAGAAACCTCTTGTGTCCCTGTGTCCCATAGCCTGATGTCTGGACTGGGCTGGTGGCCCGGCCAGGCCAGAGCCCTCTGTCACAACGCCAGGATACATTACAGCTTCCAGCCTTCTGAAAAATAAAAGAAACCTTATTTATAGTTAGGAAAACCCTTGCTAGTTCCTTGTATCCAAATGCCAAATATTTTATAGGACTTCTCTGTTTACAAATCAAAAGCAGCATCTTGAGAAATCCTATAAACTCACAGCTGACGGCATATATCCTCTGTGAGTCTGTTTTTTCTTGAAACAGTGTTAAATTTTTATGGTCTTGGGTGATAACTTTAAAGACCTATCACGAAGTCGAATTTTTGTCTTTCTGATTTGCTTCTCTTGAGAGAAATGCAGTGTGTTTCCTTTTCAATGTAGATGAAACAAACAAAAAGTGAGAGAGCCTGGGTTAGGTCCCGGGAGTAAGCACGGGCTTGGATCTCTGGCTGGACCCCAGGGGCCCTCAGATGAGGCAAAGCCCTGGGCTCAGTTTTACCAGGCCTGCAGATTCTAAAATCACATTTTGATATTTTGATTTTGAGACTGAACGGAGCCCGACACCAAAGCTGATTCAGTGACGGAGCCTCTTTCCCACTTCCGGAGTTTGTAACAGTCAATTTGTAGACCTGGGACTGCCAGGACAGAAGCCAAGCCCTCCTGATTGCTGCTACCTTAGAAGCTTTTCTTATCTTCTTGTCATGTCAGGACAGCCGTCTTTGGTGCACACAGCGGGGATCTGCGGGCCCCTGGTTTTTTCTTGCTGGCTCTATCTTTATTTCTTGTACCTAGATCTCGTTGGCCTTTAAATGGGGAAAACAGCCTGCAATCTCCTTTGATAAGGGGATTTTGGACCTCAAGCTTTCCTACATCTGGGCTAGATCGACATCTGTTCGTAGGAGTTACCTTGAGGGGATAGATAATGGAGGAAATCTACAATGAAAGCAAAAGGCTGTGTTTAAAGTCAATAGGATAAGTGGGATTTAAGCAGGAAACTCAGCATCTAAATCAATTTAGTCGTACTACTATTTTTATACACCAGTAGGGAAGGCGAGCTCTGCCTCCCTGTGTGTACGGAGCAGAGCCCGTCTGGCCGTCTCATCTCTTAGAGATCAAAGCGGCCACGAATACCAACTTACCCCACAAGCAGATTTATCATCCCGGTTGCTCTCAATTCTTTTGTGCCCCTCCTAATTTTCCAGCCTTCAAAGCCTGTGTTCCCTCTGCCATAGCACCCTAAAAATGTTCAGCCACGCCTCCTCTGGCACCTACTCTGTGCTTTAGTGGCTGACAGTGAGGGACCCATTTCAGGCTCAGGAGACGCTTCATAGCTGTGTGATCTCAGATAAAATACGGAACATCTCTGTGCCGTTCTCTACAAAGAGGAGATTATGGTACTACCTGCCTCACTGGGTTGTGGGGAGGTTTATCTATGTTAATGAATGCAAACCACCTAAGACAGTATCCGGACCTGGGAATGTCTTGTTCTCACCCCTCGCCTTCCCCAGGGAGGTCAGAAACATTCTTTCTTCTGTTCTGGCTTTAGTCCTGGTTTCTTTGAAAGCAAAGCCTGTGTGCAGTGAATAACCCCAGAGAACAGGAGTAAAAGAGTGAGGACTGAGACAGGGACAGAGGGAAAGCCGACGCAAATATGCACTTTGAAGTTGCCCACCAACAGGCTGCACTTGATTCCACGGGGCCTTTTGAAAAGGCTGAAGAAATGCACCCGGAACTCTCTAGAGGGTGTACAGAGGGAAGGGTTTACTCACCTGCTTCCATCATCCCATCATCAGGCAAGGTTAATGAGCAGAGGCTAAGCGGCCCACCCCACCGTTTACACCTGCTGGAACATGGTCCACGGATAGCCCACGTGGAGGTGTGGAAGGACAACCTGGTGCGACTGAAATCAGGTGCTGCCCACTTTTACCTTCTCCAAGCTGGTGCGAGTTGGGCAGCTGTTCTTTTCAGCAGAGGATGGACTAAGGGTTGGGGCAGAGAGTATTTGGAATCATGTATGAGTGTCTAATATGTTCCCATTTTTACAGATATGGAAAATGAGTGTCTCTAAGAAAATCACTGAGGCCAGCTTGGCTGCTTTCATTGTGGCATAAATCTCTAATTGTGGGCAAATCTCCTGCACTATGCATGAGAATATGTATTTATTTCTGCTTAAAAGTGTAATTTTTAGCACATAAATGATTGGGAGAAACAGTAATAAAATGAGTTTAAAAATTTGAGATTAAACAGGGGAAAATTTTTTATCTTGGGAAGTAATTCAAAATGCAAAGCTGTAGCACAACATGAACATCTCCAAATTTTAGTTAACACATTTTAATTTCTGTTGCGGTTTTGTTTTCTGAAGTGATATTCAATGTTAATAGAGATGAAAGGAAATTCAATGAAAAACGGGAATGTCGCCAGTGGTACATTTTTAGTCTGAAATGATAATTACTAAAAAAAGTCTCCCTTCTTGTTCTCCGCCTCCCCACTTTGCTCTCCACAGAACGTGTGTTTTCCTGTGTACTTAGGGGTGTGGCTATTTCCCAAGGAAACAATACAGTTATGATATGGTGTCCAAAAGACACGGACCAAACCCAATTGTTTTATCCTTGAGTCATGCTAACGTAATCTATGATTTTATTGTAATTAGAGATGCAACATGCCTAGGATTATGTATGCGGTTGGAGCGTGTTGAAGAAAAGATGTGACTAACGTTGGATTGGGGATATTTTTCCCTTCGAAATTTACATATCAGAAATTTCTACAATTATAAATATCAGTGTATCTGACTTTAAATACTAAATAAAAATAGAAGTCTCGACCAGAGCCATTCTCTCATTCGTTCTAAACGTACTTATGGCAAGCTTTAAGCCCTGTGCTGGAGATGAACCATGAGAAGACAACTTGGGCCGTCCGGATGTTCACAGTGCCTACTTGGAAGGTAGGTGATAATTGAGTAGTTAGAAGGCTCGCCGTTTCTGGATTGTTATGACGGTGTTTTCCCTGATCTTTGTACACACACAGGCCTTCCCGCCCTAGCTCAGCCTCCCCACTCCCAGCTGCTGCTTCCTCCTACCTGCTCTCCTATGTCCCCTGTTCTGCCCCTGCTCTCAGAAAGGTGTGTTTTTCCTCTGTCACTTGTTCATGCCACTGTCTTGCACAGCTTCAACAGCTTCTCAAGGGATCCGAGACAAAAGTTGTGGCTCCATAAAAACACTAACTCGAAGGGATCCATGCCCCCCAATGTTTATAGCCACATTATTTACAATAGCCAAGATACGGAAGCAGCCCAAGTGTGCATCAGTAGATGACTACATGGAGAAGACACGTATAGATGCAGTAGTATATTACCCAGACTTAAAAAAAAGAATAAGATCTTTCCATTTGTAGCAACATGGATGGAACCAGAGAGTGTAACGCTAAGTGAAATAAGTCAGAGAAAGATAAATACTGCATGATCTCACTCATATTTAGAATTTAAGAAACAATAAATGAGGAAAGTAAAAAGATGGAGAGAGAGAGGCACCCTAAGAAACAGACTTTTAACTACAGAGGACACACTGATGGTCGCCGCAGGGGAGGGTGGTGGGGGTTGGGGGAGAGAGGGGATGCGAGTTAAGGAGTGCACTCGTTGTGATGAGCCCTGGGTGATTAAAATAAAAACATAAAAAGAAATCTGTGGTTCTTACTCATGGTACGTGGCTACCTTTCCTACCCCAGGTTTTGTTGTTTTTTTTTTTTTTTTTTTTTTTTTTTTTTTTTTTTTTTTGCTGCCGTTGGTTTCAGCATGAAGCAGTGGTAGCCCCCTGTGCCCTGTGGAAGCCTCTGGACTCTCACATTCCTGCTTGGAATCGCGTGTTTAGATGGTGAGAGTATTTGCTCATTTTGACGTGGAGCAAAGAATTGCAATTTGATTTTGATGTGCCGTTGTGTACGTTTCTTCGTCTTTCTTTTGTGTGGGCTTTGCTGAATTCTTGGATGTGTGAGTTTAACGTTTTCATCAGCTATGAGATGTCTCTAAAAAATTCTGTAATGATTTGCTTTGTCTGATGTTAACAGCCATTCCCGCTCTCTTTTGATGGTGTTAGCACGGTATACCTTTCACTGCCCATTTGCCTCCAACCCACACGTGTTTTATATTTCAAGTGGGTTTGTTGAAGGCAGTGTATGGTTGGATTTTGCTTTTTTGTCTAATTTGACAATGATTGCATTTATGTGCTGTGTTCACGCCATTACATTTAATATCGTTATGACTGGGCTTCTATCTGCTCTCCTGCTCTTGCTTTCTCTCTGCCTCATCTGCTCTTTGTTGTTTCTTTTGCTTGTTTCCTGCCTTCTTTTGGATCGATTGTGTGCCTTTTCACTGGTTTTGAGCAATTCGATTTTACATGTCTTTGTATAGTTTTCTTCATGTTTCTTTTCCTTGAGCTTGTTGAACTTCTTGGATGCATGGGTATAGAGTGTTCATCAAATTTTGAAAAAAATTTTGGCTTTTAAATGCTTGATTATTTCCTCTCTCCTCATCCTCTCCTGTCCTTATAGGGACTCCGATTACACCTCTACTCGGACTCCTGAAGCTGTCCTATGGCTCTGGGGTCCTCTGCCCTCCCTGCACACTGTAACACCATCACACCTCTAGACCTCTCCTAGAGCTGTGTCCTCAACTCACAGAGTCTGCTCGACCGGCCTGGGCTTTCCCTGCTGGCGGCTCGGCTGGGCACCTCTGCAGGAAGTACACCGGGGCAGGGATAGGACTCCTCCGGTTCGTGCCTCTGCCCTCGCTGTCTCTGTTGTCTAAGGCCCAGTGCCTTGAAATCATTATTTCTTACATACATTTCTCATCTACCGGTTGTTTCAGGTAAGAGGCTAAATGTGGTCTCTCTTACTTCTGGCTTGAATTTTTATTTTTCTTACATGTATCAAAGTTTTAGACTACAGACAGACTTCTGGGAACATTTTTTTTTTTTAAGATTTTATTAATTTATTCGACAGACAGAGATCACAAGTAGGCAGAGAGGCAGGCAGAGAGAGAGGAGGAAGCAGGCTCCCCGCTGAGCAGAGAGCCCGATGAGGGGCTCAACCCCAGGACCCTGGGACCATGACCCGAGCCGAAGGCAGAGGCTTTAAGCCACTGGGCCACCCAGGTGCCCCTTCTGGGAACATTTTGATATGGACAGAGAAAAGTTCAAACCAGAGGAAAAAAAAGTTTAAATTGGAATCCTGACATCAGAAATAATGTATTTTATTTACCGTTTGGAATACGCACGATGGGTCCAAGGGGATAGTTAGAGACACGGCTATAAAGTTAAGAAGAGATAAGATCAAATTCTAGCCGCCTGTTCTCAATGATGCATTTTTAAACATTGTAATAGTCCCTGAAGGTACATCAAAAGTTTTTGACCAGGAAGTGATCGGATTGAAGCTTTGCGACTGAATATCACAATAAGACTGGGGAGCAGCACGGCGTGGTTGTTGAGAATGTGGCTCTTGCCTGGCTGTCTGGGTCTGAATCTGACTCGCCACGTAACAGCAATGTGACCTGAAGAACATAACTGAGCTCGTAGGTGCCTCAGTTCCTTCATCCCTAAACGAGTTCATGTTTGTGAACTACTTAGGCAAGGGCCTGGCATACAGCTGTGGATACAGCTGTGGACATGGAAGGACCAGTGAGGGTTCCCGTGGGGAGGCAGGATGCTCAGGGTGGGGGTGGGGGGGCGGGGGAAGCAGATGGGGGAGCACAGTCTGGGGAATACTTATGTATGAGGTGACCGTGTGGCGATGGAGAGGGGACCCAGGAATGACGTGGAGGGATGACAAAGAAGAGGTCTAGAGCCAGAGAAGCACACATGAGAGAGGGAGAAGCACCAGGGCAGCACGTCGCATGGTTCCAGGGAAGAGACAGTTCCGAGAAGGGTGGCGGGTCTGGACCCAGGAGTGAGCAAAGTCTTGGTGACCTGCACGGAGATCGTTTCCATAATGGGTAACCATCAGAGGGGACGTGGGGGGGGGGGTGCCGGGGATGGGGAAGTGTGGAGCGTGTGTAGACCGTGTATCTTCGAGGAAAGACCGGAGCTGATCAGGAAGCAGCGGGCGAGTACATTGGAGGGTGAGTCGCTGAAGGCGAGAACTGCCCCGCACGCCACCGGGCATCACAGTTGCACAGGGACATATACGGGGGCGGAGTGTCTCCTAGAGGGATTCCAGGCGTCAGAGCAGGCCGGCGGGGAAGTTCTTTCTGGCAGGGCTGGTTGCTCAGCATTCTTTGTATTACGGGACACACAGGGCCTGTCCGTGCCGGGTGGTCTGTGACTAACCTCTCAGTCCTTCCCTGCCTCTGTGCTTGTACGTCAGCTTCACCCGGCGAGCTGGTGATCGGGAAGATCCCAGGGTCCCTCCTGACAGATTCTGTTTCCTTAGAGAGCTAGTCTGGGCTGCGGGCACCTTCACATAAAAATATTTATTTACTTTTGAACAGGCAGTCCAGTCACATGGTCTGAAAGATACAAAGGGATGGGGTGAAAAACCGCCTTTCCGCATGTGTGGTTCAGCCACTCAGTCCTCCTGTTCCAGAACATTCCATTGTCTCAGGTTCCTTTGTAATGTTCAGGGCATTTAAAAACGTGTTGCCTTTTGTTGTTCTTGTCTTTAATAGAGAGGGAGGCTGGAATTTATATATAATCACAGGGTAGGAGCCGTAGCTGGAGAGACTGGACGGGGTTATGTGAGTGAGGAGGAAATCCACAGGCGGCCTTTGAGGTTGGCATAAACATGAAGGAAAGCCTCTCCTCTTCAGGCTTCTCGAATTTTCAAGACGTGAATAGCAACGGTATAGACCTCGATGAGGCACATACATGTTTTTTTCTACATCAGCTTCAGGGGCCCAAACCGTGAATGCGTGCACGGGGACCATGGTCAGCTACACGTAGACTTCTTTTTTTATCGTTAATTTTCTATTTTTGTTTCTACCAAATTTATTGGGCTCAAAAGTGACTAAAAACTCGCCTCGCTGGGTCTTTGAAAATAGGAGCTCTGTGGGGCTTCCATGTTTTTCTTCGGCTGTCAGGTCATATGATCCCAGACAACATTGAATGGATTCAAAAGATATGACTTCACAGCCCCCAAAACATTTTAATAAATAAAGACGAGCACATGCTGCTGAATTCCCCTTGGTTCTGCCATGTTCTATTTATTCACCTCACCCTCTGCATTTTAAATAACCCTCTGTCAACACTGTGGGTGTTCAAGTTTCAAATGTCATCTAAAGGTAAATGGTTCTTTCACTAATAAGATTTTCCAGTTCTCCACGTATTTTTGGTAAAAGCTTGTTAAAAATACACACTGACAATAAAGAGTGAAGATTCTGAGAAGGTTTGTGTGGTTCTACTTTGAACTTTGTAATTACGTTTCTTCAAGGCGTTTCTTCTTTTATTAAGTTATTATTAAAAGGATAGTCATTTTGCAAAGTTCAACTCAAATATCAGTTTAGATGAACGTTTCTCCCCAACTCTCCTTCAAGGTCTTATGGAAAAGCTCGGAAGGCAACCACCCCAATTAAAGAATATTCCCACCGAGATGGGATTCAATCCACAGTGTGCGTGGGGCTCTGGTGCAGATTTACAGAATTACTCCTCAAAATGAGCTGGGGATACAGATCCAAGCTGAAGGCTATGCATGAAAATCTGAACAGTGACTGTACGGTTCAGAGGAAAGACATAAAAAAGGAAAAGAATGAGATGAGAGATTGTAGTAATGCTGAATGTGAGGGGAGAAAAAATACCAGTTTTGAAGTGGATTTCTCCTTTTAAATTACATTGAAGACAGTTAGTTTGTTGACATTCTAGTAATGGATGTTGGGTTGTTTTTTGTTTTTTGTTTTTTCTTTTTCTTGCACCAACATTTAGATCAATTTACATTTCAGATCAGTAAATGCCTGTTGGGGGCAGTCAATTTAAGAGGAAGGTAAGTACTAGACATTATTTTAACTTAATTGGAAGGATGTATAAAAGTGAGGTGATTCTTCATAGCATTAGGAAGTGAAAAGAATTTTTGGTAATGTGACTTTGCGTTCATTGTGAGGTGGATATTTCTACTAAAAGCAGCTATATAAAATAATTCAGGGTAATAGAAAAATAGATATAAATTGTTTTATGACTTTTAGGGTGGTTTATTGGTATTATTAGTATAGAGGGAAAATTGAAATGAACATTTGATGGTATTTTTTGAGGGATACTCAAAATATTCTAGCTTTAGGTAAAATATGAAGACGATATTATCACATTTTATTTCCTATAAATAACAAGTGTGTAAGTACTATAGATTATTTGAACTAGAAAACAATTTTAATATAACGTATTTTTTAAGGTTTTATTTTTTTAGAAAGAGAGGAAGAGAGAGAGTTGGGGGGCGGCTGGAGGGAGAGAGAGAGAGAATTCCAAGCAGACTCTGTGCTGAGCATGGAGCCCCTGGGGCTCGACTCCATGACCCTGAGACCACAACCGCGGCCAAGATCAAGAGTCAAACGCTTAACCAACTGAACCATCCAGGCACCCTAGAAAATAATTTTAGAAAAGCTTAGGAGAAGAAGGAGGTAGGTAGGTGAAAGTAACACTTTCCAGTTATGTAAAGGAAGCAGAACTGCGTGTTTGGGGCCGCATCTCTCTCATGTTAAAATATGGGAGGTAAACCTACATTATAAAAAAATGTGTCTAGCTCCAAAATTTAATGATATAATTATCACTGAAGTTGATGGAAAGCTTTAAACACGGGAGGCAATGAGTATATACATATTTAGGAGGCAAGGGGAAGAACTGCAAGCCTGACTGGAACTAGTAATACCTCTCAACTTGCCAATTTCGAAAAGGTCACGGACTTCTAATAGGAATAGTACGTAAATAGAAAGTAAGGATGTGGAGGTGGCTTACCACATTTCGCCCAGAGCTCAGAAAAGTAAACTCCATACCTATAAAATAGTTAGCCGATAAGGAAAGTAGGCTAGATTTTAATCCCACAGTAACCGTTCAGGAATGGTATGAGTCAACTGATCACGCGTTATGACTGTGATGGGTTTCCAGGACAATAATCACACCTATTTTGGAAGGTGGTGGTTGCATCATTACACGGGCTGCTGCGATGAGAAAAGACGTCCGGGGAAAATGTGAACTAGAAAATGTGGTTAGGAAGAGGCATCACCTCTCTTATGCATTTTAATAATTATCTTTGGAACTTAATTTTGTTTGAGAATTTAGAAGAAACCCTGAAAACAAAGTTCCCATGTAAGAGTCAATTTTTTTTTTTTTCTTTAAAAAGCATTTCCCCTGCAGATTCTTAGATCCATTGTATCCAAAAGGCCAGAGTAATGCCACCTGAAAGAGATGGCATTTCAGGTCCCTCCAGGACTTCCCACAGAGTCAGCTTTCCTGCCTTTGTTGCCCGTTTGATGGGAAAGATAGTCCTTTATGCACCAATGATAAGTCATTCAGGAGATCTATTTCATCCCATAAGAATCGAAAGGAGAAAGGGGAAGGGAACGCAGGATAGAGTTTTGAAGTTCGACGCTAAAAAATTATTGCTTCCATTAACACCTTTGAACAGCACGCAGGATGGCCTGTCTTCAGTCTTCTGTCAAAGCGTAGGAAGTAGGAACTGGGTACTGGCTCGCAGAGCTGAGAAGGGAATGGCCCTCGATTTTTGCAGAGTCACAGATCTTCCTGCAGAAGGTGGAATTTAAATCACACCCAGCCTGGCCTCTGGGGATGTGGGGGTTCTTTATCACGAGGCCCTAGCATGCTGATGTGGGTCAGGGTTTCCAAAGTGCTGATTGTTTTTGATCTTGGCAGGAGACTGCTTGTAGCTGAGTCAATGGGGAACCAAAGTATTGTGGAAAGAAATGCACCAGGAACCTGAGAATCTTCCTCATCAGACAGTGACTATTTCAAATCCATAGGCCAAGTTGCAGGATGCTGTAGGACCAAGCATGGGTTTGGGTAACAAGATGACACTAGCCTTTCATCTCAAGAGTTCCCTTTCGATTTTTTTTACATCGAGAGAAAATTTTATTGCTATAAATACTCCTCTATGGCATCATTGTTAATATGGTGAGATTTGCTTTGAGATAAATAAAAGTGAAACAGGGAGTGTTTAGAAAAATGTTTCCTGTTTATAAATATTGGGGAAATTTTACTGTTTAAAAACATCTGTATTTAAAAGGAAACTAGAAAGGTACTAGTTTACACCTTTATGAAATTGTCCCTTGTTTCTCGGTGAAGCAACCTTGCTCATTGTGTAGGCAGGTGTGAAACGAAGTTGCCTTTGCTTCTCATTTATCGTACCAGGAAATAGCAGATGCTTTCAAGGTACTTTTTGAAAGAAAAATTATTAATAGAAGAAATGTCCTTTTTTGGACATACAGACGCTGTCAGTCTTTTAATTTTTTATCTTTAATGTGCAAGTTCTAAATTTATTATTCGTATAGATGAGAAATGAGTGTCGTTGAAAGATTAGGAAAAGATTTTAAATGTGCAAGAGAAGTAATAGCAATTCTATTAAGTAAGGTTTCAGCTTTTTGGCGGGTGAGTTCCCATTGTCCTGACTCAGGAGCAGCGAGGGCCCCTCTGGGGGCTCCCTCCTTCCACTCCTCAGAAATGTGCCTTCCAGGGCCTTGTAATGCAAAATAGACACTTGTAAGAGTTTGGAACTACAGCGCTAATTTTCCCCCCTCCCTTTTTCTTTCTCTGTTATTTTTTTACTTTGATTAAAGTAAAATAGGCAAATAAATAAATAAATAAATAAATAAAAACAACAAAAACCCCCCAAAACAAAGAACCTCAACCAAAAGCATACTAAACAAACCGTATTAACAACTCAACTTGTGCACTTTTCAAGAAGCCTTCCATTGGTGAATGGCTCAGAATGAGTCATTTGCATTAGAAATGCTCCTTCTGTGGTTTTCTTGTATAACGCTAAAATCACAGTATTTCCTTAACGGAAGCCCAGACAGTGTATGGTTTGTAAAATTACCACAGTTTGTACAACTTGGTCTTTACTTCCATGTAAATTGGTCTCTCAGAATGGTTTCTCAGAATAAGAAAGGAGTCCCCATCCCTGACCGTGTGTGTGTGTGTGTGTGTGTGTGTGTGTGTGTGTGTGTGTATGTGTTTTGTTCAGCGGTGAAGTAAGGGCAGTGTGTCTGCTACACAGTAGCATTATTAGCGGAGTTCCAGACCTCACTTCCAGTATCCTAACCTGCCATATTCATCATTAGATGCTATAAAACTGAACACAAACCGTCTGACACAGGGACTCCTTCTTCATGAAAGTCACGTCCAGGCCAAGTATCGTGTGCTATTATGTAGCCATCGCCTCCAGTTATGTGTTGCTCACGCTTGTGGCAAAAATAAATACTGGTGCCAATATGCGTTGTTGTACCGGGGTTGGTATTTTTTTTTAAATTGTGATAAAGTACAAAAAGCATAATAGTTATCATTTTAACCGTACAATTCAATGGAGTAAAATACATCCCATCGCCACTAATCTATTCTCCGAACTTGACTGTCGTTCCACATCAAACCTCTGTACCCATTAAGCAATTAAGGTTTCTTCCCATGATTTTCATAACCTCTATTCTACCTTCTTTCTCTCTGGATTTGCCCATTTTACGTACCTCGTATAAGTGGAATCATCAAATATTTGTCCCTCTGTGTCTGATTCGTTTCACTAAGCATCATATTTGTAAGACCCATTCACGTTGTAGCTTATATTGAAACTTCTCTGTGGCTAATGCTATCCCATTGTATGTACTTACCGTATTTTGTTTATTCACCCGTGGATGGGCTCCTGGACTGTTTCCACCTTTTGGCTATTGTGAATAATGTTGCCACGAACAGGTGGGTACACCTCCCTCTTGGAGTCCCTGCTTTTACTTTTGGGGGCTGCATATCTGGGAGGGAAACAGCTGGGTCCTCGGGTCATTCCCTGTTTAAACTTTTGAGAAACTGCCAGCCTGTTTTCCAGGGCAGTGACGTCATTTCTGTGAAATCACAGCAGGGACACTGTGTCCGGTCAAGTTCCAGAGTGCCTTTTGTCATTTCAAGAGTACGGTCATTTTCAGAATATTTCTTACAGGTCATGCTAATGGCAATGGAAGTGTTCTGGTGGGAGCGGGATCTCTGCTATTCTGAGAAATTCACTGAAATTGTTGCCCAGATAGAAATGATTTTAATGAGAATATTCTACAGAGAGAAACACGGTGGTCCACGCTGGGCAGCTTCCCCAGGTAGCTTCTCCCTGTTTTCTCTGCCTCTTTCCTCCTGCTTCTCTCCTTTTCTCTTCCCTGGTGATGACTTACTTTCAGCCACTCTTCGTTTCTCACTAAATCAAACTGGAGCCCCGAGCACAGTATTGCCACCCCCCAGTCCTCGGAACCCTGTTTCCTATTCTCATTTCCACCTCTGTCCCTGCTTGCGGTCACCGTGGAGGGCACACCATGCTTCTTGTCCACACTTTTCCACAGTTGGTCGGCCTCGGTCTCGGGCGTGGAGAAGCACACACGATCTCTGTTGATTCACTTTCAAAGCTCACACCTCTGGCTACGTCCTTCACAGCATCTTTGGTTCCAGCTCTCTCCTGTTTTCCTACCTAATGCACCCTTCTCTGGGTCACGGGATGCCATCTGGGCTGCAGGGACAAGTCCCAGGCTGCTGCCTTTAGTTGGGGAGGTCCACGGGGAACGCTGGTGGGACGTTGGAGGAAGAAGGAGGGAGAAGCAGGGAATTCTGTCCTGGGCCCTGCTGTCAGGTCACTTGGGGCTGCTTGTGTCCTTTGACTAGTGCTTGCTTCTCTACAGGAGTCCATCTGCCCCATCCCGTTGAGTGAGCACTTGTGCAGTGGAGCTGGGGTGTTAGGGGCCCCTATTGCTACTAGCTCTGGGGTCCTGGCTATGGTTTCCCCGCTGCACACCTCTCATTTACAGACTCCCTCTGCAAGCAGTCTTCTCCAGTTCCCTCCCTTGCAAACCCCTCTGTTTCTTTCCGGGGCACACACTGCCCCACGATCCTTCAGCACACTGGTTGGAAGCTGATGTCCCCATCCAGGTCCCGGGAGTGGTTTGCCCCTCCTCTATGGAACTTAATAGGTAACATAATTTAGTGATTTATGCATATATTTTAACTCCCATTTTTAGGTTATACATTTCCTATGGGAAGATATTGTGTCTCACTTGTTTTTACATTTCTTGTGTTCCTTCTCTGAAAGAATGATTTTTTTTTTTTAATGACTATTATAAAAGCCACACTAAGATGAATACCTTTGGTTTTAGGTAAGGGATTTTGACAGCCGTAGCTGATCCATCATGCCCACGGTGTACGTTGGAGGATATACTTTGAAAGGTCACCCAATTTCAAAGAAAGAAAAATGTTGGGATGTATTAAAAGCAAATGAAAATTATATTATTGAAATAGCTGTAATGACCTTAATTAAATTGAGAATTTGAAAATGAATAGCTGCTTCTGCACAGAATCATTAATTTTGAAAGGGCTGGAGGTTGTGCTGTTTTAGGCCATGACAAATAGATAATTAAACCCATAGCAGAGCATTTCTCTCATGCAATATATTGGGCACACATACATTTTAGGTGGAAATTTATGAAGCAACATCTTGAAAAAGATTTTGCTCAACTTGGGAATTTTAGGCTGTTTGCACCCTGTTTGCACCCTCTTATCCCTGCCCCCAACCCTGATGTTATTTCTGTTGGTCCATAGATATGTGGTGACATCAATCAGATGAAAAAAAAAACAACAACTCTTTTTTAGCGTGAAATCCCTTTACCAGCGTTCTCAGTGGTGTCTGCTCACTCTCACGCCCCCGCCCCCCCCCCCCCCCCCCCGTTCTGTTCTTCCCCTTCATAAATTCATTGTGCCCGAGGGCTGTCCCCACAGCCTTCTCGGAATCAGCGGTGAGCATCATGACAAGTCCAGCCATCAATTCTTGGTCCTCCTCTGGTCTGTCACTCAAGACACGTCTGACATGGTGGACCAGACGTTCCTTCTTAAGACCCGGTGTTTGCTTTCTCGCAAGCACACATCTCTCCTCGCACTGTCCCTTGATCCCAGCAGACATCTCCATGTCCCCTTTGGGGCTGCCTTTCCTTTTCACGCTGCTTCCTGCAGCCGGCCTCACCACCCCTCTTCCTCCTCTACCTTCTCCTGGCCCCGCGACACGTGGCTGACAGTCAGCTCCGGCCTGCAGCTTGACCGGGACCGCGACACCAGTGCAGCACTTAGCCTGCTCATCAGCGCTGCCTGGAAGGGCAGACGGCATCGCCAACTGTCAGGATTCTCCGGAGAAACACAACCAGTGCCATGCGGAGAGAGGACTCGAGCAGGAGATTTACGATAGGAAGTGGCCCAGGTGCACCGTGTGCAAGCCGCAGCCTGGACCCCTGGCGGTGGGATTGGGTCCAGGTCCGGAGCCCTGAGAACCGGAGCACCCTAGTACGAGAGCGGGGGAGACGCCCGTTCCAGCTCCAAGAGCAGACGCGCCCTTTTCTGCTTTTTGTTCCAGGCGAGCCCTCCGTGGGCTGGGGGATACCTGCCTGCTTTGGGGAGGGCAATCTTCTTGACTCAGGTTACCAGATCCAATGCTAATCTCTTCTGGAAACATCCTCACTGGCACGACCCGAAAAATGTTCTAGCAGCTCTCTGGGTTCCCCTTAGCTCAGTCAAATTGACGCACAAAATTCACCATCCCTGTGGGCAGGTGCGACAAGGGATGGTTGCTTTTCCCTCCTTCCCGGACGCTGCGCTTACAACTTGCTTCTCCACTAACCGCATCGCCATTGTTCACCCGCCGTCAGGCTCAGCTTTCTTCCCCGAGTCCTCTCTCTCTCTCTCTCTGTCCTTTATAGCCATATAAATAGAAAATTTTGTGTGTAGGTGAATAGTGGATCACTTGCTCCTTCCCCGTCTTTTACGCACCCCGGGCTGTCTCCTCACCTAACCATGCATTCGTTAGCATCTACTTCTAGAATTTTACATAATTATACAACAAAATGCAAATATTTAGTCTCAGTTTTCCTTTTTATAATGTAAAAGGTAGCAGATTCAATATACTCCGAAGATTTTTTTTTTTTTTTAAAGTCAGGTTTATTGACGTGTAACTTATAGTCAGGAGACCGTAAAAATGCGTCGAGGTCCACGACTTTTGGCAAATGCTTACGATCACGGAAGCGCCACGGGGATCAAGACGGGGAACGGGCCGTCACCCTTCGGGAAGTTTCCTTCCCGCGTCTCTGAAGTCAGTCCTTTCCCAGGACAGCCTGTCTCTGAGTGGCACGGGGGAGGTCTGGCCTTGCTCCGCGCGGATCTGAGCGCGGCGGGCGGGCGGCCTCCACGCTGGGCGGCTTTCCCTCGGCGCCCACCCGCTCTTCATGCAGGAGGCCCGGCCTCCCCGGCTTGCTCCTTCCCCCCGAAGGCCGTTGCTCCTGTGGACGTCTTGCCTTCTTCCTCTCACGCTCTTCCTGTCGTTCCTGGAAAGGCTTCTCCGGCTGCTGCGAGGCGGCGGGTCGCACGGCGCGCCCACCAGCGACTCTGTCTCCCGGAACCAGGCCCCAGGCCCGGCTGGTGCTGGAGCCGCAGCCAAACGCCTCCAGGGCTGCTCCTTGCGAAGGACCGGGCGTGGCCGAGCGACGAAGGCGGCCGGTCCCGGGACGCGGGAGACTCCTCGGCCCCCGTGGGCTCAGGGTTCCTTCAGGCCTTGCCCAGCCTCCCTCAGCCTGCAGGGCCGAGCAGGAAGCTTCTGTCCGGCCCACACCGGAGGCCCCTCTGGGCTTCTCCCTGCCTTCCTGCCTCCTGCCTTGTCTCCACGAGGCGTTTCCGTGATGACACCCTTGCCCAGGGGACCCCGTCTTGTCTTCAGCTTCTTGGGACCCGGGTGAGCACAGCTCCGGGTCTCCCCTGCAGCTTCTCTGCTCCACACTCCCGGCAACTGTCTCCTGGACCCCTCAGTAGCCTTTAGTAGTCTTCTGGCACGGATCCTTGCTTCTGGAGACTTCTTTGCCACACAGATCACAGCCTTTGACAAATGTAAAGTAGATCCTGTCATCTTCTGTATACAACTTCTAAAGGGTCTCCGTCACACTCACACATTCAAACCGTAATGCCCCTGCAGGGTCGAATCCTGGTCTTCCTCGGCCGCCTCACACCTCGGTTTACAGTCACACTGTCACCCCGTTGGGGCCCTAGCTGCTCCTCCCTGCAGATCTCTGAATAGTCTGAATAGTCTGTCCCTTCTCACCGTTCCGGGGGTGGTTCACTGTCGCTTCCTTGGGGAGGACTTCCTCAGCCTCACAAGGTGGTCCGCGTCCTTTGACTCTGTTTAAGTCTTTCATAAGAAATGTAACTCTTTGAATGTTTATTATTGGTTATATGTTTACTTGGTAGTGATCCGTGTCCCCTCCAGGAAGTTACGTCCACGTTCTGCATTATTTCTCCATCACCTAGAACATCGTCCAATACTTCATAGATGCTCTACTAGTTATTTGTGTAATGAATGACTAGGTGTGTTTTAGGGGCTAATAAAAATGACAAATTTGAGGTGTCTGGTGGATACAAGTTTGGGTGAACACATGGCTATTCTTTAGACTGGCGATGGTCTAAGAGCTGGGAGAACACGAAGCAGCATTTCTGCATCCTGGTGGAGGCAATGTTTCCTGGGAATGCCGGCTGGTTCTGAAAGGCACATTCGACTCTGAGCGACTTGGGAATTACATGGAAAATTCATCCATGTTGTCACCGACTCGAGCATGATCCTTCAGGTAGGAACAAACTTGGTGGTAGATCCATGCGCTGTTGGAAATTGGGCATCCCGACTCGGAAACGAGGAGCAGTCAGTTGTTACTGGAGTAAAATGAAGGTGGGGCGTGCAGGGGGACTTACCGAGGTAGAAGATAAAAACAAATCTGTGTTCCCAGTGGCTGTGTTGGACTAAAAGAACACCCTCTGAAAAATGCATGTCAGAGGAGTCTTTTTTTCCCTTCCTTTTTTTTTTTTTTTTTTGGACGATCACGATGATTAACACTACTTTATAAGCGTCAGTCCACATCTGCTACAAAGCGGAGTGG
Source organism: Mustela lutreola (assembly GCF_030435805.1). Lineage (NCBI taxonomy): Eukaryota > Metazoa > Chordata > Mammalia > Carnivora > Mustelidae > Mustela > Mustela lutreola. Next base: position 5,680,805 of record NC_081302.1, read on the forward strand.
GAGCTCTTACGCCCACTGATATAACCTTTAGGTGAATGAACTCACCCTCCTAAGTTCCTGTTCCTTGTTTTTTTTGTGTTGTTGATTTTTTTTTCTTTTGAGTCAGCAGAGTAGAAGCCAAAAAATGGTTGAGATTAAATGATTAAGCCAACTAATTATAGCTTTTAGTTACGCTCTTTTTCCTGGGATTGCAGACATTTATGGTTGTTAAGAATCTTCCTGACCTGTCATTATATATATAATACCACTCCAAAATGCTGAGAAATTTATTTAGTATTTGTTGAATTTCACATAGGACTTGCGTTTAAATATGCTCACTAAAATGTATAGATTTTGCTAAAGAATATCCATCTTGAAAAACAATCACTGAAGGCTATGAGTCGTGGGACTCCTTCTGGGTTTGAGGATGAGAGCTGCTTCTAGAATGATAATAAATAAATGTAAATTTGGCTAAATGGAACATATTTTATGCCTTATTTCATATTTTTAAAATAAGTCTGAGAGATGACATGAAGAAAATAACAACGAATTTGATATAATTTAGATTCATTCCTTTGTCAAATGAGGTGAAAAATCCATTTGTTGCCTTTCTTTTAGGAATGAAGTGAAATCTATAAAGTTGTAAATGCAAAAAAAAAATAGATCTAGGAACATCTGATGTTATCTCTGAGGGCAGAAACTTGAATATTTTAGGGTTTCTTCCCCCTTAAAAATATGACTTTTTTTTCCTTTGAAAAACTGGGTGTTAGCACCCAGTTTCCTCCTCCTCTGCTCTCCTGCAATCTGGAACCGTGTGCAGGTCCATGCTTACCTGAAAACGGAAACTATAAAAATTGATATTAAATTATTTTTCAAAATGAGCAAGTTGAGTTTAATGAGTTAAGAAGACAGCACTGATACAGATGCGGAATGCATTCCTTTTTGAACTCTCTCTGTGGTCAATTACCTTGTGATGCCTCAGAGTCTAAGATGGCTTTAGCTGAGCTGAGTCAATGAAATATTTATGGATCAAAGGGTCCTGGAGACGCTTCCTATGGGAACGTGTATAATAATATAGTATTTATACAGCGCTGTCTTTGATGTGCTCAAAGACTGTTACAGACATTATATACTTCATCTGTACCACCCGTGAAGCAGGTTGGGGGTAAGAATGAATCTTGTTTACAAATGAGTAAAAGGAATACAGAGCAGGACTCCACTGAGGTTCACAGCGGGGCAACGACAGAGCAGGAAACCCCTGTCTCTTCAAAGGTGCAAGGAGTCAGATTCATTTCATCGTGTCCACATGGACTTTTCCGTGCAAACTTCTGATTTGTCTGGATACTCACTATGTGGGGCTTGATGACCTTCCTGTTGCCCAGTTCTGTCACGGAGTCCAAAGTCACAGGTCGCATGACTGAAGGAGGGCGGTCAGACTCTATAGAGAGATGAACCGCATTAGAGTGAACCTCATTAGAGAGGTGAACCCGAACTAGTCGGTTGATTCATGCGTGCTTCGGTTTCTACATCCTTGACATGAAGATTTAGTCTCTGCCTCATGGGCTTGTACTGGGGACCAAAGGAGGGACGTGGAGCCTGGCGGCGAGCAGTTCCCCAGCCCGCGAGCCGGCCCGGGGGAGTCCCCGAAGGTGGCAGAGATAGCAACTGTCCTCTTTCCTGCCTGCCTGGCCGTTCGGTCGGTTTGTGACACAAGCCCAAGAGTTGGAAATTCTGTCCTTATTATAGAGTCGGATGTTTGAGTTCCGTTTTCCATTTTAGGTATTGTTATTAGAGGGGTGCCTTCCTTCACCACGATTGCTTTGACCCCAGCGTGTGTTGCCGAAGTAGGCGGGCAGGCTGGAGGGCATTCGGGCTCCATGGCATGGGGCCGGGAGCAGTGGCTGCAAATTGGATCACGTGCATGGAATCGGCGGCCGGAGGGAGGCACCATCCTGGGCCAGGCCATTCTGAGCTCCTTCCTCCCTGGAGGAAGGTGACAGCTGCCAAGTCCCACAGGACACAAGGTGGGAAAGGAGCAGGGACTTAATATGATCATGAGAATGGGAGGGACTCTTCATCGAAAACCACAGTTAAAATTACACACACACACACACACACACACATATAAAGAAATTTAAAAATACATTTACATATGTTGCCAGAGGGAATCTTGAGGCCCTGTGTCCCAGCGCCCTTCTGGAATGCATCCACTGGGGGCCTTGTGTTCTTTCTCTAGGAACACACATTCACCCCAAAGAATGTCAGTGATAGGCACGTGCTTTACTAACAGAGCAATCGGTGTATAGAACCAAGGACTGAAGGAAGGGAGTTATGATATTTATGTGCGATACAAAATTTACATTGTTAATTCTGATATCACTGACCTGGAAATATATTCAGTGATGCAGCTTTACATGAACTAAAAATTAGCAATTGAATTTGTCGCGTGTTTTTGTACCTAGGTATGTATACACGGATACACCGTGTGAAGTTTTGTACGAAAACCTTGTACACCAATGACATCCTGGTTACCCTTTATTTAATAAAAGGTAGTTAAATAGCATTTAATAAACACACAACATTTTAGAAGCACACCTGGGAATATTGATAGATTTAGCTAACAGGCGAGGTAAGAAAAACTGATCTCTGAAGTGAACCATCGAAAGTTGTCACAAAGTCCATGCACTAAATAACTAAAATTAATGAAATAACATCTTCAAGGTAAGGATTCGTCATATTTCTTAGGAGCAAATTACAAAGGGGAACGGTCCTGGGCGCAGTATAGGCAATTGTGTGCTCAAAAACTGGCTCTCAGGAAAAAAAAAAGGGACAATTTGTATTCTAGCAAAAACCAGTCCCCACTTGTTGTGTTCGCCCCTGCTCCTTGTGCAAATGTTCCCCCGCTGCAGGCGCAGATGGCGCACGTGATGTCACCGGAGGAGGAAGACAGAAGACAACACAGGAGAGAAGGAGGCAGCCCCCACACACCCTGGAGTGGGCTGTGGACGGACCATTGCAAGGGCAGGTCACGTCGAGGGCAGGGACAAAAAAACTACAAACACTTTGGCAAAAGGAAACGAAAGCTCAGCATTCTGGAATTGAGATGGGAGCAAGGAGCGGTTCTCTCCAGCACACACAGGGCACAATCATTTACAAACACTGAAGAAAGAGCCAAGTCAGCTCGGCCTTACAGCTGAGAGTGTCACCTGCAGACCTCACTTCTGGCCCGTCTGGGAGCCGTCCCTTGGGGGACCACAAGGCCCCCACTGTCTTTCTGTAAGAGGCAGGCAGGCGCGTCAGCCTCACGTGGTAGCTGAGCAGTGAAGAGTTACCGCGTGTGGAGCATGGAAGAAGTGCCTGGCTTCTATTATGGGCCGTATTGTGTCCCCCAAGTTCCATATGTTGAGGTCCCAATTCCCAGGACCTCCAGGTGTCACCAAGCAGGGACTTGGATGATGTCCTCAAGTTAAGACGAGGCCATGAGGGTGAACCTGTGTCCCTGTGGGAAGAAGATCGCCAGGTTCCCGTGCTGCGGCAGTCCGCCAGCAAAGCGGAGAGGACAGGGTAAACCCACCCTGCGGGCACCACAGTCTTGGACTTCCAGCTTCCAGATCAGTGAGAAAATACGGCTGCCCAAGCCCACTGGTGCACCCAGCACGTGCAAAGACTTGGAGCTACTATTAGTGAATTGTGTTGTCTGTTTCAAGCATTCAGAGGAACGAAGAAAGGAAGCGACTAGAATAAAAACAACACACAAAAAAGTCGTGTGGGGTATGAAGGTAGGGAAAAAGGTAGTCATTTAGAATGACCTCTTTTCTGAAGATTTCTTATGAAAAGCATTGCGATGTTGTTCTTACTTTTGGGGAAAAATTTAATTACCATGTATCATGTTACCCTAGCAACAAAGACGCCTCCTTAGAGGGGAGCACATGTGTGTATGATTGGCGTCGGGCTTATTGGTTTTTATCCTGTGTGTATATTGAAGAGGTCTGAAAACAGACGGGCTTCGTACAGTAATGCGTGTATACCGAAGCCTGGTTCCTTGGGATATTTTAGGTTTGCAAGCAAATCAGTACATTTAATATGTCCCGGAAGGCCGTATGTTAAAATATCACCTCTAACCCTGTCTTGCTTTGAGTGTGTATTTACTGTGGGTGTTGTTTTGCTTCTGTTTCCTTGTTCTAGTATTAAGTAAACCATCAAAGACAGACCTCTTGGGAGTGAAGTCCTAGGTCAAAGGCCATTTCTTCAAAAATGAGATAAATAGGTCTGGTAACTCATGGGGAGGGGGAAAAAATGGTTTCCCTCTTGACTCTGGAGGCAGGGTCACCGTGGTTCCCATAAGCTCGTGCGGACAGTATCTGGGATGAAGACTAGAATTTCCCCATTTGCAGTGACCTTCCCTGCAGGACAGCCTCCAAGAAGAACCGAAGGGTGGTGTGGAGGAGCGTACACATGCCCTCAGATCCAGCTCTAAACACACGACATGATCCACACGTAATATATTGGAATCATAGATCGCACTTGGGGTGCTTTTTACCATAGTCATTAAAAAGGGTCCGTGAACGCTGACGAATGATGTGAACTTGAGGTGAAACATTTGTAGGACTGCTTGGCTACCTTTAAAAATCCACCTTCAGAACAGGAAGAGAATTATGTAGATGAAAGACCTCATTAAAATATAAATAATGAAGCACATTGCTTTAGAGAGGCAGGGTATCAGTTCTGTCTAGCTAAGACTTCTCAGCATTTAAGACAGAGAAGGGTCGCTTCCAGAGCTTATTAAGACGTCAGCTCTGCTTCTGCCAGTGTGGAGGTCTGCAGGAGATCTGGGACTCTGCATTTTTACCAGACTCCTGGTGGTGAAACCGCTGGCATTCGTCCCGTACTTTAAGTGGGACACCTGTCTAGGTCTTGAGCTTGGAGACCGGGAGCTATCCTACTCCTATTTGTACATCTGGGGCGCAGTGTGGCAAACCCCTCTGAGAGTGGACCTCCGGAGGTCTGCAGGGTGGAAGCCACAGGCACGCAGAGGCAGAATGCAAAGCTGAGACAGGTGCATTTTGCTTCTGCTCTGTTTCCGGGGTCTCCTATGATGCTAGGATTATAGAAACCGGAAGCGCTTCTAGCATTCTCAAGTTCTCTATGGGTACCACAAGAACTGATGATTGGAGGCAAAAAAGGGACTTTTCTATTCAAAATAAGGAAGTACTTTTGAAGAATCAGAGCGTTCAAATCACGAGTGGTCTGAGGTCATGGGTTTTCTGTCCCTGGAAGTGCTCGGGCTGGGGCAGGATGGACACCGTCCGTTTCCCTGTGCTTGGCTGCTAGGACTAGAGAACATTTAAGAGTTCTTTCAGTCCTAAGATCTTTCGGGAGTAAAGGTGAAGGAGATGGAGGTTGCCCTTTAGGCAGTGGTTTAAATTCTGGCATGTTCCTTCTCTGAGTGTCAATTTGCTTCTCTGAAAAAAAAAAAAAAAACGGCTGTAATAGTGCCTGCCCGTTTTGATGTGAGAATTCAGGGCAATTTTTTTCTTAAACGAAAGTGGCATGAACTAGAGAGTAGACGTTCAATAATTGCTGTTTGTTCGGCATAGTGGTGTGCTAGTCAGTGTTTAACAACAGCCCCTCCACGCCTCCAACTGTAGCTGATCGTGTTGCCTGCTGATTTCCACGGGGAAAATATTCTAAATAGTCCCGTCATGGCCAATTTCAAGGTAGCAGTGGTGGAACTGCCGGCTTGTGGAATTCCTGGGAGCTCCCCGGTGGGCTCCTGGGAGTCCCTGAAGTGAGTCAGCTCAGCACACCGCTGCCAGGGCTCCCATCTTACCTTAGCACCCTCTCTTTGTGACCCTGAAGCATAAAAGAGCATCCCTTTCCCTCCACTCCTATCCCCTTATGTGAAGCGGAGGGACTCAACATCTTAATAAACCTCGCAAAGAAGACATACAAATGGATAACAGACACATGAAAAAATGTTCATCATCACTAGCTATCAGGGAGATTCAAATTAAAACCACACTGAGATACCACCTTACACCAGCTAGAATGGCCCAAATCAGCAAGACAGGAAACAACATGTGTTGGAGAGGATGTGGAGAAAGGGGAACCCTCTTACACTGTTGGTGGGAATGCAAGTGGGTGCAGCCTCTTTGGAGAACAGTGTGGAGATTCCTCAAGAAATTAAAAGTAAAGCTTCCCTATGACCCTGCAATTGCACTACTGGGTATTTACCCCAAAGATACAGATGTAGTGAAAAGAAGGGCCATCTCTACCCCAATGTTTATAGCAGCAATGGCCACGGTCGCCAAACTGTGGACAGAACCAAGATGCCCTTCAACGGATGAATGGAGAAGGAAGATGTGGTCCATATACACTATGGGGTATGATGCCTCCATCAGAAAGGATGAATACCCAACTTTTGTAGCAACATGGACGGGACTGGAGGAGGTCATGCTGAGTGAAATAAGTCAAGCAGAGAGAGTCAATTACATATGGTTTCACTTACTTGAGGAGCATAAGGAATAACACGGAAGACACTGGGAGAAGGAAAGAAGAAGTGAGTTGGGGGAAATCAGAGGGGGAGATGGACCATGAGAGACTGTGGACTCTGAGAAATAAACTGAGGGTTTTGGAGGGGAGGCGGGTGGGGGAATGGGTGAGGCTGGTGGTTGGTATTAAGGCCGACACATATTGCATGGAGCACTGGGTGTGGTGCATAAACAACGAATCTTGGAACACTGAAAAAATATAATAAAATTAAAAACAAACAAACAAACAAAAAACCAATAACCTCACAGGTTGGGTGAGAAAGGACATGAACGAGGAAGCAGGACTTGGGCTGGGGATCAGCTTACCTGTGGACGAGATCACACTCCAAGAAGCTTGAGCCAGGTGGGTGACTCAAAGGTTCTTTGGTGAGCTCAGGAACGGCACAGATTTGCTCCTATGAAAAAAGTGGATGGGAAACTACTGTGAAATAGCAGGAAATGTGGGACCGGAACCAGCCAAACAGTGGGCAGGTGCATTAAAACAGATGGTTTTTTTTTTTTTTTTTTTTTTTTTTTTTTGAGTCTGTGCTCCTAAAATTTTTAGTGTTTAAAACTCTCTGATGTGTCTCTCAGATTAAAGTGCTATATTCATGAACATAATTACTCCACAGTCCTTTGTGAAATGAATTTTGAATTTTAAAACCATATTCTTCCAAATTAGCCATTAAATATACGAGCATTTCTATTTGAATTTAATTCCATTACCTGACAAGTGTTAGTTCTTCATAATAATGACAGAAGTGTGATTAGATCATTAAGTTCAATGCCTCAGAACTGTTTTCAAGTGATACACCCTTCATGCATGTGTATTAAGTTACGTCCTGATGCAAGACCAGGAATCAAACATATTTTACCATCAGTGCTGACAGAGTGAATTCTCTGGTCAGGTTGATTTCAGGTCATATGCCTAATTTCCTTCTGCCATTTATAAAAGAAGGCAGAAATGGTGAATGAGAATATAGGACGCGTTCATTCTTTGAAATGCAAGGAAAAAATATTCTATGGTGGAAAACAACGATCTTCTGGTCTTTATATTTCAACACCAGCTCTTCTGATTAGTGGCCGTGTTTTTTCACGAAATGAGCTTACACAATGACCACATGCTTCAGATTGGATTATTCACAAGTTTGCTAAAAGCAATTGTTTTGCCCGATTTCTAATCATATAAAAAATGATACCGCAGCTATGAATTCTATTTCACTTTTCTCCACTTTGGGGTTATCTATGGATCAGAACTTTTTGGAGGTCCTACCTAAATTAAATGACCAGAAGAAATTAATGCGTTGGGGGGAGTAGTGTTAGTGCTTGAATATTCATTATATCCTTTTAAAGAACATATAGGTAACTTTGATTCTGTTTCTTCTTCCTGTAAATGCTATGTGCTGATAAAAGGGGGTGCCAGTCATAAATATGGACAGTCCCAAATGAAGCCACATTCTCTCTGGGCTGGCCTGACTTCGTTTTTTCAATCTGGATCCTAGGATGGGCCAGAAGTTGAGGCAACTTTTTAACGTAATACCCAAGCAGGTTCTTTTAACTTGAGTTTTGTAAGGAAAACAAAAGGATTAGTTGAGCAGAACTGAATTCATGCCCTGGTATGAGCCACACAGAACTCCAGAGCGGGTTTTAAGAGCTAAATCATGTACAAATACTTGAAGAAAATTATACATAATTTATGGCATAATTGCCTCGTGAATCCTGTGTTAACTAAAAACCTCTCGTGTTTTTGCACGGGTATGGGAGCAGCTCTGAGATGGCACTGGTGGGATCCTGTCCTGTGCTCGCTTCCTTGTTTTGGTCCCTCTCTCCCATCCAGTTTGTCTTGTCTACTTTTGAGGTGTCCCTACGGACATCCAGAACAGCCTATGTCCCAGGTGAGGAGACGGGTCTTGCTTGTAATTTCAGCCTCCCACCTCCAGCAAGAAGGATGGTTTGGAAGCAGATGTGCCAACTTCGAGGTCACTCACAGGTCCACGGCCCCTGACCTGGATGTCCTGCACGGTCCCATTCATCAAGTCTGGTTTCGTATATTTATGAACCAGAAGCCCATCCCACAATGAACCTGACAAAAATCCATTGACAGTTCAACCTGATAACATGGATCTTTGGTTTCTAGGAATTAAGGGGGATTGGGGAAGATGATGTATGGACGGCCCCCCAGGCAGGAGGACATCTCTTGAAACCCCTGTTTCAAGATTATCAAAGCGTTCAGAGTTTGGACAAACAGGTCTGTGCTTCTTTCGCCTTTACATTGGTTTCTTCTCGGGGACACAGCAAACACGATTTTCTGCCTTTTTCTCAATGATTTGAGGCCGCTCCTAAGATACAGAAACTGCCACAACTTTGAGCCTCATGCCGTCCTGGCCACCAGCACGTTTCCCATTCAGATGCTGTGCTGGGTGTGGATATTTGAGGATGGCGATACTTAAAACTCCTCCTATAAGCTCTTCTCTTCTTCCCTGGAGAATAGAAGACCCAGATCTGTGTGACCCAGGTCCCCCTCTGCTTAGATGGTGGTGGAGGCTTGTTCTCAGGGGGGATGCAGACGGAATGACTAGGGCGATACTCAACTCTTGGTGTTCAAAATGGAATGTTTCAGAAACCTATAACCTTGTAAGTCAGTCTGGATTTACAAATTCATTTCTTTCCACATTTCCCCTTCTAATGACTAGGCTTGGAGACCGTGGTTGACAGAGAGGAGGGAGGTGGGAGGCAAATCAGCAATGTGTCTCCCACTGTCTCCCCTCTCTCACCATTGGCCTGGGGTGATGCATTGAACAGCAACAGGAAACCTGGCCATCCCTGGATGAGGGACTCCTAAGACCCTCACCCTGTTTGCCCTTTTGTGTTTCTAATTATGAGTACCTCCTACAGGCACCTCACACACGCTTGTTGATATGTTGAACCCAGGATTAAGTCTTGTATCTATGCAGAAAACTAACTAGGGCCATTTCTCAATGTATTAGCCATGCTACGGTTGCGGTATTTAAGTGAGTTTTCCAGAATAAATGAAACAGAGTTAGTTCCGGTTTGATCCCTTCTCTATGTTGGCCCCTCAACTTCTACGTTATGTTTCCTGTCACCTGCTGCCCCACCCAGAAGACACGTTGTGTCAAGAGTTGGAGAGCAGTGTCAGGTAGGACCCAGGGATGAAACACGTGACAGAGGAGGAGGCCTTCGGGAAGGACTGACAGAGGGGAGTTAAGAGAGCTGACTGGGGTGTTCGGGATCCGGCGACCAACCCCCCTGGGAGGCCCCTCAATCTCTAGGGCCAAGGAGGCCAAGTGAGGAAGTGTTCCCTGAGGCGCGGTGACCCCAAGCTTCGGAAGAGGCCCCTGACCGAGCTCTGGTGGCAGAGATGAGACGCTGCTAGACGCCCGCCATCTCGAGCTTTACCCAGGCCCTGTGATCCCGGGCCCGAGCGTAGGCGGGCTCCCCGTCCGTGGCCTGGGAAATGGTTTCCTGCAAGGAACCTCCCTTCCCCACGTGAACAGACGGGACCGAGGGCGGCCTCCCTCGTCCTCCTAGGACAAGCCCAGGCGCAGACCCTCCCAAGCCCCAGTCTTGGCCTCATGACTGATTTGCTGAGCCGCTCATCCCCGCTGGCCAGTGGGAACAAAATGCTTGTTAGTAAACTTGGGTTAAGCTTCTCTTCTGCCTCCGGGTGCACAAACTTTGGTCCATCCTCAGCCTGCGCCCGCCGACACCGCTCGCCCCCACCCCTGGGAACAGGCTGGCCTCAGAGTCCCACGTTCTCTGATGTACCATAAGCTCACGTGCCCCTTTCACCCACTCCCCCCACGCCAGGCTCTTTCTACCCTTGTTTCTCTCTCGTTATCAAAAGAAACCCCCATCTGCCTCACTCGGGAGACACTTGCAGGTGCTACGGTCCTGACATTCTCCCTCCCCGCTTCCATGGTCCCTTGCCCCCAGCCCCCTACAGTAATCCTTCCAAATAAAATCTCTCCTCAGCAAGCCCAATTTTTGTTGTTGTTGTTGTTATTTGATAACAAACAGGAAGGAAGTGGGGAACAGTCACCCTGACCTCTCTTGTCATGCTCTCCAATTTCCCACCAGTGCCTCCCATTTCCCGAAGCTGACAGGAAGTCCGCAGGCTCAGCCTTTCGGGGAACATCAGGACAGAGAGCAGGGAGCAAGGGGACACGGTGGTGGTGGGGGCTGGGGGTGCACAGGGAGGGGGGAGCACGGCGGGGGATGCTCAGGTCCCCTTGGTTTTACTTCCCTTTCCTAAGGTGGTGCTTTTGTCCTGCTGTTGGAGCACCCTGGGCTGGGCTTTCCAGTTCCTTTTGCTTATTTCTGTACCACAGGTGTGTCCTGAAATGTCTTCCATACTTCTAATATTCAGAAACCACTGTTAAGAGTTTGAGGTATCTTACTTCAGACTTGAATATATGTATGTTGTAGACACACATATACTCAAACATATATGTAATTTCGTTTTTTTTTTTTTTATATTTCATTTATTTATTTGACAGAGAGAGATCACAAGTAGACAGAGAGGCAGGCACAGAGAGAGGATGGGAAGCAGGCTCCATGCCGAGCAGACTGCCGGATGCGGGGCTCGATCCGAGGACCCTGAGATCACGACCTGAGCAGAAGGCAGAGGCTCAACCCACTGAGCCACCCAGGAGCCACCTGTACGTAACTTCTTAACAAAAATAGCTTCATAGAGTCTACCTCATTTGGTAACTACCTTCTTTTAAACTTAGCAGTGTGTTTCGAATGCCACTTGGTGCGAGCCTATTTAATTATCCTTTACTGATAAAAAGTCAACTTGCTCCTAATGTTTTCACCACTATAAATCATGTTGCAAAGAACGTCTATATTTTTTCATGCATTTGTGTGAGTTTTTCAATTGGATAAATTCTTAGAAGTGAGACTGTTAAAGAATATGTACATTAAACATTTTAATAGATATTGCAGTTTTTCCTTCCAAAAAATTAGCGGATTTTTGTACTCCCACTCGCAGCGTGTGACAGAACTTGTTTTTCCATACTCTTGCCAACACCGGGAATTATTAATCTTTTAACCACTGCCAATTAAAGAGTTGAAAAATGGTATCTTATTGTTACTTGAATTTAATTATTCGTGAGTTTGATTATGTTCTCAAATGATTAATGACCACTTCTGTTTCGTCTTCTGTGAAACGACTCTATATCCCCTGCCCAGTTAAAAATAGATGAGGTACTCTTTCCCTACTGACAAGTAAGGTTTCATAACATCAAGAAAATTAGCTGTTGTCAGTATGTTGTAAATATTTTTTTCTCAGTTTTTCTTTTTTTCTCAGTTTTCCATTCACTTTTTAAAGTTTACTTGTTTTCGATACAGAATTAATTTCCATTTTTAGATGTGTATTTATAGAAATTATATAACAATAATATGTTTTTAATAGAAATTGTATCTAGGTAGGTAGGTAGATAGATTTTACTTTATAGCCTTTGAATTGGGCTTAGAAAACAATTACTGTCTGAATTGTAAAAATATTTATACTTTTGGGGTGCCTGGCTGGCTTAGTTAAGCATTAGACTCTTGATTTTGGCTCAGATTATGATCTCACAGTTGTGAGATCAAACCCCACATCGAGGCTGAAGCCTGCTTGGGATTCTCTCTATTTCTCTCTCTCCCTCTGTCCCTATCCCTCCCCTATAAATACACACATAAATACATAAATATATATGTATGTAAATATAAATATAAATATAAATATAAATATATATATATATATATATGGACTTTTTTCTTCCATTATCTCAGTGCTTCACCTTTAAGTATTTGTTCCATCTGGATTTTACTTTAGTCTTAGAATGGGAGGTGCAAATGCACATGTACTCATTTATTTATCACATGGCTGGTGAGCTCTACCAACCTTATGTGTGAAGACTCACGTCTTCACGTTCCTAGGCGTCTTCATTGTGTGCTGCCTCTGTATGTCCTGCACTCTCGTCCAAACTCTTCTCCCATTGCTATTTCTCTTCATCATTAGTCTTCCATCGTAATTATTATTTAGAATTCTGCCATTCTATGTTCCTCTGAATTTTCCTGATTATGTGAAAACATATCCTTTCAAATAAACTTTGGAATGGTTTCATTAATTCTTTAAAGATTGTTTCAAAAATGTGATTATGACCACATTTTTATTATAACTTAATCCAAACGCTAATTAATGGAGAATTGGTGTTTTTACAACCTTGAGTACTCCCATTCATAAACAGATGTGAGCCCTTCTGAGTTACCTAGTGGAATTGTGCTGTATGCTTCGTGTAGTTCCTTTAATTTCTATATTATATCAGACTGGAACTCTTTACACAGAATGTTCAGACATGGCGGCAAAATTGAATTGAACTTGAAGATTTTGCTTCTGCCAATTCATAATTTGTATTTCGGACAAGGTACTTTCAAGATGACTTAGAAATGTTGACACTCCTCATACACAGGTCCATTCTATGGTCTGACATAATTTCTATTTTGATTTGCACATGCCTAGTCCCTAAGTACGCTGCATGCCAAGTCAAGCAGAACTTCTGGCCCAGACTCAGTCCAACTGTTAACTGTCTATACACAGAAACAGGAGTTTCTCTCTATCCTGTCTACCCACTCAGAGAGGGAAGGTCTGGGATGGTAATCTTGGAGGAAGAGGGGGTTCCCATGGCAGCTCATGCATGTTGTCCATCTGATAGACCTGCTAGCTCTTCCTGCATAAACTGCAAAGTGAAGGAAAGGTGACTAACCAGGGAAGGTGGGCATTTTCCCAGCTCCTCAAGACTTCGTTGTCCTTGAACTGTGGATGTGTAATTCTGTTTGAGTGTTGTGAAATGCAAGAACATCAGACACATGTACATTAAAATGCAAGAGTGTATTTGCATTCCAAATTCAATTACATTTTGGATTATCCACTGTCTTTAAATATTTCCACAACTTCACTCCACTTTCAGCTCCCTTCATTCCCAATTTCCTACCTATAATTCTATTTCATACACAAACAGATTAAAATATGTGTTCTTTCTTAGAAAAAAAAAAGTTGGCTTAAAAAAGGGTGAGTGGATAATTTTTCTTTTCAAGCTGCTGCTAAATTTCCATTGGCTCTCTTTTGTACATCCGTGCCAACCATTTACTAGTATATCGACATTGCAAAATTCAGTGCCATTAAAAAAAGAAATTAATTTGAAAATTCATTATAAATTAGACGTATTCTGTTCTGTCTTCCTTTAGTGTGAGATGATATAACAGTTCATCTGCTCTTGCTAGGTTATTAAATTCTAAGCCAAACTATCTTGTGATGGGGGGGAGGGTGGGAAAGCTCATACAAAATATGATAGATCACTTGAAGGGGTTTCCATACTTTCCTGAACCACAATTTTTATCTCATGCCAATATCTTTCTTTGCCAAAATACACTCTGATTATGGCAGTAAATTTGGATAGCTTATGTTACAATTTTTGGAGGAGAGGGAAATTCACAAAAAAAAATACAGTTTACAAATTAGGAATGACTTGGAATCCACAATATTAAAAAAAAAAAAAACCCAGAAAGCCTACAAATGCCATTTTTCATATCACTTGGATGTAATTGGTTCTTGAAAGATTAGCTCCTACATATTTTATTCCCATGATATAGTGCATGGCTCACCAGCTTGTGCATGAAGCAATTTAGTAATTGTCAAATAAGAAAGATGTTTTAAAAATAAGGAAGGAGAAAAAGAATGGCTTTTGAATTTTGTGTGTTTTGGTGTATGCATTATCTCTTTGAAAGAGTTTTAAAATAATATCATTTTTTCCTTAAAACAACTACAATTGGATCTTAAAACCAAAACATCTACAGGCCTAAAATTTTTAATCCTGAAGAATTGCAAGCATTCAGACAGAGATAAAATTGTACAAATGTACAAAGGCAGAAGGTTTTTTATTTGTTTGTTCTTTTTAAATGTTTTAATTATGGAGACTTCAAAAAAAAAAAAAAAAAGATAAGATAGTGTGCTAACCCGAGTGCACCCATCTTCCAGCCCTAGCAATCACCGCCTCTTCAACAAGACCTTGAACAACAAATTAGAATCCAATTTCAGGTACTAGATCATGTTGCCATTGAATATTCAAAATACTTCTCAAAAAGATAAGGACTCCCAAACCAAAAACCAAAACCAAAACACTATGACTCAGCTGACACAAAGATTTCCTGCTTGTCATCAAATAACTAAGGTTTCCTTCCATCTTTCTTAGACACGCCAATGCTTAGGTTTGCAGAGTTTCAATCAGGATCCAAATCAAGTCTATCTGTTGTGATTCGTAGATATGCCTTCCAGACTCTCACCCTCTCATTCTTAGCTGAGGAATCACTTTATATGCAGTGAAATACACAAATCTTCAGTGTGTGATTTAACAAGTTTTGACAGATCTATCCCACCCTCCTAACCAACACCCCATCACGATATGGAAATTTCTCTATCAGTCTCTGTCCTTTATAGGGAATCATGAAGACAGTAGGAAAGGAAAGGTTTTTCCTCCCAAAAGAGAAGACTGAAAAAACTTCATAAATATATGTGAAAAAAGGACCTCAATGTCTACTTCACACGAACTTTGTAGGCTTAGTATTTGCATGGCGTATTTTTTCAGTCATTTTACTTTCCGCCTGTGTCTATCTATTGAGGTGAGGCTCTTGCAGGTAGCAGATACTGGGGTCTTTCTCACTTCACCCCTCTGCAGTCTCAGAATTTCTGCTCAGTTGGACTATTCAGCCCATTTACATTTAATGTAATTATTGATATAGTGTAGTTTATGTCTATGTTGTGATTTATTTTCCAAGTTTCCCGTCTGTTTTTTGGCCTTCTTTTTTTCTTTGTGTCTTTTTATGGGTTAATTGAACATTTTTAGCTTGCTTTATTAATTCCTTTCTTGGCTTTTAGACTCTCTTTACATTATTTTTTAATGGTTGTTCTGGGAATTATAATATTCACCCTTAATTTAGAGTTGATATTGTCACATTTTACAAACAAACAAAAAAAAAGTAAAATTCTTACAATGACAGAGTTTCATTTAGCCCTTAGTCCTTTGACGTTTTGTTGGCATATATCTTACATTCAAATACATTAAAAAAAATCCCCCAGTGTGATGTTAACATTTTTACTCTCCACACTCAGTTGCCTTTATAAACATCAAAGAAAAAACCTGGTCTTTTATATTGATCCAGATATTCACCATTTTTGTGCTCTTCATTCTTCTGTGCACATCTGAGTCTTCACTCCCACCTGAGAATGTCCTTCAGCAGCTCCGGTGTGCTGGTGAGAAATTTTTTCTGATGTCTATCTGGAAATGTGTTGATTTTTATCTTCATTTTGAAGGATATTTTTGCAGGATGTGGAATTCTGAGTTGATAATTTCCTCCCCAATTCTTTGAAAATGTTATTTCATTATTCATAGGTTCCTTTTTCTTTTTTCCATTTAAATGAGAAGTCAGCTGCCATTTCTATCACCATGCATGTATGAGGTCTGTGTCTTTTTTCTCTGAATGCTTTCGATATTTTCTTTTTGTCTTTGGTATTCAGCAGTTTAATGATGATATGATTAGGTGTGTGTTATGGGTTGGGTTGTGTTCTCCCCAAATTCCCAGATTGAAGTTTTAACCTCCAGTACCTCAGAAAGTGACCATATTTGAAGCTAGGGCATGTAAAGGGGTCATTAAGTTAAACATGGCCATAGGGATGGGCCCTAACCCAATTTGAATGGTGTCCATGTAAGAAGAGAAAATTTGGACACCGAGAGATAACAGACATGCACAAGCACAGAGGCAAAACCATCTGAGAAGGTGGCCATCTTCAAGTCAAAGGGCACGCCTTAGAAGCAACCAAACCCACCAACACCTTGAATATGGACTTGGAGAAAATAAATGTCTCTTGCTTAAGCTCCCCAGAATCTTGTTATGGCATAACAATATTGTTATGGCAGCTTTAACAAACTAATACAGTGTAGATTTCTTTGTGTTTATTCTGTTTGGGGTTCACTGAGATTCTTGGATCTATAAATTGGTGTTTTCCATGAACTTTGGGAAATTTTGTCATGAATTAATTGTCCAGATATTTTTCCTTCCCCTTTCTCTCTTCCCTGTCTTGGATTCAATTATGTGTGTGTTAGACTGCTTGATATTATGGAATATGTCAGTGAGGCTCTGTTTACTTTTTTTCTCAGCCTATTTTCTCTTTTTCCAGTTAAATAATTTTTATTCGTCTGTCTCCAAGTTTTTAAGCTTTTTCTTCTGTCATCTCCAGCCTGTTGCTAAACCTGTCTCATGAACCTAGGGTTAGTTTATCCACAATGCCTGTCTTTGTGGCCACACTATATGCTGTTTCACCAAAATATTGCATAAGTCTTTCTGTACAGTAAAACCCCACTTTTATGTAGTGCTTTGTTTTAAAGAGACTCTACTAGCATCAAAAAAAAAAATTCAAATGATTACAAATTCAACTTTGGATTTGTTATTTGCCTTTGTCACACAGCCTTGGGGGAATATATATAATTATTAATTATAGGCAATAAATAAATAATTATAATGCATCAAATCAACAATATCCTAACAAGAACAATGGAAAAAATATCTTTAATAATCCCAAAGACACCAGCTAACCAGATAGACAAGTAATTTGTTTATGCATAAAAATTGTCAGGGAAAATGAATGATATTTGAATTTTCTATATTCCTGTTATTTAATGAATACACACATAATGTGACTAAAATATTATTTAGCATCATAAAACATTTCATTTAACCTTTAAAGCACATGTAAGTTACAGAACTATTTAGAATGCAACAAAATGAGGCCAATAAGAAATGCTTATAAAACTTTTAATAGTCATATAAAAGTGCTTTAGCTTGGTTTAGATGCTATTTTAATAAGGATTGTAATTGGGATTGCTATTGTAATAGGGATTAAGGGTGAAAAATTTAACGATTTACCCTAACCCATGTAGCTAATGTAACACTAAACACTCTGTTTTTTTTTTTTTCAGATCTAATTTTCTCTCCCTTGTCTCTCCCCTCTGATACTTATATGTAAACCAAACATCAGACTTAAAGAATGTATACATTGACTTCAACATTTTTGTCAATGAATGTAAACATCCTCAAAATAAACTACACTACCAATGCAAACTGTTTTTCTCCTTGCTGTGGTCATGTTCAGCAGTGGTATCAAAGAGAAGGGAAGCTTCCAAGTATCTAGCAGTTTGACCATGTTTTTCAGAGGTTTGTAGTCTTGTGGGAACAGGTGCTATGTGAGAGAGACTTGTTCTTCTGCATACCTCCGCATACGATGAAGAGGAAAGGAATATTGGAAGGTTGTTCCTTGTACCTTACAAAAGTAACCATTCAGTTGGGTTTATAAATTCTCCTTTTAAAATGTAGAAAAAAAATGTAGTAGCTCTAGAAAAGATCAACTATATTAATCATTTACATATTTTTTAAAAATATTACATATTTTTTAACTTCTTTTCAGTGTTCTAGAATTCATTGTTTATGTACCACACCCAGTGCTCCATGCAATCCGTGCCCTCCCTAATACCCAACACCAGGCTCACCCAACCTCCCACTTCCCGCCCCTCCAAAACCCTCAGAGATTGTTTTTCAGAGTCCATAGTCTCTCATGGTTCATCTCATGAGGGAAATCTCCAATTTCCCTCAACTCCCTTCTCCTCTCCATCTCCCCATTAATCATTTACATCTTAAAATAGCTACTCTTAAAAAAGACTGGTTTCCTCCAAAATACCATAGTGAGAGCAATTTCCCTGAGCACAAAGGCAATTGGTTGAGGGAAGGATCTTGCCAAGAATTGAGTTACCCAGAAGTTCTTAGAAGAGAGACAGATCTATGAACTATAGTATGTTGGTGTCTAGATAGCCAGATAGGAATATAAAAATTCTGAGTATTTGGAAAAGAAGCAAAGACCTTACATAATAAGATAGGATAAATTTTGCCCATGATCCTACTCTTTCTGAAAAATCACATTTTATGTCACTTTTGTTTGAGACAGACCAAGCATCTGAATAATTGAAGGAGTGTTAAAGTTTCCGTTGATGTGTTTGGCTCTTTGGAGTTTCCTATTGTTCAGAAAGCTCTATGGAAAGAGAGCAAATAAACAAAATATTTGATTCCGTTCTTCAGGGGCTTCTGTTAGGCTGAAAGGCTGAGGTTTGAGAGGTTTGCAGGAAGATTTAACGAACTCAACTGTTTTTGGTTTAGTTTCTGTCATGTGTCGGCACTGTTTTAGACTCTGGGGATACACTGGCATGTAAAGCATACCAAAATCCCTACCTTTGTGGAACTCTCACTGTCATGGATCAAGACAGACTGTGAATGTAATAAATAAGTCAAGCACATAGTGTATTAGAGGTTGCTATTTTTATATAATAAGCTATTTCTAAATCGTATGTTAGACATTATCTAGTATGTTAGGAATTGTCAAGTGCTGTGAGAGAAGAAGCACAGGTGACAAGAACACGTGCAGAGATTATTCAACAGGAGAAATGGTGGCACTCACTGAGAAAGTGTCATTTAACCTAAGACTTGTAGGAGGTAGAGGAACTGGATATGCAGATTTTAGGGGTGGGGGAAAATGATTCTAGGCAAGAGGAAGGCTTTGGGATAGAAGCAAGATTAACTGTTTCAGGAATAAGGAGTTAGCTGATGAAGTAGAGTGCGGGAGTGATGGAAGCCGTACGGAAATGTGACAGAGATGTAACAGGGGGCTTGATTGAGGAGGGTCTTGAGGTCATGAGAGAGGATGTGGCCTTCACTGGATGAACCCACTGGGAACCACTAGCTGGTTTTCAGCATAGGAGTCACATGACCTAATTCATGTTTAAATGGGATCTTCTGACGGCTGCACGGGGAATAGATTGTGAGGAGTCAATGGTTGGAAGCAAGAAGACATGTCACTGGGGGCCATTGCAATAATCCCAATGAGAGATTCTGGTACCCAAGGATTGGAGCAATGGAGGTAAAGAGAAGTGGTCACAGTTGGATAGATTTTGGAGGTGAAGCCACAGAATTTCATTTTGGATTGGATAAAAATTATGAGAGGAATTTTATAGTCCAGGATGATTCCAAGGTAGCCGGAGGGATGGAGTTACAATGAACTGAGAGGGCAGGTCAGGGAGCCAGTTTTCAGGCCAATATCAATATCCAATTAGTTCCTCTTTTTAATCATACATATGAGAAATCATTTGGAAACCATCTCACGAGAACTAAAATTAAGGAAAATCTTGCCCTGTTTGGACAAGCAAATGAATCTTTGTTTAGGATATTCTACCATAATGGGCTGTCTTTTGATGTGTCACTGTGGTACAGGATCTTTTTAATGTGGTATTCTCTGATTGAAACACAAGAGTGACAGTGAGGTCTGTGTGGTAGGTGGAAGGAATGTTTATGTTTCTCGGATTTATTTATCCCAAGAAAGCACTAAAACATATTGAATTGAAAATTATTCATTTAGTCATATTAATTCAGAAACTGAAGACTTAAGTGTCAGTATTTCAACACTATTAATTTATGATCCCTGTGAGGTCATAGAAATCTTTTGAGTTCTATGACAGCTGATAGATTTTTTTTTTGAAATCTACACAAATGTCCATTTCCGACACCTCGGAGCCCTGATTTTATGCCCAGTTTTTATAACTGTCCTTTGTCTTCTTGTCTTCTGTCATCCTCCCTCTCCTACTCCATGATTTCTAATCTTCCATCCTTACCATCGGGAAGGGTATATATGCAACTTTGATTTTAGAGCGTTTCTAATGACTTGGAAAGGGTAGGTTAAATTGAACAGGAAACACTGTACTTAATATATAAAATAAATAGCGGTCATTTGGGTTTATATATGCTTATTATTTTTGTATGATTACATTCCATTTCAAAATCAGGGGGAAAAAGGCCTGAACCATACAATTAGATATATCTCTAATTGCAAAAATTCCACTTTCCAAAGGCTACTTAGGACATGGTGCTTGATGGAGCAGAGGAGCTCGGCTATGGAGAGAAAGCAAGAGGTGGGTATATTAGTTTGCTGGGCTATGTAACAAATACCACACACTGAGCAGCCTTAACCACAGAAATTCGTTTCTCATAGTCCTGGAGGCTGGAAGCCTGAGATCTAGTTGTCAGCAAGGTTGGTTTCTTCATAGACTTTTGTCTTTGGCTTGTAGATGGCCATTTTATTCTTCATGCAGTCTTCCATATGTGTATCTCTGTGTCCCAATCTCTTCTTAGAAGGACACCAGTCATATTGGATCATGGCACAACTGTATGATTTCATTTTACCTGAATTATCTTTTTGAAAGCCCTGTCTCTAAATATAGTCACATTCTGAGGTACTAGGGGTTTATACTTCGACACAGGAATTGGAGGGGGTAGAGGGGTGGTGTGGGGGTGAGAAAAATTCAGTCCTTAACAGAGAAAATGGGCTTAAAACATTTTACCTGCAGAGAAGAGCTCTCTGAAATGAAGGCCCAAGGCTCCAATGAGAAGCACAAACTATTAAGATTGTCAGGACATGTCCCTGGTCTTCTCAAAGTTCCTACACTAAGATTTGGGAACTAGCAAATCTGGTCAATTCAGTACATTCCTGAGAGGCTTTTGCTGTTTAGAGATCAGAAAGTATGAAAAGAACATTCATTAATTAAAAAAAACCCAAGGGATTGATTACCCTTTGTTAGTGACAATAATAAACACTCCTCATCAGTGAAAAACTTGCCTTCTGTCGGCATTACATATGTAAAAACTCCTTCAACATTATCCTTGTACACATTGTCATTGTTCTTACTTTCCCCACCATCCAAGTAATTTGATATTTTTAAGGTATAATGATACACTTTTAAGGAAAAGTAACTTTTCTGAAACAAAAATTGGTAAGAAAATGACATTTTTTACATTTGCGTGCAACTCTTTCATGTCAAGATTTGACGAAAGGCTACTGAATTCTCATACCTGCTTTTCGCTTATTGCTTGCAATCAGTTGTTTCGGTTGAAGTATGTAAAGAAAGTGTGCAAAGATGTGCTGCGGGAATAGGTGATTATGGTTTGTTTACTTTGATACTGTCCCAACACTCAACCAGTGGTTATTACTTAGATTAGTTACGACGTTGAATAGAAGACTGTATGAATGAACTTCTGAGAACTCATACCAAAATCTATTGATCTATCTTGCATTTTGAATGGATCTTTTACCCACTTTTATGGTAAAAATTGTCTTCCATGAAAAAACACCGATTAGTTGAGTGCTTTTCTTGAGATAATCATCATACCTGGGTATGCAACAGAAGTGCTATGTGTACAATGTCCCCCTTTGCTGCAGGGAACATTAAAAAAGACATGTAATCACAGTTGAGATTTATGAAGTTCGCAGTTTGTACCCCTCTGTCAAGGACATCTGACACAAAATTCGTAATTTTCTTTTACTGCGAGTGCATGGTGCTGAAGAATACCATACCAGTTAGTACAGTTGGGTTCCACAAGCACAATCAAGCTAAGATGACAGCAGATTGTCCACCATTGTTTTTGCCCAGCAGTGCAAGTGTCAACACAATGGAAAAGGCAAATGGTATCTCAATATCGTTGTGAAAACAGCTTTGACCTCCTGGGTCCTCTGAAAGGATCCCCTGAAAGATGTCCACAGAACAGACCGATTTATTTAATATTGATGTAAGGAACCGTGTAATGTGTTGGAACATAATTAGAGTATTGAGGCCTCCAAACACATCTAGGGGTCTTCTGTTCTCATGATTTTGTAGACGAGGACTCGGAGGCAGAGAGTGATGCTAGTCCCAAGTAACTGGTGAAGCTGGAATAGGACCTAGCTTGTCTGGCTCTAGATGATGTGGCGTCATCTATCTGGCCTCATGTATCCCTAATCCTCCATTATCTAATATTTAACCAGGTTTAATTATGACGAGACATGCTCCTTCTCAAAGGTTATTTAGAACGACACCTCTTTTCAAAGACATGAGAAAAATGTATTCACAGGTAGGTTTTAAATTAACCTCCGGCTTTTCTAACCACAATTACTAATTGTTCTTTTTTTAAACAGTTAGCTGTACTCTTTGTATTAATATCTTTAGAGAGAACATGTGTTGAGCCCTTGGCTTGGTGGTGAAACCAGTTTTCGAATGTATTTATAAACAGATTCACACAAACGCATGAAGAGAAGTAGAAGTCGATGCCGTATGACCATTTAGAATTCCGTAGTTCGCATGGAATGGAGGCTTTCCGCCGGGGTGGCAAGGAAGAAGGGCAAGGAGAATGCTGGGGGCCGGTGCAGAGCGTCCTTTCGGCCGTGACCCCAGTCTTAGCAGTCAAGGTGGCCGCCTGACACAGTCTCTTAACTACACATATCTGTCTTTTTAAGGTTGAAGTGTCTTTTTTTCTTGACAATGGACCGTTCCTCAAGTCCAGCGCTCTAGCCCAGAGCCACACACTGGGGGGACGCTGGGGGAGGGGTTCACCTGCCCCTGCCCGCACCCCCCGGAGCTGCAGGGGGGCCCGAGGGTGTAATGCCAGCCACTGTCACATCAGCACCACCGCTTTCCGTAGGGACCCAAAGCGCGTTCAGCGTTTGCACCTGCTGGAGAGGGGCCTTCTGTCCTGTCCTTCACCGGCGCTCAGCCCCGCGCATGCGCACGGCCTCTCGCTGCTCCCCGTGCGCTCAGCCCCGCGCATGCGCACGGCCTCTCGCTGCTCCCCGTCGCCCGTCCGGGCTCGTCCGCTGGAGGAGGTTCTAACTTGGGACCTGGTGCGGTTCCTGACAGCGCCCCCCCCCAGCCCCCCTTCTCCTCGCACAGGGAAGAACTAAGATAAGGTCCGTAAAATAGCGAAAGGACCTGGGATCAAAAAGGTTTCATTCACCTTATTCCAAATGAGCCGGGGACCTGACGCGGACACACGACAGACGTCCCCTCCGTGGAACCAGAGCCTTTCTGGCCTTCCCCTGTCTCCGGACGCCACCGGCTCGTTTCTGAGTTTCATGGGACGTCCGACGTCCTCGAGGGGGGTGAGGAACAGCGAGACGGTTTTGAGTAAAAGGCTTCAGGCTGTGATCGACGCCGTGCGCTCAGGGCCGGGCCCTCCGGCCAAGTCGTCAGTCCGGCGGCGGGTTACGGGCGCAGGTGCGGCTCGGGCCGGCTCGGGCCGGGTGGTTGGTGATCGTCAGCCGGGGCTCCGCTGCGGGAGCTCGCCAGGGGCTCCAGTGCCCGGTGCGGGCGCATCTTCTCTTTGGGAGCTGGGCTCCTTCCTTCCCCGAGCTCGGGAGGCGCGTGAGCGCGCGTGCATGTGTGTGCACGTGTGTATGCACATATGTGCATGTGCGCATGCACGCGTGTGCATGTGCTCGCACACACGTATGTGCATGTTCATGAGCGCGTGTGTGTGCACGTGCGTGTGTGCGCGCGCCTGTGGCTCCGGCAGTGAATCACAGCAGCCGATGGCAGCGGGATTATGGCTGATGCTGATGAAAAGGGCAACCATCCCTCAAACCGGCTTGGACAGAGCCTTCCAATCAAGATCCCACTTCCGGGCCCCGGTGGATTAAGTCTAAAAAAAAAAAAAGTGCTTGAAGTTCCATTGAGGAGCGCGGCCCCAGCTTCAGAAATAAGGCGGGGCCGCCACGGTGCTTGGAGATAGACGCTCCTCAAATCTCGGGAATGTAAATCAAGAGTAAAATGTCTCTGTGTGAACTGTGATGTCCCACGGCTGGTTTTCTTCTTCTTGATAAGAACTTTTATTCTCTTGTGGAAGTTGGGCGTTCTTGCGTTATCAGGATTTGAAATAAGGCTAGGTTTCAGATGAAAGAAAAGGGGAAGTAACTTTATTAATAATACGAAAATATTAATCGATAAATAAGTGTAAGAACTTCTCATTTTATTTTAACCATTTATGGGACAGTCTGACAAAGTTCCCTGCCCGTCCTCTCCTCGCCCACCTTCTGCCCGTAATTTTTTTTTTTTTAAATTTCTGAGAATCTCCTGAAGTTTGGGTTGGGGCCTTTAAAGATCTTTTCTATTTTTCTATTTCCACTGATGTTCAGTTTTAAGTTACTTTTATAGGTGAAAGCATATGATTATTTCCTTGTGATTTTCTTTTCACAATTGCTTTTCGCCCTCTGGCATCATATCTAGTGGTCTGTATAATAAGCCAAGGAGTAATGTATTATTTAAAAAAAATACAAAGGCACAATATTGGTTGAACTTCTCTTCCTGCTCCCCAGAGACATAGAATCCTACACTTGTTCTTGACAATATATGTGTTTCCGTATGAAACATTAGCATACAATGTATGTGAAGCCCTATTTTTTAAAAGATTTTATTTATTTGGGAGAGAGAGAGAGAGACCGAGATAGCAAGAGAGAGAATGAGAGAGAGAATGCTCAGGGAGGAGAGGGAGAGGCGGTGTCGCCACTGAGCAGGGAGCTTAATGTGGGGCTTGATCCCACGACCCGGGGATCCTTACCTGAGCTAAAGGCAGACGCTTAACCGACTGAGCTACCCAGGTGCCCCTGTGCAACCCTATTTTGTTTTCTTGAAATAAAAGGACAAATCTCTACAATTTTAACTTGGGTTACTTTAAAAAAGTTAACAAAATTTAAGAAAATAACGAACTGAGTAGAAATTTCCACTACTAAATAGCAAAAAGTTAGGGATATATGATAAACTGTTGATATGTTAGAGAAAGCCATTTTTGTATCGTCAGTTATTTACACAAGTTTAGAATAAAATCATAAGAAAAAAAAGAAATAGGAAATACATAACAAAATCAAGCTGTTGGAAATGTACTCAGTAAATTTTATTTCGATCTTGAATTTTTATATTAAGAAAATAAAATATGGCTCATAAATTTATTTGCTTTCTCTGTATGCATTATGCTTGATATAAAACAAGTCTTGAAAATAAATGAGGAATGTTTAAAGGAAAAACTTAAATACATCAGGTAACATCATTTATGAGGTTAGCATTTCTCCGTTATCAGTTTTCTCTGAGCATTTATTAAAGAATATCTTTTGTTTTAATTTGCTCCAGACAGAGCAGTTTAGAGACATTTACAATGACGAGAGAGCTTCAATTAACCTTCATTGCTGAGATATTTTATGTGCATGAATTACAATATAACAGGGTAATTACCCAATACCTTTTGTGAAGGAATTCTAATAAAGAAAGAAATTGATTCATACATAATGAAATTCAAGTTCTTCATTTCACTTCTTACCAAATTTTTATTATTAAAATGGTTGTAAACTCTTATTTAGAGACCAAATCTCTAACTTACAGATAATGCTGAAGAAACTTCGTAATTGTAACTTATCTTAAAGTCAATCAATAGCTAAGCTGCTATAAAATGATGCTTCCCTAGAAGTTATTATGTGCAATGTGGTACCCAACTCTATTTTCTAGAGTAACTAGACATAAGGGGTCTAATGTTATTCATAGAAACCTAAGTCCAAATATTATTTAATCAATAGGAAGATATTTTCTGGACTTTTCCATTTCATAAATATAAATGTTAATCTGCTGCTTAAAATGATAATCCATGAGCAGCTTTTAGTTTAATAGGAAATAAGTATTTCTTTCTGAGAGTAACTGATGAGAAAACAGAGGGAGTGCTTTTAAAATTACTTCGAAGTTTGAAAACCTCAAAAGTTGTTTTGAACTCAGGAAAAACATAACTTATCTACCAGAGTTAAAATTACCCTTGTATTTTCTTTCCTTTTCTTCTTAAGCTCTGCGAAGAGCCAATTAACGTTGCTAGTTTGCGACATGGGCTCTGTGTTCTCGCACAGTCCATGTGAAATGAACTCCACTTTCCAAGTTAGGGGAGCGGAGGAAGAGAGAGGTTTGCACATCTCTGCTCTCTCTGCTCGACTGTGTTTGTACCTCCACCCCCACAAGCGTCAAGGAAGGTGTGAAGAGAAAGGATATTGTTTAGACCAGATACTTCAGAGCAAGCAGGGGAAGCTGAAAATAGCATCTGGAAAAAATGGTGACAGATTTCCCTTAGTGAAAGATACTTAAAGATAAAATTTCCTCATCAGATTTTCATACTACAGCTATTAATTAAAGCAGAAGAACTTTTTGTGTTGATTTCATGCTAACAAAGCGTAGTGTGCCCCACAGATGCGCACACAGGCGGATGCCACGTCTAAAATGTGTAAGAACCTGAAGATATAATTATCTATTTAATAATCATAGTAATGACAAGGTACTGTTTTTCAACTAAACTTCTGTTTTCTAAGGGTTATCACGAACCACATATAGTTAATACACTTGAAGCCAAGTATTAAAATGACAGAAAAACTCAGTGAGACGTTTTCTGTCCTTCCATTTTTCATTTGGCAATTTGGCGCTGTATGAGGAGAGGCTTGGTGGAAGCTTCTAAAAATAATGCTTGGGAGTAAAATTGTGTCTGGTTAAGGTTTCTCCACACTGTCTTTTCAAATTTGCACTGCAGCTAAGAATTTGCATGGACTGGAAGCAAAAATACCAAAAAGCAATAACTTATGTAATGTGACGACCAGTAGCAAACCTGCGGGATGCTGGCAGTTTGCTGAGGACATCGCAGGGAGGTTTTATGCAGAGGGATTTGAGTGGACTCCTCCTCACGATTCCACTGGGAACCCCCTCAGCCCACGCTCACCACACACCTCCTTTCTTCCTAAATCCACTTACGTGTTGGAGTCTGGACTCACTTATATTCACGCAGCATTTGGACGGAGCGGATTCTCTTTCCCTCTCCCTTCTGCTTCTTAGGTATTAATATTCTGTTTTTCTTCTTTCCTTTCCGGGCACTTGTCTTGGTCACTTTTGTTAATTCCTCTTCCATGGCACTTCTCTTGAATGCTGGGAGTTACCTGCTATCTTCCTGAGGCTTCTTCTAATTCTTTAGTTACCCTCTGTACCCCCGCTCCCCCCTTACCTCGCGAGCCACTTCTCTTGGCTTCAGTGAGCATGCTAATGCAAACAACTTTGAACTCTAACCCTTCAGTCTAGACGTCTTTTCTGAGCTCTAGGCTCTTATGTTTGAGTGTTAACGGAACATCTCCACTTGTATATATTCTCACATGTGACATTCTGGATACTTCCTCCCTTCCTCACCCTTCCTCTTTATTGGCCACCGCTTCATGGTGGTTCTCCCTCCTAAACAATTCTCAGATCAGTGCGTGGCTTCCCATTCCCCAAGACCAGCTGTTAGTAAGCAAAGACCTGCAGATCAAATCTGGCTCACTGCCTATTTTTGTGAATAAAGTTTTATTGGAACACAGCCATGTCCATTTGTTATGTATTGTCTATGGCGGTTTTAATGCTAAAACTGCCAAGTTGACCTGTGGTGACAGAGAACATATGGTCCACAGAGCTTAAAATATTTACTATGTGGCCCTTAAAGGAAATATTTGCTGAACCCCACCATGGAGAATACTCCCACAGAGGTCACCATAGCAACTCATCCTAATTATTCCGACTTACTCCTTTTAAAGGGACTCCCCACTTGCTACCCCAAATCCAATTCTCCACAATATAATAGGATTCATTGTATATAATATAATTCTCATCATGTCACTTCTCATTAGTCCTTCAATGACTCCCCGTTGCCTTTGGGAAGAAAATCTAACTCCTTGACATGATCAACAGAACATTTCACGAGCTAGCCTTGTCTCTCTTCTTAGCAACTGTGTTGTGACTCTCACTGTTGCAGATGCAGGAGACCCTTTTTGAGTCTTCACATGTGCCATGTGACCTCTTACTCTGGACTTTCAAATATGTTATTCCTTATGTCTGATCCAGAAGATCAGACATACTTCTTGGAAACCTCCCATGACCACTGGAGTCTGAGATAAGGCTTTTCCATAGTGTTTGGACAGGGCTGTGTGTTTCTTCTGTAGGCTCCCTTACTCTGGATGGAAAGTGTATGCTTGGTACTTGTGATGGTTATTATTATTTTATTTGTTTGTTTATTTATTTATTTATTTTAGAGAGAGAAAGAGAGTGAGAGAGAGAAAGGAAAGGTCAGAGAGAATCCCAAGCAGGCTCCAGCTCAGCATGGAGCCCAACACAGTGCTTGAGCCCATGACCCTGAGATCATGACCTGAGCTGAAATCAAGAGCCCAACCCTCAACCAACTGAGACAACCAGGTGCCCCTGTGATGACTAATTATATGTGTCATGTGTCAACTTGGCTAGGCCACTGTACTCAGATACTTGCTCAAACACTAATCTAGATGTCACAGTGAAGGAATATTTTAGATGAGATTAACATTTAAATCAACAGACTTTGAGTATAGTACATTATCTTTCATAATGCGGGTGGGCCTTATTCAATCAGTTGAAGGCCTTAAGAGAAAAGACGGACGTCCCCCGAGGAACAAGGAATTCTGTCTCCAGATTGTCTTCAGACTCAAAATGCAACATCAACACTTCCCTGGGTCTCCAGCCTATTGGTCTGCCCTGAGATTTTTGACTCGTTGGCCTTCATAATCACACGAGCCAATTCCTTAAAATCAGCCTGTGTGTATGCACGTATGCATGCACGTGTTTGTGTTTCTGTCTATGTCCATGCACCATTTGTCCCTCCACACTCTGTTGGTTCTGTTTCTCTGGAGAGGCCTGACTAAAATCCATCTCTCTGCATATTCCTGCAGGAGCCAGCAAGCATGTTCACCTTGGTCACCACTATTACACCAGGGGCTAGCCTGGTGCCTGAAATACAGTCAATATATTTTAAATAAGAATAAAGAGTGGGCACATTATCTCACATAGACACGTAGTCAAACAGGTAACATATGAGAGAGGGAAAAACTGATGCGGTGAGAGAAAGATAGGTCGGCATGTCATCGCGGGGCAACTCAAGACAAATGGAAGTTTCTGAATGGTCTATGGGTTCCTGGTGGGACAAGAGTGCAACCAAAGCCATCTTCCTGGGACATAGTATAAGTGCTGGGAGCATAGCAGTGCGAAAGCATGAGTGAAAATCTTTCCATGCTTCAAACTATCATAAACGAGAGGAACAAACCCGTCAGATGGAAATTCTCACTACATACACCACTCTGTGATGGAGGTTTTGTTGTCACGGTCATTGCTCTTGCTGAAAATTATTAATTCAGTGCTGTGGTAGGAACGTGTTTTGCAGGTCGGCTATTCTCAGGAGCACTGTGAAGGGATGCTGCCAACAGTGGTAGTGTTCCACGAAACTGGTATGAAAGGGACAGACAGGTATGTTGAACGAACCTTCCAGTTCATGATGAGAATGCCAATGATCATGAGGTCTCTAAAAACATACTCTCAATTTGTAAACATTGTCCTCTTTTATGTTTGTCAGTGTCCTCTCAAATCGGATCTGGAAAGACACCCTGAACCACTATTTTCCACTGGAGGATTTAGCCAAGGGTTTCCCTATAAGAGGCGTGTTTTCTGGGACACCACACCCTAGATATTGTTCTTTCAGATTCTTTGCTAATCTGATTCAGTCACTTTGTTTAATAAACACGTATACATAGTATTTATTATGTACGTGACATTATTCCAAGACTTTTACTAGTAATTAAATGGTAGGAACACAAGGAGATAAGCACGACTCTTATCCACATATTGTAAAAGAGGAAACTGAGGCACACACAAGTCAGGTTAGTTGTCCAGGTTCCTGCAACAGTTAGTGAGAGGAGCAGTATTCATTCCTTGGTGGGGACCCCGGATCACATCTCAGTGGCTCTCCAAGTTGCCGTTCTTTGTTCTGTCTTGCCCTGCGCATCCCATCGAGGAAAGTCCCATCACGTAGTGCTTCCTGGCTTTCCCCAGGCTGGACTTCATATGACTCTTTGCTCCATGCCCAGGATTCTCAAGCCATATCATGCTGTTTCTAGGTTTTTCCATTGAGACCTCATTTTGGTTCTCTTACTGGTGCACTGGTACCCCCAGCTCGCTGGCCATACTCCTAGACAGGGAGGATGGTCACACTGAATGTACTCAGTATGGCAAAGACACAAGATATTTTTAAGAAGGAGAGGGGAAACAAACAGAACTCACCGTTCATACCTTGAGTCAAATCATTGAAATGGGGTTCACTTGGAAGTGTAACCACTTGATAGATGAGGTAGGGTTAGTCACTTGAAGGTTCAGGGGAGAGAGGTACCACCTGGGTGCCTCGGTTAATAGGCATTTATTATAACGAAGACAGAAAAGATGTATCAGCAGCCTCGTGGCCAGTCTGCGGAAAACCAAAAGATAATTCATGGCCATTGCTCTGACCACTGGCTATGGCTGTGGTGTGCCCATGGCCCCCAGGGTCCTTCCAGGCTCATGCCTCAAGCATCCGACCACAGCTTCTGTCCCTGAACCACCATCCAGGCCCCCTCCGACTCCTGGGTCCCTTCCATTCTCTCTGCCTCCTGCTTTCTGGTTCCTTATGACTTCTACTCCCCCAGGCTCCCAACTAAATGCTAAATTTGCTTCTATTAGTGGCATGGGACTCTGAGTCACTCATTTTCTTTTACTTCTTTCAATAGTCTATATTTCATCAGGGGAGCATGTATTATAAAGTATTATACTTAGAAAAATTATTGGAACATGCTGGAAATTGTTCATTATATTATATGGTCTCTCTCTCTTTCTCTCTCTCTTTACATCAGACTTTCTCTATATGATAGTCCCTAAATACTTCAAAAACTAATTATAGATTAGATTTTGTTTTTATGTCTCCAACACTTGTAATGGAAAAAAGAGGACTCTGGCCAGCTTCTCACGATCCAACCTGATTCATCTCTCCGTCTCTGGAGTTAATTATTTTTTCCCTCCACTTTGCTGTGCCTCCCAGGAGACAGGCTGGCACAGCAGCTGACAGTTGAGGCAATCCAGCCTGTGACAGGGATAGCGCTGGCACAGGTGAGGTGGGGAGGTGTCTCCGGGAACCAGGAGCCCTGGGGAACTCCGCGGTCGGCCTCAGCCTGTCCTGCTGCTTGCAATGATCCACAGTTTCCTTAGATGTTACAGCAAGACACCGTTGGAGGCAAAAGACTTTTTTGTTGTTGTTTCATTTTGTTTTAGTTCTGGAAGAAATTGCCCACAGAAGTGATGACTTGTTCTTGATGTTTTCTTCCTGGACTCGGTACTGGAATGTGTGGTATGTTTACCGGTGTTCTTGCTCTGTCTTACTAGAACAAGAACCAGGGTGGTTTACAGTTGTGCACCTGTCACATAGGGAGCTCCCAATGAACATTCGTGGGGGATGTTCCCAAGTGAACGCAGGCAAGCACGACCCAGGTGTGCGTTCTCCACAAGGCAGTATCAGCTCTGGAGGGTGAAGGAAAAACACCTTCCTCTCTGCATATATAAAGTGTAGATACACATACAGCGCACAAGCAGATGGGCAATGCACCCATTTCGGGACAATTTCACACTGAGGGGCGGTCAGGGGAATAAGAGATCTAAAAGACCTCTTTGGAAGAAGAAGGCAATACTGAAAAAGTGAGAAAAACACTGCAACAGAATTGAGATGATTGTATCTGGACAGCTTTGGTTTTTGTTCCTCTGTGAACGCGCTCAGACCGCAGACAGCTTTGGCACAGGGCTGAGAACCTGCTCGCAGGTTTTACGGAAGTTTAGGGCCATTCTCTTTCTGTGAATATGGAGAAGTCATTTTTTAAAAGATTTTATTGATTTATTTGATGGGGAGAGACACAGCGAGAGAGGGAACACAAGCAGGGGGAGTGGGAGAGGGAGAAGCAAGCTTCCTGCTGAGCTGAGCAGGGAGTCTGATGCGAGGCTCGAATTCCAGCACCGTGAGATCATGGCCTGAGCTGAGAGCAGAGGCTTAACCCACTGCGCCACCCAAGTGCCCCAAGGAGAAGTCATTTTCATCTCAAGGACAAACTAATCATGGACCTAATATAATTTGGAGGGAGCAGACCTTATTTTTCTGATAATGACCTGCCACTCATTACACACGGTAACATTATTATTTTTAAGTGTAACTTAACAAGAGGAAAGAGGGAGCCCGATGCATGCTCTTTCCTGTCTACGCCTTCACCCGTCTTCTCCCGCTCAACAAAGTGTTCTAAAGGCCGCATGCCGCTAACTGTGTTTCATATTACAACCTACAATCTGGGAGTTAATTAGGAAAATATTCTGTTAATTAATTTCCTGAGTGCTTCTTATCAGTACGCAAGCAAACTGTCAAGCTCGTTTTAAGGAAACATTTTCGTTTAGCTGATGCTGTTTATTGGATACTGCATTGATTTCCTAGTGTCTTTTAGGGGATGGTGGGGGATAAGAATTCTGGTTCTGCTAGATTTCTTAAAGGCAGGGGATGGATTAGGCCAAAGCGACAAAGGAAAAATAATGAAAAAAAAAAAAAAAAAGGACATGTCCTATAATACTGATTTTAAAGTGCACACGTGGAAAGAATAGGCTTTCAAAATAGAAATTGAATGCAAGCTGAGACATGCCGGACAGTTGGTGTCTTTCCATAATCTAAAATTTATTTAGAGCGCAGTGTCCAAACCTTGTGGGAATGAGCACACACACGTGTGGCATGAGAAAACTTTCCAGATATGGGTACCTCTTAGGTGAGCTGACAGTGGTGACCATAGTACTTGTGCTGGGTACTGGCTTGCTCTTGGTTTTTGCTTTTCATTTTTGTGGTAGGCAGAGTCATGGCTCCTAAAGATGTTCACCTCACATTCCCTGGAACCTGGGAATCTGCTGGGTTACAGAGCAAATGGGAATTAAATGGGTGTTGGAAATACGGTTGCTGTCGGCTGACCTGGAGATGAAGAGATGATCCCATATGATCCTGGATTATCTGGGTGGGTCCAGTGTCATCACCCAGGTCCTTCTAAGTAGAATAGGGGGTCAGAAAAGAGAGAGCGAGAACGAGAGAGAGAGAGAGAGAGAGTCAGGATAATGCATGATGAAGATTTGACTGGCCATGCTGGCTTGAAGCTGGAAGAAGACCTTGGACTAGGGTTTGTGGGCAGCCGCTGCACACTGAAAAGGCAAGACTATAAATCCTCCCCAGACCTTCCAGAAAGGAGCTCAGTCAGTCCTTCTGTAAGACACCTTGATTTTAGCCCACGAGACCTGTTTCTGATCTAACCGGGAGATTTTCTCGCTGAGTCTTTGAACAAGCATGTCAGGCAAGGATGATTTTTCTTTCACAAACGAAGAACTCAAGATGCAGACATTTTAAGTTGCTCATCTAAATGCCTAGGGCTGGTATCAGAGTCCCAGCTGTAGTCAGGTGTGTCCAACTTGTAAAATCTGTCCTCTTTTCTCCATGTAACAATGGCTTCGGAGTCTATCAGTCACATAAAGTGTCACTGAAAACATGGGAGGTGCAGGTGTCTTTTTTTGCAAGCAGGTTTATTGGTTGATTATTCACTTATTTTTAAAATGCCCTGTTGATAGAGTACCTAAGTAAAAGAGAACACAAGTCTCGCTTAGTCTGGGACTCTTGAAAGAATGAAAATATACATAAGTTGGGACGCCTGGGTGGCTCAGTTGGTTGGACGACTGCCTTCGGCTCAGGTCATGATCCCGGAGTCCCGGGATCGAGTCCGGCATCAGGCTCCCAGCTCCATGGGGAGTCTGCTTCTCCCTCTGACCTTCTCCTCGCTCATGCTCTCTCTCACTGTCTCTCTCAAATACATAAATAAAATCTTTAAAAAAAGAAAAAAAAAGAAAATATACATAAGTCCATGAACAAGTTCAGTCGCTGTTCCCAAGAGGTGTGACATTTTAGTCAGGGGATCCTCATATGTTAAGAACAAAATCATTGCTCTCTGTTCACTGCGGACTTTTCTCTGTGAACTTTCTCTGAAATCGAACGAAATATGTTGCTTATGCATAGACGCTCAGATACTCTATTTGCATGGTCTTGAGAGAGCATGGGTACGTCTCTCCGCGTAAATTCCAAATTCCTTGAGGAGCTGCAGCATGTATTCCTTATTTCTGGCACGAGAGTTTTTCATATCTAGTGGAAGCACCATTATGATGGAGACTTTTCTTGCAAGCACCAGAAACCAACTCTGAAGAACACGGGACACAAAGCTTCATGGGGAAATCTTGAGCAGCTCCTGGTTTCCAGCCACCGGATGACGAAGCTCCAGCTCCCTCCTTACCCCAGGTGCTTTGTTCCACATTCAGATGCACAGGGGAAGCTGAACGGTCCAGCCTGGGTCATGAGCCACCTCTGGGACCCTTGGCTCTACCATACAAGGTGGAAGACACCGTTTCCCCAAGGAAAGTGGGGGCACCAGGAAGAAGGACAAATTCATTCTGGACAGACCAAAGTGACAGGCGTCCTCATTGAAAGTGCTTTGAGTAAGACAAACATGGGCCTTGTCTTACCTCGCCCGTTCACTATTTATGTGACCTTGGTTATGTGAAATTTCTTTCTCCACCTCTCAAATGAAAATTGTCATGGTTTCTTCCTTATAGTATCGCAAGGAATAAACGAGCTAATGTGTACACATGTTTCTGGCAAAGTGCCTGAAACAAAATATGCAAACAAGAACATGTTTAAAAAACGAAAGGTCATGCATCAAAGTTGGGGAGTCACGTCCTTGATGATGAATGGGGAGAAATAACCCCCCTTCATTCTCTTTCCCGCAGTCACTGGCCATGGGACGCCATTTATAGTTGCCGTAAGTTGCCAGTGTGGCCCAGTGGGCTGACGGAAGGTTTCCTAGCAGGTCCAGGTGGCCTCGACCTGCAGTTCTGGAACTGCACAAAGGCCTGTTGGTGGACAAGAGGTTGACAACACTCCTAGCCCACGGGTGGGTAAATCCGCCCCAGGATAAAACTGAGTTGAAAGTATTTGCTTTTCATTAGTTTCTTTTTAGTCACTCAACTTTGCCAGTTCAACATTGACCAGTTTCAACCTGCTCAACTTATGAACATTGATAAGATCACAGACATTATTCAAGAGATGCAGTGGTGTAATTTTCTCCTCCCATATTCATTCAAGTTGTCTGAATACCGTGTCGTTCTGGTCCTTGTCTTCCTTCTCATTTTTTTTTTTTTTTCTATTGCATTGTTGAAAAACTAAAGCGAAAGCTTTTAGTTAGCTGATCTTATTCTGAGAGATGACAGTCTCATAAGGTTGGAATTGTTTTATTACAAAAGCAAACATTTGAAACCACAGATACACAGCTAAGACTGTTTGACTGGGCAGGTGACTTCAAAGACGAATAACCAGATAGACTTCCAGAGTTTTTCATATTTGATGAAATGAAGTGGAACCTTTTTTTTTTTTTTTTTAAGAAGAACCCTTTAAAATGTTTTACCCTGTTGATAGGATCAGTATTGCATATCAAAGAACTTGAATTCGAATAACCGCAAATACACATACACACAATCACTCGCGTTTTACGTCCTTCATGCTTTTTGAAGGAGCAAACACTCTACGCATTGCATCGTTATTAAGGATCAGCTTTCCGTGCTCCTCAACTGGATCCGGCTGCCTGCACGAAGTGAAGGGCTCAGGCAAGGAGGCAGAGGTGTCTTTCCAGACCTCCCCTTGCCAACCAGCTTCATTCCGTGGAAGGTTTTGTACTCAGGCAACAAACAGACTGTGTTCGCAAAGTGTAACTTCTTAATTAGAGCAACCTCAGAGAGGGTGCTCACTACCCAAGAAGGAAGGCATCGTTATTATTATTATTATTTTGCTACAATATGAAGACTTACCTTTGATGAGCTACAAGGATGAGACTCACTAGCTTCATCATAAAACAAACGGTCGAATGACAGAGGTGGCGAGGCCATTGCTAATGATCTCTGCACATTTGACGGCAGGCTTTGTCTGTCCCCAGCCAATTACTAGGAACAGTGTGATATCGTGGGACTTAGACTACTTAGGGCCAAGGTGACAACTTCTCCTGCAGTCAATGCTCCATTCACAGGGCTCCCTCGGCTACCCTTTAGGCAAATATAAAGAGGTCTTTGTTCTGCAACAGAGTTAACTTTTCCCTCTGACAACTTCAAGTAACAGAAGCTACGGGAATGCGGCAGCAGCAACATTTATAGTTGAGACTTGAAAGCAAAGTTAAGACATCCTCAGGATGGGAAGGATCTCCTCTCCTCAGCACATGAACCTGCGGTTCTAGAAGCACTAGCAGGGGTTGTCTGGAGAATCAGAAACTGATTTTGCTATGGGTACGATCGTGGTATTTGCATCCCTCACCATAAAAAAGTTGTTCTGATTCCGTGCGAGCTTCCCCCTCCCGCAAAAACGCATGGTCACGCGAATTTCATGGCTGCCTTGCCAGTGTCCGAAAAAGTTGACACATTGCTGTAAATTGCATATTTCTTACCAAAGTATTTCAAGAGTGCTAAGGAATGTTTAATTGCAAGTAAAGGGAAAAAGCCACATTGGAACATCTTTTTCCAAGAAAATGTCAAAAGCTAATTTGCTTAATTAAAAGTCTGAATTACAGCACCTATTTTTTAATTGAGTGAGGATATTATAATAATTAAAGACAAACAATGTTTCGGAGCAAATGAGGATTAACATTAAATTTAGAAATTCAATATCCCACAGCACTGTTAATCTACGTTTCTGCCTTTTTTAGAATCGATGTCCTCCCTCGTCAGTCTTTTTGGCAGCTGGCTTTCCAAGGCCGTGGCCACATGTGTGGAAGGTGACCCAAACCCCATTCTCATGGTTTACAGGTATGTGTGTCTCATCCTCAAAGCAGGTCTTTACGCGGTCTGCAGAACTGGTTAGGAAACGCTTGAATTCTCTTTTAGGAGAGGACACTCTGAGGGGATACGGAAATTTTCCAGTAATAGCCTCGGTTCTCTGTTACTTAAAATTTTTTCTGGAAAGTCATTTAGTAGAATGATCTCAGAGGATGGGTCCCTATCTACCTGACTAATTAATAGAGTCGCCAGGACTGGGGCGGAGCTGTGCCCCTCCTGCTCCTGCTGTTTGTGCGAAGGGGAGGAAGACAGTGTGGGCCATGGGTAGGCGCCTCCGAGGAGAGCCACCAGGATCCTTTCCAGCCGACATTTGTCACCTCAAGCGGTACGTGCCGTCCCTCTGGGTGCACACGACCAGACCGCATGATGCCTCTCACTCTTGCCGCTGGGATATGGTGTGAATTGATCCCATTTACAGCTTGAGAGGAAAATAGCTCTGAGGCCGGCTCCGGGGTAGAGATGCGGGGATGACCAGTGGAGGGAGCGCTGGCCGGCGAATCCCGCCCCCATGCTCTTCCAACCGCAGCTGGGGAAAACGACCCTCATTTGGCTTCATGGGTTTGCTGGGGGGGATGTACATGCTCGCTCCTGGGAGGAAAACACCAGGTCCAATCAGAGGGTCCAATCACACCGGGGTCCCGCGTGCACCAGCATAGCTGCCTTCCTCCTGTTGGCCTAGATGAGAGGCATATTGAACCCCAGTGTCCCCGCGTGGGCCTCGGTTGGCTAACAACATCCTCATTAAGAGTGACAGGCCAGGCCAGTGGGGCCCAGCCTCCACCCTCGGTGCAGAAGGTGCGCGAAACTAGGTCTGCACGCAGTTCTCTAAGGAGGGAGCAAAACCCCGGGCAGGAAGGAGTTGGTTTCTCAGGGGCTTTTAGGGGTAATCTTGTTAAGAAACATAGGAAGATTATTTAAATACCTCTTAAGCAGCAGTTCCTCCCTCTTGATATTTTCAAGGCCAGTAATCTGGTCTTTGTTTTATGCCGGGGCTGCCAGGCCGACGAGCGATAGGGCTGGCAGGCAGCTGAGCCTGGCACCGTGCTCGTTGTCGTCAGATGCCAGCTTCCCCGGAGACTGCTCGGAAGCGCCAGGATCCCGCACTTCCCATGCCAGCTCTGATTTGTATGAAACCAGCAGGTAATTTTCTTTGTTTGGAGGGATCTGGTTTTTTTCCCCCTTTCATGATTCATAATTAATTTTCTGGCTGGAAACAATCTCTGGAAATTATACATCGTTGTCTTTTATACACTGGTCCATAAAATACTGGGTACATAGGAGGCGATCAGTAAACACTGCATTTCATGAAGGTTATTTTTATGTGTGTGTGAGATATCGCCCATGTGGGTTCTGGCCGATTTGTTTCCTGAGAAATCGAAGTCCAAAAGACCTTGTTGCAAGGGTTAATGTTTTTCTTACCATGCCAATGGAATAAGGAAAGCTGTTTAAATGCTTAGTTATGACCTGAAGAGCTTTTTTTTTTTAACAGTGTATTCTAGTTTACTACCTAACCCCTGCGATGCATGGCAATGAACATAAACTTGTATAATAAATTGAGAATAATAACTTCTTTTCAGATAGGAATGAGAATTTAAGGCATGGATTTGTCTTTAAACAGGTTGACATGATTCACTGAGAGTTTGGCTTATGACTGCTTCCTTCTTAAGTAGCCAGTTAGCTGAGAAACCTCGGATTGTTCATTCCACCCCCCCTTCCCCCCCCAAGCCTCAAGCTGCAAAACATGCTGACTATATAAAGCCATTCTCAAAATACACGGTCATTTTCTTGGAAGAAGTCATGGTGTTGGGTTGGAGACTGTGGAATGTGGATTGCAGTCAGTTATGCTAACATCTCGTCTAATCCCTTCAAAATTAAATAAATTAAATGCTAATAAAACTCTTTTACTGAGGTGTCTACCAACCCCGTGAAGGTCTCAGAGGGATACCTACAGCTGCATTTGGGGTACCAATAGAGCACAAGATTATTTTCTCAAGTTTCAAGCTTAAATAAGCTGAAGATTTTGTTGGTTCTGGGTTGAGGTGGGGGGTGGTTGTGGGAGGATTAATGGAACCATTTTGAAAACCGTTGCTAATCAGGCTAAAATGAATCACACATTTATAGGAATGCTGGCCATCAGACTTACCTCTCTATGTTTGTGTGTGTAGCATACTGAGCCTACTTAGTATCTTTTGTGAACTTATTTAAGTCAGTGGTAATTCCTTGTTAAATATCCAAATCTTTGGGGACTCAAGCTACAATCCAAAATAAACGAACTCTGGAAGGTCATGTGGATCTGACTATTATGGACTCCCATGAAATGAGTAGTATGGTCATTTGGATTTCTACTTGACAACAGCCCACTATAAAGTAAACCTTTCCCCAGTGGCCAAGCTTATTTTAAATAAAAGCATCTGAGTTATTTTCTGGCTTGAAAATTTTTTTTTCTTTGAAATATTTGAAGCAAAATTGATTTGAAAAAGACGTAAGTGTGCCTACTGAATAATAAAAGAGAGTATTAGAAAAGACTTGTATGTTTACAAATCCATTACTTGTTTATTGTATTTTCAAAGCACCATCAAAATTGTTTTAGTGTTGTTACATGTAAAAACAAACAAACAAACAAACAACAACAACAAAAAAAACTAGCTCCCGTCATAAAATCAATTGTGTTTTCAAAAGCTCCTTTGTATTGGTGTTTCTTTAAGAATATGTTTTTGGGTAGTACTTTCTAGAACATTTTATTTCTGCGGCCAGAAATGGATATAAAGGTCCAGAACATGAAATCCTTTGTTTGCCAATACTTCTGATCACTCGAGAATATGATATCCTGGAGGATCACAGAAAATGTGGGATATATTTAGTTGCACAAGCTGAGTCTGTACTTTAACCATAATGTGTGATTTTGTAAGGGAGTTGGAGCTAAGTGGGCAGGGTAATTACACCCACCCAACTCCATTTCTCTCTGAAGAAGGTTGTGTCCATTGCAGAAAGCATGTGTTACAGACTAGGGTATCTTCCTGGTAGCAGCTGTTTTCCGGGTAAACAGTCAAATATATTATCTTGGCCCATGGCTCTAAATATTTGAAAGACGATTTCCGTTAACGGCTGAAGTCATTGGGTTGTACACAATTCCTAGGCTCTTGGTGGTTTTACAATAAACTGATTTGACTGTAGCAGAAACTGCTGTTCAGCATTCTGGTTAGAAGGCAAGCAGGGGCTGCTGTAGTCAATCCTATTTAAGCAGGATAAGAGCAATCCAAATAAAGTCTAGAGCAGTTTCATCTGTCAGCTGCCGAGAGATGATTATTGCACCTTGTGTTTTCAGTCGGAGATGCGTGGGTAAACCTTACACATTTGTTTAAAACTTTGGAGGTAAAGCAGAGTGGAATGTTGTTCAAGATAAAACTCGTACTTCAGTCTGAGGGGTAGGAAGATGTTCAGGGCTTCCCTCCCACCCCCGTCTGTAGACATTCAGGAATTTGGTGAAGAAAATCAAGTAAGTTTTTCTCAGTGAAGAAAAATGTCACAGGCAGCAAATCATATGATAAAGCCGTAGGTGAGAGATGCTTCATTACTTTTGGATGTATCATGACAACTTTGGTGTTTTTTTTTTTTTTTTAAAGAACTAAAGGAAGTTCTTAAAGGTTGTCTTTTTTAAAAAAAAATATTTTATTTATTTATTTGACACAGAGAGAGAGAGATCACAAGTAAGCAGAGAGGCAGGCAGAGATAGAGGGGAAAGCAGGCTCCCTGCTGAGTAGAGATCCTGATGTGGGGCTCAATCCCAGGACCCTGGGACCATGACCTGAGCCGAAGACAGGTCATGAGCTTTAACCCACTGAGCCACCCAGGCGCCCCACTGAGCTACCCAGGCGCTTTAACCCACTGAGCCACCCAGGCGCCCCAGCTTTGGTGTTTAACCCACTGAGCCAACCACGTGCCGCAGCTTTGGTGTTTTTTAAGACATAAGTTGTGGTGTAGAAATACCTGTGGAGAATCTTCAATAAAATAAAACTATGGGGGAGAAAAGTGTTCTTTGATGACACGGCTATTGGGTTTCTATTGTGCGTTCAAATTATCTGTTGGATGTGG
This sequence comes from Mustela lutreola, assembly GCF_030435805.1. Lineage (NCBI taxonomy): Eukaryota > Metazoa > Chordata > Mammalia > Carnivora > Mustelidae > Mustela > Mustela lutreola. The sequence goes on from NC_081302.1 coordinate 5,722,152, forward strand.
GTTCTTGGTAGTGTTGTTAATGTCAACATGTTTTTTCCATGTGACCAACCAGGATGTGCCCTCAATTTTAAAGTTGATTTTGAAATATTAATAGATGCTTATATGTTTGTTTTATTATTTCTTAAGATTATTTATTTATTTGAGAGAGGGATTTATTTAAGAGAGAGAGTACACAGAGAGAGAGAGAGAGATGGAGAAGCAAACTTCTTGCTGAGCAGAGAGCCCGATGTGGGACTCAATCTTAGGACCCTGAGATCATGACCTGAGCCAAAGGCAGATGCCCAAACAATTAGCCACCCAGGTGCCCCTAATTTTTTTTTTTTTAAAGCTCCCTGACCAGTCTTGAGCCAAATGTGGGGCTTGAACTCATGACCTGAGATCAAGAACTGAGCCAATTGTACCATATTTAAACTGGAAAATGTTTTAATCATTTGTGGCCATTTACCTGTTTTCAAGAATGAGATAATCCAATATCTCAGTGATGTACAAATATTGGTGTTCAATGACAAATAAAATAAATCCCACCTTCCCTAGGACTCAGAAACAAAACAAATATTGACCATGTTTTGTCCTCCCCCAAGCCCCTATTGCTGGACAGTGTTGACAAGAGTTAATCTCTGGAGTCACCACAAATGCGATTTTGATACCTGGATTTTCTTTACGGTTTCTAGATACAGCTGAACCTTCAGCAAGTAACTTTGGCCATGCTCTTTTGGGAACATTCCTGTTTGGGTCTCCACAACTTTATGAGGAGTGGGGCCTAAACGTGGTCGATTCATATCACCGACCGTTGAATGGGTTTAATCCAGCCTATTCATGCATTCAGAGGGTCATAAAAATCTTAGTTTTTAAAGGATCGTTGAAGGTAATTCTAGACCAACCCCCTCAGCAGGAATTCTCCTTTGCAACACTCCTAACTTGTATCAGATGAGGGGGAGCTAGAGCGGGGCTGAAAGCAAAGCCATGCTCCGGAGAAATGGTGGTGAATACTAGCAAAACACCACAAATAAACAAAAGATCTCAAGATACCAGCTGTTGAGCGCCCCAGTAATGGCCTGAGGAAGCTCAAGGGAGGGGCCCACAAGGGCAGCAGTGATTTTAGGAGTTCAAGGCCAGCAGATGAAGTAAGACCATTTTGCCTTGAGTCCACCATCTTTAGTCCTCGATGGCTTTGAAAGTGTGAGAACAAAGCCTTTCTGGTCACTCAATGGGATTCTTTTAAAATATCATCTTGTAGTTAGCATTAAATACTGGAGCATTTCCTAGGATGGAGAACTTACTACCTTAAAGGTAGATATTTGGGCTATTTCATTTAAAAAAATACATAATGACAATCACTTAATAGGATTCATTTTGGGTCACTTTTTATTTTTGTCAAATTATTATAGCTTGATGAGAAAGTCCTGTTGCTAAAGAAAGTGGCTACTTACTGAGCAGTGTAACATCTCCATGTGATTTATCAATATATGCATGTTTAAATTTGTGATAATAATTCTTGAATTAAAAAAAACCCACATATCTTCTTTGGTTGGCCTAAAAATATTTATCATTTAAAATAGTTATTTTAATAAATAAATAAATAAATAAATAAATTTGATAGAGTGAGAGAGAGGGAGAACCAGAGGGAGAACCAGAGGGGGAGAGAGAATCTCAAGCAGGTTCCACACCCAGTGCTGAGCCCAGCAAGGGGCTTGATCCCACCACCCTGAGATCACAACCTGAGCTGAATCAAGAGTCGGTGCTTAACCCACTGAGCCACTTGGACACCCTGAAATAGTTTTGGAGGATTTCAGGATCTAGAGGAATAAAGAGCCCGAAGAGTTGAGAAAGAAAGAATCCAAACTACTACTTCAAACAACAATTTTCTAAGGAAATGTGGATAACACTGTGGTGTTGAGCCATTTCACACAGGGACTCCTATCTGTGTTTTGATTATGAGAAATAGGTGAAGGTAGGAAACCAGTCAGAAAGTATTAATAAACACTTACAGGAAGTGTGAGAAGATTAATAAATTAGGCAATGAGAGAGGGAAAAAAGATAACCGAACAAGAGAAGTGTTTTTTGTTTTTTGTTAGCCATCTTGGGATGATTTTTTTCCTTATGGTGGCCAACTTGTGAATAGTAGTAGCTCTTACCAACGGCTGTTATAGCTACAAAGAGCTTGACAGTTTTTGTCAACTAGGACCATTTGAGTTTTTTCCAGCCACACCCTCATTCCTGGACTGTGATCTATTGAATCTTCTCTCTCTGAATACCCAAGCTAATGCGATGGCCGTAGTGCCTTTAAGTTTCCATAGAGGGTGTACACTTGAGAGTCACCCATTGCTTGTGTGGACACACTTCGGTGAGGTGAAAGGTCATCATTAGTCCCCCAAGTGTCCAAGTGCCCCGTGGACAGAAGGTCAATGCAAGTACCTGGCAGTGAGATGTGTGTAAGTGTGTGGAGTGTGACTGGGAGGGGGGTGTCCCTGAGGTCCTGACAAATGTCACTCCCTGCTGGGCTGCCCTCCTCGTCTCTGTGGGAGTTGTGGTCTCCCAGATGGAAGCAGGAGCAGAGTTAGCTCAGCCATGAGAGGTGTCCGCTCCCACATTCCAACAGAGCTTCCTGAGGGAGTGCTCCCTGCCAGCTTCAAGGCGGTCCCCTGCCTCCTCCCTTGGCCTTGTTTCTCCTCCTTCTCCTCTGTCTCTGGGTCACCGTCATTTACCTCATCTTAGCAACCGGAGAAACAGGCTTTTCAAGAATGTCTCTGAATCTTTCTGTCTGGAGCCACCTTCACAGAGTTTCTACAGCAGCCCCAGTGTGCGAATGAGAAGGGGTGAGGAGAGGAGAGTCCTTTGGGAGAGCACGGAGAGCTTGTGTGTGTGGTGTGAGGGGCGGACAAGAAGGGAGGCTGGTCACATGTCACCACATGTCCACTCCGAAAAGCACTCTCCCTCCCTTCCATACAAACCACACTTGCATGTCCAAGTGATTGCCATTTTATGTCAAGATGACAGGATTTCTCCTAATGTGTGGAAATGCATCTGGAAAAACTGAAGTGTGTCTAGCATTTCTTTCGACAGTGTACATTTGCAGATGGCTTGTTAGTGCGTGCCTGTAACCATTCTGTTTGGTAGCACTTTGTAGTGTCAACGCTTTCTTTGAATTGTTAGGCTGCTTTGGAAGCCATATTAACTCCTGCAGGTTCAGTAAAAATGACACAATTAATGCAGGTTGAGCACTTAACAAATGCGAGACGCTGTGGGGAGTTCTTCATTCTCACAGTGGACTGATTGTTCTCAGTTTTTAAAGGAAGAATCGAGGCCCATTTAGGACGAGGTCTTGCCCCAGACCATACAGGTTTTAGGTAGCAGGGTTGAGATTTGAAGCCCAGAAGTTTGGCTGTAAAACTTTTAATCCTCTCCAAATACTATACTGCCTCTTAAGAGTTTATCAACATACACTGCAGTGTGGAAACTCGTGGCTCTGTCTGTTCAGCCTCTCTCTTTTCCTGAGAATTACCATCCTCTGTCTGAAGAAACGCCATTTCACTCCTACTAAATTTTAGCATGGTTGCTGAGAGGCTTTCATGAGAGTTTATTATGGAGCCCCAATCTTATCATGCTCTTCTGGCCCCTGATAACTAGGAACCTGGCAGAGTTGGGGCAAATGGGCTGCTTTCCTGGAGATTTTGGAGGTAAGAATGAGAATGCACCCTTTCTCCACAGGTACAACTTCAAAAATATGGGTGTTACACTTTCTGGATGGACCAGAGAAGTGAGATATGCCCACATGTCGTCAGAGAGAAGGCTGGGAACCACAGAAAAGGATCCGAATGGGAGATGGGGACAGCCGGGAAGTGTATTTCTCTTCTTCTGGTTGCTCTGAGGACCTGGATGTGCTCCTTTCTTGGATGTCTGTGAGACATCTTTGTATACTTTAATAAGAACTCTGACTAAATTGGCTTAAGATAGTTTGTTACTCTTGAGCAAAAATGTTCTAGCTAATGAATAAATATAAAATTATGCCCAATATATTCATTTGCTCATTGAACATATATTTGGGGAATGTTCACTCTTCAGTGGCAGACAATACTTGATGTTGGGAATACCACAGTGACTGAGGTGCACCGTGTTTCTGCTCCTGTGCCGTTTTCATTTATGCCCAGAGACCCCAAATAAAGAAATAAAGAAAAAGAGAATATTTCAGAAGGACAAAAAATAAATCAACACAATGAGATGATGAACCATGAATGACTAAGGCTAAGGTTGGCTGAGTGGTCTGAGATGGTTTCTCTGAGAAGGGAACTTTGGGACTGAGGTCTGAATGACCAGAAGGAAATGCTGTTGCAAGGCTGGGGTTCCAGAATGTTCCATGCAAAGGAATAGTGAATGCAAAGCATCTGAGGGGGGAGTGACTTTGCCATATCCAAGGGACAGGTGGGTCCAGAGAGTCATAGGTCAGGATCTATAGAAGTAGACTGGTGTCAGGGCCTCACGTCTCTTGTGTCTGCAAAGGAAGGTAAACTGAGAAGGCCATTTTCCTTTTCCCCAGAGAGAAAGAAATGTTAAACTAAATAAGCAAGCAAAGCACCCCTGGCTTGGGAGCTTTCTCAGGGCTGGTTCTGGGACTGGAGGATGGAGAGAAAAAGGTAACTAGTGTGTGATCCTGAAAAGGCCTCTTTTCTAGATGAGAAAGTAAAATTAAGGGCAAAGTAGGGCTATGTGGAATGTGGGATACCAGTTGGGATGTGTTTGGCCAACCCAGGACCACCGCACTAGTTACTTCCGTTGAAGAGAGGAATAGACTTTGAGTCGGTACCAGCACCTTGAACCCACATCACATTCTTTAACCAAATCGAAGGTGCCTCCTGGAGCAGGTTGTTACATGATGTAGAGCAGCAGGTCTCAAATGTCTGACCAACAGAGTCAATGTGGAGGTCATGTTAAAACACAGACTGATGGGCCCAGCTTCTAGAAGCTTTGATTCAATAGATCCAGGGTGGGAACTGAGAATCTGCATTTCTCACAAGTTCTCAGGTGATGCTGCTGAACTTGCACTTGGAGAATCACTCTCTGGGCTGGAGTAAACCTTGATGCACTTATATCAGTGCCCTGGGGGGCCTGATTTGGGGGGATGATCGCTGATGTGGTGTTACTGGCTGGTAGCTAAACTCGTTAACACACCCGCTGATAGATCTGGTTACCCAGCAAGTGTTCCATTCAGAGCATCTTGCGTGGGAAGTGAATTTGGATGGACTTGAACACTCTTCTCTTGGGGGAGTAGGTGTGTGAGGGGAGAAGGCGGCCACGGGGATTTCTCTAATCCTGCTCTTGAGGGAAAATGAATCTTAACTTTTAAAGATCACCAATTTGATACAATTCAAAGCTTCAGTTTCACTAAATCCCAACTATATTTTCATTTTTAGGTCTGGGATTTAGATCCACTCTGATCTTGACCAAACTACTGAAATAATAAGCATATTTTTCCTTTTCCTCCACAATGGCAGAGACTTTTAATCACTTTGTTTTTGTATGAAGCTGTGTGAAATACTTTGCATGAATAATTATAATTATGTAGACTCCACTGCAAATTTTTTGTACTAGGTAAAATGGCTTTTACTCTAAGGACCTAAAAAATGCTTGGCAAGCATACTAAGCACTTTCATGTGTCATGTTACAATAGCATATAGTTTTGAATTTGCAAATAATTTATAGGTGACAAGAATGCCATTCAGATTGCGTATTTCCCATTCCAATAGATTTATATTTAGTATGATGAACTGACAGACATCATGAATGAAAAAGCACGTTTCCTTTATGTTGGAGAATAGATGCATCTTATGCTGAAGGAGATTTAAAAAAAAAAAAAAAAAAGGCCAAAAGAAGGGAAAGGAATGGTCCAATAATGGGTTTGAAATTCCCTATTCTAAGAGTATTTCCTAATACTTTTATTAGGCAATATATGAACATATGCATAATTTACTAAAAGGCTATATTTAGCCCCTTACCTATTTCTGCTAAATATTCTACTAAATTCTTACACAAAGGATTTATCAACAGGCTCTAGTTTTGCTATCTCATATACGTTGTTGAATGAAATTATTTAATTTACTTATATTGAATTGGATTATAGAAGAATGTATGAATCATATTAGTGGGATATCTGTTTTGCGGGGGCCTCATCCTCATGTGGAAAGGGCCATGCTTTAATTGTCACCTGACCTCTGCTCTCACTGGTATGTGCTGTGTGCCCAGGGTCTCACACATGAGGGTTCCCTGTGGAACCCTCACATGTGTTCCCTGTGGAACACATGAGGGTTTCTCTGTGTGGCTGAGGCAGCTGGGGATATTGTTTTGGGTCTTTGTTTTATAAGTAGTTTTGGAGTGGATGCCATCTTGTCACACCTGGCCCACCGCTGATGTCATTGTGTAGACCCAGCCTGTACTCCCGGCCAGCCGGGGGCCAGCCTTCCTCCAGTGGCTCATTTCTCACAACATGGCCTGCTTAGTGAACCTGACAGCATTTTCCTTATTGGTTAATTAATACACACTGGGACTTTCTGAGTCATTATCGTATCCTCAGGCAGTTTTCCTTACAATGTAGGCAACGTGTTAAAAATCATGGTGCCCTTCCTTGTTTTCTGCTGGACGTGGACAATGTCCTTCTGTTCATATGGGGCATCTCAGATTCTTATTCCAAAGAGTTGCCTGGCTCTCTTTCAGCAAAACCAGCGTTTTCTCATCTCAGGTCACTTAAAGCTAGGTAGGGTTCTCTCATTTTATGTTACTCTAGGATGAGGAACCTAATTTTTGTGTAGAAGTCAGAGGCCTAAGAAACTTGTGTTGAAATCAATTTGTACCCAAACTCCCAATTGTTTTTCCTACTGTCCCATGTTCCCAGCGCCGTGAAGGTCCCGTTTTCTTTACTCTTGGGTAGGTGTGGTTCTTTCCCTGATCTTAGTTAAAATAGAACTAGAGTGAAAAAAAGAGAAGAAAGGAAAGTAAACTGACCAAGTGTCTTATTCCTTGGGCCATTTAAAACTCTGGCGCTAAATTTCCCTTGAAAAGCTTTCCCTGATTGAATTCTAATTTCAGTTAGAATTAGAGACCTAAAGAGACCCCAAACTCTACCATGCTAGGATATCAGCTTTGCTTTGTTCCTTTGTTCCATTTCTGCACGAACTTATCGACTATAGGGAGCAACATCAACAAAACGTTCACATCAGTAGAGCTTTACCTCCATGCAACAGTGGGTGTTCCTCATGAACACAGCAACAAATCAAAGTTCATTTTTAATAGGTTTTAAATCCTTAATTATAGCTAAGGGTTGCCTGGATGGGAATGTTGAGGTTGAATTGAAGACTACGGTTCAGTTTATGGATTTAAAATCTTTTCTTTGCTCAGTATGAGGTTTTGCATAGATGAAATAAAATCTTGCTCTGCAACTTATTTACATTTTCATATTTATTATAAATATCCAGGCTGGGTGTGTGGGGGGATGCAGATTTGAGTGAATTTATTTCACATTTTAGTTCTATGATAACCATTTAGTTTTTTTTTTTTTCTTTCTTTCTGAGATTTGGCCATGCCTTTCTTTCTTTTTTTCCAGTTTTATTAAGAACTAATTGACATACATTTCTGTGTACGTGTAAGGTCTACAGCTCAAGGTTTGATTCGTGTCTGTTGTGAAACGGGCTCAGCTAACAATCATCTCAACAACACAATAAGAAGAAAAGAAAGAAGGGGACGCCTGCGGGGCTCAGTCCGTGAGACATCAGAGTCTTGATTTCCTCTCAGGTCATGATCTCTGATCTTGGGGTCCCTTGTTGGGCTCCGGGCTTTGGGCTTAGTGAGAGTCCACTTGTCCCTCTCCCTTGCCCTCTCCTCTCCCCCCCGGCCCCTCCCCCCACTCAGTGCACAGCTGTGTCCATGTGCATGTTCTCTACTTAAAATAAATAAATACAATCTTGAAAAAAGAAAAGAAGAAAGGAAAAAAAATGTTCATCTTGTGATGAGAACTCTTGGGATCTACCTTCTTAGCACTTTCCGAGACATCCCACAGCAGGGTTAGCTCTAGTCCTCATGTCGTGAATTACAGTCCTTGTACTTACTTCCAAGTGCAAGTTTTCACCTTTTGACCACCTTCTTCCATTTCATCCTCCCTCCAAACCCTGCCCCTGGTAACTACAAGTCTAATCGCTTAAAAAAATACTTTATTAAAGATTGATTTGATTATTTCATATTATTGATCTGAAGCATATGGAAAAAAGAGGAGTCCTTGTATGTGAGATGGTGCCCTGTAAGTTACAGATTATTCTATAATGGTCTTAATATTGAGAGACCGAGACTTTTTCAATTTTAAATGTATGTTATCACGAAGTTCTCTGCTTTACCAAATTTTATTCATCGTATTCATTAACAGCTGGTTATCATTGGAAAAAGACAAATAATTTTTGAATGAAAAGCATATTAGAATAATATACAAAGGGACATACATTTCAACTTTCACTTCTAATCATGTAAATTTTAAGCTTATAAAAGACCTGTAGGTATTTCCCCCCAAACAATTCTCATTGGCTGAATCTATTCATGCAAAAATAAGTTAAGAAATGAGATCTCGTTTTGTCTTTCTCTTCTCTTGAGACAAATCTTCTTAGTACCCCACAGTCTGGCATCTCAGAACATAGAAGATGTATAACATTTCTTTGTAACGTTTTGTGGGTCATGGTGGAGTCATGCCACAGAAGGGAGCAGGCAGCTTGTGTGGGGGACTGTCACCTGCACATACTCATTTGCCTCTAGATCATGCTTAGGGATTAACTTTCTATTACAGTTGGATTTATTCCTGGATTTTAATCAAATATGCTCTTCTTCTGAGTCCATTCTATTAAAAAATTCAATGCATAATATTCTATAGAATTGCTTCCCACTGAGATAGAAACCTGCTTGAAGTATGAGGCTGTTTGATAAGCCTTGGTATCCTAGCCCTGACCATCCCTCTCCCTTTTTAATAGTAACACAAATAACTATACCATAAAAACAGTTTGATGGTTAAGAGTAAATTTTGTTGAAATGAACTCACAGAAAATCTTCTATCTTTGTGTAGTATAATGATTAATATATTGTTCTAGAGAAAGGTAGAAACGTCCAGATAAACTAATCAGATGAAATAAATTTTTGACTGTTTACTGTCCCATTAGACGAAATCAGACTTTGAAAGACCAGATGTTACATAAGTTTTACAGATAATTGTTTTACAGATAATTGTCCCTTATTCGGGCAAACTCCGTGGAATGCATTGGGTCCAGTGAAAAGTAGAATAACACCTCTCTGAAATTGCAGAGCAGTTAGAACATGTTATTCCAGTCAAAGCATCTCATTTTACTTGGCAGCTTCTTAGAAGTTTGAGTAAGTTGCTGTAGTTTATTAAACCAAATGAGTTGCTAAAGAATGTTAGACTCAAGAGATTGTGGACAGATAGCAAGTTTCAAGGTGTGTACTTTTCTCTTTCCTGTGGATATGTCACGTCAGAACCATGATACTCCAGTGGATGGGGGAGCCGTCAAGTGCTTCCCCAACCCTCCATCAAAAGTAATTTCTGTAAAACTCTGTCAATTGAAGCATACAGCTAGAAACTTGTGTTTCCCCTCCCCCCTCTGCCATGCTGAATTCCTAGATACATAATACATAATATTAACTTGCATTTAGTGCCGATGTTATCAAAAAATGTATCAGCAAAGTGATCTCATGAGCACTGCATGGTGGGGAGGGGTGTTTCTGTTTTTTTTTTTGTTTTTTTTTGTTTTTTTTTCCATTTTTTGGAAGTATCTTGAGCTCTGAGACCAATGTATATTTTCTTCAGATCCATTCTTGGTCTCATTTGATAATTGTCCTCATGTTCATGCCTTGCTTTGTTGAACAGTGGACTTTTCCTGGCCTCTTATGTGGTAGCTTCAGTGTTTTAGGACAAGTTGGAGCAGTATTCAGTTTGCGAAGGTCTTTATGATTTTTAATCGGCTGGACTTGTGAATAGTCATGAGACTTACTAACACAACTAACAGGAAAAATTAGGATTTCTCAGGGAGATTAATGACTGTTAGGATTTTTCTTTGGATGGTCCCACCACTGTGTCCCTGGCCTTAATCAAAGCCAGGTGACAACTTTGAGCCGATATCTAGGATCAGCGTTGGTGCCTTTATAATGCAGAGTTGTGTTGAAATACACTCTCGTGCCCAATCAGTGTGGAGAACTGCACATCCTAGAGAACGTTCCTGTATTGAATGCAGGGAGGCCAGGAGGAGACTCTTGGGAGAAGGAGCCCAGGTAATGAGAGCCCTGTTAGGGCAAGGGGATCTCATGACCTTGTTAGCACATTTCTGGAAAGTCACTGTGCAATGTGGGCATGGGTTGGAGGACGCCCAGACTGCACAGAGGAAAAGCTACCTAAGAAAGGATAGCATCTTGTGTGATGACAGCAGTAATGGGTACAAGTGGGTTGAGCAGAGATATTTAGGAGGTAGCATTACCAAGATTTGGGAGGGACTGGATGTAGGGTCAAAACTAAGGGGGTGGTGGTGGTGGCAGATATGCCAGGTTTGGGTTTCACAAATGGGTACAAGGGTATGCAATTAACCGGAGCGCGTCTGTTAATGCATTACACAAGTCGCTCATATTGTATTTCATGGTACAGTTTCACAGGAGGTTAATTTATGTCTGTTACACAGGTGATGTAATGAAACACCTTAACTTGTTCTCTAAAATGAAGGAAAACACATATTTGAGTAGTAACAAAGGGCAGTGGGAACAAAGCATGTTGTCTCTTCACAGAGGAGAATGTCCTATGTAGGGGCAGTTTTGGCAGAGGTCAGAGGGTTCAGTTGTTAAACCAGAGGTGTCTGTGGGACAGGGCATTGGTCTGGAACAGTCCGTGGTAGGTAACTGGAACTTGTGGTAGGTAACTGGAACCTGGGGTCAGAGAAAGGAGAGAGAGAGAGGGAGAGAGAGATGTCTAGACTGGACAGGCAGTGGGGGATGCATGAGCCTACAGAGCAGATAAGATGGATCTCACATTTAGATCATCATCAAAATTGATTTAAAAAATTGATGTTTAATATGGAAAACTCTATAGCAAACTGGTGTCATACAGAAACTTAAGGGAGGCATGCAGTTTGAAGACTGAAACTTGTACTAGTGAACCTCAGGTTCTTTGGACTCTTTAACTCTATCACACAGGTCATTTGAATCTCTTAAAAAATTAATTTCCTCGGGGCACCTGGGTGGCTCAGTGGGTTAAGTGCCTGCCTTTAGCTCAGGTCATGATCCCAGGGTCCTGGGATCGAGCCCCGCATCAGGTTCTCTGCTCAGCGGGGAGCCTGCTTCCTCCTCTCTCTCTGCCTGCCTCTCTGTCTACTTGTGATCTCTCTCTGTCAAATAAATAAAATATTAAAAAAAAATTAACTTCCTTGGTATCATTTGCCAATAACATTTGACTTTCCCTCTGGATTTTATCTTCCTGATAAGCATTTATATATTTTTAAGTTTCTGTGGCATCACAGTGTCATAGTGCTAAGTGCTGTAAGGGGTCAGCACTTGATTTCCACTTTCTTAAAAAGAACTATTTGAATTTTTTAAACTTTCTAATCTTGTAGAACTAGTTTTTCTCATATTTCCCCCTAAAGAGTCCATTGTCAGTGGAAAGAGGTTTCCACTCCTGATTGGAAAAAAAATCAATATATTTGAAAATACACTATTTTTGATCTTCATATGATTTTTCCATTTGCTTAAATAATAGGCAATCACACAAAACTTACACTAAAACTTGTATTTTAAGTAATCTTAAAATGATCTTTTATTTTAAGTAATATATTGTACTCTAAAATTGATTTTAGTCATTCAAGTTACAAAATAATGTAGGTTATTTTAGCCAGTTCACAAGATATCCTAGATATAAAATGAAAAACCTCTTTCTTCCCTTTTGCAGTGTTAACCTTTTGTGGTAACGTGGTAAACAATCGTTGTGTAGGCTTCTATCCTATGAATGTTAAATTACGTATGAACACGTCCAAATGTTTGTTTTGTTTTTGTTTGCTTTACAAAACAGTCTGTACATGATATTCTAACATACTATTTTTTTTTCTCAACAATTTTATCATGGATTCCTTCCACATAAGTATGCATATATCTATCTTAGTCTTTAAATGCCCAAACAGTATTCTAGGAGGATGTACCATCATTTAAACAGTAAAACCATATCGATGATTCTTCAGGCTGTTTCCAGTTTCCAATCATGACCAACAAGTGCCAGGATGAGCAAATATATTCATTTAATTTGTGGCATGGTTCTTTGTTTTCTGTAGGATAAAATAAGCAGATAAATAAGAAAAAGACAAATGATTTAGCATACGTATAAGAAAAAGAAGAGGATTTGTCAGAGCAGAAGGAATGCAAATGACCAATACATGTTTGGAGACTTTGACATCATTCGTAGTCAAAGAGATAGACACACACGGACACACACACACACACACACACACACAAACACACACCATGCACCAAAATGAAAACAAAACAAAACGAAACAAAACAGCATACCAGTTTTCACTCACTGTATTGGCGAAGGTTGTAAATATTCATAACCTCCAGTGGTGGCAAGTATTCATAATATCCAGTGGTGGGATTATAAATTATTTTACATTCTTAGGAGAGCATCTGTCAGTATTTAATAAAATTAAACCGTATGACTCAACAATCCTACTCCTGGAAATTAAACTGGGCTATTTTTAGAGAATACCTAGAAACATTTGGGAAGTTGGTGACATGGCAAAGATTTTCCCAGCCATTTTTATTGATAAAAATAAAACAAATATAAGAAGCTATTACAGGGCAATTGGGAAAAGAAGCCGTGAGCAATTACCCCCCAAATAATGACATTTACCCTACCCTGCATGTATTTCCTCATAGTATTTAATGACTCTTTTGAAAAACATAATTTGATATGTACTGGTGTTTTCTAATCTGCTCAGAATGCATGCATGAAAGGCATAAATAATTTTTAAACCAACCAATTAAGTCTTATCCCAGGTTAAGACACATGTAAATCCTGTTCAGTCACTCATAAAAGTGCAACACATGAGGCCTCATGGGGATTCTGGCTTTCCAGAGTGAAGAAGGGGCTGGTTCTGTCTTCCCAGCCTATGGCTCGGAATGTCTTTGCAATCTGAGTCTTAAATAAAGCAGAGGACACTGTTTGATGTTAGGGAGAGGTGGCAGGTTAGGAGCTCATTGCAACATGGGCCTTTGGAAAGGTCTGGTGAGAAGGGGTCCTCACTGAGGGATGTGCTCAAGGGGATATGCCAGTTCTGGGGTATCATATAGACAAGTCCCCGGGTCGTATGGTCAACAGGAGGCTGATCCAAACTTTCAAAATAAGAGTCTCCTTGCAAAGCCTGGATTGTCACTGATGATTTTGGAAGTTACCTGGGGCTTCTCGAACATATACTTTCGCTCCTGAATGTCTTCTCTGTGAAGCCTCCCCAGGCAGCTCACCTCTCCACTTTTGCACAGAAGGAACCCCTGTCTGATTGATCCCTGTGATGACTCCATTATTTTATTCATGAAAGTGCCTCCCAGGCTGTGCCCCATTGTATTTTGTGAGCCTCAAGTGAAATAAGGAATGGAAAAGGGCTCTTGACACTGTAATGTGCCAACTGTACATCAATTATTGGTGTCACCTCTCTGGGACTGGTTACTTGGCCACTATCCTCACTGTCACTTTCGTTTTTTCTGCTTGAGATCCTTCTGAAGTCAGAGTGATTCTGCAGTTGTGGTTCTTTCAGTCATATCTCTAAATAAGTTCTCAAAGTGTCTTGAGGTTTGCAAAGCATTTTTACTGTTGGTAACACAGAATACAGGAGTTAAAGTAATGTTTGTGAACAATTTTGGAAGACTTGGGGTCTGGTGGTTAGACACCTGTGCTTGTCCCAGGAATGGAAATGGAGCCTGGGGGTGGGACATGATTCTGTGATGGATCAGCCATTCCAAACCCCTTCCAACCAGTATCTCCCTCTTATGTGTGTTGGACTATTGTTTTCCATTTTGCAATCTTAGGATGCCTCTGTTTTCTCCTAGAGCTCTAAACCAGCAGTTCTCAAGATGGGGAAATTAGATAAGAGAGAGGTCAGAATTTCTCCCATAAAGTGTGAAATGAGATCCATTTGCATTTCAGAGTATTTGGGGTTTAAAAATTCAATTGCCTCTATTTCAATGTCATTTTACATTATGGCCTCATAGACACCACCTGTGCAGGAGCCCATGTGGGAGTGAGGAGGCCTCTTCATTTCCAGTGCATGAGCAGATAGAATGAGGCTGTGCCTCTGTCTCTCTTTCTGATTCTTTCTCTGAACATCAGCCCCACCCTTGAACACTTAGAAGTGGTACTACTAAATTACGCCATTTTCATGGTAATTTCTGTAGCAAGAGTGAGAGGTGTTTGGTGAAGATTTAGTGTCAGCAATAACGCAAATCTCTCCCATAACACCCGTGAGCAGAACTAGTTGATGATACAGAGAATTTATGACCTGGGAGATCATTTATTTCACATAAAATCAGAAAACCCAAGCACTACTTAGGGAATTTGGAAAACTTTACTGTTTAATTCTCAAAGTTGAAATACTTGAAATATGTAAAGTATCATTTCACAAAAAAACAATGGATTAATCTGTACCCCTGAATTAGAGCCAGGAGAAAGAATACTAAAAACAGAGAAGTCACTCTTGGGGGATACAAAAACTCAGTTTCTTGTTTCTGGAATATTCACATTGCCATCTTATATAAGGTAACTGAGTAATTTTTGATGTCATGATTTTAAGCTTTTAATAGTGATATGTAGTAATGGTAGATATCATTAATTGCGGGTTTACTATCCCGTGCTGGGAGGGCATGCTTTGCTGCCACTTTGATTTTCTTTAGTTTTCACTATAATTTTATCAGGTAGTATAGTTTCTGTTTTACAGATGAGAAAACAGAGAGGTCATATAACTTGTTCAAGGTCACAGAGCTGGTAGGTACAAGAGCTGGATTTATAACTGGGAATCTTGTATAGTTTCAATGCTTGAGCTCTTCCTAAAATACCATGACACCATCCCTGAAATTGTTATATGAAGCTTTTCTGAGTAGCATCCTTGAAGAAGGTTTACAAACTAATTAGCATCCAAACAAAAGTAAGGTGGTAGTTTTCTGGAAACCATGATGTAGAGGACAAGTTGAAACCACCAAGGTTAAGTCAGTGAAAGAGCCACTTAAGAATATAATAGCTTCCTGCAAAAACCTCGAGAGCCGGACAAAAGGCTGGGTATAGACTATGGGGTCAAAGAGTGAGTGATAGCTGATAGTTGAAAGGGACATCTTAGACCCCAAGGAGGTCAAAGTGTTTTGAGAGAGCCTGCCCAGCAATGGGAAGGGAGTGAGTTGATCCTTGGGAGGAAAAGCAATGCTTGCTTCTCAAGGGTACCAAAGAGTTGATCACTATATTAGGTAGTAGGTTGGGTTGGATGGTCTCTGATACATATTTCAATCCTGAGATTACATGTATGTCAATTCACAATACCTTGGTATGAATAAATTTACCAGCTCTTTCTCTTTTGTGATGGGGAAAACTAGACAACGTGGAAACACTGAGTGCCTGAAAATGGAAGAGTCTCAGAGACATTTTGTCTGTTTAGCAATTTCATTCAGGGTTGGTTTATGGTTACATTTTCCATTGCAGAAGAACATGAAAATTCTAGTAATTGATTTTCTCTGAAATTCTATTTCTGAACTTGAAGAAAACTACATTTCAGTTTTTGTAAGTCTGGTGTTATTTTTAATGGATTTGGGAGTTCTTCTGACTAGACATTTAATGGATAACAAAGAACCTGGTGGGAGGTTTTCCAGGTTGCTAATGGGTGTAAGTGAGTTGTGACAAAATCTCAGAAGGGACTCAAAATAACAGGTAATTCACTGCAGACAAGAATTTTCTCCATGAACTCTGAACATCCATAAACTATTTATGAGCAGTAGTGTTAGTACATTGATAACACTGTATTTGTATATATGTTCGCAAACTGCTGGATGACTGTTTCTTACATGGATATAACGCTCACAACGTTTTGAAAGGCTAGAAGCATGACACC
Source organism: Mustela lutreola (assembly GCF_030435805.1). Taxonomy (NCBI): domain Eukaryota; kingdom Metazoa; phylum Chordata; class Mammalia; order Carnivora; family Mustelidae; genus Mustela; species Mustela lutreola. Next base: position 5,738,303 of record NC_081302.1, read on the forward strand.
CTGGAAAATACTTGAAAAGTCTTGGCAAGAAGTCAGGTTTCATTAAGTTGTGGGGACTGAATAATTTTGATTTGATTAGACTAAGAGAACTAGCCATGACTCTTTTCTGGAAAAGCTGGGATGGTGGGGACATGTTAACTTTTCATGACGCTTACAGTATATTTAATTTCACAAACACTTTCAGCTGGTATGACTTGGTTTTGTCAACTCAGGGGACACATGAAGTCACATGATCTTTTCTTCCAGCTACCCACTTGAGCTCCTGGTGTCTTCCCTGTGCTAAGGTTCCCAGGAAAAGGGATCAATCTTGTTTCCAGATGTTAGTGGCTACCGTATCTTTTTTCTGAGACAGAGTGTTCTTTTGAGGATTGGCCTGTCACCCAGGGCACTCTTGTCCATCATGGTAGGGAAACCATTGTAATTGCATTGGCCAGATGTTACCCTTTGGTAGGGCCCTCAAAAACAACCATTTGACACTTAGCTTTTCTGTTGAATCTGAACCACCAACATAGACAAACATGGGGATTTTATTACACGCTGCCATTGCCTCTCCCTGTCAGTGAGAGGATCTTGACTGGGACCACTCTGGTCTACCTTACCAGTTCACACAAACTTCGGTTGTCAAAGTCCAGGTTTCTGGATGACCCTGGATCCTGGACCTACCTCTGTATCAGTGGCTAGTTTTATCACTAATTGGTGTAGATCTTGATCAGTTAATGAGGGGTCTGCAACTCCTCCTTCGCCTATACTTCTACCATGGTATTTATATGACGTACAAAATGTACAGACATGTGTATGATATTCATATAAGGGGGTCATCAGACGTACTTTTCAGAAGTAAAGAGGTATTTTTCAAAGTTGCCATATGTCTCTATACATAGGGCATAGAAGAGATTGGCATAAATTCAAGGAGCTCCTTCAAAGGGCATTTCACTTATTTTAGTCTTAAATGTTATACATGAATGGTGCCAGTGACGATGGCATGAACTTCTCCCGAGCACTCCCTTACCTGAGAGACTGCACAATGAGTATTTCACATACATCAAAGCCTTCCAGATATTGGCTGTAGATACCACCATCCCCACTTCACAGATGGAAAGCTAGAGTTTTTAGAAGTCAAAGGCCACAGCCAGTATCCGCATCAAGAATTAAAACCAGCCTATGAGTCTTCATTTCTCAGCCCTGAACCACTATATGGGGGAGACCCTGAGTCCCTTGTGTACCTCTCTGGTGAGCTTTTATTGTTGATGGTCTCACACAAACTTTTATTTTTATAAAAAGGCACATAGTGATGCTTTTTAAAGAGTCCTTGTATATATGAAAATGTCTTTGTGGCGCCTGGGTGGCTCAGTTGGTTAAACGTCCACCTTCAGCTCAGGTCATGATCTCAGGGTCCTGGGATTGAGCCTTGCATTGGGCTCACTGCTCATCGGGGAGCCTGCTTTTCTCTCTCCTTCTGCCTGTAGCTCCCCCTGCTTGTGTGTTCTCTCTCTCTCTCTGTCAAATAAATAATAAAAATCTTAAAAAAAAAAAAAAAAAGAGAGAGAGAGAGAGAAAATGTCTTCCTGTTGATTCCATCCATGAAAGACAATTTGGCCAAAGACAACTCAGCTTGCTCCCCAGAGAACTCCCGCTCTCATCTGGGGCAAACATCATCATCATCATCATTATTTTGGCCAGGCTGTATTTAGATGGGATGAACTTTCTCTCTCTCTCTCTCTCTTTTTTTTTTTACCTGCAACATAGTGTGTTGTCTCAAACTGTTCATATAGACCTTTTCCGCTAACTGGATTTCCCCCATCTGTTGTCCCTTCCTTCTCATTTTTTAAAATTCTGGAATATTAATGATCTCAATGTTACAGCTCTGTTCCTGCTTCGGCAGGACTCTTCTCCACTCTCCAGTGAGCTTCATCTCTGTCATTGTCCTCTTGATCCCGGGGCACATTTTCAAGTTTATCTCTCAATGGCTCTGCCTTAATTTTCTTCAGTGTGGATTCTGCTCATCGATGTATCCTGCAGGAATTTTCAATCTGGTATGTCATTCTTTTTTTTTTTTTTATCATGAAAAAACTGTATTTAGATTTAGCCAGCTGGACTCAGTTTAGATGATCCCAATTTTGTTGGCAACATCCAAAGCATCATAGTCAGGGGCCAGCCGAACGTATGCCTTCTTCTCTCCATCAGGCCTGATTAAGGTGCTGACCTTGGCTACATCCATGTCATCGAGCTTCTTCACAGCCTGTTTGATCTGGTCTTGTCGGCCTTGACATCCACAATGAACACAAGCGTGTTGTTGTCTTCTATTTTCTTCATGGCTGACTCAGTAGTCAGGGGGAACTCGATGATGGCATAGTGGTCAAGCTTGTTTCTCCTGGGGGCGCTCTTTTGAAGGTATTTGGGTTGCCTTCGGAGACGCAGTCTTGGGTCGTCGGAACGTAGGTGATGTGCGGATCTTCTTTTTTTTCAATTACTAATGCTTTCTAAAAACAGTTCTTTCAGCACCGCTTTCTTGGCTTTCAAAGCCTTTGCTTTGGCTTCGGCTTTGGGAGGGGCAGGGGCTTCCTTCTTAGCTTTCGGCGCCATCTTCGTAAAAGGGCTGGTATGTCATTCTTAATTTGCTTGCAATTTTCTCTTTTCTCATTTACCCTTCTTTTCCCTCCATTCTGTTGATTTAAACTCAGTTTGTTCCCTCTATCCAATTTCCTGTCCTGTGTTCTATAGGCAGCCGCTGGTCTGTTGCTGGAGAAGGAGGGTGAGATAGGGAGCAGTATGGTATTTCTTCCCTTCACATCACTTCATCCCGATGAGAGGGAAAGCTGCACCACACCCCTTCCCTGAATGTTTTTGAGGAAAGACCAAAAAAAAAAAAAAAAAAAAAAAAGAAACCTGCATGGATGTCTGAAATTTAAAGTTATAAATCAGATTTAATAAGATGTTAAATAAAAGATGATTTATACTCCCGTCTTGACATATAGTACCTTCATAATGTCAAAACTGAAAAAATGTCCAAAGTTGTAGCTTTCATGTGACTAAACCCAAGCAAAATGTGATGGAATTTCATGGTTACTACATATCTGGGTTTACATATCTGGGTGTTCTGTTGATAGGTGTTCCTTTATTGTTTGAGGAGTCCATATGTAATTCATAAGTTTACTATGTATCCCGTAAAGTTTTTCTTGCCTTAAGTTAACAAAATCACTTTTTAAATTTTTATTTTTATTTTTTAAGAAAACACAAATGAGGGGGGGCAGAGGGAGATGGAGAGAGAATTTCGAGGCTCCACACTCAGCCCAGAGCCCGACAACTCCTTCGTGACGTACACTCTCCCAAACCCCCTCCCAACTTGAAAGTACATAATGGGCCCCTCCTTATGACCCCGTTGCAGCGCTCTCTGACCATGGGTCCTCTCTCTGTGCTTTCATAAAATCACCTTTTTGTACCAAAGTCGTCTGAAGAATTCTCTTTTGGCTGTTGGCTCTGTACCCTAACATCTTTCCTGCACCATATGGCACCCAAGTGGGGCTGGATTTCAGGACCCTGAGATCAAGACCTGAGCTGAAATCAAGACTCAGGCACTTAACTGACTGAGCCACCCAGGCACCCCCTAATTGTTTTTAGTAAAGATTTTTACAACATTGTTGTATTCTTTTGAGAGTAGTTCCCTAAAAAACCAAAACATGTAATTGCACTCAGAATGTTCAAAACCTGAACATATTTTGATTAAAATACAACAAACTAAAATCAATTTCAGATACTAATGCTTTCTAAAGACAGTTCTTTCTAAATTTCAACATTATCCATTAAACAAAATGTGAATTGTAAGTGATGAGTATGAACATTTCCAATGCAATTATTTAAATAAATCGAAACTTTAATAATTTGATTTTTGGAAAACTCACATTTCATTTCTCAGAAGTCGAGACCCGCATGCACACAACTCATCCACGGCTCAGAATTGCCCGAGACTTTTCAGCGACCATATGCAAGGGTAGCGCGTGAGCAACTAGCAAGGACGTGGACGCCTGCCTCATCGGAACATGGCGCTTCACTGTAAAGAACCTACTGTGTTTGTGCGCCATCGCAGATGGAGAAACCCACATGGCGGTTTGTCTAAGTGTTCTGCTGCCTCATGTCTCCCTGTACCTCCAGGCTTTGCCCGCCGTGGGTGAGAGCAGAGGCACACCTCAGAAGCCACTGTAGCATTCAAGCAAAATTGAATTCTGCTTCAAGGCCACAGGGCAAGAGCTGGAAAGAAGTGTTTCTTGGGAGCTGGGATGGTGTGACTCATGGGCAAATCCCCAGGAGGAGCTGCCCATGTGTGCCAACCTATACATTACTTCTGAGTGCGTGTGCGTTTGTGATAGGCAGGGCCCAGGGCAGCCTCTCAGGGAAGCATCACGCCCATCTTCCTTGGCTGGTGGAGTAACTGGGTCTCTGGGTTAGGCAGCAGGTGTAAGAGGAGTCAGGAAACATCCCTCTACCTGTCGGAAAGCCTTCTGTGCTCTGTCATTGCTGTGTCCTGGGAAGAAGATGGTATCTGTACAGAAGAAACAAATACTTAACAGAAACTCAGGGAATGGGTCTCAAATATTTGTGACATTGTTAATTTAGGAGTAGAAATTCTTTAAAGACACAATGTTGTTGTTGTTTTTCACCAGAAACATGAAAACTAATTTGTGACATCTTCAGCAGGTCGGCTTCCGATCTGATGCCTCAGATACACTCGTAATGAGGAGTGACAAAAGCCTCACAGTCTGATGGTCTCATATTTAAATTACTTTCTTATTGCCAGTCACCCACCTTCAGATGTTGTTTTAACTATGAAAAATAGCAGCAAATGAGTCCGTGGATGTATTAAATAGCATTTACAGAACTAAAAGAGTCAACTTGCCAAGCTTGTTAGATTCCAGCATGAGGCTGTGTAAATTCTGGGAGAATATATCTATTTAGAGGACAGTGACTAATGTGAAATCATCACAGGCTTCCAATTGTGTTGGTTTTGTCTGTGTATCTTGCAGATTATAGGTTCTTACTCAAATTTGGTCTACACCCTAGAAGTCGCTTTGGATTTATTTCTGACTGAACTGTTGTTTTATGCAAATGATTCCAGACAATGACTCTCTTAAGTGATAATCTTCGCTGTGCAGAACATGCCACCCAATCGCTGACTATAGCCTGAACATCCCTTGCAAACAGAAAGCAAATGTATTGTGGTCAATTACCAGCCAATAGTGAGATCTTAATAATGAAGACCCAGTTATCAAAATGCTTAAAAATTCCAGAACATCCTTTTTTTACACCATGCATATTAAATATCTTTAAAAAATAAAGTACTTAATATCCTTTTTTTCTGCAAGAGAAAGCATTAGAACTTTGGTAAGTGATCAACACTATTCAACTTTATTCTTTTTCATTTTTTAATCTACGCATTAAACATCTTAGAATTTAAAAGATACACTTGTGATTATAATAGTGGGAGAAAGAAGACGAGATAACGATGATTAGACTAATAGATATAAAAAAAACCCCTTCACTTTGAAATAAGAAAGTACATTCTACTATGTTCCTAGAGCACTTAATGAATGAAATGGTTTGTCGGTCTCAGCAGGTTTCCATAATTCATGAAATGGACTCTGATTGGTTTTCATGATTGGAAATTGATCTAATTTTTATTGTTTTCACTTATGTTATGATTTAGGACTTTTCTCAGATAAATCATCCTCATGTTTAATTCTTTCTGTTTGAGATGACTACTTCACACAGATTTTTTTGGGGTTGTTTTTTGGTATCACTTTCTTTTTCAAGGAGTATACTGTATAATCACTGAACTCCTCTATAATTACATGGCAAAGACTATGTAAATACGTAATTATGTTCATGCAGATTACTTGATAATTATACTTCCAGTTACCAAGTAATGAACAGAATAATCATCATGCAACTTGCAGCTCTTAGATTTTCAGCTTGGTCTTTGTTTTAAAAAAGGAGAGAAGTAGATAATTGCTCTATGGTAACATGGCACTTACATTGTCAACAGTCATGTATTTACGTTGTTATTATATGGTTATTTTTTACCTTGTAAAATAAAGTGGTGCTGCTTTTTAAAGAAGTCCTTCCCTCCTCCTTTCAGTAGGAATTTCGTCTCTCACACTCATGAATAGCAAAGCTGAGCTCCTCTTTTGTGTATGATTTAATGCACGGGGCGGCGCAGAACCAGAACGGGAAAGGTCTCTGAACTCATCTTCGCCAGAATAAAAGTAAAGAGAAAGAGAGAGAGAAACTGTACATCAGGTTTTATCAGTGATCCATGAAACACATAGTTATTAATCCTAACTCCAGGAGACTGTTCCCCAGCTGACAATGATGTTTTGTTTGTGTGTTTAGCATACCCACAGTACTACTTACCCACGTTCCTTCTGTCTGGGATGTACTCCCTCCGCGGGTTCAGGAGCCAGCTCTGTTGCCTGTCTTAGGAAACGTCATTCCCAAACCCTTGTGTACATCTCATCCCCTTCCCCAACCCTGGGCACACTCTGGTCTCCATCTGATCTCCAGAATCTAACACACAGCATGAGTATGAATCATTTATAAATAGGTTTTCAACAAATAATTCAATTACCAGGTAGATGTGCAGATAGATAGCAAAAAGAGACATGTAATATACTAGTAATATGGAACTGATTAAAGAGTTCCCAAAGCATTATCTTTTGCTATTCCATTGTCGTAGTCTTCTAGTCTTGCCTAGAGACAATGACCCACAACATTTTCGACAATTTCAGTATGGTCATCTCAAAAGTTTTCTTTTGCTTATTTTTTTCATTGCATGTTTTCTCCTTGACTTTGGGAGCTTAATGAAATTCCTTTTTTTTTTTTTTTTTTAAGACTTTATTTATCGGTTTGAGAAAGAGAGAGTGACAGAGAGTGGGAGCAGCAGAGCCCCCCGCTGAGCAGGGAGCCCAGGTCAGGGCTCCATCCCAGGACCCTGAGATCATGACTGAGCCAAAGGCAGGTGCCTAACCGACTGAGCCCCCCGGGTGCCCCCTTAGTGAAGTTTCCAATTACAATATATGACATTGAATCCATGTCTTCACATCACGGAGCTGACGTTTACTTAGCACACACCGTATTCTATGTACTGTGATCAGCACAGAGGAGATTTGAAGATAAATGAGCCACTTTTCTATCTTTAATAACTGAACTCACCTTTCACAGGGGAGGGAAGAATATCCATTTTTAAACTGACTATAATATAAAGCAGAAGCAGCTGAGAACTACAATACAAAGCAACTAAACCATACACACTGCTTTCCTCGTGATTTCAAGTAACTGTGCAGTTTACAAATTACTTTTATTTTTCCAGAGCAAATTGGCCCATGTCTGTTCAGATAAATTAACCTTTCATTTTGTGTGACCCATAGGTTGAGAATTTATAATTAATTTTGTTAATTCCAGAAATTATAAAACATACTGTTATGTTTCTGTGCTAGCAAGCATTAAGTGAAAATGGCCGTTATTTTTCTTTTTTCCTTTTGTTCTTCAAGGCGTGTGATCTTTAAAAAAATCCTCTCTTGACTTTTTGAAGGATAATTTTATAATATGATAATTTGATGACTGGTTGGAATTTGTAGGAAGCTTTCTAGAATCTTTTTATTAAATTTTAAACCCAAATTCATTAATGGCACCTATAGATGTCAAATGATTTTATTATTTCATATTTAAAGTTATGAAATTTAAAGTTATATATATATATATTTTTAAATATCATTGTATATACTATTTTTTTAAAGATTTTATTTATTTATTTGACAGACAGAAATCACAAGTACATTGAGAGGCAGGCAGAGAGAGAGAGAGAGAGAGAGAAGGAAGCAGGCTCCCCGCTGATCAGAGAGCCCGATGCGGGACTCGATCCTAGGACCCTGAGATCATGACCTGAGCCGAAGGCAGCGGCTTAACTCACTGAGCCACCCAGGAGCCCCTAAAGTTATATATTTAAGTTAAAATTATTAAAATTGACAATAAACCAAAGCCAAGTTTTGTGTATGAATCAAAAAAAAAAAAAGTAGAAGAAAAAATCTAAATGGACACAAGAATTTAGTATATAAAGATTACATTTAAGTAATTAGGGAAAAATAGCCACCTCAAAGAGATTACAAGTAGACCTCTATATCACTATTATAGCAGCATAAATTAAAGATATCCCGAATATGGAATGTAAAAAGATCAACATATAAAATAGCTAAAAGAAAATGTGAAGACAATAATATTAAAGTCATCCTATTAACTATGACCATAACAGAAAGATGAATACATTTGATTATACACCTATTAAAAATTTATTCATAGCATAAAAGGAATTAATTTCTTAACTTATAAAAGCCTAATAATTCAATAAAAATTAACAATATGAAGGGTAAAATAGGTTAGCAGATAGTTTGCAGAGGAAAAAACACACACAAAAACCCTGTCAAATCTGCAAAAAGATACTTCAAACCCTGCCACAGTTAGAGAAATAGGAACTAAAATAATTGGATTGGCTAATGCACTCTACTGACTGGGCTGGGGGGCGACTCCGGTCATTCCTGAACACTGTGTTCGGAGGTCTTGTGCTTGGAATGAATCTCATGGTATGTCCGTCTCAAGGTAGTAAGACACCTCACCTCTCATTTCCAAGGACAGGAAGCACATAGTTCCCTTAAAAGACTCAGCCCGGAGCTGGAACTGGTGGTATTCTTCCTCCATATTCAACCGGCGGAAGCAGTGACGAGACCAGCCCAGATTCCAGGGGACGGAGGGACAGACAGACTCATCTGTGCATGGGAGGGCAGGGAGTAACCTGCAGACGTCTTTTTTGGCCTGGCCTGGCCTTTCCTTCTTCTTTCTCTCTCTTTCTCTTTCTTTCTTGCTTTCTTTCTCTCTTTAGAGAGGGAGGGGGAGGGGTGAAGGGAGAGGGAGATGGAGAGGGAGAGAGATTCTCTGGGGCTCTATTCCAGGACCCCGAGATCATGACCTGAGCCAAAGTCAAGAGTGAATTGTTTAACGGACTGAGCCACTTAGGTGCCCTCGTCTGCAGGCATCTTTTATCCTCTCTCTCCTCATTCACACACACACACACACACACACACACACACACACACACACATTTACATTAGGTCTATTTAATCACTTTACCTAAGACCCCATCTGGACGAAGAGACCAGGAGGGAGACTGGAGAGTTGAAATTAGAAGACCATAGTTTTCACTTTATTCCCTTTTGCAGTCTTTGAATTGTTTTTAACATTGTGTATGTTCTATACTATTAATTTTTAAAAAGCCAGTTTAACCTATGCATGCCAAGATGGCATGCTCTGCAAGATGGACTATCAAGTTGGAAAAAAAAAAAAGCAGCAAACTGCACAACAGTGTATAAAGAATTCTCACACTTACTGAAATACAGGTGCTGACTCCTCAGTTATATACGTGTGGTGTGTTTGTGTGCCTAAGCTGTGCAACACACTGCAAACACCCACACCAACAAGCAAAGGCCCAAAGCAAAGTCGTGTGGGAAAACGGGCAGAAGAGCAAAATGTTCCCAGTCGCAAGTATCAGCATGTGGAGGCAGTGGGCCAAGCCCTCCCTGTGTGGGTTTTCATGATCTGCACCAGAACCGAGCTCTGCTGCAAAAGATGGATGAGCCTTTATCTTCTTGAGGTGCTGCCGCATGCCCCGCGTGCCCACCGTGAGGCTGAGGCGAGCTCAACACCAGGCTGCCTCGGAGCCCCAGCTCGTTCCCAGCACGGGCGTTCTGCACACAGACACACGCTGGCACTTTCTACGAAAACGATAAGCCTCTTATCTCCATTAGGGGAGAATTTAAACTACGGCCTTAAAGTTAATTCTCCTGTTTGCTTCTGGTTGCAGAAGTGAATTCGGGTTCATCCCAGATTCCTGAGATATCCAGGTTGTCAAAGCCAGTAACAAGGACGGCATCCTCACCACTGTGCATCTAGGCCTGCAGGCTCCATCTGCTGGGTGAGCCTGCTCTTCCCCTTCCCCTTCGCCATTGGTGGTTCTGGACGCTGAGGCGGAGTCTTTCACAGGTGATAGGTCCCCCAGTAATGGAGTGATCACAGGAGTGAGACTGATACAAAGTGAAGGTCAAGCAAAAACTTTATTTCTCGTCAAGCATCGAGAATCAAACCCACTGGTCGGGGCCATCTCTTGCAAAGAGGTGACCCCTCCCAGCCTCAAAGACTAACTTTTATAGAGCAAAGGCCATGTGGTTGGGCCTGGCCACACACAGGTGGCCAATGAGATTGCAACACACAGAGAAAACTGCACAGTCATGCTAGGTCACACACGGGTGGCCAATTGAATTTCAATTTACCCTAGTAGATATTTGAACTAGCTATTACTTTGGTCAGAATTGGTGCCCAAAAGGTGGGGCCCACTCTTCTTGGTAACTAGGGAGACAGTATGTGCGGCCCACTGATTGGATGTGTCCACCTGGCCTATCCGCCCTTGTATCTGGACTTTTCTACCCGGGACTGGTTTCCCAGACTTGTTTTTAAGTAATTTCCTCTGGGAGGGGCAGAGTCAATCTAAGTTTACTGCATAAACAACAAAATGGCTCCCTCTGGCTAAGTAGGCCTTTACAACGGGCACTTGGCTTCAGATCCGAGGGAAGCTGGGTATGTCATTCTTAACCGTAGTCAGGAAGTGCTGGCCTTTCTGTAGGGTCCGTGGTAATCCTCTAAGGTCTAGGGGTCAGCCTGAGGAAAGGAAAAAAAAAAATAAAGAAAATCAGAAAGCATGGCGCCATTCCTCTGCATTTTCTGCCGTTGAATGACCCAGCTGTTCTGGTGACTTGAGATTCTGGCATACAGCCACTCCCTGCGTCATTTAGCACCACCTTTGTCTCTCACTCCCCCTGTCTCTCACGCTTGCCTGTGATGGCTCTGAAGGAATGATCACATGGAACCATCGAATACTGGAGAAGGAGAGGAATGTCTCATTCCTTGGAAGAGCTGAGGGCGAAAATGAGGGGGACTGGATTACTAGAGCTTCTCCTGCACAAATCCCATAAGGTGGAGTACACCTGATGTATCACAGTCATCTCGTGACAATCTTTCTTGTGCTTATCCAAATGCCTTGGATCACTGACGGGTTCAAGAAATACTTATGTATGACATGAAATATTCCACTCGGCTACAGAGCCTTGGTGAATGAAGGTGGGACTACCCTACAGCGTCAATGCCAAAATTCCTAGTCAGGATCTAGTATTGTCCACAGTGGGTCTGTAAGTCTCCCAGGACTATGAGCATGGTGTGTATTTGGGATCAAATGCATTTTTTCTTCTAGAAAGAGAGCATCTATCTCATTAACTTCTTAAAAGGAGAGAGTTGCCCTACAGTAAGTCGAGAGCATTCTGTTGAAGTGTTGTATGCTTCATAATTATTTTTGATCAAATGAAAGAAGAAACTTAGATAAGACAAAGTCCTGCACACATGTACATCATGTATATTATGTACTCAGGTAGAAAGTACTGAGTGTGTGTGTGTGTGTTACTGGTACACAATTATTATTTTATTTTGGTGTGAAATTCAGCTATGTGCACTGAACGTGATTAGTTGTTGCGGGAATGACTTAGTGTTTTTACTTAACTGACCAATCACATCGGCTAGAACTCAAACATGAAAACGTCTCACTTCTCACTTCTAGGAGCAATTTGAATATAAAATATACAGCTATTCTTAGCCAGGCACGTTACTTATGACAATTGTCACCATTTCTTTTTACATCTTTCAAACTTTAAACACCACATTTGTTTAGAGAGTTTAAAAATAAAGCCTTCTTTTCCCAGGTTCAACTAGGTGACACTTCTGGATTGAGCACCTCTGGAAGGCTGAGTGGTAACCATCTGACACACAGCAACTTTAAAGCTAGAAGAATTCCAAAGGTGAGTCAGTCAGGACAGACTAGGTGAGGCTGTGTTAACAAAATTCACCAATACTTGGTGGCTCGGAACAATAGCGATGTTTGTCTTCCTTTCATTGCTCATTTTACAGGTCCGTTCTGCGTCATTGGGGCCCTGCTCCCCCTCATCTCCACTAAGGGGTGCAGGCCAATGGAGCATCCTGGATTCACCTGGAGCATTGCTTATCACTGTGGTTGTAGAAGGAGAGCCAGCAAAGGACCCACTGGCTCTTCAAGCTTTCTGCCTCCAAGTGACACATAGTAGATGTGCTCACATCTCGTGGCATAAGTTCATGGCATGGCCATTGCCCAATTTCAAGAGAATGGGAAGTACGATCAACCTTACTGGGCATTCAGAGGAGTATAGCTGGGATACTGCTGAGCAGCGGAGTGACGGCCATATCAGAGCCCATGTTGCTTTATTTTAGAAATGGCTAAGGATCAGAGAGTTTGGATAATGCAGGTAAGCTCGCTAGCTGGAATTTGGGCAGCGTGCCGAGTAAACGAGGAAAGAGGTTACTATTAAGAAGTGATTATTGGAGGGATGCCTGGGTGGCTCAGTTGGTTAAGAATCTGCCTTTGGCTCAGGTCATAATCCCAGGGTGCTGGAACTGAGTCCCACACCAGGCTCCTTGCTCAGCGGGGAGCCTGCTTTTCCCTCCCTCTGCTGCTCTCCCTGCTTGTGCATTCTCTTTCTCCCTCTGATAAAATCTTTGGGGGGGGGAGAAGAGATTATTGGAAAATAAGAAAATATGATTAAACTTAATATTGACTAAATGACTTAGAGCATGTTCAGGAAGGAAATAAGTTGTTCAACTTTCCAGTGTAGCCATTAACATACCATCACGAACCCTAGTGTAAGGTGTTATGAACTGAACTCATTCCTCCCCAGCCCCAGCGGGCTCTGCAACCTTGGGCTATCACTCAACTTCCCCAAGTCTCAGTTTCCTTCTCTCTGGTGGGACTACTGGGTTTGCAGATAAGCTCTCCTACTGAAAATCTACACAGAATATTGAATCCTTGGGGCTTTTAACTCTTCTTTTTGTTTCGATAGAAGAATCTGAACCTGATATCCAGTGAGTGGGTTAGCAACTTAAGCTTATTTGCAATTCTAGAATCACTTCGTAGACCCCCAGTTTTTATAGCCTTATTATAACTCAGATAACCTAAAGTACTCTCAAGGGTTTTCCCACTCCTCAAAAATAATCTGCCTCATAATGATTTGTGTTAAGTGTGATACAAAATTGAGCTGCTGCTTTTGAAAGTATTTTAAAGTCATTATTGAAAAACTGTATTCTGTTCAACAATATCTGAATATCTGATGAAGTGGAAATAGCATACAGGGCATCGTGGGGTGGTGGAGATCCAGGGATCCCTTTCTAGGCTCAAGGGTCATCGTTTGTCCTGGAGAACACTAAGAAAGCATTTTAGAGATTTTATTTATTTATTTGAGAAACACAGTAAGAGAGGGAACACAGCAGGGGGAGTAGGAGAGGAAGAAGCAGGCTTTCCACTGAGCGGGGAGCTTGATGTGGGGCTTGATCCCAGGATCCTGGGGTCAAGACCTCAGCCGAATGTAGCTGTTTAAGCTGCTGAGGCACCCAGACATCCCTAAGAAAACATTTTATTTTATTTATTTATTTTAAAGATTTTATTTGTTTATTTGACAGACAGATCACAAGTAGGCAGAGAGGCAGGCAGAGAGAGAAAGGGGGAAGTCAGCTCCTTGCTGAGCAGAGAGCCCGATGAGGGACTTGATCCCAGGACCTGGAGATCATGACCTGAGCCAAAGGCAGCTTAACCTGTTGAGCCACCCAGCTGCCCCTAAGAAAACATTTTAAAGCTATTATTACTTAGGAAAATAAAACGTTGCCAAAATGTAGAGCTTTTGGACCAAAAGTATCTAGGTTTAATATAGAAGAAAAATAAATCTGAAATAAACTTACATGTATCATTCATATATATATATATATATATATATATATATATATATATATATACACACACACACACACACACACACACACCTTTGGTTTTCCCAGAAAACATTTTCAAGACAGAGTTTAAAGGGATATTTTATAGAAACAAAATAAATGAGTGATACCATATCTGATAAAAAATTATGACACGTTTGGATTATATTTGAGTAAAAATCCAAGAAGAGTGCGATGCAGAATTTTATCCTCTCTCTACTCCTCTCCGCAGAGGCTCTTAAGTCAGGACTCCCTGCTAGTTTCATTTGCATTAAGTAGAGAGTCTCTTCTGTCATCCACTGAATGAGCCTCCTCCTCCGTTCTTGTCCCTTGGCAAGGGATCAAGTGATTGAGAGCCTCAGGTGGCCAGCTGGAGGTCCTGACGCCTCCCTGATGCATTTTGCACAAGAGGCAAGAGGCTTCATGAGCAAGGGAGCCTTCCAGAGCCAAGGAGGAACATGGGGTCCTTGAAAATGCTCTGAGAAAGAACACTGAGCAGGACAGTCTTGGGTGTGAACCTTCTACAACTCTGACCAGAATTCTTATTTGCAAGACAATATTGGAGGGTACCTGGGCAATTTTTTTTTTTTAATTTCACATTTTTAAGCAGTTATTGCAAAGAAATGATGCAATAATAAAATGACCAATCAAGACAAACGCAATCATATCGGAATTAAATAAGACTAAATGAGGTAAAGAAGCAAAAGTGCTTTGTAAACGTTTAAGCGCTACACAGCTATTGTCCTTTTGTTATGATTTGACTCGCAGTTTTGATTTCCCATGACTTGAGAGGAGATTTCGTTCGGCTGAAAGCAAAATTAATCTCCTTCACCAGGTAAAAAGGGCTCCTCATTCACCTCACAGACAAAGCAAGAAATTGTGCTGCCCAAGTGAGTGGGCTCTCTCCAGAGCTGGCTCACGGGACGACTTGGTCAGTATTGTGAGGAACATGTTCTGCGCACGCCTTGTCATCCTGTGACGACTGTCCCATCTTTGCTTGGCCTTTAGGTGCCACTCATGAAATGAAATCACATTTGTGGTTTGTTTTATGGTAGTATCTCAAGGTAGACAGGGCGGGCAATACCATCTCCATTAGACAGGCTGGTAAGTCAAGTCTTATAGGAGCTAAGGGATCCATCAAGATCTTACAGACACTAACTGGCTGGTAGAATATCAGACCCCATTATTCTCAATCCACAGGTGGTATGCTCTCAGTACTAATACTGAGTATTCTCTAGGATTAGTGCTCAGTACTAGTACTGAATACTCTCTCAGTCAGGTAGTACTGATTGTCCCACCTTGTAAAGCCTCCCGAGGGCAAAGAACAGGGCTGATTTGTTGGCCTTTGTGTTTCTGTGTCTTAGCATTACGGTCACCCAGAGGATTCACCGTGGCAATGTCCACTCATGGATTATGCTCAGGTTATGATTTCTTTAACCTCTAAAAAATTCAATGTCTGGTGGAGGGGAGAAGCAGCCTCACTCAGGAAGTGCTTATCTTTAGGGAAACTCTAAACTTCTCTAAAAAGGTGGTGGTGCTTGAATTAATGGCAGAATTTTTCATTCCTTTGGACACTTTATCATCAAGTTATTCAGTTGAAAGAGATCTTTTATACTCCAAAGTCCAGGAAATAAAAAAGTACCTCATCTGTCAATGAAACATATGAAATCGAGCATGAGGTTCAGTTAACATTTGCCACTTCAAAACGTTTCTGAAAAAAAATAAATCAACAATTATATTTAAAGATGGGAAACAGCTTAACTTTAAGAAAAAAAAATTGTAAGCATCTGGCAGGAATTTGGATTCATCCTCTTGCTCTTGACCTCTGTATATTCTAGCCCTCCCTCAAGGCCACCTTATGCTTTAGCCACAGCATTTGATCATTTACAAACTGGGGCTATTGCTTACACTCTAAGGAAGTTGGATTTGAGACGAGGTGGGGCTGGAATAAGCTTAGCCTATTTTCCAGGAAGGAAGAGAACAGGAAGGTGGAAGAACCTTAGCCACTGAGAATGTCAGGGACTGGACCTAACTTGGGGACCTGGTGACTGAATCTGGAAAGTGAAATGAGGGTTTTAAGAGACCGAAACCGAATCTGTTCGTGGGAACTAGAACACAAGTAAGGAAAGATGGCCTCTTCTCGGATCTGATTTCCCTCACTGGAGAGACCCCGAGTTCCTGCACCAGGATTTCCCAACATCCTTGAGTGAGAAATGGATGGTCTGAGGAAGGAATGGGCAGTGGTTTGTATGTGTTTGGGGGACGTTGTGGGAGGGTGCACATGAAGCTACCATCGCAGAGGGCCAGGGAGAAACCTGAAACCAGAGGGCTCGGTCCATATTTGGTTTGGGACCCTGTGCCAGCAGAATAAAACTGGACTTTTGGTAGTTGAGGTAGAGGGAGAGGTTCTGAGTTCGCTCTGTCAGTTCTTGAGCCAGTGGCTGGTGGCCTTGTCACGCGGGTGGTCCTTGGGGAAATGAGGAAAAGTAGCCAATGACACTGGCCGGAGAGCTTGCTGGGGACACTGCCATGGTCTTGGTGCATGGGCCAGCCAAGCCAGGATAGAATGGGATTCTTAGGTGGATTTGAATATCCTAACAGTGCAAGCAAGCCCAGGTGGGTCTGGGCCAGCGGGCACCCCACCTGGCTCTGATCCAGCTCAGAAGGAACCGATCAGGAACCAACCAGCATCAGGCGTCTCCAGCACATGAGGGGCAAGGAGCGTCACGCAGGGCACGAAGGACATTTTTCGCCCTCACGGTCAGGGAGGATGCAGAGAAGGACATTCACAGCAACTCCCATGGTGGCCACAAAACAGCAGCCGTTGTTGGGAGCAGTGGACGGGGGGATGGATGATACTTTCAAGACTTGACCTTCAGCCTGAAGGAGACCATTGTCGACTGAGAGAAGATACGGCGGGAAGCAGATAAGCTAGTGCGAACTGGCAAACTTGCTTCTCTGGCCCTCACTGGAGTGGGGGTGGCAAGAAAGTGGAGCTCAGTTATGGATAGAGGCAAAGCCCTCACTTTCTTTGCACATCTGGGAATGCTAACTACATTGGCATCGCTCTATGTGTGTGCTCTTTTGAAACTAGGAAGTTAGGAGGGAGATTTGGTGTTAAGCCACGAAAATAGGGACCTCAGTTCTGTAAGATCTCAGAGAATTATGAACCCATTTGAATATTGAATAAATGGATGAAAAAGCAATTGGAATTTGAAGGTTTGTTTACTTTTCTAAGGTTGATGAAGAAATCAAGGCTCAGTCATAAATCACCTGTGTTGAATGCATGGAAACTAACGCGCCTACTATGTGGGGTTATGTTTGTGTTTGCGTATCTCTACGGTACTATGTGCGTTCAGAGTATTAAAGGAGTCAGAGCTAGAGCAGAATGAGGGCTTTCTCAGGCAGCCTACCGCTTGTCCAGCCAGTCCTGTTCCCAGAAGGCTCACCTCCATCGGAGATTACATCCCTCTGCTCTTTCTCTCTTCCCCATGTTACACGCTGCATGATTAATAATGAATGAATTCCAGTAAAATTAATTGAGACCTTCCTGCTAAAAAATCTTAATTGCAGAGACTAAAGAAGCTTTATGGACTTGCAGTATCTTCTTAAAACTTCTTAAAAGGGAGGAAATATGCATTTGAGGGATTTTTTGATTGATACCAATAAATAAAATCACCAACTTGGAGCAATGGTTATGATCTGCAAAGGAAGCTAGGTGGATAGCAAGTTAACGTAAGGCTAGCATTGTTCAGAAGGAACACAGCTTAAAACAGTGAATAATTCTGCTTCCGGCTTTCAAGCCAGTTCTTACATTGGTGTGCCCTGAGTTAACACGGTTAGATGAAGTCATACTGTTTCATTGAATTAGGATTTCTGTTATAAGTAGTCAAATCCCTTCAAATGCCTTTCATCAAAAGGCCACTTTATTCATATGGAGGTGACCTTTATTTTCTCTCTTCATTCCAGGAGGAGGAGAAATAAAGAAATACAAGTTGGCTTATCCATCTTGCCCTGGCGAGATGGCTCCCCTTCTGTGGAGAGTTAGGACGCTGCCCTCTGTCCTGCACACCGGTGTAGACATTCTATCACACAGAAGCCCGGCCAGGCAGGGTCAGTGTAAGTGAAAGTGGGGAGATTAGTGAGGGATTTTTAAAAGCACCAGAGAGGTATTATTAATCCTTTGAAAGTGTGAGCCTTTCTGATACGGCAGCCGGACTCCTGGGGGAACCCGCAAAGCATTCTGTACCCTTGATAAGGAGAGTGTAAAGTAAAATGCAATGAACTTAATGACCCAGAAATTATTATTAGAGGAAATTAATACCATCTTCAGGAGATTTGTGTCACTTAACAGCATTTGAAAGAAGTAAAGATTCCTTTATATCAAGCTGCCTTTCATTTTAAGTATAAACACATGCATTTGCATTCTGTCTCATGAAGATTAAAGATCTGGCTTGGAATCAGCAAAGGCTCTTTAGCGTTGGAGCAGGAACCGGGTGGCGGTTGTGGGTGGATTTCGGGGAGACGTGTGCATTCTTGAGCTCTTCTGCAGTTCTCAACCATCATTTAACGTTGGGGGCACACTTTTGATCCTTTCCAAAGATCATTTCAATACGGGACGCTTGGCGCGGGCAAAGATTTTGTTGCCGTGTTCTCCTCCGTGGCCCTGCAGTGCGACACAATACAAGCGAGTGTGCGAAGAACCCACCTGTCCTGTCTGTGCACTGTCTCCCCTGTCTGCGGGCTGGGGCTGAGAAAGGAGGCTGCACAGGGGCTAAGATGTGATTTCCCTCAGCAAGGCTTCCCCTGATGGCTCCCATTGTTTCCAGGACCCTTGGGAGGTCACCTCTGCGTCCTTCAAGGGCTAAGACCAGGAGATTAATCGTGTGTCACGTTTGATCTGGGCTGGGGATGGAGGCCCATCCCGCTGGGATTTTCCTGAGAACGCTCAGCAGCCATGGCCCGTAAGCCCTGCACAGCAAACAACGCCCTTTATGCATAGAATCTTGGAATTTTAGAACTACAAGAACCCACAGTTATTGTGTTGAAACCCTCCATTGTATAAAGGAGACTCAAGCAAGAGAGATCAAATAATCTCATCAATGCATACAACTATTTAGTGAGAAACCAGGCATTTCTTACTATTACATTAAAGTTGTTTTGTTTTGTTTTTTGCTTTGTTTTTGTTTTTGGTTTTTGGAACCCTATCTTGACTCAAGTTTTTTTGTTGTTGTTTTTTGTTTTTGTTTTTTTTAAGATTTTTTTATTTATTTGACAGACGGAAATCACAAGTAGGCAGAGAGAGAGGAGGAAGCAGGCTCCCCACTGAGCAGAGAGCCCGAGGCGGGGTTCCATCCCAGGACCCTGGGATCATGACCTGAGCCGAAGGCAGAGGCTTTAACCCACTGAGCCACCCAGGCGCCCCTTGACTCAAGTTTTAATTAACTTTCCCAACAGAGTGATCAGAATTATTTTATATTATATTTACGTTATTTCAAAATTTACATTTTTCTATTTACATTTTTCTATCCTGGAAAGCGAGATTACTTTGATGAGAAGCAGGGTGTGTCATACCTTTGGAGAGCCTTTCCAGGATCCCTGAAAGACCTGAGCATCTGGTGCTTTGGGATTTACCACTGAAACCTTTTCCTAGTGACATTGTTCTGAAGGAAAATGAACAAACCTCCAATGCTTCTTCGTCCTCTTTTTATTCTAGGATAGCAGAGACCCAAAAGTCCCTGAGAGGATATTGGGTCTTATACAAATTAGTTAATTTCTTCTCCATGGAATTTTGTAGATTTTAGGAGTGAACCCACATGGAACAGAACCAAATTTCTTGCTAAGGCATCTGAAGAGTGTCTTTGTCATAACAAAATTAAGCCAACATATAATTGTCATCTGCTTTATTCTTATGGAAATTGAACATTAGCATGTGTATAATTGATCTGAAGTCCAGACACATCAAAAGCCATGAATCTATGTATCTAGGTGCTTTTAATCTAATTATAAGGAACTACATATGTTCTTACTCAAACCTTGTGTTTGCTTTAATTTTTTTTTTTTTTTTTTTTTTTTTTTTTTTTTTTTTTTAATGAGAGGAAATGTCTTTATTCCATGCCCCTACCCCCGGCTTTTAAGAATCTCTTTCCTTTTCCCTCAAATGACCGGAGCTCCAGTCATGAGCCTCTCTAGGGCCCTTGAACTGAACACTTATTCTTTTAAAAATCATCAACACAGGGTCTGTTGCCAAGTGGAAAAGCCGATTCTTCTCTCCATGCTCTTGGACGTGTTTCTTTGTGGCTCTGCTGGCACAGAGGAGAGGCGCCGCGGAACTGGGTATTGAAATGACATTAAGAGGATTGCTATTGGTTACGGTTGATTTCAGAATTCAAGCAAATGCACCCAGGACGTGGAGTTGGGATATTCAAACATAAGCACATGAAAGATTATAACTGTGACCACTTTATCTCTTACATGAGATCAATAGAAAACGGAGGATATTTGCTTTATTATCGCAAAGGACATGTAAATTTGTTCTACAGTAGGGAAGTAAACTCAAAAGTCAACAAAAATTAATTGTAAATAATGTGTGAAAATGTGCGTTCTTCTTTCTTTCTTTTTTAAAAAATATTTTATTTATTTATTTGTCAGAGAGAGAGAGAGAGAGAGAGCGAGAGAGCCAGCGAGCACAGGCAGACAGAGAGGCAGAGGGAGAAGCAGGCTCCCTACAGAACAAGGAGCCCGAGGTGGGACTCGATCCCAGGACGCTGGGATCATGACCTGAGCCAAAGGCAGCGGCTTAACGAACTGAGCCACCCAGGCGTCCCTTGGTTCTTATTTCTAATGACAATTACAGAATAAATAAAAATTCTTACATAAAGGAGGATGACCATAAAGTAGATGTATAAAAAGAAGGGCCATAGAAATGTCAAATTCAACATTCAGTGTTTGGGATTCCTTCATGTGTTTGAGAAGTGTATGTAGTTCTGTGTTTTATGCATAATATAAAAAAGGCATGTTTCTATAATTCCGTATTAGTATGTGAGAAAAATTAATATGCTGTAAAATACAACAAAATGTTTCCTGCGTGTGTGTAATTCTGTGAAAAGTGAACAGGTACTGGTTTTCTTAACTCGCTTTATTAGTTGTGGCTAAGGTTTTCTATGAAGAATGAATTATTGTGTTTTCTTTCTGTATTGATGCTTTCCATTTGACAAGGGAAGCTTCGTGGAGTTAGGACGCATTACTGGAATGCAGAGCGAGTATTTCAGGTTATGTATACAGGGATGTCACAAAATGTTCATTGCTCTCACACCTGGTGGTTCTGCATGTGTGCGTGTGTGTACACGCATACACACGTGTGAATGCGTGAGTGAAGAAAAAAGATGTTTCCTTCTGGGACCACATGCCAAAGCAATTTTAGTAATAACTTATATAAAAATTTGCATTCCTAAGATTGATTTGAAAACTCTCTTTGATACCCAACTGGTTCACACTGTATGTGGATATTGAAAATTTTTTAGCAAAACTTTTTTAGCAAATTATTTTTAAAATTTTAAGCCAACTGTTAAAATCTAAAAGTCTATATATCCAACTGTCTCTTGACAGTTCTTACATGACAAACTAAAAATGTCTAAATTAAAGAATTTGCTTTTCCCCACAAATCTGCCCCTCTCCTGATCTTCCTCATCTCAGCAAATGACACCAAACTTCACTGAGCTATTCCTACGTATTTTTAAAAAAGATTTTATTTGTTTATTTGAGAGAGGGAGAGAGAGAGAGAGCAGGGGTGGGGGGAAGAGAGACGGACAAGCAGATCAGGCGCTGAGCTCAGAGCCTGATGCGGGGCTCAATCCCAGGACTGCGAGATCAGGATCTGAGCCTAAATAGAGTTGGATGCTTAACTAACTTCAGTCATTCAGGCGTCTCTGTTCCTATGCATTTTTAAATTTAAATTTTGTGTATGTGTGTAAAGGGGTGTGGTGTTAGGCATAGTTACTGGAAGTTTGCCATATGTGGTCCCAACATACACCATGAAGTTCCTGTTAAGAGGGAATCTTTGTGTGGAGACAGAAAGACTCCAGGAAATTTTTTCATCAGCAGTGGTACTGGATCCCAAATGCTTAGTATAGACATGTGTACATTAGTATCTCCCAAGCGCCTATGAAGTGGTAGCCACTCTTTTAAGCACTGGGGCTACATGGGAATTGATGTACAGTAGCTTGAAAAAACAAAACCAAAGAGATGAATCTTTCAATCTGATTGTAGTCACCTCCACTACTATAGTTTCCTATTAAAGACACACACATAAAATTGCTAAATTTGTTGCTGGCATTGAGAATGTCTAATTTTAGGTAGAACCAATTAAAAAATTAAAAATAAGATGAGGAGAAGATAATCCAGGCGATCTATTAAGTCAATATGAAGTAGCATGGCTTATACAACATATCTGTATGTACATACAGGAGGAAGAGAAAATAAAGGAATATAGCAAACTTAAAACACGCGGAAGAAGTGGTAAGCAAGTTGATGCATTTGGTATGGCTACCTATTGGGCACGACTATGACCATCTCTTGTCTCTTTGACTCACCACATGTTTATTGAGGGCCTCCTCGCTGGTCAGCCTTGGCCGAGGTGCTGGTGGGGAGTTAAAGGTGCAACCAGGCACATCCTTGCCTTCCTGGATTTCAGGCAGGATCTACTTGATCTCATGATAGGATCATTTTCTGAATTATTTTCTACTTTCTGAAAGCTGGTATTTCTTCTTGTTTAGGGGGTAATCACCTCCTGTATATGGCTGCCATGACTCATCACCATTTGCCAAACCCAGGGCGGCCAGGCCAGGATCAGGCCTATCCCAACAGTGCTCGTAAGAGCCCTTGTCTTGTGAAGTGGCTGCCCCTTTGGCAAGATCTCTGGACCTGATCTTATGTCTTGACTTAACGACTAGGCATGGTAGGTATTCTGCTCTTCTCAGTTACCCACCAGGGCTTTTTGGAAATTTGAAATATTGTTGTTCTCAATCGTGTGGCTTGAGACTTCAAACCATGGAGTGGAGTTGGATGAGCTTTGAACTGGGGACCAGAAAACCAGGCCTTCGCCTGAGTGGTGACCCTGAGCTGTGTGGCTCCAAGGCTTTAGCCCATACCTTGACAGGGATACAACAAAGACTTAAAGGAACTTTCAGGATCCCTGGGTTTCATTTAGCTCTAATTCCTCTTTTTTATCCAAACAATAGTACATGGAAGGAAGAATCCAGTGACTTTCAGATGCTCTGAAGAGCCCAAGAGCAGGGTGTTTGCTCCCATGGCTATCTTATAGGTGTGGATGCGTGTCAAACGCCCATGATGAAGTGAGCACTGATACTTACACTAAAACCCTTACCCACCTCAGTACTGTTGGACAATGAAATGTCCTATCTAAGTTTATCACAGAAAGTTAGAGCAAGAAGGGATTTTAACAACCAACCATTCACCCCATTGTTTGGTAGATGGAAAACCTGAGGTCTGAAGGTATCTAAGAGAACTGAACTCTCTTGACTACAAATCGAAGTATCATACTGCCCTCTAAACTTAAACTGATAGGCTAGGATTTTTAAAAAGTAAAATTGCTGATGGAAATACTTGAAAAATGGTATTGTGCTCTGCTTGGTTTCTTAGATTAGTAACAAACTTTGACTCTTTTTGAAAACTCAGGGAATATATCATTATGAACTTGGTATAATAATTAATTGTACATTCTCAGGAAACAGAGCTGGGTTCAAGTTGAATCATGGCTATATCACTGGTTGCACTTTGCAATGTAACACACTTAACCTCTCTGATCCTCAGTGCCCTAGCCTATAAAATAGAAGTAATAATCATTGGTACCAAACTCATTGGGAGTTTGTGAGAATTAAATAAGATAACATGCATGGAAAATTCTCAGCAGGGTGCTTGACAGATAGTA
This sequence comes from Mustela lutreola, assembly GCF_030435805.1. Taxonomy (NCBI): domain Eukaryota; kingdom Metazoa; phylum Chordata; class Mammalia; order Carnivora; family Mustelidae; genus Mustela; species Mustela lutreola. Next base: position 5,762,181 of record NC_081302.1, read on the forward strand.
AGTGTTGGGTCCCCACTGGATATTGGCATTATGGTTATTACTATTATAATTTGGACTGTCCTTTGAGAACTTGTTAGAATTCTTAACCATTAGTGTAAGCACAAGGGGCTTTCCATAATTTCTCTTAAATCTCAGTCACACGCTCCCTCCTTAAGGCACCTCTTCTTCTATCTTTTTCTATTTCCTTGTTGATGTATGCCATCTTGTTTGGTTTGAGTTTACCTTGGAGCCATACTAAGCCAGGATCTGTAAAGGTGCCCCTTTACTGAAGATGTGGTGGCTCATGGGTTATAGTCTGCACAGCTCCTGACTTCAGCCCTTCTGCACTCATGTCCTCCTTTTTCCAGAATCCATAGGCTAACATGTGACTTCCCTACTTCATGTAGCCCCTGGTTGGCTAATTTATTCTGACAGTTTTAATGTAATTAAAATCAGTTTTTAATTTAAAACAATCAAATTGGTTTTTAATTTAAACCGACAGACTTTCTCTTGAATACACCTAACTGTCAGGACTTTCTTCCTTGGTCTCCCTGGAATGCTGGTGAATAAATGTTCCTTCTTGTTACTTTCAGCCCCATTATTGGATTACGTTGGACTTCGAAGAACCACATTAAATTAATACCATAACACCTTCAGTATGTGCCTCTACTCTAAAGGAACTTCCTTTTTCCTGTTTTAGGAATTTGCTTTGTGCTCTGCTGTTATCAGGCCAGGCTGCTTCTCGCGGATGTGCATGTGCCTTCCGTAGCTGAACGTCGCACCTTATGTTTCATAGGACACTTTCAATCTTCGGTACAGTGAAAGCCCAAAGACAAAAGCATCAGAAGCCTATGTAAAACCCTCTGAGTACAGCTTCTGCTCTCTCCTACAGAATGAAATATTTTTATTTTTTTTAGAGAGAGTGCCTACAAGCTTGGTGGTGTGTGCGGAGGGGCAGAGGAAGAGGGAGAGATAGAATCTTAAGCAGGCTCTACACTCAGTGTGCAGCCAGATTTGGGCCAATCTCACGACTGTGAGATCATGACTGGAGCTGAAATCAAGAGACCAATGCTTAACTGACTGAGCCGCTCAGGTGCCTCTCCTAAGAAGTAAATAAACAAGCTTCAGTACTTGGGCTTTGAGACAACTCTTTTGGTAGTTGACAAAATGTTTTCCTTTAATTCCCATTTTTCAATATTACTTTAGCTAGTCAGGATTGACAGATCAGCATGGTGTCATATATAAGTACGTTATTTGTGTGGCATTGTGGATAATGAGGTGTTTCCTATAAATGTATTTTCCAGGTCGTGGGATTTTATCATTTTAGGTAATGAAACTTAAACATTTAAGTAATATTTGTTGGAATGCTACAATACAATATGGCTCAAGATCTATAATATATGATTAATTCATACAAATGGTTAAGTGGAAATCAATGGCTAAGAAGAGAGACAGGAGCCCAAGTGTCCAGGTTCTCGTCCTCTTCACCATTGACCAGGGGTCTTGGCACCAACCCCAGGGATACCTGCTATTTCACATGCTTGGTTTGAAAATGAATGTGACCATCGAGGGGAAGCACTTACGATGGTGCCCAGTGCTTTATAATGCTCAAGAACCATCAGCTCTTGGTGCTTTTATTTCTATAGTTAACATTTTAATTTTTATAAATCGGCAAGAAATACACATAGGCCACTAGGTGGACTAACAGCAAGTAATTCAGAAAAGGAAAAATAGAGTAATAATCATTTGAAACTACGTTCACAAATAACAAAACATATTCAAATAAAAATAAGAAGAATCATAATGTGCCACTCGTACTAAAAAGTTCAGATTGGGGTGAGGGTAGGTGAGCCCTTGGCTGCGTGAGTGGAGGTGGGAGGCTCGTACAATGTTATTGATGGTTAATGTAGCAGGATTTGCAAACCATGTTTTTGATCCACAATATAAAATCAAGTTGCTATCATCCTATGTTACAGATCGTATTGTAGGAAATTTCTCACTTGGTTATCTATGTCTGCCTTGCTGATAGCATGGTTTCTAAATAAATTTCCTCACCCAGTCAGGTTCTATCTTCACTCCCTATTTTTACTGAATTGGATCACGGTGAGCCACATCACATCTAGTCAGGAATGGTAGTGAGCCTTTTGTTGATTTTCTCAGATAGTCCTAAATAACCGAGCTGAACGTGAGCATGCAGAGATTTTTTACTGGAGCCACTTTTAGCCCTTGAAGGAAGTAAGAGCATAATCTTGGTTACTGAGATCTCTATTCTGCAGATGGGTCCAGTTTAGAAATCTACATAAAAGTCTTGACGTTAGTGTTTGTTATATTTCAACTGAAGAGATAGGTTAGGAGCACTGATGGTACAGAGTATATGGTTGCAATGTGTTTCTTGTGTGCACACTTGAAATCCAAGACACGTTCATGAAGCAATGTTTTGGTTTCAGCCTCTACTTAAATGATATGTGTGAGCTCCTTGAATTTGGATAACTAGCCTACTTAAAAGTAGAGTTTCTTATTACTTATTTGGTCATATAGTGGGAAGCTAAGAACTGTGTATTGAGTGGTTATATTATATTTCAATTTGCCCTGTTTCCCCTAGGACTAATACTTATTTATGGATCACTGTCAGTTCCTAGTGAATAGTAAATATTATATACATTGACATTTAAGTAAAAAAAAAAAACTTTTATTTATGAAAACATGACTTTCCTTATGCACTGACATAAGGACACTTATAGTAATCACAGCATATTCCTTCCAATTTACACGGTGGATCACAAGTAGCCATAAGCTAAGTGAAATATCTCTTCTCCTGTACTGTGAACATTCAACAAAAAAAGAATGCAACCGAGCACTCATCCCTCATGTATTTGCTGCACATAACCCGGGACTTAATTTTTATTCTGTACATCAGTGTATGCACCCAATTATGAAGCAAAATGTGTGCAAGGCTGTCCCGGGGAAATAACTGCTCTTTTGCCTTACATGTTATTGATGTCATGTGACTTTCAGCAATATTGCCTAATTGAGGAAACATGCGAGGATTCCCTCTGCCCTTCTCTCTCCAAGCACATTTGTCATTAAGGTCGTTACTGATCTTCATGTCTCTCATCGGTTACATGATTTTTACCCCATTCTTTTGATAAAAGTGAAAATCTGGAGGATTTCTGTAATCTTGGTCTCTTCCTGCTCTTAGCAATTTAGTCAGTTTCATGCTGAAAATCAGCATTTGATACTGGTTCTGTAAAATCTTTGTGAGCCTACCTAAGATGTTACTGTGAGTTTTTTTTTTTTTTTTTTTTTTCTTTTGAAAATAACAAGAAAAGCTTTGGTGACTTCATGTTTTTATCTGAAGTGTTTCTTACTGGATAACATACCAAATAGTGCGGCAACTAGATGATTCCACAGAAATTTCCACTCCTCCTTCTTTTGTTCTTTTCAGCTGCTTTTATAAAATCTCACTTGTAGATTCCCTGTCCTGGCACATCCAAATTTATATTTCAGAGTCCCATCATCTTTGTTGATATTAGTTATAGAATTTGTGTCTCTGTTTCTATTATTATTTGCAAACCCTAGTTTAAGCCACCGGTGTACATCATAAGATTATTGTCCTAGTGGCAGTTAAATGCAAATAGAAAAATTAAGTGCAAATCGTATGATGTGCGATGAGATGATATGCCCTGTAATAACTCAGTAGGAGCTGAGATAACTTAAGCAAAGCCATTTTTGTAATGTGTGGGCCTACAGGTGTGTGTGTGGGGGTGTGTGTGTGCGCGCGTGCGTGCTCATAACCTTTAAAGATAACGCTAGTTCTAAATAACCCCAAAGGATTTTTTTTAAGAATCATGATTTTTCTTACACTTAGGATTGGGCCTATTGATGTGGTAAAATGGGCTTTTCCTTTGCATCTGCCAAACTAGCTGCAAGCATCTCATAGGCTGAGGTGGTCTGTCATCATCACCCTGGGCACTGTTTCCTTTCCACACTTCATGGTTCTTCTTCAGCTGGGCACTTTCTACCTCGATTCCTTTACTTCTGATCTATCCTTTATCACCTGGTTAAGAAAAAAAAAAAAAGGAAGAAAAATCTCAATTTCTGCTCTCATTAGCCTATTTCAGACAATAAAAGAAAGTCATGGTGAGCTACAAGGCACAGCACACTTTCATGGTGCGCCCGGCCAACCATGTGGGCTCGGTGATCACCGTGATGCCCATAAGCCTACTTGACTGTGTGATTTCATCTCAGCTGCCTTCGCCGGACATCTGAATTTCCCAGTTAGAGCGCTACTTCCTCTCTGTGAAAGTACACATACCTAACATCCAACTATTATTCTGCTCAATTTGCAATCCATTCTCTGACTCATTCAAATATTTACTTGTTAAATAGGAGACTTCTTACTATTGCTTTGCAAGTATTAGTTCATTTAATTTTCGGAATAAGCCCATGAAGTAAGTGCTATTATTATGACTATTTGTGGTGGAAGAAACTGAGGTGTAGAGCTATTAATCAACTCGCCCAAGTTTATGCACCTAATACGTAGAGGAGTGAAGATATGAACTCAGACACATGTACACTCTACAAAGTGCATGTTTTGAAGCATGACTTTATGGGATGTTCATTCCATATATTTTTTGGTGGGTACTATGACATGCAAGGAAATGAGAAAACATTGAGGGAAATTAGATAAATGCACCAGTAACTTAAATCCATTAAGGTATAGGATATGGATGGGAATAAGTATTTACTTCAGTGACAGCGGGAACTGGGAGTTGGCAGGGAGTATTTAAGTGGAAGGATTAGGGAAAGGTGTCGGTGGAGGAGATGCTCTTTTTGAATAAACTATAAAAGATGGATTGACTTTTAACAAAGATTGGTATTTAGGGAGCAAATGTTGGAGGGAAGAGCCTGCAGGCAAAGGAAACAACATGAACAAAGCCACAGATTTTGAAATTATAAACTAAGACTGTATGGGGGACGACAAGTATATTGTTCAGTTGAGATCATGAGACCCACAGTGGTAGCTATGCCCAAAGAGAGGGATGAAAGGTTTAGGGCTTGATTTGTAAACATATTTAATTACCTTTGCTATCCCTTTCTAGCTTAGTCCCCTGTAGGGGAGAAAGAATTGATGTCTGGGCTCCCAAAAGAAAGCTGTTCTGCGTTTCCAGGGAGCCCTCACTTTGACCCTAGAAATCTCAGTGAGTTTACAGAAAACTCAGAGAGGCCAGCGTGCTGATGTTTCTGGAAGCCAGCGTTGGTGTCTGTGAGGGGCAATTGTTGGCTCATGGGATTAACATCTCATGCAAACGTGATGATTTAAAGCGAAGAGACACTGTCAGGACACATAATGGGTGATCTTATTTCCTCTATTTTTTCATTAATAAAATAATTGCTTGCTTATAGGCTATCAGCCAACACATACAAGAGCAGTTCCTAAACCAACAAACAGGAAATCTGTTCTTAGCTGATAATGAGCTCCTGCTGCGGGTCCATCCAACCTGTAAGCCCTGCACCTGGATCTTGGGACCTGGCGCATCACAATAAAGGCCTTTAGCCCCAGATTTGAATCAGACTTACAATGGTTAAAAAGGGCCTCATTCTCTGAGACATTAAAAAATTAAGCTTCAGAATTGTTAAATAGACAAAATCTCTCTCTTGGTAAGAATCCTCCCTGAAAATACATGTTTATATGTGTAAGTGCATATGTATGTGCATATAAATTTCAGGAATCTTCTCAAAAAAGCCATTAGAAAAAAAAAATAATCCAACTTCTTGTAGAAAACATCCCTGGCTAAAATAAAATATCATTTAGACCCTTAAGAGATAATTTTAATTTTACTAGTTTTTTTTTTTTTCTGCATGAAAGTAGAATCAAGTATAAATTTTATATAGCTTAATTATTCTAAGCTATATCTGTATATCTATATCTATATAGTTTAAGTTATTCTAAGAAGTGTTTAGAGGTAAACATGTCAAACATGATGTTTGGTGCAAGATCCAGGAATTCAGAGAAGTATGGCCTGGAGATAGGAGGTTGGTCTTCCTTTAGTATATAAATGGCCTTTTGAGCCAAGTGAACGGATTAGATCACTCCAAAAGAATGTTCTATATAATCAGGAGAAAACTCCATCCACAAGATGATTTAATAAGCCAGATTGAACAAATCTTTCAATATCAAGTGGGATTGGCTTAAAATATCTAAGACATATTACTGCTAACTTCAAATTTTATAATATTTATCATAGCTAAACAAGGATCCTCAAGAGTACATTGGATAGTTTGCTATATACTTAGCAAGCTCTGAAAGCAGCTAATACTTACAGTGCCTCTTCAAACACTGTACCTGGTGCCCACAATAAGTGACAGATCATCAAAACCTCACTCATTGTCACTTAAAAAAACATATTGTCATCAGAAATAATATCTAATTGGTGTTCGAATTCTCAGTTCTACAACTGAACTACAGTCCTTTAAATGTATGTACATATCATGAAACATCTGTGCCTATATCTACACATGTGGAGAAAATGAAGCTCAAAGAAGCAAAATAATTTGTCTACAAATGCAGTGATATATGTGAATGTGCTTTATATATAACAAAACGCTATACAAAGGTATCAATCATTCTTATTATCACTCTGTGCATGGGTTAGAGCATCTCCCTGAAACCACGTGTGAAAAGCCCTACTGATTATTCATATGAAAATGTCCTTTTGTGGTAAACAGCATGTCATCTGTGGACTGCTCAATATCAACAGTGTGTTTGTATAGAGCTCTTTGTAATATGTGGAAGAAAAAGATCACTTGTCTAGAGAGCACTTGGACCCCGCTGAGCAGTAAATGAGGAACGAGGTGAGACCTTGCTATTCTGAGAACAGCGTGTGGAAGACAACACACACATGAATTTGAAGAGCAAAGCATGAAGACTCCAGAACAGATGCATGGTTTTGCTCAGTGCTTTTCAACTCCTTTGCTACTGCCATCCTGTTCTCCTGCGGACAATCCAGGAGAAACATGGCTCACGGTGTGGGTGATGGCACTCAGTGCTACCACGGTGCAGACGGTGATACTGGAAAAGTACTTTGATCTGGTGTCTGAAGAACCAGGTTCTTGTAGTCACTCGGCGTGTGAATGAGAACCATTCTTCCTATTTTTGAGTCTCTGCTGCATCACTGGCTAAGGTAGAAATGACTTTAGGTTGGAATTCAAGTTAGCCACCTGGCCCAGAAGGTCGTAAAGATATGCCTGCATTCTTTCTGAACTTTGTATACATGTAGGCTGGGCTTAAAATGGAGGTCAACTTACTCTGAGGGTAGAAATGAAGAAAAAAATAGAAATAGACATTTGTTGGGGGCGCCTGGGTGGCTCAGTTGGTTGTGAGGCTGCCTTCGGCTCAGGTCATGATCCCAGGGTGCTGGGATTGAGTCCCACATTGGGCTCCCTGCTCGGCGGAGAGCCTGCTTCTCCTTTTCCCTCTGTCTGCCGCTCTGCCTACTTATGCTCTCTCTCTGTCTCTCTGTCAAATAAATGAATAAAATCTTAAAAAAAAATAGACATTTCTCAAGGGACAAGGACAAAGGGAGCCTGGATCCTCACAACTGGGTCCAGATAGTCAGTGCTGAGGCAACTCTGAGAAAGATTTGTACCCTGAGACACCCTTAACCCACGGCTTACTTGATTTTTTGCATTCAGATTGTGGCAAAGCCTAAGGACTAAGAATGGATTTCAGGGAGATTCAAGTGTTCCTCCTGTTGGTCCCAGGAAGTCTCTGTAGGACACCCACGAGGTGATGCCAGGAAGTGGAGAAAGCCTGAGATTTGGTCAAATCACTGAGAAATTCTCAGTCTACGCAGGGGTGATGAAAACAGCACGGAAGGCCAGCACACCGACCCAGGGTTGGTGTGGAGGCCGGGGACGTCTCATGAAAAGCAGCCTGAGTGCCTAGTACTGAATCCACTGCCAGGCCCGAGAGAGACCTCGGTAAAGGCGCCCGCTATTACCCTTCCACATTCTAATCTAAAATGAGAATAATACCCATTCCTCCCTACCTGTGAACATGTTGTGTAGATTAACATGATGGAGATTGAAAGGTGTTATTTAAATATAATATGTTATTAAAGTATTATCATTCTAGTTGCTGGTGATTATCTAGAAAGCTTTAAATCACCTGGTTATTTCCGGGATTCAGTTTTCTTTGTCGGTTGCTATTTCTCCTTTCAAAGACACAACATTTCTTTGTCACATAGCACAGACTTTATGGTTTTAGTTTTGGGCTGTGAACACAAGTCCATGTTTCACTTGAATGCATTTAGAATTGTGGGAGCAGGGTTTTCAGAGAGAGCTTGCTGTCGTCATTCGAAAGGGAGAATGTCGGGTATCTTTACAGTAAGTTTTCACATTATCTGCAAATTTTTATTTTTGGCGGGGCAGAGTGAAAAATTTGGTCAAGGCCGATTAAAATATCACATCATCATTTAGCTACAGATAGAATGAAATCTGAAAATAGAGATTTCTGGGCCTAGCACTTCCATATGCTTCGAGGATATCTGCATGCATTCTATCCATTAGATAGATTTCTTTATTTCCCAGCTTTTTAAACTGTGTGCCGTTCCCCAGGCAGCTGTCTTGTCCATGCTGTTTTCTTTGAGGATATTTCTCATGCAGCAACTCCGACCCAGAATTTTTTCCCCCCGCTCTGTCAGGAAAGTATCTGTAGGAAGTAGAGACTCTTGTAGTCCGGGCCATTGAGAATTCTTTGTAGCTCACGTGAGATGAATGTTCACTTTCCAAAGTCTGTTTTGCCTTTTGACCCCCAATTTAATCCACACTGGATTGTTTTCACTTCAACTTATTGGGTGGTTGAAAGAAGCATGATAGAATGTCTGTTTACTTCCTGAGCCGAGATATTCCCGGCTTGTGATACTAGTCAGTGGTGAATGGAACAAGGAGATGGTGACCAAGGGAGGACACAGAACAAGAGCATACCCTTTCCCGTGTGTTTGAGAAAGCATGTTTAATGTTAAATTTTTAGAATAGTCCTCAGGTTTTTTTCCCCCTTAATTGTGCTACATTTACAGACTCGACAAAGAATCAAAAGACCCTTTCACACTTTGAACTTCTATTTCTCCTTCAATCACAATCATTACTTTTCCTGAAAATGTCACTCTGCATCCCTGCAAAAGGCAGGCTCTTCCCCCTTTTAGAAACTTTAATAAACCTTGACACTGTAGGCACATTTTTTCCATCGGAGTGACTTGGTGGCTTGACCAGCAGACGCATGTAAGGGGACAGCTTAAGTTCGAGAGAGTTCTGTTTCGTAAGTACCACTTGTATGATTCTGCCACCGTGTCCATATACTTACTTGTTGACGATTCATAATGAATGAATTCATTTAAAGAGCAGTAAGCCTACAAATGAATTACTTTCCATGCCCGTCGACTCTTTTTCTTTTTGAAAGATTTTATTTATTTATTTGGCAGAGACACAATGAGAGTAGAAACACAAGCAGGGGGAGGAGCAGAGGGACAAGCAGGCTCCCCACAGAACAGGGAGCCCGAAGTGGGGCTCGATTCCAGGACCCTGGGATCATGACCTGAGCCCAAGGCAGATACTTAACGACTGAACCACCCAGGCGGCCCTGTTGTTTATTTTTAAACATGTGGTGTGATCTTCCTTTTGTGCAACTCACGGTTAATAATGCTACATAGACATCATTGAGAGAGAGACAGTGGGGCGTCCGGATGGCTCAGTTGGTTAAGTGTCTGCCTTTGGCTCAGGGAGTCTGCTTCTCCCTCTCCCTCTGCCCCTGCTCTCTGTCTCTCTCTCGAATAAGTAAATAAAATCTTAAAAAAAAAAAAACAAAAAACATTGAAAGAAAACTTTCCAGTATTAGTGTTCGATTAAACATTACCTTGCTCTCCCATGCTATTAAGGTAAAAGAGAGTCTTTTATTTATTTATTCATTTATCTATCTATCTATTTTGTAGCTATCAAGGCTGCTGTTATCGACACAATACTGGGCTACACAATGCCCCAGACGCCCCAGACGATGGGAGCCCATGGTGGTGGGTGGTGTGATCCCCACTCCCTTCTCTGCTGATCACTGTCCAGCCAGTCCCTTTTCTTATCTGCTGGGGAGGGATTTCCTGACAGAGAAGTGCTGCATCCCCAGCAGAGCCGTGGGCATGTAGCTGGGGAGGTGCGCTGCTGCTCACGGGAACAATGGGGAACTTCCTTCTCTCTTCCTCTGCGGTCTCTTACCGCATTCGAGTTCTCGCCCTGCCACCGTTCTCAGGTCCTGCCGGGAGCAGGAAAGAAGAAAGCTGAGCACCACAGCCAGAGTGGGAAGGTCTAAAATGGCTTCTGGAGATTAATCTGAAATGACACTGTGGTGCTCAACAATTCATGAAATGGACAATTTTGCATGCTTCTGGCCTGAAACGTCTTCATTGGGAGAGAACCCCATTTTATTGATGGTTACTCTAAATGAAATAAGTGTCAGAGCAAGGGATGAGTGGACCCTAACGGGCAAATTGCTGCACGAGGGAACAGTTTCAGTAAACAATTCCCGGCGAATAATCAAGAAATGCCAACTAGTGAGTGACGCAACGTTCAGTCAGTAAAGACTCTCCCATTACTGCTTTGCAGACAATTTTCCCTTTCCATGTGGAAATACCACGTCAATGAATGAACACTCACTCTTCGGTTTAACTGGCACGCTCACTTACCAACTGTTGCTCATAAATTAGGATTCATGGAACATTTCTAAAAATCTGTCAAACTCTCCAATTTTAGCAGGCAAGAGTTTGTTGAGGCAAACCCGAATGCTCAGTTTACTTTGTGAGTTGAGACGCTGAAAAGCTGGTGGAGTGTGATCCCAGCGGCTGCAAGCTGCTATTTATTAGAAAATTGTGAGGATATGTGTGATTCTAAAACTGTCTTTTCTCTTTTTAAAATACACTGTTGTTTAAAAAAGAAGCCTGGACCTTCAGTGCGAGCACTCTGTCATCGTAATGTGCGACAACCTATAAAATAGCTAAACCAAGACCCTCTCTCTTCTTCGCCCTTGACATTCCCGTCTCCTTTTTCCTCCATACTCTCCATTCAAAACACGGCTTCCCCAAGCTAGTTACCCCACTCTTTTTGCCATACTATCACTTCAATCAGTCATGCTTTGTGTGTTCCTTCTATCTGAAATTGCAAGATCCAAATAAAAAATTGGAAAAAAAAAAAAAGGCTAAAGTAAAAGGACAGGCGCCAGATCGTGGTGTCCCCCCCGCCCCCCGCCCCCGGCTGATGCCAAATATCCAGATGTCTGGTGTTAGGTCCACAATCTGAATGAGTGACCCAGTTTTCGTCTCATCTGGACATCAGGATTGGAGAGGGACAGAGAGAGAACATAAACCCCTTTGCTTGTTATTCTTCGAGGTGCTCTTCTTGTTCAAGCAGATGACATCATCCTGTTCCTGGCCTCCTGTCTGTTCTTTTCCATCTCTTTGATCGGTTTGACTGGGTTTCAGAAATTACTGAATGATGAATCAATGAACAAATTCCGGTTACTTATTAAACTTCTATAGAATACATAGCACGGTAGAAATCTGGAAAAGGAGGGAATTCTGACTTGCTCGAGTTTATATTTTTAGGATCTGACGATCAAAACATCAAATGATTCAAGAACATGATAATATTACATATTTATGGATGCAAAACAGTGTAATTTAAGCTGAATACATAAACCTGGGCACGGAAGAAGTTTAGTTTAAGATTTTTTTTTTTTTAAGTTGCAAATTATAGTTACTGTTGGTAAAAACATCTGAGCCGTTACTTACAGTGAAACTAGATTTTCAGTCCCTGGAAGCTGGAAGTTATTCAGAGGAAGAAAAAGACAAGAGGATTGAAGTATTTTTAGGTCTTTTCCTTGCTATAGCATAAAAGTATTGAAATTTTAAGAGCTTATTTATTGTACTATTGCCTAATCCAATACCATGGGAGTCATTTACTAGTTGGCATGGTGGCTAGAGATAATTCTATGATGGGTTGATCAGTGCTGTTCTCCTGCTACTACACCCTCCCCCTAGGAGCACAGAAGGGAGAATGTTCTTATGGTTATTTTTGCTGACTTTCTGCTCTGGGGATCTGAGCACACTAGAAGGCAGACAAGCAGAAGTACTGGTAGACTGATTTTTTTTTTTTTTTTTTAAAGACTTTTATTTATTTATTTGATAGACAGAGAGAGATCACAAGTAGGCAGAAAGGCAGACAGAGAGAGAGAGGGGGAAGCAGGCTCCCCGCTGAGCAGAGAGCTTGATACGGGGTTCGATCCCAGGACCCTGAGATCATGGCCTGAGCTGAAGGCAGAGGCTTAACCCACTGAGGCACCCAGGCACCCCTGGTAGACTGATTCTCAAGGTTTCCTTTCTAACACGATACTTCACGGCGCCCGCTCCCTCGTCCCCTCCTTCCTCCCTCTCCTTTCTTCTTTCCACTCATGCACGTCACCAGGGATATAGAGGAAAACTAACTGTGCAGGCTCCTCTCTGAGCGCCACCCTGTCCCCTCCCCACACAGTGTAGCTGCTCGGCACAATTCAGTAGAAAACAGGCACCGCAGAGTCTCCAATGGGGTATTTATTTTAAACCAAGAAAATGTGGGGAAGACTGCATTCTCTAAGTTTAATCGAGAGTGCTCATTTGACCTCACCTGATTTGTATGAGGTATTAAGTCTGAAAAATGCAGCCCATCTGTCGTGGTACCTGTCTTGCAATTCAGAAACCATTGATGGTTCAGTCTTTTTCTCAGAGGACATAGGGAGCAATTATTGGCTGTCACTAGTAATCTGTGTTGTAACACCTTCACATAAAGTGACCTCAGAGCTCTTTCTGACCTTTACCATCATGGCGGTGGGAGTGTTTAGACCCTGAAGGGCCTTGCAGGGCAGATGGTGAAATCTTCTTTGGCGAACCCAACAGTCAGCTGGACATCACCTTCCCTCCCTCCCTGGAAGGCAGAAAATGTCCTGGTGGAAGATGGTCCTCTTGTCTCTGGAAGTGGGTTTACTTAGGAAGGTCAAATCCACTCTAAATTATACTTATGTCTCATCTGTCCTCACCACATGGGGCCTTTCAGACAATTATTTCTTGGGCAAGGCCTAAGGAGAAGAGAAAATCCAAATCTACTCTAGCCATAATCGTGTCTTTGCAAGTCCAGACTTGGACCTAAACACCCTAGCAGAGATGCTACAAACATCTTGTAGAATATTATTTTAAATTTTTTTAAAGATTTTATTTATTTGACAGAAAGAGAGAGAGAGAGATCACAAGTAGGCAGAAAGGCAGGCAGAGAGAGAAAGGGGAGGAAGCAGACTCCCTGCGGAGCAGAGAGCCCGATGTGGGGCTTGATCCTAGGACCCTGGGATCATGACCTGAGCCGAAGGCAGAGGCTTTAACCCACTGAGCCACCCAGGCACCCCTATTATTTTAATTTTTTGATAGACCAAAGTCTGTTACAGAATGACTCATTCTGAAGATTCTAGAATATCCTGGTGACTGTTTCCTTCCTAAAAAGCAATGTCAATTCCTTGAAGTACAGCTTAGGCTGGTGGTTCTACTTACATGGAGAAAACAGAAATAATTAATATGTATATGTATGTGCATATATATGTGTGTGTGTGCGTGTGTGTGTGTATGAAGTTTGTAAAGAGTCAGTCTACCTAATCATTCTTATTTAAGGAAAAGAAGACTTAAAGACACATCATAAAGAAATGGAGATACGTTTTTCATTTTCAAAGTGTTAAAATTATACATTCCTTCCTCTAAATTGGGAGACATAAATTCCCTGAATTAAACATATACTTTCTGGTGCTGTGCAGCGTGAAGTCGGTTTACTTCCAGAGGAAAACTCTGTGGTGTGTTAAAGCAGTAACTGTAATGGCCTAGATTCGGTCTTATGCAACTACAGACAACCATTGGGTTTGTGCCTCCTTGTTAGGTTTTTCTTTCAAAGGAGCAGAGTCACTGGCTGGTGGATTATGGCGCATAGAGAAGCACACAGAAGACTTAAGTTTTCACTTAAGTGAAAACAAAACAAAACATCTGAGGGTTAACAGATCTCTGAGGCCACAAACAGCTCCATCTCCAGTTGGCTTTCCACTCTCTCTCTGCGGACGGTCTCCAGCCACGGGGTGTGAAGGGGTAAAGCGTCACCAACAACCCAGAAACAAAAAACTGCAGGAAGTGAATGGGTCCAGCAGAGGATTTAAAAGGGCTTTTCCCCAACGGAGGGTGGGTGTTCCTTCGACAGCAAAAAATTCTCCGTCTTCCTTGACTTAGAAGACTGCAGAGAAGAGAAGACAGCCGGCATCGTTGTCTCATCGTCGTCATCGTCTTCGTCTTCGTCTTCTTCTTGTTCTTTTTGTTTTTAAAGATTTTTTTTAAGATTTTATTTATTTATTTGACAGACAGAGATCATAAGTAGGCAGAGAGGCAGGCAGAGAGAGAGGAGGAAGCAGGCTCCCCACGGAGCAGAGAGCCCGGTGTGGGGCTTGATCCCAGAACCCTGGGATCATGACCTGAGCCGAAGGCAGAGGCTTTAACCCACTGAGCCACCCAGGTGCCCCCTTCTTGTTCTTTTTAATGGTAGAATTTACCTTTATGTTTAATGGCAGAGTGAATACGTTTGTAATTTGGGGACTGTTATCTCTTCCAATCAGGGGGTCAGTTTCTGAGATCCTGAAGTCTGAATTAGGTGAACATAGAATATTTTCGTAATCTTTCTTTCTTCTATCTTAGTTTTGACTAAAATGTAAGTAGATTCAGGAGTGAAGGGTTATTGGTTAAAAAAGGCAAATGAAAACTCTTCCCGAGAGTAGATTTCCCCCCTCCCCCAGTGTGATGTCAGTCACAGCTCTTGGCCTTCTGGTGCATTCCTGTGGGCCTGCACCACAAGGAATTATCCCTAGGGGCACACATGTCTTACTGTTGTGGTAATGATTGCTTGTATCCAATATTTATTTAATTTTTTTTCTCTCTATGTGGGTTATAAATATATATGTAATATATATTACACACACACACACACATACATATACCGACAAACAACTTCCCATTTATTTACAATTTTTGGCCTGCATTTTTACTTCTCATTGATTTTACCAGTACTAGATAATACAACTAACTTATATTTATTTCCTTTTATTGCTGGAGGAAATCCTAAGAACGTTCAGACTCACCAGGAAAGCCCTGGTTTAGTGCTGATTGTTAATGAACCCTCCCGTGCACCTGGTTTTATGGTTGGGAAGAAATCATTTCTCTCAAGAGTCCCATTACTGTAAACCTCCTTTAAACTAGTAAGAAGATAGTGTGTAGGCAAAACTCAGGTTACTTCAAATATTTGGTCTAGAATTTGCTTTTGAAATCCGGTGGATATTGGAAGTAGGAATTCGAAATCCCCTGGGTACAATAGGTTACTATTAAATTTGCGAATGTTTTAAAAGGATTTAATTCAGATAAAAATCCTTAATTTTCAATTTATATCACAGACAGACTTAACCCTGAAAGGCTAGATTACGTGACAATTTCCTTTACCATTTGAAAAAAAGCCTGTGCTTTTTATTTTTTTTTAAGTCTTTTTTTCTTTTTTAAACCAAGTTTAATGGTGATAACGTCTTCTATTTGGAGTAGGGATTTAAGAAAGTGCTATTTTGGATTTACTATAGAGCTTTATTCTCTCAATTTTATTAAAAAGTGCTTCTTTTAGTGGCTTACCAAGCTCAGCTAGAAAAGTACTAGAAAGAACATACCTCTCGGCCCTGCATGTCCCAGAAAGTAATTGTTCTCTTTAAAAGGTAGTTTTGTGATCTTTGGTTCAAATTAATGCCCCATAGGTAGGGGTTTACCTTTGGTTTATTTTTGGTTAAGTATCACTTTTGAGTTTGAACTACAACAAGTTTCCTGAGAAAAGCTTGTAAAATCTTTGGAGCAGCCTTAACAGCACTGTTGACGTTGATCAGAAACATATGGGTTCAAATTTCTCTGCAAACACATGGTTATACATGTTTGAGAGGACAGTTTGGGGTCTCACTGCACCCCAAACTTGAGATATCTGGCTTCAGGAAAGACTTTCAGATGTGGGGGAGTGTTCTCTGTAGACCCGTGTTCACTCATCCTTTACAGAAACCCTTCGAGAGAGGTCTGGTTATTATTTTCTGTTTGGGAGAAAAAACATGGTGTGAATTTATTTTTCAGGCCACAAGTGGTCTCAATGACCACCACAAAAATTTTACTTTAACCAACGGTGTGCCCTATCTTTCCAACGGTGAAATATCTCCTACCACCTTAAGCCATTTGGTTTTTGGGAGACCTCACTGTTGACAAAGTGAGAGATATGATTTGCTCACCGAACCTCCATTTCGTGTTCCACCATGTAAGGAATGAGCAAAGCCTGACCACACAGGCGGGTCTGGGTTCAAAGATGGCCAAGAAGAAAGCCTCACATTTAAAAACGTTGCTTCAATTCATGTTACTATCAGGCCAGCCACCAAGTAATGCAGAGACAAGAGTCATGGACAAAAGAGTGCATGCAACCATATAACCATATGCTGTTATTTCCCTTTTTTTTTTTTTTTTTAAGAAAATGGTCATGAAGTTTGTGGTTCTCTTATGTTTCTGAGGAGTGAAAATCTTCAGAGCAGGGAAACCAGAGCTTGTTGCTTTTTATGAAATTATGTGTGGAGGTCACGGAGCAGAGCCTTTCCCAGCAACCAGTGGCTCTCTGTGCCTGCATAAGAAAATGCTGCTATTGGGGGCACCCAGGTGGCTCAGTCGATTTGGTATCTGCCTTTCGTTTGGGTCGTGATCTCAGGTTCCTGGGATTGAGGCCACGTGGGTGTCCCAACTCAGCGGGGAGGCTGCTTGTCCCTCTTCTCTCCCTCTGCTTGTGCTCTCTCTCTCTCTCTCTCTGACAAATAAATAATAAAATCTTAGAAAAGAAAATTTGCCTTACTTACCTACTTCCTACGCTCTTTCCTTTTATTTCCCCCTTGTTGGGATCTCACCTCATGTTTTTGTGTAGCAGATCCTTCCTTGGCCAGACATTGGATTAGATCTTTAGAAAATAAAAATCAGGTCTATTCTGATGTTAACTCCTGATATATGAAACCTGAAATTATCTCATGGTGTTGTCCACTGGGACCCTCTTAGTCAAAAATGATGACATTCACTTTGATAGAACAAGAAAAACATGTTCCAGAAGCAAATGACATTTAAATTTCTAAACAAGCTGGCAAAATGTGATTCATTGAATTCTGAGTGTGTTTTTAGCTGAAGTGCTTCATCTGAAGGATAACAGCACTTTGTTAATTTGGCATGGTAGAAGGATTGAGGTGTTCCATGAAAGAAATTTTCCAGATATGGAAAGAATGCTCAATTATCAACACTTCATTTTTTAACTACTTTTAGGGAATATTCTTGTCCGAATGCAATTCATGCTTCCCTACCATGTTTATAGATGGATGATTTGATATTTTAGCAGCCTCAGGGCCCCTGTTAAAAATATAGGGAGAAACACTGAATGTTTATTGAAATTATTCATAAGAAATATATGTGTGGAATAGGATACAACAACTCAAACTTGAGTTTTGCTTTGTGCAAATGTTTTCTGTCCATTTTTTGAGGAGGCTGACTCATTAGAGGAAGGATGAAAATATTTCTTTTCCTGTCCAGGGAGGGGAAACCAGATTTTATGTTTGTAAGGGTGGGGGCTCCATTGTGATAAGACATCAGATTCTTCTTGATGGTCATTAAATCCAATTAAAAAATATATATATTGTTTAAGGACTTCTCTCTTCAAGACCCCAGAGGGAAAGTTTGGAGGAGACACAGGGGTGGGGGTTACAGGGAGGTGTGAATGATGGTGGTGCTGGCTTGGGAGCTGTGCCAGCAGGCTCCAGCCACCATAACAGAATAGCACAGAAGGGGCCTTGAACAACAGAAATTTATTTATCGCCTCAGTTCTGGAGGCTGGAAGTCCAAGATCAGGGGGCTGGGAGGATTGGTTTCCAGTTTAGCCACTTTCTTTGACTTGTGGATGACTATGTTCTCACTACATCTCCAACATGGCCTTTTCTCTGTGTGCACACAATCGCGGCATCTCTTATTCTTTTTAGAAGGTCACTAGTCCTTTTGGGTTAAGGTCTCCAGCCTTATTACCTCATTAAACCTTAGTTACCCATCTTCCAAATAGAGTCACATTGGAGCTTGGAGCTTCAATGTATGGATTTTGAGGAAGGGAACACAATTCAGTCTGTAACAGAGCCGATGTAAGAAGTCTGGGGCTGCCAACAGACAATTGGTCTCATAGTCTTTCTCCAGCACAGAAAGTGCTTGGGCCAGTAGGACCACCATAAAAGACAAAGTTTAAGTGCCCAGCAGTTATAGATGAAAGTCAACAGGGAGTGAAGCCATTCTGTGAGATGGCCAGTTGTCTGCTGAGTGAATAGGTCAACTCCCATGGGATTCAATAGGCTAGGCTTTGAAGGTGTGGTGTCACAGAGCTGGTCACCATTTGTGCCCCCAGGTGCCCAACCATTCAGCCACATTGGGTAACTGCCTCATTGCAGCACCCCAGGGAAATAGTGGCAGAGGAGATTCTCTGTACCTATCCTCTGGAATCTTCTAAGACATGATACTGTATCTTCAGCTGGGGGACAAGGTTATGGGTGGGGTGCCTTCCAGAGGTTGTACTTCTAGTGACCTTAACCATGTAGAACATCACCACAAAAGGAGAAGTCAATGACAATCCAATACTACATTGGAATGGGGTTGTGATTATGGGGACTACAGAGCCATGTAGAACTGACAATCTCTAAAATACGAGTCCACAAAAGACTGTTATTGTAAAGATCTGCTAGAAACTGGTACTGCATTTTTCTGGCTCTGTTGTGCTCTTTTGTTCTACACAAAATCACTCCCATTACGTTCCAAGAAAGTTCACTTTTCTGTAGAGTGAAGCGGGTGGATTTATGTACTGGAAAATTTTTCTCGTTCAGATATTTTTCATGTTTTATTTGATGCTGAATAGCAAAATTTGCTAGAAGCCTGGTGTGGTTATTCTCTAACCATTTAGAAGTTAGGGGGAAAATTCCTCTTTGTCATGTAAGTTTTGAAGCATATATATTTAAAAATATTTGGTAAGGGGCGCCTGGGTGGCTCAGTGGTTAAGCCGCTGCCTTCGGCTCCGGTCATGATCCCAGGGTCCGGGGATCGAGCCCCGCATCGGGCTCTCTGTTCAGCAGGGAGCCTGCTTCCTCCTCTCTCTCTGCCTGCCTCTCTGCCTACTTGCGATCTCTGTCTGTCAAATAAATAAATAAAATCTTTAAAAAAAATAAAAAATAAAAAAAAATAAAAATATTTGGTAATAGTCATTTGGGTTGAGGAGGTATCACATGTATATATACAGTGCTCTACTCTCAACTCATTTCACACACTGGCCAATCAAAAGTCAAATTGTCTGCCCACGGAAGTGAGGTGGGGAGACCAGGTAGCCTCTGCTGATGTGGAATGGGTTTAGACTCCAGTTTCTAACACTGAGGGCTTGATTCTGATGTCTGGCTTTTTGTTTTGTTTTCTTTTTTTCTTAAAAAAAAAAAACCTGAATCTTTCTGCATAAAAAATTTATTTTTCTAAGACATCTCACATAAATTATATATAAGATGGGGGTAGAGAGAGAATATAGAAATGTAAAAGTGAATAAAAGTGATATATATATATATATATATATATATATATATATATACACACTATTTTTATGGGGACAGCTCTCTCCACATCATTTTCCTGCCAGATTCAACCACATGTCCCTTTTCTCTGTAAACCCAGTGACAGTCATTGTTGGTGTGCCAATTTCTACTCAGTGGTAGTGAGTCTGTCCCTTATCTGTCCCTGCACACTCCCCTTGTCTCCGTCCAACTTGATCTGCCTTACCAAGAATTGTTTTTATGTATCTGCCCCCACCTCCAGACATGGTAAAGCTAATTGTATTAGGTTTCTAGTTAAGCAATATAATTAAAGCAGGACCTAAAAATGAGCATATAAAGAAAGAGCACTGTTGCTCTGAAAGCTAAGTGGAATGCTTTGTGGTGATTCAGGAAAAGCTGATCGGTAAAAATAACCAATACCAATGAGTCACAGGCAGGTCAACTGAAGAAGACAAGCCATAAAAATCTAGAAAGATTCGGCACTCAGATGTTTCCACAACTATCTTTGGGATCTCACTTCACTTTAAAGAAATAAAAACCTGGAAATCACAAGTGAGGTGTTACACGTGGAGAGGCTGACGTTGAACTTGAGCCAGAGGACCCGTATTCAGAACCTGGGTTCTGGCCCTACATCCATTCTCTGACAAGGATCGTTCATTTGCACATTGTTAGTTAAGATGTTCATGTTGTTTTCATCTTACTGTTATTTATTTATTTATTTTAAAGAATTTATTTATTTGTGAGAGAGAGACAGCATGAGTAGGAGGGACACAGGAAGAGAGAGAGAGGCTCAAGCATACTCCACACTGACCATGGAGCCTGATGTGGGGCTCCATCCTAGGACCCTGAGATCACAACCTGGGCCGAAACCAAGAGTCAGAGGCTTAACCAACTGTGCCACTGAGGCACTGCATCGCCTTGCTCTTCTTCAGTCTATGTTTTCACCAAGCAGAGGTGCTGGCCATACCGGTCAGGAGCACTGCTTCTGTACAAAACTGACACATAGTGTTTAATCAGGAGGGATACTTCTTCCATTACAGAACATGCAGGGGATTCAAAATGATATTGCCGGTGTGCGTTTATTGGCTAAAATTTAATAAGGTGGCCAAAACCCATTGCATAATTTCAGGGTAAGAAGAGCCAGCCTCCGATATTCACCACAAGTGAATATTTGCTGGGGAAACAGAGCTGGGGAAAGGGTGAGTTGTGAGCAAAGAGTTTCCAAAGTACACGTGGCTTTGGGGTAAAAGGAGGTATAGTGGAGTAGACTGTATTGGCTATAGGTGGGATAATATATAGATTATTCTGTAGGAAACGGAAAATAAAGACAACCCTAGTGAATTTACAAAAAGGCCAATTCCAGTGCTTGTCTTCAGGGTGCACATATCACTGATGAAATGTGTCTGAGAATGCATTTGGGCTTTCTTCCAAGACATTAAATAACTAAAGCCAGTAGGTCAAGAGTTCTTAACCTATTTTTTTGCTATGGACTCCCTTTGGCAAACCCTTGTCAAAGCAATATTCTTACATGCATAAAATAAAATACATAGAATTAAATAAAAGAGATCCTACTTTAAAAATAATTATGAAGATGAAAAAAGTATATATTTGTGAAATGGTAGTCTTGATTACAAATACACAAAGTGACAAGATCTAGTAGAGGGTCTAATCTGATGAGTACAATGAATATTTAGAAATACCTGATATGAAATAATATCGATTAATGACCAAGCATCAGACACTGCTGGTATAACTATGGTGTGTTATTGTCATCATTGAAGAAAGTGAAAAGGAAGGTACAGATTTATTTTGTTCTCTGTGCACATTCATGGATTTTCTGAGTTCCATCCTTTGAAAGGAAGACATTCAGGCTTAGATGACTTTATGAAGTGTCATGAAAAGTTTTGAATGATAATGACTAGTTGGAAGCATTTGGAAGATTCAGTAACATAGAGAGTGACCAATATATATCTTTATCCTGAGGTTTTCAGAGTATTTCAGGAAAGAGAATTTATGAGACCTACTTTTCCTAAGCCAGACATTTCTGAAATGTTGGAAATTTTACAATAAGCATGTATTAGTATTAAAAGAAGAAAATAATGTGAAAAATAAAATTTTTAGAAAGTCTTGTATTTCAGAAGAGCACAAAGAAAGAATTCCTCTCTCTCCATGAGGAAGGACAACATGTATATAACACATTATATTAATACCAGTTGAATACTCCAGAGTAGATGGGCTTCAGTAGATGGGCTACTCCAGAGTGATGTGGTATTAACGGGGCCAAATTAACATGAAGCATACCAACCAATGCTTATGGCGGTGGTAACCTTCAACCACGTTATAGCAACAAAAGCCACAGAAGGCTGAAATCCTGTATGAGGCCATTTAGCTTAAACAGAATGATTCTGGAAGTTTAGAACTAATGATCATGAGTAATTAAAAAGATTTCACCCAAACCATTTGGATTTAAATTCAGGAAACTTCATTGTTTCTTTGTAGTCAAGAAAATCAGCATTCTGAAGAAGAAGACCTTTGTTTTTCAAAGGACAAAACTTTAATATTTTAAGGATATTCTAAATGAATTACTGGCGGGGTTCCAGAAGGTTCCATTCATCCCACCACATTGAGAATTGAGAATTCTGAAAGTTAAAGCAATTACCTCTTTGGATCCATAAAAACAATATATAGGAATAAAGGGCAGGGGAGCGAGGGATAGGAAGCAAGGAACAAAGGAGGAAGAAGAGAAAAGAAAGACAAAAGACAGGATCTATCTTTCCATCAATAGCGGAATGGTAACTAGATGATAGTAGTTTTTACCTGTAGGATACTTAGGAGTTTTTATAACATTCTATTTTTGTGGGCTTAAAAAACAAAACTCTAGTGATGTATGCACATTTATTGAGCTCTCCGTTGGAGACGTTTGTGCTTCGTTGTATGTAGGATTATTATCTCAATAAGAAAACATTAAACACAAACAATTACACATCAAGGGGGAAAAAAATCAAAGCAGACTAACCAGGATGGCAGGAGGTCTGGAATCGATGCCATATATGAAGTGACAGGAAGAACTGGAGAAATTTAATTAGAAAGGAAAAGGATTAGGGGTTACAGGGGTAGTTTATGGAAATAGTTGAAAGTTGTCATGCAAAATAGGTTGAAATATTAACATCAAAGAGTTAGTCAAACATATTGCAAGCCAAGCATGCAACACAGGGATGACAATTTTTGTGAAGTGAACCAAAATAATAACTTGCCTCCATGGACATATTCTAAATGAATTAGTCTTTCGAGGAAAGACTAGAAGCTAGGATCACAGGTTTCCCATGAACCTTTAGATGCAGAATCACTAAGAACCCTTCCGGTCTTAGCGATCTCTGGTTCTTTGGTGATTGGCATGGACTGCAAGAACATTAAGATGGTTGAGAGTTCTGTTTTTTGAAAAGCCCCAACGCACAGTTTCTGGACCTCAGATTCATCGATGTAAATTTGTAACACACTCTCTGATTCCCAGGCTTGCGAACAAAGTGAACAGTAAATGTCTAGATCCTACAAACCTTGCACACAACAATCCCTAAATGAAACAAATATGTGTTAAACAGTAGATGTGAAATAAATTTTTAGAATCTGAGGAAACTTAATACACAGTTTTAGAGTCATCACCTAGGACTCAGGAAGTCCCAAATATCTGTACATATAATTTTAATAAATAATAAAAATCCAGTTACAGTCAGTGTCTCATGAAATGGTTTGTAATTGGTGACTGAGAACTTTACTCAAAAATTAATATCAGCAATGAATTTCCAACAGTGATATAATCAATGAATTATATAAATCCAGGCTGGGTTTATATAAAGTGTACATCTAATTATTTGATGCAATACTTAGGTAGGTTTGACATTTGCACTATCTGGTGTTGGTTATATTTTATATGAGTTTATGTAGTCAAGTACTCAAATATTGAATTTATTTATTTCTCAGGGTTGAATAACAGACTAAAGTTTTTGATGATTTGATGTCGAAACAAAATTGTGATTTTTTTGGGCTAGACACTGATAGACAATAGTGTAAAATTTTGAAATTCTAGGGGCACCTATGTGGCTCAGTTGGTTAAGCATCTGCCTTCAGCTGAGGTCATAATCCTGGGGTCCTGGGATCAAGCCCTGCCTTGGGCTCCCTGCTCAGCAGGAACCCTGCTTCTCCCCTTCCCTCTGCCGCTCCTCCTGTTTGTGCTCACTCTCTCTCAAATAAATAAATAAAATCTTAATAATTTTTTTGAAATTCTATTAATGTGGATATTATTTGCTTGTCAATTCAGCTCCCTAAATAATAACTTCATATTATTTCAATAGCAGTACTCAGACTATATCAAATGCCGGTTGAAGAGTAAGGTCACAGTGCTGAGATTCAAAACGTGTCAGATGTAAAACCATCAGGGATTTGGGCAAGATGAAAAGACGAGACTTTTGATGTGACCTGATGTAGCTGAGTAACTCACAAAGTCACAAGTCAGTTTCTGACTATAAAAGAGACATCTGATCAGATTGTCATGCTCTATGTTTAATGGAGTGTTGCAAGGACTTTGACACAAACCATTACCCACTATTTACTTATTCAAGGCAGAAACCTACTGGAAAATTGAGTGAAATTATCCATACTTTAACAGCTTTGAGCAGATTGCATTATGATCAAAATTTCTAAAACACACCCTTCTGAAGACATAGGTATTAAATACTATTGAGTTCTGTTATACTACTTTAATCGTCATGTTTTACAAGATTGCTTCTCTCCTTGGAAGATAAAGTAACATTGTGTGATTGTGGGAGAATTTAATACCCACAGTTGGATCTGTAATTTGTCAGTAGTTGTGTTATTTGGAGAAATACTGTTAGTCCAGAAAGCCAGTTAATTTTCACACCATTCTTTTCTCAACAGTCCTGTTTTATTTCCAAATTTCCAACATTTGTTCTTTATTTAGGTTCCTTGGACAGAGTTCCCTAGTAAACCAAAATGAACTTTTTTTGGGTTTTAGACTAATCAAAAGGAAACTTTTCAAATAAGAAATACAGAAACTCTGACACTCAGTGAACTGTTCATATATATATATATATATGTATGTGTGTGTATATATATGTATATATATACATATATATATATATATAAAATCAGTTAACATTACATAGCTCCTTTGATTTATGATGGGGTTGCATTGTTATAAAACCATCACAAGTTGTAAATATTGAAAGCTGAAAATACATTTTCTATACTCCACCTACTGAACACTGTAGCTTAGCCTAGCCTACCTTAGATACGCTCAGAACACTTCCATTAGCCTGCAGTTGGGCAAAGCAACTAATGCAAAGCCTGTTTTATAACAAAGTATTGAATATCTCATGTACTTTCTTGAACACTGGATTGAAAGCAAACGGAATGACTGTATGGGGACAGAAGGTTTGTTTATCCTTGGGATTAACCTGCTCAGCACCAGGAGAGAGGATCAAACCACATATTGGTAGCCCAGGAGAAAATCCAAGTTCACAATTCCAAGAATGGTTTCTACTAGATGCATATTGGTTTTGAACCATCATAAAGCTGAAAAATCCCAAGTTGAACCATGGTAAATTGGGGACCGTCAGTATATAGAGTTGTGTTCTGCCTCGGCCTATTGGTGCTGCTGAAAATAAATTAGAAGTGTCTTCTCAGGCCCTGCAAGGTCATAATGATCATAAATGGAGGAGAGCATCAATAAATATTTATGTGGAATTTTATGAGGAAACTTTTAAAAACTTAAATGTTTTCCAAAGATCTTTTTAGCCGCAAGAACTAAATAAACTGGTTTCCTGACAAATGTCTTGTGTATACCGTATTCTATTATATTGTCCTTTATTAATGAATATAATGTGCAATGACAGATTTTGAAAAAAAACTTTTCCTGTTTTCCTTACTAAATATTTCAAAACTGATGGCATATTTTTATTTGCTTTAACGTATTTTTGAAGAAGAGTTTTGCAAAAATGAACCAATTTAGTAACAAAGAACTGTTCATGATCTAAAAATTAATCATTGCTACCATAATCTTTGTCCCAGAACAATCCTTTGATTTTAGTTTCCTTATCAGTTGCAAGTCTGGAACACATTGTAAGATAAAATTAATTTTTTCATCATATGGTCTAGCAGTATCAAGATGGGGCCTAAGGTTAATCATATCAGTCAAATACCCAACTTGAGAAAAATTCCACTGGAAAGCTCTTCAAATATCAGCAATGACATTTGAAGTAATTGCAAAGCTCAAGCACCAATTTAAATGAAAGGCTACCCCCCTCTGCTATCTTCTCCTTCACTAGTTTAATATTATAATATAAAAAGTATCATTGTGTTATCAGGTGAATTAATAATGTGATATTTTATTGATTGCCTATGTATTCATTTGAAAATTCTATTTTCAGTTTAAGGATTTTATGGAAAGACCATTTCTAAACATGTAGTGTACAAATTCCTGAAAACTATTGTTTAAAAACTATATTGCTTAAAGAATCATCAATTTGGAAGGACCCATAGGTCTTGTTTGAGCCCTATATTCTACTTCGAAAGTGACAGTAATACCAGAATTCCTCAGATGGTGTCACCTAATGAGCCTTCAAATGGTCATGAGGGCCATATTGTGATCTCATTATGTGTCTGGTGGTTTAAAGGCAGACCACTGTCTTTTACTCAGTACATTTCAGTAGACTGAAAGAGAGTGGGTGGGAAGAAACACACTGAAATATGACTTACCTTCACGACTAGTTAAGGCTTCTCATATGAAACAACTTGATAGGTGTTTAACAGATACGATGTTTGATGAAGCCATGACAAAACAAACTATTTTTATACTTTTAGTATGTTAAGAGGCTCCAGTTAGAGATTGCAGAGGATTTTGTTCATTGACTGAGAATAAGCTGCATACAAAGAAAGGAAGAGTAAAACGGTCAGTCCCAGATGTAGAAATTATACAACCAAATGGAGAGGAAGAAGAGTGAACGCCAATAGCACCACTTTAAAGCCATGTTGTGTGGAACGTCCTGGGTAAATGTGCACCCATCAGCCTAGCTGTGCCTTGCATTCCTCTGTGACCAGAGTCTGGGAAAATATCCTCTCAAATTCAGGTTTTCTGGTTGGACCCATCCTGGTTTTGGTTCTTCACTGGTGTTCATCACCCACTGTTGAAATGATGATGTGGGGGACTCTACTTATTTATAAATAGTATTTGCTTCCTTTTATGATTACCAAAGTAGAATGTGCTGAGAACACAACAAATTAAAAATGGAGAAAGGCGAAAGGAAAATTTAACACAACTATCAATCTACCACCAAGGGTTTTGTCTTGAGGCAAGTCCAATATACAATTATTTTCTTTAAAACAATTCTTGAAGAATGTATTATTTATTTAGTTGCCTGATCCTCCAGAAACCCCTGGACTGATTTTTGGTGTTCTATCTAGAAGGCTTGCACAGCGGTCAAGATGCTTTCAGGTGGAAGTGCTAATACTTGACTTAGACAAAGGCGGCTCTGATTTCTTCACATGAGATGGTGTCCTCATAGCTGCTACAAATATCATGAACTTCCACAACCATATCTAAGGCAGGAAGACAATGTGTCCTGCAGAGAGGGATGTCTGTGGGATAGGACAGCAGTTCTCTTCTTATTGGGAGAAACATCTTTACAGGAAGGTGCCCAAATGACATCTCCCTACTTTGTCAGCATGGAAACATGCATCTGGTCCTAAGCAAGGCACAGGCCAAGTGAAGCAGAATTAGCACACTTGGCTTAGGTGACTTAAATCACTTTTCCTTCATGTTTTGGGAGTGGGAGAGAGCCACACTTTCCCCCACAAACTGGGTTTCTATAAACCGAGGAAAAAAGGGCAAGAGGACGCTTATAGAAAACAGGTAGTATCTGCCATAACTCCCCATTTCAGCTCAGCAAATGGCCATTAGAATCTGGTCATGATTCTTGTCCCCATCACTTTATCAAACCATAAGGGCCACATTTTTATTTCCAGTTAATTTTTCTTTAACGCATTAGAAAGTTCTTCTGAAACTTGAAATGATAACAATATCTCAGTTGATTTTTTTTTCACAGCTCCACATTTTATATTGTCCTACTTACTAATTTTAAGAAATGGGAAAAAAATGAATGAATGAGAGGCTGAACAGAACCTCTAGCTCTAGAAAGGATTTACAGTATTTTACATATCTATGTATATTTTATAAAATAACAAATATTAAAATGACAGACCATGGAAATTTAAGGATTGAAAAGTAAAGTACTGCAGACATAAAATTGATAAGGTCACAACACAAAAGATATGCCAAAATTCTATATATTTGCTTGGAGCATGCCATAAATTTTGCTCTAAATTGCTTAGAAGTCAACATGTAGAAGGTTGTCCTGTCAGTTCTCACTGAGATCACACTCTATATAAGAAATCTCCTCCATTCTTAGAATGAGCATTTATTGTAAGTCTCTTTTTAAAGACATCTCCTAATATTACAGTTTCCATAACCTCTAAACAGAGACCCTTTTGAAAGAGAAACAATGATATGAACCCAATAGGTCTCCACTGGGACTATCCTTTGCTAACCATGACGTATGGTTGCCCTCTCAGTATCAGAGGGTGCTATCACTTTCAGGGAAACATCTCTAGTCTATTCTTTCTCCTAATTTTCACAAGTTGTTTCAGTTCTTTGGTATTCTGTTTAAATTCTCTAGCCCTTGGGCACCTGGGTGGCTCAGTTGGTGAAGCATTTGACTCTTGATTTTGGTTCAGGTCATAGTTTCAGGGTTGTGGGATCGAGTCACACCTCGGGCTCCATGTTGGACGTGGAGCCTGCTTAAGATTCTCTCTCTCTCTCTGCCCTCCCTACCTTCTCTCCCTCTCTGAAAACACAAAACAAATAAAAACAACCCAAAATCTAGCTCTGCATTTACCATTTACCTTGGAAAGTAGTCTTCTCTCCAACTTCCGGTATAAAAGGAAAATGACTTAGCATAAGCTCCTCCCACATGGGCTCTCTTTTCTTTCTGGCTGCCCTCATCAAACATTCTCGTGTCCTTCTCTCTTGTTACAATGTAAATGGACCTTGGGTCTTTCTTCACCAGTATCACCTCTCTAAAGAAACTTGGCTATGAAGGTAAGGACAGAGTTTTCTGTGCTTATCATTTTTTTAAAAAAATTATTTATTTATTTGACAGAGATCACAAGTAGGCAGAGAGGCAGGCAGGGAGAGGGGAGGAAGCAGGCTCCCTGCTGAGCAGAGAGCCCAATGCGGGGCTCGATCCTAGGACCCTGGGATCATGACCTGAGCCAAAGGCTTAGGCTTTCACCCACTGAGCCACCCAGGCGCTCTTGTGCTTATTATCATTTCTAATTCCTCATGCCCTTTCTCTTCTCCGTCTACTGTCTTATAGATTGTGCCCCTAACTTGCCACAGAATATACAGGAGAGAAAAAAAAAAAAAAGGAGGAAAAAAAAAAAAGAAAAGAAAATACAGGAGAGGCCGCGCATCGTATCTTAGGGACCACTTGTCATCTCTTGGCATTCAAGGTCACTTTTAGATACTGTATTCTTGTTCACTTTCTCCTTAAAACTCATGCCTTCTTTGAAGTCTGGGACGTCCCCCCCACTGCTTTTCCCGTTTTCTTCCTCAACGATGACTTCTGCTTTATTTCTCTTGGATGTCTTTTTTCTGTCCCTTCTGTGTGGTATTCAACACAGTGAGGGACAGTACATCCTCCTGGTGAGAACACAGACCGAGACCAGATCACACGGGTCTGAGCCATTTACTGTATGTGTTGCCATTCACAGAATAATTCATCTATCTGGGCCTCAGTTTCTTCATCTGTCAGAAAGATGTTTCATATGTTTCTCATGAAGATTCAGCGATTCAAATACACAAAGCACACTGAGCTCTACACGGCTATTAATTTAAGAACAAGATAAACAAAAACCAGGTTTCCCCTCTTAATTCTGTTTTCGTTGTTTTGGTCTTGGTGGATGAACTGGCTGTCTCTATAAAGTACAGGCAGATACACGGCCCCGTGTCCCTTCAAGCCCACACCTCCCTCCTGAGCAGCAGGGGGAGGCTGACGGAGGGGAATCTCCATTCACCTCACACGCGGCCATCTGAGATGAACTCATCACCTCACCAGAACCGTTACTCTTATTTTATTTTCTTTCCTGGTGAAAGCTGTCCAAATGCGCAGACTGGAATCCTGGCAGTGATTTTTCATTCTTGCTCCTCCTCGCATTGAATTAGTCATTGAGTCCTGTCAAATTTACGGACAAAAAAGCGCTTGCACCTCGTGCCTTTCCTCTGTTCCCTCTGCCCCTCCCTAGACTGGGACATTCGCTAAGTCCTGCTGGGATTACTGGATCAGATCCTTATTAGTCTTCCTGCCTTGGATCTCACTCATCTGTAGTTCCCCCTCCGCGAAGCTACCAGAGGGATTTGACTTGACGAAGAGCTGATCGGGTTACTCCCTTTTTAAAGTGATTCATAGTCTTCAGGATAAAGTCAAAGCCTCTAGCATGGCGTGCCTGATCCTTTGTAATCTGTATCCTCCTGCTTCTATGGCTTCGTTTTTTGATACTTTCCCCCTCGTAGTGTACGAGTCAACCAAATTGATGTACATATGGAATCAATAGGTTCTAATCCCACTGAATTAACTTCAAGGTGAGATTTTGATCAAGGGATTGTTTTCTTTTGCTGATACAGTAAACCAAACGATTGCTTGTCTAAATGTTTATGTAGCACAATTGAATTGTATACAGTTTATTCTGAATCTTTTAGTTTAATTGAAATAATCTCTTTGGGAAAATTATCTCTATAGTGAATTTTTATACTTGATATTTGATTTGTTAATCAGGCATCTCTGTATCAGAGTACTTAGAACATTATTTTACAAAATTAAGATTTCTAATTCAATTTTCTCCTATTGTAAGATCTATGTTGTACCTGTCATTTCTACCAGCTCTGTTTTTCTCTTGGCGAAATTTTTAGATTAAATTTTACCATGTTTAGTTGAGCCCTTATTAAATTTTTAAATTTTGTTCATTATCATTTTCAATATTTTTCATTATGAATTGAATGAAAACCTTATTACGTGTATCTTCATTTAATTCAGGAGACTATATTAAACAATTCTCACAGGTATTCCAAGATGGTCCTGAATGGTCAGACGATCCATTGTGTTGATCATCTATTTTTTATGTATATCCTATAATTTTGTCCACCACATACTTACAGTCCGTGTTTTGGCAGAACAGAGAGAAATAAAACAGAGTTAAAATGGCAGCATCAAAATATCAAAATACCATGGTCAAATGGTGGGGTGGAACAGGAGTGTGTAAGTGTCCCTTTTCTGTATCTGCTGTATCACGAATGTGTCACTCTTGCTATCACTCTTGTTCTCTTCGTAAAATGCCTCTGTGCCAGTCAGGATTTGTTCAACTGTAGGTGAACAAAACCCGATTCAAAGACACCCAATACAAATGTACATTTACTGACTATCATGTTGGCTTTTCTGTTTCAGCATCTGGGAAGAGACTCTCAAGAAGTGTTTCTGATCGGTCCACTTTGTGTCATGTGCTCATTCGGAACCAGTCACTCGGGCCAGAAGGATGGGGGTCATTCCCGTTACTCGCCCGTGGCTGGGGTGGAAGGGAAGGAGGTAGGAGGGTCGCCGAGCAGCACTCAGGGTGAAGGAGGCTGTCTCCCAACACAGAAGGCTGGGTGTTGGACATACAGCTCCAGTGTGCTGCCCCTTCTGCTTGCCTCTCCTGTTTGCTGCCCAAACACATCACACAGGTACTCAGAGCTAGTAGAACAAAATATTGCAATTCTTCTTAAACTCGATGGTCTCTCCCACTAGCCGGGAACATCTCAAGAGGCAGACAATTCACTGTTCACTGTGGTGCACCTGTATTTCCTCGATGTTTCACAAAAGGCAAGTAATCAGCCTCATCTGTGGAGAAAGGGAATGAAGCAGGGACAGTTTGGGGTTCCCGGTTTCCTCCCGGTTCGTATCTGACCCATGAAACCCTATTCTTAATCACCCACCTCCACTGTGGAGATTGTATTCATCTCAAACTCACCTGACACATTTGCATTTAATTTTAAAGATGAGAATTATAATGATTACGGAATGACTTAAGAGGATAGGAAGAAAAATTAAAAAGTAAAGAAAAGCCCCGAGTTTGGCACTTTTTAAGCCTTAGAAAGTAACCAATAATGGTGGCTCAATGAAGGGGACAGGATAGAAGTTATTTTTCTTTCTAGTTGCTTGAAATACTATGTACCATGGGAACACCATCTTTTTGAAAGATAGTCTTGCAAAACGTTAGATTTGGGGAATGAATAAGGCTAAGTTATCACCAGGGTTGATAAAGTGCAACGCCGGTCACCCATTTTAGACAGAGGTAACATTTTTGCAGCCATTTATAAGTCATCGCCACACAGAAGGTGAAGCCGCCTATGGAAATCATGGGCCAAGGAATAAAGCTGCCACTGAGCAAGATTTACAACACTGCCAGGCGGTGAACTCAAAGGTCACCCTTGAATTAAGTTACCTTTGTATGACTTTCTGTTCTGGGTGTGAAAATCCACGGGGTGGTGAAGTCCATTAAGCTCCACTGACAGCGAGAGGGCTTCATTAATTCAGGAGTGGGAGTAGGTTTGCCTCGCTGCAAAAACCCTGTGGGAATTCTACGGGCATGGTTGGGTTCTGCGGGCCAAATGGAGCACTAAAATAGAAGGAAGCTGTGGGAATGAAACCGGGGACTAAGATCTCTACCTACAAACAGTCACTGCCTGAACGGGCTGTGTCATAGCCAAGGAGAAATCACATTTGTCACGGTGTACAAGGGCTCTGTGATAGTTACATGGTGACAGGAGCTGGCAGACCACTCCCGGCGTACGTTGGAGAGGGCCCCCAGGTACATGCGATGTAATGGTAGCTGCTGTGGTGTCATTGCTCCAGGCTGCAGACGAGCCACCGGGAGAAGCTGGTGTGGCTTTGCTGGGAGGCTGCAGGCTGCACAGGGCAGGGGACGGAGTTCCTCATTGAAGCCAGAGATTTGATAGGAGCAGAAATACTCCATTTTCTCCCCAAGGTAAAATTAGGTGATGCTGTCTCCATGTTTAATACTTTAACACATGAATTTAACTAGTAGGTTGCTAAATAAGAGAGTCATGCAGCTATCATGGTGAAAGACTCATCCAGAATGAGAGGACCCCATCCTCGCTCGTGAGCATGGAGACAAAACAACCCTTGAAAAGGCCTTCTATGACTGGTATTTTCCATAAAGGGGGTGTTTCTGTTGGGGTAGATTTAAAGGGGTTGATGTGTGCTGGGTCAAATCTAAAAGCAGGAGGACTGGATTAGGAGTGAGGTGATCCATTTCTGGGGAGACCATCTTGTAAGGATCTAAGTCCTGATGTGCTCTTCCTTTTTGTTGTAGAAGGAAAAGTTCAAGTCAGTTAAACTTCAAGCTTATCACCTTCTCATTGGGTTGACCTTCAGGAGCTAATCTTGGGTGTACTTTATGGCCCCACATAGGCCTGTCGGGGGCAAGAGGGCAGGGGACAGGATGATGGAGAAGGTCTACAGCCTGGAAGCATACCAAGGAAGACTATGAGAGGAAATCATTCTGGTTATTAGGTGTTTTATAAGTTGCGAAAGCTGTATCTGGGCTAAAGGTTATATGTAAATATAGTCCTTTATCCTTTATACTTCATTGTATTGGAGAAAGAGGGAGACATGAGCAGAATTGAAGCAGAGCCTGGGGTATTCTCTGCATCTGCTTCTGCTGGGTGGGACACTCCTTCTGGAAGATCTCCTTCTGCCAGGGGTCCTCTGAGGCCATTCCATGGTCCCAAGTGTGACCTGCAGCCCCCACACCCCACCCTTGGACTCCGGAACCCTTTCCCTCCTGCTCTGTGAGACCTGATTGAAGACACTTCAGAAACTTCACCACCCCCTGGCTCCTGTGTGTTTTGCTCAACATTCAGACACATGTCCCTGTCTACTGATTACAAAATCCTCTCCTGAATTCTGTTCTCCTCTTTAACAACAACAATGTGCCTATATTCTGCACATACCTCCTCCCCTGGTGTGTGTGTGTGTGTGTGTGTGTGTGTGTGTGTGTGTGCTGTTGGGTGGTGATGGGATGGGAACATCTTGAAATGTCAAGGATGACCCTCAACTATGTGCTCATTGAGAAGAGGCTGACCTTGCAGGAGCACACGCACTGTCATCTGCCAACGTAAAGTCTACTCTATTTCTATTGTTGGTGATATTTGTTTGAATCAGTCCAGAGTTTCCCTTTCATATGTATATGCAAATATATGCAAATGTACACAAATATCCACATTTTTAACTTTATACATGTTGTTCTGCAACTTTTTTACTTAAAAATGCATCATATACATCCTTTCATGTCAACAATGTATATATACCTTATTCTTTTACATCCTCATATAGCATGCATATCTCACTACTTATTAATTACTGGTTGATAGTTTTGATATTATTTTTAGTTTCAATGATTATAAAAGGTGCTACGATGAACATCTCTGTTCAGATATAGTTATATATGTGTATATGTATATGTGTATGTGTGTATATATATATTGTTTCCTATAGGCTAGTGTCGTACTAGAAGAAATGCTGATATTAAGAGCATATGAATTAAATTAAAAAATCTGGGACCCCTGGGTGGTTCAGCTGGTTAATTATTTGACTAATGGTTTCAGCTCATGTCATGATCTCAGGGTCTCGAGATCAAACTCTTTTTTTTTTTTTTAAAGATTTTATTTATTTATTTGACAGAGAGAGATCACAAGTAGGCAGAAAGGCAGGCAGAGAGAGAGGAGGAAGCAGGCTCCCTGCTGAGCAGAGAGCCCGATGTGGGACTCAATCCCAGAACCCTGAGATCATGACCTGAGCCGAAGGCAGCAGCTTAACCCACTGAGCCACCCAGGCGCCCCGAGATCAAACTCTTGTTGGGGTATGAGCTCAACTGGGACTCTGCTTCTTTCCCTCTTCCTCTGACCACTCCTGCCCACTCATGCATTGTCTCTCACTCTAAAATAAATACATCTTTTAAAAAATCACACTAATTGCTTCCATAAAAGTAGATACATTGTCACATTAGTTGATAAAGCTATCAATTTTCCAAACTAGATTTATCAGTCATTTAAAGACTATACTTTCAGGGATCATTTCTATAGTTCGTTACTAGATTTATCAGTCATTTAAATTTGTGCCAAATAAGATAGAAGAAAACAGTTGTCTCCTTGTTACATTAATTTGTATTTCTCTCATAGCTTATGAGCATCTTTCTATAGGCTTGTTTATCATTTTACTTTTTTCTGGGAATTACCCTATTGTATTCTTTGCCCAGTTTTTGTATCGAGTTCTTTTTCTTTTTTACTGACCGCAGCAGCTCTCCACATATTATGAGTATTAATTCTTTGTGATCTATATAACAACTGAGATCAGCCAAGATATTGTCTCATATGCTTATGTGAGCTGACCGGGCACAGCTCTGAGGTGTCTTGCTCAGTCTTTCGTGTACTTGCAGTCGAGTAGCTGAGAGGAGAGTCATCTAAAGACTTGATCTCACAAAAGCTCCCACACAGGGTGGCAGTGGGTGTTGCTGGTCCTGGGAGCTGTGCTGGAGGCTCGGTTGGGGCTGTCGGGCTGTCAGTTAATGTGTCTATTCATGAGTTTAACTTAATTTAATCCATCCATGTCGTTTGGGCCCCCATGGCATGGTGGCTCCTTTCTAATACAAGTGGTCCAAGAGACAGGATGCCCAGGGACCAGTCTCTTAAATCCTGGGTGTGAAAAGTGGCAATGCATTCCTTTTGCTATAGTCTATTGTTCAAAGCAGTCAGATAGCCTACCCAAATTCAAGAGAGGAGGAAGGAAGAATACTAAAAAAGACTGTGACCCACTTTAATCCACCGCACTCCACTCTCTTACCACAATTATTTACATATTTACAAATTTCCCACATGCAAAATTTATGTTGCTGCCCTCCCCTAATTCCTACCACTGCCTCTTCCTCTCCTGCCTAAAACCTCACTTCTATCATGATAGCTTCACATTAAAGTTCAAAGTTCAGGCTTTTATCATCTAAATCAGGCCCAGGTGTGAATGAGGCTTGTTGGGTGTGGGGCCTCTCTATTTGAAGACCTATGAACCAAAGAGGCAAGTTATCTCCACACACACATTAGACATACAATATTGGACAGGCATAGAGAAACCACAAGTGGCATTCCCATTCAAAAGTGAGGAAAATAGGAGGCACATGGCAGTCATTGGTCCATAGCAATTATGAAATCCAGCTGGGCACGTATTGCCAATTCTTTGAATTGTTCTGTTTCCTGGGAATGATTCTCCATGGTTTTTGGCTTTGGGCCCTGGTTTCTTGTTTCTTCCTTCACGTCATCTTTCTTTTTCCATAAAATATAGACTGTTCACATCTGAATGTTTCCTCTGCCTTCTTTCTTCCCATTGTAGTTTGGGAGGGGAGATACAAGGTCCTTTTAATTTTGTCCTACCCCAACTCCATCAGTCAAAGCTAATATGACTCTCTGTCTCTGTCTCCCTGTCTCTTTCTCTCTCTCTCTCTTTTTTTTTTTTTTTTTTTTGATACAGTTCTCTTTAAAAGCTTGTAGACTTCTAGTAGATCAAATTATACAGCATTAGAGAAAAGCCATACCATACGCACATTTTTCCAGTGTGAGCTATTTATTTGAGTCAGGAGTCAGGTGTGTGGAACAATATTCTTAAGATTTTTGGAAGGCTTTTTGATTAGTTGGAAGTGTCTTTGAGGCAGGCACATAAGACTCATTTAGTACCTATTGTCTAAGAGAGAAGATCTATGGATAGTGACCTTAGGATTATTTGAGGTCCTACTAGGTATATACATGAAACTCTCTGAGGACTCACCAAAAGGTAGTATATTGTACTATTAAAGTCATTACTCTGAAGCCACATTTTACCGATAGTGCTCTGGGTTTCATATTTGTCCTGAAGCCATTTCTTATTTTTTGAGTCTTTTGACATCTGGAGCAACTCAGGATGAGAAATAGTTTAATTTTCTCTCTCAGTAAGTATTGCCTTCAATTTATTTATTTTTTTTTGAAATTCAACTTGAAAATGCAACAGTTTTTTTTAAGAAAAATTACATCAGCTATCTTTTCCACATATGATTAAAAAATAGTTGGCACATTCAATATTCTGATTGGAAATATCCTTAGCCAGATCCATCAGTGCATTCAGTATATTTCCTGATTTCCACATTATAGTTGGTGATGGTGTTATCTACCAGGGTCACCTTTCTCTAGCCTCCAGCACAATTAGTTTCACTCTCATCAAGGCCCAGTAACAGTTGTCTCAAGGCTCTTCTACCTTCTCAAAAAGTGTCCTCAAAAGTCTCCCATCTTGTCTCCACCATTGGATCCAGAGCTAATGTCATGTATTTCAGAATTTATGGAAGCACCCTATATGCAGTACCAAATTGTGCCCAATTATCTATTCTTGCTCTAAAAAATATACTAAAATATAGTGCCTTACGACCACATGTAATTCTTATGTCTCACAATTCTGTGGTTGCCTGGGCTCGGATGGGTATTTCTCACCTGAATCACTGAGCTCAGGACTTGGGACCTGAATTATCTGAAGGCTTGAATGGGCTAGATACCAAGGCTGGCTTGCTGGTGATGTCAGCTGTTGGCTGTGGACTCTTCTGTTGCTGTTGGCAAAGGTCTCCACGAGTGGCTTCTCTATGTGACTTGGATTTTCACAACAGACCAGCTTAACACCTGTCTTAAGATACAGGAAGCAGAAACTCCCATTCTCTTAAGGCTCAGGTTCAGAAACTGGTTTCGCATCACTTTCAGAGAATTCTATTCTACAAGTAGTAAAAGAGCTCATGTAGATTCAGGAGGAGGGATCATAGAATTCACCTTTCAGTGGGAGAAGTGCAGTCAAATATGGTCATCTTCAATCCACCTTGTATGTTAATAATACTTAATCTCAGACCATAATTCCACATTTTTTTTTTTTTTAGTGGCTTCAGACTTTTGTGTTTTGCATAGGAAGCCATTCATACTCTGAAATTCTAAAGAAAAATATTCCTGTATCTTTCACTGTCACATGTATTCTCTTTTTCACTCCCTACCCCTTTAACCATTTAGAATTTATTGTTGCATATGATTTGAAGTGGGAATCCAACTTCAGTTTTTCCAAATAAAGAACAAATTATGCAACACCACTTATAAGTACTCAGTTTAAAAATGTGTGACTTTTCATATTATAAAATCTTTTACATACATAAGTCAGTTTCTCACTTTCAACCCCCTTCTTCCACTGATTCCTTATTTCTCCACAAATAAGACAACAATTTTAACTTACATTGATCTATATATTATTTGATTTTAAATAAACCCCCCTTGGGGCCCCTGGGTGACTCAGTTGATAAAGTGTCTGACTCTTGGTTTGGCCTTAGGTCATGATCTGTGGTTCATGATACTGAGACCTGGGCCATTTAGCATGGAGTCTGCTTGAGATTCTCTCCCACTCTCTCTCTCCCTCCCTCTCTGCCCCTCCCACCCCCCTTGCATTCATGTATATGTTCTCTCTCTCTCTAAGATAACTAACTAACTAGATACAATCTTTTTTTTTTTTTTTTTTTTTTTTTTTTTAAAGATTTTATTTATTTATTTATTTGACAGAGAGAGATCACAAGTAGGCAGAGAGGCAGGCAGAGAGAGAGAGAGAGGAGGAAGCAGGCTCCCTGCTGAGCAGAGAGCCCGATGCGGGACTCGATCCCAGGACCCTGAGATCATGACCTGAGCCGAAGGCAGCGGCTTAACCCACTGAGCCACCCAGGCGCCCCTGATACAATCTTTAAAAAAATAAATAAACCTCCTTTTCCAGTGGTTCTCATCAAAAGATATTCTTGCAGATACATTTTAGAATTAGTTGTCAAAATTTGTAATAAGAAAATGTTAAAAAGTTTTTAAAATTACGATTATTATTAGATTTACTTAGAATTTGGTAAATTAATTTATAGAGAATTTTTTTTCTTTTCTGGATTTTATAATATTTTATTCAGGCATTTCTCTGTCTTTGATATCAAGTTCTAAAAAATTTTCTTTTCTTTTACCTTTTAAAATAATTTCTTTTCTCAATTCTCTGCTTATTGTCTTTTTAAAAACACCTCGCAGATGTATGGTTATAACCACGGGATCTACTATTGTTGTTAAACCTTTCTTCCAGAAAATAATTTCACATTTTCTATGTGTTTTAGAAGAATCACTGTTGCATGTATTTGTTTATTTATTTTATTCATCTATGTTTCTCTGTTTCTCAGATCATTTAAAAATTTTTAAAATCATGTTTCTAATTTCTTGGAACGCTGATCAATTTGTTTCTTCTAGTATCCTGTTTAAAGTGATTCCATGTGATTTATCTTTCCAAATCTGAAAATAATAACTGGACTCTTTTAGAAGTTTTTTTTGTTTGTTTCATTAACACTGTTTTAGGAATTAGTGGCAACATACATGATAGGCAAATAGTTCCTATTCTTAATATATAAAAATCTATTGGAAAGCAACAATAAGATAAAACTTCAGAAGCAAGTGGGCGAAGACATAAATAGGGAAATCATGTCAGAAGAAATGAAAATAAATATATTTCATTAAAATATTCATTTAAACTATATTTCATTAAAGATGAAATATATTAACCTGGAAAGGTGTGTATGATTTTGTGACAGAATCTCAGTGATGATCTCTTTTTAAAAATATATACATATCGGTGAATTAAAAAAATGAGGCTTTCTCTACAACGCATTGATTCTGGTGGTTATTTCTGAGAGTTGAGACCAACAAGAAATATTTACTTTTTATTGTAACCACTTCTATTTTACGCTGTTTGGTACACTTGACAATAAACATGCTATTTTATGATCAGTCAAGTGACCTATTTTTATTAAAAACTCAGTATAAACTTACTGCAAAAATGTCCAGAAAATACATGAAGGTATAAAAAAGGAAGTGAAAAATGGCCCACATTCTGCGCAGTGACCTACTGTCTTAATGGCTTACCACTCCCTTATTAGTCTTCCGATGCATGCACACTGACCCTTGCACGGATCTCCTGGAAGGACGCACAGCCAGCACACCCTTCTTCCCAGTGTTAAGCTGGGCTGTCCCCGAGTAGCTCTTGCTGACATCTCCCCGTGTCCCCGAAGGTGTATACGCATCTCCACCAGCATCACCCCAACGTTCACGTCTGCAGCAGAGCACTCTTGTCCTAGCATAGTGTGCCCGCCTCTTTGGTCTTCTGGCCTCCATGCTTGTCACAGGCTGCCACTCATCCCTGTCGCCCCACCCGCCGATGTCCCGAGTGCCGTGTCAGACCCAGAAAGGATTCTGCACATTTCCTGTGGAGTGGCCGAGGCGGGGAGCAAACGAATGAGCAACTCCATCCGTCAAAGCCCATTGAACTGAGCACAGGGAGACGCAGCCGTCACGTGCCTTTGGGAAGATCATACATTTCTCTGCGGTTAGTTGTCCATCTGGAAGCTGCGAGTAATAAATGCCACATCACAGGAAGTTTAAAAGGATGAAAGAGATAATATTTATAAAATACTTAACTTCTTTAGAGAGAAAATCCCCACCAAGCCCAATGTGTATACTATTATCACCGACTCTTCACAGCCCTA
Organism: Mustela lutreola; assembly: GCF_030435805.1. Classification (NCBI taxonomy): domain Eukaryota; kingdom Metazoa; phylum Chordata; class Mammalia; order Carnivora; family Mustelidae; genus Mustela; species Mustela lutreola. The sequence goes on from NC_081302.1 coordinate 5,802,694, forward strand.
TCCATCACACAGAGGATCCTCTGGCTCGTGTTTTCTCTGGGCAGCTGGATCTCCAGCAGATCGTTCCACGGACGGACTGCAGGACGTGAAGACCACGACCACTCTGTGCGAACGTCGTACCTTCCGTAAAATCGCAGAGTTTCCACACTAATTAAAAAGGTGCTGTTTTTTAATCCTCCCAGCATCTCGCTGAGATAGGGGAGCGAAGCTATTATTACCCTAATTTTGCAGCTCGGGAAGCCGACATGAGAGTCGCTCTCCTTCGGCGGTAGATGGGAGTTGATAAATAAAGGCAGAACTTGAATCTGAATCTATTGGTTTTTATCCTTCAGCGTGATGAGCTCAAAATGAAATCAAGCCTTAGAATGCAATAAGATTTCTTGAGTCTGTGAGAAAACAAAGCAAAACAAAACAAAATACAAAACCCTTTTTCCCCCAAAACAGTATGAAGACATAGAAATACAATATTTACTATGAAACTATTCAGACAGTAATTTACATCAATGAAATTGCCCGATTAGACTGCCTTCTTTTTTTTTTCTTTTTTTTTTAATCAAAAGCACGTGGAGGAGTGTGAAGCGAGCTAGAGAGCCCCTTACATGTGGGTTTTCAGGTTGGTGTGAAATTTTAAAACATGCGCGGTGATGCGTGAGGCTGAGCTCGTACTTGTTTGAAATGCTAAAATCAAAGCACTTTTTTATTACACTGGCAAATAATTTTTTCTTCTTTTTCTCCATGATTAAAAGGAATTTCCTGTTTAAAACAAACTAATATAGTACCACTGATTTCTCTGTTAGTTACAGAAAATTTATTGATTACTGACACTGTGCCAGACACCCTGGGTGTTGGAGATACTCGGACGAGCAAGAAAGCAAAGTCCCCTCCCTCTGGAGCCTACGTCGCAACAGGAAGTAGAATGACCAAGAGCAAACAGAATAATCGAAAGTCCTCGGAAAGTCCTGTAGTTTAAGTACCATGAAGAAAACAAAGCTGAGTGACATTTGGGGAGGGATGGAGGAGCGGAGGGAGAGGGCCCTGTGAAGAGCAGAAATCTGCATCGTAAAGACAGGAGTGCTGGAAACTCCCAGAAGAATATATTCCAGGCAGAGACAGGGGAAAAAAAAAAAAAAAAAAGAGGTAAGGAGAGGTAAGGTTCCCATTTCCTCTGCCTACAGGACTTTTCTTTTTCTTATGCATCCTGGAAGGTCAGCCCCCAGTGAACAGTTAACCTTTGCTCCTTCTTGGTGCTGTTCTCCTTTATGGTTACTTAGTGGGGAAAAGGGTCTGGGGCGCTTTGTGCTGTGGATACCCTGACATAGCGGTTTGGGGCATGCTCCTGAGGTCCATGGCACGGAGGACAGAGCCTGACATAGAAGCTGCTCCGTAAACCTTCTGTAAAACCCTCAGTACACAGCCTCACGTTGTGGCCCAAGCCTCGTACAACGCTGCTGGTTCTGAAACCATTCATGGGCCGCACGGAAAATGCGGTAAGAGCTGGGCCGTCCGACTGTCCGAGTCAATCCTTCGGACGCTCCAGTGGTAGCTCTTATCTTGTTTTATTTGCCCAGTTTCTGTTTGGCACCAAATTGAGGACGGGACACAGGCAACACCTTATGAAAACAATGATTTCTTCCTGAAACGTCACTGGTTTCTGGAACACGCTCTTGGCACCGTGTGGGGACATTTCAACCCTGGGAGGCAATAAATCGTGTTTTATGTTCTCAGGACACATCGCTCCCTCTCTGAGTCTCAGACGCCACAGAGAAGAGGGGGACGAAACCAATTGTCACTTTTTGCGTCAAAAACACCAGTTTGTTGAACCGCAGAGTCAGCCAATTCTCGTGTGAGCCTGTTCCTAATTTCTGCATGTCCCTTTCCCATTCTGGTTTTGTTTGGAGAGTAAAAGAAGTTTCTAAATATTTTGAACCCCAGGGTCCTTTGTGGCATTCTTGGGTCTTCTCTCCTTTCACTGAAACATGAAACAACCCACAACTGTTTGCTTGTATAACCCTTTCTCTTTCATATACATGCAGTAGGATGGGGCATAATTCAACAAATCGGTCTTCTCCCGGCTTCTGTCACATTCTTTCTGCTGCGAAAGGTTTAGCTTGGTCATAAGAAACATTTGTTTGGAAAATGGAGCCAATCCAGATGGGTTATCTCAAAGACGTCGCAGGTGAGAAAAGGTGCTGGCTTCACGTTCAAGTTAGACAAGGTGCAATTAGAAGCTTAACCCATTTGCCTCCTACGTCCCTAATAAGGTATTCCTGCTAAATGATAATTAAGTCATGGCTCTGAGGCACTCCGGTGTGACTCTCACAGATGGGCCAACTCGCTCCATCCCATTCACATCCCAAAGTTTCTTTGATCCCACCTGCAGCCCACACCTGCTATGCTGTCCTTCTGGCCAGGCAGCCTACAGGATGGTGAGGAGCCCTTTCTCCTGCGCCACCGCCACCTTGTTCCCCGGGAAACACACTCACCTGTTGCTCTAGCCGCTGTCCCCTGCCTTTGATCTTTAGGCCCTGTGCAAACTGTCGCCTGTGACAGAATTTTGGTTAGGCCTCATTGCATCGGAATGCAAGCTTCAAGGGTTCTGAAAATTTGATAATGACTTGGTACACGTTCCAGGAGGGTAGGCTAGCATGTCGGGCAGTTTCCAAGATGCCGTTCCAAAACTCCGTTCTTCTGGGGGACTAGAGGTGAGGATAGGCCTAACTCTAGAAGTTGAAGAATCTGCCAGAGGATAGTGTGAAACTCATTCCCACCCCCAGATTCATCACGGTCTGGCTACCACTGCACACTCTGCAAAGACAGGCTGACCCCGCTACGGTTCCGAGTCAGTAGACCTCCCTCCCTCCTTGCAAACAGGTGGGAAATCTACGGGGGCTTCAGGCATTGGAGGGGACTAGGAATATTTTTACAAGAAGAAAAACAACACAGTTGACCCTTCTTTAAACTGAATCGGCAGATAAGGCGAAAGCTTCTTAAAAAATTCTTTAAATGGGCCACCTAAAATGTAAGAGTTGTTTGCCAGAAGCTACATCTGACTCGAATAAGCAAATCTGGCGTATAGAGCCCGTGCGCGTCAAACAGAATCCAAATGGAGGACGCATACTTTCGTGGAAGTCAGCTACAGCAATCCGTATCTTATTTATGTGTATCTTTGATGTCGGTTATGTTATGTCGTCTGAAGTGATTACATTGCTTTTATTTAATAAAGATTTTAAAGTTGTTTTAAGTCTCTGAATGGAAAGATTTAAAAAAAATGCCGATTTCTTATTTTCTCCATCTCAGCTTTTATGTTGGAAGCAGCTTAGGTTGAAGTTCTGAGTCTAAACCATCTACAGTTTCCCGGATTAAGATCAAGTGGGAGAAAGATGCAAATCTTGAAAGCAACATTAGACTAGTGCTCCTGCTACTCGTGGGTAAACCAGGCATGGAGACTCTCGCTGCTGGGGACCACCGGAATGTTCCGGAGCCGGCAGGAGGGGAGAATCTCCAGGGCCAGTTGCTGGAGGCACGGGGACTAAATCTGCCCCTAACCCAAAATGCCCACCGGGGCAGACAGGACCCTGTACTTGAGGGTGGGGTTGCGGGTAGCTGCGGTGGGGGGAACTTTGCAGGGAGGGGGAGGCGGCGGGGGACACACTCGTTTACTGTCCATCTGCTGATCGGAATTGTAGGAAGGGCTGTGGTTGCTGACAGAGCAGTTCCCCGTGAATTTAACTATTATTTCAGGTTCCTATCTTTTCCTCTTTGGTAGGAAGATATTAAAAATAAGTCTCTGGCAGAAAGTACAGAAAAACACAGAGCCTCTGAAATTGCAACTAGTACAGATTTCTGGCCAACAACCTTAATTCCTGATGCTTGTCATCAATGCGCAGTTTGCCCAGTTTGCTCTCCTCCAGGGTCGGGAAAGTCTGGACTGCGGTGGATGTCGGGGGTATCTGAGAAGCCCAGACACGCCCGTGCTCTGGAGAACTCCATGTGGACTTGGAGTACTGAGTGTTAGGACATACATAAAAGCTACCGTTTGCATGTCCAGAAGCTACCTTGAAACTTTTTTTTTTTTTTTTAAAGAACCATTTATTAGAGTGTATATTTAACTTCTGGCAGGATTTACAGGTTATAATATCCCAGTGCCTTAGCTCAAAAAGCTGGTGGTTGGGTTTCTCCTCATCTCCACGTCACATCTGCCCGGCATGTGTTCCCATCCACATTAAGATGTGGTAACAGCAAAGAATAAAAAGGGAGATGACACAAATCTGGGGTGCAGAAGACCCAAAGGAAGCCCATCCAACTTCTTTCCTACCACTTAAACATTGTACAGGTCAGAGCCTTACTTGGGGAGGCAGGAGTGTGTGTGTGGGGGGAACAACATAAAACACTTGTGGAATTCAAACACTTCAGTCTACCAACGCTTCAAATCAAAGCAGGGGTTCACACTTAATGCAGCGATAAGAGAAATATTTGTTATTCTGCGCTCTGTTATGCCCACATTTATCAAAAAACAGCCTCTACTTTGCTCATTTCCTGACAGTGTCCACTCTTCAATCTCACGGCCCCAATATTTTTTTCCGATCACCGTCAGTGCGCTTTTGTGACAAACCAAATCTGATTGCGTTAGGCTTTTCGAAGGAGAAAATCTTCAGCGACTCCCCTAGAGCCTTCAGGAAGGTCGAGATGCTCGGCTCTGCAGACCCCGCAGGGCAGCCTCCCTCCGCACCCTCCCGAGGGCTCCGTGATGCCTGACCTGTTCCTCTGTTGTACGGACCCACCCAGCGAAACCTATGCTCTCTCTTGTCTCTGTGACTGCTCTCTCTTTCTGGAAGGACCCTCTCCAGACCTTTGTTAACCCCTAACTGCCTCAGGACTCTGCGCACGTGTCCCCGTCACCCTCGCCCACCCCAGAGCCTCCTCTGATTCTCCTGCCGGGATGAGGTCCCCTCTGTGTTTGCCCGGTGTGCCGGGCCTGCCGAACCAGCACAGAGTGCTGTCACTGCCATCCTCCCAGTCTGGGTTCGGTGAGCGAAGCCCAACCTGGGGAGCAGGTCGTGGGGAATTTCCTCTGCATAGAGATATTTGTACAGACGTGCATTTCATCTTTTTCATAGTTAGAGATATTGACAGTTGTACATACACATTTTTTTTTCATATATTGACCTTCATTTTCTCTTTTAAGGCAAGAAACAGGGGTGTTTCGGGAAAGCCAAGCCAATTTTGAACCTGCTTGCGAGGCTCCTAGGGATGTAGCTATGACCTGTCGCTGGCTGCTGTGGAGAGAACGCCGGGGGCACTTTTGGCTTGATTAGCCTCTCTGGGAGGGAACACAATGGCCCTGAAGAATCGCAGAAGTGAATGGAGCTGAGCGGACGCTCCTCAGGTGACATCCCCGCAGAAGGTAAGATCCCACACTTTATGGCCGGTTGGGAACCTATGCTCCGGACCCTGGATGTTTGGGTCTACACCCAGCTTCTGCCCTCTTCTGCTCTGGGGAGGTTTCCCTGCGACGTGTCCTTATGTCTCTTCATTTGTCCAAGGGCCCAACGATGGCAGCCACCTCACAGGGCTGGCAGGACACCTGTGCACACGGAGCACTGGCGCCTGGTAGCCAGGGGACAGTCAGCAAAAGTCAGCTGCAGTGATTGCTACCATGCTCCCTTTTCCAAATCGTAAGTCACTAAGCTACTAAGTTTATCCCCTTTCACACAGGCCTGGCCTTAGAGGGAAGAGACCTCTAAGGGAGGGGACCCAGGGGTTCCCGTCTTCTCCCTGCGCCAGCCCATACCCCGGAAGGGCCTGCCCCACTCTGTCCACCTGCCTCTCAGCGCTCAGCTCGGTGCCACTTTCCAGAGGGATTTGGGGCATGGAAACTTTCTGGGGGTGCTGAGCAAAAGCAGATGATGGGAAGAGAACCCGATGAGGTAAGGTGAGGTGTCGCTCTCCGGCTTCATATTCAAGCACAGTTCCGCTCTGCTCCGGAGCAAAGAAAGAGCTCGTGGGCTCAGAGCATGAAAAAAAGCCAGGTTTGTGTCATGGAGTTTTTTTGTATCCACAAACACATAACCAGCCAGCAGGACTTCTCCTAAGATCTGCAGAACAAGATCGACTTGAGTTTCTTGTGGCACTTTCTCAAGGATGTACTAATGGGACTAGGTAGTTCTCTGGAGGGAAATTCCCACGAGGGATTTTAGATGAGGCCCTCTGGATGAACTGCACTTTTTTACAGGGAAAGCAAACCGAGGAGGGCACGCCCCACGGGGGACCTCTCTGTATTGTAGATGGTCAGCGGCTACAGCCATCCAGGAGGCAAAGAATAAAGTAGGATTTTCTTGAAGAGGCTTGTTTGTCACAAATTTCCGTAATAGCAAAAGTTTAGAAAAACTGGTATTAAGATTTCAATTGTGAAAGGCACCTCTGGTATAAGATTCAGGTTAAAAAAAAAATTAATTCCAATAAAATCATGTTCTGGAGATTATTTTTTTAGAGATTTTAAAGGAGATGGCCCACTGCTAAGACATCCTCATGAAGACACACCTCACTGTCTCATCAAACCACGAACTCTGCTGTATGACATCATCGAGCCACAGAGATAGCATTTTTTTGGTTCAGTTCTGGCTCCAAAGCTAGACTGTAGCCAGCAGCAGGAGGCAGAGCAAGCCATGCCTATGCTTTTGCCGGGAATGAAGTGTTGTTTGTAACAGATTTAATGATGAATCCAACAGGAACGTGTTTACTATTTTGGGGGGAACAAGGAGAAATGCGTCATTTCAGGCTGATAGTTTGAGTCATAACCATATCACCATATATAGCTAAAGTGTAGCTGGTGAGACTGACAGTGTGTGAGAAGGGCATAAAAACAGTGAGGAGATAACAGTGGTAAATGGAGGGACACCTGGGTGGCTCAGCTGGTTGGGCGTCCGACTTTTGGTTCCTACTAAGGTCCTCATCTCAGGGTCCTGGGATCGAGCCCCATGTCTGGTTCCGGGCTCAGCCTGGAGCCTGCTTGTCCCTCTTTCTCTGCTCCTCCCCCAACTTGTGTTCTCTCTCTCAAAAAAATAAATGAATTAATTAAAAAAATACTTTACTAAGGAAAAAAAAATTGGCAAATGTGACCAGGTAATGAAAATTTAAGGGGCCTAAGTATAATTTAGGTAGGCTAATCATTATATTTTATTTAAGAAACTATAAAGCCTACTAATTCACACAATGTTAGGTTATTAACCACATAGCTAATGGATAAATGCAGTTCTAGGGGCAAATTTCAAATTCTGGTTCTCTCACTTATTAACTCTGTGATCTTGTGCATACTACTCCCACTTCTCATCCCTGGGTTTGTTCTTCTGCACAATGAGAGTGATAAGAAAAGCTGGATATCATAATTCTATTGAGTGAGAGAATCTCTGTCACCAAGAATACCTGCCATATAGTAAATGTTATATGTTGAGCTACTGTTGTTATGCTGATATTAATTCTCTGATCAGAATCTTTTCATGGAGTGTTCTCAAATTTTCTCGAATAGATAACATTGGCATTACTAGGTCAAAGGGCAAACTCATCATTTTGTTCTTTCTAGTTTTTGCAATCCATTCCTCTAAATAAAACAATACTTGATTGTTTCACGACACATGGGTACAGCCATATTAATTGTTAAAACAGCAAGATACTGGTGTGCGGGTTAGTAACTGGCTGCTGGATGAGTCCTCCTCTGTGGCCATCCTGTCCCTTCCCGGGAGCCCTGACAGAGCCCAAACAAAGCACAGGGTACACTCGAGGACCTCCCTCCACACTTATGGCCGCCATCTTTACTGATTTGGTGGGTCCACCCCAAACTGTTATTGATTTGGAATCTACTAATATGTATTCTGAACAATATATTTTTAGCAAATACTCACCAGTGTTACTTAGTTTTATTATCCAAAATCTGCTTATTGACTAGTTGTAAAAAATACATTGCAATTTAATTCCTATTTATTTGATTATTAGTGAATTGAACACTTGATTACATATATTTATCCTCTATGTGCATTTTCTCCCTTGTAACTTTCATGCTTGTGATTTTGCTTGTTTTTTTCCACAGGGGGTCTTAGTGCTGTCTTTATGATTGATAGGCATTCTTTAAAAATTCAAGACATTAACCCATTTAATGTATGTCTGTTGTGAATGTAGTTTCTTGTTTGCTTGTCTTTTACTGTAGTGAGTGATCTCTTTCTCCCCCCCTGGAATTTACCTTAAAATATCAATTTTTAATTTTTACCATTGCTTGGCTCTTAGAAAGTTTCCTTCCTCTCTATTAGCAGTCAGAAAAAAAAATATTAAATTATGTCTTCTAAGTTTTTTATGTTTTTGTTTATATGTTATACATATTAAACTCTCCAATCCACCTGTAATTAATCTTTGTGCATGATGAGGACATAGGAGCTCACTGAACTTGGTTCTCAGCTTGTCTCCCCAATTCTGTGACTTTGATGCTTCCTTTCTTTTATGTGACTCTAGGCTTATATGCCTCTCTTAATACCTTTTTGTTTTTTTTTTTAAGATTTTTATTTATTTATTTGAGAGAGAAAATGAGAGAAAGAGAAAGTATGAGTGAGAAGGTCAGAGGGAGAAGCAGACTCCCCACTGAGCAGGGAGCCTGATGCAGGACTCAATCCTGGGACTCTAAGATCATGACCCGAGCTGAAGGCAGTTGCTTAACTGACTGAGCCACCCAGGTAACTTGACTTTTTTTTTTTTTTTTTTTTTTTTTAAACAAAGTCATCCTGTGTTAATGTTTGTCTTTTAAATGTTATTTACTGGCTTCAGTAACTGAGCAAATAGTATACCTTTAGCTTCTTGGTGCAGATTTGCTGGCTCAGGGGCTGGGACCACGTGGTGAGTGCAGCAAGCGCTGGTCCTCCCCGGCTGGGCCAGGGCACTGATGTTCATTACCCTCTGAAATCACAGTGATTTGCCAAGACTTTGTGCGATGGCCTTTGAATTGGGACCAGAATGCTTTTTGGTGAAAACGAATTGAAATTTACTCATCAGGTCTGACTCCACAGACATTTGGAGAGGACGTAGTCTGATCTGGACTATAAAGTTGTGCTTTCATAAAATCAGTTTACAAAAGAAAAGATTTTAAAAAGAGTATGAATTTTCAAGGATTCATTTTCACTGAATTCATAGAATAAAGACCCTCTGAGTGAAAGGGATTCTTGGATCAAAAAAGAAATTTAATTGCTTCTTCAAGCTCTAATGACGGTACTTTTCCGTAATTTAAAAAATAATTTGGGTGAACTTTCCTTTTTGCTTCACTACCGATGGGAGGCGGGGAGCAGGCAAAGTCCAGTCTGAGAAACAAGCATCGCTTTGTTTCTCTTTCGACCCCTCGGTAATTCCAGTTAAACATACCTAAGGTTATAAAATTTCTTCATTGGCATCCTAGCATGTTGCCATTGTACCAAGCTCAAACGATGTATTTTCAATTACTGACCTCTTAACATATTTGACATTGAAAAGTCTCCACTGTAATTGGCCCTTCCTCTGTCTGGTAGCACTGGCTCTTCAGGAAGACCAAGTGGAGAAGCCAATTTCACAGAAACTTAGAGGGATATCGAGTAAAAGAACAGGCAAATTTAAAGCCTGTGAATACTACAGAGAAGATGTATAAGAAACATCCGAATTGTATCATAATACAGTTTATTATTACAATAGTTTGATACTATAAGATTATGTCTTACAAGGTAATTGGTGCATATTATTTGAAGATTAAGCATTCTGAGTACAGAAACCTTGCAAGAAATGCATTTTATATTGCAACTAATATATCAACTGCATTTCAATAAAAAAAGAAATGCCTTTTATAATTTCTTTTGTTGGAGAAGAATTTGTGATATTATAGCTTGTGTCATTAGCAACTTATTTCCTATTTTGTGTATGTGAAGTTTTAGGGGGAAAAAGAGCAAAATTTAAGTTTCAAACTTTATTTTAGGATTTATTTAAATTATGTTAGGCTGTCAGTGTGTCACAGGCCTTTTTGTGCTATGTGTTTTGTTAGCCTCTCAGTTTTAAAGAAACCTTAAGCAAATAGCATTTAGAACTAATACATAACTCTGTCAGTATTTTCAAAGTGCTATAGTGTTTCAAAGAGAAGAAAAGCATTGTTCCTTACCTTGCTCAATATAGCAGTGAAAGTAGGGCAGGCTGGTTTAGTATGAGATTCCAAAGCTGCACTGTCATGTCACTAACGCTTAAAAGCCCTTAATTTACATTTTCAGAAAAAAAAAATTATAGAATTAAATATCTTTGAACCAGCAAGACTGTTCATTACAGGAAGTTATTATTTTGATCAGGCTGTTGGTTTCTGAAGTCTCTTGGCAACAATACAAAAATAGCTTTCCCTTGTTAATAAAGAACAATCTGCAAAAACAAATTAGAAATGTGTTAAGGACAAAATAAACAGACATTTTATTTTTTAAACTTGGGGGCCTCTGCCTTTCGCAGACTTCTGGAATCTGGGGAGCCGCACCCAACTGCTACACATTTCATTGCTCTATTAGAGGTTTGGCACGAGAGGAATAATTTTCCAAATGTTGGAACAATGTGGATTCCCATTTTTCCAGAAGGGGAAAAAAAAAAAACCCTCTATCTTACATATTAAATTCCAAATAGAGAAACAGTGTCTGTATCGGTCTGCCCATTTTATGATGGAATTTGAGAACTAAGGGAAAATTATATATATGAAAATGGTATATCTAAGTGTAGTTGAAACCTACATCTGGTGAAAGTCTTTTTATATCAGTGTAGACAAGGCAGTTCACAGAGCTAAGCTCCCATGTTGTGAAATCCCACTTAAAACAGTAACTCCAGATCAATCCCCTGGGGTTTGCCGGGATAACTCCTGTCTAGTTCTCACTGTTCCCTATTGTATACATATTGCCGGCTGCTAAAGAGAGATTGGTGTAACTGGGTGAGAAACAGTTCTCTGAATGTCCCTTTAGTCTAATGGTTCCTTCTAGATGATCCGAAATTACTACGGACCTAACTGCCATTGTAATCCACACGCTTGCTTGGGTGGGGTGGGGACAGGCTGAGGCTGTAGCTTAAAAAAAAAAAAAAAAAAAAAAGAAAGCATAGTTTTTCATTTTCATCCAAAGCATTGATTTCAATAACTTGCAATGGAAAGGGATTATTCTGTTTTCCCCCAGGGGGGAAAAAAAAATCGTAGAGTCGTGGCTCGGGCACCCGGGGAGGCGGTTCAGGTCCTCCCGCACCAGGCCGAAGGCGGCGTGCGGGAGGGAAGTGAAGGGCGTGGGGCGACCGGGGAGGAAAAGAAGGCAACAGAGTGGATGGGTGCCGCGTTTGTGTGTACCCGGTCCGCGGGCGCATCATTCCCGGACACGCGCCCAGTGTGTGGGCATCCCTGCCTGTGAGCAGAGACCCGACCCAGGCGCTTTGGACTGTCCTTATCTCTTTTGCTTTGACACGAGAAGTCGTGCTTCTCTCTGTGACAGCCGTCCTGTTCATACCCAGGGGACGTGCTTGCTGGAATGTCAGCCGAAAAAGCCGTGTTTTCCGTGGCTTGTCCCTGACATTTCCTGATGTCCGCGTTGCTGCGTGTCCCAGGCTGTTCCTTTCTCTCCCTTTCCCTCTCCTGCCCACTCCCATCCCCCGCGCTGACCTCCCTCCCCTCTGTCTCTGACCCCTTCCAGGGCTCCTCCAGCTCATTGTGGCACCCGCCTGGCGAGAAGGCTTTCCTCCTCATCCTCCTCGTGGAAATCTTCCTTTGGGGGGTCTCGCAGGAGCCACGGAGTCAGCTTGGACCAGGAGCGCACTTCTAGGCGCTCTGATGCGGCGGGCGGGTTGCAGAGTCCGGCAGCTGAAGGGAGGGGAGGCTCAGTGAGATCTGCGCCTTTGGTCCCTGGAGATGCTGGCAAAGCTGATATGCCAGTGTTGAGAATGAAAGCATCTCAGGAGACCATCTGGTGCTGCCCTGGGCTTTCAGAGGTTAAGCTCTCCTGACCCCCAGGAGACTGCTGAGGTCTTGAGAGGTTAAGTGATGTGCTCCGGATCTCACAGCTGACCTGGAGGAGGGCCCTGTGTGTGCGCATGTGTGTGAACTAGAACATGGGGAGCCTCCTTCCAGAATTGACTGTTGTTTTTTTTTAATTATTTGAAGAAAATTCTGACATATAGGAAAGGACCCACATTTAAAACAGCTAACATTTAGTGTTATTTGCTGCCTATGTCTTTTTTCTTTCTGTAGTCTTTAAAAGTCACACAGGGAATGTATGTGTTAATGCTCATGTTGGCGGAGGAGGGGGAGGGAAGATGGGAAAAATAAAATAAAATAAAATAAAAAGGGCAGTTGAATGAATTCTCTTAAGAAAAAGGCAGAAAAACGGAAGATGGTGCGTCCTGGGCGAGGTTCCTTCCGGCATCTTCCCCGTCTATCGGTTGCTTTACCCATGTTTCCATGGGGTATTTTAGGGGTCCTCTGGACACCAGCTTTCTTCATCACCATCGAATGCCAAGAGGAGACACACATACAGTCACTGCAGTTAAGTGTAAGGTCACGTCTGCTACACACTGTGTGCACACACCGCCTTTCCCCCAGACAGCCGCCTCCGGATGTTCAGTCCTGGTCTGGGCGATCCCTCCCTTGTTCCAGCCCTGCCGCAGCAAACATCCTGGGGTGTGTCTCCCGTGCACGGGGGAGTCTTTCCCTGGAGGCAGAACTGTGCTGGTTGACGGAACACACACGTGTCCCCTCCTCAGCATGGCTGAATTGCTGTCCAGAGTGCTTGGGACATAGCTGCTTGTCCTTGGGACATAGCTGCTTGTTTCCATAAATCCTTCCCAGTCCTGGATGGTCTTAATCTTCCTTATTCTCAGAGAGCCAGTTGGAATAGACGGTATCCCTTGGCTGTTGGAGTTCAGGAGAGAGTAGCGTGTGTTCAGAGCTCCCCATATGTGGAGACATGCGTGTGGCAGGCCCTCCGAGCCGGCATGACATGCTCTACTGACACGGTGATGTGACACCTCAGCTTGGAGAGTACATTTTCCTGCTTTGCCAACTTTGTGCATTTTTGGTCTATTGATGGTTTAGCTATTGCATGTTAAAGATTGTGACATAGACTGATTACTTTGTATTCCATATTTGAATGCTTTCTCACAAGTCAACTGCTTGATTTTATAGATAGAAATATTAAAACCCAGGAAGTTTCAATGACTTACTCCAGATCTCACAGGAAGGCTTCTTTTAGGAAAATAAATTTCATTGGCCAAGAAACACTGAAATACAAGGAAATGGGGGCTCTATCTCCAATGCGCCCTTCAGATTCCCTGCCTCTCATGTCTGAGGAGACAAAGTCCCATTTTTGCCAGGGATTTTCTTCCACAGAGAGGGCAGAGTCTCTAAATAAATGTTAGCTGAACTGACAAGTCAAAAGGGGCGCCTATCAAATTCCCTGTGGTGGATACATGTGTTGGAAACAGGCCCCCAGAAGATAAGCGTACCGTGCCTCACAGGAAAGTGTGTCTCCGTCCTCTCTACCCTGGTGCTCCTGCTGCTTGAGTCCCTGCGTGAGACTCTTAACTGCAGACTAGCCCAAGGAATGGGGAAATTGGGCAAAATGGGTGCTACAGGATAAACAGATTTTATGGAAAAAATTTATGAAGTATAAAGAGGGAGCGTGAGGTATCAACATCATTAGGGATGTGGGTGGAGAGGTATTTATTTAAATTTGATGACAGATATCCTCCCTAACATGTACATCACCGGACAAATTATGTTAGTTTTTTCTCAAGATTTTATTTGTTTTTGAGATAGAGAAAGAGAGAGAGAGGGAGCATGACCGTGGGGAGGTGCAGAGGGAGAGGGAGAAGCAGACTCCCCACTGAGCAGGGAACCCGATGTGGGGCTGGATCCCAGGACCCCGGGATCATGACCTGAGCCAGAGGCAGACGCCTAACTAACTAAGCCACCCAGGTGTCTCTAAATTGTATTCGTTTTTATGTAAATTGTGATAAAGTTGTAGGAATAATGTCTTTTCTCAACAACTGTACCAGTGGGATGAAATTCAGATCATTAAGCAGGAATTTGTCTGAAAGTGGGCCACATAAAATTAAAAAGAGGTGATTTTGATAGAGATAAGTGATTAACTTTATTGATTAAAGGAAATGTTTCTCACATGAAATGCCAAAGTCTGGGAGTGCTCTCCGTGGGTTTGAGAATGTGTGCCTGCTTACGCGCAGAGAGACAACAGCATGCCATAAAACGTAGCTATTTCATGAGATTTAGGAGAATAGGCTCACACTGAAACCAAGAAATATGGAAGTGAATATCTAATTAACAAGCAGCGAAGAAACAGAGGAAGAGACTCGCTGGAAAAAGTCTCCCGTGTATGGCTTGAGAACCAGACTGCTCTGGTACTGCCTCCAGTCCCAACCCAAGTAAAGAGACGATCCGCTTTCTTCCCTCCCGTAGTTCCTACAGCCACGATTCACTCAGATGGTGTCAGGGAGCAAGTATTTGCACCGGGGTTCTCAATCCAAAGTCAAGCGTTGGAAGAGGAAATGAAGAAAACGTTCCCATATTTGGAGCTGCCCGGGGTGGCGAGATGGCGCACTCGCTCTCGCTCAGGGAGCTCTGAGTTTTCTCTAATCGTGGCTATTACTCATCTGAAGGCCAACACCTTCACCTGCCCAGAGCCCTGCACCTTGCTGGGACATTCTTTGACTATAGAGCATTTGTGTGTCACATTAAAAGCATTTGCCAAGCATTCTATAACGGCTATTTACTGTTCTTCATGGCAACCCCGCACCCCACCTCAGCCCTGCCCTTTAAACTTCAGGAAGCAGCTGCTCCTTCCAGCCAGTCCCAACCTTTTCAAGGATCCTCTGGAAGTCTTTGGCTGGGGCACGGTTTAATCTTAATCAAAGTCCAACTTCAGAAGCTGCAGTGGTCAGAATCCAGGACAGGTCATTTAGCGGCCGTGGGTGCTTGGAGGATTACGATGATAGCAGATTTGGGAAAAAAGAAAATCCTTTAAAATGAAAGCCCATACCTTCAACTCTGGTAATTTCTCTGTTTAAAAACAAGTAAGAAGATACTAAAAGTAAAACATACACACACAGGTACAAAAGGAGTCCTTATTTTTCAAGGGATTTGTGGACTACGGTATAGTAAAGCATCAGGAACAGGACATCTTAAACCAAAAGGATTAAAGTTCCAAATAGAGACGCCCTGCGTCGTTCAGGCGTTTTAGATTTGATTGTTTCCAGTATTTGCAATGTATACCACATTGATGGTGTGAAATTTGTTAAAAATAGCATCAGCTAATTATTCAGTGTGGAAAGAATTCAATAAAGTCAATGTCTTAGTTATGCTTGAAAATTATGTTGCAGGCCAGACCACGAAGGGAATTTATTAGGTTAATTTAAAATTTTGATTTTTAATTCATATATTAGAGAAGAAAACATGGCTTGTGCTTCAGCAACCATGAGGCATAGACTGTGGACTGGAGTTCTGGAAGACTCAACCTTGAGGAGCATCCTCTGGGGGAATGTCTTGCAGGCAGCAATGAGCAAGGTAGCCCAGGAGAATCCCTGCCCAGCTCCGGGGTGATTTCCCAGGCTCCCTGTCTTCCGTCACATGTCTGGCTTCCGACTGAAGAAGAAATCCCAGTGTGTACCTATTTTGTCAGTGCAAATGCTTCATGACTGAGGTGCCCCTCAGTTACTCGGGAACATAGTATTTGTAAAAAGAAAAAAGAAAAAAAGCCGAAAAGAGTTTGAGGTTGATACACAAAAATAGGTATTTCAAGAAAACATACTAACTCCCAACTGATTTGAAGAATTGTATGGAGAATGTGCCATTTCATTCCCAGAAGGAAGCAGGAGGCCAACTGAAATCTGCTGGCCCTCTTCTTTTCCTGAATCCAAAGTGAAAAGAATATTCAGAGAACATGGAAACCCCATGTTAAGGACGTAAGCCTAGAGGAATAGTTCCATTTTTTTCATTCATTAGGGATTTTCACCTCATCAATTAGTAACTACTGGTACAGTAGAAACAGAAATGTTGGCTCCTTTTTTCCCCTGGTGAAACAAAATGGAACTCTTTGACATTGATCACGTGCAGTGGAAGCCAAGTCGTTGAGAGGTCCCAGATCTGATGACTCGGTGTGATCCCAACCGTTGTTCCCAGCGTGAGCACAATTTCCACCATTCAGGGGACCAAATATCTTGTTGTTGTTTTGAATTCTAGAAACCACAATCAGCTTCTATGCACTGTAATGATGATGATATTATTCTGTGAAGAGATCGCGATCTTCCTGTGGAGTGAAAGTGAAGTGGGCATATACAAGGCTCCCAGACACAGGGCTTATCAAAGTTGGACTTTGGAGCAGAGCCCATGAATTTAGCCTGTAGCGTCTTATTTTAACAGTGCTCCATTCCCCTGCAGAAAAAGTCATCTTACCTTTGCAGGAGGAAGGGGGTCTTCTTCAGCTCCAGTAAATTGCAGGGCTATCATTAGAAAGCAAAAGAAACAAGACGGGGCGCCTGGGTGGCTCAGTGGGGTAAAGCCTCTGCCTTCAGCTCAGGTCATGATCCCAGGGTCCTGGGATCGAGCCCCTCATCGGGCTCTCTGCTCGGCAGGGAGCCTGCTTCCTCCTCTCTCTCTGCCTGCCTCTCTGCCTACTTGTGATCTCTGTCAAATAAATAAATAAAATCTTAAAAAAAAAAAAAAGAAAGCAAAAGAAACAAGAAAAAGAAAAAAAGAAAGAAAGAAAAGAAAGTGGTTGGGGAAGGAAGTAAGGCAACGTTGTTTATTCAGAATGTTTCGGGTACCGGCAGGACGGACTGCTTTGATATCTTTGAGTGCAGCTCAGGGATTTCAGTTGAAATGCTACAGTTTTCCCTAAGTGCAAGGGGAGTTCAGGCTGGCAGTGGCCCCCCATCAGCTTTCGTGCCTGGGGCCAGGGCCCAGGGGCGGGAAGGTGATCTCACCTGTGGACCGGGGGCTACAGGCTGCCTGCCCGATCTCTGTGCTGCCCTGTGGTTACGCACCCTCTGGATAACTGAATCTTCACATATTGGCAGTGGGCACTGTTCACTGTTACTGCATTGCTATTGTGCTTGACTTGTTTGAGGAAGAAAAATGTTTTCCCCCAAATATCTCAAAATTTGGTTTTAAAATCTGTTTTTCCTGATGAGAGGGACCCTAGGATTTCTGTAGGATCTGTCGGTAGGTGGAGACCAGGAGTGGAGAGGAGCAACTGTGGCGGGGCTGGGAGGAGGAACTTTGATCCTTTCTCGCTCTTCAGCTTTTGGGGTTCGTCAAAATCAAACCAGTTTCAGAAAGGTCTTCACCTGGGGATGCACAGCCCTGGGCCCTGAAGCCCTTGCCCGCAGGGAGTGACACAGTAGCCTCCATGTCCCACCACACTTGGCCAGTTTTTATTTTTGTCTCTGGGTATCCTGTTCCCATTTTGTGTCTGAGCTCTGGGTCGGAGTTCCTGAATCCTGTTTCCTGCACTGTTTACCTTGAGAAACGTGTGTGTGCGCGCGTGTGCCTACAGTTTTTCCTTTGAAAAGGAGTATTTTTTTTTTCCCAGTGTGAAATGATGAAACCATATTCTCAGTCGTGTGTAATATTATTTGCTGTAACATAAAAGAGGTTAGGGCATCTACTTCTGATGCATTACTCGGACAATTGTATTACTGGAGTCAGCCAGGGAATCAGTTAGTTCTGCAACAATGACAGTAAATCGCTCTAACGTCGGAGGGCTCAGGACTCAGTCCTCCCAGCTCTTCTCTCCTCAGGCTCCATTCATCCCTCTGGTGACCTCAGCCGATCTCTTGCTCTGCTGGCCATTTATACGCTGCAGATGTCCAAATTTATATCCCTAGCTCAGAACTCTCTTTGGAACTAAGTCTCATGTATCCAATTGCCTGTGATCTCTTGACCTAAAAGTCTATGGGAAACTTCATTCTCAGCAAACCCAGCTTCTGATGTGCTCCCGCAATGCACTCCACTCCAGACGTCCTCATCTTGGTTCACCAACAGTGACTCCAACCTCCCCAGGGCCCCAGGCAAAAGCTTGATCTCCCTCCTTCCCTCTTTTCTTTAACTCAGAGCCCACATTCAGGCAGGGAGGGGAGACTGCTGATGGCCTCCTGCTCCACGGGTCTCCACTGGAGGACCACAGTGGGCTTCTCCCCTGCTCCCCTGCTTCTGTTCTTGTCCCCTACCATGTCTTCTCAGCCCCAGACCCCACAGTCCCTTTAAAACATGGCTGGGTTGGGCTCTGCCTCTGCTTACACCCTTGCGTTGCTCTCTGCTTGAGTCAGAAAAGAAGACAGCCACATCCAGAATGAATATATTCAGGAAGAACCCCCGTAGTATTTAACTCATTGCTCTCAGTTTGCAGGTGATGGAGAAATCCTTGGGTCAGTTGGAAGCTGCCCCCCGACCCCCAACAACTCCTTCTAAAGCCTCATGCAAATGGTAATGAGTGGGGATGGCTGGTCAGCCTCTCTCGGGTTCTCCCACCCTGAGCTGTGGTGCAGATCATTTCTTGCAATTACAGACCCTTCCCTCTCTTTTTGCCAAGCCAACCCCACCTTCTCCTTCAGGTCTGAGTGTTCAGGTCACTGCCTCAGGGTTCTCCCCAAGCCTCTCCCTCTCCTGCCGGACCGGCTTCCTCTGCTCAGTGCTTGGGGGTGTCTCTCCACTTTCTCATCAGACTGGCTTTTGCAGTCTTTCTTCGGACTAGTCTGTAAATCCCTCAGGGCAAGGAGTATCCTCGTCCTGTTCCCAGCTGTAGCCCTAACACCCAGCAGCCGTGGAATGTTTGTGGG
Source organism: Mustela lutreola (assembly GCF_030435805.1). Lineage (NCBI taxonomy): Eukaryota > Metazoa > Chordata > Mammalia > Carnivora > Mustelidae > Mustela > Mustela lutreola. The sequence goes on from NC_081302.1 coordinate 5,821,543, forward strand.
CCCAGTGACTGTCCACCACACCCTAACCCAGGTCAGATTAGCAATTATCCCGACAGAGACTGGGATCTGGTGCTGGCAGGTTCCCATTCCCAGCCACACTGTCTCCTGGCCCCATTGTGCCTTGTGCCTTTTATCCACAGAGGAGTGACGCATTGGAAATACTTTGGAGAAGAGAAAGGAGTCTAAAAACCTGGAGTCCCCTCACTTTATGTAACTATTAATTTCCCACAGAGCTTGGTGGAAACAAAATTGCTTAAGACTTTTGCTGCTTAGAAAGAGCCCAGTGCCTGGTTAGGAGGAAAGGTAATAAAAATTATTTAAAACGTTAGAACAAGTGGAATTAGAGAGATGCATTACTGTGACCATGGCAGCACTGTGCCTGGTGTGGAAGGTTCCAGGACTGTCTGAAAGAATGAGCTGGACACATAAGTCAGCTGAAGCCATATACCTAGAGTGGTTGGTGATCGCTAGCTATGGCTGAGGGACCCAGTCTGGCCCACTGCCTGTTTTTGTGTGGCCTGGGAGCGAAAAATGGTTTTTATGTATATTCAGATGGTGGGGAAAAACAGGTAAATAATATCATATGGCCCATGTACATTATATGAAATTCAAATTTTAGTGTCTGTCAATAAAGCTTTATTGGAATGCAGCCATGCTCATTCACGTATGGCCTTTGGCAGGAGAGTTGCAGCTATGGTTATATTTCAAAAGCTGAAAATATTCACTATTTGCTCCTTTACAGAAGAAAATGCTGACCCCTGAGTTAGAGGAGACGGCACGTGCAAAGTCCTATCCGTTCAGCTTGGCTGGAGTGTGGGGGATGCATGAGAGAGAATGAGAGAGAGAGAGAGGAGTATGTGCCTGTATGAGTGTGTGTGCGTGTGTGGTGGTAGGAGGCTGTAAATGTGTGGAAGGGCAAGGGGTATGTTGGGAGGCAGGGGTCAGATTGGAAGGCCAGGCAGGGCACCATCTTGGGTAGATTCGGCATACCCCGCGAAAGCTCCAACCTCCTGTGCAGGCAGAGGGGAGCTAATGCAGGAATTTATGCAAGACTTTCCCATTAATGAGTTACCCTCTTGGTAGATTGTGTCTGTGTAGGGGGGCCTGGTAGGTAGAGATCAGGAGACAGCAACACACTTGATAATCGAGCCCATCATTGTGATTGAATATCCGATTTTTTATGTCTCCACCAAAACTACACTCAACCTATAGCACTTACTTTTTTTTTTCTTCTTCTTCTATCATTTCCATAAATCCTTTAGAAGCGATTATCCTCATTATGATGATGACTTTCCTCTTGTTAGGAGTACATATATATAGATTCTTTCAGAGTTTTCATGGGGAAAATGCTGCATTTACGTTAAAATACGGTGGTGATTCACCATCTTTTTGTTTTTGTATTTTGTTTCTAGAGAAATTTGCCAAGAGTATCTCGGGACCATTATCCTGGAAAAATTTCTCTGCATCTTCCCTCAAGGATTCCTTAAACTTCAAAGAAGCCTACTTGCCAATAGCTGGCAGGAGGAATAGGCCCCAGATGGAGATGTTATCAGCACCCACGTGTGCACACCTCTGGAAATGTTCACATTTTAAAACTGTGGTGTTAGCACACTACGGTCACCTTTTGGGGCCCTGTTTGAGGTGTATAGTTTAACTATTAATTTTATACTTCAAAGAGAGTGTACTTCATGAATGCAGCTGCAGAGAATTTAAAATATTATCCCCACCATTGTGGTCTCCCCTAGTTTTGTTTTTAAAGTAGGAAAAATCGAATGGAAACCTGTGGGCGTGAGTAGTTTGGGAGTGAGTAGCTAGGGCGGTAGTGTTTCTGAAACAGAAGACCATCTCTGCCACATTTCTTGAAGTAACAGCTTTCCTCTTGCTTTTCAATGATATTTGTAAGGTTTGACTTCACTGTCGTTCAAGGAAGTGTTCATGTTGGTGAGGGGATGATGCTTTATAAATGTCAGTGTCTTTGAGGGATAAAAAAAATGTAGAATAAGTTATATTATAGATTCCCTTTAATATATGAGTTTCACTGGGTGGGAGGAAATGAAAGTTCAAGTTTTAAAATAGTCTTTGAGTTGATTTTGCTAATAATTTTTCTCTTCATTTACCTTTTACTTGCTTCCAAAATGACAGTTATTAATGCGAGAGCATCAACTTAAAAAAAAAAAAAACATCAAAACCATCTTTAAGAAAAAGTCATGTGTACTATATGGAAACATTCTATAAGTAATGTAAGTGGTGACATTCTGGTGGGTTTGTTAGCATCAAATAATGAATTATAATTACTGTTCAGGTTGATTCACTGATATTTCCCAAAACATGTCTCTGAGGACTTCAAAAGCCTTGTATACTTTGTCTTCATCATATGTAAAATACTATACTTCTCATGTGTACCTTGGTATGGTCTGGTTTTTTTTTTGTTTGTTTGTTTTTAAAGATTTATTTATTTATTTGAGAGAGAGAGAGAAAGGGTTAAGAAGGGGCAGAGAAAAAGGAGAGAGAGAAAATCTCAAGCAGACTTCCCGCTGCGAGCCAACATATGACACACAACACTGGATCTCAGGACCCTGAGCTCATGACCTAAGCAGAAACCAAGAGTTAGACGTTTAACCGACTGAGCCACCCAGATGCCCCAGTTGTATAGTTTTATAGATCATGTTATTTACTTTTTACCTGGGTATGAAGCAGTAATGTGGTCCCCTGCCCTTGAATAATAATAAAATAGTTGGACAATACATGGGAAATAATGGTAAAAGTCCATGGCGTTTTAATCCTGCTTAAATTTTATATTTAGAACAATTATTACTGAGGAATAAACATGAAATGATGAACTATAAAAAAATTAGTATTAGTAAATTTAACAGTTAAAACTGAAACTCTACTTCAGAGAGTTTACCGAAACTCTAGTTCAAATCAGCTTAAGCCAAAAGGAGATCAATCCTCTGCCTCGATTATCTCAACATTACAGTGTTAGCTAGATGCAAGGACTCGAAAGATATAAGTAGGTTTCAGCCTTTTTAACTTCCTGATTTCACTTCTGTGGTCACAAGATGGTGGCCGGCACATTCCACACCATCTCATCTACCTCCCATCTCTTTTTGAGGGGGAAGAGCAGGAGTCTCCTCAGCATATCAGTCACAGTTCTCATCGCCTGTCGCTGCCTCTGACAAGCTGAAGCCAACATACTGATGGCTCAGGCTTGGCCATACCATCCTGGAGACTTGAACTAGATGTAGTGGAGAGGGTGGAGACCTAGAGGAAAATCTGATGCCGTTACTGGAAGCTTTTGTCCAGTTTTCACTAGAGTATGTCCTTGGAAAGGAGATCTTTGTCAGGGCACCTTGTGGCTCATTTGGTTGAGTGACTGATTCTTGATTTCAACCCAGGTTGTGATCTCAGGATTGTGGGATTAAGTCCCATGTCAGGCTCCATGCTCAGTGGGGAGTCTGATTGAGATTCTCTCCCTCTGACCCTTTCCCCACTCTCTCTCACTTAAAAAAAGAAAAAAATAATAAATAAAAGAGAGAGAGAGAGAGATCTTTTTCAATGTCTGGTTCAGCTCACCTCCAGGGTAGCAAAGCATGAGGCCGATGAAACCCAGAAATTTTCCTTAGAGGAGGTTCGTTCTTGGTGTTTGCCCCCTCTGCTCCAAAGAACAGGGACTCAGGGTTTGTCCCCCACTTTCTGCTTATGGAATGAAACTCAGGGCAACACTGTGGAGTGGTGTCAAAGACCTAAGGAATACATGAGGTGAGAGGCTGTGGTTACTATGCTGGGGGTGAGTGAGAAGCTGGGCTCAACACCAGTGTGGTTGTTAATCCCCATGCATAGGAGGACTCCCACATGGGTTTTAGGTTCTGTTGTCCCCATCTTGAAATTCCCAATTTTTGAACAAGAGGTCCTGCATTTTCCTTTCACATTGGACCCTGTAAATTACGTAGCCAGTCCTGTGAAGGGCCATAGCTACACTGGGACCAGAAGTAAGCCACAGGGAAGGAACCAGCTTGAGGAACACTGTTACAAGGATCCCATCACAGAGCATTTTACTGCCAATGGCAAAAGCTAAGAGGGGTATCACTGAGGCAGAAGCTGAGGGGTATCTTAAGTAATAGCCAGAGAATGAATTTTTACCCCATTAAGGGAACTATAAGGAGAGATCTTCATTTGGGCTGGTGTTTTGAAAGAACTCATAAATACATTCAAGACAAAAAGAGTTAGCTTTGAAGACCCCCAAAGTCCAGAGAACACTGGTGACTGGTCAGAACCTTTTTCGTCCTTCCACCTCTCTGTCCTCTCTGGGGTTCACTTCAGCTCAGGAAGAACCAGAAGATGACCTGGTGGGGACAAGGGTAAGACAAGAAAAGGAGCAGGTGTTAAAATGGAGAAGCCAACCCCCTTTCCACTACAGGACTTCATAAGCAGGCCCAAGGAATGGAGGGGAGGAAGGGTATCAAGGAGAAATCTAACTCGGAAGGAAATTTGGAATTTTGACAGGTACATTGGTTTTGGCATTTAATTGACTGAAATTAGACTATTTTTATTACTAAAAATGACTGCAGGACTTTCCTTATCAGAGAATGATCATGAACAGCAGGCAATCTGCTTGAGATGCGCCCAAAGGTTGGCACACTGTCTCCAAAGAGAAAGGTTTCGAATGCACAGGATGCAAAAGTGAGCATCGTTTTCTTGTGTCCCATGGAATCCTGCCCTTTCCACCCAACAATGGGAACTGTGGATGAGTTCCTGTAAATCACTGAAGTCATTTTACACAGAAGGTAGATTTCTTGATTTTGGTTTTTGACACAGTAAAACACAATGTGAAAAAGCATTTGAATATAAAATTTTATTGACACCATAAAATAAATCGTCACTATTAGAAACACGTTTTATGAAGATGTGGCGTCCAAAAAAAGACCATTTATGGTGATCCATGGGATTTGGTGATAAAGCCAAACCCTCTTTTTATGGGACTTAAACTAGAGCAATGTCACCAAGAATTGACCCTCCGTTGAGGTAGCTTATCCTATTGGGGTAATAAATACTCTGTTGTTCAAGAGAGGAAATTAGATATACTAACCAGAGAGTCAATCAAAGTACATTAAGGTCATGACAGAAACGAATCATAAGGAAATTCACAGGTGAAGCTGACTTTCCTCCATGGACTCAACAGGGCATCTAAGGGAAGTGGGGAGGAAGACATCCTGTTGTGGCAGGTACTGGATGTCAGCTTTAACTATACATTTCCTTGTTTTCATTAGCTTGGGTTACAAATGGAGCATTTTTTGAATGCCCCTTTGGAACGTGAACTTCTGTTTTTCTTATAAGTTCCAGGGTGAGTAAGAGAACTTCTGTAATCAGGCGATCACTCACTTTATTTCTGTTTTATGTAAGTTCACAATGAAAGACAAACTTCTCCATTATCATAATTACCTATCTTGTCCTGTGGAACAATGCTTTCTTTGTGCAGTAAAACATTCTTCTAAGGATGGGGTAAAACTGGTTTTGCAGGTTTTGCTCTAGAGCAGAAACCACCCCAAACTAGCAGTGGGGAGTTGGGGGTGGGTGGGGAGGGGCATGGACTCTCTGGTATTTATTTTCACACAGGAGCAGGTGAATATGAAGTATGTGACTAGCAAACATTTCCCCTTTTTCTGAGCACTCGAAGATACCATGAAATTGGTGTTTGTGAATTAAACAAAAAGAACTCGGGCATTTGGGGGTCAGTCAAGACAGAGAAGCATGGCACTTGGACTTTGCGGTCAGACCCCTGGTCAGGCTGCAGCCTGCATCCGGGCACCCCTGTCACACCTGCTTCATGGTGACCTTGGGGTCTACTCGTGGCCAATGGGACTTGAAGTTTTGGCTCTATTTTTTCTAAGAAAAAACAATAAACAACAACAACAACAAGAACAAAACCCGAACAAAAACCCACCAAATGACTAAAAAATTACTGTGTGAATATTGCTGAATTCATTTGTTGACTAAACACTGAAATTACGTGGTTTATTTTTGTAATAACCCAAGTGAGTATGCAGTTTCATCCCTTCTGCTTTCACTGACGTCAGTGAAATTGAGAAAGATAGGCGCACCATGCTACACGAGTCCACCTTTAAAATTACGGTCTTGACTATTAAAAAGAGAAAAAAAGGACAACTCAGTCCAAGTTTAAGATAAATTCCTCAGTTCCTTTTAACGTGAAAGTAACATTGGATCAACGTCATTAGATGCTAGTGTAACTCTCATTCCTGAAGCCTCTTCCAAGGAAACAGGCACTGCGGGCTGTCAGTTTTCTGTAGCAACATGCTTAGAAAAAGCTTAGTTTCTATGCCAAGAATAAAATTCTAGCTCCCAAATATTTGCATAAGTAAACATTTTCAAATTCATATTCCACATACATGCTGAACTTCTTGGTGTTTATAAATGTTTTTGCGATTAGTCTTCAAGTTTTTGTTGGACAGATGTGTAAAACTCCCTGTTGGTAATGGGGTGTGGGGAAATGGAATAAGGAGAAAAAAATTTGTCCTTTATTAGCACTTAAAATTATGCTTGGCTCTTAATGTAAAATTATGAAAAAAGAAAGATCTGAGACTGAAGAATTTGTAATCTTAATCTTACCTGTCCTCAGGTTCATACCCCGTATTTATCAGGATCATCTAATTAGGCAGCAGGGGAGTAACTGGATAAGACAAAAAATGAAAGCGTCACCATTCTGGTGGGTTATACTGATTTCGTTTCCTCTCCTGTTTAACTAGACTTGATTATGTGAATGTGTATGTAGTGAATTAAACAGCGGCATATAAATATACCTAATTATATCCAAAAAAATCCAAGTTCTAAATATCGGGGGAACATAAGAGCTTTCTAACAACACGTGATTTGTCTGTTGCAAAATGGAGGCTTATGCCTTAAATATTGCTTTAATGCACATGAATTTCACTGTACAGATAATTTATAGAAGACTTACCTGTATAGTTTCTCGAATAGGAGTCATGAGTACCAGTCACCTCAAAGACTGAATTAATTGCTTCCCAGGATCCCCAAAAGAATAGCTAGTGTACCTTCCCTGTTCCTTTCTCCAATGTTATTTCTGGGTTCCTCTATACAAAAGACTCCTTAGTTTAGTGACCTAACATGCACCTAAGCTTTAGTGTTTCTCTCTGACCCACGGGGTTGTTCAGAGAAGTTGTGCCTGTACGAGGGAGGGATCAGGCAGGTTAGTACTTATGTCATTAACTCTTTCACTGCACATTCTTCAAAAAGTTTCCTCTTGACAGAAGAAAAAAGGTTATTTCTGTCTCTGTCATTCTTCAGCGTGCTTTGTGAGACATAGTTTATTTATTCTTTCCTCAAGCATTTATTGAGCAATTACTCTGTGCCAGGTGTTTTTCTAGAGCTAGAAACCCAAAGAAAGATAGTATGTGTCCCCTGAAAGAGCTTATAGTACACTTTTATGTGCTAATATGCATCATATTTATGCACTTTTATGCCAACTTTTAGGTATGGAATGTTCTAATACCTTTGTAAAGAAGACATTGATGTTGCGATTTGCTTGTACACCGGCTGCAGAGGATATTACTATCAGGTAAGTCACCTGTGTTGACATGGGAGATTCCAGTGGCACTAATGGTGTGTTGGTTCCAAAATCAGGCTTCGGTGGGAATGATAAAGGCATAAGTGCTATTGATTGGTGAGTAACAAGGTGTTGGATGGAGACAAAAGGGACAGAAAAAGTGAGGTGTACACAAACCCAGAACAATCAAAGTGGTGTCTGAAAGGGATGCAGTTGTATTTTAAGGCAACTGAGACGATTATCGGTCATCAGCAGAGAAAATAAATTGGCACCCTCATTTTTTAATGTATCTCTTAAAAATCAATCAGCACTTATTGACACCTGTCAACTCTTTCACATTTTTTATATGAGGTGTTAGTTCAGTTTCAAGCTTGGTGGGCATCTATTGATTTCACGTCTTTGAAAATGAAAGTTTAGATCCATGTATTGGGGGATCAGTGTTGAGAGGCATAGGAGATGGTTGATCCTATATTCAAAAGAAAGCCCTGCACTTCTGGGCAGATGTGTGGATCTCCTTCAGGATGGGAGGTTGCCATTACTTGGCACATTTTCATGTAAGGTTGTCTTGATATTCCAACTACTTTAGCTGGAACCTATTACGATCTATGATGTTTAGGAGCATGTGTTTTGTTTTGTTTTAACCTTTTTTTTTTTTTTAAGGTCTTGTTTATTTATTTATCAGACAGAGAGAGAGAGAGAAAGAGAGCGAGAACACAGTCAAGGAGCGTGGCAGGCAGAGAGAGAAGCATGCTCTGCTTTGAGCAAGGACCTCAATGTGGGACGGGTTTCCAGGATCCTGGGATCATGACCTGAGTCAGAAGCAACCACTTAACCAACTGAGCCACCCAAGTTTCTCTAGGAAACTGGTTTTGGAAGAGATGACAATTGTCTCAGGGACGTCATACAAGCCCCAGAGAATTCAATTCGTTTGAGGAATAATCATAGCGGTATCCCCCATTTTACTGAGATCTTACAATGGCTGGGTGTTCAAAGTTGAGGGCTTACAAACAGTATTTGAGCCTTTAAATAGGCATGTATGCTTAGTACCATTATTACTATTTTCCCAATTTTGAATCTGAGTTTCGGAGAGGTCAATAGTTTGTCTAAGACTCCACAACTTCAGAGTGTCAGAGCTGCTGGTAAAATCCAGATGTGCCCCTAAAACCTGGGTTTTCACCTTCATTCCATACTACCAACGAAGAAATGGACTTTATGCCATAAACTCCATGACTAGGCATTTTTAGAGTTCTTCATTTCTGATACTTCCTCATGTTCCAAACAAATCTCAATAGTCACAGCAAAGCATTGAAACGCTGTGGGTGGGCTCAGCTGCTGTAGTAGCAGAAGGACCTGGGGTGTCTGGATTCATGGGGTGATCATTACTCACGGTTGCCCTTAAGGGATTCTGCGGGGTGACTCATATCTAGGAAATGTGGTAGCAAATCAAGGGTAGACCAATTTGTTTATCATGGAACCGTTGGTCCAGAAGGGCAGCTGCGAGAGCAAAGGTGGGAGTCCTGAGCAAAGGCTTTTAGCTGTTTATTTGCCGCTCTAATACATTTGTCAAATGCTCTCTCCTGAGCGGGTGACTTCTTGATAACTCGCGAACTCCTGTAAAATGTTTCTGAGCCAGAGATCAAAGTTGCTGGGTCTGAACCAGTGATACTGCTGGTACATTTAAAATTCTAAACACTTTTATTTTTGATAACTGTTGTTCTTCCCCGATATTGTAAGGATTTAATTTTATCACAGTTTGCCTTTGGATGATGTTTACTATGGACTGATATATTAGTTATTCAGTTTTTACTGTCACATAAAAATTCCCATTTACTCAAGAGAGGGGCTGTATATAAATCAGCAGTGAATAAAATAATGGCTTTAGTGGATATAATTTATTAGTGGTATGACTTTAATTAACTTGTTCATAATAATGAATATGTGAAGTACCCATGATTCTGCCTGATAGGTATATTAGTCAGTGTTTGTTCACCTTGAACATTTTCAGTGTATTAGGCAACAGTACCAATTCAGTGGATCCTAGAATTTCTATGTTCATGAAAAAAATAAAGGTATATGTGAAATAATTGTCAGTTATGTTTACTCATGATGTAGAAGAGACTATTGTAACCCATTACAGGGCTTATAGTCTGACTTTTTCCTCCAAGTTCTATGGAGGTATATTTCAAATACAGTAAGATTCATCCATTTTAGGTACACATAGAGTTTGAGAGATTTTGGTAATCAATACAATTATGGAACCACCACCACTTGTGAATTTTATGTACAGATGCACAAAACACTTCCATTATCCTAAAAAGTTTCTCATTCTCCCAGCCACAAGGACCTACGGATATGCACTGCTGTGCTTCCCATCACTACTGTTTCATTTTTCTATCATTTTCTATAAATGCGATTCTATGATATACAGCTTGTATTTCTCAGGGTTCTCCAGAGAAACAGGAGATTACACACACATATATATCATATATATAATATTTAGGCAATACATGTATGTAATGTATAATGTATATATGTAATGTAATGTGTATGTAATGTACATATGTGATAATATAGAGAGAGAGAAAGAAGAGAAGAGAGAGAAATATTTATGTTATTTATAGGAATGGAGTCATTTGTTTATAGGGGTTGGAAAGTCTGAAATTTGCAATGCAGATCAGCAGGCTGGAAGTTCTGACAAAGACTTAAGAGGTGATACCTTGTAAGTCCAAAGGCAGAGTTCTTTCCTTTGTTGAGGGAGTTCAGTCTTTTCTCTAAAGGCCTTCAACTGACTGGATGAGGCCCAGTCATGGAGGGTAATCTGCTTTATTCAAAGTCTACTGATTTAAGTGCTAATCACATCTAAAAAAATGCATCCACAGCACTCTACAGATGGTGTTTAACAAAACAACTGGGTACCAGAACCTAACCAAATTGATTAATAAAATTAATCATCACCCAGCTTTTTGTGTTTGCTTTTAAGGATAAGGTTTATGAGATTAATCCATATTATTGCATGTATTAATACTTTATTCTTTCTATCGTTCAGTTGTATTTCATAGAATGAATAGACCACAATGATCTATGCATTTGCCAGTTGATGAACATTTGTGTGTCCAGTTTTTGTCTAGTAGTATAAGAAATACTGCTCTGTGAACTATGACTATTCGATGGCTTTTAATATAACTTTTTGAGACACACTCAAATAGCATCTACTAAGCTATTGATTGTTGTACAGGAATGGTTAATATTTACATTGCCCTTTAGCATTTAGAGTATATTTGCTTTTAATTTCTACCATATAATTATCTAATAAGAAACATGTAAAATAGTGCTGTTTGTACATGATTTTAGATAAGCAATCTCATTTAATATTTAGAGCAATTCCATGATTTAAGTATTTTTAGCTCCATTTTGCAGAAAAAATGGGAACTTAGGGATGTGTAGGGATTTGCCTAAGATGACAATAGTAGGGAGGAGCAGAGCTGGAATTCAGAGCAAGACATTCTGACTCCAAGCCCAGTTAACCTTGTTCACTGGTAATAGCCAAGAGTGGGCCCAGAAAGTAATAAAATTGCAATAAAGTATTGGAAAGAGGCATGGTCAAAACTCAATCAACCTAAAGAATTACTTTACCTGATTTAGAAAGAACACAAAGTCTTCACTAATCATGCCAAATTTTAGGATTGGAAAAATCCAGTGAGTGTTCTCCTGACCAGGAATTAGAAGGGTTCCTTCCCCATACAATGATGGCACAATTTGTCTCTTCACTCACGATCACACTCTGTGCTTTCTTGAACTGATATAAATAATTCATAAGGCGATCACTGGCATAGAGTGGTAATTCAGGTAGGGCACTTAATGTTTTCCCTTAGCCCTGGGATTGCTCTCAGATGATCTGCCTCAAGGTTCCTTGCCCTTGACATTATTGTAGCCTGCTGTCCTTCACCAGAGATGCTTCCTTCCTCTTACGGGAGGAGTTCCTCAGTGTTGCTGCGATCAGTTCAGTGGGTAAAGACTTGGGGCAGACGGTGTCTTATGTCCCAAGATAATTCAGTCTTAACATAATTCCATTTCAAGACTTAGAAATTCAGATTATTCATTCATTCAGAATCACTTATGGAGAGAGCATCTACTAAGAAGCAATGCTATTGGTAGAAGCGCCTCTTGCTTATTTAGCTATTATTGTGTAAGTTAATTTTTGATGTGTTTAATATTTTTAGAGAATTACAAAATATATATGATGTAATGTAAATAATATGGGCTCCCTTTGACAGATGTTCTGTGCACTGTATGCTAAGCTTCAGTCTCCTCTAAGGTAGACATGGATCTCTCTCCCTCTTATACAAATCAAGAAAAATGAAGCTCACTGAGATTAAATACTTTAATATTTTGTATTTATTTATTTATTTATTTATCAGAGAGAGAGAGTTCGTTTACAAGCAGGGGGAGCTTCAGAGAGAAAGGGAGAGACAGACTAGTCCCTGAGCAGGGAGCCTGACATGGGGCTCAATTCCAGGACCCTGGGATCAGGACATGAGCTGAAGACAGACACTTAACCGACTGAGCCATCCAGGCGTCCCTAAGATTAAATACTTTGCTCCAAATGACATGGCTCATAAGTAGTTGAGTCACAGTTAGAACTGAAGTCTGTTTGACTCCAAAGGCAGTCCTTCAATCCAGGAGTCAGCCAGTTTTTTTCCGTAAAGAGCCAGGAAGTAAATATTTTAGGCTTTGTGGGCTTGAGACAAAGTTGAGGATGTTATAGAAGTTCTTGTGGAGTATATTGTTTCTTAAGACTACACAGCTCTGTGGTTGTAGCATGAAAGGAGTCACATGTAAGTAAGCTAATGTTGTAGCTGTGTGCTAATAAAACTTTATTTATAAAAAAAAGGTGGATTTGACCTGTACACAATAGTTTGCCAAAATCTGCTCTAAACTGTGCTCTGCTGTTGCTTTTATTTGGGTGGGGGGAGGGGGAGAAAAGATATCTTTTTGAGGTTAGTTTTAGGTTAGTGGGTGAATTTTTTTTTTTAAGATTTTATTTATTTTTTGAGAGAGAGAGCATGAGAGGGGAGAAAGTTAGAGGGAGAGGCAGACTCACCAAAGAGCTAGGAGCCCAATGTGGTGCTCGATCCCAGGACTCCAGGACCATGACCTGAGCTGAAGGCAGTGGCTTAACCCACTGAGCCACCCAGGCACCCCAGGGAGGGTTCTAACTTAGTGGTTCATTTAGCATCTTTTATTAAATGGCATTGAATATAATTTCATTTTAGTGCCTCTTGTTTACAGAAGTACAAGAAGATGGGAAAATTGTCATCTTAGACAATGCTAGTAGACTGAAGACCTCAGAATGTCAAGTTACTTGAACAGAAAGATAGGTTGAAATACACACAAAGCTATATCATGTGATAACCTTTAGTTGCCTATAAAAAGAAATATTTCAGACCCTGTCTGTATAAATCTCTGGTTTATGTTTTTATGCTGTGAACAGGACACTATGCCAGTTGTATCAGTTTCCTATGGCTGCTGTCACAAATAACTATGAACTTTGTGGTTTTAAAGATAAAACTTCGCTCTCCTATGTCTGGAGGTCAGAGGTCTCAAGGAGCTAAAATCGAGATGTCTATAGGGCTGTGCTCCTTCTGGAGGCTCGAAAGGACAAACCATTTCCTTACTGTTTGCTTCATGTGCTGCTCACCTTCCTGGGATCATAACAAGCGCCCCCCTCCCCAACCCCTTCTCTTTAGTCTGGCCTCTACTATTGTCACATCCCTTCTGACTGTGACTACCTGTCTTTCTCTTATAAAAATGCTTGTGATGACATTGGTCCCACCTGGATATCTAGGATCATCTCCACCTCTCAGGATTCTTCATGTAATTATATCAGCAAAGGCTTTTTGCCATGGGAGATCCTATATTCACAGGCTCTGTGGATTAGGGTATCCTTGGGGGAGCACGGTTCTGCCTACCATTATCAGTGATGCTGGGCAACGGGGCTGGGGAGAACACCTTAATAAGACCATGTTCCTACGGAGGCATGTGCCCCCTCCAGATTTCCAGAAACCCTGGTAAGTAAGAAGTCTTGTCAACAGAGGTCTGTATTTTTTCCCAAGACAAAATAGTGAGCATTTCTGTAGCCTCTCCTTCATGCCCCTGCTGAGCTTGTGTGATGGTGACAGCCACACTGACTTCATCTGAGTTCGCTAGTTTATCAGTATGCTGGCATTCTCCTTGTCTCTTTTAGCCAAGCAATTTGTACCATTCAAAATGGAGCTATTGTTAAGGAAATGATTTAAAGATGATTCACATGTTGATGGTATTTAGCACCTACTGAAAGGATTTGTTAAATTTTTTCCTTTGCTGGGTTGCATGGAAATATGTGCAGGCTCCCTTTTAAAAGGATTTATATAAAAATGCCCTATGTTATTATGGCTGTGAAACCAAACTTCATGGGCATTATTTATTCACCCTTATAATTGTTGAATAACCCTGCATTGTGGGTGTATAGATAGGTCTTTCAGAATTTTGTGAAGAAGACAGGGTGATGGTTTTCTCACCATGAAAAGCAACAATTGGCCGATGCTAGCCTGGTCTACAGCAGGGGATGTTAAGGCAAACAGAATGATATTCTTTGCACAGGGTCATTTAGATGAAGGAAAGCAGAGGGATGAGGCGAGCCCTGATTCCAGAGGCTTCCCAGGAGAAAGTCTGGTGACTCTGGTACATAACCATCTCTGCTAGTATTCTCTTCAGCTCTGAAGAGATGGCGTAGGCATCTCACTATCATGCAGAGAGAACCATAGAGGACAGTAATGACTGCTGGATTCTATATTATAAAGTAGAAATTGCTTCTGTGAATCACACTGGCGGGACTGAGATTAGTGGGGAGGTTGGAGCTCATTCTCACGGTTGGTTCTGAGAGCCAGATTGTTTTCCCAAATAGGTTACAATACTATCTTGTGGCTCTGTCTTTGGCTGCAGAAAGTGTGAATAATGGAATTCTATTTTCAAAAGCATCAGGCTCCAGATATTTCCATGTGTGGTTAATCACTGGCAGTAATACCTAGGCTGGTGAGTAATTTTCTAACTTTAAAATTCCTTCACAGAAGGATATTTCCCAACTTAAGCACCAGGAAGTAGGATTTAAGTTAGATTTAAGAGCTGGCTGATGGAAAGGGTTATTAAATACTGAAACCAGTTATTGAAGGAGATGGTGAAGTCTTCTCTGGAGGTCTTTAATAATGGTTTAGGTGTTGTCTTGCCTGAAGGCAGAGGATATTTTTAATGTGTTGAATTTGCATATTAGGGATTTCAGGAGATCTTTGAGAAAGCCCTTAAGATATTCATTGGGGCAAAATGAATATGTATAGACCGAGTTAAAGCACTGTAGCTCTTTGGGCCTTCTCTTTGAACAGCTGGTCATAATTTAGACAAGAGCCACCCCACAGCTCTCTTGTTTAGAGGAACTATAAGATAAAGCAGATCCATTGTAGAACTTCTGAAGAGTGTCAGTTATTACATCGAAAGTTGAGAAACGAGGAAATTCCTCCAGGTTTGGGCTCTTATACATCTTGGTTCTGGGGCCCATTTTGACCCAATGCTAGACTGGGGAATTTCAAGGTGATAAAGATCAAGCTTGACCAATTTGCAGAAATCTGAGCTTCCTGACTTAGAGAAAAGTTCTGGTAACTGAAGAACCCAGTCCTGTTTTTCCACCCATGTTGGAAGAGACGCACATGACTGTGTAGCAAAGTCAGGCCAGCTGCAAGGAACATGTTGTTATTGACCTTATTCATACTGATCTAGTGACTACTATCCCAACAGATAGAAACTGCCCCCTAAGGGAAAGGGTACTGGCCGGTGATTGTCTCTCAGAAACAGAACAGGTGCCCAGAGCTGGAACTGGGAGCTTCTTCCCTTCATTCAGCAGTGCCTCTTCCTCTCTGGGCCCTCCTCTGTTTGCTTTGGCAGACTAGGCAGCTGTTTGTCTTCAAGAACTTTCCACATCGGTGGAGACCATTGAACTTGGGTGTTTCTCATCCTTGATTCAAGCCATGCTTGAAGCCAGGTGCTCTTTCACGTCTTTGTTAATGACTTGAATTAAACCAAAGCATTGCACAGAGCTGGTAGCTGTCAATACCATGGATGGCTGAGCAGGAGGCTAGAGAGATGTGTGAGTAGGCAAAAACACAGATCAGAAACAGAAAGATCACATTTAATGGCAGTAAGTGTAATGTCTTGTAACTCAACTTTGAACAATTGGTTATGTACTCTAAGGCTCTCATTACAGTTCATCCTGTGAGGTCAGCGCCATGGACATCAGGTAAAGGGGAGGGGACTCATCTGGTGACAAAGGCCTTGCACTGAAGGAAGCTGATGAGTTGCACAGTGGTTGGAAATTAGGTGACAAATGTTTATGCGAAGATTAAGTATTATATCTAAACTACAGGTCTCTTAAGAATTCTTTACTGTTCCCTTTTCTCCCCTCTCCAATAATATCTGTTCGCATTTCCTAAGACATTTTCTCAGTCTGAACTGATTTTCTTCCCTGAACCTGTTGTGATTTTGTGTATTTTCCAAATTCATAGGCACACAGTTCTTACTTAGAGTTAGTTTCCTTTATTTCCCTGGTCAGAAAATAATATCATAGCCCAGCTCAGCCTCCAGGAGAAACATTATTCACTCTTTCTAGTCTAGATGTAATTCTACTTTACCCTGATTCATGATTTTCTTCATTACACATGCTTTATGTTCCCTCTACTTGTAGGGACACTGGTAATTGTGTTTAGTTCCTGGATTGTACTGTAAGCATTTACGTTTGTTGACATGCAGCTTTATAATAACTTTATACTATGTGCTTGATTTTATGAGAGGTACAGTGCAGAATAGTTATATTTTGAGGAATATAATGAACATATCACTAATGTTCATTATAGCCTTCAAATTATATTCATACAACAATAAAAATTAAGTTCCGTGGAGTTTTTACAATATTGGGTGGAGAATGACTCTGAACACAACCTTACGTTTAACACAATATTCTGAAATTTGATAACATGACCTTATTTAAGTGATAGCCATCTTTGGTAGATAACAAAACTTGCCACAACTGCTATAATTATAAAAGCATGTGTTGGTTTTTATAAATAATATATTATAATCATTGTAACTCTTTGCAGACTATTACTGGTATGCTTATAAACAGAGCATGTATGCAAGAGCTCCAGCCTACAGTTTAGAATCTATATCACTCAGTCAACAAAATTTGGACATAAATAAATATTGGCAACATGAAAGGATTATTTTTTTGGTTTCTAGGCTGTGGCTAGGAATCTATAGAGGACATATGAAGTTAACTTCTTTTTTAAGATAAGTCACTTAAAATGGAAGGAACGAAATAATCCCTATACACACGTATGCCTATGTGAAAAGCAAAGAATGGAGAAAAATGGGAAGTGGTTTAGGAACAAAGATCTTTGTTTCTAAACAAAAGGAACAGAATCTGTTCTGATCTGCCCCCATGGGGGCAGATCTCAGAGTCCACTTTAATCTAGGGCTTAAATGCTCCAGCCTGAACTGAATCTGGGTGGCTAGGTGTGTGCCAAAAGCTTGAGACAGATTAGTGGGACAACATTCCCCACATAGAAAACAACCAGCAATGGTGTACCTTCACCTACCACGACAGGTGCTGTGAGGTACGTGAGCTCAGGGAGCTCACTGAGACCCAGAGATGGGACCACGTGCCCCAACCTAGAGAGCACAGAGAAGGCTCTCAAGGGAAGGTGGTGAGGAATGTGGCAGTTCAATTCTGAAGAGCTGTGGGAGTAGAGTGGGGTTGGATAAGAGAGATGGGTGCCCCTGGCAGGGGTACAGCCTGCCATGTAACTCAGTGTAGACAAAAGCAAAAGAGTTCATGGGCCAGCAAGGTAGACATGAACCGTGTGACTGGCAGAATAATGGCCACATGAAAGCCCTGGGACCTGTCAGATGACGTGGCAAAGGGGTGGGGAGATAAGGTTGCAGGGGCAGTTAAGGTCATTAACGACTCTCTGGAGTTATGCAGGTGGGCCAGATGTAATCAGAAGCATCCTTGAAAATGGACATGGGAGGCAGAAGTGGTGGAGCGGTGAGATATGAGAAGGGCTCATTTTGCTATTGGTTCTGAAGCTGGAGGAAGCAGCCAGGACCATGGATTATGGGGAGCCTCTGGGAGCTGGGAAAGTAAGGGAGCAGATTTTCTCCTGGGTCTTCTAGATGGGAATGTGGCCCAGCCAACACCTTGACTCTGGCTCAGTGAGTCTGGTATGACGCTTCTGACTTCCAGGAGAGCAAGGTAATAGCTTTGTGTCATCGTTTAAAGGTACTCGGTTTGGACTGTGGTGGCTTGTTACAGTGTAACTAGTAACTGAGTGCATATGATTCAGGATGCAGAGAGCAAGGAGCCACGAGGCATGAGAGGCAGCCCAAGGTCCAGCCCTGCTCTGTGGTTTTGTCTTTATCCTGAATGTAGAGAGGAAGCTGGTAAGGCCTCAGGCAGTGGGCTGATGAGACTGGGTGTGTGTTCTGGAAGTAGTACTCAGCAGCAGGAAGGATTAGAGGTCGCACAATCATTAGCAGCTTCTCTGAGCAGCGGTTGCAGCAATGGATAGTACGTGGGGAGTTCTGGGGTCTGGGGAGGAAGGATGGCCCTGAGGAGGGCCCCGTGGTGTTTGACCGAGTGCTGGGAGGGTGGAGGGCATCTCCCTGAGAAGCCAGCAGCAGAGGGGAGCTCTGCAGTCCATCGGTAGGAGGCAGACGGGTTGCCTCTGATGTCCTCCTAACCCCAAGGAGAAGAAGCCGCGTGCTGTGACCGTGGGTAGGAGATTGCCGAGCGAGAACTATAAAAGATACAAAGATGATTTCTCCCTTTGATTAGGAGTTAGGATTTCTGCTTGTAGTGAACCTAGAAAAACAGGTGGCTTTGAGGACCCAAGTGGGCCTTGGGCTTCTGGACACTTCGCTTCTTATTCCTGAAACTGGTTCCCTCTTGTCCTTGGCCTGGCAGTTAGTAGCTTCCTTCAAATCTCCACCAAAAAGGCCTTTGTATCCCTAAGACTTCCCTGAAAATATAGGTACCCATTATGGACACTTGTTAGCCTGCCCTGCCGTGCACTATGTTCTTTTTGTCTTGCTACCTGGCAAGCTCCTTTCCTTTCCACCCCTGTACCCCACCCCAGGTGGGGAGGTGTACCGCGGAGCCTCCCTGTGAGTGCTGACCTGTGACCCCAGCTGCCAGGTGCACTTTTCTTCAGGAACTTCCCTGGAAGCTGAAAACACAAGCTCCTGTCCCTGGACGGAATATTTGGGGATCCAGTCAGCCTGGACACACTGGGGTTCTGCTGGCCTTGGGGCAGCCTGCCCAAGATGCAAGGGAGGAGCAGAGGGAGAGTTCTGACAGGGCCCGGGTGTTGAAACCCTTGCGTACTCGTCTTTCTGTGGTACTGGCTGGATTCAGTTTGGGTTTGGCTTCTGTCTCTTGCAAGCAAAACCCTTCCTGCCAGTCTTCCCCTGTATGGTCTTGAGATTCCTTCATGGCAGCGTCTTGATCATGAACTGCCCAGCTGCTGCTTTTAGTAGTTTCCTAGGACTGCCTTTAAGCACTGAGAAGTAGATATTTTAAAACAAACTCCATTCTGGAAATTAGAAGTCCCAAATCAGAATGTTGGCAAACCTGCTCTCCCTGGAGGCTCTAAGAGAAGACTTGGCCCCGTGTTGTTCTCTTAGCTTCTGGTGTTGCCAGCAAGCCTTGGTGTTCCTTGACTTGTTGGGCTATTAGTCTGACCTCTGCCTCTGTCTTTGCGTGGGGTTTTTACGTCTTCCCTCTGTCTGTGTCTGAATATTGTCTTTCACATGCCCTCCTCCCGTGTCTGTGTCCAATATGTGCTAATGTCCAAATCAGCTTATAAGGACACTGCTAGTTCGTTCACCCTCCCACTGTAACTTGCATCTTCATTACACCTGCGAAGACCCTATTCCCAAATAAGGACCCACTCACAGGTCCGAGGGGTTAGAACTTGAATGTACTTTTATGTGAGATGAAATTCCATTCGGGACACTTGTATAATCCTCCACAAAGTTGCAGAATGACAGCAGAAACCACATACGTCCTCTTCAATGTGGTCTTCAGGTGCAAGCTCTGTGCCTGACACACAGATCCATAAGTCATGAATTCTCACTGACAAAAGCACACACTGCCAGAGAGGCAAAGGCCGCAAGTATCCAGTACTCTCAGAATTTCACATCAAGCCTGCACCTGTAAAGCCTCCAGAGGATTTAACCTCAGAGGCATGGAAAATGCTGTGATTTGGGTTAAAATCCTGTCTACAGCCTGAATAGCACGCAAGCTAAGAAATTCGAGGCATGTCCTTTAAGAGCCTTCCCTGTGGGGCGATAGAATGATAATGCTGTTGAGGAAGAGTGTGGTTGAGGGAAGATCTCTTCATGTGTGAATGTGAGTAAGGTATGAGGAGGGGTTTTGAGATCTATGCAAAGAGCTGTGAAAATAGCCAACGGCCAGCTGGTCTTCTAAGTTTGGACTGGATTCTTGGGGAGCCCTGGTTGAGAACCTGCCATGCCAAGGATGTGGTTCTGGTAGTTTGGGGCCTTTCTTCAGTGGTCCTCTTCTGAAGTGGTATCATGAGCCTGTAGTCAGATAACTTTTCTCCTGAGTTTCTTCTTCTGTGACCCATGGTAGGAATATAGACGCCATATCCCTCCCATTTTTTGTTTTTTATAATTAACATTTAAAAGACTTTAAAATTTTTCTTTGTCCTATGACCTTTCAAGTCACACTGAAACAACATTCCTTTTGGGTGTCTACTGAATGACTTTGGAGCCCTGTCAGATGACACCAACAACCTTCCAGGACAACAGCTGGCATGTTGGTCCATCAGTTCTGCATTTGGAGACCCTTCATAGCTTTTACAGACTTCTCTAATCTCGAAGTTGAAGGGAACCTTGGTTGTCTGGGCAAAAATCTTGACCTCACACCTAAATCCTTCCAGGCTTTTCCTGAGAAGTGGTTGAACACTCCTGGTGAGGGGGAACTGCAGGTCTTCTGATGACTGCTCCTTATTTTCAGATGTTCTAATTCCTAGAAAGTTCTTCTATTGAACTAAAATCACCCTGTATAATTTTTCACAAGGTGTTTTGACTTCTGGAGCAATAGAGAACTGAATCCTTCTCCAATCTGACAAGTCTCATATCTGAAAATGGCTATCCTGTACCTCTCAATCTCTTCCCTAGGCTGAGCAGTCTCAATTTTTCAATGTCACCAGTTTTTCAATGGTTCTTCAAATGTCAAGTCTCCTTTCACTATCTTGGCTGTATTTCTCTTAAAGGACCATATGTTGTCCTATCTTAAAGTATGGGCACCAGCATTAGAACAAAGCCCTCTAGGTATTGTTTGATAGGCAAAATATAGAGCAGAACATCCTTTCCATTTTTTGTATCAAAGAAAATTGCTAGCAATTACACTCCCAGGATACTCTTTTTCCTATAAGCTCCTCTCCCACCTCTGTTTAGCCTTTTCTATTCTTACCTCAATCTTGTGATCGATTTCTTCATTCAATAGAGATCTATTGAGCGTGTTCAGTTAAGTATTCTGATGCATGTTGGGCTTACAGAATGGGAGAAACCTATCTCTGTTATAAAGGAGGTTAGTTGAGGCAAAATACAAGGAAATAATACTGTAGGGGCAGAGAGAGCAGAAAGAACAGTAACTGCATTAGAGAAAGTGAAGACCTATAGTAGAACTAGACAGTATTAACTGGATGGATTTCTTTTATCCAGTGAATATTGCAGTCCATGCCAGTTGCTCTTGGCATGGAAGATACAATAGTGAATGAAAGACTATGCCTTCTCTCTTGGAGCTTGCAGTTCAATAACAGGAGATGGAAGAAACCCAGATGATTAGTAATAGCCTTCATCTAGAACAGGGGCCTGGAATGAGGGCATATTGGCCAAATATGGCCAACCACCTCAGTAAAATTTCACTGGAACAGAGCTATACTCAACTATTATGGCCTCTGGCTGCTTCTGTGCTATAATAAGAGTTGAAAAATCCTATGCAAAGACCATATGGCTGACAATACCTGCCCTGGCCTTTTAAGGAAAATTTTACTAAAGTCTGATAGAGAATCAGATAAAGGAGTGGTGAGCCTTGGGGATGAGGGGCATCTTTTGAGAGGTTGGTCAGAGGAAGCCATGCTGATGAAGCCATACTTGGGCACAGACCTGAAGAATTTCTAGAGCAAGATGCATAGATGTCTGGGGGAAGAATGTTCTAGGTAGAAGGAAAAGCAAATCCAATGGCCCTGAGGAGGAATTAAGTTTAGCGTATCCCAGAGTACCCGCAGCAGCATGG
This sequence comes from Mustela lutreola, assembly GCF_030435805.1. Taxonomy (NCBI): domain Eukaryota; kingdom Metazoa; phylum Chordata; class Mammalia; order Carnivora; family Mustelidae; genus Mustela; species Mustela lutreola. The sequence goes on from NC_081302.1 coordinate 5,843,526, forward strand.
GGGGAGGGGAGGGTTTGATGAGGGCACAGCCCTTACTCGAAGGACATGGGAGCCATGGGTAGGTTGTGAGCAGAGCAGCAATAGGCTTCAGTTGCTCCTATAAGGGGCTGTCGGTGCCAGGGCAAGAGGGGAGGGTAGAGGAGAGAGCGTGGCAACCATGTGGCTGCGCTAGTGTGCTGATGCTACAGATGGTGACGGGGCCAGATCTTGGACATCTTCTGAAAATAGTGGCAACAGGATTTTCTGGTGACGAGGGTGGAAAGAGTCAATGATAGTTTCACTTTAAAAACTTGATTAAATAATGACTTCAAGCTGACCAAAAGTTGTAAGACTAGTTCAAGGAACACCAGCTATACCCTTTACCTAGACTCACCTGTTAACATTTTACCCTGTTTGCTTCATTTGTCCCTTGTCCCCCCTTTGATATGCACATATATGTCTATGGAGCTTCATGTCCGTTTATAATGCACTCATATGAATATATATATGCAGTTACCTTGAATCATCTTTTAATAAATTAGTTCTGTGGTCCTTTGTTCTAATGGCCACCTTGGTCCTAAATATATCATATTTCTTAATAAGGGTGTTTTCAAATAAAAACTTTATAACTTCTATGTATTTAGGTATGTTCATATATTTTGTCTGAGCAACTCCTAGGACATACTTATCAAGGAGCGATCCATTAAAGAGCAGTAGGAGATACTTCTGGTTGGCAAAAGAAATCAGGAATTCAGTTTGACATAAAACTTGAGTTGTCCAGTTGCCCATTTAACATTCTCAAGGGTTTAATACATAAGATTCTAGGGTTCCTGGCACCCAGCTATCTGGTAGATGAGAAAAAAACAAGTTAAAGAACACTAAGACCGACTGCCCTAAAAATGAGTGTAGAAATAATCCAGCAGCTGGAGGAAGTTGTGGGAATACTAGAGTACTTTGTTTCAGCATGGAATCTTCTGTGTTCCTCTACTGTGTGAGAAACAGCCTTAGTGATCAGGGGATGATGCAAGACAGAGAAGGGAATTCCTGGAGTGACGGCCCCCCTTGAGTAGGTAAGAAAGGATGGGCTCTAGTACCTATGTAGGAGCCTTGGCCTTCTGTAGGAGTAGGAAGTTCTGCCATTAGTATAGTTTGGAAGGCGAAAATGGGATATATGGGCCCCAAAATGGGCCATAAAATGGGTTGAGAGTGAGTGGAGGTCCTTTTCTGTCTGCTCATGTTTTTTCTCCTAGGAATTGGAGACCCACTGTGAGAAGGGAGAAGATGGAAGTTCATGTGTTTGAGGAGAGAGGTCAGTCTTGTAGGAGGTAGCGAAAGAGACGAGCCAACAAAACCTAGGGTGTTATGGGTAGTACCAAAGGCCCGCATGAACTTAGTAGATGTCAAGGAAGACCAAGACAGTCACCTTGCCTGTGTTCTGTCCACCTGCTTCAGCTATCCTGGTAAAGAATGTCCACTGATATTGAACCAGGACCAGGGTTTTGCCAACAATTGTGGAGGTGGGCAGGACATTTGGGGTTCATTTAAGCAGTGCCTGTGATGGAGCTGGAATGGAAGTTCAGGAAGGAGGGAAGTAAGGAAGTATTAGAGGTAAGCCAAAATGAAAAGGTGGGAGAACAGGGAATTACAGGTCCTGGTAGAGGAGGAGAAGTGGTGGGATTGTTGGGATGGCCATTCAAGCTGAAAAAGGAAGAGGTGGGGTTTAGAGACAAGGCTCCTGCAACTGAGCTTGTTTTCTGAGGAGACCATTCAGGTCTGCGTTCTGAACGCTGCGGTATAGTGGTTGGTATACCAGAGGCAGAAGGCATTATGGGAACCCAAAAGGCAGAATACTGTCCAGGTTGATGTGGAAGGGAGCAAGATCAGAGAAGGCTTCTCAAGGAGCCCACATCTAAGCAGAGTCCTGATATGCAGTATACATTTGACCTATCTGTTACTACCCTGAAATAGAGTTCAGATAAAAAAACCATTCCACCAAACATTTTATTTTCACTAACTAGTTTTGTTTCAGACTTTCTTTAGCTCTTCTCTTTAGTTTGGTTTGTGTCCCAGCTTCTAGGTTGTCACGTTTTATAATGTCTCCAGCATATTAGTGTTTGTGTTGTACCCTTACTGTGGAGGAATTGCTCAGTCTAAGGGATCCTTAAATCTTTAAGAATCCTTAGTTGAATAAAACAACATATTACACAAAGTACTTTTTAGGGTCATGTGTTCACAAATGCTAAAAATAGAGAAATGCAGACTTTAGAAGAAGATGTGCCTCAAACTTGATGATTGAAGATCTTTGATATGAGGGATACTTGGTCAAAACCTTAGAGTGGTACTTTGGTGTCTAAATAGTATTCAGCTAATCTCAAATCTTCATATTATGTCCCACCAGGTCAGGTAGAGCTCTATTTCCTAAAAATACCTGTTGAGAAACTGAGGGTGGGGGGGTGGGAAGTAAGGTAGGCTTAGTTTACTTGATTAACCCATTTCAGGGAACCTAAAAGAATATTGTCTTCGATTATAGAGAATAAGACCAGGGGCAAGATTCAATAAATACACACTTACAATGACTTCTAGATTTTAATTTAATTTGGTTCTTTGCTTGAAGCCAAACTTCATCCTAAACTAATGGATAGATTCTTCACTTGTGAAACTTTTAATTACTTAGTAGTTCTCTCAGAAGAGAATGAAGCTTCTGTTTTTTTTCCCTCATCATAATCCTTGGATAAAGGCAAGTGGGATCCTTTTGAGAGATGAAGCTTCTGAAGGAAAATGCATATGTAATTGGTTGTGTGGTTTGGTTGGGAAGGAAAGGGATTTAAAATTGGTGGGCCTCATTTAAGGTTCAAAATGTAAGTTTTAATCAAGCACAGATCTTAAAAAGCATAAGGGTCGCTGCCAATGATTGGTTGTAATATAGCTTAGAGAATGCTTTGCAAATAGTACCTTATCTCTGGAGATCCTTACTTTAGCCAGATCTGATTTAATACAGGGGGAAATATCCATTGAAACATGATGCATTCAAGTAAGGTGTACTTTTCTTTGCATAAAAACAGAATTAATACACTGAAGTATCCTGGTTCTAATTGCTTCTTTTCCCACTAAAATAACCTACTTTTATAAAGTAATGTCATTTGAGTTGTGTTCTTTAGAGCAGAGATAGAGTCGTTCTTTGTAAATCAACTAGGCTACAATCCTTTTCTTTCATGCACTTAAAATATTGTACATAAAGAATGACTTATTCTTGGTTATCTTAAAGTGTCATTTCAAGATTTGTTAAGTAACTGATTTATAATGTGTAGGACCTCATCAATTCAATGTGCATCATTCAGTAGCCCTTCGTTAAGCATGTGCAGTTCCACATCACGTATTTGCTGCTGAAGATGACTAGTCCTTCAAAGAGGACTGGTTCTGAACTGGGGAAAACGGTCCCCAGGGAGTATTTAATAATGTCTGTAGATGTTTTTGGTTGCCACAACTGGTGTAGACCTCTATTGAGTCAGAGGTCGGGGATGCTGTGAAACCTCTTTACATTGCACAAGACAACCCTTACAATAGGATTGTCTGTTCCAAACCTGCCTGTAGTGCCAAGATTGAGAAACCTGGATTTTGAAGGAGGCTGTAACAGCTACAACAAAATAAAACTAAGTGCTAAAGCAGAGCTATCATGTATAATGTGCTCTCACAGATCTGAGGAGGCCACACCTGATCTTAACAATGGTGGGAGGAAGTGGGGTTGTGTGGAAGACTTCCTAATCTGTCTCCTTTTAGTGGAAGCTTGAATGTGGAATAGGAATTTGCTTAAAGATGAAGCTAGGTGCGTTTTCTAGTGGAGGAAACTTCTTATGAAATGTGGTAGAAGCTAAGAGGTAGTTTGGGATGACTGGGGAATGGTATAATTAGTTGCTAGTTAGTAGTTAGTATAGCTGATCCATGTGAAAGTGGCATGGACCAAAACTTTGAATGAAGGTGAGGGATCATGAAGCTGGTGAAGGTATTGGATTGTCTAGATCAATAGAGGACCACTGAAGAGTAAGCAGAGCTGTGACCTGCTTACATGGAGTCTAAGGTCATCTTGAGAGCTGTGTAGAACTTGGCATGTTACTGCTTCTCAGAGCCACTTAATTGTCTAGAGTAACAGAGAGATGAGGTGGGTGAAGAATCTTTGAAGGTCTTTAGGAGGCAGAAATAGGAGATATTTGTCACAATCTCATGAGAAGAGTGGGGTGCAGGTAACAACGTGCCTGAAGCTTTTGGCTGAAGTTGTTGAGTAGATAACTGGTGTCATTACATGAATGAGGAACTCCATACTGGGAAAGATGAGGTCATTTGGCCAAAGCCATTGTGAACAAAAGAGAACCCTAGCAAACTCTCTAACCTTCTCTGCCATGTGAGGACACATAGAGACCATAAACCAGGAAGCAGGTCCTTAACAGAAATGGTTGTGCCTTTGTCCTAGACTTCCAGGCTCTGGAACTGTGAGAAATGTGTGTTTACAAGCCACCCTACCCATGGTACTTTTAGACAGGAGGTCCAATGAGGCCAGTTTCAGGGATGATATGCTACTTGGTATCAAAGTGTCAAAGAAGCTAGAGCCCTTTGATTTGGGCACGATAGAGGTGGTTGGTCACGCAGCAGAGGAACAATGGTGGTGGGACATGTCCAGTTATAGTGAGATAAGGAGGACCTGGGGAGGTGGGGAACGGGAGACTGTGCAGTGCGCTTTGAGAAGACTTGGCTGAAGATGGAAAGCGTGTTAGAGGGGAGATAGCAGTGCTTAAGGCTGGAGTTGAAGTGGGCATGTTTACCTGGAGATACAAGGCCAGGAATGTTTTATTTTATTTATTTTTTTAAATAGTTGTCGATATTGCTATTTTTAAGAGATTAAAATTGTTTCTAAGATTACTGAGCCACCAACCTCTGCTAGACATAATAGCAAGGGCACAGAAAGGATATAGTCTCTATTGAAAACATTCAACATCTCAGTTTCCTTACAACAAAAGAGACATTCCTTTTAGATTAGATGGACCTTGGATGGGAAAATAGTTCACAGAGCCTGGTGGCTGAGTGAGGTGTGGGTATGGTTCTTTGTGGTTAGGGTTGGGGGATGGATACAGAAGGACAAAGGGGGAAACGGAATTGCAGCAGGCAGCAAGATGGAAAGTGCTGTCTGAAAACTCTTACTAGTTTTAGAAATGAAATGAAAAGCCCAAGCCAGAGAGTAACTTCCTGCTTGGCATGCTGGAAACTTAATTGTAAGTGCGTGTCTGGCTGTGGGAATGCTGTCTGGTAGGAGAGTCTACTGAGGCATCTTCAACTGGAATGAGAGAAAGCGTGGGAGAGAGGGAGAGAGAGCGCGAGAGCACGAGCAAGGCTCCCGTGACCCATGCCCAGTGTGCAGCTGTTAATCCTGGGATCCCTACAGTGTAATTCTTTGTTACTCTCCTGGACTGCTTATTTCCTTCACCACTCTTTGTTAGGATTCTTCCACTGAGTTTTGAGGTTCTGATTAACGTGATGTATTCTGTATCCCAGTAACTTTTCATAATTAACACCCTTCCGTGAGGTGTTTGGTACATAATAGGCAACCAATAGATATTTGAAATTGAACTGAAATCTACTCCTCAGAATGCAGAATACAAAGCTGGAAGAAGCAGTCCAGGTTTGTAAAATGTATATATTTGGTATTTTTACTGGTGTGATTTTAATTCAAAGCCTATAAAGCAAGCATCTATATACTCTTTCAGTTCTGCTGTCATTAAGAGTGTCAGGATGCATTTATTGGGCGTGATTTGGATTCTCCAAAGGAGGTAGTAAATTCAGGCGGTAGGAATGGACTCCAAAACTGATTCAAAGAGCAAAGCTCTTCTTTACTTAAAACTTCTCCTTAATTGGTATATCTCTAAAATGGGCCAAACGTTACCTGCTTTATAGGGATGATCTAAAATGTAAATCAAAATGAACATTTGGGTGCTTCCTTTGCAGTGAGGGATTCTGGAAAATAAACCTAAGTATTTTGGAAGACCTTTAAGAGAGTTTTTTGCAAGTTGATAGTGGGGAAAACAATGCTAACTCTTCATTGTTAGTTGGAGAATAATTCAAAAGTTATCTATGTGATAGGCTAAAAATGACTTGGTATTTTGAACATAATCTTTTGTATTCAATATATTTTTAAAATAGGTCAAAGCTTTTGAAATCATTTTTAATAGGTCAAAAGTCAAGTATTAGCAATTTTACCTTCTGTCTAACACAGAAGCTACATTCCTCTGAGAAACTGCCCTTTTGAATCGTAATCTAACAGAAATGAGGGCCCTGTGTGCCTTTTCCTGTAAGCCATTGGTTTGAAAAGCATCCTCTAGCATGGAGATATCTTTTGATTGCTTTAAAATTCTTGACAGAAATTTAAACTGCGTTAATACCTCTATAAATTGGGAAGCAGTGGGACTATTTTTTTTTTTTTGAGGTTGACGGAAGTTTGATCAGGTTAACACTTTATACAAGCAAAGCCACAAGCATTGTTTAGCAGAGTAAACCCATGGCAAACTTTCTTTGGAAGTTAGAAATGGCTTTTAGAGTGTCCATTAAGAAAGAACAACCCTTATCTTAGTAGACAGTCTCTTTTGAGAAATACTATTATCTTTTATTCATTAAATAGAACAAATCAAGTTCCAAATGCCAAATTGAAATTACTGTGCTTTTTGTTGTTTATTATAAGAATAAAAGAGTCTGGTCTTTCTTTCTCTTTGCCTTTGAGTGGAGGTTTATAGAGGAAGTCAGGCATTATTTTGTTTATAATTAAAGACTCTATACTAAAGCACAATTTGAATAAGCAACTTTAATTAATCAAGGAAAAAACCCAACAACCTTCTACACCCATATTTTGGTTTCTAAGAATGAGTAAAAAGGGTTTTCTTTTTTCCCCTTTGAGGTTAGAAGCAGGTCAGGTCAGTAATTGGAGCTGGCTAGTCATCAGCTGGTTTGACCTGCTAGGCTAGAATTTTCTTTACTACGGGAAAGTATAATCAGAAAACCAGATGTATCCCCGTCTTCAGACTGAAGCATAATGAAAAGCAGGCAGTTCATTTATTTGCTCCAAGCCTTCAGATCTGCATTCAGCCATTTGGAGCTTGACTTTGCACCGGGCTGGAGGACTACAGTGGGAGGCATTATTTAACTGGATCCAAGTCCTGCGATGTAGAAATTGAGATGCAAATGCCCATGTCGTCTCAAATCTCCTATTTCCTTCAAAAGTTGATAGCTATTCTATGCTTCCCCCACCCCGCCCCACCACCAAGAACAAGGCATAAGCAAGGGACATAAAGCTCGGAGCCTTTCCATTGTAGGCTTATTCAGACCATAAGAGTATTTTCCTGAGGTCCTCCAGATTCTATACTCATGGTTGGGGTCAGGGAATGGGCCAACATGTCCTTCTGAACAAGTGTGGGGCAGAGGATGGAAGTGAATAAACACATTCACTGTACTGTTTTCATGACACAAGCCATCGGATTCTGTATTCATATCTGTACATTTATTTGTCCTACTTTCCTCCTAAAGCTTCCGATGTGTTCCCCAGTTTCATTCTCTATTAAAATTCATCTTTCTAGCCTCGTCCTCCGAAAAAAGAGGTCAGCGAAATTGTTTTTACCAGATTTTTGTAGGCAGTCTTGTGTATCCTGATACTGCTGATGTTTTATAAGATGGTTTGAAATTAACTATTCCGAGGCTCTAACAAGTGAGAACATTTATTGAAAAAAAAAAAAGAAAGAAAGTACAAATGAATAAAAAATTCAATTTATGAAACCATTAGTCTAGAGGAAAACATCTGAATGACCACAGTTAAGGAGTTTCCTTACTACAAACTGCAGAAGAGCCTAGCCTCTTCTCTGGATTTCTGAAAGGCATTTCTTCTAGGGTGAAATTGACAGTCTAGTTCTTTTACCTCTAAGTGAATTTTCAAGGAAGTTAGCTCAGAAAATGATCTGAAGACTCATGATGCCTTAGCATCTTATCTGTATGAGTCAAAACTGGAATTTTGCCTAGGCTACAGAAGAGAAATCTGGGGTTCTTTAGTTTCTGATTGTAAATTAGGGAAGGTGTTGAAGGAAATAAGTAAAGCCTGGTGGAATCTACTCTTTTATGTGGCTTGGATATGGTTTAAAGAATTGAGGGGAAGATGAGCTATAGAGGTCCAAATAAGAGATCCGTTAAAAAAAAAAAAAAGTTGCTGAAAACATGTATTCTCTTTGAATTATCTCATGGACACATTGTAAATATTTTGTTTGTCGGAGCAGTTGCAGCACTGAACAGGAGCATTTGTGCAAACAGTAGGTACCCCATCCTGAAAACGTTGGGATGATCTATCTCGGTCTTTCAAACACCTTGTCCCAGGAACCGTTCCTCGAAACACAGAAGAAAAGCTGAAAAGCTGTAACCCCTTCATCCTTCCCATTTTTCCTAGAGCCAAAAACATTGCTGCTTTTTTCCTGGATCCGAGATAGGAGAGGGAGTTCTCTCTGAAGGACTGTTGAAGACTTTAGTTGCAAGATAAAATGACTGAGGCTAACTTGGATTCGACTGCACAGAATTCTATTTTTGAAATTCAGTGGCAGGCAGGGGAATGAAAGTACTTTGGATCTGTGTTCTCCATGTGGCTTGGGCACTTAGAATGAAGGGGAGAGATACAGCAAACCCTTTGGATGCTTGTTGGGTGATGTCCACTCTCCTTCCCTCTGAGCAGGTGTACGTTGCTTCCACAGAGCATCTGCTCAGCCTGACCTTTTCTATGCTTCTTCTTTCCTGCTGATTTTCAATTCTGCCCCCACTCATTCTTCTTATTCGAACCATGGACAGGTGGGGGCCATGGTGGCTGCCATGGCTGTGTCTAGAATTGGTCCTCCACTTAAGGTGCTGGGTAAGGGAACATGCTGCTGGCATGGTAACACTGGCTTCTTCCAGAGAAACCTTTCAGCTAAGATGTTTGGACCAGCCCTGGAGAACTTAAAAAGGAGCATTCCACAATTTCCCAGAATGAGCTTCTTCATACTTCCTTTCTTGGAATGCTGATATGATGGAGCCAATTCCCTGTGGTGGGTCTGTCCTGAGTATGTTAAGGGGAAGAAGAAAACGAAGGGATAGGCAAACAGCAAACAGAAGCAGCATTGAAAAAGCCAGGATACTGGAATAGGCATCTGAGTAAGAGTCTTACTTTCAGTAGATCTTTTTGCAGGCTCAGTCCCTGTACTGAATCCTGACGTGTCTTCAGTTGGCTCTAGGACGGCAGATGATCACAGGAAACTTGCATTTAACCATCTGAGCAACTGTCCCTCCTCAAGTGCTTTCCCTTTCCCTTCTGGACAGAAACTCCAAAGGTTTGCACTTTCTCCTCCCCATCAAGAAGGCACCGGTCGTGTGGACCATCCTCTCAAGGTCCTGCTTCCTCAGGGTACTAGTCAAATCTGAAAGTCATTCAGGCTAACACAGCCCTAGAAACTTAGAACCCTGATTCAAATCTGACTCTAAGGAAACTCAATAGAGTGTTTTGTGGCCTTTGTCAAATCGGGGTGAGAACCTACACTCCTGTGACTCTCTTCCTTCAGGTCCATCCTACAGACTAACCTGAGCCTTCCTCATTCACTCTGTCTTCTGTGTTTCTTCCATTCTTAATATTCTCTTGGCTATTTTCCTTCCACTAACGTCCCTTTTCTTGTAAGTACAGACAAACATGAGACTGTCAAAGTTTTTTTTTTTTTTTTTTTAAATCTACATTAATCACTTCATGTAGAATTGATGTCTTTAAAATAAAAAATGGCAGGTATGCCCATCAAATCTTTAGCATGACAACTACATTCCGCTTCTTAGAGAAACATGAACTGCCAAATTCTGTTGAAGTTAAATCTCGGCAAGTTGTTCAGGTTTGCCTGTCTATTTAGTTTTAAGATCTTTGAGATATTTTGTTCTAACTGCAGATATATTGTAATTCCAGGCACCCTCGGAAGAATCTTTTAAAATGTAAATTTGGTGGTTTTCTTAAGTAATTCTGTCTTCCTGTATGGGCTTAAAGCAGGAATATCTTTGCAAATGGTTATTATATACTTGAAGGATGACCAACTAGAAATAAAGATGGAGAAAACCCACTCCTCAATACTACAATGATGCATGACTGAATTTTAAAGATTAATCCTGCGTGAAATTAGCACCTTATGGAAAAATAGCCCTTTTTATACGCAGAAAACTAACCAACAAAATGAAATCCTTTGCTTTAAGGTTTGTCTGGTCAAAAGTTTATTTCTTTAAAGAGTGTTTTTGAGTGTAAACTCTTCTTTAAAGCCTGTGCACAGAAAAGCAAAGACCGATCAGGTTCTAGAAGCTATAATACTGTTCTGGGAGTGGTAGTTCTGGGAGTGTTCTGGAAGAATGAGAGTTGCTTTTTCTGACCCTAAATTTCCTTTGTACCTCTAGAGGGTACAAAGACAGAGGCCCACAACTTAGCCACTTCTCTCAGTACTGTTTCTGATTCAGGTGACCTTTAATAATTTTAATTCTGTTGTGAATGATGTTTGTATCCTTTGATTCCCTCCTCAACCACTTCTCAGGGTTCGGACTCCTGGAAAACCACAGAAAGAAAATGCAATGGGGATCTTGGGAAGAGTTGGGTAAGGATCAGCCACCGCAGCTGTTCTCTAGGGCTGAGACTTCGGGATGAAGGGAAATGGTTGGAACAGCAGTTTGGGGTGTTTTGTTAGTGATTGGGAGGCAACGGGTTGACCAGCTTGTGCTACCAAACTGTGCGTGAAATGTAGCTTAAATAACCAATGGAAAACTTTTAAATGTTGACTGGGTTGTCACATGTTTGCACTTGGATCTATGAAAGCACCGATTCAGAAAGCATTACTCACACTTGTCCTAAACCTTGGGTTTCTAGGAATTGGTAAAAACAGTATTTCCAAGGTATCTTTTTGCATAGAGACTTTATAGGATTCAGTGTTGAGTTTTATTTTAATGTTTCAAGGTGTCAGCATTTTCTGTTAGGCAGATGGGTGTATGGAGGTTTTCACAGGTAAAAAAATCCTTCATTAGGGGTCATGTCTTTGCAATGTGTATGGAATCTATTAAGTCGTGGTAGTTTTGTCTTGATGTTTGTTGGCTTTTCTGGAAATTTTTGAGAGCAAGCATGAGTATGGGAAGGGGAAGAATGAAAGGGAAAAAGCAGACTCCCCACTGAGTGCAGAGCCCCACTTGGGGCTGGATCCTAGAACTCTGCGATCATGACTTGGGCTGAAGTTAGATGCTTACCTGACTGAGCCACCCAGTCACTCCTAGACTCTATCAAGTCTTAAACAGTATCAAAAGTTATCCATGCGGATGAGGACTATCTTTCAAATACCCTTCCTCCTTTAGAAGATTTAGAATTCGATGACTCTTACTCAGATCTTGTCTTGGACTAGCTTTCAGAGCCCAGTTATGAACCAAACATAATCCATCTATGTAGATCACAACACTTATTTCAACCAAGTAGCATTATACACCTTGATTACTCCCCTTTATTCACAAAACTTGGCTCTGAATGGACATTGTCTTTCCACCCCTTCCAGAAATAAACCGAAAGTGTGGAGATGGCCCATTACTGATAGTATTCCAAAGAAAATCTTCGGAAATGATTCAAAAGGGGAACTCAAATACGGAAATGCTTTTGAATAATGGCAGCATCACGGGAATGACATGGTCATGAAGCCACAAGTGTGGATGTGCATGCAGCCCACCTGCCAGGGTTCCTGGGAAGGGTGGGTGGTCCTCAACACTTAGGGAGGGGCTCTGGAGGAGCAGAGGGGGGTGGGGCCCTGCTGCATTCAAGGCCAGAGTCCTGGACCTAGCTAGCATGGCCAACCTGAGACCCTGCACATGGGTACTGGAGCAGTCCCACTAGAGTATTAGGGCCCCACTGGGGATGCTTTGGTCCTCTCATCTGTGCAAACAAGGGTCTGGGGTGCAGGACTTCTGGTGGGAGAAACTAGTTTGAACTGCTGGTTCAGCCCTGGTCCCAGCTGAATGCCTGGTGCTTGTCTGGACTGACCTGCATGGGGCTCCCCAAGTAACTAGCCTGCAGGGAACCCACCCCCAGTTTTTCTAATAGCTTTAGGTGACCTTTTCAAAGGAGACAGCATGGGCTTATCTGTAAATTCACTAGATTGGGTGTCATGTCCTGACTATCCTTGGCTCTGTGACCTTGAATAAGTCCCTTTACTGCCTAAGCTACAGGTCCTTAATTTGTAATGCCACCAAACAAATTCCCAGACTCTTTGCAGTCTTGAGGTTCTTACGCTTTTGCTGTATGATTAAGGACCTAAGAATTCTTCATATCATTAACTATTGTTTCAGAAACTTGTGAGTGAGCATGGTACCGGGGTGGTCTCATAATACCTAAGACTTGATCCATCCTCTCTCTAGATGATAAGTGTCCAGAACTTGTGATACCAACCTAGGTAAATCAGGGTACCTTTACTGTTTGTGGTAGCAATTTAAAATTTCACATTAGCTTTCTTTTGTTTTTAAATTCTTACTTCCATCTATTTAGGTTATCAAGTAGTTGGGAAAAACAAAACAAATAAAAACAACACTGAAAAGCTCAAGGGGCCTAAATGAATTACGGGCACCTCCTCTCTACGTAGACTCTAGTCAGAGAAGCTTTCTCAAAGTTTCCACTTTAAGGAATCTTTTATGGGGCTTTGTATATGGCAACTTTCTCCAGACATCATGTAGATTGGTATTCCTTTTTTTGAAATATGCCTGGATTGCACACCCTGACACGCTTATAAACTAAACGCAGAAATGGCACTGCAGAAATAATTATTTCATGCATAGCATCCGCAACTGATTTCCACTGTTTAACCTCACACACATTGCTCTCATTTCCAGTCTTCACAAGACATTTGTTCTTTTCACTGTTCTCTACTTTAAGTGGATGAGGTTCATCTGGTTTGTTGATGTTATAAAATATGGAATTCTCCTATTAATGGTTCTGAAATCATATGGGAGTACTTTACACCGTGTCTTTGCCATGATGCTGCATTACCTTGTATCATACAGAATGAGTTAACATGATATTAAATTACTCCTTTTTATGTCATGCACATTTTTTTTTTTAATTTTTGGAGGACCTTTGTCTATCTATGAAGTGTGCAATTGTCGCTGAAAAAGGAAACCTCGTAGCATTTGCTTGGAGCTTGACTTTTATGTAAAATTATGGAGATCAACGTATTTACTTAGGGGTTTGGGAGCAGGAATGTCAAAAAGTAGCCTGAGAGGACATTGGATAATCTCGTTTGATCAGTCTAATCAGGTTTCTTTTACACCCACTGACCTACTTCGTCTATCAAAAGGTTCTGAGCCTTTCCGAGTAATGTCAGTGGACTTTTCTCCAATAGTAATTTTGCCTAAGATAATGTGGGTCAGGGATTCTTTAGCTAAGTGAAAATAAGCAGATTATCTTGGTTAAATTCTTAACCAGCTTTGACCTAATATACTTAAAGATAACAACTTCATCTAGGAGCCAATTTCCTATAACTGTCCTCATTTTATTCTTATAAAAATCTTCATGGTTAGTAAACTATGCGAAGGCCAGAGCACGGATTTTTCAAATGCTAGTGTGCACAGATGCCGTGGAGGACTCCTTGGCTTGTTAAAGCAGGCATAGGGTCATGTCCCGGAGTTTCTGATTCAGTGTGCTGGAGAGGGCAGGAGACTGCATTTCTAGCAAATTCCTGGGTGACGCTGCTGTTGGTACAGAGATCTTACTGCAGAAACCACTGGGGTGGGCCAGAAAGGGAGAGTGCTGGGCAAGCTACTCCTCACTCTTTGAACACTGTTTATACTTTAACTTAAAAATAAGAGTTAAGATTCAAAAATGCCAGCAGCTGGATTCCAATCTAAACCAGAATTTAAGGATGCAGATCTAAAAATGGTAAGTTCTTAGGGAGATAGAATGTCCCTTTAATTTCCTTTCCCATAATCCTACTCCCTGCCCCTGCTCAGAGAACCCTCCAGAGCCAGAAACTGAGAGCTGGAAGCGCCGAAGGAGCAAAGGCTTTGAGCAAGCCTCGGTAGAGCAAACGCGGGACTTCGGAGGGGAGAACATAGGATTCAGCCCGGGAGAACGAGCTTCCATCTTTACACTCAATTCCTTAAGTCTTGAGAAATTAAGGGACCCAGTAAGGATACCACTACCTTCCCTTAGAGAAGAAAGAAAGAAATTTAAATGATGGGGTTTTACAATTGAGCATTCAAGTGGAGATGAGCGTGATGACCCTGTAAAGAACTTGGGCGGCCTCTGGGCCTGTATCATTCTAAACCAGGTTAAACTGGTTTCCACACCTAGAGGAAAGGGTTTGTTAGACAACCGACTATGATCGATAGGCTACAAAAGTCTGTGATGACCTCCAGGAGTCTTGCAAGTGTGTATGAATAGGGTCCCTCTAGAGATGAGCGAGATGCTGGCCGAGTCACCACTGGGAAATGTTGCCAGCATGAGGCTGATGGAAAGGAGTGTCTTAGCCAAGCGGCCTCCAGTGTTGTGGTCCCAAGCAGAAACTGTCTCTTCTGTGCGTGAGCATCTCTGTGCATCTTTGCCAGATGTTGTTAAAATACTCCATTCTCTTAACCCCTTGGTTGTGAGTCTGTTCCCCAAACTACACTCAGATCATAGTTTGGCTTCCCCTTAGTAGGTCTGCCAACTTCCAGTGCTCTGGTTTCTGAATTCTTACAGTTGGTGAGTAAGTTGGCTTATGACCTAGAACAAGCTCAACATAACCCTATCAGGTCCCCATGTAATAATTCTTCTTGGTATCTCAAAGAAGAGGCACCGGATTGCAACTTGGTTTCTCCTATAGCTTAACCATTGGGACAGAATGTGCTGGTCCTGCTGTGTGTGTGGCAGTTTTATTTCTCTGAAATTATTAAATTGGCACTCTTGCTTTATACTTGTCTAATGAGCTTGGAAAATGTGCTTTTGCCCCCAAGTAGATGCTTAAAAAGCTGAGGTCCAAACCTGGGACAGTGATAAATCCTCCAAGTCCTTAATGCCTTGCCTGGGGCCTTTGGGAGCCAGACAGCTGGCCTGGGTCCTCACTGGTAACAAGCAGAGAGGACTGCATGGGAAGTATCGGCGTTTAGTATGCTCCATAGACTGGCTATTGTTATAGCCCAAATTATGGAACTCTCTTGGGAGACTCAGATAATGGTCCAATACCTGTTCTGACTTGGAATTCAATAAACTTCATAATGTGGCTTTTGACTAAATCTCCAGGGAGAAAATGCTAATGTAAGACACTAAAGATTTCTGCCAGTGGGTGACTTACACCTACTGACCGACTGTGCTGGGGTCCATCCTTCCCCTCACACACTGTACTGTGCCCCACTCCTTTCACGTTCCCTACATCTCCATTGTTGTCTCCGCCTTCCTTCCCACCAGAGTTGGTTTCGTGAGGACGCTCTCTGTCCCACCACAGGGACCCGACTCTCACAAGTGTCCTGAGCTTAGCTTGAGGCTCTGTCAGGGCTTTGAAATTCTTTGTATTCTCTGCACAGGGGCTTGTGCTGGGACCCCTAAGTGAGCACCTGTGTGTCATGGACCTCCAAATCTGGATCTTGATTTCAGAAGACACCTGTGAACCCCCAGATGGGGTCTCTAGAACTATCAAAAGATCATCAGCACTTGGGATGCCTGGGTGGCTCAGTGGGTTAATCGGCTGCCTTCAGCTCAGGTCATGATCCCAGGGTCCTGGGATCGAGTCCCGCATGGGCTCTCCTTGCTCAGCAGGGAGCCTGCTTCTCTCTCTGCCTCTGCTTACCTCTCTGCCTGCTTGTGTGCTCTCTCTCTCCTTCTCTCTGACAAATAAATAAATAAAATATTAAAAAAAAAAAAAAAGATCATCAGCACCTCAACGATAACACTTCAAATTTGACTGAATTCCTTTAGCCAGCCCAAGAAAGTATTTTCCTAGTGAGTGGGAAGAACACTCATTCAGATGTTCAGAATCAAGCCGGAAACCTTGTGCTCCTCATGCCTTCCTTTTCAGCCAGACGGTTTGGTCAGTGGGTCCAAGGATCCACCCTCCTGACCTGCATTCATGGTGCTTCTTCCTGATCCTATGACCCCTGTGTCCTGTTCACCAGGGTGTCCCTGGTGGTCACTGATTCTGGGGTTTCATTCCACCCACCATTGTCCTTTCAAAAAGGCGTCTGTGGCCACCTCCCTCTCCTGTTTAAGATACATCCAGAAAAATTCCCATTGTTTCTGTGACCACTTCCATGTGTAACCATTGTCTTTAGTTATAGTTTAATCCTTTCATATGGGTGTCTCTGCTCAAGCAATACCAAACTAGTGGTAATATTCCAAAATTTCTAAAATGCCCATGTTCCTGGGGCTGTTGGCCTTCACAAATGCTATCCGTGTGGCCTGGCAGTCTTTTTCTCCCTCTCTTTCTGTCACCTGCATGGTGTTTTATATTCTTCCCTGAGCCCCCACTACCTAACCCCCCCCATCCTGGCTAAAATGTAGCCTAACTGTGGCTTTTCTTCTAGAGCTTCTGACCTCTCAGGTAAGAGAGGTCTTATAGCCTGGGCTCCCAGACCTCCACATTCATGATTTTATTAGCCTACTTTTCATTGAACTACGTTGCCCCACTAGGAAGAGCCGTCCTTTAAGGCAGGCAGTCTGATTCATTCAACTGATCAAGTGCTAACATGTCATAAGTGTTTGAGAAGTGATTTTTGGACTGAAGGAAGAACCAGTGGTTATGGCAGTGGTTATCTGGCATTATACTGGAAGTAGTTTCCATATAATCTCCTCCCTTAGTAACTGATCTTGGATTCAGTACGTTTCTCTGTGCCTCAGCATTCTGCTCTGTAAAATGGGTACAATGATACCTACACCAAGAAGTCCTAAGCATTAGATCATACAAGGAAAATGTTGAAAACAACAGCTGTTATTGAGTAAGCGTGCCATAAATATTAGCTATTATTATGGCTTACATATACTATAAAAACTCCAAAGTTCCTGAGAACAGAAACAGGGTAAAATTTGTGTCTTGCATTATATCTAGTATTAGTATGCTTTCTCATACCTAGTTAAACAATTGTATTTTCTGGGTTTTTTCCCCCACAATTAAACAGATTTGCATATCCTTATCCATATGAGGATATGGATGCATTCATTCCTTCCTCTATTCCACAAATCTCTGTTGAGTACATGGTATATGCCAGATGCTGGTTTAGATGTTGGAAGGGGCAAGAAATAAGCTCAGTAGTGTCTGTGCTGTTGTGGGCAAAGGTTTCTACCCTAGTGGAGAGATGACATAGTTTTGCTAAAATGAGCAGTAGGCCCAGTAGTAAGAAAAAGGGATGGAAAGCACAAGCGAGAGGAATCACATTTGTTTGGATCCGAAAGACTGGTCCTATTGTGGAGTTCTTCAGAATGGTTGCTCACTCTGGGGGCAGGGGTGTGGGGGCAGGGAGCAGGCACAATGTCTCATGCTTCCTTATGTCTTGTTATAATGTCCAGAATGTCCTGGTGCTGCCAGGACATTGATGAATTTGAAAGTATTAAACAGGAGGCAAGAAATAAACATGATTGAAAGCTCAGAAGTGGTCCTGAGTTTGGTGTCGGATTCCATCTTGGTGATGACGTGGCTAAAGGATTTAAAACGCCCTGAAATGGGAAGGAACGTTGTCCCTTTTCCTTACTGAATCTCTAGTGCCCAAATGTGTATCTGGAACCTAGTAACCGTTCAGTTATCATTTGTTGGCTGAATGGAAGCAGGCATTGGGAAGTCGAAGAATAGAAAGTATTTCTTACAGTAGTCTGTGCCATTAAAACTCTTTGCATGGTAGAGGGACAGACAGATCCAGGTTCTTAATTAGACTAACCCTGAGGTGGTCTATAGAATGGATGAACAGACACTAGGGGCAGGAAGGCCATTGATGTGCAAACTGTTATAGTAACTGTAGAGTGAGGAGGGGCTTGGATTGTGTACATGCTGTGGGTGGGGGGAGCGTGGGGGAAGACCTATTTTGAAAGCACCTCTACCTTTCCTCCTCTTGTGGTCTGATTGCATCAGACTTAGAAAAGCAAGTTTAAAATGGCCGTAAGGCTGAAGACAGGCCAAGTCAACCCGTGGGCTGATGGAAAGACCAAGAAAGTATTATGGTAGCAGAAAGACCAAGGAAGTACGTGGGTAGCAGATCCCTACCAGGGACAGGATGCGCACTTCTTGGTGGTTTTGTTGGAGGCCGTGAGTTGTGATGATGACGCCACCTGGCCTGGTGGGCATGGTGGGACCATACTGGTGTCTGAAGGTGATGCCCTTGCTTTTTGGGTAGAGCCTGGCAACCCCCACCCAGAGCAGTGATCAGCCATGCCGCCATTTTAAACTTGGTTTTCTGTTACGTTTCACATTCTTTTTGCCTGTAGCCATGTCTTACCTTTCCCTCCGCTTCTTGCTCAAGGTACGCCTATTTCTCCACTCTAACCTGTATTGTGGTTTGTTGTAAGAAGAAAGTAATGCCTTTGCTGATGGGCATCAAACTCCTCTGCCTTGTCCGTGGCTCACAGGTGGTGGACAGAAGGATTCTCCGACCATCTTCTTGGTTGGAAAGTAAAAAGCCCTTCTCCTCTGCACTTCTGTAGAGCCATTTGCATAGAGAATGGCTAGAAAGAATCAGGAAATCAATGTACAAAAGGCATGGAGTTTTTGTTCAGGTGAAGGATCTAGGTCTGCTGGCAACAGAATAAGTGAGTGGGTGTTTTATCTACTTCTGTTGTGAACTGAAGGTGCCTTTCTGTGTGTGTGTGTCCCCAACCCCCCAATATCTTAGGTTGAAACCCTAACCTCCAAAGGGATATTTGGAAATAAGTCTTTGACCAGGTAATCAGGGTTAAGTGACGTCAGGATGGGATGATGGACCTTAGGAGAGCCTGGGGAAAGTCATGGGGTAGTGCAGGGAGAAGGTGACTGTCTATAAGCCAGGAAGAACGTTCTCCCCAAACACAACTCTTAGACTTCCAGCCTCCTGAACTGTGAGAAATTATATTCCTGTTGTATAAGACCCTTGCCTGTGAGTCTGTGGTATCCTGTTCTGCAGCTCAAGGGGATAGACACTGTGTCTGTCTGGACACTTGCTGAGTGTCTAGACCTGTGACACCTGAGTGTCTAAGCTGCCTAAAAGAAATACTGTATTTTAAAAGAGATAATGGTGGACATTGGGGAGGGCATGTGTTAAAATGAGCACTGGGTATTCTATAAGACTGATGAATCACAATGAAACCAATAATACATTATATGCTTATTAATTGAACTTAAAAAATATACTGGTGCAGTACCTACTGTTAAATCCATTTTGAATCCTTTTGAGAGTATTTGAATTTTCTACTGAATTATCCCAAATGGAAGAAGAGATTATAAATACGTTTATACATTCAGCAACTATTTTGTTCCTTGTCTAAGTGAAGCATCTCTGGGGATACATCATGGGCAAACAATTTCTGCCCTCCCCAGTCTTACAGTTGAATGGGGTAGAGGTCTTAGCCAAAAGGATCAGGTTTCTGTGAAGTAGGAGTTTCCTTATATAAATTATCATCAAGTACACTTGTGTTTGGTTTAAAATACTAATACCTGGCATGACTCTCTTTTCACAAACTCAATTTATGCAAGAAAGAGATAGAACATTTTCTACAAATTTTAGGACCCGTTGCATGGCCTTGATCTCAGTGTTTGATTTCTCTGCCTTCAACCCTCCCCCCAACCTTTCTACACCTGTGTCAAGGAGAGCTTGAGAGTCAAAGTGTTGGAAGTGGAAGGCCATGTTTGTGTCAGATTTTTCCACCTATCCTGAAGGTCAGTGTGCCCCGGACAGACCCAGCTGACTCTGGGCCTCCATATCCTACTTTCTGTGTGGACACCTTCCTTAGGCCACCCACGGTGTCTGCCTAGAATCTTTTGCAGTGGTTTGTCCCTGGGCTTCTGACCAGAATTTTGGATCCAGAGAACTCTCCTACTGGCTGCTAGCCAGCCTGAAATATCTAATCTCGAGAAACTTTTTCTTGCATCATTGCAAGGATATTTTGCTGCACTGGGTGTTCAGTACCTTTGGGGGAAAAAACAATGTTCGGTTTTTGCTAGAGTACAACCTTGTGCAGTCCTTAAAAAAATAAGTTCGACCCACACAACCAACTTGATGGTGGGAAGAAAAGGATCTGATACATAGGGAGAAAAACAAAATACAAGTTAATATCCTGTTAAAACCAACACAGATGTTTTTCTCCTCAAATCTTCTGGGATTCTGTATTATGTTTATCTTAGGACTTGGATTCCTCTGATGTACAAATAACTCAATTGCTCCTCTTCACATTAGTTGAGCTCCTCTTATGTGCCAGGGACGCCTCTGGTCATCATGAAAACTTTGGGAGAAAGTCCGTGTCACACAAGGTTGCTGTTCTAGAATGGAGGAATAGAGGGGCCATGATCGGTTGGGGGGAGGTGGGGATCTTTTGACTAAGGTGGCCTCTGTTCCAGCGTCATCACCTGGTCATGTAGGGACCTTTAAAATGCTTCTGAGGTTGAGCAGAAAGCCAAGCAAGGTCCACGTGGCTGATTTCAGTCAGTTAATGAGATTTTGAGTAGTGTAATGCCTGGTCACCCAACAGTAGTAGTCCCATTAAATTTGAAGAAGGGTCAGACCACAGACTACTTCTAAAATGACTTACTTTCTCTTTATTGGAGCACTTCTGTGAAATATGACTAGGGAAATATTTAAGGCCAAGAGAATTCTCTCTCCCACTCCCCACCCCGGGGGCCACCTACTCATTTCCATTTTACAGTGTTTGTTAAGCAGTTATTTTTATGCGTTGCTAATGCCCCAAACACAGCTTTAAATAAAAGAACAAGGAACCTCTGAAAAGCCCTGAATACAAAAATAAATTTTTTTCTGTGTTCCTTCATGTAGATTTGCTCGGCCATTGAGGGAAATGGACTTCAAAATGAGATCATCTGCTTTGAAACCCTAAAAAGCAAAGTTCTCGCTCTCCCTAAATGAAGAAGTAAAAATCTAGGGCATTTTAAGCCAGCAGGAGGATGGCCAGGGAGGCCAGGACTCCTGAAGGAGTGTGACGGGCGTTGGTCAGGGCAACAGCAAAGGAATCCCCACCCCAGGGTGTGTGCTGTTCACAAACACAAGTGCTGCTCCTTAGCCTTCCAGGGGGAAAGTCTGGTCTTTTATCCGCAAGTTCCCCTGGTATTGGGAAGGCCAAACAAAAACTGGGCTTTCTTCTCCCCCGACCCCCGCCTCTTTCTTCTGTGTGTACCCAGTCTCTTAGGAAGGGGCCCTTCCTTCGACTTGCTTTCCTTTCCTGCCTCTGAGCCCGGGCTGAGAGTTTGTCCCCACTCTGCCGGGTCGCAGGCGTATCACTGCGGGACTCACCTCGTTTTATAGACAACTTGGTCCGTGGATCGACAGCCTCCCCTAATGTCCCACTCCTACCCGACCCAGGATGGGAGAGAGGTGTGTGCACGAGGGACTCATGGATTCTGATGGGTTCCGTTTTTACCTTTTCCGTAGAAAGAAACCAGCCCTTTAGAAAGCAAGGCACTGGGCTCCGGTTAAATGAGAACCCCCCCAAAAGATGGGTAAGAGCCGCAGTTGGAACCCTGTCTCAGTCCTGTCCAAGGACGAGGTTTCGTGGCCTTTGTCACTGCTGCTGAGTTCGGCTTCCGAAGTGCCCAGTTTGCTTTTGATCCTCTTCAGGTGCAGTGTCCTTTTGGAACATCTCCGATCTCCGCAATGGGAAACCAGCGAACGCTCCCGCCTTCACCCTAAACTGCCCCCAGCACCGATCTGCTCTGGGCGCAGGGCAGTGGGCACACAGTAGCCCCGAGCTCTGGCCTCTGTCTCCCCCCACCTTCCCCCCTCCCCACCCACCGCCTCCGGTGTTTGCACACCACGCACCGCACCCCCCAACTGTCCCTCCCCCTCAGCTCTGTAGTCTGGCCGCCTTACACATGCAAAGTGCGTTTCCTTGTCACAGACTGCCGGAATGCAAAATGATGGAAATTAATGCTGCTATTAAAGGATTTTTCAATTAAATGTGCAGTTTAGAGCCAGATGCTGCTTTCTTAAAGGAAGAGAAGTTTAAGTAAAAAAATCTGACAGATATTCGTTCCATCTAGCATGGCAGGATTTATAGTGGATTTCAGTCTTTGATTTCGGTGGGCTTGAGTTGTCAGGTCCACTTGCAAATGGGCTGTGGGGAAGAGTTGCTCTGTTGTAATCGGAAAACATATGGGGCATATGGTGAGTATTACACCCGTAGCTGTTACGATGTTTTTGCTTCCTTCCATCCCTTCTTCTTTGCCTCCTGTGGGTTATTTGCAAGAACCTGTTACCTTTCTACCTCCATTTTCTCTCAGAGTACAATTTGCTTTATTCTGCGGCTTCAGAATCCCAGTGACAGAACTAGCATTAAGTGTTATTCATCCACGTGTGACAATGTGCTATTCTACAACCTCTGATCTTCTCTTGAGCTAACCTACCTTCATCTCTGTGCAACGCTCTAGGCTATTTCGTGTTTGTTTTCACTTTCTGGTATTCAACTGTGCACGTAACACGTTAAAAACACTTAAAATTCAATGGCATTTTAAAAATGGATAAAAATTTTAGGTTGTCCATTCATGGGCATCTAGGCTGTTTTTAAAAGTGAGTTTGGATGCTCTCCCCTATCTCCCCGCCCCCGCTAGGCTCCCTTCTCCCCCCTGCTATTTCTAAGTAGATCAGCTGACTAAGTATTGGTAAGTGCTGATGCTAGGTCAAAAAAAGTCTCTGGGTTTAAGAAAACACACGTAATAGTTAACAACATGGTATTGTACGCTTTGAAATATGATAAGAGGACAGATCTCAAGTTAAGTGCTCTTACCACAGAACATAAACGACAAACCCACAAACACAAGGAAATCTCTGGAAGCCCAATATGTTTAGTATCTTGGTTGTGGTGATGTGTATGTCCGGACTCAAGATGTGTACGTTAAATGTGTGTAACTTCTCGTATATCAACTATAGCTCGAAGCTTAAACTATATTATCTGGAAAACAATAAAGGTCATTATAGAATGCAAAGTTCAGTGGGAGTGTAGAGGAGTTAGAGATCATGTCTGATTACAATGATTAAGAAAACTTTATTGTGGGAGATGCGTTTGGGATAAGCCCATTAGGGATATTATAAGAGGCAAAGATGAATAATTCAGGGTTCCTACAGGGAAAGGCTACTGGATGAATTTGTAGGCTGCCCTGTGATCTCTTACATTGTAAAACGGCGTGCTGGATTCCAAATTTGGAATGGTGAAGAGTGGACCAAATGGGCTGGTGATCTCCTCACAAGTAAACTCATCAGTACTTAAGTCACTAATAAATAATGCCAGGGGCCTGGCTGGTGGCTGGCCACATTCCCAGATCCCTCTCGCTGACTCTGTTGATCAGCTAGGAGAATCCTATGGATTAAGCAAACCTCAGTTAAAACCATCCCTGACCCCTGACTGAAGGCCAGAACTCTCTACCAACATGGTATTTGAGATTGCCACCAGGTGTCCTGGAGAGGACTCTAGCAATGGACTTACCTGTCTACCCACTTCCTTCAACTTTTTTTTTTTTTCCTATCAAAGTTAGGTGACTTTTCTAAAATGACAAGTTGACTTATGTGACTTCCTGGCTTAAAATTCTTAAAGTAGAGGCTCACCATTGCCTCTAAGAGAATGTAATGTGTAAATTCTTTAGCCAGACCCACAGATGCTCACGATCAGAATCTCGCTCATTTTCCCACACCTCAATCACTGGCTGATTCCTCTTCCAGGACTTCTCTGGACCCCAGTTCCTGTAAGAAAGCTTTTTTTACATAAAAATTGAGCCCTGAAGCCTGCCTTTAGTGATCTCTTTACAATTATACTCCTAAGACAATGGCTTATTACTTGCTAGACAATAAGCTTCAAAGAAAGAGTTGACTTACTTTCCTCAACCTTGTATTCCTAGAACCAAGTACAGTGTCAACACAAATTAAGCTTTCTACAAACATCGTAGAAAGAATAAGTCAAAGAATGATGAGGAGGGATTGAAACACTATCCCTCTTGAGTTTCTACAATAAAACAAACAAACAAACAAACTGAGGAACAAATTTTATAAACCATAAAGAGTCTAGCAAGATTCTCAGGCTTTTGCTTGATAGAATATAATGTCTTAAATAGAATTTTTACTTTATAGTTTGCTGGTAAGATTATTAACTTATTCCACAGGCTCCCCGAATGGTTTTTATTACTACTATAGCTCCTTTTAAGTATATTCTTCAGATTCAGAAGGATATCCTTAAAAAGGTCAAATGCTTTAAGTACCATTCACATTTTTTTTGGATATGAAATATTTTATCTGCATCTGGAGGCTAATATTAACTATTAACTACCCACAAACAGTTCAAGAAAAGCCTCAGAAACTGAAAAAGATGGGTGCCTGGGTGGCTTGGTCCTTGAGCGTCTGTCTTCGGCTCAGGTCATGTTCCCAGCGTCCTGGGATCGAGTCCTGCTCTGCGCGGAGCCTCTTTCTCCCTCTCCCTTTGCCTGCCCCTCCCCCTGTTTGTGCTCGCTCTGCCAAATAAATAAATAAAATCTTTAAAAAAATAATTTACTAGTTAAATTTAGTTTTGAAATTAAAAAAAAATATTTAAAAGAAAATTTGCTCCTTGATTTTCAAGCATTCTAGTGGAATTGGATGGACTGCAGCTCTTGATTCAGGAGATCTCCAAATCAGGTTAACTGCTTAATTTTTTATTGGCCTCTTGATAAGTTTAAAGTGGCTTTAGGGGCTCTGTTTGCATTTACATTTCTCGTAACCATGAACCTCTCTCTAGTTTATGGATTGATGAAGGTCCAGTGCCTTTAGTTGTCAGCTGTCTATGGACCTCCTGAGGTTGCACATAAACGTTTTTGTGTTATGTACTTTGTGGGGAGGGACCTTAAGCCTCATGAGCTTTTCAAGGCAATGTCATAAGTGCCAGGATGGCGGAGTCCTAAAATTTGCCTAATTTATTGTAAAATGTCTGACCACAAAATAAATATATGTGAACAGGAAACAAGTAAAAGTGACTAAGGCTGCGAAGAAAAGGATAGAAAGTACAGGTTTTACTGCTTTGAAAGGCTAGGGGGGTAGATCAGGACGGGTGAACTGGATTGGCACACAAGTCAACTTTTAGCAAGGTCCTCCATCGACTTCTTAAGTACCGCGTCTTGCGGAAATACACTGTGAGTGGTTAAAAACACACAGAAGGGGGCGCCTGGGTGGCTCAGTGGGTTAAGCCTCTGCCTTCAGCTCAGGTCATGATCTCAGGGTCCTAGGATCGAGCTCCGCGTCAGGCTCTCTGCTCGGCGGGGAGCCTGCTTCCTCCTCTCTCTCTGCCTGCTTGTGATCTCTCTCTGTCAAATAATAAGTAAAATCTTAAAAAAAAAAAAAACACACAGAAGATCTAGATCCCTGCTCTCCAGGACTGTTTGCATATGCAGGTGTGTGTGAGTTTTAAAGATCTGCTGTAGGTTCACACAGATTTCAGTTCAAAATGGTGTGGGACACTGAGCATTTATTTATAAGGGGGAAAAAAAAACATGGATTGCAATTGGGAAATTTAGAAATGCACTGGAAAAGCTGGGATTTGAGCTGGGTCTCTAGTAGGTACACAGAGAATGCCAAGGGAGAAGTATTAGAGAGAAAGGGAACAGCGGGCATAGGGTAAAGCAGAAGAGCAGGGGCTCTGGGGGGCAGGGAGTGGAGCCTTATGGCAAACATAGGTGGTTCTGGAGAGTGAAGTGGAATGGAGAACAATACTTGGAAGATAGGTAGAGGCCAACTAAATATTTGCGTGCTGGGTTGGGCATTTGCACTTCATACCTGGTGGGAAGTCCTCAAAACCTTGACCATAGAGTAATCAGATTTTTGTTCAGGAACATGACCTGGGAAAGCAGTGCGTAGGCTAGATTGGAAGCAGGAAAGACTGGGGAGCTCTCTAAGACCATACTGAAATAGCCCAGGTGGGCCACGAAGAACCTTCTGAGAATCCATCAGTGGGGTAGAAAGAAAGGGGTATAGTTCCATAGAGGGATTTTCCAGGATTTCCTGTATGACTGGGCATGGGTGTGAAACAGAGTTTCATCAAAGATGACTGCTGGGTTTTAGCTTTAATTTCCTGGGCAGTTAATGATACCATTAACTAGAGAGTGGAATAGTTAAAACAATTTTGTGTTTTTCTGGGGGGGAGGGAAGGCAGCTGTGTTCTATTTTGAGCATGTTTTTAGGCTTCATTTGGAAACCGTCTAATCCACAGCTGGAAATGTGAGTGTGGAAAGAGGAGGGCTGAAGGCATGGACAGGGAAGTCATCAGCAAATTGGTGATAGCTGAGTCCTATTAATAAAAACTTCAGTGGAAGGAGACTGACAAGAGAAGCAGGCAAGCTCGAGAGGGTGTTCACTGCCACAGAATCCGCCCGGATGAGAACAAATGGAGGCCACTGAGTCGTGGGCTGGGGAGGGCGTTGGCTTGTTTGACCAGGAGAGAGTTCCAGGAGCATGGAGGTCAAAACCCTGATTTCCTGTAATATAGGGATAACCAAGGAGGGAGGAAAAAAAGGTAAGGAGTCTGGGTGAGTCTCTTTAAAATGTCTGTGCAAGGGAGAGAAAGGGCACGAGGTCCAGCCAGCTAGGGTGAGTGGTGCCGGGTCAGGTGAGAAGAGACCTTCCTTGTCCGCTGGGTGACAGCAGAGAAATGGCAGACCTGGGCAAGAGCTGGAATAATCCCGGAAGTCAGGTGCCGGGGCAACGCAGGAGCCCTCAGACAAGGATGGACACACAGCTGAAGAGCATGGGAAGCCAGACCCAGATCTGAAACCAGAAGGACTTCAGAAGGCCAGGGCTGTTTATGTGGCTCTGTGCTTCCAGAACAAGAAACTTCTGTCCCGCCAGACCTCCAGTAACATCACTGAGAATTGATAGCTCATCTGAGTTTTGTAAGTGTTCCCACATAAAATTTTGCTCCATGCAAGGAGAAATCCCAAGTGGGTTCTCCTAGATGCAGGGCATCTGCTGTATAAGCATATACTCTGAGCATTTGTGTGTTGATGACTGGACTACAAAGCATCCTACCGATAGAAAAAGGTTTTTTTCAATACAAAAGACTCAAGGTAAAACCACTAATAAAAGCCATGATAAATGGTAAATTGATGTCTGTGTGGAAACAGTCCCTGTTACAAAAATGAAACTCTCTAGGAACACTACACTGATTTTCATGAACAAATTTTACAGAGTTTTATACAGCGGTCTCCCAGACTGCATGTGTGTCCCCAACATAGGTACTGATTCACTCTAGGACAAAAGCAGCCCCTGTACCCTGGGACTTTATTCTCTGACTCACCCAAATGTCTACATACTAAGAGATGTCTAGGAATAAAATAGTTGTATATTGCACATTTTTTTCTGTAAAGATGTTAAGCTCTTATTATAAACAAAATACAATGCTAAGAGCTGTAGGGTCTATTAGAATGGAGCTAACTATTCTGAATGAGAACTTTTAAATTTTCATTATTTTTAATTTTCATCCAGGAGGCATGGTCTTACATGTTTCCTCCTTTTGAAAACTTAATATCCTATCACTGTATTTCAGATGAACACTAAAACTCCATAGGTAGTTTCTTCAAGGTTGCACAAAGCTTCTCTGGGAATAAAAAAAAAAAAAAAAAAAAAAAAAAAAAGGATTTCTGTCCTGGAGCCCTTTGCACTAGCTCAGAAGAACATAGATTTTTAAGTTTCCAGGAATTTTGCAGGTGCTCAGTAAACAGAGCTGTTAATGGACATTTAATGGACATAAACTTCTACAGTTATAGGCTATATTTCGAAAGATGAAAAGTGTTCAATCCATCCCTTCTTACTGTGCTTCACTTGACTACTGCCTCTGTGTCTGAAGTTGCATGTTTCTGTATCCAATGGGAATACCGCACATGGTATGCTGACCACCAAGTCTGTGTCTGGGGGTAGGTGCGGAGCTAAGAATCTGACTGGGGGAAGCTGCACCACCTGGTCTGTGCATGTGGGGAGTGTGGGAGTGCTACGTGAAGTGTCCACGGAACCCCAGAGCAAGGCTCTAGGCAGCAAGGTCCAGTTTAGAGAAAGGGGGTTGCGGGAGGTAGCATTTGTTTGTGGCCTTCAAGGAGTGACGAGTCTAACTCAGATGTGGAGCTTTGTGGGAGGGGAGGGGTGGAGAGAAGAATAAAAGTGATGGTGGGGGCAAGCATGCAAGAGAAGTAGTGAATCCTTTTGTTCTGGGGAAGCACAAGGTCTTTAGGTTGGGGAGATGGGGTTGGACCGTACGTATAATGTAAGGTCAAGAAGGTTGAATTTTTCTATCTGGTGTTGAAGGGGGTTTGATCTGAGAACGGGGAAGCTGGCTACCAGTGACAGCAGCATATAGGACTCCTGAAAGGCTGATACACAGGAGAAAAATTAAAGGTGTCCCCAAATCATTGGTGGGCATGGAAATCTGGAAGCCATGGGAGACTCCCTTGAAGACTTGGGGACTGTTGAGGGGTGAAGGCTGAAGAATGAAGTTGAGGACCCTGAAGCTGGAATCTAGGGAACTTAGGATGAACAAAGCTCATATAGAGCTGATCCTCAAATAGCTTACTGCCTGACTGAGGAGTGGGGGAGCGGCCCTGACAGCCCTCCCAAGACATGTGCCATCACGGACTATTATAGCTGTGCATTCCTCTACTGAAGACCATTAAGTGTCATCCAAATACTTCAAATTGGATGCTTTCAGAACTAGGTGGCTGGTTGGAAACCAAAGGCTAATATCCCTCCAGTTTTTTTTTTTTTAATTTTTTATTTTATTTTTTATTTTTTTATTTTTTGGTCTGTTTTGGCTTGGTAGGTTTATTTTTCTTTTTGAGGGTCATCCTAACTTCTCCCATTTCCCATGGGATTTGGCATCTCAGAATCTCATTTTATTACAATTCGGCAACTTTTCTTTTGATATCTTGGACAGCTAATAATTCCAGTCCCAAAACCCAGCACACTCATCTGAAAGATAAAGATAGTAGAGACCCCTGTTTCCCAGTGCTTAAGGATCAATATAACTTGAAGCAGTCTTCTGTATGTTTCAGTGTATTACTTAAAAAGTAGTAGGTATTATATACCTCATCACAAAAGAAGCAATATTCTGAAACGTTCTTTTGAGAGTTCCCTGAGCTGGGTAGTCCTTTATCATGGACAGTGGAATACGTATCTTAATGCTACTTCCTGCTTGAGTTAGAAAAGGTCACGCTGCCCCTTCTGCCTTGACTGTCGGGGAGCTCTCTTGCACACACTGCGTGGCCGAGGATGCCAGGGATGGACATCCGCTTTCCCAGTCCCGTGTCTGCGGTCCCCGAAGAGCGCGCGCGCCCGACCTCTGCCTAGCCACGCCCCTCCCCAGAAGCCTGCGGAGCACATGGCAATTTTACACAAGCTGGGATTAATTCAGGATCAAAGTTGGAGCTCCATCTGCCTCTTTCCAACGATTCAGTATGGTTTATAGTGCTTTGTTGGTTCAGGGTGTTAGAAGCTTGGTTTAAAACCTTCCCTCTGTTTGGGATCATTTCGGTTCTAACAGGAGTGCCTCTTCTCGGATAATGTAACCCTGGAGTATGATCTTTTTGTCCTCTGGTAAAGTCTGAGGGCGCTTTCAATCTCTCTGTGCCCTTTGTAGCAAAGATCCATCGGGGGGGAATGCTATGAGGTTTGCTGGTAGCATCTGCTCTACAGACTTTAATTGACACCCCTCCTGCCTGCCAGAGTGATATGTTACTTGACTTACTATGGTTAAATTGTTTCTCAAAATTGAATGGTTCAGCCACTTTAGGATTTGAAATCCCTTTACATGATGGATTTTCCCTTTCCTTTCTGAAATATGCTTTTGGAAATAAGGCTGATGTCTTTGTTTCTCTTATTGTTAAGCTGCGTTTTAACTGCTAATATATTTTCTTGAGGCAAGCAATTGCCAAGCAACTGAGAGCATAAAGGGAAATTTGTGCTATGCAAATGAGGGACTTAATGCATTAATTAGATGGATTGGAACATTGTATTTCCATGTGTTTCATGCCTTAATTCTCAAACTGAGAGTTGGAGCCGCTGGGAGGGGAGGGCTCTGATGGAGTTCCAAGTGGGTTTTGGAAACCAGAATGCTGGAGTTTTGAAAACCTGTGTGGTCATGGTAGGAGCCAAATGAAGTCGGAAAGAGTGATGGATTCTCTTGAAACTGCCTTGTTCTGTTATAATGAGACAATGTTGCAGAATTCTAAGTGCTATTTGGAAGATGCAGTCTCTAATAAATTAAAACTGTATTTATTTTCACTTCCCACAGTGGTAGAATGAACCAATAAGCCCCCTCCCCCCTTGCTCTATCAGAGGGAAACCCAGAATAAAAAGAATTTAATCAGAGCTGGCATCCCAAAGCTGGCACTATTCCTTCTGGATAGCAGAGACCACAACCGGTTACAGCTCTCAAAGTGTCTCTTGTAACCCAGCCAGGCTTTGGTCAGGACAGGAAGGAGCAAATGCCACTTTCTTGGTCTCATATGGTGGAGGGAACTTGAGTGGAGTAAGTTTTTCCCCAACGATAAGGCTAACCTTGTGTCAACAGGAGATACTCAGTTTTTCACTGACTCACTAGTGACTCAAGTTTTATCGAGCCTACTGTGTTACATGCTGGGGGACTGGACAGCTCTGCAGATGTAGCTCTCCTCTCACTGGGTTTAGTCCAATGCCAGGTAACATCAGTGTTGAATGTACAGCTACAGACTGTAAAAGTTGCTTCCAAGGAGAGGAATGCCATTCTATGAAATCACGTTTCCAAGGAGGCTGGCAGGGCAGTCACTTGCAAACAAAGTGATCAAATGAGGAGCAAAAGGGTGAGTTCATGGTCACAGGGAATGTGTGAAATGTCTGTGGTAGACTGTGCTGGTGAGTTTATGGCAGAAGAATCGCCAAAGCGATTCTGAAAAACTGATAAGAGTAATGACGTTGGCATTGAGCGAGGAAGGAGCAGGATGGTGGGGCTAGAGGAATGGGACCAAGACTATGAACATTCTAAAACCACACCAGGGATGGGTCTGTATAAAAAGCAATGGAAGACATGTGGGATGTACGTCAGGGAAGATAATGTACATTATGGGACTGAACTCTTGTCTCCGGGGAAAAGTAACGGTACTTTCGAAGGTGTGCCAATATGGTGATTGATGCCATCTATAGGTAACTTCAAGCTGAATCATTAGGATTGGGTTTCTGTCCAATAAGCACCCGCGGATGTAGCTTTGTACCTGGCCATCAACAAAGACCCTCAGTCACCTCTGAGTCCTCACTGTCCTCTCTCCTCTACTGTTGGTCACCAAGTGGGATGACACGTGTAAAATCTATTACAAACCTTCTTCTTTCTGTCACCACACTTCCTATTTGGCTTCCTCAACTCCTGTAAATCCTTACTTCAGTCCTTTTAGGAACGAATCCCTCCCCCCAAATATGTACATCTTGATTTGCTGTCATCTTGATACCAATAAAAGGAAAAGACTTACTTGATATGTTATTTGGGCGTAGGTTATAGGTGGTTGAAAACCAAAACATTGAGATTCTTTCCTTTATTTATTTATTTATTTATTCATTTATTTTTTAATGATTTAATGATTATAGAATAGACAACCTGATGTCACTGTGAGCCCTACCTGTCCTTGAGTCTTAGGCCCTCCCTGACTATCCCAGCCCAGCTCCTCCTCCCCCCTGCACTTCCTCCCAACTCTTAGTCCTGCCCTTGCTTCAGGCCAGGAGGCATCTGTTTCCCTCCACTGGCTGGTGAGCCCCCAGGAGGTGGGGCCTGCTGGCTTTCATCTTTGGGTATCCCCAGGGCCCTGGGGCTGTGAAACATTTCTTGGAAAGTTTTGTTTCATGTCAAGAAAAACAAACACACAAAAACTTAGACTAGAAGAACTTAAAGACCATCACCTATGAGAACTTCAGCAAAGAAGTCAGCGGTTCAGTCTAGAGAGATCTCGTGTTATGGTCAAGTTAATTCTGTGCACGCGGCTAATATAATACGCCTCTGAGAAAATGCTGTTCCTTCTCGGAAATGAGGACAACCCCAGGTGAGTCTACTCTACTTTTCTAGGAAAGTGCGTTACTGCTTTTGTTAATATGAAACCTGGCAGGCCGTCACTCTCTTAATTTAATTTTTCTCTTTGTTTTTCTACTCTTCATAAAATTTTCCCCAGGCTAATGAGATATGTTAAAGAGGAAAAATACTGTATGAAATCATCAATAAAAAGCCGTCTTCATAGTACCATTTATATTTACAGGGGAAGAAAATCTTTAATATTGGCGTAATTTGTATCTATATTCATCCTTTGAAAAACACAAGGATTAAAAGCAGTGTCTGTAAGTCCTGCTTTTTT
The DNA here is from genome assembly GCF_030435805.1 of Mustela lutreola. Classification (NCBI taxonomy): domain Eukaryota; kingdom Metazoa; phylum Chordata; class Mammalia; order Carnivora; family Mustelidae; genus Mustela; species Mustela lutreola. Next base: position 5,876,048 of record NC_081302.1, read on the forward strand.
GTTTAGAAAGAGACTTTGTCTAGTATCCTATCACATTAGTGTTTGTATCATAACTTAATATAAACCTCAAATCAGAAGGACAGTACTGGATCCTTACATGTGGCAAGTCAATCATTGGGAGCCCAGTGCTGGTTGTCCTAAGAGCCAAGGACCTCTGAAGGCCTCTCCATTCACAGCATCCTGCGGTTGGTCATCACAGCGGCCGCTGGTTAAACACCATGTTAATTCCACGAGACCATTTCCCTGCTCTTGTCTCTGCAAACCCACGCAACCCTAACTCCTACCCTGTAGACCCAGTACGTAATCATCTATATTGTGTGAACATAGCTTGTATGATTTGTACTTTGAGCTACTAGTTATAATCTATAACTGTCATCAGTGTAGATGAATAAATGTATCGGAATGATCCCTAACACTGTTTAGGAAGCTAGTCAGTAAAGGATGGACCGACTGAGCTAATGACCACTAGTTTCAGTCTAAGCATTCAAATGTTAGGCTTCAGTCGTGTAGTCTGAATATTTCTTTAGGTAGTCCCGAAGTATGGTTCTAGTGGAATTATAAAACACGATCTTGCCAGTAAGTGGCAAAGCAAGAGAATATTGCAATTCTAGCCACAAGTGCCAATGTCACTTAGTTCATACCCTGGGTAATCATCATGATGGCCTAGTAATCTACTGCCATTTCACTTAGGAAAATGGCTTATTGCCCTTTGAACCTGTTCTGCTGCAAACCACACACTATTCCTTCCATCTAATTGTCCATTCGATCAAGGATGTTGCTCCTTCGTTGAGTTAACTAAATAGGAAATTCATTTGTCTGAAATGAAGTTGGGTGGGGGTGGGGAAGAAAAATCTGCTTTTCTTGGAAATAACTAGATACAGGGAATTAAAAAGCAGAATTGAGAATCAAGAACTTGATATTGAGGAATCTTTGTCTTTTTTTTTTTTTTTTTTTTGGTGTAAGACCAATAAACTTCAGACATTTGGTATATTTTGTTCTGTGTGGCAAGTACAGTAACAAACAATACTTCATTACTCTAAATCTGCTTTTATTATCTTGAAACCTTGCAGGAAAGGATCTATGCAGTGAAGGAATGAATGACCAGATTGTTCAGTTCTAGGTTAAAAAGAAACCCCAGTTTTGGACATTTTCCTTGAATTAGGCCACCACGGTCATGTAAACAGAATTTGAAGGTCAGGGTTGTGGGGTTTGGGTGCAAGACAAAAGCACGCAGCATGGGGCTCACGTTTGGATCTTCTTTGTCACGTTCTAGTCTACCTGAATTAATATGCCCTTCAAAACAGTGAAGAATTTGGCTCATTATATTCCTTATTAGCTAATCTGGCTATAATGGATTTGTTGGTTTACTGATTACAAATGGAAGTAATTTGTAACATTTTGTTGATTGAAAATGTGCTAGCCCCTCCTATGCTGTGATCTTTCCCTTTGATTAAGTGGGATTTTAAAGGTTTAAAATACTGTAGTCTTAAAGGATATTCTTCAGAAAGATTAAGAATTCTTCAGGAAGAGAAGAGCACTTGGCAAGTATGTGAGTTAATGTACAAAACTGACGAGGTCACATGAAGGTGATTTCTTCATTGATAGAAACAACTTCTTTGCTTATAAATAAAAACACAAGATACCCAGTATGTTTGAAACAATTGCCTAAAGGAGTGGCTATTAAAAATGCAGTTTTACACCTCCTTACCCCCAGTGTAAAGCCTGAGAATCTTGGGGTTGGTGTCTGGAATCTGGACATCTGTGTCTTAATGAAGTTCTCCAAGAGACCATTATGTCTATGAAAGTTAGGGAACCACTAGTTAGTTCCACAGGAACTTCCAGCATCAAAGCGCGGTATCAGTCGTTCCAGAAAGGGTGTTCCTTATTGAAGGGGAACCCAGATGTTTGCTGAATTTGCAGTTTCTATCTATCTTCATGTTTTTACTTTTGTTTTTGTTTTTTTAAAGGAACTTCTGATTATTCTCAGAAGGCCTGAGAGTTCTCTTCCGGCCGATTCATTCTCCACAAGGCAGTCATGCTATCTTCCTTCCTCTTTTCCTCACTTGCCTGTTTTACTGCCTACCCCACCTATGGGAGGGGCCCTGTGGCCGTCCCCAGTCAAGGCAATCCCAGTGTTCAAGGTAAGGCGATGCGTAGTCTCGGTGTGCTGATTTCTGGGCATAATCTCAAGGAGGCTCCAAGACTCTGAGCCAAATTTACAACCTCTGTCCTGTTAACCTCTGGATTCAAAGTCCCGTGCTCTGCCTGAGCAGCTCCATGGGCTTGAAACCTCTGTCTCCCAACCACCAGGCTCTTGGACCTGGCACAGAGGGCTCAGCCTGAAGGAGAATTTATTCCAGCCTTGCCATTTTTATCCATTCTCCCCACACTCTCAAAAGTTCTACCTTTACCCAAATGCATTGTCACTACTTAACAGATTTAAAAAGGCTCTTTTTTTTTTTTTTTCTTTAAGACTGGAACCCTGTACATGTTTTTTGTAACAAGTAGATTTAAATGAGTGCCTTAAAAAGAAAGCAAACAACAGGCAGTTTTCATACCTTGACATTAGCATAATTTTTTCAATCACAAAGACATGTAGGGCTCCACATGATTTATTGGAAAAATAATGTGGATAATAGAGCAGTCATATCCTTCAATATTATCAGTCAAAAGAGATTCAATGTGCTACAAGGAAGGGAGCTTGAATATAAAACTGAGAATAAGAGGAAGCTGCCAAAGGTCCTTCATATAAAATCTGTTAAATATTTACCAACTGGTCCCTTTCCCCACAAAATGAGCCCTGGTTTGTAGCATTTGCCAATTTCTGTTGTATAAATATTCCCATCGTGATTGATTTAAACTACCAATATGACTTCAACTGGCTTGCAAAACTTCTGTATTTAATAATTGGCCCTTGCTAGCTGGTGGGAACACTGGTGTGTTTGGAGAACAGGATACGGGAGTGATGGAGGTAAAAGTCCATTTTATAACATTCTGGGCACAGGGATAGTTGGTTTATTGGCTTCTCTCAAAGGCAATATGGGCGTCGTTGTGGGTCACTTCCCTAGGAAGACTGGTTAACACAATGGTCTCAGTGGGGCAGTACTTCCTCCTGGAGGATTTCTCTACTGGGGAAACTTGTGGGGATGATTTTTGTCACAATGAGCTGGGGGCCATGAAGACTGAGTAGAAGCCAAAGATCTTAGACATCCTGCGAAGGTCAGATCCTTATGACAGAATAAAAAATTATCCTGTGTTTTATAGATTTCTGATGTTTTTATAGAATTATCTTTTAGGTTAAGGAAAAGGAAACTTAAAATGATCTAAGCCTCAGGGTTAACTGTTCTAGGCTTCATTTTTGGTGAGGCTTTAATAGGTATAATGGAATTTCCAGGAATACACATCTTAATGTAAACTGAGGTATGTTTGTATTTTTTGGTCTAAAACTTTATCAGGAATGGCTTGGCATCCCAGTTCAGGACAGGAACAGCACTCATGGGGTCTGAGTCTAAAGTAACATACCTGTATCAGTCAGGTCTGTAACTACTGCAGCCACCCTGTACCCATGTTGAATGTAAACATTTCACACATATTTAAGAGTATTATATATGCAAGTACAGAAAATCGTAAAATTCTTTCAGGATGAGAAAAGAGGCATTGCACAGTATAGTAGAATTTATATGGGGAATATCACTGACTCCTCCCAAAATGCGCTTGAATTAATGTCCAAACTTGTCCTCCTGAAATCAACTCCAAGACCAAGTGGATGGCATGTAGCCTAAGGGAGAGAGGGAAATTGGGCTCTGTTTCAAGCTACCGTGGGAAAGGTAACCAGAGTTTAGGTGGTCTAAGCTCTTAAATTTCTTGGAATGTGATAGGACATAGAAACTTAGTATTAAAACTTTTTTTTTTTTTTTTTGGTATCACTAGAAGCGACCATCCCTATGACTACTTACAGGGATACATTAAGTCACAAGAGGAGGATAAAATGAGTATGTGCATAATTATATAAAATTACTATGGCATTAGGAAAAGTATGAAAAAATTCAGTTTGGTCTTGTAGGGTTACCTAACTTGTGCAAGTATGTGTGTATAAATATGGAAGTCTGTGAGCTCCTTGAGAATTTGGATCCCTAGCAGTAATAAAGTCGCTGGCCCAGAGTAGGAACTCAATAAGGGCTTCCTACATTGACGCATGTTAGAATGAATACTGCTAGAATTGTGGAAAATATTTGGGTACAATAGAGGATTTAACTAGCTGGTGCTCTACGGAACAGTGAATGCTACTGTAGGGCAATACTTGCCAAATTTTAATGGGTGTAAGTCTTATTAAAATACAGACTGTGACCTGATAGGTCTGAGATGGGGCCAGAGGTTTGCATTTTTGCGAAGTCCCCAGCTGATGCCCTGCTGCTTCTCTTGGCCCACACTTTGATTAGCAAGCTTCAAGGTTTCCGGAGGAATATCTTTGCTGCTCTGCACCTGCACGTCAGGGCTAGTACTTCCAGGGAGAGAAAAGTTATGGGAAATACCTTCTACTTTTTTTACTACTTCAGATGAGGTGAATATACTCCAGTTGGCCCATTGTGGTGTGGAAAACCGTTAGGATTGTTTCCTCCTTATGGTTATTTGTGATCACAAAGATTGGTGTACCTACACATAAGCAATGTGTCCGTTCTACACCTAAGCAAGAATTTCTCTAGGGTGTATCTACACATGGGAACTTACTGGACTGTAAGATCAGTGAGTGTTCATGTCCAGTCCTATTCCACGGTGGTGGTGCTCGATTCTCTTTCCATCAACACCTCGGGTATCGCCTTTGACTCCTACTCGCCCAAACTTACTACTGCCAGACGTCCTGCGTTTCGCAGCCTAACGAGTATGCAACAATGTCTTGTCTTGATTTACATCTTAATGACTTCTCAGGAGGTGGAGAATCTTTTCACATGTTTTTGGGGTATTTGCAAGGATGACGGTTCATATCCACTACTACAGAATTTGAGAAACTATTGTTTTGGTTGTATGTGTTGTACCTTCTCTTTTTTGTCTTCCATACTTTTTTTTATACTTCTAGTGTACAGAAGTCTTAATTTTCATTAGAGATAAATTTGTAGAGAAGTGAGTTGGGGGGAAATTGGTGGGGGAGATAAACCATGAGACACTGTGGACTCTGAGAAACAAACTGAGGGTTTTGGAGGGGAGGAGAGTGGAGGGGTTGGTGAGCCTGGGGCTGGGTATTGGGGAGGCACAGATTGCATGGAGCACTGGGTGTGGTGTATAAACAATGAATTTTGGAGCACTGAAAAAAATTTTTAAAAAGCATGCTTCAAAATGTTTATCATTAGGAAATAAATTTGTTCTAGGTTTTCATAAATATCTCTATATTATCAAGGAGTCTCATTTTTGGGGGTGCCATTTTTGTATCCTGAATGGATGTAATAAAATACATTTTCTGCATCTATTGAGATGAATATGTGGTTCTTTGATCCTTTAATTTTGGTGAGATATACCTACAAGTTTTTATTACTTAAACCTCTCTCCCTTCCCACTATAAAATCAGCTTGGCCACATGTGCGCGTTCCTGCTTGTGTGTGTGTGTGTGTGAGAGAGAGAGAGAGAGAGAGAGAGAGATTCTGACTCCATTTGGTTTGCTAATACATCATTTAGGAATTTTGCTTTAAGGTTGCTTAGTAAGATTGTTCTAGTCTTCTGATCTCCTGCCATGTTCTGTTCTTTCTGCTTTGGGATCAATATATAAGCCTCAGGGTACACACTGAAGAGCAATCCTTCTTTTTCTATTTTCTGAGGAGTTTATATAAATGTGAAATAGTATGGAAAAGTCCTATAAAACCATTTGGGCCAAGTGTTCTTGTGAAAAGTTTTTGAACTGTTTCTGAAAGTTTATTTTTAATTAATTAGAACCCTTTGGGCTTTGTTTCTCCTTAACTCTGTTTTGAAACTTATATCAATAAATTGGAAAATAGACAAGTTATTAGAAAAATCTAGAATCATTCATAATATTCTCCTCTCCTTTCAGTTTGAGTGTATCTTCTTTCATAGAATGGAATGTTTCTGCCTTCTTTATGACATCGCTACCATTCTCACTAGAAGATGGTCTGTTCTTTTAGTTTTCTTGAAGAGTGAATTTTTGGTTTTGTCAACTCTGTATTGCATATTTCTTATTCTGTATTATCTCATTTTCTTAAAATGTTTGGATTGATTCTGTTGCATGGTGTCTAACTCATTGTGTTAAGATATCTGTCCTATCATTTCTTTTGTAGTCATTTAAAGTCTAATGTTCTTTGAAATACTACCTCGTTCAAACTTGCAAGTGTTAAAATGTGTTTTGATTGTTGATTATAAACACTTCTTTATTTCCATTGTTTCTATCGGTTTAGAGGGTCTCAGATTTTCCAAACAGAGGGATTTTTAATTTGACTTTTTGTTTTTATTACCTAATTTTTCTTTGTGATCTGAATCCTTTTAAAATTTTGACTTATGAACTAGTATGTGACAATTAAAAATTGCACGTAGTCTTGAGAAAAGTGTGTATTCTCCATGAGACATTCTGGGGAAATTCATTCTGATAAGATTTTTATCTTTTATAGGTTTCCTATGTTTTTTCTATTTTTTTTTTTTTTTTTTTTTTTATCTTCTCACCCCATCAGTTGTGAGATGAATCGTGAATTTGTCCGGATCGCCCTACAGTTCTATAGGATTTTCCTACTTTTTTTTTTTTTTTTTTTTTTAATAAATCTGGCTATGGGAATGATGTCTTCACTTGACTTTGAAGGGAAGGGGCATACCTGATCACTTCCTTATGTCAGCTGCTGAATGAATGAATGAAAATGGGCTGGGAAGGCTGAGCAGATTTATTAATCTTTCTGTACAAATATGAAATAACAGTCACAGGAGATAATCCTGAAGACTGTACAGGAATGGATTATGCCTGGCAAAGCTTTCCATTAGCTATCAATTCACAATAGCCAAAGATCTTGTAACATTAGTGAAGGACCTTCCATCAATTCATGTTTCCTATCATCATGGGTTAGGGTTTCAGGGAAAGCAGTGGGAGTTCTAGAATTTGGAGTCATGCCTGTTAGTTAAGTGAAAGGCATTTCACACATTTGCTTTTATCAGTTTATTCATGCTGATAGGTGCTTTTAAAAGGAATTCACAGCTCATGAAAGGCTCTGAATGAAAAGATCCAGTGAACAAAGTCTTCTGTTTATCTATAGAATGTGCCTTAGGATGGATATCAGGAGCCCCACAAACTTCTCTGTGTTTAAAAGCATAAATGGAGGAAGAGTAGTCAAGATTACTTTTTATGGAACTTGAGTCCATTAGATTAAATCAGCATTTGGGCCCATACATAGCTTCAAGGGACATTTTTAATACCGAGGCTCATTTTATAGGAGAAGCTAATTATTTAAATCAGTTGAAATTCGTTTCAAATTTTCAGACACATTCAAGTTTGATCCAGTTGAAAATCCTTGTAATTCTGAACATGGCTCTTCGCAAGTTTCAAATCAGTAACATAACTGCTTGAGAAAAGAAAGCTCGGCCCTACATTTATCATCTTTAGCATGTGTGCATGAATAATCTTACAGAACATTCAGTATACTGATGCTGTTTTAGAACTTCTCATGTTCACTGTTCAGTAGTCACTGCCCTATTGATTGGCCATTAGATCCCCTTCTTTCAACACCCACAAGTCCCCAGAGCTGTTCGTTCTTCTTGCCTGGAAGGAGAAGTTATTTTAAACAGTAACATAAGTTACTGAAAATAGGTATTAAACTCATGCAGATTCTTTGAATGAAGCAGGAAGTAGTAAAGTGGAGCTGAGAACTATTTCTCTGATAATCCTTTCATGCTGGAAAAATACCTACCAGGGTCCCTGGAAATTTTTTTCTGAATTTTCATAACGCGCTCAAAAATGCAAAGGGATGGCTAATGTTGTATTTGTGGAAAATGCTGGCATATTGTCTATTCTAATCCTATTCCTTCAAGAAGACTCAAGGTTTCCATGGAGTCCAAATTTCTTTTGATGGAACATATACCAGTTTGGCTGCTACTTTATGAGCTGTGAGTTTCTTATCTGTGATGGTAACTAATCCTAATAAATGACAGGTTCCTAATTTTAACATCTTCTTAAACCTCTTAAATTATTGTCTGAAAAGCATAACAGAGTTAGTCAAGCAAACCCATTAGAGAAATAGAAATGATATGTGTTTTAGAGGCTTGGCTTTATTCTTGGATAGGTAGTAATCAGAACTGAGGGGTGCCTGGGTGGCTCAGTCCGTTAAGCAGCCGACTCTTGATTTTGGCCCAGGTCATGATCTCAGAGTTGTGAGACCAAGCTCTACATCGGGCTCTTTGCCAGCTGTGGAATCTGGTTGAGATTCTCTTTCCCTTTCTTCCTCTGCCTCTCCCCTCTGCCCACTCTGTCCCTCCCTGCTCCTGCGAGTATTCTCTCTCTCTCTCTCTCAAAACAAAACAAAACAAAACACCCCAAGAAAAGAGTCTATCTGAACTAAGAAAGAATCTATCAGGTTTTAATCTGTGAACTTCTGCAGGAACAGTTCTCTTAGGTCCATCCCTCCACTTACTTGAATTAAAGTGATCCCTGGGGGGGCCAGTTAAGCCTCTGTGTTTGGATCAGGTCATGATCTCAGGATCCTAGGAGTGAGCCCAGTGTCTGTCTCCCTGCTCAAGGGGGATTATCCTTCTCCTTCTGCAACGTCGCGCCACCGTTCCCAACTCATGCTCTCTCCCTGTCTCTCAAATAAATAAACAAAATCTTAAGAAAAAAAAAAAAAAAACCTCAAGCTTTACATTACTTGTGAACTTTCACCTTAATTTATTAAGGTTATAATTGATGTATGAGTTTCAGGTGTACAACATGATATATTGGCGTATATCACGAAATGATCACCATAAATTTAGTTAACTTCTGTTACCGTACATAATTGCAAAATTTCCCATGGTGAGAATCACCTTAATATTTCTTAATATATTTTGTTGAGTTTTTAAATTTTTTCTACTTTAATGCATATTTCCCTTAATATATAAGTACCCTTCCATTTAAGGCAGACCATAACTTGATATAACTTCAACCATGTTCTCATGTATTTAAAACTCTCCTGCTTCATTTCTCATTTTTGTTACTATTGAGCTATTAAACCATCTCTCTACAGATCTATAGTGATCATTACTAATTCTTTCTTCATCATGGGCATGCTGGAGGTAGATTATGTTGGATGACACAGGACTATAAGTGCCCTCGAAGACAAGGACCGTGACTATCCTGATCAGAAAACACATGCAGGTAGTCCCACAGTGTCCAGCATATAGTAAGTGTTCAAGGACTGACCAAAACAATCATGAGGGTAATGGCTAATACTCCTCACCTGTTTCTGCACACAGTGTGGATTCTTAATGCATATGTGCTCACTTTTTCTGTATTTAGTGTTCACAGATTTTATTACAGTACAATAACAGCAGTACAGTACAGCACAGTAACAGCAACAACAACAGCCCACACTTACCTGCTGTTTCTGTCCCAGCAGATGGTGGGGCTCACGGTCCAGCAGCAGAACTGAGGAGAGTGGGATTGGGGAATAGGAGGGCAGAGATCTAGGCACACAAACTCTATACAGGGACTGGCAGTTGCTGCCCCAAGTCCCTTCTGGGCCAGCAGTTCTCAGAGAGGAGTGGATCAATGAGCTCTTTCATGGCCAGGTTGGGGGTGAGCTGTTCCTGGGTCTGGGGCATCTGGGTGTCAGGGACAAAGTGGCCTCCACACTGCAGGTGCTCCACCTTGTCCTAGGTGATGTCACTGGATGTGATGCACGGTGGCTCCTGCATTAGCTCAAAGCTGATTGTGCCACACAGGTAGTTGGGGATGTCTCACTTCTTTCTCTTCTTATTCACCTGGGAGAAAATGTCATCTAGGTCTGCTGTGTACTTGTTCTGCTCAGCCTCAGTGTGGGCCTGCTGGGCCTGGATGTGGCCATTGAGTTTTGCACGCTCGTGTTCTTTTCGGGGCTTCCATTCTCCTCCTGCTTGCCTTTCATGGTGCTGCATGACACAGGGTCAGCTCCCAGACTCTGCAGCCAGCTTGCCCTGTACCCACAATCAGCTCTATCAGGTCCAGTAATCCACCACACACACACACACACACACACACACACTATATATATATATATATATATATATATATATATATATATAGTAATTTTTAAACAAGCTAGAGTAAATAGAAAAGCAGAAGAGATATTATCCCAAGGAGGAACAAGAATTTTGATTCCTACTTCTAATAAGATAAATGAAGCCACAGATTAGATCAATGCCTTATTCAGGGTCAGTCAGGGCAGGGCAGGAGCTGATGGGGGAGTAATTCGCTGATAAGTGGGTTTGTCTGTCCTGCCTGTATTTTTCTTCCAGGGGGGCACCTTCAACATACTTTTCTCTTCATGCCCTCCCCCAAGCCCATAAGGTTACAAAGCTCTTTATGAGGACTTAGGTTCTGTTTTGCCTTGAATTTTTAGACCTCAAAGCAAACGTAGCTTAAATACAACTCTGTCGAATGTTAGGGAGAAATGCTTTTGAGGACCAGCAGTGTGGATGTTCCCCTCAAGGATGAAAAGGTGGAGGAGTCTCTGAGGTACACTATAGGGCACAGCAGGACCCCATGTAGGGTAGTTGATTCACTAGTCTGGTAGGCTAGTCTTGGGACAGTCTGCCAGGCTCTCCATAGACTTCCAGAGCTTCGGCCACAGGATGGAGGTGGCAGAGCTGCCTGATCTGAAGGGCTAGCAGCAGGAGACTCTCACTGACTTGGTGATAACAAGAGTGGGTTGATAACCCTTTTTGAAAGTAGCCTCCAGCTCCTTGGTCATGCAGAGAACTCTGGGATCTTAGAAAAACCCTGAGAGCAATCCCATGAGTAAAGAGGATGGATTTTCCTGCTGGTGAGTTCAAATAGGGCATTAGAGTCAAGTATAAATTTACTAAAGAAGAGAAAAAACGACAAAGAACCATTCTTTTGTTTTGTTTGCAGGCGGGGGGGATGACTTATTGCTAACTTTATATTCTTCATGTATTTTCTTCTGTGGCACCTCTGTGTAAAGCCCTGCTCTGTTCCTACTCTAGGACCTCTACTCCTTGCTGTATTAATAGTTACAGGTTCTGATTCACTAAAGCTTCTTTAGAATCAAAGTCAGGATCTCTTGGCATATTTACAAAAATACTCAGCCTCGAATTTCTCTCCCTAATGAAATATTTAAGTTGTGGCTGTGCTAAATGTACTCTCTTGCTTGGGGCAGACCTGAAGTATAGTATAGTAAAGGGAAGACATTTCCAAGTTGACCTTCTCCAAGAGAATCTGTTGATTTTGTTAGGTGAAGTGTTCCTGTTCCAAGTAACTTTTTTTGTTGTTGTTTTTGGATGGGATTTTAAAAGTTTACTTATAATTTCTATACCCAACATGGGTCTTGAACTCACAACTCCTATACTAAGAGTCAAATATTCCATAGACTGAGCCATCTAGGCACCCCCACCCCCAACCAGGTAACTAGATTTAATATATAAAAGCTTTATATGATTTGGGACTTTGGAAGACAACAGAAAGATCTGTCAACAACAAACCCATCCTCTGGGATGGGAACTCTATGCATAGGATTGTCCTTAAGGATGTCCTTAAGCATAACCACATAGTCAGCTGAGTACACCTGTGTGCAGCCACACCTGTGGCTGAGCCCACCTGTCTTCCTCAGGTCTTGCTTGAGCCCATTTGTCAGCTGTGGCTTGGAACGAACTCTCCCTCCTAAATGATCTCCTGTTTGTGGTCTTCTCCGTCATTCAAGACTGTCTACTCTTCTTAGCTTCAAGACATTTTTGTAATTTCATAAGTGTTCTCTCAGTTCATCAGAGTTCGATCCTTTGTACGGTCATCATTAACTTTAAAGTAAATTGCTTGCCTTCAGGAGGCTCAGACCAATAAGACCTGGGAAGCTGACCCTGTACCGGGCACACTCTCCTCTGTCCTTCCCGTGTGGGGAGAGGTAGCAAGGGGAGAGTCCGTTCCAGATTGAGTTTGATGATGCAAGGACTCCTTCCTCAGAAAGAAATAGTCTCTGGTAATACTTCCTGGTGTAAGTAAACCCTGAAAAGTAACCTGTCTCACATCTAGCCACTTTGTTTTCCTTTATTTATTCTTGCCAGTATAATTTTCTACTTTCAGAATTCTTTAGGACTAAAATGACAACCTATCAAGAAATCAACGAGTTAGAAAACAGAAAAAGCAATAAATCAAATTGTATGTGGGTTGCCATGAGAACATTGATGTACTGCTATTCGTCCGTAACGCCCTACAAGGAAGGACTCAAGTACACCTGATCAAGGTTTCCATGCTTGGTAGTTGTCACTCATTACTCTTTAAGACAAACAATGCTCATTCTTTTTTTTCTTAGGCTTCTAACACCTCTTATCTGATTGCTAGAGCAAGCAGAATGTCACAGATTCCCTTTGCATTTGTCATCATCTGCAGCTACTTTTTCTTAGGAACTCGATTCTAAGGAGTAAGGTTCATGACGGTTTTCAATCCCAGGCACCATCTAATACAGGCCAGAAAACAGTTGCTTCTGTTTCCTCAGATTTCTCTGCAGGAGGAAAACTCCAGAACAAGTGAGAATGTTCTAATTTCTTCACACCCAGGGATAAAACCTCAGGCCAAGAGCAGGAGAAGAAAAGGGATGCATGAGGAAGCTTTCAGGCTTACCTGTCTACATGACCCCACAATTCAGTAGGACCAGAGAGCTGTTGCTCTTGGAAATTGCTGGACTTACAAGTTCCTCTCCACCTGCTGGTCTCAGGTGATTCAGGATCTAGATCAGTGGGGATGCTATTGGTTTGTAACGTCTAGTCTCCATTTTCTAAAGCATTTAACAGTTTATAGGCCATTTCAGCTGCTCTTCATTATCTTGAAAAAGTTCTGTGGTTCTCCCTCACCCTCATTGCCATATATATATACCAGATCATTCTAGTTGCCTAGATGATGGTTTCAGCCAGATGTAGAATAGGCATATTTAAATAATTTTTCAGGGTTTATGCCTTAAATAAAATCTGTTTTTTTCCCATTCTTTTTTTTTATACAGTATGTTCCACTGAAATTACTGAATATTGAATGCTTAAAAAATGTGTTTTTCTTTTTCATAACTGCATAATAGTGCATTCTTTCTTTCCCCCAGAGATGTTTGTATGTTTGAATGTGTTTATTCAAAATCTTTTAATAAACCTTTGCCAAAAACTACCAGATTAACCTACAGTTATCTTCACGTAATACATAAAGACTCTCTGTCTTTATGTCTTTAGAACTAATGGCTATTTTCTAAAACTTTTCAGGAGAGTCCTTCAGAAAAGGTGTTCCTCTAGAAGTTATGTACTTCTAGAAGTACATAACTAGAAGAAGAAGAACTTCTTCTAGAAGAGTGTGGTGATTGTGGTCATAGACCATACCTCCAATTTTGAAGATCCTTGGGATGTTCCTGAATACCTTTGGGATAGCATCAGTTATAATAAGGCTTCTAAAGGAAAATCATTTGGGGTTCCAGTGTAAGGCCCCCAAAACCTCTGCCCCAGCCTCATCACGCTCACCGGTTCAAGAGCCCCTGTTCCCCCTTGCTTTCTCTAGGTGGGGAAAGAGGAGGGATCTACAATTCCAGAAGTCGCTTGTGCTAGTTTTAAAGGATGGGCTTCCGCATGAAGGGGTTGGGGAGGTTGGGTGAAGCTCCCAAAAGACCTAAGGACAAAGAAGTAGGAAGAGAAAGTCCAAACATGGGCATCTGTAAAATTCCAAAGCAAAGGGGCTTTTTTTTTTTTGTTTTTAAGGATTTTGTTTATTTATTTGACAGAGACAGAGATCACAAGTAGGCAGAGAAGAGAGGGGGAAAGCAGGCTCCCTGCTGAGCAGAGAGCCTGATGCGGGGCTTGATCCTAGGACCCCAAGATCATGACCTGAGCCGAAGGCAGAGGCTTAACCCACTGAGCCACCCAGGCGCCCCGTAACTTCTTGGCTTTCTTGGTCACCATTTTAATGACCCCATTTCCTCCGCTCCTCCTCCTTCTGTCCTCATGACTGATAACTGTGCACTGATGTGCTTGGAGAGAACTCTCCGTGGGTTTCTTGGTCTGTATGTTCTTTGAGGAAGGTGCCGATTGCCTGTTGTTGTGCACTATTTTGTGAAGTGTGTTTATATGGAGAACACTTTTGGAGATCGATCCACATCTCCCTGCAGAGCGAAGGGCAGGTATGCTTACTGCCCAGCAAGCTAATGTCTCCCGTGGAGTACTTACTGCCTCATAGACAAGATTCTGGTTCCTTTGCAGTTAACACCACCCACTGAACCAGGTGAACATCATCTGACTCTCCTGACACCTCCTGTGGGTACTGGGACTTAGGGAACCAGCATCAATGGTGGGCCTCTAGCAACAACAATTGCTAATAATACCAGGCTGTCCTTCTGTGACCCAGGAATCCTGTGCCTTTTGCCAGTATCCATGAAACTGTCACAGACTAACTTTAGTTTAAAATTCTTGACCCTATGTTTCCCAAGGGAATTGTGTAGGTTGAGATGGTCACAGATGAAGGGCAGAGGATAATAGAGGGAGTAGGAGGAGGGAAGAGCTTCTCTCTTGGCCTGCTGTCCCACTGTAGACCTTGCTCTGGGCCATGATGGAGTAACATGAGAAATGGGGACAAGGGCAGAGGGGGGGAGTGGGTTAGAGGGTGTGTGGCCCGAGGAGGAGGATAATCCTCCACCAGGTAATCCCAAGTGATTGCAGGCGAGATAGGATGTTCTGCCAACCTGAGCCTATTATGCCCATGTGGCTGATACCCTTGCTTGGCATCTTCTAGTAAAAGCTTTCATTTCTAAGGGAGACTTACATACTATTTACTAATTATCTTCAACTGCATATCATCTGTAGGAAGTGAATAAGTGACACCATTTACAGTAGGGGGAGTGTTTGGGAAATAATTGGAACTTTTTAAAAAATTTTATTTGACAGAGATCACAAGTAGACAGAGAGGCAGGCAGAGAGAGAGGAAGGGAAGCAGGCTCCCTGCTGAGCTGAGAGCCCGATGCGGGGCTCGATCCCAGGACCCTGGGATCATGACCTGAGCCGAAGGCAGAGGCTTTAACCCACTGAGCCACCCAGGCTCCCTAATTGGAACATTTTTAAGACCTATTAGCTTTGGACTCTGTGGTGCCTAAATTGTAATATATAGTGTAGTTCTAGATATTTTTTTTTCCTTGAAACTGGTAGTGGCCTAGGTACCCAAGGGCAGAACAATCCCTGGGTCAAGTTTCGTGTTTTGATAACAGTGAATTCATGGGAGCTTACTCTTGCACGTTTTCTCAAGTTCAGAAACATTACTTTTTCCCAAATATGACAATCGGAGTATTGTTCTCCTTGGTTCTTGAAGGCCAGGGAGAAGGATTTTCTTTTTGTTTATATTCAAGAAGGAAATTCTAACCTTCTTCTTTCTTCTTCCCTAGATATAAATATATTTCTGGATTCTCTAATATTTATGTAAAGAAAGAAAGGAAGCTGATTCGGAAGTAGGCATAATCCAGGTATTTAAAAACATTCAGAATACTCCCCCTTTAAACTCGGAAATGTCACAGTTTTATACTAGGTGCCTAAATGAAGAATAAAATACGTGGAAAAGTCCTAGGGTTATAGATGGTGAATGTGTGCACCGCTTTGGGGCAAGTAGTGTGGTTTTCACTCTGTTCACTTCAGGCAAAATGACCATCTTCATTTATTCCTTTCTCTTGCTTTGTTTTTAAATTCTCTCAAGTTGTGAGTTTTTACCTCCCTACGGGTCTTTGAGTGTGATGACACATAGAAGCTCTATTTAACTCTGTGGTTTTGTGTTCAGGCGGCGGTCCCTGAAGAACCCTGTCACCTCTGTCAGCGTGGAATTTTTGTTTCCAATTATAATGATTCTCCAAATAATTTGAAAGAACAATAATTAGATCTGGGTTTATTTTTTACTTTCTGTGTGTGGTCTTCTCCTGTAGTCTTCTAATTTAATCAAGTTGAGTTATTTCTAAGCTCCTAATTTGTACTTTTTTTGGGTACTGAAATGCTGACATTTTATTGACCTAATTCTGTAATTTTGCCATCCCAAGCTTATCTTACCTTGGACTTTGTTTCTTTTTGTCCTGTCATTTTCTCTGCACAGCTGGTCCTGTCTCCAGACCACCCATCTGGATTTAAGGTTTCATATTTTTGGTTCCATAACACAGCGTAGGAAAGGAGAGTGAACATTTAATTGATAGGGCAGACAATATGAAGCTTGCCTCATTAATTAATCAATTCAAATAGACTTCAGTGAACCTTGGGGTGACCTCCCATGTGCTCCCAGCCTCCGCTGATGTTTGATTATTTTACACCTGTCAACAAGAGTCAGCCGAGGAAGAATTTCTAGTCTATCAGCTGGTCGGGCCCAATTTGTGGAAAAGTCTGTCTCGAGTCCATGTGGCAGTGAAGCAACAGTGGGGCATGTAGGAACCTACACATTTGAGTGTGGATGGAGTTACCTGTGACCTGTGTGGGTTGAAGGTATCTGTTTAGACTTTCAGATGGTGCTATTGCAGACTCTGGAGCTGGTGGGTTTGGGAACATTAACACATCATATCTTTGCATCTGTCCAGTAGGGCCTATAATATCCACTTTTGCTTAACGGGTAGCTATCAACAAATAAGGCTTGTTTACGCACAAGGCTGCTAATTTGTAGATTTCAAGGAAAATTCATGAAAGCAGTGTTAACAGTTTTGAGATCAAATGGTGAATGGTATGGTATGGTATGGTGAATTGTAAAATATAAAATTTAGTGGTTTTCAGTACACTTACAAATGTGAGTGTTCATCTCCACAGTCTCCTTTTAGACCATTTCATCACCCTAAAAAAGAAACCCTTTACCCATTCTTAGTCACTGTCCATTCCCCTGTGCTGTTTGGCAACAACTAATTTTATTTCTGTCTTTATTTCTGATTTGCCTGTGATTTGGTATTTCACATAAATGGAATCCTACAACACCCGGTCCTTCTTGACGAGCTGCTTTCACTCACAAAATGTTTTTAAGACTTCTCCATGTGGAATGTTTTTAATCCTGTGTGGCAAAGCATTGTCATGTTTATGCCACAGGTTGTTTATCCATTCACCCACTAAAGGACCTTTGGATTGCTTCCAGTTGTTAGAACAACAGTGCACATTTCTTATATGGACGAATACATCCATTTTTCTTAAGTAATTAGGAGTTAAATGGCTAATTACACAGTGGTACACACTTACCTATGTAGCAAATTGCCATCCTGTCCTAGCCACAGATTTCACCCACACTTCAGGAGAGAAAATCATAGAAGGCCTTATACCAGGGGGTGCGACTCTTAGGGATTATCTTGGAATGTGAGCATAGTTGATATGCAGTATCCTTTTGGTATTTTGGATTCTACTTGTTAAAATCTGTTAGAATTTAAGCATTTATGCTCAAGACGTATGCTAGTCTTTCATTCTCTTGTAATATCTTCATCCTTTTGTTTCAGTGGTTATTCTAGAATTAAAGTGTTATTTGGGAAGTATAAAATCCCTCTTCCATTTTCTGGAACATTTTCTGTAAAAGTAAAATTATTTCCTAAACCTTTGGTAGAATTCAGTACCTGGATCTGGAATTTTCTTTGGGAGCAGACATTTAATTGCACATCTAATTTATTTAATAGATACAGGATCCTTCAGTTTTATTCGTGTGGGGCTGGGGGAGGGAGAGAGAGAGAATGAGTGTGGAATCAGCATGCTTTGGTGGTTTTCGAGGAATTTGTCCATTCCATCTAGTTTGTTGAATTCATTGGCACAAATTTGTACGTACTAATACATATGGAAGCTTTAGGGATATTCTTTCTCTTCCATCTTGATACTGGTGTTTTGTGTCATTTTACCTGATCCGTTTGTCCAGTGGTTTGTCAACTTGATTTTTCTAAAAAGAAATAATTTATAGTTGTATTGCTTTATTCCACTGGCTCACTTTTCTATTTCCCTAATTTCCACTTTGATCTTCACATCCACTGCTTTGATTTTTTGAGTTTGTTTGTTTGTTTGTTTTTGTTCTTCTAGTTTTTAAGATGAAGCGTTAGAGTCTTGATTTGGCAAGTTTTAAATTCTTTGGCAAGTTTTTCCCTCAGCAAATTTGTGGCATCTCAAAGATTTGTGATGTTTTATTCTGATAGGTCTTAATTCTCCTTTAGCTCGAAGTATTTGTTAATTTTGATTTTGATAGTTTTGACTCATGGATTATTTAAAGTGTTGTTTCCAAATATTTAGAGATTCTCCAAATATCGATCTTTTAATTTAATTTCATTGTTCTCAGAAAGTATGTTCTGTAGTTTAAATCTTCTCAAGTGCATTTAGACCTATCTTTACAGAGAAAGAGAATGTGTACAGGCATGTGCAAGAGTGAAGAAGAGAGAGAGGGAGAGAGAGTCTTAATCAGGTTCCACACCTAGCCCAGAGCCTGACACACAGCTCCATCTCATGACCCTGACATCAGGACCCCATTTGAAATCAAGAGTCCCATCCCCAACTGACTGAGCCACGCAGGCACGCCTGGACATGTCTTATGGTCCAGAAAGTGATCTATCTTGGTAAATATTCTGTGGACCCTTCCAAAGAATGTGTATTCTGTTGTGGGAAGGAATGTTGTACAAATGTCAATTAGACCAAGCCGATGGATAATATTATATAAATACTCACTGTCCTTTGTATATTCTGGTTCCATCCATTATTGAGGAGATACTAAAATCACTGTAATTGGGGATTTATTATTATACTTATAGGGTTTTTTGCTTTATGTATTTTGAAGTTCTATTGTATACATAGACATTTAGGATTTGACTGTGATGTGTCTTGATGATGTTTTCTCCATGTTTCTTTGCTTAGGGATTGTTGAATTTCTTGGATATGCAGGTTGATAGTTTTCATCAAATTTAGGAAAATTATAGCCATTTTTTAAAAATGTTTTTTGCCTTTAACTTCTCCTAATCTTCTCTCCTTAATGGACTACAAATATACATATTATACCACTTGAAGTTGTTCCACAGGCCACTGATGCTCTGTTTTTTTGTTTTTGTTTTTTTTATCTGTTTTCATTTCAGATAGTTTTATTGCTGTATATTCAGGTTCACAAATCTTTTTTTTTTCTGTAATATGCAATCAGCTATTAATTTCATCCAGTGTTTTGGATATTTTTCATTTTTTCAATCTCGGGCATTGTCATTTATATTCCCTAGAAGTTTGAGCTGGATCTTTAAAAAATGCTTCCCATGTTTCTACTTTACTTTTAAATATGTGGAATATATTTGCAATCTCTTTTAATGGCTTTCTCTGGTAATTCTAACACTCATATCAATTCTAGAGCATTTTTAATTGATTTTTATCACAAGTCATTTTTCCTATCTCTTTTATGGTAATTTGTTTGGATGCCAGACCTAGTAAATTTTCTCTTACTAGGTGATGGATATGGTTTTTAAGATTCAAGTCCAAAACAATGTTTAGTTTAAGGTTAAGTTTTCTTCATTACTGAGACAATGCCCTTCTGTGTCTTTTCCTCAATGCTTGTAAATCTTGAGGCCTCCCAGTCTGATGGTAGGAACAGGCATTAGTCTTGGTCTCATGCTTGTGCTGGGCACTATTGTTTGTAACCCCCTCTTGTGTCTCTTTCCTGCCTTTCAGGCAGTTTCCTGACCTGCATGTGCTGATCAAGCCAATAAGTGAAACAGTTGTCTAACTCACTTGTTTACTGACTTTCAGAGATCATTATTCTTTGTGAACTGATATCCACCATTTTGCTGACTGTTTCATATATTTTCATTTTTGTCTCAGATGGTAGAGTAAATCACATTTGTATTTCATCGTGGCTGGAAGGAGAAGTATAGGCTCTTTCTCAAAAAGCTGAACTTCACAGTGTGGCTCTACCATAGCTTATTTGCCGATTCCTTGTTGCTGCACCTGTGTGGTCTGAATTTTAGGGGCAAGCATAACTGTAGGAGAGAGTTTGAAAGTGTGGTAATTGACTCAGAGTGTAAATGTGTCCATGATTCTGATGTTTCTAGATTTCTCCCCATAGGCAGGTATTGTACCATTTTTGCATTCCCCTCTAGCAATGTTTGAAATGAGTATCTTTTCAAGGGCTGAGGAAATATACCAAACGGAAGAAATCTTCAGCGTCTAATGAGCATCTCATCAGATTTCATTCATATCTCACTCTCCTGATGGTTTTGTGGCATAAAAACAGAGTATCACAAGGCTGGGTCTGTTTGTAGAGTAGATGAGCAGCTCTCTTCTCCCAGGGCTAAGATCAGGGGGACTACCATACTTCATTTTCCTGGTTTTTATGTCATTTTTAAAGAAGCAATCTGATACTACATTTTCTCAGAAAAAGACCTTTCATTCTGTGAGTCAATTTCCTCTTCCTGAATTTGAAAATTCAGTTTATTTGATCACTTCTGAGAATAGATACTCTAAACATAACCCCCCTTCCAAGAACCTGGGGAGAATCTGAAAGTTCACCATGTCAAGTGCAAACTCCTCTGTAATTATATACCCCTCTCTCCTACATAGCCTTATCTTCTAGTGTTGTCCAATCCAGACTCTACGAGGTGATCTGTGTTGTAAGGTGGTGTAGAAGTATAGGAGACAATGAAGCAAGTGTTTTAAGAATGACAACACTTGAGTAATGCTTGTTCTCCAGATACATTCTTGATGTGTCCACATTCAAAATCCTCACTCACTTTATCCCTTACATTTGAGTTCTCTCATAATTCGATCTTGCAAACTCTAATCCTATTCATGGTACTGACTACCCAATAATAACGAGAGGAGGCTAGTCAAGCTACATGTTCAGATGTTCGGCAAAACAGTGGGGAAAGTTTATATTCATTGTTTCTTGTGACCAGAGTGGCTGCTCTTTAAAAGTGGCACTTTTCATAGCTTGGTTGGGTTTCTTTATGGTTCTCTTGGTTATGAGAGATCTCTTCTGCAGCAGAGAGGCCATCTATTGTAGGTTCCCTCCCTCCCTCTTCCCAAAATGTAAAATTACAGCACCATAAGTGGAAAATAAGAGGAATTAATTAAGGGAAGTTTAAAGATTATTCTTTACCTATGTATGAAGACTGGAATTGAAATGTTCAGACACAAAAATAGTTAAGTACTCTAATCAGTACAGTTAATATTTTTCTCTTTAAACAACTCACTTCTTCAGGAAAAAAATTACCTTTTTCTTTCTTTCAACTGCCTTTTCAAGTAACAATTTTAACCCAAAACATAAATTTAAAATTAAACATTATACATAGTAATTCTCTGTGTAACGTAACCTAGGGAAATACCTTTGAGGAAAATTACTAGGATATCAGCAAAGCTTTCTTTTTTGGTAACGAAGATTAGAATTCTCCAACTGGTAGAGTAAAAATAAGAACCTGGTTCAGTGATGACCTAAAAATAACATTAGAAATTTCTTGGAGGGGATTAGAGAATGCCTGTAGCTCATAGGAACATTGCATAATTTGTCACTATTAGGAGGACAGAGGAGCTAACCTGAAGCCATTTAGAATTGTATTTGTGTAACTGAGTTGGATAAACATGTAGGAGAATTGTTTCTTGTTTGCATGTAGGATTAATGGATCCGGTTGTTCATTATCCAATCACTGTATTGGGAAATACTTATCTTAATAACATCAAGTACATTTTTCATCATTCCCCTGTGAATTAATCATGAATTACATACCCCAATTTCTCATTATTAGCCTTAAAATGTATTGTATTTTTAATCTGAGTTTAGTGTTAATACTTAGAAGACGCCTCTCAAATATCCTCAGCGCTGGGGGGCAGGGCGTGGAGGCCGTCACCTGCAAGACTTGTGCTTTAATTCCCATCTGTGATCAAGTATGACAGATAAAGTACCAGTTGTCCAATTCTTAATGCATCCCCCGTCTTCATCAACCCTTTTTTTCTACTTACAGAGCCAAATGGGGCAGGAAAGGGTTAGAGAAATGTCTCTAGATTGAAAGTCAAGATCACCAGATTCTAGCACCATGCCCTTAAGAAAGTTCCCATCTCTCAGGATCTGTGGAAACTGTACCACGTTTTGCCAAGGCTCATTCAATACTGAGACTTTCTCTCCCTTTTTGTTGCAACTGAGGCCCACTGTGGAGGGATGGGAACCAGTTAGCCGAGGTGGGCAGGGGGACGGCGACCCTACCCTGAATCGGAAAAATGAGTATTGGCCTAAGTGAAGTTTGGAAATCTTGACAACTCCAAGGAAGAAGAGATTCTAATTAAGGGAATGAGGGAGTTCTTGGGACCAAAAAATATAGATTTATTACCTGAAAGTGGTAGGATATAGTGTGAAATCAGCCCGAGGTTCTGTTTTAAAGGTGAGGAGGAGGGGGAAGGACTGAGGTGACCGGTTTTCAGGTGACAGCTGTCAGGGGCGATGGTTTTCTCCATCTACTTTGTGAGCCCTAGTCTGTTGGAATACTGGTTTTGCCTCTTAAAAAAAAAAAAATTATTTAAATCCTGGGTCCACAAACTCTTTTTGTAATGGGCCAGATAGGAAGCAGTTTACACTTTGTGGGCCAAGGGTAAAAGTAAGGATATGATGTAAACAATTAAATAACACAGAAGGAAACATAATTGTATGAACTTGAACTTAATACACTCAAAATACAATAAAAATTGAGCATAGCATCTTATAATACAGATCTGATTATGAGAAGAATGATTTTTTTGTATCATATTTCTTAACTGGTGTTCATATTCCCTTATCCGTAGCAAATGTTCATGTGTATAAGGCATCCTTGGCTTGCAGGCCACACAGAGACAGGTGGAGGGCCAAATTTGGTCCACAGGCCATTGTTTGCCTAGTTTGCTAAATCTGGTATAAAAAAAAGTTTTGCCTTACTTTATCACATTTACAAGGACAGAATGAATAGAATGTGATGGTATTACCCCTCGAGAATATGTTAAATTTGAGGGCAGCTTGGAGTAATAAAATAACTCCTACTGGGCCAAAATAGGGCTTCTTTTTCTCAGCGGCATGATTCCACAGAATCCAAATAACTAGAAGTATCCCTTGATGGTGAAGTAAATCTTCATTTCATCTTCAGCAATCACATAACTGTTCTGTATTTTTATGCATTCTTTCATGATTGCTAAGGTCCGTGAAAGTGCAGGTATTAGTCTATTCCGTTGACTTTCTCCTTGTAATGGAAGGACGTGGAAGTAGTCCTCTAAATGCCATAGTTCTCAATATCTACCTCTAAGTGTAGGCATGTTGAGGAGGGACTAAGCACACACATGAAGTAAGAGGAAGCAGAATGAGCGTAAGTAACCATGTAAAGTGGGATGGAGGCTGCTGGGGAAGAGGCTTGCTTGGAGACTTGCACCTACAATGCACCATGTTTGGAAATCGTGGCTGAGCTCTTTCATGGGTCCAATGTAACATGTCGGGGCCCTTGGACATTTCTGCACCTCATATTTAATAGCTTCGTAAATATGCACCAAGTGAGAATATTAATACAGGAAGAATATTAGTTCACTTATCATTATTGTACATTAAATTGGCCAGAGTTGCAGATGAACGATCCTAATCTCTGAGGCCTATAAAATCGCCCCCATCACAACTCTTCCTGTGGATACTTTTGACGACAGATAACCTTGAAGTTTTGTTGGGTTTGGATCAGCAGTTACATGTTTCTCATCTGTGGCATTTGTATACAGCATGCTCTCAGAATAAAAGCTATAAATGAAATCCCCAAAACGACCACAGAAACAAATTTGCTCTAGGTAATCATTTTGTTAAAGATTTTATTTTATTTTATGTTTTTAAGATTTTACTTTTAAGTAATCTCTACACCCAATGGGGGGCCCAAACTTACAACCTCGGGATCTAGGGCTGCAAGCTCTACGGACTGAGCCAGACCAAATGTTCCCAAACATTGCTATTTTCGATTGAAACTTCCTGTATAGGTCAGGATCTGGAAAAAAAAATACTATTTATTCACCTTTATTCTACTTATACTTAACATGATCCTATTTAAAGTCATCCTGCTATAATCCTTAAATCTTCAAGTATTTACTGGGCACTTTGCTGAGTTTAATTACATTGGGTACTGTGAGGTTTGCGTAACATCTTAGGAAGCAATTATCCATTCTACAATATTTCAGTCTTCATAACCTTTGCCATTATTTTTAGGCAATGTGTCAAGAGGGTATACATATGCCAAATTACACTTTCATTATCATACCAACTATATTATGTTCATTTTTCTTGAAAGATGAGAATTCCTCCATTTTTACCTATATTTCATTCAACTCAATGAATTTCTTCAGCTGCACTTATCTGTGTATGTCTGTATTCTGTAGTGCACCTAAAATTTTTCACTTTTTTAAGTCCATGTTTTATTTTTATTTTCTAGCTTGCTAGTTTTTCATTTTAAACTTGTGATAGCATTAGGGAAACAAAATGTTGTATTTTACATTTTGAGCATTCTTAGGAAGCCCAAAACCTCAACTTCCCAACCAATGAAGAAACTTTCTGCACCAGATCTTTAACTGAACATATTGATTAATTGAACATATTCATTAATTGAATGACTGGAAGTTTATAAAAAAATCTCCCATTTTTATGATCTTTGTTGGAATGGTAGGTAAAGCCGAGAGAGGGACTCAAGGCTTGCTTAGCAATGAAATCAACTGATTCTTAAAAATCTGGAAGAAGCTTACAATTTTAAGGCAGTGCACTCTTGATCTCGGTATTTGACTATCACTACAAGTTCACACGTTTATATCAATACTCCTTGTGTTCTTTAAATCATAAAATCAGTTAAGCATTATAATCACTGGTATATTGCCGAAGTTGAAACGTTTAGTGACATAAATGCCAATCATCTAGCATAGGGTGCCTAAATTTTGCTGCATTATAGAATCACTTTATTCCTATCAAATCTCACACCCACATCACAACCAATATTAAATCAGAATGGGGATGGGAGTCAGGCATCGACCACTTTTTTCTAATTATATTTTAAGAGCAGTTTTATGTTTATAGCAAAATTAAGAATAGAGTACAGAGTTTTCATGTACCCTTACCTCTCTATAAGCATAACCTCCCCAATTTTCAACAACTCCCCCCTACCAGAGTGGGACATTTGCTACAATGGATGAACCCAACTGGACAAGCCCATATGGATGTGTTATCTCTCGAAGTCCTCAGGTGAGTTGATTGTGCAGCGGAGCTGAGAACCATAGCTCCAACAATGAGACATGACAGCCAATGGTGTGCTGACTTGAACCACAAAGTTCTACTTGACATCTAGAGTTCACGTTCATGCTGACTGGTCAGGATTCTGTATGCATAGTCAGTGGCCTCGTCATATGTATTTTTAAACTTCATGCCTATGATGAGACTATAAAATACATCTTGATGAGTTCCAGAACCATAATCTCCTGGAAACCTATTTTAGATGTGCGTTCAGGCATTTTGACTAGCAGTATTTACATGGAGAATCAAATGTCCAGAAAAGTCTTGGCCACCAGTATTTTAAATTTTGGATTTTTTTTTTCCAAAAATAACCTTTAGTTTCAAAGTAAATAGCAGAAATTTACCTTTCTACCTTTCAAAGTAAATTTCAAAGGGGGTAAAAGGCAAAAAAGCAGGATGAAAGGATCAGGTGAGGATCCCACTACTTGAGCCATTTGCAGTGAGATGCCTACATGTCTCACCAGAACTGATCACCAGAGAATGCCTTCCTCACTGTGTCTTCTGTAGACAGGGCTTAGTTTGTTGGGAGTGTTACAGCAGAATACCATAGATTGGGTGGCTTGCAAACAATAGATATTTATTTCTGGAAGTCCAAGATAAAGGTGTCTTTTAGATTTGGTGTCTGGTGAGGACCCACTTCTTGGTTCTTGGATAGCTGTCTTTTCACTGTGTCCCTACCTGGCAAAAGTAGGGAAGGGTTGAACAGCTCTCTGGGGTCTCTTTAATAAAGGGACTAATGCCATTTATAAGTCAAGATCCAGTTATCTCCCAAAGGCTCCACCTCCAAGTACATGATCACCTTAGGGTGTTAGGATTTCACCGTGTGAATGTGGGTGATGGGGACAGACATTCAGTCTGCAATAGCTGTTCTGTTCTCCTACTCCAAGGGTAGGGATAACTTTATATATTTCACCAGATGACTGAAACTGAGCCAGTAAAATTGTATTTCACTATTTTCATAATTTCCACCTTTCTGGTACAAGCTAAGATGTCCCAAACTTTCCTGAAATGAATCATCTGGGGATATCGATATACTACAAAGCATCTTAAAATTGTTTCACCGAAAACACAGTAGCCCAGGACTATCTGAACCATTTCTAGGTTGATAACACAGCTTTGATTTTACTACTTATCTTCTTTATGCATATTGGAAGACAGGTATCTAAAACAATATAATGCTGTTCCATCAGGAAAATTACAGACTTGCCTTTCCGTCAGGATTTCCCCAATGATAAGAGTATTATTCACATCAAATATGTGTGTTCACACAAGAGGGACCCCTATAGATTGTGTCTGTGTCTCTTTATATGTTTGTATCGACCAATGATGAATACCATGTAAATAATCCACATAGGTATATCCTGGCCTAAAGGCAAGCCGGTAGTTGTGCGATACAAAAATTTGAGATAATCTTATGTATATAGAGAGAAGCTTAATTGACCCTTGTGCTTCAAAAACCATGAGATAGACCAGTTCATTCCCATATCCCACTTTCTCAGATGAAGCTGTCTTCTATATAATCAAATGTTTCTGCTAATGATATTTTTTACATGGAATATTCCTGGTAATCAGTAAGAGTTATGTGTAAGTGATGGTGTATATTTTATTACCTTACTAACACCATAATCTTCACCTGTCCAGCCATCTGGCCAATCTTTATTCTTTCAAGTTTTCTTGCTCACCAGGCACTGTGTCAGTTACTGAGAACAGAGAGGAAAAGACTTGAGGTCCTCTGAAATTACACAGCCTCTCTGGGGGCCTCACTAGCGAGGCAGTCATGGTGGTATTGCATGACTGAAGCTGGGTTTTTCCAGATTTCACTGGCTTTGTAAGAGGTGTGATCTAACTGTAGGTTGCTGGAAATCACTGTAGGAATGACTTGGATTTTCACTGAGTGCTTACTTGCTCTTGTTAAGACTCTCCACTGGTAACATGAAGGAAGGATTATAAGCAGATGAGGAGGAGGTAGATAGAGCAGAGCCATTGTTGCCCTCAAAATACATACAAGTCTTGACTATCCTTATAGCAAGATGAAGGAGAGGAGGACACATGTGTAAAAATGTTGAGATGGAATTACAAGGCCTATTGAATGGATAAAAGAAAGCGGTAAAAGGAGAAGCTGGCAATGACTTTGGTAAATAGTGTATTAGCCCATGGAGGTGACAAATATTGTCATGACAATATTTGGGGCCCTTTGATGAAAACAATGGTTTCTGTTCTGAACTACTTGTACCATATGCTTACAGTTTCTTTAGTGCTTGTTCTGTGCCAGGCACTATTCTACACCAATGGGCTTGTTTGATCATTAGCATAACCTTACGTGAGTAGGTTTTTGTTTCTATTTTAAGGAGAAGGGAACTGAGTCATAAGGTTAAACTCTGTTCAAACTGGGCAGAGCTAACCTTCCAAGGTGCAGGTGGTTATTTGGCTAGTGCCACGGGTGCTGTCCATGGAGGGGACTCGACTGTGTGATCCTCCTCATAGGGAAGGAACACATTCAAGGGAGATGCATTGAATGGGAGGCACCAGCCACCCAGGCTGGTCGAGGTCTTCCCATAAAGATCCTACACCATGATGGAGAGGTATAGATAGGGATCGTGATTGCTGGGATGGGAGGTGAGGCAAGAAACGTGGGTGCTCCACAAGGAAAGCACATGAGTAAGAGAAAGGAAGTAGCCAGTCCTGATGATGGTGCACATGGTTCTTTAATGTGTCTGAACCTCAGGATCACCTGGGAGCTTTAACAGTTCCTGCTGTCTGGACTTGACCAGTTAAATCAGAATGTCTGGGCATGAGACCCTGGCATGGAAATTAAAAAAATAATAAAAACAAACAAACAAACAAATAAATAATTTTATTAATTTTAAAAAATATTTATTTATTTGACAGACAGAGATCACAAGCAGGCAGAAAGGCAGACAGAAAGAAAGGGAGAAGCAGGCTCCCCACTGAGCAGAGAGCTCAATCCCAGGACCCTGAGATCATGACCTGAGCCGAAGGCAGAAGCTTAACCCACTAAGCCACCAGGTGCCCCTGGCATGGACATTTTTAAATCCTTCTAGGTTATGCGGTCAAGTTTAAGTGTTGCTGACTTAGAACCATGGGTTTCCCACTGTCGTGTGTATCAGAACTTGCTGGGTTGCTCCTCACAGCCTGTGTGGCATCCCACACAGCACACAGGAGTGCAAGGGCTCTGGTCTCCTAAGAGCACTAACTTAATGGAGACCACATCCTCATGACCTCATGTCAACCTAATCCTCTCCACAGACCCACCTCCAAATACCACCAGGCTGAGGTTAGGCTTCCACAGAGGAATTTGGGTGAAGGCTGGGGGGACATAAGCATTAAGTTTGCAACATCCTCTGTGTATCAAGCTGCGTTCCTGCTATGCAAGCCTATGAATAGTGATAACATCTACTTAGTGTAGAGTTTTCTGGTAAACAAGGAACTCTGTGTCTTCACTTTCCTGTGAAACCCCCTCCACTGGCTTAATATGTTGGATTTTTGTAAATGGTTCATATATATATGAACTCTCCTACTCCAAGGGTGGGTAGGATTAAATGTTGGGATTAAATGCAACTCATGGCTGTTTGTGCATGTGTTAATGTGAGGTGGCAAATGACAGGACAGATAAAACACATGAGCTTATGGAGCTAGTCAGGATACTCTTAAAGAACATTACAAATGTGGATAAAGTTAATTGTTTACAAGACGTGTAAATTAGTGACATATCCTCAAGCTTATATACTGATTTTGTCAATATCTCTAGGTTATCACACTGAAGTAGGGTTTATAGGCTTTATGTCCCAAAAAGCTGGTTTTGAAAGAAAGTGTGCCTGGATGATTTTGAGTTCAGAAGACTGTAGTTAGTAGACCCAGGTTTTTAGGAAGGTTGGTCTCAGGGTTTGACCCCAGACCATAGAAACACTGGGCTGACGAAGACCTTAGTTTTCCTAATTTGACTCTAAATGCCCAATAATTAATTATCTGGTTTTGGAGCAAACTCTTCATTCCATAGAGTTCTTCCCCAAGCAACCCTCTTTCTTGCCACAACAGTGACGTTTTCCCACTGGATGATCTCACCCTCTGCCTTTGTTAGTTGGTTGAACAATCCTGGAGAAAGGAGAAGAAACGGGCTCTCTCATTCACCGTTGTTACTATGTGTTTATTAGGCCCTTTGCCTTCTCCATCTTTTCTCCAAGAATGCAATTTTTAGTTTCTTTATCTTTGTTTCTTCTAAAATATAGATTTAAGACTTCCTCCAGTTTTGCCCTTTTTTGAACCAGATGCATGCATGTGAATCAATAGAGATATTTGTGTACACACACACACACACACACACACACACACATTCTCACATACTCCTCTTTGCTCTGAGTTGATGGCTCTAACCCAAGTGTGGGATCAACTTTTCTCCTCCGAGTTCTCACTGTTAATGAATGCCTGCCATACCCATGCTTATGTAGAGTTAGTCCTTTCAAGAACTGTTATATTATTTCCGTGATGAAAAGAAATCACATTAATGATCATTTTAATTGTTGATTTCTCTTTTCTAGGGACACCTGGGTGGCTCAGTTTGTTAAGGATCTACCTTTGGCTCCGGTCATGATCTCAGGGTCCTGGGATCATGCCCCCCATCGAGATCCCTGCTCAGTGGGGAGTCTGCTTCTCCCTCTACCCCTCTCTTTCCCACTTATTATCTCTCTCAAAATTAATTTAAATTTTTAAAATTTAAAAAAAAACACTCTCTTTTCTAATTAGATATGACTTGAAAGGAGTTAATAATCAAGAGTGGTCCTGGATGCTTAGGATGGATTTCAGAATGTCTGTGAGATATATGAACTTGTGTTTTGATATGTACATTTTTGTAAAGATAGGATCACAGATTCAGTCACAGTCTTGAATTGTCTGTGCCCCACACAATATGAATCCCTGACCTGTGGTCACTTAGTTCTAAAGGTTCTAAAATGGCTAATATTTCCCTCTTTATTTACTTTTGTTTTCTTTCTTTTTTTTTTAATTGTTTATTTTTTATAAACATATATTTTTATCCCCAGGGGTACAGGTCTGTGAATCACCAGGTTTACACACTTCACAGCACTTTACCAAAGCACATACCCTCCCCAATGTCCATAATCCCACCCCCTTCTCCCAACCCCCCTCCCCCCAGCAACCCTCAGTTTGTTTTGTGAGATTAAGAGTCACTTATGGTTTGTCTCCCTCCCAATCCCATCTTATTTCATTTATTCTTCTCCTACCCACTTAAGCCCCCATGTTGCATCACCACTTCCTTATATCAGGGAGATCATATGATAGTTGTCTTTCTCTGCTTGACTTATTTCACTAAGCATGATACGCTCTAGTTCCATCCATGTTGTCGCAAATGGCAAGATTTCATTTCTTTTGATGGCTGCATAGTATTCCATTGTGTATATATACCACATCTTCTTGATCCATTCATCTGTTGATGGACATCTAGGTTCTTTCCATAATCAAAACCACAATGAGATATCACCTCACACCAGTCAGAATGGCTATTTACTTTTGTTTTTACTTTCTTGGTTTTTGTTTTGTTTGTTCTGTTTGTTTGTTTTTGTGTGCTTTTTATCAGCCTCCCCAAATCCATTGTGGAGTAAGGTAGAAAAGTATACAGTAACCCTGGTGAATATTTGAACTAGTAGCTTTGGAGTTGTTCCTAATATTAACTTTTATTTAACAAAGTCTGTGGAAAGCTCTCCATGTAGACAGTTGTGGGACTGTTACTTTTGGCTGACAATCTGGTTAACCTCTTAAGGCTCAGATTTCTTACCTATACATAAAAAAATGTTATCCTTTTGTGTCCAAAAAGTTAAGGAACATAACATAAAACCATTGTTGATTCAGCGAAGTTTCATTTATATTTTTTGTCTTAAATACTTTGTGCTGGAAACGTTTCCAAGTTCTTGACAAGTTTTCATGCATTATACAGCTTTATAAGGTGGGTATTATAATTCCTAATTTGCAAGGGGGGAAAGTGAAACACAAGAGAGCTAAGTGACTTGCTAAAGGTCACACATCCATGTGGAAGAGATAGGATTTGAACCCTTCCATCTGTAGAACTAACAGCCTCAATTTATTTCTTTTTAACCACTGTGCTGTCCTATGCTATTTCCCAAGAGCTAGGGTTAGGGGGTGGGGACTGGAATGGGGACCTTTGAGGAATGGGCAAATCCTTCTGTGCTTTTTCTAGAATCCTGGATTAATAGGAGAATCATTCTTCTAGAGCCAGAGGTCCCATAGCTGTTGGCAATTCAGCCTTCCTCTAACCCTCTAGAAGTGTCAGAAAGCAGCTGATGGAAAACTTGAGCCTGCCAACAACTGCTGAGTGAGCAGGGAACACCTCACTGCATGGGACAGAGTGACTTGGTATCAATGGGGTGACAAAGGTTTATCCTGAGTAGCAGGTGAGGGCTGACAAGGGGTGAAACCATTTCCATTTGGGATTTCTTTCTAAGAGAAGGTTTTGGAAGCAATAACCAATTTCAAAACATGGGGGTTTGTTAAGGCATCTTGGTGTTCATAAGAATCACACCCAGAAGCACATGTGCTCTCTTCTAATGGGGATTTAATTCAAAGCTGATGATTAATGAATATCTTAGAATCCATATTTGTGTAACAGTCATGTAAACTCTGTATGGGGTGAACAAAACAGTCATTAATTTGAAGGTACATTTTCTTCCCCAGTCCAACTTTCCAGTGTTCCTTAAACATGTTGTTTATGTAAAATTTATTTATAGTAGAATTTTGCCCTCACTCAGTAATCACTGCAGAGATATATAAACAGGAAATCTCTCCTTTTAGTCTCATCTAACACCTTTGTTATTTATACCAACATGCGTAAGTCTCGTTATGACATAACATCTGTTGCTGGAAGAATGGTTTTTTGGCAGAAATGAGTAATGTATTTTGAACTAAGCAAAAGAAGAGATCAATCATCGAAGAGAAAAATAATCTTGTTCCGTACATTAAATATAATTCAGACCAAACTTATGCACTTGCATGCAAATCGGTAGTAATTTAAAGCTCTTCCTACAGCACTCTGAGATGGCAACATAAGCAGAGTATCTGGGCTGTAGGCCCGCCCTTTCAGATGACCTTACAGGGTTTTAGGTGTTCTATGGTTTATCCTTTTCTTGACAAGGGACTTCCTACTTATGGAGTTTGTATTTATGCCAATTCATGTTTGACCTTAACTATTCTGTCTCTTAAAATTGTCAACATTTCTTATGAAATTACAATTTCTTACTCTCAAATCCATTCCAAGTTCTTTAGTGAACTCAGTTTCTTAATAGAACTAATTTATGTATGTGTGAGTGTGTACATATAATACCATATGCACATGTAACATCATATGCACATATAACATTTCTCTTAGTGGTATTTTTGATAAAGCAAACTGATATAAATGTGGTTATGAATGAAAATCTCATCATATGCAAAAAAAAAACCCCACTCTCCTTTTTAAGATGGGATTCATTTTAAAAATTTTAAATTTGACATGCACTGCCGGAGACTTAGAAAATATATAAAAGCAGGGGAGAAAAAGGATGTGCTATAACATACTTCTTGGGACTTCCTCTGACATCAGCAGTCCAGAATGGGGGTGTTGGATTGGAGAGAAATGAAAACTGTAGAAATTAGTTGGAGTAGAACTTTTTTTTTTAATGTTTTTTTTTTAAAGATTTTATTTATTTATTTGACAGAGAGAGATCACAAGTAGGCAGAGAGGCAGGCAGAGAGAGGAGGAAGCAGGCTCCCTGCCGAGCAGAGAGCCCAATGCGGGACTCGATCCCAGGACCCTAAGATCATGACCTAAGCCAAAGGCAGCGGCTTAACCCACTGAGCCACCCAGGCGCCCAGTTGGAGTAGAACTTTATCCAAGTTCATTAGCCTAAGATTTATAGCTTTGGGTGTAAAAGCATAAATATCTGGAAAAAAGGAAGTAGTGTGTGTGTGTTCCAAGTTACCATTTTATAGATCATATTTTATACTTGTCACTACTGTAAAAATTTTTTTTCTTGAGATTTACAAATCTCATTCAATACATCCCATCGAGGGTATCTGTGGTTCCACAGGTGAAGGTGACTCGTTTGAACAATATAGCTGCTTAGAGTGACTTCAGTAATGCTGGAACTCATTACTGGGAAGGATCATTCATGATCTTTCCTTTTCTTCCAGTGGTCCTACATCGAAAAAAGAACAAGTTTATGAGTGATGATAAATAAACCGGGCCTATGCCAAGGAGACTGAAGGGAAGAACAAAACCTGTTTTCAGATTCCCAATATTAGATTAAAATAGATTCTGAAATGATGAAAAATAATTCTGCTAGATTCTGTGTTGGTATGAATGTGTTCTTCAGGCTAAAATCGTAATAATGTTTTAAATCTGCATTCTATTTGAAGAGTCCTTTTCATTCTAGAATATAAGGTTGTGTTTTTGGGTCCACGAGAGATTAGAGACACAGAGTGGTTTCCAGGCCTGGTTCCCAGCCCTGAATGCTTCTCCGGTCCTCTGTCGATGCCTGTGGAGGTATCAGTGATTTTATATTGGCGTTTCTTGTGTCATGGACTTTTCTCTCTTCTGTAAAGCAAACCTCCTTGGATTCTGTGTGCTTTAAATTTGTAGGTTCCCCAGCTAGTGCTCTTTCTGTTGTGCTACCCACCTTTTTAAGTCTCATCTAGTCTGAGACTGCATTCATATCAACAAATAGGTGGTTCCCTGATTAGCAATTCTGGCTTTTCTCTCTTCCCTGGGCTTCACTCCTTTATTTCCACCTGGGGGCCACATGTCTTAAAGATGTCCTGAGCTCACCTCAAATGCATCATGTATTATAGGATCCTTTTTTTTTTTTTTTTTTTTTTTAAATCCCAAACCTATTTTTATTTGCAGAGGACACTTTGAGCCACCAAAAGCTCAAAATCTTGGAGGACAATTAGAATTGTTCTCAGTTTTGTGTTGGTAAAAGTTTAACCAAGTTTTCTCAAAAACAACAATCCCTGATACATAGCACATGCTGACTGGTTTGGTAAATATTCCCACCAGGCTCTCTATCCTACCAGTGAGACTCATTGACTGTAGAGTTTTGCAAAGATATGTGCACAGTTGGTTTGGATAAGCTGCTACCAGCCTACTACAGCTTTCCAAGGGGTATTCTGAAGTTCTCTTCAACTCAGAAGAATTAATGCGGGCAAAGGTCAGTTGAAAAGATAAATGAAGGACTCAATAAAAAATACAGAAATACTCAATACAAGTCTTGTTTCTCTTAAGAGAAGCGTAGTGATGCACAGAATGTATTCTTAGATACTCATTGGATGAGAGTGAGAGCCTGAGATTTAATTTCACCAGTGTTGTTCAAACCCTGTGTGGCAGAGGTTAGGGAAATGCAGACTGGATCACTGGAGGGTTACGTAGATGAATAGCTCATTCGGTCAGTACTTAAAAGTATTGCTTGAGGAAGTACTTGTCTTTTGACTGAAAGTCTCTGGCAGCGTGCCACCAGGCTTTGTCTTTGTCTTTTAAAAGGTATAGTGTAATCATAGATGTAAAATTTTGTCATTGCCCAAAGCATGGAAGGGTAGTTATTATAGAAGATGATAAAGTCAGGATTGAAAGAAAATTTTGACAAATTAAAAAAATGAATCACCATAACAACAAAATTGTAACAGTGGTATTGGACATTGTATTAGGTTGAAAAATAATTTATAAAATATAAGTGTGACCAAGCTACGCAATATTAGCTAAAAAGATAAGCAGGCTTTAGGGGGTTGCGAGCTCCAAAAAGCAGCAAAAAACAACAAAGAATGCCATTTTTAAACTAGCTAAAGCATTCTTAGGTGATTTTGATAGAAGTGTAGCTAGCATAGAGCAAGGTGCCCCGACCCTGTGACTAGCCAGTGGAGCAGGTATCGAGCATGAGTCTGTAAACCAGAAATATCCAGGAGGTTCTACATCCCACCATGACAAGTATATCCTAGCCCAGGAAATTATCTCTTCTTTTTTAGGAGGCCCTGCAACCTCGAGTCATGTTGTATCATTTCCATGTATTTGCCTGCACTTTTCCATTGGCCGTCATCACTTATCATTCTCCCCAATTGAAATCCATCTATGTTTTAACTGTTAGTCATCTTTTAAAATATCGGTCCTAAACATTTAAGCTCTTCCACTCTGCTTTCTTAAAGATCCCCATACTCGTGTTTTGCACTTAGTTTTTCCACCTTGGCATATAGTTAGTGGTCTTCTCGTGTCATGTACACACTTATTGAATGCAAGTTTATTACAAGGCACCGTGCTATGCCTTGTTACATACTTGATGCTGCACTACAAGTCAGTACTTTAAGGACAAAGATCTTGTCTCATCACCTCCACTGGAGTTTTATTGATTAGTGGTGCTCAGGAAAGAGAACAGACTTACCTCGAACATGAAATAACTTAGATACATTTGAACTTCGAGAAGGTCATCATGAAACTAACACCAAGAACCAAGCTTCTCCTCGGTTTTGGGGCACCTTTGCCATATCAGTTAAGGTGACCTGACATGGACTGTGTTCTTGTCCTTAGAGTCTCACATCCATGTTTATGCATTCATATGTGGGCCAGGCAGTGTACTAGACACTGGAGACACAATGTCTTACTCGGAAGTTTTTAGTCTGGGGTTTATCTTTAAGATGTTGGTCCTTGACCAAACACTGACCATTGCCTGCAAATTGTTCTTTGTGTAGGATAGCCCGTGTTCTATGTTTGTGTTATAGTTTGGGCTTCATGGTTCCTAAGCAGTCAGAAAAGCACCAATAACAAACCATAACAGCGTTTTTGAGGACAGCCAGTGATAAAGTCAGCTGAGAATCCTCTGTGCTGCCCAGAGTCTCCCTCTACTTTTCTAGTCATGTCAAAAGAAATCATAGCTCAGGTGAGGAGAGTATCTTCTCAAGGGCCCCTTAGGATCAGGCTCCAGAAAATCAGGAAGCTCAGAAAAGAGTATAATACTTTGGCCACCAAACTTTTAGCTCAGCACCAACAAACATGACAATGATTTGAGTGCTTTCGCATTTTCTCCTCCTGTTCCATGGAAGGGAATGTGCACGGCAAAATAAGGAAAAGAAATACCCTTAATGGAAATCTTGAATTAACTTACATTCTGAAATTGAGATCTCCATAATTTTTTTTTACATTTTAATAGTATTTTAATAATTTTAATAGTATTGCATGGATCGAGTGCTGACCTGTTTGTGAACTGAAATCGACTCTGAGATTGTTGGAGAACCTGTGCTGTCGCGCAAAAAGTAAAATGTATAATAATGACGAGATAGTGCGCAGGACTTACATTAATGAACATGCCAAAGTGTCTTTTAGCCTGGGAAGTTCAATGCTCCTGATTTGCTAAGTCACGGTAGACAGACTGGCGGCTCTCCATTCCACCGTAAGAAGTGTGTGCTAACACCGGATAGGCACGTCCTTTGGACTCTGGAATCCAGCATGTCTTTACCTGTACCATCTCTGTAATTGAGGTGGAGCATAGAAAATAACCTGAAGTTAAAATGAAGAGTATAAGTATCATTTCAGGCAGCAGCCTCTTTCACCAGAAGCAGGAAGATTTAGGAAGATTTCAGATGGGGTTTCTGCCAATTTAGCATCTGAGAAATTGAGTCACAAAGCAGTTCAATGACTTATCTAAGGTCCTGACCCAAATCAGTGAGAACGCAGTGAACATACTTTAAAGTCGGTGCTAACCCTTCTTCACAGGACACTGTAATTTCTATTACTTTGGAGTGTTCTGTTCGCTATAAAAATATGACTGGGGAATGTTTTGTCTCGTGCAGCCTGCATTTCTTCTGCTGATGGCAGCTGCAACTCTGGTTGCTTATCTCAGAACAGAATTTAGCTGTAGTATTTATAGAATCTGCCATTGCAGGGTATCTCCCCCCCTCCCCCACCACTTACTCCTGCACTCTAATATTTGAAATAGGGGGAAAATTATGCCAGGGAAGAATGAAAAAGATTGGGGGACTATATCATTCTTAGTGTACAAAAAAAGCAAGCTGAAATAAGGAATAAGAAGAATGGAACTTTGATTGTTAATAGATGCTTAAAGACTCTGAGATCATTGTTAAATGGAATTTTGGTT
The DNA here is from genome assembly GCF_030435805.1 of Mustela lutreola. NCBI lineage: Eukaryota > Metazoa > Chordata > Mammalia > Carnivora > Mustelidae > Mustela > Mustela lutreola. Next base: position 5,913,590 of record NC_081302.1, read on the forward strand.
TGCACGTGCAATGTCTTCAAGAGTCATTCAAATGAAACGTGTGTGCGCGCACGCGCGCACTTGCGATGTATGTGTACATTGGTTTACGTGACCATCTCTGGCTTTTCTCAGGGTCTGGAAAATCTTCATAAACCAGGCTGCCCTATTACTTTATTATATAAACCAAACCAAAATATAAACGTATTCAACCTCCGTTTGTTTTTTATATTGAGGTGGAGCATAGAAAATAACCTGAAGTTAAAATGAAGAGTATAAGTATCATTTCAGGCAGCAGCCTCTTTCACCAGAAGCAGACTGTCAGAACACGTGAGCGCTCTACTTCTCTTTAGAATGAGGAACTTGAGAGCTGCCACCGAGAACCCGTCTTCCTCTTCAAATGTAGAATCTAGTTTAGCAAGCTGAGTGTATGAATTTTGGAAGGTTAGTAAGAAAAATCAGCCCTGGTAAGACACATTCATGTACTCATACTCACACACTCACCCATATGACTCTAATTTTTTTTCTTTTTTTTAAAATTTTTTATAAACATATAATATATTTTTATCCCCAGGGGTACAGGTCTCTGAATCGCCAGGTTTACACACTTCATAGCACATACCCTCCCCAATGTCCATAACCCCACCCCCTCTCTCAACCCCCCTCCCCCCAGCAACCCTCAGTTTGTTTAGTGAGATTAAGAGTCTCTTATGGTTTGTCTCCCTCCCGATCCCATCTTGTTTCATTGATTCTTCTCCTACCCCCTTAACCCCCATGTTGCATCACCACTTCCTCATATCAGGGAGATCATATGATAGTTGTCTTTCTCTGCTGGACTTATTTCGCTAAGCATGATACGCTCTAGTTCCATCCACATCGTCACAAATTTTTAAACAGTGAACTATGTAAGAGTCCTGGGGACACGATTATCTAGTTTTGTAAATTCTTGTGAGGAAATCCAGCATTCCCCATATTATTAATTAGTAAACCCTGTACTTTGAAAGGCAAGTGCTATTTCTGACTTTTGCTTTTTTGATTGCAGTGGCTCAAATTCCTCTGTGCTTGCTTTTCTGACATAGGATGTGACTGAGAGGTGTACACAGGTGTGGTGTCACTATATTTGTCATTTAAGTACATAATTGCTCAGCTATCCATCTTGTTTATTTTGCACTGTCACATCAGAGGGGGTGCGATGCTCTGTACTTTCTCCCTCCTTCAGTATAAACAATGACTCTTGGTCTGAGTTTGTAAGTAATTGAACGCAGGTTGGTCTGTTGTAATGACAATTCTAATAGTGTAATTTTTCATAAATGAAAATCCTCATAGTAGGTATAAGTAGTTTACAGTCTATCACAATCACAGGGTTCCATAATAAAGTGCTAATTGTAACTTGGCTTTAAATGCTACATTTTATATGCAAATTGGCCTACAGGGAGTTGTTATTTGGTATACCATTGGTAAGAACACTAACATTAGTTTGTAATTTGTTTGAAGTGGCACACCATTATTACTAATATATTAGATGTAGTTTATAGAAAAATATTGCTTCCTCGTGGAAGAGAAAAAATATTTTGTTGCTGTACTTTGAAGGAAAACAAAGACTGGTTGAATTGAGAACCCGAACATTTCATACCAGTAGAGGAGAATGGAAATCTGTAAACTACTACATAATTAAAATCTTTATTCACCCTAAATTATGTGTTTCATATCCTCAGAGCAAGGGTTGTTTCTATTTTTGCAAAAAATATTCTGATTATTTTTCCTTCCTACGTGTAATCTGACAAAAACAAACAGGTTGATGGCAGAGCTGAAACATACTTGAAGGATAGCTTGACTTAGGGTTGCCATACCGGTGGTTGTCTGGGTGATCTGAAGGGTGTGTATACTCCTGAGCTGTCAGGATGAAAACACGATGGTGACTGCTTACTATTTAGTTGATCTATAACAGGTAGTAGCAGTGCAGTGTGCTGTAGAGAGTAGTGTAGACACTAGTAGTGTTTTATATCTGTTTCTATGGTCTACTTGTGTTTTTCTGAATTCAAGAAAATTCTTTTATTCCTTGATGACTGTGACATGTCATGACTATAAAAAGGCAAACCAAACTAATAATCAAAATGGTTCAGTGCATTCCTAAAATAATCTTGAAGGAGCAGAGCATAGGGTTTTCTCTTCGTGATACAGTGGGTAAGCATGAACAAGGTCAAGACTCTTGGCCATCAAAGCAGGATCCCAATGCTGGGCTTGATGAACCTAGGGCACCACCATTAACAAACCATCCACTTTGCAGAAGTTAAGTGTTCATGTCTGGGTTAACAGGGTGAGACCTTAGGTAAATTATGAAACACTTTGCAAATACGAACCAGTGAGGAATGAACCCATTCGAAGTGGTTTCATTAGCTTTATTTTATTTTTATATAAAACTTGATACTACTGTTTGAGTTGTTGATTCACTGAATTCATAACTGCTTTGAAAGAACCATTCTTTCTAGAAATTTACTTTTAAGTAACTGTAAAACAATAATACAAAGTCTTGTTCTTTCTATGCTTCTCTTTTACTCTACTAGTATATTTCTGTGCTCTACAGAACCCCATGTCTGGGCAAGACTATATGTTTTTACATATGTCACAGGCTCACTTGGGAGAAGTGTAGGGTGTGGGATGCTCTTAGCCAATGTCAGGAGACAAGGGAGTTCAGGAGGGTAATTGATTTGAAGAATAAATCAGCAAGTTCACACTGGGGCTGAGCATCAAAGCCTCCCTCTGCATTTTAATAGATAGGCAATCATTAATTTTACCCCAAATTACAAGCATGCTTACAATGTTTCAACAGCTGTTGATTAATCGTTGAACAGCAATAATGGGAGGATGAGAAAATCTTGTTGATGGGAAGTTCATGAGGGTCAGCAAATTTACGTGGAACACAGCTGTCCCTGCTAACCTGCAGGGAAACTGTTAGACCCAGCTCTGTCTTGAACTTGCTCTTATGGGTTATAGGATGTATAATTTTCCTCTTTTCCTTTTCCTTTTTTTTTTTTTAATAAATTGGGCTGACTTGTTACAGCTGTTGCAATTTCATTATGTGAATATACCTTGAACCCTCCTGAAATATTAAAATTGCAAAGAGTAGAGAATGACGGTGAATCTATTTATGTTCCTTGTGTAAAATGTCTGAGGTCACAGAGATCGATACGTTGCTGTCTTTGGACACACGTGAAAGAGGGTGCCTGGCTGTATTAAGGCACCACATGGACAGTTTTTAGACCTTTACTTACCCTCTTGGAGCCCTAGTTTCACTGTCTCTAAAATATGAGTACAAATTTGTACTTTGTCGTGATGGGATAATTGAACAAGAAAACCCGTGATTTCTGAGTATAGCAACTGGTGCATTGAAGATCAGCAGTGAATATTCCGCACCCTCCCCTTTCTTTGCCTTTCCCAATGAAAGCAAGATTAAAGATGTTAATTTTGATTGTTAAGCAAAAGAAATTGGACAACAGGTACTTTGTTTCTCACTTGTCTTACTTCATCTGCGTGCTATTCTGATCTTAAGACAAATTGAAACACTTTATAAATATTGTATAGCAGAGTCCAGAAATAGATTTCACTGAAGTTTTTAGAAGAACATGTCCATGTGTTTGAGGACATACCAGCTATTTTCATGCCGTCAGATTAAGCCCACACACCTAACCTTTCTGGATGATCATAAAATACAACAAGAAAAACCTGGGAAGAATATTTAAAACATTATAGCTCTGGCCCCAGCAGTACCTGGAGGAATAAATGACCATTTAAGATATTTTAGGTGGGCAACAGAGGAGCTGAATGAAAACGTGGCATGCAGGTGAACTGAAATTTGTCCTGAAATCATGGGACAAGAGAGGATTCTTGATCATAATCCCAGTGTCAGAACAGATAAAGAAGAGCGGGCTGACCTCTCCTCAGTCCCTGTGACCTGCGTGTAGGAGATGGAGTGTCTCAGCCGAGTCTGTGCAGCACTGCTGGGCAGAGTCCTCTGTCTTTGCGCCTACAATGGGTCTACGACAAAGGAAAAACTTTCCGGTTACCAGAAGTGTTAATGTCACACCCATGTTTCTTCACTCTTGGAGCTGAGTCTGGTTTTAGGGGATAACACCAGTCAACAAAGAGGTTATGTTTTGAATTGGAAGGAAGTTCATGCAGGGTCTCTACTGAACCCGGATGTGGCAGCAATGAAGGCGGCCGATGTCCAGGTCTCCTGTCCTGGGAGACACTATATGTCAGCACCTCCTACCACAGGCCAGCTGTTTCAAAGCAGAGGCTGTCTTTGAACAAACATTGCCTTGCTTAACCATCAAGGGAGATGACTACATGCCACATGGTTTCAATGAAAACCATGTCTCTCCCTTCAGGGAGATCCTTCTCCTAAGGGTCTAGCCAGAACCTTGTCAAGTAGTTTGGACTACTTTTACATACCTTCTTAAGAATTGTTTTTAAAATGTAAGTATGAAGGAGTCCCTCTGTTTCTATAGTAATTTGATCACGCCATTCTTAGAGCACTGAACACACTTTTTGTGGATTAAGGACATCACACCGTGGAGGCCGGCCAGTACCGTAGCAACATGACTGACATCGATTCATGATGACATTACTTATATGCCTGTACTATTTTTTACTGGATTTTAAATTACCTAAGAGCAAGAATTGTGATTTTTTTTTTTTACCTTGAACATAATAGACACTCAGTGAAAGACACTGAAAGTCTGACCAGCAGCCACTTGTAGGAATGAGGTATGTGAACAACTGCTCCACAGTGGGGTGGGGAAGGGGAGGCGACAGGAGAGGAAACTCATTATCGTCAGCTCCTGGGAGGCGTATCATCCTGCCCTTTCTCTTCTTGTCCTTTTTTTCAAAGCAGAGTGGGGACTCCTGATCCCAGTCCTGCTTACTCTGGACGCCATTCCTCTTCCTTTACTGCAGAATAAGGTTGGGCAGTTGATGTTTTTAGGGACTATCTTGACCAAATATACTCAACTAAAGATTTCTAGGGCAATCTCTATCTTGTTTTTCTCACATGAATTCTTACTAAGCCTCCTTGGGGCAGGGACAGTCTAGTATTTGTTTCTGTTTCCTCGGTGGGTTATCCTACATGGCTAGGTTGGTTATCTCTCTCCTCCATCAAATGCTATTGGGCAACTACCTCCATTTAGAAAGACTCTAGGTCTCCATTGGTAAAGAAGACAGAGGCAGCTTCTACCTTCACATTACTAAGTTGGGGAGCCAAATGTTGATACATGATATTACAGACAAATATGAAAATGTAAATTATCATAAATTTCAGGGAAGAAGAGAATATAAAAAAAACAAAGGCATGTGAGTAAACTAGCTAACATTGGAGGATCAGGGAAGGCCTCACTGAGCAAATAGTGTTTCAGTGGAGAACTGTATCTCTGGTTGGAGTCAACTGAAGCAGGAGGGAGGTATATTCCATTCCAGGAAGCAAGGACAACATTAGTGATGGGTCTGTACCGGGAAGAAGCTTAATCTCTTCAGTAACTGCGGATCCCAAGCATCGATGGTAGTTTACAGGACACAGCTAGGAGCAAGTCTGCAGGTCCAAACTCTGTGTAAGACCTCTTATATAGTTGTAAAGGGGAAGCCACAGATGGAGTTTGAATCTGAGACCAACATCTTCCAAAACCCCCTTTTAAAAGATTTGTAAATTGCTGTGAGCATAGAAACTAGACCATCAAGAGGAAAGGCTGGTTTCCAGTACAGAAGTTAGAATGCAGGTAAAAGTGCGGCGAGAGAAGGTAGAGAAAGAGATGAGAGGATGGGGAGAGATGCTTCAGTGGGAACAAACAGCACTGGGTGTTAGGTTGGGGATAAGGCAGAAGGGAAAGAAGGTATCAAGGTGGACATTTCGGTTCTCAGGATGAGCAAACAGATGTCAAGAAATGTATTAAAAAGTAGAAACACAGGCAGTAAGGTTGTGGACTCAAAGACTTGCGTCAGATAGGTTAAATGTGAGATAAGCGTAAGTACTCTAAATGAGATACCAGATCTTAAAAATTGTGTTTGAGGTAGACATAGAAGTAGGACAGTCTGCAGGATATAGAGGACACGTCCAGCCACGAGACAAAGCTCTTATGGTGAGTGTTCAACACCGGAATTTCTGCCCACATTTGGGTAATTCTCCACTTTATGAGCTTAGCATGGAGGAAAAGAGTCCGTCTCCTATAGGAACAGATACTGGGTACATTCTCAGCCTCCTTTGCCACCAAAGTTTTGGGCTCTGCCACCCAGACTTACCCCTCTAGACTGTTATTCAGGAGCTTGAGGCTCAGGAGGGAGGTGTCAGAGAGCTCTTGCTCTTGACTTAGGTCAGTAGTCATCCTAGCTACTGTGGTCTTGCTGGTAGTGTCAAGGTTGAGCCCAAGGGCAGCAAGCTCTCTGGCATGGTTTGTGGTGTTGCTCGTGGCAACTCAGCCTTTAGTCTGGTTTACCTGCCCTTCCAGCAATTTGGTGAGCTTTCCTAAGTCCTCTTAACACATTTCATTTTTAGCTTATAAGTCCGTTTTTGCTATTTGCTACTAAGAACCTCTTCAAATAGCCGTGGGCTTGGATGGGAATTCCTTGAGAATAAAATATGAACAGAAAAGAGAGCCCCTAAGACTTAGCTCAAAAAGTCTTCAGAATTTAGATCAATGAGAAGGGAGTTGCCATCAAGAAACTAAGAGAAACTCCTAGTAGAGGACCTTTCAGTGTCAATGGCAAAAGCCAAGAGAATAGAAAATATCAAGGAAGAGAAGACAGTGGAATCAATCCTGCCAAGAAGGCTGGAAAGCTTATGTTTGAGGAAGTCCTGCTACCTTCAGCAAGAATGGGGTCTTCTAGACAAACCTGATAAGAGGAGCTTTGGTGGACGATGGGGCAAGGGCTGAACTGCAGTGAGGGTGAGAGCAGAGTGATGGAAGAGCCAGTCCTGAGAAGTCAAGGGGCGTTGCTCCGGGAGCACGTGAAGGACCTTGCTGAGCTGTGAGGAGGTCTTCACCTGTCCTTGGAAGGGGGAGGGGCAGTCGTGCAGGTACAGATGCGGGTCAGAGTTACTTTTTATTGACAATCCAGCCTTCAGTTGGAATCAGCTTCATCACTTAGCAGCCTCATAACCTTGGACAAATAGATAACCTCTTTGTGCTTAAATATGCTTTCTATAAAATAGAAATGGCAAAGTATTTGCCTCATAGAGTTCTGTTAATCAGTGAGTGCATGTGAATTTAAGAAAAAGTGTGAGGCACATAGAATTGACTCTCTAAGTAGCAGGCAGCAGTATTTCTTACTCTTAGGTTTATTTTGAAGCTAAAATTATAAAACAGACACAGGGAGCATTTAAGCAAACATCGTTGATGCTGAGATACTTGGCTATGTTGGCCAGGAAACAGCATATTGACGCAAGGTGGACATTTTAAGAGGGGCTGAGGTGGAAGGGAAGAAAAGTCCTTGGAGTTGGCAGGTTCTGGGGACAGAGCAGGTATTGGGTGCAGAACCGACTTAGAACAGCGGAAGTAGGCAGGCCAGCCATTGGGGTCCTCACTGAAAAAAGGGAGGGGATCAAGAGACTTCTCTGAAGTCAGGGGTGCAGAAGGGGAGAAAAGTTGCGGACCGTATGGGCTCCAGAGGAGCTAGGGGTCAAAGAGAGGTTGACACAGTCCTGGAGTGGTAGAAAAGAACAAGCAGAAGACAAAGGTTTTAGAGAGAAGTCCAAGTGTGGACGGAAGCTTGCTGCCTGGAGATGTGTCCAGGAACCACCATGGAAGGAGCGGCGCAGAGTGGCATGTGGTCAGATAACCTTGGAACCCTGTGCTTAGGATACTTGCTCTCCATGAGAGAGAGGCTACGGCAGCCAGGTAGCCCTCGTTGGGCTCCACAGTTGGAGAGTGGGTCCCATGTGATTCTGGAAGCCTCCACCCCTGCGTGCCCAGCTGGGGACCAAGGTGGGTGAGGTTTTCCTCCTCCCACAACACTGGCATCACCAACCACATCTCACTTTCCCCGATCAAGATCTCAGAGACAGCCAGTGCCTTTGTCTTTGTCTTTTAGAGTAGGTTGTTGTTCAGATCCTGATGGGAAGAGCCTGGGAGGAGGGGCCACTAATGCCCCAGCTTCGGCTTGTCCAGCCGGGGCTTCTTCCCTTGCCTGGGCTCTGAGCTTCCAGTTTGCCTGGCAGCAGGGCTCTCGCAAGGGCTGTTCCAGCCAGCCTGAGAGTCCATATGGGCCAGAGGCTCTCGCTCATCTTTGCTGCTGCTCTACTCTCACCAGCTCTGGTCTGAAGCACATTCTTCCCTTTTCACACTGTGTGGCAGTGCTTGAACTCCTGAAATCCAAGAGCTGCCCAAATCTTACATTGGGCCGTCATCTTCTCTGAGAATTGCACTGTAGCTGCACCCTTTTAGAGGACCCTGACCATTCAGTGGAAGAAGCACAATTTCTATTTCTAGTGAAATGTTGTTTATCTTAAAAGAGGACACATTCATAGTAAAATGTAAATAATACAGCATACTTAACATATCTTTGGAAATCTACTGCCCCCAAATAATCATGTCTTTGATCTTTCTTATTCTCCGTTGTTTTAGCCGTGCATAATTTTACATAAATGGTAACATTATATGCATGATTACCTGGGAGCTTAGCTCTCTATCAACAGTATGAGTTTAAATAAATTTTGTATATTTTAAATATTACATGAGTATTTTTAGTAGATATATGCTTTCTATTTATTATTTATTTATTTATTTATTTATTTATTGTGTTATGTTAGTATACTTTAAAAACCAATTGTGGGGGCTCCTGGGTGGCTCAGTGGATTAAAGCCTCTACCTGCAGGGTCCTGAGATTGAGCCCCACTTTGGGATCTCTGCTCAGTGGGGAGCCTATTTCTCCCTCTTTTTCTGCCTGCCTCTCTGCCTACTTGTGATTTCTGTCAAAAAAAAAATCTTAAAAAACATTGTCTAATGAAGAACCTTCATGTTCAGTTTTATTTATTTATTTATTTATTTATGGTTTTGTTTAATGAAGAACCTTCATGTTCAGTTTTATTTATTTATTTATTTATGGTTTTGTTTTGTTTTGTTTTGAGTAGGTGCCTCACCCAATGTGGGGCTTGAACTCTGGACCCTGAGATCAAAATCTGAGCTGAGACTGAGTCAGATGTTTAACTGACTGAGTCACCCAGGAGCCCTGTTATCTTCAATATTTTAGCAGTATGAATAACTTGTAACATCTTTGTACATATATCCTTAAACTTTTTAATTTTTAAGTTAATGACACACATTAAAATTTTGTCTAGATGTTATAATTGATATTTAAGAAAGTTATGCCATTTATACTCCCACTTATATAAGTGTTTTCCCTCACGCATATATACTGGTTGATATTTTTAACTTCTGTATATAAATACTATTTCATTTTACTATTTCAACTTATTTAATATTGGGACTAAATTTTTAAGATCTATCAGCTACTTGTATTTCTCTTCTTTATCTTCTTAAAGAAGAATGTCTCTTAAAAATTTTTTCTAACCCTTTTTATCCTCCTATGGAATATTTTTCTTATTGGTTTGTAAGAGGTCTTTGTATATTAGAAAACTGCAATTTTTTTTTTCTCTCCCTTGGGTTGTCAGTTAACTCTTATTGTGCTCACATTTCTGGTAGAAATTGAAAAAATATATTTTTAAATTTATTGATAGTGTATTGTTGATTTGAGGGGTTTAAGGCTGTGTATTAGTATGGCTACATAGCCAGCATTTGAAATGATGGACTTCTGTCCCTTTTTTGTGGTTGGTTTATAACTAAGCTATCACACAAACATAGGCTCTTTAAATGGAACATGTTCTCTGTTGTGGCATTGGAGTGTGATCATGGCTGAGAGGAAGACTATACCAAGAAACAGGAAGTTAGCCATGATCATGACTGGAAGACTTTTCTCTACAGACCTTGGGGTGAGGCGGGAGCTCTAGATTTTTGGAAGGGCGATCTCACTGCAAAGAAGCCTCTGCGAAGTGGTAATAAGGCTACGGAGCCTCATTTTCCTATTGACCAACTGTTGCTACATTAACCAGCTTTCTTATTTTAATTTTCTTAGAAGACTTATTTATTTTAGAGTGAGTGAGCATGAGTGAGGGGAGGGGCAGTGGGGGAGGGGGAGGGAGAGAAGGGAGGGGAGGAGCAGACTCCCTGCTGAGTGAGGAGCCCAATACGGGGCTCCATCTTGGGACCCTGAGATCATGACCTGAGCCAAGATCGAGAGTAGTTTGATGCCTAACCAACTGAGACACCCAGATGCCCCTACCCAGCTTCCCTATTTTAAAAACATTTATTTGGTGATGATATTTAGTTGGGCATTGCTAGATGCATGCAGTGTTTTAACTAGGAAATCCTTAGTTTGTTGCCTTGTCTTAAAAGTACCTTCACACTGCTCAGGGGTACAGAGCACCTGGTTAGTACTCATGCTGAGTATTCCCAGTAGCCTTAGTTGGTCTCCTGGAGGGATGTGTGGTCGAGAAACTAGTCAGATGGCATTGCACATGTTTGCCCCTACCTGTATGCTACTGTGGTTTGTAAGACAGGTGAGTCACGGCTGTCAGAGAAACCGCCAGGTCTAGGTTTATGGTCAATTGATGCTTATGTTACTGGTAATAATCATTTGACGACGCAGGCATTGTTCTAGGCACTTCACATGAGTTATCTTATTTAGCAGTCATTGCCGGGGTCAGGATGGTGAAACTGGAAACATTAAGGTATCATGATTCACATCCTCTAGCCAACTCAGTGGCAAAATGAAGATTCTGATTTTTTTTTTTTTTTCTTTTCTGACACTCGAGTCTGCATTCTTCAGCACTAGTGAAACTACGCTAAAATGGGAGTGCCTTTGAAACTCTAGCTGTTCTCTGAAAAACTGGGAGAAACAGTCAGGAGAGGAAGGTACTGTGTTACCTAGATCTGTCAGGGGTTTGTAGCCGCTGCAGTCCAAGTGAAAGCTTGTCTTGGCACCAGAAAATGTGCCAGAACCTTAAATATCTCCTGACAGAACTTTTTTTGAGGCCAGCAAATAGGAAATGTTTTGCTAAAGCATAGCCCCGGAGTAAATGTGGTATCCCACAAGAACCCCCTTCGCCACCCCCCCCCAGCCCCCGCAGATTATCCCAGGTGAGGTCCTATAGCTGATGTTGACACACAGAGCCTGGAAGTTTACATTCTCTGCAAAACTGAACTTAAGTGGGGACTCAGAGAGTTGTATCCAAATCTGTATTTTCTGGGTGAATCCCTTGTTTTGCGAAAATAATGCCTGCCCCCTCCCCCTCAGGGCCGGACGGGAGAATGGATCGCCCAAGAGTCTATCAAACAATAGAGAGAGATAGGCAACAGCTTGCCATCTCCTCTTGGAAGAATGTGGAACTGACTGTGGGTTTTGAGGACTTGGAAACTGCAGGGTCAACTGGTGTTAATTCAGCCATCTTAAGTAAAAATTACACGTCCTTGATTCTTTGCCTTACCAGAGGGCGTTTTAAGAATTTGTCTGTGTCTATGCTTGTACAATGCATTTGTTTGCTTCTTGTCCCACGCTGGCTGACTTATGTTCATTCACCTTGCTCTACAGAGAAGTAGTCATTTCTCAAATGACTGTACCTCAGCTTTTCTGTTCTTTGTGTTTCTTAACTTTGCAGTAACACATAGACCTCCGAATACGCTTCCTATGCAGCATCATTACTTGTTCGAAGAGATGCGTATCTATGTTTCAGTAGGGATTGTAAGAGATTTCTGGTATCCATTATTTTCTTAGAAGTAAATCCGACAATCAAATGTTGAGCCTAAATTGAACTTTTTTTTTTTTCCATAGTACTATTTAAAGCTTAGATAAACACGTTCAGATTTGGGTCTTTGTTTTTTGTTGTTGTTTTTGTTGTTGTTCTTGTTTTTTTAATCTACACATAAACACTGCTTTGTATCATTTTCAGATATGTGTCCAAGGACAGTTCCACAATAAAAACAATAGAAAGGTCCCTGGGTGGCTCAGTGGGTTAAGCCTCTGCCTTCACTCAGGTCATGATCTCAGGGTCCTGGGATCAAGCCCCGCATCGGGCTCTCCGCTCAGCAGGGAGCCTGCTTCCCCCTTCTCTCTATGCCTGTCTCTCTGTCTATCTGTGATCTCTGTCTGTCAGATAAATAAATAAAATATTAAAAAAAAAAACAATAGAAAAGGGGGACCTGGGTCGCTCAGTCAGTTAAGTGTCTGCCTTCGGCTCAGGTCATGATCCTGGAGTCCCTGTATCAAGGTGCAAGTCTGGCTCCCTGCTCGGTGGGGAGCCTGCTGCTGCTTGCTTTCCCTTTGCTCATCCCCTTGTGTTCTCTCACTTACCCTCTCAAATCTCTCTCTCTCTCTCTCTCACACACACACACACACACACACACACACACGAAAAGACCAGCTATGCAACAAATGGAAAATAGGAGCCATAGAAGAAGGAATTATAAGACTGTAAATATATTAAAATAACTTACAGCTTCTTTCAGCAATTATGTTGAAATAAGATCGAATGTTCCAGAAAAAATCAAATGGGAGGATTTGCACATGTCCATTTTCCTTAGAGATTTTTGCCTCAGCACTGCCAGTTTTGATAAAACCCATGCTTACACAGACCCAAATGCCTGCCTAAAAGTGAGAAATGGACTTAAAAGTGAGCAAATAACCGGCCTCATCATTGATACGGCCACCGAAGAGTAAGACGAAGTTTTGATGCACTCATGTCCCGCGTGCTCAGGTCTATAGGAGCAACACCCCCATTCTGCGATAATCAGGAAGACCTGAACATCCTTGCTGGTCAATGCTTTAGTTCCGACCTCCATTCTTAACTGCACTGAAAGTTTGTGTTCATTGTAATGTGTTCAATCTGGATTTGATAGGAAGATGGGTGGTGGTAAAAAAAAAAAAAAAAAGAAAGAAAAAGCCTTTTTATATTTTCTTATATACAATTCAATTTTTTAAAGGAAAAATGAAATCTGTTTACCTGTCTGACTTCATTTCTTTTTGTTAATTACTATTTTCTTAATAACAGCAAGTATAGTGTCTCTACCATTAGTCCCATTCTTCTTAAACATTGTTGCTTGTTGTGTCTAGAATGTTCCCCTGAACTTCAAAAGTAACTTTTAAAGAATTGTGGTGCTGCAGAACAATTGTTTCCGTATAATGTTTTCAAGATGGGATAAGGGAAAGTAGCAAAAAGGTTCTTATTTATTCTGGTCCCTTCCATGACTGGCTTTCCTTCCCAGTTATGACTTACAAATCAGTGAGAGCTGGGGCAGTTTTCACCTTTTGTTTTCTTTTCTAGGACTTAAATATTCAGAGAAGTTTTAGATTTACAACCAAAGCAAGAGGAAGGTCCAGAGATCTGTTAGAGCTTCCTGGCTGCCATCATTTTCCATTCTGCCCTTTCCTCATCGTTCAGAGTTAGATAACACACAGGTGAGGGGTTCATGGAACAGCTTTTCAGGGACTCTACCCCAGCAGCAACTGGGAATGTGATCAGGGAAGAGTCAATGCTCCCTATCCCATGGGGGAGGAGATAAACTTTATTTATTGATGCTTTGATCTGAGTTTGAAGTTTGAATGGAACAGGTCCGCTTATAAATCAATTCAGTGTGTTTTCTGTAGGAAGCTCAAAGCACTTCATGTCTAGCACACTAGACCTATTCATCCAGGAATTTATCTTTTTTTATTCCTATCCAAATATTTCAAATGAAAACTTCCAAGACATTAGAATGTCACATGAATAATCAATGCCAATGCAGCTTTTCAAGAAATCCTTTTATTTAATGTTTGATCCGCATTTCAGCCCTCCCCCACCCCCATCTGGCAGTTGTCACTTAGGCAGATGGCCACCAGCTGGGAGGGCAGCCTGTGCATCTCCCCCCAGATCCACGGGGCTCAGTAGACCGGACGTGAAAGTGCATCGTGTCCCTCCATTAGGCGGTCCATGAGCTCAGATACTGCCTTGTCAACCTGTCACCGCCTGAAGCTTCCCAGAGGGACCTTTTTTCTGAATCTGGGATCTTATGCTGTATTTTGCTGATATCACAGTATCCTCTATTGGCTTCATACAAGAGAATGTAGCTACTATGCCTACATAGTCCAGCTCTTCCAATTAAGAGGGCATATGTGAAGGCAAGAGCTACATTAATGAAAAGACAGAAAGCAAGAAAGAGAAGAGTCTTCAAAGAAATATATCCTAACTATCCAGATAGTTTGAGGAATGGCTTATTCTACTCTAATAAATCTATATTAGGACTGCTTTGTCCCAAAATTGTTGGAATAAGATTTTTTTTTCTTTTTTCAGAAATTTTAATGGCCTTAATGATCACTAATATGTTTTCCTCTGGGCTTCTGAAAGAGAAGGAAACTGATGCTCTTTTGGAAGACCATTAATGCCCTGGTCACACGTGAAAATTACTCCTCATCCATTTCATCGCTGAAGCTGCTCTTCGAGAAGCCTGTCGCTTTGTTCATTTTGGTCTGGGAGCCTCCAGGGCAGCCAGAGAGATGTGGTTCTTCAGAAGAAACTGTTCTTTTCATAAAGGCTTGTCATTGTTTTTCTTCTCATTATAGATGCATGTTCATGGGGTAGGAGTGGGGACAGAAAATGAAATAAAATTACAGAGTTGGTTAATGTTAGTTTATCTGAATATTTTTGTTGCATATACCTATTTACATCTGCTACAGACAGATGCATACACATGACTATTGTGCATATATTCTTAAAAATCCAGATCAAACCATGGATCTAACTTTTTTCCCATCTATTTTTATGCAGTAAGGATGTTCTGTTTCAAAAACCTTACTTTTTTTTAATGGCTGCATACTTTCGAGTTTATTGCTAAACCATACCTAAATGTCTAACACTGAAAGAATATTTAAGTTTCCGACTTCTTAAAATTATAAATAACTTTTCAAAATAAAATGCATCTCGTCCTTGTATTTTGAGCAGATGTTTGAAATTTTAATTCCTAGAAGTGGAATTTCCGGATCCAAGGATGTGTACAATTATAAGACTTTAAACATTGTGCCCTGTCAAATTTCTCAAGAAGGGCAGATCTACCAACAATGAATGGCCGTGCTTGAGAATCTTCTATTTTTGGTTGCTCTCTGGGAAGCTGGTCTGTCTGACCTCTGTTTATCTCTAGACCTTGGCCTTGCCACGGCTTTGAAGCTCTGTTTCAGGGCATCCTTGGGTTTTTTTTTTTTTTTTTTTTTCTTTTGTTTTGGCACTTCTAAATCACTGTAATTCAAGGTCAGCTCATCGCCTGTGAGCTCCCTGGAACCTTACCACTCTGTTGTCTGTACACATGGAAGCCAGAATTTGATAAGAATAGTTTCACAGATGGCAGAATGCTCATTGTAAAACAAATCCAGTTTTTTACTATTAGTCATGGTTGAGGAGGCTGATTTAAGATGTACATTAACCTTTCTTAAGCACGATTTCCTTGCCAATTCGACCAGGGAGAGATTTCATAGTGACATATGTATCTTCTTCCTAACACGTGACTTGGTGTAATTTTAATTATTCAGGGTGTTATTTGAGTAAAGATGGTCATATGAATTGTGTGTTCCATGACTAAGGAATGTCTGGTCTTCTTTCCCATCCTACACCCTCTCCCCCAGCACCCAAACAGTGCCCTGTACTCAATCATTGCCCGTTGAATGAATGAATGAATCAATCAATCAGTCCATGACTCCCTGACTTGTTGAAAGCATCAGATGACAGGAATGTGTTCGAAAGCACTTTAAATGATAGAAGACTGTAGAGTACATATGACTGTCCTCCCCGAAGGTAGTGGTACTCAAATATCTGGTTTATGTGCATCAGGTTAACTCAGCGTTGGACAACACAGCTGATACCTGATTCACTCCCAGAGATTTTGACTCTGGTGCAGGTAAACCCTGCTGGGACTTCCTAAAGTCTCCTATTTTAACATGTCCTTGTCTGAAATCTATGTTCTTGTTCTGTGGTTGGGTGTTTTATTTGGTGTGGCAGTTTCCATGTATAATTCTGAAATTTTCTGAGATGAAACGAGGACATGCACGATGAGAGTAATTAAACCCATTACAGATAAACTCAGGTTTAGGATGAGAAGCTGTTTGTCTGTGGTCTTACAGAAATTAGGTCCAAGACTTACAGACTCCAAAGCCCATACTGTAGTAGGTACTTGTGCTTTTTGTTGCTTAGAAGTAACAAATATCAGAAAATCTTAGGAGTTAGTTATTCAAATATTCAGTTAAAATCTAAAATAGAGCTTTTTGACAGTGAGTTAACTCATGAAATCACTGTACAAGTATTTATTGAATGTCTGTTGTTACCAAGTCCTAGAGATATTTCCTGCAAGCTTAATAGTACATAGACACCAGTTTTTATCTTCCAGTTTCTTTAAAAAAAAAAAAATTGGTCCCAATTTTTGTTGCTTGTTCAATTTTTGGTTGGCTCTTCAAAGGTTTTCATTATAAAATTCACTTCGAGTTTCTCATTCAAAAAGCATTTATGGGTCATCAACTCTTTGTCACATTCTGCCGGAGCTCAGAGGTGAATGCAAAATCACCTCTTCTTTTCTAGGACTTCAAGCTTCTCACTCAGGGAGTATGCCTTCTTGGTCAAGAAGAGGTTTCCGGTGGTAAGGACAAGAAATCCAGGAGCATAAATAGATTTGGAGGGTGGGAAGGAATGAAGTTGAAAATGTGAGTTATAAAACTTTAGGCTGAAGTTCTCCTGGGACTTTAGGTGAATATTTCCAGCAGTAATTGGATACACAGGGTTTGAGACTAGGAAAGAGACCATGCCAGAAGAGAAAGAGGGGAGTGTAGGTGAGATACCTTCATGGAACCTGTGTGGGTGGCCCAAGAAGAGAACCAAGGACAACTCTATGGAATCATTCACTTGTAAAGACCAAGCAGAGGAAAGAGGACAAAGAAAACTGAGAAACAGTGGTCTGAAGGGGGAACATTGACACTCCAGAGTGTCAAGCCCCAGAAATTGCAGGAGGAATAAGTTCCAAGAAAGCAGATGTTGAGGGAGGCGTGGGGGTTAGGATGGAGAGAGAGTGAGCAAGACTTTTCTCTCGGGACGCTTGGCTGTGAAAGTAATTGGTGCAGCAGAGGATTCATGGACGGAGGCCTGCTGCAGGTTGTCTGGGGTGGGGTGGAAGTGGAGGGGATAGGATAGGAGAGCTCAGTCCCAAGCCAGTAAGTCCATGACTAATAGTAAGAAACTTCAGTCGTTTCTATATTTTGTGTCAGTAGCAAAGGCTCTGGAAAGCAATGATTTTGAATAACTCCTTCTAGGTCTTTCAATGATGTTCTTTGCTGCACAATTGGGAGAGTTTTCCAGATGTCCAAGAAACATGTGTCCTAGCCCGCCTGTATCTTGTGGTACATCTGCCAAAACACTCAATGCAGTTGTGAAGATGAATTGTTCAAAACACTATTTTATCTATCTATCTATCTATCTATCTATCATCTATCTATATCTATATATCTATACATCTCTCTCTCTTTCTCTATCTACTGTTTTTCAGCCAGAATGGAGATGGTATCTTAGCATGAAGGTAAACTTGATGGAGCAAACTTGTTTACCAGCTTTTCTTAAATGCAGTTGGCATAGAAATCATGAACTTCTCTTTACACTTCTTATATGTGGTAGGCAGCACGTCTCATGCCCTTTACTGTCAGTGAAAACTGCATTGCAAATTTTGTATACACCCTTTGGAGATTCTAAGGGGATTTTGGCCAATGTCTTTCCAGTAATCAAAGAAGCTTAAGCCCTGTGACTTTCACACACTAGTAATTTGCTACTCAAGTTGGAAGGAACATTCTATTCTGCAAGTCTTTGTTATATATATACAAATATGTTATATATATATATTTAACATATATATATATACACACACACACACATTTGTAATTAAATGGAAATGTATAAATGAAGTTTATTTTAGGTATTAAATATAAAACAGATCCATATATTATGAAATAGAGAAAGAAGTAAATGACATTCTTCTACCCTGGATGGCTATATAATCTGTGGATATCTTTGAATCTGTCTTGGTATAGATAAAGAAGTGACAATCGACCCAGTAGTTGATATTTAGATTCCTGGATATTAAGAATATGTAGGAAATTATTGTTTGTCAGAAACTCTTCCTTTTATAGCTGTTGTCTGATTAGCTACTCTATGTTATATGAATGTTAGATGCCACCATGATGTCATATCTGAGTCCCACGTGGCCACCATCTATGTACGATCTAGCTTGGGGACCTAAATAGCTAATTTTCTCCATTCATAGTTAATAAGTTTTGACTAGAATTTAACATTGAGACTTTTTCATTTGACTTAACTGGTGCTTTCCTGAAACTTAGACCTGCCATTTTAAGAACTTTTCCAGGGTTCATTTATTTTTCTATATTGGGGAACACACTAAACTGTTTTTTTCCCTATTTACCTATTTTACTTGGATTTTAATTTTCATAGCTGGCTTATAGTTTTATCAGTGAGTGTTTGATATGCAGATTTATTTATTAATGCCATCTGTTTCCGTGAAAGCTTTTTAAGTGCTAAGTAGTTGCCTGAATGATGTTCAGGTCTACTTGGGGGGTAATTTTGGAAATCAGAATCCCACAAAAACAAATACTCTATTACTTGAGACGAAGATCGTGTACAAATTGGCTTATTTAGCATTTCATTGTGATCCCACCATGAGTGTGCCATCTGTATCCATGAGCTCTGAGGCTGTGCTATCTTTTCAAGATTGATTGCTAATAAGCATTTTCTTTTACTAAATTATTTTTTCAATGTATCTAGAATATTACCAGATTAAGATTATAGCTCAGCAAATTTATTTAGAAATGCTAATTAATGTCTTTATCTCTAAATTATTTTGACACTCTTAGGCTACATGAAAAAACAATTATAGCAAAATTGGATATAACCAAACATTTCAATGGGCTCAGTTCCCAAGAATTTAAGTGAGGTGACAACTAGTATCTTCTCGGCCCGACCAGAGCTGGTCTATTGGACAGAGAAAACTGAAAAGGATCAATCTTTCAGTCCAGTCTCATTTTGTCTCATTCAGCTATTCCCAGCCTCTGCCTCTGACTTAATTTGATCTAGAAAATTCTTGGAAGGGTATAACAAAATCCCATCATTCTATCTAAATCCTTTTCAGTTTCATTTTAACCACCCCTCAGCTCCCCAAGACATTTCTGCATGTTTTGGTAATAGGGAACAAATGCCTTTTATTGAGTATTTTCTCTTTTTAACTTAGAGTTTATTGTTTAAAAGCTTGTCATCTATTTATTTTAAGCTACTTGAATGCAAACTCAAAATCACCTCAATGCTTTCTCTGCCATTTTTCAAAATTGTTTATTTCTGCCCAATTTTTAAAAATGTATTGCTTTTAATATGGTTTAATAAAACAAAAGTTAATACTCAGATGTTCAAACAGAACTCCTTGATTCTCTTTTTCTCCCTTTTTGCACTTAGCAGTATATCATAGACTTCTCCAGGTCAGTATATATAGTTCTATTATCTGATGAATATCAAGTATCATTCCAGATTTGTTGTGTTTGTTACTGTTGTAAATTTGTCTACTATAAAAAATATTGCAATAAATATCTTCATACATATCTTGTGTTTATCTCTGTAGGTTAATTTTCAAAAAGACAACACCAAGTCAAAGGCCATATGAATTTTTAGTTTAAAAAGATATTTGTAGACTATTTTCAAAGAAGCCTTAGTAACACACTTATCCACTGGAAATATGTGAGGGTCATTGCCCTTCATCCTTTGCAGAACTGGGTGTTATTTCTTATCACAGTCTTGATTCTTTTGCATTTGGAACAGAGTTGTGCATAGTTCATGCTTGAATCTCTATTGGCTAAGTCACATTGGTGATTTTGAGGCTGCATTTTCCATCTAGCTGTTGTGTTAACAACAGCTTAACAACATTTTTTTTTTTAAATTTTATTTATTTATTTGACAGAGAGAGATAGAGAGAGAGATCACAAGTAGGCAGAACAGCAGGCAGAGGGTGGGGGAAAGCAGGCTCCCCGCTGAGCAGAAAGCCTAATGTGGGGCTCGATCCCAGGACCCAGAGATCATGACCTGAGTCAAAGGCAGAGGCTTAACCCACTGAGCCACCCAGGCACCTCGACACAACATTTTTTTTTTAAAGATTTTATTTATTTATTTATTTGACAGAGAGACAGAGATCACAAGTAGGCAGAGAGGCAGGCAGAGAGAGAGGAAACAGGTTCCCTGTTGAATAGAAAGCCCAATACGGAGCTTGATCCCAGGACCTTGAGACCATGACCTGAGCCAAAGGCAGAGGCTTAACCAACTGAGCCACCCAGGTGTCCCAACACAACATTTTCTTAATATGAAGATTCATAGATTTTAGGGGAACCTGGGTGGCTCAGTTGGCTTAGTGTCTGACTCTTGGTTTCCGCTCAGGTCATGATCTCACAGTCTTGGGATCGAGCCTGAATCGGACTCTGAGCTCAACATGGGGTCTGTTTGTCTGTTTGAGATTCTCTCTTCCTAGAAAATATATATATTCATAGAGTTTTAAGCATAATACAATTTATGAACTTGGATCAAAATTCAGATCAAATTAGTATTTATTCATACTTTGATATGAATATGAATATGAACAACTTTGATATTTTTTCTGTTTTTCCCCCCACCCTGTTAATATATCTATTACTACTGTTATTACTACCATAGTTACTAGTAACAGTGTTCTGTCTTGAGAGGGAATTTTTGACATTGTTATTGTACCTCAATTGACAAAATGCAACATCAGAAGGATTAAGGCTGTTTATGATGCTTCTGGATTCTTAGAAGAGGGTGTTTTCTGACTTCTATGCTGCACTGTGTGGTTCTGAATTTCCCTAACACTGTATAGTCTTTTATTCTTTTGCAAAGCTCCTTGCTGGGGGAAAAATGCATAGGACCTTTTCACCATTACTTTGGAATGATCCAACACTTTATGGTTTATATATGCCAGAAATACTCAAAGTAGTTAAACTTTTAATATTAATGGGTCTAGTTTATATATATATATAGTAAAACATATATTCTTTTTAAAAACTTGATCCTTACAAAAAATGTGTGATATTGGCATGATGGTATCCTTACTTTAATTTTACTGACTTTGAGACTGAGTTTCCTGAACAGGGTTTAAGCGGTTTCTTTAAGGACTCACAGCCAGTAAATATGAGAACTAAAATTTATTGCAGGATTTCTTGACTCTAAGTCAGATGGCCTCTGACACTGGTTCTCCAAACCTGAGTGCGGGAATCTTTCGAATATCTCAGTATAACAGGACTTAAACAAGCAGCTCTTGTTCCTATTGACCCTGTGCAATGTTTACTGTCATGCCAATTAAATTTGTCTCTAATGAAGGCAATGGAAAACAAATTTTAAATTCAGTGTTTCTTGGAAGGGATATTTAAAATGTCTTAAATCATGAGATTCATAGAATAACAAAAGAACTCCCTAATTATTAAAATGCTAGGAATTTTTCCTCTACTATCGATCAAATTTTAGTTTGGATATAAATGTCAGCTTAAGATCAACCCTGGGGGACAATATGGTAAGGGGAATAAGCCAGACACAGGAGGTCAAACACTGTATTGTACCACTTACAGGAGAAATTAGTTCCTTGGAGAAGCAGAGCTTGGAGGGGCAGTTGCAGGGGCTGGAGGTGGGGATGGGGGTATGAGACAGTATTAATCAAAGAGTACAATAGCCCCAGTTCTTCGAGATGCACAAGTCCTGGAGATATGCTCTATAGCGCTGTGTCTATGGTTGACAATATTATGTACTTAAACTTGCTAAAAGGGTAGATCTTGGATGTTCCTATAATAGTAATAAAAACAAAGAGGGCAGGAGGACACTTCTGGAGGTGATGGATGTTCACGACATGCATTGTGGTGACGGTTTCACAGTATTTACTTATCTCCAAACTCATTAGGTTGTACACATCAAACAGGAACAGCTTTTTGTATGTCCATGATATCTGGAAGTGGCTTAAAAAAAGGAAAAGAAAGAAATGTTGTGCACTTAGCAATCTTACCCGTGTGTGTACATGTATGTGTATGGGCTTGAGTTACATTCCTATTCCCTACTAGTTTTCTTGGTAGCATTTGTACATAATAATTCTAAACTTCTAGAAAGGCATGTGCTTACAGATTCAATTATCTCTACAGTCAGCCACATTTGTAGAGGGAAAAGCACACTATAGTTGCCTTCTTGGGTTTCCTAAATTCTTTGAGACTACCTGTAGTGTTAAGAGATGTGTTTTCTTAGTACAGTATCGGCTTCCTGTGTCAGGTGGTTGGACAGCTCCCTGTTATGCCTGGGAATATCTTAAATGAAGGAGGGATTGTGGAACATTGAAATGTCCCTGGTAAAGTTTTATGCTGTTTCCTTGAAACAATTAAATGAAACTTTTGAGTAAAGGATATCCTTTAAGAAAAAGGAAGTCTTTTAATTACCTTAGTTGTATCTACCCCATACTACCCCATACTTAGTTGTCTCTACCCCATGTGATTTTATGGGTTCTTGACACTTAGCTTTTTTTCCCAATTGAACAACAATGATAACAGCAACTCAAGCTCTGTGGGTTTTTTTTTTTTTTTTTTTTTTTGCTTGCTTTTAAGTCAGTTTTATGTAGTCTGTAGTTTGGAATTGGTGTCAAATAAGCATTAGCTCCATTTTTTTTGGTGTTGGTACTAACACCAATTTATTAAAGGGTAAGACACCATATGTTCATTTCAGAAATATCAGTTCCATTTTTTTCATTTTAAATTCCAGTATTTATGAAACAGTTTGCTATTTACTTCAAACTTCTACAGTAATTTTGTATACTTTCCATTTTTTTCCATTTTAACTTGTGTTTCTCAAAGAATTTTGTCATCTTCATGCTTATTTAACTAAAAGGATGCATTTTTACTTTTATCTCCTTGCAAAGAGGAGTGGAAAATTTGGGTACCAGAAATTTTCATACACAATCATAATTGGGGAAACTTAACTTGTTTGTTTGTTTTTGAAACATGCCAAAGAGCTAAAAATGTTGTTTGAGTGAAATAAAAGATGACTAAAAATATTATATAATGAGCAGAATCACCAACTGAGGTATACTTGCACAGGGACTAAAAATAAGACCGATAAAATATGTACCAGTATGGAAATGAGATCAAAATTATTAAATGTTTCCAATATTTGGTTCACATGATGTAAAATACTTGACTGAGTAATCTTTAAAATTGGATTTCCAGTTGCTACATGAAATTGAGATCATATTTAAAATTGGCTTTTTCAAGCGTACTCATTTATGATGTATCATTTTCAAGATAATCTTTGAAATTGAATGTTAAAGGTACATACCCATCAATGGCCATTTATTAGCATAAATGTTTACCAGTTATGTTTGACTTTTACTGATGCCCATTTTAGACCTGGGGAGGATGTCAAATCCCAGTACTACTGTCAAATGGAATTTTCTTTAGGAAAAGATAAACTGAGTTGATTTCACTCCCATTTTAATATATAATATAATAATATATTATATAACATATATAATATATAATATATAATGCATGTAAGTATGATGCTATTGAAGTTTACATAATGTGTGGTGATGAGGTTGCTATGTTGTTTTCCCTGTTACCTGAGACTATATATATATAGTACTTAAAGTACTACCAGTGGTCCTCTGTACCCTTAAAATTGCTCATTATTTAGGTCACTAATCTTTCCAGATTAACACAACCCATTGAAAAATCATTATGCTGAAGGAATATTTGAAACAATTTTCTTTAAAACATCATATGATTTTAACAATTTCCATATGTCTTTTTCTTTTTTTAAAAAAAGATTTTATTTTTTTATTTGACAGAGAGATCACAAGTAGGCAGAGAGGCAGGCAGAGAGAGAGGAGGAAGCAGGCTCCCCGCTGAGCAGAGAGCCCCATGTGGGGCTCGATCCCAGGACCCTGAGATCCTGACCTGAGCTGAAGGCAGAGGCTTAACCCACTGAGCCATCCAGGCACCCCAATATCTCTCTTTTTCTTAACCTTTAATCTATCCATTAGACTTGAGCCTCTCAAGAACCAGTAAATATCTGGGTTAAATGCTTTTGGGGGAATAAAAACCTTAATGGAAATAGGCTCAGGACAAACCAATATGTTCAGCGTTCTGGAAGGCCAATCCTACCATACAAGGAAACAAACCAAATATTCACTGTCTCTGAAAATCAGTTTGATATGTAGACACATATCTGGTGCATTTTAAAATTTATCCTGCTGGTTGGTAATGAACATATTTTAAATATAACCATTGTTTTACTACTTTCCTCTGAATATCAACATCCTCATCCTAATAAAATCATGATATTGGTGTAAACTGAAGTTGAAAATCACCAAAGGAATAAAAATAAAAACAGTTAAACTTGATGCTCAGAGGAAATTCTTGGTTGCACATTCTAAAATCTACAATGTCATTTGATCCCTAAACAAGCCAGCTCAGTTAAATGGGAACTTTTTGCAACGGTGGTACAGGTGAAGCATGAGTTTTGTTTGCTTGTTTGTTTGTTTGTTTCTTCCTTTCTTTCAAGATTTTTTTTATTTATTTGACAGAGAGAGAGATCACAAGTAGGCAGAGAGGCAGGCAGAGAGAGAGGGGAAGCAGGCTCCCAGCTGAGCAGAGAGCCCGATGCGGGGTTCGATCCCAGGACTCGGAGATCCTGCCTGACCTGAGCTGAAGGCAGAGGCTTTAACCCACTGAGCCACCCAGGTGCCCCATGAGTTTTGTTCGTTACAGTGAACTGATATCAAGTTTGCTCTGCTTCCCTAAGACCTATTTTAAAAGACAATGAGTAAGTACACTTGGCTTTATCTGAAGTATTGGGGTCTGATTTTGTTATTTGAATCTCTAGTTCAAGATGGAGACGAGGCAGGGGGGGGAGGAAGCCTGTTGCTGATATTATTTATAGTTCAGTCTTTGGGAGAGATAGGGTAATTTAGCAAAGGATTTGACTGTAAGACATTTACAGTGTTTCTTTTCTTTTCTTCTTTTTTTTTTTCTGAAGCAAAACAATAATAGTGGAGTGGAAAGTTAATGTAAAGGCTGAACTCTGAATACTCAAGTAGTCTACTCTGCGTTGGTGGAAACAGTGATTTTTTTCTTCTTGAATTCCTAATTTTCCTGGAAATGCATAGGTGCTAGGCAGAAATGAGGGCTGTAGTTCCCCGTTGGTGAGGATAGATGTTGAAGTGGAGAAACAACAGTTTCAGGTTGAATCACTATCATCATAGCTAACTTAAAAGCCATTCTGAATCGGTCATTATAACTTACAGTCCGTGGTTCTATTAAGGCCCTCATTCAGAGTGAATGTGCCTTTTTCACGTAGCATTTCATATTTCTAGAACTTGCATGACATAAACTAGATTGCCTTTTTTTTTTTTGAAATTCATTTTTCCCTTCACAGGTGATGTCATTTGTCCCATATTAGATACTGACTTCATAATAAAAGTACTTATCTCAAGATTTTATTGAAAACACATTTGTAGACCCATTTTTCCCATTCCTAGTCATTTCCTGGGTCTTGCATACCAGTTATTTTTAATTTTTATTCTTTGAGAATGTTTTACTTTGAGCATTTGAAACAGAACACCAATTAGCTGAGCCAGAATGAATCCATAGAGTCAGAAGCAAAGCAGAACTTAGAGAGGAAAGTTCATCAGCTGCATACAGTAACTGGAATGCTTGAACACAAAGGAACTGGAAGATTCCTGTAAAATAGCTTTCCCCCGGTAGTGATCAGCCTTACTGTTACCATAAGTCGCAAAGATAAATATCAGATTGTGTCAACTGTGTGTCGTGGCACCACACTAGCAAAAGAATTCCAAGGTTTCTACGGAGACTGGTCTACAAGACTCAGTTTCCTACTTTCAGGTGCATATTTCTGATAACCTCTTCCCCTTTTAGCAAATTACCTAAGGTGTGTGGTGACTTGATGTTTGTTACTAGATCTATAAATACAAATGCATCCATACATACACT
Source organism: Mustela lutreola (assembly GCF_030435805.1). Taxonomy (NCBI): domain Eukaryota; kingdom Metazoa; phylum Chordata; class Mammalia; order Carnivora; family Mustelidae; genus Mustela; species Mustela lutreola. The sequence continues at coordinate 5,939,705 of NC_081302.1, forward strand.
AACTTATTCCCTTTTTCCATTTAGAAAAGTTGAGAAGGAAAACATAAGTAATGACCAGGGTGTGCATGTGGGCATGCATGAACTGTGATTATGTTACCAAAGGCAAGCAATTGCATGAGTATTGTTTCTGTCTCTGATGCGTGATCTATTATCTATTGCTTGGTAACTTATAAAGACTTGACCTGACTCTACACCCTTTCACCCTTTGATAAGAAGGAGGGATGCTATTTCATTAACATGTGACTATTAAATTTGACAGACAACCCACAATTCATTTTTTTCCAACTTAATCAATATTACATGATATGTCAGTGTCTATGCAAGACAGTGCAGAGCATGCAAAAGTGAAACATTGAAGGAGTTTAGAATCCAGAGGAGGAGACAGAAAATGTTAATATATTCTATATTGTGGTAGAGTGAATTGTAAAGTGTTAAAAGAGAGCTCCACATACTTGTGGTCTTAAGAAACAGGGAGAAGCAAATGCCTCTTTGGGACAGTAGATTGTAAAAGCCTTTGCTCAAGCAATGGCTTGTGAGTTAGGTCTGGCCATTGGAGGTAAGAGAAAGGGCAGTTCAGTCAGGGAACACTATAGGGTAGGGGTGTGGACAACAGAGCTTTGTAGGTAGGACTAGAGACCCCAGTATCTAAGGAAGGAGATATATACAGTTGGAGAGCAGAGGTTGGAAACCTATGCTCAAGCTTTTGACTCGGTTCTAAATGTAGGTAACAATCCTCAAGGATTTTGAGCAAGAGAACACCAAGAGTCAAAAGCTGTACAATAGGAAAATTAATCTCATCTCAATACAAAGGATGACGAGGTGGTGAATGGGATCAGAGCCTCGAAGCCATCAATCATCAGTCGTTTGTCTGACAAGTAATTACTGCGCGCCAATTTATTCTGAGGGCTAAACCAGGATCAGTATTGTTGGGAACTGCATGAGTTTCCTAGGGCTACCAGGACAAAGTACAAACTGGGTGGCTTAAAATAAATTTATTGTCACATAGTTCAGAAATGTCAGCAGGGCCATGTTTCCTCCAAGACTTATAGAGCAGCACCCTTCCTTGTCTCTTCTGGTTTCTGGTGGCCCTAAGCATTCCTTGGCTTGCAGCAACAAGACTCCTGTTTCTGCCTGTTTTCACATGGTTGTCTTCCCCCGGTGTCTATGTCTTTCCCCTTATAAGGGCACTAGTCATACTGGATTGAGCCCATCCTAATGGCTTCATCTTGATCACCTCCACATTCACATAAGAGACTATAACTTCACCACTTTAGGGAGGCATAATTCAACCTGTAACAAAGATGGACAGTGGAGTATATTGGGAAAGGCAGTACCAAGACAGGACTGACCTACGATGCAGAGGTGGTGGAGAAAGAACTGCCATGCTTTCAGACCAGAATGGGGAAACTCTGAAGAGTCAGGCGCTTGGGAAGGGGAGGCAACTGGGGGATCCCAACTGTCAGGGACCCCTCTCATTATGTGTTTATATCTTATTGTAGCAGCTATTAGACTGAAATTCTCCCAAAGGGAAAATGTTAGTAACAAGCAAGTCGCTCATGGAGATAGTCCTAAGTGCAGAGGCATCGCCATTTTTTGTCTTATACATTCTGATAAGTACTTCGCTTGAAAGGTTAATTCTAAGGTGGATACAATGGTAGCCTGATAGATGGCTGGGCAAACTTCTCGTTAGGACAGGAAATAGGGGACTGAAAATGGATGGAGTTGGCAGCAGTGGGGTGGGGGTAGAAAGATTTCTAAACATAGCTCCAGGTGTGAGACTCCTAGATCTTCTACCTCATGTTGGGATTGTGGATTCTATGAAATATTTCATGGGTATTTGTTTAATCAGTGAAAAGCCTGGCATAATTTATATTGAGTCTGTGTAACTGAGGTAATGGTGTTTAAAACATGTGCGGTAGCTACTATATAGATTATGAATTTAATATATGAGAACAAAGCAGCCCAAATAAAAATTAATGTATGCACATATAGACATAACACAATTTACACTAAAATATTTTAAAGTGACTACCAAATAGACAGTATACATCCTCTTGAATCATACAAACATTTGGGGGTGAGTGTAGCTCTTCAGTTGAAGACTGAGGTCAAGACTAGGGAAGAACAGAGGAGTCCTGTGAGGTAAGAGCAGACTGCTGAAGACCGATGCTAGAGGGAATTTAACTTTGAGAATCAGGTGTAGGAAGAAAAGCCAGCAAGGAGCCTAGGGAGGAAGGATCAGGGCAGTAGATGGAAAAGCAGGAGGTAGAGGAGGAATCAGTTTCAGGAAGCAGTGGTCAAGGGTGCCAAGCAATCAGAGAAAGGGCAGATGGTGGAGGTTGGGGAGATGGATCTTGGAGTTGATGAGAAAAAGACACTCCTGACCTTTCAGAGAATTTGCTATAAAGACGAGAGTCCCACAGTCTGAAGAGTCTGTGTGGGTGAATGGAGTTAGGGGCAGGGCCAGCAAACAACATGCAGAAGGCACGGTCTGCAGGGTAATGGAGGTTCTTTTGGTCACATCTGCCCTTTTTGATGAATGGGCTGTTGCAAGATGGGAGAATTGGCTGGGCTCCTGTGACAATGTGGGCTCAGAATAAAAAGAAACACCATTTCTGAGAAGTTTGGGAAGGGACCTTGTTTGGATATTGTGAATACCATTAACTTATTTGGGTTCAAAACTTATTTTGCCATAGACAATGGACTGTGACATTGACTTTAATGAAACTAATATATATGTTCTAGATCTTCTTCATTTTTTATGAACCACACAATTGTTTTAAAATATAATTGTTCAATAAATACTACTTAAATTTCACCTTGAGAGATCAAGTCCCCATTCCCACTGCCCATCTAGTTCTTAAATTTTTTGAAGAAATGGCAACCTGATTTAGTTTGATATGCGAGATATGAGAGTAGTCTTCAGGGAAATAGGTTTTGTATTCTTGAGAGGAGGAGTGGGTTGGATTATTTTGATTATCAAATTGCAGTTCTTAACCATAGTTACAAACATAGCCAAAAATATTCTGCAGCTACAGTGTATGAAATAAGGTGGCTAGTGCTGTTGATGGCAAAGTAACCTAGGACATTTAGCCTGAATATAAGAGGATATATCGTATTTTCTTGAACCAGGATTGTTGAGATCAGTAGAATTTCCTTTTTATTTTTTAAACAAAGATATGCATGCTCTGTGCACTAGCCCTAGAGAACATCATGTTAGCCTTTGTGCATATTTGTATCTACATGTATATTTCATATTTATATACAATTCTAACACACTATTCCCTTTGTCTTCACCCAAGAGTGTCACATATTTGCTCCATTATGTAGATTTTTAATTTGTAAAATATATTGTTGCTTGTAGAGGTAGACTGAACTTTGATTGTAAATGTTTTTTTTTAATTGCTAATATCCACTTGTACTTTGCACATTTATTAAACTTTTTGATCCAGGCTGGACAATTTATTACAGAAGAGTTCAAGAGCTATGATTTCTAAACAGCTTTCTTGGAATTATTCTCTCAAATTTCAATGTTATTAAAGAACAAAATGAACCTTATGGTTATTAATAATAGCAATTTATATCTGCATAGAACCTTACACTTGCCGTTTCCTCAAAACATTTTATTTGACCTTTCAGATGGTCATGTGAAAAAAAAATACACAAAATATACACAAGGATTTCTGTTGACCTTATTTTAGCTGTAACGAGACAGGGTCCTGGGAGAGTCAGTGTTATGATTAATGTTTCACCCAAGTCCTTGCTACTTATCCTATGTACTTGGTGAGCCTATTTGTTGCCTCCCTGGCAAGATATGTACCATCCATTTAAGGAGATTTGTCTCTTTTTTGTTTAAATGGTAAGGCACTCTTCTTTGCTATGTGGCAGATATTATATCTATAATCCTAATTTCCATTTTCATTAATATATCCATCATATGACTGTTCTTGAACTAGATGGCTTCACACAATATAAAAGTATTTTCTTCAACTTTTAGAAGCTCAAAGTCTGAAATCCAGACATCGACAAGGCTATGCTTTCCTTGAAAGTTTAGTGGAAGATTCTCTTTTTGCCTTTTTCTGGTTTCTGGTGGTTACCATCTACTTTGGTGTCCCTTGGCTTTCTCCATGGGTGTCCTCACATCTTCCAATTCTCTTTGATTCTCTGTCCAAGTTTGCCAACCTCTTTTAAGGACACCAGTCATTCAACTGGGGCAGTCATTCTGCTGCAGTATGATCTCATTTTAATTTGATTACATCTGCAAAAACCCAAGTTTCTGTGTAGACATGCATTTTTGAGGGGGTGCTAACCTAGTACATTAAATTTGTCTTAGCATTAAAATTATTTTAGTATTACAGTAATTGAGCTTGGAGAGGGAATGTCCTTGGATGGTTTACGGGGTCTGACAGTGAGTAGCAATGCATCAAGTCTGAGTCATGAGTAGCAATGGCTGACAGTGGTAGCAATGTATCAAGGCTACCATGATTGTGAGAATTATCGATACAATTCTAATCCTCTGAGGACCCCTTCAGTCAGGATCTGTAGTATGTTTGGAAACTTAGCTCGTTTTATGTCTGGTCCTCCCCACTCTGCTATGGGTCTCATCTCACTTTTACTTCTGTTGTACCTGATCCTTGCCTAAAACAACTTCAGGAACGTTCTGCTTTCTCTGCACTGGGCCAGTAGGGGAGTAAATGAATGTAGTTTAGGTCATACTTCATTCACTGTTTCTTAGACTTGTTTATTGGTCCACAGCTTTCAGACCCTCTAGAAGAATGGTTCTATGGTGAGGTCATCCCCTTTAGGGAGAACTCAATTCTTTCACCAGGAGTTGGTCTTGTTCAAGAAACCATGGACCTATTGTCATTCCCTAGCAATTTACTTCCTAAAGTTTGACACGATTACCACTGTGAGCAAGAGGGTGAGCTATGTTAGGGTTTCAGCAGTTTGATACATAAAGAACTAGGTTCTTCACTCTCTTGACTGTCCTTGCTGGCCAATGTAAAAATAAGGAATATATTTTACTATCAAGTATATTTTTTTTAGTCTTACATGTACACCTCTAATGACTAATATTAATCCTCAGAGGGAATTTAACCTTAAAGTACATTTAGAATAAAATTACTTTTTGAAGATAAAAAATTATCAGCACCAACCCTTTTGTTCAAGGAGAAAAGAGATTATAATATCATGGAGAACTGAAGCCATGTCCTCTTCATTTTTCTTCTGTTTTCCCAGAATGTCCCCAGAATGGACGAATGTAGGAAGAAATAGGCCCAGTTACGAAGCCGTTTGTTCTGTGATGACAACAAATAGAACTCACAGAAGCCTTACAATTCTGAAACTTGAATGATGGTCTGCTTTGCCCCAATTGTATTCCTTGGCAGATGTTTCTCCTCTCTTGATTAAAAACAGCAACAGTAGTCCGTCTAGGAAGTAATCATCTACAGGTTGAAGGCAGGCATGGTTGTGTTTTTAAGTTGCCTTAAAAAGGGATTACCTTGGACTGAGGTAGCGAATCTATTTGCATTGCGGTGAAAGCTGCCTCTGGTGCATGGCCAATTGATGGTAGGTCAGTAGCATCATTTTTATGAACGCATCAATAACATAATGTAATTGGAGAACATCAAAACAAATGGCCATCTGCAGGGGGCTCCATTCACTGAGTTCTGGGAGTTAATGATGCCTTATTGAAGGAACATCACATGAAGCTCTTGGCATATGCCTGGTGGTGGTACGTAATTTCATAGTTCACAAACCATAATGATTTTGTTTTCTCAGAGGTATATTCATCCATCTGTGTCCGGTATTGATCCCCTTTCTACTATGTACTAATTTGGAGATTATACAGTTATTTATACAACCCAGAAAATGTCCAAGGAGGGAACGCTAATATGGGGGGGAAGATTCAAGCCATCCTTTTGCTGTCGTTCTATTGAGAAATAATTGACATATATTGCTCTAAAAGTTGAGGGCAAATAACATGGTGGTTTCATTTACATATATTGTGAAATGACCGTAATAGGTTCAACTAAATCCATATTTTCATATAGGTACTATGAACAGAAAAAATCCTGTTTTTTTAAAAAACTTTTATACATTATCGTAGAACAATGTTAAGTATAGTCGTGTATGTCCTATCTCTAGTACTTCTTTATCTTTTAACTGGAAGTTTGTATCTTTTTTCCAGGTCCCCCCTCCCTCTGGCCTCCTCCACTGGCAACCATAAATCTGATCTCTTTTTCTGTGGGGTTTTTGAGATTCTGCATATGAGTGAGATTATAACAGTATGTCTTCCCCTGTCTGACTTATTTCACTTAGCATAATACCGTCCAGATTCATCCATGTTGTCATAAATGGCAGGATTCCTCATGTTTTATGACCTAATATCACATTGTATATATATATGCCCCACAACTTCATTTTTCATCCATCAGTTGGCATCTAGATGATTTCCATGCCTTGACTCTTATAAATAATCAGGCAATCCTCTAAATAAATTCATAATGGAATTTCCTCTTTGAAAATCTGTAAGCAGATTTACTTTTAAAAGTACTTCCTACCAGCATCTTTAATCAATGGATTTATTCACAGACACATGACAGATATCAATAAGTGTCTCCCTTTTACCAGGCACTGTGCTAGGCACCTTGTTGGATACAAAGGTGCAACTTCTAAAATTTTGCCCTCCAGGACTTTACAGTCTAACTGAACAGATGAGTCATGCAGTCTCCTTATCCAATAGCTCCTAGGAAGTATCAATGTATAGATATTGAAATTCATTAAAACTATAATTTAGTTGAGGGTATCTAAGAACTATAATGAAGACAGAGACACTGCTATGGGTGTTCAAGGGAGACAGAGAAAGGACTCTTGAACGGTCAGCCTAAATTGGAAAGTGTAGATTTGTCCCTCTCCCTTCCCCATCCCCCTCTCCTGTCCGCCCTTATCCTCAAAATGTTCACTTCCCGTAAGAAATAAAATACTCTCCCTGCTTGCATTCTGCCTATCTACTACTTTTTAATCTCCCCTTTTGGGGACTCTCTTGTTTGGCAATTGTGAAGCCCCTGCTTCTTCTGACACCGCACATGCCTGAAAGTCTAAATACTGTATGACTTTGTTTATAGGATATTCTGAAAAAAGCACAGCTATAGGGACAGGAAACAGATCCGTGATTGCCAGTGGCTGAGGCTGGGGACAGGGGTAACTGTGGAGGGCTGAGGGAGATTTGTGGGGTAATGGGACTGTCTTAGATCTTAATTGTGATGGTTCTAGTACAATGTACTTGTTAAAATTTCTACAACTGTATATCTAGAAAGAATGAATCTCACCATATGTGCATTTTACTTCAATAAACCTGACTTTCATTCACCTCAGATCCCTGCTTTCCTTTGCATGGGAAGACTGAGTTTTTTCTTCATTTTCCCCACCACCCTGGATAGTTTTGCTCTGAGGAGCTTCTGACAAACATTAGAAACTTATTTTGAGACTATGGACCACAGAATTATAATTACTTAAACATACGCTGTGTGTAGGGGTTCTAATTTGTTAACCCCAAATGGAGATGCCTAAAACAGGAAGCACCTTTCAAATACCTCTGCCCTGGGTATGGAAATATTGATCACAGGATGCAAGCAGAATCTACAAGACTCCGTTTTGTACTGTCTGTCATTTTAGAACAGTTAAGACGGAAAATTAACCAGCATTTTTCAGCCGTAAAAGAAGTTGAGTTTGCATGCCAGGTTAACACACAGTTAAGGGATTAGAACAATATTTTTCATGACCAGTGGCACTGAGGGAGAAGAGGTTTAGCTTACAGTGGAAATTCATTCTTTAAAAATAAAGTCCAGTGTTTTGTTCTTTTGCAGGAAACCAGTAGAAGAGGGAGACTGTTCTTGGTTCTTTGATGTGATCTGGGTATATGCCTGTAGATCGAGGGCTTTTCTGAATTGTAAGTGCTCAATTCTATTTTACACACTTTGAATTTTAAAGGAGCAGTGCAAATCTTTTTCTCCCTTCCAGGGAGAACTTTCTCCTTCTAAGAGGCCTCATAAACCATCGAATGAGCTTTGGATTAGAATTCCAAACACACGTGTCTCTATCCCAGCTCTGCCATGAACTGAACTATGAGGCACCAGGTGGTAGGAGGCCAGCCCTGCCTGGTGTTCGGTTGGGTGGTAGGTAAGCAGGAGGCTGGACCACCTGACCTCTACAGGTGTCTCTTTAAATTGAAATACATTGGTCAGGGCTATTCTCTGCTCTATCATATTGCGAATTTCCATGACCACAGCCTCCCTCCTTAAATCTCATTCTTTTACTGGACAGACTTTTTCACCAGAAGAGCCTGTGTTTGTCCCTAATGTGTTCTCGCCTTCTGAATATAGTGTCCTTGCCGATGCTTCCAGCCTAGGAAGCTGCCATGTTGTGAGCAAACACATCAGGTAAACTAGTAAGTGCCCAGCTTGCCAGAGCCTGTCCCAGCACCGTGGCACGCTGGCTTTCAGAATTAACTGGGATGTCAGAATTTAAAACACAAGGTTTTAAAGCATGAAAGGGCTTTCTAATTCAACATTAAATGTGTGTGTATGTGTTTTAAAGTATATAGATAAATATTTATATATTTATTTATATATTTGTATTATTTTATTATATATAATATATAACAAATATATAAATATAATAATTATATTATTAACAAATATATATTTATTATATAATATATTATACTATTTATATACATATATTTTATATATTTATATATATATACATATATATATGTATATATATATATATTTCTGAATCAGGGTGTCATTTAGCTGTGGAAGTGTCAGCTGTCTAGATGCCTTTTAGGTAAGAGCCTTTGGTTTACTGGCCAGTGTTTTCAGAAAAGGAAACTGAAATCTAGAACTCCGAAGTCCTTATTACAAATATTTTATGAAATTACAGGGACATCAACTTTGAGGAAACTCAGGGTGGTTTATCTCATTTGATTTCTGGTCAGACTGAATTTTTCTGTAAGCCAGTGTGATCCCCGTGTCAGGGCAGGTGCCCGTGGTCTGAGAACGCCTTGGGAGAGCGTGGTTTTGCTTTGGGGAGGACAAGAGAGTCGAGAGGACCCTCTAAGCTTTTTTGCTGCTTTACTGTCATTCATAAATTATCCCAATATCTTGGTTTCTCTTCCGAGTCTAAAGGTGCTCAGGGAGGTCTTCTACTCTCTGACTAGTCCAGGGACAGCTTCTCTATTGTCAGGAAGTTCCTGATAGAGTGAATGTCTCCTGCTTCTGTCTCCAGTGGGAGAGCAGAAGCAAAAGGAGAGTTGCCCACAATTTCAGGGGCGATCCCCCACACCATGAAATGGCCTTGGGAAAATGAATACTTCTGTGGCAATTTGGGAAATTGAGCTTGGAGGCAGAGCAATTAAAAGAAAAAGAGGAAATGAGGGAAAAACAGAAGTTTCGGAATTAGTGACTGTATTATCCTCTAACACTTCCAGAAGGGAACATACCTTGTGGGAGTTTGTCTGAGGAGTGTGGGCTGAGCGTACGCACCTACCAGGATGCTGGCGAGACACACGGGAACTATGAAATAGCTGGAATATGGTAAATAGAGAAAATTGGCCGGGTGATATTTTGGAAAAAACTAGTGCTGGGAGGAAATGAAGAAAGGCAGGAAAGTATATACTTAAGAACCACATATGCAATGAGATGGTTGACAGGTCTTAAAAAGAAGTCCCCCGTGGGGATGGGAGAGGCCAGGACTTTGGCAGGAGGGCCCCCCAGAACTTTGCTAAGTGAAATTCTCTCCCATCAAGTTGTCTTCTGTTTTCAACGTCTTGAAGGAATTTGGATATGGCTGTGATGAATATCACATTCTCTTTACTAAAACCGTAAAATGGAAAGGCTATAAGGCAAAAGGCTCTGGAGTAATCATTTTTTTGCATCATTAACCGTTCCATAATTAGAATCCCCACCCCCCATGTCTCTTAAGCCAATTACGAATTACACGGTAAGTGATGGCTAAGCAACAGTGAGAAAATCGGAAGGACTACAAGGCTTTGCTTATCTTTTCTTTCCTACCGTAGCCAGCTGTCTATTTACAAGGTGGGTCTAGAGCTACTGCTACAACCCTCTCAGAATAAACTCATGTTCTACGGAAAATCCTCTCCGCATATCTCCATGTCTCCTTTCACTTAAGTGTTTGGTTGGTATCTCATGTGCTTTGGGCTCTCCTTTAGCCAGAGATAAATCATATGTACCCTTGCCTGTTATTTGCAAACTATCAATTCTCTTAGACATTCATATATGAAAAAGTCATAATAGGAAACATCTTGAATCTCTATGACATAAGACACATTTATTCATATGTGAATCCATTATTAGTTCATTCATGTGATAAATATTTATTGACTATGTTTCTGATACCAGGAACTGGATTGGTGGTAGAAACTCAGCAAGTAGCAGAAGAAGGAAGGTTCTGGCACTCATGGTGGTGGTTATTCTTGCACATATGACTGAGGCTTTAATAAGACACAAGATTAAAAGTGTTGGTTGGGTTTGGCATATGTGTTTGAATGACAAAACAAGAGGAGCATCAGTTGAATGGGGAGCAATTTTGATTTTCCTTAGTGCGTGCTCTCGGTAATTCATTATCTTGGCTCAGTGAACTTGCACTCAGGCTGACATTCACCATATTCTGTGGAGCAGCTCAGACTCCCAGAGTAGGGTGTTTCTTTAAAAAAAAAAAAAAGCCAAATTAGGTCTATTAAATAGAAATACGTTCATGTTTCTCCATATCCTTATGGAAAGACACTTTGTATCATCCGATGTTTCATTCTGTATGTCTCTCTCCAATCCATTATTGTCTTCTGTCCTTTTGAGTCATTTAATATTAGACATCTCGTCCTATAATCTGCTTCAGGTATGTCAACATTCGATGTCCTCCGGTCCAGAATTGAGAGGATATTGGGACCCTGAGGCTCTAAGTGTCATTTGGGCATCTTCATGAACTAGATTCTACCTAAACCGTGGCAAGATCATGGGTTGAATCATCATAGAGGTTTTTAAATCCCTTCTCGTGTTAATAACATTCTTTGCCAAGCCTCAGTTGCTTGTTGGCCATGGGAATAGTCTTATCTGCTTTGCAAGATTCTTGTGAGAGATAATTGAGAATAACTATGTGAAGCAACTGATCCAGGAGGTTTATAGTGAAAAATCAGTCTGTCCGTTTCTCAGAGTAGGTAGGGCTACAACTGACGGACTCTGCCAGGCTCAAAGTGAATAGAATTATTAATCTACGGCATGCTCATAATGAAGACTATTGCTTTTATTTTACTGTTGAGTGTGTAAGATTAACCTCTAACCTGGGAGAGTTTATACGAGGGAGCTGATGCTGGGCATGCATTAGTGTTTCCGTCAGGGCATAAAGATGCGTAAATCACTTTCATTTTATCTTAAGTCAACATGAAAAGGGCCACACAGAGAGGATTAAGATGAAGGATGAAAAAAAAGGTCCTTCAACATCTTGACTGCTCCTTCTCTCACCAGTTAGATCCATTTCTATTCAAACATTTAGAAGAGGATAGAAGTTGTCATCACTCACCTGTTGTTGGGAAGTAGCTTCACACTAACATCTTAGGTGGGTTTACAGGAAAAACAAGTCTTCCTTCAGCAATGAACCAGGATATTGCTTCTGCCTGGGCCTGCTAGGTCCCTTCCTACTGGGCCCCTTAAAACTTGATTAGTAAAACGAATGCTTCATTGGACCAGCAGGGCCAATGTCCAGTGTATTTTTCCAATAAACATATTCAGTGTCTGGTTCTCAGCCACCCACACTATAAATCAGACAGAAGATGCAGCCTCTTAAGAGCCTAGTAAAAGGTGTTTTTTGTTTTGTTTTGTTTTTTAATGGGCAAAGAAGAAAGCCAAAGAGAAATTTCCATATCCTGCCATGATGCTTAATGGGTCAAAATTCTAAATTGGTTGTTTTTCCTTACCTTGCTTGAAGCAACTAAATAAATATGTATGTCTCCATTTCAAACAATGGTTTATCAGCATTTTGGAGTCTTTATTTCCAAATCCAGGTAGCAGAACTTTGTGGTTAAAGCCCCATTAAAGAGACCTCTGCTTCCCCCCCCCCACCCTCCTTTTTTATGTATGTAGACTGCTTGTAAGATACTATACAGTTGTGCATGGCCAGGAAAATACTGGAATTACTGTGGCACAGCAGGAGATTTACAATGCAGGAGATAATCATGCTTGCTTATAGATAATGCATTCAGTGCTTAAAATAGCAGTTTGCCACCCATGTGTCATTTCACACCAGATGGTTGGAAGAGCACAGGACATTTTTTTTTTTTTTTTTTTTTTTTTTACATTAGAAGGGTACGTTTAAAAATCTGTTAATAGCAACATACCAAAAAAAGGAAAATTTTCTATAATTTTGGATAAGTGAATGTTTGTCAAATTGCCTTCATCTATATCAAGCTCAAAGCTATTTTTATGTATTCAGTAAGTAAAAATATTCTGTTCAATGAAATATCAAAATTGTGACATTATATGCTTCCAGAATTTTCAGTAGGGGTCCTTTTTGAGTCTAGGATCCAGCTTGAACAGGTAAACTGCGAACTCTGGGACAAATTTCACCTTTGGTTACATTGGTTCATGTTTAACCCTAGGTGAAAGCCATTGCCACTCCAGTGGGAGGGTTCAAGGCAGCACCTGAGGGAGGAACTCACTGCTTTGACTGTTCCCACCCAAAGGTTTAAATGTCCTGCCCACTGCAGACTTACAGGAATATTAATTAACTCTTTAACCTCAGGGCGTTAAAATAGCGTCTGAGTGAAAAAACAGGATTCTGAAAACACAAGCTTTCCTACCTAGGCTCTGTCCCTCAAACTGTGGATAATGCAGACTATTGCTGGGAAGACACCTGAAATCCAAGTTCCTTACCTCGTGGCCTGGAAAACTGGCTCTCGAGGGACTTTTGGCAATCCCGGGATACATTTTTGTCACAAGTGGGGGCAGGGGAAGTTGCTGACTGCTATCTACCAAGTATCAGACAGGAAAACTCCTAAACATCCTGCAAGACAGACTCCCTCGAGGAAGAATTAGGATGATTCATCGAATGAGCTGGGCTGGGCTATGGACCCAATTATGTAACCGGTCTGGGTGTTGATGTGAAGGCATTCAGTAGATGTGGCTGGTATCTACAATCAGTTGACTTCAAACCAGGTTATTCTCCATCATGTGGGTGGGCCATATCCACTCAGCTGGAGGCTTTAAGAGCAAAAACTGAGATTGACTCTACCCGGAATGAGGAACTAGTGGGATTCCTGGTGTGTCTCTCTGTGTGTTTGCTTAATAGTCCTCTTAACCTGGGGGACCCGATGATGTGTGCCCCCCGCCCCCCCCCCCCGTTCCGATGTTGAAGTCTACGTCCTCAGTGTAATGGCGTTTGGCTTTTGGGAACTTTGGGAGGTAATTAGGTCATGAGGATGGATCCCTCGTGAATGACGTTAGTGCCCTTATGAAAAGAGGCACAGAGAGATGGCTTCTCTCTGCTACATGAGCACATAGCAAGAGGACAGCTATGTGCACCCCAGGAAGCGGGCCCTCCCAAAGAACAACTCTGCCACCACCTTGATCTTGGACTTCCAACCTCCAGAACTGTGAGAAACAAATGTTTGTTTAAGCCACTGAGTCCATGGTACTGGGTTATAGCTACCCCGGCTGACTAAGACAGTCCGTGACTAATACAGTTCCAAGTATCAATGGCGCAAACGTTGTCCCTGATGTAGGGACAAAAATAGACCCTCAGGCAGTGTCTGCAGCCTTGCAGCAACGAGGCCCCTCAGGATCTCCAGAACCTTCTGTGACCTGCAGAGAAGTCTTCCTACTTGTTGTGATCTGCTGTGCTCCGCTTAAGGATCCAGGAACCTGCCAGGATCTGCCCGTTTATAGTTAAGGCCCTGGACTCTCCTTCCCCTCAAAAGAAACTCAACTCCGATCGCCTCCTTTCTTCTCCCTTTAAGGCTACGACTCCTGCCCGCCACACCCCTGCACTGCCTGCTCGCGCTGCCTCCCTCCTGGTTTAATGTTGTTTCCAGATTTTGCCTTGTGTATGTTTGCAGAACGAAGTCGATGAAGCTCTTCATCCTCAAGCTGTGGCCTTTAGCATCGTCTGCTGCTGACTTTCTTTCTCTCTCTCTCTCTTTCTTTCTTTCACACACAACTTACAATATCTGAAAATAGAGGGGCATTATCTTGAAGCTGTGAACTTTAACTGGATGGCCTAGGGACGTCCATGCCTGGGCTGGGACTGAAACCCCGGGGGACCGCCCCGGAGCGGTGATTAGGCCGGAGCCCGCCGTTCTCAGGAGAGCGAATAAAGCGGCTTTGTTTACGGCCCCTCCCGCCTTCCCACCGGCTCCGGGAGGGCTGGGGGGGGGGGAGGGCGGGGGCCGAGCATCAAACGCGGGCAGCGCGGCTGCCCCATCCCGCCGCCCTCGCGCTTCTGCGGGAGGCGCGTCCTGGCAGCGGCCCCCGGCCGGGGCACCGGGCGTCAAAGCCCCGCCGCCAGGGGCCCTGCCCGGGGTTCCCTGCGCTCGGCCCCTCGGAGCGCGGGGGCCGCCTGGAAGCCCCTGCGCAGCACCCTCCCCCCCCCCGCCCCCGGCGGCCTCCAGCTGCCCCGCAGGTGGGAGCGGCCCGGCGGGGGGCCTGCGGGACGGGACCTGCGCGCGGCTCCGGGCGGGGACGCGGGCGCGCGGGGTGGCCCTGGGCCGGCAGCCCGCGGGGCTCCGTTTCCTCCGGGGGCCGCGGGCTCAGCCTTCCGGCGGCCGCGGCGTCCTCGCTGAAAACCGACCCCCCTTCCTCGCCTCGCCTGGGCGCCCTCCAGTTACGGCTCCCACACACTTCTTGCAGCTGTGCGTTGTGGATGACAAACATCTCCGCTTCATTGTCCCGGGAGAGCCACCACACGAGCACCAGCTGATCGCTTCTCGGGAGGTCGCAATGCAGAAGAGGCAGCGAGCGGCCCAGGGTGACTTTAGCGGGCGGCAGCCCCGGGGCAGGTGTTCTTTAGGTGGGAGCCCTGCAGCTCGGCCCAGCTTCTGTGGGACGAAGTGTTCTGTGAGAGCAAAAATAAAGTAAGCAGGGGGAGCAGCAGGCAGAGGGAGAAGCAGCCTCCTGGCTGAGCAGGGAGCCGGATGGGGGGCAGGATCCCAGGACTCTGGGCTCAGGACCTGAGCGCAAGGTGGACACTTAACCAACGGAGCCACCCGGTCACTCCCGTATTTTTTTTAAAATACTGTTCCAGAAAGGCTTCAGGCAAGTTGATTATGTGGAAATTACTCACTGTGCTTGGAGCCTGAGATATACAGAGGGGCAAAGGCCTGGTGCAGGAGGCAGGTTGCCCCACATCCTGGGCCCTGACCATCCTGTGTGGGCAGGGCTGGGTTTGCTGCTTTGGGAGATTTTTAGTGTTAAAAATGGGCTAGGGGCGCTGGGTGGCTCAGTGGGTTAAGCCTCTGCCTTCCGCTCAAGTCCTGATCTCAGGATCCTGGGATCAAGGCCCGAATTGGGCTCTCTGCTCAGCAGGGAGTCTGCTTCCCTTTCTCTCTGCCTACTTGTGATCTCTCTCTCTCTCTCTGCCAAATAAATAAATAAAATCTTAAAAATGTAAAAAGAATAAATAAGAATGGGTCAGTCCCTGGCTAATCAGGATAGGTGGTCACCCTATAATTTTCCTCAGTTGGGGTCAGAGGTGGTTCTCTTTGGGTTGCATTAGATCAAAGATAGTCTCTAAACAAGATAGCTTTAGGGTAAACAGAATTTGTGGAATGTCTCCCCGAGACCCTGGGGACAGCACTAATAATTTTTAAAAGCACCATCGCTTGAACAGTCACAGCTTGCTCCTAGGTACAGAATCTCTGCATCACTGAGCAGAAGGCTTAGAAAAAGTTGGGGAAGGAAAATGCCCTTTGTGTTTTGTAGGGGAGGGAGAAAAAATCACTCGCAAGAGCTGTATGTACATGTTAATTGGCGGTGATGTGTGCATTGGTTTCCGTTCTTTGAGTCCTGTTACACACACACACACGCACACGCACACAACTGGCAAGCACAGAGTGACAAGTGCAGTCGAAGGAGGGAAGTGGCCAGAACATATTGTTTTGCTTTTAAAAGATAAATCAACATGCATGGGAAAGGAGCAGAGGGTCAGCGGGAGGGTAATCTAGTTAAAGGTGGAATAATATTAGCCTGACTGCCCAGCTATGCATCCTTTCTGGAAACAGAACATGATACAGCTGCTCTGAGGCCCAGGCAGGAGATTCATAAGGCAGAAATCACAACAGCATATGTGCATTGCTTTACCGTTTGCAAAGGACTTTCACCTACTTTATCCCCATTGGGCCTCACAAAATATCCTGAGAAATGGGCAGGGCAAAGACGGTAATCTCATTTGTAGAAATGGGGACACCAGTGGGGCAAGATCACGTAATTAAGTAGAACCAGAACGGAGTCCCTGGTCGTCCAGCTTCTGCTGCACCAAGGAGTTTGTCTGACTTCTTACAGGTTGTAGGAGCGAGCACACCACCACTGAAGCCCCCTAGCATTCGGACCTTCTTGACCTATGGCTCTATTTTCCAAGGTTACGGTGTAAAGATAAGGAAAAGCCTAGACTCACATAGGAGAAAGAGCAATAGCTTAAAATCGACAACAATCTCAGCCAGGCCCTGGCTTGGAGCGATTATTCAATCACTTTCCATTTTATTTTCCTTGTTTGAAAAGTACCCTTAACGATGGTTTCTGCAAAGGGGATAGGAATAAATAAGACAGTGTGGGGTGGTGCCCCATTCGGTATTCAAACCATGGTTAACTGTTACTGTTCCTACTATGATTACTAATGGTGATATGACAAAGGTAAGTGTGGACAAGTTTGGTGGGAATGGCTGCCATGGTAACAGGAGAAGCTTGGCATCCCCTGCTGTAGAGTAGGGCTTTCTCCAGTGCTGATCCTATTAACAGGCGACATTCCTGTCTGTCCTGAGCAGTTTCCTCAAAGAAGAAAGAATCTAACTTTCCTGTGTGGCCTCTAATTTACCTGATAAGAAAACGTCAGAGACTTTGAAGGCAAAAAGTCAGAACAGCAGGGCCAGTAGGCTGGAGTGATGGTGACCCTAATACTCCTGAATGTCGTTGTGACATTCAGATGAGCCCAGTAATGAAAATGGTTTTGTCAGAGGAGATGCTGAGTTAAAAGTTCGCCACGGGATAAAATTAAATTGAGTCACTCATCAGCTATAGGAAATGTTCCCTGTCTCCTTTATTCTATGTTAAATCTGAACGTGGGTGGCAATAATCTCACATAGGTTCCTTCAAAAAGGATCTATTTTAGATAAATTAACACTAAAGATCTCTTTGCTGGCTTTTAATGCCATTCAGGTCTGATTACCGCTGTAATGGACAATCAGAACTATTTTTAAGAAAGTAGTCATCAAGCCTATTTTCCTCTGCTATCACGTTGCCTTTAAAGTCCTGTAAAATTCTAGAAACAGAATGTGACCCAGAAGGTTAATGGCCAGTCTAGTTTGTTGAAGAAAGATGGTTGGCTCTGTGAATATGAATAATTCCCCAAATTTCTAAAAAGAATTTGTGAGATGCATTTTGTTAGCAAATTTTGGAAAGTTCTATTGTATAACATCTGTATTAGGCAATTGACATATAAATGCAAACTTCTGAGACTTCAAGCAAAAATAAAATCCAGTGTTGACTCCATGGAGGGGAGAATTTCTCTCGGTGTATAGCAAATCATCCTATTCTACGCTTGAAATATCGTATGACTTCACTTGTCACTTATACCTCAAAGTTGGGGGGGAAACTTTTAAAACATATCCAGGCATAAGACCTTAATAACACTTGAAATATAAATGCTGCAAACCTACTGACCCCTGTTTCTCCTTTTCTTCCTTCCATGGAAAGCTTTTCCTTCCTAGCGAGATGACTTTTGGTTTTTGGTTTTTTTTTTTTTTGCAAACTTTCAAGGCCTGTGCTTTAGAACGTCTGGGTTCATGGTGTCTTTATCCCTATAATCTTACCTTGGTTTTGATTTCTTTGGCTTTGTTAGGTTTGTTTGTTTGCTTTAATTGGACTTTCTTCTCCATCTCCTTAAAGTTGGGGTGTCTCCTTATCTTTGTGGGCATGACTTTTGCTAACTGAATTGTGGGCTCTGAGTCTGACCCTTATGGGCTCTCTGTCTACTGCAACGAACAAAAGGCAGGTCCTAGAGTCCAATAGGTCGGTCTAGTTGGAACCCAGGCTCCTAGCGACTGGCACCCTTTGGCAGATGACCCAGTACATCCCATCTACAGTGTGGAGGACTGATTGCATCAGGGAACCGTTCTTAAGTCCACACTCTGGCAACATTCTTGGAGAGATGACTTTGCCTTTTGTGCCCACTCTGACTCTGGGCCTTGCTAGGTGAACGTCTTGGGCTACCAGAATGCCATCAGAAACTCAAAAAGTAACCTACACTTTCCTACTTGGGTTTTTGCTCTCTGCCCTTGGCTCAGGGAGGACACACCTGAGGTAGCCTGTTGAAGGCCGGAATGTGTGGATCCCACACACATTGCTCTGGATCTAGCTGAGGCTATCTTACAACATCTCCCAGCCAGCCTACCACCAAACACAGGTGACTAGCTTACCTGCATTTGGCCATATACACTTGAGCAGGTACAGCTGAGGTGCATGGAGGCGGGCGTGGGTGGGTGGGGCGGAAACCCAGGCCAGATCACCATGACATTGATTGCTCCTGAGTATGTAATTAGTGTTCTATGCCACTGAGATTTTGTGGACATTTGTTTGCAGGGTTGTTGCAGCAACAGATAAAAGAACCACTCAAGTTTCTCATCTTTAATTAAGCAAAATATTTGGGAGTATCTCAAAAGTTACTGAGAAGGTTAAAAGATAAAATATATAGAAAATACTCTGGGGCCTGCCACAGAGTACACACCCAGGGAATGTTCCTTTCTTACCATCTGGACGTGGGGGCTGCCATGACTCCTTCCATTCTTGACTTTGCCACGTTCTTCTCTAGGGTAGATCCCTTCCTGTGAACTTATATTTCCTCTTCTTAGCAAGCAAATTATTTTCTTAAGCATGCCACATTGTGTGCCTTAATTTCAAGTATCTTATTCTGTCCTCTCAAAGATGATTAGGGTAAATTTTTATCTCTTCAATTATAAGTATAGACTTTTATATTCTATTATATGTAACTCTTCTATATCTCTTTATAGATTCTTGATCTTCTCCAATCTGTTCACTTCTTTTCTGTGCTATTTTAAAATTATTTTTTTTCTTTTTTTATTGCAACATCTTTGCTTTTATTTCAGTTTTTACATCCTTTCACTTGGGCATGTGGAACCTGAGGCTTGCTCTTCTATTTTCTTGTTTCCAGCTCCTTATGATCAGAACACAAAATGTAAACATAAAACAACCTCTGTTTATTGTGTCTGGCCACCTTCTTCCAGCAGCAGAGGAACCTCTGGTGGTCAGGCTGTGGGTAACTTCAAGGATTGGGACTGGAGCCCAGGCACAGAAATTCACGTACAAAGCCATTGCAACACATGGGGATCAGCTCCCATGAAGCCCACACATTTTTTTTTTTTTTTTTCTCCAGGGACGGAAATAGAGTAATCTCAGGCTCGTATCAATTGTGAAATGTCTGAATTAGGTATGTGATTTACACATCTGCTTTTCTGGTGTGTCCTAACAACTCTGCTGGGTCAGAAGATAGATGTGTGTGAGGGTCAAGAAGTAATTGAAGGAGTTGAGTAGGGCCTAAAGTAGATGCCTTAACAGGGTGAGAAGTCATAGCTGCTTGCAAAGCAGGAAATAGAGGGAAAGGCAGATGTTCTGGTTCTTCTCAGTAGGAGTTATTCTCTTGTGGTATCTGTGGGTGTAAATTAGGTAAACCCACATAGAAATTTATTTTGATAACAATGACTCCAATACAGAGACAGGAAAATTGTTCCTGTTGATCTGTTGATCAAGCCAGGGACATATATAATGAAGTTTAGAATTTTTAAAATATAAACCTGACCAAGGGCAACAAACCAGAAAATTGACTCATTCAGCTTATCTCTTCTCTCAATGATGTCAGATATGTAGGTCTTACAAAATAACTTAGTGGGAGGTGACACTTTACACATTGACTTCTTATTCTCCTAATCAATAATTAGAATAGACTGATTTTCCGGTTTAGATTCATCTATTCAGTCTTCCAGCAAGGTGGTCTTTGTTAACTTCATCTTTGGGTATCAGGAATGTAAAATTCGGGGTGCCTGGGTGGTTCAGTTGGTTAAACGTCTGCCTTGGTCTCAGGTCATGATCCCAGGGTCCTGGGATTGAGTCCCACATTGGGGTTCCTGCTCAGGGGGAGCCTGTTTCTCCCTCTCCCTCAGCTGCTCCCCCTGCTTGTGCTCTCTCTCTCTCTCTCTCTCTATGTCGAATAATGAGCAAAACCTTAAAAAAAGAAGTAATGCAAAATTTGATAAAATATCTTGTACCTTGTCTATGTACATATCAAGGGGTAGTTGGGTTTAGGCATGTAAAAAAGTAAGCACAGCAAAGTATTCTAGGAGCTATGATAGAAACAAGGGTATGGTGGGTGTCTGAAGGAGGGAGAGGCTCACTGGGAGGGCAGGGGCTTTCCCCACGGTGGTGACTGATGAGTGAACAGGTGCTGCAGGTGGATGTGGTTGGCTTCTCGGAAGAAGGACCGGTGTGAGCAAAGGTATAGAACCCATGGGGCAAGAAGCCTTGCATGACAGCTGGAACTGGAACCTCACCAACATGTCACAAGAGTGTGATTAGAGGTAGGACTACAGAGACAAAACAGGGTAGCCAGAACACAGAGGGTTTTGTACACCACACAAAGGAGTTTGTCTCTGCCCTGCTCAGACTTGTGATTGGAAAGGTGACTTTCGGAGCAGGCGGAGAATGGGGTGGGGAGGAGTGAGTCAGCAAGCCAGGTGAGAGAGCAATTCCTTAAGCAAGGGGTGGTGAGGAACGGGCTTAAGATGGTAGGCGAGTAAGTGCTCTTTTGTTACTCATTTGGATGAATAACCAAGGACATCTGAAGTGTATGGCTGTGCCGGGTGCCGTAGGGTGTATGAAGATCATGACCCAGTCTCTGCCATCAGTGAGGTTGCAGACTGGCAGGGAAGACACTGTTACCACCACAAAGACGACATCGGGACAACGGATGAGGGAGATGAGAGAAGTGGTATGAACAGTTAAAAGGACTCAGGAGAAAGCGAACACATGCTGTTGGGTCAACCATAGAATGATTTGTGAATAGTGTAGGATTTCATACTGTCCTTGTAAAACAGTCTTTTTTTCAGGGAAAATTGTGGAGGAGGACTCACCAACTGAGGTGACAGCTGAGTAGAAGGCATCGGGCCATATGCACAGACCATTTCTGATGAGCCATCAGCAGCCATGTTGGTACTTGTAGAGGAGATGTGTGAAACGAGGCTGGAAAGGGAGGTGGTACCATATGGTGGAGACCCTGACAGGCAAGGGTGAGCAACCGATACGTAACTGAGCTTCTGATACGGAGGTGCTGATGGCTCTGATTTAAAAAAAAAAAAAAAAAAAAGAAAGAAAGCATAATATGAGTTACTCTGAGAAAGCTTAATCCGATGTCATTGGCTAGGATGTCATCGGGAATTAGTGTGAGGGAATGAAGACCAGCACCAGGAGTAGAAACTGGAAATGAGAGACTTGGGATTTGAAGTCAATGTCATGTATTTTAGTGATTGTTTGGAGGTGGAGGCTGAAGTAGACATGGATGGTAGAGAGGTTTCAAGTCTGAATGACTGAGGTAAATTAGATCCACTGATACAAATTAGGAATTAAAGTGGAGATGTTCCGGGGAAGACTTCCTGGAGGAAAGCCAAACAGAGTTTTAGGAGCTGACAGGATATCCAGTCAGAATTCAATGGTTCTCAAGTGGGGCCATTTAATACACATCCCCTGAGGATATTTTGGAATGTCTGGGAACATTTTGGTTGTCACAACTGGGAGCAGGGGGTGCTCCTGGAATCTGGTGGGTAAACATCCCTACAGGGCACCCGCTACGTCCCCAGCCCCCCATACAAGGTTCCCTCATCCAAGATGCTGTTAGAATTGAGGTTGAGAAAGTCTGAACTAGTAGAAAAACATAAATGTTAGCCAGAACTATAGATTTCAGAAGTTGCTGTCTCAAAACAGAATATAAATTATTTTGCCTATAGACCCAGGAGATAGAAGAATTTGACCTCAGAGGGAGTTTTGCCCTTGATAACTGTACCTTTCAAGAGGTAGAAGGCAAAAAAGGGACTCAGAGGGCAGCCAGAGCCAGGTGCATCAGAGAAATGTGACCCTGGCAGGCTATTGTGGTGGTACAGATCTCAGGACCGGCAGCAGGATAGAGCAGAAAATGCACAGGACCCAGGAGTCGGGCAGAACCGGGTCTCCTGTAGCCACCTCCTGGTGGTGCCAACTTGGACAAGTCAACTCAACCTCTCTGTTTCAGCTTCCCCATCTACTAACAGCAGTGATGATACTCTCCTGGTGGGGCTGTGAAGATTAGACCTTGTTCATAGAAGGTTTCTGGAAATGACTTGCCATATAGTATACACTCAATAAATGATCATTCCAAAAGGAAAAAAAAAAAAAAAAAAACAGTCAGGTGGTGAGTAGATAGCTGTACTGGAGAAAATAGGGGATTAAAATAGCACTGGGGATTTGGAATGTGTACGGTAGACATAAAGTTTAGGTGTGCACTAAACTGAGAGTCTTAAATACTGACAAAGTCTAATGAGCGCTGTGGTTTTCTTTGGAAGTTGGGGTTTCTGGGCCATAGAATTTCCAGAATTTAGTTCTATTAGGTGCGTGCAGGTGTAACTGTGATGCTCAACCAGAGTCAACTAGAACATTTTGCTGGATGTGTGAAAGAAAAACACCAGATCTTGTGCCCAGAGTTGCAGTAGAAGACACATAAACACAAACAAGTGGTGATCCAAAATCCTCCCTCCTGTGAAAATCTAGGTTTAGCCAAGAAATGGCACATACAGAGAAGCTGAAGCTCTGGGAGGTGGTGGTGGGAGACGGAGCGGAGGAAACAGGATTAATGAGAGCAGATCTGAGTATTTTCATGTTCATCACTTATGGGATTTAAAATTTTAGCTGTTGAAGAAGTAACCCATGCACATGGTTTAAAAATGAAAATATCACAGAAGAGTAAATGATAAAATCAAGTCAACCATCTTCCATAGTTCGCCTTCACTTGAAGCAACTTTTACCAGTGTCCGGTGTTTCATTATAGAAAATTTCTATGAATGTACAGATGTTTTCACCTATTCATCCTATCGGTTCTTCTCCTCTGGAGAAACACAATGCACTATTATCTATTATGTAACTAATCTTTTAAAAAAATGCTCATGGGAGCATTCTTTATATATTCTTTTTTATTTCTGCCTTGCTCTCAACTATATTAGCATGTTTCATACAGCTGTACAAGGACGTGTGTGGACGAAACCCTTCAACTACTTGGCAGAATTGATGAGACAGCAGGTAGAAGTAGACTACATCGTGATAGCAATTGCTAAATTGTTCTCCAAAAGTGCATACCCATTTATAAAACTGGCAGCGGGCATAAAAGGGTTTGTTTTTCTATATTCTTGCCACCCTTTAGCATTGTAAGGTGAACAACAGAATCTCATTGTTTTTGAGACTTACATTTCTTTATGTGTGAAAATTTCAATTCAAAATCACCAGTTTACTCTGTGTGCATTGATGTAAACTGGGTGTCCATTTTTTCCTTGTGTGACAAAAACTTTTGCAGTGTTTTAATGATACAGGGAACTCAAGTGCTAATGCAGATTTAGATAAAATGGAACAGGCAATTGGCTTTGATTTCTTGAGTCCTTCACCTCCAGAGCTGCTGGGTCTATCAGTCACTGGATTAATCTTGTAATAACATGACTTTGCACTTGATGTGATTGCAGTTTTGGAACCTACTGAGAGCATTAGGATAGGAATTTATTGTTCAAAATTAAGCATAAAGTTAAGTATAGGATTTTATTACATGAAAATTTGGATACTACTGGATTTTTAAAACGAAGACACCAATTACTATAGCATCAAATATATCACATAGGAATAAATCCAACAATAGAACTGAGAGTTGAAAGTTGTTTATAGAAGAAATTATAAAGCTTCATTGACAGACATTAATGATGACTTACTTACCTGGGAAGATAGTCCATATCTGCCAGGTTGGATAGGCTCAGTGTTTTAAAGATATTAAATTTTCCAGATTGAATGACACATTCAATGTAGTCCAATGAAAACCCAGACATGTTTTCAGTAGAACTTAATAAGCCAAATCTAAAATTTGTATAAAACTGCAAAAGGCTAAGAATAGCTAAGCTATTCAAAATATAGAAGAACCAAATGAGAGGATAAATTTAATAAATATCATGAATTATTATAAGACTGCAGCAATGAAGACAATGTAGGATTGGGCTAGGGATATAGAATTAGGTCAGTGGAAAAAAACATATACACACCAAGAAGTGACATGGCAGAAATAGAAGACAACTAGATTTTCAGCAAGTAGTGTTGAGAAAATCGTTTGTTTGTATGAAGAAAAATAATATTCACACAGCTCAACCCAGCCAAAATCAATCCCAGTTGTACAAAATACATAAATGTAATAAAAAACTGGAAAACCCTCAGAATATGATATTGGAGCATATCTTCACGGTTTCAAAACAGGAGATTATTTTTTTAATATTCTTTTTTTTTAAGATTTTATTTATTTATTTGATGGAGAGAGATCACAAGTAGGCAGAGAGGCAGGCAGAGAGAGAGAGGGAAGCAGGCTCCAGGCTGAGCAGAGAGCCCAATGCGGGGCTCGATCCCAGGACCCTGGGATCAAGACCTGAGCCAAAGGCAGAGGCTTTAACCCACTGAGCCACCCAGGAATCCCTATTTTCTTAATATTCTTAATCATTAAGAAACAGGTTGATTAAAAAGTAACTACATCAAAAATTCAGATTTATTGTTTACCAAAATTCTGTAAGAAAAGATTAATATGTAGTGAGAGATGATTACATATATATATTTTTATATATATAAAATGTCAATGTCCACTTCTTCCAAACCCACATCCATATTTGTATATCCAAGAAAGATTCTGTGTATCAAATTTGCAAGCCGTATCAATGAGAGAAGGGTAACAATAGAAAAAGGCATAGAAATATAAATGAGCTCCTCATAAAAGAAGAACATCTCAAGTGTCAACAAATGTCAAATTAACAAGAGTTCTTTTTAATTACTTATAGGACAGAGAAGCATGTATTGGAACCTATTGTTTGATGTAGCAATTTCCCACAAATGTATTCATTGAAAACAACACAGATTTATTCTCCTATAGTTCTGGAGGCCAGAAATCCAAAATCAGTTCCAATGGGTTAAAGTCGAGGTGTTGGCAGCATCGGTTCCTGCTGGAGTCTCTAGGGTTGGCTTATTTTTCTTAGGTCTTCTATTTACATTTTAGATGCATAATTTTATTAATAAAAACAGTACGTAGACTCAAGGGAGTGGCTGAAGAAACTGAGTAGGTTATTAAAAGCCAAGCAGTCAAAGTATAGGAAACCATTTTGATAGAGTTATGTAGGAACACAAATGAGAGGTTTTGTGGTTTGTAGGTTATAAGAATACAGACATTCTTTATCCTTACCTTCCTTTCAGGGGAAATCAGCCAGATAACCCAGAAGGAGGTTTTACCTGTGGAGTCCCCAAGTAAAACCAGTTTTTCATTTGGTTTCACAAGGAAGTGCTGATCACTTCAATGCTCTTGCCAAGCAGGCATAGTTAAATATGGCGTGATGTTGCTGTGTTTTCAGTGATAAATCCATTATAGGTTATAGTAAAAGTCACACCGAGGGGGGTATGAGGGAAACCGCAATTCATAGACATTGCAAGAAAGCTAACCTCAGTCATTTCAATCAGTGTGATTGGTGAGGTACCTCCTGAGAATGTGTGATAACCCACACATGAAGATGTCATTAGAGAGACAAGAGATTTGCTTCTCAGAGTGTGGCCTGGTGAATTAAGATAGCTCGGTGCCTGGTGGTTGGCCAGGCAACACAATCCTAAATTGACCCGCAAGGGTTCCACATGTTTTCGGCTGGAGAAGATGGTGCTGCCTGACCCCCTGGCATGGCCCCTTAATTTCACTATAAGCTCTCTGGTTCTCCTCAGCTGGTCAGCTTCACAGTTGGCATGGAGCTTAAATCTGGTTACCCCCAAACCTCTGCTGCTCCTCTCTTCTGAGGTTAGACACACACAATGGGCATTCTGGCTGTTTCAGTTTCTTCAGTAAAGGAGGTGTGTGACTGCCGAGTGGCAGAGTCAGAGGGCATGTGCCCGCCCTACACAACCGATAAGACTCAACCACTAACGCGGGGACAGAGCGAAGTGAAAATACAGCCTAGTTATGAAAACACAGGAAAAACGCACAGTTTTTGCTGAGGCTTGTTTCCCAGTCTAACGATTTTGTGTTCAAATTGCACGTAGAAAAGTGGGGGGATTTTGGCCCAGATATTCTAAACTTTCCATTCAGGTGGGAATGGCACTCTATGCCATTATCAGGAATGTGTTTGTTTTGGCTTGGAAGTCCTCTTAGGTCAGAGCCAAGGAATTTGGAATGACAAACCCACTCTGTAGGAGAAAGGGAGTCACTGATTTCAAAATCTTCCTGAGACCTGGAGACCAACTGTAACAAGATTTCAGAAAGCCAATTATCCATAGGGCACTAAAAATGTACTCAGAGGAGTTACTTTCCTTTGTCAAGATCTATTGTTGAACTTAATAGTCAATCGGTATTGGAAGAGTCATTTCGTTATTGTTTTGCCACAGTATTTAAAATACTTGAAGCTTTGGGGATAGCTAAAAATAAATAAATGCCAGCAGTCATCCACCTAATCAGGTTGTAGAAAGATAGGTAAGCCCAGATTCTACAAACTGGGGAGCTGCAGTCATCTACAAATTGGAAATGAATTGGCAAGGGTAGTTCAGTTGTTGGGGGAGGATAATATCCCAATGTTTGATATAAATAAAACATGCAGGATGCACGGAAGCAGGGCCATGTTTAACGCCAGGGTATAGAGGTAACTGATGGCTGATTGTTTCATTGACTCTCCCATTGTTGGCACATGCAATTTCTGTCTTGCTCCTTGCCTTGAATTTACATAATGGAACTCTTGTTGTTGTTGTTGGTATTTTGTTTTTGTTTTTGTTTTTGCAAGAGGAGACTCAGACCTAATCTGTGCTTATCTAAAAACAAAACAAAACAAAACAAAAAAAATACATCCAGTATTAACTTCAAGTTTGCTATGGATATGTGGACATTGCCTCCCTTGGGGTGTGTGTGTGTGTGTGTGTGTGTGTGTGTGTGTGAGATATCCTATAACAAGTGTGTTTGGACAGAGTAGATGATTTTTAGGATCCAATTTGATATGCATGCAGTGTTTCTTTTTTTTTTGTTGTTGTTGTTGTTTGTTTGTTTGTTTGTTTGTTTAATCCTAGCCTGATGACCAGTCCTTGTGGGGCAACTGGCAATTTTCATGGGTCTGTAGGTGACTACATGTCTAGATATTTATCCTGTGCAGCAAGTTTAATCTGATAAATAAGAAATCGAAAAACTCCTACATAAGGTGACCCACAGGGCTGACAGGCAGCAGTCCCTGCTCCTGCATCCAGGCTAGTCCTCCATAACAGCCATCAGTTAGGATCTTTTATGAAGCATCTCTTATGTGCCCATAACTCCAACTGTCCATTTAGGGACCCTAAATATACATTTCTATGCCAGCCCCAGGCTTCCCTCCTTCACACATGTCTATTGGCCAAGGGAATAGGTCCCCGCCTTCCTGTTTTCTCTGTGTCCTCATGTGTGAGACCTGTGGACTGACTTGACTTTTTGTAGGTTGGCCAAGAGGAAGAAAAACTGCCTCAAACACCATTTACTTGAACTAGACAGTGTTGTCTGCTTGCTGTGGAGTGGTCCACATCAGACATCTGTGTGCGTCCCACAGGCTCACCCTGAACCCTGGTTCTCCTCGGTCTCCTTCAGCTCAGTGTCTAGTCCGGGAAAGGTCTGACCTGCTGGTGAGGTAATGTGTAGATGGGGTCCCTATCCTTGGCCAACCTTGCTCATGTCTTTGTTCAGAGGCAGAGGGCAGTTTGTGGTTTCTACAGAAATGACACCTAAAGCCACACAGCTCATATGCAGCAAAGCCAAGACTGCACCTTTGTAGCGCACAGCTTTGGAGCCCAGATTTCTTGTACTGCACATCTCTACCTTCCATGATTCTCACTTAGCACCCTGCTGCCCCGGAAGTTTCTGGGAGGAGGCTGAATGTGGTTGTACGAGGTGGGTGGCAGGGCAGGTGCGGTTGGCATCATGGAAAAGTGCCCTGGGAAACTCCACCAATTTTCCACTGTTTTGT
The DNA here is from genome assembly GCF_030435805.1 of Mustela lutreola. Classification (NCBI taxonomy): domain Eukaryota; kingdom Metazoa; phylum Chordata; class Mammalia; order Carnivora; family Mustelidae; genus Mustela; species Mustela lutreola. The sequence goes on from NC_081302.1 coordinate 5,968,260, forward strand.
TCTGAATACACTTCTCAGACCTTCCTTCCTCTGCTGTGAGTGTCCATACTGCTGGCAGACGTCTGCACTTGAGCCCTCATCACAAACCTGTGGGTTCTCGTTTACCTTCAGCTTAGCAGGAGGGAGAAGGTCCTGGAAGTCCGAGAGTGGAGGAAATAGGACAGATGACTGGGGGACAGGCTGGGGCAGAGCAGCGGGTATGTCTGGTGTCAGAGAAAAGAGGGCACCCAGGGAAGCCTCCCGGATGAGCTTTCTCTCCCTCAGAATTTCCCCAGGGGAATCTTGTTCTCTGTGCTTGGGTTGCACGAGGGGGCAGCCTGCCCTGTGTTTGCCTCTTGTGGTCGCAATTCCAGAATTAGTTGCCAGATTCAGAAAAGAGCAAAGGAAACAACTCCCAAATTAAAAGGAATTCGAAATTGATGCTGCTGCCTTTATGCTACTTGCATAAACTAATGATCTTGCAGAAGTCCTAAAATATTTTTTTCTCTCCTTTATAAGTCCCCAAATGAAATTCTCTTTTTAAAAAAACTATTTTCCTGTCAGTTTTTTTTTTCTATTGACTTTTTAAAAAATCTTTTGGTTCACAAGACATAAGAGCCTATTGTCTAACTGCTCCAAAATTTTCTCAGTCATTTTAAATAAAGATTATAGATTATATTAAGGTGAAATTTTGGTCAGTCATCTTTGAGACATACAATTTTACTTACAGTTAGCAAAACTCTCTGTCAGGACTCTGTCCTATTAATCTACCCGTGCACACATGAGCTGTTTAGAGTGAAAATAAGTATTTGATCTCCAATTTTTAAACTTCTAATATATTCATGTAATGTCAGTCCATTATCCAAATGCTATTTATTTATATGTTTGATTCTTCATCTTAAAAAAAAGTAATTTGAAGCTGGTCTGAATACCTAGAATTCATTCCGGATTTTCTTCAAAGCTTTTAAGACTTAATAGTGAAACTTGTATTTCATGAGAGCCCACCCAAGGTGTTAGCAGAGATGGACTCTCTGATATAGTGTAGTTTTTCAAGACATGTTATATTATCCTTTTCTGCTAGACTCTATAAATATTTCAGTTCATGTCCAAATAGAACACCAGTTGAGTAAAAACCATTGGTTTGACCTAATTTCTTATGAAATAATATTTGGTGTGAAAAATGCATGATCAATGCAGTTAATACTTCAAATACCTTTTATATGACAGCCAAGCAAAACTTAATTCAAGTTTATAATAAAAGCTTAAAATACCATCTATTTTATTCTGATCGTTTTTGGGTACAGTGTGTGTCAGCGACATATCTATATGGAAAATGTTCTGTAAGCCAATTGTATTTTACTACTGAGCTATATGGTTTGAAAAGCAATAGAGTGGGAATAAAATATTTAAGAAGATGTGAAATAGGTATTAATGTTCTTTTTTGACTGGAAGCCTTGGTTACTGCTTTTATAAGATTTGCATTTTATATAGCATTAATTGGTTACTGTAAAGGCAGAATAGTTAATAAAACCTTTTAATCCATAGTGCCAGAATGGAGAGCTTGAATTTTGCAAAAATATGGTGAGATTTTTATTGGACCGAGATAGAAGATGACTGGAGGGTTGGCTGAGTGTGGCACACAGGTCATCTGTGTCCTCAAATTAGATTAATTAATCCCTGCATTGTGCAGGAACTCTACCTTTTCATCTACCCTGGCTAGACATTTAGTTATCAACCTTTAGGATGCTCTCTCCTGTCAATACGTTGTTCCCTTTGTGTGAATTAAGCATTAATTATGCCTTTGTTAATTTTGCCCTAACACAAATTCACTTAGCCACCTCCTCTTTCTCCTTGGTTGCAGAACAGGAAATAGGCTGGGAGGGGGTGGTGGGGAGAAGGATGTGCACCCCCACTGCGCCCAGTCCTCTACTTCAAGGACTCTGAGTAGCCAAACACCAGCATGCAGTCTCCCAGTAACTGGGAAGGAGAATAGAGATGGGCCTCCCGTGGAATGACCGCCTCATTCTAAGAACTGAACATGATCTCCCAATCATTCTCCGGGTTTAATATTTTCTTGCAGAACTGTCCTGGAGACTGGGATTGCATATTCCAAAACATCTGTGCGTTTTGTGGTACCTAAAAACAGAAGCATTTGGTATCTCAAACACCAGATTTTATACTTTAAAATCTGATACATGAGAGATTTTTTTTTTTTTTTCCAAAACTTAAACAACAAAAACAAAAACTCAACAGTGAACACAACAGAGAAACAAAGAAATTGCCAAACATCAAAGGAATTTGTTTTCGGTAACACAGGAGAAATAAGTTAGAAAAACAATCTTATAGAATTTTTGCCCTACCTAATTTAGTTCTTATAAATCATTTTTTTCCCCTATTGAAAGAGCAGAATGCAGTGAAGGTTTCTCAACTCTTGTTCTAGAGATTTATTGCTAGGAAGATTTCTCCTCTCTCCTGATTTAGTGTCTGGGTGGTGGCGTCCAGCCCCCGCTCCCAGGAAAAGGAATCCCTTGACAAGCCCAGACCATCCTGGCCCCTTGGCGGCCTTCCAGGAACACAGTCAGGCAAATGCACGGGGGAAGCCTGCTGAGCTTTGGGGGAGTCCCTCATGTCCCTCTGTCCTTCCTTGCCTATGCATACTTACCTGGTCAGGCCACTCTGTATCTCCTGAGCTCTGTTGGCAAGGCTGCTGAAGCCACAGGGAGAGATCACCAGGGAGAGAATGAAGGTACCTGGGTGCTGGCTGGGAATAGGGGGTAGGACGAGCTGCAGCCTGTGCCCTGCAGGTTTTTGCAAACGGAGCTGGGCAGCCTTCCAGGTGGGGATTAAGGGGCAACTCTTTCAGGTGAGTAAACTATGTGGGAGTAAATTCCAGGCTGCTTTCAGATTGCCGAAACATTTTCAGGTTCCTGCTGTTTCCTTTGATTCGTTTCTCCCTGGGGACCCCAGAGATATGAAACAGTACGAAACTGCCCGTTTTCCTATGTTCTGGGATTATATCCTGCAGGATGAGAGCCCAGCCAATGTTTGTCCAGGCCCTGTGTCTGCTCCCCCAAATCCAGCCTCACTGTGTAATAGCTGCTCTGAAATTAGGAAGGCTTTCGATAAAACCGAGCGTTCCAGGAACCCTGAGGCAGACTGGACCTTGCAAAGAATTGCGGCTTGTTTATCCGAAGTGAGACACTGATCCCAGTGACTTCAGAGTCCTACGTAATTCACAGGACCCTCACTGGCTCCCCTAGCCTTTCTATCCTATTCCAAACCTCCCCGTCGTCCCGCCACCACCCCAGGTGGCGTCAGCCTCAGGCCTGCTGGAATTATCCCTGACTTTGCTCATATATGAAATTTATTCCTCCCATGAAGAGTTTTATTTATCTTACTACTTAGCTATTTCCTAGGATTGAGGTAGTCATTTACTTTACAGTAAGCTGTGAAACTTTGTATTATTTTCATCAACACATTAAACATAGACATCTAGATTTTATGAATCTCTAGTTGGAAATGAATTCCTAAAATTCTTGAAACCATCCAAAGTGATGGCAGTTGGCTATCCCTAACACCTAAGTTCTCTGTCTACACAGAGACTTGTACGTGGTGATTTGGATGTGACCTTGATTTTCTTCCATGTGGAGTGGGCCCAGTAGATGGATCAGTGTTAACAGGTCTAAAGCTCTCAGAAAAGTGTCTGCCATGTAGCAAACACTCATTCAGACTTAGTCATTATTTTTTTCCTCACATTTCAGAGTTTGATAGTCAAGACTGAGCTGGACTTCCCCAGATTCTTTGAAGTCACCAGACAGGAGACAGGGGAAATGGCCATCAGACTAGCTTCTCTACCTCTTTCCTAAGACCACAGCTAAATCACCCTCTTAAAACTGTTAATGCACATGTTCCAGAAGAAAAGAGAGAAAAACTCTGCTTCCCACTTGCTGGGAGCTCATTCTGAGGACCAGTTTCCATTTGGGAGCATGGATAGCCTTGGTCTGTGAACTTCATGATTTGTTTGCGCTGGGATTCATGAAGCAACCACTGGAAGCCGTCCATAGTAACTCAGGCCACCTCATCCTTAGAACCAACTCTCAGAGAAGATCAGGCTGGAGATGTCCCGCCCAGCCAACTGTCAGATCATTGCACTTGAAAAACAGTAGAAGTGTTTCCACACACAAAGTATGGAAACGTGTTTTCATATAAATTTTGACTCTTTTCAAGTCATTTATCTGCAATATCTGTGGAAATGTGTTTTCGTATAAATTTTGACTCGTTTCAAGCCATTTATATGAAATATCTGGTTGTGATTTGGTGAAGACTTTTTAGTGGCAATGGACATGGATGGTCACTGGCCAAAATACCAATCTGCCTAACTGTGTATGATCAGTGTAATACAGGTGCGTCTTCTCCATGTTTTCTGGGATGACTTCTTGCACCCTTTCTCCTCCAGGGCAAGATAATTTCTCATCCAAAGTGGACTCATTCAGGCTTCCACCATAACCTTCCCTCAAAACAGGATAAAATACTACCATTAGGCAAGGTCTGGCTTCTTACGTACTGTGGAATCCAACTTGTTTTTTTTTTTTTTTTTTTTTTTTAAGATTTTATTTATTTATTTACAGACAGAGATCACAAGTAGGCAGAGAGGCAGGCAGAGAGAGAGAGAGGAAGGGACACAAGCTCCTTGCTGAGCAGAGGGCCAAATGCGGGGCTCGATCCCAGGACCCCAAGATCATGACTTGAGCCAAAGGCAGAGGCTCTAACCCACTGAACCACCCAGGCACCCCTCCAACTTAGTTTTTGCTGGAAGAGTACACATACGTGCACACACATCACTACTGTATTTTGTCCATGTTACCACCGCTAATGTTCGTGAATGAGCTTATCCATTTCAGTTGCTCTGATTATTTCGAAAGGTTAATGATCCCTTCATAAAAACACAGAACAGTGTGGCTGGAAGTTTAGTTCATCTTAACTTGTTATATATTTTGACCTTGAGAAGTAGAGAACAAGAGTAGGTTATTTGTAAGTTGCTGCATGGAGTCTCAAGCATTTATGGTGTTTGCTTATCTACAGGCTTGTTCATCACTTTTTTCTGCATGATGGGGACAATGAAAGGTTTCTGTCCTCCTGAGAGTCTAGATGTTGCCCAGGGGGCAAGCACCATCCTTCATGAGAGTTTTCACAGTACTGTGTATATATAGGGATGAAGAAAACTGGGAAGCATGGTTTTTCTGTGCTAAGGAGTCTACTCCATGGGAGGAACTGGAGAAGTCTCTTCTCTGGTCCAACCATTTTGCTCAAGGTTTATCTGTGAAGAGGTAGAAGTTGATATGGTAGCCCTACTCTTCAGATTCTGTTTGGAACCATGACTTAAAGAATATGTATCCTGCAGTGGCTTTGGAAACATCGTGAGTGGGGACCTTGGGAACATGTCATGGATGAAGGACACTTCCTCTTCCCTCCTTCTCTGTTCCCCTTCACTTTTCTACCCCTTGTTTCATTGTCACATTCTCAGGGTACACTGACATGCTACACACTTGACATAGAGACCTCCTCTGCTCCAAATGCCCTGATCATTTTCCCAAGGTGGAGAAGAAAAGACCCATTAATTAATTTGAATACTGATCTTCCAAATGCTATTAGTCCTGTGTCTCAACCTCTTTATACAAATAACCACATTGGTGTATATCCTAACACTAAGTGGCTATAACCATTGAGTATATTTCTGTCTTCGTCCATGTAGGCTGCTGTAACAGAAGAGTCACAGTCTGGAGGGCTTATGAACAACAGATTTACTTGTCAGTTCTGATGGGTGCAAGTCCAGGATCAAGGCACTGGGGGACCCAGTGTCCAGTAAGGATTCTTCCTGGTTCATAGACAGCCATCTCCTTGCTTTGTCCTTACTTAGTATGAGGCAAGGAGCTCTCCAGGGCCTCATCATAAGGGCACGGATGCCATTCAGTAGGGTTTCATGCTTATGACCTAACCATCTCCAAAGGCCCCAACTCCAAATAACCATCACCCTGAGGATGGGGCTTCAATCCAAATTTTTAGTCTATAGCAGCTGCTTTCTGCACAATGTAGTGATTGACCAGGGTATTTATTCTGCCTTCACTTATAAGCTATGTGTGTAACCCTGAGCCAGCAGCTTGACCTCTTTGGGCCTCAGTTCCCATGCCTGTGAAATGGGAAAAATCACAGAACCTATTATATATATATTTTACAAGGTTTAAGTGAGATCCATGGAATGTATTTTGCATTGTGCTGGCACATAGCAAACCCTCAGATGATTATTTTTATTTGATCTTAACTGTTAATTCTCCTCCATTTTCTCTTCCCTTGAGCAGGTGTCAAAATCCAAATGTGGTGATAAATACATAGCAGTTTGGGGGCACCTGGGAGGCCCAGTGGGTTGAGCACCTGACTCTTGGTTTCTGCTCAGGTCATGATCTCGGGGATATGAGATCGAGCCCCTTGTCAGACTCCACGCTCAGCAGGGAGTCTGCTTGAGATTCTCTCTCTCCCTCTAACCTTCTCCGCACTCACTCGCATGTATACTCATGCTAGCTCTCTTTCTAAAATAAATAAATTATGTAGCCATTTCTTTAAGAAAATAGAAGCATTATGTCCGTCATGGATCAGATATGGAGCTATACTGCCAGTCTGCTGTTGAGGAAGTGGAGCAGTTCTGAGAGCAGTTCCTTCTCGCTGGCATCACCCCCACCTGCTACTGTTCAAGAAGGATGGCCAGAAAAGAGAAGGGCAGCAGCCATGGCAGACCTGGGGTGTCAACATCCACTTTGCCACAGTAGAGAGAACCTAAGTGTTTGAGGGCCTGGCTGTAGTCTGGCTTTGGGTGTGTGTGTGCATGTGTGTGTGTGAGCAGGGGTGGGGGTGAGGGAAGCAGAGAAAGAAGAGGAGAGAGAATCCTAAGCAGGTTCCACACGCAACGTAGAGCCCCACATGGGGCTCGATCTCAGGTCCCTGAGATCCTGCATAGTCTGTGGTCTTAAGAAAAACAACTCCCCCTCAGTTTTGTAGATCTAAGGAAACGGAGATAATGCCTTAACCCGCCATTTCCCCACTGTTGTTGTGAATCTCAGAGGCGCTGGTCTTCTGAGTGATGTGCAAGACTCTCTGTATGTAAATTACGGTGTTTCCTTCTGTTTCTGCTGAGCTGTGGGATCCAGAAGGTGGAAATAAATGTTTTCCCCTTTCAAATCTAGTGAGGCATGTTGCTAAGGTTCTATGTGTAGAGAAAAGTAGAGATAAGTTCAGGTTTCTACCACTTTTTAAAAAATCTGAAACAAAATTCCCTCTTAGGGAAAGTTATTGCCCCCTTACAGAAATGTATTCATACATGCATTTATGTAGAACAAAAACTTTGGGGTACCTGGGTGGCTCAGTCGGTTGAGGTTTCTCCTCTTGATTTTTGTTCGGCTCAGGTTGTGATCCCTGGGTCCTGGGATCACGCTCTCGTCTGGCCCCACATTCAGCACGGAGTCTGCTTGAGATTCTCTCTCTTCCCCTGCCCCTCCCCCAACCTGTGCGCAGGCACACACACAGGTGGGCACAGGCGTGCGTGCACGTGCATGTTCTCTCCACTCTTAAAAAAACAACAAAATTATGATGCCTGTCTCTGAATTTCAGAAAAGTCTCAAATTACAAGTTAATACTAAATTTTTTTCTCCGTTGTATTTTTATTTTTCTACATAAGGCCAATTTGCACCGAGCACTTAGCAAGCACTTGGACACATTTGCTTCCTGTACCAAATGTCAGGACGATGAGCACTTGCCTTTGTCAGGCTTCCCCGAGCCTTGGAGCTGGGGCAGACCGCAGGGGCTTCCTGTCATGCCTGGGGTCTCCTGAGCACCTTCTCCAGCGCTGTTCTTGGCTGTCTACAGGCAGTTCGGGACGGAGCTTGCTGAACGGAGGCCTTCAATCCATCCATGATGCGTTGCCACCGGAAGAGCAGGGTGAGTGCGAATGGGGCCCCGTGGACAGTGAGCAGGGACAGCAAAGTGTCACACCAGGCAAAAGGTTGTCCTACTGCTGTGAAGCTGCTTCGCCCCTCCGCTCTAGAATGACGCTGCCTCTCTTCTCAGCCACCTGACCATCCACTTTTCAATTGACACTGACTCACAGACACTAAATCCCTCCAAAGGACAATTAAAAACAAGGCTGGAAACCTGGAGCAACTGGTAATCGGCTAAGCTACCTCCCGGCTTCTTGCCTGATTTTCCCTCGTTCTGCTGAATTTCTCCGGGATTCTGGGAGTAGGGGAGGAAAAGGTATTTTTTCAAGGCAGGCTTCACGAGTGTGCCACAAACAGGTAATGGAATGAGCGTTCATGTTGACACCTGTAAAAATCTCACTTGAATGTTTCCACATTTATATTTCATACAGTAAAGCTTTTTAGCCGTAGGGAGACAGTCAGAGCTGATCTGTCCTGAGGCAGTGATAGGACTACTTTCACCGCACGACAGACTTTCTTATCGTGATTTTTGGGGACAAGCTCTGACCAGCGGCTGAGGACCACATGGATATTTATGTCGGTTGCGGGCACTGTGAATTAAATAATTCCATGGCAATAGGTGTCGCAAAGCTGCTTTCCTTTTGGATGTTTTGCTCGTGGAAATATCAAACATCTGCCCAGGGCAAGTAGCTAAATAGCGGCAATTTTCTAGCTCATTCCTATTTTTGGCTTTCGGTGCCGGAGGCATTTGAACACCCATGTTGGAGGCTGGATTCTCCTGGAGACTAGGGAACGTAGGAGAGCCAAGCTGTTTTAGATCAATTGCTCCCCATGCTTAAAGGGCTAGTAAAAACAGGTTATAATGTTTACATGACTTTTTATGGGTCAGAGTTTATTACAGTTCTAGTCTATGGCCTACAGCGGAGGAACATTTACAAGATCTCGCTGTATTTGACAGTTCTGTTTCAGTGTATCTGGTAAGGGGAAGTTTCTTTTTTCCCCCTTCTTTTCATTCTCTCTCTTGCTCTCCCTTTAATTTTTTTTTTTTTTTTCTTTTCAAGCAGAATGAGATTGTAAGGTTCTATAATTTCCAGCAGTCTTTCTTGGAAAGCTGTCAATCGAGTTAGACTCAAGGCTCTGTTGGATGAGCCAGAGGAACCTGACAGTTTCAAATGGCTTTTGGTCTTCCTTCAGGGGGGCCTATGAATGATATCCACAGACAGAAGGGAGCTATTTTACCAAGAGGCTTCCGAGTTCACATGAATGCTGCTGAGTTTTCTCTTGTCCGCATTAGTCAGCAGAGCCCAGACTGGGGAGGTCCGGATGTCTATGTCATCTGTCAGGCAAATTTGCTGATCTTTCTGAGCATAGGATTCATGGTCCCAACTCACAAGGTCTTCAAAGCGTTAAAAAAGATACTGTGCATGAGTTACCACATGGGGATGGTCGCTTTATTCATCTTGGTAATCAACCATTGTTGAGCCTCTACTGGGGCGCATGCGTGGCTCTGTCCGTTAAGCCTCTGACTCTTTCCTGTAGCTCAGGCTGTGCTCTCGCGGGTCATGAGATTGAGTCCTTCTCGGGGGCTCTGTGCTCCGTGGGGAGTCTGCTTGAGAGTCTCCCACTGTGCATCGCCCTACTCGCTTCCTCTCTACAAATGAATCCTTACCTAACACCTGTTATGTGTTGGATACTGCTACGAGTCTTGAAGCTGGGGAATGGGAGCTATGTGCTTGTTTTCAAGTTCTACTGAGGGAGAGAAAGACAAGAGACAAACACAGGAGAACCCAAGGTCCAGTGCTACAAGGAAAAAGCAAGGAGAGTAAGTGGGACCGACAGTATGGGTGTGGGTGCTCCACCTCAGACCTGTCAAGAAAAGTCCTGTGATGAGGTGACAGTTGATCAGAAGAAGGAACTTAGTGGCTGACTAAGCCTTGAAGCTGTTCAAGGCAGAGCATTCTATTCCGGGCAAGGGGTTGAGAAGTGCAAAGGCCCTGAGGCAAGAGATGGAGTGAGTTCCTTGTGTTGAGTGTGAGAGGAGGGAGATATCACTAGAGGGATGTCCAGAGCCAGACCAAGCCAGGCTTGCTGGGCCAATGTGAGGACCCAGCATTTAGTCTGAGAAAAAGGGAGCCCCTGGAGGGTCTGTTCAAAGGCAGAACATCATCTGGTTTACATACTGAAAGGATGCTTTGACCTTCCTGTGGAAAATGGTCTGTAAGAGGGAACGGGAAGATGCTGAGAGAAAAGCCTTTTCTAATTATAGTGGGCACAAGGAAAACACCAGCAGCCTACTTCTCCTGAAGTTCGTGTCTTAGTCTTTGAATGCACTTCTTTTATCAATATATGGCTTAGTGTCTGATCTTGAGATCATATTTACTTAGTTTTGTCTTTTCGGAGGCTTTATTAGCTGAGTAAAGAATGTAATGCCCAGACTTCTTTGTGTGTGTGTGTGCGTGTGTGTGTGTGTGTGTGTGTGAAGAGAGGGGGCATTTTAGTGATAAGGACACTATGGAGTAATTTCATATATGTATATTCATCTGGAAAACCTAAGAACCTAAAATAAACGTTCATGGTAAGAATCCTAAAGAATGACAGTCTTCAAACTGTCCTTACCTGTAGGCAAAGTGGAGAGCGGTCTGCAGGGTGTGACACGGAGGGCGCCGAGTTCCCAGTCTGCTCTGTCAATCATGCTTGAAATTCCACCCCCAGAGATGAATGTTTTTCATACTTGACTCCTGTAAAAATATGAGTGGTGTTGGGAGGAACCACAAATAACTAATACCACTTTATGAGTTTATCAGATCCTTCCTTTTGAGTGGGAATATAGAATCAATAGTCAGTGGCCGAGGAGCAGAAATGCAGAGAACAGCCCTAGAGGTCGGACCCCTTCCACTGACCTGTCTGAACAGAGGCTTCCCCTTCTGGCCACCGAAAGCTTAAAGGCCAGAACCTTACATGCCACAGACCAGTGTCCAGAAAGGTAGTGGCAGCAGCTAGAAGTGTGACAGCACCCCCGTCATTGTTCTATAGTTCCCACTTACTCAGGGGTAATTAATATCACTTGTACGACTGGCCTCGGAGAGGCGGTCAGGGAGCTGGGTTTGTAGTTCCGAGTTACTCTAATTCAGCTGTTTGAAACAGCAGGCCACCACATCTGTTAAAAAATGCATATATATTCTCCTGAATTTTTATGAGTTGGACTCATCACATCTCTGCTTTGGCTTCAAAAAATAATAAAAGGCTAGAATATATAACTGGTTTCCATCCCCAAGAGTAGGTACACATATCATATTATGTGATCCTTGGAAAAAGTCCCTTCCTCTGCAAAATCTAGCCACACTTGGATGTTTTCTTATGCTCAGATGGACGGTCTTTGCCAACTGTTGGACTTGGGCTCACAGTACAGGTGGCCAAATCAAAATCAGGAATGAACACATGGCACAGATTTTTTTTTTAACCTTATCATACGTAGGACAAATATTAAAAGATGCTTTTGTATATTTGCGTTCCATAAAGGCCACACACATATACTAAGCAATGTATTCTTTGAGTATATATGACATGCTTTAAACTTTCACCGGGATTTTGTAGAGAATATTAGTTTTTCTTGGAACTTCTGGCCAATGGCACGTTTTTGGAAGAATTCTCAGACCCACATAATTCAAAGTTGGCTGTCACACCTGCAGTTGTCCAGATAAAAACAAATGATCTGAGATCTGAGATTCCCAGTGCAAACGTAATGGCATAATGGCAATAGAAAAAAGGAGCCTGTATTTGCAAGTAAATCACTTTGTCCATCTTTGAATCCCGCCACCCCCCAACCCAGGTGAGAGGCTAATGCTTGGGAACTCCTCAGGCAATGAGCACCAAATGAATAAACAAAATGGAGTGTGTTAGGGGGAATGGACCAGGATGGCGTGTGGCGTGGAAATAGCATCAAACAATAACTAGTGAAGAAAGGAGGTTGTTTCTTAAACACAATCACTGTCTTGATAGTTATGAAAGCATTTGGTGAAAATACACTGGAATGTACTTTTCTCTAGGGGGTACAGGACTGGAAACAAAATTTGATGAATTTTCAAAGATAAAAGGGGAACGTTTACAACTGCTTGAACGGTATAAGTAACATAAAGGGCTGCCGTAAAGGTTGTCCGCTTCTGATCATTAAGAACACTCCAGAAGAGGCTGAACGACTGTTTCTCGGGTTGGGGGAAGTGCAGTCTCTAAGCAGAGGCAAGGAATGGTAATAATGCTTAGAACTCACTTCAGTTCTATTAGGATGTGATTTATTTGAGCCCATATGTATTAGTACCTCATTTCCTTCCCATATGGCTAAGTGTTTCTGTTCCGTATATCTTCATCCCTCACTTAATGTGCTTAATCACAGCGGTTAGGATGTTTTGGTATCATTTGATGTGTGCCCATTAAAGAATGATTCCAATGTTCCCATTTGGCTTGTGGAATCAATCTCATAATTTTAAGGTCATGCTTTGTAAAACATGGGAAGTACAAGCCAAGTCTCAGGTGGGCCACGGTGCCTGGAGTTTTATGTGAAAGTATCTGTCGGTTTTCTGTTTGTCATAGCGGTCCTGGCTCAATGAAGGCACTTCCGGTGTCTTATTTCAGTCGACTATTTCTGACGATAAGACAAGCATAAGGAGAACTGACTTTTTCCTTGATGAAAAGCAGTAATTTATAATCCTTCATTCTAGTTAAAAATGCTGCACTCTGTTTATGATATTTAAAAAGACCATTTTTAACTGAATAAACATTTTCTTTTCATCTTTAAGACAAATGGGGCATGCAAATGAGAAGAGACTGTGTTTGAGGAAGTTTGCATTCTGCTGGGAGGAAGATGGAATTGATGGAGAAATGCCGATGGCACAAGACAATGATAAGTGACGGAAGCAGGCATATGACATTGCTGTTTCAGCCCAGAAAAGAGTCATTCAAGATTGGGAGCTTATGGAAAAAGTGGCAATTGAGTGGGACTGGAAGGGTGTGCAGTGTCTGGGTATCTACAGATGCTGAGCTGCAAACAGCCAACACAAGGAGGCAGGAAAGAAGGTGAGCGGCCGTGGCTTCGAATATTTGGAGGGAATCTCAGGACGTGAGAGGACACCAGCCCTGAGAAGCTGTGGGAGTGAGCCTGGGCTGTGATCGCTAGCACCAAGGTCATAAGATGAGTGGACAGAAATGTTGTATGCTGAAGATGAACTGGGAGATAGGAGCCGGCTTGATGGATGGGAAGGGCGTGGAGTTGTAGGACAACCCAGCAGAACAGCGTCCTGAGTGAGACGAGAGGGGACTGGGATTGAGGGACTGCTGGACTGGGCCGTGCTGGGGGCACGAGGGACCATGGAAGCAGGATCTGGGTGGTTCGGATGCTGGATCTGGGGCTAAGGGAAGGCAGGACGGGGACGTTGGGGGAGACCAGTGGGTTCGGGGAGGAACCCCGTGAGGCGCACCTCGAGAACTCCTGTGAGAAGTCTCCATGAGAAGGCCAGGCAGTGGTGCCACTGGGCAGCCAGAAACACAGGGCCAACTTTCAGACAGTGGCCTGGGGTTGGAATAAATAAATCTGAGAGTTATTCACAAAGAAGGAGATGACTAAGAGAGGGAACATATAATGTATATTTTATGAATTATTTAAGCTTTCCAAAATATCAACACATGCTATTTTTAAAAAAGCGTATTTATTTTCTTGAAGAGATGAGATGGACCTAGTGACTGGAACACATTGTTTTTTGGCAACATTCCTCTAAAAATGAATCGGTTCTAGGAGGAAAAAAAAAAAAAAAAGATTTCCTATATTAACCCCTGTCTTTATTTCGTGTTTATTTTAGCAATGACATAAATATTAAGCAAGGTCTTTAACAACATATTGATGCTATTTAATATCATTCTAATCAACTTACAATATCTTGCAGCCAAAAATTGATAAATGTTTTAATAAACCACAATATACAATCTTTTATTGGGATTTGAGGAGCTTGCCTTTTTAACTGCTTTCTGAGTGATGATTCTCTCTTCAGTGTCCTCCCCAGAACGGATACCATGAAAGGAAATGCGGATTTGTGTCCAGCCCTCTATCGCTGCGATGGGCCAAAAATTCACTGGTCTTTCCCACAATGAGAGAAACCGTTTGCTACATTTAACTTACTTTTTAAAAAAAATTCTTTATTTAAATTCAGTTTAGTTTACATCCGCTGTATTATTAGTTTCAGGGGTAGCATTCAGTGATTCATCAGTTGCAGACAACACCCAGCGCTCATCCCATCACATGCCTACCTTCCTGCCCATCCCCCGTCACCTCCCTCCCCTCCCCCACCTTCCACCTCCCCTCCCGCAGCCTCAGCTTGCTCCCTAGCGTTCAGAGTCCCTTCTGGTTTGCTCCATGTAACGTTCATGGCCTTAGATCTGCAGTTACTCATCTGTCTTCTCACTCCGCTCTCATCCACATCCTAGAAAGCAGGAAGATAACCATATAATCTCTGCCCCCAAACAGAATGGTTTTATGGGATTGTGGATTTGTGAGCGTGGATTTCAAATACTGTGTAACGAGGAGGAAGGGTGAACTGATCTGGTCCTTTTTGGACAACTGTATGTTTTCAACACTTTTTCTGCACAGGATCACCTCGAAGGGCTACTCTAATTAGTCAAAGAATCTTTCCTGCCGGGTGTGACATTTTCGCAGACATGATGTCACCTTCCAGAATTTCTTGGCTCACTGAAGGAAATATGAAACATGTTGACGTTATGCTAAAGATTAATTGGGTTCTAATTTTTAATTTTGGAAATCTTCTTGGTCCTTTTGAGTGACAGCTGAGCTCAAACTTGCAAATATATTGGAATAAATTACCTAAGGGAATACTATCCTCTGGGAATTTACAATCTTAATAGAGATGTCACACAAGCATGAGATGGCTGGTAGACCACATATGGCAGACAGTCTAAGCTTTGTGTCGAGTTTCACTAGAGGAGAAGATTAAACTAAATTTAGATAAAACCATACTTAAGTATTCCAGTATCACAGATTCTGGGCTATTGTTACTGAATTTTTCAGACTATCTCAAGTTTCTGGAAGGCTTTTGAAAAGTATCTGCTTTTGTGATTTTCTCTTTTTTTGCTACTTTTTAATTTTTTTTAGGATTTTTTTAAACTTTAGCCCAAAATAGGATGGTAGGAATTTTTTATTTTTAAACAGATCATTAACTGTGGATTAACCCATTAAATGTTCATGCAGATATTTTGAAATAAACCACACAACTTTAATTTTTTTTTACAGCAAAGTAAAATTCATAAAGTATGTATGAATCAATTTTTTAAATTTAGAATTGGAAGCTAACACCACCCTAGTATTATTTCATACTTAATACTACTTTAATATAAACAGTGTTATTTGTCTTGTCCATAGGAAACAAATTAGAGCATGCTTTAATAAAATTTTCACTCTAACATTTGTTATAAAACATAATTACACATTAATATTCACAGTAGTGTGTTTCAGTCTAATTATAGCAATAAATTCTAAGAGTTGAAATAAATTTACTCTTAGTTGGAGCATTAACTATATCTGAGAATATTAGAATAGACAATTACTAAAGCAACAAGTGGAATGGTTTTCAAAAGAAGTAAGAGATTCAAGAATCTCTTGATTCAAGTAGAGAGTCTTGAGGTCGACAAGACAATGGCATTCAGTGTTTGGAAGCTCCAGAAAAGGTCCTATATGGAAATTCAAGAAGATCAGTGTCAGCAATATGGCACCTGTTAGGAGCCCTGAAATCTCCATGCTGGATACTGAATCAGGGCCATAGATGGGCCAAATTAGGTTATACGCAGGCATAGAATTGGGTCCAAGGTAGAAACCTGTGTGTCATGTGGGGGAGCAGAGTGGCTGCCCTGCCGTCCTGGACCTCTGAGCCGTAAATCCCTCTGGGCACTGGGATGGCCCGAGTCTAGAATGAGAGTCAGGGGAATGCTACAAATGGCAAAAGGAAGGACACTAATAGCGGGATCCAGGAAGGCTTAAAACCAACTAGACCAGAGATGGAAAAATCTAAGGGCCTTGACTTAGGAAAGGTCATGAAGTGAACAATTGCACAGAACAGTGGCCCTAAGGAAACTGGTGCTGAACTGTTTCTGCTATGAGCAAGGATGATGTCTGCTTTGGAACTGTTGCATGGGCACACAGGTGATCCTGTCAGGCCCTTGGAGAGCTGAGCACCGGAGATCAGTGGGGCCAGACCACATCGGGTCCTATAAGACATGGTAAGGAGTTCGGACTCTATCCTGTGCTTGATGGAAGGCCTTTGGAGGTTTAAGCAGGTGGCAGCACAACCCGGTTTGCATTTTGAAAGGATTGCTGTGGTTTTTGGGTGGAGAGCAGACATCAAAAGTAGATTGTCTAGGGGTGCCTGCCTGGTTCAGTCAATTAAGTGTCTGCCTTCAGCTCAGGTCATGATTTCAGGGTCGTGGGATCGAGCCCTATATCAGGGTCCCTGCTCAGAGGGGAGTCTGTTTCTCCCTCTCCTTCTGCCCCTTTCCCCTCTCCCCCACCACTCATGCTCTCTCATGCTTTCTCTCTCTCAAATCTAAAAAGAAGTAGAATTGTCTAAACTGATTAGAAAGCCATGACCACCTCAGGTGATACGATATGAGTGGTGGCCTTGCCTGGGAAAAGAGGAGATGCCAGATGCTTGTGGAGGTGGTTTCAGCACAGCTTACTGAGGGGAGATATGGCAGTTGAGGACGAGAAGGAAGCCCGATGTGACTCCTGCCTTCTAGCTTGAATAACTGGCCCGGTGCTGAAGGCACACACCTCAATACAGGTGCTGCAATGACATTGTGGTCTCAGATCATCTGCATTTATCTTCTTCAGCTATCTTTTTGTTACAATGTTTCTGTGAAAACTTCAGGTAACCATCCCTCCTCTAATACTATCCTTTCTTCTTACCATGCAGCGCTTGTGACCTCAGGGAGAGCTCACATGTATCCTCAAAGAGTCCTTCTTAGGGCATGTACAGATCTCTTGTCTCTGTGTCCCACATTTGTGTTAAATATTTTTACATGTTTTGTTCAGAGTGCATTTTAATAGCAAGGAAAGGTGGCATGTGACTTGAAAGTGTTAACAAGTGGGGTCTTCTGAAGGGGCAGGTGTGTGTGCGTTGAGGATGTGAGAGGACAATCACGTTGATAGGAGTCTGCGCCTGGGTCCAAAACCAACTTTGAAGTGTCTTGAAGAGAAACAGAGAGTTGGAAATGAATAGGACTCTTGGATACAAAGTACATAAGAAGTGCACTGAAGGACGCGTGCACGGCTTGAAAAACCACTGTGTCGGGGCACAGGCAAAGATTCCCCTGCCCCTTCCCAGTTCAGACTTAGAATCAGGAGCAAACTTGGCTCTCAGTTCCAACTGTGCCCTGTGTTGGCCCCATGGCCTTAGAAGAATCCCTCATCTTTTTGAGCTTCATTTTCTTTCGTTGCAAAGGTGGGCGAGGACACCTGTTCTCTGGGATTGCTATGACACTCAGAAGTACTCTGTTTGAAGTGCTACCACATTTATCTTGCTAAAAGTTATCTCTTTTTATGAAAATCTTTAATCAGGTTATTCATTCATGTATTATTTTATCCACCGATCTATTTGAGGAGCCTCAACTGCTGCTCTGGACCCAGCTAGTCACGGGGCATGCAGGAGAGATGAAAGCATCCCTGCCTTGGCCTGATCTCACGTGGCCAGTTCTAAACTTAGTGTGTACTAAGTGCTATTGGAACTAAAATGTTTTTAAAAATTAGAACATGACTTGGGGAGATGCCAGAAAGGATAGGAAGTTCATTTGAGCTTTATGTGTAGTGGAGAGAGAAAGGTGAATTGTCAAGCAGGGCAACACGTGAACAAAATGGACATTGGAAACTTCTTCATTGTCTAGGAGATGGTAAAGAGTTTAGCGGGGCGTGTGTGTGAGATGGGATCCATGGTAGATACAGTCTGAAAGGAAGTACGGAGTCTGGACTTGATAAGGAGACACAGGTAAGCATCAAGTGTTTACACAAATTTTGAAACACAACATACGCATAGGTACCTTCATCCATGAAATATTTTTTTTATTTTTTTTTTCATTCTAAGTGCCTAGGATACACTGTAACCTGCCCTTTACACTAGTACATAGTTCTTTCCAAACAACTCTAATGGGATATACTTGACATGCAACAAACAAACACGTTTTTAAAGTGTACAGTGTGGTAGATCTTGACATATGTATAAACCTATGGAAACATCCTCACCCTGGCCATTGGACCCAAAAGTTTGCCCAGACCCCCTTATAATGCTTCCCTGTTATTTTTTTACATCTCTCCCTGGACAGCCATTACATTTTTGTTTTGTTTTGTTTCTCTGTTTCTTTTTTTTTTTTTTTCCCCACTATGGATTAGTTTTTATTTTCTAGTGTTTATGTTAATGGACAAATACTGTATGTACCTTTTTTTGTGGGCTTCCTTCAGTCAGAATCTCAAAATTGAGATTCATCCAGGTCACTGTATTTATTAATCATCAGTTAGCTCCAGGCTGTTTAATGTTCCGTGGTGTGAGTATCTGGTGACTTATCCATTCCCCTGCTGAAGGACATTGGAATCAGTTTGGGAGGAAACCATGACTTCCACTCATTTCCATTAACTGGATGTCAGTCACATGGTCACACCGTAGCTCAGAAAAGAAGGGACCATGTATGTCTTCTAGCTGATCTCCCCTGAAATGGGGTGAAGATTTGGTGGGTTGTTATCACATTGTGAACTCCAGTGAGTTGAGTTTTCTTGATGTACTTGATTACCTACATACGTCAAGTTTTGCATGGGGAAGGTGTGGCATGGTAGGAACTTACGTGCCCAGTACCACATCAGAAGTAAGGTTTGAAGCTGCATTTGAAAACATTGGAAACCATCTTGTACGGAAGACTGGGCCAGCGCCTTTTCACAGTGGGGGCCCTCAAACGTTCTGACCTCAAGGCCATTCCTGCCAGATATTCAAGGCAATTCAGAATTTGAAAGCCATTATATACTGTCTTCTCTCAAAACTTGTTCTATTTTTATCACGTATGAAAAGTAAATTCTGACTTAATTGACAATGTAAATCTCCTTTTAATTTATCATCAACCAGCCAGATTGTGAGGGAGAATGTTCTTCACATGCACACAAAATGTGAGCGTGACTTAGAATGGTGGGTCCCTTGACTCTGTGTTACTTGACATGCATTATTCAAACATGACAGTCCTATCAACTTCAAAACAAAAATGTTCTTGAAGGCCTTTTTAAAAATTAAAACTTCAAGATAGTGATCAAAACCTAGAACTTTCTTCTGGAAATGTTATGTCAAAAACACATACCCCACCATAGTAAAATAGTTTTTTAGAAATTGTTATATCTCAGTTAGGTTCTATTAAACTCATCACCTAAAGGGAGTATTTATTAAGATGTATTGGTATTTTTGTTTTTTACAAGTTAAGCATCCACTCTTGGTTTACCTCCACCTTCCTTGCCTCCAATGATGATAGCATCCAAGGATGTGTTATCAATACTACTTAATGATAGAATGGGGAAAAACAGGAAGGTATTTGAGTGCTAGCCTCAGAAACAGAACACTCTAATGTGAATCAAAACAACAAAAACTCCTTTAAAATGTCTAAGTAGCTCCAAATCCTTTCCCAAGAAATTGAGATATTAAGTTTTGCCTTGTTCATTGTACAATTGAATAAACTACTTCAAGTAAATGGATGAAATTAAAAAATCATCTCTAAGATTCTTTTTAGTGAAATCAGAGCCATGATGAGTCTTTTCCATTAAGATCCAGGGGTGCCATGAATATATTAACTCGCTGTCACCACGGCTGCGGAACAGCATGAGGCAGCCCCGATGAGAATGGGGTTGTTTATCCATCCTGTCCTAATTGGCTCCCGTAGGCTGTTGCCAGCAGAACTGGCTTTCTGATTCTGATGAATAATGAAAGTCCTCTGTTTCTCATGCCAGCGTCTGAAGGGTGGCCCAGCCTGGTCCTGGCCAGAGCCAGCAGCAGCATTGTTTAAACTTCCTTGAGCGTCCTCCTAGAGCGCCCCCCGGACGTGAACTCTGGGTTCGCAACTCACTCCTAACTGCTCAGTGTCGGGAATATTAACGAATGTGAACCATTATCTTAAACTATTCGTGTAAGTGGCTCTGAGTCATGATTTCATACGGAACACATTCTCCCTAGTGAGTGGAAGACGATTAGTCACTTCCAGCTTGTATAAAAAGGGCAGTTAAATGTAGATTCTGGGTCTTGCTAGGGGTGCGGGGAGAGAGCAGGTATATGACCAACCACTGTTCTCACCCCCAGGGTCCCACACACTTTGTATCCAAGGAGACATCTCAGAAGATTCAGTCTGTGGCCTAATTCTCTGCCATGTCATGGTGTTAGAACAGCGCTGCGAGTTAGCTGGAGAGCTGCTCTTAAAAACCGAATATCCAGTTGAACGGCCTTCACTCTTCACCTCATCCATTTGCTTGTAACTTCTCACGATATGGTAGGGCTGATTCCCAACCCACATAGACCTTTGGCTTCCTTCACTTCAAATGACACCTCTCTCCTCTGTCTTTTAGCAAACTTCTTCCATACTGAAAACTTGGTTTTTGTCATCACGTGAAACTGTCAGGAACCTTGAACTTTCTAACCATGGCTCCCTTCTTTTTGTTCATTTCCCTTTTTTGAGCAGCAGTTTTAGGATTTCTGAGCTGTTGACCTACCCTCTCCCCAGTCCATCACTGTCTTCCTGACTCCTCTATAATGCTCATCCCCTTCTTGATGTTTTAGGAAATAATTTCTGTTGCATACTCCTTAGAATGTACAACTTTCTCATCCTATTTGTATTACCTAACTTTTCAAAAATTTTTATTAAAATCAACCCAAATATTCTTCTCTAGTCCTGTCTTTGGTTGAAAATTAATTTAGTGGAGAATTCTGATCCAATTACGACTATCCTTGCTTGGAAAGCAAATTATAGCTGCAAAGGACACTTCTTCCCATGTACAGAATAGGCTAGAGTTTGAAAAAGATGGATACCACCAAATGCTGGTGAGGGTCTGGACCATTTATTGCTGCTGGTGGTGTAAACAGGTGTAATTGCTTTCACAAACTGTTTTGCAGGTTCTGGAAAGGTTGCACATTCACCTAATTTATAACCCAGTAATGGCCCCAAATAATTTAGGAAAAATGAAAATATGAGAAAAAGACTTGCCCACAAATGTTCATTGCAACTTTATTATTAATCAAATACTAGAGACAGTATGACAAATGGGTAAACAATTGATGGTCTGATGATACAGCAGAGGACAAGCCTGCACCAGAAGGAAAATGGCATACAGCACCATGGACAAGTTCCGAACCTTTTGTTGAACCAGAGAAATTAGGCATAACATGTACGCACTGTATAACTTCATTATATGAAGTTCCAGAACAAGTCAAACCATGTGATGGGAAAAAAAAAGCTAGAATAGTGTTTTCCTCTGCAGGAGGGCAGAAAAAAAATACAAAAGAAAAATTTCTGGGAGATAGAAATTTCTATAACCTGATCAGAACATTTTCACATGGGAAACTCCCTTGTTAAAACTCCCTTGTTAAAACTCTGCAAATTCTAAATTTAAGGTCTTCGGAATTCCCTATATACTTTTTTTTTTCTTAAAGATTTATCAGAGGATGCGGGTGTGGACGTGTACATGCACACGAGCAGGGGAAGCAGCAGGCAGAGGAAGAAGCAGTCTCTACTGAGCAAGGAGCTCTATCAGGGACTCCATCCCAGAACCCTGGATTATAACCTAGAGCAGAAGGCAGACACCCAATCAACTGAGCCACTCAGGCATCCCTACTTTTCTTTTTTCTTCTTTTAATATATTTTAGAGAGAGTAAGCAAGCAAGCAGGGGGTACGGGAGGAGAAATGTAAGCCGACTCTGTGCTGAGCACAGAGCCTAATGCAGGGCTCGGTCTCAGGACCCTGAGATCATGACCTGAGCCAAAACCAAGGGTCAGACACTTAACTAACTGAGCCACCCAAGTTCCCCACAATATGCTTTATCAACAAAAATTTAAAAAAAGATAATAATGTTCCCCTCCTTTTTGTCGAAGTTTATTTTTCTGAGGACTTTTCATTTGTCCAAATACCTATGCTCCTTCAGAAACACCTATCTGTACCATCTAAGGATTTTCCTTTCCTTCCTTCTGTAGATATACATAAACCTCTTCTTTTGGAATCATCCTTTGGTCGTCCTGTCTTCACAGAACACTTTTAGTATTCACATTTCTGAAAACTTCTGGAAGCAATATCAGTTTCCCTACCTCCAGCCTTCCACCCATGCTCTAACCTCCTGCTGTCAGGGTTTTGCACCCAGCACTGTTTGGTCTGCTGTCAATAGCATTACCAAGAATCTTCTAATTTCTCTATTTCTACACTTTTCCTAATTCTTTTCTTTTTTGACCCTTATGCTATTTGGTACAATTCACTGTCATATTCTTCTTTAAATTCTCACCTTAGATTTTGTGATGCTGTGTTTCCCAGTTTCTTTTCCACCTGAAATACCCTTGCTTTGGATCTTTTAATACTGAAATGGTAATGCCTGGGTCTTCCCCAGATCTGCCCTTGGTCCTCTTCTTGGCCTGTTTTAAATATAACCACAGGACAAATAAAGGTACTTGGATGCCATTAACTACTAAATCTCTAGCTTAACTGGTGACTTTTTTGGCTCAGATACCAGAGTCCCCCAAATCAAACCCAAACTTCTTGTCTTATCAACTAGAGAGTCTCTTACATCTGTGCACTTCCCTTTCTTTCCACTGGCCTCAACAGTTAGTGACAATGTAAAAACAAAAATCAAAACCAGAAAAACCACCTTTGGAGAACTTTGACTCTTCTTCCACTTTAGTGCACGCCCTCACACCCCTCCAATTTGTTTCTTCTCATATTCCCGAGAAAATATCATCACGACGCTGTTCCTGTCCTCCATCCTCGGTTCTGCCGCCTTCAGGCCCTTACCTTCCCTCAGCCAAGCTACTGTGTGCACCTCACATTTCTCTCTCTCTCTGTTTTCCTGCCAAGACTCCAGTCCACCTCACCAACAGTTATCTTCTGTCTAAATTAGGACTCTTGTGACAGCAGACTTCCTACCCGCATGCATTCACTACCTGATAAAGCCCCACTTACTTAGCATGTCAAATAATGATTTCACAATCCCCCAAACTACATGTGGCCGACATGGTTTATTTCCCATGCTAGTCCCTCCTTCTTTGTCTACAGGACCTAATTTGATGAGGTGTCTGGGTAAGAAGCCCTTTACCTCGGTTGGTCAGAGTTAGACATGGATTCCTCTTCTGTGGAATACATTTGAAAAAATTTCCTGGGAGCTTCTGGAAGAGATTTCCTCTCTGAATGGAGCCACATCTTTCATTTTAGCTTTTGAATGCCATGGCTTGAGGACATGAAGTTTGAAGGTCTGGAAGCCATTTTTGCAGTCGCCGGGGAAAGGCAAAGGCACAGGGAACAGCACGGATGCCAACTCAGAACCGAGGTGAGGCTCACCAACGCCAGCATCACGCCAACTCCAACACAGCTTCACATGTGGAGAAATAGCCCTTAGTTTTTAGATAGCTGTCAGTCAGATAAATGCCTTCCTCAGTGGTGAACCATTTCTACCAAGGTGTCCGCCTATCATTCCCTCCCTTACGTCCCATGATCATCTCACAGAAATGTTCCCCATGCCTAGGGCACAGTGCTGCTCAGGTTTTGTTTCAGATTCATGTTTGTATCTTTTAGCCTCAATGCCCTTTTCTGCCATGGCGCCACCTGCTCATCCTTGAACATATTCTCAACCAAGGCTTTCTCCATGCAGCATTTACCCCAGGTTTGCCCAAATTTGCCCAGATTTTTTTCCATGTGGCTATAACCCTTGATATATATGTGGTAATTTTGACCCTCATCCCTTTTTTATTTATTGTTAGTAAGTATTTATGTGCTTATTTACTCTCCAGAAATTGTGTACTTATGGGCAGGGATCGTATACTTTCTAGGTCTCCTTTGTATGCAATCATCAGGGACTCGATTCTTTTCTATATGCATTTGGAATAGTGGTCAGTAAATATTTGTAGAATGAAACAGAAAGGGAAGAATCGTGAATAAAACCCACCCTGTATATGTATGCATTTTTCTACCAAACTATTTGATCCTGACCACACGCAATCTCTCTAAGTGACCAGTAAACATATTTCAGGTCACAGTGATTGGCCTGATGGTCTTATACAGCTTTATAATTTACCATGACAATTACTGAATTCTATTGTAGTTTCATTAAAATTTGTAAACACACTTAATTCACCTATGTAAGTTTTACACATATTGTCATTTTCTTTGTGTTTGGTTTTCAAATGAAGAAATAATCAATACTAGATACCAGGCACACAGGCTGAACAAAACAAGATTCTCTGCATTCACCAAGTTTGTATTATGAAAAAGGCTATATCTGATATGTATATGGATGCCATGAACGAAAGGCTAATATATAGGGTGGTCATGTCACAATGCTTTTGTAACTTCTTAAAAACAATGTATTCTGTGACAGACATTTACCCTCAAGATACAAAACTATAAAATGTGTAGCATGTAACACACTAAATAGTTCTAAATGTGAAGACTATTAAATAGAAAATGCCAGTATTTTATAGAAAATCCAAAGGTTCTAAAAAGTCACCTGTCAGAAGAATGATAACATTGGCTAAGAAAAGAATCACCTGCACTTACATCTGCTCCAGAGTAAAACAACACAGCTGGGAGGAAGATGCCTGAAGGGTCCTCTTCTCTCATAACTGTCAGAAGATTACTGTGATTGTATAAAGTAAATAATTCCTGGATGTTATGTTTCTTGAGAGTATTGTAGGGAAAAATGGGAGAGACACAGTCAGACACAGATGCTTTTCAATAAGTCATGGTTCTCTTTCTACATTACTTCAACATACAACATATTTCACTGTTCTTAATTTTGTTTATAACAAGGTCTCTCATTCTAATTTCCTCCCCACCAGCCATGTCTCCAGGCCAGTCATATCAACTTTCAAAGACCTACCTGTTCTTCCACGGAAAAAAAATTCCAAATGCCTCCAAAAATGACATGTTCACTACAACAGGAAATGACGTTCTACTGAATAACCACAGTGCTCACTATAATCAGTCTACAGTCAAGCACATGCCTCTGGTCTGGAGATGCCATGGTCGCCCATCACATAAAGTTCCTGCTAATAACTACTTCTTCTGGAAGAACTCCCCTCATTCAAAAATCAAGGAAAAGCAGAAAGAAAATGTACGCAAAGATACTACAAGAAAATGAATCACATATGACTCTAAAGCTCATCTCAAAGCAGACCCAAAAGAAGTCATGGTCAGACAAAAGGAAGAGGTAAAATATAAACTGACACTATTCACAAAATAACTTGAATAACAAAATAAATAAGAATGGGGATCACATTGGAAGCAGTGAACTGGGAAATTGATATTGCTGGAAACACAGTAAAGAATTAGGAGGACAGAATCCAAAAAACAACATTGTCAGCAAATACATAATGCTTATATGTGCCTGGAACTATTGTAAGTATTTTATATACATTTTATATACATTGTCTTGTTCAATGTTTACTGCAACCCTGTGAAGTAAGTAAGCACTGTTATTAATCACCTGTACAAAATAAAACAAAAGCAGTTAAAACAAAAGCAGTTAACTTACCAAAGTTAGAAACTAAAATTCCAATTCAGGAAGACTGAATTCAGAGCTTACACTTTTAATCATTATGCTGTCTTCCAGGAAAAAAAAAAAAAAAAAGATATGTGTTGAACAAAGATTTATGAATACTAAGTAGAGAAAAAGCATTAAGTATGAAGTGAAGTGAAATGTAATATATGTATGACTGGTATTTCAGAAAAAAAAATTAGATAAAACATTTATAGATAGTGTTCAAGAAAACTTCCCTAAAATAAAAGATAATTTGATTCTCTACCTTGAAAGCATGCCCTATGTATAAGAAAACAACTGGAATAATGCTCAAATAAGAGATATATGCCATAAATTTGTGAGCATTAGAAGTCCTTAAGGCATATAGACAGAAAATTAAGTCCTCTAAAAAGAAGAAATCTCTAGCTGGCTAATGAGTTCTTCATTACAATATTTAGTAATGAAAGCTATCAGAATTTTGCCTATAATATCCAAAAAAAAAAAAAAAAAAAGAGAGAGAGAGAGAGAGAGAAAGACCCAAGGATTTTGTACCAAGCCAAACTATCTTTTTAGTAGAAAGGCAGCAGACAGTATTTTTAGATGTAGACACAATGAGGAAAATATATGTCCCATAATTAGCATATTTCCACGAGCAGATACTAAGGGATAAATCTTAATTAACCAAGGAATATGTAGAGAAACTGACAGAAGATGTCAGCCAAGCCTGTCCTCTACACATGGACTGGATGCCACATCACCTACGTTGGTATGAACTGATGTCTAGAACTTGATCCACAATTCCCACGATAACAGTCATTTAACAAGCATTATTATGGTTCACCAGATTCCCTTGCCTTCTCCTCCTTTGGGTCAGGAGGAAGAATTGTGTATCTATGCTGCATTCAGGTTAGTCAGGGTGACTTGCTTTGTTTGATGCTTTGCAAATAGAAGTGAAAGGTGTCATTTCTAAGGGAAAGTGCTTAACAGCCAGAGCTGATACCTTTGTTCCTCTTTGCCCTCACGTGGTGAAGGCACATGTTCCTGATGGTGAATGCTTCAGTGACCCAGGACATGGTGTGAGAGGAACATGAAACAGAGTCCCCTACCACTCAACGGGGATGGGAAGTGTGAGCAAGGCGTACAGTTGTGTGGTTTTAAGTTAGATTTCAGAGTTGTTGGATCGAAATAGTTTCAGACAGTGTATATAACTGATGCTGACCAAAAACCATGATGTACGTGAACAAAATGAGTGCAAAGGATTACACATTTCTTCCCTGATCTTCTACTTTTTTCTAGTTTCCCTTCACATTTCTTTCTTTTCACCATTGTAATCCCCTTAGTAGAATCTTCCCAATGCATTAAACTTAGCTGTTGGAGAAACATATCTCTTTCCCTTCATACTTCTACACAATTACATTATATTATGTCTAATTACATTACACAATTACACTAGCAAATAGAATATGCATCAGTAACACACAGAACTATTGGTAGACAGACAGTGGAAGGGAGGCATGGGGCACACCAGTGACAAGCCTAGTGGCAAGTTACCAACAGACACTAGTGTGTGTGAGCATGGTTTGTAAAGGCAAGGAAGTTTGTGGGTCAGTTAACGGGAAGTTGATTAAGATAATTTTATTATAAATATTCACTCAAGGGGTGCCTGGGTGGTTCAGACAGTTAGGCATCTAACTTTGGCTCACGTTGGTCTTCGGGTCTTGGGATCAAGCCCTTCACTGGGCTCTCTGCTCAGCAAGGAGTTTGCTTCTCCCACTCCCTCTGTGCTCCCTTTCTCTCCTCAAATACAATCTTTAAAAAAGTAAAATATTCACTCAATATAATAGCTGTTGCCCCTTTTAAGTTCTAGATATAGTTTGTGTATATGTACTCTAAGTTGTGTGTAAGTATGTGCACACACCTATATTGGGTTGTGTGTGTATATCTGTGCATGCACACACATAAGTCTAATAGTTATTTTCCATTGTGGTATTAGGGAATCAGGGAAAAATAGAAAGAATATAAATCTTTTTAGAAAACTTTATTTATCCCAAAATACTTTCATAAAGTAAAATTTTAAAAATATCTTTAAAACAGAATAGTTTTTGAAAATGCCACACAGTGTCAGATTGCGTAGTAGTGCTGGTCTTCTGGAATCTCAGGTCCTCATTGGAATGATGCTCTTTTGTTAAGTGTTTTGCTATGTAGAGCATAGTTCAGTCGGGGGAGACATTTAACGAGTGCGCATTGATTGCACATTATTGAGATACTAGTATCATTGACTGAAGAAGAACTTCTCCTTCTCTACTTCTCTCTTCTTCTACTTCAACAAAGTGGAAATAAAAGAAAAACTTTCCAAGGAAATTTCTGGATTTTTGCATTTTTAATAAAAGTGTTTGTTTTTTGCTTCCTCACAAGTCCTTTATCAAATTTGTTTCCTGCTTGCCAGCTGCCGTGGAGTAAGGACTGATGTGGAAATAGGAAAACCTGGAGCTGAGAAGCCGGTTTTTCACCTCCAAGGGTTGCAATTTCCCCCCAGAAAGTAGTTAAACCAGAGTATGCATACAACCTCCTTTGGTGCAAAAATACACAGTTGAATTCAAGTCAACATTTATTCTGTGCCTGAGTCATGCCTGGATTGTTTGAAGGGAAACTTATTTTTCTTCTGTATTTATTTTTGCTTAAAATTGTGGTCAGAGACAATTTTTCATTTCATTTTTCATTTCATTTTTCATTTCAACATTTCATTTTTCATTTTTCATCTGCTTTCTTTCCAAGTGTGGACACTGA
The DNA here is from genome assembly GCF_030435805.1 of Mustela lutreola. Taxonomy (NCBI): domain Eukaryota; kingdom Metazoa; phylum Chordata; class Mammalia; order Carnivora; family Mustelidae; genus Mustela; species Mustela lutreola. The sequence continues at coordinate 5,996,785 of NC_081302.1, forward strand.
CATGGAGGATTTGGTGCTGAGTGAGGCAGCTACATTCCTATTCTTTTTCAAATCTTTCTTTATTTTCCCCTCCATATTCCAAAGCCCTGCCAGCTACACTGTGAATTATTTTTACCTGTCCATTAACTGCAGTTTATATTACTCTCACTCTTACCATTTTGTGATATTAGTTATGGGAAATTAAGATATTCAGAAAGGGGGTTTTATTTAACCTGAAAATGATTTGGAAATCACATTCTCTTATTGTTGTATTATGTGTGTCTACCCTCATATGATTTCTGACTTTCAACACATTGTGAAATATTTTAAGCACAGCTAATTACATGGTCAACAACAAATTTCTGATTCTCCTTTAGTCACACACTGGATACTTTAAGCAAAATGTTTTATGGATTTCTAAAAATATATGCATCAAATTTACCTTTATTTTATTAAGACAGATAAAAAAATAATGATCATAAAAATAATGTTAAAATAAGAAACCTCATTCAAAATTAATTCTGTGTGCAAATGCTTGGTTGGGTACATTTGGCCAAATTGTAATAAGCAACTATTCTTGCCCTGGGGTCTCTGAAGTAGCCACGAGGGGTTTCTCCATTTATCAATCTTTGAATCTGACATTTGGAGGCTGAGCAGTCACTTAGAAATACCCATGACCCAGATTTCACATCTCTTCTCTGTCAATTAAGCAGCATTTAGAAGAAAAAGGAAAAAAAAGTCTAGTAATTTGTATTAAGTTTTTACTTGATGAACTTGGGTGGTTTGGGTAAATAAAGGTTAGAGAATGCCTATAATTCCTCCTCTCTGGTTTTTTTTTAATTGTTTGAATTTTATAATCTGCAAAAAAGATTTTGGGCATTTTTATTACATTTCTATTTTTACCAAATATTGGGGGGACTTGTAATTTTTGTATGTTGATAACATCTGGAGAGCTAGATTAGGATGTATTTTCTCTCCATTCTTTATGTCTTTACTACATCATGGCTTCTGTGGACAACATGTTTGAGCAAGTTGATATGATATAGGAAACTGTGGTTTGAAGTTCAGAAGACCTGTGTTCAGGGGCTATGTCTAGATGCACTAGCAATGAAAGCTTAGACCCGTTATTTGTCCTTTCTAATTTCAAATTTTTAATCTGAAAATCTAGTATAGTATAACTCCTGGATTTAAGAGAGGAATTCACACTCACACAAATTCATAGGATTAGATGCATAGTATTAATCACAAGGCAAGAAGTTATGCTTTTTTTTTTTTTTTTTTTTAAGAGAGGGAGGTGGGGTGGAGAAGGAGAGAATCTTAAGCAGACTCCATGTCCTGTGTGGACCCTGATGTGGGGGCTTGAAACCAGGACTCTGAGATCATGACTGGAGCCCAGATCAAGAGTCAGACACTTAACCGACTGAGCTATCCAGGTGCCCCATGTTATGCTACTTTAAAGCTAAAATATTTATAGTTCTAAAAATTCAATGGACCCATTAAAAATAACATTTGAGATCATCCTTTCAAGTCACCTCCAGAGGTGATTCTTCCTACCGTTCACCAGCTGTGTGTAGCAATTTTTCACCTGCCCTTACTCTGATTTGGTGGTAGGCAGAATAGTGCCCCTATGTCCCCACAAAATGTCTGTGCTCTGATCCCTGAAACCTGTGAATACATTACATTGTCCGGCAAAGAGAGCTAAAGATGTTCTTAAGATTATGGATGTTAAAATAAGTAAATTGTCCTGGATTTCTCAGATGGGCTCAATTTAATCATTTGAGCCATTGAAAGAAGAGAAGTCTCTCTAGCCAGAAGCAGGGAAACGAAGCTGAAGGAGAAGTCGTAAAGATTCCAAGTGTGAGTATGATCCCAAGTGCCTTTGTGGCTCTGAGATCAGGTGCTAAATGTAAGGACCAGGGAAAGGTCTCTATGAACTAAGATCGGCTCAGCACACAGCTAGCAAGGAAGCAGGGGCCCCAGTCCCCCCAGGGGAGAATCTGGGCTCTGCAAACATCCTGACTGAACCTAGAAGAAGCCCCTTCTTCTCCAGGGGCTTGAGATAGGAGCCCAGGGAGCCAACACGTGAACTTTTGACTTGAAAGACCAAGAGCTGAGAAACCAGCCAACCTGGACTGCTGACCCACCAATCTGTGAGATAAACAACGTATGCTGCCTTGAGCCCCTACATTGCAGGGACTAACAGCTCCAGCATTACCAGAAGACTTTCCCTGCCCCAGTATGGGCAGGGAATCCTCCGGGGCAAAACAATCAGCGAATTCACCCACAACCGACATACCATAAGCAAACAACCTAACAGAGAATGTTTGTGGAACACACATTTCATAAAACTAAAACCTTTAGAGAAATATCATTCTCTCTGAAGAATGAATCCACGTGACTAATGCAAAAAATTTGGGATCATCCCAGAGGAATGAGAGTCCTCCTTTTCAAGTGTTAGAACTATTCTAAATCAAGCTGCCCCTTCACTCTAGAGAGATTCGCAAGCGGCATCTTCCCGGCTGACTTGGTCTTCACAGTATCCCTGTGTTTCTGTAAATGATGTATTGGCTTCTCTGCAGGGCCAGATGTTGACGTGGACTTTCGTTTGTTGGACTGGAGATTATAGAGACTCTCCATATAAAAGTGTCCACTCTGGATTTCATTAGGAAACAAATGAGCTATGGCCAGTCCTGAGGTTTAAACAGGGACCCAGGCTCAAAGCACAGCTGCTTCCTTCCCTCCTCCAGATCAGAAATAAACAGCGTTGCTCGAAATTGACCAGGTCCCCTGTCTACCCCCTACTGGTCACAGGCCACCCTTTGATTTCAGCTGGTCCCCAGCTGTCCCTGCATCCTGACTCCGTAACCCTCACCTGCCTACCCCATAGCCCACCTCACTTAGGAGAGATTAGGACCAAGTGACAGTGTATCCATCCATGTCCACTTCAATCAGAGTTAACGTGTCTTTGTCTCCTGGCCAGGACCCAAAAAACTCTGGTTGTAGAGTGGATTACATTTGCGAAAATATTTTACCTAATTTGGCAATTTGTTTTCCTGTCTGCCACAGCGGGTTCAAACTTTCATTCGTAGGGCTGTCAGTGGTATCGTTGGTCTGCCTACCTTTGGCGGTGAATCACTCTGGAGGAGCACTCTTATTTTTCATCCTGCCTCGAGGATCCTTGGACTCCCCTTCTCTGGCTAATACACAGAGTGAACTATACAAAGCAGCACTTTAGTTTTAGTGATTCTAAATTTATTGCCTTTTTAATTTTATAGCATTTTTTGCTCAGTGCATTATGCAGAGTTTCAGTGTTGGCAGTCTGAATGTCTACTAGGACACACGTCCAAAAATCCAGTCCTGGTGGCGGCCGATTAACAAGAGCCTTTTGCAAGAGTCCTTAGTTTCTGCATTTTATTCTTTCTCAGCAACACGGTTCTAAAAAAAGACAGGGTGAGGAAAACCTTCAATGGGAGGCCTGTGGGTGTCTATTTACTTCTCCGTTAAAACCTTGTATTTTTAATCAAACCTTTCAAAATGTTTCCTTCTCCGCATAGAGCGATACTCTCCTACGAGGGGTGGGTACTCTCTTTCTGATAGGACATTAAGGAGTCGTGCAGTTTTGGATGCTATGATCCAACAGCGGAACAGAATGCCGCTGGCTCGAACTGGCTCTCTCAAATCACGACAGTTCTGTTTCCCGAAGTCCTCCAGGAGTTTTACTAGAATTTCTCTTTCTTACACCTTTCCTTTCTCTACTTACTGCTTATCACAAGACCTAATACAGGGCTTCTCGAACCTTAGCTGGCATGTGAACCCCTCTGGGATGATGTCACGAAACAGATTCTCTGGGGAGGGCTGAATGTCTGCATTCCTAACCATGTCCTAGGAGAGGCTCAGGCTCCAGTTCCAGGTTATAATTTGAGAAACTCAGCTTTAATTTGTGTGGCAAGAGCACTGTGTATGGACTCAGGCCAGTCTGGTGCTGCCATGCACCAGCATGGCACCTTGTGTGGTTGGTTGTGACCTTGGGTGGTTACATTTTCTCCATGTGAGGTGATTTGTGTGTAGTATTATCTATCTAAAAACGTTGCAGGCAGGATAACATGGGACAATGTAGGTATAACACTTGGCAACATGCTTTGCTTACAGGACACACTAAATAATATTTAAATTATATACTTTTTATCTTCCACTCATCTACTCCTGTACAGACCACATTTTTATCCATTTGCTCAGAAAAGCAGGGGCTCCTGGGTGACTCAGTTATTAAGCATCTGCCTTTGGCTCAGTCATGATCCCACAGTTCTGGGGTTGAGCCCCGCATCAGGCTCCCTGCTCAGCAGGAAGACTGCTTCTCCTTCTCCCAGTCCTCCTGATTGTGTTCCCTCTCTGCTATCTCTCTCTCTCAAATAAAAATAAAATCTTAAGATAGAAATAAAGGAAGGAAGGAAGGACGGACGAGCAAAGCAGAGAGGCAGGAACAACATCCAGAAGCTGGCTAGAGGCATTCCATCACAGAGGAATGTCATCAGGCAGCATCTGCTAACCAGATAATTCTGGGGCGGGCGGAGTCTAGACAGTGGGACCGTCATGCTCCTTCTCTGTGGGGAGGTAAACAGGACTGGTGGGGCCAGGAAGGCACAAGTCAGTGGTGTCCAGTCCTGGTAGCAGTGGTAAGAGGGTGCCCAGAGATACATGTGTGCTGGATTGTTGTTTATGGGCAGGTGCATTCCAGGGAGCTCAGATTTGAGGTTACCCAGAGCCAGAAAAGACTGGTCCCAGGGTGCTCCTTCCAATGTTGGCTTTACGGAATGACGACCGCTGACCCACTTTCATGCATCGTGAAATATCCTACATTTGTCTGCCTCTTCATTATTTATTACACTTCTGCATATTTTTGTCTTGCTTCCTCCTGACATTTCTGTGAGAGAAGAGGCCGTGTTTCGATTTTCATACGGACGATGAGATTTCGAATGGCCTAGAAACCTCTAGTACGTGGTAGAGCTGGAGTCTTGCACAGCTCCGGCCTCTAGGCCCAGGGCACTCTGGCACCCCTTCCCGCGGCTAGAGCAAACTGGGAATGTCTCAGAAAGGCGATGTTCCAAGTTCACAGCAGAGTGGACTGCAGTGGGACATTCTTGTCTGTGACTATGTGTACGTGAATGAAATTCATGTGGCCCAACCTCGTTCAGTTTACTCTTTTAAAACAGGAGGGAAAAAAACAAGTGCAAGAAGGAAAGTGAGCTGAAGGTCGGTGTTATGGGCAGAGTGGTGATAGCAGAGAGTGCCAACCGTGGCAGCAGATGGAAATCCCCAGATTCTCAAAACACATGATTTTTTTTTTTTTTTTTTTTTAATGTAGGAAGAAAAGGGGAATGGACAGCAAGGAAAAGAACATAAAGCTAAGTGGCTTAGAGATCCTGTATGCCCACTGACTCACTTTCCATGTAAGTAAGTGAGGCAGAGGTGGTGTGGTCTGATAACCTTGGAAATCTCAGTCCTTCCCTCTCCACTGCAGGAAGCTGCTCCCCTCTTGCCTTCCTTGCTTTCATTCTCAAGGGCAGGATTAAACCCCCAACCCAGCACAAACCAATGGGTCTATTCCATGCAGTAGGTAGGGGATCATGTCAGCTGTTTCTGCTATTTGTCTTCTGCACAAGATGTCTCCCTCGTTTCTCTTGGTAAGTGAAACTTGACTGCAGGAAGGAGCCAGCTCTCTGCCTGGGCCACTTAACAGGACTATATTTTACTCTTATTAGGTTGAGGATGAATTATGTGACCCCCAACTAACTAATTCGAGTCTCTCACTGAGCAAAATGGGAGATGATGAGCTACAAGAGTGGGCGTGAGCGGACACCCTTGCTGAAGGCAGAGCGGTGCCCCTGAGGCACCATGCCTGGGGCATCTCCTCCTCTGGGGAGAGTCCTCGTCACTGGCCACGTTAGTTATCTGAGTTGTGTCCTGGTCATTGATAAACTTTTGTAACTGATAAGCCAATGGTATTTGAGACAAACACCAAAGTACCTGGTTTCCAAGAGCCTTTGTCAAAGCTCGAGGGCTATTTATGGCCCAGGCTACATGCACCTTCTTACCAAATATAACCCCTCCACCCCCGCTTCCATCACCTTGCATCATGCACATAACCATCAGGTGTTGCACTAACTATGGAATATGTCTTCCTGCTAGACCAGTACCATTCAGAGTAGCATACTTCTGGTTATTCCCAGAAGTACATTTTGAATGGGCAAAAGTAAAGCCCAGGGAACTAGCAAATGTAGGTGGACAAAAAATTTAGGGAAGGATTTGGAATACGGGATGTACGAAGAAGACCATCTTTTCTTAGCGCCACATAAAGATGCTCTATGTAGAGTGAAAACAATGACACCTGTTAGGGTAGAACAATCTTCTTGAACGAGGAGGGGAGTCTCCCCAAATCAAGGGATCAACAAGCAAATGTTCCCCAAAGATTAACTTTGCTTTCTCTAGTTTCCCAAGATACATTTCCATTTTAGGCCAGTTGATCTTCTTATACCTTTATTTTTATTTTGAATCTTATAATCTGAATATCATTTCACTCAATCTGAGCAGAAACCGACGAGGAAGCAGTGTCTTGAAAGCTTGAGCTCATGTAAGTAACTTAAAAAAATAAAAATAAAAAAACCCCACTGTATTTTATGATGGAAAATTCGACTTTATTGTGCAAAACCTATTTTGTCTATTTTACTGCGGTCAATCTAAATGGCTTCATCTAAGGTTTAAATCGATGCTGTTCAAGGAAGGCAGATACAGTTTTGTTAATATGCATCATTCACTATTATCTTGAGGTAGACACTTTATTGGTTTTAGTCCTATAAAATAGGCACGATATAGGGTTTGAAATTTGCTAAATTCTTCCATTTAGTTTAAAATATTAATTTGGCTGTCACTAAATATATGTCTTTTGGTTGGGTCATTTTATATCTTTAATGAGGTTAATTAAAATTACATAATGGATTTATCCCTGTGAAATTTCTGCTTTTCATTAAAACCAAACTTGCAGGGAAAAAGAACATATGGTCATTTAGAGCTAATTCAGTGAAATAAAGGAGGGTTTACACTCCCCTAATTCGAGTGAAAAGAAGACATTCACGAACTAGCCCACAAATGCACATGCATACCTCCTGGAACACATACACACTCTTGTACACACGGACATACAACAAGCATATACTTGCACCCTGGGCCAGGAAAATGGAGTTGTCTAATTCTTTTTTATTCTCATTCGTCGTGTGTTCTTTTCCATCACAGTGTTTATATGCTCCTTTTTCCTCCTTCAACATGTATGTGTGTGTTTACTATGCATGTGTGTGTGTACAGTTGTTGTTGAAATGGACAGTAGCTAAGGAATGAGCACAAACAGGAGAAATTAAGTGGATGCATTGCCTTTACGGCCACTTAAGCTGGGTGAAGTAATGGCGGATGGCTCAGAATCGTTCTTACCTTGGCATCATTTTTCTGATGGAACAATAGCTATGATTAGAGTGAAGTCCTACAAATAGTAAGATGTTACTCTCTCATATGTTGCAAAAGAAGAAAAGGTATTTTTGGCTTGTGTTTCCCAGAGTATTCCTGGGGTATTTTGAAGCAGCAGGTGAAGAGGAGAAAGAAGTAAGGGGATGCCCCTAAGAGAGGGTTCTGGGGAAGGTTCTCAGGGGCCAATGAAGGATGGGTTGGAGGGTTGGGGTTCCAGGAGAAAACCCTCTGGCAGAGCTTGAGGAAGTCTAGGAATTGGAGACAAGAGAAAAGTATTTTGAAGCATTGCAATGGCCTATGAATTGGATCTTTCAGTGCTCTTCAAAAAGCACAAGTAATAAATTTCTGTTTTTTTAAATTAATTTTGATTGATGGCCTCTCTTTGAAATCAACTCTGTGTGAAAAAGGCCCTGGCTTATATTTGGACATTTTACTTTTATACGTAATTTTTGGTTTCATTCTTATGATTTTGATTCTTTATCCTGATAGAGGAAAAAATAGAGATCATTTACAACTTTTAAAAAATATTATATTTTAAGGTTTATTAAATACATTTACATTGTCTTTTCTATTACTCCAGTGAGTGTTTTTTTTTTTTATTTTAAGTTTTTATTATAATCACTTGGTGCCCATCACAGCAAGTATATTATTTAATACCCATCTCCTATTTTCCTCACCCCCACCAACCTCCCCATCTGGTAACTGTCAGTTTGTTCTCTGTAGTTAAGAGTCTGTTTTTGGGTTTTTCTCTTTCTCTCTTTCTCTTTTGCTCATTTGTTTTGGTTCTTAAATTCCACATATGAGTGAAATAATATGGTATTTGTCTTTCTGTGACTGACTTATTTCACTTAGCATTATACTCTCTAGCTCCATCCCTGTCATTACAAATGGCAAGATTTAATTCCTTTTTAATGGCTGAATAATATTCTAATGTGTGTGTGTGTGTGTGTGTGTGTGTGTGTGTGTACCACATCTTTATCCATTCATCTATTGCTGGACATGGGCTGCTTCCATATGTTGGCTATTATAAATAATGCAGCTTTAAGCATGGGGGTGGATGTATCCCTTTGAATTAGTGTGTTTGTACTTTTTGGTACAAAAACACCCAGTAGTGTGATGATGGATTGTAAGATAGTTCTATTTTTAACTTTTTGAGGAAATTCCATTCTGGTTTTCACAGTGGATGCCCCAGTTTGCATTCCCACCAAGAGCGCCAAAGGGTTCCTTTTTCTCCCATCTTCTCCAACTCCTGCTGTTTCTTGTATTGTTGATTTTAGCCATTCTGACAGGTGTGAGGTGATGTCTCATTGTAGTTTTGATTTGAATTTCCCTGATGCTAAGTGATGTTGAGCATCTTTCCATATGTCTGTTAGCCGTTTGTATATTTTCTTTGGAAAAATGCCTGTTCATGTTTTCTGCCCATTTTTTTTCTTTTAAATTGGATTATTTGTTTTTGGAATGTTGAGTTGTAGAAGTTCTTTATATATTTTAGATACTAACCCTTTATAGGATATGTCATTTACAAATATCTTCTCCTATTCAGAAATTTGCATGTTAGTTTTGCTGACTGTTTCCTTTGCTGTGCGAAGATTTCATTTGATGCAGGCCTAATGGTTTATTTTTTCTTTTGTTTTTCTTGCCTCAGGGGACTTACCAAGAAAAAAGTTGCTATAGCCAATGTCAAAAAGATTACCATCTGTGCTCTTTTCTTGGATTTTTATGGTTTTAGGTCTCACATTCAGGTCTTTAATCCATTTTGAGTTTATTTTTTGTGTATGGGATAATCAAGTGGTTCAGTTTCATTACTTTGCATGTTGCTGTCTAGTTTCCCTGACACCTTTTGCTAAAGAGGCCGTCTTTTTCTCATTAGGTATTATTTCCTGCTTTGTTGACAATTGATCATGTACCTGTGGGTTTATTTCTGGATTTTCTGTTCTACTGATCTATGTGTCTATTTCTATGTCACTACCATACTGTTTTGATTACTATAGCATTGTAATGTAACTTGAAGTCTGGAATTGTGATGCCTCCAGCTTTAGTTTTCTTTTTCAAGAATGCTTTGGCTCGTCAGGGTCTTTTGCGATTCCATACAAATTTTAGGATTCTTTATTTTAGCTCTGAAAAATGCTGGTGGTACTTTGGTAGGGATTATATTAAATGTGTAGATTGCTTTTGGAAGTATAGACATTTCAATAATATTTATCCTTCCAATCTATGAGCATGGAACGTCTTTCTATTTCTTTGTGTTGTCTTCAATTTCTTTCATCGTTGTTTTATAGTTTTCAGAGTGCAGGTCTTTCATCTCTTTGATTAGGTTTATTCTTAAGTATCTTATTTTTGGTGTAATTGTAAATGAGATTGCTGTCTTAATTTATGCTTCTGCTGATTCATCATTGGTGTATGGAAATGCAACAAATTTCTGTAGATTGATTTTGTATTCTGTGACTTTATTGGATTCATGTATTAGTTCTAACAGTTTTTTGGTGGAGTCTTTTGGGTTTTCTATATGTATGTCATTGACAAATATTGAAAATTTTACTTTTTCCTTACTGATTTAGATGCCTTTTATTTATTTTTATTCTCTGATTTCTGTAGCCAAGACTTCCACTATGTTGATTAAAAGTGGTGAGAGTGGACATCCTTGTCTTGTTCCTGAACTTAAAGGAAGGGGTCTCAGGTTTTTTTGTTATTGTTGTTGTTTTGTTTTGTTTTTTCCATTGAGGATGATATCAGTTGTAGGTTTTTCATGTCTGGACTTTATTATGATGAGCTATGTTCCCTCTAAACTTACTTTGTTGAGGGTTTTTATCATGAATGAATGTTGTACTTTGTCAAATGCTTTTTTCTGCATCTATGGACTCCCATCCAAGTACTAACCAGGCCCGACCCTGCTTAGCTTCCGAGATCAGACGAGATCGGGCGCATTCAGGGTGGTATGGCCGTAGACTCTGCATCTATGGAAATGATCATATGGTTCTTATCCTTCCTCATATTGATGTGATGTATCACACTGATTGATTTGCAAATACTGAACCACTCTTACAACCCAGGAATAAAACCTACTTGATCATGGTAAATAGTTTTTTAAGTTTATTTAAATTTAATTTTTTAGTGTTGGATTTGGTTTGCTAGTATTTTGTTGAGGATTTTCACATGTATGTTCATCAGACATATTGGCCTATAATTCTCTTTTTTTGGGTTGTGTCTTTATTTGGTTTTGGTGTCAAGATAATGCTGACCTCATAGAATGAGTTGGGAAGCTTTCCTTCCCTTCTATTTTTGGGAAGAGTTTGGGAAGAATAGGTATTAACTCTTTTTTAAATATTTGGTAAAATTTGCTTGTGAAGCCATCTGGTCCTAGGCTTTTGGTTTTGGGGAGGTGTTCTTTTTAGGGGGAGGTTCTGATTCAATTCTTTTCTGCTAATCAGTCTGTTCAGATTTTCTTTTTCTTCTTGCTTCAGTTTTGGTAGGTTATATGCTTCTAGGAATTTATCCATTTCTCCTGGATTGTCCATCTATTACTCCATTTTTAAAAGAAGGATTTTTCTTTCTTTCATCTGTGAAGCTCTCCATCAATGTTTTTCCCTCAGCTGGAGAGCACCACAGGACTTTGCCATAATGTGATGTCATTTAGGACAGCTATTTGTATGCAAGGTGTTTCAGGAAAAGGCAGACTTAAAAAGCAGTCTGGCACAGGTGTAACACATAGCCTGGAAGTCTGCCTGCTCACAAGATCAGTGCACCTCCATAACAGAATTTCCACTTCCATTTGATTATCTTATACTGTACCATCTAGGCCTCCCTTGTGGTCTTTCTCTTCAGTCACTGCTTCTAGAACTCTCCATCCTCACTGTTTAAACTCAAACAACATAATATCTGTCCCCAGTCCTCCCCTGACACTGCTCCAGAGTCCACATTCCTTTCTTCTCACTGTCTTTTAACGCCTCATGCTTGACACTCTCCCTGACCTTTGTCCTTCCCCTTTACTACTTCCTGTTCCCTCTCATCTTCTCAAAATGTGGCTGTTTTCTATAATTCTGTCCCCTATCTCTGCTGTTCTATGACCCCTTGTTCCCCCTACACACACATACTCCTCCTCCTCTCCCAACACGGACCATGGGCATGCCTGACACATTCATACCTTGGGGGTGTGAATGATTAATATCTTGAGTCAGTCGTTCACATAGTCATTCATTCAAATGCCTTATTGAAAACATTCTCAGTGTCATGCATTGGGATAGATGCTGGCAATACAGAGATTAAGAATATATCCTTGGAAATAAATAATTCAATTAGTATAATAAGAGTCAGGTTAGGAATTTCCTTTCTGGGCCCTTTCCTTCTTTTATTTTAGTCTACCTATATTCCTCTCCTTAGTACAACTTTAAGAGATACTGCTCTTTATTTCTCAAAACAATTTCTTGCGGTTTTAAGGACATGATTGATTTGAAGGTGGCATGGCATTAATTGTGATCAATTATAGCCGTGAATACTAGATCCTGTTATTAAGTTTAATTTACATTCTTATGTTTTTATATCAGTCACAGGGAGGAATTCAACTAGTTTATGATTGTTTAAATAATATCAATCATAAGCTTAGACTTCTGAAAAAACTTTCAAGTTAGATATCAAATAAACAATGACTCCACATTATGACAGCATATGCCCAGTTGTTTATTAATTTTATCAGTAAATTTCCTGTCATTACTTCCATCCACTAGACTGTGCTTTCCTTTTATCAAAATTCTGACTCTCAGCCTCACATGAGTCATTTTGTGATTATAAAATTAGTAAATGGTTAATCATATCCTGTTGGCATAAATTCTTGATTCAGTGGAGGAATTCAAAAACTCAATATGGTTGAGCTTCACATCCATGTTATTCAAATTTGCAGTCAAGGAGCCAGTTTTGAAAAGATTCCTGATTTGCCACAAAGTGCTATTTAAAATGAAAAAAATTCTTTATTCTTCTTCAAGTATGTTAATGCAAAAAATTGGAGATAATCTGATCTGGCATGTTAAGGGTATGTCATTCAGACTGATATATCTGTGTTGGTCAATGAAGTCCGACTCTTAGTATATTAAAATGATCCTGAATATTTATTTCATGCACAAGAAGAAAGGCTCTAACATACCTTTTAAATTTATCTTGGTTTTCTTGGATACAAAATTGAAACCATCTGAGTCTGGCTTAAAATTTAATAGAAAATTACAGCTGTCTTATTCCTACAAAAGTACTTTTTTTCTTGATGTGTCTTTTGAAATTATAAATTTCTATACATTTCAAGGGAAATGTTCAGGCATCATAAAAATCACAATATGCAAAATTTGATTTCACAATAATTTTACAATAAGAAATTAATGCAGAAATTCATTTTTAGGCACTGTGGATATTGCTGTGCCATCTTTAAGGCAAAATATAGTCTTTATTTCCAGTCCCAAAATGTGGAAAATTTCTAAGAATAATAAAGAAGCATTCCCACACACAGTGAAACAGCAATTTTTCCCACTAGAGTCACAGACTGGGTTCTCTTTGGAGGAAAGTGTGATGTTTTGTCCTTGGGGCACCTGCATTGTTGGCTGATTGTTGTAAGGCTATTTAGGATCTAAGGCTTGCCAAGTTTCTATTTTTCTTTTTTCTTTTTTTTAAATCAAAGATCAGATCAGAATTTCAAAGGAAATATAGAGCACCTGTTTATGCCTACCTCTCCATGACTTGAGGTCTGTTTCAGTTCAGTGCTGCGTCATTTGGAGGTTAAGTATTACCAAACCTATTTGGCTCTTAGAGTTGGAGAGAGTGGCTATAATTCTATTTTTTAATCTGATATTTGATTTTTATTCACAACTTATCCCTCAACCTCCTAAGGTGTGTATAAGAGGGTTCTTTTTTTTTTTTTTTTTTTTTTTAATGGAGTACTCCTCTGAAATTTCACCAATATTGGCTTTTTTTATTTTTTTAAAAGATCGTTTCTCATAAAAGTTCATTTAAAGGAATTGTTCTTAAAAACAAAAACAAAACAAAAAACAAACTGGGGTGCCTGGGTGGCACAGTGGGTTAAAGCCTTTGCCTTTGGCTCAGGTCATGATCCCAGGGTTCTGGGATCGAGCCCTGCATCGGGCTCTCTGCTAGGCAGGGAGCCTGCCTCCTCCCCTCTGCCTGCCTCTCTGCCTACTTGTGATCTCTGTCTGTCAAATAAATAAATAAAATCTTAAAAACAAAACAAAACACAGAACTATTAGCTGAGAGCTAAAAGTAAAACATAGCATTTGGGGGCTTAATGGAACTTAGAGACCACAAAAATCTAGTGCTTGGAATATCTTAAGACAGATAAGGAAACTGAGGCCAGGTGTGTTACTGAAATTGATTTAATAAGACTGCAAACAGCTGAGTTGGAAACTGGTTCAGTCTTTATTCTAGCATTTGCTCCTCAGTTGTTTCTGAGTGACATTCTCTGCCATTCATCAGAGTGAATGGAGTTGTCACTGTCATCAAAGTTGTCACCCTCTTATTATTATTATATTATTTTCTGAAATAAGGATATGAGGAAACACCCAGCAGTATGTTCCCCTTGCTCCCAGATGCTCTCAGTAGTGGTCTTGGTGTTGGTGCATTCGAGAGCCACGGCAGGAACATTTTCCATGTTCCGGGCATTTTGGTTGGTGCTAAAGAGCAGAGCATCGTGACCATTATTTATTGCCTTTTGGAATCATATGTTTGTGGACTAAAGAATTATTCAAGATATGCTAGGCTAATCCCTTTCTATTGTGTGCTGGTCTGTAGTTGGTGCTTCTTATTCTTTGAAGAATGCACAGCTCAGCCCAAGAATGCATGAAACGAAGTGTAACTTCATGTGGAAAAGCAGAACGGGGTGAATGTGAGGCAGAATCCCTGGGTTTTCTCTTTCCCCAATAACAAGTTTCAAAATGCCCAGAACTCCCACATGTTACGTCCTACTCATGTGTTTAAAGCTGGACAGATTATGTCTGGGAATGATGCTGCTAGTCCGAGTTGATGAGCTAGTAAGACCCATAAACCTTAGTTCATAAAGCATCTATGTAGGCTGAAGTGATGAGATTTGGAATCATTAAGTAGTCTGGAGTCTGTGAAAATGATTCCCTAAGACGCTCATTATTTCCAAGTCTGTCTGCTCACTTCAAAGCTAGGTAAGAGGGGAGTAGGAGAAAACTGATAGCAAGAAGGGGTGGTGATGGCAGGAGCGTTGGGGGTCATGATGGAGGGTCAATTTGGCAATAATTTCTGAGGAACGATGGGTTGCTCTTGCTGCCGATTACAGCATGGACGCTCAATGGCTGTTGAATGAATGATTGGCAATCATATTACTGATAGTGTTGTGCAGAAAGGGAAAATGCCCCTGGGTACTTCCTTTGCCCAGTCCTAGCAAACAAGTAAATAAATAATGAAAGAATGGCAGCACCAATATATGTGAGGAGAAAGAAGTAGAAATCAATAGGGACCAAGGTGGTTGTCAGCGGAGTTGTTCCTTCTCTCCTCAGTGCGGTCCTCGTGCCTGGCTAAGGGCCGGCTTGGTTGCTGAGGTCCTTCTGTGGAAACACACCCAGTACCTGAAAAGCCTCAAATTTAGTTCAGGTGCCACACTCAGTCTCCAAAGGGAAACTGAGCAAGGCTCCTCGCGGAAAATAACATTTGACCTGGACCCTGAAGAATGGTCCTGAGAAAAACGCGTGTTGAAGACTACCTTTGGTCGATGTGTGTATTATTGGGGGACTGGATTACCTTCTGTTAGACTGTGAGTGGTGGTGGGAACCAGAGAGCAACAGTTTGAGGAGAAAGGGAAGTTGAAGACAGAACGATGGTCTCTGAAGCAGTCACACCCTTGTGTGTGGACCGTGGCCTGCAGGCACTGGCCAGTTAGAGGGTTGTTGTTGGCGTGTGTCTCTCAGGGGACTGGGGATTGTGCACTCCGTGCCTCTGCATGCATGTCTGGGCTTTAGCAGGAGACTTGGCACACACTAGGTGCTCGCTGGTTGGGTTCTTCATGAAAATGAACCGAAACCCTTGCTCATATTTCTTGGCAGAACAAGCTAGGTGAATTTCCCCAAATAAGCCAAACCCCCACAAATCCTGGCTTCCTGCACAGGGGGTCCCTTTACCCCTTTCTTCCCATCTTTTGCTTACTTTCAGGTTCCCATGTTTCCTTCTGCAGCATACAAAACCTTTCATCTGATTTATTTGATTTTATTTGAATACGAACCTTACACAGCGTTACCCTTGAGGGTTCTTAGTACTACTGGGGAATCTCAGGCTGGGTTCTGTTAGAGGAATTACAAGCATCCGGAGGGGTGGGGTGGGACGTCCACCCGTGGTTTGGTTGAAGCTGTTTCATCGCAGCAGGTTGTGTGGGTTCCGGGGATGATCTGCTCAGGGCAGGTGTGGCCTTCGGTGAGTGCAAGCTCCAATCCCCACATCGACTTCAGGGCTGCTCTCTTGGCCCGGGACTACCCGCTCCTCTCTGCTGGCTCCCCCTCTGCCCACCCCGGACCCTCCGCAGGACTTGTTCCACCTCCTCTCTGTGTGCTGTTGTCTCCCACCAGCCCTGCCTTCACTTCCTCAGACCCTTCTTACGGCCTTCCCATCTTTGAACTAACAAAACAGCAACTGCCTGTTTGGAAGACCAAAACTGAGTTAAGCAATGCTTTGCTTTAATTTTTTTTTTTTTTAATATAAAGTTTGTATGCATTTTATTAAACTCTCTGAAACCAGCAATGTTTACATTATTTAAGATTTTCATAAAACCTCTGATCTTGGTTCAGGTTTTCCTCCTCAAGATACATTCAATTTCACCCTAGTGTTTTGCTCGACTTGTCCCGTTTGATGTTATCTGCAGGAATCCCACGAGTCTGGGGCTGCTGGAGATGGTTCACTGCCAGGGGTGAGCTTCATGTTCGCTAGCTATGCTTCCTGGTAAGTAAGAGAAGATGTGGCTTTTGAATTGAAATGAAAAACAGAATGACATGCCACCCTCACAACTTCACCTTCATGTAATTCGCAACAAACGTGACTCAGGCGCACGTGAGCACCTCCATTTCAAGGCAGAAGCAGCATCTGTGGGCACTTTCATGCTGTGTCAACAGGGAGTGTGGGTGGAAAGTGCAGCCCTTACCTGGAAAACGTAATGCAGTCCTAAGCTACTGTATGCACGGGAAGCTTGAAATGTGTTTCTGATATGGTTTGGTTGGAGCTGTAAGCTCATGTTCTCATTTGCTGCAGCACAGGAAGAAATACTGCTGGACGTGGGATGACACACAGAGTCAGGATTACAAGGGCTAAAAACGGCAGCTGGAGCTGGAAAGACTCCTGTCCCTCCAGCTTGGGTCCCGATTTGCATCCTGCACTGCACGTGGGCAGCAGGTTCCATCTTAACTGTGGCCACGTGGTGCTCAGGTTCTTGGATATGGGTATGTCATTGGGGCAGGGGGCTGTGGAGCAGGCTGTGAACTGTGTTTTTCGACACTGGGAGTTTATTTCAGTCAGAGCTCCTGCCAATGGAAATGCTCCCCTGCCCACCAAAATGTGTGAGAAGACCTGCTTCTTTGTGTGGTTGCCGTAGGGGACCGTGAAGAGCACAGTACAAGTAAGCAGTCGTCGAAGAATCATCCATGTAACTGAAACACAGATAAGAATATTTCCTTCTTTTTCAAATCATCCTTTCAAAGCCATCCATCGGGAAGAGTAAACACGGAAGAACCTCACAACTGACAGCTGCGTCCCGTAGGCAGGAGAGTTTAGCAGAGGAGATATTATTTGAAAGTAGCAGCAGTTAATTGTGCCTATAAACTAATCAATTGACAAGTGCTTCTAGAACCCTTTATTTGTCCTTGCCGTTATGATACTATAGAACTGTCATGCAATGGACAGCCACTGCCTCTGTCCCCAGGGAGTTTACAATCCAGTTTGAGATTTTAGCTTCGGAGGTTTGAGATTTAGCTTTGGCAGAGCATGATGTTAATGCCGGAAGCCATTTGAGGACCCAGTTATTCGTGCTATGCTGTGCTTTGGGGAACAGTATCTGGGCGTTGAGGGTGGACTAAAAAAACAATGAACTTGAAAGTCATATTTACTCTCCTCTATTGAAGGCTTGTCAAGGGTGGTAAAAAAGAAAAGCCTTATCTGTATTTTAGGTGGCTAGTGTGGTTCCCTGAGGAGTGTTGGTTAATGTTCCTTGACTCTTGTTAATCATTTACCCTCAGAATAGTCCTCTGAAGAGTTAGGTATTTATATGCATGTCTGTGTACACAACCTATTTCCAATAACAGGAGCCCCAATTCAAATAAATACCAACTTTCCAAAAATACACTTCACAGAAGACTCTAGAGTTTTCTCCACCAAAGTTCTACCACTGAGGAACTGAAACACCAGGGCTGCTTATCGTGACTCCACGGTGTACCACCTGATTTTTAGTGCAATTTGAGACAGCCAGAGCTCCATGGCCGTGACTATCTGGAAACCTTTTTTTTAAACTCTGTGTCATACTTGCTTTTCGTGCCAGCTCCACACTTTTGGTATGAAGCTCCTCTCTGGCTTCTGGTGAGTTCTAGACTAGTTGAGGCACCTGGAATCAAGGCAGAGCGCTGTAGGACTACGTAGTGTCAGTTCAATAGCAATATCCCGTGGACGTAATCAAAGCAGCAGTTGTCAAAGGACTGATTGGACGTTCCTGCTCTTTTTGTCTAATGTTTGGAAGTAGCACTGACCATTTTTAAGCTGAGTATGTCTCTAGGGGACTTGGGTTTGAAGGGATATAGCAAGAGGAGCTATGAAACTTCTTGTTAACAAGGGCGTTGAGACAGTAAGTTACTGAGAGGGAGAAAGAGAGAGCTGTAACTATGTATGTTTATCGAACTCCTGAAGAGCATCATGCTTGCTATGTAGGATGGTGCAACTGGAGCCATAGGATGAGGTTTTTGATATGAGATGAAGAAGGTGAAGTTCGAAAATGATTATGGCATCGGGGCGCCTGGGGGGCTCAGTGGGCAAAGCCGCTGCCTTCGGCTCAAACCATGATCCCAGGGTCCTGCGATCGAGCCCCGCATCGGGATCTCTGCTCAGGAGGGAGTCTGCTTCTCCTACCACCCTCTCTGCCTGCCTCTCTGCCTACTTGTGATCTCTGTCTCTCAAATAAATAAATACAATCTTAAAAAAAAATGATTGTGTCATTTATGCAGTTTCATGTGACAGGAAGACAGTTGAGTAAAGGCTGAGAACAGAAGTAGAATTTGTCCTTTGACTCCCCATCTAGGCACTTTCCACTCTTCATTAGGGTGGTCTAGATGCTGACCTTACCTATCAGGAGATGGGGCATTCGAATAGGTAGGGGTATATGTATGTCATCTTCGTGCCCTCACATATAAAAGAATTTCAATACAAAGTATTGTTTTGAACATAAAAAAAAAAAAAAAAAATGAAGAAAATGAAATCCGGAACAGCAGGAATAAATATGGCATGTGTTTTGGGTTCTGAGTCCCCTAACTCTTCATTAACTTTTCAGGTCAACTTTAATGAGGAATGCCAATGCTCAGGTCTTAATTTATAATTACATAAGCAAAAACAGTTATACTATCTTCGCGTCCCTTTCTGCTAAATTACATGATTCCTAAATTTCTGTGATTTTTTTTTTTTTTTTAGGACTCCACCCCTACCTTATTGTTGGGATATGAATTGAACTGAATTTAAGTTGATGGTGGGCTTTGAAATCCAGGCAAACTTGTGTTGTGAGCAGAGTCATGAAGAAATAAAAGCATTTTAACTAGAAGATTAATCTGGTAAGAACGTACTCTGATGAATGGCTACGTATGAATCATCACATATTGCATAAAGCAAAAGCTATTTTAGGAGGTGAACTTTAAAGTCAGTTATAAGGATTGGAAATATGGTGCTTTAGGAGTATGTGTGGGTTTCCACTTCTACAAAACCCAGATTTGGTCTGGTGGGATTAATGGCAAGGAAAGTCCTATGACCTAACAGACCATACTAAAGCAAGGGGGGAAATGCATGGCTAGAGCCTCTGAAATGGTGTTGAAGGGAAAAGTCAGAAGTTTAGGTCGGTGGAAGGAGCTCATATATGATCTTAGAGAACCGGGTTATGAAAAGAGAGAAATTATGCAAATAGAATTTTGGAGGTATAGGGCACCCAGAGGAGATGGCCAAGGATATCTTACAGAATGTGGGTTTCAAGGCAGAGGGCAACAGCAGGCCCAGGGAAGATGCAGTCGAATTAGACTTCAAGTGTGTACTCCATGTGGATTCCTCAGAGCAGCCTAACACCTTAGTCCTAAGAATGTGTAGCTCTAAACATCAAGGAGGCCCTATTGAAATGCTGATACCCTCTCCCCACTGCATATATGCACAGAATGGAAATAGTATTTCCAAATGCATTAGTAATTCCATCTTCATCTTGTGTGTGAAGAGGTTATAGAACCTGGGATATGAAAATGCATCCAACAAGAAGGTAAACTTCTTTAGAATACATCATTACTGTGTTTATTTACTATAATCCTCCACTCCATATGTCTCTCCCCTCCCTTTTGAAAAGAGACTCGGCGCTGCTGATTGTCTTCCTCCTATTCACTTTTAATGGTGGCCAACTTCTGCGAGTCCTATTCAAAGAGGGAGCAAGAAGATCTAGAAGTTCTTCCCCACGGGTGAGTCACCAATTTCCAGGGGTTCCTCTCTCTTATCAAAGATAGTAATACTATCAGTCTTGATGTGTGCTTTGTAAAGAAGTGAATATAATATTGATATGGAGGTTTATCTTTTTGAAGTGGGCTATTTGAGAACCTCTGTTGCTGGGTCCTACGTGGTGGTGACCAGATGGATATCATAAGGAATCAAGCTCACAACTCAATGCTGCTAATATGCATTGGATGATAATGGTCATTCTGCCTGTGTTATTGTTTTTAAACATTGATGGTCAAATACAACAAGTATTGAAGTGTACAAAATGACACTAATTCTGCAAATTTGCCTGAAGATGAATTGATGAGCAGGTCAATAATTAGCATTCATCTAATCCAAATTCTTACGCGGCTTCTCAGGATGGCTCCAGCTCTTCAAAAACAAATGTTGAAAAGGGAAATGTAGTAATGATTATATCCAAATTGTCTTTTCATTTGTTGAGAATAAAGACTTTCCATGTCCTCAATGTATTATTTTTAGAAAGGAGCTCGCAAAGATCAGCCTGAAGATTCCCATTCCCTAATTTAGAAACAACACACAAAAACTATAAAAATATACTCCTTTTTTTTTTCAGAAAAAGGATTATAAGCATCAGTTTATGAAAGCATATTTGATGTTATAATTATAGTTAAATTTCAGTCTATTATTTAAAATACATGCATGTGCACGCCTTCTGTACCCAACCAAAAATGATAAAATATGTAGTTTTTATTTGTTGAAAATGCATTATTTTTATTTAATTATTTAACAGTAAATGGAAGCATGTGCCATTGTCAAGTAAAAGAAGATGAAGTTTGTCTTTAAATGTTATGAATACTATTGCATGGCACTTAAATATATGCTATAATATTGAATAATTTACTGATTTATTTTTAAGTTAATGCTGTATATTTTGTCACATACTATAACAAAGATTAATTTGTTAAAGGTTCAAGAGTAAAGCTATAACATATCAACATAAATCTGTTGAATTCAGATCAATAGAACTCTTGAGACATACTAAAATAAATATAAGAAGACAGACATTCCAATTACTAATAATGTTTGTTACGTACCTAGTCTTTGGTTAATGGAGTAAGAAGCAAAACAGAGCAGAGGTTACTCCTTCAGAAACCTCCCAGGAAACCAGAAGTAACCAACTTATAAAGTTGTTGGAAGCATTACCTCTATGTGTTTTGCCTTTCTTAACTTGTGCTGGGAATGGGTCAGGAAAGGTTCCCTATCCCTGAATAATCTGTGGAAGTCTTTCCACTGTGTACCTATGCTACTCAGGCCTTTAATGAATCCCAGCCAATGTTGACCAGGTTTTCACTCAATGCCAAACACTGGGCTAGTTAGTGGATAATAACAAGGTAAAAAACAAATGAAAACATCCCCTGTCCTAGCCTATGTTCTAGTATGAACTGATGTGCCTTTTCCATAATTGAAGGCAGAATGATTTTCATTCATTCATCATACAAACACTAGGGGAACCATAATGGCTCAGGCACTGTACTCGGCACAGTTAGGATAGTGAGAGGTGATGTAATGATAATAATAACAGAAAGGCAGTGGCACCTAATACTTGTCTTTACTGAATGTCAGGGATGGTGCTGAGTGTCTTACATACATCCATCATTTCATTTAAGCTCATGGGGCAAGTGTTTATTGAATTTCCACTTTAGGGCTGAGGACACTGACCAATATGATCCCCAATTCCATAACGTATAGTCTTGTGGGCAAGCCAGAAAGTGAAAAATGGTAATAAGTAATGTTGTGAGGCAGAGGATGAAAAGCACTCTCAGGGCATCTCCTATATAAAGATGCTGGCAAATTACCATAAGCATACAAAAGAAAGAGAACTTACTAATTTATTAGTTTATAACTTAAATACTTTTTTGACATATCAAAAGACTAGAAATGATCTAATGATTGGTTCAAAGGACTTCACTGTATCACATTGGAAGGGATTTCCATTTTAATTCAATGAAAAAATGTTGCCCGACAAAACACAAGCATTAATCTAGGGGGCAATCTAATTAATCAAGGGTGTCAATGAATTTGTGTAGTAGAAACTAGATACAATAATAAGAAAATGAATGTAATAATCTTACAAGACATTGTTTCAGTGGTTTATTTGGTCAGTATCATCTGGATACACTGACTATTAAAATGAGCTAGGATATTACAGAGCCTAACACTGTGCTTGGCACACACTAGGCACTCAGCTGGTACTTGTGCTCTCACTTGGGTCCATCTGCTGGGTCTGCCAAAGAGAAGACCACAGGCTGTGGGACTTAAACAATGGCAATGTATTCTCTCACAATTCCAGAAGCTGGAGATCCAGGAGATGAAGGTGTCCACAGAGCCTCTCCGAGGCTCTCAGATGGCCGCCTTCTCCTGTGTCTTCACACGAGCTCCCTTTCTCTGCATTCACGTATCCCCAGTATCTTGGTATGTATACTTTTTAAAATTTTTTTTAATAAGGCCATCAGTCAGATTTGGATTAGGACCCCATTTTTAAGACATTATTTAAACCTTAATTGTCTCCTTGGAGTACCTATCTCCAAATGAAGTCACATTTTAGAATAGGGCTTCATTGTAGGAATTTGGGGGGAACACAATTCAATCCATAACGTTACCCATTCCATTTTCCTACTCAATAGTCAGCTTTCCCTGTTTGATTTGTAACTTCCTTTAGAGGCTGAGGCCTCATCAGTTGTTCCTTTATTCATTCAGTGACGCTATACTGTCTCCTATGTGTAGGGTAATGTACTAGACCCAAGAGAACAGAACTGTAAAGAGTCTCCCTAGCACCGGAAGCCTACAAGACAGACAGAGGAACAACCTGGCTAAACTGGAGTATCAGCAAAAGCTGGGGGAGCCCACGCCAATGCACGTGCTGGGGAGGGGGATTACCCATCTCCCAAGGTGAGCAGTGTGCTGTGATCCCAGAACTGCCACCAGCCAGTGTCCGCAGGTGGACTACACAGTGTTGGAGATAGGTCGTCCTGAAGTATTTCAGATAGGAGGCGAGAGAATGTCTTTAGGATATCTCCATGTACAATCTCCACAGAGAAAACCTTGGGAAAGCGTGATGTTCAAAACTAAACCAGAAGAAGCATTTTCTTACGCACACTTGCACATTATCTGGAGAGGGCATAATGCCGCCGTCACTGGGCTCCTTCCCAGCTATTTTGTGACATTCGACACTGAGCATGTTCAATGAATAGGTTCATTGAAATAATTTTCAGGGAAGACCCTTTGGAAACTTTGACTTTTTATAAACAGTTTTGACTAAGAACAAGGAATTTGATGTAGAGAGTGAGGCAGAAGAAGGTATCATCACATGCATGCAATCTCTACATATCTATCACATGCATGTAATCTCTACACATTACCACTGAACAGGTGGTTAGTGGTACCTTTTTTGACTTTATGTATTGAAGAATATCATTTGATGGCAGTCATTAAAAGTACGGTTGTCGTTCCAGAGAGAAACCAGAGTAAGGAACACCTGCTTCTATTGTCCCATGATGGTGGGCTCAGGAGTCAGTCTAGAGAACACTATGACATGGCTTTCTTCGGAAACGTGGACTCAGCAGATGTCCATTTGTGAGTATTTTGGACAGAAATTTGTAAGAAAGAGTATCTTTGAGATGTCTCCACATATGGTCCCACAGAGAAATCTAAAGACGTTGCCTTGGGAAAGCGTGATGTTCAAAACTGAACCATAATAAACACACACAGACACCCCAGCTATTTCTGTGGGACCTGCCTATCCTCAACAGAGATTTCTAGGACAAACGGCACCCCGCTGTGGAAGAACCGAGGACAGGGCCAAGCCTCTCTAGCCCCAAACCTCTGAGAGTTAGAATATCAAGGCATGAGGTTATGACTGACGAATAAGACACAGTATGCTTTTCTAATATGTAATGTTATCCTTTCTGAAACCAGATCCAGTATAATTTAGAAATTTCAATACCCATATTGTCTCGTCCATTTAAAACCTAAAGACATGGGAACCATAGTTAGCAAGTAACCAATTTAGAGACTTTAACAATTCAAGAGAGAATAGGCATTTTCATCACCATGAGAAGATTCATAGTCATCACTGATGACTGAGATAAGAAAGTGCTCTCAGATATGAGAACGGAGTGATTTGGAATTCATTCTTTTCAATGCCTCTGGTCTTATTTTCAAAGTTCCCATTAGGAACATATACCTGTCCTTTTGTAGTCTCTAAAAATTACTGAGCTACAGTTTGAGGAAAGTAAATGCTTAGTTTCATTATTTCTGTCATTCAGCGGTGAGCTTGAACAATTGATGTGTTGTTATATTTTAGGAAAAAAGTTATTTACATTACTAAGTTTTAATTAGAATGAACACAAAAGTTACTTAAAAATTGGTAAGGGACCAAGTTAGCTTTGCATTAAGCTTGAGTGATGAAACTGTGCCTTGTAAGTCCCTCTGTATCGCCGAAATACTAAAATGCTACTTTCTTTCTCAGGCTGATTGAACGAAGCTTCAGCTGAGGGGCTAGAAACATGGAAAACAGTGCTCGTGACTCTTCTAGAGGTAGCACCTGAAGCTGTAGAGTAGCTCTTTATTAACTCATGCTTTGGTCCTTGCCTATCCTAAGGTTAAGGAATAACATAACTGTGTGTTATTTTGTAATTCTGCTGGTATAAATATGAGTTTCTGATCCTTGGCATTGCTGAGATGGTGACCTGGATAACTGTTGTGGATATCTATGTGTGCCTTGTGGGGTAGAGAGCGTCATCTCTTGTCTGTAGGCACTGGGTACCCAGGAGAACCTCCCCTCAGTTATGACATCTGCAGACATTTGTCAAATGTCCTCTGAGAAGAGGGAGCAGAATCATTGTCCTTTGAGAACCACTGCTCTGACTAGGGGAAACATTACATTTAAGTAATTAACAATCCCCCATTCTACCTAAGCATTAAAAACTCAAAGTCATAGCATAAACTAAAATTTCATCTTGAATTGGCCAAAAATACCAATATGTCTAAGCTAATTTGTGTTAAGATTCAGGTGGGCCCTTTTTTCAAGCCCAGAACTTTTCTCCTGTCTGCCTGAGAGAATGAACTGTCAGTACAAAACTGTAGGGATAGAGTCACAACTTGTTCTGGATCTTATTAATCCCCGAGCTGTATACATTTAAAAGCTGCTTTCTGACATAAAAATCCTCTGCGAGGCTGTGCTCCCTGAATTCCCTCTGACACTACAGAGCGACATTTCAGTATTTGGTTGTACGGAACTCCCATGCTCTTACTTAATCTTGTTATTGGTTTCACAGGCATTTTCCCTTCTTACCTGGGATGTTGCTGGCTACAAATTATTGTGTCATTGTTCTGCCAAAAACATCACCCAAAAGGGATTTTCCAAGCAAACCAATATCACAATGTAGACAAGATTATCATAATTTGAGAGCTGGCTTCTTCAAGGCCTCCGGGGTCTTTGTGTCAAACCTTTGTTTTTTTGAGTGAAACCAGCATGAAGTGGAATTGAGAAATGCATGAGTAATTGGTATCCCCACAAAAAGTGTTGGCATGTGAAGGTTTCACACCAAGCTGGGAGTGTGGAGGTAGATTTAAAGCAAACACTGGTCTATCGGTCTTAGACACATTTAGCTTAGTAACTTCAAATGCTGGTGATGAAACAGGCACTGAGTTACTCAAAAATAGTTCAGAAAAAAAGGTGTGTTCAAGGGAGAGAAAAGGAAGAAAGAAAAAACAAAAAACAAAAAACAAAACAAAAACAGGCCAAGCAAGGAAGACAATATCAGTCCAGGGATAACCCATTCAAAAACACTGAAATAATATAATCATCTCTTATGAGAAAATGAAATTCACTTTATAAGCTCAGGTGAACAAAACATGAGAAAGTGAGTTATTCCTCACTCCAGGGGAATTTGAGAACAGGGCCTGACAAATTTTTGTTGTTGTTGTTATTTTTAAGAATTTGACCTTTTTAAGAATTCGCCTGGGTGGCTCAGTGGGTTAAAGCCTCTGCCTTCCGCTCAGGGCATGATCTCAGGGTCCAGGGATCGAGCACCGCATCTGGCTGTCTGCTCAGCAGAGAGCCTGCTTCCTCCTCTCTCTGCCTGCCTCTCTGTCTACTTGTGATCTCTCTGCCAAATAAATAAATTAAAAAAAAAAAAAAAAGAATTTGACCTCGTGTCCAATGAAGACATTGAAGTGCCTTTTTAAATTAAAAGGGTGAGAAAAGTGTAGGCACCTGAGTGTTTGCTATATAGGAAGACCATGGAAAATAGGAAATAAAGACCATTTCCCTGATGAAAAATGATCTGCAAAGAACAAGGCTGGCTATGTTAAGGAGATTAATGGAGGGTCTCAAAAAGCTTGGGGAAAAGCTACAGAAGATCCCCAAAGATGTGTCAGAGTTACTTGACAAGGTATCACAGAAGTCTGCAGTACGTGATAGAACTGGAAAACAAGACACACACACAAAATCCCCTTCTAAGACCTAATCACTCAACTACTCTACATGTCATATCAATCCTCTTAACTATCAAGAGTCACTGCACAGCAAAAGCCTCCAGACATAGAAAATGAGATTATGCCTATTTGATGATGCCAAGAACAGAGCAAAATTACCCAAGTACCTCTACAACCTCTGCAGCCTAGGAAAGGCAAAGTGATCTCCAGTAATGGCTCGTGAGTCGTGCTTTAGTGGCTGTACAGACAGAACATGTGTACCTTCTGGCTGATGCACGAGGATGGCGCAGGCATGTGTGCGTGCACGGGGGTGTGAGTGCGTGTCTGGGGGCGGAGGGATGGCGGTGGTGAAGCAAACTTGTAACTTGTAACATACAAGTTTAGATGGTGCCACGAGCCCAGATTAGACTGAAGGCTTTCAGTGAGTTGCTAAGAAAACTTGAAAGAGTCATACTGATGCAGAGGACTCACAATTTCTCTCGACAGCAGTGCTTCGCAGTTTTCCTTCTAAATGAGAAAGAAATAAAAAGAGGAGAGCTGTTATTAGCTAGGAGAAACAATTATCAACTTGGAGCAATTTTAATACTGTACCAAAAACAGTATCAGAAGGATCTTACCAACAACTGAGACAAGCTTTTCCCCCCAGGGCACGATGCCAGTGAAGCGGGAGTGGCAGTCCCCATTACCATGAAGTGTACTGAATTCTGCCAGCTCTTCCCAAGTCCAAATACAGACAGTGAGAACATGACCTTGGTTGCTCCCTATGTTACTGCCATTTGCAAAAGAACCATTATATTACAGCTGTGAAAGTGCTTACAAAGCATTGGTGGATTTCTGCCAGGGATACATAAATATCGCTTTGGGTTGCCTGGTGGGTATTCTTTAGCTCTATGAACTTGAAGCTGGCTGTTTTTAGGGCAACTGAACTTCAAGACCAAACGCAGGACTCCTGGGTGTAAACAGAGTTTCCATCCAAACACTGCCAGTGACCCACAGGCTCGACATTGTCGGGGTGTGGAAAATGGAGGACACAACCTATCTCGAGTCATGTTCCTGACACCTTTTGAATGGGGCTAGGTCTAGTGACAGCAAAAGAAAATAGTTAGGGAAAGTGACCACAACCCTGCTCATTATTAAGTAATGTCAAATCCAGGGACGCGATTTTCTTCTGTTTCATTGTTTTAGAGATGGGTTATTATGGTTTCTCCTTTTAAAATTCACATCTGGAGAGATTAGCAAGAAGTTCTCTGTTTGAGGAGTTCCTAAGACCCAACACAAGTTACAGGACTGGACTGACATTGCCCCAGGAGCTCTAAAGTAAGGCAGTGTTTAGAGGATTCCTCCGCTAGCTTTAAAGAAAGAGAAAGTCTATGTAAATTGGGAAAACAAGACCAGGACATGGCCTTCATGTGTCTTGCATGACTACTTTACCACGGGCTTTAGAAGAAATGCAGGTGACACCTATGAACATCCACCCAGCTGTCCTTCTTCCCTGATGCTCCACACAGGTTAGGCCCCAGCTCCCCCTGTTTCTACAGCCGCTGGAGTATACTGTCAAGGTAGGATCATCACCACCCTCCGGGGGCCGAAACACAAGGCCGTTCTTGACCTCTTGACAGCAGTTCACAAAGTTGACTTCCCCTTTTTTGCATTGTTCTCTTCTTATCTTTTGTGATGCCCCTCTCCATGATTTTCTCCTATCGCTATGAAAATTTCCTCCTCTCCCTCACTGTCTCAGCTTCTCTTCTGCAGACCTTTGAGAGCCACGTGGCCTGGGAGCACACCTTGGTTTTCCTCTCTCATTACTTGAGACAGGTGCCTGGTTGAAGCCCATTCACACCCAGAGCTTCAACTGCCCCTGGATGCATATGACTTTGGTCTGTGTCTCTGCCTCTCTTCATGTGAAGGTCCTGTGGGCACCTCCAGCATGGCAGGTCCATAACTGGGCTCACAGTCTGCATTTCCACACCTGCTACTTGTCTAATGCTCATATCTTCTTGCAGGAACCTCAGCCATGCTGGCCTTTTTCTCTGTTTCTCAGCTCCTTCTTACCACTGTATCCAAGTGCTGGGGGCCTGACTTTAGTGTTGTTGGGATTCATCCATTCCTTTTTATTAATGCTTGTCACATGGATGACTACGATACATCCCTCTTAAGACCGCTAAGAGTTTTCTTCCTATTCCTCCCTCATTAAAAAGAAGTCCTAGAAAGAAGATACAACCAGAGACATAATCTGAAGTGATCCCTAGCAAAAGTTAAAATATTTAAGCTTTATATTAGCGTAAGTTTATTTGAATGCCACCTTCTTCTCCATGCCTTCCATTCTAGATATGCTGGAGACAGTATTTAAACTTCGTACCCCCGAGAAAGCCTGAGTACTTTCTGAAGGTGCTTCCCATGACCGGTGGTTTCGTGACCCTCAGCCCAGGACCACCCAGCCTTTATCAGAAGCATAGTCCAACTACTCTTCTTGCCCCTACTTTCCACCACCACCATTTTCTTCACAGTCCTGCTAGGGAGATTTTTAAACTGCATATCTGATCATTGTCTCATCCTCCTGATCACAAGCCTTGGTGGCTCTTGCTCCTTCTCGAGATGTGCTCTGACTCCTTCGCTCAGTGCACGGGGGTCCTCCAGCCCAGGTTTCCACCTTGTGCCACCTCTCCACTTCACTCCAACCATGTGAAGAGCTTTCGTGTTTCTGTATCATGCGAGTCCATCCTTCAGGCCTGTGTCATCAACGTGGTATGCTCGCCCCTCCTGCTTTTTATCCTTCTGGTTTCTACTGGTCATTCAGCATCATTTGAAGTGTCACCACCCATGGACATTTCTATACCACTACTTTTCCATGACATCTTTGCACGCTTATTGTTTGATTGCGGGTTTCTGTCCCCATGTTACTATAAGCTTATTGGAGCTTAAGGAGTCACATTTTGGTATACTTTCTATTGGAGTTTCTGAAACAGTAGATGCTCAATCTATATTTTTCAAAAGAACAAGAAAGAAAAAGAGGGAAGGATGGTGAGTGGGAGAAAGGAACAAATCCTGCCTTCCTGCCTCTCTTCTTTTCCAGTCCCACTGTCTTGCCTGTAGCTGGAGAACATGTCTACCCTTGAAGCTGATTACTTAATTAATTTACAAAATGCGTTATTGAACACTTATCTTAAGCCAGGCACCGTGTTGTGTGATGAAGATAAATAAGATCGTCTCTGCTCAGAAGTGGTTCTACCACTTCCTTCCATGTGATCTTGGGTCAGTTAATAAATTCCCCTGTCTCAGTTTCCTTATTTCTAAACAGGGGTAATAACAATGCCTTCCCGTAGGGTTGCCATAAGAATTAGGTACATATATAACTGCTCATGGATATTTCTTAGAACAAGTGTCCCCAGATAACCGTCTTTTCCTCTCTGTATCAGTCTTTCATTCCTGAACTTGAGGATATGCTAAGGAACTGGGGATGGTATAGGGGGTTAAAGAAATCCATGTCTTCCCATGGTGGAAGCCATGCTCATGTGTATATGAATCCCCTCTGCTACTCACTAACTGCCAGTGGGAGTTGGGGCAAGTTATTCAATGACTCTGTTTAAATTTCCTTTTCTTCGAGATGGGGAGAATGATAGCATATATCTCATGGGGTTTTTCAGAGAAATATGTTAGTGCTTGCATTAATATGAACAACAGGACAGGGTCATAACAGGCACTTGGTAAGAGTGAATATTACTACCCATACTACTACCTGCAGGTTTCTCACCAGATGTGCCTCATCGTTTTTATCATTTATTATTATTTTTAAATTATATATCCTCTTCCTTCTCCACATGGCAGCGGCCCTACCCCATGACCTTCTCCTGGTTCTCTGTTTTCTGTGTTTAGTGTCATTGCTCTCTCAATGCACTGGTTTGTTTATTTCTCTAAATCATGTTATAGGGCCATAATGAAGACATGCTGTGAAGGGAATTAATTATTATCACCTGTAACTCATCCAGTAGTTTCTACATGAAACCTCTGTGATGGTCATTGTAATTCTTCTACAAGGGGACTTCTGGATCAGTAACCTCCTTTTCCAAGGCAGGCAGGGGGTTATGGGGGGAGGTTGGTGGTCTTTGTGCCTTCACTCAACTGGAGGTACACTGCTTGAAGTGCTGTGTGTTCGGTGGTAGCTGCTCTGCATGTAGGGTCAGCGAGACTCCACGGAGGAAGTGACCTTTGCCCTGGGCCTCCATTACAACCTATCAGAAAAGAGTTTACAGTGCTGATTGGTGTTGATAAAATTAAAGGAAAAGGAAAAAGCAGAGAACTCCCAGTCAGTCTGAATCATCTGACTCAGGCCAGATGTAGGTCACTTGTGCCTCTGAAGAAATCTTGACAGCTTAGGTCAAAGGTTCATTGTTGATGACTCAAATGGGTGCGATACCAAAAAAAGATAATCCCACTAGATCCATGGTTCCCAGGCTCTTAGAAGGCAAGGATGCCTTTTTAATGCCTTTTCTTCTAGAATTCTCCATGTAACAAGAAATATACTTTTAGAATCAATCAATTAAATAAATGGTTAAGAACAAGAATTGCCATGAATTCAATATCAATTATATGTGAATTTGCATTTTTCTTCAGTGAAAATTTGCATTTTGAATCGAAGCATACATTTGAAAAGTAGTAATACATACATGAGCAAAGCCTATTATTTTCTTTTTCAGTTTATATGGATTCTCAGAAATCTTGCAATAACTTCAAAGTCCCCTGGGGCCCCTTTCCTATACTTCAGGGTCCATTGATCTAGATTTTAATTAGAAAGTTTCCATTGAGAGATATATTACAGAAGTTTACAATCTATAAGAATTGTACGATTTTATAAAATATATTATAAAGTATTTACTAATTATAAAATATTCATATATTTATTATATAAAATATCATTATAAACTATATTATAATTATATAAATAATATATTATATATTATAAAATATTAATAAAATGTTTACTAATATTTCATTAATATTATATAAGATATAATATTTACTAATTATATTTAATTATATGATATTATTTTAAAATATTATAAAATATTTACTAATTTTATAGACAGGTTACTTGTTTCACAATCACCAGAAAAAATAAGATGAATTAACTGATAACTAGAATTAGAATGATAATTTGATAAATTAGAATTACAGGCATAATTTGCCCCCTTCTTAAGAGCACATCAGTGTTATATGTCCCCACTAACGATCATGGTTCTGTAAATCAGGAATGAATCTCCCACCGTCTTCTGAATTTTCTTGTCTCTTGCAACAGGGTCAGCACACATGGCAGATGACACGTGAGGGGAATCGCTCCGTAGGTCAGCACGGCCCGAGTGATCTGTTAGGTGTGGGATGTATAAATCAAACGGGACAGTTCTGGAATGTCTGAAAATCTGGGCCACGTGTAGCCTAGGAGGTATTTTTGAAAGCTGACTGCTGTATAAGCTGATCCGGCCAAAAACTCAAGGGATGTGGCTGGGGTTGGAGGTGGGCAAAGAAACATCTTACAACTTACAGAAATGAACCACTCTCTGAGAAGAGTTACCCTAGCTTTAACTATGTCCATGGCTCCCGTGCCTTCTGCTCATCTCTGCACCCCCCTAGTCTCCCAGAAGGTCAGTTAGATGCTCAGCCAAGTCAGACCCAAACCTCCAGAAGCAGGACTGCCACAGAAATGGATCAGAAATGGAGCCGGGGTGGCTCAGTCAGTTGAACACCCAACTCTTGATTTTGACTCAGGTCATGATCTCAGGGTCCTGAGATGGAGCCCTGTGTTGGGCTCTGTGCAGAGGCTGTTTGAGATTCTCTCTCTTCCTCCGCTTCTCTCTTGGTCTCTCAAAAAAAAAAAAAAAAAAAAAAAAAGAAAGAAAGAAAAGAAAAGGAATGAATCATCATTGGGGAGTGTCTCAGCGAATGAGGGAATGGGGTGAAAAGGCGGCGTGATGACATGGCTCTTGGCATTTCTTATCGGTGGGGGCTCACCAGTGGTGACATAGAATGGAAAGAACATGTGTTCTGCTGTCATCGAGACCTGAGTTCGTAACCCACTTTTACAATTTATTAGCTTTGCCTTTTGGGGCTATTACAGAGTGTTTCTGGACCTCCGCTTCCTCATCTCTAAAGTAGAGCCATTGTCTTTTATGCAGGCTGGGGTGTGGGTTGATTGCAATCACGCATACCAAGTGCCAGGAAAAGCCTTATAGAGCTGGCTTAGAGCAGAAAGGGGTTGCAACTTCTTCTGAAGCTTCTCGAGTCATCTGCATGTTATTGTGCAGCTTCCTTCTCTTTGAACCACGTGTGTGTGTCCCCCTGGGTAGTGAAGGCTGCAGAGGAAAAGAATTGTCTACCAAGGGAGCACAGCATCCGTCTTCCCCTCCTCAGGGGTGTAGCTGCTCTAAAGTCACTCCTCTCCGTGCAGGCGCTCTTGGTGTAAAACCGTGCTCTAGTCTTCGACGTGAGCCTCCCATCTTTCCTCAATTTTCTCCTTTGAAATAGCCTCCGCATTTTTTGCGCATTTTTTACACTGTCTCCCAGCATAGGCTGAGCAGTGGGGAATGGGAAGACCTTAGCTCTGTTGACAGCTTAAAGGGACTGGGAAGTCCAAAGCCATACAAACAGTTATAGACAGCTCTCAACATGACAGTTAAGGCAAGGGTTCTCGGGCAAGACTGCTCCAGTTGGAGCTCAGCTCTCCCACCTGTTAGCTTCATGGTCTTGTGCAAACAACTTGGGCAAACAGCTTAATCTTCCTGCGTCTCTGCTCCTTCCTCTTAAAAATGAGGAGCATAATTATGCTATCAACCTCCTAGGTTTTTCACAAGAATCAATAGAACCTCAGATATGAAGGGCTTGGAACAATTCATATAGGGCATTAGAATAAGCAGCGACGTGAGTATGGTTTAAGAGTTGTCAGCTAAGAAACAGGACCTGCAGATAATGTAGCAGTAGCGAGGCAGTGGGTATGTGAAAGGGTATCTGATCATTAGGATTAGTAAGAGTCCAACTGTAGACTGCAGCTGCTTTTAAAAGTCTGGTGTCATGTGGGAAGTGACTTCCATGCATTGGCAGCCTTAGGAAATTGATCCTAAGGGGGTCACAGAGCAGAAAACAAAACAAAACAAAACTCAGAGATCAATTTAACTTCCCACACACCATGGTTTATTAATCTGTTTAAAACAGGCTGCTAGGGGGCGCCTGGGTGGCTCAGTGGGTTAAAGCCTTTGCCTTCAGCTCAGGTCATGATCTCAGGTTCCTGGGATCAAGCCCCGCATTGGGCTCTCTGCTCAGTGGGGCCTGCTTCCTCCTCTCTCTGTCTGCCTTTCTGCCTCCTTGTGATCTCTATCAAATAAATAAACTCTTTAAAAAACAAAACCAAAACCAAAAACCAGGCAGCTAAACTTGAGGGGAGACACACATGGGGTGGACTGACAGGATAACCAAAGTGTTCTACCTAGAATGTGGGGCATGTGATGGTCATGTGTTCTATCTCTCTACCTCCTCAGTCTTTCCTATGGACGGGGTGATTGAGATGTGAGCAAGGTACCCCGGGATACTTGTTCTCTTGGAGAGACACAGGGATAATGGCTATAAATTGTCAAAGAGCCTGTTGAATAACCATTACTATAACCATGGGTCTTGTCAGTATTTCTGGGGTTGGACACTCTGGGGACAGAATGGGTTGTCACCAAAGGGTGGCTGACCTAAGACCTCATGAATACTGAGAGCTCATGTGCATTTGGTCTATCTTGAATACATAAATGTCTTGTACATCCAGTGTGTCATGGTTCATCCATAGGTAGAACGTCTTGACTACTTAGCACTCCGATGGCTTCTGTGTATGTAGTGCCTCAGGCATCGCAGGATCGCCATCCTCCTACTCCTTCATATCTAGGTTAATGTTATTGTTCTGTTCACTCACTGCTTGTGGGGATCCCCCATCCCATTTATTTTCCTGTTCCTGTTACAGGAAAGAGTTACCAAACAGTAGGAACAGCAGTGGGTAGGTGGAGCTTTCCTGCTGGGTGGCAGGCTTAAGGGACTCTTTAAGATGCATGTTTTGCAGCCTTGACAAATGGCCTCTGAGAAGACCTGGGGGTCACTCATCGAGGTCCTGAAATCGGAATTGTCCAAAGACAGAGCAGTCCAACGTGCTACCTGCAGCCCAGCATACGACAAGCGTACTAGGAAAGTTTGCCAAATTAATGCATGTTTTAACTTTGCAAGCATGAGTGAATGATCCTAAATGGTGTTTCCATGGCAATTTGTAATTTGCAGTGTGACTTCATATGAAATGCCCCTTTTCATTTTCACAAAAATGCTGGGAGGCAGGTCGAACAGGATTTACGATGTCTGCTTGACAAATGGAGACTCAAGTCCTGAAACGTAACTGGCTTAAAGTTACACACAGCCAACCCCAGATGGAATAGATTCCAGATCTCAGATGTTCTGATTCCTTGGGTTTTTTGGGCCACGAGTCGTCCCCTTTATCTCTATGACCCCAGTCACAGAGCAGGGGCTGTGCCCTCCTCAGCAGGACCGGTAGGATTTCATGGCTTCCGGGTAAACCATGATTAGGTAGCTGTGAAAGTTTAGCACAGTTGGGGGACTCTGGTAAACATAAAAAATCTGCTCCTTGCATTACCTGATTATTTGATTAATTTAAAAATACATATACCTGTTATATCCATTATCACTAGTCTGTAAACATTTGTTGGAGCATGTGCAATACTGAACTTTATCTCTCTCTCTCTCTCTTTTTTTTTTAAGATTCCATCCATTTATTTGACAGAGAGAGATCACAAGTAGACAGAGAGGGAGACAGAGAGAGAGAGGGAAGCAGGCTCCCTGCTGAGCAGAGAGCTTGATGAGGGACTCAATCCCAGGACCCTGAGACCATGACCTGAGCCGAAGGCAGCAGCCCAACCCACCGAGCCACCCAGGCACCCTGAACTTTATCTTTTTTAAGAGTGACCTGTATTTATACCAGTAAAGCTTTGAAAAATAAGTTTATCAACTGAGAAGGGTTTTGGAAACAGTTTCACTTTTTCCAACTTGCTATTTGGAAGGTTCTGCAGTAATCTGAGACTTAGAACAATATTGCCAAACGGGTGCCAGCCATGTTTAAGCCTTCCAGAATCCTCACTGCTTAGAGATTTTGGATAATAGAAGCACTTGGCTGCTCTCAGAGCCAGATTCACTCCGTGTAACCCCCAAGGGAATTCATTCATTTGGGATGTAAACTGGCCATCGGCACCCGAGGAGACCAGTGAGCTAAGCTGTACTTGTTCCGAACCCTCCACACACCCTACGATAATAATGAAATTACTTGTAGAGAGTGAGTTTGTGGTCCTTGTGCCTCAGAGAAAACAGTAAAAAAAAGGACAATGATGAGTGGGTATAACTAGGTATTCTCTGTGGCTCTTAAGGCGACACTTAAGAGATGGACCCGTGTGACTACTGAGCCCACTGGCATCCAGATGACCCCCCCAGCCTACCCGTGGCCACTGACTGCCTCCATTCAGACTGGCTTCTGAGGTGGATCCCAACACTGCAGAGGGTTTGTTTTCCCCTGAAGTCGCCAGCTGTGGTCATTGAGTACAGTTGTGAGGAGGCTGCTCTGAATTTAGTTTGGATTTCTCTAATTTTAGTCGCATTAAAGAGCCCCAGGAAGGGATTTGTAATGGGTTACAACATCCTTTGATTTTTTGGCCAGTGAGTGTCACACAGCTGTGTGTATGCTTTTATATGTCGAAGGGTGTGTGTGTGTATGTGTGTGTGTGTGTGTGTGTGTGCGCGTGTGTATGTACACGCACACCCGCAGGCACACATAAAAGAAAGGGAGAGAGAAAAACGAACAGAGAGAAAGCAGTGGCATCATTATCTGCCGTTTTGATTGCTTAAAAATCCCACGACAGCTTCAGAGCTTTTTAATAAAATTAACAGTGAAATTTTAAGTAATGAAAATAAAATAA
The DNA here is from genome assembly GCF_030435805.1 of Mustela lutreola. Classification (NCBI taxonomy): domain Eukaryota; kingdom Metazoa; phylum Chordata; class Mammalia; order Carnivora; family Mustelidae; genus Mustela; species Mustela lutreola. The sequence goes on from NC_081302.1 coordinate 6,033,441, forward strand.
ATATACATAAATAATGATTACAGCATGCTGGATTTTTTCTCTATGAAATTCAATGCCACCAAGAATATTAAAAAAATCATAATGTATTAATGTATTAATCAAATAATGAAAATATGGTGGAAAACTTTTTTCTCCAAAAAAGTCTGTGCTATTTTTAATTATCCTGAACAATCTAGTTTTCAGATCTTTGATGATTTTCAAAGGCAGTGATAAATCTTGTGTCTGCCAACATAAAATGGAACTAATCTCATGGTGAAAATAATGAGATAGGATGGTCTTATTTTCATCTATGACACTGAACAAAAATATTAAGTATAGTTCCTCTCCAAATGTTTTCCAACATCATATATATTTGATTCATCAAAATATCTGTGTGTTTGTGTGTGTGTATATACACATACATAAATAGTAAGAGCCTATATCCTTATTGTTTTGTTCCAATACTTCCTAAAAACTTTTCTTTGATTTTCTTAATGACTATTTATAATACACCCACAGCCAGCAATCCTGCTTATGTACATCATTTATCTGAAACACTGAAAAAATAACACCAGTACTTTTTACTTTTTGTGGATTTCTTCATTCAGTCTCTGTACTAATTCTTTCTTTATTTTTCTCTCAATGAACATTCTAACTATTCTTTCTTCTAGAGCATTCCAAAAACAATTTTATCACTTGAGGTCTATAAGGAACTTGAACAAAGCCAACTGTATATATACATTCAAAAATCCAATTTTCATTTTACAAAAATAATAACCATTATTTACCAAGCACCAGGAACTCCACTAAGCATTTTTCAAACATCTTTTTTTATTAAACCTTACAAAATGCTTGTATAATAGGTGTTATTATCTTTATTTATATTGATAAGTAACTGAAGCATACAGAGTTTAAGTAATTTGCAGGAGAAGGCAGAACCAGTATGTTACAGAACAGAAATGTTAAAATGCTATCTTATATTATTTCTTTTGGAAATACACATGTTTTAAACAGATATTTATTTATTTATTTATTTATTTATTTTTTAGCAAGAGAAAGAGAGCACGAGCCGGAGGGGCAGAGAGAGGGGGTAAGAGAATCTCAAGCACACTCTGTCCCAAGTGAAAAGCCCAAAGCAGGGCTCTGTCCCAGGACCCCGAGATCATGATCTGAGCTGAGCCCCAGAGTCAGCTGCTTAACCAACTGCGCCATCCAGACACCCTGGAAATACACATTTTTTAAAAATTTAAACTATTTTTTAAGAGGAGTATTGTATAAAGGGAAGGCCAGTTTACAAAACTGTGTGCCCCCTTTTTTTTTTTTTTTGAAGAATTTATTTATTTATTTGACAGAGAGAGAGATCACAAGTAGGTGGAGAGAGACAGGTAGAGAGAGAGGGAGAAGCAGGCTCCCTGCTAAGCAGAGAGCCTGATGCGGGGCTTGATCCCAGGATTCTGGGCTCATGACCTGAGCTGAAGGCAGAGGCTTTAACCCACTGAGCCACCCAGGTGCCCCTGTGTGTTCCCCTTTAACACAGATTTCCTTCAATATGTAATTGCTAATAAATATATATTGTAATATAACATAGACTCTATTTGGAAATTACTCTCTTTGTAAGATTGTTATTATTAACATGTACTGTTTAATGTTACTTCAGTACTTTCAAGACTTGAGAATCTTTTTTTTTTTTTTTTCTCTTTGGAAAGAGTGAACTATAATGTGATAGTCTAGTTAGGATGCCTGTCGTGACCATTGTGGGGCATGGATTCAAAGGACCCTTGAGAATAAGCCAAAATTTCCTCTTGGACTAAAAAATTTCCTTATATTTTGGACATGGAAAAAGTCATAGGTGCAGTATCATTTTTCAAAGCCTTGAGTATAAAGAAAAAAGATGAGCTTATTATACCTTCTCTATGTGGGAAACCAAGGAACGTAAATTGTCAATGAACCAGATATCCACTTGACAATTGTTAAAGCACGTAAGACTTTAAAAGAAACCCCTTTCTCCTGTCAGGAAGACTGGGTGGCAGGAGCGTAGGCTAGTACTTCTCTGTTTCCAACTAAACCAAAAGATCTTCAGGTAAAGCTTTTCTTAGAACTGTTGAAGGCAAATACTGACTTGTTACTGTTCATTGGCAAATTATTACCGCACGAACTGCGAACATACTTCTATTTTTCGATGGCAGCTGTATTAATTGCCTTCTTTGATTATGAAATAATACTCTCTATAAGACCAAATTAGTGAACAGAGATAAGATTAGGGCAGCCCGAGTTTCTTAGTAATTTGTTTGTCATCTCTTACAGTGGCATCTTGGAACTCCTACAAATTGCTTGGTTGATTTAAATGCTTTTTCTTTAATTGAAGTAGATTCCTTAAATACTTTGGGCTTTTATTTTTATTTGTTTCCTCCAATCTGATGGGCTCAGTGGTACTTGGACCATGTAGTAGGACATTGGCAGTCACTTTTAACCAGATGTGTGTATCGAGGGGCGCCTGGGTGGCTCAGATGGTTAAGTGTCTGCCTTCAGCTCAGGTCATGATCCTAGAGTCCTGGGATCGAGTTCTGCACTGGGCTCCTTGCTCAGCAGATCCTGCTTCTCCCTCTCCCTCTACTGTTCCCCCTGCTTGTGCTCTCTCACTCTGCCAAATAAATAAATACAATCTTAAAAAATGTGTGTATTGAATGATACATTCAATACATTCAATTCTGAAGTGCTGAATGTTTCTCATGTTGCCTGCCAGACCCTCTGTGCCTCAGCACAGGGGACTTGGCAATGTTAGTGAGCTAGTCCAGTTAGACATACTGCAAGCAGTGAATGAGGACTACAAGCAATAAATGTTAACAAGGATTCATGAAAAGTTGGCTTTCAGTCATAGGCTACAGACTTTCCTTTATCCAAATAAGAACATGATCACTGACGCAATATGAACATCTCCGTTTGACCACTTAATTCTTAACTCTGGATATAGTATACACTCTACATACCTAATATTTCACCTGTAAGATGAATGACAGTGTTTTCTATCATCTTTCTAAACCTATATATTCCACTTCTCAAAGCCGCCAGGGTTTTAAAAATCTATGTTTTTTCTCCAATTGGGAAAACAGCCGTGTGTACGGGGTATTCATTAAACTAAAAGGGAGGTGCAACAAATGATCCAATGTTCCCTTCCTTTCTAGTATTAAAATTCCATGCAATCTTCAGTCTGCTGTGTCTTCTTTCACTACTTAACCTTCCCAGAGACTCCCGGCATGATTTACAAACCCCCTGAGTGCCCAGGTACGCGATTCATCTTCAGTCTCCAGCGTACCAGGCTCAGCTAGCTGCAGGCACCTGCCCCGTTCCAGCTACTGCAAGGCTTTCTGGGAACTGAGCTCTGGTCCTTCTGTCATCCCCACCTCTCACATAGCTTGACATGGATTTGTTTAATTTAGTTTTGTCATGTCTATAAGGAAGGCTTGGTCAGAATTCTAGCACCTTCAGAATTTTCATTGTTCTATGCAGGCCACCCAAATTCCCATGTGATTTTGTGAAAAACGCGGAGTTTACTAAGGTAATGCATCTCAAGAGAAGCCACTGAAGCTGCCACTCTCCCCTTCTAAACCCAAGTGTACTTTTGCCCCTAAGTTCCTTCTAAATAGTAATTTGGCCGGCAACATTAAGTTGGACCGTCTCTGTCCCACTACACGTTGTAACCTGTTGCCGTGCAGCCCTGCACTGGATCTTTACTTGTCCAAGTACTTCCTAAATTTTCACCTTTCCCGTCTATTTGCTCCAGCCAGACTCTCGTCCCAGTGATTCTGTGCCTCTAATGACACACATCCAATTAGTACCCTTCACTAAGCACTGCCTCGGTTGGCTGTTTGGAGTTATTTTTTATTTTGGTTTGTTTAGTTTTAACTCAGAAATGAGAAGCTTGTTAAAGGAAACCATTAGCATTTTATCTGGAAGAAAACTAGAATAAATTAGATCACACTATTGTTTTTGCCTTGCTCTTTGGAAGGGTCTTGATGAAGTTTTCATAGAGACAGCGATATATGGAAGAAAAGCTAGCCTCAGACAAGGATGGGAATGGTGTTATGGATACCAGCAAGCCCATTCCCTGCCTCATAAAGCTTTTCTAGCTAACCACCTGAAGTGCCATGTTAAAAGATGTCTTCCTTTGGCCTACAGTGTCTTGTGAATGTAAAAGAAAAAAAAAAAAAAAGAAAATAGATCTTAAGATATTGTCAGTCACATACATCTTTGTGTGAATTTCCTAAGAGTCATATCATGGGAGAAATCAACACCCCAAAGAGACATGCATTTCTCATTGTCAGTGGACATTGAGGGAGAAACCCAGGATTGATCCACATCGTAGATACCCTAAAAAGGTAGCCCATGACTTCACGTAGACCTTCCTGTGGTAGGAAGTAAGGAAGAGCCGAAAGCAGTAACAAGATACAGCTTTCATTTTAAGAAAATGAGCGTTATGAGGCTCCCATAGGACTTCCTGCTGAAGACACATCTGGAATCCAAGAGGAGAGAGCCAGTGTTGGACACATGCCAAGCAGACATTTTTTTGTCAGCAACAGATGTTAGAGAAGTAGAGACAGAGAGAATCCTACCTTTGCCCAGGAAATGAAGAACTTTGTCTGCTTCTCTTTCCCTCCTTCCCACTTCATGCTGAAAGAGCAGGAACAGAGGTAGGAGAGAAGGCCCGATTCCTGCCATCAAACCCTGTGGGTCCTATAAATATTATTCTTTCTTATTTGGGGAAAGGGAAGAAAAGTGCTTTGAGTCAAACAGAAGACCCATACAATAAAAAAAAGGACCAAGGGCTAAATACTCAAATGATGCTATTCAAATAACTCAAAGTGGCTTAAAGCATGTATTTTGGCCCAATAAGCATTAAAAGAGACACCTACATTGGGAAAGAGATGTTTAAGGATGGCACAGAAGGAGACATTCATTAGCAAAGTGAAATCATTTCATTGTGTCAAATGTAGACCTCTTTCATATTGCCATTGAACCACCTTTGGTGTTACTGAGAACTGATCCAGTTCATCTTTTAAAAAATATTTTATTTTTATTTATTTGTCAGGGAGGGAGCAAGAGAGAGAGAGAGAGAGAGAGAGAGTGCAAGAGTGGACAAGCAGGGGGAGCAGCATGGCAGAGGGAGAAGCAGACTTCCCACTGAGCAAGGAGCCCCATGGGGGCTCAATCCTCAGGATCATGACCTGAGCTGAAGGCGGATGCTTAATGAACTGAGCCATCTAGGAGTCCCTGACCTGGTTGATCTTGAAGGTTGCAGTAGACAAAGTAGGTCTGTGAATCACATTTTTGAAATGATTTCTCAACTCTTTATAATTTGTTTATTCTGTAACAGATAGCCCTAGTACATCCATATTGAATTGGGCATGGTTTTAAAATCTATCCAGAATTATTTAATTTATACAGAAACAAAGATGATAGAGGTTAACATAAGGTTGGTTTATCATCACATGTGACCTGAGATCTTGAAAGAATGAAAAGTGAAGCTGCTTATGCTGTTAGAGAGATAGGAGCCAGAAAGGAGACACAGCAGTGACTTGCAGACTTAACACACGGAAGAAGGACCAAAAGCTCATTGAGTGCGTGTGATCAACCTGTATTAAAATCTATATTTTGTTGGTCAGTGGCCAGTAGACAGAGGAGCTTGCTAACCTTTCTTGACCCAACTCATCTGTCCAGGTTCCATACTGAAGAAGCCCATCCTTGGTTAGTTATGTGTTTGTTATACATAAATGTTAGTCATAGATTAGTAGTTACAGATCTCCCACCGAGACATACTGTAGGCAATATAATTCAATGGGACGTTTAGGGTAGCTAATAAGCATTGATGTTAAGTGAAAGAATATGATTTCATCTTGAAATTATTTTAGATTTAATTCCATTAATTTAAATTGATACTGTATACCATAATCTGTGCTCAAAGGAAAAGGTGATTCAACTCCGATTTTGTCTAGAGGTTTTAATTTGTAACCGATTTCCCATAGTAACAGTGTAATTTTTTTACAAGCAGAGAATCAGTAAACAATATAAATATCAAGTTGATATTTATTGGTCTAATTAGTTGCATTTCCAAAATCCATTTAATATTCAATATTAAAAAATCTGTGATCCTCTAAGAAAGAAAGATCATCACCTACCGTGAAATTAAGCAGAGCTTACAAAATTATCTAGTTTTTGTAGTTTATGTTTTAATATGCATAATGAATATTAGGTATTAAACAGATCTGCACATCAGTGATTTTTTTTAGAGCCTGCATCTTGTAACTTAAGAAACATTATAGTTTTCATGGCATCCATCTAAACTTACTGTGTTTCGATCTCATCATGATGAAGTACTTTGGATCATTAAACTCCTCTCAGGCCCCGCTGTCCACATCTGAGATGAATGTATGCCATTTGACCAGAGTGTATTATCCCGTGTTCTCCACAGGCCTGAATGGAAAGTCACTTTGACCTGCTGCACATTTTTACTTAAGAACTGCTTTTAACAATAAGCCACTAGTGTACTTGTTTCTGGACTGACTTGAGTTTTTGGCACAATATGAAAAGCATTTGGAAAGTATAAGTAAAAGCCTTCCATTTCAGAAGAAATAATGGCCCCATTTGCCATGGAAACCAGAGGACTTTATGAAAATGCACTCAACTGTTTTCTGTACTGAGCCTAAAATTATTCTAAAAATAAGTTGTATTCCTGGCATCTGCTAGCCAATGCACAAAGATCTCATCTCATAAGGTTTTCCCCTTCAGAGAAAAGTGCCATGCCATTTGAATATTTCATTTTTCCTATTGTTCAGAAGGTATAGGGAAATATACATGTTACACACAGTAGGCACTCAATAACGAGTTTTTAATTAAACTAAATGTCTTTTGAAAATCATCGCATAGTAATTTCAGCATGACCCCTGAACACAGAGCATAATTACAGAGACCAAATACAGGATTTTTCTTTTAAGTTAGAATGGGCGGTATTAAAGTATTTTAAAGTGTCCCCTTTTTCCCCCCTTCAGGTTATTTTTATGTATATCATGGGAAACGAATGAAATAGGATGCTAAGTGATCATGGGCATTTTGGCAGACAAATGTGAGTGAAGGGAAACCAAGGGTAATCGTCTCTGACCAGAAGTCCCATGTGACGGATCCCCTCATTGAATCCGAGGGCTTCAGTCCTGTATGTGGGAGACAGGGGGAGCAAAAGGGTAAAGCCACACCCTGCTAACTCCGTTTCCCAGGACCTTTGCAAGGGGATCTATTGCTTCACTAAAGTCTAAAGAAACCTCAGGCCAGAGGCAATAGGCCGTTTCTCACGTAGAAGGCCAGGCTGACACCCTGAGGGCATGAAGGAGAAGAGTAAATAAAACCCCTTACAGGGGATGTGCCAAAAGGTAAAGGAAGTCCACACGGGCAAGGTTCACATGAGGATCCACATGTCCTCAACCAGCCTAAGAACACACTCATCAAGTCACAGCCTCACACTGGACAGACTAGGACATGAAGGAACAGAAATATTCATTGATTTAACTTACTCACAATAAGTTGAGTATTGAGTGTCTGTCTGTTCCAGGAACCACGTTAGCCACAAGGAAGACAGCAGGCCCCCAGAATTTACTGTTCTGTGGTGGCAAAAGTGCCTAAGAACTCACAGATATTATGACAAGAAAGAGAGAAAATCGCTTCCCTAAACCTGCTTGAGAGGGGACCAAGGGATTTACAGGGGAAGATGGTTATAAAAATTTGGATCATCGGCTCAATAACTCAGGGGGCCATAAATAATAATTTATTATCCACCTTAGGACATTGCGGGAGTGAATCAGAGTTCCAGGTGTGTACTGGAGTTTCTTGGTGGATCAGGACATGTAATTAATCTCTACACACACCTGAGGTCTATTCTGGGGACTAACTAAAGAATCTTTTTTCTGTGTAGTTTACTATCATTTAATTAGTAGGGATTCTTAAAGGCCTTTATTTTACAGGTTGGCCATGGATGAGTTTCTAAAGTAGCAAGGAGTTAAGAGGCAGGTATTGAAACCTGTTGACCCAACCACAGATGCAGAGAGCAGAGCGTCAGCCTGGCACACAAACCATGTTTCAGGACTGGGAATGCCTCAGTTTCCATCTTTATGAAGACCTAGATAAAGTTATGGCTGGCCTGCTTGTCACGTGTGAACAGACCCAGTGTTGGGGGTGGCTAATGAATAATCTGTCTCCAAGAAGTTCTTAACAGGTTAGAATCACAGGACAGTTTTTTAAAGGAAGGGACATTACAAGGGTAGAGGTAAGATAGTGCACTTAAATGTAAACAAACAAAATTTGCATACATATGACAAGGAGGATATGTGGATTAGCAGTAGTATTTGCCAAAGAGCTCATATTTCTTTGCTATTAGTGCTAACTCTAAGGTGGTAGTATAAAGTTTTGGCAGGGACTTTGTGGAAGGAATTCATGCCTTCGCTGAATAATTGGTCAAGGATGGACCTTCTGATCCTGCAAGTCTGTGTTCTGGACGTGTGAGGCAGAGGCTGTATCTCATTCACATCTGACCCCTAGCTGTAGAGGTCACCTTGATCATACTTGCTGAATGAATCAACCAGGAGAGCTCTGATGAGTGAGTCCACAGATTTTACGCAGGCTGCTTCCCATTTCCCCAGGGACCCCCTCTCCCCTTCCCTGAAATGTTCACAGTCAACCGCCCCCCAACCCCATGGGGTCTGTTCTCATTGCCTTACTTTATACCTGTGGCTAGAGGATTGAATATCTGGTCCTGGAACCAAGAAGACCTAATGATTTTGTGAAGGCAGTTCTCTCAAATCAGTAGTAAAGTATTTTTTTCTTTCTATGTCAGAGCATTATTGACAGAAGAGTTCTCAAGCACGTCTAGAAGATAAGCAGCATCCTCCCCTGCGGCAGGTGGACAGACTGGTCTGAACAAGGTCTTCCTGGGCCAGCTTGCTTTCCACACCCAGATTTACTCCTGTTTCTCCTGCAGGCAGAATGCTGCCGGCGGACACAGGCTGTGTGTTTGTTTGCACTGTGTTTCTGCATACCCACCCGAGGCAGCACCGCCTGTGCTCTCTCACCTGTCCCATAGCCTTGGGAACTCGAGAGTCAGTTTTACCTCCTTTCGCCCATCTTAAGTCTTCTTTCAATTAGTCAGTTGCTTGAGGAAAGTGCGGATGACTAGGGTTTGAATTACCTTCACTTCCCAGTTCCTCTGCTTAAATCCGCAGGTTAATTACAGATCGGTCATTGCGTTTCACACCAAGCCCAGCTGGACGTGGCAGAGGAGACCTGGCCTCATCTTTCTCGTGGTTATTTAAAGATAAAGCCTCAAAAGCCTGTTTATCAAAGTGGCTTAAAACTTGTAGGCACACATCTGTTAAAAACCGAAACTTCATTTACTCTATAGGTTATAAATGGTAAATAATTATAATCTTTGAGTCATTTAATCTATACATTAGGTTTTCTCCATCTAGAGATAGAACTCCTATAACAGGTACTTTTAATGAAATAATTTATATAGTTTAAACTATTTCTCAATGATTTCAGCCAAACAGTCCACTTGTACCTAAGATATCCATTCTTTAATGTGAACTGGGTTGTTGTTGTTGTTGTAATTTTTTTTACGTATTTTTTTATGTAGCCATTATTTGGGGAAAAAAAAGATACAATTTCACTACTATAGAGACAACCCTATTTTAAAAGATTCACTTTTTTTTTTTTTTTAAGATTTTATTTATTTATTTGACAGACAGAGATCACAAGTAGGCAGAGAGGCTGGCAGAGAGAGAGAGGGAAGCAGGCTCCCTGCTGAGCAGAGAGCCAGATGAGGGCCTTGATCCCAGGACCCTGAGATCATGACCTGAGCCGAAGTCAGATGCTTTAACCCACTGAGCCACCCAGGCACCCCGAGATTCACGTTTTAAAAATAATTTCAAATACTCCAAACTTTACAACTATGACAAAATATGTGTATATTATTGTTATTAGATGTTACAGGCTGCCTTGAATCTCCATTCATTTCATAACAGGATTTTTAGATATTTCATTTATGAAACTGAGCTCTGAAGCATTTCATTCTTGCTTGTGAATGGAGACTTATCTCACCATTTGCTGGAATTACAAATTTGGATACAGACTTTGGCAAGCCAGTGAACATGTTTACTCTCCAAATAATGTTTTTTTGTTTACTAACAAGTAAACTTATTGGACCTGGATGACGTGCTCATAAAGGGAAATTTAACAAGATGATCATCGTTTCCATGCCTGTTTGATTTATGAAGCTTGGAAATGCATACTGGCGCTTCTTCTTTTAAGCCTGTAGGACCTATGTCCCCCAGGTAAGAGTCATTTGCATTTGTAATCTGGGTAAATTAGGTGTCTTCCAGAAATTAAAACAGATGCAGGCATTTTATTGGGTTGTAGATGCAATGTAACTTTGCAGTGGCTAGGCAACCACTGGGTGGGGAGATGGTAGAAGGTATGCAGTAGGTACTCAATAATTAACTACAAAAATTGTTTAATATGTCATAATTTACTCTTCTGATAGGTTTTTTTGTTTTGTTTTGTTTTTTTACCATTCTCCCTTGAAAGATAGACCAAAGATAAATACATAAGTAGAATGTTTTCTGTTTTCAGAAGAAACAAAAACTCTTATTTAACACAGTTCAATAGGCAGGAGCCAACAAAGACACACATTATAAACACTGGATTTAAATTCACTTAGGGCTTAAAGCAAAGAGACTGGTGTTAATTTGTTTTTTGTTTTTTTTAAGACTCGAGAATTCTCAGATACTTGAAAACATGTATTAGATGGTCCAGTGTGAGACTTTGGGCAAATAACTTAATTTCTCTGTGAGTTATTTCCTCATCTCAAAATGGGGCAAAAGAGAAGACCTAATATATGAAGTTATGATGAAGATTAAGTGAGCTAACCTTTGTAAAATTCCTTGAGCAGTGTCCAAGATACAAGTGTTTCTGTTATCAATATTAAGATTTGTTAAAATATGGAGTTCTCAAATGTTCTCTGTTTCCACTCTCTCTACCAGAGCAGCATGGATAATAGTTCTAGCAAGTGATCTGGACTGTGACAGAATAACAGAATTTTACTGAATAATATGCTATTAGTTGAGACCTCAACTATGCCACCAAGAATTTAGTTTTCTAAATTTCAAGATGTTATGGCTTAAGTGATCACTCTTGAAGTGTCAAAACCCTCATCAGCAAATTGATGGTCATCTTCCTAAATGTATTATTTATCTCACTGAATTAATACTATGATACATATTTCGATGCACAAAGGTTATTTTATAAGCACCAAGTATTTTATCACGATATTCCAGTACTGGTATGACTTGGAGGTGCTCTTTGCTCCTACACAAAACGGCCAAGGACACTGTGATTTTAGAATCGTCTCCTCTTCTTCCTTCTCCTGTTTCTCCTTATCTTCTCCCTCTCCATCTTTTTCTTCTCTCATTAGGACTAATACTATCTAATGTGGTCTCAGAGTGGCATTGTATTTCCAGACTCTTTTCGCAGTACATATTAGAGAATTGAAGACGTGCTCACAGGACACTAGCAAGTTAAGTTTTAAGACAAGCATTGCCAATTTTATTCACAATTGCTAGTCAACACCCCCTCCTGAGGACTTGAAGGAACTCCATTTTTCCACTTCGAAGAGGATACACAGTGACAATTACTTCTCCCAGTTGCCACTTGCCAGTTCTCTTCAGATGACTTAGGAGTTCACAGCTCTGGTTGGATGGGAGACTTTTGTGAATATGCTCTTTGCTAGGTTATGAGGAGGATAGAGCTTCTGGACATTGGTTATGTTTTTAATGCTAGGGAAAAATAAAAACAGTTCACAAAATATGGGATCATCAAAACATTGGAAGCTAGTATTGTCTCTTTACACCAGCAAAAATTATGCTTGCCATGGACAGTCTGTTCCAATGAAGTCTTTTTTTTAATTTTATGAAGACATTGCTGAAGGTCCTGCCAAAATTTCCTGGGTGTTAAGCTTTAGACAGCACAGCAGAACAGTTAAATGAGAAAAAATAAATAAAAAGGACCCAAAACTCTGTAGTGATGTTTCACAAGTAGGTGGACTAGGGCCCCTGAAGGGCAACTCAGGAGTGAGAAGATAAAGAAGAAAATCTAGTTTCTTTCTGAGTTGTGCACCATCATGAAATGAGAAGACAATTGCCCACAGACTACTTCTTCTTCTTTTTTTTTTTTTTTTTTAGACTTTATTTATTTATTGGACAGATAGGATCACAAGTAGACAGAAAGAGAGGAGGAAGCAGGCTCCCTGCTGAGCAGAGAGCCCAATGCGGGGACTCGACGCCAGGACTCTGGGATCATGACCTGAGCCGAAGACAGAGGCTTTAACCCACTGAGCCACCCAGCCGCCCCCAGAGATTTCTTTTTAAGAAGAACTTTTAAAATTCAAGCTTCAGAGAGTAGTTTCTTTGTTTTGTCAACTAGTAGCATTAGCAATGGCCCCCAGCACAAGATGTTCCACTACATTGTTCTTTTGTATGCATAAAATGGGGGAAATAATCAGCCATTCTTACTTCAGTGGGGCTTTTCAAAGGGGTCCTGGGTATAATTATCTTATAACTCCTGATCGCAAATCACTGGAACCTCAAATCTGGGTTTGGAAGATGGACCCGAATCATTTCAACCCATGCAGTCAAAGCATGGAAAGGGTAGTGGTTTCAGTGTATAAGGGAACAAAGTTTAGACTTGAGCCCAAGTCTCGCTAAGGTTTGACAGTTTGAGGGTTGGCAAGAGCGAATGCAAAGAGGCATGAGTTGAAGGGAGTAAGAACGGATAAATGTTGCCTTAACCCCTGGATGGGTGAGTCCAAGAGGAAAGAGTTCCTCCGCATAAAACTGCTCCATTTCCAGACCCTTGTCTCCTTTCAAACCATTGGTAGAGGTGATTTGTAACTAGGAAACTAGGCTGGGAAAAAAACAAAACAACAACAACAAAAAACAATCTCTAAAGGTCTTATAAAGGCAGGCTACATGAATGCTGGCATTAGAAAACAATTTTGGGGGGGAGTATTTTCTACCTGAAATAGCAAAAATAATTTAGGTGTTGAAATTCTTCTCCCTCACTTGAATTTAAACTATGTGGACCCTAAATTGTCCTAATTACAGTCTGTCAGTAACTTTGAAATCTCAACGTGGCAAAAATAATCTGGCATAAGGTGACAGTCAATATTTTCGCCCGGTCCTAAATGATCACGTTATTTCCTGAGAAACAAGAAGAGCTAAAGCAATGGAGTGATCTGTGCGAGTTTTGGTTAAGTCCATTGTACAACTTAAAGGAAAAGGACATCATTTATTTATTTATTTTTTTATTGGGAAGGAAAGTAAAAGTTCTTTCCTGGGTGCAGAAGGGATTCGGTAACTTCTGCAGTTGGCAGGGGAGGCAGCATCAGACATGCATGGTGGAAGGACTGGAGAGAGAGGCTCACGGCTGCGCAGATACTGAAGTTGCGCCCATTTGTACACATGTCAGCCCTCGGTGTCCCTTTGGCCTTGAGGCTTGATAGAGTGCTTATGGCCAGTACTGGCTTCCTTAACTTGGCCTATCACTCTCAGCATTTTGATGGATAACGATGTATCGGATCTCTCCACGTTCAAGGTCCTTCAAGAAACATGGAAGAAGCTAGACTATGTTACATTACTCAGGTGGGGTGCAGTTAGGTGGGGGGGGGGGCGTACGTATGTGAATAATAACCCTAAAACAATATAGCCTGCACTTGTTCAGACTCTGACAGTAAGTACTGTCAGAGTTGGGGAGGGCGACTCTGCTTAGCCAGGTAAGAATCAGCCTGGGACAGAGATAAAGAGCCCTCAGTGTCTGGCTGGGCTTATGGCTTTGTAAGGGAATACTTTTCTCTGTTCTGTACTCCTTTGTTCCTCTTAAGCTCTTGCATCAGTGGCCTCCAGGCATGCCCAGTGCTTGCTTAGTCTTAGACCCCACAGGGAGAGGGGAGGGGTCTTTCTCCCGCAGCAGGCTGTGGGAGGTGTGGTCAGCTTGGAGTGGATCCCCTGGCTGGGGGAGCAGAGAGCAACACTGTGCACGCAGCTGGCTCTCTGTGCTCTCCTCTCCTCAACATTAAGTAAATGTTGGACCACCTGTATGGACCTGGTACAGATGTCTGTTCTCAGTGACCTCCAATCCTGGTCTTTTACCTGTGAGGCTTTTACTTGCCTTTTAACCTTGAGGGCATCATGTTACATCCTGTCTTGGCACAGCGGGACCACCCCGTGAGTGCTGGAGCAATTAGAGTCAAGTAGTTGATGGGATAGCTTTCAGTGTTGATGGTCTAGAGAGATACACCAGGGCAGCAGGCTTTGAGATAGACATTGAGAATGGGTTGGATTCCTGTAAAGAGTCAGAGGCCTCTCCAGTGATGTGTTTGGCATATAGAAATGTATACAGAGTGGAAATCAAAGGGTGTGCTCACAGACTTTGGAATAGAGAGTTTATGTAGCAAAACAGTGGGTAAAAAGGTTGGAAAAGTAGATCAGATCAGACAGTGGAGCCAGCGTGAAATTGATCCATCCATCGGTAAATTACAACAGAGGAAATATATCAGAAGTTAGATGCTCATCACCACCTAAGGATTTCAGGTGGCATGGATGTGGAGATATGGGGCTGGAGAAAGCTTCCCAGGAAGGATGTTGATTCACTCTAGTGATACTGAAAATATTTAACCATCGGTAGGTACGGTATAGGCCCTGACCCATCAGACCGTGGGCAGATTGGAAGAGTGTTGGTCCTGCCACAGTCCTCAGTAAGGCAGTGGGAGTGCACTGAGGTCTTTTGAACTGCACAAGGATGCAATCAGTATGCTTCCTAGAAAAACCCGATAAACCACATTGAAAGGACGGAAATGAAAAAGGCATGCGTTTCCAGTTTGCCAGATTTTTGCAACGATGATGTGTTCTGAGACCCAATTAGAGTTGTAGCTGCTGTAATATAAATGAAGAGAGACACGTGAGTAGATTTGGAAGACACATTCCTGTTAGATAAGGAGACAAAGTTCTTTCTGAGTAATGGAGTTGACTCACATGGAAAATCCATGATGCCCCTGAGGGGAATAGCGATTGGGTTTTAGATAAGATAAGGTAAAGGAGAGAAGAGTGGAGATATAATGTTAGAACTGGATTTGAATCTTGGTTCCACCTCAATCTAACAGTCATGTGACTCCTTGGACATGTGACTGGCCCAATGGGATTTTTTCATCTGTAGAATGGAAGTACAATAGTAGGTCTCCTGTAGAGCTGTGAGGTTGTATTAAGAGTTCTCCAGAGAAGCATAATCAATATGGTGTGTGTGTGTGTGTGTATCAATTTATCTGTCTATCATCTATAACATAACACTATGGGGAAGAGAATGAGAGAGAGATTTATTATAATGAATTGATTCATGTGATTATTGAGGCTGACAAGTCCCAAGTTCTGCGGTATTAAGCTGGAGACTGAAGAGAGTCAGTATGTAGTTAATGTCTGAGTCCAAAGGCCCAAGAGCCAAGAAGGCAGATGATGTAAGTTCTGATCCAAAAGTCATCAAGCTTAAGACCCAAGAGTCAACTTTTCAGCTCAAATCTGAAGGCAGAACAAAAGCAAAACAAAACAACAGAAGGACACACAAAAAAACCCACAGTGTTCCAACCTAAAGCAGTCAGGCAGGAGGCAATTCCTTTCAATCAGGGGAATCTCAGACTTTTTGTTCAGTTCAGTCTTCAACTGATTGGATGTGGCCCACTCACTCTGGGGAAGGCAAGCTGCCTCAACCAGTCTAGTGATTCAAATGTGAAGCTCATCTAGAAACATCCACACAGACAGACCTAGAATAATATTAGACACATATTTGGGCATCCTGGAAGAGTCAAGTTGACATCTAAAATTACACTCTGAGTAATTAATCACAGAGGCCAAGTAATCTGAGAAGGCTCAGTGAACTATGCTGTACACACGGTTTGCTACATCTAGCAGACACTCAGGAGAGGTCTTTAATTGAGGTTGTTAATGATTATGGCAGCTGCTACGCAAAGATCCTGCAATGTCTAATGGTAGATTTAAGGTTTGAAAGGGAGTCATTTCATCCCACAGAGATGTTAGATTCATAAAATTAAAATAATGATACTTTTAAAAATGAGTATAAAATCATTTTGCTGAATAAAAAGAGGAAGTGCAGAGTGAAAAAGTGAATGGATCTTTATTGGAGTTTCTAGAGTCAGGGGAAGGTCAGCAGTGCTGTAAAAGAATGCAGGATGAAGAAGGGCCCCATATTTGGAAATTAGTTATCAGTGCTGACCTTTGAGAGTTCAATTTCAACTGACTTAGAGAGTGATTTTGAAATGCTGCCAAGATCAAGAGGCAGTCAAATATCAGGTGTATTCCCACTAATCTCCATTCTTAGTGGAGAGATTTACAATGGGTATTGTATTAATTTCCGCAGCCGGGGTGGCTTACCCAGCAGACCTTTATTGTGTCCCAGTGCAGAGGCCAGAGGGCCAAGAAGAAAGTGTGGGGAGGGTTGGTGGGTTCTGAGTGCTCTGAGGGGAAGCCATGCCATGCCTCTCCCTGAGTGAGCTGCTGCGCGTTTGCTTGCCTAGAGAGGTGGTACTTCCTGTGTCTTCCCATCACCATCCTTCAGTAACTGGGTTCTTTCTGTAAGGACGCCCGTCATGCTGGGTTGGGGGCCTGTCCTACTACCTACATCCTGTACAACGTCATCTTGACTAGTTGTGTGCACAACCGCCCTCTTTCCAAAAAGGCCACACCATAGATACTGTGAAGATTCTGGAGAGGTCTTAATACTGTTATCCCTTCTGCGCTTCAAAATGTTCTTCAATTAGTTTCAGGTTACAGAACTCTAGTGCGGACAGACTTTCTGCATTTCAGGGAGAAGACGCTTCTGGCCCACTGTGGAGATGCTGTGTCTCTTCCTTTACTGCTCAGCTCTGCTCACTGATGTGCTGGTGTCTGCCTTTAGCGGGCGGCCCAAGCCTTTTTCCTCTCACAGGGCTGTTTGTAAAAAGTCTCTAACAGATGAGGAAGGGAACTGAAGTCATACTGATGGGTGTTTAATTTTTATGAAAAATTGTATATATACACAAGGAAGTGTGATATGATAAATCCAGTACCTATTTTGAATGATTGTTAATTTGGGGGCAGATTTTCAAGTAATTTACAGGAATGTGAACTGCGGAGTAATAAGTGACAATCCTCCACTTCTGTACTTTCTTAGAAGTGAAATCACTGAACAGAAGCAAGGTTTCCTATCGGCCGTGGAAGGCTTAAATGACTATTGGGAGCTGGCCTCCCCAGTGAGGCCCCCAGATTACTAGAATGGGCCTGGGTGTCACTTAATGAGAACAAATGAACCCACAGTTCTTACATAAACAATCAGCTCGTAAACATCATCTAAAGAAAAGTGTGGGTCCAACCCCTTTTCCTTACCTTGATGGACTTCCTTTTATAACATTTCCCGCACAGGGGCCCTGGATGAGTATATGTTATGCCTCGGTTGTATTTATGTATGATTATTCAGAGTGGGGAACGAGGGAGGAAAAACTGACAGAGTTATGTCTTCAAGTGCCCCGTGCTTCCCAAGGGGACTCCATTCCCAGCTAAAGACTTCTTCGTTGTCACCTCCTCTAGAACACCAGAGTACTTCTTCCCCTAAGGGTTTATGGCAGCCTGACCCTTCCCTTGCAGGTCACAGCATCAGACGTTTGAGAGTGGAACTGAGCTTCAGAAGTAAGACGTGCCTCGCAGATAAAACAATATAGTTTTGTGAAGCTCGTATCTGGGCAAAGAGAGATGCTTAAGCAAAATGCAAGCTATTTCTGTTGTTATTCAATAATTGGAAAATAAAAGAAATGTAAAGAGGATAGACGTTCTAAAAGAACCTTTAAACCAATATGCAGGAACTTCTGGTGTAAGTTTCTGTGGTTTCACGTGAACCTCAATTCAGGAATTCAATTTCCAGGCTTTCCACCATGAGCATCAGTAACTTACATGATAATGGACTCCACTATTCGTAATAAACTGTTTGAAGTACATCTTCTCCCTCTTTATGGAGGCACTGACCTTTGCCAAACTGAGAAGACTTTAAACAGTTTGCCCCCGTCCCTGCCCAAGACTCAATATTATGAACGACTACGCACAATTTAGCACACCCTCCATCTGAAGTCCATTCTCTACTCTGCCGACACAGTATTCAATTTCTTAGTAATGCATAGAAACCACTTTATTCTGCATGGTTGGAAGTTGCTATTTTATGTTTGGAAATGTATTATGTGTTAAGAAGAGTGTGAATAATAAATATCTGTGTTGTTGGCCAACGGCTATTCAGATGCTCTAACATCTGAGCAAATATCGTGAGCATGGGGACTGATTTCTCAAAAACATCGCTAAATCCAAAATTAACACCCCTGTGGCTGTCATACGAAGCCCTCTGGACTATTCATCACCTCGGTGTTTTTCTTCTAACCAGACTGTTCCAAGAAAATTGGCAGGTAGCAAACAACTACAATGGACATTCCAGTAACAGATCACTGCTCGTTCTTGTTTAGAAGCAGGATCATATCAAATCTGCTCAGGAAAAAGGCTCCAGATAGTTTAGTATTAAGTGGAGAAAATTAGGAGGCACGCTGAACAGGAAGGCAACATTCTGTTATGACAGTGGCCATCCAGCTGTTTGCTGGAAAATGCAAAGAATTTTGAGCTAAAGAACCTCAGAGGTTCTCAGGTCCAGACACCCTATATTACAGCTGAGCTCATCGAAGGCCAGAGACGTTTAAGGAATTGCCAGAGCACGGCTAGGTAACTGAGCACGACTGCACACCAGATCTCCGGACACAGATGCTTGTTACTCCATCATTTTTCTGTGCTCAAAGATGACACAATGAGGAACTCACATCTAGAAAAGGCTCCAATCTGAGAAAATTGTTACTCCCATTTAAGAAACTTCTCCTTAACAGAGTTTGGAAGAGTAATTTTGTTCTTGCTCTGTGTGTGTGTGTGTGTGTGTGTGTGTGTGTGTGAAACAGCCTTATTGAGATAAAATACACAGTCCATGCAATTCATCCATTTTAAGTGTACTATTATTATTATTGGTATATTTTCAAAGACTGTGCCACCATCATCACAGTTTTAGAACGTTTTTATTCCTATTCACAATTCTTCTCCATTTCTCTCCTCCCCACAGGGGGAACTCTTTCAAGGGTGCAGCTTGCTTTTTTTTTTTTTTTAAGATTTTATTTATCTGAGAGAGAGAGAGAGAGAAAAAGAGAGAATGAGAGAGAATGAGCTGGGAGAGTAGCAGAGATGAGGGAGGGGCAGACTCCCACTGAGCAGGAAGCATGATACTGGGCTCAACCCCAGGATGTTGAGATCATGACCTGAATCAAAGACTGACTGAGTCCCCCAGACTCCCCTTAAGGATGCAGCTTTGCTGAGTTAAATAAGTCAAGCAGAGAGAGTCAATCATGTGGTTTCACTTATGTGTGGAGCATAAGGAATTACATGGAGGACATTAGGCGAAGGGAAGGAAAAGTGAATTGGGGAAAATTGGAGGGGGAGACAAAGCATGAGAGACCGTGGACTCTGAGAAACAAACTGAGGGTTTTGGAGGGGAGGGGGCGGGTAGAGGTTGTTTGAACCTGGTGGTGGGTATTAAGGAGGGCACGGATTGCATGGAGCACTAGGCGTGGTTCATAAACAATGAATCTTTGAACACTGAAAAAAATAAAAGAAAATTAAAAAAAAAAGATGCAGCTTTGAGAGAATAAGGTGTTGTTGAGAATGTCTATACTGAATATGTGACTGAACCCCATCAAGACATCTGTATAAACTTTGAAGACACTGACAGGCAGATACAGAGATCTGCATATTTTGTAGCTGCTCAAGACAAGCCCTTGTAAGTTCCTTTGCTTGTTAAACCTGCCACCTACAAGTCTAGAGTGGCCTGGTTCTTTATTTTTAATTTTTTAATTTTATTATTATTATTATTTATTTATTTATTTATTTATTTATTTATTTTGGTGTCTCCTTGTTCTTCTCCCTGTAAAGGAACATTTGCAAGCCAACAGTAGTAGACAGGAAGTAGTATCTTAGAGTGGTTTTGATTAGCATTACTCTAATTACTAATACTGAGCTTATTTTCACTCATTTATCATTCATTTGTATTGTCTTTTCTGGAGAAATACCTATTCAGGGTTTTTTGCCCACTTTTTACAATAGTTTTTTGTTGTTGTTGTTATTAGTGAAAATTTACATATTCAGAATGCATTTCCTTATCAGATATGCAATTTGCAAATAATGTCTCTCATTCTATAGGTTGCCTTTTCACTTTCTGGATGGTGTTCTTTGAACCAAAAAGGTTTTAATTTTGATGAAATTAATTCATCTCCATTTTCTTATGCTACTAGTGTTATTGGTATCATTTTAAGAAGATTTGCCCAGGATTTACTCTTGTGTTTTCTTTTGCTTTATGATTTTCCTTCTTACATCTTTGTCTATGATCTATATTGAGTTAACTTTTGTCTATTCTGCGAGAAAAGGGGTATGAATTCATTCTTTTGCATGAAACTATCCAGTTGTCCCTGCATTATTTTTTGAAAGACTTCTTTTCCACTGAATTTTCTTGGCACCCTTGTCAAAAATCAACTGACGGGTACCTGGGTGGCTCAGTGGGTTAAAGCCTCTACCTTCGGCTCAGGTGATGATCCTTGGGTCCTGGGATTGAGGCCCGGATCGGGCTTTCTGCTCAGCGCGGAGCCTGCTTCCCTTCCTCCCTCTCTGCCTGCCTCTCTGCCTACTTGTGATCTCTGTCTGTCAAATAAATAAATAAAATCTTTAAGAAAAAATCAGCTAACAGTCAATGCAATGGCCTATTTCTGGATTTTGTATTTTATTCCATTAGAATATATGTATCTAACCTTATGCCCATACTTCACTGTCTTGATTAACTATAACTTTGTAATATGTTTTGAAATTGGAAAGATATGAATCCTCTAAACTTTGTTCTTTATCAAGATTGTTTTGACTCTTCTGGGGCTCTTGCATTTTCATATTAATTGTAGGAGCAGTTTTTCAATTTCTGGAGAAAAAGAGTTGGGATTTTGATCAGGATTGTGCTAAATAAGTAGGTCAACTTGGGAAGTATTACCATTTCAAGAACAGTAAATCTTCTGATCTGTAAACACAGATTTTTTTTTCTAGTTAAGTCTGCTATAATTTCTTTCAACAATGTTATATAATCTTCAGAGTATAAACCTTGCACTTCTTTTGTTAGCTTTTTTTTTTTTTTTTTTACATATTTTATTCTTCTGGATGCTATTGCAACTGGGATTATTTTCATAATTTCATTTACAAGTTGCTCATCATCACTGCTCAGGAATACAATTGATTGTTATATATGGATCATATACCCTGCAGCCTTACTGAAGTTCTATTATTATTATTATTATTCCGATAGTTTTTTGGTTTTGGGGTTTTTTTTTTAAACAAATTCCTTAAGATTTCTTATAACCAAGATCACATCATCAGCAAATAGAGATGGTTTCACTTCTTCCTTTCTAGTCTGGGTGCTTCTATTTGATTTTCTTGCTTAATTTCCGAGGCTAGAATTTCCAGCCCGATGTTGAATAGAAGTGGTAAGGGCAGACATCTTGTCTTGTTTCTGATTGTAGGTAGAAAGCATCCTTCCATTCTTTCACTACTCAATATGGCCTTAGCTGCAAGTTGTTCATAGACACTCTTTAGCTGCTGGAGAAAGTTGCCTTCTGTTCCTAAACTTTTGTGTGTTTTTATTAACAAGCATTGGATTTTGTCAGGTGTTTTTTCTGCCGTCAGTGAGATGATCCTGTGGCTTTTGTTATTTATTCTATGGATAAGGAATATGAAGTTAATTAATTGTTTTAAGGATTTTATTTATTTTTGGGAGAGAGAGAGAGAAAGAGACTACGGGGGGTGGGTGTAGAGAGGGAAGCAGACTCCCTGATGAGCAGGGAACCTGATTTGGGACCTGATTCCAGGACATTGGGACCTGAGCTGACGGCAGATGCTTAGTAGACTGAGCCACCCAAGTGCCCCAGAAGTTAATTGATTTTCATGTGTTATAACAACTTGGTATTCCTGAGACAAATTTCACGTCGCCATGGTTCTCTTTTGTTTGATTTTAGTACTTTGAGTTCTAGTTCTGTCCTTGCTCTTTCTCTTTCTCATTCTAGTTGAAGTTTTGTCAAATATGTTGATTTAGCTTTTTTAAAGTTACTTTTTTTTTTAAATTTATTTATCATTTTCTATCCCCTATTTTACTAATTTCTGCTCCAGTCTTTATGATTCCCTTCCTTCTGACTGGTTAAGATTTCTTGTACTCTTCTTTTTTCAGCATTAAGTTTATGTCTTTGTTTTGAGATCTTTATTTTTTATATGGATGTTACAACTATATAATTTTGTCTAAATATTGCTTCAGGTATATCCTAAAAGTTGTGGTGGGTTGG
The DNA here is from genome assembly GCF_030435805.1 of Mustela lutreola. Taxonomy (NCBI): domain Eukaryota; kingdom Metazoa; phylum Chordata; class Mammalia; order Carnivora; family Mustelidae; genus Mustela; species Mustela lutreola. The sequence continues at coordinate 6,055,990 of NC_081302.1, forward strand.
AACTTCATTTTTATTATTTACCTCAAAGTATTTTCTAATTGCTCTTGTGATTTTTTCCTTTGACCTATTGGTTATACAGAGGTATACAGTTTGATTTCTACATTTTGAGAATTTTCCAATCTTTTTTCATTACTAAGTGTTAATTCCATTCCACTATGGCCAGAGAATGTACTTTGTATGATTTCAATCCTTTGAAATTTTTTAAGATTTTTATATGGCCTAGCGTGTGGGCTATCCTCAAGAATGCTCCATGGGCATTTGAGAAGATATGTGTGTATGATTTGAGATAAATTTTTATACAGTGAAATGATGAAATGTATAGATCTTAAGTATACAGTCCAGTGAACTTTGATACATGTGCATACTTGAGTCAACCACCCTCTCAATCAAGATACATCATCAACTTTCAAAGATCCCTAGTGCTTTCTTCTGGAAAAAGTGCATCACTGAAAGTCAACCGTTATTCTGATTTCTCCTACTAATTTTAGTTTTGCTTGTTTATGTCTCTTAAATGCATAGACTCACAACGTAAGAAACTTCATGTGTCTGCCCTTTTTGTCATTCAACCTAATGTTTTTGAGATCTATGCATACTGTTTTGTAAATTGCTACTCCTTTTATTTTATTGTTGACAAGTTTTCCATTGTTTGAACACACCACAGTTTGCTTATCCATTCTCTTGTTGATTGGCTTTAGTTTTAGTGTTTGCTGTTATGAATAGAGCTGACATAAATATACTTGCATGTGTCTTTCGGATCCACATATCTTTATTTTTCTGGGATAAATGTATAAAAGAGGACAGTTGAATCAGAGTGCAAGTATTTCCTTAGTTTTAGAAGGAACTGTCAAACATCTTCTGAAGTCATTGCACCATTTTACATTCCCACAGGAAAATATATCAGAGTCCCACTTGTTTCATATCCTTACAAATTTAACATGTTCATGTGTTTTCCTATTTAATTCTAGTCATTCTAGTAAGTGAGAAATGGTATCTCATTGTGGATTTAATGTGAATTTCTTGATGACTAGTGGTGTTGAGCACTTCATGTGATTTTTGAACATACATCTTCTTTTTTAAGAGTAACTGTTCAAGTCTTTTGCCTTTTTTTTTTAATTGAGTTACTTAGCTTTTTGCTATAAATTTTGTAGTTTCTTTTGTATTTTGGACACAAATCTATGTCAGATATGTGTATACACATGTCCCTTAAAGCTATTTTTTGTTTCTCTGTGGCTTGCTTTCTCATTTTCCAAAAGTCTTCTGTTGATACACAGGTGTTTTCTTTACTTTGATAAAATTTAATGTATCAAAAACTGTCTGTTTTGTTTAAAAACATAACATTTAATCATAGAACATTGCATAAACGTAAAAACATATCAGAATATGGTTTGGGTCTCTTGTTTAAGAAAATACTGCTTAGATTAAAAAATATAAACAGATTCTACTAATTTCCTTTGACATTTCACACACTTCATTTTTACATTTAATTCAGTGACCTATTTCAAGGTATTTTTTGCAGAGATGCTAGGTAGAGGCTGAGATCTATTATTAACACACGTCTCTTCAGAGAGGCAGTAGGGTCAATAGAAGTCACTCCGGCCTTGGTCCTAATGTGAAAATAAGGAAGCAGAGGCCCCAGGCGAATCACAATAGGGAGCAAAGGAGAGAAAAGACAGACCAACAATCCATGAAACAAACAAGTAACAACAACAAAAACCTTTTGGGATTATTTAGGGTTAGGGGTTATTTGTTGTTACGAGACCATAATGCTATAACCTATCCCAACTGGTCAGAGTCAGTTAAGACTCAGAGGTTCTGGGTTTTACATAGAAATGAGGCAATGGGTCTTCTCACCAATTCCTTGAATACTTCATTTTTTAGAACAGAACTACATGGTCCCTGAGACCACACTCTCCCTTGAAAATGGTCCCTAGAGTTGTTGGCTCTCAGCCCTCCACTCACTGAGGCTTAAATCCAATCTAAGAGGCTAGTTGGAGGATATATAATAGGCATTGAAACTTTTTCATTCTTATCCACCTGCTAAAGTGAGCAATTGGGTTTGGAAAGAATGTTGTTTCTCTGGAATAATTTACGTTTGGATTGAAACCAAGCCTAGAAAGTTAATCTGAAAGAGATCTTTTTGTGGAAAAGTTATGAATAAGTGAAAAAAGCTGAGTGTAGTATGATGTGCTTTAATGATACCATTGCATTTTCTTGAAAACACTGTAAGAGGAGAAATATAAAATTAACAATTTTTCCAGATAACCAGATAGCTTATAAAAAGTAGAATGTATATTTATTTTAAGAATAGATTATCCACTATCTCTTCGATGAACCAAATAGTCTCATATATACATTGTGTTAAAATAGGAATTCAGAATGTGCATTTTCCACTCACATTTACTTTTCAGCAGGTATTTTTTAATATCAAAGAGGAAAATGCAAAAAAAACAGAGCCTGTGGGAAAAAAGATTCATTTTTTGCTTTTCTAAATTTAATACAGAAAAATGTATTCCTTTAATTAGCTAAAGATTCGTAAAAACTGTTACTATTAAAATATATGATAAACATTAACATATTTACTGCTTAAAAAGGAAAATTCTATTACACCTTCTTAATATTAACTTTACCCTTTAATTTCCTTCCCTGGAATCTGAAAGAGCAGAGTGCCACATAGGGGACAATGTGACTCCTTTTGTTCTACTTACAGTTTAAAAATCACAATGTTTGGATGCGCATTTTTCATATTGACAATACTTAAATTATAATTCTCACAATTTGATGAAAATACATGTGCTCGTTTCTAAGTTATCAATGTCCCAGAGTATTGTATGCTTTAGATTGTTTTTAAATCAACAAGGTATGTTTTAAAAATCATGTAAATCCAATACATCTGGTTATATTTGCTTCAACTTCTCCAGAATAATTTGCCTTTGGATTAAGACCAACTCTTGAAATGTAATCTGAAAAGGGATTGTTTTGTGTAAAGGTTATGAATAAGAGAAAAGGGACGAATATGCTACGCTTTCATGACACCATTGTTTCCCCTGCAAACACTACAATAAGAGGGGAAGTTCACAGAACATAAAGCAAATAATGAAAGGAAATGCAGTGTTCCCACATCCTCACTGTAATGCTAGTGAATGAAACAGGAAACATGATGGCATATGATTACCTGACTATATATACTTTCGTGTGTTGAAATGTGACATCATTTGCCAATAGGGATTCCCTTAGTCGATGACTGTAAATCTGTTTTTAGCCATTTTTAGCCTTCTTTAAAACAAAACAAAACAAAACTATTTCTGTAAAGTACTCTCCAAAGTAAATTGCCTTTGCTGTACACAAAACCACACCTTTTTTCCATTGTTAAATCAGTGGCATTGGGGTGAAATACTTCAGGCTATGCAAGCGTCTAAGTACCCCCCCCCCACTTCCTTTTGAACAAAAGGTAATATTGAGCAATTACTAGTATTATTATAAAGCAATAAAAGACTTAATTCTCATTTAAATACAAAGCCCAAACATAGCCAACCTGTTTATTTTTACTGATTCAGATGATCATCATGGATCCAATCAGTTCATGCTAATTGCCTATTCTACAGCAGAAAAACAGAAAAGATGTCAAAATGCTTGGGCTGCATGATTGCCTCCGTAGCAAAGCAGGGGCAATGTGGAGACACACGCTTTCATATGAAGGGGTTCCAAGGAGTAAAACACCCTGGTGAACACCAGATGTCTGGCTCCTTAAATATGGCTTTTAGAAAATGCTTTCAGGACGATTCCTTAGGTGCACAGGGCATTGACATGGCCATAAATATTAATCACATGATCATGCTCCTGTCTTACAGTCAAATATAATACATTTGGGGGTTGCTTGAAGCCAGCAGGTAGTTTAAGGAAGGAGAAAAGAGAGCTCTTGTCTAGTAGAAGAAGCAGGTTGTGCAAGTGTCAGAAGCTTCTAGAGGGTCTTCTAGAGGTTGTCTGGGGGAAGTTGTATCATCCCTTTGGAGATGAAGGATGTTACTGTGATGGTTCAGAGCTGATACTCAGGAAGATTTCCACAACTTTCTTTTCCTTTTTCTATGTTCTTGCTATTTGTTAAAGATGGTTTTAAAAACGCCAGCTTATTTTCTGTCCTAAGGGATTTCTTGGTCTTATTTTGTTGTTTTTTTGTTTTTGTTTTGTTTTGTTTTTGTTTGTTTGTTTGTTTGTTTGTTTTGGCCCATTTTAAATAAAAACAATGTAAGGGGCAAAGGCATTTCATAGTGAGAATAGGTATCTGGTGGTAGCAGAAGGAATTGCAATGTGACAGATTCAGACAAAAAATGAACCCATAGGAACAGATTTGGGTGTTGCCTGGGATCCTTCTTGCCACATTTCGGGAATCATCCCAAACTCCTCTCTGCCAAGCTCTTGACATTTTTTGTTCTAAAAATGATTATCTCTTAAATTCCACATATTAGTGAGATAATGTGGTATTTGTCTTTCTCTGACTGACGTATTTTACATAGCATTATATTCTCTAGTCCGTCCACATCATTACAAGAATCCATTCTTTTTGATGGCTGAGCAATATTCCACTGTGCAGATACACCACATCTTCTTTTTCCATTCTTTCTGAATGTCTGTGGACATTTGGGCTCTTTCCATGATTTGGCTATCATTTCTAGTGCTGCTATAAACATTGGGGTGCATGTATCCCCTCAAATTAGTATTTTTGTATCATTTGGGTAAATACCTAGTATTATAATTGCTGGATTATAGCATAGTTCTATTTTTAATATTTTGAGGAAATTGTATACTGTTTTCAAGAGTGGCTGCACCAATTTCCATTCCCACCAACAGTGCAAGAGTATTCCATTTCTCTGCATCCTTACCAATACCTGCTGTTTCTTATGTTACTTTTAGCCATTCCAATGGGCATGAGGTGATAGCTCATTGAGGCTTTGATTTATATTTCCCTGATGATGAGTGATGTTGAGCATCTTTTCATGTGTCTGTTGGCCATCTGGATGTCTTCTTCAGAAAAAAAAAAAATTCTATTTATGTCTTCTGCCCATTTTTTAACTGGACTATTTGTTTTTTGGGTGTTAAATTTGATAAGTTCTTTCGATATTTTGGATACTAACCCTTTATCAGATATATCATCTACAAATGTCTTTTCCCATTCAGACGGTTGCTTTTTAGTTTTGTTGACTGTTTACTTTGATGTGCAGAAGACTGCATTTTGGTGCAGTCCTAATCGTTTATTTTTGCTTTTGTTTCCCTTGCCTCCAGAGACATATCTAGAAAAATGTTGCTACAGCCAGTGTCAAAGAGGATACTGTCTGTGTTCTCCTCCGGGATTTTAATAGTTTCCTGTCTAACATTTAGGTCTTCAATCAATATTGAACTTAGTTTTGTGTATATCGTAAAGAAGTGGTCCTGTTCATTCTTCTGCATGTTGCTGTCCATTTTTTCCCAGCACCATTTACTGAAGAGACTTTTTCTCACTGGATATTCTTTCCTGCTTTGTTGACGATTAATTGGTCCTACAGTTGTGGGTTCTTTTCTGTGCTTCCTATCCTGTTCTATTGACCTATGTGTCTGTTTTTGTGCTGGTACCATACTCTCTTGATCACTACAGTTTAGTAATATAACTGGATGCCCAGAATTGTGATGCCTCCAGCTTTGCTTTCCTTTTTCAAGGTTGCTTTGGCTATTCAGGGTCATTTGTGAGTCTCTAGAAGTTTTAGGATTGTTTGTTATAATTCTGTGAAAAATGCTGGTTATGTGCTTATAGGGATTTCAGTCAATATGTGCATTGCTTTTGGTAGTATTACATTTTAACAATTTTTTCTTCCAACCCACGAGCATGGAGAGTTTTTCCATTTCTTTGTGGGATCTTCAATTTCTTTCATCAGAGTTTTATAGTTTTCGGAGTACAGATCTTTTACCTCTTTGGTTAGTTTTATTCCTAGGTATCTTATGGTTTTTGGTGAAACAGACTTTTAATTACAGGGAATAAAGTAATGGTTACCAGAGGGGAGGTGGGCAGGAGGGATGGTTTAAATGGGTGATGGGTATTAAGGAGGGAACTTGTTGTGATGAGCAGTGGGTGTTATATGAAAGTGATGAATCACTAAATTGTACACCTGAAATTATGATTACACTGTATGTTAACTGGAGTTTAAGTAATAACTTGGAAAGAAAGATAATTTTTATTTTTATTTATTTTTTTAAGATTTTATTTATTTATTTGCCATAGAGAGAGATCACAATAGGCAGAGAGAGAGGGAGAAGCAGGCTCCCTGCTGAGCAGAGAGCCCCATGTGGGGCTCGATCCCAGGACCCTGGGACCATGACCTGAGCCGAAGATGGAGGCTTAACCCACTGAGCCACCCAGGTGCCCCAGAAAAATAATTTTTAAAAATGAATGTCATTATAAATTATGGAAAATATTTGAGTGGGATTTATTTGATTCAAGCCACAGAGTAAAAAACTAAAGGAGACAATATGGTATTTTACCGAGTTCAATTTTCAAGAAAAGAAAAACCAGTTTTACCTGAGGATATCTTCTGGTGTAGTGCTGAGAGTTTTTAAGTTTCCAAGGAAGATGCAAAGTGGATTTATTCCTCAGTCTTAGAAAAAATTGGCAATTTGCATGACTTGTCTTCAGGACCCTGTTTGGCTTGTCTTGTCCTCTGGCTTCTTAGGACACTCTTGTTGTGCTGGTTTCTTTGGATCTGCCATTCTAGTCAGCCCTCGTCCCCCCCATTTTGGTTCACCTACTTCTCTTCAGGAAAAATGTGCTAGTCTTTTTTGCCATTACTTTTCTTCAAAGTGACTATTAGCACAATAAAATAAGTTTTGAATTTCATGAGAGAGACTGTATGCATTCACCTGGACTGGACAATATGGCCGAAGCAGTACGGAAAATCTTTTTTGGTCAGAGCAACGGTCATCCAGTGAAGAGACTGGTTCAGTGTCAACACTGGTTGTCGTTTTCTTGATCATCTACTAACTTTCTGCTTGTGTGAGGGCTCTCAGATGTCAGGCATGGGACAGAACTGCTCCTCCCAATTCCAAAACATTTTGAAATGTTTATGTGTTCTAGCTATCCATGTACATATTTCCTCTTTTAAGGGGAACTGGGTATAACCCCCTTAAACTGAAGGTCTGTTTCAGAATATAGATTAAGGTCTTGCTCTCCACAAGTGTGCCACAACGCTAAGAGAGTGCTTAATGTGCCAGTTCTAGCATTTGTCCAGAGACCCCTGTAGCCAGTTGGTTTATATCATCTGCTATAAGCTTAGCAGTGGCTAAGGTTTGAGTAAACCATCATTTAATATTAGTTCAACCATATTTGTTTGAGAATGTCCATTAGATCATTTTTTTCCTCTTTGGTGGGCAATTGCAGAATGTAGAAGTAATTTTACAGCCCCAGTACATGCTTATTATTATTATCATTATTATTATTTATAAAAATGTCTATCTTCAGGGACCATTTCATTACCTGTATTCTGTAAGCTTGTATGCTTCTAAGATTTTTAAAAGTGTATACATTAAGGTATTAGGTAGCCTCTTGGTAAGGGACATTTTGCTTACTCTTTTAAACACAATATATGGATATTTAAAATTTCAAAAATGAATTTTTGACCCATTGCTTAGTAAACATTGACACAGGATGACACTAAAACCTTAAAATGGTAAAAGTGTATCCCAGTCTACCATGCAGGGACTAATATATTGAAGTTTCATATGTCCTCTGGGATAGAAGAATAAAGGTGAGAGACATAAGCCTACAGGTCCAATCATCTTCTTACTTCCAAAGGTGATTTTTTTGACTTGACTGGATGGATACTCACATTTGGTTCCTCATCACTGTTCCATGTGTGCCTTTGCTACAGCGCTCAGTCAAGAAGGTTTGCCATCCCAGTAACTAGTAAGGAACGGAACTTCACTTAAGGATGCCAAGTAACTGCTCCCCTATTTCAGAACTATGTTTTCTTTGGGGCAGGGCATCACTTTGAGAAATCAAGAAAAATAGGAAAATGACAATTTGTCTTAAGTGTGAGTGTCCCTGGTCGAACCCAGTTTAAAACACTTATGCCTTGATGGTCAGAATAAATACTTCAACTAAAGGCAGTGCCCTGAGCCAAGTTATCTTACTAGTTATTGCTGAAGTAATCCCTGCGGAAACCAGGATCCAGACTGTATCGAGTGGTGTAAAGGGTGATGTCAACACCTTGAATTAAACGTTGAATATATATGTGTATGTTCCACCATAGAGAAAGTCTCATTTAAATGTCCATACAATATTACGTTTTCTTAGCCATAGAGGGGAAAATAAATAGTCAAAAATCACTCTATTCCTCAACTAATGTCATTGCAGGATATGGACATGTTTCTATCTTGTGTTAATTCTGTTTTCTTTTCATACATGTGTGTAAAGTAACTGGCAATGGATTTTTTTTTTTATTTGTGTTAGTTTCTTTGGAGAAAAAGTGACATAGAGCAGTAAAAGATTATTTTAACTATAGAGAAACATTTTTTATGTATAATGATAGAGAAATAAATTTCAATGTGATTCCAAAGCAACCTTTTAGGTTTTTAAAATAAGATAGCATTTACATCAAAACCCCTGGTACACCTTTTAGTGTTTTTGTGTACAGTATCTAAGAAGGCATATGATGGTGAGTGTTTCTCTTGGCTTAAAGGTGGTATCTAAATAGGTTCAGTGCCAAGAATAATTCTCAGAAATGTGAGCATTAGTCACCACATTTAAAAATCCATATATGGTAAAATTCATTTAAGAGAGACATGTGTTTTATGCATTATCCAAATCAAGTGTTAAAAAGACAACTTGGCTGAAATTTTATTGTTTCTTTTGTTCTCTCTTTCTCTCTCTCTCTCTCTTTTTTTTTTCCTTTTGTCATCCACCTAAAAGTGGTATAAAGCAATAACTTACCCCTTTCAATATTTTCTCTGGTAGACATAATCCTACTTGCGTACCTTTTCTGTTTAATTTGCTAAATTTTCTAATATTCTCTGTTTATAACTTTATTTTATTTATGTAAGTTTCTCTGTTAAATAGAAAATCTAAATAACAAGTGCTAATTAAAGAAATGCTCTTCATTTACCAAGACTGAGAGAGAATGTTGAGGGGGGATGGAAATGTTTTTTCTCCCAATTCTGCATAGATATTGCATTTTTTATTAAAGAAATGTAGCTTTTTTTTTTCCCCAGCCATGCACATGGGACAGCTACAAGTAGCTTGGAAAGTCTGAGTGATTACCATATGATATTTGGCTTTTTGTTTTCCTGTGTTCCACTCTTCCACTACATAATTTGTGACTCAATTTATTATGAACCAGGAACTCTATTATCTGGCATCCTTAGGGGGAGGTGTAGGGCTTAAATCTTCCTTATGATTAGTAAGAAAGAATATTTATAAGTGCTCAGGAAGCCATCGCAGGATGGATATTAGCCACCTGTAGAATGGAACTGTGGAAATTCTTCTGTGCATGGGGCCTGGGTAGGTGGGCTGTGCTCTGGCATGATCCAGCAGACCTAGCAGTGGCATCTTGATGCATGGGCTAGCAGAGAACAGCAAGGTGTTTGGAGAGAGAAAACAATAGAGGTGAGCTTGAGCCAAGCCCTTGAGAGCTATTGGGAGTCAGAACCTGGGGAGATCACATTCAAACACCATATTTAAAAACAAAGGATAGAGTCATGAATCAGAAGAAAGCAAAATTATAAAAGAAGCAGACTGGGAACAAAGAAAAGCAATGGTTTAAGGGATGACTGTGAATTTTTACTAGGCTGGGAACCATTGGAGCGAGAGCTAGCCTTCATTTGTTACAAACGCATACTGCAGTGACCCAGGGAGCTTAACAATGCCTTAGACTCACTCCCACAGCTTCTGACCTAATTTATTGGAGACTGAACCTGAATATTGGGAGGTGTGAAATTTCCCCAGGTGACTCCAATACGTAGTGTGTTGAGAACCTCAGCCTTGCACAGAGGGTTGAAGGTAAGTCATAGCAACAGCATGAGTGGTAGTAACTGGGGAAATGGAAGCACACGGAGATCAATGTTTCATCAGGACTTATGCTAAGAAGTCTTCCAAGAGTCACGAATGGAGCTGGGGGCCTTTGGTTGGACTTCAGTTCACTCTCTGCTCAACTGCCATGTCATGAAACCCACACAGGAAGAGAGTCTCATGAAAAAGTTAAAGGTTTTACCAATGAACTACTGCAGCCAATATCATGTTTAATGGAGTTACATGGGAAGTACCATGCCTCATGATTCACCCTGTTGCGAAAATCTATTTTCAGTTCCGTACTCCTAAGAGAAGTTGTTCTTCTTGCCAGAAGGATTATAATATTTGTCTCCTCATTGTAGGATTGGTGGAACACAACTCATGTGAAATAGGGTTTTCCGATGCAGTACAGGATGAATTTGAAATTCTGATAAATTATGAATAAATTTTTTAGAAATAAGTATGTCTCTTGCAATATTTGAAACATACTTAGACCAAAACATTATTAGTCATTTTTCAGAACTTCGAATTTAACTTAGCGCCCAGTTCTGTTTGCTTTGTCTTTGTTTTTCCAAGTTTGGCATCCCTTGCAGGAAGAATCCATAGCCGGCTAAGTGAGAAGCATTCAGAGATAAAAACAGAGATGAATACACGTTCCTAGACAATGAGCCCCATTTCTGGGATAATAATGAACTGGTGGTAGGTATTTTGTAGATCAGGTTAGATAAATCCATGCTCAAAATAGCTGTCAACACCACAGCTCAGTATTAGGATGATTTTTGAGTAAGTTCTCAAGCCAATCAGGGATTTCTGCCATTTGCTCTAAGACACAGAGTAGTAACTATTCAGCGCCATTTTCGTGTAAGACAAAGACTAGAGCGGAGCCCACAGACAAGGGTTCACAGAGCCTGCAGGACTCCGTCAGAAGGGCATAGGCAAAACCAGTCTACGGTGATAAAAATCAAATAACAGCAGCACCTATGGTAGGGCACTGACTCGTAAAAGAGCACAAGAGACATTTTTGGAGGGAGAAATTGTTCTGTATCTTGATTGTAGTTACAAGGATGTGCGTATTTGTCACACTTATAAAAACGTTCATTTAAGACCTGTGCATTTCACAACATATGAATTATGCTTCCATTATAAAACAAATTCAACATTTCAGAGGTCTGTGGGAGAGACAATTGATGCATAGATTGAATTTGAAAATGGAGAACATGTTCTTTTTTTTCCTTAAGATTTTATTTATTTATTTATTTGTCAGAGAGAGAGAGACAGAGAGAGCAAGCGCACAAGCAGGCAGAACGGCCGGCAGAGGTGGAGAGAGAAGCAGGCTCCCGGCTGAACAAGGAGCCCGATGCAGGGCTCAATCTCAGGACCCTGGGATCATGACCTGAGTTGAAGACAGCGGCTGAACCCACTGAGCCACCCAGGTGCCCGAGAACATCTTCTGTGAGCCTTCTTAGCCTCAGCAGGTTGGTCCTAGTCACCACTGATGTGGCTAACTTTGACAAAGACATAAAGCTCCTTCCAATCAAATTTCAAGATGAAATTCAACTGAGAGAAATGGCATGTGCACTTGTAACTTAAGATCCAAAAAGATTTTGAAGAAATGGATTGAATTTTGCCAGCAGAAATTTTTTAAAGTTTGTGAATCCAAGAACAGCAAAAGTGCTATTTCATAAGTATAAGTATTCACAGAAACTCTTAGTCATTTTAGTTTGGAGAATGTATTTGCTTAGAATCCACAGTGAGACATGCTCATCAGTGAAGCTACTGTGGCATTTGAAGAGGCTTAAGAACTAACAGATGGAGGAGGATGGAGATGGAGATGCAGATGACTCCTTCCTTCTAGGTCAAGGAGAGGCTTCAGGACTTCCTCAGTTGTGGGGTCACAATGGAATTCTGGAATTCTGACCCTGAACTCTACATCACACAGACTTAACCACCCAATCTCAGAAAGTCCTGAAGAACTACTGACCTATCATCTGAGGGCAGCACCTTTACCCTCAAAAACTAACATGGTGGAGTGACATAAGAATGTTCACCCCGGCCTATGAAGAAGGTGGGGCAGACTTAAGATCCCCATTTTTTACCTAAACTCCCAGTCTGCTAAGATACTCACATCTGACATAAGACAGGAGACAGAGAAACCAGAAGTGATAGACAAACAAGTGCTCCTCGATTGTGAAGGATTGGGGAATGTTTCAACCTAACATAAAGCCACATTAAAGATCAATGATCTGTGAACAACAGTACTATATACTATGTACTATGAGATCTCAATAGTACTAATAGTATTAATTAGTACAAATAGTACTAATAGATCTCAATACTGCCAATGTCTCCAGCAATCTACTAAATAAAAACAGCTCTCATATTGTTTATTTAAAGTTCCTGGATGCATTTAATTAAAACACTTGTAAATATGTAGACCTACCCTTTACAGTGAAAAATATTAATAGTGGAAAGTAGCAGAGAGATAAACCTAAGATACCAAATGATAAAAGTTTGAGGTAAATCTCTTAATTTGAAAATCGACTTAAAATGCAAGATAGAGGGGCGCCTGGGTGGCTCAGTGGGTTAAGCCGCTGCCTTTGGCTCAGGTCATGATCTCAGGGTCCTGGGATCGAGTCCCGCATCGGGCTCTCTGCTCAGCAGGGAGCCTGCTTCCTTCTCTCTCTCTCTGCCTGCCTCTCAGTGTACTTGTAATTTCTCTCTGTCTAATAAATAAATAAAATCTTAAAAAAATGCAAGATAGAGTTTACAGTGAAAAAATACAATCCATTTTATAAGGGAAAAAATGTCAAATTGTAAAGAACAGCCTACTGTTGGTGAGTCGACAGCTACAGAGAATCAGACATCAGAGCAAAATGAAGGTCCATGGGAGGTTCTGGCCCCTGGTGAACTCTGAGCTGATAGAACGTGAGTGCGCACACTTCAGATCATTTAGCCTAGTTGAATCACTTCCTCCTGGAAGAGAGCTTCTACCCTGATTAGAATGATGCCTTCACAACCAAACTAGACACAAAGAGAAAAGAAGACAGGAAGACTTTAGCTGGCGTAGCCGAATAGGAAATAGGCTCACTGTTTTCAAAGATGTTGATCAGACCATGAGGTCAGGAGGGAACAAACAGGGTCAGCAAACACTAGCAAAATGCAATCACTAATATGGTTGGACATACACCGATATTTCACACGCACACCCACACGGACAACAAATAATTATTACGATAAAGAGCATGGTACGGGAGTGCTTCTTACTCCATTTTATCTTGTGTATATGAGGGATGCTAAACACAACCCTTATCTTCAGATAGGTAAAAATCAGAGAAGAAAGCCGGCAGTGAACTCATTCACCTCAATCATTGCCTGAACCCAGGGAAGGTGACAGAAACATTTAACCAGAAACGACATCTTTCCACCTATGGTCATACACCCCGAGCGCACCGCATCTCGTCTGGTCTCAGAGGCTCAGTAGGGTCAGGCCTGGGGAGTACTCGGACGGGAGACATGGCATCTTTCCTGCACTCCCCTTTTGAAGCTTCTCTCCCACTGCCTGAAACCAGGGTGTGGCTCCTTCAAGGATATGCTGGTTTGTCCTTACATCACAGGCTGAGGCAGTTCTGCGGAGGACCTGGAAGAGAACCCGGCAGAAAGCAGCAATTCCTACGGGGGCTCGATTCTGATGGTATTGACTTAGGGAAGCGGGGTAAGCCCGTTTTCTTCTTTACATTTTCCCATCAAAGCATTTGGTTCAGTTCTTGGGGGAAAAGTTAATCTCGGCTCAAGGAGTAGGGCATGATAGATACGATGGGTGTGCACATCATCAGAAAAATATCAAAATGTCCCAAAGAAACCCTTCACATCGGCATTTACACAATGATGCAAAAAAACCACATTTTTTCTAAGTTACTTATGTTCTAATGATACGAACAGTGTTACAAACCTACCGGTAAGTTGTATATTTAAGAAAATGGATAGGGATGGGAGAAAATAAGTGGTTTTGTGTATTGGTGAAAACATTTAAAATCTTCAATCATCTCTTCAATCTGGGCTCTTTAATTTTTTGGTTTTTTTTTTGTTTTGGTTTCTGGGGAGACATGAGTATGAGCTGTTTATACATAATATTATATTGCTTCAGAAAAGAAGGAAAAAGCAGCAACTAGCTGAGCTCTGACAAAATGACTGTCACATGGCTGATTTTGAGAGTATGTGAAGAGTCATTTTCATTTATCAAGCAAACCAATTTCAGAATCTGTTAATTAATTTTTTTATTTTTTAATTTATTATTATTATTATTATTTTAAAGATTTTATTTATTTATTTGACAGAGAGAAATCACAAGTAGATGGAGAGGCAGGCAGAGAGAGAGAGGAAAGCAGGCTCTCTGCTGAGCAGAGAGCCCGATGCGGGACTCGATCCCAGGACTCTGAGATCATGACCTGAGCTGAAGGCAGCGGCTTAACCCACTGAGCCACCCAGGCGCCCTATTATTTTTTTTTTTTTTTGGTCAGCAGAGGGTATTATGACTATCAGACCCTTAATGTAAATGGGTATTTTTAGAAATTATTAAAGAGTGGAGGGGATTATAATATTCTGAAATTCTTTTCAATTGTTTGCAAAGCAAAATTTGCATTATCTAATAGAAATCGATAATATGAGCTCAGCAGAGCCTTTAGACTTAAGGTGAAAGAAAAATCATGGAGTTTTCTCTAAATCAAAAAGTCAGGTTTGATCCTTGACAAATATTCGAGAAAACTAAAATTGTAAAATACCATTTGTTTTAACAAATGTGAAAGAGTGATATACCTTACAATAAATCGTGAAGTCATCTCATGCAACTATTGAAATATTTTAAAATAAATTAAACAACGAAAAAATGCTTATGTCATTACTTCAAATATTACTTACTATTGACATTTGGGGCAGATGATTGCCTTTTGTAGGGGCTGTCCTGCATTGTGTAGGGTGCCTAGCTGTGTAATTGGCTTCTAAACGCTAAGCATCAGTAGCAACCCACAGTCTCCAGACATTTCTAACACCCATGGTGGGGCCAAATCGCTTTGGGTTGAGAATCACTTAATGAAAAAGAAAAAAACAAAAACAAAACTGTTTCTTTTTATGTACCATCAATTTTCAAAGAAAAGTGACAAAAAGGGAAAAGAAACACAAAGATTTCTTAGTGGTGAAATTAGAAGTGTATATTTATTGAAAAAAAATCTTATTTTTTATTTACTAAATTTTCTATCTTGATTATTAATTAACTTTACAATACAGTTATCTTAAAAGGCAAGCCCGTTTTTCACATTGAACACAACTTGTATTTAAAGACTATTTTTAAATGGAAGAATTATTTTTTTTTCTATTATGAAATGAACTAATTCTTTTTGTTTTGTGCGGCATCTCCTCAAATATTATAGAAGCCTGGGATAATCAAACAGATTTTAAAAAGTTATTTCCCCTTATTTTTAAATTTTCAGAATGCCAATATCATTTTAAAGCAATCGAGAGGTCAGTCTTCATTCAAGTGCTCATATCAGAGGAGAACGACTGCGTGTTTAAGAGAGACTGTTCTCATGTCCTTTCAGTCCCGGGACCAGTTCTGTCCTCTGAGAGGGCCAGGAGTAATCGGTTGGCCTTACCCCATCCTGTTTGTAAAAGCTTTTCCAGACCGTGACTGCCGCTCTTCTTTACGTATGCTTTCTAGACAGAACGTGTCCAGTTTCCTAACTTGAAAAAAAAAAAAAAACAACCCTCATTATTCGGCACTTTGATCAGTTGAGGTTTTGCTATGAGCTCTGTTGCATCTGTTTATGATTTGATTATATATTTCGTCAGGATGAAAACGTTCACGTATAATGGAAAGAGGGGAGTATTTCATCTTTGATATAAAAACTAATATTCTATTAAATACCATTGTTTTAAAAACATAAACAAACTTGTTTACATAAGCAATTTTTATCCTATTTACTTCACTATTCTTATTAACATTCTTTGCCTATAATTAAAAATCTATTATTCTTATAGAAACAATTCATGCTCTTCTGCTTGTGATCCTTCTTCCTTCCTTTTTGTAAAGCCTCAGGAGACCATACTGTAGTTCATGTGTTCCCGCAGTGACTTTCTCCTGCCACCAATCCTAAGTCTGGTTTAAAATGATCTTTCCCACCTGTCATTAGAATATTACTACGCCTCTATGTTTGTCTGAATACACAGTCTGTTCTGTCATTAATAAACCATTTTCACTGCGCTTGTTTCTGTTCCCCTCATCAAACAGTCATTCGTTTGGCTGTGATGTCATTGACATACATAGTTTCAAAAATTCCTAGACAAAATTTGGGCAGATTGCCTGTGGTCAGTGACAGCGGTGGGAAATTACCAGATTTCTGTTATGTTACTTCTTTGTCATTATTCAAAGTATTACATTTAATACATAGAAAATTCTCCCTCAAAATTAGAGGGGGGGAGATGTGGCTGCTTCAAGCATGCGTGAGTTCTAGAGAAGATAGTCTGCGGTTTCATTGGACGTTGAACCTTGCTCAGAATCGGCCACCTTGTGAAGTGACTCTTAGTTGTATGTGCTTCCCGGTCTGCCCTCTCTCTACTCTGTAGTTTGGGTTCTTATTCTTCAGCATCTTATATATCTTCAACTTAAAAAAAAAAAATCATCAAGCGCTGTATTACTACTTCCAATGCAAGTTTAAATCTTCAAATTGTTTATGGTGATATCATAGATGTGTTCGTCTATTTACTTAAGGGACGTCTACTGAACACCGAAGATGTCCCAGGCACTGTGCTAAACCAAGAGGTACCGTGATAGCGAGCTAACCCATGGTCTCAGATTCGAATCCATTTGATTTCTCTCAATTCTGAAGAAGGTTTTTTCCTTGCCTCTTCTGTCTGCTGACCTCACCCTTTTCTCATTAACTGAGACCTACATAGAAGTTATTCAAAGTTTTAATGAAGCCTAAAGTAAAGCTTCGTTCCACCTATAATCGTCTCTACTTCCCCCAAACACGACACTGAGTCATCGTCGAATATATACCTCTTATAACATTTCTTTCTTGTTATCATTTTCACCCCAGCAATGAAATGGCTTAACCAGAACATGAATAATTCTAAGTCAGTTAATCCAAGAATAACTAGGAATTTTAGTAGAACATGAAATTAAATTTCCCCGTTTTCCTACTGATCTGAATTCAGAAAAGGAAGAGGGCGAGAGAAGAAACACTTTGGAGTCTCTTCATAAGTTCACATGGTTGACAAAGATTGAAAAAAAGATGAGAAATATTTTTTTGTTTGTTTGCAAACTCCTTTCAGTTAAAAGAAACCCTGCACACATTTAATATATGCAAATTATTTATAAATTGTATAATAACATGTGCTACTGTACCAATTATACATGCACTTTAAAAGTCACAAACAGGAATTAGAAAAGGATGAATTTTTAACAATATAAACAGAAATTTTACATTTTTTGCCCTCACCCCTACCATGGTTTTACAGATCCTAATTCTGGAGTGGATAGATAGGATTTGTAAAGCATTATAGACCCTGGGTACATAAAATGTTGTGAGTCTATGCAACTATAGGAAACCCTATAGGAAAGGCTGCATAAATCAGCGGTGAAATTGCATCATATATGAAAATCAAATAGATTTATAGGAGAGTTAAATACTTTAAAATGAAGACTTTCCTTGAAGATACTACATAGTTTCTGGTTACAAAGCCATGAGAAATCCCTCCTCATAGAAAGATGAACTTCCAGCTTATGTCGTGAACCCATCCATTTTTCCTAAAACTCCAAGCAAGTGGCAAGTACCTGGAAAAGGACACATACACGTGTGGGCACACATCTACACACACACACACACACACACACACACACACACACACCCCTCTGAGGATTTTAATTAGAATCCAAGTCATCACAGCATAAGAGATATACTAATCCTTTGAGCAAGGTGTTAATTGTTAATCTCATTTTTCCTGTCTAGTAGCCTTGCATAACTCTGTTTATAATAGGCTTCCTGTGGTAAAAGAATGGGCTAGTAAACCTCAATACATGTTTTCCAGTAATCATTTTAGTGGCCAAGGGTCCTTATAATAGTGGCTAATCTCCATAACATCATCATTAGTGGATGAGGGTAACTAAAATTATAGAGACCCTTTGCTCTAATTATAGACTCTGAATTGCAAATCCATTCTTTAATCAACTGTAAATGCATTGTAAAGGGAATTGTAAGTTCTTTCCAGGGAGCAATACGCATTCAAGCTAGCAGACTAGAACCAAGCGATGTAATGTGTTTGGGGAATAATAACTGGATATGCTCCTCATAGAGCCGGCATTACAATATGGCTCCTTGCTGGAGAGATCGTCCTAGTCAGTCATCTGTTACTAGCTTTCTAGCATCATTACAAATGAGTGGCATTAATATTTTACTTGTCCAGAATCCTCAACAGTAAGCAAGTTAAGTGTGTTCTCAGATGTCGACTTTTTCCGTAACCTGTTTATTTTCTGCTGTTCTTAAGAGCCCAAAGAGAGAAAATGTGTCTTTCAAAATCCAGAAGCTTATGGAATTCATTCAATCCCATATATTTTGTTGGTATAGAAATGAATTTACATAGACTTTTACCTTTAATATACAAAGCCTAAAACAGATCTCTTTCCCTGATCTCACAGATACTTTATTATTTAAAATGGAAAGTGTTGGGGTGCATGGGAGGCTCAGTGGGTGAAGCCTCTGTCTTAGGCTCAGGTCATGATCTCAGCGTCCTGGGATCGAGCCCCGCATCGGGCTCTCTTCTCAGTGAGGAGCCTACTTCCCTCTCTCTCTCTGCCTGCCTCTCTGCCTACTTGTGATCTCTCTCTCTCTCTCTCTGTCAAATAAATAAACAAAATCTTGAAAAAAAATTGAAAACGAGATAAATTTTTACATTCTTTGGGTCACAGGCAACAACTTGACTTTAATCAAATGCTAGGCAACCTATGGATATTCAAAAAAATCTTATTAAGGGTCTTCAGAGAATTCTAGCTATACACAGGCTGGTCCAGTGACTTCTGTCCTTATTGTCTTATTGATGAGATAGAAAAATGAAGCTCTACACATTTCCTTTTCAGAATGTGAGCAGTGCTATTAAGTCAGCTTTCCTTGGCAGAGAATACGAACACGGAGTGGAGAAGCATCAGCAATAGAGTTAAGAGGCCTATTTGTGGGCTCTCAAATACTTATCTTCAGTATTCTAGATCTTTCCAGATGAAAACAATGTCCTCCTAATCACCTTTTCTGTGTGTGTGTGTGTGTGTGTGTGTGTGTGTGTGTGATGATCTCCAGTTTTACTGAAGGAAACTAATGGGAACTCAAACCCTTTCTCCATGTCAAGGTTGGCCTAGTTGTTCCAGGAGCTCAACATTTTTCCGGAGACTATTATTTTTCTTAGCAAAGTTCCTTGCTCCTTGTGTCACTCCCAACCATTTTTCATCTCTGAGATGAGCACGAAGAACATCATCTAGTCATCCCTTTAATCTCAATCTACACTTGTGTTATCGTTTTGGTTTCTAGTATATTTTGAGGGGAAACATAATTTGTGTGTAATTATATAACATTGCTGGGTAGTTTTGATAAAGTACTCACTAGGTGTTCTTGAAAAATCCAACTAAGTCTCTTGCATTTTGATCTTTAAATTATTTCTCTTTTATATTGTAACATTTATTGTTTTTAGGCCTTTATGGTGAGATGTTTTAGGTTGTTGATCAAAATAATCGGAAATTCAAAGTCTCCACTTTCCAGGTTAGTCCACACAACAAAGAAGAATGGCACTCAATAGTAATAAAATCTTGTGTTTAGCTTTTAGTGTTAAAGTAAAATAATATCCTGCTAGCTTCCTGGAAAACTGGGGGGATTCATTTATTACCATGATGTTCTTCTCTTTGCTTTAATATTACTATGCTTTCTACAACAATTTTCCTATATTTGAATTATTACTGAAAGCTACAAAGGTTAACATTAAATATATTAACTTTTTAATGTTATTCAGCTTTTTCAGCCATTAGTCTTCCTTAGACGTCTGCCATTATTTACATAATTATTTCGTCAATCTAGCCACAGCTTTTACCTTCACAGTGTAATACAATGAGTCTCCATATTTCATTCTGCTCAAGAAAGGCAAGGAGCTAGATGAATGGTATGAGTGGTGTCCATTCATAAGGCTGACCTGAAACAGATCTGTGGCATGGTGGGAATGGACTTCAAATCTACACGAAAGAATGTGAAGTTAGGGGCAGAGTTTCAAGTTGCCAGGGAGTGAACATATGTCTGTTGTCGGTGCGTTTTGGAAAACCTGTATCTTGGTAGCCGTGAGACTTTAATTTTTTTAAGTGAATACAGTCCTCTTAAAATAAACAACTGATCCCACCATACACTAGGACCCTGTTTTTTAACGCGAATAACTTGTGGAGAAATCTCGCTTTTACCCTCAGGTTTTCTTTGCTAGCCTGGATCTCCATGTGTGGCGCTCGTTCACTCTTGCTCTGTAAATATACCTGGTTGTATTGAGGCTTAGCGAGCCGGTTAATATCCAGTTGGTGCCTTCTTGACATCATGAAATCACTTTCAGTGTTTTTGGTCATTATCCGCCAAGATTTATGGGCTCATTGTGTGCTGCCAAAGGGCCACTGTGACAATGCCCTGAGTTATCTCACCTCCCAAAGTAACAGTCTTGAAAAGGCAGATTTAGAGGGGATTTTTAAAGCTTAGTTTTACACTTTCATTTCTCATGGAAGCGCCACAATAACAAAGGAATCTATTTAAGCTTCAGACCCCGCTGCCAATAGAAGCTACCAGAACATGATGGAGTGTCTCATTGCTGCCTGATTCCTAGTCTAACATTTCCAACGGCAGATGCCCAGATGACGTCTGACCGAAGTAGGGACAAACACGCCTGGATTTCAGGTTTTTCTTTTCGGAGGGTTTTGGATGTTTCATTTTTGTGTTTAACTCCCCTTCAGCATAAGAATACAATTATGCAGAACAGTGTAATCAGTCAGCAAACACTGGGACTTCGCTCAGCTAGGATTCCAGTCATTGTGACGGCTGCCACCACTCACATCTGCTGGTCTTTCTTCCCTGAAAGAGTTTGTTCTGAATCTCTGTAGCGTGAGGAAGACGTTTCTGTAACTCATTTTTATGTTGGTAACATTTATACCTACCAGACTAAGGAGATCCACTTTCCCTTTTTTTAGTCTGTGAAGTAGAAGTAGAAGTCTACTGTGAAGTAGACTATTCATTTAAAAATATTTTTTTTTCATGATTAAGAAATCGGTCTCTTGTATGAAACAGAGGAAGAGTGTACGTTGATGATCTGATTGTATTGCTTGTCATTACTCTCCCATTACGGCTCTATTATTTACATTAAAGCCAGAGAATAATATTTACTTTAAAGTGAGAAGCGGGCGGATTTATTGCAATGATCCTTCCTAACACATGGCTGAATTCCACATCCCTTCATCTCCTATCCATTTGGCCTCGACAGCCTTTGTTTTACAACTTTTCCTTTAAGACACTGTCCCTGGCCCCTACTTCCCCAAAGACTTACCCTCCTCAAACTTATTCCTTCATTTACTTTCTTTGAACTCATTCCAGCAGCTCCTCATGTCTCATGAACTAATTAGAAAAATCAAAAATTCCTTGGTAAGCACAGAACAAAGAATAACATGTCCAAAAGAGAGGTTCTCTATAGTACAAATATTGCCCTACTTTAAAAACAACACTTCAAATGCTGTCTCAAATACGTGTGTCTGTGGGATCTTCTGGAGTTCTCATAATAATTCTGTGGAATATTTAGGTGTGTTGGTTATTTTCCACTTGTCTTCCACCGACTCCCTTCACTGCAGTCTCTCCCCTGCCTGCTCTCTTTCCGCCAGGCTGTCTTGCCCTTGGCTTTCCAGCTTGGTCTTCAGGAGGTGCTAGGAGGAGATTCAGGGTGGATAGGGAGATGGGGCTCAGATACCACCCTCTGGAAGTTGCTGTCTCCCCTCCCAACAAGGGCTTCCCAAGCCTCCTCAACTCCATAATCCCAAGGCTCAGTGGACTCCACTCACTATTTCTCTCGTTCATCATTTCAGCTCCAGGGTTGGTAACAACTTCCTGCTGTCGTGGTTGGTAACAACTTTCCATTGGCGCGGGTGCCTCACCATCCTTTAGATCTGCCCACACCTTTGTGAGTAGTTCCTTTACTAACATCTTCATTGGATCCATCCTAAGTGAATTCTGTTTCCCGCTTACACCTTGACCAACAAAGCTGGGTATATTTCATCAGCTATCAATTCTGTTGAGGACATTAATGTACAATGAAGTGAGTGATTTATCTTAAGTCACACATGGGGTCCAGGATAGAGCAAGGCTAGGAGCCAAGTCTCCTCGTGGGTAGTATGTGCTCACCATACTGTTTGCAATGCCTAAAGATGATCTCAGTCAAATGGGTAGCGACATTATCCTATCTTGTTCACTGAGGTATCTCAAGATCCTAGAACAGGGGAAAACCCCATGCCGTTGGCTCACCCAGTATTCACTCGACACCCTCTGGCTTACCTCCATGTACCGTCGGTGTGAGAGAGTTAAAGACATATACCTGGCTATGTTTCTACACGCAGATGCACCTAATGAGTTTGGGTTTAGACGTGAAGGTTGGAAAGCAGTGGACATGCATGGGGCACGGGATGTGTGTTTTCAAGCTTGTGTTGGAGTCTCTGTTTTCTCTGCAGCACCATTCCCAGCGGCATGGTGCCGGGCAGCAGCTCACAGAAACAATGGCCTTTCTGCAGGAACACTCTCCAGGGAACCCCTGAGCACTATTTCCCGCTCAATTTCTGTGACTATACCCAAGTGCAACTTCCTGCTCCCCCCACCAGAGTTGTTTTGAGGCATCTCACACTCTTTAATAAATCCTATTATGCCTCAGTGAGGGAGAAACTAGACATTCTGTAGTCCGCAGCTAACAACATTGTTCAATGACTTCTGGACAAAATGATAGTTATACTTTACCCTAGCCCTTGAAAGCCTCCTGATCTGTACTGAAAACCCGTTTCTCTATTAACCATGTCTTATTTTTCTTCCTTATTGCAGCAAGAGATCTTGCAATTCATTCCTGAAGGAGACATTTTGTGTATTATCAGGTTCAAGGTCTGTCTTCTCTCCGTCAACCATAACTCACCATCACAGACTCCTTCATCCCCCTTCTCGTGCAATAAAACAGGAACGAAGGAGAAGATCTCGGGAGTGTATTTCCTCTTTGGCTCTAAGCAGAGCTGGCTCTCAGGTAGTAATGTTAGATACAGAAGCTAGAAGTTTGAAATTCCATCCCACTCCCTTTCTATTGTGGAGAATAACATCCATCCAAGAAGGTTTCGTAGACTTTATTCCTTCCTCTCTATGCCTATGCTATGTCTATTTTTTTTTTATAACTTGAGATAATAAAGCCCAAGCAGAGAATAAAATAAACATAATAAATAAAAAATAATATATAAAATCAAATAAAATAAATAAAATAAAATTATTTTATTTTAAAATAAAAATAAATAAAAAACATAATAAATAAAATAAATAATACATAAAATAATTTTTTTAAATTTTAAAATAAAATAAATATAATACTTTGGAATTTACATATTTTAAAATGTATCCTGTTTTTTCCAAGGGACCTAGGAAAGAGAGAAAGACTTTAACAAGTTCCACCACATAGCTAGAGAGCCTGGAAGTATTATGACGTTTAAAAACTAACATTGTTTATTGACAATCCCAAATGTGGAAATTCGTGTCTTAAAGATGTCCTTGGGAATCGTTAGGAGCTGGGGCTTATGATTTCATTATGTCCTGCACTTCCTCTGTTGTCTTCAGCCACTAGCCCCATAAGTATACATGTTTTAAAGTTTTTGATTCCTTAATGATTTTAGAAGTACATCTTCGATAAAGGAAATTCTTGAAGTCTTTAATACTGAAGGGCCTACCTAGAACAACATAGGCTTTTCGCATTTTTTCATTCATACATTCATTTATTTTGCAAACACTTAATCTGTGACATCTTCAGGGTACCAGGCACTGGCTAAGAGCTGGTGATGTGAACCAGGACAGGATGTGGCTGGGAAGAAGGTGCCAGTGCTGCCGGATGGGCAACTTCTTCAACTGTAGATCGTCTCCTGGTTAAACAGGGACAAAAGGGACTGAAGGAGCATGGTTTGAGGAAAAAGAATTCTGTACATCAGATCCTTCCCTCTGTTGTTCTCAAAGCAGAGAGTTCTGCATCTCACATGAAGATTGTGTCATCAAAGGGCTTTGATTTAAAGCACTAAGGCGCTCAAAGGCCAATTATCCATTAGTATACATTTTAGAAACACCCCAAACTATACATCCTTTGAAAATGAGGACCAGATTTTTTTTTTTTTAACGATTACATTTAAAAGAGAGATCTCATGAAAGATGTTTTGTATTCTAGGATGAAACAATTGTCTTCTTTGTAAACGCGTGAATGTGTGTGGCTTTAGTCTTCATTTGTGAGTGTAGATAATGTGACTGTCTTCAAAATGGTAATGTGTTTTATACATTGGTTTTGTGCATTTTAGTCAATTAGAGCTTTGGAAAAATGTACAGAATGCTCCACATTTGCTGTATATCATCAGCATTCGTATTATGCAAGCACCTTGAATTGCAAAATAATTAAAATTCTTTCTGCCAAAGTATTGAAATTAATGAATGAATGTTAATATAAGAAAAACTTTTTTTTAAAGATTTCATTTATTTATTGTGACACAGAGAGAGAGAGAGAGATCACAAGAAGGCAGAGAAGCAGACAGAGAGGGAGGGGAAGCAGACTCGCTGCCGAGCAGAGAGCCTGACACGGGATGTGGGGGGGGGGGTGGGGGGAGCCTGAATCCCAGGACCCTGAGATCATGACCTGAGCCAAAGGCAGAGGCTCAACCCACTGAGTCACCCAGGCTCCCCTGAGCAATACATTTTTGACAGTGACATAAAAGATTGTATTTACTGACTTATTATGAGTAAAGATTATCCTATCCAGTGCTAGTCACTGACACTATGCTAAAAGCACTTGGACGGTGTATAATAAACTTAGAAGCTCAGCATATCTCCTTATGATGGCAATCTTGAATTCAAGTTGTATTTTTCCTTCAGTTTTCTTTTGCCTTAACCTTGTTTCCAAGCGTGCATATAAATATAAAGTGTCCTTAGGATTTTAGATGTGCATTTAGATCAGATACACAGGATGATAAACAAAGTGAAATTCTACTACCCAGCTGAGGATACGGTGCTGGGACCAGTCCCAACAACACTTGCTTTTTGGTTCTTTGGAAGTTACTTCCTCAGTGAAATGTGCCTGTATTCACATCTTCAATATTCAGTATTGCAAGAAGATATTCATCTCAATCTTAGTCCTGACGGTATAGTAAATGCACTTATCTACCTTGTACTATAAACATGCCCTTTCAAATTTAAACAGCAGGTCATCTGCCTCACCACTAGGAGATTTTTGAAGAAGCAGGAGTGGTTTGGCCAAGAATATGAGTTGGGAAGATCAGCATATAAATCCTTCCGCTCAGCAGACCCTTCTCCCATCTGGCACCAGTGATGATGTGAGCAGACATTGCATAGAGAGGCAGAATAGCAAGGAAAAAAGTGAGAACTGGCTTCACCTACCATCAAAGTTTCACTGACGTGAGGAGGGTCAAATGCTATCTTTCCTGATGTCATTTGGTTATTCTTCAAACTCATTGGAAGATACTGAGGCTTGCACTTTTTTACTTTCAACAAGTTCAGATTTCACTGAAACTCATCGTTTGGAAGATTTATTTTAATACGTTAGTAAAATCTAGATATATATACATTTTAGATAGATATAGATATATATATATAGACTCTCCAGGTTTTAGAAACTTCTTCTTTTTGATATATATATATATATATATATATACATATATATATATATCTTCTTTTTGATACATATATATATATATATATAGATATAGAGATATATCTATATATATATATAGATATATATTTTACTACACGGGGCTCCATCCCAAGACCCTGAGACTATGACCTGAGTCAGAACCAAGACTCAGACACTCAACCCTCTGAGCCACATAGACACCCCTATATTCAATGCTTTTAAGTGCACAGAAATTAAAATTTTATGTGACACTTTGTTTCAAGCAAAAGAATCATTAGTTCGTTGCATTTCCAAACATATATCAAATATATACCATAGACTTTTCAAAAGCCTATCCTCTTGACAAATTTTGTTTTGTTTTGTTTTGTTTCATTTTGTTTTGTTTTTAAAAGAAAACATTATTAAAAACTTACCAGTCCTAAGGGCGCCTGAGTGGCTCAGTGGGTTAAAGCCTCTGCCTTCGGCTCAGGTCATGATCCCAGGGTCCTGGGATCGAGCCCCGCATTGGGCTCAATGCTCAGCGGGGAGCTTTCTTCCTCCTCTCTTTCTCTGCCTGTCTCTCTGCCTACTTGTGATCTGTCAAATAAATAAATAAAATATTTAAAAAAATAAAAAGTTACCAGTCCTTCTAAGGAGTAGATGGAGCAAATGGCTTCCATCCAAAGTAAGAAAAGTGTCAGTTTTGTGATCTGCTTCACTGTGTTCTGACTGTTCACCTGTGTTTGCATTTCTAGTATCACTTTTGATCTGGAGACCGCAGGGATGTTTTTGGAATTTGGGGGGGAAGTTGTTATTAAGGCACTGTGTAATTTGTAAGGGTTGATTTATTAATACTACGTCTTAAGATCACTGAAATGGTGATTAGCCAACATGGATAGAGCAAGGTTAATGAGTCAACCCATACTTTAGATAAAAGCTTTTTTTTTTTTTCTTTTATAGATTAAATACATGAATAGATGTTCTGTTATTTTTGTTCCTGGACTCCTATGGATCCAGAGCCTATACTCTGGGAAATGTGTACCCCACTCTGGGAACCAGGGAGACTACAATTTAACAGGAGATAGAGTGGGAGTGAGGGTCTCCAGGGTCAAATGCCATACTTGGAAATTTGCTTCAAGCCACATACACTGTGGCCCCAGCTTTTTTCAGAGACTTGAACATCTCAGCCATGGGCTGGCCAGATTGTTGGAACTACAAGCCTGAGTCAGAGCTTCACAGGATGGCTTCGACATTTTTGAAATGGATTCTCATATTTTCAAATATTCATGTCAAATGAAAGAAAGAAGATATTGTGTCGCCTATTGCCATGGCTATTAGAAATCAAAATTGCCTTGAAAGAATTGAAACCAAGTGGGCCTGGTCATCTTAAAACTCTGTAAGTTTTCTTTAATGCTTCAGAATGCCAGTTTTGAGCTTTTGCGATTTTTCAGTACACCATAAAATAAAATCTAAATTCCTTTTCAGGTTGTTCAATTGGATAACTCATTTTGGATTATCGGTGAGTGGTTCCTTCCACATTTTTTCTGTTAATGCAAACAATTCATATAAATGTTGATGTATCAGATTAATTTCAAAGTGAGGAAGCAATGCTCCCTTCATATATTAATTAGGGGTTTATATATATATTTTTTCAATCAGAGAACAGAATTCACATATCATTCTATGTGGGGGGAACAGTTGTTTGATTAAAAAAGAAGACTAATCATTTGATTGTAGCTCAGGTTTAATGCTAAGTCTCAGCTGTGCTAATACAACTGACATTGACAAGCAGCTGGAATGATAATTGGGCTAAAAGTATTTCTCCTAACCCCCTTACTAATGACGGGTTGGCAAGACATGGTAACATTATCATGGTTAACTTTTTCACAAATGATAATATACTAGGGCAATCAACTGGTATTAACCATCAAAGCTTCCTGGCTTTACAATGTAAACTCCTTTGTCTGTATTGGAAATATTTCTTCCATATGAATAAAATACAGTTTAATAAAATTAAGGTGATTTTTAAAATGCCAGTGTCCAGAGCCCTGAAAATTTGACATTCCAGACTCAGTACAGAGAGGCAATATTTTTGTCCTGAAACTACATGGAGATTCTCTTAAGTACATTATTTTCTAGCTTAAACTCTCAGGGTTTAATAGACCTAAAACAGACCCATTGACTCTCCAGGTTTTAGAAACTTCTTCTTTTTGAACTTCTTTTCACACACACACACACACACACACACACAGAACACTTGATTAGGGCCTGGAGGAGTAGTAAGCATGAAAAGACAAGAAGACAAAGTAAGTTCTCAGTTTCCTGCCTCCTGTATGTTTCTCCTCTCTCCTTTCTCATGTTTCTTGCCCTCCCTGCTCCTGCAGCCCCCTTCTCTCTCTGAGGGCACATACTGCTTCACAATGCAGCTGGTCGTTGCCATACCTCTTCCTGGCTTGCAAGCTAGTGCCACGGAGGCAGGGGCTAGAGCAGCCTGCTGGTCCTGGGGTGGCTTTGGAGACGGGAGTTGCATTTGAAGGCTGTGGGGCAGAGGTAGAAAAAGGAGCACAGAGAGAGCCCAGGGACAGGAGGGTTCCCAGCACCCTGCCAGCCACAGAGTCTTCATTTCTAAACAGGGGGTACCTCCCAGGTTTGTTACAAGCATTAAATAAAACAGCTTCTAGAAGAGTTCTGTTGCTTGTATCTACTGGGGAAATATAAGACGCTTCAGGGGCCTGGCAGGCAGAGTACATACGGAAATGGTATCCGTGGGCATGCCTTTCCTCCTTTGGGGAGCTGAGGGATACTAACTAGCATGGAAAGAAGAAGGAAAATAAAAGTTTGGTAAATTTAAACACTTCATTGAGCATTTCTAAACATGGTTCAGCAAAGCGTGCAAACACTATTTTCGACGGTTAATGAAACACTGTACTCCACTGTGGCCAGACCTGGAGGATCGTTGTGGGAGGATTTTCATCAATTCTTGCTGCCACATTTAAGAGAGCATTAACCTGCTAGCACATGCTCATAGGTTATCCTTGAGTTGTTCTGGATTTAGGGGGAGAAAAAGATGAAGATTCTCAAAAACAACCTCACCCAAAACACAAGGTGAGGGATGTGAGGTTTCCTGCAAAAGACAGCTGTCATAGAGCGCGTGTGTTTAAGGATGGCATGGCAAAAAGTGTTCTTACCTGTCTAAATTATTGGAAAAACCTCAAAAGAAGAGGACTGTTTTGTGACATAGGAAAATCACACAAAATTGGAATTTGTCCATTCATAAAATGTACTGAAATATGAACAGCCATGCCCATTCGTTTCTGCATGTCTGTGGCTGCTTTTGTGCCACAGCAGGAGAGCTGGGTACAGGTGGTACAGATCAAGTATCCCCCAAAGCTGAAAATGGTTATTCTCCGGCCCTCTGCAGAGAAAGTTTGTTGGTCTTGTTTGGGAGCTCAAGGATGTTTGATACCCAAGCACCGGGAGGAGAGAACACTTTGGTCCCCAGGACTCATCTCTGGTGAGTGACCTGCTCATAAGAACGAGCACTGGGATAATAGAGCTGCCTCTTGGGGTGTCGGCAGGCCTCACTCTTAGGGCTCGTAGACCCTCAGCACGACAGAGAATCTCGAAAATCAGAAAGTTGTGACATTGCAAAGAATGCAACATTTTTGTGCCTTCACGTTATTTCAGGAGACTTTATGGTTAGCAACCTCTCCCCTCCTCTCCTAGACACCTGGAGCTTTTCAGTCGGCTTTCTTAGAAATGGCGTTTCCTCTGTGCATCAGAGTGTCCCTCTGCTTGTCTCCTGTTATCCACCTTCCTGTGGTAGAGAGGCCCAGGGATGGGTGCCAGGTCAGTTCTGTGTGGTTCACACCCCCACTCTTTCTACACAAATAATTACAGCCCTCCACCCTCCACCTTCTCATCTGTACAATGGGAAGACGGCGGGGCGGGGGGTGGGGGGGGACATTCGTGCAAGTGGTAGGCATCCAGAAGGACAGAACAACAAGTCCACAGGGAGGAAGATGCTTCTACGCACACTGTGTTCTCATCACTCTGTCCTCCCTCAGTAGTTCTGTAGTTATTCTACCCGTGTGCAGAACTCTCCCTTCCCCTAGACAGAGAATTCTTTGAAGACGGGGTATGTATCTGATGCCTCTCTCCCTCTTCAGAACACAGCACACTGCCTCCTGCAAAATGAGCATTGAGTGCATGTTTGTTGGTTTGTTTGTTTGTTTTTATTGAATACATGGGTTTGTTTAATTAATATATGTTCGCGGAGTGCCATACATTTTCCTTGGAGAATGCAAAAGTCACATAGCTTATCTGATATACAATAAAACTGCTGAATCCATAATCCAAAAGCCTAAAACATGATTTTGAGATAGTGCAAAATATTGACATAATTTATTATGCAGCTGAAAAATTAAAATATATCCGACATGGCTGTGAAAATGAATACAACTGACATTTGTGGGCTTGGAAATTGGTCATTCCGTCCTGGAACTGTCCGATAAGATCATAAGATGAACCACAAATACATACATATGTATGTGATTGAATTATTTGTAGCAGCCACATTTACAAGACATAAACTGGTGAAGTTAACTTCAAGAATACGTTTTGTATAACCCGATACATCCCAAATAGAATTTTCATAGGCAATCAATAGACAACTATTAATTATATCTTCTAAGTTCGTTGTTTATTCTGACTCGGCGAAATCAAACGCGTATTTTCTGAGTGTGGTCCATCTCAGTCTGGGCTGGCCCCATTTCTAATGCTGCTGGCTACCGGGGACCACATAACTCTCCAGTTCGTATGCTACCCTGAGAGCCCATGGCTATACATTAGAACGTTTCCCTCCACAGCTGGAAACTAGCAGAGAAAATGTCATCACCGTCCATCATTGGAGATAAGGCAGCTAACCAGGTAACTTCATGTGTGCTTGACTGTGCCTAGGATAGCTGGTATTTGAACCCCGGTACCCTACACGGATACCATCGTGTGCAATCACCAGCCATTCTTTGAATGGTTTGGAAATCTGTGCACACTGCTAGGCCGGGCTCTTCACCTGGTGAACGGCCGAGGGGCTTGCTCAGAGGGAAACCCTTGCTGGTGGAACTACGTCGGGAAGCGTTACTGCTGTTTCCTGGGAGCTGCTGGCTGTTTCCAGATTAGATAAAGCTGTGCTCAGGCATGTTCCTGTTCATGATGAATGTCTCCGTGCAAGTCCCAATTTGTGCTGTTTGGCATCTGTGCAAACAGGCAGGGAGCTCCTGGCTAAATGGAACCAAAGCTCATGGTCCCAGCTCAGCGTCATTGCCTCGGGTAGGCACAACCCTAGGACATGCTTTGCTATGTAGACATATTTACGTTCCTACTTTCAGATGCAAGGAGAAGTTAAAAGGAATAACAAGATGTGGGTCATGGTTGTTGCTGACAAAAAAAAAAAAAAAAAAAAAAAAAAAAAAGCTGGTATCAGCAATTTAGTTTACCTGCTTATTCACAAACACCTTATTAGTTGCCAACAATACGATTTCTTTGGGTCCTTTTATCGTTCGCTTAAAACCATACCCACAAAACGTTTGCCTGCACTTGTTATTTGTGCAGTTAAAAAAAAAAATAAATAATGGAAGCTTTTATAGATTCTGGTATGTAGACTTTGAAATCCCATTTTGTTCTTGGATAGCTGTTTGGAAGGTTTTTATGGGCTGACGGCCAGGCCCAAACCTGGCTCCCCGGGAAAGGAAAAGTAGAATGAAAGAAACCCCTTGCCGCTTCAGCCGTCTGCCGCTCTCGGACACGGAGATAAGCCTTTTTCAATACGATGACTTCCGAGCGACTGGAGTGTGAGTGACTTTAGAGCTCCATAAAGGGGAAGGATCCAGCTGTAGTTCATCACAGCCGGGTCAATTAAATGGGTTCAGAGCATCATCATCTTGTTTATATCTCTCACGGATCACTGGAGATGAAAAAAAAGAAGGTCTTTGTGGCCTCAGCTCCTGCTTCCTTCCCTCTTTCAGAGCAAGAGCTGGAGAGACCCGTCGATAAAGGTTGAGATACATTTCAGCAGCAGCTTCTCTACGTGGGCAAGCGATTATGTTTCAATTGCTTAATATTCTGTTGTTCATGGTCTGCCTTTTATATGGAGAGACATTCAGGAAAAGCATGGGATCGCTCCATAAATAGCTCGACTCTGTCTTGGCTTTGTCCTGTGATGTTCCTCCCAAAGACGATTGGAGTCTTCGTGTTTATTCAATAGGTAAAAAAAAAAAAAAAAAAAAAAAAGCTTTTGCTTGTCACAAACGGTGTCTCATTTATTTATCTAGATCCCTTTCCTTCTGTTTCATGGCATCCTGTTCTAAAAATACAAGCCTATGGGCCCTGACGGCAGGGGTTTCTGCCCTGTCAGTGTTCCGTTTACGTGACCTGTTTCCTTTAAAGAAAATGACCCGCCTTCCATCTGACATCTCTCAAGACTGCTTTTACAATCAAAATATAGTATTTAGATGGTCAGGTGATTACACAGGCCAGGGTAATAGCTGTGGACCTCAGCATTTCACGTATTTTCCCTGTGCTTCCGGACAGCTGTTCTGAGGCAGTGGTTTGAAAACAAATCCAAATACGGATGACGAACAATTTAAAAGAACGGTGTGGTCCAGATTCCAAATGTCTCTCAAAATTTTAGCCCACTAATTTTCAATTCTGAATTGCTACCTGCGAAAACTGTGCTTGTCACCATGATAAATTTTTGAGATGATGCCGGACACCCTCTTTGTTTTATCTTTGTTTTATTAACTTTTTTACTTCAGAGATCTCTTGCCAAAAGATGAGCGTCAGACTGTGAATCCCTCTTGAGATGACTGAACCTATTTGCTTGTTTGTTTGTTTGTTTAGGACAAACACCAACACAGGGCATTTGTCACTACTGCCACTTACAATTTTGACGGTTTTTCCATTTCCACTCTGACCCATGTCCCTGTTCCTACTCCATTCACTTCCTCTTGTCTCTAACATATAAAATATTTCCATGTGAGTCCTTATCACAGACCCTTTACTTCCTCCCATTGACTGAGATAAAAGCAAGTGGCAAAACCCAAAACAAAACGAAACAAATAGAATTTCAAAAATAGGTGGACAACATGGTTCCAAGCGGACACAACTCTCCCCAAGTCAAACTGCGGTGTTTTGATGTGCTCTTGTTCAGATGGCTGGTGAGGACGTCGGTGACCACACACTCCTTCTAGATGTCACCTTGAAACGTCTCAGAGCCACCACAAGGAACAGACTGGAGATCCGTGGTACAGGGTAACACGCCGACAGATGGACAAACGAGATTGGGTCTTGATTCTGCTTGTACCTGTATGATCTTGGACAAGACCTTTTAATTACTCATGTCTCTCTCCAATTGTGAAAAGAACATGTTTCCACCTCCTTTCCAGAATGATCGGCAGGACGGAAAGAGCAAGTGAATGTATGAGAATATGGTGGTAGCAAACAGCTATTGTGAGGAAAGTGCTCACTCTGTCGACACCAGTTTGGTGTGTGTTTTGTGGCTGATGGTTTCCTATTTTTGTAAGAGCCACTTTCCATTTTTTCCTTCCAGGAACTTTTATGGCCTTCTCTTGCTCAAAGAACACCCCAGAGATAGGCCATGAGTCAATCTTTTCTGTAAACCTTGCTATAGGATTGAGTAGACTGGGGGAAACACCGAGCCTCACCTACAGCACCCATGAGGAATTCAGTGGCACACGCCAGTCCTGTTCCTTCTGGCACCAGCCTACTGTTTGAAATATGGTAAGCACGTAATAAAAATTATAAACTTAAAGTAATTCATTGTGTAGTATGGGTACATATCAGCATTTTACAGAGTCATCCCTTACTTCTAGTGAACTTATTTTACAGACATCCACTAATAAAGGGGACTCAATTGATTTTGAAAAACGGAAGCTTTGAAATGAAATATTCAAGACCTTACTTTTGGGAAATTAAGATTTCATATTTCCAACTATCCATGTCTCAAATTATTTGTGTTTAATAAATAGTAGCTATTTATCCTCAAATTATAGAATCAGCAGTTTGAACCATGGATATAGATTAATTATACTCAACATTTTTTTAATATTTTAAAGTTGGAGAGCACTTTGGTGTTATTCGGTCATTTAAAATTTTTAAAATTCTCCCATTCAGCTGATATTTATTGTGAGTCTACTCAGTGTCAAGCACCATACTAAGTTTTGAGAATAAATTAAGAAAGACCCAGTCCCAGAATTTCAACGCTGTAAGCTCCAGAAAGTAGACAAGTATGCACTAAGTCATTATTACAAGATATCACTAGTCCCTTGAGGGGACTATACTCTTTCTCTCATGAATGGAAGATAGACAGCTTTGAAAGACGAAGAAGGGTGACCCTGAAGGAAAGATAAGAGTTTGTCATGTGTGAAGGAAAGAAAGATGGATCTAGATTGAGGAAAAGGTATCAGACCAATGTGATTCTGTGATGGGAATGTGGGCTCTGGGAAGGTCACCTGGTTGTTGTAGGTGGGAAGCATTGAAGGGGAAGACAGTGTTGGAAAAAGACCAGTCAGGTAGGAAATGATAAGAAAAGTTTGGTTACTAGGACGTCACATCGAAGAGAATAGCAATGTAGGGGCCCTGGCTGGCTCAGTCGGTTGAGCATCTGATTCTTCAGCTCAGGTCAGGATTGAGCCCCATGTCAGCCTCCACACTCATTACGGAATCTGTTTCTCTCTCTCTCCCTCTTCCTCTGCCCTTCTGCACATGCCTGTGCATGAGTGCGTGCACTTTCTCTCTCTCAAATAAACAAATAAATAAATATATCTTTTAAAAAAGAGACAGAGAGAGGAAGTGAGAAGGGCACAAGTGCAGATGTCTCTAGGTTGAGTTCATAGGAATTAGCAATAGGATTTGTCTATAGTGTACGGGTAGGGGAGGGTGATGCATGTGGTCTGGGAATAAGACAAGTGGGGGATGGTGCTGGTGGGGACTTAAGGGTGCTGTTGTCTGACAGAAGTGATGCAGAGTGAAAAACAAGTTATAGGGAGAATACAGTGGGTTTTCCAGGATCTTGCCGTCAAAGAGGGATCCTGGAACCACCAGCATTGGCTTCACCAGAGCTCGTTAGAAATGCAGGCTCTGGCTCCACCCCAACCAACTGAGTCAGAACCGACATTTGACAAGATCCCTACAGGAATCTCATGGGCATCAAAAGTGTGGTTAAAGTGCTTGTTCTACCAGATGGGCTGAGTTTGTGAGGTCCGCGTAGTGGACGAGAATGGCTGCAAAATCAACTTCTTACCAACGAAGGAGCACGAGGCCTGTATGTAACTATTCTGGAAATTAAAGACAGCAAAATGTTATTTTTAAATGAAATTGTCTGCAAAATTCAGGTAAAATAGGATCCTTTGTTTAGAAATCTGCACAATATGGAATTTATAAATATTTTATTTATGGATTGGTTTATTTATAGTAGAGAGGGAGAATGAGAGAGAGGACAAGTGGGAGGGGTCGAGGGAGAGGGAGGATGTCAAGCAGACTCCTCACTGAGCACAGCCTGATCTCAGGACTCTCAGATCACGACCTGAGCCAAAACCAAGAGTCAGAAATTTAACCGACGGTGCCACCCAGGAGCCCCTATAAACTTTGTTTTAGAAGATGTCTGAATTAATCCGCAAACATGGGATACTTGGCCTGCCGTTCCATGCAGATTTTGGGTACCTGTGGAGTAATTAGAAGGTGATAAGGCTTTGCAATATTTCCTAAATTCTGCAAAGTTTTAATTTTATAGTACTGTGTTGAAAGTACCTGATTTCTGAGCTAGGATTTGGGTGTAAAGAAGTTGCATTTCACGAAAGCATTAGTTAGAATCATGACTTATATTTGGAATCAAAACTGCCGCAGGCAAATTTTCTGATTGTCGTTTTTTTGGTATTGTGTCTGTTCGGTCTTTAGTTACAACAACACACGATGTAAAGCGATGGCAAAATCGCCAAAGATGTTTTAAATTAACAGCTGCACTTCACCCTTTTGGCAAAGTTTGATTCTATCAAGCTTTCTCCCCCTCCTGTTCTATCCACTCCCACCAGCATTGCCAACAGTGGAATCAAATGCCTTTATTAAACTAATCCAGACAAAGC
Source organism: Mustela lutreola (assembly GCF_030435805.1). Lineage (NCBI taxonomy): Eukaryota > Metazoa > Chordata > Mammalia > Carnivora > Mustelidae > Mustela > Mustela lutreola. Next base: position 6,092,113 of record NC_081302.1, read on the forward strand.
CAATCAGGGCCTGTCATACGCCAGCTGGTTACGATAGCTGATTCTAATGATGAAATGTGACCCAGTGTTAAAGTCAGACCCAAAACAAACAAACAAATTCCTCCAGATCAGATGTCGCCTGGGCTCACCAGAGACACTGGATATTGGGGATGAATTTTCTAAAGGATGGAATCAGACGGAGTGTGAACCTCATTTTCAAGAACCATATAATTTTTGTTCTTGAAAATAGTTTTATAATAGGCTTCAATATCTTTAGAGTCTCCCAGAATTCTGAGTTTGGCCTCTTTACAGTAGTTAATTATATTTACTGTAATGATGTGATGTTTGGAACTCTGCTTCCTCTTGACACGTGTGGTTTTGATCCGGGCAAAAATCTATGACCACATTAACCACGTTAGACTGGATCCTAACCCCTGGATTTTACAAAGCAATTCAGCACTGTCCCCTCTCCCTAAAAAGCCTTCAAGATGACAATCTATTTTTTAAATACATAGCATTTGAAAATTCTCCGCCATCTCCCTGGATTAACAAAAATGGAAAATTTTTTTCCATTCTGAAAATATATGATGTAAGGCATGGGATTGACTTCAGGTCTAGGCAATCATTTTACTGCAAAGTAAACTTACCCTCACTTAAATTTAAAAATATATGCAATTATTATATATATATATAAACACACACATATATATCTATAATATGCTATAGATGTATATTATATATATATATATATATATATATATATATATACACACACACACACACGATATATTTTTTCCTAAAAGTTTTGCTGACCATTAAATGTTACAATACCACCAACTAAATGAATATGAATTTTTAGTATTCTGTTGCTGGCTTAAACTATTTTGACTCTTCTGTCATGTTTTAGGTTAAAATAGGTATGTTTTGAAATAAGAATTAAAACACAATTTGCCTGAGCCAAGACTCTCTTCCTTGAGGTCTGACTGTTCTTCCCGTGGATGGCAGAGAATGAGAGGAAACACAAGGAGATGAGCAGGTTACAATTCGTGTTGAAGGCATTGGAAAGCCATATGCTTAACAGCTACGGTCTTTTCCCTCCATAGATGATTTTAGTGATCGATCTCTTTAGTCTGGACTCTGGAGGATTCATGTATAAAGAGAAAGCATTTTATAACTTGGTACAAGTCTTGGCCTGTCCATCAAAAAACCTTGGCTTTGAGTCATGCCTTAATAATGGGGTGGTCTTGCAGTTTTAAAAATATCACAAAACCAAGTCAGATAGAATTCTGGCATCATCCTTTCCACTGGTCTAGTGATATTTATAACTGTAATGCCCTCTTTGCTTTCTACTCAATGTTAAATGCATTCCAAGTAATACACAAATATAAAGACTACCCAATAACAGAAGGATCAACAATTTAGAGATGCTGTAGGCCACCTCGCAATTTTTTGCAAATACCAGGAACACATCGTATCACCTTTTTTGTGTCATGGGTTTGCCTTCTAATGCCATGGTTGGTGAATTGGACTTAAATATGCCCGTTATGTTAGATTTGATGAATGTAGGTACACACAACCGTAAATGAATTGAGAAAAGATAGTGCATTAAGGTATTAACAATAAAAATAGAATCCATTAATTAATATTTCTCATATATTCCGAAGCCTTTCAAATTCTTATCTTCAGTTCAAATGTGTCTCCTGATCCCAGCTTCATCCGGCTGACTGCACTCAGATTTTTCACATCCAAACGAGCATCTGACTGTCTCCCAAAAGAGCATCTGACTGTCTCCCAAACGAACATCTGACTGTCTCCCAGACCTGCTCCTATCCTCTCCTCCTCTTCTGAGTACATGGCACTATCAGTCACCCCGTTGCTCAAGCCAGAAACTGAGGAAGCAGCTTTAAGGGTTCTCTGACCCTCATCTGTACATCGAAGGACTAACTTGTTGCCGAATCCCGTTTCTTTCTCCAAGATGTAGGTCAGGTCCACCTGCTTCCTCACGGCTGTCACCAGAGCCCTTTCCATGGGGCTTTTGCAGAACTGTCTGTCCTCCATTATTCTTGCTGCCATCTGAATTAGTCCTTCATGGGGTCCAGAGACCATTAAGGATGTGCACCGTTTCTCCATGATGTGAGGGCTCCTTGTTCACGTACAATGAGGTCCTGGTTGTTCAACACTGTCTGCAAGGCTACAGTCTACACCTGTCTCCCCCGAGTGAGCGCATGCCATTCTCTGGCTTGCTCGCCAACTTCTGCCATGGTGGCCCCCTGTTGTGGGTTGAACGGTACTCTTGAACACTCCCCCAACCCCAAATACATCTTAACTCCTGGTACCTATTAATGTGACCCTATTTAAAAATAGTGCTGTTGTGGATGCCATCAAGTTAAGAGGGGGACATTGATATGGGCCCTTATGCAATACAACAGATGTACTTACAAAGGGGGACAAGAGGTGAAGATGACTATGGGAAGACACAGAACCATATGGTGACAAAAGCAGAAATGAGAGGGATGTGGCTGTGTGACAGGGATGGAGAGGTACCACCAGGAGCCAGCAAGAGGCAAGGAGGGATTTGACCCAGAATCTCAGGGGCCATGGCCCTGCTGACATATGAGTTTTAGACCTCTGCTCTCCAGAACGCTGAGGGACATTTCTTTTTTTTCAAGTCAAGTTGGTAGTACCTTCTTCCATCAGCCCTGAGAAATCTGCCTCCTGTTTTCCAAACACCTGAGGTCCTGTTCTGTCACAGAGCTTCCACACACCTGGTTCCCACTGCCAAGAATGTTCTTTTGGACTCTTATTTTCCAAACTTTAATCTGGTGTTTCTGGTCTTAAATGCTTTTTCCTCAAACATGCACTGTCTGGCTACCCAACGTGAGATTGTCACCTCTTTTCTTCTCACAGCTCACTCTAGTCACTCAGCAGAGACCCGACAGTGGGTGGGCATTTTCCGGAGCTGGCGCACTGCCTGCCCCACCTTTGTCAAGACTCTGGCCATACCCTTAGGCTGCATTTCCATTCAGCACACCAGGTCCTTCCACTGACTGCATGGGTCCCTCCCTCTTACCACTGAGCTCAGGTTTAAGCCTTGCTTTATACTAGAGTAGAGATGTTTCCTAGGTGCCACGGCCCACACACTTCCACACTCCATCACACCTCCTGTTTAATTTTTTTTAAGCAGCCCCTATGTTTATTTGGTTTACACAACTCACCTCTATTCCCCACCCCAGGCACCTGTAAGAGACTTAACTACATACATAATCTAAAATAACTGTTTCCCAGTCTCTAGACTGGTAACAGGCACAGAGTGAGTATTCAACAAATAACTGCCGAGGGATGAAGGCATGAGTGAACGGATACTAATTCTGTCCTCCTGGATTGCCTTTAAGCCTTGCCCACAGAGGCTTGCGGTGGTGATGGTGGTGGCTGTTGTTGTTTTAATCACCGAAAACAAATTATCAAAGCATTTTTCTTACCTTAAAGTAAGTTTGAGAGGAAAAATTCATCCAAAAAAAAAAAAAAATCAGTGGATTCCACGATGACTCGCTGTAACATAATCCCCGGCAGAAAATGATAAATCAAGGAATTTGCATTCTGACATTCCGTTTTAGCTAGGGAAGCACCTTGTTTTGTCAATCAAGGTTTCTTCCATCTTTGATGAATGATAAGTGTCTGGAATGAATAGAATAATTACCTTCAGGGTCTGACTGCATCTGCTTGGGTAGGTGCTTCCTGGTTTTGTTTTTGCCAGAAACACAGCGGTGAGAAAAGGCTGCCTCCGGCTAATTATGGATCTCGCTCATGTTAGCCCAAACTTAAAATCCCTGGGTATTTTTACAAGTGGGATTCCTGAATGTTTCCAAGTTTCAAAGAGTTCAGTTTAGCTCAAATAATAGGAAAAATATGAGGTCATGGATTGCCTCAGCTAAACTGTCATATGCATAAAACATGCCTGCGACAAGGTACTACTGGGTTTCTGTGAATCTTCTGCTAGCAATACACTGGCCCTGAAAGAATGAAAAATGTCACATGGATGATAAATGAAACAAATCGAGTGTGGTATTTTTATACTTAGTTTGCCATCTATGTCTATCAGCACGATATACAGAGGATTTGCTTTTCCACTCAAGTGCGTTATGGGATATTTCGCTGTGTATTTACAAATATTGGGAGAAAAACGTTAAAATCTCATCAGTATTCAGAAGTATTAAGACACACAATATCTATGTATCTATATGTCGCTATATCTAATGCAAATTCACAGGACCTAGCTAAAAGGCAAACATCCACAGAGCTCAAAGTCGACTTTCTCCTTAGCCTCTCTAAGAAGCAGGTGTGTGCATCTAACAACTATGGCCAGGTGTGTGCATCCCCGGCCGTCTCCGGGGCATCCGAGCAGATGCCACCCAGTGACGACTGGGTTTGGCCGCTCCGACTGGCGGGTTTAGCATCTATAAACCGCTGCGTGATTAATAGGCCGCGGAGCCTCTGCCGCGGAGCTTGCGTGGTTGTCGTGGACATCGGAGCGGCACTTACACCGACCGTGAGTCGCGCAGGTTGAACTTCCGTGGGTGCAGATCGCGGCTGCCGTCCCCAGGCCCACGTGTGCAAAAACAGGCCCTCGGCGAGGGAGCGTTTGCAGCCTGGCTGAGTTCCAGGTGGCAGCCTTCCCCAAAAGGAGTCTCTGAACGTTCATAGGGCTGTTTGCACTTGCGGCCTAGGCTACGTCAAGAAAGAGGTTGCCCGTGTTTCGTGGCTGGAATGAAGCCACGGGGCGCATCCCACACCCAAGGGTCTGTCGCTGGGGGCTGCGAAGGGGGCACGAGGCGTGCGCTTTTCTCCGCGGCTCGCTGTGCCCGGACCACCGGGGTCGGACGTGCAACTTCAAACGCAAGGCGAGAACTCTACACCTGTGCGTGAAAACGCAGGCGGACACACGGGCTTCATTATGGGGTGCCTTGGGGCCAAATGGGATCCAGGCCTCCGCCACCTGTTCTTATGCCCCACCCCCACGCGCGCTGTGTTTTTCTTCCTGTGGAATTGCAACTGGGGGGAAAAAAAAGCACGGAAGGGGGTGGGGGCGTGGGGTGGGGGCGTGGGGTGGGGCTCCTCGCCTGATCTGATCTGTCATCGTCCACCTACTTTTTTCCACCTCTTCTTTTTCTTTGAAGTCACCAGCCCAGGTTGGATGCTGCCTTCACGGCTCTGGCTTCCTAGAAAAAATTGATCATCTATCACCTTAGACGCATAGTGTCATGGTTCAGAGAGATATTTGTCATATTTAATGCAGTTATTTTTTCTTAATAACTAAAGTCATTTTAGGAGAACTAAAAAAAAAAATTGATGGATCTTCCAGTTCAAATAGCTTGAAACCAAATTCATGATAATTCTGCTGTGCAGAGATGAAGTGATTCCGACAAGACTTTAGCCAACAGATTCCCGCCCAGGCAGTTTCCCTCAGAACATCCCTGGGTCCAAGTGCCAGTGCAGACTTGGCCCTAGGACTCTTGCCTACAATAAATCTAGGGAGGCTCTCTCCTGAAGATAACAATCCCAATTCCTTCTGAGGAATCCGGGGCCCTCGTGTGCTAATGATGAGATATCCTTTTCAGCACTTAACTTGTCCCCCACTTGGCTGGGGAACGTTGAATGTATCCCAGTGATGGATTATCAGTATCTAGTCCTGCTGCCCTGTGGCACGTTCCTGGAGGTGTGGGGAGGGGAAGAACGTGCTGGCCACGCCCCACTCCAGTTGCACATCCCTGGAATAAAGGTCTCAAAAACTTGGGTAGTGAGCCCACTTCTGGCCCCAGTTCAACTCTACTCCTGCTGGTGTTGAGCCGCGCTCGGTGGATTCAGGAGCTGGCTTCAATAAATCAGGAGTTGCTGCTTCAAAAAATCACCCAGTCTGTGCTCTGTGACTTTATGAGGTAACCCAGCCTCTCTGTGGTGGCAATTTCAAGAAGGGACAACTTGGTGACTAAGTCTCTTCCAATACCATGCTTGTGTCCTCAGACACCACATCCAGGGCCACATCCAGGCCCGTCTCCCTTCTGGACCGTTCTTTAACAGGTTTTGGTCCTTTGGTCAAACAAAACAGAAATGGCATCCCTCTGTCCGTCACAGAAATATGAAGTTTGAAGCGATGGTAGCAATTTCTCATTTGCTAGAAATCTACGGCTGCTGTTAGCGGGTCCCTTTTTCTTTTAAAAGACATGAAAACAATCCTTTTCTTCCTCCGGGATTATATTGGTCACACATGAAAATTCTATTCTTCATGTCCTTAGTCCCCTAATTCTCAGTCTCTTTTATGGACCCCAAGGCCTATAGTAAGTGTTAGGAAACCACATCACACAGCGTTTGTGGGGGCTGCATTTTGCACGTGGGCCTTTGATTTGCCTGACAGCTGTGGAAGAACGTGACGCCCACCTGCGCCCCAGGAGCCCACACGTGTGTGTGGCAAGTGTGCACGCAAAAGTGGGAATTAGCTTACAAGCAATTATTTCTCCCCCCTCTTGATCTGCCCCCTTTCAGCTGGAAAAATAGACCTTCATGGAGGCAGATGTGTGGCTCACCTAGCAGAGTTCTTCTGGGGGACAAGAGACTCCAGCTTGGGCCCCCCCAGGTCTGCTGTTTCTTGTCACTGTCATATCTGGCGAGTCCCTGACCTTCTCCGGGTCTCAGCGGGCTCCTCTCCAGAGCGGAGTTTTAAGTGTGAGAATTAAGAGCCTGCATTTTAATGTGTCTGCAAAAGGAGATAGGGGATCTGCAAGACAGTCTTGGAGAGAATTCGAGCACCCTTTTAGGTTTCTCTGGAAGGAACTGGCCATTTCCGATCTGTGCACAGGGAGACTGTTAGGTTGCCTCTTGTCTAATCATATTCTGTCAAACCCAATGTGGAGCAAGGCAGTGAGGCAGTGGCTACTGAATCCCTATAGGGCCTTGCATGCTCCTGGCTCACGGGATCTTGGGACAATTTTGAGAGCTAATGTTCCCATCATTACTTTTAGAGATAAGAAAAGCGAGGTCCAAATAAGCTTAATACCTTGCCTGTCACATATCCTGGAACTGGGGTAGCCTTATGGTTCAGAGCCAGATGTTCCCTGTACACCCCTCCCACGGCTCGCAGCCCCGTTTCCCAACTCTGGCTTCAGCGTAAGCCCTGCTGACGGTGCTCGCTTTAACCCAACAAGGTGGGAAATGCCAAGGCATCTGCCCCAGGATGCCTGGTGCCTGTGAAATTTTGATCGAGGCAAAAAGATCCTCTGGCTTCCCGCTCCTTCCTCTTAGTCCCCTGAGGGGTCAAGTTGTTTTCCATTAGCGGGAGTGAGTTGTTTGATCCTTGAGCATGTGCTTTGCTGCGCGCCTTGGAAGAGGAAGCGCCATGGCGAAGTGAACACGAGAGTCTCATTTCATCGTCCGGCTTCCTCCAGAATGACCTCGATTGTGTCTCTCTGAGCAGCCGCTCCAAAACACTCCAGGGAAGGAGCTTCCCTGCCAGGGGCTGCGTTTTATTTTAAATGACCTGAGTCTTACCAGTTAATACTCACTGAACACCAGCGCCACAAACTCCTAGATTCTTCAATACAAGGCAGTCCTGCTCTTCTTTCTTTTATTCTAATTCTCGTGCCCGCTCGGGAGGGGCTAATCTGGAATAGGGAATTTGCCCCAACAAATATCCACAATAGAACAGTTAAGGGGTGAACGTGACTGTTGATGGGAAGGAAGGAATGACTCACAAAAACATCTTGAGAATTATTAATATGTGCATTTCACGGTCCTCCGAGGCCCACCAACGCCCCGCCCAGGGGCCTGTGACGCTCCCTTCATGTTGACAATTGTTCTACAGAATAAAGACATTGAGGACAGAAGTAGGCATGGTCGCCTTCCCTGCAGAGCTCGCCTTAGTGGGAACAGGATGTAAATTTACTCTATGACTAGTTAAGCCAGTAATAGTACCATGTAAAATTAGGAGCATTTTAGAAATTAACAAATTAACTACGCACTACTCCGTGACTTTAACTATGAACAATCTCATTGTAATTCAAAGGATCTCAGATAATTAGATTTAATAGAATCTGGTGAATACTCAGTAACTTTCTAATTCATTGTATTTGGTAGCAATTTTGTGGCCAATTACGTGTATTGTGGTTTTGGATGCCTGAAAACCCATGTATGTTTTTTGGTATTAGAGCAGAATTAACATAAAGTGATTAAATGGCATGAAAAAATATGCAAATAGATGATACATCGTTGAACAGAAAAGATATTGATGGACGAAAAGAAAAACAGGCAAATGAGAAGAATGGCGAGGTGGTCAGGGAAGGTAGGAAGCAATTGTCCAGCTCCAAGATGACATTTCTCATTGATTCTCTGACAGCTCTCTCTTCTCTGTGTGGTGAGAATTAAGTTTAAATTCTAAATTGAAAAAAAAAAAAAAAGATGGAAGTCACTCCCTTTTTCTTTATTAATGGTAAAGTTCACAGAGACTCTGTGCCCCTCTAGGATTCTGTGGCTCTCCCATATACTGCTTCCAAACTTGTGCAGCTTAGGACAGACACTCCCCCTACTTGGCACGGCAGGAAAACCTTCAGAGCAGACCAGAAGGAAGACCCTAGTTCTCGTGAAAAACTACTAAGGAGGTATCTTCTTTTATCAGGCACTATAAGGAAATGAATAACTCCTACAAAGGAAAACCCGAAAGGAGGCTGGGTCCTGGGCATCGACGCTGCCCAGCACAAGCTTGGAGAAACATAAACCTGAGACTGTATTTTGAGTTACTTGCCTGGAACATGGGGTGAGTGGTCCTGCACCTAAACTCTCTGAACCCATTTTGTTCATTATCATTAGTTTTTCTCTCCACCCAGTGAACATTCAGGTTTTATTGCACCTTGCCCAAATTTCAGTCATAACACAGCCACATATTTCTCCCTATCTTCTTAAACTTGTACTGTTTTCACCTAATATTTGTCTTCAACTTCATTTACTCATAAAGGACACTTCATTAATTAAAAAAAAAAATGGTTATAAATGAGAACTCAGTAGTGTACTGCATTAACACAATAAAACCTTAAGCATAAGAACAATGTATGCAATGTTATTAAATTTTAAAATTGAGCAATAAATGAGAACATAGGTGAATATAGGAGAACAAGAGCATAGCCTCATTTCCAGAAAGGCGTGTTCCTGGGGAGCTGGCTGGCAGCGGGAGCAGCAGGGAGCATAGAAAGGGATGGTGATTTGCAAGGAAGGGTCTGGGAGGGAACAGTTTAGGTGGAAAAAGTTGGATTCTCCCTCAGCTCTGAGTGGTTGAAAGGGCTTTACCACCAGCTGCCTATATTAAACCCCTGCCCAGAATTTTTCTAGTACCCACATTATAGCCAACCTTGGAATAAAAAGCTTTTTACAGGGAAGAACGTGGAGACACATTACAGAGTTGAAAAGCCAAGGTCAAAAATTATTACCACCAAAACCCATTTCTAAAAAAGCCCTAAAGTTTTATTTCCTGAGATTTTACACTAAAAGCTGTCAAAAAACAGTTCACTGCTTTTAGCCAAAATAAACACAGCATTTTCTGCCTTGGCGCTGCATTAGTAGCTCGAAAATCAAGGTTAGGTTGTGCTGGTTATAGATGAATGTGAAGAGAATGCACCTACAAATGTCCTTTCAGAAGGTCCATACACTGCTGGTTAGAGTCTTGGGCTCCATGTTCCGGGAGACCCCAGATGGACTAGGGTGTCCACTTGGACGTTTTGCCTGGTTTTGATCACTCTTCTTCCCTCTGACCCTTGTATGCTAAGCACATCCTAAGGCACCTCTTCCTCCTTCAGTGAACTCTGTGATCAAAGACCTGTCCCTCTCGCCTTTGAGGGCAGAGGATGTTATTTTACCAGTCTGTTTGAAACTGAGCTCTTTAGTGATCACATCCCTTGAGAAATGTAAGAAAGCAGGAGAGCCTCGAAATCAAAAGATTGACTACGTATATGAGTTATCTTGGAAAATGATGTACGCACTGGGAATAAGACTGTACATCCGTCTTGTCTCCTGAGCAGTAAACACTTGGATATCAAGTCTGGGGGGATAGGGAAGAAAGTTTATCATACTTGGAATAAACAAAGGTCTCAGAAGGCCTATTTTTGGTGTCCTAAAAAGGGGACACGGTTATTCCATCCTTTTGTTTTATCACATACAAAATCAGTAAAGTGGGACTTCTTTAAAAAAAAAACTTATTTATTTATTTGTGGGGGAAAGAGAGAGAGAGAAAGCACATCCAGGGGCAGCAACAGGTAGACCAGGCAGAGGAAGAAGCAGACTCCTCACTGAGTGAGGAGTCCGATGTGGGACTTGGTTCCCGGACTCTGGGATAATGACCTGAGCTGAAGGCAGAGGCTTATCCAACTGAGCCACCCAGTCATCCCTATAATGGGACTTTTATTTAAGGGAAGCCAGGGGTGAGGGACACCATCCCTATCCTTGAGAACTCCATAAGATATTTGACAAAAAGTGATGAGAACACATTCAAGCCCCCCAGTTCTGAACCCCAAAAGCACTGGCTACCGTTCCCACCTTATATGGATGGAGGGAAGTATGCCCAGTAACCATCTCTTGGACTGACTACAGCTGTTACCAGCACTGCTTTGAGCTCAGGAGCCTCTAACTTACTTCATTCCTAACCTCACTTACACTTTCTGCCTGTCTCTCTGCAGTGCTGCTGTCTAGCTGTCTCATTTCTCTATGCTGGAGCAACATTCTTGAGAGCCATCATGGGACCTATTACTCAGGTACTAACTTCCTCTTGATAGTCTCCTGTTTGTCCTTTCTGGAACTAGATGTCAACATCCTGGGGATGAGACCCCTTTACCTGTGGCAGGAACCCTGTGAAGATTAGCTGTCCCTAACCGGCTCTGTCTCCATGATCCCTGTCGATTGTTTACTGCCTACTCAGATGGTTTTTCATGCCTGGACGCTTGGTTATTCCCATTCCAGACCAGGTTTCTCTCTGGAAGCCCCTCCAAGTTTGACCCAATCTCTAACCACAGAGCCACAAGGCTGTCTTTGATAAAATAATCTAGTAAATCTAGTAATGTTTGATAAATTTAAATATTTTTTAAGGGGCGCCTGGGTGGCTCAGTGGGTTAAAGCCTCTGCCTTCAACTCAGGTCATGATCCCAGGGTCCTGGGATCGAGCCCCGCATCAGGCTCTCTGCTCAGTGGGGAGCCTGCTTCCTCCTCCCTCTGCCTGCCTCTCTCTCTCTGTTGAATAAATAAAATCTTAAAATATATATATATTTTTAAAGTTAACCCTTTTCCTCACAATTGCAAGAGAGAGAACATTTTATTTATCAGGCACATCTAGGAACACTTTTGTGTATTCTGCTTTCACTGGGAAACTGTGATAAAACCTTCTGGGGACCAATATGGGCATCTAGCTCAGGGAGATAACTCTAACTCAAAAGAAGAAATGAGCTGAAATGTCGGGCAAGGAGCCAGATCACCTGGGTCCCTGTTTACCACTGCTAACTTGCCTGCAGAGCAAACCGTAGGTAAGCTAATTTACCTTTCTTTTTTTTTTTTTTAATAAGATTTTATTTATTAATTTGACAGAGAGAAATTACAAGTAGATGGAGAGGCAGGCAGAGAGAGAGAGAGAGGGAAGCAGGCTTCCTGCAGAGCAGAGAGCCCGATGCAGGACTCGATCCCGGGACCCTGAGATCATGACCTGAGCGGCTTAACCCACTGAGCCACCCAGGCGCCCCAGCTAATTTACCTTTCTATGTCTCAGTTTTCCAGACTCTAAAATTATTTCACAGTGTTGTTGCAATAATTAAATTAGTTAATTTTATTAAATAAAGCTATTTATTGTAATAAATAAATTAGCTAATATTTGTAAAGTATGGGGGACACAAATGTTCCAGCAGAAAGTTGGTTTTATCACTAATTAGAAAATAAATGTGTTCTTAATGTTGTATACTTTTGAAATACAGGTGAAAAATATCCAAATATTACACATCACCCCTCCTCTAGGAGTATTAACACTTTGCTATGTATATTTTTAGTCTTTTTTCTATCTTTTTAAAAAATTTTTTTAAAGATTTTATTTTTGTATTTGACAGACAGAGATCACAAGTAGGCAGAGAGGCAGGCAGGGAAAGAAGGAAGCAGGCTCCCTGTTGAGCAGAGAGCCCGATGTGGGGCTCAATTCCAGGACCCTGGGATCATGACCTGAGCCGAAGGCAGAAGCTTAATCCGTTGAGCCATCCATGCACCCCAGTCTTTTTTCTATCTTAATTTGTCATATTAAGAAAAATAATACACATACTCTGTATTATTTTGTGTGTTCAGTTACAAGCAATAGACAGTGACACAAACTCGGTTAGACAATAAGAAATAATTAGTTCATGTGACTGAGAAAGTAAGAGTAATTTCTTCATCTGATCAGTCCACCACAGGTTTCATGACCATCCGTGAATAATCCTTGTGTCCACAGTCTTGGGTTTCGGACACCTTGGGCTTAGCGGCTTAACTAAGCTTACTTGCTGAGCCAGTCTCTGTGGCAAGAGGGATGGAAGCATGCTGATTGGTGTGGGGGAAGTGGGGCAGGTGTGTTGATAACAGTGGCGGTAATGTGGGTGAGTAACACAAAGGGTGCACTGAATCGGTTCAGGGAAAGTATCCATCAACAGCTCCCTTTATTGGGTTTCCTATAACCTAATTTTTATCAGTGGCATAATATTCAAGTCTATAAATATACTTAATCTACCCTATTGCAGAATAGTAGAAAAAAATTCTGTTATATTAAGTAAAGTTGCAGTGAACATTCTTGAACTCACTTCTTTCTGCTCTCACCCATGTGACTCATATTTGTCTTTTTCCTTTCTGTTCTCTTTCATGAGTCCATTCTCAGTTCCTACAACTACATATATATCGTCTTCAAATTTTCTTCTATTTGATACCCTCATAGTAGCTTCCTATATATTTTTATTTTGTTATGAAGTCAGGAAGTATAACAGAAGGCATACGAGATTCCACAGTAGATAGACTTGGATTCAAATTTAAGCTCTGTATCTTAGTATGACATTAGGAAAGTCTTTTATTTCCTATGAATATCACTCATTCTCAAGATGTGCATGACAGGCAACAAAAGTAAACAAGAGGTAGATTAGTCTACATCAAAATTAAAAACACCTGAACATCGAAGGACACAATCAACAATAAAAAGGCAACCTATGGGATGAGAGGAAATATTTGCAAATGATATCTCTGATAAGGGGTTAATAATATCAATATTATATAAAGAACCCCTAGAACTTAACAACAAACCCAAATAACCTGATTTTAAAATAGGTAAAGTTCTTGAATAAACATTTCTACAAAGAGGACATTGAGATGCTCAACAAGCTCATGAATAGATTCTCAACATCACTAATCATTGGGGAAGTGCCAATAAAACCATGAGGAGATCTTGCTTCACACTCATTAGTATGGTTAATCTAAAAAAAAAAAAAAAAAAAAGAAAAAGAAAAAGAAATAAATAAAGAAAAAGAAAATAGCAATTATTGGTGGGAATGCAGAGAAAAGGAACCCTCAGTCATTGTCGATGGGAATGTAAAAAGGTGCAGTTGCTGTGGAAAACAGTATGGCAGTTCCACAAAACAAAACAAACAAACAAACAAAAATTTTTTGAGTTATTGGAAGATCCAGCAAGTCCATTTTTGGGTATACAACCAAAAGAGTTTAAAACAGGATTGTGAAGAGATATTTGGGTACCTACATTCAAAACTGTGTCATTCATTGTAGCCAAAACGTGGAAACAAACCTAATGTCCATTGTGAGATGGATGGATAAACAGTGGCCTGTACATCCGATGGAAAATTACTTGGTCCTTAAAGAGAAAAGAAATTCTGACAGGCACTGCAACATAGAGGAAGCTTGAGGTTTCATCTTAGTGAAACAAACCAGTCACAAGAAGACAAATACTGTATGATTCCACTTTTCAGAGGCATCTAAAGAAATCAAATTCCGAAAAATAGAAAGTAAAATGGCTGCCGGGGGCTGGAGGAGGGGAAAATGAAGAGTTGTTTAATGGGCAAAGAGCACAAGTTTTTTCAGACAAAAATAATTTTTTGGAGATTGGATTCATAACAATGTGAATGTACTTAACAATAATGAACTTTGTAGCATCTAAAAATGGCAAATGTGGTGTATTTTATACCAAGAATATTTTACCACTATTAAAAAAATTAATACTCTGTAAAAATACATGGTGGTTCTTGATTAGGATCAAAACGTAATTGTTTTTTACCTACTCTGCTGAAATAAAGTTTTACATCCATTTTTTTTCTTAGAAATTTTATTGGTTTTTAAAAATAAACTCCGGGTAGTTAACATAGAATGTAATATTAGTTTCAGGAGTATAATATAGTGATTCAACACTTCCATACATCGCAAGTGTACTCCTTAATCCCCATCATGTATTTCCCCCATCGCCTGCCCACCTCCCCTCTGGGGACCATCAGTGTCTTCTCCATAGTTGAGTCTGTTTCTTGATTTGCCTCTCTCTCTGTCTCCCCCCTGTCTATGCTAATTTATTTGTTTCTTAAATTCCACATAAAAGTGAAATTGTGTGGTATTTGTCTTCCTCCCACTGAGTTATTTTATTTAAGCTTAATGCTCTCTAGCTCCATCTCCATCTATGTCCTCGCAAATGGCAAGATTTCATTCTTTTTTATGGTTAAATAATATTCCATTTTGCATGGAATATTCTTTATCCATTCATCAGTGAATGGCCACTTGGGCTGTTTCCATAATTTGGCTATTGGTGACATTTCCACTTTAAATTGGTCAATCAGGAAATCAAAGAAAGACTAAAAAATAGATGGGAAACAAATGAAAAATGAAAACACAGTGGTCCAAAACTTCTGGGGTGCAGCAAAAGCAGTCCTAAGAGTGAAGTATATAGTAATACAGGTCTACCTCCAGAAGCAAGAAAAATCTTAAACAATCTTAAACAATCTATTCTTAAAGGAGCTAGAAAAAGAACAATGAATGAAGCCTGAAGCCCATAGAAGAAGGGAAATGATAAAGATTAGAGCAGAAATAAGTGATACAGGAACTAAAAAAAAAAAGCTAGAACAGATCAATGAAAGTAGGATTTTTTTTTTTTGGTTCTTCCAAAAAAATTAATTGATCAACTTCTGGCCAGACTTATGTAAAAGAAAAGAGAAAGGACCCAAATAAATAAAACCAAAAATGTGACATTAATTTTAGAAGGCAAGGACAATTATACTGATCACAGAGGGTAAAGAAGCAGTGGAATACTGCAAACTCTAGATTTTTCTTAGCTCAGTGGAAATGCCCCATCATTGTTATCTCGATCGGTGTTACTTAATGTAGTTATAATTTTCCCATGTCTTGCACTGAAAAAAATCTAATCCTTAAAAGTGTCTGTCAGATTTCTGTTGGTCTTATGATTGTCCAATGGAGGAAGATGCAGCAGGTGGCGGGTGGGCCGTGGAACCCAAAACCATCCCCAGTTTCTAAAAGTAACACCACCTGAAACATGCAGTTGTGTTTGCAGAAGCCTCCGTGAGCAGTTCCTTCCCTGAATGGCATCACGTGAAGCCGTATGTAACCTTTCAGATGAGAGAGGGGGAAGGCAACCGGGCCAGAATATTTCAACAAGCCATAAATTGTACAGTAATCAGAAATTTAAAGTACTCGAAGCGGGAGAAAAGTGACAGAAAAAGAAGTAAAACTAATACGATCAAGCTGAAATCGACCCTGCTCACCAGCGAAGACACTTAGCATGTTCAAGGGAAATGTTCCTGGATAATGTTTCCTGGAAACCAGATGGGACATTAGATTAGCTATTTTCTCTCCAAAATAACTTGTGTTTTTGTCATTATAATGTAACATTTACAGAAAACCAACAATATGCTGGCCTTCTGTTAAGCACGGCTTTGTATGAAATGGTTTTATTCGGTGTAAGACAGTGAGGATCCCAGAAAAAGCTGAAGTCTGGAGGAACGTTAAAAGTCAGGGACAAAAATTAGGCTAGGAAGAGTCATGAGGAACAAAAATGACGTATGCAAGCCGAGTGAGCAATAATGCTTACCTAAAAGCGTAATCACAAATTTACGATTAAGGAAACTGATAGCAAAATCTGAACATTTTACAGTAACACCTCATTAATGTAACAACTTGTGGGACACACGTGTTCCAAGCAGTGAATTTCCAGATAATTGAGGCTTACACAATCGCTCGATCAATATTTAACCAAATGATTTTTGCCGGATCTGGCCGAGAATGATCATATACTTCTATTACCTTCCTTAAAAGAGACAATAGTCCATAGTTTGGTCTTTAATTAATAATTCAGAGGAAATGCAATCACCATTTATTGTAATTATAGTGAGCTCATAAGGTATTATCGAAAGTCAACCCTGTTGAGAGTGAAAGGGACACAGGTGTAAATGAGCCGTGAACCAGGGAGGATGAGAGATGGGATCCCTGTGTACGTCTCTGCTGACATGAAGTCTTCTCGGTGCAATTGTGTCTTCCAGCATCTTCTGCCCTTGAGAAGTGGGGTAGTCACTTTGCTGGCATTAATAGGCCTCGTGTCCCAAGTTTATTCCAGTTTCCTCTTCAAATGGTGGGCATTTAAATAGGACGTCAGACTGCCAGGCAAGCTGAGAAATCCCTATAAACAAGCGGCACATACCTGAGAGTCAAAGTGGAGAGAGTAGTAGAAATGACCTTCTTATGTGAATTATGTCAGGGTTTTCTGCTCAGGATTAGAATCCAGGGGAGTGAATAGAGATCTTGGGTTAGACAGCAGTGGGTGTCAAGTAAAACATCTGTTTCGGAAATCAGGTGAGAAATCTGAGTGCTTTTGATCTATAAAGTATGTTTAGTTTCATGAAGGTCAACATTGTTCTTCATGATTTCCCAGGAGCATAAGGAGAGCTGTCACAAGTGTCTCTCCTGGAACATGTCGGTGGTCATGGGGATGGAGACTGGTCCCCAGCGGTGCACTATCAGTGTTTGCATGGCCTCAACACACCGTTTTCTCTGAAGAAGTAGGAATAATGGGATAGCTGTAACTGCCTGGATGTGTCTGGTGCTTACAGGATGCCAGACGCTCTCTAAACCACGTTATATTCATTTGCACATGCGCTCCCAATGTTTTACATGCCATAGTGTGATTTTAAAGCCCAGGTTAACTAATATAATATAAAATATAATATTATATGATATGATATAATATAATATAATATAAATTTATAATATTAATAATGCTGTCCAGAACATTGGTCCTGGGCAGGAGGGATTTAGCAGATGAAAGCCCTGCAATCCAGTGGAAACCTGGGGTAGTTGGAAAACCTGGAAGGAGAACACTCTGGAAGCAATAGAACATCTCCTTTTCAAGAATTGCCTGTCCCTATTGGAAATGTCGGGAGTCAAATATCTTGAGTAAATCTTGTCTCTGTCATCAGCATTTCAGGGACAAAGACATAAGAATTCAACCCCTTAAGATGTTTATCATCAATTGTTTTTACTTTATTAACACTATCTGTGGGTTATTAAGATAGGCACTTAATCATCACTGTGATCATGTGCTAGACAGGTGTTGGCAACAGCCAGCTGGCCTTGCACCTGCTCTTTAAAGACAGGAGTAAATGAACTTGGCAGACTGTGTACTCCTCTTTCCATTACTTTCCATTGCAGGAAGACATTTATTTTGTGTTCATATGAGCGGTGGTTCTGTGATCCCAGTTCTCCTTCTCATCTTAAAAATATCTGACTTCAGCAATTCATGCCTAGGCTACCGTAATAGAGAGAGTAGCAATCTTGCCGCTCAGGAAATGGTTACTTTGTAGGAAAATTGGGTGGGTCAGTATAAAATACTTCCCAGAACCCAAGGTTAAAATGTATTTAGCTAAATAACACCTCACAGATCCTATCACAAAATATTCAACGATTTCTCAGATAACCACAGCACAAGAGGGAGTCAAGGTAGTACGTTGCACAGTCGAGGCCTGCCGATTATGGCTGTTCAGCCGCCATCCAAGATGAGTGGTTACTTGACAAATATAATCCTTGCCCACTAGAAACTTTCAATCCAAACATATTAAAAACAGCATTAGCTGCAGAGAGGAGCCTAGAAACTCCGAGGTGACTGTACATCCTGTCTCTAAGGCCACTGATGAACACACAAATTATTGTTTATACCAAGGAGAATAGCCATCATTTAGGGGTTTTGGAATGAGAGAATTCTCCCACTTCCAAGCATGAGTCATTTTTTCCCATGAAGCAGCCAGGGAGTTGCCATCCGAGCTCTCGGTGAGAACGGGTTCCTGGGGCGGAGGAGATGGACCTTCCTGAGTTCTTTGAAGCAGAAGGGAGTGTGCTTTATACCCCTGGGAAAGAGGGCCATTCTGAGAGTGAGGTGTGGCGCTGGCCAGAGACAAAGCACAGGAGGGTGTGTTAAGGGCGGTAGTAAGAGCAGCAGGAGGGAGGGGCAGGGTTTTAACACTATTTGTCAGTTTCTTGGTGTTTCTGGGTCAAACATCAACTTCACCCAACGCAGGTCTCTTCTAACATCAGCATTACTACTTACACTGGATTTAAATACACACACACACACACGTGCGCGCGCACGCACATGTATATATATATATATATGTATATATATATATTCTTTTTGTACAATCTTTTATTAATTCCTGAGAATAGGGAAAAAGTGATCATCTCTAAAAAGGACCAAGCAAAGCCAGAGAATGGTATGTAGAACCAGGGAATGGGAAACAAAGGGAAAAACATGAAACTTCTAATCAGCAGCACCAGATCTAGAGAAATAAGAATTTAAATGAATGAAACGATGTTTTTCTTAAATTTCTCTCTTAATTCAATTATCCATTCATTCACCTTAATAAACATGTATTGATTATTCAGTGTCAGGAGATCTGGATGATTTCCAGTAAGACTAAGTAGGTTGAAATCCTTCCAGTAGGGGATAAATACATCTAATAGGGGTAAATATGCAAAAATAAATATGATACAATGTGATAAACATAATAGGAAAAGGAGCAAAATGTTTTGAGAGCAGAAGACAGAATTGAACATTTTTGCCTATGCACTAGATAAAGGCTTTCCAGAGATGTTATTTGATGTCGGCATAGAAAGGTGCATAGGAGATTTCCAGCTGTAGAAAGTTCTGGTGATCCAGAAAGCTAAGGTTGGAGTCTGGCCCCCACTGCATATTAGCTCTGACCTTGCAGAATCTACTCAATCTTTCTATCTCTGTAATTTCATTTGTGTGAAAAGGAGATAAAAGTAGGTACCCCAGGGGCACCTGGGTGGCTCAGTGGATTAAGGCCTCTGTCTTCGGCTTGGGTCATGATCCCAGGGTCCTGGAATTGAGCCCCGCATCGGGCTGTCCGCTCTGCGGAGAGCCTGCTTCCTCCTCTCTCTCTCTCTCTCTGCCTACTTCTGATCTCTGTCTGTCAAATAAATAAATAAAATCTTAAAAATAAAAAAAAAGTAGGTACCCCAGAGGATTGTCTAAATTAAGGAAGACAGTAAGTTGGGGACTGAGCGTGGTGTCTGATAAGCATCCTACCATCATATCAAGGGAAAGCAGTTCCAGGCACAGAAAGTGGCTCGCATAGGCAACTGCATGAAGGTCTTGGTGTGTTGGGGAAGTGCTAGAGCTTTGCTGCATGGGCGAGTGATACAGGAAGCGCGGCTGAGCCTGGAGCAGCTCCTGGACAGGATGGTGTGACACTGTAGCTTAGAACCTCAGGCTGAGAGGCAGGGGGAGCCCAGGGACTGAGGAGGAGCTGGAAGGGATGTGATTGCAGGTGACCATTGGCAAGATCACCCCACGGACTAGAACTGGAGAGGGAAGAGCCTGTGCATGTCCAGCCAGCTCTCAAGGCCTAGACTATGTCACAGTCTAGAGCTGGAATTATGGGATTGGGAGGGGCAGAAAGAAGCCAGTTTCTAGAGCCGTGCCTGGATGAAAGCCAAGAAAGTGGGTAATATTTGAATGTAGAATGAAATGAAGGAAATGTTCACATGACTGATTGGTGACAGGGAAGCTGATGGCTTCACTAAGAGAAATTACAGAGTTTGGAAGAGAAAATAATGCAGGCAGAAGATGTTGCTTTGGGGAGGGCAAAATGAGTTAAGAAATTTGTGCTGCCACCTGCCAGCTGGGCATCTCATATGAGCCATCTGGTGGGTTTTTGACTTATGAAACAGAGACCTGGACATCATCACACGGGGTAGGACACAGTGAGGTAGGGTGGGGGTAAATGGTGTCTCTGAGTAGCAGGGCACTCTTCCCCTTCAAGAACGCCAGTCTGCCCTTTGCTCATCTCTGGACCTCCAGACCCAGCACTTTCCCTGTCCCCTGTCCAGGTCTTTGACCTTGTCCTAATGTTTATGTCTTCCGACCTCATGACTTTCCCCTGACTGCCCTCTGGTAAGATATTCTGACTCTTAGCTTGCCCCTGGTCACAGTTACATCTAGGGATGTTCCATCAGACACTTGGGGGATCTGGGTCATCTGGTCCAGCCCAGCCCTCAGGATCCAACCCTGCACTTGGAGGTGGAGGGAGGCCATACGAGCAAACTAGCGTCAAGCAGAGCTAGAGGTGTGCGGGAAGAGGTGCAGATGACGTGTCACGGCAATCAAGGTGGGCCAAGCAGAGCTTCGTTGAACGAGTAAATACTCACCTTGCTTCTCGAAATTCACCTTGAAACCCCAACTTTCTGCATTTTTTTGCTACTATTTGGATGCTTCCCACACCAGCAGTCAAATCTCAAGTCATCCTTGTACTAGCATATCATTCTGTTCCTCAATTTCAGGACCTGAGTTTTCCCGTCAGTAAGGTGGGAGCAGCAGGAACTATCCCACTGGACTGGTATTAAATGGGTTGATCCAAGAAAAATGAACACAGCAAGCAGACAACATGTGTCTTTCTTCCTTTGCCCCATGTTTTTCTCACATCCTCCAGCTACCTAAAGTCTTTCACCATCTCATAAGTTGGTCTGAACATACTGTGAAGGCCATAGCCAGGCCCATTTACAGGATCACTTCTGTGACAGGGGAGGTGACAGCCAGGTTTGGGTGTCCTGAGGACTTTGGTGTCCCTTGGACTGGAGGTCCCCCGTGCCATGTAGCATGCGGGGATATGCTGATATCTTGTTTTGTGTCATTGTTTATTGACTGGTGGCTCTTGGATCTTTTCAGTTCCCTCATTCTTATATTTGTACATATTGGAGCTACAAAATATAAGCAGTACCATGAGGATTATTAGTAGCGGAGTAGTTAATATGTTCTACACATTACACTAAGCTCTCGGCACAAGTGACATTATTTAGTCTTTGTCGCAAACTCAAGAGATAAGAAACAACATCTGCCATATACATTTACAGATAGGAAAATGTGAATTTTGAGTCAGTATAAAATAACCCTTTCAAGGTAGGTCAGCTAAAGAGTGTCAGAGGCAGGAAGGAAGGCCAGGCCTGTCTGCTCCCAGACTGGCACTCCTCTTCCTCCCTGCCTGACTGTTCTAATGCAAGATTTAGGAGGTCTCCCTTTGGTGTACAAAGAGTTCTGAGAAACTGAATAGAGGAAACTTGATCCCCAGTTCATTTCCATAATTTAGTTCCAGTGGCCTCATTCATGGGGGAACATGAGCCTTCTATTATGTAGCAGAAACCATGCCAGCTAGTTACTGTGACTTCTCATTTCTGAGCTGCTGCCCTTGAACTGCTGTTTAGAGAGAGCTCCTTAATTTTCCAGGAAGTTGTGTTTCCTATCCTCGCCGGCAGACAATCATTGGGATAAGAACACTTAGAGTCTCCGAAATTGGATTTGATACCGATATAGTCTGCAGAGTTCATGTGAAGCTTAACTGAACTTCTATGGGTAAGGTGCCCTTTCAATTGTGAAACAACACACAATGAAACAATAATATGATTCTGATTGCTGAGAGTTTGTCGTATGTCAGCCATTTTCATGTGACCCAAAGTAAATCAATAAGATAGCAACAGTGATAGTTAGCTAGCTTGTTGAGTGCAACAGTATACTCTAGGAGGCGAAGAATGTTACATGGATTGTTTCATAAACCTTGCAAACAACCCCATGAGTTCGGTAGTGTAAAAATCTCAATCTTACAGATGGGGAAAGAACTCTGCATACATAAGAATTTCGGCAACATCATCTGGATATGAACCCTGGAGGTCTGACTCAGGATACTGTTGTGGGATCTGTCCATCTATCAGTTCTATGCCTGTCTGTTAGGTGGTTTTTTATACTGTTAAGTGTGCTTATTAAGTATTAAGTGTTTTAAGTATTAAGTGTGAATATTAAAACAAAAACAAAACGTTGCAAATCAGATTTTTAGGATTGCGTTTTCTGATGTGATATTTCAGATTCCTAGTTTTATTCTGTGATGATTGGTTGTTCAGGTTAGTCCATATATGCATTTGTTCTAAGCGCTATAAATTTCTCTTCTGTTCTTGTGAACAAACATCCATGTCTGTTTCATCTGAGGCGTAAGCGGAGGGTCAGCAATTGTCACTGATAGCTTCTGACACACGCTGAGAGCTCTGACACACGTAATCGTCCTGGAGCAGAACATGTATCTGAAACACATCACTCTGAACGAGAAAGAAATGTAACAGTAGGCAGAAATCTAGATTCGATTAGAGTGCTGCTATCAACTCAGTTTTTAAACAGATTAAATACAATTAATACTCGGTTCCCTGGACAACCGTGGTCTCTGTATCAGGAGTCTGCTGGGATACGATCCAGTGACTGCTCTTTCATCATAGTTTTGACAGACGATATCATATTTTATATGTAAATTTATACTTTTTGATATTTAATTATAATATAACAATTTCCTCATGTTTTAAACATTCATCCCATAGAGCGTGTTGAAAACTTATGAAATAATAAAACATTTCAAAAGATCTTTTATAAGGGATGCTTTTGGCTCATTCAAACCTAAGCAGCTAAGACTTTGGGGCCAACGTCTAGAGGTACTATGAGAGCCAATGGCTACATCCCTGTACATCAGAAGCAGATGTTCTCTGAGAAAACTCATCAGTAGAGTACAGCTTCTGTTCCTTCAAGGCTTAACATTCCTTGTAAATCCATTGTTTGTTATAAACCATCAGGGATATTTCTCTCTGAAATTAAAAGCCCTGCCATTTCCTACCCTAGTGGAGAAGCAACCTCACTGTCTCCACACACACAGTTTTCATAAAGGAATCTATCTCAGGGCAGGTGGGAGCTGATTGGCTCTGTTGGTTAAGCATCTATCTCTTGATTCCGGTTCAGGTCTTGATTTCAGGGTCTTGAGATGGAGCCCTGTCTGGGGCTCTGTGGTCAGCGGGGAGTCTGCTTGGGACTTTCTCTCTCCCTCTGACCCTCCTCACCCACTGTTCACTCATTCTCTCTTTCTCTCAGATAAATATATATATATATATATATATATATATATATATATATATATATATTTAAAATAGAAGTGTACCTCAGATTATATTTCATGATCAGTAGTTGTTGCATAAGCAAACAAGGTCTATATAATCTTTTAATTCTCAGCTGAAGAAAAATCAGGTTTTTGGAAGTCTCCCAGGAGAAGGACATCTTGGAAGGTGTCTGTGTGCACCGGTGCACGAACTAGAGGATGGTCTTTGTTGAAAGTGGCTGGTATAGACCTAAAAATGGTACATGTGGTTTTGGGACAGGACTGTGGGCATCAGGCTCCAACTTCCAAGCCTCTTCCATCAAAATATCCAAGCTACCTCACAACCCCACGTTGTGTCATGCTATCTTGGTATTTAAAATGACACCAAACTAATTTTCTCCTCATCACAGGTCCTAGATGGGAATGACATTTTATATAAATTTTCATTTTAGTCTTAAACCAGGAACAGTTTAGACTTTTTGGACGGGGAAGTCTTTCCATTTATTAATGATTTTACCAAGTTCCCCACATGACTGTGAGACTGCCAAGCCTGGTTGTGTCCCTGCTGCTGAGCCATCAAGAGGCCCAAGGCACCCTCATGCCCACCAATCAGCCCCACTTACAAGCAGAGTCAGCCCTGCAAGCACATGGAGGTTGGCTTCCTACAAGGAAGCTGGTGCTTAGGAAGAGTTTATTATCTATCAGGCATGTTGCTCGGAACGCCCCAGATTAGTTCCAGCAAGTGAGAGACAATCTGCTCTGTCCAAGTGGTAGAAGACTAGGAGAAAGGACTTAGCTAAGGAAACGGATTAGAAGCAGCCAAGCTGAGGTGCTGGGCCATCTCCTGCTTCTCCACCGTCATTCTTGCTCCGGGTGCATCTCACACTCAGCGCTTTGCCTCAATGTCCTGTAGATTCTGCTCAAGGGGCTCCACACCTCCTGCTCCCCAGTCTCTGGACCTGTGCTCCTGACCTCCGTCCTGGCTCATCGTCCTGGGCCTGATTTGCCCCTCCTAGTCCTGGGGTGTCTGCTCCCTCCCTCGCCATATCATACAACAGTCCCTCCCCCACCACCAGGCTGTGTGTGTAAGAGAGGAGGGAGTGAAGTCCGTACAGGGACAGACTTTGCAGAAAGGCATTCCTGGGCACCAGAGCGTGTCTCAACTAGACTCCTGCGTGCCCAAGTGAGTACTGGGCTATCTGAGCCTCCCATCTTATACCTGCTCTGTGGGGCACATTCCACGGCCTTCCGTCCTGGGCTCGGACTTGGGGTGGCTCTCAGGAGCCAGGCGGGGCCAGTATGCCCTGGGGCCCAGACTAGGTTGAGCAGGCAGGCAGAAGGGAAGCACCGTGGACTGCGCATGTGTGTCTGAGGAAGGCGGGGCCCAGCCTGACGGTGCGGGATTATGGGGGGTGCAAAGAGTCGGGACAGGGACCCCTACTAGTCTTCCCTCTTAGCTGCTGCTCAGACCTCTGCGTGACAAAATATTCAAGAGCTCAACCTTTCTGATGCTCCTCATTTTTTTTGCTCCAGGTCGGCACACTATCCTCGGATATGCCGAGATCAAGTCCGAGTTGAAGGAGGATCTTGCTTATACTTTCTCCACACCCAGGCACCCAGGATCACCCTGAGCCATGGCAGGCATTCTCTAGTCCTGAGTGCTAACTCGTGTTGTGATCTTAATTCTGGAACCTATGGCTTGGGGAGCACTCCTTTGAATGATCCCGTTCACACTGATGGAGGCCATCCTTGGGAGGATGTTGGACAATCTGGAGCTGTCGGTGAGGAAGGGAACTCACTGCTGCTTCTAGGGCCGGCCCTCACGTTCAAGAAAAATCAGCCCTGCAGCTCTTGATGCTTTCTGGCATGACTTAGAGAAGAACAAACCTGCTATGCCTAGAGCTGCCCTTTCTTTTGGAGGCTGCCGTCTTGCCTAGTCTGTGACACCTGCTGATTCTGCTCTGGGTCAACACCAGAAGCACTATCTTCATGCTAAGGCCAGAGGGAAGGTTTTCAGCTCTTGTGGAACCGAGTTGGAAATAGAGATGGAGGGGATTCTGAAGGGATGGAGCTATGAGGTCAGCATTTCGGGAAGAGAAAGACACTGATGGACTAAAGAGAATGAAGAAAAGAAAGACTCAGAAATGAGAAAACTCTGATTTGCACAAAGTTGAGAGCACTCTGATGCTGGCAAAGTCACTCTCTCTGTGGAGTTGCGTGTCCCCCAAGACAAACACTGAATGTCATGTGACAGGCTCATGCTTCCTCCCGTTGCTCTTCCTCTAATTCCCAAATCGATGCCTAATTGCCTTGAGTACAGGAATCGGAAAAAGATATTCTCTGCCAGTGGCTCAAAAATCTTTAGTACTTAACATATGCCATTGCTGTGTAATAGTGAATTTCATAACTAGTTATTCGGAAAAGCAATAGTGCATATCAACCCCAAATGAAAAAAAAAAGTTAACTTCCTTAAACAGTAAATTAAAAACAGCACATCCACTGACCTTCCCTTTCCTTCTTTGGCCATATTATATAGCAGTACCTGTCACATTACTGAAGATGAGATGAACAGATTTTTAACTGTTTTTGTAAAATCCACTGCAGGTTTTAGGCACTATATTTTCAAACCCAGGGTCATATTTTATAGGTTTATGATGTACCTCTGCATAGTTTTGATTATATTCTCCAAGAATGCACATTTTAACCCCAATGAGAAGCATTTAGAGTGGTGTGGAGAAATGTAAGTCTAAATTCAACCCAATTAAACCATTTCACACGATTCTATTGTTCCAAGCTGATACATAATTCCATCCAAAGGAAGTTTACTTAGCACATACTCCAAGAAGACATCAATTGCATGAACCAGTTCTGCAGGAATAGGAAGACGCTGGAGAGTGTCTACGAGCTCATCAGGAGGACTTGGTGAAGGAGAAGTCAACTATAGATCAAAGCACAGAGTGATTGTGTACCACAGAAAGGCTTCAGGTTCAGAGGAGAGAACATTTTTGTGTCTCACTGATTTTTAAACTTGACTTCTGATTATTGTTACTATGTAGCTAATGTTTATTGAGCATTTAGCATGCACCAGGCTCTTCACTGAGTGCTTTTCCATTGGTAACTCTTTGTGGTTCATCTCATTGCGGTCCCTACTTTATAGATGAGAACACTGAGGCCCAGAGAGTTCTGTGATGGTTTGAAGCTGGCCAATGTATCAGCCATGCCTCCCAAGGGCCTGCTTCCCCCAGTGTCTGTCCCTACTGTCTCTACTGATCCCCATAGAGGTGGCTTTGTGGCCAGGAGATTTGGGCTGGAAGCCCTTGCGAAGTTCCATATTTATCTTCTAGTTTTCCTTATCCTTTTAAGTTGATAATACTTTTTTGGACAGTATCAAGGTGCTGTAACTTAGCCGAAGAAACTTAGCCAGGTAACTTAGCCGAAGAAACATTCACCCTTGGTGATTTGCTGTAACAACTCTGCACTATATAATAGGGTCAGTCCAGGGCATCTGGATGTCTGGTAAAATCCCATGCAGTTGGCTGTTTTTCTTTGCTCATTTTTCCTTTTGATTAATACAGAGTTTTGAGAATTGAGGTAATTTTTCCATAATGGTACAAACCAAATAAATGTTTCTAGAGTACGTAGACAATTTGAATGTTATTCAAATCTCTAAATAATTTAAATGTTACAAAAATATCTGGACAACTTAATTATTATTGAAAATATCTAGATAATCAAGACAACGTATTTCCATATGGGAGTAAAGGGTCTGTAGTTTGCTTTACGAATGCAGTGTTGTAGGCGCCCATTTTCTTGAAGAGTGGGGAAGGTTTAGGGAACCTGAGGTGGGGGATCAGGTATTCGTGTCAGCTCTGGCCCGACTCACTAGCGTCTTCACTGATGCTAGTTCGTGGTTCTGACAGACCCGCACCCGAGGCTCACCTTGAGAACTGTTATGGAGGGCAGATAAGATAAGGTAGAAGAAAGGGCTTGAGGACTGCCAACCACCTTTCGAATATCAGTCATCACCCACTTCACCGAGCGGTTACCTTTTATGTGCTGTGCTACTGTCCCCCCCAGATCATGGCCACTGGGTAAGGAGTCCCCAGTGGATGCTCTGACTCCACTGATGGCCTCGGACGTCTAATGAACCAGATACTTGTGTCTGCCAGCCCTTTTGTGCACGTTGCCTTCAGCATCTGGATTTCTGGTAATGTGCCAATCTTAATGAAGTTGTCTTGTTGTTTTCTAAATACCTTTGGACACCTAAGGGCATAATGACTGAGCTAGGGTGTATGATAATGATAAAATGTGGCACAGACTGGATGGGCTGAGGCTTGAGTGAAGTTGGACACAACCTGCTGAGATTTCTTCACATACGATCTGCTCCTTTTAGAAAGGATGGGGCCATGGGAGACCGCGGGTCTTTTGGCATTGACTCCTAAGAATTCTAAGTCTACGAGACAACATTAATTTGTATTGCATGACTCACATTGAATAAGAACAAGTTTGTATTCAAGAATCATGCATTCCCAGTTAATTAATCGCCCTTGTAAATGTTGGGGTGGATTATTGGTTAGTGACACACAGTTTTTGTTCCCAGAATGGAGGCAGGTGTGCCACTCTGGTTCACTGTATAATTTTTCATGCCTGAATCAGCCTGGGCACTTTCTGCTGTTCCCTACACCCTCTTCATTAAGCTCTGTCTAAATACTTAACTGTCCAAGTGTGTTATTATAAAGCGAGGTTATCCACAAGTATTTCAAGCCTGATTTAGGTAGTGTCTGCATTTCCTGGCTTGAAAAGAAACTAATCCAATTCCCTTTGTCTTGTAGATGTGAGAGCAACTGGGGGACTGAGGGCATCACCTAAGGCCAGAGCTTGTTCTGGAGATGGGGGGGGGCGTGTCTTGTGGACCAGAAGAAAAGGTCAGATTGGTGCTGCTTATCTACATACTATACACCCAAAATTATATGAAGCAAAGTTCCAATTCTTGTGGAAAGTGATTTGCATGATATTTGTTGAATGATTAATATAAATGCAAATAGGTATCTTATCAATATTATTCAACTTTGTGTCCAAAACGATTCAGAAATTTACCTCAAAATTTTAGAATTCATTCAAAAATACCCCCCTATTTATCTTTAGAATAATTGGTACATTAAAATTATTCGAAGGTGCCTGATGCCACTTCCAACAATAAAATAATTTATCATTATTCCATTTTCAGAGCCGGTGATTTTTCTGCTTTATATACATCATTAAAAGCATTTTTTAAGATAGACAACTGAAGCAAAAAAAAAAAAAAAGAATCAAATATGGAATTTTTCTGGAGAAATATATCAAAGATTTGGATCATTTACTTTCTAATAGATAGTCAGATATTTATTCCTACAGAAAGATATTTCTGGCACCAATGAGTCTGAACTGCAGTTTGGGTATCTTCTGGTGTTTTCAATTATTTGAAAGAAAAGGCATCATCAAAATAATTTATTTAATAAAATTTGGCTTAATTCTCTTTTACCTAAAAAAAAAAAAAAAATGAGTACCTTAGCTCATAGACCCTGTGAAATGCTGGAGGACTGGTTAGCAGGGCACTTCCTCCAGATCAGCACAAGCCAGAGGGACTCTCAGTTCCAAATATGCGAGGTGTTATTTCTTATTCAAAAAAAAAAAGAAAAATGGTTTTAAAATACGTTTTGAAAGTACCTCACCAGTGCCCAAAACATCACTTAAAATATCAGGTGATCGACTTTCAGGTAATCCACATTAGTTTATATGACATTGTTAAAGGAGAGAGCACGTAGTGCCTGCCAATCAGAGGGCAGGCTATTACAGGTTGAGTTGTGTCCCCCACAAAAGTTACATAGAACTCTTGCCTCGCAGTACCGGTGGAAATGACCTTATTCTGAAATAAGATCTCTGCAGATAAAATCACGTTAAGAATAAGGTGGGTGCTAATCCAATATGGAGGATGTCCTTATAAGAAGAGGTGAAGAGATACAGACACACAGGGGGAAAACCAGGTCCTGACATAGGCAGAGACTAGAGTGATAAAATTGCCAGTCATGGAATGTCAGGGCTTGAAGGTCACCACCAGAAGTAAGGGAGAGCAAAACGAGATACTCCTCAGACTCTCGAAGGGACGCTCTGCTGACACTTGATTTTAAACCAGGGTTGTGAGAGAACACATTTCCATTGCTTTAATCTACCCCATTTGTAATAGTTTGTTACAGTAACCCTAGGAAAATGGTACAGATGCTGATTGATTGTTTTTAAATACAGAATATGGTGGCCCTTTAGGAATGCACTGGAGAAAAGAGACTTACAGCAATTGCAACATAACTGTACACCTACCTGAAGCTCTTGCATCTCAGAATTCTTAATACTGTGATCAACTTTTAAAATGTTGCTCTATTCTTCTGAAATTATTTGCTTATTTCTCTATCTATAACCTTCAGATTAATTTTAAACTTCAAAGTATCAAGTTTTCAGATTTGAAATGTCTATATTAATGCCACTCTTAAAAGGGGCCATTTGCCTGCCTTCAGTACTTGATGTATTAAACACTCTGGAATGTCCAGTTTACAGGATAGCTGTCTCTTCCAAAGATACTTGCAGATGTCCTATTTTTCTTCCTGAACCAATTTAAAGAGAACTGTGATTATCACCATTATATATATGTTATGGGCTGACTTTGTCTCTCACAGGAGTATATCGAATAGTGACTGCTAGTGCTCCAGAATGTGATCTTATTAGGAAATAGGATGTTTGCATAGGTAATTAAGAGAAAATGAGATCATTTAGTTGGACCCTAACCCAATATAACTTGCATACATATACAAAGAGAAGACGAGCAGATACTCACAGAAAGTGTACTGTGTCACAACAGAGGCAGAGAGAGAGCAAGGTGGTAGATCTAGTTAGAAACAATGAACGTCAAGGATTGCTGGCAACCACCGGAAGCAAAGAGAAAGGTGTGGAAGAGATTCTCTTCTAGAACCTTCCAGAAGTCTTGGCTCTACCAACACATTGATTTCAGACTTTTGGCCTTTAAATCTGTGAAAAAATATATTTCTGTTAAGATACCCAATTATGGCAATTTAAATGGCAGCCTTATCAAACTAATATGTATATAAAGAATAAGAAGTCTTTTAACTATTTTATAAGAAACATGAGAAGTAAACTATGAAAGTCCTTGACCTTTCTATTTCCAAAAGCATAATCTCAAACATTAATTTTCTAAGAGATCCAGAAAATACCATTTTTTAGTGATTAGTGCATAGAAAGTTGAACAATAATCATTGACTCATCTGTGTAGTGAAACTGTGAAGAATATGGAAGTTTGGAAATTCTAGGGGCCACAGATTAGAGGCAAGGTTGTATCATTGGTGCTGTATGTGCATGCAAAAAAAATCATAAAAATATTCACTAGTTTTCTGCTCATTGTCTCAATAAGACACTTCAAACAATTCACTTAGATACAACAATTATGAACATAGAAAGCAAAATTACTTTTTCCAAAATAAGTCAATATTATTCTTAAAGAAAAAAACATTGAATAACTTGTGCGATTGGCTATATCTCTATACTGCTGAGCTGTTTGCTACAGCCCATGTCTCACCACCAGAGTGAACTCCCTCCTAGAGACTTCTATCCTAACACCATGACCAATACCTCCTAGGCATGCCTCCCCAACCTCTGGAGTCTGCCTTTTTGGTTCAAGGCATTTTTTGTCATTTGAATAGTCCATGTGAGGACACCAAAAACATTCTGAATTTAGGACTTTTTTTCAAGTTACTAGAGTCTACACGTTCATTAAAAAAATGTGACTGTACTTAGTGCTTCCTTTAGG
The DNA here is from genome assembly GCF_030435805.1 of Mustela lutreola. Taxonomy (NCBI): domain Eukaryota; kingdom Metazoa; phylum Chordata; class Mammalia; order Carnivora; family Mustelidae; genus Mustela; species Mustela lutreola. The sequence goes on from NC_081302.1 coordinate 6,123,439, forward strand.
TTGTGAATTCAAATAAGGAGAATGAATGGGAAATTTTTGTTTTACCTCCCGTGCTCAGGACTGCCCTGGACAATGGATGATAGACATCAGAGGTTGATGGAATGAAGGCATCCACAGGAGTATCTACACGTAAGTGAGGAGATGCTGAAAGATTTTTAAAGAAAGGGTATTTTTCTTTCTTGTTTCCTTCCCTTCCTTCCCTTTCCCCTTCCTTTCTCTCTTCCTTTCCTAATTCCATACTTTCTCTTTCCATGGCCACAGGATTGACTGAATACCAAGGATTAGCATTATTGACTGAATTTTGGTCTATTGACTTAAAACAAACAAACAAACTTGGTTAAGGGTACTTTCTCAATTCTGCACAGAAAATTTGATCATGATTTGTATATTAAAAACCAGCGGAGACTTGTGTCAACAAACTTGGATAAACTTAGTAGCATCCTGAAGCTTCTCATTCACATGGATTATAGCAAAGTGAAAACGTGTGCCTGTTTTATTAAAGAAATCAGGAAGACATTAAGCAATACAAAACAATGATGATACTTTATTATTGTTTTCTCAATAAAAATATTTACAAATTTGCTGTTAATTTGTTTTTATTATTTTTTCCTACATGAAAGGGTGTGTTATTAAAAAAAAAAGAGCAATGAGAATGACATTTGGTGCTCAGAATATAGGCCCAAATTGGCCATTATTTGTCAGAAGAAGCAGTTTTTTCCTCTCTCTCAAAGAACTTTAATGACTTGGTTTTGCTACATCAAGTGTAAGGAAATTACCTTAAGAAGCCGACCTAATAAGGCAAAATAATACATCTTTATAAATAGATAAAAACACATATCCTAAATCTTAAAATGTGTCAAGAGGAAGATAGTCATTGAAGAATGACTAGTGCTCCGTGAAGAAGATTAAAGATGGGAGTGAAAGGAAATTCTTTCTCTGTTTTTCTTTTAAATCTGTTTCTTTTTAAAGTGTGTTAACATTTTAGGTGCTTTCTCTCTCTCTCACTCTCTGATATTTTGTTTTCATTCTGTGACCCTTTTAGGTATGCTATCAACATCTGAGTATGTGTGCCAAAAACAAAACATCATAAAAATCCCCCCCCCCCAAATTTATATGACTTGAGCATAATAACCTTTGAAAGATAAGAGTGATTAAAAACTACTATGTTTACATGTACATTTAAATAACTCACCAACAGTTAAGGTCAACGTGAGGACAAAGGAGAGCAAGAAAAAAAATGGAAGATGACCCAGAAGCACTTTGGCAAGCGAACAAATCAATAAGTCAACGGGGTGTTTAGAAGTGAGGTGAAAAGAGGCTTTACTTGTTTGGAACTTTGATTGCTTGGTGATAATTACACTTCACGAAGGAGACCGAGGAGCGGGGCGTCAGCTCCGTGCAAGAAGGTGCGGAGATGGACCAGTGAGGCTGGCCACGGCGGAGAATGTTCGAGCTTAGTATATTTCCCGACTTTCATGGCCTTATATTAGTGTGACATTGATGAATGCAGTACACACTGTGCCCGGAATATAAGGTGTGAAACGTCCAGAGAATATGAACTCAGCTTGAGTGACTAAGCCTCAGGAGGTTCTGTTCAAAGGGATTCAGCGTGGACTTACTCAACCCCACTGTTAACTATAGGTAAACTTGATACCAAGGTAAGATCATAGGATTTTTGCTTTAAGGAAAGGAGATGGAGAAAGAAAGAAAATCATCTTTATTAAGTGACTTCTGTGTATGTGGCAGACAGTTAGGCTAGGCGCTCTGGGCTCATAAGTTATTTGCCTTTCAAAACAAAGTCGGTATGTTTTCTTAGCAGGTGAAGGTCATAAGGTTAAGGAATTTCTTCAGTCATACAACAGTCCAAGTGGATAAAACTCCTGAGCCATTTTTCTACTGGACTATTCTTAAGGTTTTTTGTTTGTTTTGTTTTCACTTCCTCTCCCACAGCATGTGACAGATGACCGTCAGTGTGTGTGTGGCTGTCTCCGAGGGGTACCTGGAAGTTAGGTGGAAACCCTACCTGGAACCCGCCTCGTTCATGTCTACTCAAGGAAGCGTATTTGAGCTATGTAGGTGATGCCATTTCAGAGAGGTAATCTTGATGGTGTCCTAACAAAAATGCCAGCTATCATTTATTTGAGTTCTTACTCTGGCCCAGGCAAGTAACTCTCTTATAAGGTTCTCTCTTTTAATCTTCACACCAGGCCAGTAAGGGACCAAAACTAGGCTTAGACGCTAAAAGGAGGCAAAGTGAATTTTTAAATCCATATTACTAATTCTAGTGTGTCACTCTTCACCATTGCTCAATACTGCAGAATATATATATGATTATATATAAAGAGATATGATATGTATGATATATATTGATATATAAATAACAGTGGCCAGGCACTTCCTACATATGTAATAAATATTTGCTATATACATGAAAAAATAAGTGAAAAAAATCACACAAAACATAAGCCACTCTCGTCCTTTGATACTGTGACTGTTAATACAATATTTGCAGGAGTTTTGGTAATTAACACCAATGCACTTTTGTGTCCTGAAACTGGAGGTGAGAAATTTTTCCTTCGTCAGTTTGCCTTCTTTCTAGGGTAAGTGTCTGTAATTTGCTGGCAGAGAAGAAGAAAGCTGGGCCCCAAGACGGCAATTGAGACTGAGTCACGAGGAATTACTGTCTTACTCACACAGGTTACGTTTAAGAACCTGTACATGTCTGGCTTCAGAGCGATGGCATAAATGTGATGTGGTTCTTTGCTCTGAGAAACCTTATTTTCCAGGATGAAAGAGAAGGACGAAGAAGCAAAAAGCTCTACTGTGCTTTATCAATGGTTCTTTTTTATTAATTGGATTTAATTGAATTTGAATTTAATTAATTAGCATAGAGTATATTATTAGTTCAGAGGTGGAGGTCAGAGATTCATCAGTTTTATAGAACACCCAGCGCTGATTACATCACGCGCCCTCCTGGTGCCCATCACCCAGTGCCCCCAGCCCCGCATCCCCCTTCCCCCCTGCAACCCTTGGTTTGTTTCTACTGTGTTTTGTCGAAGGTTCTTAAGAGAGGGTCCAGAGCCACCTCAGGAGAGGCAGTGCAGTGACACAAACTAGGGATTAGAATAGGGATCAAGATGAAAACTTGACTTACCGAGAGGATAGCCGGGTGTAGGAAATAAAAATGAAGTGATGCCGAGTAAAATTTGAATGTCCCAAAAATGAACAAGTTTGTTTTGGTATAAGTATATCCCAAATATAGCATAAGACATACTTCACCTAAAAAATAACCATCGTGTATCTGAATCGTAAATTCAACTGGCGTCCCATGTTGCATGTATCAACCCTACATATGGTAAACTAGAAGCCAGTTAAATTGATTTATAGGCCTGATAGTGATTTCCTTAACTAATTTATACTCGGATGTCCTCACATTTATTAGTGGGTTTTTTTGTTTGTTTGTTTGTTTGTTTTGTATTTAATGACTGCATGCATCATTATAACAAGGGTCTGGTACAAGTTTGTAGGAATGTGGAGATAATCCTGTATATTCTTAATTGAGAAGTCTTACTTGAGATACTGAGAATAATCGTACAACTTTCCTTCAGCCAAAAGCAAAAGATCTGATTTACCGAGGTAATATTGTGTATCATCTCTTCTATGAAACTTTGGGGGAAAGTCACAACCCAGCGAGTTCCAAATCCCTCTCCAGCGCAGAGACTGATACAGCAAAACAAAGTGGCAGCAGAGGCAGGATTTCTTACTCACCTTTGAGAATATTGCCCCAATGCTTCTTTGAATAGACCGAGCTTCATAATTTTCTCTCTGAAGTTTTATACTGCCTCATGTTTCACTAAGCCCCTTTTTATAGAGGGCAAAATTAAGGAGGTAATAATGGTTAAGTGACTTGTCTGCTGTAGGTTGAATGCAAGTCAGCTCTGAACTGAAGCATCACGCTGGAGTGAAATGGACCCCACAGCCTCCGGGACTCAGTCGCCCCGGAAGGACACACATTCCCTTGTCTGTGAGAGGGTACACCAATGCCTCCAGTCCAAGTTGAAGAAAAAGGAATTTCTGGCATTTCTGTAATACTCTACTTGAAGATAAATGTTTACTTGGAAAACTGACCTTTTTAGTATCCTCTTGTCTATAAACCCGACTTTAAAGGAAACTCTAAGTTGGAGGGGCTAATAGGAGTGAACTTGAAAAGTAAACACATGTTTTTATGTGGTTTTCAGTTTCCTTGCTGAGTCAGTTCTTTCCCTCACCCCAGAGCTTGTGCGGGTGACACATGGGATAATACCACGGGTGTGCAAATCGGGGTACCTCTCTTTTAAATGCGTGTGTCCTCATTTTCTTCCCTGGGAAATCAATTACGCAATACCGCCAATAGTTACTTTTAAATAATTTTAGAAGACCAGTTTCTGACATCTCGTTCTACGTGGCTACCTCCGATGTATAATTTGTTCTTCTTTTCTCTTCCCCTGTAGTTGTTCCCAAATCTACTTGTCTCTTTCATAGCTTCCAGAGAGAATCCTGTCTAGGCTCTGGGGAGAGATCACCTATCTATTTTACTCCTCTCCATGTGGGATCACTCATGTCAAAGGAACAAACTAGCCACTGTTTTAAAAGCCTCCCTCTGACTTTTGTCTCCCGAGATGACACACAATAACTTCATTCGCGTCAGTCTGCCGCGGGCTGGCCGTGAGGAGGGACAGGCAGGTGCTAGGGCTAATTGAAAGAAAAAGGAAAATAAAACAGTACAGCATGTTCCTTTCCAAATGTCCCATAGATTTTTCTCTACACTTATTGCCTTTTCTAATACACAATGAAAAAAGATGTATAAAAAGTTTAACATTGGGAGGTGGGGAGTTCTAATGGTTGCTGCCGAAGTATGAACTGATGTGTGTAAAGTACATTAAACCACGGCAGGGACCTGGAGGAGCAGAAGTAATGTACTGATGAAAGCCTTCTGGGCCACATGCTTCTCGAAGATTCCCAGTGACAGCAGACAAGGCCTTACATATTCCGTGCCAGCCAGATTCCCTTAATTCTCTTTCCCTTCCTGGGGTCATCAGGTTGAGACTCCAGCCCAGTGTGTAGGCATGGTCCCCACAAGCAGGAGGGTAATGGTAAGCAAAGTCATCAGCCAGTGTGAAGTTGGCCAAGTCTGGAAGCAGTAGCTTCTGCCCCGCGTCAGGACGAGGGGAAGTAATCGAATGAAGGAAAAAGCTCTTCTCTGGACTTTGTGTCCTGTAGTCACAGGTAAACCAGTCAGGCTAGTTAGTGCTGTCAACATAAGCCGTCTGGGTCCTCAGGAACTTTTCTACTCACTTTGGTGCTCGTATTTTATTGCTTTTCTTTAGGACCTCATAGGAAGGTAGGTGACTTGGGCACCCGGGGGCACTTTAATCTAAGAGGGAGGTGGAGAAAAATGTCTGAGCCTTCCACCTCATTTTTCCTGACTATGGAGATTGGGTTTACCCTCAGGATTTGAGATTTGGGACATTCTCAAGCCATGTTTCACAGAACCGAATCTCGTTGTTCCTACTTGGCACTTTTGACTCTGAGAATGCTGGAGAAGACTTTTGATCACTTAAATGTACCCTTTCTTTCGTGCCATTTTTTAAAATTTCTCTCTGTATATACTCTTTTTAACGGCTGTGGAGAGTGCTTTGTGACAGATACGCACCTTGTTGGTAAACTTTTTTTTTTTTTTTTTGAGACTGAGAGGAGAGAAAGCATGTGGGTGAGCTGGGTAGGGAGGTAGGGAGGGGCAGAGGGAGAGAATGTTAAGCAGATTCCGTGCTGAGCACGGAGCCCAACGCCAGGCTCTATCTCACCACCCCGAGATTGTAACCTAAACTGAAATCAAGAGTTTTTCACTTAACTGACCGAGCCATCCAGGAGCCCCTTGTTGGTGAACATTTCTAATGAGACATTCCATTGTGGTACAAAGGAGCTGTGCCTGGAATTATGTACGTATATTATATAAATAGATAATCATGTATGTGTATATATACACACATAATCCCAAATATGTGCATAAATGTGTATTATATATGTATTATATATTGTATATATATAAAATACAGGAACACTTTTGCTACGTATGTAAAAATTCACTTTTCACTCTATAAAACAAATACATGCTTTTGCTAATTAATAATTAATATGGTATATATAAAGTATACCAGAATTTATTTCTATGTCATGAAGAATCTGACTCTTTCAAACTCAACCTGAATTCAGATATGGGTTAATTATAGAAAATATAATCTGTCCGTAATTAGATATCTCTACCTTTATCTCACATTCATATTAGGTGATTTGGGAAGGGAAGGGAGAAAAATATAAAGCAGTTCCATAAGGAAATCTCAGCGTTGATTTTTTTAAACTTTTTTATTATGAAAGTAATATAGAAATTCTGGAAAAATATAAAATATGGAAAAGTATAAATGAGAAAATAAAAGCATCATTATTCTACTACCTAAGGAAAATGTACAAATGTACATATATTATATATATACATGAATATCTACACACACACACACACACACACATGGAGGTAAAGTTAAAGCCCTTGGCAGACCCTGGTGAGCAAGTACATTAAAATTGTTTGAATCTTTTATTTCTTTTTCAAATACCTCTAGACTACATACTCTAGCGTGGCCCACAATCCAAGTTCGAGCTAACAAAATGAGGGAGAGTGGAAGTCACAGAAGCCACTTCCAGGACTGGCCCATCGCACAGCACTGTGTGATCCTCCTCTCTGTCCTCCTGCTGTGGCTGGCTGGGTACTGCTGTCCAGAGTGGCCTAGAGCAGTAGCCTATTGAAGACGGCGGAATGTTTATCAAAATGGGTCCCTAAAAGACTGTATGAAGGAAATCTTCCTAAGAATATGAATTTAAGTAGTGTTAAGTAGTAATTTTCTGGGTTTGGAAGTCTGGCAACATCAAGACGTTTTTATTATAACAAAACATGTGGCTTTAATATAGGTCATAATTAATCATTATTCATTTCTTTACGACGCCTTTCACATAAAAATGGATCTTGGATATTCTTCCCTGTCACCTTCGTTTCTTGGTTGTGGAAGTATTCCGTGTTTGTCTGATCTTAGATACCGCATATCCAGCTGAAGGCCTGCTGTTGATCACGCGTATGGTTTCAGCTTTCCGCTGTTGTCCCTCTCCGGTGGAGTCTATTTGTACACATCTCTGGTCATTTCTGTAGGAAATACTCCTAGGTTTGGAATTGTTGCACCCGAGGCTTGAGACTTTTTGTAGCTTTTATGTATTTTCCCTTTATTTAGCTTCAGAAAAGTGATGCACATTTCATTCTGATAAGCCATACTTGCTAATACTAATTGGTATTTTTATTCTGGGGGTTCATTGGTTGAATTCCAAGGGCTGGGGGTCACCAAATCACTGTCTGATTAATTTCTCATACAACTGGTGACATTTGAACGGTAAATTTGGACATACACAGAAAAGGAGATCTCTAAGTCATTTATTGGCAGAATTTGTGGAAACTTATAGTTCAGTATGTAGTACGTCCTCTGAAAAAAATGAGCAACTACATAGCTTCAATGGAAAGTTGTTTGCTATGACTGGATTTAACAAACGTCTTTCTTCCCCTTCCTCTCTCACTCCCATTAATCCTCCACCACCCCTTATCCTCTGGGGAAGTGGTCATAAGACTTTCCTACAATGACAAGTACCTCATTTTCTCCACGTGTCCTATTTAACTTATTTTTTTTTCCTAAGAAAAAAGTTTATGTCCTACAATTATCATCCTTTGTGTTAAGTATTAAAATATGGTGAATAGCAATCAAATCCTTAAGAGACATGATCTCCCAACTCACATGGTACGTTTTTTCTGAGACTCTAACTTTCTCTGGTTTATCATAATAAAGAGGCTTACATATTAGAATTTTATAATTTCTAACTTTTCGGCTATGGGTATTAGTGGGAAAAAACATAAAGTTGTATTTATTTCTATTCATGAATCATGTATCTTATTTTTGTCAGTGGGAAACAAAAATAAGAGTATATAATAATAAAAAATGCAATAAGAAAACAAAAGAATAAGAATATGATAATAAAGAATAAGAAGAAAATAAAATAATAGATGCCCACAGATGTCTTTTTTTTTTCCCTTTTAAAAATGTGTTGCTCTCAGATTACATAACAAAATAAAATATATAATGAAGTACTTTAGCCTCTTGTATTTTTAATAATTGAGGGCCCATCTTAGGAAGAATTCCTAAAGAACCCATAAGTTTCTAAAGCACTTGATATTCATTTGTGTTGAAATTTTCATATTAACATTTAGAAATATGATGCTAAATGTTCTGTGTGTCATATTAATATTTAAATGAGTCAAGAGGTTCTGTTTTTTGTAAATCTCATCAAGTATCATTTTATCTTGATTAAGTCTGCCAAATAATTCTCCATACTTCCTTAAGAACCAATTCACATGTTGTGTTTTTATTCAAAAAGCCTTTATATTGCAGTTAGGACTTTGGATCGATTTTGCCCAGAGCTAGATGTCAAAGATCAGCCCTTTTATTAGTCTGATGTGAATAAGGGTTATAATTATAATCTAATGTGATTGATTTATGTATATGACTTTTCATAATTTATAATAGTCTTACTATTCCTTTGGATTTCACGTAACATGTTCAGTATAATTTTGAAATAGAAGAGGAGTCTGTTGAAAGATTTCAGATAAAATTATATTCTTTTCTCAAACACATCTATCTATAGCTTTTGGGGTTCTGAAAAACAGTGAGTCTGCCCAGGACGGGGAATAATACAAATATTAAAATTCCAGCATTCATTCCACCAAACTTGTATATAAAAATCACCCACTCAAGTCTAGCTTGGTTGATTCCCTGAAAAACTGAATCAGTTTCAAGATGGAGAACTAAAATACATCAAAAATAAAACTAAAAATATTACATTCAAGCAATCACGTTTCCATTAACTTACATTACTTTAAAATGAAAATAACATGGAGGGAAGTAATAGCGAGTAAAAGAAGAAAATAATCAGAATAAAAATACTTCAGCTTTGGGGCGCCTGGGTGGCTCAGTGGGGTGGGCCTCTGCCTTCGGCTCAGGTCATGATCTCAGGGTCCTGGGATCGAGCCCCACATCGGGCTCTCTGCTCAGCAGGGAGCCTGCTTCCCCCTCTCTCTCTGCCTGCCTCTCTGCCTGCTTGTGATCTCTGTCAAATAAGTAAGTAAAATCTTTAAAAAAAAAAAAAAACTTTAGCTTTGTAATAATTAATAGCTTCTCTCAGAGCTTCCTCGTGGCCAGAAGAAGTAGAAAATCAGAGGTCCTCTGGCTTCCCTTTTCTCATAAAAGGAAGGATATTAATTAGTCAGGAGAGGCAATTCTATGTCTAATCTGAGTTTTCCCACATGTCTTTTATAAGGAACATTGAATGTCGTGGTAAAGGCTGTCTTCAAAAGCAGTTAAAAAAAAAAGAAAAAAAAGCGGTGATATTCTGCCTATGCCTGTATGTTCTAGCCATCTTTTATAAAAGCTGGAGCAGGCAGTGTTTGGCTTCATGAAGGTGTGAAGGGACTTTATCTGCCAAACTGTCAGCTCCTAAAAGAGTGATTGACATCCTTGAGCACCTGCGAAGTGTAGCCTCTATGTTGTAACCACGAGAGAACCCAGTCTCAAGGAGACACCTGCTCTCAGCCCCAGCCCTGCTCCTGGGGAGCTGTGTGACCAGAGCAAGCTACTGTGTGACTAGAGCAAGCTACTCGCCAACATCCCTGCATGGGAGCAACTCGCCTGCAGCATGTCTCATGTATATTAAGTGCATCGGGACCATTCAGTCATTATTGTATTCATATATAATAAGTATTGCCAATAGGTTTTTCAAAAGCAGAGTTATTCTCTGTCATCAAAATTATTCAAATAAAGAATGATCCATGACCAGCCAGACAGTGCTGTCTCTTGTTTTCTTCTCACGGTTGGCAATCATAACATGTTTTAAAGAATCACATTCTATTGCATCAAAGTCATTGTGAAAAAGATTTTCAGTAGGAGAGCAACATTTGTAATGCTTGTCACATCTTATTCCAATAGAATGTAAAAAATAAATAAAAGGGAGAGAAGCTGCATTTAAACACACAATGATGTACTTTTTAAAGGCAAAATAGAAGATTCACGGTTGTAGGCAGGTTGTCGAGGAATAATGACCTCTTTATAGTATGCCTCATTGTGTCACAAGCTAAAAGGCCAAATGACAGCCATAATAAAGTCTGGGGATATAAGGTATCACTTCTCTCACTCCTGTTTACCCAGAAGTGTCCGTTGGTTTAGACTCATTACTTACATCTCGGAAATCCTGGGGCCAGAACAAAATTCTTCTGCCATCCCTCAACCACATCACTAAAATCAGCTTGCCATCCATTTGCTCAGGACATGGACAAGGATCTAAGGCAAAATGTTCTGTCCTTTGGGCATCAGTTAACTCACCTGCATTTGAAGCCTGTTCTCTGCTTCTCAGGTGTGCTATGTCGATCAAGCAAGACCTGCCTCAGTGACAATGGAATGACATCATGATAGAAGAGGGTAGGGTGAGGACATCTCTGCTCACCCGCTTTGAACGGTTACTAGCTGGGTCAAGTCCCTCATTTAATCCCCTTGGAGATGAGTTTCATTCTCTTTGTGACATGACCAATTAGTATCCATCCCACAGAGTTATGCCCTGATATTCAACATATGCTGATATTGTGTCAAGTACTGATATATATACTTAAATAATGATGTATTAGAAATTGACCTTTGGGTGCCTGGGCGGCTCAATGGGTTAAAGCCTCTGCCTTTGGCTCAGGTTGTGATCTCAGGGTCCTGGGATCGAGTCCCGCATCGGGTTCTCTGCTCAGCAGGGAGCCTGCTTCCTCCTCTCTCTCTCTTTCTGCCTGACTCTGCCTACTTGTGATCTCTGTCTGTCAAATAAATAAATAAAATCTTTTAAAAAGTTAAAAAAAAAGAAATTGACTTTGAAGGAGACATCATCATCTTCATTGCAAAAACTTATACTTTTTTTTTCTGCAGTTATAAGGTATGTGGCTCTGTTCTCACATGGATTGGCTCATTCTGTCCTCACATATTTCTACCTAATAACACCATTTTACAGATGGAGAACTCAAGGCTCAAAGAGCTTAAGTGTTTGCATATTTTTCACACAAAACCAGTTTGCCTTATTATGAAATCTTATTCTCATATCCCCAGTGTTCTCTAAAGGTTTTGGGGTGAGATGCTCCTAGGGGCCAGCGAGTGTAGACAGGGATATCCATGCATAGGACGTGGATCCCATTCCTGTTTTATATAATTACGTGAACAGATGGGAAAGGCTAATGACTTTTCGTCCCAGTTGCATTAAACAAGATTAAAGATGTTGACAAAGACTTAAGATCTGTGCTGAGGACTTCAAATCTCATTACCCATATCCCAAGCCACTGTCTTTGTCTTGACATCATTCCTCTGGTCTGTACTGTGGGTTGTGTGTGTCCGCGTGTACGTGTAGGTGTGTGCACTGCTGTCTGGTCTCCCAATGATGCCACAGAGACTTGAGGTCAGCTCCCAGAAAGCTTTGGGTTCCTCTTTATAGGACCCTAGAATTGACCACAGTCTTTGGGTCTGCAGCTTGCCCTTTTAGGACCTGCTACTTAATTAACTGTTGATAGACCATCTGCACTGTTCAGAGTTCCACATGGCATCTGCCGTGACTCACCTTGGAATCTTAATGTTTAGAGATATTTGTCTACTCAACAGCAAGGTTTTCAAGTAAACAGCAAGATCTGTACATGAGCCATTAGAGGATTGTATGGGAAAAAATAGCTGCATTTGATTACTTTCAGTTTATGAATTGGGAAATCAAAAAACGTATAGGTTAATATAACTTAGAATTCTGTTTGTCATATAATCTTTTGACACAGATTCTAGAGACAGCACTGCATTCAGGTTCCCCTCCCCCTACACTGCTTTCTATTCAGTCTTATTGCTTTAATGCTGTTCAACTTCAAGTTCTGGCAATTGAAGAGAATAAGGTATGCGGGCATGCTGCAAATATGTTTACTACATTTTCAATATTACTGAAAAGATATTCATGAAAAACATATTTTTTTGTATGTATTTTTCCTAAATGGGTTGAGTGATGTATTCCATTTGCACACCAAGGGTTCTTTGTAACAGAAGTCACATCCCAAAAGTGCTTGCCATTGCCATCACTGTGTAGAGTATATATATCATATATTTCTTCATGAATAAGTCTTCAGTCTGCTAGCTGTGAGCTAGTAACTGAGAATAAACTGTCTCAAACTGGCAAGTATATAACAAATTAAAAACAAATATATGTATATACACACACATACACACACACAGTGTATTCCAGATTAAATCATACTGTGGGTCTTGTCTGTTTGTGTGAGTGGTTTTAAGAAATTGTAAATAAGAAATGTCTGTTCATGTCCTCTGCCCATTTCTTGATTGGATTATTTGTTCTTTGGATGTTGAGTTTGCTAAGTTCTTTATAGATTTTGGACACTAGTCCTTTATCTGATATGTTGTTTGCAAATATCTTCTCCCATTCTGTCAGTTGTCTTTTGGTTTTGTTAACTGTTTCCTTTGCTGTGCAAAAGCTTTTGATCTTGATGAAATCCCAATAGTTCATTTTTGCCCTTGCTTCCCTTGCCTTTGGCGATGTTCCTAGGAAGATGTTGCTGCGGCTGAGGTCAAAGGGGTTGCTGCCTGTGTTATCCTCAAGGATTTTGATGGATTCCTTTCTCACATTGAGGTCCTTCATCCATTTTGAGTCTATTTTCATGTGTGGTGTAAGGAAATGATCCAATTTCATTTTTCTGCATATGGCTGTCCAATTTTCCCAACACCATTTATTGGAGAGGCTGTCTTTTTTCCATTGGACATTCTTTCCTGCTTTGTCGAAGATTAGTTGACCATAGAGTTGAGGGTCTATTTCTGGGCTTTCTATTCTGTTCCATTGATCTATATGTCTGTTTTTGTGCCAGTACCATGCTGTCTTCATGACATCCAGATGGCCAACAGACACATGAAAAAGTGCTCCATATCACTCGGCATCAGGGAAATACAAATCAAAACCACAATGAGATATCACCTCACACCAGTCAGAATGGCTAAAATTAACAAGTCAGGAAATGACAGATGCTGGCAAGGATGTGGAGAAAGGGGAACCCTCCTACACTGTTGGTGGGAATGCAAGCTGGTGCAACCACTCTGGAAAACAACATGGAGGTTCCTCAAAATATTGAAAATAGAACTACCCTATGACCCAGCAACTGCACCATTGGGTATTTACCCTAAAGATACAAACGTAGTGATCCGAAGGGGCACATGCACCCGAATGTTTATAGCAGCAATGTCCACAATAGCCAAACTATGGAAAGAACCTAGATGTCCATCAACAGATGAGTGGATCAAGAAGATGTGGTATATATACACAATGGAATACTATGCAGCCATCAAAAGAAATGAAATCTTGCCATTTGCGATGACATAGATGGAACTAGAGCGTATCATGCTTAGCTAAATAAGTCAAATGGAGAAAGACAACTATCATATGATCTCCCTGATATGAGGAAGTGGTGATGCAACATGGGGGCTTAAGTGGGTAGGAGAAGAATAAATGAAACAAGATGGGATCAGGAGGGAGACAAAACATAAGTGACTCTTAATCTCACAAAACAAACTGAGGGTTGCTGGGGGGAGGGGGTTGGGAGAAGGGGGGTGGGGTTATGGACATTGGGGAGGGTATGTGCTTTGGTGAGTGCTGTGAAGTGTGTAAACCTAGTGATTCACAGACCTGTACCCCTGGGGATAAAAATATATTATATGTTTATAAAAAAATAAAAAATTAAATTAGTGTTGGTTGTAAAAAAAAAAGACATTGTAAATAAGAAATAATATAAATCTTTAGCTTTCCTATGGAAAAGCTTTTCTATATAATACTATCTAAGCAATTTGTTTCTTAATTTCTTAAAGCCAGTACATTAGGAACATTATTCCTAATAAAAATAGACCGTGACTTTTGTCTATTTTCTTTTTGGAGAAAGAAGATATAAACTCAATCTGTAAAGTATAAATAGCCTAATTTAGAATTATTCAATCATGGTTGAATAGCCATTGAAAAAGAATTTTAAAAACTTTTTCAAGATTTTAATGACACTAGAAACTGATCATAAAGATGTATAATTATAGTATTCAAAGTTCTGTATTACTTTCATCACTTTCTTCCAAAAATAGATTTTTACTCTTTGTCTTATTGTCCCTAGTATCATGCTAGGTAACTCTGAAAATCATTGAGGACATAACTACCATTATCGCCATAGCTCACGTGGTGAGAGACACGAAGTTACCCAACCATAATGCATCACTCTTGACAAACAACATGTCAGCTGAACAGAAGGAAAGTGGGAAGAAATACAGCAGGACAGCGAGGATGACTGTGACAAGGACAGCAGTGATGATGACCAAATCAACAACCAAAAAGGAAGGTATCATCCTGAAAGAAATGTGGTGCTTAGGAAATTGCTATGTGATAGGAAAGAAAACTCGTATCTAACAAGTTTGGTTTTTTTTTAAAGATGAAAGAGGTATTTTGTTTTTTTTTTCTGAGTCTATTTAGCATACTTCAACTTTGACCTGACAGAATTTGTAGGTTTTTAGACATACTTAGCCAATCAGCCACAATTTCGATGAATTATGACAAGAACTTTTGATCAGCATTATTAAAGGGCAAGATGCTTCCCTTGCTGCTTTGGGAAGTTTCTGAGTTCAGTTAGATGCTCTCTGACCATACACATGCACACCTACACCTAGTCTTTTTATTTACTATTGGAAGTGGGTTTTCCAAACAAGTTTTCATTAATTTTTCCTGGCTGTCTCTGAACTTCTTATAATTTTAAAAGCAGAATTAAAAGCGAACATGAACTTCATGTTATAGAATAGACAGGTTGTACTGTAATTCTGAAACAAAAATAAATCTTAACAACAATGCACTAGCTTCTTATAGCAAACACATGGGGGGTATTTCTTTAAGTAGCATTACCAAATGTTAGAATTGTTGAGCCTTTTTTTTTCTTACTAGTTTTCAGAAAATAAATTTAAAATAGTGAAAAATATATGAGCAGTACAAAGGTTTGCTATTTTGGGTATTCTTCTTCCTTAATAGAACATTCCTTTTAAAAAATTATTTTTGGTTTTTCATTTACTTGCAGACATAGTTGGGGAAAGAGACATTACAGACACTGGAAAAGAAAATTTAAGAGTTTAAATTATCTGGGATGGGCACTAAAGGGAGGGACCCAGGATCAAGCACTTACTTCCCCTTCAGGGCCCATCAGACCTGGGTTTGAATTCCAGCTCTTCTGCTTGTAACCATGATTCCCTGGAGTAATTCAATTAATTTGTGTTTGGTGAGTCTGAAATGACAGTAAATATGGCTCCTTTATTCAGCAGAGATGTTACCACATTCTTTATTTTACTGGGATTGGGTTTGTCTTCTCTCTCTTCTCTCTCTCTCTCTCTCTCTCTTTTTTTTTTTTTTAAAGAAAATGTTCTTTTTTTTTTTTTTTTTCTATAATATGGCATTGAAAAATTGGAACAAACTCCTGTCTGGGAAGTGAGGCTGATGCTTTCTAATTCACGTATTTGGGTTACTGAGCATCTGGTCAGTGGATTAAAACAAAACAAACGAAAGACAACCTTTTGCATTACTTAAGTCCTTTCTGAGGCGGGTGTGGAACGACACAAACTTCTGTTGGAGGCAAGTGATCCAGCATCCAAACATCACGCAGGACATCTGGAGTAGCTGCGAGCAGTGTCCGCTCCCACCGCTGCCCGGCTTCTTCGTGGCTGGTATGCCGAGCATCTGGACACTTGTAAATAGTGTTGGGAAGAGGAGGAGGAGGAAACAGCAAGAAAGCTGGGCTGGGAGGAGGAGGTCAGCCAAAGTCGTGCAGGGGAAGCCCGAACATAGCATTGGTGCAAACCCACGCACCACTGATGTTCTTAGTGGGAACATCTGGTGGAAGCCCATGATGGGGTCTTCATCGCCTTGAGCTGGACGGTTAACTTGTTGGTACAACTGGTGAAACTCCAGCAGGCTAGGTGAGGCATCACGGGAAGGGCCTGGAGATTCCCCATCCGGGTGGTCTGGCACAGAGGAGAAAGGCTGGGCCCCTGCACAGTATGGTAGGAGAGGCATCTGGCTGTCCCTCTTGTGGCACCCCCTTCCCCCATAGGCCTAGCTCTGTGCAGCTTTTGTGGGATGGGGTCCAGGGATGCACAGCAGAGGCTCCAGGTGCCCAAGCAAAGTTCCTTCCCTCCAGCCCCGTGCCCCGTGCTCTAGTCCTGCACCCACCCAGGGGCTGGCATAGATTGGGTATTTTACTACCTGCTATGCATTGCACAAAATGTCTACTGAAACTGGTGATAGGACATCATGACTTGAGATGACAATAGAACGTGGTTTTTGAATATACAGTAAGGCTGTGGTGGAAATTATCAAAGCAATGACCTGATTCCACTCAGTAACTTCTAGATGTACCCCAAAGGAGAAAATTGGAAGATGTTAAGAAGCTGAGTTACCCAGGGGTGCCTGGATGGTTCAGTGGTTAAGGATCTGCTTTCAGTTCAGGTCATGGTCCCAGGCTCCCTGTTCAGTGGGGAATCTGCTTCTTCCTGAGCCTCTGCCCCTTTCTCCCACTTCAAGTCCCTTCCTGCCCCTCTCTGATGCTCCCTGCCTGTTCTCTTTTTCTCTCTCTCAAATACACACACACACACACACACACACACACACACAAAGGTGAGTTAGCCCTTGGCTCTAGGTGACTCGTGTTAATCTCCTCGTGTTCTAGATAGGATTATCATATATTGTGTTAATTTCCCTTTAGTAGAAAACAACATCTGTGGTTACCGGGGAAGCTCTCTGTGTTAACTGAAGAAAGTTCAAAATGTGGGGGAATGATCATTGGCAGAATCCCATGTCTTTAGGGGGAAAAGGGTCTGACTAAGTCCTGAAGAGAAACATTTTAATGAGTAAAGGCAAAATAGCACTAAGAAGTGAGAACTGAAATTAGGAATGAAGAGAAATGAAAAGCTTCCTTATTTCCACAGTAGGAGGTCGACTCTGTTCTTCCTTTGGCATCTTATCCTCTTGGCTCTTCCCTTTGGATTGCATTGTTCTGCTCAAGTCTCCCTTGGAAGTCGCTATGATTCCAAGGTAACAGGCAGAAAGATGGAGATTTGGGGTCAAATACCCTTTTTGCACCTACTTTCTAGTCCCCTGGTATTGGTCTTTCATCATTAGAGAAGTGCTTCTCCAACTGAGTGGGTTATATGTGACATAGCGTGTGGGTATCCTCAAAGCCATGTGATCAACATGCTACATTTTCCTAAAGGGTTTGGAGGTGAGGGACAACCATTTATATCACAATGAATATGGACACTTTATGACAAAATATTGGAAACTCACGTAAATGTTCAGGATAAAAACAAGGCTCCAAGAGAACATTGCATGTTCAGTGTGACGCATTAGACTGTGACTGGGGTGATGGGGATGGTGTTGGGGACGTTTTGGAGAGGGGATGAGGGATATGCTTGCAAGTCCCATATTAACAAATGGTACATATTTGTTTATAGTGTGCCTTTTAAACTGTATATGTTGGGAGCCCAAATCGTTGTCACAGCCAAGACAGAAACATTCTTCCTGGTCACCAACATCATGACCAAATGTTATGTATGCAGTGATGCTTTGTAAAGTATAAATCACAGAACAGATAGAAGGTTTTCTTTTTTAAGATTTATTTATTTGAGAGAGAGAAAGAGTGTGTGTGAACATAGGGGGAGGACAGAGGGAGAGGGAGAGAGAAACTTAAGCAGACTTCCTGCAGAGCCTGATACTAGGCTCAATCTCATCCCCCTGACATCATCACATGAGGTGAAACCAACAGTCTGATGCTTAACTGACACCACAACCCAGACACCCCGAAGTTGTTGGGGTTTTTTGTTTTTGTTTTTTTAATGTCTCATCTTTTGGTGCTTAATTTGAAGTATTCTGGATTGGTTGGTTTATCTTTGTTAGAGAGAGCACTCTCTAATTGAATATTTCTTTTAGGAGACCCGTGAAGGTGTGTACATACATATGTGTGTTCGTATAGTTAGAATTTTTTTCTAAGAAAATTAGTTCTTTCCCTTTTGTAGTGCATCCTCCGATTAAGCTGTAGCATGTGAATGGGTGTCTAGGGCTCATACGTAATGGCATTACAGTGCTGATAACAATTTACTCTCCCCATGGTAGAGCCACAATTGTTTGGATTAGTTTGTTTGTTTTCATCTGCTAATACTACTCCATGAAAATTTTTATGAAATTTGTGGACATAGAAAACTGGGAGAGCTTCATTTGACAAACAGATGTCTGAACTGCGTTTCTCTGCTCCTGCAATGTTTATAATGCCTTAAATGTTTACACATGCATAAGGTACAGGAAATTCTCAAAACGGTAAGAATTTGTTTAGGCTGATCTAATTGGTTTATTGGCTTAGCGACAAGAGTTTTTGAAGAGCACATGTGGAACATCTTAAGGATTATTATTCTTTTTAAGTCTCCAGGAAAATGGAGGCAGTAGTGTGTTTGACGAGTATCTCCCTCAGCTAAACAAGCACCGGTGTGCAAACGTTGCTGCTGTCTAAGAATATGGCGCGTGTGAAGGATTAACGTCCATCTCTTACCGCTGAGTATCTCCACGTAGGCTCATCTCACTGCTTTCATCACAGTACTTGCCACCTCATGACTTCTGAGTCTCTTTTGGTCTTCCACCTTCTCTGACGCATCAGACAAATCTTTTTTAAAGTAAATACCATTTGTCTCATGTTATGCCTTAGCCTTCAAACCTGTGTGAGCCTCTGTTCCTGATAATTTCAAGACCAAACTGTTCTGCCGATATTTTTCAATGTGTAAAGTGTAAATGACCAATCTGTTGTCTTTGTATATTTATTATTTACACTCCTATTGGTGGACCTATGGTTAAAGACAGTGTTTTTATTTTCTTTTATTATAAATAAAACCATAGTTGCCACTTAAAATTATTATTAATGCACATAACATTTACAGGTGTGGGGTCTTCCCTAATACATACCAGGTCTATGAATTTATATAAAATATATGTAAATTATACATATATATACACACAATTCAATTATGAAATTTCTTGTAACTGATAAACAGTCATGAACTAGAAGAGTATGACTTCAAACAGGGCATGAGAAAGATTGATAATGAAAGTGTAAGGCTGAGCTAAATAAATGGTTTGTTAAATGTCTTTACCTGGTGGCAGGTGTGGCCATTAGTTTTCTGGGTATTCACTATAATCATTTCCTTGATTTATGTGTAGAATGTGTTATTGGAAACTCTCGCTAGGATATTTGACCTCTCAGAGGTTGTAGAATGTTTTTTATTTGTCAATATTTGGAATGTAAATTAGAAACTCATAAAATTAAACCATGTAAATGCTTTTAGTTTCCAAAAAGTTGAATTTTTGTTAATTTAATTTAATTTTTTTTTTAGTTTTTGAGGTTGGTTTCCTGGTACTTACACTTTTTCATATCCTTTATTCCAGTGAATGTAAGGGATGGAAGAAACATAAGGGAGTTAAATCAGTAGAAACATTATCTTAAATAAAACCATTTATTTCTTACTCATGTAGTAGCTTTCCATAAATTTTAAGTGCTAAGTTCTTTCAAAAAACCCCAAAATACTAAAATTTAAGAAATACGATTTGGAGATGATGTTGTCCTCATCATAATTTCTGCTGTTCAAGGAAAATTGCATCAAAGTTGGAAAATAATTATATTTTGATACATTCAATGCTCACAATCATGGTAGATATATATAA
Organism: Mustela lutreola; assembly: GCF_030435805.1. Taxonomy (NCBI): domain Eukaryota; kingdom Metazoa; phylum Chordata; class Mammalia; order Carnivora; family Mustelidae; genus Mustela; species Mustela lutreola. Next base: position 6,143,395 of record NC_081302.1, read on the forward strand.
CCATATATATATATATATATATATATATATATATATATGACTCTATATACAGATATATAGATATATATATTTGGTCATTTGCAGCTGTGAGAGGGGATGTTTGTTCTTTAAAAACTTCAAGAACACACATAGTCTATTGGTGATTCAGTTAAGACATCTACAAATGCACATATGTAGCACGTATCAGGCACCGCATTATTTAATGGGTTTGAAAATTCAATGTTCACACTAAACTGTGTAGGTGTTAACAGTTTAGTTGATACTTTTAGTTCATTTGGCCAGTATGTATCCTCTTCATGGCTCTTTCACAGAATAATTTTTTTTTTTTTCTAATTTAAACACAAGTACATTTTCGTTGTTTACCATTTGTGGAGTATATATAGAGTTTTTCAAATAGCACATTAGAGAGTCTACAATGTGGTGCATTTTTGTCAATATTCGGAAATATTTATATACAGAGCAGAAAGCATAGCAAAACCAAAGATATCCCCACTATTATGTAAACTTGATAACAGGCTTTTCCATTTTATTTATATCTCGCAACTTAAAAACGGCGTTGGCATAGAGTAGGTACTTGATAGGTATCTGCTGAAGGGTAAGGAAAGGTATGATATCCTCCACTGTATGAAATAGTTGGGGTCAGTTGGGCTGTTCTTAGTGTTGGTACCTGAGGATGCCTTATTGAGGGACCCCATGGAGCTTAGCAAAAACCATCTCTTTCAGAACCCAGTGTTTCCAAGTTGAACTGCAGTACCAGTGCTTATACTAACTCTCTGATACGGGCAAGATACTTAACTTTCTAAAGCCCAAGGTACCTCCTTTATGAAATCAGGATAATGCTCTTAATTTTAGGGTGTTGAATTAAATGAGTAATGTAAATAACTTGCCTAGAATAGTCCCTGGGCTGACAGAGCCTCTCAATAAATCTTGTTAGCATTCCTTTAATTCCAGAAGCAACATGGGTACCTCATTGTGATGTCATACTTCAGTCTGTTACTCTCGTTTCCAGCTGGGTGTTTCTGACCATTCTTCCCTGCTTTGATCTGGTCTGTGACCACTCTGTGAAGCGATCTAATGAACTGGCACTGCACTCAAGTACTAGTAAACAGATAATGTTTTACTACTCAAAACACAACTAATTATTTTTAAAGGAAATTGTTGAGGATTTCAAAGTCTTACCATATTAGAACAAAGGTGTAATGAAAAACTTCTAGAAATAGTGCCAAGACAATGAGCAAGATCCTTTCAACTAGGAGCTTGACGTTCCAATCAACATAATACCATTTAATGTAATTACTTGTGCCCTATGTGAACCTGTGATTGGGATAAATGTTCTCAAATATTCTAGGATAAAAAGTTAATTTTTTTTTTTTTTCTCACTGAAACCTTGACAATGAACTTGAGACTTGTAAGAATCTGAGTAGATAAGAAGGTAGACATCTGGAGCAGCACTGGCAGGCTTTTCTCTCTTTGGAATCCCCTTACATCATGGAGAAAGGGAAAGCAAGAAACAAATATATGGCTATAATACCTGCTTTTGGAAAGTTCTAGTTATGGCTTTGAGCACAGCTAGTAGAACATGACTACTGGTTAAGAGCTAGTAGAATATGGCTACTGGTTAAGAAAACCTGGTAATATCAGATTGTGACTTTCCACTGAATCTGTCTTTTATCATTAAATATTAGATGGTCTGTGGAACCAGGTCAAGGATTTCTAAGAGATGCTAGAATGGATATGTGAGAACACAGTTAGAAAAGACAAAAACTTGCCTTCAGAGATAACCACCATATCAGATCAAAGGTTTTTCCCATGCAGAGAATTTGGGAATCTACATGTTGTAAATCTTAGCTAATGACTGACCATGAGTACATAAAAGATATTTTAATAATGACAAAATTAGGATAATAAGGCCATGTATTTCACAGAATTACTCTGAGTATCAATTAAGCTAATTAAGTTAAATAACACAGACCACGAAGTCTCTATCCCTGTCTGTCTCAATATCAAGAGCATTATATGACCCAGTTCCAAGTTCTACTATCTAAGATGGGATTTATGTCCAGGATCTTAACTTGGGGCATGCGGTTAAGGAGGCCTCTACTATATCTTGGCACCTCAGTGGATCTCCTACTCCTGGGGAAGATACAAGAAAGTTATGTTAGTAGAGTAAAAATGATCAGCGGCTCACCAAAGCCACCAGCTATCTGTTACCATTAAGCAATTAAATGTGTATTTACTGCCCATATTGTCTGAGATTCTTCAGGAGGCCCTGAGACATAAGGATGAACCAAAAAGGACACATACAGTTTTTGGAAATAATCAGCTATAAAAGAAGCTGTTAAAAGAGCTATACAAAAGAAATACATAGGATGCTTTCTGAGGACAGAGCAGAGAATATTAGCTTCTGCCCAGGAAAAGGAGTAGGGTCAGGAGCTACTTTCACATTTCAAAAACAGTGAGTAAATGTTTCTACAAAGACAAAAGAGTAACAGCTTTAGGGGTCTGGTCCTTCAGGAAGGCTCAGGTAAGACACTGTTGTTATAGTGCAGCATATTTTGAGGGACAGTGACAAAGGACAGAGCTGAAAACATGGACATGCTCTGACATTTGAGGGTCTTGTCTGCCAAGCTAAGGAGTGAACCTTATTGTATTCTGAATCATAAAGAACGCTAAAGAATTTGGAGCAGAGGATGGATAGGATTGTGTCTGGATTTTGTCAAGAACATTCTCACTGATGTGAAAAAATGCGTAGGTAGGCGGGATTGGGGGGGGCAGGAAAAATTGTTGGAAGTTTGTTGCATCAATTTGGTCCAGAAGTGTTGGGGTTTGAATCAAAGCAGTTCAGTTCATATGGAAGAAGTCTCCTGGGAATTACAGTCTCTTGGGTCAGAAACGATGTGTCCAGCCAGAATTCAGGGTTCTGTTAAGGAGGAAGAGGAGAAGTAATAGTGGGGGGAGTAAGTCACATTCTCTGCCATTGTCAACAAGAACAAGTTAATGACACCAGAAATAATTTTTCCGTCCACCCTTCCCACAGTTGGGGCCTCTCCTAAACTGACGGTCTGGCCCAACGTGACAACATTTACATTGGAGTGCTACACGACTGTAATTCCAATGTTTTTAAACTTGGGGTTTGAAAGTTTGTTTTGGCAGATTTCCCTCGGTTTGGGTTTGGTTTGTTTGGCTAGAAAGTGGCATATTCAGACAGGCTTAAATCCCAACCGTAGCAAACACAATCTTCGGCTTTTCGGATTCTATAGTTCAACACACTAGTGATCCCAGGTAGACAGCTCTGGATTACCCGGGGGACATGCTGGCAAGATGAGGGAGTTAGGTCATGAATATAGCACCACTGGCTTCTTGCGGGAGGTGGAGGGTAGGGAGAAAATTATGTCTGGAAATGTGGTCCAGGCTGGACTCTGCCATGTGCTCGTCGTTATCCCCTAGAGGAAAAATATAGCAAATGTAAGGCTTTGGATATACTGAAAAATAGTTCAATTTTAGAAAAACTTCCTGAACCATCACCTATCCATTTCTTTCTCATTTCACATTTGCTATCAAGGAAACGTACACAGGCAAAGCATCCTTCTGCTTTGTGTCTGTATCCTCTGTTATCTTCTGGACTAAAACAGCCTTGTTGATAACGTAAAATATTTTCTGGGTATTTATATGTATATGGCATTCCTGGCTTAAATAAAATGATTACTGGCATTTGATAATTTAATGAATCTTTATTTTTCCTGGAACTGAGAACATTGATGTTGTAAGGGAAATGATTATGAATGTTTCATTAAAAGAAAATCCGGTAATCAAACATAATATAGACTGAAGAAAAGTGCATATAGCTCAGAGTACTGGAGGTATATAATGTCTTTCCGCAAAGAACAATCTGTTTTAAAAGAAATAACTAGCAGTTGTCACCCTGAAGACTCTTGTCCAAAGGCATCTAAGACTGATATATGGATGCTAGAAGCTAAGCTACTTTTGTCTTGGAGGGTGTAGAGCTCTTCCAGAAGCTAGGAAGATCAGTCATCTCCTTTCCCTGGGTTGTGAGGAGTAAATAAAACAATGTATATAAAAGCACATTGGCTATTCTAAGTAAAATACAAATGTTTATGATTACTCTTCTCATCCAAAGAGACAAGAGTTTCCATTCGTTAGAAGGGCTCTAAGATGCTTCAGGAGGCTGTTTCTTGAGGCAGAGCTGGCCATATGCATAGAATTTGGGGGTTTGACTCATAGATGATACAAATGGGTAACCTTGCTTCAATTGCCCAAGGAAAGACATCCGTCTCACTAAGGGGACTGTGTAATGGGACTATAAAACATGCTTGTGGACGGGTCTAGTGAGAAATATGAAAGTTCAAATGGACAAGGAAAATTACCTATTGCAGCACAAGATGCTTGCTTTAAAAATTGCATAGGGGATATCGATCTGACAGAGAATGGCAAGAAAAATACATGGGAGCGGCGTGTGTGTGTGTGTGTGTGTGTGTGTGTGTGTATGGATATTATATTTATCTCCGTGGCAGAGTAAAAAAGGAAAAGAGATTAGCATCTGATATATAAAATAACCCTACAAATGTGATTTACCCCCAGAGCCATGTTTGTGTTAGAGTGATTTAATTATGCATTTAATGCTAGATGTTGTGGTATTCATTTGATAGGCAATCTAACATCCATATACAAACTGTAACTTTTAGATCATTGTAATCAATCCTCTGAAATGATTGAAATGATACTAACTTGCTTTTTTCCCCCCGCAAGTTTTTCACATACTCAGTACCTGCAATTTGAGTTTAAAGGTTGCATTTTCTGCTGGCAGTATCAGGGTTTTTATTTTTTTTTTTAGAAAAATATCCCAGGAAATAGGCCAATTTTTTTAATAAACATTATCTCTTTTTATGCCTCCAAAGAAAGGATCACTTAAATTGAGTACTGTTTCCAGCCTCAGTTTGCAGGGGCAGCCGAGTCTCAGAAAGTGAAATAAGCATCCTCAGGTCACATAGACTGGCTCTGCAGAACCGGAAATGACCTCGATCTGTCTGACATCAAACCTCTGCGCTCAGGAAACTGTCGCTAATGGGTTGTTATCAGCTCAAAGAGGAACTTCTACACTAACTGTGGGGTTCTGTTTTCATTTTTTAAAATGTCCAGCCCATAGAGCACTCTTATTTTTGTAAAATATGATACAATGTTACTGCAAAGTCAAATTGCTATAAAAGTTTTGAAATGCTTTACTTTCTACCCTTCATTCATTATAATTTGATCATAAACTGAACTGTTCACAAACTGGTTCCAATCTCCTTTCAGTAGCATGGACTAAAATTCCAATTTGGGATTTCTTAGATCTCACTTTCTAGAAGTTTCTGGTGTTATTGAATTCAAGATGTGGAAAGAGTTTCCTCCAGCAATGAGATTATTTTTCATCTTTTGTCGTAAATGACATCAAATGTCTAATGTAATTTGAGAGCACGAGGAAGTTTTGTTATCATGCCCCCAAAATAGCCTGACCTGAGAAACCTTCTCAGCTTTAGAAGCTTTCTATTTGTGCCTTGTAAAACAGGGTAGTTTATAAAATGTTTCCATTTTTGCTTCAATATGTTTTTCATCATTATCCAGAATGTAATAGGGGGATTGTAGGGTTTACAGTATTATTTGCAATGGAACGAAGAATCCAGTGTTTTATGCTACAGTTGTAATTGTTTCTCGATTGTTAGAATTCACTTTTCCTTCCAATAACTTGACTGAAATCTAAAGTTTGGTAAGATTCCCCTTTATATGGTGTGGACAAGCAAGAGGACTGAGCGTCTCTTTAGATACACTTAACAGTATTTTAGTAAGTCTAAATTTAAATATGTGCAGCCCACACCCTCTGGTTTTCTATTTCGAGTTGGGTTAAGTATTGTCAAACAGAAATGGTGCTGTTCTCTTTAACCAAATACATTGGCTAAGAGAGGGTTATCATTTATCTAACTATATCCGAGATGGGCAATCTTCTATGACCACAGGGGACAGGAGGAAATTTAATGAGTGCAGACTTCTGGGAGTAAAACAAAAGATCCTGGTGGGGCCTTGGCTGAATGGAAAGCACTTACCCCATGTGAAGGCATTCACAGTCGATATTGTAAAGCGCTGTATGAGGCAAACAAAACAGGTGTCTGGGCTGCATTTCTATTTCCATCTTCTGTCTACATCAGCAGCATGAATGTTTCAAAGCTTTAAAATACAATGAAAGCTAATTCTAAACCATTCGGCTTCATCCAATATAAAAATGGTTTTCATTTTCTGATTTATAAGCTCCTTATATGGGTTTCCCCCCAACAACTACAATTCTGGTTTTGAGGCCATGTCGAGGAAAGAGGAGAAATGTAAAGAAGGAACAGAAAATGATGGTTGTGGAAGAGCAGGGCTGCCTCTGGTCCCCTGAGGTTGAAGTGGTGGTTTTGTGTGGGAGAGAGGTAGGGTGGGTTTGCTGAGGACAGGCGGGGCTCATGAAGGAGAAGCAAACTGATTGGAAGACAAGTTCTACTCCTGGTTTAGGTTTAATGAATTCTCCCTGTGTTTCAAGCACTGTGCTAGGTGCCTTGCGTGGGCTGCGTCATTTGTTACTTTCAACAACTTTATGAGATATTCTCAGTTTCTCCTGAGGTGAGCTGGGTTTTCAGCAGGGGGGTTTAAGAATATTTGGTTTCTTGTATGCATCGTTACCATATTCGCATGCATAATTCATGACTTCTTAGAGCAAATATTGAGGATGGAAGAGATTTTATGCATTTTAAGTGTTCTTATTTACCTAGATAATGACTTATTTTATGTTCGTTCCTCTAGTCGCTGTGAGATCCTCCAGGAACAGCCTTGTCCCTGTTCTCTTTAGAACCCATGAGGACGTATGCTTTTCGCGGGTGGAGGTTTTCCTGTCTAGTGCATGGATGTGTCCCTCATGATTAGAGCAGCACTGCCTCTTACTAGGATCTCAGTGAACATTTCCAAACGAGTAAGTGAGTGAATGAATTTTTCCTATTTTACAGGTGAAGACGGAAAGATTTAATAACTGTTAAGGTGACATGGCTCAGTCTGAATAAAATTGTGCTGCTCGTAACAATTATGTTAATCTACGAGCAACAAGGAACCGTTAATCAGAATAATTATTTGTGTGAATCTGGACTTGAGTAGGTGATCCTGGCCTCAGCGAGGAGAACGGACGACCCTCTGGGGTCTGGGGTGTGGTGGTCAGTGAGGCCAGGACTGAGTGATTCTAATAAAAGAGGCGGTGGGAGATGAGACAGACACCCCTCAGGACACATTGACAGTGGAGGATAAGAGGAAGGTAGTCCCAGATGACCTTAAAGTTTCTAGAATCGGAGATTGAAACTTCACAGGAGTGTCCGGAAATTTCATCTTCAGCCATGACCGAAGTTCAGTCCCCTCCTTGACCGTGGGGCCCTTCACAGCAGGAACGCCAGGTAGGAAAGGAACGAAAGAAGATCTCCATCTGTCTGGCCAAATCAAGTCTGAGAATTGCAGGACCTGTAGGAGTTCAGTCCTCCTCATGTCCAGTTTGAGGAACGGGTGAGAAAAGAGAATAAGATGACCAGTCCCTCTCTTAGGGCGGCTTAAAGCAGCAGCCCTAACTCACCTTCCCTGTCCAGCTCTAAGAGCAAGAACAGATCTGCTCGTGAGACGTTTACCCCAGTTACTCATGTTCACTCTACCCCTGAGGGTCGGTCTGTGTGTTCATGGTGCTTTCCCTTCCATTTGTCGCTGCTTTAAAACACATCATCTTTCGGCTGGTCCGAGTGCAGGAGTGTTTACAATGAATTGATCACAGGCAGTTACAGAGCTCATTGTTCCTTCTCCATTCCCGCTGCTTTGCTTGACTAGCTTTAAAAAAACAAAAACAAAGACCATATCAGCTTTCACTTTTTAGCAGTTGTTTTAGTGATACTCACCCATACTGCATGTTAGATGTATGTTTTGATTTTTAGTAGGCCATAAACAGTTTAAAAAGACTTTTTTTTTTTAGTCCTCATGTATATCTATGTTTGGATCTCTTAGAATTTGTACTAGAGTCATCATATGCCGTATGTGCTCAGATAATGTTGCTATGAGTAACAAGTTCTCGACGGAATAAATTCCTCCCTTCAAGTCAGTGGTGGTAGATAGGTAGATAGATGGGGAAAGAGTGATGATGGATAGATAATGGGAGTTTATAGGTAGATGACAGATAAATAGATGATCGATAGATGATCAATAGATAGATAGATAGAGCTCTCTATCTTTGTGACGCAGTTGGATGGATAGTTAGGTAGATGAGATAGCCCAGCATGACCATTCCCAGCAAATAATTCCTACCCGGTGGACAATGACCTACCTTTGAGGAGGTGACCTGTCTATTTTTAAGATGGTAGGATATCCTTGCCAAAACAAGGTGACCTTATTCTTGTTTCTTAAAGAGCAAACTGTTCTAAATGTGGGCAATTTATTTCCAGGTATTACATTACTCATTGGGAGTATGAGACATCCAGTAAACATCTATTAGCTGATGTGGGACACACAACAAGATATACTTTTGACTTTTTCAGACCTACATTCTGCAAAACACTTGAACCTACTTGAAATTCACTGAAGATTCTAATAAAAATTAATACATATTTAAGAGTCAGATTAATGGTGTAACAGGACTCTCACAGAACTCTAGGAAATCTTCTCTGCCTTTCACAATTCTGTTTTGCTGAGGTATTACTGATTTAAGGTCACAGTATCGGAGCTCTATCTTCTATTGGAATACATTACGTAAATGAACCTTAATGCCAGATATAGCCTTTATTACAAAAGCCTTATGGAGATTGAATTGTAAGAGAATTTGTTTTAGAGATAATATAAGCTTGAAAGCATCCTTGCTAAAAACATTATAATTCTAAGCTCAGTGATACTTTATGCCAATTAATGATTTCGGGATTATTTATTAGGGCATTTCAAGTTCACAGAAAGTTTTAAAAGCCCAGAAAGTGTTTACCACAGCCATCTCAAAAGCAATAGGAATGAAAGCAAAAGGAAATGCTTCAACCACTTTCATTAAGAAGTTTATTGAACTGCTCATTTCAACAGCAGGATATAAACAGAGAAAACAGCCTTTAGAAATAAATATTAAAAACTCATCTCCATAGACCTATAGGAGAGAACAGAGAGCTAACAACCTTTGATATAGCTTAGGAAACTATTCCTCAGCTGGAAATGCACCAAAGAAAACCTTTCTAAGAAAGAATTTTTGTTTTTTTTTGTTTTTGTTTTTGTTTTTGTTTTTTTGAGAAAGAAACGGAAATTTTCTGAAAGCCTATTAAAACACTCAGTGTGAAATAATAGAAAAAATTAAAGGATGCATCATAAAATAATGCAGACTACAAAATCAGCAGGTTATAACAGAAAAGGAAAAATACCACCTCAGTCATGTTAATAAAATGAGAAGTGAAATTAAACACTATAAATAAGATTTCCTATAGTCTTTAAAAAGAAAATGTTTCAAAGGGAGCCATTTTTCTGAGGCCCGTTTCAAATGAGTCCTCTTTCAATGAAATGCTGTCATTCTGCAGCCCAGTCTGGCTTGGGGTCGTGACATGTGGGTGCCGGGCAGTGGCATGGTAGAAAGAATGGGGGTTTTTGAAAAATGAAATCCGGTTCAGTTCCTAGTCCTATTTGGTGTTATACAGCCTTAGACTATCACTTTATCCCCAGGATCTTGGATTTGCTGTCTGTGAATTCCACGAGGACCATTTAGGCTGGCAGTGAGAGCATGGATTTTAGAAGTGGGCAGAACTGAGTTGGGATCTGCCATTACAGCCCTGTGGGTGAGCAGGTTATCCACCAGAGAGGCCTGCCTCCTGGTCTGTGAGACGGATACTAATATACATCACCTCTCGTGTTTGCTGGGATGGCATAAGCTAACTGGAAGTGTTTGATTTAGCACCTGGAACATAGTAAGTGCTCAATAAATCAGGGTCAGTGTGACATTGGTGATAGTGGCAGGAAAGATTAAGTAATACACTAATACAAAGCTCTTAAAATCTGGGAAGTTGTAGGTAAACAGGAATTCTCTTTCCTCGTCCTACTATTTTTGAGGAAGACATAAGGTCCTTAATGGCAAAGGCCAGCAGTTACCATAGCATGTATTACATAAAGATATTTGGTTAGTATCTGTTAAGTGCATGACCAGTTGAATAACCACACACACACGCTCCATTTATGATTGTAGAATATCTTGGAGTGCCTGATCATTCTGTGTCTTCCTTACCGCCTTTGAAAAGTGGTGCAACACCATGAACCCAGTATCACTACTATATTTTCCCCATTTTTCAAACATGGATAGGGTTCCAAAAAGTTAGCATGTGCGTGTCCTAACTGAGTGACACAGCTGGTTAGTGGATCCAGTGTTGATACCAATTCTATGTACTTTCTGTGATCACACACAGATTTGGGGGACGTTCGAGAATTTTGTAGAGAAGTTGTTGCTCACACATAAGAAACAGACTTCTTATAGGAACATGCCAAACTCCCCCCAAAAGGTAGTTCTGGGAAACACACAGCATGGACAGCTCTGTGTCTCCCTTTACAGGAGACCCTAGAGCTCCACGGCCCATGGACCCCTTCCTAGGAACATTTCCAAGGATGTGGACCAAACCTAGCGTGATTCTGCTCACTTTGCACAAAACTGGACAGAACAAAACACGGGACCTGGATGTTCCTTTCATCGATGTCAGGCCCAAATTTCACACTTGGCATCTAAAGTCAAACAAATGTTATGGCGCCAAGAACAGCGGAAAGGGACGGAAAGAGGACACGGAACATAAATGCTTCTGCTTACTGAGAAGGCGGCGCCCGATCACTGAAATTGAGCCAGAAAGCGCAGACAGGGATGTTCTCTCTCCTTCCTTCTCTCTCCTTTGCTTATTAACCCTGGTTGGTTTCTTTTTCTTTTTTTTTTTTTTTTACGTTAAGTCAATTTGCAGAATTCCTGTCTCCTGACTCCCCACTTTCCTTCCTGTCTTAAGCTCTGAGGATTAATGTAGCTGGGGATCAGATGTGAGCCACCAAGGACCACAGGTGGCTTTTGCTTGTAAACAAAAAGCTAAGGTGGTTTTGCTGTTTATATGGAAGTCATTGAGCAGAGCGGTGGGTGGATTAACTAGAAACTCTTCTTCCTGGGAAAGGTCAGACTTGTGCGAGTAGGGAGGGCCCCTTGCAAGCTTGCTCTCACTGCCTAGAAAACCCCGCACCTGCCCGCCCTCACAGCTCCTGGGATACAGGTCATCACCCCCATTTTATTAAAGGTAATTAATAATTATGTTATGGTGACTGCCTCTCTGATCTTCTTAAAATGGAAACACCCACAAGGGGAACACCGGGGCAAAAAGATCTGGGATTTGGAGAATATGTGAGAAAAATCTTTGAATTAATTTCAAATGAGGTAATTATTGCCCTAAATAAATGGTATGGTCTAGAGTACAGGGAACAATTTTTTCAGCTTGCTTGAGGTCCATTCTTTGACGAGGCAGTACAATTATCCTGCAAGTGAGATGCCAGGAGTCTGACGAGGGGAAACAGGAAAATTGAGAGCACCTTTACAGCTCAAGCAGTAATACACCTGGCTTTTGAGTGGCAGGTGGCGTGGTGGGAAGAAGGTGCACTTGACCAAGACCGAGGCCGAAGTCAAATGGGCTTTCTTTTGATCAACTCTGTGGCTTTGGAGAGCTTATTCGATCTCTTCTGCTTCCCGGGTAGGTTGTAGGGTTTGTAACAACACGGGTCATAGTGAGTATTCTGTGCAGAAGCTCTCCATTGGGTCTGGGCACACCTCTCAGGTTAGTCATGCCTCAGAGAGCATCGTTATGTCCCGCTGCAGAAGGGGATGCGTCTAGATCATCCGTCCCATCGGATTTGCTGTTCCCAGGTTGTGTGGCTGCGCAGTCAGCACGGGATGCCATGCGCTCCAGCCACTGGTTTGGCCGAGTAGTCGTGAACTGAGCTGAACAGAATAGTCATGAACTGAGCTGAATGGAACTCAAGGAACTCATTCCTAGCGCTCAGATCCGCTGCTATCAGACACTTTCCACTCAACCAGTGTAGGCAGGCAGAGGTGTCTTAGGAAACTTAATCAATCATTTGCCTGTGAACCTTGATCCAATGCACTGTCTAATTGCCTAGCATGGTCCTGAGACTGCATGCGGATAATGGCAGTGATGCTAAGGACGGCCCGAGATAGTCAATAAAGGCCCTGTTAGTAATACAAAGTGCAAAGAGCCAAGTGTTAGTGAGCGACAGAGAGCACAACATACTGTGCAATGATGATAGAATCGAGCATGTTTTCATGCCACTAGATCAATGAGGAAGGAAAATTAAAGCGTACTTATAAATGAACAACTGATACGTAGGAGAGCTTTCTGCTCTCAGCCTTGATCCTGCAACCTGGTGGAAGGGGCGTTCTGCAGAGACCGACCTGGGCTGCCCCAGAGGGCCCCCCTGAGGATGGCGGGGCACAGCTGAAGCTGACACTAGGAGATCAAAGGAGACCCGGGGGTGAAACAAGACGGCCTTTTGTTAGTGTCTGACTTCCCAGGGCTGAGAGTATAAACAAAAACCGTGGCCTTCACAAAAGCACTACTATTCACCGGCACTCCGAAGACCCTGAGTCCAAGAGTCCCCTGGAATCGAAACTTCTCAGGGGTATTAGATCAAAAACACCACTAAAATCCCTTCTCACGTGTCTTTCTGTCCGAACCAGCTCCTCTGAAAAGGAAACGAGGAATTCTGTGTGCAAAAGGATTGTCTGGGTGTGTGCTGAAGAAAACCCAAATCTGAGGTCCGGCGGTAATTGATCCGCAAACCTGTGTACGGGCTCCCTCTTCCTGCCTCTCTCTCTCCCTCCTTAAGTGCTCAGTTGGAAGGAGGAGAAGATAATTCCAACATCCCAGGCCCTGTTTCAGGAGAGGGCAGGGTCTCTCTCTGCACACTGAGGGCACCTGCTAACTGCTGCGTGCTGAGACTCCCGTCTCCCCCGAAAGGCGGCTGAGCAGGTGGAAGACCCTCCACCTTTCTTCTAGAACTTAATGCGTTCTGCTTCTCAGCTCCAGTAGCTCTCTCCTAGACCTTGGCGGCTAAATAGCTACATTTTCCATCTGTGGCAACCGGATAAACTCTGTTGAATCCTCGGATTTTTCTGGGAAAACGTTTTGAGTCTTCTCAACTCAGCAACTGTGATTCTCAAACTTGAACATCACTGTTAAAATAGGAATTCCTTAAATTTATGATTTAACGATGTGGTTCCGTGAGTCAGGAGGTAGCCACAGAACCTGCGTCTTTATAAACACTCCAAGCGAGGGTCATCCAGGATGTCTGCACGTCACGCGGACAAATGACTCTCCTGCCACGCTTGCCAGGGCTTGCGTCTCTCACCTCCTGTTCTTGCCCATCTGTGTGGACAGTATCGGATTTTGCGCTGCCTCGTGTGGCCTTCCAGCAGCTGAGCTCTCAGTGACAGGCTCTCTGCGAGGCTTCTCTGACTCCGTTGTACTTTTGGTTCTGGTCATGTCTGGCAGACAGAGCTGATACTCCACAATAAAGTTTTGCGTTTTCTGTCCTGTCATATGGATAAGACCAAGAACAGGAAAAAAATGGAAGGTAACCAGGTTTTTGTGATTGTTCTTTTTCTCTTCCTGTTGTCTATCCTCAATCATAGAAGCAAATATCCACCAAAATGCATACAAGCTGTTCCGGAGGAGAAGAGACATCCAGAGAACACAGGTAAGCTGGGCAAATACTAGAATATATATTTGGAAGTAGTGGATGCAGGCCAATTGCCCTGAATTGACTCTTTTAAAAATTCAAAAACAGGTCAGTGAGCGGGATGTGAGATCTCCCCTCCTGTAGCCAGCTTTAACTGATCTTTCCTTGTTGTCTCTTTCCAGGGGCAGTTATCAACGAGAGGCTTGTTCATTCTATGGAGTTCTTTTACTTTCTCTCTCCTCTTGTCTGCATGAGGAAGTGACTCCCGTGTCCCACTCCTGGGATGGACAGGCAGGCTGCCCCTCCTGGGAACACCGTGATTCTGTCTAGGGCCTTGACATCTGTGCTTTGCAAAAGATAGGGACTGTTTAAATATTAACTCGTGTTCATTTGATATATATAGCACAAGTCTTTATACCTTTTATTGATTGTGAAGACTAATAAATAATTGTGGGTAATAATTATATCACAGAAACTGTTATACATTTTTTAGGAACTTAAATAATGTTCTCAATCATCAAATAATGTTTAATTCATGTAAGATACATTTACTACACTGACTGATTTTAAAAGAATCATCCGTCTCTCCAATACTAATTGAAATGAGGACATTTAAGCTGGAAAACCCTTTCTGAGAGCCCTGCTGTTTGCCCCAGCACTTTTCCCCGTGGTTTCATGTTCCCTCTGGGCACTGGAGTCTCACACTGCACGAGATTACAAGGCCTTATTCTTCATCTGTATTTTTACCCTTGCTCTACTCCAAATTAAGTCAATTCTTTGGTATTCCTAATTCGTCGCCTAACTACCAACTAACTGCCGGTGAAGGTAGATCATGAGAATTCTCAATGTTCCTTGCTTTTAAAACTCTAAAAAACTGTGTGATACTCCTTGGGTCTGTTTTCATTTTCACAGAAAGCTCATAAGGATCAAGAATGCATAAAACCAAAGTAGTTGGCTCTCACACAGTGAGATTTCAGAAATTATACTTTGCCAGGGTAATGGCAAATATCAAATTATACCTTGAAGATATCGATGCTGCCTGCTTTTATGCAAAGTTCCATGTACGATATTAGCCTATATGCAAATTAGGCTAATCTTAGCCTACATCTAAAAATTTGTACCCATGTCAATTAAACACACACACACACACACACACACATATGTGTATATATATGTATACACACACACACACTCACTAAGAGTGGTTTTTGGCTTAAGCGTGATCTCTGTTTTTCTTTCAGGTATTTTAAAAATATATTTTCTGTTCCTTTTTAAACCATCACTGTCATCAATGGGAAAGGTCTAGAATGATCTGTGTGATCACATAACTCACATTTAGCTTGATGTAGATCACGTAGCTACATGAGGAAATATTGGTAGAAGTGCATACATGCACAAGCTAGTACACAGGCATTTATTTCCTTGCTCTGTGGGCTGATGGGGACTAGAAGCAACGGCATCAGCACACAAGTGCACCAGATCCCAGGATGCCCCTCTAATTCCATTCTCTAAGGAATGGAGCCAGGGCTCCTGGGAGCAGTGGCCGATTTGGAGACTTAGGAAGGACAGTACAAGATGATTCTGGAACATTTTGAATTGTCAGGAGGTATGGATGTACTTGAGAAAAAAACCAGATCCACATTAACAGGGTACATCAAAGGGACATAAAAGCCAACTGGAAGAACCAAATAGCTCTACTGCAACAATTTGAACAGCAAAGTATCCATAGTGCTATTAATTATAACCCAAAGAATAAAATAAATATTCATGAATACACATGGCTATAAATAAATGGTTGAATAAATTCATAAGTGGGGAAAAAGACAAATCGCTGTGCAGAAGAAATTCTAAATAATTTGTTTCATGACCCCCTCCTTCTTCAAGGAGGCTGAGCATAATTTCCTAAAACATGGGCTGCTCATGGGGCTTCCTTCTAAAGAGCATTTTGTGGGAAGGGGTTTTAGAAAAGAATAACTTTAAGGGTGCCTCAGTGGCTCAGTTGGATAAGCATCCAATTCTTGGTTTTGGCTCAGGTCACGATCTCAGGGTCCCAAGATCAAGCTCGGTGTGCAGCATGGCATCTACCTGAGATTCTCTCTCCCCCACTCCCTCCCACTCTAATCCTCTTGTTCTTTCTCTCTCTCTTTCTCTCAAATAAATAAATCTGTAAAATCTTAAAAACATACTAAAAAAAAAAAAAAAAAAACTTTTATCTCAGCCTTGTGGTTAAGGTCAACACCAAGTATCCTTAATATGATGTGATAAAAAATACAACTACTTGTCTCTTCCTTCTCCCGCAAACACACAATCCCAGTCTAGTTATGGGGAAAAAAAAATCAGATAAATCCTAGTTGAAGGACAAACTACCATATAGCCAACCAGTGCTCATCAAGAACAGTCGAAGTAGAGAGAGTCAATTATCATATGGTTTCACTTAATTGCGGAGCATAACAAATAACACAGAGGACATGGGGAGATGGAGAGGAGAAGGGAGTTGGGGGAAATTGGAGGGGGAGACAAACCATGAGATACTATGGACTCTGAAAAACAACCTGAGGGTTTTGAAGGGGTGGGGGGTTAGGGGAGCCAGGTGGTGGGTATTATGGAGGGCACACATTGCATGGCGCACTGGGTGTAGTGCAAAAACAATGAATTCTGTTATGCTGAAAAGAAATAATAATAATAATAATAAAAACTGTCAAAGTCAGGTATTAAAGTCAAAGTATTAAAAAATAAGGTAAGTCTGAGAAACTGTCACAGTCAGGAGGCGTCAAAAGAGATGGGTTGACCATCTCAAGGTGGTACCCTAGACGGGATCCCGGAACAGCAGAAAGGCCATTAGGTAAAATCTAAGGCAAGCAGAATAAACTTTGGGCTTCATTTAAAAATAATGTAACAACATTTGGTCATAATTGTAATAAATGTATCATACTAATATAACATGTTAATAGTAGGAGAAACTGAGTTTGGAGTATATGAGATCTCTGTTCTAGCTTCTCAATTTCTCTGTAAATCTAAAACTACTCTAAAAAATAAAATTTACTAAAAATTTATTTAAAAATTGCAAACATATCCTTAAAACTTTCAAAATGGAGAAGAAGGATAGCACTTTAGTCCATTCTGCCTCAACCATTAATAGAAAATTTGATTTCTTGTTCATTTGTGATTTTAACTCTTAAAACTTTCTAGAGAGAGCTTTAAATGTGGCATATTTTATATTCCCTGCCTTAACCTGGTACTGGTGTTCCAGAGAGAGGGATTACACCACCACAATATTATTATTCCTATGGACTCCTCTGAATAGGTTTTCAGGGTGTTTTATTTGACACTTCCTTTTATTTTTGCTTTCTTAATTCTTTTGTTATAAACTTTTGAATCTTTTAACAGTATACTTAGCAGTTTAAGCTTCACCAATTAGATATGTATTGAAATTTTATCTCCTAGTTTCACAGCAATAAGTTAAGTGACACAAATTACATTAACTCATTTAGGAGACAAGGCATGATCATCTCCATAAACCAGAAGCTTTGAGATATATCTGAACAATGTAAAAGTTTCATCTTGTTATATTAGACTAGTTTACTAAAACTCGCTTTGCATAGGCAGTTGAGACATTGTTTTTAAGAGAGACCAATAAAAATGCTTTTAATAAACTAAACTTATTACATATATGGTTAATGATTCTACTCTCTAGCATACATTTTTATATTATAAATGTTTTTCTATTAAAAAGTACAAAACAAGAACGCATTGTTTTTAATGCAGAATTATGAAAACATGTAGGAATCTATTTTTGGAAAGCATGCTTTATTTTGCTCTAATATGTTCACATGATACATACAAAATTAAAGTGTTTGATTTCTTTTCTCCTTCTGCCGCCTCTTCTCCTCCTCCTTCTTCTTCATGTGCTAAGAGTTAGGAGATTATGAGTATTTGCTGATTACTCCCAGATTCCAATATCTGGTCTTAAATTCTGATACAATGGCCTGAAGGCATTTTTACTTAGATATCTCATTATCACTTCTAACACTTCTAGTGTTTTTAGAAAAATTTACACTCAGGCTGGCTTGCCTTCTTATTTATGTTATGAGTACCATTTTTCTCGTCTTATTTATGGTTTCTTTCTCCCATTGTTTTTCTTTAAAGATTTTATTTATTTGTCAGAGAGAGAGAGAGGGAAAGAGAACACAATTCGGGGCTGGGGCTCCCTACCGAACCAGGACCCTGATGTTGGCCTTGAAATCCCAGGACTCCCGGATCGTGACCTGAGCTGAAGGTAGATACCCAACCAACTGAACCACCCGGGCCTCCCGACTTTCTCCCATTTTGAAAGCCATTCATTCATCATGGTTGCAAAGATATGATTTTGTGTTTTGTATTTCCGTATTTTTGTTTTGCATTTTTGAGATCCCCTCTATCCTTCTTGAGCTGTGTCACTCTTTAAAGTCTTAGGCCCCAGGACCTTGGACTTGCAACTGATTTTTTGGGGGAGGGGGCTCTTTCAGTATGTTTTGGATCTATGTACCAAATCCTAGATCCCTAAACATTCTTGTGTTGATTTCTGTGATGCGTCCACCTGGTCTTCTAGCCACACCCTCCTCTGACACTGAGAATCAGTATTTCCACTTCCTCTCTGCCCTCCATTCGTCTCCCCTGGTCAGTGTCTTTGCTCTTTAAATTACTGCCTCCCCCCTCCCCCCATTATTTTCTGGATCATCCATTTATCTCTTTATGCCAGGGTATTTCCTTAGCATAATAAACTTCTCTAGTATCTCCTATTTTACAAAATTGTTCTCCTACACTATGTCTTCCTGACATGACTCTTCTGTGCCTCTACTCACCGTCCACTGCACAATTTCTCAAGGGATTTGTTAAGCCTCACTGTCTCTATTCCTCCCTTCTCATTCCCATTCACAATTCAATTCACTTCAATTGGATTTCCTTCATCTCCGTTTTAGTGAAACTGATCTCACTAAAGTCATTAGTGACTTCCAAGTTCCTAGGTTCAAGTGAATACTTCTATATCCAATGTTTAAATTACTTAAGCCACATTTAACCAATTGACCTGTCTCTCTTCTTGTATTTTTGCTTGACCTGCATTTAGTTCACCCTTATTTAATTAGTATACCCTAATTTTACTTAAGGGGATCACCCAACCAGGACCATTCTGAGATACATGCATGAGGTTCACTACTCTGGGCTCTGTTGTTTAAAGAATACATAAACATCTCTATCACTTGAGACCCAGTGCTCATCACTGACCCAAGAGAAATCTGTATCCCAAACATCCATTCTAATGCTTAATACCAATCAGGTTTCACACAAAATCTTCCCATGTCTCTTGCTCAGTATCCTTAAAAGATGACTGTGTCTAAGTATCATGAAATTTTGTGGTTATACCACTGCTGGTGTGGAGATACACACAATGTTGGACTAGTCGAGGAGCTATCTTTTCCCTGTAGTGCTGGATGCGTATTTTCTTCCTTCACTTTCTGTCCCCACACATGGTTCCAGAGGCATACTATAATCGTATGGCACTCTTTATGTGGCAGTATGTTTTTGCATGAGGTAGTTGAGAAACATTTGTAAATTTCAACTATCCTTATTATTCAAATTTTGATGCATGTAGGTCTATATTTACCACATATGAGGCATGATACTTAATTCGTATTTTGGTAGATGGATTTTAAATTCTAAAACTGTCAGTACTCTTGTTTTTATCAACATTGCTGAAGATTTAACTATTTTTTAGATTTAATTATTTTTAATGTGGATGAAGTTTAGCTTAGGTAAATGACTTAATATATTTTGATGTTAAAACTTACATTTTAGGGTGCCTGGGTGGCTCAGTGGGTTAAGCCGCTGCCTTCAGCTCAGGTCATGATCTCAGGGTCCTGCGATCGAGTCCCGCATCGGGCTCTCTGCTCAGCAGGGAGCCTGCTTCCTCCTCTCTCTCTCTGCCTGCCTCTCTGCCTACTTGTAATCTCTCTCTGTCAAATAAATAAATAAAATCTTTAAAAAAAATTTAAAAAAAAAACTTACATTTTACATTTTATGTTTTGAAGATAATTTTGAATACCTACGAAGAAAGATGACATTTAAAAACATGAAAAAATTGTCTTCGTTCTTCATATTTTATATACAAATACACATTTTTGATGAAAATTTAAATTTTTAGGGTTGAATAGCTACATTTTCTTAAGTTTCATATCACTATAAAAATCAAATTATGTGAAAATAATGATCATAATGATTAATTAGTATTTCTTTCTGAAATTGAAACAGAAAAATTATTTATGTGAATAACTATATAATAATCTATAAATTGTGTGTCTTAATGTCATTATTCACCTAAATATCTCAATAATATGGTCTAGTAATCTTCTATGGCCAAATTTCAGCTAATTAAAATGATATTTTTATACATATATCTGCATATAAAGGTATATTTGCTCCCATGTAGGAGCAAATAATATATTTTAATTAATAATTTATTACCTAGGTTTATCATTTTTAAGCACTTAATCATAAAGTTTGTAGGTCTTCATTTCTACTCTTCTCCAGGATTAACAAATTCTTACTTACGTATGTAACTTTTAAACAGAACAACACAATCACCGAACATGTTTAGACTTTTGCAGACATACTGATAAGACCATGAATAAGTTCTAGTTACTCTAGATCCCTACAGTTTCAAAGTTTTCTCCAGTATTTCTTCAATTTTGTGTCCCTCAAAATACTTCCTCCAACAATTTACTTTTCATGAGTTTAGCCTAATCTGTTTTTTGTTGTTTGAAATTAAGGAATCATTTTTGCCTTTAGCAAAACTAAATGCTCCTGGATTTTGTCTTATACCTCACTGAATGCTCTTCCCCGTTCTTTTTTTTTTTTTTTTTTTTTTTTTTTGCTAGCCCTTCCTTGAGAGTTATTTTAGACTTGATTCTGGGCCCTTTTCTTTACTTGTAGTCTCATACTTACGAGATTTTTTTCTAGTCCTTTTTTTTTTTTTAAGATTTTATCTATATGTTTGACACAGAGAGAGAGATTACAAGTAGGCAGAGAGGCAGGCACAGAGGAGGAAGCAGGCTCCCCACGGAGCAGAGAGCCCGATGCGGGGCTCGATTCCAGGACCCTGAGATCATGACCTAGCCAAAGACAGAGGCTTAAACCATTGAGCCACCCAGGCGCCCCGATTTTTTTTTCTAGTCTTATGACCTTACATGCCCTCTAGTGCTGATGACTTCTACACTTACAACTACATTCTGGACTATTCTCTGATCTCCAGATTCACAGTAGGTGGTCAACCACTATGGTCAACCACATAGGTCAATCACTATGCAGTGAATGAACATGGACGCATTCATGAATGCTGAAGGGAATGGGGAGATTGTTAGTATGAAATAGTAGCTGTAGTGATTGGCTGTAAAACCTAGACACGAGATACTAGTATTCAAAGACTACGTAATCGATACTGGATGATGCTGCATCAAGTGAAGCTTATGGACAGAGGAATATAAGCAGAGGCCATTAAAATTGGTGATATGGCATTGAAGATGCGTGCATGTATAGAGTGAACGAGGTAGTGCAACGGGAAGCAGTGGCCCAGAAGAGAGTATCAGATTTTAAAGTATTCAAGCACATTTAGGTAAAGATGAGGAATTCAACATGTATATGACAGTAGGTTGCCTAAAGGGAGTAGCAGTGAAGGATGACAAGGATTTTGAAGCTAGATGTGTTGCAAGACGTCTTCCTGAACCAGACACTTACGATTGTGAGCTTTGCATCAACACCTTGGATGTGTGCAAGGCCAAGGCAAGGAAGTCGGGAAGATGACAAGAGCCCCTTATTAGAAGTACTGTGTCTGACAATAAGGAGTAAGAACAGTATCCCAAGAGCCAGTATTCCCACCTCTTGATCTCGGCATGAGGACTATAGGAGGAGAAAGAGCATAATAGTTAAATGAACGAAAGGAGGGAAAAAGGCAGCAGGAGAGACAGGAGGGGAGAGACAAGGATGGAAACTCCCCAGTGATGCTGAGATAAAGACTGTATGAGTTAAAAATAACAAAAGCTGCTAACAAATAAACTTCAAAATGCATAATGACTCAAATGCAGAGGGAATTCAGTTTTCTCTCTAGTCCAGCCTGAGCAGCTCCAGATGCATGTGAGCATCACATTGGTTCCACATGGTTTTCTGAGGAATCAGGCTGATAGGGGGCTTCCATCCTTAACTTCTAAGATGCCAACAGTCATTCCATCTAAATGACCAATGAGATTATAAAGGAGTGATCATGACTGGAAGGTGTTTACAGTTTAGGGAGTCAGATTTACAAATGTCACCCTTATTTCTGCTGACATTCTATTGACTACAACTCAGTCTCCTGTCTCAGCTAATTGCAAGGGACCCTGAACCAGAAAGCTCCATTGTGTGTCCAGGAGCAGAAGGAACCCTGGATCTGGATGAACAAAGAGCAGTCTCCATGAAGGTCTTTGCCCTCTGAAGTTCACTAAATTAAATAAAAACTTGAGTAACATGCAGGGTTTTATTTTTCTTTTTCTCTCTCAATCCTTTAAAATATTCAGATGTTTAGTGGTTACTATTCAGATGAGTCAACATATTCTTTCTTCACTAACATGAGAGTGCTGTACAGCTATATTCTGAATTTGCATGTCTCTGTTATTCTCTCCAACTGGAAATCTGATTCCCAACTCCATCTGACTAAAATAACTTCCTATAAAAAGATCTAGGAATTCCCACAAGTATAGCACAGTCAAAACCTTGATTTAGTCTCTTTAAAATGGAAAACCATTTGGAAAATAAAAATTTCAGGATGAAACAGCATGCATAGACACCATAATTAAAACAAACATGAAAAAAACAACAATGAAAAGCATTGGTCTTGGAAAATCCAGGAGGAGGAACATGCATAATTCAATGTTATCATCAGTATTGCCAAAGGCTTTGAAGACACTTGCAAGCTCCTACATTATCCCTATAAGCCTCAGAATCAACAGTGTTCTAATGAGTCACATTGACTATTCGACTAACTGACTTCTCAGCAATCATAAAGGATGGTTTCCTTGGATTTCCTGGCATCTTAGCATTTTCCAATTTCCCATTTCTCTACCATCTCTGCTCATTCTTCTCTCTCTTCTTGTTCACTACATGGAGAAGTTGCATTTCCTATACTCTTACCCTCTGCAATCCTATCTCCCTCCTATCTTCAAAAATCATCTCTTTTAGATGTTTCCTCCATTGATTCAACTTATGCCCACCATCTTAGACATCCTTCCACCACCTAAAACTAAAAATGCTTGAGGTAAAGCTATTAACCACCACTCAACACCTCTCTTTCATTAATCTTACTCATGTTCCCTTCGTTTTTGAAATCTGAGTTGTTTTCTGACAATGTACTTTCTCTGTAATTAATCACCAGCCAAATATAATGCTGATAATTCCATCTTTGTGATAGCTACCTTTCATATTTTACACTTATTGCCTTATTATCTCCTGCATGGGAAAGTGCAATAGCCTCTCAATTAACATTCTCATCTCTAAATCTCATATTCATGGCTCACGTTTTTTAATAAAATTAGCCTAAATCATAGATATGATTTTGTCATCCCCATATTCAACACTTTACAGTAGCTTCTCATTATTTTAATGACCTAGAAGTCCAATAACGTTAATATACCATGAAAACTCCACTGAATTTTTGCCCCGAGTTTATCTCTTAAAGTATTTCTTTACTTCTACCTATTTCTTTTTCTTGTGCTTTATCCTTGAACTACTATGAAACTTTGATTTGTACCCTTACAAACTTTATGGCTCACTACCTCATAATACTGTTTAGATTGGATATAGGTAGAACACGCAATATTTTCACAGCAAAATCTTAAGCATGCACATTTTCACAAGCTCATCTTTTCAAACTCGTTTTTATTTTGAGGTTTCCCTCAATGGAAGACATTTTATGGAATTAATTAGGATTTGGCTCAATCTAATCTCCTTTCTCTCTAGGAATGAATGATCTATAATTCTGGAGTGGTTTTGTGTTTGTTTCTTGTTCTGTTTTTATAATAACAGTAGAAGGGGGTTGAATGTCTAATCTTGGGTTATGTGGACCTCACTGGCATCCCCATAAATGCCTTTGTCCCATCTGGCCCTTGTGAGCACCCACTCAGTTTACTCTGATTTCACAAACAATCTGAACCATGGCCCACACTGTTATTTGTAAGCCAGTCCTGCATCCCAACCCTCAGTGCTCTGCAAGCGCTCTCACCCCCTGCCAACATGCACGCCCTTCCTGGGAGCTGGGAAACATTGACTGCTTTCCAGGGGCATTCTGGGATACTAGTGAATTTTGTGGGGCCATTGTAGGCCTCTCGTGCCTGGATACCACGCACAGCACCCCTGAAGTCCATGCACAGTCCGTCAGAGAGCTCTGAGAGGCTGCTGCTTCTCTCATTCCACCTCCAAATAGGAAGTAGGACAGTGTTCTTTTCTACTTTCACATTCTAAAACCTATCTAGATCCTGATATCTCTCCCCTTGGCAAAATTCCTGTTGATGAGGCAGATGACAGGGAATCTATGGCACATACACACGTATTATACTTGGAGTCCTTTTGCATCAGCAAACCATGCTTTTGAAACCTTTCTTTCAGATGATGCTTCAGATTGATTCTTTTTCTTGTTGTATTATTCCTTCTTTGAGCTAGTCGCCTTGTAAGGCCTAGAGTGTTAACAAAAATGGGTTGGAGCTGTGGAGGAGACACAAGAGGTACTGCAGATGAAAAATACTCAGGTTAACTTTTCCAAACAACCTTCTTGAAAGGAAGGGTGTAATAGATATAGAGCCACATATGTAGATTTAAACATCTAGTCTTTGGGAACTTCTGAGACTCCGGCATAAGACCTTAGGGATTTGAGAAATAGATTGAATTAATGAAAAATACAACATAGATCTTCCTACACATAATGGCATTTTTAGCCAAGTTGCTCCAAAGAATCCTAAAACTAAGTTAATTGAGTGGTTGCTCAGTGTTCTATTTTTATTTGATAAATAAAGCAGCTACTAAAATATTATGTTTCAAACCCTGGTAGGAGTTTACCATTTAATTTGTTTCATTCACTTGTAAATGTTCACAACCTATCAGTAGGTGCTGAAATTTCTATAGCCTAGGTATAAAATGAAAGCTTTCAAAGTACTATTTTTCTCAGTGCCAGATATTAAAGTCTTAAATGGCCAATTCTAAGGATACTTGAACAGTGCTTACTGTTTTACAAATACTTTATATAACATGTAAAAAAATGACATTTATTAACTCCCTGGTTATTTTTCTTTATGATTTTTAACAATGTAGCTCAGGATGGGAAGAAAGGGATTGCATTTGAAATCTAAAGTCTACAAATAATTAACTGGGGAAAAACCACTAACAAGAAGGTGAATGGGGGAAACAGAACAATGAAATTAAACCCTGGTAGAGGGAGAGGTTTAAAGTACATTCAGAAAATCAAAGACTCTCTTTTCCTCTTTTATTGGTTATTTCATCTTGGAGGCCTAAAAATGCCATTTTCAAATTAATTGAGAAAAAAATCAAAACATTCGTAACTGTAGTCTTAGAGAAATATGAGTCATAAGGATATTTGACTTCGTAGTGATCAGCATTAAAAGTAACTTAACATTTTGTAGGAATAAGTGGCAAGAGAGAATTTGTTTTGTATGCAGTCATATTCATTCACTGGGTAACTAATTACTGAGCATCTAGTATGATCCTGACTCGGTGATAAATGCTGACACAATCTTAAAAGCACATCGTGGAAACAGTTGAGTACAAGTGTCAGGTTATGAAACCCTTCAAATCTCCTATCTTATCATTTGTAAAAGGGAATGAGGAGGAAGAAGATAAAACATGTCTCATTCACAAGCCCAATGCCTAAAAGACCAAGGTAGAACATACGGAGGTGCTTTGAAAACTGCTAATCAAAATACAATGTGATGTATTTCACATTTCCATGTAAGATTTTTTCCTTCCCATTCTGAATTTTGCCAACTTTGAAAATACCTAGCATGAGAGGGAAATATGTCATATGAGTTAATAGGAATTATTATTTGACTCAGATTACACTATTTCCACCCACTGAGTTCACTGAAGTCATTTTCATTTTCTTGACTTCTGAAGTCTCTGATGCTATGTGATATCTATCTACGTTGAGCTGAATTGCACTTAGAAAATTATTTCTCTGTGCAACTCCAAGAGAGCTCGGTATCACGTGAGGCAGGTATTACTGTAAGGCGTTGTGACTCAAAAGGGAAAGCTGCTCATTATGTCAATTACATTTATGGGAAGCAGGGGAACCCAGTTTCCCATCCCTCCTGTGAATTCTTTCAGCAAATTAAATTATGGACACACAGGCTTGTTTAATTAGTGGAGTGCATTGCAACTTGAAATTGTATCATCTGTGCACAGAGAAATCACCATCTCATCGTCTTGGGAGTGTTTTCTGCTTGGCCTTGCATCATGGATGGCTCTCCCCAGCACTCAATTTTTGAGAGAAGAGAATCTCACGATTGCCATGTTTATACAGAACATCAACAATCTCTGATTCTAGCATTGTGCAATGGGCTGAGATGTTCAATAAATGTTCGATTAGAAAGAAATAGTCTGTAAAGATTACGGACCATGTTCATGGTACAGATTTACAGATTGTCTTTGTACCAACCTCTAACTGCATTTTTTTTTTTTTTACCAGCCAATAACTACAATGTTTTTATATGTCTGTGATACTGGGTTAGCTTGAAGCTTCTCACATGATTGTGTTGTATGGTTGAAGCTAATTAGAGTAGCAAAAATAATTTGAACAACTCTGAGATATTTCTGTTGCTAAGTGTACAAAAATTGAATTTAGTAAATGTTTATTGAGTTTACGTTTTAGTCAAAGCACTTTCTTAGGCATCCTGGTCTATTAAGTTAAGATATAACCTTGGCAATTCACTGTTAACTACGAGAGACTGAAATGTACACATAAATTCCTGCAAGTCTACATGTTCCGTACCTTAACAGAGGTTTTCACAATGTGCCATGGAAATACGAATACAAAAGCAATTATATCTATTTGAGAGAGTGATGGGCTAGTGGCAATAAAGCCCAGGAAAACCTGTATAGTAAAAATAATACTTCAGCTAAGAGAACAACTCAAGCCAAGCCTTAGAAGTTATTATTATTTATAATAATAAAAAAATGAATCCCATTTCTGAGAACATCAGCAGTCTGGTTTAGGCTGAGATTAGAGATGGAGCCACAAGGGCACTGGGATGGCTCAGTTAAATGTCTGATTCTTGATTTCAGCTCAGGTCATGATCTCAGGGTTGTGAGATCAAGCCCCATGTCAGGTTCCTCGCTGGAACCTGCTTAAGATTCTGTCTCTCCCTCTTCCTATCCCTAGAGGGGATTCTGCAACCCCCCTCTAAGGAAAAATAAAATAAAACAAAATAAAATAAAATAAAACAAAATAAAATAAAAGGAGCCACAAAGGAGCACTGGAAAAGTCTGAAGGCTCTGCTTCAGAATTCAAGTATTTCTGAGTGCCTCAAGCATCCATTTTTTGTCCTCACAGTCTTTTGACAGATCACCTCTTTCCTCCTCATGGTCAATGGTGTGGTTTGAGAAAGCTGACTTGTGGCCAACGGTGTGGTTTGAGGAAACTGACTGTTTCATGTTCAGCTGGAATAACAAGTGATCAAGAAAAGCCAGTTAGCACGTTTTCTTCATCAAGACACTATCAAGGGAGCAGGAGTAGATCTGTGCAACCAGAATGAATCTCAGGGCACACCAGGAACTGAGACAAAGATGATTGCATGAGGGTGAATGCAAGACTGCAAAGTGCTAGTTGATTTCTAGCGCTAGTTGATTTTTCTGTGGTCAAAAGCTGCTCTAGCCTCAGAATCAAAGCGCAAACACCCAACAAAATAACCCTTCAGGAAAAGAATACAATGGGCACTTGAGATTAAGTGTCCTGAAATCAAGAAAGAAGCTTGAATTATTTGCAAATGACTAGTTGACTCTATTGGTTATGAATGTTGACTGGTAAAAACTGGTCTTTATTGAGAAAGAACAGGGGGCCCCCAAGAAACACTCCTGGGCAAAAGTGGCATTTAGGAATCAGATTCTGCATAAGGAGTGAGTTAGAGAGCATTCCCATCTTCTAATTTATACTTTTTCTGTAATTACAGATATTTAAAAATTTAGCACACATTTTATTTGCAATGAAAATCAATATTTTTTTCTGGGTCAGTTAAGAGAGAACAGTAGGTAAAAAAGTAGTGCCTTGGTTGTGGAATACAAGGGAGGATGAGGGCATAGAGATGTAGAGTGACTACACTTCCCAAGCAGAATTTGCTGGGGAGCTGGTGGGGGGGGGGTGGGCAGCCAGCTGTCAGGAAAAGCATGAAGGAAGAGAAAACAGGGAGGCCTCACTTCCAGAGAAAGAAACTTTTGTGAATGGCTGTACTTTGCTTGCGATTTGAAGGATGGATAAAGAGGATTTAGACATTATTAGATGGGGGTAGAGAGAGGTGAAGAGAGATTTTCAGTCCTAAATTTGCTCCCTAATGACCAGACTCCATTCTGATAATCTGATTAGCCATCAGGCATTCACTTTCTTGTTGAACCTTATCTTCATCAAACAGTGCAGAGAGGGGAAAACACTTAGACTCTCATCTTGTAAACGTGTTTATGGTTTATAAAAACATTCCCTGAATGGATCCACGCATAAGTCAGCAGCTGTTAACCACAGGATGCTAGCTCTGTCAGAGTTAGATAATCTGAAGCTTTTGCTTTCCTAGAAAAGGCAATTAGATGTCCCACTTTGATCCTGTGAGAAACCAAGTCTAAAGCTTTATCTTGAGAATATAATTATGCATTTTCTTTAAAGATGTTCATTGCAGCCTTGTTTATCCCAGGTAAGACATGGGAGGAGAAGTTCCTGAATGGCAACAATAGTGGATGCGTTGAATGAATTATGGTATAGTAATTTAATGGAATTTATGTGAGTAAATAGAAATACTGTAGGAAAACTGTGAAGTGTGAAACATGTTTGAGGTGTGTTGTTTTCATATTCTTAAGTTATCCATCTATGCTTCTGTGTGACATAGGTGTACATTTGCATATACATTTAGACACACACACATCCCTACATATTTATTTTAAAAGTTTTCTTTTTTTTTTCCTTCAAATTCAAAATACACAATGAAATGTTGACGCTTTATTTCTGGATGGGTGAGTTATGAGTGCTCTTCTCTTCCCTTATCTGTTCTCCAATTATTTCATAATGAACCAAGGAAACCTTGACAATAATAATAGAAATTATGTTTCATAAGTCTCTTTTAAAGAAAACAATACAAGTTTAGTCAACCATGCTCTTTCCTGAGTCGAAAGTGCCCACAATTGAGAGATTGCATCTCCACACCACTGGATGCGTACCATGGAGAAATGACGCCACTTTTCACTCCTCTGGATGCCCAGTGTCTCAGCTTTCTGAACCTACCTTGCAGCAAAGAAGAAGAAAGAACACAAAAGGCAAGAAGGAAGGAAGAAGAGAAAGAAGGAAGGAAAGAAGGAAGGTAGGAAGGAAAGAACGGGGCAGATAATTGCTCCCCAAGACGTTGCTAGTTCTAGTGAGGCCAGCGGACCTCACTGTGTCCATACGAATGCCCTCACTTGGGTCTTTGCAAATGTAATAGCAAGCAGGACTTAGAATTTACTGCATTGGTGTTGACAGCATCCATGGTCCAGAGACAGCACTCATGATGGTCTAGAGCCTGCCATGACTGCACTCTCCCTCAGTTGTCCCTGTACATGACCTTAAGTTTTGTTATAGCTAACCATCTTTCTGGACCTGAGTCCTCGAATCTGATTTTTCAGGCTTCCTATTGATTCTCTGATTTATCTGTACCCCTATGATCCTTTTTTTTTTTTTTTTTCCTGTCTCTGTTAACCAAGTTCATTTCTTTTGTTCCCAACAGTGGTACTGATTGACAAAAGGTTGGCCCTATGTGACAGGAATGTCAAGCTTGCATATTTAGATTTCTTGGGAATAGTGAGACATGATTTTAGAGTCTTGATAGAACAAGAAATTGCATAGGAATTTTTGTGACACATCTCATAGACTGAAAATGAATGATCATTAGATTTCTGAAGGATTAGAACTACAGAGTAACATATTTATTATCATTTTCAATCTGACTGTGCCCAGGGAATCAGCAGCTCTACAGAAATAGTGTTATGATCATAAACTAATAAAGTATCTTATAAACAAAATACAGTTGCAACATTAGTGTTGAACCCATGCCATCTGAAATTATTAAATGTGCGTTTTTAAAATCACATATTTTTTAAAGCACTATTTTTTGATTGAATATGTTTCCCATGATTTAAAAGAACTGTTTTTGATTTAGTATCCCTTTCATATTTCTTCAGAAATTTTACTATTTCCGAATCTCAATTACTTCACATGGACATCTGGATCAAGCCAATTACGGCATCTTTCTCATTCAGTACATAAGCAAGCATCCATAAAGAAGGGCATCTGCTGCTTGGTTAATTGTACTAATATCTGGGAGAATATGAAGTAATTTTACATTCTGGAACTAGTGTAACTCAAATAGAAATCTGGAATCGCCTTTCCCATCATCCTTTTCTGAATGCCTATTTATAGTCCAGAGTAATTGAAGAACAAACTTCAGTATATTGTTACCGATAGTACTTTTCATAAAAATAATTATCTCACTATTTCACTTTCTGTTTACTTTTTCTTCAAATGCCAACCATCACCATTTGGCAGGCAGTATATTCTCACTCAGAAGATGGATTTTTTCCAAGTTCAACAGATTTCTCTGAGAAGAAAAGAATGATGAGTGGGAATTTATGATAAAAATCGTAACAAAACATAAAATATAATAAAATGATTATCTGATGACCATGATTAAACTAGTTTCTTTCAGTTGGTTAGGGTCAGCCTCCAGTGGGCAGTCCTCACATAAATACTTCAAAATTAGAACTGGTTTTTGATGAAAGCCTATTTCTTGCCCACACTCAGGTAAATAGGAAAGTTCTGGGTAGACCTCAGCTTTTACTCTCTAACTGGGACTTGTGCTAAAGAAATGGTAATGCTAGTTTCAATCCTACTAAATATTCTTACCTGAAAAAGATGGCAGCACAATGACATTGTTGAGACATCTTATGATTCTACAAAGGTGCATAGGGCCACAGAAGTGGGTAAGGTGGAAGTAGGAGGCAAAGGCTCCTCTTTAAAGTGGCATGCATATCATAGTTTCATAAAAGGTTTCATTCATTTTCTCCTTTCCAAGTACTATTTGAAAGTTAGAATCTCAAAAGTTAGTATAGAGGCATTGGGGTGGCTCAGTGGGGTGGGTAAGTGTTGGACTCTTGCTTTCAGCTCAGGTCATGATCTCAGAGTCGTGAGATAGAGCCTTGCATGGGGCTTCACGCTCAACAGGGAGTCTGCTTGAGATTCTCTCCCTCGGCCTGCCATCCCTTTGCATGCTCTCTCTTTCTCTCAAATAAATAAATAAACCCTTTAAAAATGTTGCTATAAAATTCTTAAAAAAGAAAATGAATGAAATGAAAACTAAATTTAATGAAATTTAATTTTAGAGATGGGCATATTTGCTGTCATATTTAGGGAGCACTGTAGCTTAGAATCATCCTAGAGGATGATAGGGTCTTAGGGCAATAAAGTCGAACCACAAAACAGGGTTTCTGTAGGATAGCATTCCAAGCCACTACAGCATTTTGCCTGTACAATTCACTCTAAATTAGAGCTCATTACTCTTCATGATACATTTGATCGCTCTCAAATTCTCAGTAAATGTACCACGAGAGGAGCAGAGCTATTACTTTTGATCAGCAACCAATGCTTCCTTGGGAAAAACTCTGAAACATCACTCATCTGCCTGGACTGGGGAAGTCAGGAGAGGCGGGCTTTTGGAAACTGTTGACCTTGAAAGAGCTCAGAGATAGGGCAGGAGAAGCAAATAACCAGAAGCAAACTAACAATAGAACGACCGATAAACACAATGTAATACTTGGAGGCCTCCCTCTGAAGGCTCAGTACTTATGCAGATAGAATTCATTACTTCCTTTGTGGTCACTAAAACAGGGTGCAGACCTCCTCCACCCCAGGAATATGAACAATCAACTGGAAAGACAATTATATTCCAAACTGTGAGCTGCTTGGCCAGATAGTTGTGTTGTACATCACTTCTTGTGGCCACAATCCAACAGAAGTGGGGAAAAATACAGAAAGAAAAATTATCTAGGAGCCATAGACAAATGGCTGCTGATACTAATCTATCTCCAATATGCATCTATACAAAATATCTAAATCTAATGTGGGTATAGCTATCGATATAGAAAGAGGTGCAGATAATCAAAAACCCTTAGATCATCCTTTGGCTTTTTCCTTTTTAGCAGTGGTTCTCCACATCCCCTCAGGCTGCATGTGCTGAATTTAGCACAGAAGATATTCAAAGACATAACTAATTTCTTTCCTGTGAGAAAGTTTGGTGAAAAATTATATTCTCTTGCAAATGTAATTGCTGTGTGCCTACTATGGCCATGGGACAGGTTCCTGTCCTTATGAAATTATAGACCTGTTGAATTTGCATTTTGTGATGGACTGTTTTAAGCCTTAAAGAGATATTCTGTTTTTACTTCTCACTCATTAATCAAACTTACCTTTGAACCCAGGAAAACTTTCTGAAGAGCACAGAGGCTCTGCAGAAGTGAGCTGGCAGCCATCTGGACACCAGCCCATGGGGGTTGGCTACAGATACCCTTCTTCACATCCATACCAACTGCTGCCCTCTGTGGTGGTCCCAGATCTTCCTCAGAGAAGCCCTGGGGCTTTACTGGACCATTTGATTGTGGACCCCCTTTTATTTCTTGACCTGAAAAACTAATGTCAAAATGGAATATTCTGGGTTCCCTCTTGATCTTGCTGTTGAACGCTCTCTGATCTTTTGTTGACTATTCCCCCAGCCCTACTGTATTGTGCCTTCAAGTTTTTATGATATTCTGTTTCCTTTCTTAATCTACACATTCCCTCCATGCTTTGCAGTTCTGCCACACAGCTATCTGAAACTCCATCTCCTCATTTAAGGTCATACACATCTTTCCCACAGGACATATGTGTATTGTATTAGCACCTTGAGAGAATTCTTTTCAACACTTCCTCTAATTAAGGCTCATGATGCCTGGCTGCTTCTATGACCTTGGGGATACACAATTTTTACCATGTTCTCCATTTAGGAAAACATTCCTTCTGTGCACAACAATTTTGTTGTTGTTGTTACTCAAGCTATTAACGTATACCTCAAGACTGCAAGGGGATTCCTGCCTGAGCTTATTTGATTAGTGAAACACGCAGACTCTAAACTCTGTTTTCCCACTTTCATAGTTTAGCTACTACTTCCCAATATTATGTGATGTTGGAACTGCTCTTCTCTCTGAAGATCACCCATAAGGTTGCTGAGACCAGTGTTTATAATGAGGAGGGAGGAGGGGAAATACCTCGGACATGGTCAGGAGTCTTCTTCTGCCTGTCAGTTTCACAAAGCTGACAATGAACAAGGCTACTGACAAGGTTGATGCATATGTTACTATCTACTTGACATTGCCAATAAATCAAACATGCCACATGTATTTATTAAAACAGATGTATTTGTTCCCACTGTGTCTCAAAATGTACAAGCATGTTTTTAAGTATATAGATGGAGAGATAAGAATCATCAAATATGAATTAATAGAATACTGTGATATTCAAGACAATATAAATATTTATGAAATAATGGAAAATAAACTAAATTACAACCAAGTTCAGGGGTCAAGGACATCTTGCAGGACTGAAGAATCCAAGAAAACCTTTACAGAAAATGTGAGAGATGAAGCTGAGACTTGTTTGCAAATGTTCTTGACTTCTTATAATTTGCTAGAGAGATTGCTATGATGCATGCAAATCTTCATTTTGTGATTCTCCCAGAACATTAATCTGCTTACTTCGTGTCACTGATGTTATCCCAAGGCAACAGAACTTCATGTGGGCGTGATATACAACCTTCCCAAAGTTCTGGGGAAAGTAGGAATATCATGGACAAATGGGTCCTGGGACACTCTCCCAGAGATCTCTGTTGATCTTCCAGAGGCCTTGGTTCTTTAGTAATGAGGCATAGGAAAATGACCTGGGGACTTGTTAAAATCCAGAGCCACATCCCCACCCCAGATGATCTGATTTATTATTGGGTGGGGCCATGAAGTTAACACTTTTAACAAATATCCCAGGTAATTCTGATGCTGAAGGTCCATGAGCTGCTTAGAAAAACACCATCCTATGATAGACAAAGTTCTAACCACCGTGTTTATAGCTTGTCATGTGCTTTGGATTCTAGGATTCTATGTTCTTGTCATTGTGATGATCTTTTACTGTGCATGTCCACACTACTTAGGGCACTTCTGCCAATTCCTTTACATAGAGAAAAGGAGCAATATTCTCCAGAGAAATGTATATGCTGGCATGAGTGAGTTTAAAGAGTGCTGTGAGAACAAGAGTTCCTTCCTCAACTATGGTTGACAAATAATGGATTAAACAAAGCAGCCCTGGCTGCTTGTCTAGAGG
This sequence comes from Mustela lutreola, assembly GCF_030435805.1. Lineage (NCBI taxonomy): Eukaryota > Metazoa > Chordata > Mammalia > Carnivora > Mustelidae > Mustela > Mustela lutreola. The sequence goes on from NC_081302.1 coordinate 6,177,869, forward strand.
TCACCTCAGAATTCTTATCAGTGATAAACTATTAATAATAAATTAATAAATGTTAAACCAAATTAAAGATGAATAATAATAATAAACTAATAAAAATCAAAGTAAGAAGAATTCTTAGTAAGTAGATACAGATTATGAATCTTCAGTAAGAGGTTATTATGTATAATCTTCTCTAAATGTGGTTGGTCACAGAAACACATATATTTTTTTAAATCCTCCTACATAAGAAAGCAAGAAAATAAGCTCAGGATATGTTGCAGCAGAATGAAGAAGCTTTGACACGGAAGGCACTGTTGATGTCTCTCCTTTTCCCTGTGTCATGCTGTACCCCTTTATTTTATAAAGTCATAAGCACTATTGCAACAAGGTTGCTGTGGGACCTGCTGGAGCCCTGCTGGTGGCAGGAAGTGTCTACAAAAGACCAGGTAGTACATAGTGTAGGCTTTAAGGGAAGCCCTAGAGAAAGGGAAGTAAGTGGGTGTGTCTATGTTCTAATAAAACTTTATTTACAATACCAGAGCACAGGTTGAGAAACCTTCTTTCTTTTCAGTTCTTTTTCACAGTGTTTATTTCCACCCTAGAAAAATGAAAATAAGGAACAACCTGGCTTTATTCCTCAGGTATTTATTGCAGCCATGTGTGAAGACAGTTCATTTATTGATTCATTCTCAACACAGACTGGGCACAGAGACATTTCCTCCTCACTTTGAATCTGGCCAGTATTTCTCACTCATTGTAAGAATTCTATTGCACTTTTATATCTTGAGTCTCAGTTGGGGATGATGATAGACACTTTAAAAGGAGGCTTGTGTTCAGGATTTTAGCAGCTGCTAGTTTGTAGCCAGTTCTCAGTTCTTTCTAAATGTGAGCATATGAAATGGATTATTTTTATACTAAGTGGAGAGCTTTACACTTGTCAATGGTCCATTTCTTTTGTTCAGTTTGGGTCAATAATTTGGGGCTTTTCATATAGCCATGTATGTGTACTTTCTCACTCAGATTTTAAAAAGAAACAATCTGATACTTCCTAATATCCTCTGCAACACCTTATTTGAAGCTTAGTCCATACTAAATCTTGAACAAATATTTTTTGAATGAATTAGTGTTCTATTGTTTCAATCTTTTGGGAGAATTTTAAATTTAGGATCTTTTAAGCAAAATGTGACCTATAGCCCACTTGGATAAGCATAACACTTGTTCTCATTTGTAAACTGATGTATTTATTCCCGCATGTCTTCTGATCTGGCTCATTTTGCAAAGGATATGGGGGCAAGGGAAAATGATGAAATGTTCTCTTGCCAGATAAAGGATAGGCATAAGTAATAAGGATAGGCATAAGTAATATATTGATTTTTTTCTTTGAATCTCTACCAATGCACATAAAATTCAGTTACTATCATTAACTACTCAGAGAGAAAGGAGAAGTGAAAAGTTAAAAATGGCGATTATAAAGGTAAGAACAGCAATGATTTGAAAGATATGGAAAAGTTGATTTTTTTTCAGGGTAGAGAATTTCTACACTTCTACCTTAAAATCCTTGTCAGTGAGGTGTTCTTAGATGATAAAGATTGAATTTTGTTTTCTGTAGAGTTGATCATTTGGACAAGGAACTTATTTTCTGAAAATAAGGAGTGAAATCTATTTAACCTAATGATGTTAAGGGTCAGTTTCTATGTTCTGCTTGAGGAAGAATGTATACATATGCATGTCTTTCTCATATAGTTATAGTTTATGTGTGTGTGTATGTAAATAAGTTTATGTATAAACTATATTTATACATAGTTTAAAATCACTTGTATGAAAGAACAGACATGATCTTTGTTGTCATAGAAAAATACTTAGATCAGTGATCACATTCTAGAAAGAGCAAAGTCATAAATACTTCTCTGCTTAGGTTCTCTTGTTATTCTTGTCTTAGGAGATGCATGCCATGTCAATCTTTCACAAATCTCACTTCAGGTTAGGTTTAAGCAGGATTTATTCTTTGTAAAGTGAATATTTTTGCTGAGTTTTAAAAAAAGCTCTAATTTCCTTTTTAGATTTTCACCAGTAATTTGGCAGAAATAGCACATTCTTGCCATAATTATATTTATATCTCTGTATTTCCTAAGTGGTATTTATTATATTTCCTTCTCAGGAGGGAATTTTTCTTCCTTGAAATTATTCAAACAATAGGTCAAAAGCTAGGAACAATTAGAAAGCCACACTTAGCACAATTTGCTACAGCAATGTATACTTCTCCTGAGTTCTTCATTGCATTTACCCAAGAGGATCTGAGCAGAACAGTTTCCTGTGGCTTCTTCAGTATTGTTTTGCTCTACAATGAAGAATGATTGCACCATAGTCCAGTGGCATCTTGAATAAAGTTCAAGGTGGACATAAGTGTTTTAAAAGCAATTTAAAAATAAATATTTTAATACTTTTTTTTTCATTGTTCTATAATGCACACATTCCTCAAAATGGTTCCAAATTCAGTGTCTACCCATACGTGACTTGACCCATGTGAGGACATTGGGAAATACAATTTTCCCTGTATTATAGTCAACGCAAACTTTAGACAACGATTTGGCCAGTTGATCAAAGGACAAAGCATGCATACCTTTGTACCCTGCGATGTCCACCTCTGGGACTAGATCTTATTGTAACATAAGCACAAGTGGCAAAATCGATGTATAAGCCCAGTCATTAAAGCATTTCAATAGCAAAATCAGAAGCAGGCTAACTCTAGCTCTGTAGTAAGAGGGTTGACTAAAGGATATTGTATCCAAACAATGGACTAGTGGGCATTATTCAAGAAATGAATGGAAGATATGGAAATGTAGTCCCAATAGAATAGTAAGTGGAAAAAGATACCTAATGAATAAATATCTGGGTTGCAAACTCTAAGTGCTCCCAGGAGCCAACGAGGTAACATCAGGCCAGGTGTGACCTAGGGCAGGTGACTGTGGGCACGTGAGAGGGAAGAGGGCCCTCAGCATCCTCATGGCCTGCCAACGGATGCCCTGCATGAATCATTGCCTCACTTAGATGCTTGGGTTTCTCGGGAGGAGGTAGACTAGGTTCAAGTGCTAATGTATGCTTTTGTATGTGTGTTTAATGTTTTCATTCCATTTAAATGCTTTAAAAATACAGTGTTAGCCAAGCAAAACACATGTGTAGGCAAACCTCGGTCCAGCCATGGTGTAACTCCTATTGTCTAGACATTGAAAAATTTAGAAAGTTCTACAAATGGTACGCGACCATGGTAAATTTTGTAAAGGAGATTTGGAAACAATGGGTTGGAACTGTGCTTTATATATTTCTGTCCTGTTGGACCTTGTTTCATTGTGTGTACACCATATATCCTCAGCGATCTTGCTAGGGGGCAAAAACCACATCCCTTAAAGTCCCATGGTTTAAAGGGAAAAAGTTGAGTATATGCAACACCCCTCTCTGTGATTTTGGTCATTTACTCACAACTTGATTTCTTATAAAAGTGTAGAAAATGGCTTGCTTTCTGTGTTGATGAGATTTATGTAAGGTGATATTTACAAATGCCCCATGTGTGGCCCTTGTTTTGTCAGTGCTTGCTTCCTACGTATGTCTTTTGTAGACTAAAACTGAAATGGAGTCACATATGTCAAGGACAAAATGGAGACAACCAATGCAGGTAATGAAGGAAACCTAACCCAACCTCAAAGGAAGTTACAACTCTTCTCAGAAATTAGCAGGGGACATCAGCCAATCCCCAAATGTCAAGTCTGTTAAGGCTACCACGGGACTTCCTTCTTCATCTGACAGCTAATCTGATCTAAAGTAAGAAAGAAGATCATTTGGCAACCAATCAGTTGAGAAAGACAAATCACCTCCATATTTATCCCATAAGAATTTCTTAGTCTGTGAGGAACTTAGACTTATTGCTCCTATGGCCCTGAGTTCCTCAGTTTAGAGATTGAAACCATTGCCACAAACTCACCTTTCTGCTTTGTTTTATTCAGTGTGCAAAGTTTGGCTTTTGACACTGTCAAATTCACCATCATTTGGGAATGTCAAGAAATAGGTAAAACTGAAGACCATTCTAAACTGAGATTTTTTTACAATATGCTTCTTTATGCAGCTGGCAGAAAATACCAGAGTGTCCACCTTCCAGAAGGATTTTTCTGTAGTAAGAATTAAATACTTTGATAACTTGTTTTGTAGTATAATTAGGGATTTTTTGGGAGGGTATCACTAACTTCATTTGTTCTTTCAGTAACACATTTTGGTTGTCAATTGCACTTTTAACAAGTCTTCAGACTAAAAGATCCCCTCTAGTTTCTAATGTGGATAAAAAGCAATGTAGAGTCTATGAATTAAAATGCTTAAAACTTTACTCATGACATTTTTTTTTCTTGCTTTCTTTGTTAAAGAATCTGGTTTCCTTAAACATGTCAACATTTAAAGAAACTTTCAAAATTTAAAAAAAAAAAAAATGGAACCCTCTTGGTACAAGGGAGGAAAACTGACTTTGAATATAGACAAATTAAGGGCTGTATAGAATTCATTTTACAAGCACAAATAAGTGAATTCCTGGGCGCCTGGGTGGCTCAGTGGATTAAGCCGCTGCCTTCGGCTCAGGTCATGATCTCAGGGTCCTGGGATCGAGTCCCGCATCGGGCTCTCTGCTCAGCAGGGAGCCTGCTTCCCTCTCTCTCTCTCTCTGGCTGCCTCTCTGTCCACTTGTGATTTCTCTCTGTCAAATAAATAAATCTTTAAAAAAAAAATAAGTGAATTCCTTACCACCACCTTCCTTTTTTTTTTTTTTTTTTAAAGATTTTATTTATTTGTCAGAGAGAGGGAGAGCGAGTGAGCACAGGCAGACAGAATGTCAGGCAGAGGCAGAGGGAGAAGCAGGCTCCCTGCCGAGCAAGGATCGGTACCACCACCTTCCTAATACTACTTTTATCCAGGAAAAATCTCCTTGTGAATGGTACTTCCTAAAATATCACTAATATAATATATATTTCAGGGGAAAAGAAAACACTATGAATATTGTTCTTTGCGAAAATCTAGCACAAAGTCAGAGAGAGGAAGAACCAACCATGGGGACACACACACACACACATTCTCTCTCTCTCTCACACACACACAGTTAAAAACAATAAGCAAAGAAGCTGGATGCAATTAATCAATCAGGTATTTTAAAAACAGTGAGATTCTAACGATGACATGTGAAATTATAGTCTATATTATATTACAGGATGTATCAGCTTACCTGGAGTAGATGGTCTCTACTTTTCCATATACAAAATACCAGCTGTTCATTCACCCTTACCATGGTTTTGTGAAAGTTGTGAAATAGCACATTTTTTTTGAAGTCTCTTTAAGAAGTAACTCAGCCTTCCAGGTAAGCTTTCTGTGAGACACTGCAGTGTGGTCTGCTTGAGGCCCTCCAGGACTCTCTGCTCATGGCCAAGGCGGCCGTGTGGAGGAGTGCCAGCCTTTCTGAACCTCACATCCATGGCTGTTGTAGAAGTTAACTTATGCTGAGTTATATTTCCTCAAACCCCCTCATCTGTGGTCAAGCTTCATGTCATAGTGAGAAGAGCAAGGCTTCTAAAGCAGAGCATGCTGATCCTAGATGCCAAGCCCATGAGTTTCCTGGGTTTGTGGTCAAAAGAGGAAGGTGGTTGTAACTGCTCTGACATTCAGTGTCCTGAACTCAAAACTTGGTGAAATAATCCCAGCCTCACAAGGTTATTTTAAGTGTTAGAGAGACCAAATCAAAAAAGATTCTGGTATATAGTAGTTTCTCAATATAAAATGAGTAGTATTATGATTTTTGTTGCTATATTATAATAAGACTATTTAAAACCATATTCAATTTCCATATTAGAAGAATATTGTCATTTAAAACACTATATTAATGTATTTAAAAATGTCAGCTGCTAAGTATTTAGGGCCTGGTAGAGATATTACTATACATAGAATGGAAGAGTTTCATAAGGTTTAGACACTAGTTTGAAAGAGTTCAGAGAGACTGAAGTTTAAGAGGAGGAGGAAGAACCAGAGGAGAGGACCATGACCTCTTCACACCATCTTCAAAAATGACAAAAATACTTAAAACTAACATGTGGTAAACATGGTGTACCAGATTAATTTTATCTGCTTTGTGACATTATTTCATCCTTGTAGAGATCCCCTATTGTGGTCCCTATTATTCTATCCACTTTACAGATGGAAAACTGAAGCCAAGAGAGGTCAGTGTGATGGTGAACAAGGTAAAGTCCTTATTCTCTCTCATGACTTACATTTTGTCGGGCCATAAAGACAACAGATACAGAGACAAAAAAAAACACATAAAATATTTGGAGAAGTTAAGCGTAAGAAAGAAGAAAGCAGAATAAGAGCTCAGAGAGTGACAAAGTTTCTAGCAAAGCTGGGTTGGCTGTGATGCCTGCCCTTCTGCCAAGGTAGGGCTCAAGTGAAAGCAAAAGGATAATCGAGGGGCCAGCTGAGCTGACAGCAGTGCGGCCAAGGGAAGGGTAAAAGCTAATATCTGGAGAGAGTAAGCAAAAGGCAGTAGCAAAGATAGAGGCGATACCAAAGGAGACAAGAAGCCCCATCACAGAGACCCTTAAGTTCCTGGAAGAATCGGAGTTCCATTTTGAGGGAGATGGCAAGCCACTAGAGTCTTAAGCAGAATGGAGAATCAAGCCCACTTTGAAAAGACAACTGAGTCTGTATGATATGACAGTGCTGGATGTAATGTCATTATACCTTGGTTGAAACCCATAGCAGGTACAGCACCATGAGTGAGCCCAAACACACACTATGGACTTGGGATGATGATGGATCAATGTAAGATCATTGATTGTAACAAACGGACCACTCTGGTAGGGCAAGTTGACGGGGCTGTTGTGTGTGTGTGTGGGGGGGCATATGGGTAATCTCTGTATTTTCGGCTTAATTTTGTTGTGAACCTACAAGTGCTCTCAAAAATAAAGTCTATTAAAAAAAAAAGAAGATAACTGGCACCCCTGTGGACATTAAACCATAGCGGAAGAAGGAAGAAACAGAAAGGTTAAGATGGGAAATTATAGCACTTGTACAGGTGAGAAAGTATGTTGCCTTTTTATCACATAGTAAGTGTGGTGATTTTCCTAAGTATTAGATTCTGGACCTATTTTGAAGGCAGAGCTGATGGTGTATCTTTAATAGATTGAATACGTTGTACAAGAGGAAGCTAGGTGTCAAGAATGATTTCAAGGGTTTTGGCCTGAGCATCTGGAAGAATTGAAATCCCATTTACCAATAGGGGCAACTTTGAGGCAGGATCCTTATGGGCAGACAGGGGAGGAGTTTAATTTTGAACAAAAGTTTAAGAAATGGCACATGTGGGAAGTTAAGGAAATTCCCCAAGGCCACACTAACGTGCAGGTAACAGAGCAGGGATTAAGACCTGATCGGGAGAAGACAGAGCTTGACTCTTCCTGAAAGGTCTATGTCTCAGTGCACTTCTGGTGGTGCAAGGCATACATTTTCATATGTAATATGCATGCACAATTAATATGTAATAGCTGGAAGGAAAAGACTTATGGGCCAACTATTGTTTAGTCTCACTTATTGCTCTGTCCCCAACATCGAACATAAAATTAGCATGCATTCGCAGAAGTAAAAATGATTTTTAAGATGACTCTTTCATTCAGAGTTTTTTTAAAGCCTGTAATGGAAATCCCTTAGATATGAAAAAGTTGAACAATTGCTAAAGACAGATTTAGTAAGTTTCCATTAATATTGGGGACTCTAGATCACTCACTCATGCCTTTAAAAAATTATTAACTCGAATATCTAAGAATATACTTCTTACTACAGAGTATTAAAACTTCAGTCTAGGACAAACTGTGGATTAAAAAAAAAAGTACATATTTTGACAAGAAGTTAAAGTTAAGAATGAGTTGTAAAGATATAATAATTCATTAGAGAAAATCCAGAGTTTATAAGAAAAAAGAATTCTAAGAAATAAATCCATGCAACAAGTTATATGATAAATACTAGAATGGGGAGAAGAGTTTTCAACAAAGGTAATGAAGAGTTACTCCTTTTATTATAAAGAGCAAGTGCAAATAGGTAAACAAAAAAAAATATTGGTTAAAACAAAATGCCAGGGCTCCTGGTTGGCTCAGTGTGTTAAAGCCTCTGCCTTCAGCTCAGGTCATGATCCCAGGGTCCTGGGATAGAGCCCTGAATCCGGCTCTCTGCTCCATGGGGAGCCTGCTTCCTCCTCTCTTTCTCTCTCTCTGCCTGTCTCTCTGCCTTCTTGTGATCTCTGTCTGTCAAATTAAAACAAACAAACAAACAAAAAACAACTTAAAAAAAACCATAAAATGCTAATCAATGCCAATTAACACAATTGACTTGTGTCAATTCTAGTATGAAAAGCAAGCAAAAAAGGCTGTTACCCTTTTAAATGTCGAACATACATTGTTAATTATTATTATTATTTTTTACAAATATTCAAAACATGGCTAGATCCTTTCATGGCTCAAAACAAGTAATTTTCTAATGCCCTCACCTTCCTGGGCCTGTGCAGGCTGACCCCACCCTCAGACACTTCACAGGTGAACTCCAGCTGTCTAGAGTATGGGGAGACCCATACTTAGGAATGAGCCCCACACCAACTTTTCACAGACCAGGAAACGTGCAAATCCCTCTGCACAGTCCTAACACCCCAAAACTCAACTACTGGAAGGAGTCAGAGGATTCATTACATGGCTCAGAAGAGAAAGAAAAATGTAATTGGGGCACTGGGTGACTCAGTCAGTTAACCATCTGCCTTCGGCTCAGGTCATGATCTCAGGGTACTGGGATCGAGCCCCATGTTGGGCTTCCTGCTCAGAGGAGTCTGGTTCTTACTCTCTCTTTCTCTCTCTGTGTCTCTTTCAGATAAATAAAATCTTTAAAAAAAAGAAAAAGAAAATAATTGATAGATCATTATTTTAAAAGTTTAATAGCACTATTTATCCAAGAAAAGCAAAGTAGAACATTCATTCATTCCTTAAATATATGCATTTTGAATGTCTTCATCTATGGGCAGTCACTGGGAATATAGCAGGAAACAAACAAGCAACAAATTTCAACCTTCATGAAGCTCCTATTCTTGTAGAAGAAGGAAATTACGCAAAACAAATACATATCACACTTGGTTATATATCGTGGCGCCCAGAAGAGAGAAAGGAGCAGGGAGATGTACAGGGCGAGACCTTGTGAGTGGCAGTAATAGCAATGCTAAGTCAACACAAGATCTCCTTGAGGAGGAGACCGATGAGCAAAGACCTGAAATCCTGTTTTAATGTATCACATTGGTGGAAAATGCAAGAAATGCTGGACTTTGAGTCTGTATTGGAGTCCATACCCTACCAGATCCTGTGATTTCCTCATTGGCAAATTAGGGATAGTGGGAAAACAAACTCTTGAGTTGCTGCAAGGATTGAGATAGTAAGAAAAAGAGACTTGTGGTGCCCCACGGGTAGCAAGCACATAACTTAAGTTTTCCTTTATTTTCGTTAGTCCACTAGTGCAGATTTTTTTTTTTTTTAATGCTAACATGTAGTGTTGATAAGAACGGGACCATATTTATTGGTAAGGGTCAGGCACAGCATATACAATTAAGGGGAAGTTTGAGCTATATAAGATGCTTTCAGGTTCATGTAACTGAAATCCTGACGTAAATAAGACAGAATTCTATTTATTTATTTATTTATTAATAATACAGAACATTATAAATATCTGACCAGGAATCCAGAGCTAGGGTAGCCTCTGAAACTGGTTTATTTAGGGCTTTGAAGATACGAGGATTTGGGTTTTCTCCACTGGTCCTTGTTTACCACAGCAGTGTTGTCCTCTGCAAGCTTGTGGGCATGACCGTGACCCCAAATCCAGGGCTGACACTGTCCGGAACAATGCTCTTGAGTATGGTAGCCATAAATCAATCTACTCAAATATATTTCAAAGTTCAATCCATTTATTTATATATGCAACAGAATTACAATTATTCCTAAAAAATCTTCTGTTTTTCTCTTATTTTTCTTTTTTTTCTGACTTATGTTATTTTCCCAGAGAAATAACCATTAAAATAGATACATCCACACACATATATGTGTACATAAATGTATGTCTGAAATCTAGCTAGCTAAATATATAATTGAAATATGTGTTCTTAGCTAATATAATGCAGAAAAACTATTCTTAATTATGTGTGGGGAAAGAATGTTGCATATTTACAATGATTAAAGTTGCAAAAATATAGATTTAGAATAAGGTGGGAAAAATAGAAATTTTAAGTGTTACTCTTGTTAGCAGTAAATTTACAGGTGAAACATTATTTGCCTTTCCATATTTTATCAAATATACATTATTTTTATCTTGGCAGTTTTAAAAAGTATTTGAAAGCGGACAAGGGAAGATGAGACAAATATGTGTTTTAGGAAGATGGAGTTTTACGATTCTAGCTCATATGCAACATTTCCAGAGTGGACTTCGGTCAATTCTAGCATGAAAAGCAAGCAAAGAAGGGTGTGACTCTTTCAAATGTTGAACATACATTGTTAATTCTTTTTTTTTTTTTTTACATATTTTAAAAACATGGGTAGTTTATGAAATGTTTAAAAACATTTCGTAAATAAAGACTCACTGCCATACAGATCTTAATTATATTTATAGTTTTACATTTTAGCAAGGTAGAAATTTACACATAGATCTGAGTTTTTCAAACTAACTTCATGCATAGAAACCTTATTAAGAAATGTCTCTAGGTCCAGAGAAAGGGAGAGCGTAGAGCCCCTGACCATCAGCTTTACCCGCAGCACTACATTCATCTGCTGTCTTTTGCAGTGGATTTCTTTTTTTTTTTTTTTAAATTTATTTTTTTTAAATTCATTTATTTGATCAACAGAAATCACAAGCAGGTAGAGAAGCAGGCAGAGAGAGAGGGGGAAGCAGGCTCCCTGCTGAACAAAGAGCCTGATGTGGGGCCTGATTTGGGATCATGACCCAAGCCAAAGGCAGAGGCTTTAACCCACTGAGCTACCCAGGCTCCCCTGTTCCCGTGATTCTTAAGAGCCAGGACATTTTCCTAGAAGCATACCAATAGTGTTACCTATATGTGCTTGGACCAGAGTTGATTCCCATGCGCATTTGAGGTAAAACACTGACAAGACAATGGGATTACTGACAGACCCACAGGTGGAGCACAGAGCCGGTACCCCTCATTCCTGAGGCTGTTCTTTGGAAGAAAGGCTGGAGAAAAAGGCAGCCATGATCTCCTGGGATGAATTCTAGACAAACTGACGAGAGGAACAAGTGGTCTCCAGGCTATGCAATAGGAAGGCACGTTCTCCTTGGGGGCCTTGGACCCTGGCACCGCCGGGAGTGCACCAGCGCTGACCCCTGGTCTTCACCCACCAGGAAAGCGGCAGAGGGGCGGCCCGCACATGCGCAGTTCACTGCCCGCATCTGGCCTGGGAGGCAGGGCCCTTGCACAGCGTTTGCAGAAGCTCCCCTGCGCCCGCACTAGGCCAGCCCTGCCCTGGGATTCTGCCGCTGAGACTGAGGCGTGCAGAAGGACTGGAGTTTACATGACAAGGGACATGGGCCAGACTGCTAACAGATGAGCCTGGGAGGAGGGGCTGTGGCCCTCGGGCAGCAGGTGTTCGTCTCCTAGGACTCCCAGGCAGCCCGTGTACCTCCCGAGGCACCACGAGATCCAGCTCCTCTGGGAAGAGTAGGCCGCAGGGCCGCACGCCTGATTTTGCCCTTCTGCCACCTCAGCTCGGCACGTCCGAGTCCGCCTGCGGGTGCACCTCCCTCGGGTCCTGCACGTACTGCTCCCCCACCCCCAAACACACCGGAGGCCGCCTGGCAGCTCCCTGCGGGTTGGGCAGGGTGTGCCCTGTTGGCCTTCTGGGAAACACGACGCCACCTGGCCCAGGCCCCAGCCTCTGGCCCGCGGGCCTCCCCGCTAGTGTTGGGAACACTGGGGTGTCCTGTAGATGTGGCTGCAGCCGGGAGAGCCAGGATCCTGACCTAGGTGGGCTGGCGAGAAGATGGGGCACTCGGCGCCCAGCAGAAGCTGTCCACAGTGTTGACTCTCCGAGTCCGACGGGTCCTGGGGAAGACAGACCCAGAGGTCTACAGCAGTAAGATTTTATTCCAAAAGTCTGGTTTGAAATGAGTTTCAGGTTAAAAAAGCAAAACAAAACAAAACCAAAAACAAAAACAAAAAAACAGGACTTAGATCACTTGAGAGTGAATGGTAGGATATTTAAAGGATGCTTTCTGCTTTTTACAATCTGTATTTATTTATTTTTATTTTACATCTGCTCTTGTTTCTTACTAGATCTAAAAAGTAGGACTGAGTCCAAAGGGTTCAAGTAAATGAATTTATAACTGAGGAAACGTTATTGAATTCTTAACTGAGGAGACTGGACTCTTCAAATGGAAGTTCTGTTGAATAGTAATAGGAGTAAACCGTGGAATGTTTAAAATGAAGATCATAGATTCATCTTATACATGAGTATGTTTGAAAACACTGATGATCACAGTCAATTTTGGACTTACCCTTTTCAGTAATCATTTTCAATCTAGGGTTTCTATCAAAGTCTCACTGTAAGAGCTTTAAAAATAAATATTCTCAGATGGGTACAAACCAAGTCATGCATACCTCTTCTTTTTTTCCTTTAAATTAACATATAATGTGTTATTAGTCCCAGTGGTACAGGTCTGTGAATCGCCAGGTTTACACACTTCACAGCACTCACCATAGCACATACCCTTGGCAGTGTCCACAACCCAACCACCCTCTCTCTTCCTCCCTCCCCCTGGCAACCCTCAGCTTGTTTTGTGAGATTAAGGGTCTCTTTTGGTTTGTCTCCCTCCTGATCCCATCTTGTTTCATTCCCTACCTCCCAAACCCCCGACATTGCATCTCAAATTCCTCATATCAAGGAGATCATATGATAATTGTCTATCTCTGATTGACTTATTTCGCTCATCAAAATACCATCTAGTTCCATCCACATCATTGCAAATGGCAAGATTTCATTTCTTTTGATGACTGCATAGTATTCCATTCTGTATATATACACCACATCTTCTTTATCCATTCATCTGTTGATGGACATCTAGGTTCTTTCCATAGTTTGGCTACTGTGGACATTGCTGCTATAAATATTTGGGTGCATGTGCCCCTTCAGATCACTACATTTGTATCTTCAGGGTCAATAACCAGTAGTGTGATGGCTGGGTCATAGGGTAGCTCTATTTTCAACTTTGAGGAACCTCCATGCTGTTTTCCAGAGTGGCTGCACCAACTTGCATTCCCACCAACAGTGTAGGAGGTTCCCCTTTCTCCACATCCTCACCAGCATCTGTCATTTCCTAACTTGTTAATTTTAGCCATTCTGACTGTTGTGAGATGGTATCTCATTATGGTTTTGATTTGTATTTCCCTGATGCCGAGTGATGTGGAGCACTTTTTCATGTGTCTGTTGGCCATCTGGCTGTCTTCTTTGCAGAAATGTCTGTTCATGTCCTCTGCCCATTTCTTGATTGGATTATTTGTTCCTTGGATATTGAGATTGATAAATTCTTTATAGATTTTGGATACTAGCCCTTTATCTGATATGTTGTTTGCAATATCTTCTCCCATTCTGTCAATTGTCTTTTGATTTTGTTGACTGTTTCCTTTGCTGTGCAAAAGCTTTTGATCTTGATGAAGTCCCAATAGTTCATTTTTGTCCTTGCTTCCCTTGCTTTTGGCAATGTTTCTAGGAAAAGATTGTTGTGGCTGAGGTTGAAGAGGTTGCTGCCTGTGTTCTCCTCAAGGATTTTGATGGACTCCTTTCTCATACTGAGGTCTTTCATCCATTTGGAGTCTATTTTGGTGTGTGGTATAAGAAAATGGCCCAGTTTCACTTTTCTGCATGTGGCTGTCCAATTTTCCCAACATAATTTGTTGAAGAGACTGTCTTTTTTCCATTGGACATTCTTTCCTGCTTTGTCAAAGATTAGTTGACCATAGAGTTGAGGGTCTATTTCTGGGCTTTCCATTCTGTTCCGTTGATTTATGTGTCTGTTTTTGTGCCAGTACCATACTGTCTTGATGATGACAGCTTTGTCATAGAGCTTAAAATCTGAAATTGTGATGCCATCCACTTTGGCTTTCTTTTTCAACATTCCTCTGGTTATTCGAGGTCTTCTCTGGTTCCATGTAAATTTTAGAATTATTTGTTCCATTTCTTTGAAAAAAAATTGATGACATTTTGACAGGGATTGTATTAAATGTGTAGATTGCTTTAGGTAGCATAGACATTTTCACAATATTTCTTCTTCCAATCCATGAGCATGGAACATTTTTCCATTTCTTTGTGTCTTCCTCAATTTCTTTCATGAATACTTTATAGTTTTCTGAGTATTCTGAGATTCTTTGCCTGTTTGGTTAGGTTTATTCCTAGATATCTTATAGTTTTGGGTGCAATTGCAAATGGGATCAACCCCTTAATTTCTCTTTCTTGTGTCTTGTTGTTGGTGTATAGAAATGCAGCTGATTTCTGTGCACTGCTTTTATATCCTGACACTTTACTGAATTCCTGTATGAGTTATAGCAGTTTTGAAGAGGAGTCATTTGGGTTGTCCCCATGAAGTCTTGTATCATCTGCAAAGAGTGATAGTTTGACTTCTTCTTTGCTGATTTGAATGCCTTTAATTTCTTTTTGTTGTCTGATTGCTGAGGCTAGGACTTCTAATACTATGTTGAATAGCACTGGTGATAATGGACATCCCTGCCCTGTTCCTGACCTTAGTGGAAAAGCTCTCAGTTTTTCCTCCATTGAGAATAATATTCGCTGTGGGTTTTTTTTTTTTTTAATTTTTTATTTTTTATAAACATATATTTTTATCCCCAGGGGTACAGGTCTGTGAATCACCAGGTTTACACACTTCACAGCACTCACCAAATCACATACCCTCCCCAATGTCCATAATCCCACCCCCTTCTCCCAAACCCCCTCCCCCCGGCAACCCTCAGTTTGTTTTGTGAGATTAAGAGTCACTTATGGTTTGTCTGTGGGTTTTTCATAGACAGCTTTGATGATATTGGGGTATGACCCTCTATCCTTACACTTCGAAGAGATTTGATCAAGAAAGGTTGATGTACTTTGTCAAATGCTTTTTCAGCATGTATTGAGAGTATAATAGTGTTCTTGTCCTTTCTTTTATTAATGTATTGTATCACATTGATTTGCATATGTTGAGCCAACCTTGCAGCCCTGGAATAAATCTCACTTGGTCGTGGTGAATAATCCTTTTAATGTAGTGTTGGATCTATTGGCTAGTATTTTGGTAAGAATTTGCACATCAAGTTCATCAAGCATACTGGTCTGTAATTCTCTTTTTTGATAGGGTCTTTGTCTGGTTTTGGAATCAAGGTAATTCTGGCCTCATAAAATGAGTGTGGAAGTTTTCCTTCCATCTCTGTATTTTGGAACAGTTTCTGGAGAATAGGAATTCATTCTTCTTTAAATACTTGGTAGAATTACCCTTGGAAGACATCTGGCCCTGGACTTTTGTTTGTTGGGAGATTTTTGATGACAGCTTCAATCTCCTTACTGGTTATGGGCCTGTTCAAGTTTTTCTGTTTCTTCCTGGTTCAGTTTTGGTAGTTTATGTGTCTCTAGGAATGCATCCATTTCTCTCAGATTGTCAAATTTGCTGGCATATAGTTGCTCATAATATGTTCTTATAATTGTTTGTATTTCTTTGGTGTTTGTTGTGATCTCTCCTCTTTCATTCATGATTTTATTTATTTGTGTCCTTTCTCTTTTCTTTTTGATAAGTCTGGCCAGGAGTTTATCAATCATATTAATTCTTTCAAAGAACCAGCTCCTAGTTTCATTGATTTGTTCTACTGTTGTTTTTGTTGTTGTTGTTTGTTTCTATTTCATTGATTTCTGCTCTGATCTTTATTATTTCTCTTCTTCTGCTGCATTTAGGCTTTATTTGTTAATTTTTCTCCAGCTCCTTTAGGTATAGGGTTAGGTTGTGTATTTGAGACCTTTCTTATTTCTTGAAAAAGACTTGTATCACTATATATTTTCCTCTCAGGACTGCCTTTGCTGTGTCCCACAGATTTTGAACAGTTATGCTTTCATTATCATTTGTTTCCATGAATTTTTTCAATTCTTTAATTTCCTGGTTGACCCATTCATTCTTTAGTAGGATGCTTTTTAGCCTCCATGTATTTGGGTTCTTTCCAAATTTCTTTTTGTGATTGACTTCTAGTTTCAGAACATTGTGATCTGAAAATATTCAGGGAATGCTCCCAATATTTTGGTACTGGTTGAGACATGATTTGTGACCCAGTATGTGGTCTATTCTGGAGAATGTTCCATATGCACTATAGAAGAATATGTATTCTGTTGTTTTGGGATGGAATGTTATATGTTAAATATCTGTGATGTCCATCTGATCCAGTGTGTTATTCAAGGCCTTTATTTCCTTGTTGATCTTTTGTTTGGATGATCTGTCCATTTCAGTAAGGGGGATGTTGAAGTTCCCTACTATTGTATTATTGTCAATGCTTTACTTTGATTTTGTTATTGATTGGTTTATATAGTTGGCTGCTCCCATATTAAGGGCATAGATATTTAAAATTGTTAGATCTTTGACCCTTGGAGTATAACATCCTTCTTCATCTCTCATTATAGTCTTTGGCTTAACATCTTATTTATCTTATATAAGGATTGCTACTCCAGCTTTCTTTTGATGTCCATTAGCATGGTAAATTGATTTCCACCCCCTCACTTTAAATCTAGAGGTGTCTTTGGGTCTAAATTGAGTTTCTTGTAGATAGCATATTGATTTTTTTTTAAAATGCATTCTGATACCTGTGTCTTTTGACTGGGGCATTTAGCCCTTTATATTCAGGGTAACTAATGAGAGATATGAATTTAGTGCCATTGTATTGCCTTTAAGGTGACTGTTACTGTATATGTCTCTGTTCCTTTCTCTTCTACTACTTTTAGTCTCTCTCTTTGCTTAGAGGACCCCTTTCAATATTTTCTATAGAGCTGGTTTACTGTTTACAAATTCTTTTAGTTTTTGTTGGTCTTGGAGGCTTTTTATCTCTCCTTCTATTTTTCAATGATAGCTTAGCTGGGTATAGTATTCTTGGCTGCATGTTTTTTCATTTAGTGCTCTGAATATATCATGCCAGTTCTTTATGGCCTGCCAGGTCTCTGCGGATAAGTCTGCTGCCAATCTACTATTTTTACCATTGTATGTTATAGACTTCTTGTCCTGGGCTGCTTTCAAGATTTTCTCTTTGTCACTAAAACTTGTAACTTTCACTATTAGATGATGGGGTGTGGTCCTATTCTTACTGATTTTTGATGGGGGTTCTCTGTGCCTCCTGGATTTTGATGCTTGTTCCCTTTGCCATATTAGGGAAATTCTCTACAATAATTTGCTCCATATACCTTCTGCCCCCCTCTCTCTTTCTTCTTCCTCTGGAATCCCAATTATTCCAATATTGTTTCATCTTATGGTATCACTTATCTTTCAAATTCTCCCCTTGTGGTCCAGTAGTTGTTTGTCTCCCTTTTGCTCAACTTCTTTATTCTCTGTCACTTGGTCTTCTATATCACTAATTCTCTCTTCTGCCTCATTTATCTTAGCAGTAAGAGCTTCCATTTTTTATTACATCTCATTAATTTTTTTTTAATGTCAGCTTTTTTAGATTTTAGTTCTTTTATTTCTCCAGAAAGGGCTTTTATTTCTCCAAATAGGGTTTCTATAATATCTTCCATGCCTTTTTTGAGCCCAGGTAGTCCTTTGAGAATCATCATTCTGAACTCTAGATCTGACACATTACCAATGTCCATATTGATTAGGCCCCGAGCCTTTGATATTGCCTCTTGTTCCTTTTTTTGTGGTGAGTTTTTCTGTCTTGTCATTTTATCCAGATAAGAATATTTGAAAGAGAGAATAAAATACTAAAAAGATGGCAGAA
The DNA here is from genome assembly GCF_030435805.1 of Mustela lutreola. Taxonomy (NCBI): domain Eukaryota; kingdom Metazoa; phylum Chordata; class Mammalia; order Carnivora; family Mustelidae; genus Mustela; species Mustela lutreola. Next base: position 6,195,894 of record NC_081302.1, read on the forward strand.
TTCCCAGAAAAACGTATGCTAACCAAATCAGAAGAGACCCCAAATCAGGGGGAGAAGAAAGAGCGTAAAAAGAAGTTTAAAAAAATAAAGAAAAGATTATGCTGAGTGAAATAAGTCAAGCAGAGAGAGTCAATTATCATATGGTTTCACTTATTTGTGAAGCATAACAAAAAGCATGGAGGACATGGGGAGTTAGAGAGAAGGGGGTTGGGGTAAATTAGAAGGGGAAGTGAATCATGAGAGACTATGGACTCTGAAAAACAATCTGAGGGGTTTGAAGTGGCGGGGGTGTGGAAGGTCGGGGTACCAGGTGATGGGCATTATAGAGGGCACGGATTGCATTGAGCACTGAGTGTGGTGAAAAAATAATGATACTGTTATGCTGAAAATAAATAAATGAAAAAAATACGCTTTATAAGGAAACTGTAGGTAAATCAAAGAAAATGTCTTGTCAGTAAGAAAAAAAAAGAAAAGAAACAAACAAACAAACTATGTCTGTGTGTGTGTGTGTGTGTGTGTGTGTATTAGACTGGTGAATAGAACAGAGCCACCCACTTGATTTTGGGTGTATTTTGGCTTCTTAGAAGAAGCTCCCGTCCAAAACTTCAAAGAAAGAAAGGCATATATATATATATATATATATATATATATATATATATATAACACAATGAAGAGATGCAATATGACTATAAAGATGAAAATTTAAAAAAAATCTAAAAAAAATTGATAAGACAAGTTGGTTGGGAAAAGAAAGAAAAAGAAAGTGGATAGGATTTTCTCGGACTGGAGACTAGAACAAAGCCCTGTGCTAGATTTACGGTATATTTTGATCTATTAGAAGAAGTTGTGTCCCAAAAATTTTTAGAAGAATAAAACCCTATATGTATACAAAAAATAAAGTTGGATACAATGAAGGATAAAACATGACCATAATAATGAAGGTTTAAAAAGATTTTTTTAAGAAAGGTATTGTTAAGATAAACTAGTTAAAAAACATTAAAAGAGGAAAGAGGAAAAGTTAAAAATATTAGAATAAGAAAAAAATAAAAATAAATAATTAACTTTGCAAGATTAAAGAATCTTGGAGAGAAAGCCATGAATTCCATGCTTTGCTTTCCTCTCCTCTGGAATTCTGCTGTTCTCCTTGATCAGTGAGCTTGGTCTTGGCTGGGTGTTCTTGCTGATCTTCTCGGGGAGTGGCCTGTTGTAGTGATTCTCAAATGTCTTTACCGGACGCAGAATTGCCCCACTCTTACCAGGGGCCAGGCTAAGTAATCCTCTCTAGTTTGCTCTTGGGAGCTTTGTTCTCTGAATGCTTTCCATAGAGCTCTGGAGGACGGGAATTATAATGGCGGCCTCTCAGTTTCCAGCCCAGAGGAGCTGAGAGCCCGGGTCCCCAATCCTCATTGCGCCTTCAGAGAAAAGCAGTCAATCACTCCCATCTCCCTGGTCTCTGGCCATGCTCTGAGCTCAACCCGCCTGCAACTGAGCAGCTCTGTCTCTGGTGCACAGCCCCACCTGGAATCTCCAAACCCAGAAGGTTTCTGCCATTCTTCCAGGGGTTCTCCCCGGATCTGCCACTTGTGAGGTCCCTGCTCAAAGAGCAGTGGCCTAATTGTGCCACGGATCACAGTTTAAGGTAATCCTGAGCTGAGAGTCACTCCTCAACTCTGTCTCTATTGCCGGCTTCCCCACTCTGATATCTGTGAGCTCTGCTATAGTCAGACACCCCTGATCCTTCTGTGATCCTGTGGGACCTAAGATCACACTGTCCCCATGAGAACTCCACTCCCGCTTAGTCTCTAGAGCAATGTCCCTCAGTGGAACAGACTTTGAAAAGTTTGAATTTTGTGCTCTGTTGCTCCACTGCTTGCTGGGGGCCCCCTACCCCCCTACCACCTTCCTGTCACTTTGGATTCGCTTCTCTGCACATCCTACTTCTCAGAAAGGGGTTGATTTTCTGTTTCTAGAACTACTGCTCTTCTTCTATTCAATCTCCTGTTGGGTTTGTAGGTGTTTGGAATGGTTTGATAACTATCTAAGTGAACTCCTGAGACCTAATGTCATCTCAGTCTGCTATACCTCTGCCATCTTGACCCAAAATCTAAGTCATGCATACTTTTATAAAGTTTTACAAAGAGTTGTTGCTCTTCAATATCTCCAAATTAGCGTCTAAGGTAACATCATTTTTTGCTTCCTGTGGCTTCCAGAGTCAAGATGAAGTTCTTGGCCTTGTATCAGGGCCCTTCAGGGTCCACCTGCCTACATGTCCAGTCTTCTTTCTTGCTACTTCTCCTTCTGGTCTCTCCAGTCAGACTGTAACACCTGCAGTTTCTGGAATAGAAGTGCCCCATCCCTCTTTGCCCAACTGGTTACTGTGCCTTTTTAAGACTTATGCAGACATAACATCCTCTGGGAAGCTGTGATTCAGTATTCATTTCTCCTTCAAGGACTTCCCTTTGTTACATTGTTGAATTCAGGTGCCCCAAGACCATAGGAATTACTCTGATCTAGAATGTGTGCATGACATATGTCATTTTCCATCACAAGCTTAAAGGACCAGTGCATATTTTTGAGACACTGTTTCCTGTTTCCTGTGCCAACTGCTGGCAGAGTTCCAGAGAGCTTTTCTATCCTCACCTATCTGAGCCATACAGTGAGGTTAATGACTATGTGGAACAGAGCCCCCAAACTCAATGATGACCATTATTATGAACAACAAATGAGCTGTTTTAACCACTGTCATTTGGGTTTCTTTGTTACTTCAGTATAACCCAGTCCATCCTAAAATACAAAAGTATCCCAAGACTTCTCTAGTCAGGGGTTGGTTTCAGATTATCAAAGGTCACCCTTATGTTAAACCAGGAGTCAGCAAAAATTTTCTGTAAAGGGACAGACAGTAAATATTTTAGGCTTTGTGGGCTATAGTCTGTGTCACAACTGTTCAACTTTGTGCAACACAAAAGCAGCCATAGACACAATAGGAAGAAATGAGGGTGGGCGTATTCCAATAAAACTTTATTTATACAAACTGGCACTGGGATGGATTTTTGTCATTAGGCTGTAGTTTGTGACTGCTGTTTTAATTCATGAGTTTGAAATCAATACTAAAAGTCCCTTGATTTGTATTTTAATAATAATAATTTTCTTCTTATGTCTCTATCTTATTATAAATATTGAATATGAAATTTGAGCTCTGGTTTTCAGTAAGAAGATTAGGATAGATTTGAATCCAAGAGTATAAACATTTATTAAATCATGCATGGAGTTTGGAGAGAATATTCTATTCTAGAGATTAATTTCCACTGAGCAATAAAAGAAACAGCAAAAATAAGCACAAATTGGAAAAAGATAAACATAGTGTATTATTTTACCTATCACACCTCCAAATGGCTGATAGTAGGAAGAGCTATATGGAATTGCTATTCTGTAAAGACATATGGGCAATATCCTATGGGGCAACATGTTACTAATTATTATTCACTAATTTCTTAAAATTATAGTTTCTATGTGTAAAAACCTAGAGCAACACCGAGTTCTGGGGTAATGAGTAACCTGGTTCATATGGGTCATACTCATGCATAGATGTATACATGATTTTACTGCATCTGTCGACATAAGTGCCAGTCAGTATCCCCAAAACTCTGAGAAATCAAGCCAGTTCTTCTTTTTACAAAACAAGCACACTCCATGTGCTCAGCTTCTCCAGCTCTTTTTTTTTTTTTTTTTTTTTTTTGGTTTGTTTTCATAGGAATGTGTATTTGTAGAAGAACTTTGCTGGATTGAGCAGGCAAAAGCTCTCATCTTCAAGTGAGAACACTGAAGGAACCTTCTGGAGAGGTTGCCAGTACAGGGGCAGGAGAGATGGAGGCATTCCTCTGTTCTCCACAGAACTTTCAGCCAAAGGGATTATTTTCTTTTTAGTTATTTCTAAAAATAAAAAGTAAAAAAAAAAAAAAAATGGTGAAACATGTCTACATCACACAAAATTGCAAATCATGACATGATATAATATAATATGGCTCATCTTGTCTGTGGGGCAGAATGTTTATACCATATTGCTTTCCGTGATATTTATAGATTTCCTGAGAGTGACTAATTGTTCTCCAGAATTATATTTTTAGTTGCCTTCTCTGTATCCACAGCTCTAGGAAATGTTAGACTCAAAAATGTGAGGCTTGTTGGTGGGCCTCCATCTGTTGCTAGTGGTTTCATTACAAAAATGTGTATATCTCTAGAAGAAATTTTTTTAGAAAGAATTTATTTCAGCTCCATGTCAATCGATAGCTTTACAAGTTACCCGTCATAGTTTATTTTATATGAGATATACCCTTTCAGGAAGGGGAAAAAAAAAAATCCCTTGAAGCAATCGTGCAAAAACTGCTAGGGTATTATATGTTTGAGAAGACTCTAAGAAAACAAACCTATGGACTGAAGCTAATGAATTATCTATGGGTCTAAGTTCAGATTTCTTAGGTTTACTTAAGAAGATGAATATATTCAGAAACAAATGCCATTACTATTTCTTTGTCTGCTAACAAATGGCATTACCAAAAGATTTTATTTTATAAGAAATACACATTGCTTTACCTAGGGTAGCCCAGAAAATATTAATAGTCAGAAATAATGTAAATTCCAGTAATAGATTTATGAAATATATTGATGCTGTCAGTCTTTGTTTATTCTACTGTGCCATGAAGTCTAGACAGAATAATAGTGCGTTCTTTGTAGAAGCATGCATTTCAAAAATCATTGAATTTGCTGTAATGCCAATCCTTGGGTCTCATTCATGAACTTTTTACACTTGGTTTTACATTCCATCTATAGAAAGAATAATTAGTGACCCTTTCCCCCCCTTCCAGTTCAACTAGAATTTTGCCTTCAGTATTAACAAGTAACCTTTAATTTCACCATTGTGTTAGGTCTTAATTTTTTTTTCCCTTGCCCAGTCCACACATTCCAATTTATCATGCAAATGTCAATAATTTCAAATATTTTCCTTCTAAGAACATATCACAGTAATTAATACAGCTTGTGTCATTATAAAAACATCCATTTTTAATATTTGAATTCTCCGCAGATCCTCACCGAGCTGCTGAATAAAACAGTATCTCTAATCCTAAACTTTTATTATTCATCAATTAAATTCAACCTGATTTTTTTAAACCTACAACCCATCTCTCAAAAACCTATATGTAAAGAAAAACAGAGCTCACTCTTCACAAATCTGAAAGGCCCAACTGACAGCGAATGAGGAATCAATTAAGTCTTCAAAGATCTGGTTTTGGGCAGCCCCCTCCTCCTTTGCTCTAGGCAACCCCAAATACTCAGCATCAAACATGCATTCGTTCCTCTTACCCCTGCTTCCTCTCTTGTGCCTCCTGAAATGCAGCGTGACGTTTGTTATCGCCACCGTGGAACCGATTCAATACACACTACCACTCAACAGAAGAGTCTGTATTTAAATTATGGACTCTCCAAGAGTTTAAGCATGTTTATTTTCCTCTTGCTTGCTCTTGGTTTTGTCCACGGGAAATTGATTTCTAACTGACAGCCATCCATTTATAAAAAGGTGCTTTGTACAAGCTTCTTTATCTTCTTTGCTGATGGTCTCATTTCCTTTGGGCTCGGTTTGTCTTCACTGATATTTTTCTGCATGATAAGAAGGTTATCTGCTAAATGGTGGTGGACTTAGTTCCGGTCATGGCAGCTACTCTATCTCAGATGATCTTCTTCATCATGTTGACTTTCTCAGAGAAAAGACATGGTATGCGTGCATTAAATGGGATTATTTGAAGGTGTGCTTCTTCAGCTACACATTTGGAACTTTCGCTTTCCATGTCTGGGCAGGGGTATGACTCTCCACAGAGAAGCTCTGTGTCTTTCTGGTGACGTGTGCTTTCCGTGCTGCTCTGAATCCTATCTCCCACAGCTTCCCGGCTTTTGGCCTTGGGCAGGGTGATTAATTTCTTGTATCTTCACTCCTCATCCACAAAGGAGAGATATAAATATTACTGTCTACATTTTTGGGAGGGTTAAATGAGTTGATACGTGAGAAATTCTTAGTTTGGCCCCTGGCATCTAGAAGTCTCTCCACTTAGGTTGGGCATCAGTAGCTTTGCATCAGTAGCTTGGTCTCAGAGCAGTGAAAGGATCATTTACTACTTCTGCAGTCTTAAATGGTTTGTCTGTATGACTGATGGACTGACATTTTCATAGTATTAACCATTATTTAGGATAGAACTAACTCGTTTGTTTAGTGATGCTATTATTGAAGTTGAGTGACACCCCAGAAAAGTCTGAGAAATATTATTCAATAATATTGAAGAACCATATCCTTTTTTACAGTTAATTTAAACAACCAGGAAACTAAACAAGCATGCCCTTTCCAGAACAGATTACCTGGCAAGGCATGGTAATACAGTACAGTTGGTACAACCATGTGGAAGGCTTTGACTTGTCCCTATAAAGTTCAGTATAAATGTAAATATAGGCATGTGAGCAAAATGTAAACCTATTTTCATTTTGTGTATGTGTGTTATGATGGTATTCTGACAAGAATTAAAAGCATCACTTTTATTCCATTATACCTTTACTTACAGAAATGGGAAAATAAACATAAATTCTACTGAGAGTTAGAAAATATTTAATATTAGAAATATTTTCAGAAATCAAAGAAGTATTTTTATAAGAACTATGGGCTGAGTCATGCTTTGAGACTTAATCTAGAAAGGGATAGAGTAATACATTAATACCCTTAACAAGGGAAGTGTCCGTGGCTTCTCTTTCCCTTCACTACCCCATCCTACTGCTTTTCCACCTGCTAGTCAACCGGCCCTATTCATTTGGCACACTGAGCGTCTCTTTAATCCTTCTCCCTCAAGGATGAGCCACCGCCATCTTGAACTTTTTCAACTATCACAGTCTTCTCTCAGGTGTACACATTTGTTCTTCTCATCTACAACAGGAACCAGAGACATTAGGCATGAGCCTCCCTAGGTCTTAAGCCTTGAATGGCTCCCCATTGCCCTCCTGACGAAGTCCATGATCCTCAGCTCAGCTTCAGGGTCCTGCACAGCCCACCCCTGCCTTCTTGCCATCCTCATTTTTGGTCCCTTCTTCTTGTCCTGTTCATTCAGTCAGGTCTTTAAGTCCTGGAATACAGCCACGCTCCATAACATTGTCTAGCTAACTTCTTCCTGTCTTCAGATCTCAACATGATCCGCATTTGCTGCTGCTGGCCTTTCCACTCTTCCTCAGTGCCAGTCCCCCCTTGCCTCCCCCACGTGCTTCCTGGCATTACCCCAATCTGTGCTTCCCTTTTTGCTGGGTTCATCCCATGCGTGACAGCTGGTTCTCATTCTCCCCTTAGAATGTGAGTGCACACTTCAGACCAGGCATCATACTTATCTTGTTGCAGAAAATAGCCCCAGATTCAGCGGAGGATCCGATGTGTCACTTTTAATGAATGAATAAATAAATAAATTTAGAGATGGCTTAGATAATTTTTTAATACCCAATTGCTATATTATAAAATGGGCTGTGGAACTAGGTTGAAGTTGGACCTGAATAATGTAAGACTTAATTCAATCAAGTGAAATGAAAAAATATATATATTCAATTGGTTTATTTGACCATTGAAGAAAAGTATAATGGATTTGTGGAAAACATTGTCTCCAAGCCTAAAATGTTGGGTTTAAATGCTGTGCTATTTAGAAGTGTCCTTGGGGTAATTACTGACCTCTCTCTACTGCCTCCACTTCCTGATCTGTCAGATAGTGGCAGGGATAAATTAATAAAAATATGTAAGCTGCCAGAACAATGCTGCTAATAAGCCTAATATTCAGACACCATTATCTTAAAACAACAAAACAAAACAACCCAAACTCTCTCCTTTTGTTCTCCTTTCCACTGGATGCTTCTCTAAGTCTCCTTTTTGTAAGCTAAAATAGTAATTTAGAATTCTAAAATTGTACAAAGTGAAAAATCTGAAAGAAAGAAAAAAAAAAAAGCAAGCCTACAAACATCCCTGTGAGCTTTCCTTTGAGGAAGTAGCCAGATTGGTTTGAATGTTTTAGATATTGGGGTCTGTAGAGCTCTGATGCCCTCCAGCCAAATCAGCTGGGCAGGAGGAATTTATATCGGATTCATCAGCCGCAGTGTCTGCATCACGGGTTGTTTCTTGCCTCCCCTCTTTTGACTCACTGAGCAGAGTAGAGACAGGCTCCAAGGCCCCCTCCAGATTGCACATGGCAGCAGATTTCCCACCACGAGAGCAGCAGGGCCACCAGCGGAAGAGAGAAACCAAAGCTTTTGTTAGAATGCTTGATAAGCTGTCAATATGTGAGAAGAAGTTTCTTCTTTTGTCCTAATAAAAATATCTATGTACACATATTTTCATAAATTTTAGTGACAAGTTTTCACTTGACCACATTAAAAGCTCAAAATAAGTTTTCTCTGGAAGTTGACAGGAGCTTAAGAAAAACCACAGTGAGTTATGGTTTCTGGGATTTCTAGAAAACGTGTCTTCATCAAGTCTTTAAATGTGTTTCAAAATCAATCAAATGCAATTATTTTCCTTTCAGCCATCACAGACTGTTTTATAGAGGGGTTAATCCACTGGTGAGCTAACAAAGGGAAGACATGTTTTCCAAGGTAAATTTGCTTTTGAGAAATAAGGTCGCTTTGAATGAATTTTGAAGTTTGTATATTTCAAAGAAATAGCATTTTAAATATAAAATTATAATTGGTTATTTCTGTCAAACTGAAAAAAGACCTTGCCCCAACAGTAATTAATTTTAGATATGTAGTGATTCAGAAAATTTTCATCTTTCTCTTAAATTAAGCGCTTATTAGGACATTTTGGTCAATGAGATTATTTTCTTTTTATTCTGAAAGATGCATTAAGTATGAGAGAAAAGCTTTTAAACAGACTTAATTAACAGCCAGAAATGATGTGATTTATTTTTATGAATTGTTCATATGGCTGTAGTTCTTCCTGTGCTATATTTTGAATACATTAAAATATTTTTTTATATTATGATGTTCTATAAAATTATTCCTTACAGCTCTGGGGAATATAGCTATTATACCCTTAGTAAGATAAAATGATCCTCATGCCTCTGGGAGTTTAACAATGTTGAAGAGGTTTATATGCTGTTGAAGATGGGGACTAAAACCATTTTTCTTTCTTTCTTTCTTTTTTGTGTTTCTAGTTAGGCATAATAAAAATGCAGAGAAAAGCAGACGTGGGATATAATAAAAGTAAAAATGTTGTATATCTTCATTGTACTTCAAATGTATATTGACTCATTTTGTCTTTAGAGTAAATGAGCTTGGGAAAACCTTTAAATATATATATATATATATTTAATATATATTAAATATTCACACACAATACATATATATGATATTTATTATATACACATATATATTACTTATTTTTGTTAAGCTCCTGTCAATTTTCCAAAAAGTATCATTTTGAGCTCTTAATGTGGTAGAATAGAAATTTATCATGAAAATTTATAAAAATTGCTTTGCATAGATATTTTTGTTAGGAAAAAATGTATAAACATTCTATACATTTATTACATATAGATGTTCTTTTAGGATTGTTATTCTGGAGGCTAATAAAAGGCTTACTACTTCCTTGGATTACTGCTACACATATTTTAAAACCAAACAAAATAGATTTACTAGTGATGACATTTTAAAACAGGAACATTTGGGTGGTTTGGAAAAGTGAACTGATTCTGAGCTTCAGCTTAATATTTCCATGGTAACGCCAAGGTTCAGAAGTCTTCCCTTGGAGGTAATCATTGGGTGCTCTGAAGAAAAGCATAGATGATTTAGTAGTTTTTCTCAGGGATGTTAAGTAGAATCTATTAATAAACTGAAAAATGGGAAGACTTCGATTTAATGTCCTGGTAAAGTTCAATATCCATGAAAGCGGATACTTTAATGGCTTACTCTGCCTGTGCTTCCCTACCAGTGGTCTCATTGCTTCAAGCAAAGCAGGGGCTCATCCCTTGCCTCCATTTCTGAGATGATACATTGCTAATCTCCCCAAAATGAAAGAGGCTAATTATGCAATTTTACAAATCATTCCTTGGTTATAGCTGTTAATAATAAAGGAAAATATATTCCCTGAAAGTATTGCTGCATCAGAAGTGGCGAGAGATAAGCATACATTGTTTCCTTGGATGAGGGCAGAGAGGCGGAAACACAACACACCACACCACAACGAGGATGTGTTGACAAGTCTTCCAGGGTATTTTAGTGAGCAGGGACCAAAACAACAAATGCTGTCTTATGAATTTGGACATTTTTCTTAAGGAGAATAAAATAAACTCTTAAACTCTCCCCCTGATTTCTAGGATTATATTTAGACTTCCTGTAACGTAAAAATAAGTATAACCCACAGACATCAAAGATAATATCTGTCGTGCTGGTAGAAGTGAACAGTGGCTTAAAAAAAAAATCTATGTATAGACTGCTCTTATTATGTAGTGCTTCCAGCAGCCCTTATCAAACGAGAGGCTCTGAATAAGTCTGTAGCTTTTTGTCTAAAGGTTTCTGAGGAATAACCAGGGTGAGAGGGGCTCTGGGACAGGAGCACAAACACAGCTTCGCGTTCTCCTTTGTGTATTATCTGCAGGATCATCTTTATTTCTAAGTGAATCACTGCCATCCTGCACACAACAAATGTGCTGAGCACACTTTCATGGGCCAGAAATAGAGATGATGCTTTGCAAAACTTCGCCCTAGGATCTATGGAGGATTGAGCAGAGAGTTGGGAATGGGGTTATTGAATTACTCTGTGAGCATTCAAGAGAAGTTCAAATCGTCTCAGTTATACAGACATTTATTGATAAATCACTAAGTGTAAGCAGTTCCCAAAAAAGCAGATGATGTTCTTGTCCCATCTCAAAGGAAAAGGGTCATTCCCCATGTGAATATGCAAAAAATTTATTATAATTGTAAGAAGTGCTTAAAAATGCTGCAGTGGAAATACTGTTCCAAAAATAGGATCCCAAAAATACTATTTTGGGATCAGGGAAGACAAAAAAAAAAAAAAAATCCTTTTTCTTTTTAATGTGGTAGAATGTAGTTACCTAAATGTTAACTAGAAATAAAGCAGGGCCTTCTTATTTCCTTTCAGATTATTGCACTGGTGATATAAGTAATGAAGTTTAGTTACCACCCTGGGGCCCCTCAGCCATTTCTACTTTGTAGCCCCAGTGAGTGGAAAGGGAGCTCTTTCTCCACTGACCTTCCTAGAATATGATACGTATCTTAGTGGTAGCCTAAGTTACTTTTCATTCATTTATTGTATCCATCATTAATAATTCTGAGTATGGTGGCCTTTGCTTTACATGCATTGGCTTACTAAATGGTGTATTCGTTTTCTATTGTTGCATTAAAAAAAATACCACAACTTAGTGGCTTAAAATGTATGATGTTAATTATCTCATAGTTTCTGTAAATCAGGAGTACAGGCGTGACTTAGGAGGCTGTGTTTTATCTAGAGGCTTGATTAGAAAAGAACGTGCCTTCACGTTCTTTTCACGTGGCAGAATTTTTTTCCTCAAGCCCTCTGACTGAGGGCCCAGACTTCTGCTTGTTGGTTGGGGGCTGCCCACAGGTCCTAGAGGCAGTCCACAGTTTCTTGCCATGTGAGTGTTCCCAAGCTGGCTGCAAGTTTCGCTGAGCCAGCCAATTAACCTTCCTCCAGTCTACTAAGATGGAAGTCTTATGTAATGTAACATTAAACCAAATCACAGGACAGCCCATGATTTTTGCCATGTTCTATCAGCGAGGGGAAAGTCAAAGGTCTCATTTGCACTCAAAAGGAAGGGATGCGACAGACAGAGCATAAACATGAGGGCCACCCTGCAGTGTGTCCACTATGATGTCTACTATTCCATTTTACAGAAGTTTCTAAAATAGACTTATCCAAATTCATGTGCCAGAAAAGAAGCCTGAATTTGAATACTGGTCTCCAGGGCTCTCTCCAGTAGACTTTATCTGCAATGTAGAACATAGAATATGACTTTGGATAATAACTCATAGAAAATAGTTAATGTCCTCTCAAATAACTGAACAGCTCTTCCCTCTTTAGAATTCTTCCAAGTGTAGATTATTGAGCCTGCTATATCAATACGCTAGAGACACTCAGGTTTGTTGTTGTTGTTGTTGTTGTTGTCGTTTGTGTGTTTTTTTGTTTTTTTAACATCATTTGCAATGTAATGGATTTGATTATGTATTTGAACAAGTTCTTTCATAGAATTATAGCTAAAAACCTGGAATTCAGTGGGGTCCAGACACAAACATATAAATAGACAATGAGTAGAAAGGGCAGTTTATCATCTGGTACAGAATTTTTCAAATTTTTAGGCTGTCAACACCCTTTTATAAATGAAATTTGTGGGTGCCTGGATGGGTCAGGTGGTTAAGCAACTGCCTTCAGCTCAGCTCGTGATCGTGGAATCCCAGGATTGAGTCCTGCATTGGGGCCCCTGCTCAGCAGGGAGTCTGCTTCTCCCTCTGACTTATCCTCTCTCATGCTCTCTCTTTCTCACTCTCTCTCTCTCAAGTAAATAAAATATTTAAAAAATGAAATTTGTTAGTAGTATCCCAATACAAAAAATAAATAAACATAAGGTTTTTGTTCATTCATTCACTTATCGAATACAACATGGGCTGAATTTATGACAGGCCATCTTCTGAGAAACTTGTCATGAATGTGGTAATCCAACTTACAAGGCTTCAGGATGTTCATATTTTACTGGAGAGATAGAAAACACCACCACCACCACCACCACAAGGGTTGTGTGTGTGAGATAGAAAGATTGATTGATTTTAGGAGGTGGTGTGTGATAAGAAGAAAAGTTCAACAAGATTGATGGAGAGTTTGTTGGGAAATGGGCATGGCTTATTAAGAAGATGACCAAAGTACTTCTCTAAAGAAATAACATTGAATCAGGGAACTAGACGAAGTAGTGATGGCAAGAGCTGTGTGTTGTTCTAAGGGAAATGTGTTCTGAGTGGAGGGAGGCATTGGCAGGTGTTACCACTCTGATGTATAAACAACAGAAAGAAGTAGAACGAGATATAGACGACTCTTGGAAAGTGGTGGTACATGGTGCAATGGGAGATGGCTTGTCTCTGGGGAAGTTTTGTTTGTTGCTATTTTCATGATGAAAGATTGAACAATACATAAAAATGAGAATACAAAATATCAAATAAAAGAAATACTTAATAGAGTAGCAGAATGAGCACAAACTTCAGATGCAAAGGTCTTGCCTAGGCATAAGGGGTTTATGATCTGCTTCTCCAAGGGTATTGAATACAGGCAGCTCACCTGCTATTTTAGGACAAAGATAAACTATGCAAATATGGTTTAGATGCAAGTAGGTTGGTGGATTTGGTAAAGGGGTAATAACCTGAATCTATTCTGAATGCTAATAGGTCCTCAGTGAAATAAGAGTTCAGGTCATCTTCTGAATGTAAGAATGAAGAGAAGTTTTGGGGGATAGGAGAAGAGAGAAACAGTCAGGAAGTAGTTCTTTAGTGAGTGGAATTAAAGGTAAGGTTGTTCAGCACAGCCAAGGACATGCTTTTATTTTTCTGTCAAGAGATCTTAAGTGTGATCTGACAGAAAGGCCAGACATATTTTTATAGCCACATTTACCTGCTCTCATCTAAACAAGCTGGTGTGTGGCCAGGCTTGCTCACCAGAGGGAGAAGGGAAAAAGAAACTGTGGACATATGCAAGGGAGAGATTTATGTGAGAAGTGAGTATTTTTCAGGGGTGTGACCCCCAAAACAAAGTAAGGACAGTGCATTGAAGATACTAAAAGGGTTGAAAACCTGTGGGGTAGCCATTCTAGGCTGAGTGAATTATGGTGAGGTCCATGAGGAACTCACCTGCTCTGGTCATTTTCCCGCTCCCTTCCCTACACTGTCACCTTGAATAAGGCTATGCAAACCTCTTACGGCAAACTGCAAATTTGAGGCTATTTTGAATCAGCGAGTTTGGTGGGGTACCTGAATGGCACAGTCAGTTGGGCATCTGACTCTTGGTTTGGACTCAGGTTGTGATCTTGGGGTCCTGGGGTCAAGCTCTAATATATATTGGCCTCTGTGCTTTAGTGTGGAGTCTGTATAAGACTTTCTCTCCCTCTCTCCCTCTCCTCCTGGTCTCTCTCTCTCTCTCTCTCTCTCAAATAAATCTTTCTTAAAAATCAGTGAGTTTGGTGAGAGCAATAGTAAGGTAGAGCATCATATGCAGATAATAAGGGGATGAATTTCCTCCAGGGGATTTTAAAACAGTAATATAGCCATTCAGATCTGTTGTGAAATAACAGATAAAATACCTCACAGGAGGGAAAAAACCCTTGTATCAAGAGATACTGGCACACTCACCTCCTTTTTCTTAATCTACTTTTCTAAATGTGTGCTAGAGTTTACGGGTGCAGGGCTTCAGAAGAAGCCAGCAATGATCCTGAGATCACTGCACAGATCTGATCAAATCCTTTTACTGCCATGATGTCTAAGATGCACACAGAGATGTCAGAATACAGAGGTAAAAGGAGGAGTGAAATCTGAACATCTGAGCATTGAACGGAGGGACTAACTGGCCCTGAGAATGAATCGTTGAGGAAGTGGAATGTTGATACACAGTGAGGCCCATGAGTCTGGAATTCTAAGGACCCCATCAGGGGCTGGAGACATAAATTTCAGAACATTGATATGAAAGCGTTAAAAACTACAAGACTGAATCGAATTATCATGCGAGTAAGTACTTCTAGAAAGGAAAAGATGTCCAAAGGTGGAGGCTTAGTGTCAATACATTACAAACATATAAAGATGTAAAGGAGGAATATCACGGAGAGGGTGAGCTAGTAACGCGGGAGGAGAAGCAGGCGGGGAAGTTTCTCGTGACCCAAATAAAGAATGTGTTTGAAGGAGAGAGAAGTAGTATGGGTGGTCCTGGTCCTGTGCCTCATTTCTATCTGCAGACCCTTCCTCCTTCATAAGAATACCCATCTGTGTCCAGTTCTTTTGAAGCACAGATAAATAAGATATGGATATTGATCTTGGGTTTTAGTAAAGTAGAGGTCATGGGGTCTGTGTGATCAGAGAATGGAGGGGAATTTGTTTAGATTGGTATTAAAAGAAACCTAGACAATCTAGTGTAAACAAAACTTTTGAGACAATCTACTGTTTAGTGAGTGAGAATGTATAGACTCACATTCACTGGATTCGGGGACCTGCAGAAGTTCCTTCTGTTTGCTTCTCTTTTCTAGCTGAAGAATCAAGAAAACCATTGCAGAGTGAGGCTGGGAGAGAAGGCGCTGGAAGTTGCAGAAGAGCAGAAAAGCTATGAAAAGGATACTTGAGAGAGAAGAAGAGTCTCTATCACACTAGGGAGAGACAGTGTGGTTATGGTTGTTGGGTAGTGTGAGGGCCCATGGAGGGGTAGTAATAGTGAACTGGAAATGGAGCTGTTAGCACTGATGTTTGTGTTTCTTCAGTCATGGTTAGTTCCACAGGTGGTTGTATGACTAGTTAGATGGCGGAGAAAGAAACTGGATAAAATTCAGACCAGAATGTGGTTTACAATTACCTGCAACAGAGAGTGAGGAGAACAGATGTTGAGAACACATAGAAGGCACTGATTATATCTCCTGGCCCTAGACATTATTCCGAATAGAAGGAGGGGTGGGGATGGTGGGAGAGAGTATAAGTATAGTATAATTAATGAGTAATAGATTTCTGTAAAGTCAAAGGATTGTGAAACCCAGGGTTCTGGTAGATAGTAGTTGAAAAGAAGGATGCCTGACCCTTGGGTAAAATCAGAGCTAGAAATGGCTGGGAGAAGAATGGTGAGTTGCACGAAGACAAGTTTATTGGATAAAAGGATTTTTAAAAATTGAGGGTCTAGGTATTGGAAGGATCATCTACACAAGTATTAAAATCTCTAGTGTAAAGGCAAGAGGAGGAGGGACCTGAGACTTGGTAAATGGACAGCAACAAGGACTATAAGGAAGAGTCCGAAATATTATTCCAAACTAGACTTGTAGGGAGAGAAAATGGTATGAAGTGGGAATGGGAAGCAAGGGGATTATGCACCTCATTTCTGGGCTCAGGAATAAACCCCCGTGAGAAAAGCAGCCGATGCTGAGAGGGCTGCAGAGAAAGCGGGCTCACAATTTCTGTTCTCGCTACGTGCTTCCTTCCCTTCGCAATCCCCAGTTCAAAGTCTTAAAAGATAAAATGTGAAAGACATTCTGCCTTTCTTTAGGATAAAATATATCATATTATGATTCTGTTCTACTACCCAATTAGTGTTTGGCTGACATGAAGTTACCTGGCTCAAAAATAATTCTGTATTGGGGTGCCTGGATGGTGCAGTCGGTAGAGTGTTGGACTCTTGGCTCCGGCTCAGGTCACAGTCTCAGAGTCATGAGATCGAACCCTGCATCAGGCTCTGTGCTTAGCGCAGAGTCTACTTGGGATTCTCTTTCCCTCTCCCTCTGCCCCCCAGCCCCCACTGTGCTCACACACTCACATGTGCTCTCTCTCAAATAAATAAATCTTAGAAAAAAAAATTCTGTGAAAGGCAATATGTGAAATGAGAGTTCTGCCATCTTTCCTCCTGCCTTTGTCCTCCTTTTTTATTTTTTTTTAAGATTTTATTAATTTATTTGATAGAGATCACAAGTAGGCAGGGAGGCAGGCAGAGAGAGAGAGGAGGGAGCAGGCTCCCTGCTGAGCAGAAAAGGCTTGATCCCAGGACCTTGGAATCATGACCTGAGCCGAAGGCAGAGGCTTTAACCCACTGAGCCACCCAGGCGCCCCTGCATTTGTCCTCCTGATGGAACTTTTTATGTTTGAAATTTTCACTTTGGTTAACCTTTCAATAGTAGCTAGGCTTCAGCAAGGCTGTGACTCCTATGCTTTTCAAAATGCTAAAATTGTTACGGAGCATAAGGAAATCACACTTAATTTGATTTCTTCCTTGAATAGTAAACCATACTTAGCCAGAACTCAAATAACCTTTTAATTGGAACTGTTTTTATATTGTGTTGTTTTAGCCAAAAGCGATAATTGTTATTTCACCCAAAATATACACACGCATACGCATGTGTATATGTCATACCACACACATACATAAACTCATGTAAAATATTTAACAAAAACAAAACAGGGCAAACAAAGCCATTTAATTATATTGCTTTGAGCCTACTGTATTGTACAGTAATCTTGAAATCCAGAATGGAAGCTCAGAAACTTAATCTTCAAAGAAAAGTTAAAGAATAATCACATATTTTAGTTGTTCAAACAGGAAAATGAACAAAATAAAACAAGTAAAGATGGAAAGAAACCAGAAAAGTTGAATTTTATTTAACTGTCTTCTCTTGAGCATTCTGTTTCTATGGGTATTATTGTATTTTGATGTAGGATGTTGCATCAAACATAAACATGTTAAACTATGGCAAGTTTTATTGTCAAACATTGCATGAAATGCTGTTTCCCTTTCTCCTCATGTATTTGTAATTATCCAGTTGGAGAATAAGTGTCAAGACTTTTTCTCCTTTATAGCAGATAGACAGAAATTGGAACTTTTTTTTTCTTTATAAACTTTATGCTCTAATAAAATTGGTGACCCAAACACCTTGGAACATATGATCCATTTACATTCTTTTTTATGGCTCTATCTCATGGAATCTCACTGATAATTTGTCATTGAGCAAGTCCTCAGCTGATATGTAATAATACTTTTTTTAATGTATGTGATTTGTGAACATGGAATTTTTGTTCTGTATTTATGGCATTGATATCTAAGTTACACAATAGCAATAATAACTAAGGTTGCTCATTTTTATTTAGCTTTTATAATCATTTATTGGAATTACAGTACGAGTTATAGCTATTAAGTTAAAGACCTTATGGAATTTCCTGGCGTAAAACAGTTAGGTCACTCCACTAACTATTTCAACATAGATATGAACCTTTTCAGCCCACTCAGTTTCATTGAACTGTTAATAATGGCCTTTTCTCACAATAGCTTTTCTTCCATCGTTCCTTTTGTCTTTCATCCAAACAAACCAAAATCCAGACATCATGGTATTTTCAGACAACACTGAAAGAGTTTCCCAGCAAAATTGCATGCAGTGAAATTCTTGCAGTAGAAAGTATTTAAGGTCTCAGAGAAAAATCTTACAGTGCTCATTTCTAACATAAGCACAGAAAAAAAATCTTGATATTTTATTATCAGTTAAAACAACTTATATCAACAGAAAAGAATCCCATTTCCCACCTTTGTCTCCCAATTTATCATAAAAGACCAAAAAAGAAGTCAAAATACCAGAGCTAATCCCTGTCAGGAAGAGATTGTTTTATTGGGTGATTTTCCAAAGAATCTTTGGAAATATGTGATCCCCAAATCTATGACCTAAGTCTTTTAATAAAAGTGGACATTCCTGAATTTAATTCCAATCTGCTAATAAATAGATGCATATTTGTCAACAGTTACAAATTCCCAGACCATTACATGTATTTAATATTTTTAAAAGAGAAAAAATAGTTTTCTTTTTAATCAGTTGCCTGTATGTTTTTGTCGATATGAATATTTTAGAGAACAAAAGAAAGATTGTACAAAGGTAGTTATTTGGTGATTTTTTTTTTCCTCACCAGTGACGACAAGCAATGATTTCTTATTTATGTTTATATATTTGGCAAAAGATGCCCATTTAATTGTCACCAATTCTTTGCCTTAAAGAGTTAGAAGATAAGGCTATTCTTTAGTTTTCTTACTTGCAAATGACATCCCATGGGTCCTTAGCGAGGTAATGAAATTAAATGCAAAGATACCTGCCATTATTCTTTGGTGTTATCTTTAAAATGAAATAATTTTCAAGCCACAAATATGTTTTTATCCAAAAGGGATGCAGACTCATTGTCTAATCAAGAAAGTCATGAACTATTTAATGACAAAGAAACTATCATGGTTATACATAGTGTTATCTATGGAGTAGACTATTTTTAATCAGGAATGAAAAAAAATGCCACTCGTATAAGAAAATGCTTTTTATAAGGTAGATTAACAGGGAGTTAATTTACCCTCTCACTATAAATAATTAAGGAAATAATAAACAAAATGTATAATCAATGCTCTGTGAGACACTTTACATCAGGGTACAAAGGACAGATCCCTGAGAAATTAAATATAAGCAATGTGAGTTCTACAGTTTCCCCAGATTAAAACTTTAAGAGGGTTTCTAGGGGATGGCAGATGGAAAAGGAACTGAACCAGTAAACAGTGTCATCCTTGAGTTGAGGAGAAAGAGACCAAGGCGGGAGAAAAATTATCTGAAAAGACTCTAGATACACTGTTTGACACTCACACAGAGAAAGGATTTAAAGTGTCTTCAAGTAATTAAATTTGAATACACATATCAAGAATATTTATAAGAATACAAAATGTTTAACATCTACACTAGGAAAAATTCACAATACCTGGTATTTAATACAAAATTACTGGGTATGCAAAAAAGCAGTTAAATGTGACCCATAATAAAATCTATCAATTGAAACTACACCAAAAATGACAAATGTTGAAACTAGCAGTAAAGGACCTTAAAACAATTAATATTATTGTATTCCTCTGTTAAAGTAGATAAAAATATGGAAAATGTGGAAAAGACCAAAATCAAACTCCTAGAGATAAAAACTACAATGACTTTTATGAAAAATTCACCAGTAGGGTTAATGTTAGTTTAATCATTGCAAAAAAAGGAAAGGGAACTTGAAGACATAACAACGGTAGCCATCCAAAATGAAACGAAGACATAAAAGTTAATTTTATGAAATTAAAAGAGTATCAGTGAACTACGGGACAACTTCAGGAGGCCTACTACGTGTGCAACAGGAATTTGTGAAGGAGAGGAAAAGGGGAGGTGGGAGGACAAAATGGGAGGGAAAAAAGGTTGCTAAAGTAATGGAGTTTTGCAGAATTTAATGAAAACTATAAAGCTATAAATCCAAGAAGTTTCAAAACCCAAAGGAAAAGATTATACCAAAACATGGCATAATCAGTTTCTAAAAATAGTGAGAAGGAAAAAAAATCTTAAATGAAGCCATAGAGAGAAAGAAACGTAGTATGGCAGCAGATATATCAGTGGGATCTGTGCAAGTGAGGAGAGAGCAGAGTACTGAGAGAAAACACCTACCCTACTAGAATTCTATATCTAGCAAGATTTGTCTTGCAAAAACTAAAGCGAGTAAAGACTTATTTAGATATACAAAACCTGAAAGAGTTCATTGCTACTATGCCTACACTCAAGGAATGTAAAAAGAAATCTTAGGTAAAAGAAAAATATAACCTGATGAAACTCTGAATCTCTATAAAAGTATTAAAAATGCTAGAGATGATAAACAATGGTGGTATTATCACAAAGTTTTGGAGGGGAGAAAAAGAAGTATAATAATGTAAGCTCTTATACCGTAGATAAAATATACCTGAAAGTAGGCTGTGATAAATTAACATATGTATTATAAATCCTAAGGTGACTATCTGAAATCATGTAACAAAATGTTTTATCTCTTAAATCACCAAATGAGATAAAATGTAATCATAAAAAATATTTATAATTAATCTAAAGGAAGGGAAAAAAAAGGAGTAAAAGTGAACAAAAATACATGAGACAAAAAACAAAGAGATAAAAGAATTAAAAGCATGTGAATGATACTGTTAGATGTACATGGTCTACATGTTCTGATTAAGGTAAGGAAGAGCCAACTATTTCCTGCCAATAATATATGCCATTTATACATGAAGGCAAAAATATATTAAAAATGAAAGAATTGAAAATATTCCACACTGATATTAATCAAAATAAATCTGGAGCAGCATGTTAATATCAAAAGTGGATTTAAGTAGAAAGAATATAGCCAGGGATACGGGAATTTATTTCACAATCATGGAAGGGCTGACTTCATCAAAAAGGTATATTTCAAATGCTCATACACCTCATAATGGAGCTTCAAAATTCCCTAAGTATGGAGTGACATTAGCATGATGGTGACTAGGAAGGTATAGGCCCTCCTTCCCAACTGCAGCACTGAGTTAACAATGATATATGGATCAGAATACTTCTATGAGAACTCTAGAGCCTAGTTGAAAACAATAGGCAAAACAGCAAAAATAGACAAATGGGATGATGTTGAAGTTACAAATGTTTTGTACATCCAAGAATATAATCAACAGAAAGAAAAGGCAGCCTACAGGGTAGAAAAAAAATATTTGCAAATCATACTTCTAATGAGGAGATAAACCAGAATATATACTCAGAACATATAAAGAAGTCCTACAACTCAACAATAGAAATAACCCAATTTAAAAAAATAATAATAAGCAGAGGACTTTAAGAGACATCTCTTCAAAGAAAATGTACAGATGAGCAAAAAGCCTATGAAAAGATGCACAATATCATCTGAAAATGCCAGTCAAATCCGCAATGGAATATCACCTCATACCCATTAGGTTGGCTACTGTTAAAAACAAACACAATAACAACACTGATAACAAGAACAAAAGATAAAGTAACAAGTTTTGATGAGGATATGGAGAAATTAGAAACCTTCTGCACTTTTGATGGAATTATAAAATGGTGCAACTGTTATGGAAAACAGTATGGGAATGTCTCAAAAATTAAAAGTAGAACTATGATATGATATGATTGAACAAACCCATTTCTGGGCATAATTCCAAAAGGTCTTAAAGAGATGTATGTACAATAGACAAAAGTTTATAGCCACCCAAATGTTTGTTAGCAGTTGAATGGATAAAGAAAAGTGTGATACATATATGCAATGGAATATTATATACTCTTAAAAAAGGAAGAAATCTTGTCCCATGCTACAACATTGATGAGCCTCTTTTTTTTTTTTTTTTTAAGATTTTATTTATTTATTTGACAGAGATCACAATTGGGCAGAGCGGCAGGCAGAGAGAGAGGAAGGGAACAGAGAGCTGAGCAGAGAGCCCGATGTGGGACTCGATCCCAGGACCCTGGGATTAAGACCTGAGCCAAAGGCAGAGGCTTTAACCCACTGAGCCACCCAGGCGCCCCAACACTGATGAACCTTAAAAAAATTCTGCTAATTGAGATAAACCAGCCACAGAAAGAAAGATGCTGTATGAGTCTACTTCTGTGAGGTACCCAGAACAGTCAAATTATAGTAACAGAGAGTAGAAGGACTGTTAGCAGGGGCCGGGGGGTAAAGGGAGAGGGAATTAGCGGGCATAGAGTTTCAGGTTTGCAAGATGAAAACGTGCTGGGGATCTGATTTATAACAATGTGAATGTACTTAACACCATTGAAGCGTCCACTTAAAAAAAAAAAAAAAGTTAAGATGGTAATTTTATGTGGTGCGTTTTACCACAATAAAAAAAGATTCAATAAGTAAAAAGTCATGGACATGAGAGGAGAATTAGACAATTTCACAACTGTGTTTTGGTAATTTAATATTTACTATAACACTCCTCTCAACACCTGAAGAATTCACATTATTATTTTCATGTGTCACATGAGCTGAGGTAAATCATATTCTGGACAGTAAACAAGTCGTAATACATTTAATATAATTCATGAGCAAAATATGTTTTCTCACAGAGAGAAAATTAAGTGAGGAATAGATAGCAGAAAGATGTCTAGAAATTACTCAGTTATCTGGGAAGTAAATGACACACTTCGCAACAATTGTGTGTCAAATGAGAAACCGAAATGGGAATTAGAACATATTTTGGACTGAACATGAATGCAGCATACCTGAGTAAGTGGGATGCTACCGAAGCAGTAGTTTAGGCAGAATGTAGAGTACTCCACCCCTGTATTAGAAAACGGAAAGGCCTCACATTAGTAATTCCACTTTCCAACTTAAGATACTAGAAAAAAATATGCAAATTAATCACAAGGTAAATAGAAGAAATAATGAAAATCAAAATATTAAGAAAATAGGAAACAAAAAACAGAAAAATATGTTAAAGCTGGCTATTTAAGAAGATCAATAAAACTGATTAAAATCTAGCTAGAATGATCTGGAAAAAATAGAATCAGAAACCAAAAACCAAACCAAAAAAAAAAAAGAAAGAGTGAAAGGTGGCATCACTATAGATACAATGGGTACTAAGAGATAAAACAAAAACAAAATTAGAAAAACGCTACAAAAGACAAAAAAGACTGTCATGAACAACTGAATGATAAGGAATTTGACAGCTTTGGAAAAAAATAAATGGCCAAATTACCCGAAAAAAATAAATTGACAATATTTACTCAAAGAAAATTCCTTTATAGTATAGTTAAACATTCTCACAAAGACAAATTCCAGCTCAGATAGCTCCAATAAGTATTCTCTACCACATAGTTAAAGGATTATTCTGCCCAAACTTTTCCAGAAACTTTAAAGGAGAGAAACACTTTGAAACATCTTTCTATAAGACCAGCTTATCATGATACCATGACCAAGGATATTGCCAGAAAAGCAAACAAGAATAATTTTCTTTAAAAACAAAGAGATAGAAGTTCTAAACAAAATTTTAGCAAATCAAACCTAGTAATGTAGCAAAATATAATACATAATACATAATGAACAAGAAGCATTTATCTTAGGGATTGAAGTTCAGTTTAATATCTGAAAATTAACAATACAATTTTTTATTCCAGTAAACCAAATATACTCCTGATGAGTACTCTTAGCGAAGTTAGAAGGGAAATGACTTACTCTGATAAGTGTCCTCAAAAACAAAAGCAGCTCTATGGTGAAGATACTCGGTGGTAAAAAGTAGAATCTTGTCTTACTCAGATGAGCAACAAAATAAGGATCTGCTCTCACTATTTCTACTCAACATTTTTACTGGAAAAAAGTTCTTAGTCTATGAAATCAGGAAAGAAAAAAAAAAAAAGAAAAAGAAAAAATGGTTAGGAAAGAAGCCGAACTATGTTTATTCATCAGAATTCTAGACTTTCTTTTGGGGCAGGGGGACTGATAAACATTCTAAAAATATGGAAATGCAAAGGATCTAAAATAGTCAAAATAATTTGGATAAAGAAGAACCAAGTTGGAAAACTAAGAGTATGTGATTCTAAGATTTCCTCTAGAACTATAGTAATGATGATGGTGATATATTGGGGTAAAACAGACAAATAGTCCAAGGGACTTGAACAGATGTTCTAGAAATAGACCCACACACATATGGACACCTGTATTTTTTTTTTTTTTTTTTTACGTTTCACAGACAGTTAAGCATAGAAAGGACAGTCTTAAGGAAATGATGTTAAAATAATTGGATATCCACATCTAAAAAAAAATGACTTCTGATCCATACTTTGCTAGATATAAAATATTAACTCAATTAACTTATATGTACAAATTAACTTATATGTAAAACTAAAGACCATGGAACTTCTAAGAGAAGAGTGCTTTGCGATTTTGATAATTAGTTAAGTACAGATGCCTTACTACACCAAAAGCAAGATCCAAAAAAGTTTAATTGGAATTCATCAAAATTAAAACTTATCTTCAAAAGATACTGAATGAAAGAAAAGCCACAGACTGGGGAAAATAGTTGCCAATTTATGTATCTAATAAAGAACTTGTATCTTTCTTAGTAACCACAACTTAAGGTTTACCAGTAGAATATTTGGTTTAAGAATAAAAAACAAACACTCTTTTAAAGACTTACTCATTTATTCACTTAGGCACACATCAAATATTTAATTATGTGTTTGGCTTCAGAAAGGATGCATATGAAGGCATTACCATGTTTGGAAAAGAAAAATCAGATATAAATTCTGTCCTCATGCCCTCATACAGAAAAAGGGCCACAAGATAAGGACAATTAACTGAATTATTTCAAATAATTAAGTTGAATGATGTTTTGTAAAGTACATGATGCAGAAGTTGATACAGAGCACATACTCAATAATCATAGCACATCATTAGTAGATGAGAGAGTGATGAGTCATATGAGAAGGATAAATAAAATATCATGGGACTTTAAAGACAGAAGTGTATGTGTGTGTGTGTGTGTGTGTGTGTGTGTGTGTGTAGGTGGAGAGGATTATGTTTGGGGGAAATATGAGTGCCAGAAAGCCCCACAAACTGGAGAACTTTGAGAGCTGATTGAAGAGTGTCCTTATGCAAAAGGTGACAATAATAAAACTGGATAAATAGATGTGAAGAAGAGGAAAAAAAACCTTTTCGGTCTGAATTCCATGCTAACCTTTAAATATCATTGATTTTCCTTTGTTTTCACTGTAATTTTTGTTGATAAAGACAGAATGAATGACAATAAATAAATAACCAGCTTTAGAGTATGCACCCCCAAAAATGGAGATTTGGAAGTTAGTTACATGTGAGGAGATAGCCACCTGCTCTTTAAAAACAAGGAAAACAAACCCAAACAACAACAAAAAACAAATGCAGACATTACGTAAGAAGTTCCCCACATGAAGGTTTTCTCCCGGCCTCACACCTCTCTTCTGTGGTCAGGGCACTCCCTCCTCCCACCATGCTGCCCCCACACCATGATGAGGTCCATTCAATATCTGAAAATTAACAATACAATTTTTTTTCAGCAGTTTCTGGCTATACACTGGAAATTACAGGGAGAAATTCACATTACTGTGGGAGTCTGGCTCAGGCATCTGAACTAGGAATAAGGCTCTACGTTTTACTAGTAAATATTCATAAACCTGCTCCTGTGTGCAGAGCACTGTTCCAGGCATTTGGTGAAAAATGCCAAAATACTCTGGAATATGTCCGGTCAGAGGAGACCGCAAGACACAAATGTGGATGATGGAGAGAACAGGCCTGCATATTCAAAGGAATAAGTGCAGGAGAAGAGGAACGAAGGGCTGAGGGTAGCAGAGGCTTTTATCAAGGGGGTGCAGCTTGTGGGCACCATAACTCCTTTCGCACCCCTCTCGATGCACCTTCTAGATCACAGACACACGTATGCCACGGGAGGTATCTTTTCAGAAAGGTTCGGTGCTTTAAAAATGCTAGTGAGGCTTAAACACTGCGTATGCTGAAGGACCCTTCCCTGCACTGTTCAGTGATGTGGGTGGGCGCTGTGACGGCAGGTGGGTGGTCCAGCTGATCACGGGGGAGACAGCCTGATTGAAGAGCCGTCTGAGCATCACCTTCCTCCCCCTCATCCCTTCTGAGGCGAACACAAGACGTCCAGCCTGCATCCCCCCACCACTGGCTCATTCCCTCATTTCTTTTAAGTTGAATTTCCCTGTGTTGAAATCATGTCACTGGGTTTTAGTTTTAAAAGTCTCTCTTTGGCCAGACACACAGCCAAAGTGTACTAAGGGATAAAGGGAAGGAGAGCCGTGGTCGGATTCATGCGCACGTTGGCCAGGGCGGTGTGTCGTGGGCTTGAACGGCACTTTCTCATTTAAATGTATGCGGTCTCTGTCCATTACAAAGCCTAACCTCTTAGCATAGCTCCCCCGATCTTACCTGCCTGCCTTCTACACCACACCCATGGTATGGTGTACCATACCCTCATGGTAGCCTCCCCTGCCGTCACACTGCATCCCTGATACTTCCAGAAATGAACCAGACCGGCCCATGCCTTTGCTCCCGCATATGCCTCACTCTAGGCTTATTTTCAATTCCTTGTCCTTCTGGCTCACCCTTATTCATCCTCCAAGACATGTCCTTCTGGTGTCAGCAAATCTGGAGCATGTCCCTTCTCCCTCCAGGGTGAGCTGAATGACCTTTGGGGGTCCTTTTTTTCACCGTCTATATTCTCTCATTAGACCATAAGCATTACCTTTACCTTATATCGGCGTCGGTGCCTGGTACACAGTAGGCAACCAGTAGTATTCATTGCATGGAGGTGAAATAGTGTTTTGGATAATCAAGGATAAAGCAGAGTTTTAAAACCTAAACAATTCAGTGTAATCTTCTGGATCATAGTTTGTAGTAAAAACTCACTGATAAACAGGCAGCCTTTGGTATTCAGTTCGAGTAGGCATGACAAAATAAAAAGGCAATATTCAAAGTATGTTCAAAAATTTTTCTGGCTTACCAGAGAGCCAAGTTTCTTTCAAAGACTCCAAGGAAAAAGATGTACTTGCAGATGCTTGGAGAACACCCTCTTAAGCCCAGGGCAATGCATTATCTACAGAAAGACAGCATAAAGCCAGGATGTTGAGGTGGGTACAACTTTTAGATGGCCTGAGTGCTGATTGTGTATGCTTAGGTTGTTTAGCCTTTTCCCCCAATTTTGAAAATTTTGATAACATGCACATAATATGAAAGATATTGTATCAGCCATTTTTAAGTGCGTAGTTCAGTGAGATTCAGTACACACGTATTATGGTACAACCGCCACCTCCATTCATCTCCAGAACCATTCATTTTACAAAAATGAAACTGTGGTGTCTATTTTATTTTATTTTTAAAAGATTTTTATTTATTTATTTGACAGAGAGAGATCACAAGTAGGCAGAGAGGCAGGCAGAGAGAGAGGAAGGGAAGCAGGCTCCCTGCTGAGCAGAGAGCCTGATGCGGGGCTTGATCCCAGGACCCTGATATCATGACCTGAGCTGAAGACAGAGGCTTTAACCCACTGAGCCACCCAGGTGCCTCATGTGGTGTCCATTTTAAACAACAGGTCCATGGTCTTCCTACCCTGGTCCCTGAACACCACCATTCTATTCTGTCTTTATGAGCTTGATGACTCTATGTACCTCACCTCATTAGAATCGTGCAGTATTTATCTAATCTCACTTAGAATGTCGTCAGAGTTCGTCCATCTTGTCGTATGTATCAGAACTTTCTTATTACTTTTTAAGGCTGAATAATATTCCCTTGTATGCACATACCACAAACCACATTTTGCTTATCCATTCATCGGTGGATGGACACGTAGGTGGCTTCCACCTTTCAGCTGTTGTGAATGCTGTTATGAATGCACATCGTTGTGCAAATAACCTAGCCTTTTTTAAACTTTGGATTCCATATGTAGAGTAAGGGGTTAAAAATACATAAAACATGAAGATGTTGAATGGATTGAATTAAATGATCTATGTAGAGCAATTAGCACAGCAGGCACACACATAATTTTAAAATAAAATGTTAACTCTTGTTTTTATGGAGGAGTTAGCTTCACACGATTTAGCAATGTACCTTTCCCAGCCCTCCAGGAGCTGAATATTAAATGTCACCTAGACAAATCCAGTATCAGCAGTGTGTAGTGAGAGCCAGCTGTGAGGACATAGCTCTGTGTTCACTCAAATAAAAAAGAAAATTTTAACCTTAATTCTGAGAGTTGTGTCTTTGCATTTTATTCTGTGGAGTGTTAATAGGCTACATGTTGGAGAGGTATGGAAAATTATGACTTCCCATATCTAGCCCTTTATAGGTCTGATCATTTGAGTGCTTGACATCATTTATCTTTCCATTTATCTATCCCTATAATAATAAAATATGGGATTAAAGTGGCTCTTATCTGTAGTGGGAGAGTGGATATATTTTATATGTCAGTTCTTTATTTAAAAGGGGAAACTTTCAGAGCTTCAGAAAATATCACTGAGAAGTTAAAGGAATGTTTAGGAAGAACATTTCTGAGTCTTACTTGTTAGGATTACAATTTTACTGCTTTAAAGTAATTATAATTTTCATTGCAGTATCTATTAAAAAGGCTTTTACCTGACAGTAATTTTTCTTGTAGTTACAGGTCGTTGTTAGAATGAAGGGAACAGAGGAAGACATGAAGGGGAAATGGTAGTGTTTACCTAGTATATCGTCACAGACAAAAGGAGACAAGAAGGGCTGAGAACTCTAATGCCTACAGAGTATATATTCTTTACGAGGCATAAGAATTCTGCTGTAGCTTCTCAGAAGCCTGCTCTTTCAAAGTGTGAATATTTAAAATGATTTCATTTCACACTCATATTTCTTTATTAGGCAATTTTATTTCAATTTTAATCTTAGTATTTATTAATATTCTGGGAGAAATATATGTGTTTTTTTATTATTTATTTTATCAAGGATGGAGATGCATGTTCTTTTTTATCATTTTATGATTAAAAAACAATAGCTATGATTATTGAACAATTCTAAATGCCAGATAGCACAAGACACTTAATTTTACATATCCTTAATAAATGTCCTTAACAAACATTTGAATACATACAAATAGCCCCATTTATACTTGGGAAGAGAGATTTGAAATTATGCAACTTTTTGTTCATAGTTTTTCAAATATCTATAAAAGAACTAAGGCTAATTACAGATCTAACATACTTTAAAACATACATTTTCCCTACCATGTAATACTGCACATTCATGGACATGGAAATCCCCCACATTTCTTAAACAAATAAAACATCTAAACTTTAAAGAACTTACATTCTAGATTTACTTTAGACCAAATAAATAAATCTTGTCAGGTATTTACATTTGTTTTGGTCTCAAAAGAATTTAAACTTTCCTAGAGCCTTAGGTATCCAGTGAGTAGAGTCTGATAGTGCAAATGTTG
The DNA here is from genome assembly GCF_030435805.1 of Mustela lutreola. NCBI lineage: Eukaryota > Metazoa > Chordata > Mammalia > Carnivora > Mustelidae > Mustela > Mustela lutreola. The sequence continues at coordinate 6,225,466 of NC_081302.1, forward strand.
AGCTCAGTCAGCTAAAGCATAAGGAGTAGGGACAAGTCTGAGATTAAATAACCCAGTAACTTGCTTGGCTTCTGAGTACAAAACAGGAGGAAGGATTCCTTGAGACACTCAGGTGCCTCCTTCTTCATATCCAGGTATAGCTTTTGCATATTTATGTCCCAGGATAAGTTACACTTTAAAATAAGTGCTATATTGGCAGGAAGTGTTTATAAATTGAGTAGTTTCGGAAAGTCTGTGGAGTATCATTTTAACTAATAAAATGGTCTTCTTTCCAGGTATTTACCCAGACTTATTGCACAAAATAAAAATAAACAGTTTCATTTGTAGTCATTAATATTGATAGGTAGTTACTATGATCCATGAATAATCTAAAGTATCATTTTAGCCATTTGTTTGAATTCTCTCACTTTTTAATTTTTTTTTAAACAGTGCTTCAAGGAGGAGGAAAATTAACACATTTCCCACATTATTATGGAAGTACAAATATGAATAAAGTTAAAGCTAGATGGCAGTTTGAGGGACAAAGGGTGGTACAGGTACATTGTATAACCTGGGTAAACAGCCTCTCAATTTTCTTGAATTAGCTGAAAAAAAAAATCTGTTGTTGGCTCTAGTTACAAGAACTAAGATTCATATTAGACCAAAAATCCCTAATTTGCCTAGCAAGTTGTATGTATTTGATGGACTGATTTTTGAAAGGGACTCTAGAATTTCAGCTAAAAATGTTTTTTGAAGTAACTCAATATGGACTAGGGAAGCCAGAGTAAACCACAACATGAAAATCTGGAAGACAGTCTCCAATTTGCATTTTCTGCATATGACCTATTTTAATGAGGAAATGAAAATCATAAAATTAGCTTTTATCTAACGGTCTAAAACTTGGTTGTGAAAAGTGTTGTTGATGACAAAGGAAACATTACCTCATACCAGTGGTGGGGAACCTTACGGGAACCCAAATGACCCAGCTGAGCAGCTGGTAACTGAAACTCATCTTGTCAATGTCAACTGTAGTCCATCTTTCCATTCGCCAGAGAAAACACAGCCACACTTTGCTTACAGTGTCTGGTGTCAGAAAGACCACACTCTTGGCTCCCATCCCTTTAAGATTGTGGAGAGAAAGCCAAGGCATACATACAGTATGCCCACCCTGTCAGCTGTGGGACAGAAGGAGATGAAGAATGCTGAAAATTATGAGTCATTGCTTTCAAGTATTCAGAGGCCAAAATAGGACAAAGAATTTTTTAAATATAATTATATAAAGGAGAAGAAAAGGAAGCCAAAATTATGCCTCTCTGTATTTCAGTTTTGAATGTGTGGAGATCAGAAAGAAAAAATATGTTTGTTTCACTTCTTAATTTTTGGGTAAAGATATGTAACAGACAATTCCTTTTAATGAGTTATCCTCAAGATGAATTTACTTAAAGAGGAAGCAACTCAAGATACAGTATAAGCAAACAACCAATAAATGCTCCTATAAATAAGATTAAGTAAGGGTAGAGATAAAGAAGGAAATAATCAGAGAAGAAATAACAGAATTTTCCAAAGCTTAAAAATACAATCACATCACAGATAATTTACTAAGGACAATGAATGTAAAGATCCTTATATGGAAATATCACTTGAAATCACAGAAAATACCCACAAAGGAAAATCTGGTTGTCTGCAAGAGGTTAGAATTAGACTTCCATCAACATTTTTTTCTAGAAGAGAGGGACACTTTACCTCTGGCATTCTTCTAGCAAATCCATAACCCAATTCTAATCATGAGAAAATACCCGCCAAGACACCATTGAAGTATATTTTTACAAATGCCTTACCAGTACTTTTCAAAAATTCCAGGCTTTGAAAAACAATGAAAGAGTGGGGATCCATCTCCAGTTGGGAAAGACTAAGAAGACATGAAGTCTAAATACAATGCAATATCCTGAATGGGATCCCAGAACAAAGAAAAGCAGAGGGAGAGAAAGAACCTTAAGCAGCTTCCATACCCAGCATGGAGCCAGAAGTGGGGCTCAATCTCATTATCGTGAGATCATGATCTGAGCTAGTCTCAGGAGTTGAACAGTTAACTGACTGAGCCACCTAGGTGCCCCCCTCCACCATGTTGATTTTTTAGTTGTAATAAGTGCAACACTGTTATGTAGGATGAAAACATTAGGGAAAATTGGGGAAAAGAGTATATGTGAATGCTTTATACTATCTTTGAAACTATTTTGTAAACCTAATATTTCCATATAAAATTTTAAAAGTTCTTACCAGAAATACTGGAAGCTCAAAGGTAGTAGAGGAATGTGTTCAAAATTTTGGAGAAGAAATTATTTTCATCCTCCAGTTACATTATTAATCCAGTATAATATCTTCATAATATGGAAAATTTTGGAAATTTATTTTCTACCAAAATTTTCTTAGGTAATGAGTTTAGAATGGTATAGCAAAACAGAGACACAAACTAAGAAAATAGTGGGATATGGGATATAGAAAAAAGTGGAAGCCAATTAGGAAAATGAATAAGGGAAATCCCATGGTAATAGCAGTTTAAGAATCAGTGTAGTTTGAAGGAGACGTTAAAAGGCTCTTAGGAGTGAGGCCTCTAAAAATATCAAAGAACAATATTGTAAGATACTTGACTGTATAACGATGTTGCATAAATAGCTGATATGACAAAAGGCAATAATGTAAAAAGAGAAATTGAAGAAGGAAGGAAGGAAGGAAAAAATGATAGGCAATTAGAAATTCCAAGAAAACCAAAAGGTTGTATAAAAATGAAAATACATATTTATTTCCCACTTGGCTCTTCAAAGAGTAGTACTTATGTAGCTATGACACTGTCATTGCTGTTCACTGATTTCGAGTAATTTGGCATACAAAGAGGCACTAAAGCATCAGTACTCTGATGAGGAAAGTACCAGGTCAAAGAGTACGCATAGTAAGGGTGCTGAACCTAGACTTCAGGAATCAAGAAAAGCTTTCTGTAGGAAGTCATGACTCAGCCAAAAACTGAAGACTGATTAGTTTGAAAGAAGGATGAAGTAGTGGAGATTTTAATCAGGAAAAAAAAAAAAATGAGAAGGCCCAGAAGTCAAAGAAAACATGCTCTATATGCTCTTTTTGAGATACTAAAAGATACTGAGACTCACTTGGCAATAGAAATTTAGGTATGGAGAGTTATTGGGTAATAGTCAGAAATACAGTGTGAGAGGTAAGGGCTAGTTCATGGAGGAACATGTATGGTTTTAAGATAAATAATGACAGTTGTGTTATCATTTTTAGAAAGTGTAGAGAGTGTGGTACAGAGAATGGTTGGAAATGAGAATGAAGACAGATAGAAGAGTAATTACTGTAGTGGGAAATGGTTTTTTGGTCTAGACTAGAATAGGGCCAGCAAGAACGTGGAGACATGAATGGATAAGCCCTTAGGGTACAATTTAGTGATTATGTGAACTTGGGGAACCAGGAGGAAGGAGGAGTAAGGAAACATATGGTTTGTGACTTGAGTCACTTCGTAGATAGAGGTACCAATCACTCCACTTTGATAGCACAGATTGGAGGAGGTGTTGGAGAAACTAATGTGTCCAGTTGTCAATATCAATGATGTCCAAACTGAGATTAGGTTAGGCAGTTAGATATATGATTTCAAGCTCAAATTAAAGATACAGGCTGGAGATATTTTTGGGTAGCATCTGAAAATGACCAGTGACTAAAGTCATGTCAACAAATCTTATGTCAGTGTACTTTGGAGAGGATAGCCTTGCATAGCTGGTATCATTTTTTAATGGGGTAAAATGAACAGTAATTCAGAAGTTTCCATAGAGAAAAGTCAATTACAAATACTTGCCTTTCTCTTTCATTTATAAAGCATGCATTGGATACCTAAGATGTCTGGAAAAATTTAGGTGAATAACTCAAGGTACCACAATAAAGAAAAACTGGTAGGGAATGGGCACCCAGGTGGCTCAGTCAGTTAAGCATCAGGCTCTTGATTTCAGTTCAGGTCATGATCTCTGGGTCCTGAGATGGAGCCCAGCATCAGACTCTATGCTCAGGTCTGATTCTGTTTGTCCCTCTCTCTCCCCATTGCCCCTCTCCTCTCTCTCTCTGAATCTCTCTCTCTCTCTCTCTCTCTTCAAATATGAATAAATGCAATCTTAAAAAAAATTAGAGGAAGACCTATATATACTAATCTCATTATAATACAAAGAGTTAAATTCCCCAGTATAAAAATGCAGTGTGCTTTTTGGGAACACAGATAAGTCACATTGTGATGAAAGTATTCAAACTGGTTGTTGTTTCATAGAAAGCCAGATTTTCCAAGTAGAAACCACATTCTTCTACAAATTTAGATGTTTTTGTAGTGGGTCTTCTCTGTTGCCACACTCATGCTGAGGCTGTATTTAACCCACTCATCTGAGCATTTGGTTTACAAAAATGTTTAGACTGCCAACAGGAAATGCCATGAGCCTTAGGACAATCTGTTTCATTAGCTGATATGCAGTCTGAAACATGCTGGGTTGGGGGCCGTGGTATAGCATCTGGATGCGAGAGCCCCAGGAGCTGGGGAGGAGCAACCCTTCTGCAAAACACATTTGCTTATCCTCCTTTGGATGGAATAACCTGTGGACAGTGTTCCTTAAATGTGAATATCTTATCTTTTTTGACATAAGGGTATACTTATTTGAGGACATCTATCTCTAATCTTCTAGAATACTATTAACCTGAGGCTATTTCTAGTATTGTATGTTATTTATTGAGTTAATAATAGGCTCTGATATTGTATACTAGATTAAATAAACCAATGAGCCTCCTTTACTTTAACTTACTTCTAGTTAATTACAAGAGAGCTTTTATTCAAGGGGTTTTAGGTATGGAAGGAGCCAATAAAGGAGTGAGCAAGATGAAAATGTAAGAGCCTGCAAGTAAATCCATCTGGATTTGAGTTCGGTAATGCAGGTGATTGAAGTAATGAGAGCAGAACAAAGTCAGCTCAGGAGGCAATGTGTTAAAAGAGGCTGACAGGAGAGAAGGGAACTGCTTGAGCGGGCAGCTTGAGCTTTCAGAGAAAGGTATGTGGGAGAAGTGGGGGAAATGGAGGGCTGGCGTCAGTGGCCCTGGGAACGAGACCAGGAAGACGAAGGACGGACTGATTGGTAGGTGGAGTGAAATTCACATCAGACTGTGGTAAAAGAAAACAGTTGAAAGCATTAAAATATGTTGGTGGCTCCTGAATTACATCCTTGCCTAGTGATTGAGCAGAAGAAATAATGGGAGATGCTCTAGGTTTTGTGTGTGGTTTAGGGAAAGGGTTATGAAGATAATGAAATAAAAATGATAAACAGAGATGAAGAGACTGGTTTTCTTCTTCACAGGAACTAACTGTGAAACTGCTAAGAGATACAAGGATTGAGTCATTGAAACAGAAATTAGATTTATGGTAATAAATCATTTTTATACAGAAGCATATGAAATTATCACACAACCAAAAAAAAAAAAGTTTCTAAAAAATAGCATGTGTAAAGACATATAATGAAGACTCTACTGTGTTTATTTCCAGTGTGACAATTTTTAACCACACAGAATCCGAACAACCTTAGCTGAGAGCATGCTTCATTCGCACAAGGGAGGATTTAGAATTGAAACAGTAGGATCTAGGAGGCACTGCCAGGTTACTGAGGGAAGACTGGTAGGTTTTGGAAGGCAAAGTGTCTCTGGCAGGAGAATCATGTAATAATTTAATGCAGAATTACAGAACTATGGTAATCACTTATGAGGCTATAGCTGTAGAAACAGAAATGGTTCAACACAAATCTTTTTTTGTTTTGTTTTGTTTTGTTTTGGGAAGGCAGAGTGAAAAAGCACAGGAGAGTGTGAGTGGGGGTGGGGCAGAGGGAGAGAGAGAGTCTCAAGTAGATTGTGATGCTGGGCTTTATCCCAGGACCTGGAGATCACAGCCTGAACTGAGATCAAGAGTTGGACACCTAACTATCTGAGCCACCCAGGTGCCCCAACACAGATCATTTTTTAAAGAAGAAAATAAAAATATAAATAGGTCGGGATAAGGTTATTGAGGGGAAAGATGGAAGTCAAGCAGAGAGAGTCAATTATCATATGGTTTCACTTATTTGTTGAGCATAAGGAATAGCATGGAGGACATGGGGAGTTAGAGAGGAGATGGGAGTTGGGGGAAATTGGAAGGGGAGGTGAACCATGAGAGACTATGGACTCTGAAAAACAATCTGAGGGGTTTGAAGTGACGGGGGGGTGGGAGGTTGGGGTAGCAGGTGGTGGGTATTATAGAGGGCATGGATTGCATGGAGCACTGGGTGTGGTGCAAAAATAATGAATACTGTTATGCTGAAAATAAATAAATTTAATTAAAAAAAAGAATGATAATTCCAAAATGAACTTAAAAGAGCAATGACTCCATAGGCAGAAATTGTTCATTTTAAAGGGAAGCCAGTTTTTGGAGAAAGATGACGAGTTGACATTGGAACACATTGGGTTTGGGGTGATAATTGGGTTTGGATAATAATCAGTTATTATCCAAGAGGATTTCTGCCTGGATGGTTTGATAGATGGAGCAGGGATACCAGACACATAAATGTAAAGTCATAGATATACTCACTGAGTGAATTAGCATATAGAAAGTAAAATGTGGGGGCTCCCCTATTTGGGGGTAGAAAGACTAGTAAAGTCTGCAAGAGGAAGTTGAAAAGAGTGAGACAAGATAAACTGGGAAATTTACAAACCATGGAGGCCAAAGCTGGTGAGATTTGTAGGAAACTGACTTAACATTGCCATGGGAGCTGCCGTAGAGGCCCAAGTGTAATGGTGGCCTAGAGGAGGCCCTTGGCTTGGTGCTCAGGTGGTCCTTAGTCATCTAGGAAAAACTGAAAGAGAGAATAAATTAAAGCCTCAGAGACTAAGAGAGATTGGGGTGAAAAGGGAAGCAGCAGGTGAGACTTGTGCTTCTGAGAAAGAATTCTTGGAAGAGATTTCTGTACATTTCTATTTTAGGCCAGAAGTCTTTGAGGACATGCTAGAAAGAAAGAAAGATGGGTTTAAAAAAAAAAAATGCTTAAATGAGGTGGTTGACATTTTTGGCAAAGAAAGGTTTAGCTTTAGAAGACCAAAAATATTCAATAACAATATTTAGCCCCAAAATAGTGTGGCATGAAATGTTTGTCAAATTCCTGTTGAATTTGAAGAGACACTCCAAATTACCATTTTTTTCCCCCTGCAATATCTTCTGTCTATAATATTCTTAGAGTGAAAGAGTCTGTCACTGGAGTAATATTGACTATTTTATTATTGAATATTTAGCAATGAACTGAGGAGTTCCTCACTGGTGACACCATTAGAAAAGGCATGTTTTCAAGATAAACTCATAGTTTTTGACCTAGGGTTAAGTGAGCCCATCCCATGAACAAGAGTTAAATGTAGAGGGGTATTACAGGTATCAGTAAAAATAAAAAAGAAGAAAAAATGGGTTTAAGTTTTTCAGTTTATTACTGATACTTTTTATGTACTGTTAAGGAGGGGTCGAGAATCGCATTCCCCACAATGTACCAAAGTGATTCCAATTCAAATCCCAGTGAACAGGAGAGCTGCTCAAGAACCACTGCTGGAAGGGAGCATCCCTAGGGAGCCTTTTTACTCACCTTTCCCTTTCTCTCCCTCTCCTTCCCTTCCACTCTCCACCCTTCTCTCCAGGCTGCCCCGTTCTGGGGAGTCAGCTCCCCTGAGACCGTAATGCACTGTTTCTCAGAAGTCCAGAAGGAAGGCAGCCGGAAGAAGGGCATGATCTTCCGCTCTGGCCTTTGCTTATGGCTTCTGCTTGCCCGTCCCCAGGGAAGGGGTGCCGTGGGGGTGCTTGGGGATTCCTGCAGAAAACTGGAGAGTAGGTGTACTCTGGGCCAGAGAGAAGACCGTCATCCATTGTGAGCCACTCAGTGTGCCTTCCCTGCCACGTGTTCCCTCAAAACTCGTTTCCAGTTACAAAGAGCACATTGTCGGCTACAGTCCGCTTTGTGGATTTCATTCATGGTCCAGAAAGTTGCTGAACAGTGTGAATGTCTACACAGGAGAAGGCAGGAAAGAACCTACTCAGAAAAAGTGAAAAGGGGTCCAGGGGATTCCACTGTATTTTAATTGTTTTGGGGGGAAAGAAACACAGAGGGGTTAGGATCTTTTGCTTGGGCCAGGGCGGCTCCTGAGCAGTCAGGAGTCGTCCATATCCATCCTCATGACCAGCCGTTGCACTTCTCACCAGTGTGCACGCTGTCGATCCTGCTTTTACTCAAGCACCATGGCCTCGTTATTTTTCACTGGAGTGCCTTTTAAACCCCACGGCATTCTCTCATTTCGTATTTGTTAAGGAAGGGGCTGTGGTTTGTAGGGCCACCACAGACCCACTGGGAGACAGAGTGACAGTTTATTTCCAAGATGTGGATATTTTCCAAAACACTTCTTTCCTAGAATTAAATGCTTCTCTGGTATCTTAGAAAGGCGATTTCCCTTCAAATGGGTGAAGTCATTATATGATAATATATTAAAAAAATAAGTAAAAAACAACTAAACAAAACAATGGCCTAACCGACCCTCTTTATTCCCTGTGCTTCCAGAGAGAGTCATCCCTGGATTTTGTGATAATAAAAAAACACGTAATTGTCTTCTATGGACCAGACACTTTGTAAAACCCTTTGATGTTGTTTAGATTTCATGAAATACAATTTCTTTCTTATTCTTCGCCAAATCTGAAGGTTTCTTTCAAGTCACTCTACTGCTCCAAGAGGTTTGATGCCTGTCGCTGTGTCATATATGTCTATGTTATATAAACATGTGTGCAGACAAACCGACACATCTTTTGCATTTGTAATTTATTTTTATCCTGTCACCTCGTAAAAGATTAAAATGGAAGATTAAACTCCATTCAAATTTCACAATGTCTCAGTAATACATCAGTTCTCATCATTTGAAGAACGGTATTTCAGAACCGAGAGGTGGGACAAAAGCTGATTTGAGATTCATACCGTTGTATACCTACTCTTAAAAACAAAACAAAACAAAACAAACAAAAAACGGAAGCAATCTACACATCTGCAAATCTTGGGAAGTGGCAGTGAATTTGCATGATTTGGGCACATGAAGCCCTTTTAGCACACAAATTCTTTCCTTTCATCTCTAAAGGGTGTTGAAGGATACAAACATGTTTTTTGCAGATGATGTGAATTACTGACTGGCATAAAGAGCAACTCACACTAATGCTTCAGAAATGTGTTTTTTTATTGAATGAAGATGGCATCCAGAAAAAATACGTAGGAAAAATCATCTTTATGAGAGCTGAAGATATGGAAGCAGATATACTATTTTTATGTGTGTGCTGTAACTGACATTCAAATTTTAGGTGGTTCTTTGTTGTCCACATAATGTGTGCAGCCTTGGTTGAGACATTTACTCTCAAAGATGATAAAATAATTACATGACAAGAAAGAAAACCCGTGTATTTATTGTTCACTAGACCTTTCTAATCTCTATTAAATGAGTTAACAGCTACATATGGATTTTTACCTGATAAGAGAAAGTATTAAAAGTTTATTTCACTTCTAAAATATAATATAGTGCATTCTAAAATGAACGTAATCAGATTTTCTGTTAAAGGACTCTTTTAGTTGAGGATATTGTAAATAGTTTCTTTAAGAGTGGAATTTTTGCACCATAATTTCAAACAATCCAAGAACTGTAAGCTATAAACTGAAGTGTGAAGTGCATGAGATAGAAGCGGCTCTAGTGTTCCTTCTTTTACACATGGAACAGAGGCCCAGAAAATTCTAGTAGGAAGGAGAGGTCACACATCCTGGTTGTGACAGAGCCATGACCAAATCAGGGAGTTGTAATTCCTTTGACCCACCACTTACTGGTCCTTCTACTGCATATGTTATACTGTGTCTTTTAGATGATGGAAAACTCTGAATCATTGTAATATGCAAGTTCTCGGTATTAAGGGAATTTACCCAAGAAGCACCTCAGACATAAAGATTCTCTTGGGTTTAACAACAGAAAACAAGTGAAATAAATAATTCAGCTTATATAAAAGTAAGAAAGTCTGACATGATCAAAGACAAAAAATTTTTTGGTCATTTCAGTACATATTTAAACTAGCAGGATTGACTATAAATGACAGAAAACTTAGAAATGCTAAATCTGTTCTTATTTTTTGCCTCTTGTTGAACCAAACTGTTGAACCATGAAGCTTCATGAAGGTAAGGAACAGGCTTTGATGGTTTTATTATTCTAATCCCAGAACTTTCCTATGCTTCAGACATAAGGAACTGTATCACTTCTCTCTCCCTCTGTCTCACACACACACACACACACACACACACACACACACGTACACGCACTGAATAGTTAAATCTATTTGTAAATTATTAAATGGATGAAGTATTCAGTTATGCCTGAGGCCTATAGTAAAACCTAAGGATATGCACGGACTTGTCCCAAAGCCCCAGAAGTTAGCAAAATTCAAGTTTTCCTACAATACAATACTTTTACTCCAAGGTATTCATACAGCAGACATGTATAAATATGTGCACTACATGAAATGTGCAAAATGACCGTGACAGGCTCATTTGGGATAGCTCTAAATGGAGAGAGTTCAGATATCCTTCAACAATAGAATGGATTACAATCTATCAATAGAATGGAATTCTGTAAGGCAATAAAAGTGAAGGAACTCTTGCTACACATCCAACAGCATGATGAGACTCAAACCTGCTTGAGTGGATGGAACCAGAAATAAGACTGCACTCCGTACCAGGATGTTTATTTAAAATTCAACCACAAGCGTAAGTATATGTTATAATGGAAGTGAGAAGGGGTTTATCTTTAGGGGTCAGTGTAATGGTGTAGCGGTCTGAAGGAAACTGCTAGGATGAGAGTGGTATTTTATTTATTTATTTTATTTTATATTTGGTTCTAGGTACATTGCATTTATTTTGAAAAATTCATCACATTGACTTATACTTTCCGTATGCTTACCTAAAAAATTGAAGGGCATCCACTCTATGGTTCTGTAACTTTGGACAAGCTCCTTTCTTGATTCCTTAATTCCCTCATTGGAAAAAGAATGCTTACCTCTTAAGGTTGACATGAAGGGTTCATTAGCCAGTAGACTATGTCAAATCACATGGAATGATGCCTGGAACTTATGTTCAGTATGGTTGGAGAAACAGTTGCTTTCATAAAAAACCACCAAATGGACATAACAATGCAGGAAGATCCACAATCACCTAACATGCTTGAGGCACACCTGGGTCTGTGGACAGTGATCATCCACATCAATTTCTATGGCCTGAAATAGCTATGAAAAGTGTCAAATGAACAAGCATTCATGGCTATGGCTATGTTTGTAAACGTTTCTGAGGAATATAGACTGATGTTTTGCATTAGACACACTCAACCATCCATTGGGTCTTGGCATCTTTGAGGGCTTACTGTGCAGTATGCAGTGAGCTGAGTGTTGGGGTTACTGAGATCAACGAGAACTATTTCATGCCTCTGAAAATGGTGTGAAGGTCTATACGAGGGACAGAGATTCAGATTTAAGAACAAAAAAAGTATTCTTATGAAACTTGTAAAAGAGCCACTAAGATCATCTCAGAAATTTTTGACCACTAAAGGCTACTCAACCATTAATATGGTTTAGGATATTTAGGAAAAATTCCATGTACCATGTAATGTCTTTTTGTTTAAGATTATTTGATTATTGTAGTAAAAAGTCCATAACACAAAACTTATCATCTAAACCATTTGTAAGTGTTCAGTTAGTAGTACTAACTATACTCACATTGTTGTGCAGCAGATAGGCAGAAATTTTCATCTTGCAAAACTGAAACTCTTCATCCATTGTAATAGCTTTCCATACTTCCTCCCCTCAGTCCCTGTCAGCTACCATTCTGCTTTCTTTCTCTATAAATTTGGTTACTTTAGGTACCTCATATAAATGAATCTGTATTTGTTTTAAGTAAGAGTAATGCCAAGATTTTCTACTTCACATAAATCTATGTTCCTAATTACTCTATTATTTTCAGTTTTGAAAAATAGGTAAGTCTAAAGGTTCTTGTTCTATGTTGGATTTTGGGGGGAAATTGGATGATTGGCTAACATTTCAGTGTGAATCAAGGGGGACGGCCACATTCTCCTCTCCCTGTCCTGCTGTCTTCTCCTTTAGAAACCCATTGCTGATATGTCGTTTGCAAATATCTTCTCCCATTCTGTCAGTTGTCTTTTGATTTTGTTAACTGTTTCCTTTGCTGTGCAAAAGCTTTTGATCTTGATGAAATCCCAATAGTTCATTTTTTCCCTTGCTTCCCTTGCCTTTGGCGTTGTTCCTAGGAAGATGTTGCTGCAACTGAGGTCGAAGAGGTTGCTGCCTGTGTTCTCCTCAAGGATTTTGATGGATTCCTTTCGCACATTGAGGTCCTTCATCCATTTTGAGTCTATTTTTGTGTGTGGTGTAAGGAAATGGTCCAATTTCATTTTTCTGCATGTGGGAATAATCCAATCAAGAAATGGGCAGAGGACATGAACAGACATTTCTGCAAAGAAGACATCCAGATGGCCAACAGACACATGAAAAAGTGCTCCATATCACTCGGCATCAGGGAAATACAAATCAAAACCACAATGAGATATCACCTCACACCAGTCAGAATGGCTAAAATAAACAAGTCAGGAAATGACAGATGCTAGCGAGGATGCGGAGAAAGGGGAACCCTCCTACACTGTTGGTGGGAATGCAAGCTAGTGCAGCCACTCTGGAAAACAGCATGGAGGTTCCTCAAAATGTTGAAAATAGAACTGCCCTATGACCCAGCAATTGCACTATTGGGTATTTACCCTAAAGATACAAACATAGTGATCCAAAGGGGCACGTGCATCCGAATGTTTATAGCAGCAATGTCCACAATAGCCAAACTATGGAAAGAACCTAGATGTCCATCAACAGATGAATGGATCAAGAAGATGTGGTATATATACACAATGGAATACTATGCAGCCATCAAAAGAAATGAAATCTTGCCATTTGCGACAACATGGATGGAACTAGAGCGTATCATGCTTAGTGAAATAAGTCAAGCAGAGAAAGACAACTATCATATGATCTCCCTGATATGAGGAAGTGGTGATGCAACATGGGGGCTTAAGTGGGTACGAGAAGAATAAATGAAACAAGATGGGATTGGGAGGGAGACAAACCATAAGTGACTCTTAATCTCACAAAACAAACTGAGGGTTGCTGGGGGGAGGGGGTTTGGGAGAAGGGGGTGGGGTTATGGACATTGGGGAGGGTGTGTGCTTTGGTGAGTGCTGTGAAGTGTGTAAACCTGGTGATTCACAGACCTGTACCCCTGGGGATAAAAATATATGTTTATAAAAAATAAAAAAATAATAATAAAAAAAAAAGAAACCCATTTCTGGGTAAATGCACCACAGGCTTGAATCATTTTTGACGTGGTGAGGATTAAGCCAGAAGAAAGAATCTAGTGGATCACTCCCCAGCTCCTTTGTCCCCATAGACTCTTTTCCCCACTTTTTCCTGATCTCACGACTGAGAACCATGGCGTTTCAACAGTTTGAGCAGTAAAAATTTTTTTTGGTTAACCTGAAGCAGAAATAATATACATAATTACCTTATCACACAACCTAAAATATGTAAAAACAATATCTTCTTTGTCTTTTTATAAATTTAAATTTATAAAGTTAACTTATTTCATTGTCAATATAAATTGAAATTAATGTCAGTGATTTTTAATGTGCTAAAATTTGCTTTATAACTCATTTGGGGAGCACATAATATATTTAATTACACTTTTAGGGACATCATTTGTAGATAAACATGTTTAATAAAAACTTGAAAGCACCTTAAGAGCTGTAGTGAAAGAGCCTTCGTGACCTTTTAGAGATGATAGTCCCACTTTAAGGAGAGAGAAGTTTATTTGTACAAAGGAAAGGGCAGTGCAGCGAGTGGAGTAAAAAAGACCATCGTGAGTGCAGAGAACTATGAACAACTGTTAGGGTGTTGGTGAATCTAGCTTTCTGTTTTGGGAATCTGGCTGGACAGTAGTGTACTAGGAAAAAGCAGATTAACAGTGGAAATAAATCTAGTTGAGGGAAAATAACATGTTTAGTTTGTACAGTTGCAATGCATATTGGAAATCAAGAGTGCAGTTTTTGTAGGCAGCGATCTTGAAACGTGTTGGAGATAAGAGGCCAAAAAGAGGTTCTCAACAGGAATCTCATGTAAGAGAATTTTTAAAATTTAAAATTTAAAAATTATGACATCCCAGGCTAAACTTCCTATCAATTAAATAAAAATTGTTACAGATATGACATGGATGTGGCTTTTATTTATTTTTATTTTTTAATTAAAAAAAAAAAAAACCACCTCCCGAGTGATTGTAAGGTGCACTCAGCTTTGGGAACCCCTGGTGTGCAGTCAATGGTGTGGGATCATATGTGTATAGGTTGCAGTCCAAATCACAGGAATGGATGAGGTCCCCAGGGGAGTGTATAATACAGCTTCGTGTCTTCCATTTATTCTTTAGATCAGCCCTTGTAACTACACTGGCTGAGTGGACTATATCAGTGGGTTCTCCTGCCTTCTGAGCTTTGTAGTCTGCCAATGAGACATTGAGAAAAATCAGGAGACAGAAAGAAGGTGAATACATATTTATTTCCTGAACTTCCCTCACACTGGGCCAGTGAATCGCTGAAGACTGACTATAATTCTCTACCAAAGACTGCAGCTCCCTCTGGGAGTCCCCATAACCTCTCTTTCCCTGATGCCTTCAGACCTAAGGGGGATTGAGGTCCTCTTAATGGTGGGAGCCTCACAGTTCTCAACTACTCTCTGTCCATTTCCCTAACCCCTGCCTACCCCTTTGTAGATTGTACCTTATAAATGCTTCTTAGTAATTTAGAGCTGTGGGGGTTTGCCCCGTTTCATCCCTTGGCTCACCAGGCAGCATATGACAAGTGTGGGCTGAAGATGAACTCCAAGGGAACATGCCCTTCCCAGGATGAGTAAAGAGAGAAAAGGGAAGCCGAGAGTAATGAGGAGGATCAGGGAAGGTGTTGGCGACAGGATCAGAAGGACCAGAGAGGTTAAATGTACTGAAAGGAAAATGCCCATCACCTTGGTCATGGGAGGCTGCTTCCTGATGAGTTTTGTGGTGCGCAGACAGCGGAAGCCAGATGGCAGGAGAGCAGGGCATGAATGCAGGTGTAGAAGTGAAGACTAGTTATTTGGCAAACTTGTTGATAGGCAGAAGGACGAGTTTGGAATTTATAAAAGAGAAGAGTTGTTTATTGATATTGCCAAACACTTCTAATGAAAACTATGTTCTCTCTCCAGTGGTTAAGATGGAATATTAATAATATCATCAAGAGACTCTACAGGGTGTATGCAAGGTTACAATTGTAATCTTAAGGGTTAGATTTTATCAGCTACTTAAGAAAAACAAAACAAAACAAAACACCAAAAAGGTAAGTCTTGGTTTAAAAAATGAACAAAGACCTACAAAAACCAGATACAGAAGAGGTACAAATAAAACTCTGACTGTCCCAGCTCTTCCAAAATGATTCCTGGATTAAGTAGCAGAGGCCTTCCTATGTGACATCATTTACTACCCTTTGTCTGCTTTTCCCTAAAGATGCTTTGCAAAGTTAGACTTTGCAGCGATATTGCTTTATCTAGAAGGATATATTAAGAAACCACCCTAGAAACCTGTTTTTAAAGGTGATAGTCATTAGGTTGCACACAGTGTCTTCCTTAGGAGAGTAACTCTGAAAATTATTTTATTTAGTATTTATAGAAGAACTCTCTCATTTCAAATCAGCTGACTTGCTTTTTACAGAGGGATTGTGGTTTTGAAAACTGCCAGTATCTTCCACTTTCCCTCCACTGCTGAAAGTTAGAGTTGACCTTGAAGCTCCCTGTTAGGAAGGACAATGACCTCATAGGCAAATTTTGTGGATTAACTTTGTGTCTGGCTTTTTACTTAAAAAAAAAAAAAATCATTTCACTTACCTCATTTTCCTGATTTTTTAAAACTTATTTTGCATCTGGTACATAAAGCAAGTTATTAATTTTTTTTCTATTTTTAAGAAAAGGCTGAACTTAAAGGTATAAATAAAGCTAAAAATATAAATGGCCAAGACAACTGTGAAGATGTAGTGCTTGTTTTGTGTTTGGAATTGTGTGCTGTTTCCCCCCTACCTGTTTTCCCTATGATTATTTTCTAATCAGTTTCAACACCTGAGGCCACATTTTCATACATCAGGAAATAAAGTGGAGAACTGGCTATTTCCTTGATTTAATTTCATCAATCTAAACAGTCAATCTGGACAATTCAGCCTGCTGATTTGTCTACGTTTATGAAATTAAATGACCTATGGCCAAGTCCCTCCACTCTTCTTGGTTTGCGTTAGAGGATTTCAAAAGAAAGAAGAAAAGGAAATGAAGAAAAAGAGGGAAAGAAAGAAAACACATTAGCTTTTCTTTTTTTTTTTTTTTTTAAAGATTTATTTATTTATTTATTTGACAGAATGAGATCACAAGTAGGCAGAGAGGCAAGCAGAGAGAGAGAAGAGGAAGCAGGCTCCCTGCCAAGCAGAGAGCCCGACGCGGGGCTCGATCCCAGGACCTTGAGATCATGACCTGAGCTGAAGGCAGAGGCTTAACCCACTGAGCCACCCAGGCGCCCCCACATTAGCTTTTCTATTCTGCTTACAGGTAACATCTAAGGTCTTGGCAAAAAGGGAATGTAGATTTATTAGAAACGTTGCTCCCTTTTTTTTCTTTCCCCTCTGTGGAAAATATACAGATGCTGCGTAACTGAACGGTCATCATAGTATGGTGCCATGCAGAGGAGTGTAGGCTCTGGGAATAGAACTGAAGGGTCTTACCCCAGAGCCTGAGTCTGTGTGTGTGTGGGGGGTGTGTGTGTGTAGGGGGCAGTTTCCATTGATTCTTCACAATGGTTTGGTTTTGACAAAGAAAATAAATAAAGTCATATAACATGGACACCATTCTTCAGTTTGAAGGAAGATAAAACTAATGTAAAGGTGAAGCATGAGGCGTCGTCTGAGCTAGACAGGGACCCGGGAGGCTGGCAGGTCACAGAGTGTGGGCATCAGCTTCAGGCACATAGAATTCTTCCCTGTCAAGAAAGTCACTGCCTGTGAAAGGTTTTGAAATGGAATAAAGGAAAAGAAAAAAAAAATCAACTTCCAGTATATTACAGGACAATCTTCCAGGTTATCTATTGTAGTCCTTTTGTGAACTGGTAGAACTACATAAGTTGTAGATAACTGACAATCATTAAAGAGACCTCTGTCCCTAGAAATGCAAATGAATTCTGTCTGGAGAAGGAACCACCGATTCCTGGACACTCCCCCACCCACCGCCATGAAAAAAGCCAATTTTATATCCACTTGCAAATTCATTTGATTGTTTCTAATTCACCTGTGTGGTAGCAGAAACATTTTTTTCCCTCTATCCTTCCGAGTTCTTGGCGAGGCCGCCCTGCAGTGGAAGGTTCACAGGAGAAAACGAAGCTGGCTTCATAACATGTAAACGTAGGAGATGCTCAGGAAAGCGGAGTGACACCCAGATGCCAAGTCATCACCTGAAATTCCGCCTCTACTTAAAGACAAAGGAAGATCTTGTTGTGTGGGAGGGGAGGTGGTGAGGTGTTCCCGGGAGGTCACCAGGAGAACCACAGGAAACAGAGGTAAGGTTGTGTTGCAGATCTAAGTCAGTGCCTTCTCCATTGGGAAGACTTTCTAAAGATGGACTCATGCCCCTCTTCAGAGCGGGGAGACATCCTTATAAATGGAGATTTCCCTTGTAACTGTAAATATTCCCTACAAAAAATAGTCCTTACTTCTTCTCTGTTTTCTGAGATTTTCCTGTGTTGGTAGTCTCAAAAATAGCCTAAAGAAAGTCAGTATGGCCAAGAGGCATGTTTTGGGGAGACACATTCTGCTCCCTTTCACTGAGGTGTGTGTGCCTCATGTTCTGAATTCCACTTCCAACCAACTGTAGCAACTCCCGAGTTCCCTCATTAGCTGCAGAGTTTAATGTATTTGGTGTGTTCTTTTGATTTATCTGATCTCATGATGCTGCCTTTTTTAAAAAAAGTGTTGGTCACCACCAATACATTTTCCTTTCAGTAATGTTCCTTTTTGTACTTCTTAAATATTATGTTTTAGGGAGACTTAGTAGCAATACAGCTGATATTTACTTTAACCATCATTTTGTATGTGTCTATGTTCTTTAGTTAAGAGTAATTCATTTTGAAGAATAAATGTACCCTATTTATTTATTTATTTATTTATTTATGTTTATCTATATCTGTTATAAAATGATGCCTTGAAAATAGAGCATTCAGGGGTGCCTAGGTGGCTCAGTGGGTTAAGCCTCTGCCTTCGGCTCAGGTCATGATCCCAGGATCCTGGGATCGAGCCCCACATCGGGCTCTCTGCTCGTCGGGGAGCCTGTTTCCTCCTCTCTCTCTGCCTGCTGCTCTGTCTACTTGTGATCTCTGTCTGTCAAATAAATAAATAAATAAATAAATAAATAAATAAATAAATAAATCTTTAAAAAAACAATACAGCATTCAGTAATGGTCTTCTCATCATTTGTGTTTTATAAACCAGTGGCATTAAGGAAATTAAGAACTGAAGACAGGATGGTTTGCAGTTCATGGTGCTGAGGAAACCACCTTAAGAAAGAGAAGTCTCAGCAGGGAAATGTGGCTAGATGAAAGCGGGGCTTCCGTGAAACAACTAATTTTTACTTTACAAGTGCCAACATGCTAAGATGAGGCTTTCCTGGGTAATTGTTGGAAATTTCCTTGAAGAATCACTGTCTTATTTTAATCAAATGATAAGCAGTTCATTTGAAACTGAGATTTATTTGTGCCTGAGATTATTGGAACATAATGGCATAAGAATTCATGTAATGCCATCCTCAGCATCCGTATTCAACCAAACTAAAAAAGATCCAGAAACATGCATTATTTATTCTGTTGTATATGCCTGATTAAGGAATTCCACAGACCCATCAACAAGTCAGACAAGGGTTTAACAGCAATCCTAGCGTTGGTCTTCCTGGCTTTTGTTTGTTCTTATAATATTAAAAGACAATTTTTATAATGTTGCTCCAACCAGATTCAAGGTCCAAGTGACAAGGCTTTGATTTTTTGACCACACCATGGGGTTCACATAGTATGGTTACTGTTTTAATTGAATTAGGTGCTTTCAGTTAAAAAAGAACAGGTGATTTTACATAAAATCTGGATTTCCACACTCTTTTTAAAAATTGTGAAGTTTCCCAGTTCTGGTCCATGGTGATGCCATAGTGGTATCTTTCTGAGACTGGTCTCATTCTCTCCACCTCCTGCTCCCTGGACTGACCTTGACCATATGACATTTCCAATTATTGACTTGTGCTGTTATTTTTCTTATAGTTAGGAGGGGAGTGAAATATTTCTTGTAGCTATGTCTCTGTCCAAAGGGAATCTATAAAAATAGACTAAGATGGCTGTACAGAGTGAACAGAAAGGACACATGATGAAGTTTTATGAATGAGAAAAGATATCCCAGTAGAATTGTTCTTGAATCTAATAGACTGAACGATGCTACAATGAGATGCTTTAGACCCTGCTGGCAATGATGAGCCTGTCACTCCCTCCCTTCTTTGCTGTGGACCCCGCCTGACCCCTGGGTCTACTGAATTTGTACTTCTTGGAGGATGAGTTTCTGTGCTGGAGATTTCTTCCAGTACTTTATGTTCATTAGCATTAAAAAATATATATATCTGATTGATTGATTGATTGATTGATTTGATTTGAGAGAGTGGGCACTTGCCCATGGCAGGGAGTGGGGACAGACAGAGAATCGCAAGCAGAGCATGGAGCCCAAGGCAGGGCTGGACCCTGAGATCACAATCTGAACTGAAATCAAGGGTCTAAGGCTTAACCGCCTGAGCCACCTGGGTGCCCCAAGCCCATTTGCATTTTTAATATATCATCAGTGTATCTTTAAGAGTTGCAAGTTTGACTTAGAAAAATGAAAAATAGTTTAGTTTGCTTGCACTGCCAAAAGAAAATGGCACGGACTGGGTGGTTTAAACAGGAGAAATTTATTTTCTTACTGCTCTGGTTGCTGTAACTGCCACATCAGGGCACTTTAGTATTGGTTCTAATTGAGGTATTTGTGTGCACACGGGACCTCGGCTTACTGCGTGCTGAGGGGATAGATGGTGAGCCTCAGTGTCTCTTTTCTTAGGACACTAATCCCATCCTGAGGGCCCGACCCTCATGACTCTTGTCACCCTCCTCACCTCCCAGAAGTACCCATCTCCAGATGCTGCCACATTGAGCCATTATGTGGGGGTGAGGGCTTCAGCCTGTGAAACATTCCTTAAGACATTGAAATTATTGCATTCTGAATGTTTGAGTAAAGGCTTATTTTGCCATTATCCAGAAGTGATGACTATATCCTTATATTCTAGTGTGTTTACTTAAGTTAAACAAGCTTGGACTGCTTCTGTCTCTCTTGCCTTCCCCACAGATTTCAGCTTCAGTACACAAGTAATGCAGAATATATAAATACTAAACCACTTACCAAAATAAATGATAAATTGTCAGAAACTAGTATACTTCTTTTAAATAAAATTCACCGAAGTCATTTCAGCAAATACTGTTGTCATCCCCCCCTCCAAAATGGAAAGTTTAAACTGTACTATACACTGTAAAATATATTTTTGAATTTGATGTATTGAATTCCAATTTGAATGATTAGACAAACTTATCTCTTTTAATGCTTAAAACCCCAAAGACTTTTTATAGGATCAGAATACAAATATAGGAATGATTGTAGTATAAGCTTCCAAGAAATGTATAGGTAGCCACTGTGATTATCTCTTGTACTTTCTTAACCAGGGTCACCTTGACTACCTCCCAGAACAGAGGCCTCAGTAACTCTTAGGCTGTTCATTTCACTAATGTGCATTTGTGGTTGTTAGAGAATTATTCACTTGAATCAGTGGATCCATGTTCTGTCCACTAGAATGACACAAACTTAATATATCCTATTCCTATGTAATAGACTTTTACTTTTTAATTTTATTCATTTATTTATTTATTTTTTGAGAGAGAGTGAGAGCAGAGGGAGAGTGAGAAAGAGATTCATAAGCAGGCTCTATAGCCAGTGGGAGGGCTCAAGGAGCTCTATCTCAGGACCCTGAGCTAATGCCCTGAGCTGAAATCAAGCATCAGATGCTTAACCTACTGAGCCACCCAGGTACCCAGCCCTTTACGTTATGAAAAGCAATTACTATGGCTCCATGATTTTTCTTTTTCTTCCTGTTTTTCCCCTATGTGACAGGGTGTCTAGACGTCATGCCTTTCCAAACTCTCTTCTCTGCTTCCAAGGACTTTTGTCCAAAACACTTTCTGAAAGCCATGGGCATTGGTGTGGCGACTCTTCCCTTTGAGGTCTCTTCAGCCCAACCCACATAGAAGCTTTTTGATTGTCTCAATTTCATTAAATATATATATGTATATTTCCAGTTATATTCCTAAGTCCTGAGCTAGATCTCTCTGATTCTATAATTTAAATTGGCTTCTATAAAGTTGGGGATTATATATATATATATATATATATATATATATATATATATATATATGATTTTATTTATTTATTTGAGAAAGAGAGAGTGACAGAGAGCATGAGAGGGGAGAAGATCAGAGGGAGAAGCAGACTCCCCATGGAGCTGGGAGCCTGATGTGAGAATCGATCCTGAGACTCCAGGATCATGACCTGAGCTGAAGGCAGTCACTTAACCAACTGAGCCACCCAGGCACCCGAAATCTTATACTTTTTAGGGCAAAAGGAACATTGAAATCTTCTGCAGATTAGACTGATATTCCAGTTTCACTGTCTAATGGTTACATGGCTTTGACAAAGTTAACTTCCTGGAACCTCTCTTCTGTTTTATATTTTGGGAATAGTAATGTCATCTCCACCTACCTTACTGGACTTTCATGGGGATCAAGTAAAGAATCTCTGTAAAATTCCTTTGACAAGAGTACACAACACAGAGTATCACTGGTTTATACAAGTATCCCTTGATCCTATATATGTGTCGTACTACTTCAGTATCATTGTCCCTTCATGAAAACCAGACTTCTCAAACAAACTGTTGTGTTGCTTCCTCGAAGATCAACCAGTGCTCGGACATCAACTGTGTGTTCAATGATTAAAATCAATTCTAACACTAACAACCCACAGTTGGAGAAGACCCCACAGAACAAAGGCTTGGTCATACAAGACTTCCCTCACTATAGATACCAGGTGCCAAAGGGGAGCCTAGGCTACACACACTTCTTAGCCAGTGCAAATTTGAGGTTTCTAAGATCCTTCTTCAAGTTCAATGTTTTGCTAGAATGACTCTGAGCATTCAGAAAAAATGGCACCCTTAACAGTTATTGGTTTATTGGAAAGGATAGAAATCAGGAGAGCCAAACTAAGGGGCACAGAGGACAAAGCATCAGGAGGGAGGAGTGGATAAGAGCTCCCACACCTTCGCTGGCTCTGCCACCTTCCATGTGTTCACCAACCTAGGAGTTCTTTGGATATTTTTCTTATAGAATTTTTATAACTCCAAGTCAAGTCTCCTTTCCCTCCCTGGAGGCTGCAAGCTCCTACCCTCTAATTATATGTTTGGTCTTTCTGGTCACTAGCCCCCATCCTGAAGCTATCCAGCCCCTGACCCAGTTACCATAAAGGATGCTGTGATAGAAGGGGACTGACTTATTATGAATAACAAAGACAGTCAGGAAATTCCAAGGGTTTCTAGAGCTCTGTGCCAGGACGTGGGGACAAATCCCAAATATATATGCCTCCGCTGTCAATACTCATTTCTACTCTTTTCTTTTATCTACTCCTCAACTGACAGTTGTCCTTTGGCTCTTCACTGCAGTGCGATAGTTCTGGCACCGGAAGAAGGTAAGCTTGTATCTTTCTTGAAAGCACACCCTCTCTTTGGAAACTGTAATAACACAATTTCCTTGTTTTCCTTCTCTAGTTCTGACTATTCCTGCTTTGTCTCCTTGGAGACATGTTAATGAGGGAATAAGTAAGATGTTATAACCAGCTCCATGAGAATTTGACACACAGAGATATCTATTCTCCAGGGACAAGATGCATTTATAGTATCATGAACAGTAATTATTTACATGCTTACGGAAGGAAGCATTTGCATTATTACCAATTTGTTACAACTTATGTTCTATCTCTGCAGAATTGTAAAACAACCAAAGATACACATTCCTATAGAATCCGATAATCACCCAGAGGTTCTGCTGGACTAACTCCCAGCATTTCACTGAAAGGACACTCAGTAGTTTCTGCTGCCCATTTCTTGAACTTCTCTACTCTGACAAAATTAATCTCTGAAGGATTCTTGACCACAACAAGACAAGTTTCACTAGATTTGACCTGGTTATTTACATAGAAGCAGCTGAATTTAAATTAACCATATGAGCATCCTTGAGCTTGCTTTGTAGACCAGAATCTAATCAATTATTAAGCTACTACTAAGGCCAGGAAGTAATGTTGTGTCTGGGAGTTTTCATGAGGAATCCTGGATGGGATTTTAAAAGCCTCTGTGGTTTGCTATTACAAAACCAGAAAACCAAACCTAAGAAACTCTTTTCCCCAGACTTAGCCTGCATTTCCGGTATATTTAGATGAACTCCTCAAATTAGCTAAGGTTTGTGATGCGCCAGGAAGTGACCTTTGTTATCATCTGAGGCTAAGAACCTATATGTCAGGTACCAGAATGCTTTTCCAGGAAAGGCTCTGAGGCTTTGGCTCCACACATAAAGTCAACCTTGTTACTTAACAGTAAGCTTGTCAGGCCTGATTAAGCGAGAATCATTTTCAGATATGGTACTCCAAGTAAGGCCTTTGTTGCACAATTAAATTGTCCAATTAAGTCCTATAATATGGAAGATAGATTCTTAAGAGAATTCATGGAAATATCCACACAACGTTTCCATAAAACATTAGGGGAGTTACTGAGGTTTCTGACTTGTGAGGAGTTAGTAAGAATCAGACACCTTTAAAAACAGTTTATCTCATCTTAAAAAGTAGAGTTTACAAAATCAAGGTTTAGATTTGCTTCAAAGAAAGAGAAAGGCCTTTGTTATATATGTTTTAGAACGTTAAAATAACAGCAGTATCTCCCCCCAACTTTCATTTCCTTTATTAGCTCATGCCTATTATCAATACTTGTTCTGTGAGTTCCTGCTTTCATAAAGAAGTCTACTTTTGGATCATCTGGTGTGCTGGAAAGTCTGACTCTGTTTACCATTACTGTCTGAGAATTGTGAAGCGTTATTGTAACCAAAGTAACTTGAGTTTACATAAAGAGACCACAGCGAGTATCTCTGGAAGCCATGAATGGGTTTCTTTCATTTAGTGTTACACTGAGTAATTAGATAGAGCACACTTGTCATCATATATAAAGGTGGGCATGAGCCTTAAGGAAACACACCCATCCACACATTGTATTTCATGTAAATGAGGTGTGTGCTCCTCCACAGACAGAGATTTTAGTATTTTAATGAGGGAGAGGTCACCTCAAGGGCCATCCCATGGTCCATCTATGCAGGTGTGAGTTGGGGGTTAAGTTCACACTGGTCTTGTGGCCTGGGCAGTTGTTACTGCCTGAAGCTAGTTTTGATTTCCATCATGGGATGTCATGCCTGTCAGGTCTTTTGCCTGAATTAAGAGATAATCTGGAAAGAAGAGCTTAAGGAAAAATGTGGAACTGAGGTTAGTGAGTATAAGCAAGTAGGCAGTAAAAGGTCAGGTCTTGGGGTCCAGTTGGTGACACTGTCCTCTCAGAAGCCTGTACACAAGAGAACATTCTGGAAGTATCAATAATTAAAAAGTTCCTGGGTACGAACTTTTCCATGAGGCTCTGAAAATGTCCTTCTGTATTGAAGACATAAACTCTGGTGTGAGGCTTGTATCGGAATCTTCAGATGAGGAGTGATGTAAAAAGAAACTAGCTATGGATTGCAAAAACTGAATGTCTGAATTTATTACAGGAGCTAACAGTATTAGTTAGGAGGAAAGGGGGATTCTGTATTAGGGTACACTACACAACTATTTTGTACGGGTTTGGTAATGTTTCCTTAAAAGTGAGAATGTATCATGGATAGCCAGAAAATTGGAAGATCTTTAAGGTCTTCCCGTAAATTGGATACTTTATGAAATATTTAGGTTAATAATTTAAAAAAAAATAAAAAATATCTTATTTGACAGAGATCACAAGTAGGCAGAGAGGGAAGCAGAGAGCAGACTAATACCATGATCATTTCCCGTTTAAACTTTATCTGGTGATTGTGTATCATTTCCTTTCATTTAACAATTCTTTGTGCAGCATTGAGGTGAGTTAAGAAATAGAGAGTATGTCAAACCTAATTATTTCTACTATATTTCTTTTTATGAGATAAAGAATAAATCTTTGTGATTACCCAGGGACCCCTAAGAATTAGTTTTAGTATAAAAGATATACAGAATTTTAGTTTTCTATAATCTAACATACAGTCTTAAGCAAAATCTAAAGGCATTTGTAGCAGAACCCATTTGTCTGCCCAAAGCACATCAAAGCTCATCACTGAGATGTTTAGTATGCAGCAAGGGAAGGGTTTATTCATGAGGCAGCCAAACAAGGAGATAGGCAGACAAGCCTCAAATCCCCCTCCTTGAAGTGGGAGAGAACAAGTGTTTTTATAATCGTGAGGTAGAGATTATACATATTGATGAAAGGACAGGAGACTTAGCCACCGTTCATGAGGAAAGATGGAGCACGAGCATTGAGCAAACGTACCTGCAGCACCTTCCATGATCACTTGGTGGGGAGACTTCACATTAAAATGAGGCACAGTTCAGCCCCTGATATGCCAGGATAAGAGCTCCAGATTAAAATATATATATATATATATATATATATATATATATATATATATTTGCCAGAGATCTATTCAGTTATATGAACTGGAATCTTAAAATGGTTCTGAAGCACAAGTTAAATTTCTTTTAATCTAGTCTGTTTAAGTTACTAGAAATTAATTTTTCTAATTTCCTTGAAGTTTGGGAGTAGTGGTATATTGAGTGCTTATTTATCTTTATAAGCTAATCAAAACTTTTTTTTTTTTTAAATTTAAGGAAAATATTTCATATTCACAAGAAGAAGTCAAGTCTTTTCTTAATCACAGCCACAACATTAGAACGCTCATGGCTTCATTCAACAACTTCAGCCACAGGCCAAAAATACACACAAAGATATAGACATTTATTAGTCAACATAGCAAAGAGCTATGTATTTGTATTATTTCCTAATGCATAGGAAATCCTTAGTTGATTTGAGCTCCCAAATGGAAAAATAGACAGTAGACTTAATAAATTATATATTGTCTTTCCATCAATAAAGAGTAGATCTACAGAGACACTCAAGTTGTCAGATCATAAAACAAAATTCTTGATTGTTTCCACCAATAAGGAATCCATTACTGGGCATGGAAGATCCAGGGACAAAACAAAACACAAAGTCAGTAGGGAAAAAATGGGAAAAGAACAGAGTTAACAAAGCTCGACTTGTGATTCTCTCTGGGAGGCAGGAGACATAGTCAAGCTTAAACCAAGCGAGTGTTGGTGCACTTTCCCAGCAGCTCTGTTTAACCGGCTTGGGAACTTATCAGCTGAGCATTTTGACAGAAGACCACCGACCTCTAAACCTGTTCATACATACTTTTTAAAAGGTAAAATCATGATGCTCAGGCAAATTTAAAATTAACAAGATAGATTTTATTCAACTTGTCAATTAATGCAGAAACCAGGAAGATGTTGAAGTCAATTCTCACAAATTTCTGTTTTCAACCCCCAGGTCTGGTGACCCAAACCCTTTCAATGACTGCTTATTTGACATTCCATCTGGCTCTCCTAAAAACCTCTCCTATTCTACCATGTCCAAAAGGGAATTCGGGATTTTTCTTCCCAAACCTCTTCCATTCCTTCTCTAGTATCCCCTGCTTGTGGTGGTGGTTCCGTCTTATGTCAGATGATCGACACCAGAAAGCTCAGACTGTACTTCTTCCCATACTTCTCCGTGTCATCATGAGCACTCTGTTGCTGAGTCCTGGGGATCTTACTTTCCAAACATCCTTCCCCCTCGTCTCCTTTCGTTCTTTGCCGGTCCTGCTGCGTCATCTCGGGTTCACCGGTACATCTTCACACACACTGAGGCGTACTCACCTTCCTGCTGTGGCGCTTAAAAGCCATTATAAACTTACACTGACTTTTGTGATTATGTGAGTGTTTTCTCTCACATAGCTTTGGAAGTGTCAGGAGGGCAGGGCGACGTTCGTTCATTCTACATCTCCTTTTATTCCTAGAGCATAGAGTGTAGTTCCCCAGGAGTGAGAGCATGGTTCTATATTTATAGATTGCTGAAATGTCTTTTATTTTTTTATTTTTATTTTTTTTAATATTTTATTTATTTATTTGACAGAGACAGAGATCACAAGTAGGTGGAGATACAGGTGGAGTGGGGGTGGGAAGCAGGCTCCCTCCTGAGCAGAGAGCCCGATGCGGGGCTCCATCCCAGGACCCTGAGATCATGACCTGAGCCAAAGGCAGAGGCTTTAACCCACTGAGCCACCCAGGCACCTCGTCTTTTATTATTTAAAAGATTGATTGATTTAGAGAGCAAGCGAGTGCTGGGTGGGGAAAGGGCAGAGGGAGAGGGAGACAGAGAGAATCTCCAACAGACTCTCTGCTGAGCCAGGAACCGGAAGTGAGGTTCGAGCTCACCACCCTGAGATCATGACCTGAGCCAAAACCAAGAGTCAGATGCTCAACCCGCTGTGCCACCCATGTGCTCCTGAAACGTCTTTTAAACTCAGCCTTTTCAGTAAGATCCTGGGAATGATAATATCACCTTTCATACAGATGTTTTTTGAGAATTACTGAAGAATGCATTCAAATAATTCTTGAGTACTCTTTGAGCATTTCAATACCACCTGTCATTCATATTTCCTTTACTCTCTCTGAAGTTCTTCATTTGGGCCTATATAAAGTTAACCACCTGAGAAATATCACTGGCTTTTACTGTCACCTTACTATCATATCAGTTAGGTAAGATATGATACCAAGATATGTTTCTTGGTAACAGGAAATTGGTGTGGTGGATTAAAAACAGAGTAGGCAAGGTCTTGGCAGCAAGAAAGTAGATCCCTTGTTATTTCCCAAAATGGCGGTGGCACCCCCCGGGCAGGAAAACAAGACAGAGTGGAAGTGGCCTCAGTAGACTTTGGCTTTCCCCAGGAGGAGGGAAAATCAACTTTTAGCTTCCGTGGTCGCTACAACAGAGACAAACAAGGCAGCAGGAAAAGAAAGAGAAGGTGGGCCTGCCAATGGCCAAGTGTCTGCCACACCGAGTGTGGGGGACTTGTTTACCTCAGAGTGAGTGGCCACACCAGACATTTGGGGGGGAGGGGGAATGTCACCAGCTAGCTCCCTGTCTCTGTGACCTGTGAGAAGTTAGTTTTGTCTTAATTGTTAGGAATATAGCATTGCAAATGACCATTTTGAAAAGTTCCATGAAACAAATGTAGTGGTTTCCTTCTGGGACAGAGTCAGACCCTTAGAAAGATTGTCCCTTGAGGACAAATACCAATTCAGAGCTGGTGTGATGTAAGCATTTTTCAGTAACAAAAGAAATGCTTCTCATTTTTGAACGGCCTAGGCAACTCTTATTTTTTTGAATTCTGAAACTGCAACTTGACAAGAGAGAGAAAAATATTTTCTTTTCTGAAGGCTGCCAAGAATAAAGGCTATTCTCATTTGTTAAAATAAGAGGAGGTGATAAGTTAAAATAAGCATATTCTGACCTTATTTTCGAGCCCAACCCTCTCTAGAAAGACACTTCTTTGAAAGGGAGGGGAAGTTCCATTACTTTTGCAGCCATTGCTTTTTTGTAGGCCCTTATTATCTTTCAGTTTTATTTATGACAGAATTTACTAGCTGCAAGGACAGCTTTTGAAACCTATTACTGAATCCGTAAGCATCCCTTATGTCTTTCTGCATTCTTGGAAGAGAATAGCTTTATGGATTTAAACCATCCTGGGGTGCAGATCTTTTCATTCCAGTAGTTGGACACGTGCTTGTATAAAGATTGCCATATGCCATTCTCATAGAGAAATGTGAACTGTAATGATTTAGTAATGTTAAAAAAGAGACAGTGGGCCCCAAATGAAGCCACTTGTACTAAACTCCATGTCACCCAATGGAGACTTAATTCCTAGCTTAACCTGCCTCCGCAGGAATGGAATCTTACATGGGTCAGTCTGGAATTATCTGATCAGCACAGCAGGGGATCTGCCTGATAGACCCCATCCATCTCCTGAAGAAAGGTGACCTTGCCACATGCAATCAGATCCTTGCTAGAACACCTCTCTCATCCCATCCCTTACCCTCCACACACACACACACACACACACACCCGCCCTGTGGAAGTCCTTCGTTCTGTATCGCTCTTCAGAGCTCCTTTTTATTTGCTGGATAGGATGCTGCCTGACTCAGGAATCATTAAATAAAACCAGTTAAGATCCTTAACATTTACATTAAATCTTGGAAATTTAACATTTACTCAGTTGAATTTTTTTTTTTTTTTTAAACAGATTCTGCGCTACTAAATGGGCTGGAAGATTCTAACTTTCCTCACTTTTCCTACCTTGTCACTCTATTATCTGAAGCTATGATACTCAATTCAAAAGTCACTATATTATTTCCTTTTTTGTGATAACACAATATGAAGGGCCAACTCTCTAAACCTTATAATACCTGAGACAATAAAACCCAAAATATTTATTATGAAGCTGAATCATCCCTTTTTACTCAATATGCTGCTGCAAATAAACCAGAATCTTTTGGTCCATGTAGATAATTTGTTATGCCTCAGTATTTCTTATAAACTCTGACTGAATATCTATAACTGTTTCTGTATGAGCAGAATAAGGACAGAAGGTGGCTGAAAATCACTTTTTTTGTTCCTTTTCTTCATAATTTTCCTCTTTCCCAGATAAACTACATTTTATTTTTATTTTGTGAGAATAAATATTTATATTTTGAGTAGTTATAAATTCATAGAAAGATCCTGAGAGTACAGAAAGCTCTTATACCCTAGCCTGGTTTCTTGTATTACTAACATCCTACATTACCATGGTATACTTACTCTAATTAAAGAACATATGTTGATACATTATTTTTAACTAAAGTCCATATTTGATTCAGATTTCTTTCAAATTTACCTAATATTTTTTGTTTCTATTGTCGTTCCAGAATTCCATTCAGGATGCCACAGGACTTTTAATCCTCTTGTTTTGTTAGACGTCTCTTGACCATGACAATTTCTGAAATTTTTCTCTCTCTTATTTTTTTCTTTTCTTTTTTTTTTGTGACCCACAGTTTTCATGAGTATTGGTCAGGTATTTTGTAGAATGTCCCTCACTGGAGATTATTTTTTTGTACATTTTTGTCACTGTGAGGTTAGGTTTAGAAGTTTTGGGGAGGAAGATCATAGAGGCAAAGAACCATTTTCATGAGGTCATATCGCAGGTGCACATTACCAACATGGCTTACAGCTACCAATGTTAATTATTCACCTGGTTGAGGTAAGGTTTGTCATGTGTTTTCACTGTTACTCTTTTTCATTTCCATTTTGCATTTTTTGGGAGGAAGTCACTACAAGCACCCACAATTAAAGAGTAGAGAATTATGCTCCATATACCTGAGAATAAAGTATCAATGTAAGTTACTTGGTTTTCATCTTAATGAGAGATTTATCCTTTCTCTCCAAGTTATTTACTTATTCAGTTATTTACTTACATTAATGTGGATTCATTGATATTTATTTTAAACTTTGGGAATAATCTAATCCTATTTTAATTATTAATTTTTGCTCAGATTGTTCCAGCTTCAGCCATTAGGCACTTTCAGTTGGCTGCTATGTCCTTTTGATATTATTGTGGATTTGGGGGTGCTATTTCTTACTTTCTGACACTTCAACATGTTCCAGGCTCATTTTACATATCACTGGTCTCAGCCACTTCTCCAAGTTTGAGACAAATGCCTAGTGTCGTAAATCCACCATTACAGCATCATACAAAATAGTTTCTATCTTCCTGCCTCAATCCCATGTGCTCGCCCCTTTCCATGGAACCCTTTGAAACCACTGATCTGTTATTATCCCTATTTTTGTCCAACCATAATTTCATAAAAATGGGATCATACAGTATGTAGCCCTTTCAAACTGGTTTCTTCTATTTGGTAATATTAACTTAATATTCATCCATATCTGTGCATGTGCTGATAGCTCTTTTTGTTTTCTCACTGGATAATTAACATTGCATGGATGTACCACAGTGATGGACAAAGCTGCTGTAAGTACTTGTTTGCTGGGTTTTGTGTGGACACGACTTTTCAGATACATTATTTAAATACCTAGTAACATTGTTGCTGGAATGTATGGTAAGGCTATGTTTTGTTTTATAAGGAACTGAACTGCCAAACTGTCTTCCAAAGCAGGTGTATCTTTTTGAACTCTCATCAGTGGCGAATGAGAGCTCCTATTACTACACATCCTTGTCATGAATTAATATTGTTTTTCTGTTTTAGACATTTAATGTGTAGTGATTATTTCATTGTCTTACTTTTCATTTTCTGATGACAAACTATGGATTTTTGTATGCTTATTTACAGTTTTTGTATTTATTTTGGTGAGGTGTCTATTCAGAAATTAGGCCCATTCTTTAAAGTTGTGTTGTATTCTTTTTGGTAAGTTTTAAACGTCCTTTACATATTTTGTATACAACTCTTTTTTTTCTTTTTAAAGTAGGCTCCATGCCCCATGTGGAGCCCACTGTGGAACTTGAACTCATGACCCTGAGATCAAGACCTGAGCTGAGATCAAGAGTTGGATGTTCACCCAACTGAGCCACCCAGGTGTCCCTATACAAATCTTGTATTAGATACTGTTTTGCAAATATTTTCTCCCAGTCTGTGGCTTGTCTTTATTCTCCTAACAGTGTCTTTCTCAGAGTGTAAGCTTTTAATATTAATAGGGTCCAACATAATTTTGTTGTTGACTGTGCTAGTGGTATTGTATTGAACACTCATCAGTAAATCCACGGTCATGTTGATGGTCTTTAGTGTTTTTTTCCTAGAGGTTTGATAGTTTGTATCTTACATATGTTTTGATCCACTTTGAGTTCATTTTTGTGTAAGGTCTAAGTTTATTTTGTTGTTAGTTTGTTTGCTTTGTTTTGGCACATGGGAGTCTAAACAACTGTTATCATTTGTTGAAAACTCTTATCCTTCCTTTGCTCAGTCATCTTTACCCATTTGTCAATGACAGCTTGACTAAGCTTGACTACATTGAAATGTATTGATAACTGGGTTCTCTGTTCCACTGATCTAAGTGTTTGTTCTGTGACCAATACCACATGATCTTGGTTATGCTAGCTTCACAGTAACGCTTGAAATTGGAGAGTATGAGTCCTTTGACGGTCTTCTTCCTCCTTCATTTTCTTCCTCTTTTTCTTGTATATTGTAGTATTTAACCTAGATCTTTCACCATTCATATAAACTTTAGAAGTGATTTATTGATATCTGAAAGATAGCTTACCAGGATTTTTATTGGTATCACGATGAATGTCTAGATCAAACTGAAAAACATTGACATCTTACAAGTGTGGATCCTTCTAATCTATGGACATGGACTATAGGTCCATTTACTCAGATTTTTCCTGATTTTTTTCATCAATATTTAATGAAAATACAAATTATTTTACATACAAATTGTATACATACTTTGTTAGGTTTATATCTAAATATTTCATTTATTGCATGCTATTTCAAATGGTGGGGTTTGTTTAATTTCATCTTTCATAAATAGGAAGGCAATGGGTTTTTTAAATATCGACCCATTTGCTCAATGCTCACGCTCCATCTTTTGTCATGAACAGTTGCTAGTTCTCCTGTCCTTTCATCAATATGTATATAATCCCTGGCAGTGCTCACTTATTATTCCAAGTAGAAAGATCTTGACTGTGTCTGTCTGGATGAGGTTGCGTTTTATTCTGTAACCTCAGTTCTTGATACATCCAGGAAAATTCACGGATTTTTCTTGTTAGCACAGGAGTGAGGAAGCCCTAGGCTTCACCTGTCAGAGCCTAAAGTGGAAGTTCTCACATCCTGCTTTCTAAAATTTCTTATTGCCTTCCTACTCATGTATGTTTCATTAATGTTGGTCCTTGAGGTCTTAATTGTTTATTTCTATATAATAGGAAATTGACAGAGGCAGATAATGAGCAAATATAAATGATAATTATTATAGTTCTAAAGGCAATTGAGAATCTACCCAACAACAAGAACAAAAATGGATGTCAGTAATTTGGAGGCAACTGTTCATTTAAACAGTTATGGGCATTCTCTTTCCTTTTCTTTTTTTTTTTTTTTTTTTTTTTTGTATGAAGCCCAGTATGAAGTTCTTTGAACACCAGGAAGAAATTTCCTGTTACGTTCTGAGCTATTCCTGCTCTAAGAGTAGAAGCACAGTGGGGGACCAGTGGAGACATATTTGAAAAAGAGAAGTTGTTGGCCACATTTAACTGAGGACCCTCAGGCACGCACATCTGCATACTAGAGTGATTAGCGCCTTCTCAGAGCTCACATAAGGAGGACAGAGGGCAGCTTTGAGAGGCTGGGATGGTGGCAGCCCGCTCTTCATCCTGACATTGGTATTTCTCTTCCATGTGGCCTGAAACATCAAGTTCTGTTGAAAAGAATGGCCCATTTGCATGTAAGCCCCATGATTAGAACACGTGTATTTCCACACAGAATCTGTCCTAAGTCTCACATGCTGTGGGACCATAAGAACGGCTGACTTCAAGTTGAGAACACATGGGGCAGACCTTTAAAACCTGTCAGCCATGCACCACTCTCTCCTTGAAGTTGCCTGAAGGGTACACCAGCCACTTTGCTGCCTTTGCATCTATTTTAGCACTTGGGAGAGAAGGATCATCAAAATGGGCGCTGGGGGCAAGAATATTTGTGTGTATGGGGGGGGGGAGGAGACCCTACATTAAAATAAAGAAGCATAATTTAGTGATTAGTAATTTTCATAATTTTCATGTATACATAACTGACTCTGTTGTATGCATTGTTTCTCTACTCAATCCTCATGGTTTTGTGTCTGGACCTACAAAGAAATCATATAAACATGCACAAATAATGTAAGATCCAGAAATTCTTTACCTATAGACTAGCTGACTGGATTTAGCTAACTGATTCAGTTGCCTATCCTAAAGTGACCAAACTCTTGCAGTTATAAATCCAATGAGGGACCAAGTTTCCTTCTCTATGCATTATATAGATAAATTATATCCTTACTATTTGTCATGATTTATTCCATGAATATTTCATGGATTCCACAGCAGAAGGGACTTTCTCTACCCCTTCTCCCTATTAACCATGAAGTGTTATGTCGTGCTGGGAGCCTGAGCTCTGAGGCAGTGATGGAGGACATCTATACAATGGCAGCTTCCTGCTCTTACTGAGAGCAATGATTACAGAGGGACTTTTATATCTGAGTTATTCATGATCACAGCAAAGTAATGGGCTGGTTTATACTTTGTCAGGAAGGAGACAACTGTGATGGAGTAAAGAGAACACTGAATCTGAGGTCAGAGGAACTGGTTAAGTTTAAATCTAGCCCTCAGCATTAGTAGTTACATTAGTTAACAATTGCTGCTTAACAAACGATCCCCAAACTTAGTGTCTTAAGAGAACAAATGCATGTTATCTCTTACAGACTCTGTGAGTCTGGAATTTGGGAGATGCATGGTTCTGTTTTGGAATCTTTCGTGAGATGCCAGTTGATCTGGCAGCTGGGGCCGTCACCATATGAAGGTTTGGGTGAGAACATCGGTTTCCCAAATACCTCATTTGCAGGCTGTTGGTAGGAGGAATCTGCTCCTCATGGCAGCTTGACTGTCTGCGCACCTGGCAGCTGGCTTCCCTGAGACTGAGCTTTCCAAAGAAGAGACAGCAAGAGAGAAACTACAACCCCCTTTATGACCTAGTCTTAGAAGTCACAAATCATCATTCCTGCATATTCCATTAATTGGAAACAAGTCACTGAGGTCAGCTACACTCCAGGGCAGGAGAATTAGGTCTCATCATTGGACGTGAAGAGTGACAAAGACCATTTGGGTATATTTGAAGCCACCATAGGACCTACATGAATAATGAGTAATGCAGCCTCTCTGAACATCCGTTTCCTTCACAGAAGACAGTAGCAAACCAGGAGAACCATTAGGCTAATAAATAAGACGATGCATGTAGCATATTTTGTAAAATGTTACCTGTTTTACACATGTATGATAAGAACAGATAGTAGGATCAGTGCACTGCTAATGTTGTTTTACTGTGGACTCGATATATGTTGAAGACGTCCCATTCAGTGACCTCCACAGTGTGCAGACAGCCTTACTGCGCAATCCAGATTGTCACAGCATAGTATGAAGCACTCGTAGACTGCTATAGCCATGGAGAGCAGTCATTGTATTATGCAAATGTAATTCCCAGAGAATCAGGGGCAGTTAAATAATCAGAATTATTATCTTATTTTTTCAATGGCTTAACCTAATACATGTCACTTTCCCCACATGACAAAGCGTTGGCAACAGGCAGGCAGAGCAGGCTGACACAGTGGCTGAAGGTCTGCTGGGGTCAGGGACTCCGGGTGTCTTGGACCACCATCCCGGCTTGTCCCATTGCCTTGTCTGCTGCACTTGCAACGGTGAGTCTGCGTTCCACGCAGATGCAACAGGGACAGGGGACCAAAAGGGTGGGCTGAAGCTGCCCTGTTTTTATGGGTAAGCTTAGATTTCTAATAAGTTTAGACTTATAGAAAAGTAGAACTTTATCTGATGTTAGCAACATCCGTAACAATAGTGTATTTGGTGAAATCTGGAAATTAACATTCACTCTGAACTAATTAACTGATGGCTATTAGTAACACTGTAACTAAGAACTATACTATTAACTCATAATACCATTACTTATTTATTAATAATGTGGTGACATTAATAATATAAAATATACTATACAATGTAAAATATAGTGATACAGGATATTAATAGCAATCTTATTACTATTTTAGTCAGCAGTACGACTGACTAATTTACAGACCTTATTACAGTTTTTCCTAGTTTGGCCACTAATATTTTTCCAACTCCAGGCTTCTCAACGCCATCATTCACTGTGTCCCTCTGTGTTTTCCCATCTGTACCCATCTTACTCTTGTCTTTTGTCACCTGGAAAACTTTAGAAGATCCCTGGTCAATTATTTTGTAAAATGCCCCCTCACTGTGGGTTTTTCTGATGTTTTCACATGATTTGGCTGCATTTTTGCAAAACAACCGAGGAGGTGACATTGTGGTTTTCTCCTCTCCTGGTCTCCAGAGACGCATGAGATATACACCTGAATTCCTTAGAGTTGATGGTGTCTGCCTTGTTTACGTCTCAGTACCCCAGAGACCACAGTGATGACAAAAAAATATGCAACTATTTTTAACTTTGTAATTGATAAGTATCTTCTGCAGAGGTATTTTGAGCCTATGGAAATTTCCTGTGTTCCATACATTTGCCCACTAATTTTAGCATCAGTAGATGGCTTTTGCCTGTAATAGCTTATGAGTCTGTGTTTCTGTAGTGTTGGTTTAATTTGATGACTTTTTTTTAAAAGAGTAATTTGATGACCTCTATAGATACATATAAATGAATCAATGAGAAACCACAGAAATCAAATACATAGCTTAGCAAGGAAATGTGAATGTCTGTTAGGCAAAAGGAAAAAAACAAAAACAAAACACGTTGAGACAATATGCTTTCATCAAGGGAACCAAAAAGCATCGTTTGAATTTCTGATCATGTGGGCAGTATTCCTGAGTCTTGTGAATATGAAAACAACCAAATCTGTTTACAAAAGGAAGAACTACTGCATATGCATACAAGATCCAAAGAAGATAATAAAATAATGTACCTAAATTCTCTTCTTCGGTCGGGTACATCGTCAGGGAAATGACGGAGTCACTACGGACATGTTTCTGTAGCTGGGAGAGATGGCAGGGGGAGGGGGTGGCGTTCAGCAGGCTGAGAGGGACCTCTTTGGCTTTTTTTCACTAGGAGAGGAGAAGTCTCTGATTCTTTTTTCATTCTAAATCACCATCACATTTTTTTTAAAAAGTCACATGATTAGGGTTTTCATTACTTATTGGCAGATGAATTTAATTAGAGAAAAGGGGTATGCAAATCAAGAGTGCAGTAGTTGTCAAACAAAGTCAGTAGTGCGTTCGGGGACCCCAAGGTACAGTCTGTGGGCCGCTTGTCTGTGCAGAAGTGTGTCAGCACTGGACAAACAACAGGGCAGCATCCACAAAGAGTGCTTAAACAAATCTGGGAGTCAGAAGGTGGTGGGTTGCAGAAGGCTAGGGGTGTTAATTCCACATGGATTAACACCACGACTGTTTCCTAAAATAGAGAAGACAGGACATGCTGGTGTGAGCCCAGAGACTTTTCCTGTATCTGTTCTAGGTCAGATGGGTCCATGGTGAAGTGAGACGGGTGAGGCCAAACAAAAGGCTTCTGAATCACATAAGGCCTTGCTCTGCCCACCCGTGGGTAGTGTTTCCTCAGTTTCATATGGAGCAGGGATTCAGAATATCCTGTGAGCCGAGGGAACATGCCCACAGTCAGCCTGGGCCAGCTTCCGTCTGATGCTCCCAGAACGTCCTGCTCACCGTCGGGAGTGGACTGGCGAGAGCAAGCAGTCCTGTTGTGTGGATTCCTCTTCTTGAGGTGGGACCACACCATCACCAGGGCATGCCTCCAAGGGGGATAAGGAGGCTACTCGATGATGGGGTCAAGTTGCAAGGAGGCTGCCCTGACAAGACCACCATGTTCCAGATGGGAGGCAGGCAGAGAATTCTACCCAGCCTATATTCAAATTAGACTTCAAGTCTATTTATCAAGATAAGGGAAAATGATATAACTTGTTTAACAGATTATTTCTTTGTTTTCTTAATAATGTATTTTTATGTGGTAAAATACTCGTAATACATAAATACAAACCAAATATACCTAAAATGGACCCCTTTAGTTTTTGTTAAGTGTATCACTCTGTGACATTAAGTACTTCCACACTGTTGTACAACCAGCACCACTATCTCTTCCAGAACTTCTTTATCATCCCAAATTAAAATTCTTTACCCATGAAACACTAGCTCCCTACCTTCTCCGACCTCAGTCCCTGCTAACTTATCTATTCTTTATGTCCTTAAGAATTTTCCTATTCTGCTCCCATTCTGTCAGTTGTCTTTTGGTTTTGTTGCCTGTTTCCTTTGCTGTGCAGAAGCTTTTGATCTTGATGAAGTCCCAATAGATGATTTTTGCCCTTGCTTCCCTTGCTTTTGGTGATGTTTCTAGGAAGAAGTTGTTGCGGCTGAGGCCAAAGAGGTTACTGCTAGTGTTCTCCTCAACGATTTTGATGGATTCCTGTCTCACAATTGAGGTCTTTCATCCATTTTGAGTCTATTTTTGTGTGTGGGGTGAGGAAATGGTCCAGTTTCATTCTTCTGCATGTGGCTGTCCAATTTTCCCAACCCCATTTGTTGAAAAGACTGTCTTGTTTCCACTGGACATTCTTTATTGTTTTGTAGAAGATTTTAGTTGACCATAGAGCTGAGGGTTCATTTCTGGGCTTTCTATTCTGTTCCATTGATCTATGTGTCTGATTTTGTGCCACTACCATACTGTCTTGATGATGACAGCTTTGTAATAGAGCTTGAAGTCTGGAATTGTGATGCCACCAACTTTGGCTTTCTTTTTCAATATTCCTCTAGCTATTTGAGGTCTTTTCTGGTTCCATACAAATTTTAGGATTATTTGTTTCATTTCTTTGAACAAAATGGATGGTATTTTTATAGGGATTGCATTAAGTGTGTAGATTGCTTTAGGTAGCATAGACATTTTCACAGTATTTCTTTTTCCAACCCATGCACATGGATCATTTTTCCATTTCTTTGTGTCTTCCTCAGTTGCTTTATACTTTTCTGAGTACAGATTATTTGCCTCTTTGGTTAGGTTTAGTCCGAGGTATCTAATAGTTTTAGGTGCAGTTATAAATGGGATCAACTCCTTAATTTCCCTTTCCTCTGTCTTGCTGTTGGTGTATGGAAATGCAACTGATTTCTGTGCATGGATTTTATATCCTGACACTTCACTGAATTCCTGTATGAATTCTAGCAGTTTTGGAGTGGAATCTTTAGGGCTTTCCACATAAAGTATCATATCATCTGCAAAGAGTGAGAGTTTTATGTCTTCTTTGCTGATTTGGATGCCTTTAATTTCTTTTTGTTGTCTGATTTCTGAGGCAGGGCTCCTAGTACTGTGTTGAATAGCAGCGGTGATAATGAAAAGTCCTGCCATGTTCCACCTGAATATTTATAGCAGCAATGTCCACAATAGCCAAACTATGGAAAGAACCTACATGTCCATCAACAGATGAATGGATAAAGAATATATATATGTATACACACACACACACACACACACACACACACACACAATGGAATACTATGCAGCCATCAAAAAGCCCCCAAAATCTTGCCATTTGCAATGACAGGGATGGAACTAGAGGGCATTATGCTAAGTGCAATAAGTATATCAGAGAAAGACAATTATCATATGCTCTCCCTGATATGAGGAACTTAAGAGGTAGGGTGGGGACTCATGGGGGTTAGGGGAAATGAAACAAGACAGGATCAGGAGGGAGACAAGCAATAAGCTACTCTTGATCTCATGAAATAAACTGAGGGTTGCTGGGAGTTGGGGAGGTACGGATAGGATGGCTGGGTTATGGACACTGGGGAGGGTATGTGCTATCTATGCGTGCTGTGATATGTGTAAGACTTATGGCTCACAGACCTATACCCCTGGGCAAATAATACATTACATGTTAAAGCAAAATAAATAAATAAAAGAAAGAAAGAAAGAAAGAAAGAAAGAGAAAGAGAAAGAAAGAAAGAAAGAAAGCGGACATATTTCACACATAAAAAAAGAATTTTCCTATTCTAGGTACCTCTTGTATTTGGCTTCTTTCACTTAGCACGGTGTTTTCAAGATTCCTCCCTGCTGTAGTGTGTGTTAGAATTTTCTTTCTTATTTGGCTGAATAATATCTCATTGTATGTAGACACCACATTGTGTTTATCCATTCATCCTTCAGTGGATACTTGGGCTTATTCCACCTTTTGCCTATTACAAACAATGTTGCTGTGAACATTGGTATGCGGTAATCTGTGTGAGTTCATGTTTCTCATTCTTGTGGGTAGATACTGAGGAGTGGAATTGCTGGCTTGTGTGGTAATGACATGTAGAACATTTTAAGGAACTCCCAGATTGTTTCTTCTGTTCTATCTTACACTGTTTGTGTTTATGGTACGTGGGCCTCCCTTGTAACCCTGGGGCCTGCAGATATATGAGGGCTGGGGCATGAGTCTGTAGATACTGTCTATACTTATAAATATTGTTCACTCATTTTTTTCTTCTTTGCTTCCTACATTGTATAAATAAGAAATCTGAGTTTCCATCCACATTCAAACTTGGAAACTTTTGTGTCATCTAAAAAAAAAAAAAAAATCCAAGTCATGCTGTTTTGTGATATTTCAGGTCTGGCTGAAATCAGGAAGTAATAGGAATATAAAAAGAAAACTTGATCTTCTGAGGTTTTCTGCACCAAAGTATCTTGGATAAAAATTAAGCTTTTAAAATTTTTTGAGGTTTCTCTATCAATGCTACTGATTTTTTAAAAAAATATTATATTGCTTGCATCTTTGGAAAGAACTCAGCTCTCCTCCAAGGCTTTGTAGAAATTCGTTGTCTTAAATAATGTCATTTTAAAAATGAGTCTTTTAAAACCGTAAAGGATGTCAGAAAGAAATCTGAAGAAGGGAGGAAAGCAGAAATTAAAAGAAAAGAATGAGCACCACACTCGCAGGGGGACCCAATCCGAACCGTGTGGGTCCAGGCAGAGCCTTTCAAATCTTTTGAAGTTCATACAGTATTCTGATCCCTAAGCAACCCATGTTCTTGAAAAATTAACCAGGAAACTAGCATGGGCTAAATGCCTTTGTGTTTGAATTAGAGGACGGGAGAGGGCCTGCTGTTTTCAGGAAAGGTTTTTAATCAGAAAGTCTCTTCATCCTGGCTTTTGACCTTTCCTAACATTGGGTTGTTTTTTCGCACTGGTTTTGAAAGGGCCTGTGGCTCTCAGGAAAGAGGGGATGGGCATCGCCATGTTGCTTAGCATGGCTTCTGTCAAGATTCTGCCCTTGGAAAAGCAGCTAAGTGTGCTGGTGACAGGGAGCAAAGATGATTCACAAGTGGTTTCTCCTTTTGTTAAACTTTTATTTCAAAACAACAGGAAACCACATCCCATCACTGCTGTAAAAAATTCTACCTTTAATTTATCAGGAATTCTTTGAAACTTATATTTTCTGATAAAAACATAAATTTCTCCAAGTAGTTTCCTTCCTAGTTTCTAGGAAGGACACCATGCATTTTGTACCCCCAAGTACAAGTACTCTCTGTCTTCATCATATGTCTGAGAGTATCATCTGGTACTTCCCAAAGACTATATTAGTGTAGCAGCAAATTCGTCTGGGTTTTGCATAGCAAGAGACTGACAAGCCTGAAGGAATTCTGCATCATATCCTTGGGTAAGCATTCGGGCCCAGGAGGCCTCCCCACCTGCCTTACTCTTATGATCCCCATCTTGCCCTTTTCGTAAGACTGTGGAGCAGCAGCATTGGGGTATGTGTAGGATTAATCCATCAGTAAATCTTTTATTCTCACTCAACTTTAAGCATCTTGAGGGCAGGACAAAAATCAGTTTAAACATTTTAAGCTCTTTTTTTTTCTGATATCATTCTATCCCTTGGCATCCCACATGTTGATATCGCTGAGCCCAGAAAAGAGAGTGTGGCAGTGGACAGAAGGAAGAGTTTCTAGAAAGGGACACAGACGTTTAATTGTTAGCCACTTGTTAACTATGGGAACTAGGGCTGTTGGATTTATCACTTAAGTTTTCCAGTAGATCTATTTATAAAATAATCACTGAAAAGAAATAAAATTTGTTCCAAGATCCTGATTATAGCTTTCATTTAACATGTAATGCCTAAAGCTAAGGAATTCGGACATTTCAGACATCTACCTGTCTGGGACCAGATGTTCTATATTACTTGTCAGGTACACATGGGCATCAATTACTCTGAAAATTTCTGTGACCAAGGGGAATGTTT
Organism: Mustela lutreola; assembly: GCF_030435805.1. Taxonomy (NCBI): domain Eukaryota; kingdom Metazoa; phylum Chordata; class Mammalia; order Carnivora; family Mustelidae; genus Mustela; species Mustela lutreola. The sequence goes on from NC_081302.1 coordinate 6,268,031, forward strand.
ATTATTTTCAAATATAGCACACACTTTAAGAAGTTATTCTGTTACCAAGCTTTATTTTCCCCATATATTTTTATATTATTGTTTTCAATTCAATGACAGTTTAAAGAAGGATTCATTGATCTTTTACAGGAACACAAGCGTGCATACATATATGTCTATGGACACACATGGACACACACAGACATCTTCTATTACTCACCATAGGGGACTAAACTACCGACTCATCTTGCAGTCTGCTGTGGCTAACAAATCCACTAAATTTCCGACCAAAAATTGCTTTTAAGTGAAAGCACTGTGGAGAATTAGATAATTTAAGATCACTCGAGGGCATCTTGAGAATTGTGACTCCATGCGCATGGAAAAAGCCATTGGCCTTGCAAAATTTGCAAGCAGTTGTCTTCTTTTCCCCATTCCAAGCTCCCATGTTTTATGCAACTAATACATTATGAATTGCAGCCCCGTGCCTTACAGAAATGTGAATTTACAAAAGGCATACATTTTACATCATATTCACCTTTTTCACCCTGGTCTTAACCACTGCTACTTTCGCTCACCTTCTGAAACCACACTAGCTTGGTCTTCCACCTCACCAAAACTTTCTAAGTTTTTTTCCACCTCACCAAAGCTTTCTAATTTGCAACTTGCCACTGAAGTTTATAGTCTGATTTTGCATCTGAATAACCTTTTCCCCCTCTTTTGAACACATTATTTGACAAATTTTAAAAGTCAGCTTTCTTTCCTGTAGCATCTACTTTTTTCCTTCAGTCTTTTTTTTTTCTTCTATTAAACTTTATTAAAAATAGTTGGATTCACTATTGAAAGTATTCATTATACTGATATTTTTCCTATAAAATCCTCCTGAACTAATTCATGGGTGGTCAGCTTAAAAAAATAAAGCGTAACACGGTATTTTCAGCACTCACCCTGGCACTACGCTGGACACTACCTACAACTCAAGAGCAGCGTGCAAGTTTGAGATCATTTAATGCCATGAACTCGAATGTTGTCACAGTGTTTATGCTAAGAAGTGTTTTTTTGACACCCCTTTTGCAAATACACACATTCTGTACCTGGTAGCCTTGGCTAAAGCTAGTAGAGAAGTTTCAGGTATTGTAATGATTAAATATTCAAAATACATTTTGACCTAATTTGTTAATCAGTCTGTGGATAATAAGGTGGTTGAAAAGACTGATTATGTGGGCCACAGCCATTTAGCTGAAACATGTTGCCATGGTCAGAGACTCATCGGGGAAAAGCTATAGCTAAGCACTGCTGGTGTGCTAAGACACAAGCTTGTTCATCATCTAAATCAGTGAGGCAAAGTGGACACGGACTTGGAGATGTTTGCAAACAGTCGGACTCGTCTCTCCCTTGGGCAGGTTGACGTGATTCTTAGTGGTGGAAATCAAGTAGGTTTTCTGTAACTAACTTAAGGAACAAAGTGTCATTTTCTAGGAAGTGGTTAATCAACCCTTAGTATTTGAGTTAAATAAATCTCAAAATGCTTGTACTGTTATTTTAATACTATGCCCTTGTGGGGTGCTTGCCCTGAGGTTTTTGAGTTCTAAAAATTGTATTTTGTTGGACAATATCCAAACCAGACCCTGTGCACATTGACTCAAGCTTACATAGTAGCTTTTCTGCGTATGTGTCTGTTATACACACACACACACACACACACACACACACACACACATGAATATCTAAATCCATGTTTATATCTATGGTGAAGATCCATGTATTAATACAGATATATAAAAGCAAATACTAATGATCAATAGTTTCTGTAATGATACTATGTGTTAAACAAAATATATGCAAAACACAAAATAGTTTCGTTAAGGTGCTACGCATGCACAGGGAGAACATTCTGTTGCTTGAAAGGGATCTATGGGAAAAGAAACAATTATTTTTTGTCAGGGATCATATATTTAGGCACAGATCATTAACAATGCTTTGTTCAATATTTATTCAGTGAATGGTACATGCTAATTATGTGGGAAATTACAATTTACAATTAAAATGTGGGATACTCTTGCTTTCTTAAAATTTTATTATAAATGTGGCTAGTCGTGGATATATTTCATTTAATTTGCAGGCTCAGGGAACATCTGTTATAAAATGTTTTCTCTATAGAAGACATTTATCAGTGTCCTATGTTATCTTAACTTTTCCTTAGTTATTAAGTGCTGTGATAATTCTAAAATTTAAACCTGAAATAATTTACATTTTTATTGTTCTAAGTTTTGGGAATATTATATCTTTTTTTGTTTTAAGCAGGCTCCATGCCCAGCATGAAGCCCACTGTGGGGCTTGAGCTCATGACCCTGAGATTAAGATTTGAGTTGAGATCAAGAGTCAGATGGTTAAGCCACTGAACCACCTTAGGGATATTACATTTATAAAGGTTTATAGTTATTTTATCACATAGTCTATATAAATATTAAATGGCAGCATGCATTATTTCAAAATGAGACACTAGATTTTTAAAAATATTTTATTTATTTATTTGACACAGGGAGAGAACAAGCAGGGGGAGAAGCAGAAAGAAAGGGAGAAGCAGGTTCCTCCTGGAGCAGGGAGCCTGATGTGGGGCTTGATCCCAGGACCCTGGGATCATGACTTGAGCAGGAAACAGATGTTTAACCGACTGAGCCATGCAGCTGCCCCTAGAATTTCTGTAATATCTAGAAGGTAATGGTGTTTGCTTCTTTGGGCACATTATTTCAGTTGTGGATTAACCTACAAGTGGCGTTTACGTGTTTGCCATTTGATCATCTGGTTATCGGAATGCCACGTGCCTCATTGATGTGACCATCTTCATCAATCAGCGTATACTAAGTTATACAGCCGTAACAAATGACCTCAAATCTTAATCTTTCTCACTTACATCACCTGTTTATTTCGTCGTTTTTATCTTCGCTCCCACATCACCTTACTCTGGGCCTCAAACATTTTCTCTTTCGAAGGCTGCTGCACATCAGAGAGAAACAGCTTGGGGAATGCACTAGGGCCGCCTCTCAGAAGTTTTTCTCCAAAGTGACATATTACTTTTGCTAAGTAACTGGCCTGAGCCAGTGACATGTTAACCCTGTTGTTAATGGTATCAGAACAGAGAGGAACAGTGAATATTTGCGAATAATACTCCAAAATAGCAAAGAATGATGTTAGACTCAGGTGTATTTCAATGAATGATTCTCAGTGTTTCTTATACTTGTTGTGTTTATGTATCTTCTAAAAGTTGACATATCTTTCCAGAAGCTAGCATAAACTAACAAAACAAAATGAAACAAACAAAACAAAAAACCCAAAAGGCAAAAATAAAAACAAAACATTCCAAACAATTTGTTTTCTCACATCCAAAATCAATGTCCTAAATTTCACTTAACTTTAATCAGAGTGTAACAAAATCAGATAGCTCAGGTTTTAATGGACTAGTACTTTTTGCGTAATTATTTGATATAATTGTTTGTATTGATCACATTATCTAGAAGTAAAACGTCTCCTCAACTCTTCCAGTACACACAGACACACACACATGCACACCCAGCAGCATGAGAGAAGTTACTGTGACTGGAAGGTTTTTCTTAGCAGGTGTATTTCAGTATGGCTAGGAGCTGCCACAGTTCTGCTGCTGGTGGCTTTGACAGTTTCTTATTATGCTATGCCATGGATTTTTCAGAGCAATTAGCTCATCAAAGATCTTGGTAGTAGTGCCTCTCCTACGAGAGGAAAATAAAAATCTATCCTACTGATTACAGTTGCCTAAAATGTCTTTTTCGACTTCATGGGTGGAAGATTTTGTGGGTAGTTCTTGGCTTCCCTCACAGTCTTTAATTAAGATGTCAGAAAATAGTTTTTAGTAGCCAATGTATCAGAATTTAGCTGAGAATAATACCTCTATTGAAGTACATTGTGCTGTAGTTATGAGTATGGGAGTTATTATTGCTATGATTATTATTTTAGCAGTGCTAGTTCACATAGTTTTTCCTTTACTAGTCTCAGTGGGTGAACCATTTCTTCCCAATTTTTTCAAGGAATCATATTTAAAACTAAAGCTGTAATCAAAAGATTATTCAATTTTAAGCATATTTAAATGGTTCTAGTTTTACAGATATAACATAACATAACATTAGATTATTCCATAATTTCCAGAATCGATTCCTTTGTCAGGCGATGAGGATTATTTTTCTGTTTTCAGACTTCCTAAAATGTCTGCTAACCCACCCAGAAAGGGTTATCCTTACGTGGTGATGTGTGATGCGATTTCATCTATGTAATGTATCACATGCCGTATCTTATTTCCAGCTGAATGTAATTATTTCTTAAAGCAACTGAGGAACAAAAAATAGGGATTCATTGACACACATAGTGGTGAATTCAGAATGCAGAGTAGAATGTTCAAATTAAAGCAAATGTTTCCATGCCCAATTACCTAATTTGTAATTGCAACTATTCATTGCACTTGATTCTTTTCTTCCACTTCCTCCTTTTCCCTCCCCAGCTCCTCCTTCCAGTTGCTGGATGACAGCTGAGTTGTAAGCCCAGAATGCCTCGCCATTTCCTTCCCAATTCTCCCCACCTTCCAAGGCCCATGTCTGAGATCACCTGCTGTAAACACTTGCGGTATGAAATGAGAACCTTTGTAACCTCACATGTCTCCTTGGAGGTTTTGGGCCGAACTATGTCAACCATAAGCAGAACAGTGGGCTCTGTGCTCAAAGACAGGTGAAAGACGAGTAATGTGTGTGCGTGGGAGACAGACGGAGAGACGGGGCGTTTCTGGAGACAGATACAGAGAACATTGGTGCGAGTGCGTATAAGGTGTAGAGAGAGGGCATGAGGAATGAGAACTCACTTCTGGCACAGTGGTGGTAGAGAAGTGATACCTCCTTGCTTAGAGATTATCATTTGCCATACAGCCTGGTAGGACTTCAGCTCTGAGTGATCACATCCAAGATATATTCAAACACTTTGCTTTAAGTGTGGGGGACTCTTCTGGAATGGGGGGGGGGTGATCCCTCTCAGCCTTCAGAAAGGCAGATACTCAAACCCATGTTGGTCCGCTCAGCGGTGCCCTGCAGGCCACTTGGGCTCTGTTCACTCTTGTTTAATTCTTTAGTTTCTGTTTCTCAGACCCAGTGGTTCCCATCATTTTGTTCTCTGGTTGGTCGGGTCCTCCTCCTGCCTGCTCACACCTGTCTTTGCCTCCCTCTCGAGAGTGTTTTATCTGGTCTTTGTAGCCTTCAGCTGCAAAGTTCCTGTCTGATCTCTCTTCAGGCTTTGTCTCTATTGACATTTCCATTTTGTTCCTACATGATTTTCTTGGCTTTCTCCTCATCTCCTCTTAGTTTTTAAAACATCTTTAAGCCGGTTTTTCTTTTTTGATGTTTGTCTAGTAGATGCACCATCTGATCTTTTCGGGGGACCGTCTCAGTTGGTTTATTTTTTCCCCTTGAATGGAATTTATTTTTTCTTCATAATTTTCTGTCTCTGTATAACTTGTGACTTTTTTTTGTTGTGGTTGAACACTGGACATTTGAATCTAATAATATGATAACTCTAGAAATCATGTCTTCTCCCTTATCCAGGGTTTGTTTTATGTGTTTATTTTTCAGATAGCTGTCTACTGTCTCTGTGCTGAGTTTCAGCCTAAATGTAAACCCAAGTCCTTGGGTCTTCCCTGAGCCTGTGCCTTCCCCTGAGCACACATGGGGACTTTTTCATTTCCCCTTATGGACTGTTGCCTTCAAGTGTTCTGCTCTTCCATCTCTGGCTCCCAAAGGGGGAAAAATTAAGAATGAAGGGGGAAATTAAATATATTGCCCTCAAGTCCCCTGGATGAAACCTTAGACACACGGAGGGGTTTGCTGTCATGGCTGCTGTCCCTTGGTGCTCACCTCTGCGATCTGAAGCAGCGATCAGCCGTCAGACCACAGATGCCCAATGTCTGGTGCACAGAGTCGTTTTTTTGCCCACCCTGGCTTCTGTAACCTGTGTAGAAGCTGCTCTAGGCGTATGTGCACAGCTGCCTGCCACAGAGCTGAGGGGTGGACGGTGGAGAGCTGCCACCGTGCTAAGAGCTTGCAGTGACTGAGATTAACCACAATTTACTGTTCAAGCCTCCCTCCGGATGTTGTAAGCCTTCAGCCGACTCCAGAGTTCCAGCATAATTGTCTCAGCTCTCCCAGTGTAATTTTTGTCCATGTGGGAAAACAAATCTCATACTTCCTACTCCTTTATCTTCCCCAAATCCTCTCTCCTCAAACTTCTTATAACATAATATTTGGGGTTGTTGCCCAATAATCTGTGTTGAAACAATTTCTTAGGTTACTTTCTGCTTGCTTTGTCCGCAAGCTGGAGATAGCTGTTTAAGCATGCAATCTTTAGTATAAAATAAAGACGCCGTGAAAATGCTGGGCTGTGAATATACTTACCATGTAATTTATTTTCGAAACCAGGGCAAAACTGAGAGTAAAAGAAGTTATCAGTAATTCTTCTGGTATAATAGTTGTGTGGTGAGACTGTACAAGGCAATCGTATGGGGGACACTTAGAACAAAACTCGGTCTGGGAAATCCCCGTTAAGGGATGTCGTGAATAGGCTTTGTCCTGTTTTTGCATTAAAACCTGACTTTCATAGTGAAGCAGTGTCCACACAGTCCAAGTATTCACATGTAATAATTCAAAGGCATTTGTTTGCTACAGATTTTTTTTTTTAAAGATTTTATTTATTTATTTGACAGACAGAGAACACAAGTAGACAGAGGCAGTCAGATAGAGAGGAAGGGAAGCAGGCCCCCCGCCGAGCAGAGAGCCCGATGCGGGACTCGATCCCAGGAACCTGAGATCATGACCTGAGCCGAAGGCAGCGGCTTAACCCACTGAGCCACCCAGGCGCCCCTATTTGCTACAGATTTTATATAGGTCACAATCCATAACATACCATATGAGTTAGAAAGAGTTTACTGGTTTGTTCTTATATATTCAATGTTTGTCATATCTAATGGGTTTCTGGTACTGATTTCCAGTTCCTCTTCCCTAGTGGGCTGGTGAAATCACTCGTGTGGGGCGTCATGTCTTCCTCGACCCTCTGTGCCCTGTCAAGTCTCTGCCCTAGGTCACTTACTGTGCTTATTCCAAACCATTGTGCCTGGACCCGATCTCTTACTTGTGTTAGAGTCAATATTACTATTTTCAGAATGTCTTGACTTTTACATTGGCACATGCTCAAATAAAATTTTAAAACCAAGTCGTTCTAATCCTGTTGCCAACTTTGCTTCTTCTAATACAGTGCGGTTACTGCACAGCACTGCGCAGTGGGATGGGTGTGTGTGTGTGTGTGTGTGTGTGAGAGAGAGAGAGAGAGAGAGAGAGAGAGAGAAACCGGCATTTTAAATACTTTTTGCAGAAGAGCAACCCGTCGGCTGGATTGAATTGAAAGCTAACGTGGCTCTCCCTTTGGAAAAATGTAGATGTTGTAGTGATTCTTGTATAAAAGCATTAAAGAGCTCATCCTACATGGATCACCTCGGGGGACGGCATGATAGCCATAAAGTTTATGGAGGAAACATTGACTCTTGGAAAATGTGGGTACTGCAAGAACTGGGAAAGGAATGACAACAAATATCCAACTGTGCCTCCGCAGAGAAGTGCAGTTATGTCCCTGGGTCACTGGACTCTTGTTATGGATTGAATTATCCAAACAATATAATCAGTCATAGATAAGCATAATCAGAGCTTTGTGAAATAGGACAGCTCCACTTGGATTCAGCTTATAAACAATACACCTCAAATAAATTATGCAGGTTCTATCCTTGAATTTACGTAAATTTTGGGTTATTTTTTCCCCCAGATAGTAGGAATTAGCCATTAGTGCACTCTTGCCTAACATTTATTTTTTGCATGTGATGTCTGCTATGGGTTTTTAATTTGTAGGCTATGTCTGTTTTCCTTTCTCTATTTCCCTTTATTCAATGGGCTGAGAACTCTCTTGAGGTCCGACAAGCTCCATCTGATGGACGACTGCCCTATGTCCCACAGAGGTGCTCAGCCTTATGGTGATGCTTTTTGCTCGGGTAAAAGTATTTTCTCCATGAGCTGTATAGATATCACGCCATCCCCTGCCGTGCTTTTTTTGGGGTGAGCTGTTTAATGCTGTTCTCCAAAAGTTGCTATAATGTCTCATTTTTTTCCGAACAGAGAGCCATTTTAGTTTTAATTAAATTCAGACTGGTTACTCTTCTCCGAAAAAAGTCTGGTTCCAAGTTAAGTGGGCTGTGTCCTCTGTGCAAGAGGAAGAAAGTTCACTGCCTTTCTTCGTTGTCAGATGCTGGGACATGAGTATGTCATTATTGTGCACTGTGTCATTTATTAAATCACTTTTCTTGATTTATAAAAATTTATTAATAAATATAAAGCTTTTATATTTTGGTAAGTTGAAAGCTAATATTTCATCTGCTTGCCCCTACTACTTATGTTGTGTTTCACAGTAGAAAAGAAATTGCTTTAGACATAGATAAGAAGACATACTTGCACTAACATGAAAGGAATAGAAAAAGAGGTATCTGACAACAGACAGCACCTGCGTGGTCATTACAAAATTCTGGCTGCCATCCAGAACATTTGCTTTATCAATATGATGTCAGTACCATAGACGATTTACTTATTCTCTGTTCAGTTATGTTTGTTTTGTTTAAATGTCGTTTTTGGCCACTTCTACAGAATTTTAACAAAACAGATTTAAGTGTTAATAAAAGCCTAAAATTAATTTTCCAGGATGCACCTTGTAGTTCACATGATCTCTAATGAGGGCCCGTTTTTGTAGTTTTACTTCGAGAGTGGCAATGAGGAGACATGGGAACTCCTTGAAAAGTAGTGGTTACTGCCTGTGTGCTCTTGGACTGGTCATTTAGCCTGTGAGTCTCGGTGTTCCCGGTAGCTCCAGCACCTGCTGTTTCCCAAAGCCATACCAAGCAGAAAGTGGATATGGCATTTCCAGTGCTGATAAAAGAGATTGTTTCTAGGCAGACATAACTGTGAAAATGAATGAACACAGATTCAAACATTTCTTTTGTAGAAACTTAACCTTTTGGTTTAGGGCTATGTATAATGAACTGGAATTTGGATAATGAAATGAACTCAAAGTTACAAAAAAAAAAAATCCTCAAGTAATTCAAAGGTATCAAAGGTTCAAATATATAAAATATCTCTTTAATCATCTCATGCTGGGGAAGAGCAAAAAGTGCCTGGTAAACGGCTGAGTGGTGATACCAAGTCTAGGGCTTGATTTCTATGAAGCTAGACATTGTGATGTACACTCTGAAAAGTACTCGGGCTTATTTCTTGATCTCATTCTACTGTATTCTGTACCTAATTTAGTTTTTTTTTTTTTTTTTTTTTCTAAGATTTTATTTATTTGTTTGAGAGAGAGTGCGCACATGACTGGGGGATAGGGGTAGAGGGAGAGGGAGTAGCAGGCTCCCTTCTCCTGGGAGCCCGAGATCAGGACCAGAGCAGAAAGCAGACACTTAACTGAGCCACCTAGGTGCCTCAATTTTTTTTTTTTTAATGTTTTCTTCCAGTGATTGTGCGTGTACAACTAGATCTTTAGAAAGTCTGACTCTTGTTCTTTGCTTTTTCTCAATTGAATCAATAGAAGCAAGTGGTATTAATTTAGAGGGTTACTAAAACTGAAAATTAAGGAAACGTAGATAATACAGACTAAGGATATCAAGGCAATTCTTTTTTGTATTATTATTATTAGACCTCTTCGGACTGAATGAGGCTGAGAATTCATTAGTACAAAAGACCCAAGGGAATAAGCGAAGGCACTAAGGTGGACATACAATGTGCCAGTTTGATTTCTTAATAATAGAGCCAGGTGTTACTATACAGGGTTGCATTTCTTTTTCTTTTGATATGCATACAATCTCACCAAGAATAGAAAGAAAAAAAAATGGAAGAATTTTTTTTTATCAAAAAGAGACTGTTTGATGATTTAGTATCATGAAGAAGTTATTATTATATTGATCTTGACCTTGATCTGTAGCTCTTGACACTTAGGTCTTGCAAGGCCTGCTCTCCTGGCTGCTCTTGTTCTAGCGCAGAAAGCCACGTCTGCCGTTAGGACATGCAGACATGCAGGTGAACATACATGCTGATTTCCATAAAGTCAGTAGATAACAAGGATTTTTTCTGCCTGGATGGATGCTTTGATGTTTTGCTTAAAAGTCTGTTTATATTCACATGTGTGCATTCAAGTAGCTTGAACGATGTCCACATTTACCAGTGTTTCATGGTAACACTTTTCCTCCCAAGGTACATGACTCCGGAGAAAAGAAAAGTTAACAGTGTGAAACTTGGAGGGAGTCTTTGTCAGGAACCAGATAACATTTTTTTTTTTAATCCATATCCCCTTTTACTTTCTGAGCTTCAGCAATCTTTGAAAAGAACAGGGTCAAACCTTGTATTTTAATTAGGATTTTTCCATGCTCATGGCCTTGAGGAGCAAAAGCAAAAAAGAAATTGTATGGGTTTATGTAGAAGAATAGAGGGCCAAGTTTGCTTTCTTTGTGAATAGAATTTATATTGTCCAAGAGTCAATGATAAACTTGAGATTAGATTTGTAATATGGAACCAAATGAACTGAAAGGGAAGTATAATATTTCAAGTTGGAGATATTAAATCAATGCCTCATGTAAAAAGATCTAGTCGATAGTAAAAGAATATATAGGAACAATCAATCATCAAAAATGCTACTTCTAACTAATTGAAACATTTGCAGTCAGGTTGGTCATGTTCCACTTAAGTTTTAGTCAAATCTAAGGCGTAAGCAAGTCTTTTTTTTTTTTTTAAGGGTGTTGGTAAAGCAGGGGAACTTGCCAATGAATGAATTGAATGGCCTTCTAAAAGTCTTTATTTATAACTACAATTATAACTTTCCTATCACCACGCTGTGAATTATTAAAAGCATATTGGCATTTTGCTATATATTTTAGTTATCTTTAAATGATTGCTCATAATAGGAATAATATACTAATTAAACTTTTGTTAAGTAAATTTTCAACCTAGGATAAGTTTTTAAATCGATGCCCATTTCAGTTAGGGGATAACTTTATTTTTCCTTTACTTCTTTGAGACCAATGTCCACATGATTTTTTTAATAGATTAATGTGTTCTATTTCTGAAATAACAATGAACAGTCTGTAATTTTAATATCACCAAAGATATTTTAATGCATTTATAGTTATGAATTCTAACTTGAACAACATATGTAGATACAGATATATCCACATATAGATACATGCATATTGAAAAAATAAATCCATCCCCAAAGACCTGTGGAAATATATATCCCATATGTGTAAAGCACATTAAAACTGCCAGACCACAAAAGATATCCTATATTTACAGATCTACTTACATTTCTGGGTCTGCCAAATTTCCACATCTTGTTGCTGCTATTTGTTTAACAAGACTAAAAGGAAATTTAAAGTATTTAGAGCATCCTCTTTAGGATCCATTTGGAACACTGTAAAAAGTGTGAAAATATTGATCTTGGACCTCTGTGTAGGATTGAGGAGACTTAAGCTTGCCATGGTGTATTCTCTGTTGACTCTAGGACTGTACTTGAAGTTGGCCGCCTTGTAGGAGACAATGTAATTAACTCCTGTACCAACATCATTTCTGTAAGGTTTTGCCAACACGCTGACAACGTGATCCTTCGCTGAAATGCTGAGGGGGTCCTGGGAGGTGTCTACCCTGACTCATCAGGAGAATGTTTCCCCAGCCCCTGCTTGACCTCTGAGTGCCCAGCATCTTACAAAAAATTCCCTTCTAAAAATGAATGAATTCAGCATTGATTATGTCGTGTGAAGCTCTGTGACTATATATTCTGCACGAGGGTTTCGTAGGCTCATGACAGGTATCTTTTGTGAGTAGGGGGCACGTGCCTCCTCAGCACTCAGGCAGGAATCTTGAACAAAGATGGGCACCCTTCCCAATGAGAAGACTTTCTCAGTACAGAGCCCCCGGAAGCATTATGTGTTAATCCGTGTCGGCGTGGGAAGAGAAAACTGTTTTTGCCTGGCTGCCATATAGTGCTTATTTTCTTTTGTCTCCTACCAAAGGTCTTTGTTAAAATGAAACTTCTGTCAGCCAATGAGTTAAGGTGCTTCTTTATGGTGAGACTTTTTTTAAGTTCTTGTTTTGAAATGCAGACCCCCCCCCCCTCAAGCCCAGCCCCAGATACACGGAACAACAACAGCAGCAACAATAAGATATGGAACATAAAAAGAAAATTTAAATAATCAAAAGCAAAATAAACACACCAATGAGCCAGAAATAAGGAAAGAAGTGGAATGATAAATAGAGCTAGAGCCACAGGTTTGCCAGCCTCAGGTCTGGAAGGAGGCTTAAGTGGTGGCGTGCTTGTGTCTTCTGGGGCACCAGGAAGCATGCCACCTATGAGAAGGGTAACCAGAAACAGTTACGCTGCCTGAAATAATACACAGGGTGGACACCTGGGTGGTTCAGTCGGTTCAGTGTCTACCTTCGGCTCCAGTCATGATCTCAGGGTTCTGGGATCAAGTCACTCACTGGGCTCTTTGCTCAGTGGGGAGCCTGATTCTCCCTTTGCCTGTTGCTCTCTCTGCTTATGCACTCTCTCTCTTTCTCTCTCTGACAAATAAGTAGATAAAATATTTAATAAAATACACTGGGTTTGGGTTACCCAACTTGAGAAATGATGCTGGAAGAATATGTAATGCCAACCACCACCTGGGACCAAGGCTTAGGCAGTGAGGGTTATGTAGGAAAGAGGAGGAAGAAGCTGAGAGGTGTACCAGGATAGGGCAGAGATGTCTGCTGGATGTGCTATGGGATCTGAGAGGTACTAACATCAGAGAAAAGGTTTGCACTAGTCCAATACATAGTTCTGGAACAGAGATCTTAGGGCAGGCAGGATGGAGACAAAAGCAAAATGATAAGATGTAATCCTTAATGAGAAAGAGCAAGATTAGGAAAAGGAGAAAAAGAGATAAATCTACTTCAGATAAGATAAGTACAATAATACAAATAAATATGGAAGTTTCTAATATGAAGACATGTTAATATCTTTAAAAAATACATAGCATCAGTATTAGTTTCATGTTGCTGCTGTAACAAATCATCACAAACTTCGTGGCTTAAGACAACACAAATTTATTTTCTTACAGTTGGTTAAAAGTCCAAATATGGGTCTTTCTGGGCTCAATTCAAGATGTCTGCAGGTCTCTTTCTTTCTAAAACTTTAAGGGAGAACTTGTCTCCTTTCCTTCTCCAGCTTCTGGAGACACTTACACTCCTTGGCTCATGGCTTCTCCCTCTGTCTTCAAAGTATATGGCTCTGACCCTGCCACCATCACCTCCTCTAACCCTCGCTTCACACACCTGCCTCCCTCGTATAGGGATTCTTGAATTACTTTGGACCCATCTAGATAATCCAGGATAGTCTTTCCATCTCAAGATTCTTAATCACATCCAGGATGTCCCTTTTGCCATACATACGACACATTTACAGGTTCTGGGACAAGGGTGTGAAGAAGGTTGGAAAGTGGAGAACAGGGGAGATTCTGATTTGTCTACAACAGTATCCATGTGAAGAACAAAACAGGTTATAAAATAACTGAGAAAGACAAACATCATATGATTGTTGCTCATGTGTGGAATCTAAAAAACAAAGCAAATGAATAAACAGACAGAAAGCAGACTTTCAAATACATAGAACAACCCAGTGGTTGCTAGAGGAGAAGGGTTGGGGAGATAGGCAAAGGAGGAGATACAGGTTCCAGTTATGGAATAAATAAGTCACAGGCATAAAAGATACAGCATAGTCAGTGATACTGTAAAAGTGTCTGGTGACAGATGGTAGGGACACTTGTGGTGAGCAGAGTGTAAGAAGTTGAATCACTATATTGTTCCTGAAACTAATGTGTGTCAACTATATTCAAATAAAAAAATGAAAAGGTTATGAATTAAACATATACATAAATAAATTTGTGGCTACAGAAAAAATAAAGCAAACATATTAAAAATGAAAGATATTTTCACACAAATATTTGGTAGGTTCTAAACTGGACATGGGAAAGAATTCACCCAGCACATAGTGTCTAGACTATGCTAAAACTCATACTGGGGAATTATATGCTCATGTGTACATACCCATATGTTGTGCACACGAGAGCTGTTCAGAGATACAAAGTGTAGTGCAGAGACTCCAACATACGCCCAAAATAAGAGCAGAATGAAAATTAAAGGGAAGCAGTATTAAAAAAAAAAAAAAAGGTGGGGAGTTTTCCACATTTGGAAAAAAACATGAGACTTCAGGTCAAATGTGTGGGACAAATGTTGAGAAAAATAAATGAAATAAATCCACACAAAGGCACAGAATAACAAATGGCACAACATCAAAATATATATTCTGTAAAAGTCCAAGAGAGAAAAGCATTGCCCATAAAGAAGCAACAATTAGACTTCTCTTCTACACTTGAATTAGGAAAAAAAAAAAAAAAAGATAATGGAGAAATAAAATAAAATGTTTTGGACAGAAAACAAAAAAAGAAGGAAAAGAAAAAAGAAAGTGAAAAATAAGTGTGAGGGGTGCCTGGGTGGCTCAGTCAGTTAAGCATCTGACTCTTGATTTCAGCTCAGATCATGATCTCAGTGTCGTGAGATCAAGCCCTTTGTTGGTCTCTGTGCAGACTGTCAAGTCTGCTTAGGTTTCTCTCTCTCTCTCCCCCCTGCGCCTCCCCAAATCGTGCTTTTTCTCTCTCTTAAAGACAAACAACCCCGCCCCAAAAAAAAACCACTTGTGTGATCCTAGAATTTTATACTCCCAACAAAATATCGATTAAGGTACAGGACAAAGATCAAGTATAATGTGTCTTGCAGCCTAGTTTTCCCATCTGGGTTCACTTTTCTTTTGCAAAAATATACTGTGTAGTTATTTTTACAGTAACATTCTATTTTTTTGGTACATCTGAATATACATATTTGTCTGATAACTAATCTGAGGTACAGAAGGAATGAAAACATTAATGATAGAAATCAGGCCATGAGGAGAGAGGAAAGAGGACTCCTTCTCGTGTGCTGGGGTCGTAAGTTGACTAGAGCACACGACATCCTGGAAGATCTCCTGACCAATGAGACTGAATTTACATGAATCAGAGGAAGTGCGTAGCATTAGAGAACCAAGGTTGTGGTCCCAAGAACTTGCATTTTATTAGAATGAGTTTATGGTAGAGATGTTTTTAGAGGAGAGTCATTTTCAGATAAGCTTAAAAAAAAAAAAAAGAAAGAAAAGAAAAGCATAAACAGCTTGATTTCTTCAAGTTGAAAGTACTGTTGAAGACTCTGTGGTTCTTCACTGAATGGAAACACTTTGGATGTTATTATGGAGATAACACTGGAGAAGTTTCCTTTGGATCGAGATCAAGGCACTTTGTATGTTCTACTGACTATCCAAATGTTCATTATTTATCCAAGTCAGTGTCTCTTATAAATATTGTAGATGCATTAAACTATCAAGTAGGTCTTCATGTAGGAGCCAACTTTAATCACCTGTTAGTGGCAAATTGGAGCCTTGGTTTTGGAAAGATTTTCACACATTCTCTCAAGGTAAAGTCCAATGGAGTTTAGAATCAATTACAGATACTTGTGATCAATGCACTAAAATGGAAGGAATGACCAGGTCTCCATTTGTGGCCTGTGCTGCATTTGGCTGCTAAGCTTTTTTTTCCTTTTCTTATTGATTGATTGATTGATTGATTTAAATTTCTTCAGTGTAACAGAATTCATTGTTTATGCACCACACCCAGTGCTCTGTGTGATTCGTGCCCTCCATAATACCCACCACCAGGCTCACCCAACCTCGCACTCCTCGCCCCTTCGAAACCCTCCAATTGTTTTTAACAATGGTCTCTCATGGTTGGTTGGAAAGGTCTGATTGATAGCACTTGCCACTTTTCTTGGTATAAATATTCCTACTGTGGCTGATTTAAAGTTACTCATAAATAATGACATAATTAAATTCTGAGCACAACTGGTTGTCACTAGCTGATATGAGCTGGTTCTAGCACATGACTGGGCTGGTGACTTAATTCTAAAACTGTATGAAGTATCATCTGTTGGTCACCCACAGGTTTTCCTAGGTGAACAAAATATGGAGATGAGGAGAGTCTGAATTTAGGTAAAGTATAATAGTTTAAAATAAAATAATGAAAATGGTTAATGTCTTCCATGAAGAGTGAAGAGGTCCACGTGCTTTATCCAGGAGAGGTGGCAGCTGAATGTTGATTTAAAGTTCTTTGTGTTTAGGGAGGATTTTTTTGATAGAGTATGGTTTCCAGTTGCTTTCCATTCCTAAGGATCAAATCCAGATAAACGTAGTCTGAAACATTCCCCTTTCCTACCCAGTAATTATGCATTGCTTTAAAAAAGATTTTGGAAGAAGTTTTTGTTGTTGTCGTTTTGTTTTGTTTTTGTTTTTGTTTTTTTTGTTTTGTTTTGTTTTTTGTTTGTTTCTGAAGTTAAACTTTTTCTTTTTCTTTTTTTTTTTTAATTTGTTGTTGGTTGATCCATTCTTTGCACTTTAAATCCTTCTAGCTCTTTACAGTAGTTGGAGAATTATGCAGTTGAGAGAGGGAAGGTCCAAGGAGAAACTTTTGAGGCCAAAGAATTCAACAGAGTTTAAAATATAGGAAGGCAGGAGCTGTTTATTCCCCATCACCCGAGCTGGGAGCTCCATTCCTAACTGACCCCTCCACTCCCTGGCATAGAACCTATTTCACTGTTGTATGAATTCTAGCTCCAGAAGCTCTCTCCTGAATTTTCCCTAGCCTTTCTTCTCAAATCACTGGCCCATTTTAAGCCATTTTCTGTAAAATTGTATTATGTTCTTTTTTTTTTAGCTGAAATAAGCAGATAGAGAATTGTTGGCCAGATGTATAAAAATTTGGCACCAATCTGACAGTTTTCCCTCAGGTAACATTCTGTCTTAAGCTGTGCTTCTTGGAGAAAGAGTGGTGATTTTAAGTCCGTCCATGATGTGACAAATGTAAGATTGAATATATTTTGTGCATCTTTTTATTGGTCTAATCTATAAGATTATACCATTTTCAAGAGGTTATCAGTCATGACTGGCTTAAAATTCATGTGTTTCAGTGTTCTTAGGTTTATTTATTTTTTTTAAAGATTTTATTTCTTTATCCGAGAGAGACAGAGAAAACACAGAGAGACAGAGCATGGATAGTAGAGATGGGGGGAAGAGAGAGGGAGAAGCAGACTCCCCACTGGGGGGGGGGCTTACTTCCAGAACCCCAAGATCATGACCTGAGCCAAAGGCAGATGCTTAACCAGCTGAGCCACCCAGGTGACCCTCAGTGTTCTTGGTTTTAATTACCCTGAATCCCTTTCTTTTCTGTAAAAAGAGTACACTCCAGTTTATACAAAACTTCTCAATTCTTCTATTTCTCTTACTGTAAATTTTGGAAATAACTTAGGCTTGTTAATGGTGTAGTAAAATCCCTAGCAAGGGAAAAAAAAATGTAGTTCACAGACTAGGTTGAACAGGCAAATATCTGCCAACTTAAAACATTTTTCTCAAATAATAAATTAGTTCACAAATGATAGATTGAGTGGTTGTATTAATTACTTACTAATTAATTTATGAATCCAACCCTTATTAAAGGCACTACTTTGAATGAAACATATATGTGAGGAATATACTGAGAAAAAAACCTAGGAGTTGATGGTCTCCTAATATGGCTAAATGCTTTGAAATGTTACATATAAACACATGTGTGGGACCAATCACTTGTCTTTTTCAAATGAGTAAATTAAGGCTTCAATAATTTATTTATAAGATTTAAGTGTGTCACAGAATTCAAGTGTGGAGTAATAATCCGAATGCAACTCTTACTGGCTTCAAAATCTCTACTTCCTCTGGTTTTGTGTAGCTTTCTGCAGAGAACGATACATGAAAATATAATGCATAGTTCTTGTTTTAGAAAATTTTAGTCTCAATGAAGAAAAAAGACACACCTGATGATCAGTATTACTTAGAAACAATGCATTTGGTTTAAAATGTGATTAAAAGTAGGTTAAGTGGTAATGAAAATAAATGTGTCTTTAGAGTTAAAGGATAGAGAGAGATTCTTTGTAAGCTAAGGAGTCTCAGGGATTTAATTGTATTTACTCCATGTAATAAAACAGCCAGTACCTGTCCATCCATTCATCCATCCTATTGTCTTTCCATGCATCCTTCCATCCATCCATATCAGTAACTAATTTTTAAGGAAGAAGATGAATTTATTCAGAATATCTATAGATAGAGGTATTCTGATATTAAAGTATGGATATTTATAATTTTATGATTGCTGCTTCCTTCCAAATGTATGCAAATCACATATTTCTGAGAGTTATACTAATAAAGACAATAAAATTTATAAAGTAAGTCATATTTTAAGGCTGGTTTAGATTTACTACACACACACACACACACATCTAGAACAAAAAAATGCTTTAACATATTAACTTAAACTAAGAGAGGGATTGGATCGGTGGGGTAAGAAAAGAATCAGTTATGCAGCAATACAAAACCACCACCAAGATCTCAGACGCTTAACACCACAAAAATAACTCTGGTTTGCACACTGTCCACTTTGGGTTCTAGAGTCCTATGGAGGGAACTAATTGTCTTCTTACCTCAGTTTGGATTCAGCAATTTGTGACATCTGTCTTTCAGGACAATGCTTTATGTTTCGAGGACAAGGGGAACCTGGGTAGTCAAGAACCGGCTCTGAAAAACCTCATCTTCCAGATGACACACATCCTCACTGTCTCTGACATTTTATTGGCCAAAGCACAGTACGCAGACTCACCTAAGTGTAACCTTGGGAAAGCAAGGAAGCGGGTTCAGCTGTCTATCCCGGAGATAAAGGAGACCCATGAGCATCGGTGAGTGTTAATACTGTCCACCATGACAGAAAAGTGCAAATTGATACTGTTTAAAACCCAAAGAGATATTTACCAAGATAAAAAATACAGAAGACATAAAAAATATTTACCAGGAGAAAAACATAAACCTGGAGGTGAAATTAATTTTTTTTTCACTTTCCTGAAGCTAACATTACTGTATTTCTAAAGCCAAACCCTCCCTTTCATTCAGTGCTTAAAGTGTCCTGGAGAACAGAAAAGG
Organism: Mustela lutreola; assembly: GCF_030435805.1. Taxonomy (NCBI): domain Eukaryota; kingdom Metazoa; phylum Chordata; class Mammalia; order Carnivora; family Mustelidae; genus Mustela; species Mustela lutreola. The sequence continues at coordinate 6,287,267 of NC_081302.1, forward strand.
AAACATTATATCATGCACACACACACATATGTTATACCTATATATACATTTACATATATAAGTTTATCTTATGTATGTATATATATATGCATAAACATATATACTTTCACATATGTGTGTATATGCATATACACACATATACAAATATACATATACACATATGTGAAGGTATGTGTGTATGCATAGATATACATATGGTATGCATATATACATATATGTGTATGTGTATATATGAATATACATATGTGTATATATGTATATATATGTATATCAGTATATCTATTTTTGCTATACCAGTGTATTTTATATGTATATATATAGATAGATAGAGAGATCTCTATCTAAATATATATCAACATATTATAATTTTTTCTCTAACTCGTGAGAATTTTTTTAAGTCAGTTGTGCATATATATATGTATATATACACATATATATGTGTATATATATATATATATTTAAAAATACTAACTTCTCTTCTTGGAAATGAGAGAATAGAAATATTTTTACTGTTGACAATTGTGCCCTCAAGTGTTAACATTATTCACAAGTGTTTAAGAGAATAATTAGTTTCATTTTACTCTATCATACTCGTACTATAATTATAACATGGCCTTTGTTCTATTTATACATACAAGTAGTATATTCTAGTATGAATTTTTGTGAAGAAGAAACACTTGATAATAGTCTACTACCCTAATGGTATTGTACAATGGGTCAGAAATGACCTTACCTTGGAGAAAAATTAAAAGACGCCTGCATTACAGATCAATTTCCTGATTTTCAGTTTAAATTCATCATGCTGAGCTATCCAAGGACACCTTTCTTTTGCTACCATGTGATGGAAATGATTTCCATGTGTTTTGTGATTCCACCCCATTCTGCCTTAGATAATACAGTGACATCAAACATTTCGGCTCTTCAATTGACTGGCTGACTGTGCCTTGTAAAAATTGCCTTTTATTGTCAGAATACTCTAAATTATAAATAAGAAGTGGACAACGAATTTGGGGCAAAAACAGTAGCACTCACATTTCAGAGTGATTTTAAATTTCAATATTATTTACAAATATGACATCAAACATTAGCGGTTTTATTTCATTTTCCTTTTAGAGGGATTCCAAATATGAAGTGACAGCCTTAACTAGGAATTTTCCTGTTTTTGTCAGTTTAATCCAGATCTTTGCTGTGCAGTTCTAGACACTGCCCTACTTCCTAGTTTTAAACAAGAAACAGTTGGCTAAACACATACACGCAACCCTGACAACTGGGCTGGGCCTTTGCACCTAATGTTTTGGTGATGCCTGCCTCATGTTGGTAGTTGTCTGGAAGCATCTTACTCTCCCTTAACCAGTTCATTAAATAGAACCCTAGTAAGAAAGTAATTGAGGCTGAATATTCATGAAATCTCAATTCTTTAACCAATCTTCTCTTAAAGGACATTTTCAGTTTTGTTATTGATTTGGTGTTAGTCATATCCAGGGTCCCCGGGCCACTGGTTGCAAGACACTTTGAGATTCATCTTTCTTGATGACTCTGGGATTCAAAGGCTGCCCTATTTGAGCTGCATTAACTCGTGAGCATTAACTCTTTAATGCTCACGGGTACTCCAGACGTCACCAAGGAGTGTTCTGTTGTTTATGTCTTGGGGGATGATCTGTTCTGAAAGTTCCATTTTTCACACTCTTGAATTACCACCTAAATGCCCACACATTTTTCTAAGCCCTCTTCAGTCTCAGTTCCCTTACTTGTCTATAAAATGGAAATAATTTAAGAAATAATAACTTCGAAACTCTAGCTCCATCAATAAAGAAGAAGGCATAGCACCTGCATTCTCTCAGAGTTCCTGGATTGGCCCCAACTCGGCATCACTGATTATATCTCCATGCTTTCCTGGAGCTCGGGTTCTGGAATTTGTCGCTGGGCAGAAAGCAGTGTGGGTTCCAGTAAAGCCCTCAGCCTCACGCCAGCGCAAATTTCTATTTGCTTCAGATTTCTCTGACTCCTCCCTCCTCTGTGCTTTATGTGCTGAGTGACTTTGGTCTCCCGCTACAGCAGAGAGTGCAGAGGAGAGAGAGAGGGCGCGGGCTTTGTGGAGACAGCAGCCGTGAGCTTAGGATGGAGGATGGAGAGAAAGAAGGACAGAAAGACTCAGGACAAAAGCACAGAGCACTCCATGACCTGTCTAGTGATGATTTTTTTTTAAGATTTTATTTATTTATTTGACAGAGAGAGATCACAGGTAGGTAGAGAGGCCGGCAGAGAGAGAGAGAGAGAGGAGGAAGCAGGCTCCCCACCGAGCAGAGAGCCCCATGTGGGACTCGATCCCAGGACTCTGAGATCACGACCCGAGCCCAAGGCAGCAGCTTAACCCACTGAGCCACCCAGGCGCCCCTAGTGATGGGGTTTTAATTAAGACTTTTTCCCACTTGGGAATTTGGAACCTTGGCGAATACACCCTCTCAGATATTTCAACATCGCTTTTGTCACTGATGAAGCTGAACTGGACGTTGCAGCTGACCACTGTGATCGTACAACCCGGCTTCCCAATACTGCCCCTTGAATATTTTATTGCTAAATTGGTAGGCTTTTTAAAAAATATATATATATTATTTATTTATTTATTTGACAGAGAGAGACACATTGGGAGAGGGAACACAAGCAGGGGGAGTAAGAGAGGGAGAAACAGCTTTCCCTTAGAGCAGGGAGCCCGACGTGGGGCTCGATCTCACTCTGGAGTCATGACCTGAGCCGAAGGCAGGCGCTTGAGGACCGAGTCACCCAGGTGCCCTGACAGGCTTCTTTTTAATGACTATGGAGGACTGGCCTTTGGAAGTTTATGGCATTGAGCAGCAAAGAATGTGAATGTCCAGTGGACAGAATGGCTCTGAAAAAGAGTGAAACCCAGATGGAACTGAGTCAGGCAGACTCTATTTCATCTTGGAACAGAAAAACGAAACTCTTAGCATGGGTGGTTGTAAATTCCCGAGCAAGAGCCTCGGCCTCCTTGGGGGTGGAAGTTCTGTCCCATCTATGGGACATATGAGAAATGTCAGACAAGCAGCACACCCCATGCCTTAGTAGGCATTATGGTGGGCTCCCTGGTGAGTTCTGAAGGTATCGAAAAGGTATGACAAATTAAATTTGTCACAATATCCCTTACTCTTTATCTGTTCTACTTTACTGATTTCTACCATTCTTAGTGCCTTCTTTTTACTTATTTTGGGTTTAATTTGTGCTTTCCCCCCCCTATTCTAGAACCATAGATAATTAATTTTACATTTGTTTTATCATCTAATGTGGACATTCAATGATACAGATTTCCCTCTTATGACTGATTCAATACACCCCTCAAATTGCATCCCTCAAATTTTGATATGCTTTCTTCATTTTCAATCAATTTGAAATATTTTCTAATTTTCCTGGTAATTTCCACTTCAGCATATAGTTATTTAAAGTTACATTGTTTAATTCCCAAAAACTTGAGAATTTTTTAAATATACTCTTATTGATTTCTAATATAATATTGTAATATTATATACAATAATACAGAAAATATACTGTATGATTTCTGTTCTTTCATTTGTTGAAACTTTGTTGTTATGTTTACTCACATAATTTAGTTACTTTCTATTTATTTGTCTAATAATTCCTCTTTTATTTACCCTTTCTGGCATTTTTCCTTCTCTTCCAACTAGTATTATTCTCCTGAACCTTAAAAAAAAAAAAAAAAGTGTGTGATTTTTTTTGGTTTGTTTTTGTTTTTTTAGCATTTTGTATAGAACAGATCTATTATAGATACATTCTGTTTTTTCTTTTTATAAAAATATACATTGAGGTTTTTTTTTAAAGACATTTTCTTAGGCTCTACAATTTGATTTTAGCACATTTGTTTTATTATCTTTCCATACTATAACAATGTTCCATTATCTACTGCTCCCCATGGTTCAGATGAGAGGTTGATATCTCTTTTACATGTATAATATGTCTTTTTTTTTTCCTAGCTCCTTTTAAGATTTTACATTTATATTTGGTCTTCAACATCAATTTGATTATCATTTGCCTACCTGTTGTTATGTTTGAATTTATTTGATGAGCTTCTTGGATATGTACGTTAATACATTTCATTTATTTTGGAAATTTTTCAGCTGTGATCTCTTCAAACATTTCTTCTGCATTATCTGCCTTCTCTTTCCTGGACCTTTAATACAAATATGTTTGGCTGCATGGTATTTTCCACAGATATCGTGGTTTCTTTACTTCTTCTTTCAGTCACTCTCTCTATCTATTTTTCTTTTTTTTAACTATTTGATTGTATTTATATTTCAATATGGATAGCTTCTATCTGACTTTAAGTTCACAGACTCTTTCCTCTGGTATGGCAAGTCTCTTGATAGACTACTTACAGTAATTCTTCCTCTTCGTATTGTATTTTTATTTCTTTCATTTACATTTGGCCTTTCCTTTTTTTTTTTTTTAAGATTTTATTTATTTATTTATTTATTTGAGCTGGCAGGGGGAGAGAGAGAGAGAGAGAGAGAGAGAACATGAATAGGGCTGGGGGAAGAGGCAGAAGGAGAAGCAGATTCCACATTAAGCAGGGATCCCAAAGCAGGGCTTGATCCCTGGACCCAGGAGATCATGACCTGAGCCAGAAGCAGATGCCTAACTGACTGAGCTACCCAGGTTCCCTACATTTAGCTTTTAAACTGTGGTCATATCTGTACTATTTCCCTTTTTTTCCCCCACACAAATTGTCTAGAAATCAATTATGTTAGTTTATTCAATATATCTGTCATATTTAAGTCCCCTGTCTCATAATCAATAGATATTGAGATTGTGGGCATGTTTTTATTTCTCTTTCTTTAGACCATGTACCACATTTTTATTCATATATATTAAAATTTTTATATATTCTTCACATATCTTGCAACTTTTATTCTAGAATGATTCTTGTGAATAAAATAACATTATAGAGGAAATTAATTGTATTTAGCTCCAGAAAAAGGTGCATCCCTTCTTTGGGGCACTTGTGTTGGGGGTGGGGTTACTCCATCTAATATGTTTTTGATCTCTGGGGTTTATTTTGGTTTCCATTATATTTAGATTATTACTGGCTTCAGATTTAGCAAGTCTTGAGATCTAAACACCAGTGAGAATCTAGATTTCTCTTTGTAATTAATAACCCAACCACTGGTTTCCTGAATAGAAAGGAATAGAAGGGCAACTCTCTTTTTTTTACTTCCCCATTTCCAGATTTGGGGCTTCTGGTAAGTTCTCTTTGTCCTCCATTTCTACAATGAGTTTTTCACATTCAGGAGATTCCTCTGCTCTGATGCTCTCTGTTTTGCTTTCTTTCTTAGTTTTTGTTTGTTTGTTTTTAGATTTTAAGTAATCTTTACACCCAAACTGGGACTCAAACTGATAACCCAGAAATCAAGAGTCACATGTTCTAGAGAGGGAGGAGTCAAGATGGCGGAGAAGTAGCAAGCTGAGACTGCTTCAGCTAGCCGGAGATCAGCTAGATAGCTTATCTAAAGATTGCAAACACCTGAAAATCCATCGGCAGATCGAAGAGAAGAAGAACAGCAATTCTGGAAACAGAAAAACAACCACTTTCTGAAAGGTAGGACCGGCGGAGAAGTGAATCCAAAGCGACGGGAAGATAGACCCCGGGGGGAGGGGCCGGCTCCCGGCAAGCAGCGGAGCAACCGTGCACAAAATCAGGACTTTTAAAAGTCTGTTCCGCGGAGGGACATCGCTCCAGAGGCTAAACCGGGGCGAAGCCCACGCGGGGTCAGCGTGGCCTCAGGTCCCGCAGGGTCACAGAAGGATCGGGGGTGTCTGAGTGTCGCAGAGCTTGCGGGTATTGGAACGGGAAAGCCGGCTACAGAGACAGAGCCGACAGTAAGCTCGCAGCTCCGTGTTACCTTGAACCGGTCGCAGGCTCGGTGAGCTCGGAGCGCGGCCGGAGGTCAGGCAGACGGGAGTAACTGGGCGCTGTTCTCTGAGGGCGCACTGAGGAGTGGGGCCCTGGGCTCTCGGCTCCTCCGGGCCGGAGACCAGGAGGCCGCCATTTGTATTCCCGTCCTCCGGAACTCTACGGAAAGCGCTCAGGTAACAAAAGCTCCTGAAAGCAAACCCGAGCGGATTACTCACCCCGGCCCCGGGTAAGGGCGGTGTAATTCCGCCTGGGGCAAAGACACTTGAGAATCACTACACCAGGCCCCTCCCCCAGAAGATCAACAAGAAATCCAGCCGAGACCAAGTTCACCTACCAAGGAGTGCGGTTTCAATACCAAGGAGAGCAGCAGAATTCCAGAGGAGGAGAAAGCCAAACACGGAACTCATGGCTTTTTTCCTGGGATTTTTTTTAGTCTTGCAGTTAATTTGATTTTTTCTTTTTCATTTTTTTTTTTTTTCTCGCCTTCGGGTAAAATTTTTTTTTTTAACTGTTACCTTTTTCTTTTTTAACGATTTTTTACTAGTTTATCTAATATATATATTTTTCTTTTTCACATTTTTCTTAGGTGTTTTCTTTTTTTAAAAATTCTTTTCTTTTCTTTTCTTTTTTTTTTTCTTTTCTTTTTGTTTTTTTTTTCTTTCTTCCTTTTTGAACCTCTTTTTATCCCCTTTCTCCCCACTCACGATTTTGGATCTCTTCTAATTTGGTTAAAGCATATTTTCCTGGGGTTGTTGCCACCCTTTTAGTATTTTACTTGCCCCTTCATTTACTCTTATCTGGACAAAATGACAAGACATAAAAATTCAACACAAAAAAAAGAACAAGAGGCAGTACCGAAGGCTAGGGACCTAATCAATACAGACATCGGTAATATGTCAGATCTAGAGTTCAGAATGACAATTCTCAAGGTTCTAGCCGGGCTCGAAAAAGGCATGGAAGATATTAGAGAAACCCTCTCGAGAGATATAAAAGCCCTTTCTGGAGAAATAAAAGAACTAAAATCTAACCAAGGTGAAATAAAAAAAGCTATTAATGAGGTGCAATCAAAAATGGAGGCTCTAACTGCTAGGATAAATGAGGCAGAAGAAAGAATTAGTGATATAGAAGACCAAATGACAGAGAATAAAGAAGCTGAGCAAAAGAGGGACAAACAGCTACTGGACCACGAGGGGAGAATTCGAGAGATAAGTGACACCATAAGACGAAACAACATTAGAATAATTGGGATTCCAGAAGAAGAAGAAAGTGAGAGGGGAGCAGAAGGTATACTGGAGAGAATTATTGGGGAGAATTTCCCCAATATGGCAAAGGGAACGAGCATCAAAATTCAGGAGGTTCAGAGAACGCCCCTCAAAATCAATAAGAATAGGCCCACACCCCGTCACCTAATAGTAAAATTTACAAGTCTCAATGACAAAGAGAAAATCCTGAAAGCAGCCCGGGAAAAGAAGTCTGTAACATACAATGGAAAAAATATTAGATTGGCAGCTGACTTATCCACAGAGACCTGGCAGGCCAGAAAGAGCTGGCATGATATTTTCAGAGCACTAAACGAGAAAAACATGCAGCCAAGAATACTATATCCAGCTAGGCTATCATTGAAAATAGAAGGAGAGATTAAAAGCTTCCAGGACAAACAACAACTGAAAGAATTTGCAAATACCAAACCAGCTCTACAGGAAATCTTGAAAGGGGTCCTCTAAGCAAAGAGAGAGCCTACAAGTGGTAGATCAGAAAGGAACAGAGACCATATACAGTAACAGTCACCTTACAGGCAATACAATGGCATTAAATTCATATCTCTCAATAGTTACCCTGAATGTGAATGGGCTAAATGCCCCTGTCAAAAGACACAGGGTATCAGAATGGATAAAAAAACAAAGCCCATCTATATGTTGCCTCCAAGAAACACATTTTAAGCCCGAAGACACCTCCAGATTTAAAGTGAGGGGGTGGAAAAGAATTTACCATGCTAATGGACATCAGAAGAAAGCAGGAGTGGCAATCCTTATATCAGATCAATTAGATTTTAAGCCAAAGACTATAATAAGAGATGAGGAAGGACACTATATCATACTCAAAGGGTCTGTCCAACAAGAAGATTTAACAATTTTAAATATCTATGCCCCCAATGTGGGAGCAGCCAACTATATAAACCAATTAATAACAAAATCAAAGAAACACATCAACAATAATACAATAATAGTAGGGGACTTTAACACTCCCCTCACTGAAATGGACAGGTCATCCAAGCAAAAGATCAGCAAGGAAATAAAGGCCTTAAACGACACACTGGACCAGATGGACATCACAGATATATTCAGAACATTTCATCCCAAAGCAACAGAATACACATTCTTCTCTAGTGCACATGGAACATTCTCCAGAATAGATCACATCCTCGGTCCTAAATCAGGACTCAACCGGTATCAAAAGATTGGGATCATTCCCTGCATATTTTCAGACCACAATGCTCTAAAGCTAGAACTCAACCACAAAAGGAAGTTTGGAAAGAACCCAAATACATGGAGACTAAACAGTATCCTTCTAAAGAATGAATGGGTCAACCGGGAAATTAAAGAAGAATTGAAAAAAATCATGGAAACAAATGATAATGAAAATACAACGGTTCAAAATCTGTGGGACACAACAAAGGCAGTCCTGAGAGGAAAATATATAGCGGTACAAGCCTTTCTCAAGAAACAAGAAAGGTCTCAGGTACACAACCTAACCCTACACCTAAAGGAGCTGGAGAAAGAACAAGAAAGAAACCCTAAGCCCAGCAGGAGAAGAGAAATCATAAAGATCAGAGCAGAAATCAATGAAATAGAAACCAAAAAAACAATAGAACAAATCAACGAAACTAGGAGCTGGTTCTTTGAAAGAATTAATAAAATTGATAAACCCCTGGCCCGACTTATCAAAAAGAAAAGAGAAAGGACCCAAATAAATAAAATCATGAATGAAAGAGGAGAGATCACAACTAACACCAAAGAAATACAAACTATTATAAGAACATACTATGAGCAACTCTACGGCAATAAATTTGACAATCTGGAAGAAATGGATGCATTCCTAGAAACATATAAACTACCACAACTGAGCCAGGAAGAAATAGAAAGCCTGAACAGACCCATAACCAGTAAAGAGATTGAAACAGTCATTAAAAATCTCCAAACAAACAAAAGCCCAGGGCCAGACGGCTTCCCGGGGGAATTCTACCAAACATTTAAAGAAAAACTAATTCCTATTCTCCTGAAACTGTTCCAAAAAATAGAAATGGAAGGAAAACATCCAAACTCATTTTATGAGGCCAGCATCACCTTGATCCCAAAACCAGACAAGGATCCCACCAAAAAGGAGAGCTATAGACCGATATCCTTGATGAACACAGATGCGAAAATACTCAACAAAATACTAGCCAATAGGATTCAACAGTACATTAAAAGGATTATTCACCACGACCAAGTGGGATTTATTCCAGGGCTGCAAGGTTGGTTCAACATCCGCAAATCAGTCAATGTGATACAACACATCAATAAAAGAAAGAACAAGAACCATATGATACTCTCAATAGATGCTGAAAAAGCATTTGACAAAGTACAACATCCCTTCCTGATCAAAACTCTTCAAAGTGTAGGGATAGAGGGCGCATACCTCAATATCATCAAAGCCATCTATGAAAAACCCACCGCAAATATCATTCTCAATGGAGAAAAACTGAAAGCTTTTCCGCTAAGGTCAGGAACACGGCAGGGATGTCCATTATCACCACTGCTATTCAACATCGTACTAGAGGTCCTAGCCTCAGCAATCAGACAACAAAAGGAAATTAAAGGCATCCAAATCGGCAAAGAAGAAGTCAAATTATCACTCTTCGCAGATGATATGATACTATATGTGGAAAACCCAAAAGACTCCACTCCAAAACTGCTAGAACTTATACAGGAATTCAGTAAAGTGTCAGGATATAAAATCAATGCACAGAAATCAGTTGCATTTCTCTACACCAACAGCAAGACAGAAGAAAGAGATATTAAGGAGTCAATCCCATTTACAATTGCATCCAAAACCATAAGATACCTAGGAATAAACCTAACCAAAGAGACACAGAATCTATACTCAGAAAACTATAAAGTACTCATGAAAGAAATTGAGGAAGACACAAAGAAATGGAAAAATGTGCCATGCTCCTGGATTGGAAGAATAAATATTGTGAAAATGTCTATGCTACCTAAAGCAATTTACACATTTAATGCAATTCCTATCAAAGTACCATCCATCTTTTTCAAAGAAATGGAACAAATAATGCTAAAATTTATATGGAACCAGAAAAGACCTCGAATAGCCAAAGGGATATTGAAAAAGAAAGCCAACGTTGGTGGCATCACAATTCCGGACTTCAGGCTCTATTACAAAGCTGTCATCATCAAGACAGCATGGTACTGGCACAAAAACAGACACATAGATCAATGGAACAGAATAGAGAGCCCAGAAATAGACCCTCAAATCTATGGTCAACTAATCTTCGACAAAGCAGGAAAGAATGTCCAATGGAAAAAAGACAGCCTTTTCAATAAATGGTGCTGGGAAAATTGGACAGCCACATGCAGAAAAATGAAATTGGACCATTTCCTTACACCACACACAAAAATAGACTCAAAATGGATGAAGGACCTCAATGTACGAAAGGAATCCATCAAAATCCTTGAGGAGAACACGGGCAGCAACCTCTTCGACCTCTGCCGCAGCAACATCTTCCTAGGAACAACGCAAAAGGCAAGGGAAGCAAGGGAAAAAATGAACTACTGGGATTTCATCAAGATCAAAAGCTTTTGCACAGCAAAGGAAACAGTTAACAAAATCAAAAGACAACTGACAGAATGGGAGAAGATATTTGCAAACGACATATCAGATAAAGGACTAGTGTCCAGAATCTATAAAGAACTTAGCAAACTCAACACCCAAAGAACAAATAATCCAATCAAGAAATGGGCAGAGGACATGAACAGACATTTCTGCAAAGAAGACATCCAGATGGCGAACAGACACATGAAAAAGTGCTCCATATCACTCGGCATCAGGGAAATACAAATCAAAACCACAATGAGATATCACCTCACACCAGTCAGAATGGCTAAAATCAACAAGTCAGGAAATGACAGATGCTGGCGAGGATGCGGAGAAAGGGGAACCCTCCTACACTGTTGGTGGGAATGCAAGCTGGTGCAGCCACTCTGGAAAACAGCATGGAGGTTCCTCAAAATGTTGAAAATAGAACTGCCCTATGACCCAGCAATTGCACTATTGGGTATTTACCCTAAAGATACAAATGTAGTGATCCAAAGGGGCACATGCACCCGAATGTTTATAGCAGCAATGTCCACAATAGCCAAACTATGGAAAGAACCTAGATGTCCATCAACAGATGAATGGATCAAGAAGATGTGGTATATATACACAATGGAATACCCTGCAGCCATCAAAAGAAATGAAATCTTGCCATTTGCGACAACATGGATGGAACTAGAGCGTATCATGCTTAGCGAAATAAGTTCAAGCAGAGAAAGACAACTATCATATGATCTCCCTGATATGAGGAAGTGGTGATGCAACATGGAGGCTTAAGTGGGTAGAAGAAGAATCAATGAAACAAGATGGGATTGGGAGGGAGACAAACCATAAGTGACTCTTAATCTCACAAAACAAACTGAGGGTTGCCGAGAGGAGGGGTTTTGGGAGAAGGGGTTGGGATTATGGACATTGGGGAGGGCATGTGATTTGGTGAGTGCTGTGAAATGTGTAAACCTGGTGATTCACAGACCTGTACCCCTGGGGATAAAAATATATGTTTATAAAAAATAAAAAAAGTATTAAAAAAAAAAAAAAGAGTCACATGTTCTATAAACTGAGTCAGCCAGGTGTCTCATTTTGTGTTTTGAGCCTTCAGAAGGCCAAGTGTACACAGTGACGTCCTGGGGCAACTTGTAGGTATTTCCTGCTGTTCCTCTGTCCAAACCCCAGGTTTTGGTGGCAGTCTTGCAGTTTAGAGGGATTTATCATGGTTATCCTCATCTGTTCCCAGTCTTAGGTGGGCTCTGTAAGGCTCAGTGAGGATTATCTTTAGATATCCTGTTTCCCCCCTAAACTTGGTTGCATAAATTGCGTGTGCTCAGTGACAGCCATTTTGAAAGAGAAGTAGGTGGTACAGATCTTTCTTCCCTGGGCATCTGCAGGCATCTAAACCACCACTCAGAACCTTATGTGCTTCTAACACTGGGGCCTGTTTCTTTGCCCTGTGCTTCTAGGTAAATTCCTTCTCCCATCACTCTACCCAGTAATAAGACTGTGGCCAGTGCTTCTTTTATAGGAAGGTTTTGTTACTCTCTGTATTTTAGTTCATTTAGGTTTTGTTTGTTTTCATGATCTTGCCCTCATTTTTAGGTCTCTTAAGGCTTTCTCATTCCTAACCAGAAATGAAAGCTGCTAGTTATTATTTATGTTGCTGTCCACTTCTATTTATAGGAGTCATGCATGAGTCCAGGAAATATAGGGCCAGGAAAACAAACATTAACAATAGACATCATATTGTCGTAGACAAGCCTTGCCTTTCCACCTAAGTTCTGTCGTTCCTTCAGTCTCATTGTGCCTGCACCTTCTCAACAGGTAAGTGCTTTGTCTTCCTGGATTGTCATCCCTGTAACTGAGCTTCTGGAAACAATTTATCAGGTATCTCAAGACATGTCTGAATTTCAGTTTAAGATCCAGCTGGGAATCTCCATGCCTTATTCTTTCCACACCTCTCCTCCACCCAGTGTGTTAACAAGTTTGCAGATCAAGCTATCAGGCTTCAGGGAATTTATATTGGAATGAATTTCCAAATCTTGTTTGGTTTGGTCTGGAAGGATCATTACTGGCCAGTCTAGATATTGCGTAGAGAATATAGGAAAACACATGACTGACGAAACAAGAAGAGACCAAAAGAAAAGAGAAAAGAGTGATGATACGAGGAGACATCCCAAATGAACAGTGGTCAAAATAATGACTAGTCATACAGAAGGGGTGTGACTAACAATAACTACTTGACCGACGTCTGTCTAAGTACAGTACAACCCAAGTGGGAAACCACTAAGTGAAATTAGTAGTAGAAATAAGAACATATAGTAAAGTGTAAATAAGTATGTATATTTCCAACCAGCTCTAATAATCCTCCCCTTTCATAAGGAGAGATACAGCGGTTGCCTCCATTCTCCCACCGTGCTCTGCAGGAAGCCTGCGTGGCTTCCCAAATCGGTACCACCACACTTTCCATCACTGGCTCTTGCTCTCATGGGCATGTCTTCTTCCTGCTTCTTGGATATCTGCCTCATCTCTTATAATTTTGTTTTCCTTGTATCGGCTGTGCTCACTTCATCTTCAGAGACTGTCTCACTGGCTGTCTGTTTTGGAGCACTCTTCCTTCTTTCCTTCTTCCTCCGCCCCTAGCCAGCACAATTCCTTCAACAAATCCATCCAGTCATTCATCCAGGCTTTATACACAGCAGAATCTCCACTGTACATGAGTGCCTGTTTTGTCTAACAAAAGAAGAGATTTTGTTTCTAAAAGGAATCCAATCTTCCTTTAAGTTGATCAGTTCATGGGACTACCAGCCTTTTAAAATGGCTGTTTTTTTTTTTCTTGTTTTTCTAATTGTCAATACAATAAAGTTGTCACTGTCCAAAGTGGTATACATTTATTAACACATTTAATTCCCCCAAACACTGGGTAAATCAGATACTTCTACTTTTATTCCACTTAGAGATCAGTAAAAGGGAACTGAAAAGACAACTAACTTGCCTGAGATCATGTGTACATGACTCCTGAACCTAAATTCCTACCCCTTTCCTACCTTACCACATAGTTGTGAGTGAATCGTTAACCAAGCAGAGAGATACTGTTCTCCAGAAATGACAGACAGATATTTCATTCAGTATGTAGCAATAGCTTATGTTTTTTTTTTCCTATATATTGGCTATTATAAATGCCAGAGACCATATGCTAGACTAAGAGAAATTTGTGTTTTATGCAATATGACAATCTTAAAATTTCTTAAATTCTGATGGAAGATAAAAATGTCCTCCTCAAAAAAATGTACCCTCACATAATGAAATCCCCCAAGCTCTGTGTTATGAGTACACAATCAAAATGATACAATAATGGCCAGATATAAGATTATGATTTTAGCTTTGAATTTGATAATGAAATTAAATTCATGAAATAATTAGTTTTTCTGTGTTTCATGAGGCAATTTGCATGTGAGTCTACTTAAATTCTGATTCTGATATTGTAAGGGCCAATTTCGCCAGAGCAGCTCCATTCGGTTAAACAGTGATTCTGTTGTTTATGCAGTGAAACTTAAACTGACCCTATCCACCTCCCCCAGGGGAACTTACTTAAAAGCAAGTCCAGGAAACCAGTAGAATGTGGTCTGCAGTGGACCAGTCCCTGATAACAGAGCCCAAATACAAGGGCAGGTCAGGTCAAGTGGAAACATCCAATCAGTGGAGCACACATACTGTCTCCCTAACTACCAAGGAGTGTGGGCCCCACGTTTTGGGCACCAATTCTGGCCAAGGTGATAGGTTAGTTCAAATAGCTACTCTGGGGTGAATTGTAATTCAATTGGCCACCCGTGTGTGACCTAGCATGACTGCAGCTTTCTCTGTGTGTTGCAATCTCATTGGCCACCTGTGTGTGGCCAGGCTCAACCACATGGCTTTTGCTCTATAAAACTTAGTCTGTGAGGTTGTGGGGGGTTGCCTTCTCTGGAAAAGGTGGCCACGTTCAGTTTGATTCTCGAGGCTTGGCACGAAATAAAGCTTTGCTTGACCTTCGCTTTGTATCAGTCTCGCTCCTTTGATTACGGACCCAACAATATGATCTGTGGTGACTGGATTATATAACTCTCTGCATTTTTATAAATAGATGAATGTACAAGTCTTCTTATAGCTTTGTAGCTATGTAATTAAAACGATCTGCATCAGTTTGGAAAGCATTCAGCTACAAGGACAAGAAGACCTGATTCACAGTATTTCAAACAAATCAGGTGTTTGTTTGTTGGTTGGTTTGTTTGTTTTTCCCCCAGGATGCAGGCAGATTTTGTCATTAGATTGGTAACGATGATGTCGATGCTCTGGTATTCTAATTCCCCGTCTTTTTCCAGAGTACTGAAACAATGGTTTCTGATGCTTTAGACTTCATGCCCAAATCCAAAACAAGAAGAAGAGAACAGCAGAAAGGGTGACTGATGCTGCTTCATGAGGAAAGCAAAAAACCTTTCTAGAAATCCTCTTAACCATTTTCCATTTATATCCCTTTTATAGCTCATCGACAAAACCTGGATCATTTGGCCGTGCCTCAGCGACAGGCTTGGAAAGTGGGAGCGTGAGCATCGTCTGCGGCTGACCCTATGTCTTCCGTGTGTTAGGAGTGTGTGGGAGGGGGTAGCCGGTAGAAAACAAGTAGGCATTGTCACTCTGCCTCAGTGCTCTGAATTGTATTACCTGGTTTTGGAAATTCACTATGAAAAGTTATTTGATATTTGAGACATGTACTGGCAATTCAATCCTATACATATATATGTATATATATATATATATATATATATATTGCTATTTAAAGGGATAAAAATCAATTTAATATCTACGGCAATCTTTTTTTCCTAGTGTTCAATGGTAATTATTGTCTATCCTTTAAGTCTTCTATTAATTTTGTTGTATTTTTATCAATTTCGAAGAGAGGTAAGAGTCTATTTCCTGACCACAAATGGAAATATCAGATTGTAAAATCATCAGTGTTCCTTTCTTCATCCAACGCCTCTCCCTGCACCCACATGCATATTCAGGAACGGGACTAGTGTTGACATCCATGGAACTTAGAGCAAATACCAATGCCAATCATGTCTAAAATATAAACACATTTCAAATTTATGTGAATTTTAAACAATCTGTTTTCTTTGGCTTGTAGAAAAATTACCAAATAGCATATTGCATTAAGAACAAAATGTTCTTTAATCAGGATCAAATTATAATCTTATAGTAGTAGCACATAATTATATAGATGGAATATTGAAGTTTATAATCATATTCTTTAGACAAGACATCCAAAGATGCCAGTGTTTCTTTGTTAAAAAAGTTATTTTCTAGTTCACTGAATAAATGTAAATATAAATAATTTGGTTTTATTGAGACTAACTTTAATTTTTTTTTTTTTTTTTTTTTTTAGTTCTATATGCAAAGCATAGATAAAGTGGTAACTACATCTTGGTTTGTTGGTTTGAAAAGTCTGGCATAATTTAAAAGCAACTTTTGATCTGGCTGGAACAGTAAGCAAATGGAACTAGAAGAGATTTGGTATCTCTTTCTTGACGGGAATGATTATCATGAGTATGATTTCACTGGTTTGCTTTTATTACTGTATTTACTTTTTTGGGTATATCTGTATGGATATGCATAAAAGGCAACATTTCTATGCTATCGTGGCTTCACAAATAAAATAGGAAATATGTATATTTTGGACATATTCTTATTACCTACTCAGCAGTCTCCCTTTTTCTTTCGGGCACCCTTCTCCGTGTAACCATGTGTTTATGGAAGGTGACATTATCCCAGTCCATGGGTAAATTCAACTGCCTGAAGCCATTCAGGATAACCCTCTTTTCTGGAGGACTTCTCAGAAAAGATTCCTTTTGGCAGATGGATGGATATGGTGGGGGAACAGTTTGTCTGCCAGCCAGAGTCATGTGTGCATGGAATGCCTGGAAGTTTGGAGCCCACTGAGAGCACGAGGGAACCCAAGCTTGCAGGTGGTGGAGCAACCAGGCAACCTCTGAGCCACCTTATGGAGGTAGTTTCAGTGATGAGATAGGACATATTTTCCTCATTGCAAAATTGTTTTCTGTTATTTGTAGCTCAGTGCATCCTGACCAATACAACAAGCCATATTCAAATATTCTGAAATTCATGTCCATTCAAGTAAAATACAGGTTTTTGTTGTCTAGTGATTTAAAAAAAAAAAAAGTGTCTCAAGCAATACTATGTGGAAGTATGTGTGTGTCTGTGTTTCTGTGTGTTATATTCTTAAGTAATGCTTAGGAGAATTTTGCTCTGGATTCTAACAGTAATCCTACATCCTGACAATTTGATACTTTTTTTTTTTAGGATTGAATGATGTCACAATGAATTCCTATATTTATGAATATTTGTCCATATAGATATATAGACTTTACTTTGTTCATAAGGTTTAAATGTTAAATTATATAATTCTTTTGATTTTATAAAACATGTTTTTTGAGTTTATTATACACAATATTATAAATAATCAGTTTACTATAAGGTTTATAGATATTCTTGATTATTTGGTTATTGTCATGTTGTTTCATACCTCATAATTACTAAATATCAATAATTTTTACCAATTACTCTTTTTCCAGAGGGCTAGTAAAACATTTATGCCCAAATATTAGTATAATTTCTGGATAATTGACTCAGTTATTTCTAAAATAAAATTTGTAAAAACCTCAAGAATAAAGGACCTTTTAAAAATATGAATTGGGGGTGCCTGGGTGGCTCAGATGGTTAAGTTTCTGCCTTCAGCTCAGGTCATGATCTTGAGGTCTTGGGATAGAGCCCCACGTCGGGCTCCCAGCTCAGTGGGAAGTCTACTTCCCCCTCCACCTCGCCCCCTGCTTGTGCTCTCTCTCTCTTTCTCAAATGAATACATAAAATCTTTTAAAAAATAAAATAAAAATATGAATTGATGTAATTTTACATGATATAGAAGACTGTGAGAGAATGACTTTAATACAGTATTTTAAATGTCCAAATTTACACATCTGAAATTAATAAAATTAGTACAATTCATAACACATGATCAGTCTTATTCCACACATAGTCCTGGAAGTGTTACAGCATATTAAAGTCATTTCTAGTGGGTCCTAGTTACACCCATCAACGCTTGGGTGACTTTTCATAAATGCTATGTAATGAGCATCAACCCAGGGATTCGTGGGTCTAGCTACATCACCATGTTCCCTGGGGATTCTTTGGAAGAATTCATAGAGTTGTAACTTGTCTTAAGAAATATGAGACTGATGTTGAGAAAGAAAGAAAGAAAGAAAGAAAGAAACAAACAAACAAAAAACACACACACACACACACAAAACACAACAAAACAACAACAAAAAAGTGATAGAAATTCAAGAGCATTTTCCACTTCTGCATGAAAGGATTGACCTTAACCTTGGGTGGTGTGCCACTGGGGCAAGGCAAAATAACGACACTCTCTGCTTCTCTCATGCTTCGTTTTGACATTCCCTTGGTGTCAGGAAATTCTCCCCTCAAAGCCTAGATCACTCATGTCCAAGTTTAAACACATTTCTTCCTCTGGCCTCAGTGAGGAGAGCATACATTTGGTCACCATCTACACGCTGAGCCTTCCAGTCTTTCCTTCAGAGGCGTGATCCTACTTCAGACACTCATAGAGTTAGAAGAGACCTTGCTGTCAGCCCATCCTTTCTCTGCCTTTAGACAAGACTCCCCTTTAGCCATCCCCAACAGATGAGCAATTCCATCCTATTTTTAAAAGAGATTAAGAGAATCTAATCAAAGCCTTCAATGCTCACACATTCTTCTGATGAAAAACCCTCACTTTCAGGGAATCATCATCATTATCATCAAATGGCATTTTCTAAACACCCACATGTGCGAAATATGTGTGTCTATTCAGACCCTAACGAAGACCCAAGAGGCCCAGAAAGGAGAGGGAAGGAAAGTGCACAAGTGCACGGTCCACGTCGGGCTCTGCTCCCGGCACCACCGAGTCCAGCTTATGGCACAACCACACCTACCAGCAAACTCATCAAAACCAAATTGTTTTTTAAGAGACATTCCAGAAACCCCAGAGGATTTTCATTTTTTTTTTTAATTTAAAAAAAGTGCATTATGTTTAAAGGGTATAGCCATGTGATTTCCTTCTGTTTAAATATTAGGATGTACTAATTACTGTCAAACTCATGTCTTGTAACTTAAGAATGAGGAATATAAAAATGTAATGTATTAAAGGATTTTTTAAAAGATTTTATTTATTTATTTGACAGAGATTGAGATCACAAGTAGGCAGAGAGCAGGGAAGCAGGCTTCCCACTGAGCAGAGAGTCTGATGCAGGGCTGGATTCCAGGAACCTGAGATCATGACCTGAGCCCAAGGCAGAGGTTTGAATCACTGAGTCAAAAATGCAGTGTGTTAAATCTGAAACAAATATGCATTAATTTAAAGTCATAACATGTACAGCACACAGAATACTGAATTGATTGCTCCTATTTTAAAGTGAGGGAAAAAGCTATCTTTAAAAACTTCCAGTTCTCTTCCACCTGTTTCTGGTCCCCTTTCATGCTTCCAAGAGCCAGAGCTCAAAGGCCACTCTCAGAGTTTCAAAACTGTCTGTCCTGGGTTCGAGCTCCACATTGGGTATAGAGCCGACTTTAAATTAAAAAAAAAAAAAAAGCTAAGCCAACTTTTGGGGCCTCTGGCTGGCTCAGTCCACAGAGCTAGTCACTCTTGGTCTCTGGACCTTGAGTTTAAGCCGCACCCACCCTGGATGTAAAGCATACTCAGAACAAAAACAAAGCTCCCTGCCCCAGACTGGAATGTCCATATGCCTTTCAACTTCTTTCTCAGTCACGGAATAATCATTCTCCGAGAGTTACGGACTTCCCCTAGGTTTTAATGGAATAGAGCAATTTACTTGCCCTTGAGCATTCTCTTAACATACAAGTGTGAGCTCAAAGGAAGACTTGCTGACTCCTATTTACCCGTGGAATGGGCTGGCGGTTGGGGTGGGAAGGTTTTGAACCAGGGTGGTCCTCCGGCTTGAAGGCTTCTGCCTGGGAAAGAAGCATGTTGGCAGCGATCACACATCCTCCATGTGCTCCTCTCTCACCTTCGTGGTTTCCCCAGCTGCACCCCAGTGCTGACCTGGGCGGGAAGCTGTGTGCAGCAGTGCAAGTCGTCAGTGCTCTGAGTTCAGGAGCTGGCGAGGCGCCGGTCCATTCCTGAAGGGGCCCTAAAAGGATGTGCATCGGCCCCGCCAAAATGTTTCCTATGCAAGCACGAGGGGTTGTTTTGATGACAGTTGCTGTTCGTTTTGATTTGTGCCCTGAAGTGCAGCTGATGATTCACTGCACAGACCGTGTGCCATGAGGGGCTGGTCCTATACCGCAAGACTTTACCAGAAACATAGAGTGTGTTTGCAGAATAGGCAACAGCATTGGCATGCAGCTATTTTTATTTTATGATAGATATGTCCGTTCTGTTCCTTAAACCGACTCAAAGCTTCAAATGTTTGCTACCAATGAGTAAAATGCTGAAGACTTTTAAAGGAATAGTAGATTTCCCTCTTCCTATTATTGAATGTCTCTTCTATTTGAAAGAAAAGAAAAGAACACAGAATGCTTTCATATGTTATTACATGTAAGCTTTCTAATGCATTTCAAGGTCTGAATATTTATTCTCATTTTTTTGCCCCAAGGAACTTAGCCAAAGAGAAGATTCCTTTATGAAAATCTGAAATCACATACAGACATCTCTGGTCTTGAAATGTGTGTGTGTGTGTGTGTGTGTGTGTGTGTGTAAAATCATGTAATAAATTTGCTCTAAAAATCATCTAAATAAATAATAGATTTCTAGAATTTATAAAAAACTAGCACCCCCCCCAAAAAAATAGCAAGCAAACTTTGCAGATTCACTATTTATTATTTCCCAGTTGCAATATGCAGGATAGATATTTTCATTTCCAGATAAAATCACTACATTCTCTTTTTGATCTTGTTTTTTTGTAATAGTACATTTGTCGTTAAACATCCTTAAATTCTTTTCCATGGCCTCTAAATGCTTCTGCTCTATGCCTCAGTACTCTTTCTCAGTCTTGGTCACTCTCTCACTCTGTAACGGCTGTGCTTATCAGTGGCTGTCGCATTAGTAGCATCTGAAGTCCCTTATCACTGTGTGTCAGTGCTTCTTGCCTCTGTGCCATAGGCTGAACTCTGGTCCTTTGATTGCAATTCCCCAACGGCATCCAGACATCACACAGTAATGCTTGCGGTGTTTTGTTGAGAGTCAGGAATCTTAACTTGCTAAGCTGGACCCGAGCCTGAGCCTTGGGGCAGGTATTAGTCACAATACCAGAATCAGAAAGCTCGGGTACAGGAAGCGAGGGACCCACACCTGCTCTGGGACTAAGCCCTGGTAGAGATCATGACTGTCTGTTTCAGATAACAAAGGAGGTGCACATCTTTTTTTTTTTAATTTTTTTTTCTTTTGTTCTATAGGCAGCAATTGTGGACCTAGAGTGAGAGTAAATGACAACTTCTTTTTAACCTACTTTGTATATGAAAAGTTAAGTCTCTATGTATCTGTGAAGAAACTTACATAAAAAGAGGTTTTTATTTTTTTATTATTTTTTTTAAAAAAGAGGTTTTTAAATACAGCATATTGGAAATAAAAATTAAAAAAAATAAAAAAATACAGCATATTGGCAAAAGGAATTCATTCCTCTTGGTATAGATAGCCTATTTTCTATACCATAATTATTGATCTTAACTATAGACATCGACCTCTGTGGAAAAAAAAAATGCAAAGATTTGGGACTTAAGACCCACTTGAATTTTTCAAAAGGATAGCCCTTAAGGTAAGAAAATTCTACGAGAACAGAATAGTATTTATCCTAGATATTTCTATTAATCAATATTGTGATGATTATGAATTATTGCTTAGCTCAGGTGTTGGTCCCACAAACCTGGAATAGTTTGGCTAATTCAGAAATACAGAGTTAATTCAGACCAATTCTGGCTCTGTCACTTCATGATTAAGCAATTTGGAAAAGATGACAGGAAATATTAAATGTCCTCTTCCAAAGGAACAGGTAAGTGCATGGCTATAATTGTCCCAGTGAATTCTATAATCTATGGAAAATATTGGGAATTCTCATCTTTGAGAATAAATGGGTTGAATGAATTCAATGATCTCTATGACTCAGTTTCTCCGTTTTGTTACGTGCAAAGAAAAGCAACGGGTGTGTTGCTTAAAACAGTTTCACAAATTAAAAACTTGAACCAAAGTCATGTCTTCTTTTTACATAAATGTACCTAAGCGTGTGAGATCATTTTAATCCTCATCTGTTTTTTGTGATTTTCTTCCATCCTATCAGTGATTGTAAATGGACTCCGAGGTATAAAGGTAAGGAGGATAGTAGGTCATTGTAAATTCAGGCGGTCTCCGGTCTCCACAATAATGGTAGAATGTTATTAAGGAACTTCCCACATTCCATGTCAATCAGTTAATCAGCAGGGTTCTGCCCAGCTGCAAAGCTGGAAGAGAAGGTCTCTCCAGGTTTACTGTTATGTAGATTCTCCCTGGTCCTCTGATCAGCAGCGGGGGCTGACAGCACCCATGGAACAGATTGGGTGATTGGAGTCTTTTGTATGCAATTCTGAAAATAGAGCCCTATGGTCTTCTTGGACACTTCTTAAATGTTTGTGGGCAGCCAGTAAAAGCAAAACAGAGATTTTGCCGTCAGCCAATGTAATATTCCTGTGTAAGCAGTGCATACTCATCTTGTGCTCACACCAGCAAAGTCGAATCCGGAGAGTGTCTGGTAGGTTTTACAACATTTCAGTGCCTTAGTCCACTTAGGTTGTTTCAGCCGTGATTTTAAAAGCCTCCTTTGTTCTTTTACTATCACTGCATTCTTGTAAAAACTGGATTTGAGCAAGATGCATTTAATTAATCAAATCCATGGGGCCGTCAGGACATTGCTTCTCTTGCAATGAAAAGGAAAAGAATGATATTGCAAGCAGATGAAAATGGCATATGCAACTCTTTCTCTGAGTGGGCTCTGCTGCACGCTTCATCCTGAATTTTCCCAGGTCGAGAGGCTCTCAGACATTTCATGGTACATGTTGCTGTGAAACTCCATCGAAATTCTGATTTTTGACAGGTTACTCTATACAGCTGCAAACACCTGGCTTTCAAAATAGGATAAACTAAAGCCCACTGAAGAAGAATAAAAAGACTATTATTACGATCCTTGAGGATTTCAAAAATCAATGATCCTGCAGAAGAAGAAGAGACCATTTATCATTACTCTGTCTCTTCGATGTCAAGGAAAAAAAAATGTCCTTAAAATCTCAGATGATATTAGCAGCTTTGGAATTTACAAAGCATTTTTCCGTCCCAAATTTCAGTTAATTCTCACAGTGTTTTTGCAGTCGATATTAATATCACATACTGTGATTGACCCATTTGAAAGCTGAGAAATTGAGGGTCAAATATGTATGTCATCTCTCCAAGGACATATAGCTGCTAGGTGATTGCTCTAGGAATCCATCTCAAAAAGACTGAGTCAAATCGTTTTTGTTTTTTTTTTTTCCATCCCATTACAATGCATATCTAATATGAAATCTAATTATGAATTGGGGAACAATCTTTATTTACATTGCTACATTCAGAATATATCTAAAAAGTTTCTAAAAGTGGTTTGTAAATACTCTTTTATTTGAGTAAAATGAAGAATAAAATGTATATTTTTATTTGCTCACTAGAAACAAATACAAACCCTATGGGTCATTACTTACCCAATGCTCCCAGAGTTTAAATAAGAGTGTTATTCCAGGTTACTTTAAATGGGGCATAATTATTGAGTTGAAGCAGGCATGAATTATGGTTTTCCAGTTTCACACCATTGACTTGGGGCTGAGGAAGCCTGAGTTGCAAGGAGCTATCCGGTGCATTGTAGGGTTTGCATGCTCTTGCCCTCTGTTTACTAGCTATCAACCGCACTCCTAGTTGGGACTACCCCGAATACCTTCGGAAGTTGCCAGCTCACCCTGAGCTGAGAATCACTGGTCTACCTCAATGTAACTGGCAGGACAGGTGCTCTCTTTTAATATCACATTGAACAACTGGAAGGATTTGTCATAAATTAGCAGCGGCGCTAATCTTTTCATAATGGTGTTACAGTGGATACATTGTATGCTATATAATTTTCTGAACTAATTCTGTCTGTGCAGTAGGCCAAATTAACACAGTTGCAGACACAGACATCTCTTCTGATCTTGATCCACTCTTACTCCAAGTGAAGGTCCTGAGCTCGTTCTGCTTTCTCCGGGTATATCCTATCAGGAGGTGACTTATCCCTCACAGTTTTGGACATCTTTCAAGTCAGGCATTGACTGCTCTTTTGTTCTGGACTGCCTTTTCAAGCATGTTTATATAGTGGACAGCTTGACAGAAGAGAGATTATGTCTTCTTGTGGAGCAGAAGGTAGTGTCTTCATCCACATTGTAGAAATTCAGATCCCTGAGCTCAGGTCCTCTCCTAAAACATGCCCTGCTGTGAGTGCTGGTTCCATCTGATCCTCTTCCTCTTGTTCTGTGCAGCTGAGACCTGGAGAACCAGCACACGATGTTCATACTGTGGCTACTTCTATTGGTGGGAGAAATAAATTGTCCTTTTTGTCATACCCAGGAGCCTCATTGTCTCCTATCCGCATCTGTGCCACGGTGGGCCGCCTCCATTTTTATTTTGCAAGTGATTCAAAATCTCAAACCCCTCACGTTTCTTAACAATCTATCCTTCAACATGAATGGACAATTAAAGGCTGTTCATTCCTCAAAATGTTAACTTATGCATATATCATTTCAGCATAGT
The DNA here is from genome assembly GCF_030435805.1 of Mustela lutreola. Classification (NCBI taxonomy): domain Eukaryota; kingdom Metazoa; phylum Chordata; class Mammalia; order Carnivora; family Mustelidae; genus Mustela; species Mustela lutreola. The sequence goes on from NC_081302.1 coordinate 6,311,977, forward strand.
CTTCATGATGACATCACATGCAATTTGTTTTTGCACCTGTTTAAATGGGCATTCTTAAAGAAGTCATGCCCTGTAACACATACACTTCCCTTTTTATTAACCATATTCTCATTTTAGAGGAGAGGCTGTTCTTTGTCTACACAAAGGTTTCATTTCATCTTATGAATATCACAAAGGACCTGATCCAATGCATTTCATCCTTGTTGCTTTTTTTTGGGAAAGGAAGGCTTCCTTTTCTTGGTCAACCCCTAATAGCTGCATTGTCTCATTTGTTAATAATGTTTGGTATTAATGTTACCGAAGATTTATTATTTTTCTACTTTTAAATAATTGGACATCTGGAGAAATAGAATTTAAAAAAAAATATGCCAACCTTTTAAAAAGTTCATATAGCAAGTCACGTTGCAACAGATTTTTATTAGTGGGGGGAAAGAAAAAAGTATCACTTGACTGGTCTCCCCTGTAGGCCTGTCCAGTGTCAAGATTACAGGACTTTCATCTTTTTCTCTTGGGGCTCTGGGTTAGGAGATAACGCATTTTCACTAAGATCTCAGGGGTCTCCTCCAAGCAAAGTGACTGTGATCTTCTCAAAGTTTGGGGAATTGAAGGAAAGGACTGAAGCTCTATCTGGGAAAGTAATTTCAAGAATACAATCCAGGGGCTTCCAGAGAACTCACCAAGAGCGTAACTAAAGTCCGGGGTGATACTTAATTCAACATCTGACTTTCCTAAGGGAGGCTAATTCTGGTCTGTGGCGTTACTGACTCTGGAGAATTCAAGCACCCCCAACTCTGACACAATGCAGTTCTTTGAAAGATAAATGCATAAGTGCTTGCATGTACATTCTTAAAGTTTTGATCATGGAACTCAAGTATGTGGCAAGCAGAAAAGCCAAGTAATCTTAAGACTATGCGGATCCCCATATCCAAGAGCAACACTGCCGGGCAGGACCAGAGGCTGTTGTTAAAATAGGTAAAGATAAAAGAATCCCACTACCTTCTCTCTTTTAAAGACGAATGATTGCCATGAATGAGTTGGGGTTCTTGTACATTATGGGTCTTTGGTTTGTGGTTGGGTTGTTTGCAGAGAAAAGGTAATGATATCGGGTAGGAGAAATAAATGATTAATAGAATTAAAGGAATACAGCCATGAACAGTGTTATGCTGACTTCTTTTAAAATTTCTACCCTATTCTCTCAGCTATTTACCATGTTTCTTCATGGAATTTTATGTGAGATACTTCAAGCTTTCATAGATCAGGTTGGTTTATTAATTAAATGACTCTACTATCTTAAATATCTATTAATTTATTTTTATATATTTGTATGACATTAAAGATTTTGATAAGCAAATTTGACCACTGTAGGAATATATATTAACTCTGTCTAAAGGTAGAATATTTTCATTTATAACTGCATTGTTGCCTGACAAAGGTATCCAGAAGAAAATCATAATTGTAATGATTGATATCTTTTCAGAATGTATTCGCCTGTATAAACACACTCATGGACCGTGGTATCAGAGTTGCATAATACTTCTCATACATAATGAAGAATTATTATCAATATGGGGGTTATTAATAGATCATCAGCGATGTGAAACAACTAAATAAAAACAAGAATGGAAAATGACCCCATTTAATCAATACTGCTGGAAAGTTCAGGTAGGTGTCTGAAGTCATTTAAGGCACTGGGCAAGTTACCAGATGGTATAATCTATATCTTTTTCATTTCTGTAAGCCTGAACTATATATTACTTTAAATATTTCCTTTACATATTGCATTAAATCAGGAGGTAATGTCTTGGCTTGATGTTTGAGATGGAAGTGTAGGCCTCGTTGTGATCTGAGTGCCATGGTGTCGTTGGTCACTGTTTATCTATGACCCTGACACACAAGATCCTAATATGTAGATAAGGGATCAATTCAGAGAATACAGCATTTTCTCAAGAAACTTACAAGTTTTCATTGATTTTTCACTCATTATTTGTCCATGTCACCTACTTCTTTTATCAGTCCTAGGCTGATGAATGCTTACATTCATAATAAATTTTCAGTAATAGAAAACTTGTTCTAGTTTTAAATACACTTTGTAAATCAACTCGTATAGATGAAAATATAAATAGGAAAGAAGGAAAGAAAGAAAGAAAGAAAGAAAGAAAGAGCAAAACCAAAGAGAGGTCTTAGTGCTTGGATGTGACCCAAAACAACCATTAAAGTTGTAAATTTTCCCATTAAATTGATAACAATGTTAAGCTGTTCTATCAGTGGAAATGCTCCCATAATTCTGAATAATAACATCCCTTCCAAGTGGCCTTTGATACGTGGATTCTGGCTTTCATGAGCCTGAGCACAGGTTTTATTTTGAGGAGTGTTGATGGATGGTACTGAATTGGAGGGCCACCCAGATCTAGAGGATTCTTCGCCACTTCTGGCTGTTACGATGCCTTTTTGTTCTCTCAGTTTTGCTTACCTAAGATAATGAACTTTCTCAGCAGATGTACAACCTGAGTGAGTTCTCTTTTTCCAACTATAATAGTGATCACAAAGCTCTACACTCCGTTTTGTACGATGCCCTTTATGACCATTCGAGTTTGGTATTCAATGCAAAACCAACAATAGGAATAGAGTGTTTTCCTGTCATACAAAGTGAAGCTGAGGACAGAGCTCTACTCTCCATGAAGCTACCGGCTCCTGTAAGGTGATGGCTTCTGCCCTCGCACTCTGGTTTCATCGGGGAGGTGAGGGGAGGGCACAAGAGGACTATTTTACGCTGACTGCTGACTCTCAGCTGGACTCCAAGGACACAGGTGCTGACTTTTTCACCCACACATGCTGGGCACTTTCAGCTGTGGATTTGGATACTCCTCAGCCACTTCTTTCTTAGAAATAGATATGAAATCCCCAAGTGAAATGAAGGATGCTTTGCTTCTTCATTGTTATTACTTGATGTTCTTTTATGCTCTTTATCCTATACCACATACACACGCACCAGAGAGCAACATGTATTTTTCTAAACTGTTTAAATGTTCATTGTAGAAGTCATGATACTTTCCCCCTAAATACTTTGATCCGCTCCTCCTAGCAATTAAGAATATGCAGTTAGATAACCAAAGTGTTTTAATCACATATAAGAAAATCAGTAATAATTTAATAATACCATATAATCTACATATTTATTCATAGATTTGTCTTACAGTTTGTTTTATTTGTTTGTTTGTTTGGGATCCAGGATGAAAATCAAGGTTTATGCATTTTTGTTTGTTTTATTTTCATCTCTTTTAAGCCTCTTACGGTGGAGATTGACTTTTTATTTGGTTGTATGGTGACTTGGTTTGTTTTGGTTTCTAAAACATGGACTTTTAAAAGTCTATAATAGTTGTTTTTAGAATGTCCTGCGTTCTAGATATGTCTCATTGTGTCCTTATATTTAGTCAAATAAAACATTTTGGTAAGAATACTACATACATGAAATGTGTACCTAGGGCATTGTAAACGGAAGAACATAATTTCATGTTGCCCACTGTTGGTGAGATTGTTAAATTTACTTGGTGACTCTAAGTTTGATGTCGCAGTCACAGTGGTGACTGCCAGGTGTCTCCATTATGAAAATCCATTTTTTGTTGGGGAGAGGCAGATAAGTGAAATGTTGTTGCCTTGTGGCAATGTGAATGTCCTTTACACCCAAAACTTTTATCCAGTGGTTTTTAGCATCTAATAGTTGGTCTTTGCCCCAACAAGTTATTATTATGGATTGCAAAATGGCAATATTTCTAATTTTGTCATATCCTTCATGTTTATTAGCTAGTATTCTTCTGTAAAATTTTCCTTTCTCTTTTTCTTCTGTAAAAGTTTATAATTTGTATCCTTAAATATTTTAAGGCATCTTGGAAATTTTAAAGAAATGGACTAAAGTAGGATATTTTCTGTAATTTCTATGAACATATGTCTTGGTAAACATAAATGCATATTACATGAGCTCATACAAAAACATTTTAACTTATAAAAATGTAATTTTCCTTTTTTTTAAAGTAAGTTTTGTTAAAAGTAGAAAGCGGTAAAATCTAGTGTGCCCAGAGTTTCAGCTTTCTGTTCACATTAGGAATTGGAGGTCTATAGAAGTGGATTACTCATTCAACCTTTCAGCATGATTTTGCTGTAAATCTGATGAAACTTGTGTTTTTACCTCTACTCATTAAATAAGAATTTAAAAATATGTAAAATATATATTACCTATATACACACATACACATAGGACATATGTTACACATATATAATTTATGATATATGATTTTATATATACACATGCACGTATGTACATGTATTTCCCCAAGCGGTTGTATGGGCTAAAGGCCAATCAACACACAATTCTCCCCTTGGAGGTGACCATGTCACCTGCACTTATTATAATGTGTTTTTTATTCATGGAATTTAAATGAAGTGAGCAGAAAGTCCCATGGAGATCCACATGATTGAAGACAGTAGATAGTACACCCAATAGGTTGATTTTTTTTTTCATTGAAAATTGATCGTTTCCCTTGAAAAAGTTTCTTTTCATAAAGTGTAAAATATAATTTTTTTTATTTGACAGACAGAGATCACAAGTAGGCAGAGAGGCAGACAGAGAGAGAGGAGGAAGCAGGCTCCCTGCTGAGCAGAGAGCCCGATGCGGGGCTCGATCCCAGGACCCTGGGATCATGACCTGAGCCGAAGGCAGAGGCTTTAACCCACTGAGCCCCCCAGGTGCCCCTAAAATATAATTCTAACTAATGAAATGTAAAGATGGTCGTACCCATCCTGCGCTGTAGTATCCTCTTTCCGTTGGACTTCTGTGTCTCAGGATTTCTTTGAAATAACATTATAAATCATGATCTCCTTATATGCATATCTTGTTAATATTATTTTGCTTAATAATTTGGCATCTTCTGGTGAATTTCCTGAATGAGTTACAAGAATTTACATAGCCTAATCTACTAAGAGATATTTATAGCATATGTGATAATAAAGATACACACTTGGGGACTTCTGCAGTGATATAAACTCTTGTTTAGTAAAACGCTTAGCAAATGCAGCCCATGGAGATTCTGGAGAAGGAGACACATGGCCTGAATTTCCTCTCCACAATTTATTAGCTCCATGATTTGGTCAAGTTTTGCTTAGTTTCTCTGAATTTCAGTTTTCTCATCCATCAAGAGGGGGTGAGGATGGGGTGCCTGGGTAGCTCAGTTGTTAAGCTTCTGCCCAGGTCATGGTCCCACGGTCCTGGGATGGAGCCCCACATCAGACTCCCTGCTCAGTAGGAAGCCTGCTTCTCTCTCTTCCACTCCCTCTGCTTGTGCTTTCTCTCTCTATGTCAAATAAATAAATAAAATCTTAAAAAAAGAGAGAGAGAAAAAAAGAGGGGGTGGTGATACATAACAAATATTTGACAGGCTATTAAAGGCTAGAAAATATGCATAACAAACTTTCTCAGAGTAGGTATATTAGTCAGCCTTCTTCAAAGACCTAGAGCCAGGAAGATCTGTGGGGCTGGTGGGTGTGAGGTCTGCAGGGCGGGCAGGCGGAGGGAGACCCAGGGGACACCGACTGCCGCAGCCTGAGTCTGAAGCTGTCTGGAGCCCCAAGTCTCTCTTCCCTGGGAGACGTTAGTCTTTTTCCCTTACGATCTTCTGCTGCCTGGAGGAGGCTCGTATCTGCCGTGGGGGGTAATCTGTTTCATTCAGCATCTATTGATTTAAGTGTTCCCTCATCTTAAAAATACTTTAATACCAATATCTGAATTGGTGCATTTGATCAACTCTCCAGCCAAACTGACACGTAAAATAAGCCATCGCAGCAGGTCTGCACCGAGAGGCACCTACACCTGTGAGAACCGCACAGACTTCCCCTACAGGTCCTGAGGTTTGTCTGGAGAGGCAGATTCTCTGCTTGCTCCTGGCAGTTGCTTGGATAGTGTCGCCTCTGTGCTCTTACTGTCCACCTGACTGCTGTTTCTGAAATGCTTCCATACGAATAGCAGCATTTAGACCCTGGTGCTGCTGGCTCCCAGTGTCCTCCAGCCACCACGGGGCAGTGACTCCTGACTCTGTCCACAAGCAGTGAACACTCATCCCTCCCCCATTCTTTCTTTGTGGCCTCCTTCCTCAACTGGACTCTAACATAACACTTATTTGCCAAGAGGTCCAAAAACTGATCATGAAAGTAGCTGCTCCAAACTTCCAATTTGCTCTTGCTTTCCACTGATGCTCAAAACAGTCCCTCAAAAAAAAAAAAAAAAAAAGGATGGGGATGGCTTCATTATTTTGGATCTCCCCTGGTGCCCCAGACTCCTTTATCGGCTCTCAGACAATCCTCCCTTCACCCCGCAAAGACCAACAGACAGCATAATTCTTCCTGAGAACCCATCAGTGCGTGCAAACAACTTTAGACATGAATGATCCTAAAGTCCCTGTAACCACACTTGAATTCTAGCCGAGCTCAGCTGATGCGCTTTTAAAAATAATGTTTCTGTTTATTTTACAAATGCCAGGTAAACTGAGAGATAATCACTGGTATTACAATTCACTTTAAAGACTTGATTTTTAGGGGCGAAGCAATTTGGACTGCGCTCTACACTCTTTCCTTATAGAATCCACATTTCCTGCAAACTTTATCTCATTCCACTCAGGAAACCAGCTGGGTATCTTCATTTTCCCCTCCCATCCAATGTTTTTATTATCATGTTCAAGGCTTTTGATTAAGTTGGCATTGTGAGAATCCTTTTCTATTTTCTTTCATGTTTTTCTTGAAAAGTCTGAATCAGTCATTCTGGCTGGTATTACAGGCTTGTGTTTTGGATACATTCATTTATCCCTCAGTGAGTCACTCTGCTCTTTCCTTTCCACTTGACTCTGGAGGGCACCCACAGAAACATTACAGGAATGCAGGGCTGTGGCAGATAAGTTTCTTAAGCTGAGCCTGCACTGTAGATACAGATGATCTGCCCTGCACAGCATCATCTTTGAACAACAGAAGGTAACAGCGAGGGATAGAAGTATGGGGTTAGGTAGAACCACGTTCTACCACCCCAAATATACACCCTACCTTTAATCTGAAACTGAATATTCTCACAAAGTTATTTGTTTTTTGTGGCCTCTGTCCTGGTCCCCTAATGTGAAGTTTTTGTATCTGGTACCTCATTGTTGTTGTTTTGTTTTATTTATTTGCTTTTCCTGTTTCCTTTATTTTAAATTCTAAGCCTCTAGGTGTTTTGTTTATAAAATGAATTCTCAACTTCTGTTTTCTCTGGGCATTCTTAACCATTTGTGGTTTTGCTGAAAGGGAAGAAGAATTTGCAAAATATTTTTGCATGAAAGAATCTTTTTACGACATTATGTAGAAGTATAATAAAATGAAATTAATTATTGGTGTACAATTATGTACAATTGATCAGTGAGATTCATTCGTCTGATTAAGCTTGTACAAGTCAACCACGAGGACTCAGAAGTTATATGGCATTTCTGACTCATGTTTCTTGACTTAAATGGTAACAGAGGAAGGACCTGCAATCTGGAAAGTCTGAAGTTCTTCACAGGCAAAAGCAGGAACCGCTCCAGATGTTAATGGGAGCCGCATAATTCTTTTGAATCCATTTTTCTTGGAAACCTAATCTATCCTAAGCTAACCTAACAGATAAACAAAAGCATAAAAGGGAACGTCCCTAGTTAAAGTAGGAAGAGGGTAGCATGAGCCTCCTTCCAAATACTGAGATTGAGATCAGGAGCGGAAATGCCCAGAGAAACAGATCCATCTGCTGCTCTCTCCCTTACCTACTCAGAGTGCGGGAGGGTGGTTTCGAAATCAGCTCTTACAGTCTTTGGAAGGGTCTCAGCAGAGGTTCTCCTGTGGGTACTTTCTAGCCAATGCGTGGAGATGAGTGGGCTGTAGCAAACACTGACCTGCACTAAGCCTGCTCCAGCCTGTGCTCCCACGAGGAGGGAGGCCATGGAGGGAGGCTGCTTTTCTCTTTGATCTCAGTTAAAAAAAAAAAAAAAAAAAAAGTAAGAAAAAAGAAGTACTAGTGATGAAGTCTAGATTCCTTCTTGCTTCAGTTATTTTCCAGCATTTCATGGATATCCAAATGCTTAAGAACAAAATTGATAGCTCTTCCTTCAAAATTGTTGACTTTTGGTTTAAAGGTTGGTAGAAGTGAGAATGTATGTTTTTCTTTCTGAAGGCAGATTTTGTGCACCTGTAGGGAGTAGTATACTTCCCCTATTTTCTCGTTCTGCAAGTATTTGAATAAGGATCACTTAAAAGTTTCCCCCCATCAGTAGAAATCACTGAGCTAGAGATTGGTTGTTGAAACATTTATAGGCATATTATATCCACAAGAATGATGTGATTTTTACTTTTGTGGAATGACACAAAGGGATTCATAAAAATAGATCTGCTCAGTAGTGAGCCGCAATAATTTAAAATTAAAAAAAAAATGTTGAGTTTCTTATCACTGGCAACATAATGACTCAGTAGTCACTGGTCACTGGTATCAGGGAAGAGATTGCTATGTCGAATGGGTATCTAAGCAAGATGGACCTCAAATCCCTACTAAATTAATGTTTGTACACAAAACATAAATAAACATGCACACCTGGTTTATCAAAAATGGTTCAAAGCAGCAGATTTACTTTCCTGAAGTCAAAATTTTGATGATTTTTATATAGTATTTTGTTGTAAATGTAATACACTAACTGTGATTATTATAGTTATCAAATTAAATTCAAGTCTGTTGGGATGCCATTAATTATATAAACACTTAGAACTGGAATCTATATCAAATGGCAGCAAAAAAGCAGTGTCAGGTTCAGCTCCTTTCTTATAAAGCTGAAATGATGTGGAATAATCTTCATGGCCATTCGTAAATTTTGTCACACACACACACATGCAGAAAAAAAATAAAAACTTTTCTTCAACAGTATTTAATAAAGAAAAAACTTAGGTGGAAAAAATCTAAATACTTAGCATTAATTCAAATTTATAAATTTTCTAGTGTACTTTATATTTAATAGATTAGCATAATATTGATTTTAATGGCTATCCCATTTCTTATGGATGTAAATATAATTAAACAATAATATATCTATTTAGAATTAGTTTTGATTGATGAGGCCGGGGCACCTTCTGTCTGATTTTCCCCAGTTTTGGGTAGGTCACTTTGGTAGCTGCATTAACTCTTCCAGACCATTGGGAGACCCATTTAGAGAATTAAATTTAGTAGTGAGTACTTGAATAAATGAAAAGAATGGATGTGACTTTCAATAAAACTAGTTTATAATTGGGAATTCTGAGAAAACACTTTAACCAGAATTATTGTCTTTAAATGAATTAGTATAGAACTCAGAGTTTAAAATCTCTTAATAGACAGTTTTTAAATATTTTCTATTTTTGTTACATTTTAGTTTAAACATTTACCCCCAAATATTTTTGAATACAGTCATTTGATTCCTTAAAAAGATTAGAGTAAAATATGCAGAAATCCCTTTAGCAATACATTTTTAAATTGGAATCATAATTAGTCATAAGGGGAAAATCATTTTGGTGGAAAATAAAATTCAGAAAAGCTACACATTAACTGCTTAAGTTTCTTTCTGCCCTTTGCAAATTCTTTCTACATGATATCACTCTCAATATATTTTTGAATGCATATTTCCAAAGAAATTACGTTTTCACTTAATATAAAATTCTAGGCAATTAGATGCAAAAGTGTAGTAAAGCAACATTAAAGTTGCCAATTTAAACACAGGAAAGCAAATAGTCCAGGAGTTAACGTTCTGACAGCTATGTTAACTAGCACACTTGGTAATGCCCACTACAGAGGCAGACACACAGAACTATTTTCATAGTCACTGAGGAGCTCTACGTGAGACAGAGCTGAACTTACCTGTGGTGGAAAAACATCATTGCTCCTCAATAAGTTTCTGACTCTCCACACCTAAATATTTTGCCTAATTGATGAAAAAATATGAATGTGTTCACGAAGATTATCTAAGATAAATAGTTCACGATGCTTCCTTTAAGCATTTTGTAGGCATGGCAGCTCGAGAGTGACATTTGATGATAGCCATTTCCAGGGATGTAGAGGATTGTTTGTTTATTTAGTAATCGTGTGCATTATTAGCCAAAGAACTTTAACATGTAAAAAAGTTTGATAAATTACTGAAGAAACCAAACCATCCTCCAGGTTACTTCTCGCAGCAGCCTACTCAAACCAGGCAAAGCCAGAAAGAAGAGGAAATGTGGGGACCCTTGGCAATGTGCTTTTTTTTTTTCCCCCTAAGTAGAGATCCTCATATTTGTTTTTTACTTTCAAACTCTGAGTTTCCATAAAGATACAGATAACCAGACAGGTGTGAGTTTAAGTCCTAGTTTTCAGTTGGAAGCTCTAAGACAACTTATTTCTGATCCTATTTCTTCATCTATAAAAAGGAAATAAAAATCCTACATTTTCATGTTCTAGTGCAAAGTAAAGATGATATTATAAAGTATTATGCATAGCTAGGACCTGACACAGGAACAGTAACAGATTCAGAAATGAGGGGGTAGGGGCGCCTGGGTGGCTCAGTGGGTTAAGCCTCTGCCTTCGGCTCGGGTCATGATCTCAGGGTCCTGGGATCGAGCCCCGCATCGGGCTCTCTGCTCCGCAGGAAGCCTGCTTCTCTCTCTCTCTCTTTCTGCCTGCCTCTCTGCCTACTTGTGATCTCCTTCTGTCAAATAAATAAATAAAATCTTTAAAAAAAAAAAAAAGAAAGAAATGAGGGGGTGATTATCGTCGTTATGTTTTTATTATCGCTGATATGTCACTGGGCATTTTTTTTTTAAGATTTTATTTATTATTTATTTGACAGAGAGAGAGATCACAAGTAGATGGAGAGGCAGGCAGAGACAGCGAGAGATAGAGGGAAGCAGGCTCCCTGCTGAGCAGAGAGCCCGATGCGGGACTCGATCCCAGGACCCTGAGATCATGACCTGAGCCGAAGGCAGCGGCTCAACCCACTGAGCCACCCAGGTGCCCCGTCACTGGGCATTTTTATAATGTGGTACGGTGGGAATTCTAATACGCATGTGGTTACCAAGTAGGTGGACATTTGAGACTCTGTAACATGGTCTGAAAATAAAGTCCATGCAACAATTTCCTACCCCACCATTACTATGCAGTTTTCTCTTACTGTTAAGATATTAATTGTCCCTATTCCTTGCTTCCTCTCTCAAGTTTAGGTACCTACAAGGCACCAGACAGTGGAGAATAAAGAAAATAAGCACAATCCTTGATCAGTGGTGTTTACAATATAACAGGTGTGATGGAGGACATTCTTGGCTTATGTGTTTGTTTCATCCATTTAAAAGAGGATTGGGGGGTGATGAGGGTAAAGGAGTATGTGAAGAGTAAAAAAAATATATATATAGTTCCTTCTCTGCTAATTATAATAAAACTTTAAAGGCATGAAGGCGATGGAACAGAAAATGGAGGGATTCTAGGAATCAAAAAGCTTTCCAAATTCGAAATAAAACCATCCAGACTTATAATACAGACTGAGGTAAGACAGATAAGAGACTGAGATCAGAATAGAGTTCATGCCTATTTAGCCAGTCAATCACCTGGATTCCCCAGGTCCTTGCTGCTCTTCCAAGGCAGACCTGGGTGCTCAGGGCTGGCTTGGAGGAAGCACAGACATAGCTAGTGCCCACCACGGCCAGGCTTATTCCCTCCACACACCATCTGTAAGTCCATTTCCAGGTATTCATATGTTCAGAGATTTCTGTGTCACGGCAGAGGAAGAACGGAAGAGTTCAGGGTAGAAGGGTTTTAAGGAATTACTAGGACAAAACTGAAGGGAAGCTGAACACAGAGACTGCCGTTGCCATGGTGGTAGTCCTGAACTCAGAAAAATCTGAAATTTCATTTAAGTGATTTATGAGACCAGAGGAACAGAATTTTAAATCTCTCAAAAGTTAGAGATTCTGATAAAAGACCTTACCCAAATTAAGTAGAAAAGTTAAGGCTCCTCTTTCAGCGAAGCCTGTATCAAAAGTTCACCAACAATTTGCCACCTAGATGCACATTACCTTCAGTAGTTTAAGGACCCTCAAATTACAATTTAAGGGTGGTTGTTGGCTGATAATGCCTCCAACCTGAGTGAGACAGAATCAAAGTCAGTTAATCTCAGAAATAAGACACTTCTATCATAGGCTGCCCCTTTTCCAAATCATTTCAATTTTATAAAAGATTTTATTTATTTGTTTTAGAGAGAGTGAGTGGAGGGGGAAGGGCAGAGAGAGAGAGAGAATCCCAAGAACACTCCCCACTGAGCATAGAGCCTGACATAGAGCTTGATCTCATGACCCTGAGATCATGATCTGAGCCAAAATCAAGAGTCAGATGCTTAACTGACTGAGCCACCCAGGCAGCCCTCAAATCAGTTTTTAAGTATGACATACAGCACAGAGTATAAATTGACTGAGTGTATGTGAAGAGTTCTCTGTGAATGAGAACCAACAAGGGCAGCTTACAAAGTGCATAAATGCAGTATGTATAAAAGCGTATAAATCATCAGACAGTAGAAAACATTTACTATATTTAAAGGGAAAAATATAGGTATATGTAAAGAAACATGAAAAAACATAGGTGATCTAAAATATTTGAAAGAGATTGAAGGGAACTTGTATAAATGAAATATAAATAACTAACAAAAGTGATAGCAAAATCTTCACTCATTAGAAATACATGAAGATGGAATTAGTGAGCTAGAAGACATCAGAAGAAATTACAAGAATGCAGCAGTGGAGTTAAGAAACATGGTGAACAGAGATGTTATGATGGACATTGGATCAGGGTCCTTGAAGGAAAAGAGAAAGAAGGTTGACATTATCTGTGAGGAAATAATGATTGAGAGTTTTCCAGGTCTAAAGAAAGACACCAATCCTTGGTTTTGAGACTTGGAACAAACCCAAGTGTACACATTCAAACAAATTTAGATATAGACATATCAGCATAAAACTGCAGCATACCAAAACCAGGTGAAATATTTTAATGGTTAAACAGTAAAATGTAAGAGAGTAAAAGAAGCTCATCTGAAAGGAGAAACAGTTAAACTGGCTGTTGGTTTCTCAGCAGCAGTGGTGTTAGCTGAAACATGAGCCCAGTACAACAGCTACAACCCTCAGACCTCTCTCTTATATTGAAGTTATTCCCACACATTACAACAAAAACTAGATGGTGTTCAAGAGAAGGACACTAAAAGCACTTGTTACCAGCAGGACCTCATTACATGTAGTTTGATATTGCCAGCTTCAGGCTGAAGGAAGATTTAACCCTGATGGAATGAGAAAAAACCACCACAGAAACAAATGGGGGTAAACATGGGGATGAATCCAAGTAGACTTTCCTTGGAAAACCAAACATTTCCTTAGGAAATAAGTAAAAAATGAGCACAACGTAGAGTTAAAATATTCACTCCCACAGCACATTATCCAACTGAGACACAGAAATAAAATAAAATTCTCGTTATGGCATAATGTTGTTCAGGAGGCGTATAAAGATGTAAATTTACTGTAGATTAAGATGAATTAAGTGTATGTGATAAAACTTCTACATGAGGAATAGAAGTATAGCACACAGAGACACCTGGGTGGCTCAGTCACCTGACTCTTGATTTTGGCTCCGGTCATAATCTCAGGGTCTCGAGATCAGACTCCACATTCAGTAGGGAGTCTGCTTGAGGATTTTCTCTCTCCCGCTCCCTCTGCCCCTTCTGCTCACACTCTCTAAATAGATTAATTAGTTAATTAATTAATTAAAACTTTTAAAAAGTACAGCACATAATTCACAAATTTTGAAAACATTCTCGAAAGAGCCCATATTATTCAATCAGGGAAGTAGGACCAGGAGAGGAGGAAATACCATACGCCTCCTGAAATCCCAGGAGCATGGGTTTAGGCCTGATGTCTGTGGGTGGGAAACCAGGAAGGGAAGACAGTAATCACAAGCTCGGCTTCGCGGGCACAGCTGCTACTTGGGGTCTCTGACCTTCAGGGAGGACTTGGTCTTTCTTACCAGTCTCCGCTTGATAAAGTCAGGCCCACAAAAGACAATATTCTACTTTATCACCTCAAAATCAACTTCTGTCCTCTCTGCAGAGTCCTTCACAGCAGCACCTAGACTAGCATTTGATGAGATAACAAGAGAAGGTGCCCCCAGACCACCAAATAGTTGTGCCTTTCCTCTCCCTGATTCTCCCCCCAGAGATCTGTGGGAGGCTCTCCAACCTGAATGGAAACACGTAAGAGGGAATTCTGGGGGCTGTAGTTCTACAGAGTCAGTCTGGGACATAACGAATGCATCGTAATACCCATTTTAAGAAATTATAAGAATAAAATAAAAACACTAAGGAGAAAAATACATATTAAAACAAAATGTGATCACTGTACTTCATTATGACATGTTAATGATAAAAATTATGCATGCCTTAGTAGTTACAATGAAATTGATCATATTTCCTATCCACTTATGATTTTTTGAGAAGTCATTTGCCAAATAAGAAATAGAAGATAATTTCTATTCTGTAGATAAAAATCTATAGCGAGCATCACAACTATAAAACACTGCAAGTGTTCTTGGATATCAAGAAAAGGGAAGATGTCTGTTTTTCCTTTCATATTCAACAGTATAACTTGCTGGCTAGTATATCATAAAGTAAGAGGGGGAAGAAAATGTATAAGGATTCAGAAATAAGAAAATTTCCCTTGCTCATGAAGCACATACTTTGTTTGTAGAAAATGCAAAAAGATTTGTATCTATTTTCTAAGAATAAACAAAGATTTTCACAAAGATGTTAAGAGAAAAAGAAAAAAAGGGGAATAACTCAAAAACTGAAAAATAGAGAGAGAACCAATAAGAGTGAAGCAAACTTACTAGATTGTGCATTTTATAAGGCTATAATAATTAGAACAATGAGGTTCAAGTACACAGATATGAAAAATGAAGAGATCTATACATAGAATTTATATATGTATAAAATACATGGAGCTATTTCTTAAAAGCTAACTTGTAGCATTTCACATAGTAGGAACAATAATTATTTAACTAATGGTGAAGGGAATACTGTGTAGCCCTGGAAAAAATAAACTTCTACTTCGCCCCTTATATCTAATTCATTCCCCAAACATCAACGTATCAATAATAGACAGAAGTACAAGAGGAAGCCAAGGGAGCTACTGTTTTTATTTCTTTGTTTCTCTGCTTTGTTTTTAATGATCGGGTTGATCGGGTAGTAAGGAAAGCCCTTTTGAGTACAATATAAAACACGAAAAGCATAAAAGATTGATACATATTCAACCACGTGAAATGAAACATGACTATAGTGGAAAAAAATATAAAACCTTAAAGTGACAACTGGGAGGAATTGAGACATACACAAATAAATGCCTGATTTCCTTAATATTTTAATATATTAAAAAGAGTCTAAAAATCTAGCCAAAGAAAAACAATTCAGTAGAATCGTGGGCAAAAGGTGAACACAAAGTCTTCAGACAAGGCTTTCAAATATATAAAATATATAAAAGCTTTCTCATATTAAGAGAAGCAGGAAAATTAAGGCAAAAGTAGTTAATATATTAGATTGGCAAAAAGTGAAGCAGCCTCGTGGTAGGGTTGTGGGGAGACGGATCCCTACCCATGACTGTAAATCTTCGTAATCTCTCTGCAAGACTCTTGGACAATAGCCATCAAAACTTTAAGTGAGTAACTGTTTACCTCTGATTCTCCTGATTAGTATGGAGTCCACAACTTTGCCCTCACATGTATGAAATTAGAGAGGAACAAGAATTCTTATTTGGAACCAGAAGTCTTATTTGATCTTCATGTAAATATAGGTGAAATTATAGATATAGGAATCACTTATAGGAAATTATAAGTGATTATGATTCATGTAAATATAGGTAATTATTATGAGACATCTGTTCAATGAAATATTAGACATCCCTTAAAAAGAACACAGCAGCTTTTCATACCCATATGGAGTTATCTTCCAGATATAATTTCAGTGAGAGCATTACCATTTGTGTGGGAAAACGATATGTGTGTACATGCATGCACAGACGTATGTGTAAAATTTTGTGATGATCTCTGGGGAGATACTCAGGAAAATGATTGTCCATATGGAGGGAAAGCAGGTGTTTGGGAATAGTAGCCAAGGCGGTGGGAATTGAATTTCATTCTCTCCTGTTCCACCTTTTAAATCTTGCCTCACAAGTATTAGCATTCACAAAATAAATATATTTTTTAAAAAGTTGATGCAGTGCTATTTTTTAGTTAAAAACATAATTAAAGTAAAAGTACTTCTGTAGTTATAAACTGCACATATTAGAGAGTGTTGCTGGGAAGTGTCTTAATTTTATAGGCGGTTATATTAAAGTTCTGAGAGCCTAATTACCTACCTTCCCCACACCATCCAGATAGTGACTGAGAAAGAATTTAATCCAGCTCTCACTACAAAATCCAGCCTCTTCTCATATTTCATACTTCTATATAATATTCTTTTAAAATCCATATATTTGGGTCTCTGTGAAATGTGGCAATAATAGAATACAACAGAAAAGAGTTGGATATAATTGTTTTAATAAAACTTAACATGAAGCGGCGGGGCTGGCTCAGTTGATAGAGGATGGGGCCCTTGATCTCAGGGTTGTGAGTTTGAGCCCCACACTGGGCATAGGGCCACTTAAAAAAAATTTTTTTTAACATGAATCACAGAATCTGAATACAGTGCCTGCTACATGATGGTATGCTCAGTAGATATTTGTTGAATGAATAAATGACTAAAAGAATGAATGAATGGTTCATGTTGCCTTTGAAGCGTGCAGTCCGATCTGGAATTCACTTGAGATTTATTTTTATATAGTTTCACAGGCACATTCTCTGACATAGCAAGATTTTTTCAAATCTCCTGAAATTTGATACATATTGTATTTAATTTATGTAAATTCCCCAAGTAAAAAAAATATTTTTCTCTCACTGCCCGTATCACTTAATAGAATACATGATCTCAAATTCCAGAGTCATGATTAATTGCATCAGACACTGTATTTATAGATGCAGACACGGAGGAAAAAGGTGAATTATTTGAACTTCTTAATCCAGATCTTATTATTGGAATTGTGACTTTTTACCGTGAAGGTGTGGCGATTCCGCTTTACCTTCAGCAAGCTTCAAAGCCGCAAAAGCATGTCCCAGATCCAAATGCACCTCCAAGTGCCAA
Organism: Mustela lutreola; assembly: GCF_030435805.1. Classification (NCBI taxonomy): domain Eukaryota; kingdom Metazoa; phylum Chordata; class Mammalia; order Carnivora; family Mustelidae; genus Mustela; species Mustela lutreola. Next base: position 6,329,265 of record NC_081302.1, read on the forward strand.
GAATATAGCTAATATACATGGGATTTCTTCCAAAAGAGCCATATGGCAATGTGAGTTGAACATCTTTTACGGCAGCAATTCCCTTCTAACCTAAGTTCTTTCCCTGAAATAGCACCTCTTTTATTTCCTGTAGTCAAACGAGCTCTACGGTCCCCACGCTTGCCAGAACCTGTGTCTGGGATGTGCATCTCCAGGAACCATACGCTAAACCGAGCTTTCCGCGAGACTCCTCTGCCAAAAGCCATCCTGACACACCTTAAATTATATTAGATCAAAGGCCGAAAACGATACGCCATCAGAAGTAGAAAGATAAAATGTTTATCTACTGCCCGAGGGACGTGCGATGTTTTTAAAGCACTTGAAGTTGGGAGTGAAACATTATGGCACGTCCGTGCAGTGCAGCATGGCCTCCTTCCTTGCGGTATTTGATGGATATATCCTGATCGACTGGTGGCAAATTCGAAGTGGCATATTCAGTATGTGTTTAGGATGTTTATGTGTTCCCTGATTCTTGCGGTCCTCCGTCTAATTAGAAATCAGGTTTACGTGGTGAGAGCAGGGAGCAGTGACATTCAGCACCATAAAAGCCGGTCCTGTGCTGGCACACCATCACTTTTAATGGATTTCTACATATTTGGAAAGTTTTATAATTTCTTCTTAAAAAATAAACCCATAAATGTCAGGAAGAATATTTTTCCTTCTAATGGAGTTGGCGTGCCAAGTTGACTTCGTTGTGATGTCTGTAGGTGGGCTGGGGTAAAGGCCAGGGGAATTGAAAGAATTTTCTGAAATATGTTCCGTTTTTGAAAGGCCTATTTTCCTAAGTAAAAAAGAAACAAGACATTGTGCACCCAGGTTTCAAATTGGTAAATAGATAATGCTATCACCGAGAATATTTTGTTAACAGGTCTTTGATGGAAGTCACTGAAATGTGTAGAAATAATCCACTACCTGCTCTCAAATGTGCACTGAGACAACAAAATTAAGAATTTCTGCTGTTGCTAAAGTTAAAATTTTCTAGTGAAACTCAACTATTATACATCCTTGGTATTTTTGTCATCCTAATTTTTTTTTTTTGATTACTGTGTTAATTTTACAAATATGTTAACCTTTGAGAATATTTTATATGTCTGTGTGCTACTTAGAAAATACATTTTAACTGTGGCAATAATATAGTATTTTCTTTTGCATGGTTTCGTAGTGGAAACTAAAACTACAACTTTTAATCATAATTAGATTGATTTTTCAGGAACTAGGAAGTTACTTTGGCATGAAGTTCCCTGAAAAATTCACTTGAAAATAGTTCTCATTAACTTCCATTCCAATGGAGAAAATTGAAATTAATTTATCATTTGTTTCTAAGAACATTCAGGAATGTTCTTAGAATTTCTTAGGAATATAAACATATCCTTCAGGTTGTTTTGGAAGAACATATGTGGTGGAGAAATCCATTTTCATACAGGTTTTTAAAAAATATTTGATATCTAATTTAGAAAATAATAATGAAAACTTAAGCATTCATTCACTTAACAATAGAGCTAACTCTAAACATGTTAAGTCCTGCATTATGCACAGGGGATTAAAAAAAATAAAGAGGACATGGTTCTGCCTCATTCGATACAAATAGCATTGAGATCCTCTTCCATGAAGTTTGTTACATTGCTTGGAAGAAATAAAGCCCACTCATAATTAAATATATCAAACTTAAAAAAAGAAAGCACCACCGCTATATATTTTGTGAGCGTCTTCGGTGTGAAGCTTTCTCTGTTACCCCGTGAAGGAAGCTCTCTGTCAATAAGCTGCTTGCAGTCACGTGAGGACAGGAGACAGACACTTCTCTACTTCCAGCAGCATGCCGGACGCGTGAATAAAGTGCAAAGGGACGCGGCTCATGCCTGTGTAGACGATCTAGAAAAGCTTCAGAGAAGACTCATGAATGTGGATCTTGAAATTCTTGCTAAGCAAAGAAATAGCCTGAACAAAGGCATGGACGTTGATTAGTCTGAGAGTTTTCGATAGTTGAGAAGGGGAAGAATTTTGGTGTGGCTGGAGTCTGTTCTGTGGAAGCGAATGGCCAAGGATGAATGGAATGGGTGTGGTCAGTGGCAGACCTCGAAGGTGTCCCACCTTTGTGCTGAGAACGCTAGGCTGTATGTGGAGCTGGAGGGAGAGAGGGAACAGCCCAAGTCAGCTGGAGAAGTGACAGATTCCATTTGGGTTCGGAAGGATAATTCTGCCGTGGCGAATGAGTAGATTGCAGTAGAGTCAGTAAGACATGGATTTCAGATGTCCTTGTGCAAGATGACTTGTGATGAAGGGATTGGGGAAAAGCGATAGGGGAGCATGGATGGGTTCTTTGGCCCACTGGATATCAATGATGATGTAAGAAGAAAAGTCAGGAGGGGGTAACGCTGGGCAGTTAAAATGTGGACATTTCACTTTGATAAGATGTATCCAAATAAAACTAACCAAATGAAAATTTTAGCAAAAGAGCTACGACTCCAGAAAACTAAGATTTTTAAATAACCAAAGATAAAAGCAGAAAGTCCTTCGAATGCTGGTACTCCCTAAAGAAGCTGGTTTCAACAATGAAAAAAACCAACGCAACCCCCTGCATATTTAACACATTATTGGCTCAATTTAAATGATTTATCTAGCAGATACTGACATTGTCTTTGATAAATTCCCAGTTAATTTGTTTTTGGACAGCACAGCAAGGGGTTGACAAGCCTGAAGGGACAGAGGGTTGGACAGAGATGAAGACTGAGGACAAGGAAGGCTAGAGACAGAAAGCCCTGAGGGGGCAGAGGCTCTGTCTGAGACCAGAGGGGTGCGGAGGGCGGAAGTACAGCAGAGGCTGTATCCTGGCTGTCACGACCCTCAATACAGAGCGGGGATGGGAAGGCTCCCAAAGCCATAGTCCGGAGGGGCCACTCGAGTGGCACTGGAGAAATATCAGCAAGATAGCTGGGGACACTTGAGAGAAGTAATAAGTGATTGCCTGTAAATTACAGCTGCTATCCTAGAAACAACTCTTGACAGCTGCCCGCTAATGGTGGGTGGGAGCTGGTGTCTTCCTGTGACATGTACTCAACCTAATTATCTCACTACAAGATACTGCGCTAGTGGGTTCCCATTCCCTGGGAAGTCCTCCAGAAGCCTTGCCAACGGTGTGACCCAGAATAGGGTGTGGGCATTTGAAGTGGGTGGTGCTTCAGTTACCTACAGAGTTCGTCTCTTGAAGAGCTCCCTGGTATCTGGATTGTGGGACTGAGAGGGACCTTCCACGAGCTGAATCTTAGCTGCAGGCAGAGGCTGACCCTTCCCTGAGACCCTCAGGAAACAGCACCTTGGGTTTTGGTGAGCATAGAAGGAACGGTTTGGCATTACAGGATCCTGGGTAACTTTTCCCCTTATGCCCATCTGCACTTCTAATCCCTTTGTTTATTAACAAAGGAATAGAACGACCTTTCCTACTAGGGCCGGTCTTGCTTATAGCCCTGAAGGTGTTAAGCCTATCTGTGGGGGGTCTCCTCTGAATTATCATCACCTTCTCCCTGTGCCTCTGATGTCACAGAGATGGTCTTCTAGAAGTATTCTATCTGTGGTGTTAACCAAATTTAAAAAGCAAAAGCAAAGGACTGGACTAGACCTTCCAGACCCCCTGAAATGTCAAAACTCTTTGACATTTTAGTGAATAAAGGTTATTTAAATTTGAAATTATTTATTTGCTTTTAAATGAATTGTTGGCTAAATAATTTGGCTCTGTAATGCAGCATTGTTCTAATACTGTGTAGCTAACCCTGTGTTTCCCTGGAATCCTGTCCTTCAGTTGACGAGTTCTAAGATGATTGATTACTCACTTCAGTCATATCTGACAGTTTACTTGATTCAGGCAACTGAGCCACAAAAAGTCATATTTAAGGAATTCTTTTTTTTTTTTTTTTAATTTTTTTATTTTTTATAAACATATATTTTTATCCCCAGGGGTACAGGTCTGTGAATCACCAGGTTTACACACTTCACAGCACTCACCAAATCACATGCCCTCCCCAATGTCCATAATCCCAACCCCTTTTCCCAAACCCCCTCCCCCCGGCAACCCTCAGTTTGGATCAAGAAGATGTGGTATGTATACACAATGGAATACTATGCAGCCATCAAAAGAAATGAAATCTTGCCATTTGCAACAACATGGATGGAACTAGAGCGTATCATGCTTAGCGAAATAAGTCAAGCAGAGAAAGACAACTATCATATGATCTCCCTGATATGAGGAAGTGGTGATGCAACACGGAGGCTTAAGTGGGTAGAAGAAGAATAAATGAAACAAGATGGGATTGGGAGGGAGACAAACCATAAAGGAATTCTTTTTTTAGCGACTTCTCTCTCTCTCTCTTTCTCAAAGGAAGGGGTAGGGGCAGGGACAGAGGGAGAGAGAGAATTTTAAGCAGATCCCATGCCCAGCATGGAGCCCAACACGGGGCTCCATCTCACGGCCCCGAGATCATGACCTAAACCCAAATCAAGTGTCAGGCACGCAATCAGGTGCCACACACACCCATGGAATTCTGAAGAACTATTTGGTAAAACCCCCATTCATGGTGATGATTGGCCTTGAGCACCAAGCTAAGATTCCAGAGCTGCTAGCGAACTAAATGGTCTTTAAAGGATTTTACAGCAGTTCCAGAAAGTTCAATTCAGGACTCACTCGGGTGTTGAGGAACTTCCTCAGAGTTACTCCCCAAGAATGGAACATGCGTCTCCACGGTTAGTGCTGTCTACACTGACAAATTTCTCTCTTTGAGATGCTCCATTCTTTGGCCTCGCCCTTGCTTTTCTAAATCGACATTGACACGCTGTGTTGTTATTCTGACACCCCTATTCCATAATATGAAATATGAATAATATTTCATATCTCATCCTCATTATTTCTTGGATCTAGCTCCTCTGACGTGGTCCCTGTTCCATGTTTTATTCTGAATAAATAAAATATTAGAGCAGGGGAAAAGGACCTGCATTTATAGTTTAAAAAGCAGAGTTTGAAAAAAAAAAAAAAAGCAGAGTTTGAGTCCATTTAGCTACCCATGAAGGCTTTCTCTATTATTGTTTAACAAACCACCTCCCCAGTCATAATGGTTCTAAAGAACAAACTACTTTTTTTTAAATTTCTTAGTTTTGTGGGGCAGGACCTGGACAGGACCCAGCTGTGTGCGTCTTCTGTTCCATGTGTATTCATGGGGGCCACACAGAGGTGCATAGATGGAGGGTAGTCTTGTCTGGAGGAGGCAACGTGGGTTGGGTGCTAGAAGGCTGGACCCACGTGGGACTGGTCAGCACTTGACATACACACGTGCCTTCTCTGGCATGGCAGACTCATGCTACCCTGGACACCAGCTCCGTGTACTCAGTGAGGATTTTCTAAGACAGCAGATGCAAACCTGATTATGAGGAGTCCTGAACGTCCCAGAAAGCAACTTCTGGGCATTCCATTGGATAAACAAGTCACTAAGGCCAGTCAGAGTCACTTCTCAAAGCAAAGAATCTGTGCCATCTCTAGTCTAACCCCCAGGTCATTTTCCTAATCTTGTTCTCATGATTTCTTCAATGAGAGTAAAATGGCAAAGGCCAACCTCATAGGGTTGTTAACGAGAATTGAATAAACTTCATGAAATGACTTTTTATGTTGTTACTTATGCTTCTTATTAGTTTGTTCCTATTGAAATTAATTTTGTTTCTGGTCCCAGTTTTAATTATTCATTATTCTGAATTTGGATCCCTTTCTCAAGCTGACATTATTTTACCCCTTATGAATACTTCTATTTTGTCTCAAATTTAATAAAGTTCTTTTTGATGGTATCTTTCCTGACAGTGGTCTGTAAGATCCCCTGGTGGGTCTTAGACTTCTAATTATGTCTGCCCACAAATTAGACTTTTGTCTCCACCTCCTCTTAAAAATATGTCATTTCTATTACATAGGGAGTAAATGATAGCCTTTGAACATAGTACTTTCTCTAGAATAAATTCTCTTCTTTCTAATATTAAATCTCTCTCTCTCTTCTACTCAGATTTGTACTCAAAAATCATCTTATCTGAGAGGACTTTTTTGAGCATCTTATCCTAAATACAAGTGGCCCCCGTGCTCTGTTGGAGCTTATCTTTTTATCCTGCTTTATATGTTTTGTTTTGTTTTAATGTACCTGTCCCCATTGATACAATATGGATGTGTTCATTTATTGTACATCTTCACCAACTGAATAGAAACTTCATGACAAAAGTCAAACATGAGCTAAAACATCTTGCTAAAAAAAATCTTTTTAAGATTTATTTATTTGACACAGAGGGAGAGACGGAGAGAGGGAGAGAGAGGGAGAGAGAGCGCAAGTATAAGCAGGGGAACCAGAGAGGGAGAAGCAGGCTCCTGGCTGAGCAGAGAGCCCAGTGCAGAGCTTGATCCAGAACCTGGGGATCAGGACCTGAGCCCAAAGGCAACTGTTCAGCCAACGGAGCCACCCAGGTGCCCTGCTAAAAAGCCCTTTTTTAAAGGTCAATAGGGAATAAGTTAGTACTTTAAGAAATTAATTTCTTTGGATATGATGTGTATCTGAAAGAAATTTAGATGTGTCCATAGTGAACCACAGATTGCAATTACTCTTTTTTCCTCTCATTTGACTGACTCTTTATCATATTAGCCACACCTGCCCCCACCCCAGAGTTGAAATACTTCCTTTGGGATGTGATCTCAGATACTCCCTCAGAATGGATAGTTTGGTGGTTGCTTGCCCATCTGAGTCAGAATGTCCACTGGCGGTTGAATGTTGTAGTTCAGTCGCGTATTTGGCTAATGATGGTTCTGTAGAAGGCCGCCCTCTTCAGCGGGATCATCCTGGTTGGGATGGCCAGGCCACATGCAGGGTAAAGCGCTCAGTTTGCCCTGGCCAAGAGCCGAGCTGCCACTTCTGGGAACTTGTGTGGGGAAACATTTATCTGACCGGTTTCCCCACCATAATGTGGGTTTGAGTCTTTTGTTTGATATAAACTAAACAACATAGGCAAGAAAAAGAATTGAAAAAAGAAAACGTAGAACTAGCACATTTAATCAAGACATGTTAATGGTTAGCTGTCTTTAATAACAACCCCATCAACAATTTACCTTTTCTTTTCAAATTGGTTTTTGCTCGTCTTGTAGGCAGAGCTCCTCAGCCATAAATTAAAAAGTAATGATAATTAACCACATGTTCTTTGTTATGCCGAGGGCTTTGAACGTTTCTCCCCACAGCAAGTAGACATTTCAGCCACATGTAGGATAAGGAGCTACAGGATTTCAGAATCTATTTTTAGGGAAAATGAGCAACAGAATTTTAAAGCAGAAGCGTGAAATGCGAGTGATTGCAAGTCTTACTGAAGTGGCAAGTAACACGCTCCCTGCGAGTATCTGATATTTGTTTTCTCGTGTGCGTTTGATCTCAGAACACCTAACAGAGCCGGGCAGAAGCTTTTTGCTGACTTGTTGCATCAGTGCTAAAGATGAAAGAAAACAGTCTTCATGTTCACCCTGGTGTTGATTGTCCTATAAATAGGAAACTACCCAGTTAACCTTGCCTGTTGTCATACTGAGAGTTTTATTAAAAATAAACAGTGCGTGTCAGGGTAGCAGAATGTGGGATTTCTGCTTAGATGCCCACAACTCTTTCAAATACTTCATTAAAATGTGCAGGAGGACTCCTTCAGTGCTGTGAGCAAAAACATTGTTATGGAAACTGAGGTCTGTTATCATAGCTTCAGTGATTTGCAGTGATTATTTAATAAATGAGTTTATGTTTGAAAATATCCAATGTGATAATAGGAATTTACACCCCCCATCTCATTTCTTTTATTTTGACACATATGGAAAATGCTGTTTTGTTTTGACAGTCAGAGGAGAAGCTCTTTTTATTAAAAATCACTGAACAGTAATGAGCTTTTAGTTAATGATCTTATCAGATTCCCCCCCACATAAGGAGATCTGGTCCCGAAGCATCTATGGTGTTCTACAGTCAGTAATCCAAGGGCTTGAAAGACTTCCAGCAGAAGTTTTCAGACCTCGAGGGTTCTGTCTTGGATCTTATTAGGATTCCTCACTGATATGTCTTGCCTAGATACAGACCATCTTGGAAGCACCTGCAAAGCGTCCCAGTAAACAGAGCAGAATTTGGACCCTCACGGGAGGCAGAGCTGAAGTTGTGTTACCACCTGCCTGTCACCTTCCTCAGTCGCAGAGCAGGCTTCTCAGCAAACGAACCAGAGCAACCTTCCCGTCCTCTCTCAGCAGGATGAGGACTGGTCTTCCTCCTCGGAGGGCATAGGGATGAAATCAGAAAGACATCTGACGAGTACATGCTTTCCTGGAGAGAGGGTGAGGCTGGACAGCTGGACGTCAGGCCTGTTGGCAAATGGGTGATGCCACAGAGGCCGTTTCGTGTCTCTAAAAGCCGCTTTTGGGGAGTAAAAATGAGAGGGCAGGTCAGAAGTACAGGAAAGACCCTCCCAACATTGAAACTCATGTGATTTTATGGATGTGGCTGTCATAGTTCCATTTAAGTGCCTGTTGAGGACGCTCCTGCACATGTGCTGCTGAACAGAGGCACCTGCTTTCCCTGCTTTCCCTCCTCCGTGGTCTGAGAAACAAGAAGTAGACCTGTTCAAAGCGCCGCATTGAAAAATCGATATTCAGTATTTTCTAACCAACCCTACCCACAAACAGGTCCTACACTCTTCTGGGTTAATGAAACAAAACAAAACGAGACTGCCCCTGTGGTCATCCTGCCAGGTTTAAAATACAGGTCCATTAATTACCTGCTTCCCAACCTCAGGCAAACGAATGATTTTAATATGCTTCAGTTTCCTCATCTGTAAAATGGGGGCAATAGGCATTAAGCCACCCATGGTGTAAGGAGCACTAGGTGTTGGAGGCAACTGATGTATGTTGAACACCACATCCGAAACTAATGATGGACTACATGTTGGCTAATTGAATTCAAATTTAAAAAATATATATACAGTATTTTCCTCTTAGGATTATGAGGGCTGCGTTAAAATGTCTACCCTAAGAAGGAATATATATGAGCTATATTTCCATTTTTTCGAATGACAGAAACTGGTATGAAGCTAACTTACTGGACAGGAGCACCCTGAGGTGACCACAGGGCTTGTCAGCCCAAGGCAAATGTACAGTATTTCCTCAGTGACAGTTGTCACCGTCTTGGGCTGCCGGGAAGAGAACACCATGTTGTTCTACCAGGGACTGGAGGTCTAGGCTTGGGGAGCCCCCGGAGTCAGTGTCGGGGGCAGCCTCTCTCCTTGTTTATGTGGCCTCTCCTGTGTGCGTGGGGGAAGGCCAGAGGGGTTCCTCTGCTTTTGAGTTCACCAGTCCTATTATTTCAGGGTCCCATCCTTGGGACCTAATTTAACCTTGATTACTTCCCAGCTGGCTCTGTTTCCCGGGACACTCACGTTGGGAATTGGGGCTTCCACTTATGAATCTTGGTGGGACACAATTCAGTCTCTAATAGTGACATTTCAATAATACGAAATTCAGTAAGTGCCTCTGCCTTTTCTTTACCTAATGTAATTTTTTCACAGCATGTGGTAAGCTGGATAATTTCTTCAGTTTAATTAAAAGCAGATTTATATTGAAATAAGGGATGATCAATATGGGGTTTCCAACAGGTTTCCTCTTGAACTGATAGTGTCTTAACATAAGATAGGAGTTTGATACTCTGTAATAAATTTGTCCAGATGTTGACTAATATGTGTTTTCTCTCTTCTAGGATATGACAGTCTTAATAAAATGTTTTTGTTATTCTCTGATATTACATAAAAAGATAAACTAGAAAACACAGATACATAAATAAACATGAGCAAGAATGAAGTCTTTGGGGCCCCTGGGTGGCTCAGTGAGTTTAGCCTCTGCCTTCGGCTCGGGTCATGGTCTCAGGGTCTTAGGATTGAGCCCTACAATGGGCTCTCTGCTCAGCAGGGAGCCTGCTTCCTCCTCTCTCTCTCTGCCTGCCTCTGTGCCTACTTGTGATCTCTCTCTCTCTGTCAAATAAATAAAATCTTTTAAAAAAAAAATGAAGTTCTTTCCTAGCACTGGCACCCAGATTAAGCTGGAGTCATTGTGCTGGTGTGGGGACCATGATACCTTTAGGGCCCATGAAGATATTTTAATTTATTTTAAAATCAAAAAGAGAAAAAAAATTTCAGTGTCAAAGAAAAAGTTTGTTTTTTTGTTTTGTTTTGTTTTTAAGAAAGTTTTAATATTATTCCCCCAAATGCTATTTTCAGGGGCCATAAAAATATATTCAATTTTGCCTAAAATATAAAAAAAATAATTGTTCCCATGTTTAAAAAATAATTTTTTAATATTGATAGTATTATGATGGTTGAGTCCAAGGAAGGCAGAAGTTCTAGGTCTCACCAAAGTTATAATGTGACCCCGGTTTGACATAAATCTGGAAACAGCAGTCTTAAAAAAATCTAGGAAGAAATAAAAGTCTATGCAAATGTTTGAAAATATCCCAGGGGTCTACCACAATTCACTTTCTCATATTTCTGCAGCCCTTAAGGACTAACCGTGACATTTTCCTACAGGTCTTTTTGGTCCCAGGAGGCACCAGGAAGGAGGTCCCTCTGCTCTGAGATTGTTTTCCTATTATGCCTCAATTACATTTATAAAGTTCTTTCTTTCATGTCAGCCTAAATGGTTTTCAGAGTTATTAATTTTAATGTTTAATAAACCAGTTTCCATAGCAACAATCATATCACAGATGTTTTGTTAAAGCTTCTCTAAAGCATACACCTTTGTCAATATGTTATTTTGAACATTTCAAACGATAAATACGTGAAAAAGGTAACACATTTTTCAGGTTTCAAGCTCACAATTTGCATTCATAATTATATACTCTATTTAAAGAATAAAGAAAAATATAATATTTAAGGGAAGGTTGATGAGCTAATTTCAAGAATATAATGCAGAAAAAGGTCAAAATAACTTCCCACTCCTGAAAATGAAGTGAGGTCAAAAATTTTTAAAAAAGAAAATTGTAAGCATGGGAAATATATGTGTTTCTAAATGTTTATTACTTTCTTGACCATAAGTGCTACAAACAGTTACCAAATTTTTTAAAAATCTATAGATATTTTCCTCCTGAGTGATAGTAATTTTTATTTTATGTTTAAAGAACTCCCCGCTGGCGTCCATGGGTCACTGACTGGGGAATTGCAATCTTGATTTACTTTCTTTCTTTATTGTTATCTCTTATCTGATCTTGAAGTGAGGGCTTTGAAACTATCTCAAAACTTTATTTTTTTTCCAAAATTAAGATGGTAATATTTAATAGCCATATATTTTGATGACTAATTAAATGCCTTTGGCTCTGGTTTCCTTTCTTTCTTTCATTTTTTTTTTTTTAAGAGTTTAAAATTGCTTTTTTATTAAGGGAAGGTAATAATAAATGAAGTTTTCTAAAAATCACTCCAGGATCTAGAAAAACAACAGCACTACATTTTAAAAATATTTTTCATCTGCTTCTTTGGAAAAACCAGAAGGTAAAACTCAGGGGCAAAAAGGTGCATACTGATCCCAAAATAAAGCCCAGGAACGGGTCTCTGAATCATCTCTTACTTTTGCTTCCTCATTTGTAGATGGGGTTACGATTCCTGGTTTGTATCTACCAGGTCCAAGTTTGGACAAATGACCAAAATGGTGCTGTGCGAGGGGGTCCAGGCCTGCCCCCAGAAATGTGACGTGAACTAGGACCTGCAGTCAGAGGTAGTTTTTACGGTCTGTGTGGGAAGTGAGCTTTTAAGGAATTCATGGCTGGAGGACAGAGGAAGAGGCTGATGTTTCTAGTGAGGTTTTATGCACGGTTCTGTGAGTTAAACATAGTTCCCCCGTTTTCCCTCCGCCGGTGAGCCAGGACAAACCATGTATTATGTCTCCCAAGGGTTGGAACCTTTAGCTCCTTCCAAATACCAGCCTGGGCTACCCTAACACCGGATGAATACTTTTCCACAACAGAAAGTCAACATCCATCTGTGTAAGGATGCATGACAAATTTCATTTAGAGCAACAGCATAAGAGTCATATTCAAATGTGAAGTAGGAGCGAGCACAAGGCTTTTATTTGTTCTTTAAGAAAAAAAAAATTTCTTCATGACTTTAAATCATGAACCATGCTGCAGGAAGAAAAATGAATTTTGGTCTGGCCTTCTTTTAGTTCTTTGGTGACTAGTGGGCTGTTAAGATTGCCCTGAAAGATTACAGACCTGCTCATTAATTTTAAATCTCAGGGCCTTGAATTTGGATATCACGCACAAAGGAATTTAAAATAAAAGTTGGAAAAAAAAAAATGGGTCCCCTATCATCTCCGAGAACCTTAAGTCTATATAAAAGCACAATACACAAAACCTTGCATTATTTACCTGAGAGAATGTTACAGTCCATTAAATCAGCCCTTTTAGGGTAACAGTAAGCTAAGGGATTGCTTTCTAGCCAATATTTGCAATATTTATAGTTGGTGAACAGAAATTTTTAAAAAGGAGATTTTTTTTTTTCCTTTTTAAATTTTGTTTTACAGTTGGGCTATTCTGCGTGACCAACTGTTACACAGGTGATGATGACGATTTGCTTCCCCAGCAGGGCCCATGTGACATCACTCATAGCTACAGGATCTGACTTCTCAGGCTGGGTTGTTTTTGGAATTAAAGATATGTGTTTGCAAGATGACAGCTGCAGGTTGGGGTACTGAGCTTAGTAAGGCCTATTGGTCCCCTCCAGGATTAGGAACCTGGGTTTATGACTTAGATTACGCTCTTCCGTTTTGTTTCCTCAACCCAGATTTCTCTGTGAACTATGCAGACTCCTACCCCAGGTTGCTTTTTTTTCGGTGGTGTTTGTTCTTGTTTTATATCCTTTGCTTTAAAAAATAAATCAGTTTAAAATATACCCTTCAAAGAGGAGTGCTCTTGGTTGGAATATTTTTGGATGAAAAATTAAGTCTCGTTACAGGCTTCTTCTAGAACATTTATCTGACTGTTGAAAAAAGAGATACAAATTAGCATATTTTATTTGGAAATCTGAGCTTGGAAAATAAGGGGAACATTCTGCTTTTCATCACTTACAGTGATATTATTGTACACATTTTTGTTCTTCGCCAGATATACCATAAGCTTCCTGACCGTATATTCCAAATTACAAATGAGAGCATGTTTTTCCAGTTTGACTTAACTCTCACTCTAATTGTTATTAAACAATTTTCTCCCTCAAAATGTTTGTTTAGGCAACAAATTTCTCCATATTCAAAAACCTAATGAAAGTTTTTATTGAAGATTCTTACTCAAAATAGACAATTGTGCTGTTGAGTAGTAGTTTCAAACCCAATAAAGGTTTTTGCTACTATTTAGAGAGAAAAAAATGGCCTGTCTGTGTATTACAAATTATCTACCAGGTAGAAGGTGATGAGGGGGTTGTTAGCATTATTTTGGAAGCTCCTAGAAAGGTCCAGAGCTGATAAAAACTGGAAGATTCTCCATATTGACCTTTGGGAGGAAGTTGTCTTTCAGACCATAGTGGACTCAAATTTTGGGACTGTGTCCTTTGTATCAGAACTTGCCATTCTAGGTGGATTGCTGTTTGGTTTTTGGTGCCATTCCTCTTTCTCCCTGCATCCAAACTTCCTAGATGTGTTCCTGAAATCATTCAAGTTTATCTTCATTTTTTACGCTTAACTAACCCGTCACTCGATCATTAAGTAGCCACTTGGCACCTGGAGTTTACCTCATCCTTTTGCTATAACTTCTCTTATGGCATCAAGAATAATTTTATAAACAGATTCTGTAGCTTTTCTTCGTGTTGTAATTCAGACCTTCTCTGAGGTATTCTGTCTTCATTTTTTGAACACAGATTCTCCTGGTTTTCATTCACGATCTCTGAACACTCACTTATTTTCTCTTTTTTTCTTGCTCCCATTGCATCTCCCATCAGTGTCTCCTTTACACTCAATAGTTCAATCTCTCTCTCTCTCTCTCTCTCGTATATGCAAAAGCAATGGAGTGCAGTTAGTTACAAATGTTAAACATAAGCCAGTTATTTAAACTCCTAATACTACCTGGTACGCTTGTTATTAAATCCAACTCGTTCCATATACCTTTTATTTGTTACATGAACCATCAAAGACATAAGAGCAATGAAGGCAATCTAAAACCCACAGAACCTGAATTTCTCTTACTGGGACATACAGGTGGCCCTGGGTTTGGGGCATCAGTTTCCTAGTCTCTAGAGTTTAAGCTCTGGGGCACCAATAGCACAAGCCCCCTGGGGAGAGCCTGCATTTCTGTTCCCTACATTGTGTTGAAGAATACACATTGCACCTTTGCCTTCGGTTTGCTGGAGTGCATTAAACGTCAACCAGCAATAAGGCACAGGAATGCTGCAGGAGAGGCTGCGCTCTCTCTTACACGGCTTTCAAATAAAATGGCACTGATTAAAATCCATATGGCCAACTTGCCAGAGCTAGAATTTGACCAGAAGCCTAGGGTTAATAGCTTTGCTCTTTGAGAGAGCTGGGAGCTATTTTCATTCCAGGCCACTCATACATTTGCATAGTACCTATCACTGAAGCCCTCGGGTGCTCTGAGGACAAGAAGCAGATATTTACTTACTAAAGTTAATGTATCTTCCCATTGCTTTCTAGCCTTTGGGCACATTTTCAGGTGAGGGGGGGAAAATTATATATATATATATATATATATATATATATATATATATATATACCCATTTTAGTTTCTAAAATAGAAAGAAAGAGAATATATAAACCAAAGCCTAAAATACTTTAAAAATTTAATTACGGTGGTGGTTTCACTTAAAATCTCATGATAATCCTTCCACATTTATTATTCCACTATTTTAATCTACTATTATTCGACTTAGGAAAAAACAACAACAACAACAACATTAAGATCAGGAGAAATCAGCTAGTGGACAAGAGTAAATGTGTGCTAGGTTCAGCAACCCACTTAGGGACCACATGCACATGGTAAATTATGTGAGGCCAACACAGCTGAGCACCTAACCTGTTAAGTAGAGGTCGTGATCAATAGCAATTACGGAGTGTATCCGTGACCAGGAGTCAGTTAGGATGCTTTCTCTTACAAGTAAGAGAGAAAACTCAACTCAACCTTGCTTACGCAAAATACTTTATTGACTTGTATGACTAACAGTTCAGGAGTCGATTTTGAAGTGGGGCTAATTCAAGGGCACAGAGGTCATCACTGAATACAGTTGCTTTCATTTTGCATTTATTTGTCAAGTTTCACCTGCATGAGCTATATTTTTAGACCCCAGCACCTGCCTTTAGAAGGAGAGGAACACTTCCTCGTATCCCTAACTAAAATCCCAGAATGGAGTCTTAGAGGCTCCCATCAACCTAATCTGTATGTGTGTCCAGCTCAGAACCAGTCATGAAACAGTCATGGGAAGTGCTGATTCCCAGTCCAGATCACGTCTCCAAGTCTATGGGAACAACGTCCTCCGCAGCCCCGCACATCACAGCCTCCTTCCGTCCCCTGGGGCCGGGGGTATGTCCTGCTTGACCTGAGCAGAGTTGTTGGTAACCCCAAACCATATGCAGGTTTTCTGTTGCCACCAGAATGTTACTGATGGGGCCAGCAAGACATTAAAATCAATTATTGACAATAATTAATGAAATTATTAACATTTTTAGCTTTTTGGGTCTCAACTGGTTGTCATTGCTGCTTCATAAAAACTGAAAAGCTGCATGTTGTTTTGAGCACTTACTGTAAACTGAATCTTACGTTAAGTAATTTAGTGATATTTTCTATTTTTTTTTTCTCAGAGCAATCTGTTGAAGTTATTATTATTCCTTGTTAGAGCTGAGGAAACAGAAACACACAAAAAAACTTGAGTAATGTGTACAAGGTCACGTAGATAATGAGAGGAAAAATGAGTTTGGACAGGAGTCTGGCTCCAGAAACTGGATCCATGCTTATGAAGAGAAAATAAAGGATGTTGAAAATATAGGTTCAAATCTAGTTTCCACTGCATAATAGATACAACTTCTTTAAATTGTCCACCTGGGTTTTGGATGTTTCCTCCCATACCTAACGTCTAAATACTTAAAAACATTGTTCCTGGCATGGCAGGTGCCTTCAGAGCTTTGTGATTCAACTTCCTTCGTAGCGCTTCTACGAAGCCCTAAGTCCTACTAAGTCCTTCCCTGGCTTTGCAGGGAGGATGTGTTGGTGACTCTAGGGGGTTTTGGTTAAGCCGGTCGACTTCTGCTTCCAGTGCCCTTTCCTGGAATCCTTTATCGTCTTTCTCTGGTTCAGCCAGCCTCAGGGTCCGTGCAATCGTCTAATGAGGGGGCTTCTTTGATGCTGAATCTTCAGTAGATTCTATATCACCTATTATTCAACAAAAATTTGTGCTGACCCTCTATTTCACCTCTTTGCTTGGTCAGGCCCAGCTGTCCCAGCTATAGTAGTGGGGCCAAAGGAGAGAGACCCCAACACATTGTTTCTCTAGACCCAGTCCCCTTGAAGACGACATGAGAATGAGAGTCTGCCTTTTCCTAATACCTGGTTCTCTCCAGGGAGCGATTTCAATATGTGGAACATGAGAGACAATGTAAATATGTAGTCACATGACTAAATATTGCCTACAGGGACTCGATTAGATTCGGAGGGAGAAGAGAAGCCTTGAACTATCCAAATGCATTGGCTCATGCCATTGTCTCCAGCACCAGTTTCTCTCCAATTTCTTTGCTGACCCTGCCTGAAGGTGGAAGGAGCTATCTCCTCTAGATCTGTCCCAAATGTCTACTCATTTTATTTGCATGTAGTTATAATAACATTAAGATGGTAAAAGGCCCCAGTTTACATCAGCTGAATAATCTGCCCTACCAGGTCAAGATTTAACTGGATTCTTGGTTCACCTGACTTTTTGTGGTTTAAGATGTTCTGTTTGTACTGATTACCATTAATGACGTGCACTCTTCTGAGGTGCCTGGTTGGCTCAGTCAGTTGAGCACCTAACTCTTGATTTCAGCTCAGGTCTTGATCTCAGGGTCATGAGCTCAAACCCTGTGTTGGGCTCCACACTGAGCATGAAGCCTACATTAAAACATAATACTGATCATGTACACCCCTCCAGTATAATAAATATCCTGTCTGATGAATGATGGCCACTCAACATTATATGTTTGTTGACAGAATACCAAGTTAAAGATGGATAAATATATGCAAAATGCAACATAAAAAAATAAATAGTATCAGCATGAGGAGCTGGGATTGCATTTACAAGGCAAGTGATGATGAAGCATTTTGCATGTGACGTTTGCTACTTATAGACCCTCAGAACGTGCCAGTGGACAAGACAGAAATTGCTCTTTCATCTATGTTCTTAGTTCAAGCATATGATACTGCCGATCTTTTGGAGTTTTTGACATTTTCATTTGTTTCAACTAATGGCAGAAGAAGCTGGTTATCTAAATAGCAGAGTGCAAAATGCAGTGACACTGGAAGAGCAAAGCACTTAGAGTACACTGCGAAGAATATTCTAAGGTTTCCCAGTGGCTTCTTAACTTCAAGTGATTTAATTAAATTGGGCTCGATTTCCCAAGGAACTAGGGACTAAGGCAAGATCCATAGCAGGGAGTTCTATGTGTTTTTGTGTATATTGTTAAACTCAAGAATTTGAACTGGAACTTAGTGAAAATGTAGCCCCCCCTCATGTCAGGTTTAAGAAAATAAAGAATTCATTTGTTAAATTTAAGGCATAGGGTTCCTAAGCTCTTTATCACATAAATAATTGAAAATAAATGTATTACCTATTGGTATTTCCCACATTTGACTTTTTGTTCAATCTAAATTTGGCAATGCAATGATGGTATGTATCACAATAAAGCAGAGTTGCATTTTTCATTTTGTTTTGTTTTCACAGACAAGTTTCCTCTTGGGCCCAAATCTTTATATTGTGAAGGCTATTCGGTAGCAGGTGGGAAAAATGTTTGAACTGAATCAAGTTTTCAATCAAGTTTTCAAAATATACCTTTTGGATAACCTCCTGTTTGATAAAACAACTTTGCCTAGTGGAGCTTTATTTTCTCTTCTAAAAGTTGAGGATATTATTTTGGAATTCCTTCAGAGGAACAAGTTGGAGAAATGCAAATAAAGAAGTTATCATTCTAAACTAAAAAGGGAAGACAATATGTTATCAACTTTGGGTTTTCTTCTAAATAAAAATATATTTCCTGTTTCATTTGCTAATTATAAATGGGCCTCTAATAAGTCAAGCCTCCCTTCATCTTTTCTTGCCTTCCTTTCAAATGATGATAATTCCAGAACGATTGCCACTTTGTTGCTCAGTGAAAGCACATTCATGAAGGCAACAATTATTCGGAGATAAGTTTTCTTCGTAACTCTCACATTTATTCATAGCCTTTGTTCCTAATTTGTATTTGCATCTGAAAATTGATAAAGTTACCATTTTGGAAATAATTAGCTGTGACTTTTTGTTTCAGGAAGCACAAATGAGAAGGCACTTCTCCACAGAGCCTTTTCTACATTCTTTTAACAACCAAATAATTCCCAATTTTCTGGTGTGTAAATTCAGTGTGATCAGTACAAATAAACAAACTGACAAGATTCGGGCAGTTGAAACCCATTGTTTTACAATGTCTTTGTTTAAAATCTTTTCTAATTCATACTCAAAAATGGCCTTCCTAGTAATTAGTTACCTTTAATGTCTTCATTTTCATTTAAATGTTCAATGATCAGGATAATTAGAATTAATTTGGCATTGTCATTTTATGGAAATGGGGCTTCTGCCACTTACCATGAGCATCCTGCAGGCAGTGTTGCTAGAGAAATCCGTGACTCTGCCTCACACACTGGGTTATCCTCTTTGGTTAAAGTGGTACCAGTAGGACCTGGCCTGAGTCCAATTTAAATGTATGCCATTTTTCGATAAAGGATTGCAGGCAATTAAGGGGGAGACTTGCCTGTTGTGGATGGCATTCTGTGTGTGTAACTTAGTTCTCCATAAATAACACAAGAAATTTCTGTCTCCATTTGTCTGGGAGTTTTATAGGCTAAGATTGATCCTACAGTTAGAAGGAAAGGAAATCTCCCTTTGATGTAAAATGAAAAAAAAAAAAAAAAAAAAAAGCCAACCTTGACCTTTTAAAAAACTGTCCACGGAATATAGGAAAAACTATATTTGAACCAGGTTCAAAAAGCTTTGTACCCCAAAACCTGTGAAGAGTGTGTCAGTGAATTTTAGAACTAGGAGAGACCGTTGGCATTACCTGTGTGGTAATGTCTTCTCCCGCCACAAAAAACAAAACAAAACAAAACATTGTTTTGTCATCTGCAGTCATTGGCTGCTATACCTCTGCCTCAACAATGGCGTTAGAGTTTCAGTCAGCCCTTCGTCCCCTTCCTCACTCCTGGAAACGCTAAGGTGATTGACGGACTGATAACAAATCTGGGGTGATAAAAAATGAGCACATTTAAATGTTCAAATGCTTTATTATTTAAGGCTGCAAGGAGTGGCCAGGGGAGTTCAAGGCAAAGACTAATGGCCCTTTTTTTTATTTTTTTTAAGTAGTTTCCAGAGTTACAATTATTTTTGCTGCATTCTTTGGGCTCTAAGTAACGAAGGTTAGTCACTTCTACAGGGAGTGGATATAAACCTCATGGCTTGTGCATTCAAGGATTTATGGACATGTTTTAAAACTGCGATAAAGTACAGAAAAGCTTTGAGTCTCTGTAGTCAGAGGAAGAGTAGACTTTCAAATTCCCGAGGGATGTGGTTGGTAGTGAAGCCTTAGTATAGTCCAAGTGAAATAAGAGAGGTTGGACCTGCGTTGGAGAAGCCTGGTGAGAAAAACCTTTGGTAATGATCTGTGCTGTTCCAGGGCTGCTAGTAATGGCTTGTGAGAGCCAATTATGCACAGGTTTTCTCAGTTCTGACTCACCGGGTGTCACATTGATAGCTTGAAGATGACCATAATGGGGTATTTACATGAGAGAAAGTGACAGACACTACAAATGAGGGCTTTCCCACCACCCTGTTGCTGGTCATGGACCAAACATGGGTATCAGTGAACCAACTTGGAAGCTGCTTTTGGGAGAACAGCACTGTTTCAAAAATGGTTCTGTGTTGTGAGCTGTGTGGTACAACACGCCTTCTCTTCTGAAAAATCTTTAGTAAAGTTTACAGAATTCACTATTGCTTTTGGATGAGTGCCTTTTTAGGGGGTGACCCAAAGGAGTCCTGAATCTGAATTAACACTGCCTAGTGTGGGATTAGCACACATTGAACAGGAACTCAATGAAGAAGAAATCATAAGAGAGGAAATCCTCATAATTAGAAATCATAGGGAGACTCTGGACATAAAATAGAGTTTGAGGAAGTTTATTTAAGTCTTCAGAGGAGGGAGGTCCTACTTGACATCTTGGTTACACAACCATGTGTTAATTTATTGTTCACTATGTAATTTACATACATTATCATACGTTAAGTGGGTTATTAATGAAGTATTGAATATTGAAATATTGATATTAATATTAATGAAATATTAAAATAATGAATGAAAATATTGAAGTATTTTGTACAGAATGGGAAAAGGCACTTAAGTTTTCTGATTTTTAGATTCTTCCTCTCTGGAAATTAGCTTAAAGTATCTTACCGTGATGTTGATTAAAGATTAAAGATGGAAAAAGAGAGAGATCAGCATTAGCCACCACGTTGTGAATGGTGCTCGGTGGTGGAAGGTTAATTCCAGGCTTACAAAAGCTGGTGTTGCCACATGCAGGTGCTGTGGGGGATGCGAGAGGACCTGTGCTCCAGGAAGGCTCAGTATGTGGGGAAAAAAGGCAAAAAGGCAAAAACCATAGTCTTTGGGTTTCAGAGGAAGGAAGGGGACTGGCTTTCCTTAAAGCTCTGCGTCTGCCTCAAGTCTGTTCTTGCCTGCGAGGTGACCTATGGAATGGGGTAAGAAATGGTCTTTCACATTTGTACAATAATAATAAGATTTCCACCTGAGTGAGGATATGAGTAGAAAGGGGACATTTTAATATGTCACAGCGTAGTCCATTTTGGAACCTTTCAGAATATGAGGGAAATTCTTTTGGGACTACATGGGTTACATTTTATGTCATGTATGGACTGGAATAAAAGTGTGAATGAGTTTAAAATTGACATTTTAAGTGAAGAACGTGTTAATTCCTAGTCTTTTTGAGTGTAGGTCTTCCTTAAGTGAGGGTCAGGCTTTGTTGGAATTTGTTGATGTTTTTCATTGGTATTTATTTTTAATATCTGTGTAAGTATTCCAGTGTTTGACATGTTTTTTTTTTTTTTTCGAAAGGACAACCTGTGTGTTTTCTTCAACATTCTTTAAGTCGGAAGCAAAGAAGCTTTATAATTATTTTAGCTCATTTATCATTGGCAGAAGTTTGTCAGTTTATTTTTTTTACTCATAAAATAGTGCATACAGTTTTTGAAAACACAGACATATGTGAAGAAGAAAGAAAAAATCACACACCTGCCGCCGTCACACAATGGCAGCTGGTATTTTGGCATATTGCTTGTATTTCTCATCCATCTTCAGTGTAGGCAGACAGGTGAGTGAATGAATGGATAGCAAAAAGGTAGAGTGATAGAGAGACAGCACCTGATTTATAATGGTCCCACTTTGAATTTTTCAACTTTACTATAGTACAAAAGAGATAGGCATTCCGTACAAACTCTGCTTCAAAGTTTGAATTTGGATCTTCTCCTGGGCTAGTGATATGTGGTCCAATCCTCTCTGGTGATGTGGACCGGGGACAGCAGGGACAGCTCCCTGCCAGTGACAATGCAGTCAGAACACTTCTGTGTTTAATATGTCACAGCGTAGTCATATTAACTTCTGTCAAGAACACTTCTGTCTCCCATACAGCCATTCTGTCTGTTACTTTCAGTGCAACGTTCAGTGCACTACATGAGATAATCAACACTTCATTATTATGTAGGTTCTGTGCAAGATGACTTCGCCCAACCACAGGGTAACATAAGTGTTCTGAGCACATAGGCTAAGCTGTGGTGTTCGGTGGGTTAGGTGTATTAAGTACATTTTCAATTTATATTTTCAACTTACAACAGATTTATTAGGATGTAACCCCATCATAAGTCGAGGAAGATCTGTATATAGAACATATGTGTATACATAGAGATGATGGACTAAGACTGCTGATAATTCTGTATATTTGATTTTGTATCCTCCTCAACTCAAAATTAGGCTGGTCTTCCCTTACTTACATTTAATTTTGATTTCAATCATTTACCTGACATAATCCTGTCATAATAAAAATTTAGGAGCTTTTAGGATTATTTTATAAGATTGATCACCAATTGCAGAATTTCTCAGTGAACCAAGATGCCCTTCAACAGACGAATGGATAAGGAAGATGTGGTCCATATACACTATGGAGTATGATGCCTCCATCAGAAGAGATGAATACCCAACTTTTGTAGCAACATGGACGGGACTGGAAGAGATTATGCTGAGTGAAATAAGTCAAGCAGAGAGAGTCAATTATCATATGGTTTCACTTATCTGTGGAGCATAACAAATAACACAGAGGACATGGGGAGATGGAGAGGAGAAGGGAGTTGAGGGAAATTGGAAGGGGAGGTGAACCATGAGAGACTGTGGACTCTGAGAAACAAACTGAGGGGTTTGGAAGGGGCAGGGGGTGGGAGGTTGGGGGAACCAGGTGGTGGGTATTGGAGAGGGCACGGATTGTATGGAGCACTGGGTGTGGTGCAAAAACAATGAATACTG
Organism: Mustela lutreola; assembly: GCF_030435805.1. Classification (NCBI taxonomy): domain Eukaryota; kingdom Metazoa; phylum Chordata; class Mammalia; order Carnivora; family Mustelidae; genus Mustela; species Mustela lutreola. The sequence continues at coordinate 6,352,153 of NC_081302.1, forward strand.
TTACACTGAAAAAAATTAATTTATTAATTTAAAAAAAAGAATTTCTCAGTGAAAAGATACTTACAAACTTCAAAGGAATTTAATACAGTACTGTTCTACTCTTAAATATGCATTTTTCGGTTGATTATTTTATTATTAGAAACGAACTTATCATGCCAAGTCTTTTTTAAAGATTTCTTTATTTATTTGAGAGAGAAAGAGAGTGCATGTGAGTGGGGAGAAGGGCAAAGGGAGGGGGAAAGAATCTGGAGCAGACACCCCAGTGAGCACGGAGCCCAATGTGGGCTCTCAGGACCCTGAGATCCTGACCTGAGCTGAAATCAAGAGTCAGATGCTAAACTGACTGAGTAACCAGGCATCCCTTCACAATAAAGTTTAAAAGAATCATAGTGGGGTGCCTGGGTAGCTCAGTTTAGTTAAGAGTCTGCCTTCGGCTCAGGTCATGATCCCAGGGTGCTAGGGTCAAGTCCGATGTTAGGCTCCGCACTCAGGGGTAGTCTGTTTCTTCTCTCTCTCTTTCCCTCTGCCTTTCAGCCTGCTCATGTGCACTCTCTCCCTTCTCTCTCTCTCTCAAATAAATAAATAAATATTTTTTTAAAAATTTAAAAGAATCATAGTGTCTGCCTTGACTATTGATTGAAATAATGTATCAATTAATATAATTCAATATAATAATAACACAAAATAATTGAGTACAGTTATTGTCTTTATTAATATTACCATATTAATATCACCATTATTATCATGGATCTCAAAACATCACTGAAGTGTTTGAAAAATCGTTGTATAAAACTATATTCGTGGTAATGTATGAAGATGCCTTCCTCTTCATGCATTCATTCGTCTTCATACAAGCACTGCCAGGACACCGCTTTTGATGTTATTATTTTATTTTTTTAAAAGATTTTATTTGTGTGAGGGAGAGAGAATGAGAGAGGGAGAGAGAGCCTGGGGGTGGGGCCGTCAGAGAGAGCAGCAGACTCCCTGCTGAAGAGGAAGCCTGATTTGGACTCCATTCTGGGACTCCAGGATCATGAACTGAGCCACAGGCAATCGCTTAACTGAGCCACTGAGGCACCCTGGTTTGTTTTTTTTTTTGTTTTTTTTTTTTTTTGGTTTTTGTTGTTGTTGTTGTTTTTATCATTTAAAACATTTTTTTTTTCAATACAAGCAATGTTCTCTTTATTCCCCATCCCTACTTCCTTCATCTTCCCACCCACCTCCTGAGATTGCTTTTTATTTTATTTTTAATATTTTATTTATTTATTTATTTTTAAAGCTTTTATTCATTTATCAGAGAGAGAGAGGGAGAGCGAGCGAGCACAGGCAGGCAGAGTGGCAGGCAGAGGCAGAGGGAGAAGCAGGCTCCCTGCTGAGCAAGGAGCCCGATGTGGGACTCGATCCCAGGACCCTGGGATCATGACCTGAGCCGAAGGCAGCTGCTTAACCCACTGAGCCAACCAGGCATCCCCTGAGATTGCTTTTTAGATCACAACCGGAAAGCACCAGGTATCTTTCCTTTTCAGAAATCTTGCTCTTAGTTTTACTTTATGGTAGAATTACTATGAGATTTTATTTTCAAGTATTCCTGAAATTTATGACTATCAAAAATCAAGAAGACAGTTAGCATGTACCTTACAGTCAGTAGCAAAATTTTAGAACCAAACTACTTTATTTATTTTATTTTTTGTTTGTTTTATTTTATTTTAATAAATTAGTTAATAAATTAATTTGGTATTTTTTGAGACAGAGAGAACACATGTGCATGAGTGTGGGAAGGGGCCTGAAGGCGAGGGAGAATCTGAAGCAGGCTCCATGACCATCTAAGACCCCCATGCAGGGCTCAATCTGACAACCTTGAGATCATGACCTAAGCCAAAATCAAGAGTTGGACCCTTAAACAACTGAGCTACGCAGGTGCCCCAGAAACAAACTACTTTACGATCTGAAAACTAAATTTTCACATACCTGGCAGTCGTAGGTGAGGCTAACCTGAGTTGATTTGCCAGTTTAATACTATTTACAAGAGCCTGCCATTTTAGTCTTCCTTCTCAGTGTTGACTGAACCTTCAGGCAGGTAGGACGATGAGTGTGGCAATGTAGAGCATCACATCTAGTAATGGTACCCACAGGACGGAGCCCACGTGACAGATAAGACATGATGGCAAATTGAGACTCCCGACAGGGATGTGGGTGGCTCAGCTGGTTGGGCAGCTGACTCTTGATTTTGGCTTAGGTCATGATCTCAGGGTTGGTCAGGAGATAGAGACCTGAGTCTGGCTCTGTGCTCGGCGGTGAATCGGCTTGAGATTCTCTCTCTCTCCCTCTCTCTCTCAAATAAATAAATAAAATTTAAAACAAACAAACAAACGACAACAACAAAAAAAAACAAAACCCAGGACTCTCCAGATCATCTCATAAGGTCTTCTGTTATTGCACCAACACATACTTTACAACAGCCAACTTTCCTGTTAGGAATCACTGATTTGGGCATTTTTTTTTCCTTACCTAATAAATTGAATGCGTAAATGAAGAAATACAAAAATGTTCAATGAATTTTATGAATTCAATTATATTTTCTATGGACAGTGATCTATTATTAATAGTGGTCTTACAGCATATTAACGTATAAAAAAATAAAAGCCTATTCATTAGTACCAACAGCAAGCACAAAGTCATTGTGTTTGCATATTCAATGAATGTGTATGAATTTGTTTTAAAAAAAATTTTTTTTTCTTTATTTTGAAAATATGAAAACCCCAGTTTGTTCTTAAAAGGAATGAATAAATAAACCTTTGTTCTACTCTTGACAGTAGTAGGGAAGGAGTATTAAAAGTAGTACATTGTTTTTGAGCTGGTATTAGAGAAGTCCTACTAGACATACTATCTTTCAGGTATCTACAGATACTATGTACTGTGAGATAGGCATATTAGGTCTAAGATGAATTACCTCAGGTTCTGATTCAGAAACCGCCATATAAAGTATAAAGTGTGCCATATAAAGTATAAAGTATAAAGTGTGCAAAACTAGATGCTTTCCACAAATAAAATATCTGAATGATACTTCTGCTGGGGAAATGATTATCTTAGAGTAACGGATTAAAATAAATTATTTTACTTCCATAAAATATTTTCACATTTCTAAAATTTCCACAGTATAAAATGAAAGTTGGGCTAAATAAGCACTAAGGTTATTTTCAAATTGTAAATGTCTATGAATTTCAGAATGTTTATCAAGTAATTATTCACAAGGGTGAAAGCATCTGTCTTTCAGTACAATGTGCTGTTTATGACTTCTGGCATTCCGATCAAAATTCCTGAGATATTTGCACTGTTGTTAACAAAGATGTCAATGAAACTTATCATATACAGTATCACCCAATACTTTCACATTAGCTAGGGTTTCTTAATATCAGTTATGCAGCCTTTACCAGATATAAGTTTGTAACTTTATAACAGAGGAGTTCTATTTTAAAATTATGATTGAAGTATATCTATCAGCCTTTAAAAATTATGTTAAATATTCTATGCACACTATGTTTAACACATAAAGTTGCTCAGTAGATGTTGATATCAGTGGATATAACATGAAAATATATATAAATACACACATATACAACCATATTTTTTTCCTTCTTACCTAGCCAAGCTTAATTGGTTTGTGAATTTGTGAATTTTTGTTTTTGAGTACCAGCTTTTGCTCTTTTTAGTACCAAGTTTACTTACCTGACCAGTATAAATTTTGTATATATTTGTAGAAAATTTTATTAAGAGAATGCTTTGTCTTAAAAATCATCTATGTAAACTGCAGAAAATACAAATCTTTATGACTATCTTTCTAACAGGAGTCAAGAATAAATTGGACAGATTCTTTCTCTGATCACGAAGTACAGACAAACTGATTTCCATGAAGGTCAGAAGAGATTCACAGGCAGCAAGGACATCCGGCCCATCCTGCTTCAGGTATCACTGAGATAATTGACAGAGATGTGGAGCCTAAGGTCTGGTAAAAATAGGAACATTTAAATCCATACTTTAGTCATTTCCTCTCCCTGATTTATGTTTTCTTGGTTGTTTGTAGGCACAGCCAACAGGCAAAGTGGAAGAGATAGCACGTGTGTGGCTGAGGCTGATTGTATACAATCAGAGTGATTATGTGGAAATCAATCAGAATTTTCTTCTTAAAATATGCTTGTTCTGACATAATGAGTGACATTCAAGCTAATTTTTATCCATTGCCTTCTTTCACAGAAATTTTTATTTCCCTCGGTATCATTCTGTGTCCTTCTTGTTTTCTGGCATTTCCTGAGAAAGGGGAACAGTTCCATACATTTTAGTTTTAATCTTAAAAGTTATTTACGAATGTATTCAGAAACTATGCAGCTTCCTGTATTAGTTTTTTTTCATCAACTGGGTACCACCAATTCTATAGACAGGTATGAGGTTGGTAAAATGTGGGGATATAAGAGAGGCAACACCAGTATCCACATGTGAAAGATGGTGAATCAACTCATTACCCTAAGCTTATTTCATGGTTTGGGAGACATTTTATTTAGTTTCAAATGTTGTGACTTGAAGTGGGAAGAATTCAGAGATGATACTGGTGATCCAGACATCATCATTCATACCTTCCTCCTAAGTGAGGGTGGAACTTGTAGTTTACTTCTAGTAAGTAGAATATGCCAAAAGTGATGGACTATGTCAATGTTATAGTCTATCAACATTCTATGTCGATGTTATATTATAAGGTCAAGAAATTCTGAAGAAGTAATTAAACTCCCTAATCAGTTGACTTTAATTTGAACAAGAGGGAGACTTTCCTGGGTGAACCTAATCTAATCAGGAGTCCCTTTAAAAGAAGTCAGAGGCCATTTAAGTGTAACAGATAGGAAGCAACAGGGACTGTCTCTTCTGCTAGCCCTGGAGAGTCAGGCCATTATGCATTCCAAAGCTGAAAGGAATGAATTGTGCCGTGAACAGGGTGAGTCCAACATTATCCCAGCCTTGATCAGTGACTTGATTTTGGTCTGTGAAATGAGATCTGAGTTGAAGATCCAGTCAACTTGTAGGTGGACTTGTGACTCATATATCTTGTTTAAAACTTCTAGGATTGTAATAATTGGTAAAGAAATAGAGAATTAATATATACTTTAAAACATTTCTTATTCCTGGGAATGGATTACTTCACTCATTCATTTGTTCATTGATTCATTCACATATTCATATAGAAATTGACGTTACCAACTGGATATTAGACAAAGCATAATCCCTCCTTAAGGAGCTTTGTGTATGCATGCAAGCAGGAGAGAGAGAGAGAGAGAGAGCACTTACAGGAGAGAAAGGAGAAGATTAGAGAGAGGAGAAGAGGACAGAAAGAGAATTGCAGTACAAAGAAGTACTCATCAGTGCAAGATTACCATAAATGAGATAGATGACTGTATTTGACTATTTATTTCTTTATTGAAAGTTCTTTGTATTTCAAGTTCTATTTAATAATTGCCAACACCATGCAAGGTCTATTTCTAGGAATGAATATGTGGGAAGGATCGGGAAGAGTGAAGATTTGGAAAGAAGTCATGATTGGTGGTGGCTTGCTTTAGCCAAAGGTTGCTGCCATAATGTCTTCTGTACCACATGCTCTCTTGGAACTTTGACAGTCTCCCATCAAAAGGTAGAGCTCAATTGCCATCATCTTCAGTATGGGCAAGTTTGTGGCTTTCTTGCAAACAGTTGACTATGAGTTTAGATCATGAAAGGTGATGGATTGTCTGCTGTGGTCACTAGAATACTTGCTCTTGGAGGTCTTTACTCATCATATAAACACTCTGACTATCTTGGGGCTACTGTTTTGAAGAAGTACAAACTTGTCCAGATGGACAGGCCCTGAGATTATATCATGACATAAAGGTTCTCCATCAGCCCTTTCCTGCTCCCTTCTGCCTAGCCTACCTGATTCCAGCTACCGCTGAAAAGTGTCACATAAAAGACTTTGAGCTGTAACCACCAAGCCAAGATCCTTTCTAGTTCTGGGCCCACAGAGGCCCCTGAGATATAATAAAATTATTGTTTATTTTAAATCACTAAGTTTTAGGGTTATTTGGTTATGTAACAATAGATAACCCAAAAAGGGCTGTTCCTGTTCACACTAAAAATTATGAAGGATAATGAACTATATAAGCATGTAACTTGCTCTACCTATAGTGAGGTCTGGCTGTGTCACAGTTGCTGTGATTATATAAAAGAGCCATTGCTGACTGCAGTCTATTGCTTTTTTTGATACCTAGCTGAACTAACGTCCTAGCTTTGATATAGTGGTAAGGACAAGGAAGATAGCTGAAAAATATGAGTTCCTTTCTGTCCTTAGCTTTTATTTTCTTTCTTTCTTTTTTTTTAAAGATTTTATTTATTTTTTTGATAAACAGAGATCACAAGTAGGCAGGGAAGACAGGCAGAGAGAGAGGAGGAAGCAGGATCCCTGCTAAGCAGAAAGTACAATGTGGGGCTCAATCCCAGGACCCTGGGACCATGACCTGAGCCAAAGACAGAGGTCCAACCCACTGAGCCACCCAGGCACCCCTGTTTTTAGCTTTTCTTAAAGCACAAACCATTTTATTCTCTTCATGATTAACTTTGTACATAAACAAAGAAAAGCAAAAAAATCAGAGTGTGTTTGAAGGCATAAAAATTCTTAGATGCAGAGGTCAAGTGATTATTACGGATGTTATTTCCTCCACATGACACTAATTGCATTTTATTATCTCAGAAATGTAAGCTTTTAACAAAGAGGGACTTTTCATTGGAATATGTCAATTTATAGGAAGAGGAAATTATCATTTGCTGTTTTTGAAGGCTATAATCTCTTCAGATATCATTTTTATATTTATTGGTCCATAATAAAAACAATAGAAAATATAGAGCTATATATTTATTATGTATATAATTTTAATGTCCACAGTCAAAGATAGTGGGCAATATTATGAATGTCAATATATTATCTAACTTTATATTTATCTTTTATTTTTAAGATTTTACGTATTTATTTGACAGAGAGAGACACGGCAAGAAAGGGAACACAAGCAGGGGGAGTGGAAGAGGGAGAAGCAGGCTTCCCACTGAGCAGTGAGCCTGATGTGGGGCTGGATCCCAGGACCCTGGGATCATGATCTTAGCTGAAGGCAGATGCTTAATGAGTGAGCCACCCAGGCATCCCTCACTTTATATTTAGAAGGAATTTATATTTTATATACTCTTAATTCATTGTTTTATCTGTCAATAAGGAAAATGAATTTCAAGATAAAAACCAGATAGAAGTCTCAATTAACATAAAATTTCCATGGCACATTTCTCTTTCCACATTATGGTTATTTGTCTATTTTGATTTTCTTTTCTTTCTTTCTATTTTTTTTTTCCCCTTTAAACATTGATTGATTGGGAGAGTGTGTATGTGAGTGGGAGGGATAGCCAGAGGGAGAGAGAAAATCTCAAGCAGACTTCCCACTGAGTGTGCAGGAACAACTTGAGGTTCAGTCTCACCACCCAGAGATCATGACCTGAGCTGAAATCAAGATTTGGACACTCAACAGCCTGAGACACCCAGGGAAACCTCTAGTTTGATTTTCTATTTAGATATCTTGACATTACCCCTGACTCTTTTCACTAATGTGTTTTGAATTCTTTCTACCAAACTGATCTTGATTTTTCTGTTGCATAATTTGTAACCTGAGTCTTAAATTCACATCTTTTTAAGACCCAGGTAACTTATTTTATATTTGTCTTACAGATTTCCCAGAGGCAATAAATAGAAGTTAAGAAAGAGAAGGAATAAGTGTATCTTTAATCAGTTAGAATTTCACTGCACATAGGAAATCTTTACAGTCAAAACCCACTGGCTAAGGGACAAGTCAGCTTAGGCAGTTGATTATATCTAAGATGTCACAAGAAGTATAAAGGAAAAATAATATAAGGAGGGTACATGGAAAGTATAACTTACAGTAAATATTTGAAGACATAGTAAATATTTGAAGACCTAATACAAGGAAATTCAAGTTTGAAAACATATTATACAATTCTAATAAATGTTATGCATATGAATATTTTGCCACTATTCAAATATATTTGATTATACACACATACACACACACACACACACACACGCACACATACATTTAATTCTCTTTATCTATCTTTCCCACCCCTCCACCCATCTCCCATTTGACAACCACCATGTTTTCTCTATTTTTCAGATTCTGGTTTTTGTTTTTGTTTTTGTTTTTGTTTTTTTTTAGATTCCACATATAAGTGAAATCATATGGTATTTACCCTTTTCTAATTTATTTTGCTTAGCATAATACCCTCTAGGTCCATTCATGTTGTTGAAAATGCAAGATCTCATTCTTTTTTTAGGGCTGAGTACTATTCCGGTATGTATCTATTCCACCACTGTTCACCTGTTGTTGGACACATGGATTTCTTCCATATCTTGGCTATTGTAAATAATGCTGCAATAAACAGAGGTGCATATATATCCTTTCAAATTACTGTTTTTATTTTCCTCAGGTAAATAGCCAGTAGTAGAATTACCAAATCATATGTTTTTTCTTTTCTTTTTTTTTTTTTTTTTTGAGGAACTGCCATAGTTTTTACAGAAGCTACCCTGTTTATGTTTCCACCAACAGTGATGAGAGTTCCATTTTTCCACATCCTTGCCTATACTTATCATCTTCAACATTAGGCGTTCTGACTGGTGTGAGGTGATATCTCATTGTGGTATTGATTTGCATTTCCCTAATGTAGTGATGTTGACCATCTTTTCATGTGTCTTGTGGACATCTGTATGTCTTCTTTGGAAAAATATCTATTTGGGTTTTTTGCCCATTTTTTAAATCAGATTGGTTTTTGGTGTTGGGTTGTATGAGTTCTTTATACATTTTGGATATTAACCCCTTATTGGATATATCATTTGCAAATGTCTTCTTCCATTCACTGGGTTTTGCTTTTGTTTTTGTTTTTGGTCGATGGTTCCTTGGCTCTGCAAAAGTTTTATTTGGATGTATTATTTTCATAAAAATGGACCAATAATTTATTTTTGCTTTTGTTTCCTTTGTCTGAGGAGACATATCCATAAATATGTTGCCAAGGGCGATGTCTAAGAGATTACTGCCTGTGTTTTCTTTTAGGAGTTTTATGATTTCAGGTCTCACACTTAAGTCTTTAATTAATATGGTAATCCTACATTTAAATTCACCAAGTTGCCCATTTTTGCCTAGCATTCTGACTGTGTAATATGGTCAAACACTGTGAGGAATACTGGAGATGGGAATGCAGAGAATACATGTTTAGCCTGAAAGAGGAATTCTGTTTTACCTCAAAATACAGAAGCATCTCATTCCCAGATGACTGTCTTCTCAAATATCCATACCCCACTTCCCACCAATATCCCCTAACATCCTTGTCTTAGATCTGGTGCATGATTTCTGATTCTTTCTTCAGATACTTACCAAGACTATTTTATATAGTCAGAATTGTCTGAAATGTAATCTAAGAAAAAGAGTATTGGAGACATAACCTCTACCCCCAAATCTGTTTGATATTAGTTTTGACCATCTTTGAAATTCTTGGAGATGTTGAGTATTATAAACATTAGATGACACTAATTGTGAAAATTATTTTGTAAACTGGTAAGTGCTACTGTGATATTTGTTTTTTTTTTTAAGATTTTATTTATTTATCAGAGAGAGAAAGAGGGGGAGAGAGCGAGCACAGGCAGACAGAATGGCAGGCAGAGGCAGAGGGAGAAGCAGGCTCCCTGCCGAGCAAGGAGCCCGATGTGGGACTCGATTCTAGGATGCTGGGCTCATGACCTGAGCCGAAGGCAGCTGCCCGACCAACTGAGTCACCAGGCGTCCCGATATTTGTTATTTTTTATGAATCATTCTTTCCTCTAAATTTACTTTAAATGTTACAAAGAGAATTTTAAGCTATTTTTTTGCACTGATATAAAAACAAAATTATGCTTCAAAGAATTTTTGAAACCCTCAAAATAATTTAGTTTTTCTGTCTTTCATTAGTGTCACTTGATAGACATTTAATGATCTTTATGCAAAGAGTACATTTTAGAAATTAAATTTTGCTTTCCCCTTCAATATGGTGGGGTGAATTCTTTAAATAAAAATGAAGAGTGAAATGTTTTCATCAAACTTTAAAGTAAATAGACACCATTCTAGAATCTGCAGTGGCATAGGGACCATTAGGTAGAGATTTGGGTAACCACCCAATAATATTTTTAAATCGATAGGAAATATAAGTATGTGTAATTTTTTGTTTCCTCCAAAAGAAAAACTTTACACTTCTTGGTCTATTTTTAAAAATTATTTTTGCAAACTAAACTATGCTAAAATGCAAAACACTTCACAACCCATTTGTGTACCCTTAGGGTTGTTACCATGTGGATTCCTCTTCTAACATGACAAGGTCTTTTGGTCTTGTTACTTTCCATTTCGATCCCACTGAGGTTAGCCAAAGTTCACTCGCCTTGTCAGTTAAGTTTCTAAACCAGATGAATTATATTTTCTATAATTGAGCTAACCACAGTTAATTGCCTAATAGACTATGCCTACACTAACTGAAAAAAGAATTAATTGCTTGGAAAAGAATGCATTACATATTTTAGTCACATCTACACAGTCATGCTAGAACACAGTGACAAATAAAGGCATTTTAATGATGACCAAAGCCAATGGTGACTGTGGAGGCAATTCTCACATTAGGTGTGTGCTAAAATCTTTTACCTTTCTGTGGGAGTTTTCTGGATATGGATGTAAGATAAAAGGTTATAAATTGAACTTGCTGAAAGTGAATGAATTATGTACTATTGTTTTTTCCTTCCATTACATTAGAAAATAATTTTAGGTGACATTTGGCAAAGGTTTAGGTACAACTTAAGAAAATATCATTTGTAAAAGGTTAGATTTTTTTTTAATTGGAAGTTTTTACTATTAAGAATTTAGTTTGATTTTCAAAAATATATGTCCTTGTAAAGGTATAAAACTGGGTCTAATATTTTTCTAAATTTTCGTTGAAAACTTACATGTAGCATAGAAAGAATTTGGCATTTACTGCATTTTTACTAGATGTCTATGTGCATGAAGGGGTACCAATACCACATTATATTATGCCCATATAATACCAATGAATCCCAAATTTCATTACCTGGATATAAGTTGTATATTTAAAGAGAAAGACCTGTGGCACTGAATGTATCATCCCACTCTGTTACACTTTAACAAATTTGCAACAATAAATGGAAAGTTAAAAATACAGTAAGAATTTAGGTAATCTATTGAAGTATAATTGATAATCAGATCACTCTCGGAAAATCTCGATGACTGCACTCTAGAATAAATATCAGCTTTCGTGATGCCCAGAAGCTGTTTCAACCATTAAATCATTTGGTCAGATGTTTTTTAAAGTCTACAACCTTAAATGAAGAATTCAAAGTCCAATGCTTTAGGAAAGGCCAGAGAAAATCAAATCTGTTTGCTATTCTAAAGAATTTCGGAGATATTTGATAAACAAGGGAAACACAATAAGCATCTTGATGAATAGGTTTCTATTTATAATTTGAATGTGAAAGAGTCTGCTTATCAGGCACAACACTTCTAAGAAAGAAAACTCAAGAAGACGAACCTCACTGGTCACCTCCAGGGTTTCTTCTTCTTCTCAGTTTCTTACTCATCAACCTCTCTTTCCCACCAATCATAAATCAGTTTGCACTGATAATGACTGTATAAGTATTTCTTATGTGTATTAAAACTAAACAGGATGGCACCTGGGTGGCTCAGTGGGTTAAGCCTCTGCCTTCAGCTCAGGTCATGATCCCAGGGTCCTGGGGTCAAGGCCCGCATTGGGCTCTCTGCTCAGCGGGAAGGCTGCTTCCTCCTCCCTCCCTCTCTGCCTACTTGTGATCTCTCTGTCAAATAAATAAAAATAAATAAATAAATAAATAAATAAACTAAACAAGAAAAAAATTGATATTGTTGGTTCAAAGGAGCAAAGGGGGACTTAAAATTTATGCATACACTCTAATTACCCATGGTCCTCACTCTGTTCCTTTTGGAACTTGGAAGTTGGAATGCTTCTGAAATGTTGTTTTCTCTGAACTCACCAAGCCTGTAGACATGGTTACGGCCAAGTGAGTGCAACAACTAAATCTCGGAAGGGATAGTCGAGAGAGAAGCTAGAAAGACAGACTTGCCTTCATTTCTGTCGGTTCTGATCACTTTCCCCTCCACAGCCCTTTGTCTTGTCCATAAGCCTCTAGCTGTGCCTTGAGAGCTGGGGCCTTGGCACAGTGCTCACTCCACGCTGCTGTCTACAGATCCTCATGAGTTTCTCTCGTCGTCCTTAGGTCTTTATTCAAATGTTGCCTTCTCAGTAAATCCTGCCCTGCCATCTATTTTGTTGTTGTTGTTAATCTCAATGCCCAGTGTGTGCCTCAGACTCACTACCCAGAGATCAGGAGTCACTCGCTCTACTGACTGAGCCAGTCAGGTGCCCCCTTGCCACCTATCTTCAATGACACGTCCACAAACACACATTCTGTCTCCTGTCCCTGATCTGTTTATCTCTCAGCATGGATCCCAACCTCACTTACACGTTTTGCTCGATTATTGTGCTTATTGCCTGTGCCCCCAGGTACAGCGGCTACTTCATGACAACAGGGATGTCTGCTTATTTTGTCCACTGCTCTACTGTCAGAGCCTAAAAAGGGACCTGGCATACAGTAGATGTTTCATAAATACTGGTTAGATGCACGACTGCATGCAGGGAATCAGCCGAGCTGTTTACTTTACTCTGGTCTCTGAGAAGATTCGGAGGTGCAAGGAAATACTCCATTCTGGAAAATGTAATGAGACAAAGCACTAAGCTCTACTGTGGTAGATAGAGATGAACTCTATCTTAGTACATAGAGATGGACATTTGTGTATCACAACTTGGGTCATGATAAAGATTTAATCACATGGAATGCGATCTCTGGTGAAAGAACTCATAATTTTCCTACCTGAAGGAGTGGTTGTCCCCAACTCCTGCTGAGCCCGCCCACTAGAGGTACGCCTCCATGGCAGAGCTTAGAGGAATGGAGGTAAGAGCGGGCGGCATCTCACTTGTCCTCTCTCCCACTGAGACTTCTCCCCCACCCTTCACTCTCTTGCCGTAGTGCCCTCCAGTGTGGCCCACCGCTCACCAGATCCTGGGCAACCACGCAGAGTGGGTAGGGTCTGCTTCCCGCTCATGCTGCCTGTCCTCACGCTCTCCCAAATCCCCGGTGAGTCTGAGCTGCTGCAGTGCTCTGAGCCAAGTGTGCTTGTCCCAACCCCACAACTAAATGCTGCTGCCTTTATTTTTTTTTTTTTTTCCTGCCTAGAAAAATCACCTCCTGCCTCATTTCCTTCTGAATTCTGATTTCACATATAAAGTTCAAGTATTTTTTTCTTTTGTGAAATCCCCACTATATCCCGCACTCTCTCAAGATGCATTGCTCTCTCATTGGTTCCCTATTGATTTTTTTAAATGATTTTATTTATTTATTTATTTGAGAGAGAGTGTGGGTGAGGGGAGAAGCAGAGCGGGGAGGTGAGGGACAAGCACACCCAACACTGAGCAGTGAGCCCCGTGCAGGGCTCGGTCTCAGGACCCTGAGATCATGACCTGAGCCCAAACCAAGAGTCAGTTGTCCAACTAACTGTGCCCCTCCCTATTGATTCTTACATTTTTAAGATACTTTCATTTCAATTACTGGTTCACAGGTCTGGTTCCCGCTTTAGGCTGTGATGAATGTAAAGGCAGGAAGCATGTTTTGTTTTCTTTGTTTAGCTGAACCTAGTTACAGCCCATATAGTTTAATAAATGATTAGTACTAGTAAATCCACATGCTCAGAACTGATAAAGCTTCTCTTGAAGAATTGGAATTAAGACATCAGGCATCAAATGGTAACATTTCTGGAAAACTTCTTTTGCTTAAGATCACATAAAGAGTCATCTCCTTTTCTACTTGTGTTTGCCAAGAGAAAGGCTAACTGGGGAGATTTTCCAGGGGAAAGGAGAGAGTCAGTGTTTTGGAGAAGGGGGAATAAAAAGTATTTTAGTAGAACAAGTAGAAGTAGCATACAGGTACCACCAAAAAAAAAAAAAAAAAAAAAAATGTGGTGCCTGTGACAAAATGGGTAGAATGTTCCTGAAAGATCCGGGAGAGTGATGTGTTTCCAGAGCCTGTCACTGGAAGGAGAGACCAGTTGTTGAAGTCTTTAAAACTCACAATCAAACCTCTCTAGTGTGATGCAATGCCCGTGATTGCTAATTGAGGCTACATTTGCTCAAGGTGATTGTATAATTACACCCAAGTTCAGGTTCCTGATTCCGTGTAGTCATCAGGCACTTCCTGACAGCCGGGAAGGGTCGAGGAGGCGGACGGTGCCACAGAACATCTCACAGACGAAAGATGCTGCGGGCGTAGCTTTTCACTTGATTCAGGCTTTAAGCGTTCGCCTGAATACTCAAAACACCATCCATTTTTGGAAAGGGATTAATGAAGACATTTATTTCAAAAAATATTTTTTTGGTTCCTTCTCATCTGAGACCGAGTTTTCCCTGTCCTCTGACAGCTTGTCAATGGGGAGGCGTTCATCCCTGCTTTATCTATCGCCTATCTGTCTGCTTAACGTGAATGCAGTGCGGAGAAGGAGGAAGCACATTTAGGGCTGATTAGTGTAAAAATACCCTTTGATGAGCAGTTTAATGCAAGATAACTCTGAATTTTCAAATTCAATATATTAGATTTTCCGAATACCACGTTTTTCTTATTTGTGGAAGGACTTTTCTCCTACAGGTCTGCTTTGGAACATCCAGCTCCGTTGGAAGATATGGGTTTATCTGAATAAGCTGGCTCTAATCCCAAACGAATATTTGTACAAATCTGCTCTCAGCATTGGTATTAATTTATTAGACAATTAGAATATGGCAAGTGTAGTGAAGGTTGTAACTTGCCTCACATATTTTTTTAATTGTTTCCATTCACACCTCTTCTCCTCATATACAAAATTCCTAAAGTCTATAGGGATATCTTAGTACATATTTATGCAGATCACTTTTTTATTTATGGAAAGGGATCGTTCGTTCCCCCAGGTGGTTGTAAAACTGCAATTTCACTTTGACATGATACAAATTGGTTTAGAGAAAACAAATTATTCTAAAGTCTTTAGAAACGAAATGATGCTGTTGGAGCATAGTAACAAGATAAATAAATCTAGTAGATGGTGATTTTTATCTTTCCAGCACTAGATGGGCTTGTCCTGGATCATGCCTCTGAATTCAGGTCACTGATTTTTATTTAGAGATGATTTTTGACGTGTATAAAGAAATGGAAACCGAGAGCTACCATAAAATAAGAATCAGTTTACAATCTTTTGAAATGTGTATTTACACAGACCATGAAATTAAAAAAAAATACTTTGTTCAAGAAAAGTTGTCTTTTCGATGCTTCTTTGAATGGCAGACCAAAAATAAAATTTTTAGGAGTGACTAAATATTTTTTGTGACTCAGCCTTCTTCCTAGCCTGATATAAAAACAGGGAATATGGGAGCATAGGAAATACCCTGAGCTTAGGAACTTCCTTCATTTTTTAAAGTAAAATTTTATTGAAAGCTAACATATACACAGAAAGCAGCATAATTCATAAACCATCAAATTTCTATGGACTGTAGGTAAACATAGCCATGTAACTAGGATGCCAATAAAAGTAAGATAATATGAGAATATTACCATATCCCTCTCATGCCCCATCCCAAAGATGATTATTATTCTGCCTTCTAATACAATGGATTAGTTTAACCTCTTCTTTGGAAGTCAACTCTTTCATGCAAATATTAACATTTCCATTTTACAAGGTCTTACATGCGCATTTTATTCTCCTAGTTCTCAGTCATCGGCCAAGATGTTTAGCATGGAATCAAAGAAAATCAAATGCTTCCAATTGGTTTTAACATGACAGTGTTCTTCACTATTATCAAAAGTGCCCTGGAAATGGACAATGTCACTCAGGTTGTGCTTGGATGGCAGCCAAATCATTGACTCCCCATTTTTTTTTTCCTCACACTATTTTGGTCCAACATTAAATTTAATGAAGAAGAAGCTTACAACATGGCCCCCTAACTTGTAATAAAGAAAATAGAATATGGAGATGGGTAACAGGTTTTAGAGATCAGAAGAAGAGGAAAACTATTCAAATTTACATGTGGTTAGAGAATGTTATGTAACGAAGTATTGATAAATTCAATGAGGTGAGACATGGACATTTATCTTTAACAATGAGTATCCTATTCTTTATAAGCATGTCCCATAGTTTAAAGTGCTTACTGAGTTCCTATTGGTAGGGAACTATTTCAGGAGAATATAATGGTCCTTTATCACTTAACCCAAGCTCTTAGTAAACAAAACAAATCAAAAACAAAACAAAAAAACTAGGCAGGAAATTTTTTACTTTTGTTACAAAATCAATTTAATTTCCAATTGAATCAAACAAGAGGTTTGTCAGTGTGTGTGTATGTGTGTGTGTGTGTATTCCAATACTCCAATCCCTCTTCTTTATGCTGTTTCTCCTTGTTCTTCATAGTGCATGATTGATGAATTTAAATAATTTCTGATTTTTTATTAGGTTAGAATAACCTGAGAAGAAAAATGGCTTCTAACTTACAGCTACCAAGTTCTTATGGTAAATGCTGTACACATATATTCTCAGTCCACATAGAAATTCAGCAAGGCCAATGTTATGTCCCTGTTACAATTGGGGAAATTGGAGTTTTATGAAGATAAATATTTGTTCACTGTCATAGTACCATGACTGTCAAAGAATTGAAATGCAAAGCCATTTGACTCTAATCTCTATTGAAAGGTGCTTTCACATAAGGCTAAGTATTAGTATTACATATGATATGTTGGTTGATGAAATTTTATCTCAAACAAAATATAGTTTTAGTGTTTGTGGGTTCGTGTCTTGGTATCTTTGGTTATCCTCCTAAGAGAGTCTGCATCAGGTAGCTAGTTGGTCTCAGAGTGTGGTCCTGGGTCAGTAGCATTGGTATCATCTATGAACTTGTTGAAAACACAAGTTTTTGAGTTCGACCTTGAACCTCTGAATTTCTGAGGATGGGACTCAGAGAAGATGTTCTAAGTTTTAAAAAGTGCTTGAGATGATTCTTGTGGTTTGAGAACCACAGACCTATTTCTTAAAAACATGAAGTATAGAGACAAACTGTGTACATTTCCATCCTGGATCTGAAAAAAATCCTAGTGATGTGAAATGGAGCAACTTAGCTCCACTTTCTGGGTCTCAGTTTCTTCATTTATGAAATGCAAATAATAATAGTCCCTGTCTCATAGGGTTTCTTTGAGCTACTGTGAAATACATGAAAAAATGCCGGGCTCATAGCAAGGACAATGTAAATTGTTAGAAAGAAATATATACTTTTTTTTATAATGTAAGCTAAACAATTAGTATCAAGAACATCCACTAAATAGCTCAATATTTTTAATAATTTATTTTAATAATGAAGTCCAATAAATGTTGAGTTACTGGATAGAAATCAACATTCTTTTTATAATTTGTTTCATCATTTTAAAAATATATGAAACAGAAAAGGAAAGGCGATGGAAATCTCATATAAATATGATACAGTAAATTGCACAATGTTTTATGAAGATGATTTCATACAGAATTCAAAGTAGATGCAATTAGTACTACAAATTAGAAATCGCAAATGATGATTTAACAAACACATGATTTAACAAACAAATCAAAGAAGAGAAAGTATTTCAGATGAATTTAAATCTCTCCATGCAGATTTAATCTGGTGATAAGGAATTCTCAAGAGAAAGCACCGAGTGCTAGTCTTCGTTCCAAAAAGTAGGGCAGCATAGACATTGGAATTATCGGGGAAGACAATAGAATCCACACGCATGCGTTTCGGTGTATGAGGCACGCGTTTAAGGCTGTTTCTCTTTCATATACAATGCCGGTTTCAATGAGAGTCGTGTTGTATGGCTGCACCTGTGGGTGAGCAATCGTAGTATCTGTGATGGCAAGTTGGCAGGGAGACCAAGGACAGGATCTGAGTGAAGAGCAGCTGATGGTGTATAAATGCCAAAGCCATCGTCATACACTTTTTGGGGGTGTATTTAAGTATTTTCATGTTCACAGCATGAAGTGAGGGCATCAGCTGAAAACATCTTTCCGTTCTTCTCGTCCATATGCACCAATTAAACACACATCATTAGACAGAAGTGTGTATGTCGAAGCATGGTCGCTGGAAAAGGGAAGGGAAAAACCCCATAGACACAAACTTGTATTTTCTTCTTCAGTCCCAAAGGAAATATCAAAATAAAATGGCAGTCCAATTTTGAACAGTGTTCCATAGGAGAAAAAGTGCTTTCCCATGCACTCTCTGAAACAGTTCTCACCATATTGATGTTTTCCCCCAATCCCCGCTACGGAAGCAAAGTCTTGGAGAATTTCAGTGACATGATGGGGTCATGCAGCTAATAAATGACCTCGGTTATTGATTAGGGGAGGAGACACCTCCTTCGGTTTTGTTCCAGAACCTTTGTTCTTCTCCTGTGTCCCAGCCCTTTTAAGCACTTCATTTACTTCCCATTGGCATTTATATCCTAATAAAGAAGACCCAAAGGGTGATTGCAGTTCAGAAATACCTATTTTGTGATTATATCACTAAACAAAGAGGGTAAAAATCCACACCATAGATAGAAGTGATTTTATCCTCGTACTTTCTTTCTGGTCAGGAACCCACATATCTATGTCCAGGCAGGTTCATGTTTGCAAAGAGCTAAGGGTTCTCTGCTGGACAGAAAGAGCTCACCCACAGGCTCAGCAGGGATGGTTTCCCCTCAGGGCCTGTTGCACAACATGTCTCCAAGGGAAGCCAACCACACAGGACCTCAACTCTCAGCCCATAGGAGGTGGGTGAAACCTGATGTTAGAAAACCCTTACCTAGACCTTTTATGAACACGAAAGCTGACGCCCCTCCTCTTGCTCTCTGTCCTTTGTATGGTCATATGGCTTGATGCTGCTTGTGACTTCTGGGGGCAGTTTGGTGCTTAGTTACATTCCCTTGGAGAGACTACATGTGATGGCCAGTGCTATGGACTGAATGTTTGCGTCTCCTCACAATTCATATGCCCAAGCCCTAATCTTCAGTACAACGGTAATGGGGGGAGGGGCCTTGGGGAAACGATGAGGTTCAGAGTAGGTTATGAAGCTGGAGCCCCCTTGACGGGACTTGTACTCTCATGAGAAGGAACATGAGAGAGATTCTCTCTCTCTTTCAGCCTTTCACAGCAGAAAGGCTTCCATCTGCATGCAGGAGGGGGCTCGCCTCATGAATGCAGAAAACCATCACCTTGATCTTGGACTTTCCAGCTTCCAGGGATATGAAAAATAATGCTTTGTTGCTTAAACTATGCCATCTGTGACCTTTTTGGACAGGGGCCCCAGCTGACCAAGACAGGGAGATATGACATTCTCACATCCAGGACATTCTTCAGGGACTCCAATGCCAGCTCAGCTTCTTTCATAGCATGAGAAGGGTCTGTAAATTCAGTTGAATGTATGGAGCGAGGCTGTTGCAGATAATGAGAAAAAGGGAGCAGAGATAAGGTGCGAGAAAAACTAGATCTTTTAATTAAAAAATGGTAATATCCATTCATATAGTGTACTATTGTTCCACTCTACTCAAGCTGAATTATTTTGTTTCTGTAAATAACTGCATCCTTATAAAATCCTTATGTCTTCAAGACTAGCCCCTGCATGGGTTTAGGCGGAGGGTTGTTCCTAATTGACGTGCACGGGGGTTCGGGGGAGGATGGCGGCCACCACTCACTGTGCTGTCATACCTGGCATGTCAGTAGTCCTAGCTGTCCCATAACATTTCCGATCGGAGAACGTAGGCATTTTGTTCTAGCAGTCTCTTTCTAGCCATATTCTGCTTTTGATATTTACAGAAAGTTTCTTCGTTAACTTTAGCTACATGTGGTCTCCATTTTTATAGTAACAGCTTTGCACTAACACCGTTATGGCCAAAGCACAAAGTCACCTGGTTTGATCAGAAAGTTTAGTCTTCATACTGATGCTAATGGAATCCAGTTCTTTTCTCTTCTTAGTAATCACTTAATCCTTTTGATGGTGAGGGGTTGGTCTAGAAGAACTTTAAAGAAACACCAATCAGATTTTTGCTTTACCTGAAACAGGTTTGGCAGCATAATAGGTGTATATTAAATTCAAGGTGCATCCTGGAGTTTTACAATATTCACAGCACAATATTAAAGAACAGCAGATGACCTCCAAAAATTTTCATTGTCTGGTGTGTACAGATCAAGATGTTACAATCACAGTAACCCAGATATCTCTTTTTTAGTGCACTAGTAGGAATTTTTAGTTTGATAAAGATTTCATATAGATTACAGTCAAATAGGTATTGTAGAACTAAATATAGTAGTATGCCTAATGTATTAGCCATTATGGACAGCTGATCTTGATTTAGCTTTGTGCTAAGAAATTTACAGGCATGATCTCATTTGTCACATAGATATATGAGGTCAGCGTTTTTATTTTCCTTAGTTTGCATAAGGCTCAGATAAGTTTAGTGATTTTACTGGAATTACACAGCCAAGGCATGTCAGAGTTTAACGTTAGACCCAGATTCTGTGCAACTTACCTAAATCCCACGTTCTTAGCTACCGCCTTCCTCACTTACTTGCTAATCTGAACTTTGGGGATCCTATAAAGAGTTACAGTTCGTTAAATCAGTTTGAAGCATTCACATTATGAGTTTCTGGGATTGCGTGTTCTTTTGTGTATGACAGATAGATTGAATCATAGAGCTTAAAATCAAATTTACAGGTGACCCTTGAATGATAGAGTTTTGAACTGTGTAGGTCCACTTATATGTGGATTTTTTTTCAATAAATACAGCAGAGTACCATAAACGTATTTCCCTTATGATTTTCTTTCTTTCTTTCTTTCTTTTTAAGATTTTACTTATTTATTTGACAGATAGAGATCACAAGTAGGCCGAGAAGCAGGCAGAGAGAGAGGAAGAAGCAGGCTCCCTGCTGAGCAATGAGCTCAATGCGGGGCTCGACACCAGGACCCTGGGATAATGACCTGAATCGAAGGCAGAGGTTTTAACACACTGGGCCACCCTGGCACCCCCCCCCCCCCTTATGGTTTCCTTAATGGCATTTTCTTTTCTCTAGCTTCCTTTATTGTGAGAATATAGTATAAAATACATATAACAAAAAATATGTGTTAATTGAAAATGTGTATTATTAGTAAGGTTTCAGGTCAACCACAGGCTGTGAGTAGCTCAATTTTGGGGGAATCAAAAGTTATTTGTGAATTTTCAAATATGCAAGGGGTTCATGCTCCCTAACCCCTGAGTCGTTCCACAACGTGGGTGAACCTGGAGTATGTAATTCAGCAATCCCAGTTCTGGACGGTGAGTAAACAATCTGTTTGCGTAGAGATGTTAGAAATTAAATGACGGGAAGTACCCACAAGCATTAGGTCAATGCCTGCACCAAGCCTGGCCAAAAAAATTGATTTTCATTGTTTTTTTTTTTTATGCTTATATCTTACGGGGAAAGGTAAAGACTGGCTACCAGTCATTTCAGCTGAAAACTAAACAAAAGATAAAAAGTGCACACATGTGGCTCTTACTTTCATCCAATTCAGGTCATAGTGATGTGATCCGTTTGTGTGTAACCACAGACATAACTGGTCTAAATGGAGTTCGCAGGGTTCCCCGGACTCCAGACCCCCTTCTCCACTGTCTGATCTCCTTCGTAGTTCTTCCACTCGGCTGCGATGAGAACTTTGAAATGATATCTCCCTGTTTTTGTTGTTGTTGTTGTTTTGTTTTTGTTTTGTTTTCCTTCTGCATCATTGTTTTTCATTTTGTTGCCAAATTTTCTCCAGAACGTCTCCTCATCCGACCCATCCAGAATCTGCTACTGACCTCCCGGCCTCTTTGTCTTCCGTAGCAGCTCGGAGGATGCTGTCTCCGCGGGGCTTTCATTTCACTGTTGATTTCTCACCATCAGCGCGTGGTCAGTCTCTGCTGCGGCCGCCGCCCGCAGACCCCCGCGGGACCCCGCCGACCTCGAGCACCTCTTCTTCCCCCTCCCCGCAGCCCTCGCCTGTTCCCCCAGCTCCTCCCGGTCGGTAACCCGCCCTCTGGGCCATCAGCCACCCACGCTCCGGGGCACACCTGGGACCTCCTTAACACCCGGAAATTCTGCGGCGCGACTAGGAAAGATCAGATCGGTACCTGCAGCCGGTAAATCGCATCCTCTCTCATCCTTCTAGTCCCCAGTGCCTTCCGCGCAGCTTCAAACTTTGTGTTTTTGTTTTGTTTTGTTTTGTTTTGTTTTTAATTCCTGCTGCTGCTTCTTTCCTTGGGAGCCAGGCCCTTAATCGGATCCATTCCTTCTCCGTGTTCTTCCGAACGTTTCTCCCCCACCCCCTACGCCGCCCCTTTCTTTTCCAGCCACTCTGTCAATCGCTTGACAATTACACAACCCGGCCTCAGCGCCCCTGGGTTCAGGGTGTTGGAGCAAGCCTCGTGATGGAAGGGGCTGGGCCTATGGTGGGGGGCACCAGACCTGGATGTCCAGCGTCAGCTGGCCTCCTCATGGCTCTGCCTTAGCTGTGGAATCACACCCAGCGTCCTTCGGCTTGTTCTAATTCATGCTCGTTTCTCTAGTCTCTTCTGCTGCAGTGTTTGTGCGCACATCTTGTTTTCTAGCCACATGAAAAGGCTTCCATCTCCCAGACAAACCATTTCGTCTCTGCATTCTCGCCTGCAACTCCCTTCTCTGTTCACCTGCCAGGACTTCTGTCTCCCTTCAGCCCTCCATGCAGCATCCGTCTTAACCGCTCCGGGACGGACAGAGAGTCTGTCTCAGAGTGCTGGTAATTTCAGATGCATATTCACTTGTAGATTAGGGCTACCTCGCATGAGAATATCTAAATTTTAGAGGACTGAGCATTATGGGGATGGTGCACGGAAGACAGGCACCAGAGCACTTAGGGTATCGCGCGTATTCAGTAAATGAACAGATATTTGGGGGACGTTGTAACAGAGACTGCGTATCTGCGGTGTTTTGAAATGTACTAAGTCTTATGGAAATGACGCAAACTTGCTAAATGCAAATTTGAATTCATGATGGCGGACTGACATTACATATTTGTTGACTTACCTTCCCAAACCTTTTTTTGTTGTACATAAATACATAAACAACAAGCATATGGAAGTTAGGGTGTGAGTAGCAAGCCACATCCAAAGTACGGGTGGGAGCTGGAGCAGAGGAACTTCATCGTGACTTTCCTGTGGGGACTCAGAGAGAATTGGGGCTCCTAGACCCAGAGGGGCATAGAGACCATGAGGACTGTGTGCGTAACTGAAGGTGAATGGTTGGACAGTGCGCTGGTCAGGCTGGCTCCTTGCGTCCCTGGCCAAAGCAGAGAGCGAGCTGGTCAATACCAACAGCGGAGTGTTTTCTGGTAGTAACTGAGTGAACAGTCTGAAGAGAGCCCAGGCTGCTGGTGCTATATATGGGGGCCCCGAGTAATATCGTCACAGCCTCCTGGAAGGAAAAGGCAGAGGAAAGGGGCAGCTTGTCAGCCTACTCTGTATGTGACCTGACTTCAGTTCATTATATTCTTTGTAATAATTAGGTCATGTTCATGATCTCGTTAGCCTTCTGTATGTAGTGGTAGATGGGAATCAGAGGCCTCTTTCCTTACAGCCTCAGTGCACGCAAACATGTGTGACCAAGCAGGGACATGACTGCACATAGCATAAAATGTTTATTCAAGCTAGAGGACAAAGGATTCGAAAGACAATTCAGTCACACTTATGGTCAGATAACTGTACAAGAACCAATGCATTAGGATTTAGAAACGAAGCCATTTCAGAACTAAGTCTTGAGGCATTGTCACCAGGTCTAGGCTCCAGAACTTGCTAGAAGCTTAAAACTGTTCTCAGAATGGGAGGATATATGTGCATTACCTCCAGGGATTCCACAGTTTTGAAAATCAGTATTTTGTTTGATCTATCGTTATTTAACCTCATCTGATGTAAAAGTAGGTAGCATGTTTTTGCCACTTCTGGTTAGAATTCCCACTAATTAACCACCCCTGGGCTATTGTTCCTCATCAAATCAGCTATTATCCCAGAATATCTCAAAATTCATATTTAGTTAAAACTTATGAAATTTATATTTTTAGGTTAAAGAATGTCACATAGTGCCAGATCACACAGCTTATAACTTACAGATATCATTCTGTGTCATGTGATTTTTTAAAAAAAAATATTTATTTATTTGACAAACAGAGAGCTCAAGTGGGCAGAGACGCGGGCTGAGAGAGTGAGAGGGGGAAGCAGGCTCCCTGCTGAGCAAAGAGCCCAATGCGGGGCTAAATCCCAGGACCCTGAGATCATGACCTGAGCCAAAGGCAGGAGCTTAGCCCCCTGAGCCACCCAGCCACCCCTGTGTCATGTGATTTTTTT
Organism: Mustela lutreola; assembly: GCF_030435805.1. Taxonomy (NCBI): domain Eukaryota; kingdom Metazoa; phylum Chordata; class Mammalia; order Carnivora; family Mustelidae; genus Mustela; species Mustela lutreola. Next base: position 6,376,793 of record NC_081302.1, read on the forward strand.
TTTTTTTTTAAGATTTTATTTATTTGACAGAGAGAGAGAAATCACAAGTAGGCAGAGAGGCAGGCAGAGAGAGAAGAGGAAGCAGGCTCCCTGTGGAGCAGAGAGCCCGACGTGGGGCTCGATCCCAGGACCCTGGGATCACGCCCTGAGCCGAAGGCAGAGGCTTTAACCCACTGAGCCACCCAGGCGCCCCGATTTTTTAAGAAAATTTGAAACAACATGGGAGACTCCCAATCAGCCTTACTGTCCCCTTATGAAATGCTCCTTGACAAACTTTCAACTTGCCACTGTTATCATTTAACCATAGCTCACAATTTTGTGGTTCAGGATTTTGGGACATCCTCCACTGGATTTCCTCTCTTTCTGTGATAACTGAGGTCACAGTGTGGTCATAAGCTGTCACATGGAGTCCTTTGTGAGGTTCCACTTGGCTGCTTGGCCAGCCCACAGCTGGCCCCTGGTAAATTAAAGATGGCTGAACGGTTGTGCTTCGTGGTATGTGGACAGCGTTACGTGTGGCTTGTCCTGTGTGGAGATCTGAGGGGAAGTCGGATTTGACCACTGGATGACAGCATGGGATTCTGAGAGGAAGTAGAAGTTGCCAGTTTCTTAGGGTCTGGGAATAAAAACCAACACAGCTTTACTTCAGACTTTTTCTGTCTATGGAGCCCTGTCACAGAACGTTCTCATAGTCATCGGAATGGGTCAGTGGTGATCTGGTCTTGCTGCCATCCCCTACTGCAAATGAGGTAACCTTCATGTTCAACTCTCATCTGAGGGCCTGTCCTCCCTTGGGTTTTAGGCTGCTTGGTTTCCCTGAATTCTTAGTTCTCGGTTGGATCCAAGAATAAATGTGATTTTTTTATTTTAGTTTGTTTTAATTTTTTCCTTATTATTGGGATACCACTAACATACTTTCAAATTCTGTTTGCTTTTTTAAAGCAAAATGCTTTAAAAAAATTGTGAACGAAAATCCTAGGATTTCCTTATTTAGCCAAATTATCATGTTAATGTATAAGAACAAGAAATGATAATGTAGACTTAAAAACACTAAGTAAATTGACTATATAATTTTTGAGAAAATAATTTGAGAATGTATTTCAGCAGAATGAAGGGGAAAACACAAAGCATGACTATATAAAGAACAAAGACATGGTGGCTTTAATCTGAGAGATAAGTGATAGGAAGTATCAGAATAATTTCCAGCAGAACTAGAAGTCAGTTGGTTCAGATTAAAACAATAAGTTGGCTATTAAGAAGAAAGTGTGAAATACAGAAAACAAAATATAGCATGATTTCCAGGGTGATCTGCGTCATTTTGATTTTTGATTTGAGTTTGGAATTATTTATTTATTTGCTTATATATTTAATTTTTTTGATCTGCATCTTTAATGATAAGAATAATTTGGCTAAATAATGGCATGTTACTTGCACCTCTTTTAATATATCACCTATTATTCTGCCCTGTATTATATGTACCTGTTTTATCTTCCCAACCAGCAATAAGCCACGTTTCATCTCCTTATTGTTGATAACTTAGTAGAAAGCCTCTTTTGATAGTGAAAAAATTATATATATAGTCAGTCTTTTGATAAGCGTGTAATTTAATTCACATAGTCTTTCCGGACATAAGATACACATATTAAGCTGACACAAGTTGTAGGCAGAAGATCCAAATGTTTAACTTACTAACCTGAAAACCATAGGATTTCAAGAATACATTTTAATTTTATAAACATTAAAAGTGTTGGAAATGTTCAGCTCGATGGGAATTAAAGCTTTGGTATTAGGATGGTGTGGGTTTGCCAATAGAAGTCTAAAGCCATGGAATTATATCCTGTTTGATCCACATGGGAGATCTATAGCATGACTCATCTGAATATGTAATCTGTTGTTTAAAGTAATTCGGATCATTAGCTAAAATAAATCAAGCTTTAAAATGATCTCATAGATCTAAACAGTGACTACACTAGACAAAATTAATGTAATCACAATTTACATTATTGATGAGGACATGTCCATTCCATGAGAGACAAAAAAAGGCTGAGGACACATTCCACTTTAAAGGAGACTCCAGGAGACCTTATAACCGAATGCAATATCTGGTATAAAAGACAGCATTGGCTCAATTTGCAAAACTGCACCAGGGATAGTAGATCGAAGTATTCTATCAATGTGTGTTTCCCGAAATGGTAACTGTACTGTCACTAAGAAAGAATGTCCTTCTTCTTGAGGCATGTACACCCAAGCATTAAGAGGTGTAGAGGTATTATGTCAGCAACTTACTCTCAAATGCTGGGTGAGAGCATGTCCACATGTGTGCGCACCTACGCAGCTCATGAAGGTGATATAAGTGAATCTAGTTGAAGGGTGTATGGCAACTCTTTGTACTATTCTTGAAATTCTTCCATAAGCTTGAAATTACCTCCAAATAAAAGCTTAAAAATATTATCTCAGGAAAGACTGCGTAAAATTATTTTAGGTTACTGCTTACTTCCAAACTTCTTTTCAGTCATTGAAACCTGCGCAGAACACTCTGGGTTCACTCTTGGTGCGTAACCCTTCTGCCATAATTATACATTCAGTAGGGCTTGGGTGTGGGCTCCCAGTTGAAGTGATCTTGAAAAATGCAAAACTCTAGGTACTACACAGATACCTTATAAAATGTTACATTTCATCTAGTCACACCCATGTGTGACATTTGCACTATTTGTAGTCTATTAGAAAACTTAAAATTGTCTTTTGAGTTCATACCTAGTAAAACTAAGGAAACGATGAAGATTTATGTCTTACACAGAGCCATTAGATTTGAGAAAATAATGATAAGATTGACAGAAATTATCATGATAAATTACAAATTTATGGTGAGTTTTTAGAGACAATGTCTATACAAAGGATTGAAAACAATAAAATAGTATTGGCTTGGACTTTGTGTAAAAATTTCCCCAAAATGCAGATTGTCTTCCAAATACCTGAACAGAAGGCATTCAGATGAACAAAATGGTGCTTTCTTGGCTAGCCTAGAAATTTTTCTCTCTTGCTTCCCCCTCCTCCTTTTCTCCATACTCCCAAGGCCCTAATGCCAACAGAAGACAAAAATTCATCTGCACTCCACTTAATATGTGTAACCAGCTGTGATTTTATTTTTTGATGGTGCCACATGAAAAACCTTTTTTTCTTTCCTGAGCTATAGGTGTTAATTGGTATCTTTGTATCTTGCTAATTAAGTTCTAGCAACACCTTTTCCCTCTTCCTTGTTTGCATTTAATGAGCTCCCTTGTTGTATTAATTTATTAGATAATTAGATAAAACAAAAAAAAGTTCTTTTTTTTTTAAAGGAATGGTTTTGGAAGTACACCTTAAATAGTCAAAGACAGATAAAAATGTGTACATTTCATGAAACAAATCCACTCAGGAAGAGATATACTTAATGTTAGTCTGTGTACTCATATTGACATTTTTAATGTGATCATCAGGGCATATATAAAAAAAAGAGAAGATTGATTCCAAAGCTCAGACAACAATTACTTTGTTGTGAGCAAAACAAGATCACATGTGGTAAAATAGGATGTGCATACCAGAAACCTTTGCAGTATTTAAGCACAACAAATAAATTATCAGTTAAGAAATGTGCCCTCTGGACTCTAATTATCATTTTTATTTGCATGTTCATTTTCTTTCTAAAATCTTTTAAGCCATTGGCCAGGTATTATTAAAATTTTTGCTTTTTATTATGATGCCAGAATTTATTTGACAAATGAGGAATGGAAAAATTATGAGTGTACATTGAAACTAGTCACTGTTTAATAATCTACTTTTAGTTTGTCAGCAGTTAGAAGATTTTAGAAATCATTTTGAGTGAGAACATCCAGATGTCAGTGATTCCGTGTCCCTCCTCCTACTCAAACTGGTTCAGTCCAATAGCTTTTTTAGCTTGTTCACTTTCTTTGGAAAAGTCAATGAAGCCTCTCATTGCTCACTTTGATCTTTAGTTGAGCCATGGATTCCATTGGACTGGCATATTCTAGCTGATCTTTTGGAAATCTAGACATTCAGTATTAAAAATTCACACCTCTTCAATATCTGTCGATTTTTAAGGTGAAGCAAACATCTAAAAAATCAACATGTCAAGCTCTAAGTATTAGTACTAAATAGATGGCATAGAGCCAATGAACGGTACAGTTGCATCTACTGAATGACAAAGGTACTTTAAAGCTGAAAGTCGTAATAAGATGCAGTCCTTCAGGTCTTCTTTGATAGATACGATGACAGAAGCAGCTACCTGTTCTGCCTAGTTTTGGTAACCTTGAGCTTCCCAGCTGGGATTAGCACATTTTAATAAGAAGTCTTAAAAACTGTAATAGCTAATTCCCCCAGGATATGATGCTGTCATTGCCTACTAAAGGAATAATACTAATATTTTCAGGCTTGTCCACATTACATTGATACTTTGCTTGAGGGTAGAAACAGGTTTGTAGAGAGGTTGTGAGCTTGGCAGCAAGATCAGTTTGTCTCTACTTGTTCTCTCTATGAAAAACACTGGAGTAAAACAGTTTCAGCGTCATTTGGAGCTCAAGAATTAGGGAAGAAAGTTTTTCTCCCTTCCCTGTACTCAGAAAGAATCAAAATCAAGTAATGGACATAACGATCTAAACCTTCTGTTACTGATGGTCTTGCTCTGGCTCCAATGTTAACTTAACCCCCCCCCCCCCCCGACTGTCACAAGCATGAAAGGGACCAGAAGACCCAGGGAGGCAATTGAAGACGTAGATAGCAGAGTTGTGAGAAGACTGTTTGCAGAAAATATTCTTCCCATGTGTGGAGTTGGCCTTTGAAGCAAAGAATTACAACAGGAAATTAGGAATAGGCTGGCGTAGCCTCATAAACAAGTACAAAATTGTGTCAGCACACCAGAATATTTCACTAGACTGCCCTTCCCCCAGGAGGTTCACAGGTGGTATAATAAATGAAATCAGCAATCCTTCCTACATGTCTAGCATAGATGATTATTTTGGCTCAGCCGACCATTAGTTATTTGTAAGCTGGGGCATAAATACAGACACTAGTTGAATATTTATGTACAGCTCCAGAATACACCTTCATTAATTTGTCTACATATGGGGAATATGGCTATAGGGAGAATGGAAAATATTTACTCTGGGAACCCTTAATGTAGTACATTAAATATGAATGTGCTCCTGGTGTGGGGGGTCCTGGAACCCTTGGTAGGTGTTAGGTCCCTATTGACTCTTTATCATTTTCTCTCTTCCTACAACTGGATATAAACTGAAAGGTTGCCTTTTGCATTTCACAAATTATAATACTGCCAGCCTCATCCTATAAGAATTCCCTAAGTTTTTATTCAGACATAATATTTTTTATTGGCTAACTTGAAGCAAGTCTCCCCTTAGAGCTCAATTAAACATGACACTAAATGTTCTTCGGACTCCATAGCAGGATAACAATCTGAGACGGTTTTCTTTTTCACTGAACAATAAAATTATTGAATTTATATTGTCAGTTGAGAGTCTTTGTTACTGTTATTTTAACAAAATAAAATATTCAATGAATAAATAAATATAAATATGAACACAGAAAATTATTTCTTTTAATGTGCAGGTTTTCTGGATAATAGATTTGGAATGTCCTCATGAAAAGTGGTCCCAGTGTCAAAGATTCAATGCTGTAAGAAAAGCTATTCCCGAAAGAACTCTAATTTTAAACTTTCTTCTCATTTATTAGATTAATTCTACAGACCTCATTCTCCTTTTGTATAAAGAATAATTATAGTGATCTGCCAGAGGATAGTACTTGAGTGTATTTTCTAAAATCTGGTAGAGAATCTTCTTAAAATTTTATTCCACTCTGAATTTTTCTGGGTATCTGTCAGTCCTGAGGTGTTTTTCCCAAGCTTAGATTAGTTTTCTAAATCACTCAGCTTTCTTTTATCCAAAGTAATGAAGCCACTCAACTGTGTAAAGACTTTTGCCTTGACTCTCTTGTGTCCCTTAGAGAGGGACACTAAAATTTTGTAATATTTAAGGGTGGAGAAATGAAGTAGCATCTCAAACTGTCCCCCTTGTTCATAGGTAAGCTTGGAATCATAAACTAATGTATCTGACTAAGACCTCAGAAGTGATTAAATCCAACAGATTTGCCAAAAGATGTGTATTGTAGAATTATCTGGGGAGTTATGTGGAAGGTTTCTGGGCTCCACCTTTGACTTAGTAGAAAAATACCAGTGATTTTGAAAGTAATTCCCTGTAATTCTACTGAATCTCTACCAATCTAGTATGAGTCCTTAATTTAAAAAAGAAAACTGGTTTATTTTATTTTATTTTATTTTTTTATGTCATTTATCCAAAGGTAAATGTATGTTAGTGGTAAAGAAGAATATGTTTTGTGAACTCCTAATTCAGTGCTATACAAAATGTGTTAAGAACTGATAGGAAGTACGGGACACTGAGTGGCTCAGTGGGTTAAGCCTCTGTCTTCGGCTCAGGTCATGATCTCAGGGTCCTGGGATCGAGCCCCACATCAGGCTCTCTGCTCGGCAGGGAGCCTGCTTCTCCCTCTCTCTCTGCCTGCCTCTCTGCCTACTTGTGATCTCTGTCAAATAAATAAATACAATATTAGAAAAAAAAAAAGAACTAGTAAGAAGTATGTTACTTATTGTTTCCCTGCTTAAGTTTAGTCAAGTAGGATATTTTGGGTATTTCATCAAATAAGATGTTTTGGATACTTAGGAATATGTTGTAGACTATATAAATACCCCTATGAACTGTTCACAAAATTGTTTACTGCATTTCTATCTTGTTTAGTCATGTTGTTAAAATAATATGAGGTCATAGGTCAGGTATTTGCTATAATGACCTATGAATTCTGGGCTTTTAGGATTTCCATCTCATATTCATTAGAAGAAGTAATAATATTTGGTACATCTAATTTTCATCTATGAGATCAAAGTTAGCTCAACTAATCTCATTAAGCTAAGATGAACAGTTTGAAAACATTTATTTGGAATATATTAATGAACTCTTAAAAAAACAAAACAAAACAAAACTTTAAGCTCTGTGTGTGTGAGACGGAAAAACAGACTGTTGAAATGCAAAATGGTCTTGGAAAGTTTGATAGAATAGAAACAAAGTGGCAGTGTGTCATTTTTCCAGATGGGGTAGCATTGCCTTGGCTCAGATCATGAGAGTTGACACTGAACTCTTCTGAAGGAGAAAGATATTGACACTCTGGTCCCAATTTCCCTCCAGAATGGAGGATCAGCATTGTGTATTGTGGTTAATATCCTGTAAGAAAGAGATATTGGGGATTATAGTAAGAATCCATTTTGCTGGGCGCCTGGGTGGCTCAGTGGTTAAGCCGCTGCCTTCGGCTCAGGTCATGATCTCAGGGTCCTGGGATCGAGTCCCGCATCGGGCTCTCTGCTCAGCAGGGAGCCTGCTCCCTCCTCTCTCTCTCTCTCTCTCTGCCTGCCTCTCTGCCTACTTGTGGTTTCTCTCTGTCAAATAAATAAATAAATAAATCTTTAAAAAAAAAAAAAAAAAAAAAGAATCCATTTTGCTTGCATTATTCTGGGTATGAGGCAGTTCTGAAAACAATATGAAGGTTACACGGGCTGTGGCAACCATGTGGCATGCTAGAAACCCATGTCGGTTAGGAATATTCTTGGCTACATGTAGCACATCTATCAACAGATATATGGCTTAAAGAAGTTATATGTTTATTCTTATGGAAAAAGCATCTGAAGTGAAACAATCCAGGCCTGGTTTCTCAATCCCCGTTTGTCGGGGTCACGCCCCCAAGATGGCGCCGGAGCAGTACAGACAGCCTAAAAAATATCCGCCCTGGCCACACATGAGCACCGTATGCCACCACTGCCTATGAGCCCCAGATACCTCCTGTTCATGTGAACACCTCTGTGATTGGATGTTATGCCCTATATAAGGCAAGGGAACTCCCCCACAGGGTAGAGAGAAAGATCGACCAGGGAATAAACAAGAGCTTGTGCATCGACCTGTGTGTATGTTGGTGTTGTGTCATCTCTGCAGGCAGGGAGAGCGCGACACCCTCTCTTATACTTTTTGATGTTCCTCCATTATTGGACCTTGATGTTAAAACAATTAAGCGCACTATCCCTAACCCCCAGAACGAAGGGTATCATCACATAATTATAGCTTTAGGATGATAGGATGCATAATAATATGTAATAGGGCTTGTAGGAAAAAGAAAAGTATGCGGAGGAAGGGAGATGGCCTTCATAAATGCTGAAATTGTAGTTTAAGGTTTTTTCATTTTATTTTATTTATTTGAGAGAGAGAGAGTGTGAGAGTGGAGAGGTCAGAGGAAGAGCAGACTCCCCACTGAGCAGGGAGCCCGATGTGGGGCTCGATCCCAGGACTCCAGGATCATGACCTGAGCCGAAGGCAGTTGCTCAACCAACTGAGCCACCCAGGCGCTCCTAGTTTAATGTATTAAGAGACAAAACCTGATGGCAGACAGAATGAAGAAGGCCCCTTAAACCAGACAATTTGAAAAAGCTAAATACTTCTCTTGTTTGAAAAAAATTTTTTTTTCTTTAGTTAGTTGATTTGGGTAATAAAAAGAATGTACATAAGAAAGGTACATAAGAATGTACCTGAGAACTTACAGCTTTACATCTTTCTTTATCAAATATTGCCATGAACATGCTGCATAATTGTCTGTCCAAAGACTGCATGAATTAAAACAACAAATATTTACTCCTAAGCTCTCCATTCTGTGGTTGGCTGAGCTCTGGCTACTGTTGACTTGGCTCTGCTCGGTGGGTGGATATGCTTCAGGCTGCAAGTTGGCTGAGTTTGGTGCATCGTGTTGGAGGCCATCTGAAGTCCTGTGAGCAGCCCAGCCGCTGTGTTCTTATGCAGGGACGGAAGCTTGGGGCAAACAGACTCTGTGTGCCCGGTTGACTAAGTCAAAAGAAGGGGGTTGGGGAAATCACCACCACCCACTGTGAAGCCAGGACAAGGCTGTCGGTGTATACTTCCATGACAGCAGAAAGGAATATTGAAAACTTCATGTCATTTATATAAAATCATAAATATAAAGGTCTACTTAATACTTAAGCTGTCTATCTCAAATGTATTTTTTTGAACCAGAAGGATTGTTACTGTAGAATGTATGCGGTAGTTGAAAGAAAGTTGCTTTGGTGATGAGGAAGTGTCTTCTAGGTAGAGGAGAAAACCAGAACAGGCATTCCAAGCTGGACCCAGGTCTCCCAGGAGAGGCTGTGAGAGAGGATTCTGCTAGCAGAAATTAAAGAACCTGGGAATTGAGATGGGGACACTGGCCTAGATCCTCTGGGTGAGAACTTTTCCAATCTCCAGTGGAAATACAATCATTAGTCATCACAAAGGCCACAGACTCTGAATTAATTGTGATTTGGTATACAATTCATACTTAACTCTTCTGTGTTTATCTAGCACTTTGCTTAGATCTTAGCACTTAACTATATGTATCTTACTAGGCTTTTTCAAGTGATAATTTTACTTACTGAGAGTAAGATTTGTTGCTGTTTTCATGCAGAGTCAATATTTAGTATTTATTTGGTGATGAAATCACGTTTAGTTTACGGTTAGTACCTTTGGAGGTGCTAAGCTAAAAGATTCCTTTTATGTTTTGCCACGAGGTCTGAACTGACATAATTGTATTTAGTGTCATTTTCTTGTCCTCTGAACGGCTGACAAAGAGCTCCACTCACTGATGTCGCAGGGCTGCAAGTAATTTAGAAAACCATTTACTTTTAGAAAGATGAGACAAAACTTATAAGAAATTTAGATAACTATTCACTTTTATACAGATGGCATGAATCATAAGCTATATTTTCCTATATTGTAAACTATAGTATTTTAATAGTATGAAATTGTATAAAATAGTATTTTTCTCAATATTGTTATTTTTTTGCAACATGAAGATATCTTCCCCATTTTTTAGACTCTTGAATTCCACTGTGAGTATCTTTATTTTCAACTCATGAAATATCTTTTATAAATATTAGATTTTTATATCCATTTTCTTGTCTGGGAAACTGAGCCTTTATTTATACAATGTGGGTGTTCCAATAGCTGGTTCAAAAGAATGATTCAGTAATAATAATCACATCTGTTACATGATTAACATGTGAGCCTGAATCACTGAAGAGTTAGGTCACTTAATTTGTCCATTCCAGTTTATAAAGTTATTATCAAAGTGCACTAGCTTTAGAAGGGACATCAAAGGGAATCTGCTGTAACCTAGCATTAAAATCAAGACCATCATCACCAGCATTATAAAGCCCTGGTCACATTCTCATTAGGTATGTAGACTAGAAAAAAGTCTTTGAGTGACATTTGTAAGGAACAATGTTAAATATGAACAAAGAGGTGACTTGAGACAAGGGGAAAAAAGTTATGTAAATGGAAAACGTAAAGTTCAAAGGAGGAATTCACCAGAGCAAAACTTGCAAGTAGCATGAAGGGTAAAGGAAATATAGCTGCCTAAAATACGTCACAAAACAGAACATGTGAAAGTGAGGGTGATGCTAACAATGGCAGGAGAAATAAGCCCAGACAGTTTTATTACTTCCTAAATGTGGTAATGATCATTTATTATCTGAGTAGTATGATCAGTTAAATAGTTCTAGCCTAAAAAATTCAGTGACTTACGCAGAAAAGGGTATAGGGCATATAAGAAAAGCATGTGCAACTGCTATTATCAAGGTGACATTATTATGAGCCATTAAATAAAATGCCAGGAAGGATTGATTCAGTTGCTCATGCAAAGTGTAGATGTTATCCCAGTCGGTCGATTTCTCAACTTCTAGTTTCTTTTTGTTTTTGTGATATCTTAAATTGGGGGAAAGATTATTTATTATTCACTATTTTTTTTTCTGAGGTGTCAATATGAAACTGTGATTTTATCAAACAATAGGCGAAATTTGCTTTGATTCATACAACTACAACCCTTGGTAGAAAGAATGTGACCTTAACAATGGGATTAGGCTTTTGTTGAACCTCATAGGGTTATCTTACTGAGGTATCTGGCTTTGTCTGTATTTATACTAACCACTGTTATTCTGGTTATTTTCATATTGCCTTATTCCTACTGGTGGAATACTTAAATAATGAAAAACAGGATTCAGGGGAAATGTAATATTCTGTAGTTTTCTTGTGCAGATTTCCTCTTCAGTCAGTGCCTGCTCAGCTGGAAGAAATAATTTGTCAAGGATTCTTCCCCACCAAACAGTGGTGATATTCCTTCAAAGAATTTTCACACTAAAAACATCCATTAGTGTTGTGTTGACAGCACAAGCCAATCCCAATGTCATTGGACCCTGAATTACTCTAAGGAGTACAGTCAGAAGGAACAAGACAAACTTAGTTTTGCAATGTCATCCATCAATCTAATGGCAAAGCAGGTGTATTGGTTTTAATGTAGAGTTTCTGTCCAGTTATCTGCTCTCTTCTTTTTGATGTTGGTTTTGTAGTAAGTCTGGTTCTCCTCCTGCATCTGAAATGGTTGCTAGGATCCTCTAAGGTACTGTGCCTCCTTTTTAGCATCTACTTTGAGAGAGTGAATATGTCTTTCCCAATATCTTTGACTCTGAAAATTTCTGATTGGACAGTTTGGGTCAGATGCACAGCCTCGAACCAGTCACTGTGGCCACAGGAAAACAGTATGATAATTGGCTCACCTGGAATCCCATGACTGGAGGTAGTTTCACCCAAGACACAGAGATTTCAAATGAGGGAGGATCAGTTCCCTGAGTAAAATTAACCTAAGGCTGTTACAGAATTGGGGGATGTATGCTGAGAGGCAAACAATAAAAACATCATGATGATAAGCCAAATTAGCTGGCGCTAGATAGTCTACTTTTTAATTTCATTATATCAGAAGAATCTGATATGATTCAGAGCTCACCCAATAAATAGAATTCCCTTCCGTGAAAGCCATTGGCCACATAACCACATAGTAGCTATGGCCAAGTTTTTCCTTCTTTGAGCCTTTAGACGTATTCATTTGTAAAGCTAAAGAGTTAACATCGTTTAAATATTTCTTTGCCCCTCTCCATGCCATCACAGTCAAATATGTCCCGAGAGCCTGCCATGTGTGAGAAAATATGGGCATGAACAGATTTATAGAATGTGATTTCCATAGAGCATTAATATCTTCACTAACTCTTAAATGATGAATGGAAACCATCCATGCAGACAATGGGAGAAAGCGTCGAATCAGGGTGAGAAGCAATGCCAACAAGAAGAATAAAATAGCATGGTATTTTCAAAGTGCAAGTCATTCTCTTGCTTAAGCCAAGAGTGTGGGAGTGTAACAGGTAATCGTTGGTAGGAATGAGATCTTGAAGGGTCTTGCATAACCTGAGCAAAACCTGGAGGTAAGTTTTATCATGAGTGGAGAACCACTAGAAGAATTCTCATAGGTGACCAGCATTATTGTTTGTTTGTTTGTTTGTTTGTTTAGCATTACTGTTCCCCCCATATGAGAATTCATTTTGGCAGTGTGGAGCATCACTTGGCAATAGAAAGAACATCAGTGAGGCAGTGTGGAGATTGTTTGCAAATTCCAAATGATAAAGTCTAAAGCAAGAAGGCAAAGTTAGGTTTGGTGAGGTGCAAAAAGATGCAGGTGTTCTTTAATCGAGTCTTGGGGTGAAAATTAAATATAGTGGACAAGGAAGAGAGAAGCAGCAGAGCTTCTCTTATTTACTTGGCTGATTGGGTAGTGTAGTGCATTAATAGAAACAGAATATACTTGAAGGAAAAGGCTTGACAAAGGAATGAGTTTCATTTTAAATACACTGAATTTGAGGTGTGTGAGACATTTATGTTGGGAGGTCTAATAGGCAGCTCAATACATTTGTCTAGAGCCCTGTAGAAAAATAAAAATCTAAATCTAAGATGTAACTGTCTCTATGAGGGTCATCAGTATGTATGTGCCAGTCAAAGCTGTGAGAATGAGTGAGATAATCAATGGAGGACATTTTGGACAAGTAAGGATGAGATGATGAGTCAGCCAAGGGCTGGAGAGTAAGAAAGACATCAGGTAAATAGGAGAGGAGTATGTTGCAGAAGCTAAAGGAAGAGCATATTCGAGAGAAGGAAGTGTTTATCAGTAGAGTAACTAAACAGACGTGGAGGAAGAAAAGTAATCGTGTGTTTGTCAAATCACACCATGCCCATCTCCAGTCATTACGTAGAAAAACTTCACATTGAAAGTTACAACTTCTTTTGAAAGTAGATCTCTTAACAACATTTTCTCTTTTTAAAAAGGTGATTTATTGATTCTTAGAATCACATGATGTTGCCACTAAGACTTCTTCAGAGATCTTCAAGCCTCATCCTGTGTTTTCATGCATGAAATTTCTGAGGTGTGAAGTGTCAGGACCTATTCAAGGTTATCCAATTACCTGAAAACTGGGTCAGGACTAGAATTCCATCACCTTGATTTCAGCTTATTTCTAGAATATTTAATAACTTACCCTCCAAACATAAACCATATATTTTTTTAAGCAGATAAACTCTTTTATATCATGTCCTCCATTGTTTGGATCCCTTCATTGTTATGAGCTATCAGTTCTTCCAGATAGCCTTCCCTTTTGTTCTCAGCCTGTATATCAAGAATACCAATCACTTCTCTCTTGTCAATATAATTGATCCCATTATCTTTCGTCCTTCACCTCTACCTGACCTTGAAGCCTACACATGAAGAATGACCCTAGGCTTTCTCCAATTGATCTCCATACCTCCAACAGATTGTTGCCAGGCACAATGCTGGAATTAATGCAAATTGGCTCTGATTCTAATTCTCACAACCTAAACCCTTCTTGAGTCCACAGTCCTGTGCAGAAAATATTTCCTGAGCTTGGTCAGTATTTGCCATGATTTTTCTATGTGGCTATATGTTCCCTAATTTTTAAATTCTATTCCCAAGCTCACTTTCCTTGAGATTTAGAATAAACGTCACTGGCTACATCACAGAGATTGTAAATGCATGCAAGTAGGAACACTTCCAGCTGGGTCCTGTCACCTACAAACTTGCCTAGAATCACACTAATTTATATACTTCCTCCTATCTTCCTTTTTATTTTTCCTTTGCATTGTCAGTATCAATCCATTTAAACTTTCCCCACTTTTTTAAGAATCTGCTTCATCAAAAAAAAAAAAAAAAAAAAAGGTGGGGGGAGGAGGGTAGCTGGGTGTTTTAGCTGGTTAAGATTCTGCCTCTTGGTTTGGTCTCGCAGCATGATCTCAGGGTCTTGAAATAGAGCCCCACCTAGGGTTCCACACTTGGCATAGAGCCTGCTTAAAATTCTTTTGCTTCCTCTCCCTCTACCCCTCCCCCCACCTTTCTTCAAACAAACAAACAAACAAAAAAGTGTTGCCGGGAGTGAGTGGAGTTAGACACGGACCAATTAAATGATCACCTTTTTTGGGTGAAGTCCAAGCATTAGAATTTTTTTGAAATTTCTCCATGTCATTTTGATGTATAGTAAAGGTGGAGATCCTACAATGTACACTGATAAAAGAGAAAGTGAGGAGAAAAACTATAACTACTCTTAAGGAAAGGATTTCATGAGGTTCAATAAATGACACCAATAAGGAAAGGGGAGGAAACTCAAAGGGAAAGGACTGTGCATAAAAATGCACTAAGACAGAGTATAGAGGTGAGAAAGGGAAGAAAAGACCATGTAATGCTTCTGGCTCAAAAATAACGGAAACTGAAATGTCCTTGAAGAAGAAGCACATTTCAGTCAGTCAGGTAGGGATCTTTCCATAACATTTGAAGACACAAAACATTTCCTTTACAGTGGAACAGATTCTCAAAGTCAAAAATAAAAATAGTGGTTAGGAGATAACCTGTAATGGAGAGATGATCACAAAAGAGAAAACACAGGCAAATAGAGTGCTCGGAGTAGCAGGGCAGATGGGCAATGTGTAGGGACTACGTGGATTTGACCTTCCCATTTCTGTGCAGTGGGGCCCACTATTGCTGAGATGCTAACCCAGAGATCCCTCTATCGTAGACGTTTAAAGACACTTAAATCTCCTCTTTCATCATGCAAAAGGATGGGAAGGTGGAGACTGTATGGGGAATTTCAGTGAAGGTGGTAGAGAAAGTGATGAAGGTCGTGGATAATTGGCTGCGGAAATCCTGTACTTGTTCATCGGGAGGGAACCTCCATAAAGATGATTTTGACAAACACCTGCTATAAAAAGTAGAATTTAGGCAACTATGTAAGTATGAACTAAGAATTTTCAACATAACATCACTGGTAAATTTCAAGGGGTGTGTGTGTGTGTGTGTGTGTGTGTGTGTGCCAATTTGACAAGAATGGGAGATTCAAAAGTAAAGTATCAGCAGAACGTGGAAACTGAATTTAGAATGCACCTGAATAGGACTTTTCTTTCCCATACCTGCAAAGCATTTTTCCACAGTACTTGGTAAGATATCCCTGAAGGTCATAGCCATAACTCTACCATATAGAGTTCACCATGAGTGTACATGGTTGGGCCAAAATAAAAACAGCAGCTAGGATTTGTAGAGTCTTTACTGCAGGTACTGTATTAAGAGCTTCAGGAGGAATTGTTCTGTTAGTATTATAATAATATACTTAAAACTTTCAATTCATAGTAAGATAATTCACTCTTATTTAATGTCTTTATTTTTTTTGTTAATCCTGAATTAAATAATAATTTGAGATGTCATTAATGATACTTATTTTTTTCTGAGTATCATTCCTCTCAGTCAAAAGGCTTATGCTCAAAATTGGCTAAAACCTGTTAGTAACATGGTTTTCTGACTGTTATTTTAACAGCATTTATTTTTAGGACAAGATGTGCTATGTATTACAATTGTGTTTTGGGAATTGACTGAGGATGACAGGAAGTAATTGACAACAAGCCTCCAAATGGAATTTATATGTTGGAGATGAAGACACAAAAATTCCGGAAACACAAATGTATGTCATAGCACAGTATCACTTCATAATGAAATTTTCCAGGAGGCTTCATGATAGAGTTAGGTTTTAGTATCTTAGTAGAACAGTGATTTTCTATGGGGGAGTGATAAAAGGAAAGAAATCTTGGGTGGAGTCTAAGAATTAAGACACGTGTAGGATAGCCTCATAACCTAGATTAGTTGGTGTGCAGCTTTCACAGAGGTAGGGGTGAAAGTTAAGAACAGAATGAATGAACTGCAATGTCTCTAAAATAAGATCAAGGACTCTGAGCTTCGTGGGCGCTGAGCAACCTCTGAAAAGCATCTAGGTCTTGTGTTCTAGTGTAGAGTGTTGGCGTTAGGGAAAAGAGGGAGGTCAAGAAGCCTGGACAAATGGTTCTTAGCAATTCCATGAGCAAGGAAGAGAAAGTCCAAGGTGACGCCAAGAATTTCATTCTGAATAAGTGATGGAGACCTGATGCCAAATAAGTGGATAAGAAGGGAATAGGGACACTTAACGTAACTGAATTCTCCTAGGAAGTGGGAAAAACCATTTTAGTCATCTATCAAGTACTCAACATATTAAGAGACTTCTCAGAGTTTTCTGGAGTCTCATGTTCCTACACTTATTGATTTTGCCATTTGGGAAGATGGCACAGATCAATACAGAGCTTCACTGGATTATATCTGTGATGGGTCTTATTTTACAAAGGACTGGTGAAGAACTCATGATTGTTCTCAAATTGAGAGGATTTGACATCTACCTTTTAATATTTAAGGGCTTGCATGAGTATAGCTTCTCAGCTCATTTGAATATTTTGTGACATTTTCTCATGTTCTGTATCACATCTGTATTTCTGCTATTTCATATAACTCAACCTTACTTTTGAATATCATAATTTAAATACTCATAAAACATCACTAAAGAAACCCTGAAGCTCCAAGTAATACAATGAATGGTCACTGTCTTCCAACTCAAGACAACGTATGAATAGTTTTCTACCCACTTAATGTCACTTAAAATCTTAAAGCTCAGACCATGTATAAAAATGAAGTAAAATACGGCTGCTTCTTGATCTAGACTGGTTACTAGTATTTGTGTTGGAAATCCTGATAAATTGTAAATTGCACCTATGAAATATATTTCATTATGATTTTATGTGGTTTGACAATCTTACTCTTACTCTGGGTCACGTGCTTATGTAGTTTTGGAGGCCTTCATGATTGCTTTACCTTCACTTCTGCTTTCCGGACGAGTCCCTGTAACAATTAATGTTTGTTTTCCATTTTCATTATCAGGATAAAGTTGTCAGGAGACTGGTTAATTTTTATAGTTCTTACTCTGACTTGTGATATTTATCAACATAAATTAGTTTTCAACAACTTTGTATCTTGAGGATATTCAGTGCATGCTCTAACCTAAGAGAGTCTGAAATGTAACACGTTTTTACCAGCCTGAATCTGAAGGAATGAACTTAAATTCATACACACACACACACCAAGAGGAAAATGACCCAATATGAACTATTTGGGCCATCTTATTTTACTAAGCTTCTAACAGGATACAAATGCTCACTTTCTTCCTGAAGTGAGTATTAATTAAGGAGATAGTAACTCTTTTAACAAAATAAATGTTGTAGTTTCAGTAAACTAAAATAATAACATTTATTTCTTCCTCATCTCAAAAGGTGAGATGTCCTTCAGGAGATCAGAATTCTGTGAGACCTCTGTTCCTTTATATCAGCTCTGTAGGACTCCATTGCACTACTTGTGTATGTACCTGTGACACTTGGATGTTAAAATTAAAGTACAGGGAATGTTTAAGTGCTATAGAGATATACTGGAGTAATCTTCAAATAACATACGTGTCTGTCGGTTTACACAGACTATCCTCAGTGGTTTATAGAAATAGATTCTTATTTCCCGTTAATGGGGAATGTTCACAACTGATCCACTAAGACTGTGGTTTGAGTGTCTCCTTTCCTCTTAGGTTCAGATTGAAGAAGCAGCCCTTTCCTCGGGCCACTGGAATCCTTCTGGAAAAAATACAGGAGAAACGGAGGAAACACATGATGACTGTCGAGGGACTGTCTGTCCTTTCTGCTCACGTTGCCTTGGCCAAAGCAAGTTACATGGTCAAGCCTGATGGTCGTCATCAGGAGAAGTTTTGATTTTCCAGCAGGACAGGGCGGCGAATACAATGGGTCTATCCTATAACCTACTGCAATGGATTAAGCTAAACACTATATTGATTAAATCTATGTTACTACCACACATAACTACACAATGGTTGATTTTTGTATTATCTGCAATGTTAATACACACAATAATTAAGAAGAGTTTGTCATACTCCTGTAATAAAATTTTACTTTGTCTTTCATCTATGATGGGAATCCTATAATCTTCTAATGATCTCCTTTCTTTTTTGTAATTCTTGAATAATGACAGTGGAATCTGTTTCAGATCTACAACTTTTGTATAAAAACAAAGAAATTTGAGACAAATCCACACATAATGTAGTTAGTGTTTTGGGGACAACAACAACAACAAAAACCCTTAAAATTAAAGGGAAAGTGACATGTGTGTTTGTTTCCTAATTAAAGGGTCATATTTGTTAGTCTTCCCCAGGCTTCTTCCTCAGTGATGGTCATCTGAGGGCCTGGTGTCACGTTAACCATGCTAACCACGTTTTTTAAAAAAATATATTTATTTTTTAAATTTTATTAACATATATTATTTGCTTCAGGGGTACTGATCTGTGAATCATCAGTCTTACACAATTCACAGCACTCACCATAACACATGCCCTCCCCAGTGTCCATCACCCAGCCACCTATCCTTCCCTGTACTCCCCCAGCAACCCTATTTGTTTTGTAAGATTAAGAGTCTCTTATGGGTTGTCTCCCTCCCGATCCCATCTTGGTTCATTTTTTTCCTCCCTACCCCCCATAACACCCCACCCTGCCTCTCACATTCCTCATATCAGAGAGATCATATGATAATTGTCTTTCTGATTGACTTATTTCGCTCAGCGTAATACCTTCTAGTTCCAACCACATCCTTGCAAATGACAAGATTTCAGTTTTCTGATGGCTGCATAGTATTCCAACTGTATATATAGACCACATCTTCTCTATCCATTCATCTGTTGATGGACATGTAGGTTCTTTCCATAGTTTGGCTATTGTGGACATTGCATGCTAACCACTTTTAAGATGGTAACTCAACCCTTCCTTCACAAAGAAAACAAGAAGTTCTCAAGTTCCCATCTGCCCCTCACAAATCATCCTTTCTCTATACTTTTAATATTGAGTTCTATAGTAATATTACCATCTACCCCTGTCCTCCAGGGTAGTTGTATCACTGGTGTAAAGATCTTTCTCATTTATCTGCAACTTGTCCCTTTTCCTATGTTTATGGTGATGCCACTCTTGCCCTGAAGGAAGGAACAAAACCTTCCTTTGAAGCTCTGTATCAGTAAATATTTTTGGCTCTGTCGTTTCTATCACCCTACGCAGCAGTGTCATAGAAAAAACAGCCAATCATGATACATAAATGAATGGACACGGCTATTTCCAATAAACCTCCATAGAAGTAGGTGGCCCAGTTGGGCTGTTGTTCGGTGACTCTTCACATTTTTCATTTCTCCAGTAACCCCCCCCCCCTTTTTTCCTCAGTGAGCCTTTTTAGAGAAGATTGTAATTCTCACAGTTTCCAGATTTTGCCCTCAGTTTTATGCTACAGAACTCTGCTGTCAGACTCCCATACTCCATTTCCTGAAAATTTCCTGGCAAGAGTGACTTTTTCATTGAGTCATCATGGGGGTCCTTGTCATTTTGGGTCTTGCCATTTTTTGACTTCTCTTTGGAATCTGGGGAACTACGTACCCTTGGTTTTCTTCCAGTCACCAATGTTTCTTCTTAGTATCTTTGTTGTAAAGAATGGCTTTAACTCCTGGTGGGGAAAAAAAAACCAAAAACCAAAAAACACACACACAGTGAAACAGAACAACAGTGACTAAAACAAACAGGATTGTTCCCTCACCCATCTCAAATCTGGAGTGAAGGAGCTTAGAGCTGGTGCAGCAGTTCAATGTTCTCCGAGATCTCAATACTTTCCATCTCTCACTTCATCTTCCTTATCAGTTTGGCTTTTGTTTGCATGTTTGCTACCTTGTGGCAATTTCGCAGGTTGCGCAATGGAGAGTCCTCATGCCTCTACGCAAGACAGAGATGAAGAGACCAAAGCTAGCAACAGCTGCCTGTGTTCTCTTGTATCGGGAAAGACAATGCGTTCCTAAGAACCCCCACAGTACCTTCTTCTTAGATGTCATTAATTCCCCTGAATTAGGACCAGCCTGATACGATGGGCTGGAGCCTGGACACTCCTAGGTGACAGAGAAGCTGGGGAGGTTGATATTTTTAGCCAGGCCTATTAATTCCTCTTTCAAAATTAATTTTTTATGAAGGAAGAGTCGAATGAATTTTGGTTAAACCATTAATACTGTCTACTACAGTGAACTTGGCAAGATCTTTTTCCTCCTATAACTCCCTGTGTGTTGGGGTTCCAGATGTTCGCACTGTGGGCTCTCATGCTGTGGATTTACGTGCTTCCCTGGGCAGTCTCACGTACTGCTGTGACTTTAAGCACAGCAGACGTGCTGCTGTTGCTCAGATATTTCTGGCTAAAATCTTAGTATCTTAGGTCCATCTTCTGTGGGGTTTCCCTTTCTGCTCTTCCCACGTGGTTTTAAAACAGAAGATATTCTAAATCTAATGCCTTCTCTTTAAGGTGCTATTCTCTTGGTTGTAACACTATCAATAAAACCAATCAGCCAAGAAACTTAGCTTTCAGCTCCTTCAAGCTCTACACTACCAAGTTCCATTTAGAAAGTCTCTTAACCTTCCTTGAGGTGATTAACTCCATTTTGTACCACTGTCATTCTTGTGAACACTTTCTTGGTTAAGACTTATTTCATGTCTCGATCTGTCAGTTGAGGAATAAGTTCTCACCTGCTTTTTCTTTTTTTTTTTCCTACTTTTATTGCCATTGTAAGAATCCTTCTAAAGTACAAATCTCCTCAATTAAAATCCTGCAATGGCTCGTCATAGCTCACCGGGGGCCTCCACAGACCATCTCTTAATTATCTCTGGCACTGTGTCGCTGATGACTTCCACATTCTTCTCTCCCGCCAGACCCTTTCTGAAAACTCGAATGGGTTTAATTGGACATGCTTACATGATGTCTTCCAGACCTTCCAAAGTTCAAAACTGAGCCCATTCCCCTTTAAACACCCTCCAAGTCCCCTTTTTTGCCCCGACTGTCCTGCTCTAATAAGGGCTTCACCAGCCACTCCGTTTCTCAGTTCCACGGCGCTCACCCTCCACCCCCCCACCCCTGCTTCACCCGTATCCGCCCCGCTGTCATTTCTAGTGACACGATGCTACTGACCCAAAGCTCTCCCTACCCCGAGTGTCCACCGTATCCTGACTGCCGCAACCGGAGTCAGCCCACTGGCATTACTTGCTAGAAATGCAATCATAGCGGTTCCATCTTCTTCATCTTTTATTTTGTTACCCCTTCTAGGAATTTTCTTTTTCTACACTGGAACTAAGATCAAATCTTTTAGTCTAAAGAATTCAGTGTCTGGCCACCGACCTCCAAACAAGGCGTAAGCTCCTCACCTGCATGGACAGAATTCTTCCTGACCTGACCCCACATCCACCTTCACAGACGGTGTTCCCAGCACTCCCGTCTGTAATCTGCCCCCATCAGCAGATTCACCACCATCGCTTCCCCTGTCACTCCACGGCCCCAGTTTTTACTCCATGCTGTCACTGCTGGAGTAGTGTCTGAATCACCCACCTCCTCACGTGATTGTGGGCCTGTGACCTCTATCACGACTGCCAGCGTGTCTCCCAGCTGAGCTCTGTGTTGAGCAAAGACGCCCTAGCGGGGGATGGCCCAACGTGACACCACCAGCCTCACTCCTGGTTTCTCTTCCTGGGAAAGGATATTCTCTTTGTGCTTTCAGGTATTTGCAGGCTGTGTTCTCTTTGCCTATAAGCCTCTGATTTTCTGGATTGCTTGGAAAATTGTCACTTCACAAAACAGAAGAAGACATCTGCCGTGGGGGAGTAAGAACTTTAACGACCACTGCATAGCTATTCTACTGCACTTTTTCCCAGTGGTATGTGAACCAGGGGCTTCAAAGAGAGACTCCTTTCTGAGTCTGGTTTCTAGAGCGGGAAGGCACGAGGAGCAAACCCACGGCCAGCCTGTTGCAGAAAGGAGAAACGAACGAGGCATGATGAGTGTTGTAAACTCTGAGATTCAGGGGTTACTGAGTAGTGAACCATTACTTAAGGAAAACTGACAAAAACAGACAATATCATTGTTTAAATTCAACCTCCATCTAGTGTATTAGCCTCCTATTGATGGGTGCAAGCAGGAAACATGAGCATATTTCAAGGTGTGTGGGGGGGGATCCTTACCCTCTCCTTAGATGTGAAGTAAATTATGAGTCTTGATTTCCTATGTCTGATTCCTATGAGCGTCAATTGTGCAGAAGCTCTTCAACTTAAAAATAAAACCTGAAAGGCACCCAGGGTACTCTGCACTCTTTGCAGTGTGGCTGTGGCTGACAAACTGCTTCTAGCACGCTGTACAAGAAGAGTTTCCTTCTCCCCAGTTCCAGGTCCTCAGCTCCTGTGGGCGGCTCTGCCTCCTGGGCTGTGAGTTCAGCCCTCCGGGCAGGGACCCCGTGTTTCAGGTACTGAGTGACACACACGCCTCTCCAGAAGCACTTTCTCCTTTCTCTGTTCGCGGCAGGACCCCTTACCATTCAGCTTTGGAATCACCCCAGCTGTCCTCAAGTAGGAACATCTTTGGCTCCAGTGGCCGCAATTTCACACTTTTTCCTGCTTCTGTTCCAGATTACCCTCTGTCCTTCAATGTATTCCTTCCCAAGTGAAGAATGAGGCAGATTTTAACATTTTTAGCTGGAAGCCTCAAGATACATCTCAAACTTCATATCTCTAAGACAGATCTTATGGTGTTTCACCCGTGAATGGAAATCTATTGCGATCAATTAGGTAACTTCACGTAATCACACAGGAGGGGCTCTGTGCTGTCCGGCTGCTTCTGCTCAGCACGGTGGTTGTGAGGTCCATCCATGTCGGGTCAGTGGTTTGCCATTGTTCCTGATTGAGTAATTCACCGTATACCCATTTGGGATTATGCTTAATAAAGTTCTCTGAAAATTAATGCACAATTCTTTTTGTGAACACATTTTCATTTCTTTCAGAGAAACACTTAGCAGTGGAATTTCTAGGTCGTGTAGTATTATAGAAAATGGCAAACTTTGTCCAGGTGGTGGTTTCCAGAGTCTGGGATTTTACTGTACTTACGAGCTAACAAGTTAGCCCACTCATATTTTATGGAAGCAGGCAAGAGACAGGAGACACTTGGGTCAGAGAAAAAGGAATTTATTATTCACAGCACCGCAAGCAGCATGAACACCATGTTTGTGTTGGTTCTTTTATTTCCAAGTCCCACAGGGTGACACAGAGGGACTAAATGGGTGCCTAGACATGCAGTGATTTGGGGAACCCTTCCTTTTAGGGAAAGCAGTATAAAAGCTTGCATTTTGTTCTGACTAAAAACCTTATTTCATCCCACAAAGTTTGCCTTTGTGAATTTAACCCTGAAAAATGACTCAGGTATGAGGCCTTACATTTTTGTATACCCAAAAAATGTGTAGCAGTGGGAGAGACCCATGGAGGACTATCTCCTAACAGCTGTATAATTTTACACCCCCATGAGCAATGTAAGAAAACTAATTTGAGTCATTCTGGTAGGTGAGGATTAATCTGAATTTCCTTGATGACTAATGATGTTGAACATTTTTTTTGTGCGTATCTTCTTTCATAGTGTGTCTGTTCAAGTGAATACTTCCTATTTTCTAAATTGAGGTTTTGTCTTCATATTATTGAGTTTTAAGTATTTCTTTCTTTCTTTTTTTTTTTTTTTACATATTATGGGTATGACTGCATATCAGATATATGCATGGCCACTAGTTTTCTTCTAGTCGGTGGCTTGTCTTTTTATAACTATAGTGTTCTCTTTTGAAAAGTGGGATTTTCATCTTGACAAAGTGTGATTTTTTTTTTTTTTTTTTTTAGGTTAGTGCTTTTGTGTGCTAGGAAATGTTTTCCTAGATGAAGGATCTGCATATTTCCTCCTACCTTTTCTATGGCAAGCCTTATGATGCAGTCTTTACATGGATTTCTGTGTGTAATTTGGAATAATTTTTGTATGGTGTGAAGTAGAATGGGATTCATACTTTCAATATGGGTATCTAGTTTTTCTGTCTTTCATTAAAAAGATAATTTTTCCCCTGCTCTTGTCCTATTGAATTATAGAGAAATTTTGTGTGTTCTTTACCTGATTAATTTCTGATATTGTCAAATATCAAATACTAGTGTTTTTCTATTTCTATCTTTGGTCTCTCTATACTATTTCATTGATGAATATGCCTATCTTTATGCTACTATCACACTCTCTTATTGCTGTAGTTTTAAAATAAAGATTTTAGGCAAGTAATATGTGATGGGTTACAATTCATTGCATCTAATACTATTATTATGATTATCATCACTATTATAATCATAATAATAGTTATTAATTGTTTTTTATAGCAGGAAGGCTAGTCCTGGAACATAGAAAAGACTGCAATTTTCTGTTTACCCTCGGTTTGATAACATTTTTCCTCCCCTGGGAAATTGAAGATCACCTCAAATTGTTTGCTGTTCTTTCCACTGAAATGTGGAGACTAATTCTTGGGGCACCTTGGTGGCTCAGTCAGTTAAGCATCCGATTCTTGATTTTGGCTTAGGTCATGATATCAGGGTCCTGAGATGAAGCCCTGCACAGGCTCTATGCTCACAGTGGGGGATCTGCTTGAGATTCTCCCTCTCCCTCAAATAGACATGTGAAGGCTAATTCTCTCATCTTGATTGTGAGTCCATTTTAGTGACTTCTCATCCAACAGAATGTAGGATAAAATGATGTTCTGGGACTTCTGAGACTAGATGCTAAGAAAACTTGCAGCTTTTTCTAGCTCCCTTGAACATTCTCTCTAAAGACCTGAGATGCTAGGTAAGACTACTATTCTGTGGAGGACACGTAGAGGTGCTCTCTCCTATAGTTCCAGCCAAGCCCAGAATCCCAGCTGTCCTGCCACCATACTCGTTATGTGAGAGTGGCCATGTGGACTTTTCGGACCAGTCCGTCTGCCCCTGAGGTTCAGACTGAGTTCCAGCAGTGCCATGTGGTGCTGAAGATTTTATACATCAATGCATCTCTGCTAACAACTGGAACAGAAAAATTATTGGGACAGGCTGTATAGTAGGAGATCTCTTGTGTCAGATGCTAGTGAACATTTTGTGTGTCTCTTGTTAGAAACATGATACCGCATTCCACTGTTTCCCAAAAGGGTTCCCCAACATCCTCTAAATAACTGAATTTGACATAATGCAGAACAGGGTTCAAATCAAGGAATTTCTACTTAAATCAATAAAATGCTGGATCTTTCTGTCAAGTTTTTTTGACACTCTGTACAGGTTATCTTGTCATCTCTGAATGTTAGGAAAAACCTACCAACGGTCATTTCATCTCTGCTACATAAAGGCTATAGTCATGCAACTTCGCTTCCACATGTCACATATCATGTGTCATCTGTGAAATAATGAAAGTATCACCTGCTCCGTGAAGGACTACATGGCTTCAGTGAGACCTTCCATATGAAGCTTTCGTGTTAGGCAGTGAGGGTTCCCTTAATAAGCATTATGTGTTGTTAGATGGAGGAGTAAATGAGAGAATGTGAAGCATCCAGTAAATGACACATTCTTTCTTTCTTTTCCTTCTAGAACACTTGGAATATGAGGGAAACACATCTCTGTGCAGCCTCGAGGAGCACCCTGTTCACCGGTCACTTACACAAATTAAAGACTAATCATGACTGGGTTGTAGTTGTTTTACAAAATGTAAAAATGATTGAGATAACAATGCTATTTACTGAATAATTTTGCTTGTAGAGATTTTAAATTCTGTCATAAAAAGGCCTATAAGCCTCTCAACTATGAAGAATTTAGCATCACCTTGTTTTTTCCATATTAAAGAAAAAAGGCTGTAATTTGACTACAGAATAAACCATCAACTGTGTAGTACAAAAAATGCTATTACATTTTAAGGAGCTACTCAGTCCATTATGCCACAGAGATACACTAAAGACACAATTTTGTCACAGATTCTAACGGGCAAAAATGAGGTGGAGAACTGTAGTAAAAGCCAACACCAAGCATGAGTTTCCTCACAAAGCGCCTGTCTAAGCGGTCTCACTTGGAAATGCACATTCATTTGCCTGTATTTGCAAATCATGATTTTTTTTTTCTCCCCAAGAATATGTGGAGTGTGGAAATGCTTTCCTCTGCAGGAAGGTTTTTGATTCATTTTGCTGAGCTTTAGGAAATGTGGCTTAGCATCTACCTGGCATAGAAGCTCCCAGCTACAGCAGGCATACATTCCACAAAGTTTGCCATGCACAGCAGTTCTATTTCTGCCACGTACAATTGACATTTACCACCTTCAGCCAATTACACCCCTATCATCCATGTACAGCGCTTGGAGCGGGCTGGCAATTCCCAGAAGTGAAAGGGACATCACATCGTCTGCTTGTCAGTGAGTCTGCTTTCTGGTAGGTTCTTTCACACTGAGCTGTAACGCCAATGGGCAGGACAGAGGAAGCTCGTCCCTTGACTTTCCTTACCATTCCCTCTTCTCTACCCTCCCCCAACCCCGCAATTCTTGCTGACCATCTAGTGCCAGCTGCTCCAACACACACCTCACCCTTAACTTCAGCGGGTAGTAAAACTACTCTCTGTTGGAGAACTGAAGCCCCGAACACTTCAGAAAAAAATCTAGTTGAAACCCCTTCTTTGCCAAAGCCATCCTAGAGTGGGACAGCTCCATCTCACGCCCCATGTTGATGGCTGATGCTCTCCTAGTGCTGACTTCTCTGTCTTCATCCCAGTTAGTGATGCACCGAGATGGTTGGCTTGAACTTCTATCTAATTCACCTGACTGGAGGCTCTCCTTTGCGATTTTCTTGCCAAATACACTCAGTAGAGCCACACTGAGTTTCTGCTCTGCATTTCTTTCACACGTCTTCTTTTCAGATGGAATCACTGGAAGGACCAGACATTCATTGAGTCTTTCAGAATGTGGCAACATCAAGCTAGATAAGATACAGCACATGGGCTTGACGAAGGAAAGCCTAGGAAGGGAAGAGAGGAATAAAAACAAAATGGTTTTAGTTGCTATGGGAGTGATATGGAAAATACAGGGATGAGAAAAAGGAAGGAGTAAGGCATTACCAGGAGTGGGTGTAAATGTAGCATCACAGAAGAGGAGTCTGAGTCTATGAAATAAAAAACTTCCTGACAGACAAGTAAGAGAAGGGCATTCTGAGCCATGGAAAAAACAGAAACTCTTAAGAAAGTCTAGAAATTATGGAAAGGCCATTGTTTTCTGGAAACCAGTAAGTAGGAACAATGGGAAGGACACAGGATATATGGAAGTGACTCTGTTAGCCCACTAGGGCTGCCCTAACAAAAGGACATAAACTGGGAGCTTAAATATGGAAATTTATTCCAGTCTTGGAGGCTGGAAGGCCAGATCAAAGTTCAGCAGGATTTGATGCCTGGTGAGGATTGTCTTCCTGGCTTACTGATGTCCACCTTTTCTCTGTGTCCTCACACGGCTCTCCTCAGTGTGTGCACACACACAGAGAGAGGGAGAGGTAGTTCTCTGCTGTCTCCTCTTGGAAGGACACTCACACTACTGAATGAGGGCCCATCCTATGACCTCATTTAAGTTCCCTGACTCCCTTAGAGGGAGTCGGGCTTCTGCCTAGGAATTTTGGAGTGACACAGTTAGTGTACAACAATGTCCATTTAATTTATTGTCCAACTGAGACCCTTTGGAATATTAAAAGGATGCCATTCACTCTTATCCTAAAATAATAAGTAAAATTGTTCCAGGGAAAGCGAGATACTTAGTTTTCTTAGATATTGGGTGAGCAGTAAAGCTGGAAGATTAATAAGGTAGGAAGTGAATCAAAATGGCTGTTCTTACATGCCATGCTAAGTGGTTTGAACCTTACCCAGCAAGCATAATTTTATTTCCCATGACCTTCGCTTTCTGGTGTCACACTCACGGTTATGGCATATGCATGGCAAATGGGATTTTACAAGTATAATTAATGTTGCTAATCAACTGACCTTAAAATAGATGATCCTGGATACCACAGGCAGGCCTTAAAAGCAGGTGAAGAATGGAAAAAGATAAAGAACAGGAGCCTTTAAAAGCAGAAGAGGAATGGGAGAGAGATAGGGACGGGAGGAACACAGAGATATCTCAACATGCCATGATAATCGGGAAATGCAAGGGGCTCAAGGACAAGGAATGCCCGTGACCTTGAAAAGCTGATAATGACCCCTGGTCAGCTGCCAGGAAGGCAAAGGAATTTCAATGCTATAATCATAGTTCCACATTCTGCCAACAACCTTGATCTTGAATGCAGTTATTTCCCAGAGAGTCCAGCAGGTGATTTTGGCCTTGTAAGACCCCGAGCAGAGGACCCAGTCAACCTATTCCTCTCCCTCAAGACTTATGATCTACAGAATTGTGAGATAATAAAGTCATTTAGTGTGTTACTAGTTTGCCATGCAACAGTAGAAAACAAGTGCACCCAGTAGAATGAGAGTTACTGAAAATTCTAGACCAGACAGTGATCTAATCAGCCTTACATTTTCAAAGATTGCCTTTGTTGTCAATACAGAGGACAGATAGAGAAGGGGAAGCCCCAGTGCAGTCAAAACATGATGGTCGGAATGTAGGTGGGAGATGAAGGTACCAGAGCTATCAAGAAGGTAATGCAGACACAACCGGACCCAGAGTAACCCTGCACAATGATAAGGAATGGATTAAGTTCTCCATCGTGGGTGACCAGGGGGATGGGTGGCATTCTGAGAGGAGCAGACACCTTCTTGTTGGTAAGGGTGATGACCTTGGGGGAGTCATGTTGAGTCTGAAGCATCTGTGAGACAACAGGTTGGTTGTGTTTGATGCTAGCCCAACACATGGGGCTGGAATTTGGGGAATGAGGAAGCCTAGGGATACTGTGTTTGGCTGTATCCCTGAGAAGAGTCATTGTTGAAGTCAGTAGGTGATGACAAAGTCATGGCAAGAGTGGTAGTGTGGGAGAGAAGAGGGTTGGAGGAAATGCCTCAGGAGAGACTGTAAAACTGGCCAGAATAAGACAGCAAATTGGGGATTCCAGTGTCATGGAAACAAGGGAGGGAGTTGTCAGTAGTGTGTGATTCTGGAGAGTTGTAAAGCAAAACGTAAAATAAGAACATGAAATTTGACAACAAGATCATTGCTAGTTATTCCTCAGGTACCATCAGCAGGGACTGGGATACGGGATTCACAGTGGTGTTTAAAAGAAGCCCTGGAGGAAACTGGTTGATAGGGTGAGTGATGGCAGTGATGATGACCAACAATGGGCACTGTGATTACTATGCTTTAGAGGAGACACAATGAACGAAAGGGAAGAAAATAATTTCTTCAGAAGGATGAGATCTGATGTTTGTATGCTGAGGAGAAGCCCAGTGAGAAGTGACTATAGACAAAGCAGAAAGAAAGCCAGCAAAGCTTTGAGGCTGAGAGAGGTTTTGAGGCTGAGGTCAGAGATGGGGGTAGCACAGCCAGGGGCAGTGGTATGGCAGAGAGGTCATTAAATCCAGCCCCTTTCTCTTTGGACTGTCCATCACCTAGCGACACTTTTTCCTCAGACGTCCTTTCAGTGAGGTGTGGAGTGTGCCTGAGTTCTTGCCGTGAAGGTGATACCTGGTGTTTCGGGGAAACAGCTTTTATGGAGTGGGGGTGCTCCACCCTCTGTCTGCTCTGACCGTGGGTGCAGAAGCTGCAGGAAGGCGAGCTACGCCGAGGAAGAAACCAGAGTCTTTCACGCCATTGGATGTTGTTTGAGTGGAAACACTGCAATGACCTTGAAGCCTTGACTTGTGTTTTAGTCTGTTGCTTTCTGCCCCCAAGGCCACCATCATCATTATAGGCCTGAAAAGGAGGGGTGTCTAAATGAAGGGGGAGAGTGGGAAGCTGCCAAGATTTGCCAACTTGTTGGTGGGAGCCAGGAAGGCGAGACGGATTTCAACTTCCTCAGCGAAGAAGATGGAAAGAGTATCTTCTGACCTCCTTGGAGTGGAGGACTAGAGGTGGAATATGGGGTACACTGAAGTCAGAGGGGCTTCTGGGGAACAGAAATCAGGAGGCAGGAGAGGAGCAGATTAGGGATAAGATTGCACAGCTGAGCTCAATTTTCCATGCTGTTGCTGAATACTTAGCAGGACTCGGACACTAGGAATTGGTAGGGACTTCATGTCTCAGTAGTGTTTGTATGGATGATGCACGCTATGAATATGAGAAGCTGGAATAAATGTATTTTCTTAAGGATTTTTGGTTAAGGCATGAATAAATAGCTTCAGCTGCCAATCCCACATTTTTCTTTCTAAAGCAAAGATACCTAAAGGTTGCTATTCCAAGGAAGCTTATCCTGAGTTAGTTTCTTAACAGTAACCATGAATATATGTAGGTCCATCCATACTGTCATAGTGTTGGCTGTCATCTGCAAAGGCACCCTGCTATGAGGGAGGCATTCACTTGAAATAAAGAACCTGATCCAGGTAAGAATTTTCCTTTCTCCAACTGCATCCATGCACCAGAAATTAAGGTTACTTACACAGATTACTCAGTCTGTAAACATTTATCAACCATCGATGATATGAGTGACCATGTTGCAGGAACTAGCTAAGTTGAACATCACAATACTTCCACTCCTTGAGTGCAGAGAGGCAGCATTTCTCAAGCTATAAACACCGACACCCATGAAGGATGGGTTCTATATAGTGGAACGGGACGTAGTGAATGTGTTCAGAATGCCCATAATGAGAGCAAATAGAATATTCTAATTTATAGACAACCACATAAACTCATAAAAAATAGAAATTTAAAAAAAAAAAAGCATTCCACCATTAAAAAAAATCTGTTAAATTGATAAAATGGAATTCTGGTACTTATTTGTTAAGAATTATGCAGTGTGCTTCATTATTATACACCAGCTTCTCCTCACTGGAGTACTATTGCTGTTAGAACCTGCATATGTCAATTATCCAGTATACTTACTTACAGAACATTTTTAAAGCAGTACATAAATATATAAATTATTTCCAAATCTGTGTCAAATTGCAAGTTCACAATTTGGTTAAATAGGTCTGGGAATAACAACAATCTATTGCTTTCTTTTAATAATAAACTGAAAGTAGGTGAGGGGCTTTGGGCAGACAAAGACTACATTTTGTGAAACATTTGTCCATCTGCAAGTTTTCATTAAATTTCTCTGCATTTAAATCTTCTCCGGACAATTTTCCACTTCTCGCAATATGGAAGACAAGGAATTTCATTGATCATTCCACCAAGAAAAAGCCTGAATGTCATGGAAAATATGTGTTTCATACATGAATCAAGGGACAAGAAAGAAAGAATTCTCACTTGACAACTAAGTAGAGAAAGAAACCTAGAAAGGGAAGTAAAATTCTAAAATAGGTTTGACCTTGAGGATATTTGCCTAAAATGTTATTTTGCATTGGTTTGCATGGCCTCTCAGAATGCAAAAAATAAGACAGAACATCCAGGGCCTGAAAACAGTGGGGGTCTATCTAGAAAAGGGTCTCAGTAGGGCTAGAACCATCAGGCGTCTACATCCTTGGCATAATGGTGAACTGAAAGTAAAGTTGATCCTTTCCTGCAAGTGACACAGAGTACACACCCAGTCCTTAAACTTGATTCCATACAGAAGGTAAACACACATACACACACAGACTTACACATGCATAGGTATGTGCTCACATCCCCTACCCCCCACCCAAAAATCCTGGAGAAAAAAAAATGGACAGCAAGGAAAAAAGCTGGACCTCCCATTCACATCCTCTGCATGATAAAAACAAATCAAAATAAAACACACAAACTCCAAGTATATTTTAAAGTAAATTTAGTATACAGTAGCAATACAAATCCTCTTTGAAGTATTTTATTCCAGAACTCAAAGAATTCCTGTAGGGAAAATATACACTCACTGTCAAATTTCACTAAAGAAATAAGAAAGAAAGAATGAGTGAGAATCTGCAAAACCAAGAAGCGTTAAAAATGAAGCTATTAAAGAACTAGATATTTCTGCAGTCATCAATGAACTATAAATAAATTACATAGCTATATGCAATAGGCTTAAAAAACAGAAGGCTAGTTTGAAAACACAGTTAACCCTTGAACAACATGGGTTTGAAGGGTGCAGGCCCAGTTATATGTGGATTTTTTTTTTTTTAATAAAGACAGTACATATTATAAATGTGTTCAGTCTTCCTTCTTGATTATACTTTCTTTTCTCTAGCTTAATTTATTGTAAGAATATATTATAAGAATTGTAAGAATATATTATATATATAATATATTATATATTCTTGTATTGTAAGAATATATTATATATATTGTATATAATATATGTAACATACCAAATACGTGTGAATTGACTGTGTATGTTCTCTCTAAGGCTTAGGTCAACAGTGGGGTATTAGCAGTTTTGAGGGAGTCAGAAGTTACAGATTGTGCAGGAAGCCGGTGGCACTCATTCCACATGGTTCAAGGGCCAACTGTTCAATCATGGAAAAAGAAAACCTGCAGAATAAACAGGTTGATTTTGAGAAGAACCAAGTCGGGGCACATGGGTGGCTCAGTCGGTTAAGTGTTTGACTCTTGGTTTCAGCTCAGGGTATGATCTCAGGGTCATGAGATGAAGCCCCACATCAAGCTCTGGGTTCAGCGGGGAGTCAGCTTGAGTATTCTTTCTCTCCCTTTGCCCCTCTCCCTCTCATGCACATAGTCTCTCTCTAAAATAAATACATAGATCTTTAAAAAAAATGCACTCTGGCTATAAAGGAATATATGGAGTTAATGTGGCAGCTGGAAAGCCACCTCTGAGAATTCCTGTATAGAAAAGATGTAGAATCTTCTAGAATGCAGCACAGACAATCTGGGAAATGAGGATTGGGAAGGAGAACCTGACATGCACAGAAGAAAGCGTGTAAAGGATTAACCTATTGCTCACCGGAGTTCCAAAGGTAGTGGAGAATGAACCAGACCATATCTGAGAAATATACAGAACTGGTGAATGACAGTAGCCAGTATATTCAAGAACACCTGTGAATCTTACACAGTTACAGTAAAGTTTCAGAACATAAATTGAGAGAGAGAATAGAAATCATCTGTAAGAGACAGGTGGATTTCAGGAGAGCCACAGTAACACTGAGTGCTAACTTGCAACAAGGCATCCAACCCAGGCTTTGGATCTATTCCCCTATTGCAGCTTGTGTGTAGGATATAAAAGAAGATGCAGTCTCTCCTTGGAGAAATGGTAGATGTTCTGTGAGTCCCCCTGCCTCCCCTCCCGGTCAGAGAGAACAGTGTATGTTCTTGGACCTACGGGGCCACAGAAGTATTGATTTTCTCTAGAAACCATTAAAGCGTAAGAGACCTATAATGAGACCCACAGCCAGAGGAGGAAGCCGCAGCTTGGAAGGCGTGGCACTCCCACTGACAGCAGGCCACATCAGATGGCACTTTTCTTACTTGATATATGTGAGCTTTGTGAGATGGTTCAGCCTGGGATTTTTGAAGTCAGTCTTCAACAGAAGTCATCGGCAAGTGGCAGAGCAACGGAGCACTAAATCAGGACTTTTAAAAGTCTGTTCTGCTGAGGGACATTGCTCCAGAGGCTAAACTGGGGTGAAGCCCACGCGGGGTCAGTGTGGCCTCAGGTCCCGCAGGGTCACAGAAGGATCAGGGGTGTCTGAGTGTCACAGAGTTCATAGGTATTAGAATGGGGAAGCCAGCTACAGAGACAGAGCTGAGGAGTGAGTTCTCAGCTCAGGGTTACCTTGAACTGGTCGCAGGCTCGGTGAGCTCAGAGCACGGCCAGAGGCCAGGGAGATGGGAGTAATTGGGAGCTATTCTCTGAGGGCACACTGAGGAGTGGGGCCCCAAGCTCTCGGCTCCTCCAGGCCAGAGACCGGGATGTCGCCAATTTCATTTCCATCCTCCAGAACTCTACAGACAGCGCTCAGGGAACAAAAGCTCCTGAAGGCAAACCCAAGTGGATTATTCAGCCCCGCCCCTGGTAAGGGCGGTGCAATTCTGCCTGGGGCAAAGACACTTGAGAATCAACAACAGGCCCCTCCCCCAGAAGATCAACAAGAAATCCAGCCAGGATAAGTTCACCTACCAAGGAGTACAGGTTCAATACCAAGGAGAGCAGCGGAATTCCAGAGGAGGAGAGAGCAAAGCACGGAACTTGTGGCTTTCTCCCCATGATTCTTTAGTCTTGCAGTTAATTTAATTTTTTTTTTCAAATTTTTTTCTTCTTCTGCTAATATTTTTTAACTTTTACCCTTTTCTTTTTTAATGTTTTTTAACTAGTTTATCTAATTTATCTAGTTTATCTGATATATATATATATATATATATATATATATGCTTTTTAATATTTTTTTCTTTATTCGTTTTCTTTTTTTTTTTCCTGAACCTCTTTTTATCCCCTTTCTCCCCCCCCCCCATTATTTGGGATCTCTTCTGATTTGGTTAAAGTGTATTTTCCTGGGGTCTTTGCCACCCTTTTAGTATTTTATTTGCTCCTTCATATACTCTTATCTGGACAAAATGACAAGGCGGAAAAATTCACCACAAAAAATAAGAAGAGGCAGTACCAAAGGCTAAGGACCTAATCAATACAGACATGGTAATATGTCAGATCTAGAGTTCAGAATAACGATTCTCAAGGTTCTAGCCAGGCTCAAAAAAGGCATGGAAGATATTAGAGAAACCCTCTTGGGAGATATAAAAGCCCTTTCTGGAGACATAAAAGAGCTATAATCTAACCAAGTTGAAATTATAAAAAGATATTAATGAGGTGCAATAAAAAATGGAGGCTCTCACTGCTAGGATAAATGAGGCAGAAGGAAGAATTAGCAATATAGAAAACCAAATGACAGAGAATAAAGAAGCTGAGCAAAAGAGGGACAAACAGCTACTGGACCATGAGGGGAGAATTTGAAAGATAAGTGACACCATAAGATGAAATAGCATTAGAATAATTGGGATTCCAGAAGAAGAAGAAAGAGAGAGGGGAGCAGAAGGTATATTGGAGAGAATTATTGGAGAGAATTTTCCTAATATGACAAAGGGAACAAGCATCAAAATCCAGGAGGTGCAGAGAACCCCCCTCAAAATAACAAGAATAGGACCCCACCCCCGTCACCTAATAATAAAATTTACAAGTCTTAATGACAAAGAGAAAATCCTAAAAGCAGCCCGGGAAAAGAAGTCTGTAACATACAATGGTATAAATATTAGATTGGCAGCAGACTTATCCACAGAGACCTGGCAAGCCAGAAAGAGCTGGTATGATATATTCAGAGCATCAAACGATAAAAACATACAGCCAAGAATACTATATCCAGCTAGGCTATCATTGACAATAGAAGGAGAGATTAAAAGCTTCCAGGACAAACAAAAACCGAAAGAATTTGCAAACACCAAACCAGCTCTACAGAAAATATTGAAAGGGGTCCTTTAAGCAAAGAGAACCTAAAAGTAGTAGATCAGAAAGGAACAGAGACATATACAATAACAATCACCTTACAGGCAATATAATGGCACTAAATACATATCTCTCAATAGTTACCCTGAATGTTAATGGGCTAAATGCCCCAATCAAAAGACACAGGGTATCAGAATGGATAAGGAAACAAAACCCGTCTATATGTTGCCTACAAGAAACTCATCTTAGACCCAAAGACACCTCCATATTTAAAGTGAGGGGGTAGAAAACAATTTACCATGCTAATGGACAGCAGAAGAAAGCAGGGGTGGCAATCTTTACATCAGATTAATTAGATTTTAAGCCAAAGACTATAATAAGAGATGAAGAAGGACACTGTATCATACTGAAAGGATCTGTCCAACAAGATCTAACAATTTTAAATATCTATGCCCCTAACGTGGGAGCAGCCAACTATATAAACAAATTAGTAACAAAATCAAAGAAACATATCAACAATAATACAATAATAGTAGGGGACTTTATCACTCCCCTCACTGAAATGGACAGATCATCCAAGCAAAAGATCAACAAGGAAAGAAAGGCCTTAAATGACATATTGAACCAGATGGACATCACATATATATTCAGAACATTTCATCCCAAAGCAAAAGAATACACATTCTTCTCTAGTGCACATGGAACATTCTCCGGAATAGATCACATCCTGGGTCCTAAATCAGATCTCAACCAGTATCAAAAGATTGGGTTCATTCCCTGCATATTTTCAGACTACAAATGCTCTGAAGCTAGAACTGAATCACAAGAGGAAATTTGGAAAGAACCCAAATACATGAAGATTAAACAGCATCCTTCTAAAGAATGAATGGGTCAACCAGGAAATTAAAGAAGCATTGAAAAGATTTATGGAAACAAATGATAATGAAAACACAACAGTTCAAAATCTGTGGGACACAACAAAGGCAGTCCTGAGAGGAAAATATATAGCGGTACAAGCCTTTCTCAAGAAACAAGAAAGGTCTCAGGTACACAACTTAACCCTATACCTAAAGGAGCTGGAGAAAGAATAAGAAAGAAACCCTAAACCCAGCAGGAGAAGAGAAATCATAAAGATCAGAGCAGAAATCAATGAAATAGAAAGAAAAAAAACAAACAAAAAAAAAAATAGAGCAAATCAATGAAACTAGGAGCTGGTTCTTTGAAAGAATTAATAAGATTGATAAACCCCTGGCCAGACATATCAAAAAGAAAAGAGAAATGACCCAAATAAATAAAATCATGAATAAAAGAGGAGAGATCACATCTAACACCAAAGAAATACAAACAATTATAAGAACATACTCTGAGCAACTCTACGCCAACAAATTTGACAATCTGGAAGAAATGGATGCATTCTCAGAGACATATAAACTACCACAACGGAACCAGGAAGAAATAGAATTCCTGAACAGACCCATAATAAGTAAGGAGATTGAAACAGTAATCAAAAATCTCCAAACAAAAAAAAGCCCAGAGCCAGATGGCTTCCCAGGGGAATTCTACCAAACATTTAAAGAAGAACTAATTCCTATTCTCCTGAAACTGTTCCAAAAAATAGAAATGGAAGGAAAACTTTCAAACTCATTTTATGAGGCCAGCATCACCTTGATCCCAAAACCAGACAAAGATCCCAACAAAAAAGAGAACTACAGACCAATATCCTTGATGAACACAGATGCGAAAATTCTCACCAAAATACAAACCAATAAGATTCAACAGTACATTAAAAGGATTATTCACTACCACCAAGTGGGATTTATTCCAGGGCTGCAAGGTTGGTTCAACATCTGCAAATCAATCATTGTGATACAACACATTAATAAAGAACAAGAACCATTTAATACTCTCAATAGTTGCTGAAAAAGAATTTGATAAAGTACAGCATCCCTTCCTGATCAAAACTCTTCAAAGTGCAGGGA
Source organism: Mustela lutreola (assembly GCF_030435805.1). Lineage (NCBI taxonomy): Eukaryota > Metazoa > Chordata > Mammalia > Carnivora > Mustelidae > Mustela > Mustela lutreola. Next base: position 6,414,542 of record NC_081302.1, read on the forward strand.
TAGAGGGCACATACCTCAATATCATCAAAGCCATCTATGAAAACCCCACTGCAAATATCATTCTCAATGGAGAAAAACTGAAAGTTTATCCGCTAAGGTCAGGAACATGGCAGGGATGTCCATTATCACCACTGCTATTCAACATCATACTAGAAGTCCTAGCCTCAGCAATCAAGACAACAAAAGGAAATTAAAGGCATCCAAATCAGCAAAGAAGAAGTCAAACTATCGCTCTTCACAGATGATATGATACTATATGTGGAAAACCCAAAAGACTCCACTCCAAAACTGCTAGAACTTGTACAGGAATTCAGTAAAGTATCAGGATATAAAATCAGTGCATAGAAATCAATTGCATTTCTCTACATCAACAACAAGACAGAAGAAGAAGAAATTAAGGAGTCAATCCAATTTACAATTGCATCCAAAACTATAAGATACCTAGGAATAAACTTAACCAAGGAGGCTAAGAATCTATACTCAGAAAAGTATAAAGTACTCATGAAAGACATTGAGGAAGACACAAAGAAATGGATAAATGTTCCATGCTCCTAGATTGGAAGAATAAATATTGTGAAAATGTCTATGCTACCTAAAGCAATCTACACATTTAATGCAATTCCTATCAAAATACTATCCATTTTTTTCAAAGAAATGGAACAAATAATTCTAATATTTGTATGGAAGAAGAAAAGACCTTGAATAGTCAAAGGAATATTGAAAAAGAAAGCCAAAGTTGGTGGCATCACAATTCTGGACTTCAAGCTCTATTACAAAACTGTCATCATCAAGACAGCATGGTACTGGCACAAAAACAGACACATAGATCAATGGAACAGAATAGAGAGCTCAGAAATAGACCCTCAACTCTATGGTCAACTAATCTTTGGCAAAGCAGGATAGAATGTCCAATGGAAAAAAAGACAGCCTCTTCAATAAATGGTGTTGGGAAAATTGGACAGCCTCATGCAGAAAAATGAAATTGGACCATTTCCTTACACCACCCATGAAAATAGACTCAAAATAGATGAAGGACCTCGATGTGAGAAAGGAATCCATCAAAATCCTTGAGGGGAACACAAGCAGCAACCTCTTCGACCTCAGCCACAGCAAAATCTTCCTAGGAACATCGCCAAAGGCAAGGGAAGCAAGGGCAAAAATGAACTATTGGGATTTCATCAAGATCAAAAGCTTTTGCACAGAAAAGGAAACAGTTAACAAAACCAAAAGACAACTGACAGAATGGGAGAAGATATTTGCAAACAACATATCAGATAAAGGGCTAGTGTCCAAAATCTATAAAGAACTTATCAATCTCAACACCCAAGGAACCAATAATCCAATCAAGAAATGGGCAGAAGACATGAACAGGCATTTCTGCAAAGATGACATCCAGATGGCCAACAGACACATGAAAAAGTGCTCCACGTCACTTGGCATCAGGGAAATACAAATCAAAACCACAATGAGATATCACCTCACACCAGTCAGAATGGCTAAAATTAACAATTCAGGAAATGACAGATGCGGAGAAAGGGGAACCCTCCTACACTGTTGGTGGGAATGCAAGCTGGTGCAACCACTCTGGAAAACAGCATGGAGGTTCCTTAAAATGTTGAAAATAGAACTACCCTATGACCCAGCAACTGCACTATTGGGTATTTACCCTAAAGATACAAATGTAGTGATCCAAAGGGGCACATGCACCCAAATGTTTATAGCAGCAACGTCTACAATTGCCAAACTATAGAAAGAACCTAGATGTCCATCAACAGATGAATGGATCAAGAAGATGTGGTATATATACACAATGGAATACTATGCAGCCTTCAAAAGAAATGAAATCTTGCCATTTGCGACGACGTGGATGGAAGTAGAAGGTACCATGCTTAGCAAAATAAGTCAATCAGAGAAAGGCAACTATCATATGATCTCCCTGATATGAAGAAGTGGAGATGCAACATGGGGGGTTAAGGGGGTAGGAGAAGAATAAATGAAACAAGATGGGATTGGGAGGGAGACAAACCATAAGTGACTCTTAACCTAACAAAACAAACTGAGGGTGGCCGGGGGGAGGGTGGTAGGGAGAGGGGGGTGGGGTTATGGACATTGGGGAGGGTATGTGTTATGGTGAGTGCTGTGAAGTGTATAAACCTAACAATTCACAGACCTGTACCCCTGGGGATAAAAATACATTATATGTTTATAAAAAATTAAAAATTAAAAAAAAACTAGAAAAAAAGCTTAACAACTGAGAAAGTGAGGTGCACAGAACAGAAGGGCATTTGTGGCTAGAAGTTGGAGATGACTAGAATGGCAGTTAGATATGTGTGTATCCTGAATTGATCAGAAATATGAAGACCCTGAAACTAGAGCCCTTGAAAGAATTAAAAGGAAGAGGAAAAATACTTAGTAATTTGGAAGCATCAAGTTCAAGGGCAGCTGGGTGGCTCACGTCATGATCCTGGGTCCTGGGATGGAGTCCCATGTCAGGATCCCTGCTCCGTGGGGAGCCTGCTTCTCCCTATCCTGCCCCCGGCTGCCCAGGTCATGCTTTCTCTCTCTCTCTCTCGCCAATAAATACATAAAATCTTAAAAAAGAAAAGAAAAAGAAAGAAAGAAAGAAAGAGAGAGAAATGTCAAGTTCAATTACAAGTTCAATTACACACTTACGAGCCTGGGCAAGCAGTCAGAAGCTTCCAGGCGTGATTGTTGAACGTGGTTTGCATCTATCAAGTCAGATACTTGGCCAAGAACTTTGCCTCATCACAAACGTAGCCCAGCCCGTTGGATGAGGTCAGAGAGGCCCCTGCCTTATAATGGGAAAGTCTAAGACAGATGATTATAGTTCAAGGGACCGATCAAGGCTCTACTAATTAAACCACTAATTGGATATTGAAAGAATTGTTCCTCTCTTAAAAACGTGTATCACTCTCAGGTTCCTTTTGTGTTCATGGAAATTTCTGGAAGCAGCATCTTAATCCGTGATTGAGTAGCAAGAGTTCAGCCATGGGTTATGGGATTGGATAATAGATGCCGTAGTTTGCTTCAGTCATAAAATTCTATGAGTTTGAAAGGAAGTTTGTTTTAGAAAGAATTGTTGAAATCCTATGTTAAGGCCCTTTTTTTTTTTTTCTTTCTCAAATTAAAGGATGATGTGCTATACTTTAAAATTTGTAAGTTCATTATTGGGAAAGCAAAAGATATAAGAATTTATCATTAATTCTTTTCCTCTCATTTCCAAGATGCATAATCTTGAATTTAAGCTTATATTCACTATATATTTATACATATATACGTGTGTGTGTGTATATACATATAAAATCTTTATTGTTTTATTTTCTTTGAAGAAAGCAACCCAATGATTCTGCTTTTTAAACCTGAAAACCTGTGAGTTATTGGAAAAGGAGCACTTTTAATTTTACATAGGATGATAAATAATAAATGATGATTCTAAAGTCTCAGATAACATATTGTTAACAGAACTAAGGAAAAGGATGGTGGCAGGAAACAACAACTACAACAACAACAACAACCTTTGCATGCTTTTACCAAAACAATGATAGGAAATGCTTGTCCTGCTACATTATTCTTCTGTCATGAAAAGTTCTCTCAGAGACATAATGGCCACAACCATTTCATTTTCTAACTTATTAAGCAGTCTGAGGGTGAATTGAGAGTTTCAATTCCACGTTATGGTTATAATTACTAACTGCAAAAATCCCTGTTGCCTTTCATTAAGTAGTTATAATATTTAATTGAGACTACAGGGTGTCTACACACAGCGTAGTACCATGCATAATTATCCATACACATAAAGGAACACTGAGGGTACTTTTAACTATGAAACATTATCAAAAAATTACATTTTTAATTTAAGTTTTGACTTTAATCTTCTTGGTGATTAAATACACATCTCTGCATCTTTCTGCAGATGAAGACATTAAGCTAAATAAATGAACCACAAAGTGGGAAAGGCAAAAAGAAAACTTTGCACTGTAACATAAATGGATAAGTCGAGTATGCATTAGCAAATTACATCAGGCCTTTCTCTTCGAGTAGCTGCATGGGATAGGAGGGCAGTCGAACACCGCCAGCCCAGCCGGTCAGCATCCTCTCCTTGGTGAGCTTGAATCACAGGAGGATCATGGGATAAAGTATCTGAGTGGCCTTTGCCCCTGCCTTGACTCCCACAGCTTTGCTTCTGGCAGAGTACTTCTCTCTTTGACCACTGGGAAACGTCTAAAAAGAGAAGACCTTGAAAGGAACTGGAACTCTCTACGTGAACGTCTTTGAAAGTTGCCACATTCCAGGTTCGTTTTTAAGGGAAGTTTAAGGTATCAGGAAGGTGCAAATAAAGCAAAGCTTGCGCATGGAAACATCACTCGCCAACAGTTCCCTCATGGGACATAGAAATCTGGAATTATAGGAAAAAATCACATTATGTCGTTCAGAATTAATCATAGGACTCCTGTCAATGTTGGTGTGCATCAAGGGAGGAAGCTGCAGGAAACTCCTGAAATTATTGAAACAGAAATAAGATGCTTCCCCATGGAATCTAAGGCAACTGAAACTATTGTTAGAATGTAAAATTTTTCTTCCATTTTATATTTGCAAAGTGCTTTATATTGTTTATAGTATATATTATTATACTTCTTATATTTTCCATCCCCAGCCTACCTGAGAGATAAGAAGGCACACTTTTTACTGTTTCAGTTACTTATCATTATGAACAGCATTCTTGCTTTGTTTTAATTACATTTTCCCCACAGGGACAGGAAGATTATACTCTGTCACCCTTCGGCTCCTCAACTCAGGTACCAGTTGTCAGTCAAAAAGAGAGCCCTGCTAAAGCCACTTTAGACAACATGTTCGGTCTTAAGAAAAAAGAAAAAACAAAACCAAACAGATATTGGAGATGTAAATCTGGATATTTGTCAAAGGATCAAGAATTATAATTGCCAGAACTTAGTTTGGGAAGCAAGAGAAAGGCATTAAACTGAAACTTCAGGGTTTACACACCTCCAGGGAAGCTTTGCAGGTACAAATATGCAAAGTTTAGATTATTTGCAGATACCCGTAGCTAAATTTAATGATCTATTACTATGTGTCAGGGGCTGTGCCTGACATCAGGTGTGAAAAGGAACCACAGGGATCGCTCCATGTCTGTGGGAGCTCGCCGAAAAAGCAAAGGTATTCTTCCTTGGATCCACGAAAAAAGAAACATTCCATTAGACTTGTGCACCTGCTCTAGGACCCCAAGATCAACCGAAAAGCACTCCCACCTCCACCTCCTATGGTTTCTTGAGGAACAATTTTAGTTCTAACTTTATGTGGTTAACAAACATCAAAACCACAAATGGTTTTAGAAACTGTCTCTGGTCGGTTTTAGTGGAAATATATTTTTATTCAGTTTCACAGAAAGACAGATTCTGCACAGGATAGACCTGAAGACCAAGGGAAAGAACCAACCAAAACAAACTTCAGGGCGGTGAGGGTACTGGTTGAGCCACTGATGGGCCATGGCTGCTGCTCCCGCCTGGCATCTGCTGCCTCCAGGGAAACTTGGTTGTCTGGTCTCCCCTCATTGCAAGCCTGTGGGCAGCTGATCGGCAGAGCCTGGGATGCACGCATAGCCTAGTGGGGTATCACTCATGGGAGGGAGGGGATCAATGCTGGCAGGTACAGTAGAGAGTTTTCTTCCCATCAGTGAAGATGGTGTGGGGAGGGTGGGGGAGGGGTTCTTAGCGTATATGCCAAATACCTGCGATGGCTCAGATGAAAGACAAAAGTGTCACAGCTGATAGCTGAAGCCCTGGGGTCACCCTCATCAAAAGAAATGCTTTCTCAAGAAAATAAATGAGTTTGGTCAATCAGATATATCCTCCTGTCTTTTCCATACTCCTGGACATTCCAGCTGCTACTTTATTTCTAGTGTGTCTTGCTCCAGGGGGCAGTTCCTCAGCCTGCATTTTACAATGTCTCTCTGACCATCATTCAGACCTTTCTCAGTGAGTTTACTGAGCCTCCAGAGGCAGGACTCCTGAGAATTCTCAGCTGAACTCAGCTGAGTCAACTTCCAAAGACTTCCATCATGGAAATGAAAAAAATCCCAAGAGAATTTTGATGTTATTTGTAGTAAGAAAATTTAATATGAGATCTCCCCTTTTAACTCATTTTTAAAAAGATTTTATTTATTTATTTGAGGGACAGTGTGCCTGAGCAGGGGAGGGGCAGAGGAACAGGGAGAAGCAGAGTCCCTGCTAAGTTGGGAACCTGATGTGGGACTTGATTCTAAGACCCAAGGATCATGACCTGAAGAAAGGCAGAGGCTTTACCAACTGAGTCACCCAGGCACCCAACACTTTTTTTTTTTTTTTTTAAGAGGGGGGCAGAGAGAGTGCATGTAAGTTGGGGAGAGGGGCTGAGGGAGAGGGAGAGAGACTCTTAAGTAGGCTCCACACCCATCATAGAGCCTGATGTGGAACTCGATCTCACCACTCCGAGATCATAATCTGAGCCAAATTCAAAGGTCAAATGCTTAACTGACTGAACCACCCAGTAGCCCAACACATTTTTTAATTTTTTATTTTATTTTATTATTTATTTATTTTTATTTTTTATAGACATATATTTTTATCCCCAGGGGTACAGGTCTGTGAATCGCCAGGTTTACACACTTCACAGCACTCACCAAAGCACATACCCTCCCCAATGTCCATAACCCCACCCCCCTTCTCCCAACCCCCCTCCCCCCAGCAACCCTCAGTTTGTTTTGTGAGATGAAGAGTCACTTATGGTTTGTCTCCCTCCCAATCCCATCTTGTTTCATTGATTCTTCTCCTACCCACTTAAGCCCCCATGTTGCATCACCACTTCCTCATATCAGGGAGATCATATGATAGTTGTCTTTCTCTGCTTGACTTATTTTGCTAAGCATTATATGCTCTAGTTCCATCCATGTTGTCACAAATGGCAAGATTTCATTTCTTTTGATGGCTGCATAGTATTCCATTGTGTATATATACCACATCTTCTTTATCCATTCATCAAGAAGACATCCAGATGGCCAACAGACACATGAAAAAGTGTTCCATATCACTCGGCATCAGGGAAATACAAATTAAAACCACAATGAGATATCACCTCACACCAGTCAGAATGGCTAAAATAAACAAGTCAGGAAATGACAGATGCTGGCGAGGATGCAGAGAAAGGGGAACCCTCCTACATTGTTGGTGGGAATGCAAGCCTGTGCAACCACTCTGGAAAACAGCATGGAGGTTCCTCAAAATGTTGAAAATAGAACTGCCCTATGACCCAGCAATTGCACTACTGGGTATTTACCCTAAAGATACAAACGTAGTGATCCAAAGGGGCACGTGCACCCGAATGTTTATAGCAGCAATGTCCACAATAGCCAAACTATGGAAAGAACCTAGATGCCCAACACATTTTTAAGTGAACCATGTCCTATTATTAAATGTAGAGATACATTTGTCCAGCAGGTCTCCAGACCCTACTCATCTTGTGTAACAGAAACTTAGACCCATTGAACAGCATCTCTCCATTTCCTCCCCAGCCTCTGTATAGACGAACCTGGAGGATACTTTACTAACTTAAATAAAACCATCATGGAAAAACAAATACTTCATGATCCCACTTATGTGAAGTATCTAGAACCATGAAGCTCAAAGAAACAGTAGAATTTTTATTTGTAAAGAATCCTCCCTCTTTTTTGTTTAATTTAATGATCAAAATTTTATTGATCAAAATTATACAAAATTATATGCCATTGCAAACTTCCCAGTATAACATATCATTAGAGTCATGGTGTGAGCACAGACATATAAGCAACAAAATGTATAACAATTAAGACAACATGTGATGATGAGGCCATTGCAACATTTACAAAAAAATGCTTGAGCCAATCTATTTCAACTTGGAAAGATGAATTAATATGTAAAAAATACTTAGCAGAAGAGAAATAAAGACATTGTATCCCTGCTACTCCCCCAAAGTTTAAGAAATTAGTTAATCTAGTTAATTATAATAAAATTAATTCTTACCATCCTCATCTAAATTTAAAACCAGTGTAGGAATATTCTGGACATGTGACTCATATGTATCTTTTAAATTAATTTGTTCAGGGTGCCTGGGTGGCTCAGTGGGTTAAGCCGCTGCCTTCGGCTCAGGTCATGATCTCAGGGTCCTGGGATCGAGTCCCACATCGGGCTCTCTGCTCAGCAGGGAGCCTGCTTCCCTCTCTCTCTCTCTCTCTCTCTGCCAGCCTCTCTACCTACCTGTGATCTCTCTCTGTCAAATAAATAAATAAAATCTTAAAAAAAATTTAATTAGTTCATGTAGGTTTGTCTAATTTGGACAGACATGATTGTCTATAACTTGGCTGCGTTAACATGAGGCCTTCAAGTGTTCTGGAACTACAGTGGAGAACTTTATGCTACCATCCTCGCGATCTGCTTATTCTCGAAACAAATGTTATTATTTATAATGAGCAAAGTTAATAAAAAAAAAACCCTTAGATTTAAAGATATTTCTTCATGACTATGGGTGAGAAGTAACCTAAAGTGCAACCTTTATTTATTTTGGAACAGTAATTCTGATGCAGAATAATCCTAGGAATATATTTAGCAGCCCGAAGAAACCAATATAAATAGCATGCTGCTTCCATTCTGTTTGAGTATAAATAATATAAACGATCACAGTGGTGATGTGTTATTATGCAGCTCTCTAATTTTCAGACTTACTATATCTGTTTTTCCCTCTATACTCTTCCTGTGAATTATTCAGGGAAGATATTACTTTCACTTTACAAATGGGGTAATTGAGAACTCAACAAATTATGTAATTTATCTCAGGACACAGTGCTGATTAGTGGTAGAGCTGCAAACCTCATGATTACTTGGGATATTCCTCCTGAGATCCCCCTGGGGAAGTCTCGGGATCCCCGGCTCCCCCCATCCCCCACACACACACTTGGAGCTGGCATTGCAGACGTAACTGTCAGAATTGATTTGGGAGTTTGTCCTGATAATAGAGATCTTATATTAAGCGGTTCTAATAAAGAACATAATTTTATGGTATTTCCAAAGAACCCCTACATCCTCAGGGGTCGCAGAGTCACACAGGGTACGAAGACACCAAACAAAAGGAGGGTGCAGCCCTTCTCCTCCCCTGTGCCACCATTCTTTAAGGACAACCTAATTACTCATTAAGTGTGGAATCCATTGTGGTGGTGGAGGGCAGGTCAACTGCGTTTTCTTCAGTCTCATTCAAAGAATGAGGCAGTTACTATAGTTCCCTTTTGAAGGTAGACAGTTTTCAATTTATTTGGATGAATATTTATTGAACAGCTACTATGTGCTAGTAACAGATGAAATACGGTTGTATACTTAAACACCTAAACTAGATGTTTCTAGACTTCTCTACATCATGGTACAGAGAGAAGGTGGCAGTGCTGGCCCAGCACACATGGCGGAGTGTGTGGATGGAGGTGGCTGGTGGAGGACGAGGGATCGGTATGTCTGCCCTCCTGTAGCTAGGTTCCCGCCTTCACCCTTGATGCTCTGAAGCGTGCGCTTCAAACCAGCAGCAGCCGCAGCCCATGAGAGACTGTTAGCAACACACAGTCTCAGGCCCCCCACAGAACTGATACATCAAAATCTGTATCTTAACAAATTCCTCCATGATTCTAAAGCACCCTGATGTTTGAGAAATACTGTTCTCATCAGAGGTCTTCACACTGTGCTCCCACAGGAAAGGCTTTAAGTAAGTTATCAGGAGATTCCAGTGTGCACCCAAGTTTGAGAAGAGGTGAAGAGGAAAAAAAAAATATATAGATATAGATATAGATATAGATCTATATTTATAGATCTATAGTATAGATCTATATCTATATCTATAGATATAGATATAGATCTATATAGATATACACACTAATGCCTGGATCCCATCCTCAGAGATTCTGTTTTGCTGTTTTTAAATCACCCCAGAGCTGTCTTAGGAGTGACCAAGGGCTCTAAACAGAGCTGTAGGCTGGATGTGTTACCCCTGTTTTATCTGTGTAGAAGCAAGGCAGAGACACTAACAGGACAAAGGAAACTACATATGTGAACAGATGAGCTGGACTCACTTAGACCCTGAACTCACTTATTCTATCTAAAAAAGTGGTCCATTATGTTACAGGGCTTCCTGAGAATCTTAATAAAATTAATGTTAATTAAATATATTTTTCTCCAAAGAGATGTCTCAATTAAAAAATAAAAAAGAAAGAAAGGAAAAAAAAAAGAGAGATCTATCCTCGACTAGTATAATAGCTCCATAGCTACTCAAGAAGAATGTAAAAAGAAAAAAAAAAAAAAACTTTTTACAGAGCAATTCTCTGTGGTGCTTATTCTAAAGACATCAAAATTATTTTATTCCTTGCGTATATCATATTTAATTTTAAGACTGCATTAAAAAATGTATTCTATGCACTCAAGCACACACATTTAATGTTATTTATCTCTTGCCTTTCTCACAAATGATATGTATCAATTATGAACATATGAATCCTAAAGATTTGAACCCACAATTTGAAAGGCCATTTGCATATTTTCAACACATTTGAAAAAAACTACTGTCTAGAAGTCTAAATGCACATGTGAATCCAGTTAGTGAGGTTAATTAGGAGAGGGTCTGAGTTGTATTCACCATCAGAACTTGAGCATTATTTCCCCTGCATCCCTCTGTCTCCTCTGAGCAGCAGAACCAGAATCATGGGTCAGACCGGACAGCTGGTCGCTCAGGAATGGGTGTGGATGAGATGCCCAAGAAGTTTCAAAATGAAGGATCTATCTCTTGGAGGCAGAGAAAAAGAATGCTGGGAATTAGAAAGTCATGGTTTTAAATCCCATTCCAGTGGGAAATCAGGCAAATTGCCTAATCTTGCTATTTGGTCCTCATTTGATAACCAAGGAAAACAGTATGTACTGAATTAGGTAGTTATCAGGATATAGAACATTGCATCTAAAGACATTGTGATATTGTTCCTGGTCCTCAGTGTTAGGACTAATAATAAGACAATGTGAAGACCTGGTGCCAAGAATTGAGGTTGGCTATGGTGCTCCTAAAAGTCTTCCTGATGTTTATTTAACCCAACCTATATTACTTCTCTGAGGCCAGGGTGAATTCTGGATTCAAATCCAGGTATTTGCCCCACATCAGAAAGTGCTTCTTTCAAGACCACCACCATGTATGAGCTATAGCAACTCACAGAAAAAATCAACATCTGATGATTGGGGTTCTAGGGGCTGTGCTGGGCAGTAAAACTCAAAACTTACTAAATCAGAACCAGTCATCATTTAAAAGGGTTCTCAGCTTGGAGAGTATACCAGTTAGGTCTCTCCAGAGGAATAGAATCAGAGAGAGGGAGGAAGAGGGAGGGAAAGAGGGAGAGATACATTCGAAGGACTGGCTCACATGATGATTGAGTACTAGTAAGTTGAAAATCCACAGGACAGACCAGCAAAATGGAAACTCAGGCAGAATTTTGAGGGCACTGTCTTGAGGTAGAATTCCTTCTTCTCTGGGAAACCTGAGATTTACTCTTAAGTCTTCAGCAGATTAGATGTGGCCCACCACATGATGGAGGGGAGTGTCCTTTATGTAAAGACAACTGACTGTAGTTATTTATCACATCTACAAAATAACCTTCACAGCAACATCTGCTCTAGTTTCGACCCAACAACTGGGCACATAGCTTAGTCATACTGGCATGGAAATAACCATATGGATAGGAGGTATGTAAATAATCACATAATTTTATTTGATAAAGTCATAAATCAAGGTTTTTGTGTCTCTGTCTTTTCTTCTGAAAAGTCACCTTGCCTCCTAATTCCTAAAATACTCAGTCAGTTGGGCAGATCTATACCTGATAAACACTGGGATTCTTTTTCAGCTGCTTTCCATGTATAATATTTTGTTAGGAAAGCTATATCAATGTTTTTTTTTTTAATGCTAGTTGGCAAGTATCCTGAAGTATGTGATTAATTCACAATGACAAAAACTTAGAAAATACACCGCATTTTCAATGTGTGTTTTTGATGTCTGTTATTTGTTATCCATGCTCTCTGAAGGGCTACATTCTTTTCTAATGCACCATGTCCCTACAAAGCAATTATGATCACCACTAATTCCTTGGAATAAAAATTATCCTAACTGGCAAATAAAGCCCAGTCCCTGTGGTATGCCATTTCATGAAAAGCCATTTCTATTGGTTGAGTGAACACTTACAAAATCACTGGTTTGCTTACACTGTATTTGGTGGCCATCGAAGGGGGTTATCAAATTACACAGTGCCTCAGGATCACGTGGAAGGTTTCTAGGCTCCCCTTCCAGTATTTCTAATCAGATATGGGGATGGTCCTAGAATTTCAATTTCTAACAAGTTCTCAGATGCTGCTGATGCTGCTGATGCTGCTGATCCAGGGACCACACTTTGAAAATGGCTATTTTAATGCTTAGATGTGGTAGCAGGAGTCAGATTACCTGGAAGCTTGACATCCAGGTGCTACCACCTCATCGTCGTTTTACATTGGACAAGTGGTGAGATGACCGTGTGGTTCAGCTTCTTTGTACAATAGGGGAAACAATAGTACCCCATATTATAATTGTGGAGAATGAACAAATCACTTGTCCTGCCTGGAACATGCCTCAGGTCTCATGAAACAATGGCCACGGTTAGTTCAAGTGACTCCGTGATGTCACACGTGAGAGAAACACTGTGGTGTTTTCATGGCTCTTGCTCTCTACTCCTCATTCACTGTCTTTGGCCTGACACCATTTATCCTGTGCCCTTCCGTCCTGAGCTCACCCAGCCATGGTGATGGCCTGAAGCAAGCCTTTGGTGCTCCTCTTGTAGGTGTGAAGGGGAAAAATGCAGGATTTATGAAAGACTGCAAAACTTAAACCTCCTTCTTAAATGTTTTTAATTGGAGCATTTGTTTATATCCCAGAGGCACATAAGGATGAATATGGGGTTTTATTTTTTTTTTCCATTCAGTTAATGTTATTTATTTTAGTCTTTGCTTTTTAACTAGAGCCTTGCTGTTTTTCTTTCATATCCCTTGGAGTGCTTCTCCAGAATTGTGCAAATACTGAATGGCTCATAATATTTGCGCTTGGATTGATTTTTTTCCCTTTAAAGCATAAAATGTAAAAATGCTGCTAGTTATATTTACTACCTAGAGTTATCTTTACCGTACACTTCATTTAAATTATTCTTAGATCATAAATTAGAACTGAGGGAAAAAAAATAATATGCTTCTTCTGTCCTCCATTGGTCTTAAACTACCTTAAACAAAACAAATCCCAAGGCAAAATTTCTGTGTGGAAAGCTTGAGAAGTCTGATTCATTGCATCAAACCCATGCAACTGAATTTGGGTTCCTTATCTGAGATAGTCTAGAATATAAACTTGCCTTTAAAGGGATCACTTTGGAAAATCCACCTTAAAAAGTCCAAATCAATGGCTTCCTTACAGAAAGAGCCCTGGGGTAAGAATTAGCAGGAATTACTCCATGGGTATGTCTGCTACTAGTATTTTATGCTTGATTGCTTGTCAGTTGGCAGAAGTCAATGGTTCTCTTTACCACAGAGGCACGGAGGAACGGGGCAAAGTACAAATTATCAGTACTCGGAATGTAGATTAAACATTTCACTGCTGTCTCTCCAACATGTGCCCTGAAAGTACCACTTGGCGCAGAATTACAAAGGACTGCATTTAGCAAAGCTTTAATTTAAAATAGACACAGGTGACAGCTCTATTATTTCTGCACGTTCAGATGCATTCACAGCTGTTTTTATTTATCTCAGCTGTATATGCTTGTATTTGTTGTAATTATTAGTCTCGGATGTAGTTAAAGATAAATATCTCAAATGCCTATCAAGGCTAAATTAAATTAAGGAAATCACACTCTTCACCCTCACCCCCTTTGGCCCCGCTTTGCTGCAGGAAATTTGCAGCAACTTCAGAAGTTTAAGCCTCATGTCAACTCCTCTCGTGAGAGGAGCTTTCCAGAGTCTTCCTGGGTTCCCCATCTGCTCCAGCTCCACACCCTGCTTACTGGCTTGGCATTGTTTCCTCTACATTTCACACGGGGGTGTGGAATGTTTCAAAGTTTCTTATAAATGTATAAGAATAGGTTTAAACTAGTTCTGATTGCTCATAATGTCAGAAAGTGTTATGTGCAAATGCACTGTGGCATGAGCCCTTCTCACCCCCCCACCTGGTTTCTTTCTTTCTCACCCCCCCACCTGGCCTAACTGCCTCTTCTGTTTGTTTGTATTTTGCCAGTGGTTCATTCACTACATCTAACACATTGTAGGACCGTGGGGCCATGGTTTCACCCTTGGGAACTGAGGAGTTATCATGGAGGAATTAAGTGAGGGTCCAGGAAATTTAGAAGAAAGGAAAAGAGAATACAATGAGGAGATAGAAAAGGAGTTGGAATCACAGGATTTTTTAAAGGGAATTTGATTCACGAGATACCCAGAAGTCTGCACAGGAAAATGAGATGGAGAGATCTGTCTCCTAAATTCACATGAATTATACCTTTTGAAACAACAACAGCAACAACAACAAATCTGTTCACTGTGGTGGCCTCGGGTTGGTTTGCTTTCAGCTGAGAAGACAGCATTTTTATTTTGTTTTTTAAAATCTGAAACAGGATCTGTCTGATATACAACTTTGCAGAGAAATTGCGTACTTATTAGAATAGTGGCCTTTGCAACCATGGTGACGACACTGGCTTTTGCTCCTCTTGAGGTCTGAGGGAGTTCATTAATGGCAAGGCAGCCTGGAAAGAAAAAAAAAAAAAAAAAAAAAACTATGCATGGCAACTAATCCAACTATATTTGAGAGAATCAGACAACCTCTTAAGAAGGAAGGAGAGAAAATGCCACTCAAGATACTTATAAAATGAGGAAATATTGTATGAATAAGCAGGTAATAGGTGGTAGAAATTTACATATTTCGACCTGATTAAAGACCATGGAAAAGAGACTAGGCTAGTTTTGGCAAAAATGATTATATAATGCTAGATTTCTATTTTTATTGATTATCCTGTTTATTTGTTTTTATTTATTTCTTAAGATCTGATTTGTTAAATTTGTATTTATTTATTTTTATTCTGTTACATAAGATTTATTTATTTGACAGAGAAAGAGCACAAACAGGGGGAGCAGGAGAGAGAGAAGCAGACTCCCCACTGAACAGGGAACCCAACCCTGGGCTGGATCCCGGGATCCTGGGATCATGACCTGAGCTGAAGGCAGCCGCTTAACCCACTGAGCCATCCAGGCGCCCCATCCTGTTGATTTAAAGAGTATTTTGGATTACTTTGATTTATCACGTTGAACATGGATCATCTCCAGATACATTTCGGAAGTGAGTATCTGTGGATGACCACTGAAGATCTGTGGGTAAATGGACATGCTAATGGCAAAGTCCTTTTTGAGGGAGATAATTAGACTGAATTTTGTCTGGCTTACAGTCTTGGTTACTCTTGCCTGACTTGCTTGTTTGTAAGCCAAGTCTTTTGGGCTGTTTTTCTGCATTCTTTTTAAGGATTTCTCTTCAGAGGGATGAGACCTTTTCCTCGATGTAACAGACTTTGCCTGCCCATCTCTTTAATACACGATGTTAAACCCTCATCCCGATACGTGCTCTTACCTGAGGAAATCAGCTTTAGTTATAAACCCTTGGGAGTAAGGTATAATTTCGGGTTTGGACCTTATGGGAGTAAGAGATCGCTTAGGCACTAATTTGTGGCCACTACCTCATTAGTTAAAGTGTTTCAGTTCCTTCATTTGGCATTTTTGGGTGTGGGGCACATGACAGGTGATAATAGAGGCTTTTAGCTGCAAAGCTTATAGAAATATTTGAAGATATACTTTAGCACATTTTAATAATTATTAAGGGTACTACTTGATGACACTAAATCTTTCCAGTGAATGCTTTCAAAATTATGTGAAAGTCAAAACAAAACATTATTTTTCATCCTTCTTACTAGAGAAGCTGCCCAGCATTTTCAAACATGAACCAACTTTCGATTTTGATTCAAGATAAATCAGCTTAATGAACTGAGTAAAGAGCTGTCCTGAGTTCTGACCCTTTATGAATGATAAATGGAATGAGCTAAAGTTTTTTCTCTCTGATAAAACTTGACTTTTCATTCTCCCCACGCCTACCCACACCCTAACCTAGTCTAGAAACGCACTAAGTCCCAATAGGGAAGAGACACCTGTATTTTCTTGTTTATTTTGCTTCTACTCCCGCTCCCTCCCCCAAAAGATAGGTCTCAGCATTACTAAACGCATCTATTGCTTAATCTTCTAGTTCCTACAAATCCTCCAGATCCTATAGTAACCTACTGTGTCACAATGATGATCTTTCAAAAAGCGTCTTGGTAAATTAGTCTCTTTTAGTATCTTCCTGATGTGGATGTTATTTGTAAAAAGTTAGTTTTCAGTCTGATGTGTGAGGCATTATTGATAATAAGACTACCTTATACATTGTACAGACCTTTCTTCTGCCAAAATGAAGTGTTTATTAAACAAACAAACAAAACTTATGGACCAAATCCTTTATGGTAAAGATCACAATCTGACAGAGAAGTATCTGCTTTGAAAGGATTAGAGCCTCCAGATAGATACAAATAAGATAAGAAAAAGTAGACACATGTTAAATCATGGAACAGCAAAGGGAATACTTTATGGAAATGAACTCACAAGATAATAATTTGAATTTGACAAGGTGATAATTAAAGTCCCCAGATAGATTTCTTCCACATCTGTATGCCTTTCAGTAAAGTTGGTTAGCATATTAACTACTGCTGGAGAATACTAAAAAATATTCATGGGATGTAAAACTGCAAATTATTATTCATTTCAATTTGTATAATAAGTGTAACAAAATGCAGTGCATACAATATTACACAAGAGGTACTAAACTCTATTATAGACATTTTTAGAGCACAGGCAGGACCCTTAGATGACAATTTTTAAAGTGTTGAAGACATCTAAGTATGAGTTACCACTTCTCGCAGTTTGAACGAAATTGTATATATCTTCAGTGTCCTTTAGGGCTAGTAACTTCTTGTTTTGAATGACTAGACTATTTTTTTAATATTATATAATTGGATATATGTATATAAACATACACACATATATACATATGAATAGATAATTATTATCACCTATGTATTTGGTTTTGTTATATTTTTCCTCTAGAGGAGAAAAAGGGATTTAATGACCAGAAGAGGTCATAGATATATGACTAAAAAAGAATCAGTATCTACCATAACTTCTAATTTCAAATAGCAATCCAACGTATTAATTCTCTTCTTCAAAATTGAGTTTGATGGTATACACCTTTTAATTTAGACATTTTTCTGAAAAACCATTTTTTAATATGATATTAAGATACTATTCAGTTCAGGAGAACAACTGTGAGGTGTGGCCACACACTGAGGGTAGTGAACATCACACTTGAGAATTTCTTTGGGCCCAGGTGATCTAGTCAAAGAATATTTTCTGTCCTATGGAATTTAAATATAAAACATGAATCACGATGCAACGAAATGTGTTGTCATTTCCCACCTGTGAAAAAGCATACGAAGGAGTATGAAGAAAGACTTTCTGGAATGCATATTCATTTACACTGATGACATTTTAATACGAATAGTACACTGTTCTTACGGCGCTGAATAAAATTATTGGTTTCAAGCATTCCAGGGAGTATCACAGTGGACAATGCGGTGACCCTTTTGTCTAGAGTCAATGGGCAATCAACGGTGCAACCTGACGTTGCCCATCGGGAATGCTAGCTAGAGCGGGAGAGAAACGAAATGTAATTGCAAAGGACGATCATTGGAGAAACGAACTTAAATGTGGAATTGTGTTAGAATGGGGAGAAAGTGATTTTGGACATTCTTGACAAGTCCACTCAAGGAAATAGAAGTTCCACTTGAAGAAACTAAACAAAAGGGAGAAACAATCAGAAGCAAGTGTACGGGGGAAGGAATGAAGATGACCGGAGGACGTATTTGTCAAATACGGATATTTTGGCAAATAAGAATAGGATTTGCAAGTCCAGTGTTACAGGCGTGACTGGGGTAAGCCTCTGACTCCTGAATTCAGCTCAGGTCGTGATATCAGGGTTGTGAGATCAAGACTCCCATAAGATTCTCTCTAACCCTCTCCCTCTGCCCCCTCCATTCCCTGAATCTCTCTTGAAAAGAAGAAAAGCAAAGGAAACGCAAAGAAAAGAAAGGGAAAGGAAAGGAAAGGAAAGAAAAAGAGAACACTGTTAACACTTTGGAAGAGACGGCTCTTGCACATTCAGTGGAATCTCTAGGCGCTCTCAAAGCGCAAATTAGATGTGCCTTTATGTAGACGCGCCAGATCCCACGTAGTCAGCCCTGCCTCCCACAGGGAGAGGAATTCAGCGTGTTCTCTGCAGGTGACTGGAAAATCCCGCCAGCCTCCTAGACTCTAGGCTGTGTTTAGGATTCTGGCATATGGAAATGCACTTTGCTTATCCCCTTGGTGAATTAATGGGAAAGCAGTCTCTTTGCTTCTGTGTTTTGCAGTTCATACTCTGTCTTTTCATTTTTCTATGCAATTTCATTTTTTCACCATGCCAGGCATGACTAATTGTGGATTTCCACTGAATTACCACCATCCTCCACTGGCCGGCTTCCCTTAGCAGCAAGCCCACTAAGGTTTCCCCAGCAGAAGGGAAGGAAAAATCAAACTTTCGCCATTCTTCTTATCCTCGTCATGGCTCTCCACCCACTTCGAGCCCTGGGTGTCCTATTGGTATGACTAAATGAGGGCATACAGTCTATTCTACGAATGAATATTAGTTCTGAAGAAGGTACGTTTTTAGAGAAAAATAAAACATAACAAAATAGGTTTTTTTTGTCTCTTTCCTTACCTAATTAACTCTTCATTTTTCTTCACTTTCACTGTGTTTTTTTTGTTTGTTTGTTTGTTTCTTTGTTTATTTGTTTGTTTTTCTTCCTACTGGAGACATCATTTTCCTTCAACCACTTTTGAGGGGAAACTCTAGTATCTTCTGCATTTGTAAAATACAATCTGAGGTCCTTTGCCCCGTGTGTCTCTCTTCAGTACCCCTGCAAAGCTCTTCTCAGAGACCAGCCTGGCTTCCCCTTCGACCTCTTTCTGCCCTCCTCACCCCTGCCAGGTTCCTACAGAGCGCGTCTTAGGCAGATCTGGACAGCACGCAGGGGAGACTTTTAGGAACAGGTTTTGTAAAGGTTCCTGGGTTTTAGAGCCCAAAGCAATTTGCCAATTTCCCAAGAAGTGTATCAGACTCTAGGGAAACCAATGGGGAGTTTACTAAGACTGAATGATCTCAGGATCCATGTTTTTCTGCTTTTGTTGTTTTGCTGAAAGCCTGAAACAACGTAAATACAACTGCGCGGGAATGTAAATATCTTTTCCCAAAATAAGTTAAATTAAGCGCTGCTAAAAGTGTTTTTGATAAGTTTAGTGTATGGAATTTTTTTTTTTTCTTTCAATTTAACAAAGAGATCACAAGTAGGCAGAGTGGCAGGCAGAGAGAGAGAGGAGGAAGCAGGCTCCCCCCGAGCAGAGAGTCAAATGCTGGGTTCGATCCCAAGACCCTGGGATCATTACCTGAGCTGAAGGCAGAGGCTTAACCCACTGAGCCACCCAGGTGCCCCCATTGTGTGGAATATTTGACTTTTATGTTTCCTACTAATTTTTTTTTTATCAGTGGATATTTTTAAAATTTTTAATATTGCTATCATTGACTCCTGACTTTGTCACCAGTACCTATTTGTATAAACACAAAACTTCTCAGCTTTGTCTATCTAACAAAATGAAAATAAAATTCTCTTATTTTTAAGGGAGCACCTGGGTGTCTCAGTTGGTTAAGTATCTGGCTTCAGCTCAGGTCCTGATCTCAGGGTCCTGGGATCCAGCCCCACATCAGGCTCTCTGCTCCGCGGGGAACCTGCTTCTCTCGTTGCCTCTACTGTTGCCCTGCTGGTACTCTGTGGCTCTCTCTCTTTCTCTCTGTCAAATAAATAAATATAATCTTTTAAACAATTAAAAAAAAATAACTTCTCTTATTTTATTCCAAATTTTGGGTATTTGGTATTTTTTTTTCTTTTAATTTGACTTGTTGAATATCTTTCAGTATATGATACAAACTATCATGCTTTCCTGTAAACGTGGCTGGGATTCGATGTGGTGCTGCTAAAGGCTCCCCAGTGATCACACGAGGGGTTTGGGCGGCACTGAGAGCACGAAGAAGGACAAACATGTCGGCAGCATGAATCGGCTCATCGGAGAACCCATAAGCTGCCAGGATCACAACTTGGTAGTTTCGAACATGTTCTTGGGAAATGAGCTTCCCTTTGGCTCCCTGCGCTTACTTTAGAGTTCCTACCCATCTCATCTCCAAGCAATCTCTTCGGATCTTTGCAGAATTGCCCGTTCTGGGACAAGCCATCTTCGATCGTCCACCTGTGTCTCTGTTTACCTGTTTTTGTGCAGACAAGCTGTCCATCACAGTAACTTTGCTGGGGACAGGCTCGTTTCCTAAAGAGCCCAGAAAAGCCGAGATCCTCCCAGCCACGGAGGACAGCCGCAGTTATCACCCGTAGCCCAGGTACTCTGTTGTGACCCTCGCTGCTTTTATCAACCTGTGTGCCTCGAGTTGCTTCAAGTAGTCAAACCTGTTTTCAGATCTACCACCTGGAACATTCTGCAATGGAGAATCCTGGCAGAGGCTAGATCTCTCAGTATTTCTTAGACATAAATGACTGGAAGTAAAGAAAAGCTGCCACTTTGGGCAGCCGACAAGGGACCTCTTCCCAGAGAGTCATCTTGAATTCACTATTGTGTGTTCATGAATCTTTGTTTGGGGCAGGGGGAAAAATGAAAAATGAAAAATGAGCTATTGGGTCCTCCAAAACAAAGCTAACATTTTCTTTTCTCAGAAACATGTCAGTTATATTTAAAAAAAAAAAAAAAAAGGAATGAAATGTGTGCTATGATCTCTTAACATTATAAAATATATTTTTTTTATTATGAGTACAAGGCCACTTTGATATACTATTTCTAATGGGAAACTATATATATATATATATATATATATATATATATATATATAATCTCCATAAACCCGTATACTCTTCTCTGGATGCTAGAAAGAGCTTTCTGGTAAGAAATCTGTCAAAGGCACTTCCACTGATAATTGGCCCTTATAATATGCGAAAAATGTGAGGGTGGAAATGATCATTATTGAAACCCCTGTGGATAGGGCTTAGTCTAAGGGATCTTAGAGCAGTCATAGGTGATGTCCAGTTTGCTATTTTCAAGTCCGCATCCCTTCATTAATAGGATGCCACTTCTACCCCCTTTGCCATGTGACTTTACAAAACCTCCAGGAAGGTGTGTTGATTGCATAACCCTTGGCCATTGCCTCCGGTCTTAATGAGTGACTTGCTTTGGCCACGGGAGATTTCGCAGACATGCTGAGCAGGGACTCTAAGTGAACTCCTGTGGTTCGTCTCAGGCTCCAGTGCTTTTGCCATTTGTCTGGGGAGAACATGACCATGTCCCCACGGGTCCTGGAAAGAGGAGATGTATGTGGTTGAGTTAGACCTAATTCATTTCCTTGAGCCACATTTAGCCGATCCCAGCAGCCTTTGGCTGAGCCACAGCTGACCAGCAGGGCCAGGAGCAAGGACTGACGATTGTTTTAAGCCTGTGAGCTTTGTGGTGGTATATTTTTCTTGTAATTATATTTTTTGTGGTGGTTTATGAAGCAACATTGTGCAGTAGAAACTTAGCTAATGCAGCACCTTCTGTATGGACGTCTATACTGTGTCCTATAAGCTTCCATTAAAGTCATGCCCATGAAAGCTTGCTTTCAGCTATGTTGTTGGGGACTAACAGACAGGGTCCATTCTTGACGTGATGCTGTGTAGGGGGAGAGAGCCATATCTGCCCAAGGAAGCCGGACAAAGAAAACAAAGCATGAGTATGGAAGAATGCTCCCGGCTTCAGGAATCAGACAGTTTGCTGAGGGGCGAGCGGCAAATATGACATAGAAAGTTGTGGGATCATGCAAGCATTCTCCAGGGGATTCTCAGAAATACTTGGGGAGAGAAACCCCATAAAAGACTAGATTTTCCTCCCATAATACACAAAGGGACATGGGCTATTGCTATTTAGGCATTAAAGACAAGCATGACCCACCCCTGAAGGCTGAATAAGTGTGAGACACCTGGTTTACATTTATATAAATCTTTACACAAGACAATTCAACCTTCCAAGCACAATGCAAAGTAGCATATCCAATCTATTAAGCATAGTGCCTCTCAACTCCTAATATATAGCATATAGAAATCCCCCCACAGCCGCTAACATTCATGAAGCTTTCTATGGTACCAGGCGGGACCCAGAGATTTTTCAGGTTTTAACTCATTTATAGATTTGTGAGATAAATAATTTTATTATCTCTTCACAACTGTGTAAACTGTGGCTTAGAACAGTTTAGGGACTGGACCAAAATCTAGCAGCAAAAAAAAAAAAAAAAAAAAAAAAAAGACTGCACTGTTTATTTAGTGTATAAAATGCCTTTGCTCTTTCCTCTTTTATCCTTGCTCATTTCATCTGTGACTCCTTATACATTGTGCTGTCATGAAATAAGAGAGAACCTAGTATCTGTAAAATCTTTGTAACATGATCAAGTATAGTGTTCAGGCTGTTACATATATAAAAATGATAATATTATAAAAACATAAAAATATAGATGCGCATATACGAATTCCAATAAAAACTGGTACACTATTAGAAATGACAGACAATAAAGCATCCTCTCCTATCTTTGGAATGAGTTCTACCTTTGATAGGTTTTGTCTGAGGACCAAGAACACTATCCACAAGGTATAATCCCATGAGGACAGAAGACTTCCTTTATAGCGATCTAATAGACACATCACTTTTTTTTCTTTTTTTTTTTTTTCCCCCTAGGAGAAGTATTTACCAAAGATCAGCCAGAGCTGAAGGAAGGTGTGTATTATTATTTGAGATGAATTATTATTATTTTTATTTTTTTTCTCTAGGTAAGTTCGTTAATAATTCAAACACTTCACAAGAGTCTTGCATTTCTAGTCTTTCTTTGTTTTGCTAATTGAAAATAGCTCATAAACAGTATGTGTGTGACCCTGTAACTTTGAATAATAATTTAAAGATGAGATGTTATTGAGCAAAGGGAAACATTTTGATTACCTCTTGTATTAATTTCTGTTGCTGTGTAGCAAATCACCCTGACACTTATAATGATTTAAAACAACATACATTTGTTAGCTCATAACATCCTTGGGTCAGGAGTCCTGAGAATGGCTTAGCAGGATCCCATCCTCCAAGATCTCATATAGGATGCTGTGCTCCACTCGCTGCAATTAAGATGCTGGCTAGACTGTGTTCTCATCTGGAAGTTTGACTGGGGAAGAATCTGTTTCCAAAACTCTTTTGGCTTTGGCAGAATTCATTTCTTTGTGGCTCTAAGTTGGCTCCCATCATTAGTTGGAGGTTTTCAATAGGTTCAGAGTCTGCCTGAAATTGCTAGAGGACACCCAGAGTTCTTTGCCAGGAGGACTTTTCCAACATGAACATTTGCTTCATCAATCCTGCAAGCCAGTCTTGCCTCAGTTGGCCAGGAGAGAGTCCTCATGACAAGGAAACTCTAGATAAACTTGTTCTGGATAAGTCTTAGTGAGATCTGATAGATAGGGACAAAGGTTTATAAGAATTATGGGATTACTTAAGAATTTTGGATACTTAATAACAATGTCTATGAAAATTCTATCGGACAAGTCTAGTTTACTCAAAAGTTAAAAAAAAAAAAAATGTTGTGTTTACATGGCTTTACCTAGTAGAAAAACATATCTGACTTGTTTTTAGGAGGAAAACAAAACATTATTTTTCAAAATATTACAGATACTAAAGATTCTGTTTCCAAAATTGTTGTTGGAATATTATTCAATAGAAAAATCCCAGAAGACTTGAGTCAAACCTAATGTAAACACGAGGTTTTTTGAAAGAATTAAAATAATCAATTATTAATTCTTGTTTTTAAGTTGAGAAAACTGAGGTATTGGGGTTAAGTATCTTCCCCAGAGTCACATAGTTAGAAAATGTTGGAGCAGAGATTCAAATTCAGGTGGCTGACATCCAAGCTTATGCTATTGAACTTGACTTTAAACTTTACTTGTTTATATGCAAATCCATTTTTTTAACAACTAGCTCTGTATTCCCTTCCACCAAAAAAGTCCTAGACACATCAAGTAGATAGTTCACTGCAAGGTCCTATACGTTCTGCCCACAATACCCAGGTCTAGTCGCATTTTAATGCAAGTGCATTCACACTGTTAGGCTTTCCTGGTGAACAGTAATTCACTAGAGCGTGACCGTGTCTGTGTCTTAAGTGTTGTGTTATCCCTTGCAAACGATGCTGTGCATTGGTGCATAGGAGGAAATTAATCCTGATGTCTTTTAAGTGCTACCAAAAGAGGTCGAGCTATGTTAATGGAAAAGTGGCCTCTCAGTTTGAGAGAGGGCCATCGTAGTATTTGAAACAGGCTTGTAGCCTTGGGGGTTCCTTCTGAAGCCATTTTCTTCATGCTATTCTAAGGCCTGATGACTTGGCTAGATCCTAATCCTTTAGAGAGTAAAATTAAATGTTTTTCAGTTTTCCAGTGGAGTAAGCAGGGTTTTATTGTGCTTCCTCAATCATTGTCACACTAGTGATCCCTTCTAAAATGAATTCGTTCTGGAAAAGAATGGGTCAGATGCCTCTACAGTGGAATACAATAGTAGAATATTTTGAAATAATTGTAAAGCAAAACAGATAATCATGTTTTCAAGCTCTTTGAAATATATATGTAAAATGTTATGTGCCTGAGGTTGAATAAAAAGATGGTTAGAGTCATTACTCAGTAATGTACCAATTACAGATCGAATTGTATGTATAAGTTCTCTATTATATAATCAGAAAGGGAAGAAAATGGATTATAACCATTTTAATAATTTGATTTGCTTCGTTCATCCTTTGAGTTATCTTTTCATAAAATTAGATGCTGTGTTATTCCTTTCTGGAAAGTGGAACGGTACAAGTGAAGAGAATGTTTCATGTTAATCAATGCTGACAAGAATATTATACGGAGTAAAAAAAGAGTGTGGGCAGGTTGGGGGGTGGGAGAGAGACAAATGAAGAAGACCTGATTGAAATTATTAGTTGCCAGAAAAATACCTATTGACTTTTTATGTTTTTAGAAGTACCTCTATTAGCTTCCAAAAATACAGCTGTTTATAGTGATTGATAAGTTCTCTTGCTTTTAAGCTTATTCACATCCATTAGTTCTGCCTTTTTCCCCTGTTAAAAATCTGAAGCTGTCAGATTGAAGTAGCAAGATCAGCTAATGTTCTTGCCAGATTCAAAGCTTGTCCCCAGGGGTGGCAAAAGTATTCTAAATCACAAAGAAATGGCTTTTTAAATGCTGCCTGTTGACACTGGTCATTCCATTTACTTTATTGGAAATGTTGAAACAGATATCAGGCAATTACAGAAACTGTGTTTAACAGGGCTTTGATGAACAATTCCCTCTAAATATTTCATTTTTAGACCCATATCAGATCTTTGAAGTTCACTGTCTTTTGCATAGAGTTTTATTTAAAATAGTACATAGCTTTATTTTCAAAATTGGTTAAACCATTTTCTAGTTTTCACTTCAGATCTATAGATGATTATGTACTTCATTCCCTTTGGTATTTGATTATTATCTTGTAAGCTTTATACCCTGTCATAGTTTCTCAGTTTCTGTTTATCACAAAGGCAAAGGTTTGAGGGGAAGTACATACTTCTAAAACCCAAAATGTCAGGAGCCCCTGGGAGGCTCAGTCCGTTAAGCATCATGACTCAGGTCATGATCTCAGGGTCCTGGGATTGAACCTTCAAGTTGAGCTCTGCACTCAGCAGGGGGGTCTGCATGTCCTCCCTCTTCCTCTGCCCACCCCCCCCCCCCCGCTCACACTCTCTATCTCTCTCAAGTAAATAAATAAAGCCTTGAAAGTAACAAATTGTAAGTTTCAAAAATAGTGAATGTTAAAAGCGTTTGCCACTATGTAGTGATTGCCACCACGGGGTGCAGAACTCAGAGGCTCTTATAAAAACAATAGAATAAATCATATCATCCCCTTTCTCCATTAGAATATTATTATATAAATTAGATCAGGTTAAAAAAACAACATAAGCTCAGTAAAGAACAACAACAAAAATCCAAGGAGAGAAGAGTTGGCACCCAGTGAGGAAAATGGATATAAAAATACTGAGATTGTTGAAGCTGAGAGGGCAGTCATACACAAGAACACTGTCGCCAAAGGAGACTTTGTTCTACATCTTATTCATTATATGAATTAAATAAATAAGCACATTGAAGATGGCAGAGAAATAAACAGTTCTGTTATCTGTTACCTTGGAGAGCTTTCTCTGAGGAAATGGCATCTCAGTAGATCCCTAAAGAGTATGTACAAGCTCGTCAGGGAAAACGATTACTGTAAGCAGAGGGAACGGTATCTGTGAAACTCAGAGGCAAGAAGAACATGACTCTTTTGAGGGAAAGAAAAAGGTTGAAGTAGAGAGGAGAGCATTTCAGAAATAAGGCTGGAGAGGTGACTTTGAGATACATTTAGACCACATTAAAAATCCTCAACTGCATCCTTAAAACAATATAAAACTACAGAAAGCTTTAAGAAGAGCAACGATGTGATCAGATTTGCCTTTTTAAAGGACTCTGGGAGGAAACTGAGGGTTCCAGCAGGAAGGGCACGTGCAGTGATGAGCTCCGAGTGTTATAGGCTACTAATGAATCGTTGAACACTACCTCAAAAACGAGTGGTGTACTACATGCTGGCTGATTGAAAATAATCATAAAAAAATAAAGTAAAATAAAATTCCACCTTCTTTATGGATAATGGCATATGATGAGGTGAAAATGACATGTAGGGAGACTTTAAGTGGCCTTTGTTGAAATGATGTGATGGAGAGTTGATTCCTTTCTCCGGGCTGCCTTAACAAGGTAATGCAAACTGGGGGGTTTAAACAACATGATGTCGTTCAGGAGACTAGACATCTGAAATCAAGTTGTCAACAGAGTGGTGCTCCCTCTGAAGGTTCTAGAGGAGAATCTCTTCTCTGCATTTCTCTTATAGGATTGCTGGCAATCCATGGCGTTCCTTGGTTTGTAAGTAATCACTCTTATCAGTCTCCAACATCTCATAGTGTTTTACTTGTGTGTCTTCATATGATCTTCCTCAGTGGGTCTATCTCTGCATCTCTCCTTCTCTTCTTCTAAGAACACCAGTCATATTGGATTGGAGCCCATCCCAGTGACCTCATCTTAACTAGTTAGATCTGCAAAAGTCCTTTTCCAAAAAAGGTCACATTCGCAGGTATCAGGGGTGAGGACTTGAACATATCTTTTTTCGGGGGGAACATCATTTAACCCATAACAGAGGGCTTTGCAAGGAAATGAGATGATAGGTAGTTGAAAGGACCCATGGACAGATTTTAGTGTGCATTTATGGTGGTAGACTCAACAGCACCTGGTGATTGAGTGGGATTTGAAAGATGGGGTAGAGTTACGGTTGACTTCCAAGTTTCTGACATGCCTAACAGATGATGATACCATTTGTTAAGGCAGGAAATTCAATAGATCAAATGAATAGTGGGGTGAACATGGGTTCATTTTTGACATGCCATGTTTGACCCATCTGTGAAATATTCTCATGGAACTGTATGTAGACACGGTGACTGAAAAATGCCTTTGGAATTTAAAATGGGAGCTCTGGGCTGGAGATTTAAATGTGAGAGTCATCTGTATATAAATGCTAATTAAAGCTCTGAAAGTAGATAACATTCTCCATCAAGACAACATTTAGTCGGAAGAAAAGAAATCTTAATATCAACATTAAACATTTAAAAGGCCAAAACCAAACTAGCATTTCTGGCCAAGATGGACAAATAGGGACCAGATTCATCCTGACATACGGAATAACCAACAAACACAAACCAGACAGCCTATTTGAAACAATGGTTTGCAAGACATGGGGCACCACGCAACCAAGGACAGTTATCTTTGAAAGTCAACAACAACAACAAAAAAACAAAGCAAACAAACTTAGCCATACAACCGCTTATCTAAGATCAGGAACAAGGTATAGATGTTTTCTCTTAACAAGTTCTGTTTAACATGATATTGAAGATTCCAGCCAGAGCAGTAAGGTAAGAAAAATTATGAAAAGCCATACAAATTACAGAAGGAAAATTAAATTGATTTTAGCTCCAGACAATATAATGATCCACATCAACAACTTAATGGAATGGAATCTTAAAAAGCTACTAGGACCAATATGTGATTTTAGCAAGGTTGCAAGCTACAAACTCAATATACAAAAATCAGTGACATTTTTAATCAAAAGTTATGAAAAGTCTGAGATTTTGAAAAAGTAATGTGAATTATAATAACATAAACTATGAAATACTTAGGAATAAATCTAAAAAAATGTGAAACAGTTTTTAGTTAAAATTACAAAACACTGCAGAGAAAAGTTAAAGATTACCTTAAAAATTTCAGAGACCCATTTTTAGGCTCAGAAGACAGGATTTTTAAGATAAAACTGTCCCCAGATGGATCCATAGACTTCATGTAATATCAGTAAGCTGTGTGCAGAGATTGTCAAGCTGAATTTAAAATTCTGTGGAAATACGAAGCACATATCATAGTCATAATAAATTTTAAAAGCAGAAAGAATAATTCTAAGATAGTTATTGGTATTAAGATAGAAAAATTGAACAACGGACCAAAATAAGGAGTCCAAAGTAGACCCATATGTATATGCAGTACTGGTTTAGAAAAAGAGGTAAAGACAATTTGGTAGGAAATTGTCATCCATTTCCACAAATGGTACTGGAACAGTTTGAATATTTGTTGTAAAATAATTGAGTATTGATCCATATCTCTAGCTATATATAAGTAAAACTATATATATATGATCATAAACCTAGATATAAGACCTCAGACTATAAAACATTTAGAAGAAATAATAGGAAATTATACTAAAAATCCTCATCTTCATCCATAAAATAATAATGAGCCCCTAAGTGTTTCAGGAAGAGGAACGATGTGATCAGGTTTGCCTGCTCGGCTGCCATGCCAGGGAAAGATACTTAACCCCACTACCTCAATTTCCTCATCTGAAAAATAAAGATTAATAATTGATTTTAATTCTTTCAAAATACCCAGTGTTCATATGAGGCTTGAATTGGGTCTGCTTGTCATTTTCTATTGGGTAATTTTTCAACAATTGTTTTGGAGACAGAATCATTAACATCCGTAATGCTTTGAAAAATGTTTGTTCACAGTAATAACACAGGATCCAGCACTCAGGGTCCACTGGTTATCAAACATATACAAAACTAAAGTCTCCATACAGAGGGTGAAACTACAAATAATGACCCTGGAGAAATTCCATAATGAAAGTAACCCACTGTGATCACCTACTGAATCTGAAGAAAAGATCTATTTGAAAATGCATTTTTTTAAAAAAAGATTTCACTTATTTATCTGAGAGGGAGAGAACAAGAGGGGTGAGGGGCAGAGGAAGAGGGAGAAGCAGACTCCCCGCTGAGCCGAGAGCCTGATGTGGGGCTCGATCCCAGGACCCTGAAGTCATGACCTGAGCTGAAGATGCTTAACTGACTGAAGCACCCAGGCACCCCTTGAAAGATGCGTTTGTATAAGATACATTTGTGCCAAAAAGTTATAGCACTTTCACATAGAAGTGCAACTGTATCATTAGATGTCGTTCTAAGGTAGTTCACCTTAGAGTCCAGTTTCTAATCAGCTTTTGGCTTAATTGGTCAGAAGTAACCTTGAAACCAAATATGTTTCATGGTATGAACAATCATTACAGATTATTAAATAATACTTAACAGTATCGATCTTGTGAAAATTATTTTGAATTATAGATTCAGTTTGGGGCAAATTTCAGTTTGGGGCAAAGGCTAAAATATGAGCAGTTAAATCGATTTTTTAATAAAGTTTGACAGGTGGGGGCGCCTGGGTGGCTCAGTGGGTTAAGCCGCTGCCTTCGGCTCAGGTCATGATCTCAGGGTCCTGGGATCGAGTCCCGCATCGGGCTCTCTGCTGGGCGGGGAGCCTGCTTCCTCTCTCTCTCTGCCTGCCTCTCTGCCTGCCTCTCTGCCTACTTGTGATCTCTCTCTGTCAAATAAATAAATAAAATCTTAAAAAAAAAATACTTTAATAAAGTTTGACAGGTGTAGGAATTAATGTCCAGAATTAAGGCACAGAATTATTAATTCTGGAAATGAGTCTTATGGCTCTCTATTATATTAAGATCCATGTGCCTATTTTAGAAATTAAACCTGTTCTGACATTGCCATGTATGTATGTATCTCAAAAATTGGTTTTCTGTCATATTTAATTTGTTATTAAATATTTAATGGTATTTTCTTTAAAAATTCTATTTTCCTTTAACATTCTCCATGAGTAATTTTTTAAATGTTTTTGGATTATGATTTTTATATTTATATCAGCTCACTTTTATGTGAACCTTTTTAAAAATCTTTATTTTTATCTTCATTTGAGTAGCATCATTTGTATGACCAAAATATTTTAAGTATATATCCCAGATGTATATGGCTAATCTATCTGGATGAGAGGAAATAAAATTTGATGGGAGGAATATGGTAGAAATTATATCTGAGGGGCTGAACTCTACCTGGTATCTCAGTGTTGATGGACCACAACGCTGTTGAAGGACTAAGAAGAAAAAATGAACACTTGCCAGGTCCTGGGTCTGGGAGGAGAATGGTTTTCAGTCCCATCAGTTGGAGGTCTGGCTTCTGATGTACAAAATGCACCTGACGGCTGGAACAGCGGGGGTGGGGTTAGAAGAGAGAGTTGGGGCAGGTAGAAAATACTAAGGAATGTTGGTGGAGGTCTTGGACTAACTTGCAGGTGCTAACATATTTTTTTCAGAATATTGCTGGTGGCTTCTCAGAAGAATCTGTAGAGAAAATTATAAACCATGAAGGGAGAGTAAGACATTTGGAGGGGCTTGCCAGGCAGGTCAGAATATGGGAGCCCTGCCCTGTCAGGGCATTGGGCATCATACTAGCCAGCCTGCCAGATAGTATAACTGAAGTAAAGGACTTGAGAGTAACAAAATTGGAAGTAATTGAGACTGTAGCTGGTAGGGAAGTTCACTCCCCCTCTATACCCATTCACCAGATTCCAAAGGAGGCGCAAGATGTCTTAGTTTCATACACTCGCTTCCCTTCCTTCGTCCACATCTTCAATCCCCCAAGGGAGAATCGGACCTAATAACCTCCCTGTTTTTGTACCTCATATGTCACTTAAAAAGAATTAAAAAAAGGAAAAAAACAAAGACCTGTGTTTTTAGGACAAGTGGATTTTTGGTGTGAGGACAAGTCATCATTTTTACATTTGTTCAAAGACCACTGATGAAAGTCATTCTGAATCCAGAGAAGATAGCTAGATGGCACCGGAATCATTAGGCAGGGTAATTATTGTACTCTCACAAAGATTTAAATGTGGTCTATTTGAAAATTCAGAACTTGCACATTTGCAATTGTCTTTATTATTTCAGTATTTAATGTTGGGAAGGGGGCAAGAAGAAGTCCCAGTGCCTAGACATTCCCAGGCTAATTTCTAGACAAGTGAGTTGTGATAAATGCAAGTTTCAGATAAGAACATGTTTTTTCTTCTCTTGTTGGCTTCTCTAATGGTGAGTAAAAATGTCCCTGGAAAGGCCTGAAAAAATTAATAGTGGTTTGTATCAATGTGGGAAATAATTGAGATAAGATTTTGGTGAATTGGCATAAGAATGAGGACGTCCAATCATTATTACTTAGAGTTGACCTTAAAAAAAATAGTAAGTATATGTGTGTCTGTTTCTAAAAGATTAGAGTTCTTAGCTTTTCTTTATAGCAAATACATAAAATAAATGTGAATAATTGAAGCCATTATACAGGCACCTTTCCACTCACAATTTCTAAGTAGGTATTCCAATAAAAACAAACCAACAGCCTACCTCCTGCCTTAAACATAGTAGATAGTATCTACATATTTAACTTTTTTAAAAATGAAAAATCTTTGTATTTCATCTCTTAAAGGTACATGAAGTAATATTTTTCAGCTTAAATAACCCAGATAATTTCTAAACCAATTCTTCCCTTTACTTTGTTTATAGAAGTGCGGCTTTTGATTAATCTAATTTAGTTCTTGGTCAGTCTGTGGCACTTTAACCTTCCCGCATGAGAGTGTGCCATGGAATGAGAATTTACTTTTTCGTTCTCAAATGTACCCAACACAGTTTCTGTGGTCAATTTCCTATCTTTTTTTTTTCTAAATTTGTTTGGAGGACCTCATAGGACATAAGTCCTTTGACAAGGGGACCATTTTAGCACCACCATTACAAAAGCTCCTCTGTTCATAAGGGAAATATCTCCCCCTGAGTTAAATCTAACCTCTTTAGTACTCCCATTTAGCCACCTGATAAATCCACTTGAGATCTCTTTTGGGGAGAGAGAGGTACATGGGAACAATAACACTTCCTTTTTGAACAGTTTAATAAAGCTTTGTGAGATTTCAAGATGAAAGATAGTGTGTAATGCTGATAGCACCCTCCAAAGCTCCACATTCATGGATCCAATTACTTTTTTGTCTGTGGTAAAAGCCACAGTGGATATATTAAATGGAAGTGTGGCTTAAGAAGGAAGGCCCAGGAGCCTGGGTATCTGGCTTCTGAGGTTGACTCGACTTCTGCTTTCTTATCTAGCTGTAGGCACGCAGCTTAACTTCTTTGCCTCAGTGTCTCCTTCCATAAAATGCCTAGCACATAGCTGAGAAATGCTCTTAAAATGACAGTGAAAATTGACATTTAGAATCAGGCTGGAATTGTCCAGGAAAAAAAAAAAAATGAGGTGAGTGTTCAGCAAAGGGAAGTACGATCTTCTGCTTAATTTTAGATCGTATCCGGAGTTGTACTTTTTAAAAGTCGTGAGATTTCAGGGAAAGGAATGACATTTCCAAAGCCTTGAAGATGTCTGTGAAAGGATGCTCTTTCAACTGTTGTCTGCTGCTTAGGGAGGTTGTGATGCTGACACTTCTCCAGCTTCCTTTCCTCCCTCCTCCCAATTCCAAGTTCAAAACAATAATAGCAATGTTAACTTTTCAGATTCTGGAATATTGTCTTGGAGCTGATTTGTCTCATATAAATTTTATTAATTTATGCACACCAGATTTCATCACATCAGATTTGCTTGTGTGGTTACTGACTTTAGATTCTGTCCCCAAACCCTCAAAATGATTCACATCACTGAGAAATGATGGATCACAAATTTGTGGAAAAGTCTAATTTTAGGTTGCAAAATTCAAGTGGGTAGAATGTTGTCATTTCTTTACATGTCGATTTCCCATTGTCTTGAGACAACGTGAGACAGTGTTGATGGCTGAGATGCGACCTGTGAGTAAGACAACACCTATAAAATGCTAAAAGATAAACTGAGGCATAGGTACATATTTTAAGAGTCTACATGAGCAAAAATTGATTCAGATCAAGCTGAACTAAATTTCAAGTGGTTAGGAACTCTCTACCAATAAGATCTGGGAGACATGTTCGTTTCACTTAACATAATCTCCTCCAGTTCCATCCATGTTGATGCAAAAACTGGGTATTTGTCCTTTCTGGTGGCTGAGTAATACTCCACTGTATACATGAACCCCATCTTGTTTATCCATTCATTTGCTGAAGGACATCTCAGCTCTTTCCATGGTTTGGCTATTGTGGACATTGCTGCTATGAACATTGGGGTGCATATGGCCCTTCTTTTTAGGACATCTGCATCTTTGGGGGTGGAACATAAGGAATAGGATGGAGGACATTAGGAGAAGAAAGGGGAGAGTGAAGAGGGAGGGATCAGAGTGGGAGATGAACCACGAAAGACTATGGACTCCAGGAATCAAACTGGAGGGTAGGATGGGTGAGCCTGGTGGTGGGTATTAAGGAGGCATGGGTTTCATGGAGCACTGGGTGTTTTATGCAAACAATGAATCATGGAACACTACATCAAAAACTAATGATGTACTGTATGGTGACAAACATACCATAATAAAAAAATAATAATAATAAAGTTTTGACCCCAAAAGGGGGAAAAAAAAGATGGTGAGAGACTTTTAGAAAGAAGAGGCAGAGCAAAGCAACTGAATTATTTGATCGGTTACAGCTTATGTAGTTGCCTTAATTGAGAAAGCCTAGTTGGCTGTTAGTGACTGGCTGTCCTTGGATTTTGATTTCTTGAGGCATTTTAGGATTAGGTTTTGGTTTGCTTACATAGATACATTAAAGCCACCTTAGGGGGCACCTGGGTGGCTCAGTGGGTTAAGCCTCTGCCTTTGGCTCAGGTCATGATCTCAGGGTCCTGGGATGGAGCCCCGCATCGGGCTCTCTGCTCAGTGGGGAACCTTCTTCCCCCTCTCTCTCTGTCTGCCTTTCTGCCTGCTTGTGATCTCTCTGTCAAATAAATAAAATCTTTAAATAAATAAATAAATAAATAAATAAAGCCACCTCAGTCTCATGGGCTCCTTGTTTAATTAATTTAAGAGTAGCAAATGGTCATACTCTTAAAATATGCATACTTGTGTATGTATTTTTCTAGTATTGAGCAGCATTCTGAGGATACATTTTTGGAAAGATGTCTGGCAAGTTAAAACAAGTATTTCCTATAGGAGCCTATGACTGTGTATTTTGGAAAAGGGCTATTGTGAAACATCATAACCCTGCTGACATTTATATCAACAAATCAAAGACATAGGCATCAAGTACTTGGCTACAACAGATATATTCAGTATCAAAGATCTTTTCTTTACTTATAATAAATTAAATAAGTTATGGAACTACTGACTATAAGTAAAATAAATATAAATATTTTCAATTTAGATTATCTGTTCCAGAATTGAAAATCCTAACCTGAACTCTCTCAACAAGTCCGTCTCTAGAATATCCATGATTTTCAGAGGGTTGTACCTGCAGCATGCTCTTGCCTAAGTTCATGTTCCAAAGGAGATTTTGGTAAGAAAATTGAAGAACTTAGCTTCATTTTGGAGATATGAGAACTTATTTAAGTAGCTTTCCTGTAGTCCAAAGATTAGGTAGCTCTGATTAGAGCCCAAGATTGAAAATTAGTGGAAATAACCTCTTACAGAGCTTGTCTAAATTTAACTTGGCTTCAAACCAGTAAACTATAGCTTCTACAACTTTGTAGACAGATTATAGCTCATCAGTATGACTAAAAAATCACTGTGGAATTGCTCTGTAATAGTCTGTTGCTATGCCTATAAATATAATTTTACTGAGAGACTTTTCCATTTTCTAGCTGCTCAGCTATACTTTTCTGTATCAAATTGAAGGACCTCAGGAATATTGTAAATGACAAATTAGAATAGTCTCAGATAAAACACCATCAGTCAACACAAAATTATCAGTGGTTAATAAAAGAAAAAAAGAATCATTCAGTTTCAGAAGTATTTTTTTAATCATGTTTTGCGATTGATTTAACTTATTCTCTTATAGAAGTTGAAAAGGGTAAAATGAAATTATTTGAATTTCAATGACATGCCACTATACCTAACCTACAGAAGATTTAAAAAGAAAACATGATCAAGGCAAAATAGACAGTTAGCATTTTATTGTTTAAATAAATAATTAAAAGGTTGTTATCAGGGATAAGAGAAGGATGGAATCAGATGTTGTAGCTCGGTAGAGTTTGAGTATTATTAGGGAAAAGAAAAAAGAATCTGGAAGGGGCGCCTGGGTGGCTCGATGGTTAAGCGTCTGCCTTTGGCTCAGGACATGACCTCTGGGTCTGGGACTGAGCCCCGTGTCAGGCTCCCTGCTCAGTGGGGACCCTGCTCCTGTCCCTCCTCTCTCCCTCTTCCTCCCTGCTCGTTCTCTCTCTCTTTTAAATAAATAAACAAAACCTTTGGAAAAAGAATCTGGAAAACTGTTTTAAAAAGCTTATATTGAAACAAGTGAAAAAGGACTAAAACAGGCAGTCTGAGTTTTGTACTTACCTTTTTCGTATTATTGTGTATATAGAACTCATTTTCTGTTGATTTCCGTATTTCTCTGTAGCTTTGTTGCTCTCAGCTGGGACCCAGCATTGGAATCACTCGGGGAGCTTGATAAAGATAGACATTGGACAGAGGACACAGATTTCCTGCAGGTGGAATGCCTGAGAAACTGCGAATTTCACAAAGTTGCCAAAGTGCTTCTTGGAAAAAATAAAATTTAAGAACAACTACTAGAAAAGGTGTGATGAGAAAACATGAAGAAATCAATGACTGCCATCTTTTTGTTTTGATTTAGACTTTATTTTTTAGAATAGTTTTAAGCTCACAGCAAAATCGAGGGGAGGGTCCTGAGAGTTCCCATGTATGCAAGCATGGCCTCCCCCTTATCAGCACCACTCACCAAAATAGTGCATTTTTTAAAAGTATTTTATTTATTTATATGACAGATAAAGATCACAAGTATTTTATTTATTTATATGACAGATAAAGATCACAAGATAACAGATAAAGATGCCTGGGTGGCTCAGTCGGTTAGGTCACTTCCTTCAGCTCAGGTCATGATCCCAGGGTCCTGGGATTGAGTCCATCATCAGGCTCCTTGCTCGGCAGGAATCCTGCTTCTCTCTCTGCCTTTGCCTGCCACTCTGCCTGTTTGTGCTCTCTCTCTCTCTGACAAATAAATAAATAAATAAAATCTTTAAAAAAAAAAAAAAAAAGATCACAAATAGGCAGAGAGGCAGGCAGAGAGAGGAGGAAGCAGGCTCCCCGCTGAGCAGAGAGCCCAATGTGGGGCTTCATTCCCAGTCCCTGAGATCATGACCTGAGCGAAGACAGAGGCTTTAACCCACTGAGCCACCCAGGCGCCCCAAAA
This sequence comes from Mustela lutreola, assembly GCF_030435805.1. NCBI lineage: Eukaryota > Metazoa > Chordata > Mammalia > Carnivora > Mustelidae > Mustela > Mustela lutreola. The sequence goes on from NC_081302.1 coordinate 6,451,714, forward strand.
TAGTGCATTTTTTTAATGGAGGACGAACCTGTATTGACACATTAAAATCACTGCATAACTCCATAGTTTACATCACATTTCACTCACGGTGATGCACGTTTAGTGGGTTTGGACAAAGGTATGATAACATGTATCCATAATCACGGTATCAGGCAGAGCATTTTCCGTCTCCTCAAAATCGTCTGTATTCTACCTATTCATACTTCCTCGTTCCCAGCCCCGACAACCACTATTTTTTTTAAACTTCTTCCATAGTTTTGCCTTTTCCAGAATGTCAGAGTTGGAAATATGCAGTATGTAGCACTTTCAGATTACTTTCATTTAGTAAAATGCATTTAGGATTCCCCTATTTCTTTTCACGACTTGGTAGTTTATTTCTGTTTAGTGCTGAATAGTATTCCATTGTCTAGATGCATTTTATTTCTCCATTCACCCACTGAAGGACACCTTGGTTTCTTCCAAGTTTTGACAGTTGTGAATAATGCCGCTGTAAACATCCATGCGCAGGTTTTCATGTGGACATGTGTTTTCCCACTTTTTAGGTAGATACTGAGATGTAAGGTTGCTGAATCATATGGTAAGGGGATGTTTAGCTTTGTAAGAAACTGCCACATGGTCTTCCAAAGTGCACCATTTTATACTTTACTAACAGTGAATGAGAGTTTCAGTTGCTACACAGCCTCACCAGCATCTGGTGTTGTCACTGTTTTGTATTTCTAGTGTGTGTATAGTGGTGCCTCCTTGCTTTAATTGGCATTCCCTTGATGACAAATGATGTGGAGCATCTTTTTATATGCTTATTGCCATTTATATATCTTCTTTGGTGAGGTGTCTCTTGGGTCTTTGGCCCCTTTTTAAAATTAGGGTTTATTTTATACTAATTGTTGTGTTCCCAGATTTTTTTTTAAGATTTTATTTATTTATTTGAGAGAGAGCATGAGCGAGGAGAAGGTCAGAGGGAGAAGCAGACTCCCCTTTGAGCTGGGAGCCTGATGCAGGACTCTGTCCCAGAACTCCAGGATAACGATCTGAGCTGAAGGCAGTCTTCCAACCAACTGAGCCACCCAGGCATCCCCAGATTTTTTTTTTTTTTTTAATTCTTTGGTGAGTAGTTCTTTATCAAATATATAGGGCTTTTGGAAACTTCTCTTTCAATCTGTACCTTATCCTCTCGTTCTCTTGACATTGTGTTTCACAGAGCAGAAGTTTTTAATTTTAATGGAATCTGGATTTCCATTTCATGAATCCTGCCTCTGGTGTTCTATATTAAAAATTTAATTAATTAATTAATTAATTAATTTAAAAAAATCCATCAGCATCCTCGAGGTCATCTGGGTTTTCACTTATATTATCTTCTAGGAGTTTTATAATTTTTGTTTTATATTTAGTTGTGTGTGTTTTGTTTTGTTTTTGAGTTAATTTTTGTGGAGGGTGTAATTATGTCTCTATTTGATGGTGATGATAATGAAGATGATTGTTATTTTGCATATAGATGTCCTGTTGTTCCAATACCATTTGTTGAGAGACTTTGTTGAGAGACTGACTCTTCTTCTTTGTATGGCCTTTGTTCCTTTATCAGTCATCAGGTGACTTATATACATGCTCTATTTCTGGGCTCTATTCTGTTCCATTGGTTTGTCTATTCCTTCATCAATGCCATGCTGTCTCAATTACTATAGTGTTACAATAAGTCTCAGTGTAGGGTAGTGTCGGCTTTCCAACTTCATTCTTTTTCTTCAACATTGTGTTGGATATTCTGGGTCTTTTGCCCCTCAATATAAACTTTAGAATTAGTTTTTCAATATCCATAACATAGCTTACTGGGATTTTGGTGGAGATTTCTTTGAATCTATAGATCAAGTTAGGAGAAGTGACATCTTAAGAAGATTTAATCTTCTTATCCATGATTATGGGACATCTCTCTAATTCTTCAGTCCTTTGATGTTATTCATCATAGCTTTATAAATACTTAGGTTTAAAGAGTTTTAAAAATAAATAGGGTAGGGATGTCTGGGTGGCTCAGTTGGTTAAGCAGCTGCCTTCGGCTCAGGTCATGATCCCAGCGTCCTGGGATCGAGTCCTGCATCGGGCTCCTTGCTCAGCGGGGAGCCTGCTTCTCCCTCTGCCTCTGCCTGCCATTCTGTCTGCCTGTGCTCGCTCTCTCCCCCTCTCTCTCTCTGATAAATAAATAAAATCTTAAAAATAAATAAATAAATAAATAAATACATACTGTATTTTAGGGAAATAAAGATATTTTGAACTAGAAGAAAATTAGAATTTTATCTGATATTAAATATTTATTTTATTTTATATGATATTAAATATTAAATGTTAAATAGAATTTTATCTGATATTAAAATCCTGAAAGGTTGCTTTCATGAAGTTCAGCCTAAGCACTTGGTTTTCTTATGCCTTACTGTTTAGAATGAAGTAAATTTATTTTCTGCTTAAATAAATGAGTTGGAAGAGTAAGTGATTTGAATACATAATTATGTCTATAAATGTCCTTTGGCAGTTGAAAATAAACATCTCAATGTACTTCCTTCCACTCTTTCCTCCTTCCTTCCTTCCTTCTTCCCTGTCTCCTTCCCAATAGTAGTACTTAAATTGACAAATATGGATATTAACTATATCACATCTTTTAATACACATGCTATTTTAATAGTTGTGTAGAGATTATAGGGATTCTTCAGTTTATCTAATTTTGTAGAAGTTGTTGGTTAGAATTTAATTTCTATTTAAAATGACTGTAATATATGTAGTATGTTGCTTAAAATTCACACAGTATGCTTTGGGGGCTACCCAAAATTAAGAGTGACTCCTCTGTCTGGGTAAGACTACACTTTGAATCATTTAATTATAGTAAAACAAAATACCAAGATGCCAAGAAATAAAAACTAACCATGTTACCTCCTCCTCTGTTTTACATGAAATGCAGAGCCCAAAAAACACTTTAGTAACATGCATAGTCTTTGTAAAGTTTGATATCTTATGAATTAGTGACCTGCCATCTCTTGCCTGGGTGAGTCCCGTGAGGTTTACTTTTCCATGTGACGTGGTCTTTCCTCATTTGCTGACCATAGGCAGGTTTTGGAGGAGATCTTAGGCTATCTGGGCATAAATTGTGCCTTTAACTTTGATGTATAAAGGAAATGGACTGTAAAGGTGAATGTAGGGAAAAATATGAAAGAACTGAAATGGACTAAAAAGATGAGTAAATGAACTGTCTAGCACGATATTCCAAGATGCCTCTGCCTTTCATTGTTTTTGACCTATTTCACAACTTTGTAAATTGTAAGACAATGATATTAATGCAAATAAGTTTCTTGGAAAAATTGCAGTTATGTCCAGTGAAATGCAGTTGATTGTTGCCCTGTGAACAGACCTATTTTACCTGTATGTAACTTTAAATTCCACTCTGAAATGGTTGTAACATCTTCTCATTTCTCCCATTAATTAATGATTTAGGTAAAATGTTTGATATGTGTTCATTTTATATCTATATGAATTTAGGATTAAGTGTTTTTTTTAAATGTTTATTTATTTACTTGTTAGATAGAAAGCACAGGAGCAGGGAGTGAGGGCAGAGGGAGAGAGAGTCCAAGCAGAACCTGGACAGGGAGTCCAATCTCACCACTCTGAGAACACAACCCCGCCGAAACCACGAGTCCGCCTATCACCCAACTGCACCACCCAGGCACTCTTGTTAAACAGTTTTAAAATATTATTATTTAACATTATTTAACTTACTCTCTAGTTAATAAACACTCTCCTCTTTACTTTCTAGTAAATCACAAAAACTTACTTGAAATTCTCAGCCCATTGTCTTACGTTAAGTAGTAAAGCATGAACACTTCCTAAAAGTCCCTTGAAAACATCATATTCTAAGTAATTTTTATCATTCCAAATCTAGGATAGTATTCTCTTTGTCCTAGAACTGGCACCTACTCCAGATTCTTTGCCATTTCCCTATGCCTTCACCTCGGTATATATGGAGTACATTTGTTGCATAGTCAGTAGGACCACGGTTGTTTTGATATAATTACTCTAATTCAAGTATCACACAGTATTCTTACAGCAGAAGGAATTCTGGCTTACTTTACATGTATGTGCTGCTTTATTGTATACATATAGATAGGATTTCTTTTTTTTTTTTTTTTAAGATTTTATTTATTTGACAGAGAGAGAGATCACAAGTAGGCAGAGAGGCAAGAAGAGAGAGAGAGGGAGGAGGAAGCAGGCTCCCTGCCTAGCAGAGAGCCTGACGCGGGACTCGATCCCAGGACCCTGAGATCCTGACGAGAGCTGAAGGCAGAGGCTTAACCCACTGAGCCACCCAGGCAGCCCTAGATAGGATTTAATAAATTTTGCTGTAACAAACTGAACCTCTATCATCGATAAATATCTAATATGTCATTGGTAGTCAATATTAATAAGTGTCTCAGTTCTTATTTTGCCAATTGCTTTAAAAATGAGAAAAATGAAACAGGCATAAAATACAAAGCATTATTTACTTATTAGTTGTGGTGATAAAAGAAAATGGAAAAAAAGGGAAGGAAAGAGAAATGATCCCAGAATTGCTAGCGTAGAAATTTTAAATCCCTAAAAACTAGACAGTAAAAGCATTATAGTTCCTTATTATGTAACAAAGATACCTGCATTGTATTAAAAAAAATGGTAATTTTTAAGAGATTGTTTTCCTTCTAGATAGTTTGTTCTGATTAAAGATGAACACAGGCTCTCTCCTCCAACAAAAAAATTCTAAATGATCAGGAGGATTAACTCGGCAAAGAAAGATGTCGAGAGAGACAAGAAAATGGATGGATTGAATTATGGCTAGGCTGATGAAACCAAGTAAAGATCCAGCAGGTGGAATTTATTGTAAAAGCAAATAATAAGAGATCATTCAAGAACAGAAAACTTAAAAATGTCTCTCAGTACACGATCAAAGGATGTGGAGAGGTTCTCTTTGCATGCAACAGGATTTGGGAAAACACAGCTTCCTGAAGATTAAACATTACTTGTGAGTGTTTGGAAATATGATGAAAATAAATTAGGTAATTATAGTTAATGTTCTTCAGTTGGTTCCCTTGTATGCCCCAAAAATCAGTCTGATACTCTTTTTCATTTTTCCTTTACAAATTTGAGGGCCTTCTTTTATTACAGCTATGACGGAAAAAGAAGGAATGCTACCCAAAAAGTCAATTTGAATCCATTTTAATTATTCTTGAGTAGTGACACCACAATTGGAAAGAAATTTGTAATCTTGAGCTTGTAAAACCTGTTACTTTTCACTCATTGTCATCATTAGACCATAAGGACCTCATAAACATAGGACACCGGAGAAGTCATCTTAAAGCAGGGAAGGTTTGTAAGATGAAGGAGAGAAATACAGTCAGGGCCCAACAGGACGCACCTAGGAGGTTAAGACTGAAGGAATCATAAGGAAATGTCAGAGAAAATTCTGCCCTCCAGCTCTTTGGGCTTTAGAATCCCGTCTAGCACTGCTATGACGGAAGCATTTGCTATAACCTTTCAGTTCCTAAACAGGACGATAGATCTCTTCTCCCTAGAGATAAAGTTGGACACCTTACCAAGTTCTTTCTCTATATGCTGAAGCATATTGGCTTTTGGTGCTTTTCTAATTTTATACTTGTTTTTAAATTGAGGCTTGATCTGCCGGAAACATACATTTGCAAAAATTTTCTCTGCTATCCCAATGTTCCTTAATCGTATATTTGCACAGCTATCAAGATTAGCATGAAGGAGATATTTATTCCAAGATCCCTCTCCTTTTGATGCTGTTTCACTCTGTTTATCTACAATTATTTTCATAACAATGTATTGTGATGCCACAAATGAGGGACAAGTCTCTGGAGGAAACAGTGTTCCAAGGCATGGCCATCATTAGGAGACAATAAGCTTGTTTTCATTCCAACATTCTTAGCTTTGTTAAAGGCTAAGTGGAAGAAATTAACATACTGCACGCCTTACAAAGAAAATTGTTTCTAATTATTTTCCTTCTCAAATTATTCCATGAGGCATTGATTGGACTTTCAATCTGTTTCATATCAGTTACCCTCAGCTAACATAATTTTTCAGTGTTGTTAAAGATAGTCTATTAATTGAAATAAGATTATTCTACTAAATAAAAGTAAATAAAATGACTTGGGTAGCCAGAATATTCAAGTAAACATTAATTCTGGTCCGAAATTTTAATTAGGATGATCCAAAATTTGAATATCTAAAACTTGGCATTCAAATACTGATTGTCTATACATTTCAGGCAAGATGAAATTGAATTTAGAAAAATGTTAAGAAAAATATGTGTTTATTATGCTATCAAGGGCTGAGGTAGGCGAAGAGAGGACTGCAAAAATGTCTAGGTCTTCATACCTGTGGATATATTACCTGACATAGCAAAAGGGATTTTGTAGGTGTGATTAATCCCGAGGTGAGGAGAGTATCCTGGCTTATCATGGTGGGGCCAATCTAATCAGATGAGCCCTTAAAAAAGCAGAGACTTTTCCCAGCTTCTCAAGTGATGGAAGCTCATTTAGAGAGAGAAAGCACTGCTGCCTGTCAAGATGGAAGATGGAGCTCAAAAGCCAAGGAAAGCAAGAAGCCTCTAGAAGCCAGGCTGTCTCCTGGAGCCTCCAGCAGGAATGCTGCCTTGGTGACACCTTTATTCTAATTAGGTGAGGACTGTGTTGAACTTGAGATGTACAGAATTGTAAGATAATGAAAGAATGTGCTTTTTAGCCACTAAATTTGTGGTAGTTTGCTATGACAGCGATAGTAAATTACCATAAGGCCATATCTTGGCATGTGATATTTTAAGTTAATTATGATAGTTCAGAAAAGCTCTACAAACTAGCTATAATTAACTTATTCTTTAAAAAAAAATCATAACTCTCTAGAGATTTAACAAAATTAACATTGACAGATAATTAAGTGAGAAGCGCATGCAGATATTTACGAGGTACTGTTTTCCAGATTTTCATGCGAAAGCAAAACCACTACCTTAAATTCCTACTTTACACAAATAGAGCATGAAATTAAGGGAAAGGATTTAATTTTTGCCTTTTCATGGAAAGCTATCTCTGTTTATAAACTTTAAAAAATCTATATGTTTCACATGGTTGCATTTTCTGAACTGTAAGTGTGAATGGTTATTAACACTCCAGCAACCAAAAGTTATATTTTAATTGGAAAAATTGAGGTCCTATATCTTGTAAATTAATCTAAGTCTCTCTACTCTTGAAAATATGTCAAATACATTATGCAGTTTTACCACAGTTTAATATAGCTTCTGGAAGAATCTAAATTAATATAAAGATTAAAAGTAACATAGCGATAGAGATTAAAGAGTTTTTTGATTTTCTCAGAGGATTATAGCATTGAAAACCTATAAAGAATTTAACCCAATTTACATTTGAGTTAAAAATGAAAGTGATTATTGGTAATATTCAGATTACTAGACAGCCAGCCCACATAAAGGAGTAAAAATAATCAACATTAATGGAGCACATATTATGTATCGTGCATGCCACATGTCCTGTTTCTGATGTTCTCAATAACCCAGCCAGATTAAGCATTATGTAATGTTTCCTTATATTGAGAAAATCGAGGCTGCCATTTTGTTATCACTGGTGCAAGCATACCAGTGGTCGGTGGCTGACAGGACAGTTCCCTCCAAGTTTCGCTAACTACCAGACTTTTGCTGTTTTACGTCTCCAACCCAGTGCCTCTCCTTTTAACTGAAAGTTAACACAAAGAAAATTCCATGTCCACACAATGCTAAACAAATCCCCAGGAACAAACTCTTAGTACCAGCAGGTAGAATGAGAGTTTGGAACAGTACAACTCTGTCTGCCTGTTCCAGATGGTCACACAATCTGTATCCTCCACCCAGGGAGACATAAGGTGTCTCCTCTCCTTCTTCAGGGGAGGTCCTGGGCAGGTTCTTTTTTGACCCATAGAAAATGGCAGAATCAAGGCTATGTCAGATACTAGGCTCAGGCTTCCCACTCAGATGGCTTCTGTACCTTGTTTCTTGGAGCACTCACTCTGGGACCCCTGCACCACTATGGAAGATATTTGCATACCCAGAGGTCAGCGTGCTGTGAGGAATCTCAAGCTAACCCTGTAAAGATGTGAAAGGCAGCAGAGGAGTAGGAAGGGGAGGGAGAAACCCAGCATCCATCTCCCCTTTTCCAGCTTCTGGTCCTCCCAGCTAACTCATAGACCATGTGAACAGTGATGAGCCTTTTCTGCTCTGCCCCGTCCACGTTCCTGACCCAAAGAATCAAAATGTATAATAATAAATTTGGGCCTAAACTCATTAAATGGGGGTGGAGTTTGTTAGGCAGCAAAAGACCATCAGAACCAGATGGTGAATAATTTTGCTCCCTGTTGCATCGATAAGTAGTGATTTCCCACATCCTCATTCCTTAATTTGTCTGCTTTCTGGTTTTCCAGTGGATTTTAAGAAAAGAAATCAGTGACCAAGGCTTCATCTTGCACTCTTCTTTCAAACTGACATTCATTCAAATGTCTGTGGTCTTAATACTTGGAATCTATTGAGCCCAACATGGGTCACTTAGCAATCACCCAGAATTAATTGTTTTGGTTTTCATCCCGGTGACTTGCGGTCTGTGACACACATTTTAGGATGAATTCAGGCATACCAACTGTCACTTTGCTGGATATAATGCTGTGTCTGATATATCCCAGATCCTTCATAAATTGGGAAATTGACTCAAGATCAATACGGCTGCAGTTAATCTCTTCGTACATGTTAATATATTAAATAAGCGTTCATTATTCTCATTTAAAGCAGTTCGGTTATTTACTAAGACCCTGTGTGTGCACAGTCAAGATTTGTCTTGCCCAAGATTCTGTACTGTTAAAAAGAGAGTTTGCTACACCTGATGCCAATTTTTAGGATGTAACTGTGACAAATAAGGGAAAATTGGGAATGAATAAGCTATAGACTTTGGCAGGAGAGATTGTTTGCATAGTGCAGTGTTTATATTGTTCACACGTGAGAGTTTGCATTTTCCAAGTGAATAATTGCAGGCAGAGCCGGAGGATATCTGTGTGGAGTTCCATTTCTGGTGTGGGCTGATGGCAGTCCGCTTACTTTGTGTCTTGTCAGACTCAACAGGGAAGCTGTGGGTAACATCAGTTAGCAACTAGCTCTGGGCCAGAAATAAGAGCACTGGTGTATTCTTCTAGCAGACCCAATGACCAGACGCTCATGAGGGATTAGGGTGATTTGTGATCCCTAGGGCTTGGAATACAGTCCATTAGTTGAATGGTGGAAGCTCATTCCATCTCTAGAGACTTCCCACAGTTGACTTCACACACAAGGTTCTGTGCAGATAACACAGCACTGGCAAGAAAAAAAAGTCAGAGGATAGCATTGTGGTCAGATAGACTCTCAACTAAGGAAAACAGATGTGGGAAAACCCCAGGTATCTTCATGGACTGGGACCTTATTCAATGAAACTAGGATTTTACTCTAAGTATCACAAAATGTGGACGTGGTTAATAGAATATGTTTTATAGGAACTAACTCTCATATCTGTAGTAGAAACCATGGACAGTCTCTTAGTTTTTGACCACATCAAAAGATCTCACTAGCAGGGAGAAAGATAATTCTAGAAACACACTATCTAATATGGTAGCCCCTAGCACTATATGGTTATTTAAATTTATATTAAAAATTCAGTTCATGAGTGACAGTAGCCATATTTCAAGTGCTCAGTAGCCATATACGCCTGCTGCCATTGGGCAGAGCAGACACAGACCACTCCCATCGCCGCAGAAAGTTGTTTTACAATACTCCCCCGAACCAAGGCAGGTTCTTTTGAGACCTAGAGGATCGAAATGCTGACTCTCAGTGTGACACTTTGCTTACTGCTCTTTGCTAAATGGCTTGCCAACCTGTGTGGTTGAGCTGGAGAATTCCACAAGCAGCTGGTTCTTAGAGCCGCCGCTGGATCTTCAGCCTGGATAGCAAAACATTTGAGAGCATTCTTGTGATAATTGCTCATGCATCCACTTTATTCACACTTGTCTTAGGACTCGATAAACCATTTAGCAAATATTTTCTGAGACCCTCCTCTTTATCAGGTACTACAGCAGACACCCAGACTCCACGGTGAAAAAGAAAAAAAAAACAAAAACCAACCAACCAACCAACCAAAAACCAAAAAAATAAGGGCTAGGTTTTTATACAGCTTACACTCTATGTCGTTGACATGACAGTTAGGAAAAGAAAAGTCAAACATGGAAGATAATTTCACACCGTATTAAGTCCTGTGAAGAATTTTTTAAGAGGTGGGGGATCTTGATGTTCAGGAGATCCAAAAAGCCTTCCTTGAGAAGAAGCTAGTCATACAAAGACTCAATATTCCCTTTGTTCTACAAAAATATATTTAATACCTGTTATTAGCTAGTTACTAGTTTATGTGACCAGTGTGGTATTATAAACAGGAAGATACCATAAATTGTGAGAACAATTCAAGACTCCTGCTCATTCCCAGTCTACTGAATTTGAATCTTGTGCATGCGGTCCTGAGATTAGTATCTTTAAAAAGAGCTAAAAGTAGTTTTTAACACATCGTCTGCCATATTAGTTGTAAGGACACTGGAATGCTCCCTTGAACTCGATGCACTAGAAAATGGAAAAACAATTAAAAGGAAGCAAATATTTTGACCCAGATTGCGCTGCCATCAAAATGAATGATAGGTTATAAAGGTAAAAGGAATTACGAAAAACAAATAGAAACTTCTAATTTAGATGAACAGCTCAGAAGGACAACATCAAGTTGTATCCTTGAGAGTATAAATAATAAAAAGAAGCAGGATTCCTCAAAAAGACAGGCATAAGAAAGAAAGCAGTAACTTTGAGATTTTAAATCTCATGTCTGAGATAAAGGTGATGGTATTTTGAGATAAAACCAAGCCAAAAATATTAGGAAAAGTAGTTTGGGTTTATTTTATTACATATTAGAAATTTGGTATTATTTGCTCTTTAGTTGTGGATGCATACTTGTCCTCTCTGCAAAGTTCTAAAACAAGGAAAAATAATAAAGGGAAACCTGTTTTAATGCCAAAAACTAAGCTAGAAAAAATTTCTCATGCCCAGCATAATTTTAAACCTCTCACATTATCCAAAATATATATGCTGCAAATTAGAATTTCCAAATTAGATCCACCTTATTACAGTTAACTATGAAAAAACAAAAACAAAAACAAAACAGCAAGGTTTTGTCTTCTTTAGAATCATTTTTAGAACTTAAAACATGAATAATATTTTTCCAAAATAAATCAGTTAGCATCGAAGTCCAATAAAAAAGTAAACTGGACTACATGTATTCATATATTAGCTTGACCTAAGTCTGGGATCTGGGCCAAAATTTTCAAATTATACTATCATTATTTACAGAAAGAAGGAAATGTTAACCAACATTATTAAATAAAAGCACGTATACACATGTGTAACAGCAACCAAAATAAATGCTAATGTTAATGAATGTTGAAGATGTATATTTATACACAGAGTGAAGATAAAATATCCTCTTGAGTAGTGTTGGAAATAGCAGCTATGCCAGGGGAAAATTTATACATCTCCTTGGCTGTAGGGTATACATTTGTCGTGTTACAGAAACATACAAAAAAAAAGCACTTCCCCAGTTTCCCAAAACAAATTTGAAATTGAACATTTTGCATTTGAAGTTCTTTCCACTGCCTTGTTTCCTGATGAATGGCAAATAATGAAACGTAGGTGTCTGCAGGAGTAAAAGGTAGTATATGAGCTACCTCCATCTTCGACAAGGTACATGTTTTATGTATTTAAAGAAAAAAAAAAAAAGCCTCTGTCCAGAAAGTAGCTCTTTTGTATTCACGATGGACCCTGTTTTCAGTCCTGTTTCGTTTGCCACCTTCTCCTTGGTTCAGCATAGATGCTTTCATGTTTTGCTAGGATTCCATATTAAGGCGATTTGTATTTTGTGCTTTAAAGAGTTTTCTTAATCAGCCTAGCCGGTGAGGCCACCGATGGAGACAAACACCCCACTCTTCTATTCAAAATATTTGATCTCTTTTGCCCCACTGTTGTTTTGTACGTTTGGGAGATGATCATCTTGGTGTGGGGTCCTGATTTTCCCAGTGACTTTGCAGCACAGGAACTTGGCTAAAATGTTGATGAGCCCCGACAGAAGAGGTGATGATGGCAGGAAAGGATAATTGGGAAATAGTGCCCTGGGGAAGACACAGCTTGGCAGGGAGACAAGTACTTGACCACTTTTTCTCAAAGGACATTTATTTTTGAAAGACAGAATTAAGAGTGTGCATTGCAGAGGCCACTTGGTTTTGCAGAAATATATACCCTAGCATGTTTAAACTCGTTTGCTTTAAAGGTCAAAAATTAACAAACAAACAAAAAAAAAGACGAAGAAAAAGAAGAAGAAAAATGTGCATCTATTGAAGAGATTTCCAAAATGTCATTGTGAATAGTAATCCAGTATTTCAATTTAGGAATTGAGAAGGTTTTAAGTAAGAAACAATTATTCCAGGCAGAAAGAAAGTAAATATAAATGCTGCACTCAAAAAAACCTGTGGAAAGATATGATTGAAACTGAGATTTTAAATATTTATCTGTAATTCTTGACTTCTAAAGTCCACAGACACATTCCCTTGAGGAAGAATACAGAAGTATGAAAATATTAAAGACAAACATAAGAAATACTTTAAAGAGAAACAAATTAAGACAAAACAAAACAAATATTAGTATTGTTACAAACTCTAAAACCAAGCAAAAAATACTTCTCAATAAGATTGGATGTTAGTTCAAGGGAGATGAAAATAATTTTTTATTAGTATCAGTCATTTTTTATTTATTTTGGCCTTGTTTCTTGCCAGTCAATTAATATATGGTAGTAGAGTTTGTCTTTCATTATTATATAAGAAAGGTTTTATTCTCTCATTTTAGGGAAGAATTTTAATTAAACGGTCTAATTAAATGTTGTAAAAACTTCAGGACCCATTCAGGCCAGGCTTTGTTGGAAACATCTCTCTATCATTCTAGACTTTTTGCTTCTTGCCTGCAATGCTGGTTCCTCAGAGGCCCTGTATTCCCAGCTGTCTTTTTCCTCATAGTTGAGAAATATTTTAAAAAACAAATTCACATGTTGCTGATTCGTATATCTTACTATCTGACAACGGTGACCTATATTTTGTTAAACGCGTTTTATTATTATGGGTGTGTCCCTCTCCATGGCTCTGTGTGTTTATTCTATATCAATGTACATAGATTTGCTCATTCCTTTCAGTGGCCATATGTCAGTCAGTCAGTGTCAGTGGTTATCTGATTTGTGTACATTTCCTCCCAAGAGGAGCAACACCTCTGTGAGTATCTAGCCATTATTTTTCTCTTTGTTGGTCCATGAGTCTATCTACCGTACTTTCCACCTATGATATGCTGAACATTCCTGAAGACTAGTATTTTTTTTAAGATTTAATTTATTTATTTGATAGAGAGAGACACAGTGAGAGAGGGTATACAAGCAGTGTAAGTAGGAGACGGAGAAGCAGGCTTCCCGCCAAGCAGGAAACCTGATGCGGGGCTCGATCCCAGGACCCTGGGATCATGACCTGAGCCTAAGGCAGACAGTTAACGACTGAGCCACCCAGGTGCCCCTGAAGACTATAGTATTTAAATTCACTACTGAGTCACACTTCACATAAAAAAAAAAATAGGATTGCCAAAAAGCGGTGCAAAATTTTGTATCAATTTAAATTCTTACTACTTCTTTATTCCAACTGTTGCCACACAAACTCAACAGCACTGGATGTTATAATTCTTTTATTTTTTTTGACCCAGTATATTGCCAAAAATAACATCTTTATTATTTTTTTTTCTTTATTTTGGCCTCTGTGGTAGGTTTTGTGTTATATATTTAGGACTTTAATATTGTTTGAATGAAAAAATAAACATTGCCTATTCTTTTGTTTTTCAGCAAGAAAAAAACACATTGTTGGTCAAAACATTTGAACATTTGTACAGGATAAACAGACATTTTAATGGGATTTTTCTTGGTAAATGTGATATTTTTTATTTTAATGATCATTGTTTAAAAGGACTCTATTGAAATGGACAAAGTGATTCCTCTCAGTTATACTGTTCAAATTTTTCTCAGTGTAATTATAGATGTTCTTTATAATAAAGGGATTTAGACTGACTATGAAAAGTCCTAAAGAGATTAAATAGTTATCATCATATTAATATATAAAATGTATCACATCTCAAATTAATATAATACATAGTTTAAGATTGTATCAACCAGCAGTTCATTAAATTTGCTCCATTTACTGCCAAGTTTTTTTTTTGTTTTTTTTTTTTTTTTAACAATGAAGTCTCCCTAAATATCCTTGGCCCTTTGCCATGTGCTAATTTGTATACTTCTCACTAATATTTGATCACTTGATCTTAAAATTTCAAATACTCTTTAATTTTAAATAAACCTAAAATTTCTTTTTTAGTTATCTATGTGTGAACAGCCAGGCTAATAGGGGAAAGGTGTCTAGAGCTACAAGTCAATATGGTTGGTTAATAATATTCTCTTCACGAATGTCTACAGGAAAATTTTATAAATAGCCTTTTTAATGCAAGACGTCTCTTAAACTCACACCCATAATAGTTCTGTGCAGAAATAAGACGGCCAAATGTGTGGAAATAAATTCCATTTGTGTATTAAATATCTAAGATACGAAAAAGTATGCATATAAAATTTAAAGCTAGCTAAGGATTCATTGAAAAATTTCTGTATACCGTCTCTCCAAATCTGGTTTTAAAGAGACTGTAACATAATTCCAGGAATAAAGACTTTCTGGAATTGGGATTTATGGAAAAGAGATTATAGCTCCTTTCGGTTCTAGAAATGCAAAGGGTTTGAACGATCATCTAGGCAGAAGGTACGTTCTTTCCATGCTAATGAGTAAATGTGGGTTCTGAAAATACTGCTTAAAACAAGCACACATTTCTTCCACCAGCATGGCATTAAATTTTGTATTGATTAATAGTTACTATTCCTTCCCCCTTTGGAAAGAACACCTGTAGGGGAAAAAAAAAATCACTATTCTGCTTGCATTAAAAATCCCGACTGACAATGTGAGGTAAGTATTGATTTTTGATAGGAGAGTGTGGCTTCGTGAAGAAATGATTTGAACCCTGGATGAGATAATGCTCCAATGATATAGTTACCTAAACAGAATGTATCTGATGCCTGTGAAAATGCCTATATTGTTAATTTCAGAGCATATTGAGGCAGAACATTTCTTTCAATTTTGAAAAGTAACTCTTATAAAACATGACTCTTTACAATAATTCTTTTGAAAAATTATCCACGTCCAGGAGGAGTAATGGAATAGCAAGGCGTGGTGACCAGAGGGGTTTGGGCCACTTCAGGATATCAAACAGTGTCTCTGAATTGATCAGGCTCTGGAAAATCGATCGAGGTTGTAGAAAGTAATCAAGTAATGACTGAGGACGCACCCTGAATCCTGTTCCGTGGTGTGCCGTGTCTCCTGTAGAGGGGGAGTCATAGTGGAAGGTGACAGGGATGAGGTAGGGCAGCCTCTTAATGCTCCCGACGTTTTCCAACTCATGCCAGGCCGGAATTGTGATAAGAAATCTCACAGCAGCTGCCTGCACTCTATTTGGTTCTAACTCAGGTGAGAACGTTCCTCATTTCTCTGCCCTTCATGAATGCACATGCATGTGCATTTTCAAATAAAAAGTCAAAAGGTACTTCAAGGTTTGGAAAGAATCCTCATACTTAAAAGTAACTGAGAAGAGCAGAGCAGAGCTTTGAAACTGCAGCAGGTATTAAACAGGTAGCAAGATCTTGTCCGTTTTCATGTGTGTGTCTTCACATCTGTCAGATCTCCCCAAATTGTATTTTTGATATGCAAATAACAGGTTAAATTTAACCTACACAAGGCCCTACAGACCTGGCTGATCTGTTTTACTTAATTGTCCTAAAATCTAAAGTGAAAAGAATTTTGAAATCATACTGACATTATTGGAATAACAGCAGCAACAACAAAAAATTCTTCTTGATATTTTTCTATAGATTTGTATATATAGTCAGTATCTAATTTAATATTTATAACAAGATTGTTAATTAAGTTATTTTTAGAACTTCAAGTGGTTTATTCAGGAATCCACTAAGGATTTAGAGGGAGGAAAATCCTATTTTTTCATCATGTCATTATACTGTGCTCTTCTAATATCATCGAATAGAGGGTTGACATTCTCTACGTTTACACTTGTGGTAGGGTGGGGCGCCTGGGTGGCTCAGTGGGTTAAGCCTTTGCCTTCGGCTTGGGTCATGATCTCAGGGTCCTGGGATCAAGTCCCACACCGGGCTCTCTGCTCATCGAAGAGCCTGCTTCCCTGCTTCCGTTCCTCTCTCTCTGCCTGCCTCTCTGCCTACTTGGGGTCTCTGTCTGTGAAATAAATAAACAAAATCTTAAAAAAATAATAATAAAAAGATAAAAAAATAAACTTGTGGTAGGGAGCCTTAGAAAATACCACATATATTTGGATTTCCATTTGGTACTTGAGAATGATCACTCTCATAATTTAAAATCAGATTTGAAAACACTCTTAGGAAAGTATTGTCTGTCTTTTTTTTCTTTTTTTTCTTTTTGGTGAGAGTGATATTCTTTTGGTATATGCGGGTAATCTTTATGACTCATTCGTTATTTATCAATCCATTCAGTATTGTCTTAAATTCAAGTAGACTTTAGATTTTATCTATAAAATCTGATTTTTTTTAAAGATTTTATTCATTTATTTGAGAGAGAGAGAGAAAAAGAACATGTATGAGTGGGGGTGGTGGGAGCACAGGGACAGAGGCAGAGAGAGAAGCAGACTCTCCGCTGAGCAGGGAGCCTGACAAGGGGACTCGATCCCAGGACCTGGAGATCATGACCTGAGCCAAAGACAGATGCTTAACCGACTGAGCCCCCCAAGCACCCCAGATTTAATATATTTAAACCAAACAAATGAGCCAATAGTGTGATAACTTAAAATTGGTTTGTCAAGGCTGTTCCTAGGTAGAAAAATGTAATTAAAAGGTACTACAAAATTCTGCTTGCCCATAAGGGCAAATATCTGTTCTTTGATACGCCATATAGTTATGGAATATTCATTCCACGCTGTCACTTCTCTAGGCTATGAGTTTACAGTGACGATCAAAACTGAGCTCCCGACTCAGCTTACAGTCCTAGCTGGGAAAACAGTATCAATGCAATATAAACATTGATCATCGGATACTTGATTCAAATTTAGACGATGATGATTCCAAAAGACAGGGATTAGGCCACACAACGGGCTCCGACTGGGAGACTGGGGAAACCTGCCTGAGGAACCCCCGACTGAGCTGCAAAAAAATCTATAGGCTGAGACGTGACACAGGAGCCTGGCCTGGGGGCAGCTGAGGGTCAGCAGCAGGCTGTGGGGAAGCCTGGACCCGGAGGGAGCCTGAACCATCCAAGGAAGGGATTTGGTGTGGACCTGATCAGATTTGCTTTCAAACCTCTCCCACAGCTTGCAGTACCTAAGAAGGGGGTGGGGGATGGGGATGGCCTGAGTGCAAAGTGGATGGGAAAGGAGACACACATTTCAGAGCATTTTCTGTCTGATAAAGGGATAAACCGCCCCCCTCGCCCCAAACCCTGCACTGCCCTGCCCCAGACAGCGTGAGAGACTCTGCCCCATTGAAAACAGTCTCCCCTGTGTGCATGCTTAACATCAATCAGGTCTGCATGGTCATGGGATCTTAAAACACTCTCTCAGGGACGCCTTGGTGGCTCCCTTGGTTAAGCATCTGCCATCAGCTCAGGTCCTAATCCCAGAGTCCTGGGATCAAGTCCAGAATTGGGCTCCTTGCTTGGCAGGGAGCCTGCTTCCTCCTCTGCCTGCTGCTCCCCCTGCCTGCTATTTCCCCTAGTTTTGTGCTTTCTCTCTCTCTGACAAGTAAAACCTTAAAAAATAAAATAAAGCACTGTCCTCAATCTATATAAATAAGGTAAAAATGTTGAAAGATCATTGTATGCTCTTGGCTATCAGGAGTTTAGACATTGAGCAGCCTACATTTTCTACAGGTCGATGAGATCTGCTTCTAAGTGCAGCTCCTCACCCATAAAAAAATGATACACAATACTTGTGTCTGTTAATAAGCAAGACTGGATTAGGATTACCACAGAGTCAATACTTACGCCAAAGAGAGTACTGCAACCAAACCTGAAAATATTGTATGTTTTGCTAAGTGGAAAGCACCTCACTGAATATCTGGAAATCTCATTGTCTTCCCATTCTGGCTCTTTTATGAGTTACCATAACTCAGCTCTAGCTGCAATATAACTGACCAGCGCTGATGATGAAATCAATAGCCACTAAAACAGAAATAAATGGTGTTTGGGATGCAAAAAACAGCCGTTTTTATCTTAGGGGAAATACATCTGACTTAAATATATCACCCCTCCTGGTATTTCATATATATTAATAAACTACAATTCTACTAAAATTTCTACAATATCTAATCAATACACAAAATGGTGTCTTCTCTCTCTTTGTGCTCATGTAGAATCCGTGAGTATTTTAGGTGGAAACACGATGTCACTCAATTTCATTAAAAACCACTTACTGATGGGGTTTTGTTTTAAGCTCTTCCTGCTCTTCAGTCAAAAAGCCTCAAACAAGTCACCTGGGGAGAGTCCAGCCCGAGAGCTGAGTTGGAAGTCCCAGCTTTGGGAGAGAGAGAGGCATCCCTCAACACAGATGTGATTCTGCACATACAATTTGTTTTCTAGATGCAACTATTTAATGTGACATTTAAATGGAGAAACTGAGATCTCACAACTTTTAGAGCATTGATGTTGTCAATTCACTTTTTTGAAGGTTGCTGATTCTGAGAAGTTTCTCTGTCTTCACGGACTCCCCTGGTATCATGATTACATATGATTTGTGCACGATGCCCCCTTTGGGAGGGGCAGAGTCACCCCTCCTATTTCTATTTTTTTTTTTTTTTTTCTATTTCTTGAACACAACTGACTATTTAAATTGCAGTGAAGTCTGTGTCTGAGCTTGACTGGTGTCAGAATAGGCTGCACCAGGGCGCCTGGGTGGCTCAGTGGGTTAAAGCATGTACCTTCGGCTCAGGTCATGATCCCAGGGTCCTGGGATCGAGCCCCACATCGGGCTCTCTGCTCAGTAGGGAGCCTGCTTCCTCCTCTCTCTCTGCCTGCCTCTCTGCCTACTTGTGATCTCTGTCTGTCAAATGAATAAATAAATAAAATCTTAAAAAAAAAATAGGCTGGACTGTAAGGAGGAGGAATGAGAGAATCCCCCGTCATCGATGACATCGTGTTCGAAGCTTCAGAGGAGAAGCCTCTTGACCTCGACAGAGGTCTTACTGAGCTTCCGGTGATGGATGAGAAGGAAATTAGAGGCATGAGCACGAGGTGTGGGTGTCTATTATCTATATTACCCATATGGGTATGTATGGATTGTTCGAACAGTGTCTGTTGATAGTGACCTATCTATATTATTTGCTTAAGATATAAAGAGTTGGCAGTCAGTAGGCTGCACCTCCCATCATCCGTTCTGGCTAAAATGTGGAATATGAAGAGGTTGTGATTATAGCCATTTATGATTCAATCAAGTAGTAAGTACCGTCAAGATGATATATCCGATCAGATATTAGGGGGACCGTCTGATTGTAGTAGATTATTCTAAAGAGAGAGGCTGTGGATACTTAGATTGTGATTTTTGAGTTTACAAGTGCAAAGCAAATTGCCTGCTGAACCCCTTGTCATATGTAGAAGACACTAACAGGCAAAGGTAGAAATGCTTTCTCATTTACAACCGACTTGATTGTATCTGATGGAGTCACAGCAGGAAACGAGCTGACTCTCAGACCGGGCACGGGGTCTGCTGACTCACTGGGCACATGAGCGTTCAGGGACATATGTTGTGAATTTGGAAAGTAAATGAATATGTAAAGTCATGTGAATATTTATAACTATCTAGTGCTTTTCAGAGCCTATTTATTAATACAAAACAATTTTAGATGGGCTATCAACTGAAACCCTTTAAAACAAATCGCAGTCTATTTACTTAACAAACATTGATTATGATGCAAAAGGTATGGTGCTCCAATAATATAAGCTACACTTTCATCAAAGAATCCATATTTTAATAACTTTTACTGCACTGATTACTAACAAAATTGCTTGAAATGGTATATCAACAGTTTTAAATACAAATGCACAGTGACCAAACTCTAATATAAATGAATGAACTTGACTTGCTGTTAGACCATAGGCAGACCCTGGAATGCTAAGCAGACCACAGTGAACGGAGGAGTCTTTGCTCCCCAACAAATGGTTGCCACGACTTTGTTTTCCTTAACTGATGCCAACTGAGAATATTATTCCTATTTACAGATTTTTTTAAAAAGCAAAGTTCTACATATAATTTCCAACATTATGGGGGTGCCTGGGTGGCTCAGTGGATTAAGCCTCTGCCTTTGGCTCAGGTCATGGTCTCAGGGTCCTGGGATCGAGCCCCACATCAGGCTCCCTGCTGAGCAGAGAACTTGCTTCTCCCTTTCTCTCTGCCAGTCTTTCTGCCTACTTGTGATCTCTCTCTCTCTGTGTCAAATAAATAAAATCTTTAAAAAACAAAACAAAACAGTTTCCAATGTTATAAAATCTGCATCTAATTCGGATATTCAATATTCAACTGCTAGACCAAATAAATGCACAGGGGGAAATGGTCAAAGGGCTCCCCAGGATGTGACCTTGCCTGTCCTGGCATTGAGAAAGTTACTCCAGTGTAAAAAGTCCACGTAAATTGTCCGGGCACCTGGGTGCCTCCGTCAGTTGAACATCCGACTCTTGATTTTGGCTCAGATCATGATCTCAGGGTCCTGAGATCGAGTCCCCTGGCAAGCTGCATGCTCTGCATAGAGTCCGTTCGTCCCTCTCCCTCTGTTCCTTTCCCCACTCACTTGCCTGCTCTCTCTCTCTTTCAGAAAATATAAATAAGTAAAGTCTTTTTTAAAAAATGGAATAAATCCCATGTAAATTGCACTAACTTTACATATTGAATTGAATCTGACCAGAGGAGTGCTTCAGAATGTCTTTTTACAGAATGACCCAAAGCAAAAAATCTCAGAATTTTCATTTTTCTGAGTGTGAATTTTGAGTGTAAACACACACGGTCTATACTCTCTGTACTGATGAAATGTCCTTGTCCAGTGACAGCTTGGCCAGATTGCTCACTGAAGGTTCATACCTCCCTTGGGAAGGACAAGACTCATTTCAGTCGTTTTCTCCTCCCCGTCTTTTTCTCTCATTTGAGTGTAAACAAGGCCACTGTGGGCCGCTGGGGCCTGCCTGCTCTCAGCCTCGGTGAAGGAGGGAAGGAGAGAGTGGGGTGGGGGGTTCACAGTGGCATGGGCTAGGCAAGGCCACTAAGCAGGGTCAGCCAAAATAATAGGACGGCCAGGACCATTCCCTGGGTTAAATATTCGCTTCCTTAAGAACATTCTTAAAATTGATTCAGTTGCCTTGATTTCAGCTTCTTGCTCTCTGACTCGCTCTGATTTTCAGAGGCATTAAGTTGCTGCACAGAGTATGTGTAAATAGGGTCCCTTTCTCTCTACTCACCCTCCTAATGCAAAGTCAGTCTGTCAATCATATAGAGACGGAAGAAGTGAAGGGACTTTTTTTTTTTTTTCCTTTAAACCAAAAGATCTCCATAATCTTGGTTGCTTGCTTGCCTGCTTCCTTACATTGGAGATGCTGTTCAAAGGGTGCAGTTTACAATCCAAAGGACTGAGCCCATTCTGTATGATTTTTCTTCTTTCATTTAAAGGCACGTGTCTTCTTTATTGTATTCTTTGTCATTTATCAAACTTGCCAAATTTTCCAGTAGAAGTATCAAAGTAAGATCTTTAGCAGCTGACTTTAGAGGTTACTTTTCTTTTGAAGGGCAGTTATTAAACTCCTAAGAATGCTCATTTTCTTTCTTTTTTTTTTCTTTTTTTATACAATGTCATCATTTTTTCCCCAGTCTTCTATTTCTCCTCAATAATTGATACGTTACATTGAAGGAACACAAAATGTTCTTAATTCTGCAATAATGATCAAGGCAGAGAGTGTTTCCTGGGAACTAATGCTTGCCTGAGAGGACGAAATGGTTTGAGGTCCAGCTGGTTAATAAGCCACAGGAAATGCCACAGGCCAAGATTTGTATTATTTCCCCGAGATGAAAATGAACTAAAAAAAAAGGCAAAATGGATTTTTTTTTCCCATCTAATGGGTAAAATGGCCTCATTTTGGATGCAGAAGACATTTGAGGAGAAGGGATGTGTTCCATAAGAGCTAAATCAAAATTTTCAGTGATCTCTGCTCTTGTTTTTAATACAGTCCAGAGCAAACTATAATTAAGGGAAGGCCTGAGCTTGCCTTTTGAACTTTCTCACTCTTAAAGAAGCAGAAGGGGAGGAGAAACATCCAAGTACAATTTTGCTGGAAGCCAGTGACCTTATCGGCCTTTTTTTAAAGAGAAGTACCTTTCGACTTCATTCATTTTGGTCATTTCTTTTTCTGTCATCCATCTAGATTTAACCAGAGGTAGATTTTTAACAGCTCGTACTGTATGTGCCTTTTCCTAAAATATTGAAGCTACTGTTAACAGATCGGTATAGCAGTCAAAGCAATTAGAAGGATCGCATCCTTGTGTTAATTAGCACGTATTTGTGATTGCCCGTGTGAACAAGGGCAAAGAAGGTAGAGAGGTGTTAAGATGTGTTAGCTAGATTTCAAGCCTTCAAAGACCTTTCATTCCAGCATAGGATAAGGGCAAGCGTATGCAATTATAATACAAGACCGTACACAAAAATGCGAAAGGTGTCCTTCCATATTTCCGAGTTAAGAGTGACCCGCTGTGGCTCAGCCCATCTGTGGGACCTTTGGGAGAGCGATCGGCATGGGAACGACTTGCTAACAGGTATTCCTGCTCTCAGGAGCTGCACCTGCCGTTCTTGTGGTCAGAATTGGGAGGTGCAGACATGCAGGTTTTCTTAACAGTGGTTTTAAGAACTTCTTATCTCTTAAAAGAATGAAATCTGATTTGAATAAATAGAACAAGCAGAGAGCAGACATTCATGTCTGTCTTCACCATGGGCTGAATGGATCAGGGAGGAGCTTCAAGGCCACATTCAGCCGGGACCATGGTGCTCCCTGGCATGGGGCAGAGTGAAGAAATCCAGAGGGGTCCACCACAGCAGAGTAGCTCTATCTCCCTGAAGAAATTCCTGCAAGTAGGAATGTATTTGGGTCTACAGGTGTTTTCTTTAAAATACAACCAGCCCTGTGGTATATTTTAAGCTTTACAGAAAAGTCACCTTCGTTTTAGGATGGGATGGCTTAAAAATCAGATTACTTTTTTTTCCAAATACCTGATATAATTCCCATTAAAGAGATAGAAATTTTGATAGCAGGTGGTGGGGAGAAGTTACTTTGAGGTGCAATATTCGTGGGTGGAACACAGAGCCGAGGCCAATGAGGAGTCCGAAGGTGGGGAAGCCGAGGATGGGGTTCTCAAAAGCCAGAAGGATGATCCGACTCACTCACTGGCCCTAAAGAGTTACTCCAAGAAGATGATCTTAATAATAGCTTTTGACCTACTTTGAGTCTTCAGTATGTCTTAGCTTGTTTTTTTTTCTTTTTTCCCCTCAATCACTTAGCTACAGAGATTAAGTGCACTGTCTGTCAAATCAAGTGCTCCTATTCCAGCAGGCTTTAAAAATGTCACTAAAGAATGTTTGAGTCTCTGTCTGCATAGAGATACTGCCCTCAGTGTGCTTAAGGTGGGGTTTGAGAGCTTGTAGTGTCTATGGAAGACTAGGAATGTTGGAGGATAAGAGATGGCTGTGTTTCCCTTGATATTAAACATCTCAGATGCTCAGTGTGAGTCCTACCCGTGGAGTCCATGCTGTGTCCGAAACTCACTGCACTGTGGGTCAGTGATCCACTATCCACTCCTGGATGGATTGCAGTGTCCTTGAGACAAATGCCTTCACTCTTTACTATCTTTCTAAAATGGTGACTAACATTATAAATAAAGAATGAATAAATGAATGAGTTCTTAATATAGTATGACTATTCTGTATGTTCTTTTAGCACTATCTTCAGATATCACTTTTTTTGGTAACAGTTGCAGATCATAAAAGCCATTTCTCTGGTTTTGTTGTGTTTTGCTTTCTCTCTATATGAAAGGAGGACTTGCACAGGGATGCTGAAGTCATCCCTCTGTATCTGAGCACTCGTTGAAATGTGTGGACAGAGAAAGGTAGAGTGTGACCTAAAAGTAGGGGCAGATAGGGATTTAAAAATACTGCGAACTAAATAGAATACCAAACACTTCCGAACATTTTCCATAGTTTCTGTAGACTCTACCTATTCTTCATTCCCTAAGAACTGCTTTTTCAGAGTTAAACGAAAAATATGATCTTGTTCTGTATCTGCTTAAAACTAACTTGGGTCTTAGCATAGAATTAAGTAAAGCCTACCACATGCCAATCATTCTTCTGTGGTGACATATGAGTAGCATTTGGTAATAACTAAAAATTATTTATGATCAGCTCTTGGTAGGAGTTCAGGATATTCAGCATGACTCAGGGTTTTGTTTTTTTCTTTTCTTTTTTTTTTTTTTTTCCTCCTTAAACCTGTGTAACCAAATTATATACTATAGAAACTTGTGATTTTTGTTTCTACCCAACACATGCATATACATAAAGATATCATCGGGAAAAGTGATAATTAACAAAACTTTCTGGAGTGAATATAGATAGAGTGTGCTCTGCTGTGACAGATTTTTTTTCTTCACAGAATTCATTTTCAGTGTATCTACCATGTGTCAGATACTCCGTAGTTTCTGTGGTCGATACAAAAGGCTTACATGACATTTTTCCACAAAGAAGTTTGATCAGTAGTGAAAGGATAAGCCAACACATGTGAAAGATTTCTAGAGAAATGTGAACAAATACTAAAGTGCTGAATTGAGGGAAACAAGTGCTTTCTGGCTTTTAAGACGTTGAGAGACAGTGATTGTGGAAAGCACAATGGTAGGACTGTGGAGGTTAAAACAGGGAGTCCACGAACGGATACAATTTGTGTACACATGAGGAGAGAGCTCAATTTGTGCATACCAGGTATTTTTGTTTTATTTGATATTCTTTCTTTGCCTGGCTCCAGTCAAGATGACCTCAAGCTTTCTACCCCTGAACAAGTCAGACAAGTTCCACTTCTCATAGTTGTTAAACTCTTTCTCTTATTAATTTTGTTCATCAGAATCAGTAGTTGGTAGATCCTAATTCAGGTATTTGTCATCCTTAATTTCATGCTATGGTTCCATGGACTAATGATGCCGTGTTCCTCAAATGAATCTCTAAGTTTCATTTATGCCAGGGTTTCTATCATAAAAGCATAGTTGAGAGTGTTGATGGAAAATTAAGATGATATAAATATGTAAGAGCTGGGAAATATATAATCTTAAACATTCCACATTATTTTTATTATCTTTTTCCCACAGCCTTATGAGGCCTTGGATACTAATATAAAAACCAAAATTAGAAACCTCTCCTCCATGGATGTTTATTGTTCAGTCTACAGTGCATGCAGTCTTGATTTTAAAGCTCTAACACAAAAAATGATACTCTTTTGCCCTCTGACAGGTCAAAACCAGAACCTAATTGTTGCAGTGGTTGTGAATTTTGAGCAAACATACTTTCAAAGAAGTATTTTGCTTTTAATTTTCATTCCCAACTTCACAACGTATGTGTATGTAGAGGTGGTGATTTTAATGGGCTCCCAACCTCACATGCACACAGATGTACACGTGCTTTCAAACATAAACACACGAATGTATAAACATATATACAAAGATTGGTTACAACACAATTCACTCCGAATTTCACTCCTCTTATGCTTACTGTTCAAGAGCTGTGTAACTTGCCAAGGTTGGTTTCCGCCCCCCCCCCCCAAGATTCAGCTGAGCTAAAGAACTTTATGGGGTTACTAAAATAAGAAGCTTCTCAAAAGGTTTCAGGATTTGATGTCCTATACTAAAAACATCCCTTATTGAAATATGAAGAAACCACTAATTACATACAAGTAGAAATATTTCTAATTTTCAAAACTACTTCTTACTGAATACATGTATGGAGTCAGGTTATCTACAGAATGTATGCACAATAGAAAACATATCATAGATGATGAAACCATTACTCAGAGAAAGTGGTTTGCTACAGATTGCTGTGGATAGTGAGTGGGAGAGCAGGGGTCAGCTCTCCATCATTTTTATTTCAAAGCCAAATCATCTTCCATAAAACCAGAAATACCTCCATGTTTCACGTGCTAACTCCTGCCACTATACTCATTTACCATTACATGTGTCTTATACAGATTCATGCTTGACATCAAAATCACAGAATTTTAGAACGAGGGTAGACCTTATCATGATATTTTAGTAATTGGCTGCTGAGCTGTACTCATCTATTTTTGAATCCTCTTCTCTCTGAAAAATCTATAAAAATCAATAGAACCATCCGCTGACTTTCAGGTGGTTTTAGCTTTCACAAGCCTTTAACTTCCAGACTTCTCCCATGTACTTTCCAATTTTGGCTTAAGGAGCAGCTACATTTAAATGACATGAGTGAGTTAAAATGCAAGGGCAAGAGAGTTTTATTACTCTCAAGGTGAACTCTCCCTCTGATATGCAGAGTGATGGGGCTTCCCAAATTGTCTCTGGTGAAAAAGCAAGTTCTGATTTGTGTGCATTTCCACTCTGCTATGGGCCAACATAACAATGTTTGGCCTAGTGCACATGGCACATTCGCAGCTTGTGACACATGCAATTTTCTGAGTTCAACCAAGCCATGAGTCATCTCCGTCCAGCTCCAGAAGATGAATCCAGTAAGGGATGGGTGTCCTGGCAGTGTCAAATTTCTGTGAAAGATTCCAAGATGTTAACTGCAAATTCTAAATGCCTATCATCACTGCCCATTATGTTTTGGACTTGTGTTGGTTCACAGACCACAGTTTGAGAAAGAGTCAGAGGAACTACTCGATAATTTATAACAGCTCAGCTTCCAACATGAGGAAGAAAAATAATAAGTTGGCGAGGAATTTATATTGTGATTTGTATGCACTGTGCTTATACATGTTAAACACTCAGAGAATAGAAATGCATGGTATTTGGGAAAACATTTTACTTCCCCTAGCTTTAAAAGCACTTATAGGCACTGGAACACAGCAGAGTAGTGAACATCGCCAGCTACCTGGGCCATTGAGATGTGTCAGGGTCTGTCCATCAACTCCAACACTCAAATAAACAGAGACGTGAAAGGATTCATCAGCAGTAGGCAGAGAAGGGGACGTGCATACACCCAATCACTCAAGATGATTGGCAGCCTGTGAAAATATTACAATGAAACATGATGTTTTGCGATGGAGGTCACTAAAGTGGCCCAGCCTAGAAGTTAATGGGTCAGGTTTCACAGCTCTGCGGCAATGGTCTTAAAATCTCGATCGTGCACATGCTTCAAGTTAACCAAATGAAGTCAGAGGGAAGCCAGACAGTTTCTGAGATGCGCAAAGAATCTAGAAGTGGAATGCTTTCTGAACCAGCTGTCCATCAGCACTTTGGATAGAATTTAGTAGAGTTGACTCCAGGCCCTAAATATGTGTGGGTCTAACTGTTTTGTCAATTCCATTGAACACATGTCCCCGTGGATTACTTTTCCATTTCTGCTGTGACACGGGCCAAGAATGGCCCTGTTCCCTGTGGCCAAAATCCAGGCTAAGACGACTAGTTTAGAAGAAAACTTGACTACCCTCTGGTGACCTTGCTGCTTGTGAATGAAAGTGACTGCTCATTTGTAAAGATTCTGGATGGAGGCAGGGGATCACTCTCTTATTTCTGATAATTAAATAATGTGCTAGATCTATATAAACATGGGTATATATTTAGTTTTCTTTCAGACAAACCTATAATGCCATATACACAATTGTTTTTTTTTTTAATAATTTATTTATTTGATAGAGAGAGAGCACAAGCAGTGGGAGAAGCAGGATCCCTGCTGAGCAGGAGCCCAATGGAGGACTCGATCCCAGGACCCTGAGACCATGACCTGAGTGGAAGGCACACGCCTAACCGACTGAGCTACCCAGGTGCCCCATTATCATTATTATTAACTGCTAGAAGGTTAACAGCATTTAAGTAGGAGGGTAGAGTATCTTAAGTTTGGTAGACACACTCTATGATGTAAGCAAGGATAATTTATACAAACACAAGACTTTGCAGTCCAAATGAAGAGGAGTAAGTCTATATTTGAGCTTGTGGACGGATTTTTAATTATTCTGTTTTGTGTGTTGCCCTCTGGCTAAATATCTCCTAGTGCAGTGAGCGTAAGAATCACAGGGTGGTCCTAGTGAAAGACTAGGGACTGCCCACCCCATAGCTGAGGATGAAGATCTGTGTTCTAGTGACTTTCTGGAGTGATGCTTGCTCACGTCTCAAGTTGATCTTCTGATTAAAGAGGAGTATAGCGCTGCACTATTAACAGATCCAAGCCAAAAACTCCAGTGTAGAGGATGGCAGGAGCATGAACATCTGGCCCAACCCCCTTTTCCTTCCACAGGTCCTCCCATGACGTGCGCTGGACAGCACACTGGCCATTCTCCAGCACCGTATCGGACTTTCCCTGAATATACCGTTTTCTTTGAGGCTCTCAGGTTCCATCTTCCCATCCCCTCTGCCCAGAGTGTCCCTCCACCTACACAGCCTGAAAAATAATCACCGGTCTTTCAAGGACAAGTTCCAGTCAAATTTCTTCTAAGGAAAATCCTGCCCATGACTAAATTTAAGTGACAAAAATGAGGACCTCTCAAAATTCGATTACAGTGAGTTGTTTCGTCATGTAATCTAGGGACGTCTTGATGATGCTGTCCTGTGCTTCAGTCCTGGCTCATTAGGTGGTACAAGATTCATTGTGAGTTTTGCATCATAAACTGTTTTTATCACTTGCTTGATACCATTTTATTTTATACCATTATTTTTATTTTTTTTTATTTTTTTTTAAAGATTTTATTTATTTATTTGACAGAGAGAAATCACAAGTAGATGGAGAGGCAGGCAGAGAGAGAGAGAGGGAAACAGGCTTCCTGCTGAGCAAAGAGCCCGATGCGGGACTCGATCCCAGGACCCCGAGATCATGACCTGAGCCGAAGGCAGGGGCTTAACCCACTGAGCCACCCAGGCGCCCTATACCATTATTTTTAATAAAATGTTTCTGTCTCTGAGAGTGTTTGACATAGATTTTAATAATGTGCCAAACCACAAAAAATGTTTACCATAATATTTCTGGATATTACTCATTTAACATACTTAAAATGCAAATAGCCTAGATATGAGGCAAAGTCATTATAAATGATGTATTTATTTATTTTTTTTAAAGGTTTTATTTATTTGAGAGAGAGAGTGAGTGAGAGAGAGCATGAGTAGGGGAGCAGGGTTGGGGGTTGATCAGGGAACCCAGTGGGGGGTTCAATCCCAGGACCCTGGGATCATGACCTGGGCCAAAGGCAGATGCTTAACTGACTAAGCCACCCAGGTGTTCTGAAGGTATACTTATTTTTGAAGTGTAACTGTTTTTGGAGATTTCACCTATGCATCGAGATACAAGTCTTCCTTATAAAGACACATTAATTTAACATGATTGCATCAGATCTTGATTTTGTGAAATATAAACTTATGTGTGTACCTAAGTTTGCAAGATTTCAAATCTCTGCACATATAAATAAGTAGTTCTGCAGAGTCTGACATTATTGTAAGATTTTACTAAAGCTTGAAACCTAAGTTTCTGCCAAAAATGTTCCTGGTTACTCTGCTTCAAATAGTGGTGAATGCTTTATCATTAGCCAAATGGGGAAGGCATGGCTGCCTGCAGTCTTCCTTAAAGGTTAAAGAGTGATATATGGGTGCTAAGTAAAGGCTTATCAGGTTACTGTACATCAGAACACTGATAAAGCTTCCTCAGGAAAGCACCAAATGGAACAAGGACCTTTTCAGAAAATGTTGGTTTGTAGATATGACATTACAATGGAACTCATCTAAATGACAGCATGGCTTAAGGATGGAATTTTTACTCCCAGGTCAGGAAATTCTACAGCAGGAACCAAAGTCTGGCTTAGCTCTTGAGCTGTGGCCAGAATCCAGGTTGTTTTTCTGTTGTATTCGGGTTTTCAGGGACATGGGAGTTTCGTACGATAAGAGCAGAAGAGTGTATTAACTGCCACATGTGGCACTTGACAGATTAACAAAAGAAGTAGAGGCCCTGTTCAAGTCTTCATTCTCTCTAAAATCCTTACAAGTTGAGCGTGGTGCTCATACTTGAAATCCTGATGTGAAAATGGAAGAAGTAGAAGGTGTGTGAGCCATAGAAACAGAGTCTCAGGGCCCCTTTCAAGATCATGAGACTTTGCTTTTACATTTTGTTTTATTTTCTATTGCATCTTATGCCTTTAAAAAATCTACTTTGTGCCAATCATTTAATGGTAAGTCTTCTTCAAAATATGACTGGGTTCATTTGGAGAAGTAGAGCTACGAAGCCACACAATTTTGTGAGAATAAGCATGGAGAAGGGAGCCGCTTAAGTTAATTGTGTGTCTCTCACTAATTCCCACCAAGGGCATGAAAGCCACCACTTAAGTGATCTTTCTGTTGATTAGGGTAAGCATCCAGGAAGTTCTTTTTGTTATCTAATCTAAGTTGCTCTGGCTAAAATTCTCCCTGTTTTGTTTTTGATAGAGAAAGCGAACCCATTTCCCCATTATACACAGGAGTCCTGGAGTTATACTATATTTTGTGAACACCGAGAGGAAACAGCAGCAGGCATGTTTTTAATCCTCATTTGATGCCAGTGTTGGGTACTATATGTGTGTATGTATAATGAGGAAATAATTTATGTAAATGTACTTGGCAAATTGTAATTTATAGGAACAGGTAAATTGTGGATTTGAGATTCAAACTCAGGCCTGACTAGTTCTAAAGTTCATATTCATTTTTTCCCATATTATATCATTCTCCAAAAGGTATGAAGAAAGAACAAACATGGTTTATATAACCCAAAAAGGTATTGGGATATTTATGTAATACTCAAGGAGAGAAAATTTAAAACAGGCTTCATGAATTCACTGATGAAAATTATACTGAGAAACAGTGCTTGGAAGGGTCAGGAAGTAGAGGTTCACCAAACTGACAAGTTCAATATATTGTAGCATTATGTTCTCATTTAATGTTCATAAGCATACTAATTAAGTTTGTCACCATTTTATACATATTGCACTTATCACGGAAGCTGTATTAGAACACTCTGTGAACAGTGTGATCTGGATTCACAAATCCACATTTCACCATGAAGAGGGTTAGTTTTCCAGATGAAGTAGCCACTATAGCTATGTAAAGTGGTAGCAGGTAGATCAATCCAAGTTCAGCCACTCCAGTGAAGTCATCACAGCAGCCTAGGTAGGGTGACTTGGATATCACCATCGGCAGTTCCATATTCCAGTATGGCGTGGAATCCATATTTATGGACTTCATCCAAGGAAAGGTGGTGCCTAGGTTCAGCTGTGAGTGGGGTGGGAGGCATACAAAGGTGTCCCAGACCAAATGGAGGTGGCAGGTGGCGGCTCACAGATCACGAATATTTGACTCCTTTATAGAACACAGATTCATTCTTTGTCTCTGACCAAATGTTCAGTGCTTCAGCTCTGGGCAAAGTCATAATAATTCTTCAGCTTTTTAAAGTTTAATAGAAATTTTATAGCTATTTGCATTTGGCATTGTCATAAAGTGGTTATATGAAGGACATCTAAGGTATGGTTTCTGTCTTTGTGAAGTTTTGAATATTGTTGACAAGACAAGATGAATAGAAGAAGCGATTACAAGCAGGATTTGAGTTTTTCTCTATCTTAAACTTGTATTAGGTAAGTCAGTTCTTGTGTCTGGACTACTCTGCTTGAAAGGGCTGGACTACATGGTGTCCAAGTTCTGACTGAATTTACTACTTCTGTCATTCTATTCAATGTCAAGCGAATATGGTACAGAAAATAAAGCCAAAGGGATTAGAAGGAGGGAAAGAAGAAGAGAGAATCACATGTGGTCAGAGAAATCCTAAATCAGACAAGCTTTTGGCTGATATTAAAAAATCAAGGGTAAGAATGAGCTCAATGGAGAGGTCAGAGGGCAGTGGATTATTATGGGGAAAATGGAAAGAATAAGGAAACCAGAAGTGAAAAAGGCATGAGGTAGTCATCTGGCATTGAGAAGTTTGGCTCAACTTCTGGAAATGGAAGATGGTTTTGTATCAGAGTATCAGGGCTGCTTGTGGAAATCCATGCATCCTAGACCAGCAGGGCTGTGTTTGAGCTCAAAGATGAAGAGGAAGTATCAGTCAGGGACCCTTTCCTATCAGACCCAGAGGAAATGAGAATGTTCATCTCAAATAGCTTGAGCAAGATTAAACTGGTAACCAGTTATGACCTGGCCCATAAGATATTTGCGGAAAATAATCAAATGCCAAGGCTTACTTAAAAGTACCTGGAGATTCACAACAAACAAGTTTGCAAAGACTCTGGTAGAACACATCTGCTGTCCCACATGCTGATGGTTAGCAGGAGCTGGGTATCTGCTGTACTTTTACCAGGGCCTTGGAGTTGCAAATTGTCCCAAGGGAGGCGGGGCCTGTTTCTCAGCCTCTCCAGGGGACAGCAGGGGGCTTGAGCCTGAGACCTCTGGTGTAGGGCCTAGGTGGGTTTTCAGAAAGGAGATGGCCCTCATTCAGAGTGAGCATGGAAGAAAAGGTTATATAGGAATTCTGTTTTGAAAGCACAGTCAACATTGTGAACTCTCATGGGAAAGGGAAGGCTGTTCACACAATGAGGAAGATTAAAAATGTTTAGTGAGTATGTTAATTGCTAATACTTTTGGAAGTCCTTAATTATATAATTTCAGCTTTATGTTATATGGCAAATTGAAAACATCACATTTATCCACGTGTTCACTTAAAACCGCTTCAAAATTTTGGCATACCAGAATAGGTATGAATGTTAAAGAAAAAGACATTGTCCTACTTCGTGCTTAAATTATTTTTGAGTACACAGATTTCTTGTCTAGCACCTTGGGAGGAATTTTTAAAATATGATCCATGTTCTTAATAACCTGTATTGAACATCTTGATGCTAAAGACAAGTAAGTTATTATAATCAATTCAATGTGGGCTGGTCAAGTGTTTCCTTTTTCACAAAGTAGGTTGCAATTCTCACGCCAGCTTTGCCAAATTGAGACTAAATATGCCTGGCTGGAAGAGAATCCAAGTGAGATTTTATAAATGAAATAATATGATTTAAGGCCAGGTACCAAAGATGGATCAGGAACACCATATTGGCTCCTGAAGAGCTGCTGAATGTGATTGCACTTAGGCTAGGAAAGCAGTGAGCTATCAGTTCCAACTGGGCCCTGATTTATGTATATTATCTATGGCTTAGCTCTTTACTAGGAAGAGGGAAGGGATGCTAGGAATCCTATGTGAAAGATAAATCCAACGCTATTTACTGTAGTTCTACTTTGTGTTCCTTTTGATTCTTAATTAAGTGGATTTTGTTTTATTAATTTTTATTTATAACACTCTACTTAATCTGCAACTAACTGCATAGTGAGCACATTTTGAAATCAATCCAGTTAATACATGACTGGTAGTTTTTTGTTTTGTTTTAGATTGGTTGGGTTTATTCTTTTATTTTTAAATCTTTTTGCATTTATTTTCTTATGTAGTTTTTGAACTGTAATCCCCAAATATGAAGATACCTTGGAAAACTAGAACAGGTTTGCAAAACTGAGTAATTTTGTATCAGTCGGCTATCAAAAGTCTTGAAGCAGAATAAAACTAAATTGAAATAGGTAAAGTGGGGCTCAGAATCACAGTGCTTCTCAGCTGCCAGTAAATTTTGCATTTGCGTTAAATTGCCATAGACAAAGCCAGCACACAATAGTTTCACCAGACATTCACAGCATGGGACTCCAAGACCATAGCAGGGTTCGGTTTGAGTTTATTTTCTAAGTTGTCTTGGATGCTCTCCTTCTGGGTATGTCTTCTCTTCGGTCTCCTGTGTCATGTCTTATTTCAACTCTTCTGACAGCATAGCAGGCATTAGAGCAGAATAATCTGTATGCACAGTGGGAGAAAGAGGCAGACCAAATACACACTGAATAGGGAACAAGAAGTTTCCAGCAGTTGATACATTATTCTCCCTGGTAAAGAAGTAGATAGGCTGAACATATGGCGACAGGCTCACGGATCAATAAGAAGAACTTCTAAATATACGGCTATCCTGTGAAAATTTATATCTTGACTGAGGATATGTTTTGATAGCATAAGTAATATTCTCATAAAATTTTTGGAGTGACACATGAGGAATGAGGGAAACCATAATATAAAAAGCACATGTTAGATCCTTGCCAACGATTGCGCCATCCTTCTGCCTTATAAAGACATTGATTTTCATCCTACCCTGCTCTTTTAGAGTAGCTCAGTTCTATAGATCTTGAGAATTCCTTTGGGGATGAAACACATCAGAAATTAGTGTAATGAGCTTAAGTTAGGGGAAAGCAAGATTCCCCGGATCTTGGATAAATACACTTAGTTTAACAAATTTGTCAAAATGTATCCACTGAGGATATCATTTTCCTTAAGAAAATATGATATATACCTTTATTTATTTGATTATTTTTTTCTTAACCTCAGAGCCTTTAGGATAAACTTGGAAAGGAAACTCTGCTAGACTTATGGTTTTAATATGGTGCCTTAAATTCTAACATTTCTTTCAGATATTCATCCTCAGGACTCATTTTAGATCTATTTGCTATGGGCGAAAAGTCAGAAAGAGACTTCATGATGAAGTGTCTTCTTGTCCTGATCTTCTTAAAAATAGAAGAAATGGATTCTGAATTATCAAATATTCCACTAGGAACTCAGCAGGTGGTTCCAAATTAAATTCACGAAATTCCAGGATGACATTTTCCTTAGATAATTCCAGGGTGTAACTTTACCAACTGCATGGGATTCAAACCAAGCCTTCTTGCTAAGAGGTAAAACACACATCATTGCATTCTAAAATCATGAATAAGACTGTCAATTACAATTTCATGGTTATGAATGAGTAAATGAAGTACTATTATGGGGGCGCCTCAGTGGCTCAGTCTGTTAAGCGTCTGACTTCGCCTCAGATTATGATCCCAAGACCCTGGGATGAAGCCCCAAATCAGGCTTCCTGTTCAGCAGAGAGCCTGCTTCTCTCTCTCCCTCTGTGGCTCCCCCTGCTTGTGCTCTCTCTCTCTGCCCTTCTCTCTCAAAATAAATAAATAAAATTTAAAAAAAAAAAAAAAGTACTAATATACACTGGAGTAGAGAGAGATTAAAAGTCATAAACACCTGAAAAAATTCCTTACAGGTCCAAGTTCTGCAGAACCGGAAGTTCAATCTTGTTATACCTTTTGATAAATCTCAGTTAAGAGAATAGCTTGTTATTACATTTGATTATTTGTACTTTCATATTGATCTTTGGATTCTTTCTGTGCATTTGTTGCTATCTTTAGAATCAGTGAAACTGTTTAAATCATCCACAATATAGAATAGACAATAAAATTTCCTACTTAGTATATTGTGTTGATTTAAAACTCAATATTTGTCCCATTAATTTTAGTTTTGATCAATTTATAAAAACTACTTGTAGAAAAAGAAATGATTAAATTTTCAGCAAACATTATTCAATGAAATGAGTTTCTCAGAGATATATTTGGAAAACCAAATTCTATGGCAAAAGCCATAATCTTATCTTTGATCATAAAAATGAATGTAATAAACTTAATCTTATAATTTATTTACTCTAGTATGTTTATTCTGCAGGCACATGGTGAATAACATAAAATGGAGATACAGTGGATTCAGAGGATGGAGTGAACACATTATTATTGTTAGATTTCATGAATAACATATATGACATTTCTGTTTCCTTGAATTTGAACTTAGACCTGCTGTAAACAACGGAGTAGTCCTTCTTATATGTTCAAATATTTGAAAGAAATCTGATGGCCTCTGGATGGCACAATAAAAATTATAAAATATTACACTGTAAAAAGTATTAATATTATAAAACCTTATAAAAATTCTAGTACAATGTTATTTTGGCATTTGTTTTTTTTATACAAACATTGGGGGGGGGGCGAGAAACAAAAACAAAAGCAAAAAAACCCCAGCCATGAGAGCTTCTAATGGGAGTTAACTGAGCATGGGCTGACTTTCCAACGATAGCAGTATCCCTCACTGAACTTTGTTTAGGAAAGTTCAAATACCACTGCTCACATTTCTAAACACTCCAAAGCTCGTTCAGGAAAATAAGGTTTTAATCCTCCCAGTTGTAATATGCCATGTTTCTATGATATGGTATTGTTGTACTCTATACCCCCAATTATTAGTAAGCACCAACTGCATGCTGGTTATTGAACTAAGAGAACCTCACACTGGCTATGATATTAAATTTTCAAAATAGTCATTTAGGGAGACAGTGAAGAAGACATGAAGAAGAATGACCCAGAAATGAGTACTTTTTTGAAGATTACAGAGCTGAGTAAGTAATAAGAAGAGATCATCCAGTTTATACTTCCAAAGACTATGCTTTCTGCACCAGTTTGGAAGGACTCCTTTAGCTCAAACCTCACTTTTCACAGAAAACTTCTAGAACCTCCTCAAGTAATTCACAAGCTTTGTAATCTTTCTGGGATAGACTTTTTCTGAAAGGGCCAGATGTCAACATTTTAGCTTTACGGGCCCTAAGCGTTCTATCTCCTACTCAGCTCTCTGTTGTAGCATGAAAGGATATGTGGACAATGTAAACCAAGGGGTGGGCTGCATTTCAATTAAAAAAAAAAAAAAAAGCATGAGTACATAATTATTTATAGACATCATATCAAGTTAGAATTTCACTTAGTGTTTACCTGTCATGAACGTTCATTCTTTTATTTGTTAGTTTTACTTGTTTGTTTTCTCAACTGTGGAAAAATGTAAAACCATTCTTGGCTCATAGGCCTTAGAAAAACAAGTGGCATCTGAGGGCCATGGTTTGCCAGCCTCTTTATTAGAGTAGGATTCTTTCAAACCTAAATGTCTCCTGCCCCATAGCTGTTCTCTAATAACTAAGAAGTAAAGAGAGACCACTCTAACCAAGATGATCTTGTGATGCTGATAACACACAGTGTTTACCAGATGCCACCCAAAATGCTTTATGTGTGTTATATAAGCAAGGATGACCCCAGTCCCATGGAGTAGATACGATTTACTTAGAATAGTAGATGAAGTGGGGCTTTGACCACCATCATGACATCTCTGCCCACACACATGAATGGCACAGAATCCAAATGTTTATCTCTAAACCTTGGAAAACATGATTCATATCCTTAAAGACCAAGAAGAAATTGTCCCATTGTCCCATTTCAGGAGAAAGAGCTAACCTTGACAAACCTACACGATCCTGATATTTTGGAGCATTGGTGTTTTAGGGATTTTTGGAGGTCCCTCTGATGTCTTAGGAATGAGTACAGAGCCCTTGTGCCCGACAACACACTATCCGTGTTCTAATTACATGACCCCGTGCTCTACCTTTGGAGTTTTGATTTAATGGTTCCATATATCAAACACAAACAATAGCATGGAAGCAGAATGTATAGGCACTGGGTTTTGATTATTACAGTCATTTTTTTCCCTAAGTATAATGCATGTCTTAAACCCAACCTGACAGCTATTTAGCTAACTTTGGGAGGAGAATGAAGACAGGTGGCAAGATGAGCCTCATAGACACATGCAATGTATTCAACTGCATTGTACTGAACAGATACTCTTTTGGGTGAAAATTGACCTTTCTTGATAGAACAGTTAGGTTTTACAAGAAAATGAGATACATTTCTTGTTTTTACAGCCTTCCCTTTAGGATTAAATGGTGAAATTATAGTTATCTGCTACTGAATTGACAAAACTCCAACTGTGTTTATTGCTTTACTTTTGTTTTATTTAACACTTGACCTCAGAAACCTTTATAAAGTGTCTTTAGTTACTACAGAATTTGGAAACATTGAACCAATATATTGTTCTTTGTCCAAACTTCAGGGGGAAGGCCATTTTTCCCTGTCAAAGTTTTCAAGCTTTGGGGCTTCAAATAATTAAAGTGAAGGGGTATTTGTATTTTTAATATTTCTCTCGTCAGTTCTCTAAAAAAATCAATATAATGAATGCTTACATCTGCTTCATTAAACCACAAAGCGTGCACACACACACACACACACACACACACACACACACACACAACATGTTGTTATAGATTTAATAGCAAAGGGAAAGAGTAATGAAAAATATTATAAATAGACTTAATTTACAACTCTTTCAACATTTTGAATATCTCTTAAAAGAGATATGTGTATATACACACACACACACCCCCTCACCACCAATTTATGAGGTGATGAAAATATATAATTTGCTTTGCTAAGTAACTAACTCATAAAGTCAATACATTGCTTCAAGTGCCCAAACTTTGTAAGAACCCACATGACAAATGGACTAAAAATACATGTAGATTACATTCCAGGTATTATTAGCTATATTGTATATCATCTGTATTCTAAGTATTATATTGTATGAAGACTGGAAAAAGAAGAAATATCTTATTGAGGAAATGAGTTCTGATATCTCCATGAAGGACGAAATGATTGTGATCCAGTGTGGCACAGAAGAGGTTGAATTAGTTTAGCCAAAAAAGATAAATATACTGAAATAAACAATTAACACTTGGCACAATCCTTCTTTTAACCAGTTGTCACATTGTATTGAAATAATCTCTATCCAAGCCTTTTACCATGAAACTCTATGCTCCCATAAGGGATTCAGTCCATCTGTACGTTTAAACCCTAACGCAAGCGCTGATAAATGATTGGTACTTCCCACGTATAAAACAAACATGGTAAATATTTGTTTCAACTAACTGAAGCA
The DNA here is from genome assembly GCF_030435805.1 of Mustela lutreola. NCBI lineage: Eukaryota > Metazoa > Chordata > Mammalia > Carnivora > Mustelidae > Mustela > Mustela lutreola. The sequence goes on from NC_081302.1 coordinate 6,490,962, forward strand.
AGAAGTCTTTTCAATGAATAATACAGTTTTCAATATTATTACAACCACACAAAACACACACACACACACACACACACACGCACACACACAAGAAGAGAGAGATCTCCCAGGAACATCAAACTTTCAGATAAAGGGTGGATTAGAAAACATGAATTCACTAACTTTTTCTAATTCGCTTAGTTCTGCTAATTCTCATGTAAGAAGGAAATAAAGACCCGACATTTATTTATTTAGTGTCTCTTCAGTAGAACATGATGTGCTAGGAAATCATTCTTTATTCTTTTCAGTGCCAGTAGGTTTGGGATAGCCCCTCCTAGTAAGCTACATGTAATAATGATTCATTTATTTTGTACTAATACTTACCACAACAGTTTGAAATATGTTACTATATGGCAATGGTAATCATTGCATTTTGGAATATTTTACTAATGTTTTATTTTTATATAAAGATATGAAATAACTTTACCATATTAGGGTAAAATTCATTCCTATTTTTCAACTTTCTATAATTTATTTTTTCAGATCCATTGTCTCCTATGAATTATATGTCATTGAATTTTTGTGACAAAGTACACTACTGAATTTAATTGATGAATATGAAATCGCAATCTGGTCCTTACAGACTTTCAGTAAACTAGCGTGAACCTTTTTATGGAGGAATTATAATCTGATCTGACTGTCAAGGATGAAAAACTCCGTCCTGTCTTAATTGTCAAGTTACATTTTTGTAAGTAGTAGAAACTTTGCTGGGGGTGGGGGGAGGAAAGGGGCCAAAGAGCATGAGCAACTGTGGACCAGTACCCTAGATTGTTTTATGCCTGGTTTCAGTTCTTCTGTTTCTTTACAGTCGCTCTTCAAAATTTCAGAAGAGCCTTCAAACTTACTTTTCATAATGGTTATCAAATTCTCTTTTGCCAAGTGATCCAATATGGTACTTTCTTATGTGCTCTTTCTAGTTACAGGGACATACTGCTTTCACTCCCCAAATAGAACACCAATACATAGCATTTTGCCATGTGACCATGTTTTTCAAGACTCATTTGATATACTTGTTATGCTCACATGGAATTTCAACAACATTTCTATGTTTCCTTATTTCTCATCTTTATCTTACATGACAATAGTGTTTAAATAAAACAGTATAATACACTTTGGGGGTCCAGCCTCCACTTTATAGCAAACTGGCCTAAAAACAAGTTACTCTTCCTAAGATTACGTAGTTACAAAAATATTAATTAAAATTCAAAATGTTAAAGATAGAAATATGATTTTGCTGTCTAAACTGATGGCTATTCTCTTCTCGTTTTTTTTTTTTTTTAACTCCTGAGGGTAGGGTGTAATTTACAATCACAATCTTTATAAGTTCATAATTGAGGAGAGATCGTGATTCAACAATGCCTGTCAAGTTGTGAGGCTCATTTTCCTTAGAGAAATATTGCTTATTTGTGCAGTGTGTGCCATGCCTTAACTAGATGTGTATGCCAATGGTTTTATTTTCAAGCACTCATATTCATAGATTCCTGCCATATGATTGCATTTTACAGTAAAATATGAGTGTATTCATAATGATTTCATTTAAATCTATTCATAGTTTATAAAAATGCTCAATAAAAATGCTATGATTTGAATATCAATTATGTGAAAAATCTCAAATCATCATTGATTATTCTGTTCAATTCTTGAGAGATGAGATGTTCCTCACTTTCAATATCAATTTCCACATTCTATCTATAATAACAACAATACATATTTACATAACAACCCACTGTATTAATATGCATATTATCTTATTTAAGCCATGTAACAAACCCATGGCATAATTATTTCTATCCATACTTTATAAGTGAGAGATGTGAGATTCAGAAATGTTGAATCACTTATCTGAGATTTCTTAACTATTAATAAATGACCAAGGCAGGAATTAAAGTTTGTATATAAAACCCAATATAATTTTCATATATTTTTCAAAATACTCCCAGCTGAGATGAATTGAAGTTTTATTTTAAAGACTAGTATATGGGTAAGATGCCAACTTTAAGGAATCTGATCTATTCTTATTTATTTAATTCCAGAGTTATTTGGTTAATTAACTCCAGAATTATTTAATTCCAAAGATGAAATAAATGATCATTTGTCTCCTGTTATTTCACAAACGATATGTCTTTATACTTAGGAATATTAGAACAAGAAGATATGGGCTTTGGCTAAAACAGAAGGACTTTGGGCTATGTGCAAAAATATGTTCTGTCAGTATGGAGCCCAGAAAATCCCTTCCTTTGAAGTCTTTACAGGTTGACCTCCTCAGTGATTATGGAATATTTATCTTCTGTAAAGATGATGGAAAATTAACTAAATGAATTTCAGTATTGGGGCCATTAGTGTCTCTAAGGAACTGAAGAATGAGTGTGCAAACACATAATTTGATGACAAAGAATAATCTTTGATCAATTTGAATATAGAGGTGTATGCATAAACATCATTTGCATCTTATGTAGAATGAAGGACAAGCAGAGGCAAATGGAGGCAAAAAAAAAAAAAAATTACTGTTCAACTGTGCCTTGGGGCCCCATCTTTTTATCCACTCAGAGGAATCAGCTGAAAGGTACACTTGGATATTTCCTACCCTGACTCAGCTAGTCTTTTGATTAAAATCATATAGTTATTAGTTTTTATTTTCCACATGGAAAAAGGGAGACCAAAGAGTTTTTATGTGAAAACAAGTTTCTCTGATCCCATATAGTATTTTTTTTCTACTTCTGTAATCTTAGATACACTACTATTACAGACTAACGCATTCCTTGTTCATCCATTTAATCTAAGTATATTCTATATTTTATTCAAAAGCATACCAGAAAGAACAGAAGCATTAAAGAAAATAAAAAAAGAAGAATGTTTCATAGGTAGCTTCTTTTCACGATTCATCAGTGAATGGCTCTTGGTCCGTAAGGGGATTTCCCACCCCTGCTGCCACTGTCTCTGCACAAACTAAATCGGCATGCGGAAAGCAAGGATTTTTGAAGTTTGGGGCCATATTTCACCCTAGCACAACCCAAGAACACTGTCTAAGCCATTACAATCTTTCCTCCAGTGAAGAACATAATTAGCCTCATGCAATTGATAGATAAAAAGTCATATAACTATTACTCAAATGAAGAGTGCTAATTTTCATGAAACTAAATTTCGGAAAGGCTTAGTGAATTGTCTAGCATTCCATAGCAAAACTGTGCAGAAACTCCCTGGAACTCGATTATGTACGAGTTTTTACTGGGAAATTGTGTATGATTATGTTTCCCCGCTGGTACCCTCCTGTTCAGTCAGCTCTGACAAAGTCCATGAAATACATAATTTATGTAAATACAACAAACCAAACCAAAGCTCTTAGCTATTAACTAACTATTGTGCCAGTTTGTGTCCTTTAGCTACTAATAAAAGAAACCAAATCTACCTGCCTGGTAGAAGCAAAAAATTTAATGTGTTAAGGATGAGGGGTAGCTCAGAGAATTAAACAGCTACAGATTCTGCACTGGGAAGGACAGGAGAAAGACTAGGCCAGGCTTCCTTGGGCATGTTCTAGCCCCCATCTCGTTTAGGCGGTTCCCCAGCGATGAACCAGCCAGGGGGTGTTTTCCTCCTCTGTATCCTTCCATTTAAGGTATCTGACCTTAAGAGGACCTACTGACTGACCCTGCTTGTGCAGGACAGGGTGAGTGTCTTGCTTGACAGACTGGGATAGAAGAGTAGCTTTCCAAGGAAATTGAAGGTTCTTGCCAGACAAGTGTTTCCTAGTCATCAAGCAAGACCGCATGTTTTGTCTAACTCAATTTAAATGTCGCCTTCATCGAGTACCATTTTCTCATTCCCCTAAACCTTCTGGGTAAAGTGACTTTCACTAGACAAGCATGTGACAGGTATTCAAGAAAATGAGATGTACTGGAGGGTGAGAGAGACCAGCCCTTGCCCTTAGGGAGCATATATTCTAGCAAAAAAAGTTATTTCCAAGCCACCAGTTTTGTCCTTCTCTCTGGATTCTAATATCCAGAGATTTAGTTACAAGTTTTCCCCATACAGAGATTTTTAAGCTCCTGAGTGATGATGTTTAATTGATATTTGTATCTTCTATAACATTTGGTATATTGTGTGGCACAGAATGCAAACTAATGACCACTCCAGCATTGACCTTAGGTGCAAAATCTCCTAACTCAGTTTCCCGATTACCGTGTTTCTGGTGGCTCTGCTATAGGTATAATAAAATCCAGATTCTCAAAATGAATATTTTAAGATGTATTTATTTCAGAGAGAGAAAGAGCATGTGGGAGAAGGGGCAGAGGGCAAGAGTCTTCAAACAGACTTCTCACTGATGGGTGTGGGTGGCTCGATTCCAGGACACGGAGATCATGACCTGAGCCAAAATCAAGAGTCAGGTGCCCAACCAACTTTGCCACCCAGACACCCCTCAAAATGATTCTTAAGACAGTTCATAATATTTCCTTCCTCCACTTTTTAAAATCACTATATCGTTTAAATGGTTTACATTGTAATCCTACCCTGTTGTCAGACTTAAACACATCTCCCACTTTGGTATTACATCTAATCATTGCTTATACCTCTATTGTTGAGACAAATTCTGTGCTTTGTATTGGAGTTATTTCTATATGTTTCTCTGGTCCCTTAGAGATTGTAAGCTCCTGGGGAGGAAGGGTTATTCATCTAAAACCTCTTCAACTTCTAATCAGGTGATATGCACAAAGTAAGAATTCAGTTATTGTTAACTAAATTAAACAAGATGTATTTTTAATCATTTATTAAAGTTATTTGTATGTATTATATGGCGACCTTATATCTTCCCTGTAGAAATAGTTATATGCAATGTACTTATCACCCTTTAGGATATCAGAGCATAAAATAATTGGAATAGAGTATTAGGACAGAAACATAGAGGTATAATAGAAGTGCTAAGAAGGGAATGGTTATTTCTTTGTGGGTGAAATTGCAGACACAAAGTTAGGTGTCTTCCAAGACAAAGAGGCAGTAGCAGGAAGAACAAATGCACAAAGCAGCAAGGTTGTGAAGCATCCAATTCACTGAGAAAAATTAAGTAATCAGGAAGGAAGATTATATATCTATATAACTGGATTTAACTAAAAGAATTTTTAAAAATCTTTCTTACTGTTGTCGGTAGTGGAGACCCATTGGAAGGTTTTGAGATGAACTATGTGTTTGGATATACAATTTCGGAAGATCCTTTTGACATCCTGTGGGGAATGGCTCACCGAGGAAGCTAGTAAGGCAAAGAGCCTGAACTAAATGTGGCAGCAGCAGTGAATTTTTAACAACGGATTGAGCACAAGACATGGTGATGTGTCTGTTAAGCTGAATCCAAAGCACATGGTAACTGATGACAGGAGGGAATGTGAGAGGGGTGGTGGTCCCAGTTGACTCGAAAGTTTCACAGGAGAAAGAAAGGAGTAGTAGTTCCATCACTGAGATTGAGGAAGGGGGACAAGGAGGAGTGGGAAAGAATCTGAAGGGGAGGCCAGGAGAAAGGAAGGCACTAGAGCACACTGCAAGTTAAGGGCAAGTGTCATGGAGAGAGGAGGACCTTTGGGATTTTCAAAATTTAAGTGCGGAGACAGGATCATACTCCATACCATACCATACTCCATACCATACTCTGAAGGAACAAGGAAGGTAGAGAATTTCGGAAATCAATGGTGGTGTTTTGAAGGAAAAGTGTTTGACACGAGGATATCGAATATTACTGAGATCGAGTCTGCTGAGTAGGGCTGGAAACATTGGCAAACAGTTAACTGAAGCTTAAGAACAGGAGTAACTGTGTAATGGCGGCAGGGCCATGGGCATGGGTATTGAGTAATGACCAGGAAGGAGTAAAAGGAAGGCTGGGGTGCTGGACATTTTCCATTTCTCAGTCCATGTGCTGATTCCATTACTGTGATTGAGTGCTTTGCTCTAAGTTTATAATGCCAAACTCAGGGTTGCTTGTGGGGTATTGGGACTGGGATATGGACATTGGGGAAGGTATGTATCGCATTGAGCACTGGGTATTATATAAGACTGATGAATCACAGACCTGTACCACTGAAACAAATAAAACATTGTATGTTAATCAACTGAATTTAAATTAAAAAAATAAAGTCAGTGACAGATAACACCTATAACATAAAGAAAATGTGAAATGACTTTTGCAAGGTACTTTGGTATTACGAAGTCAGACACAAGATTCGAAACTGGATTTGTTTGACTTCCATGGAACTGCCATTAACCACTGTGCTAACTTCCCCCAAACCCAACTCTTCCCCTTCACGGTCCATTGGCATGACAAAATGGGCCTCTTAATACTATCTTAAGTGTACCTGCTATTCTAACCAATAGATCAAATTATTCTCACTTGCAATTTTTGCTTCATTAATCCTTTAAGTTTGGTTAAAATATTTTTTTGAGCTATCCATCAAGGGATTATACAGATACTACATGTAGATTTGCTTAAATCCAAAGCTATTCATAGATCTGAAAAAAATTTAATCTAGTGTCAGTATGATATATGATAATAGAAATGAAACTATTTCATCTTAATATCCTGAAATGAAAAACTTAAAAAAAAAAACTTGAATATCTTGGAATAGAGGGAAATACTCAAAGAAAGGAGATATCCTTTCTTAGAGGGACAGTTAAGTCTCTTCCTCTTTATAAAATTTCCTTTTTCCTCACAATGCAGAGTCCTTTACTTTTTATTTTCAGCTTAATAACTTTTTGAAACATTATGCATATTTTAAAATGATTAATCTTATTTTACCTTTGTGGAAGTATTTTGAGTTAGGCAGGACAGATATTTTGACATCTGTTTAACATATGAATGAATTGTGGACTAACAAATAATAAATGATGTTTTCCTAGACCACAGATCTAGTGGCTCAAATAGGTATTTAAATGCAGAGCAGCTGAACTGACCAGCTGATGAAGGCACTTTATCTTCTTGGCAGATTGATTTCTCAGAATAACCAAACATATTTGCAATACGGTGTAAATACCATTCTCCTGTGAGCTTTGTTGGTGGCTCTCCACCAAGGAACCCCTATCTGGGTTTCCACAAGTAGAGTTTTCAACCGGAAAAGCCAAAAATCACAGTCTGAAGAAAAGCCACCACACTAAGATGTCTCCCAAGAGATGTCCTGTCCCAGTTGATGACCTGAGCTTTAATGCTTCTCTGGCTGCTTTGTGTGAGTAAGCACATTGCTTCTCCCAGGGATCATAGCTTGAAGTTCTACTGTCAATTCAAGGTTAGTCCACAGCCCATGTTTTTAAAGACGCACATTTCAAATGGTGTGATAAAAATTAATTGATGTTCAGTTTACATGCAATATATAAAAATGCAACTCTTGGGCACCTGGGTGGCTCAGTTGGTTAAGCGACTGCCTTCAGCTCAGGTCATGATCCTGGAGTCCCAGGATTGAGTCCCACGTTGGACTCCCAGCTCCATGGGGGGGTCTGCTTCTCTCTTTGACCTTCTCCTCGCTCATACTCTCTCTCACTGTCTCTCTCTCAAATAAATAAAATATTTTTAAAAAAATGCAACTCTCTTAAATTAAAATGTGTTGAGATTTGCATAACTTCATAGCTTGTGGACCAAGTGAACTACAAAATGGGTGCACTCTTGACACTCTATGACCTCATTTCAGCACTTAGATGGGTAGGTTGGCCATCCTTTGTCAGAACTAGTATCGGCTTATGAATTTAGAATAATTCTGGGCATGCGGACTTCGTGTGACATGTGACCATTCTATATACTATCCTAGTATTAATTTTAGTAAGATACCATGCATACCTGAAAATGTGATTCAGTTTCACTGAAAGATCTAAGTTCTAAGCTTTTTGCTTCCTTAAGCAAAATTAGGTAAACTATTTAAAAAAAAATATTGATTGAACTTTTCATTAACAATAGAAAGTAATGCCATGAGTAAAAAAGGATGTCTATTTTGTTGTGCATGATCTATAAAGTTATTTTTAATAGTTTTTTTAATTAACCGTAGGCTAATGATCCCCAAAATCTATTCAGTGTACGCATCATATATCTTATACTTATGATGATCACATTTTTGCGTGGCTTTACCAAACTGAATTCCTGTTTCAGTAACTATAAAATATTGTAAAAGTATGACTATGCTCAGTTATTAAGCTTCTTATAAATATGTTTTTAACAAAAACGTGTTTTCTGCATTAGAAAAGTGTTTTCTGCATTATATAACACAGGAATATAATGTTTGGAATATAACGATTTGATGCCATTCCCTTTAATTTTTCAAAATATTACATGATACAAAAATTGTATGCATAATTTAGACTCATAGCCATTTTTAGAAACTATAATTTTTGATTCAAGAGAAATCCGCAATCTTGCAAAAATGAGACTCAGTTTAACAGTGTGTTTCCAAAGAAATTGTAGCTGCTTTTCTTGCCTTTCTTCTTAGACAAGAGACTTGTGATAAGGAGAAAAAAATCTGAAAATTCCACAGGGCCCATAAATATAGGCAAGAAGTCTCTTAGTTGAAAGCATATCATTGAGAAGTGAGAACAAAACAGGCTCTTATGCTGGTTCTCCGTCTTACCATCTTACTATTATTGGCATGCCAATGTCACTCACTAGCAATGTGCTCTTGGACAATTCACATGGTTCCTCTGGGTTTTACTTTCTTCATCTCTACTTAGATAAGCTCAAATACTATATCAGCTTAGAACTGACCTGCTCTTTCCAGATTAAAATTTAATCAGATGCAGTATCAGATCTAATTTTTTTCAAATAAAAAAGTTGAAAAAACTTATTATCAACTAGATTTTTTCTGTTTTTCTTGTATAATGTTTCTAATGCAACACTGAATTTGTGTACGCCTCTAGTGTAAAGCAAAAAGCAAGACACTAGTTCAGTAGGACACATCTGTTGCTTTACTATGACACTCTTAGGAAAAAAAAAAAAACTTTAATACAAACCATTTTTAAGAGGTCTGGCTCTTCAAATTTTTACAAGTTTCATGAATACCCTACTATTCCTTTGGACATCGTTATTGGTCTGGTTGACTGTAGGCACTGAGCAGCAGAAGTGGTACAGCTGAAGCCTGGGCCAGATGGATAGCCTTCTTCTGATAGCCTAAAAGCTGGAAGATGTTCAGGTTACCCTGTACATGGTTCACAGCCAGACAGTATATAATGTCATGTTATTCCTCTAAAATCCAATGTCTTAACAAATGCTATGCCTCATTTTTTCATGATGGAAAATAGGAGTTTTAACAACCTATCATTTCTTTTAGGTAGGTTCTCCTCTTAGAATCCCAACCGTAGGAGCCCAACAGAGTCTCGTGGGTGACAGATTGGGAAAGAGGGACAGAGTCTATCAGAGGGAAAAGGAAAAAGGGAAATGTGTTTAGCAGACAAAACAGCTACCACAGAAGAATTTTCTGAAGCCATTCATCCCATAACAGAAGAGTAATAGTGATTAAACATTAAAATTATAAACTTGCTAGGGAAACTGGATTTACACCTATAAAAGAATAAATCTGGGGGCGCCTGGATGGCTCAGTGGGTTAAGCCGCTGCCTTCGGCTCATGTCATGATCTCAGGGTCCTGGGATCGAGTCCTGCATTGGGCTCTCTGCTCAGCAGGGAGCCTGCTTCCTTCTCTCCTCTCTCTGCCTGCCTCTTTGCCTACTTGTGATCTCTCTCTGTCAAATAAATAAATAAATAATCTTTAAAAAAAAATAAATCTGGACCCTTATCTCACTTCACTATATACAGAAACTAACTCAAATTGGATCAAAGACCTGAAGGGAAGAAAGAAACAAACAAAACAAGGTGAAAATCTGTGTCTTTGGATTAGGCAGTGGTTTCTTAGAGATGACACCAAAAGCACAAACAACAAAAGAAAACTAGGTAAATAAATTTTTTAAGAAGATTATTTGTTTGAGATAAATCATGTGAGTGGGGTTGAGGAGGGGCAGAGGGAGAGGAGAAGTAGACTCCCAACCGAGTGCAGAGCCTGATGCAGGACTGGATCTCACGACCCTGAGATCATGACCTGAGCCAAAAGCAAGAGTCAGATGCTCAACCGACTGAGCCACCCAAACACACCTAGATAAATGAGTTTTTATCAAAATTAAAACAAAACAAAACAAAACAAACAAACAAAAAACCACTTTTATGCGTTAAACAACCTAAGAAAGTAGAAGACAGCAAATGGGAGAAAATATTTGAAAAAATGTATTTGATAAGGATTTAGTATGAAGAATATACAAAGAACCTAATTAAAACCTGGGCAAAGTATTTGAATAGACTTTTCTCCAAAGATGATACAGGGGCACCTATGGGTTTCATTTGCTTGTGTCTAGCTGCTGATGTCGGCTCTGATCATGATATCAGATTCGTGAGATCAAGCCCCATGTCTGCCTTTGCACTAAGCAAGGAATCTGCTTGAGATTCTTTCCATCTGCCCTTCCCTTTGCTCATGCAACTTCCTTCCTTCTCTCTCTCTCTCTCAGATAAATAAACAAATCTCCGAAGAAGAAATACAAATGGTCACAAGTATATGAAAAGGTACTCAACATCATTAGTCATTGCAAATTAATTAGAGAATGCAAATTAAAATGGCAGTGACAGACCACCTCAGATCTACTAGGATGGTTATAATCTAACAAACATAGCAATGACTGGTGAAGGTGTGGAGTAACTGGAACCCTCCTACATTGCGAGTGAGAATGCCACATGGTACAACAACTGTGGAAAACAGCTTGAGACTTCCTCAAAAGTTAAACATAGTTTGAACACTGCAAACCAGCAATTCCAGTCCTACATGCGTGTCTGAGAGAAGTGAGAACAGGTTCAAATACAGACATGTGCATGAGTTTTCATATCAATATACTCATAATAATGTCAAAAGGTAGAAAAAATAAACTATCTACCAGTTGATGAATATCTACCTGTTGAAGAATGCTCTTATGATGGAATATTATTCGGTAATAAAAAGATGCAAAACACTATTAAATGTCACAATATGAATGTAGAAAACATGCTAAATGAAAGGAATCAGGCACAAAAGGCAACATAGTATACTATCCCATTGATGTGAAATGTCTGCAGAGACCGATGACGGTTGCCAGGTGCTAGAGGAAGGGAGGCATTTGGCCTAACTGCTACGGTTTTCGGGGAGTGTGATGAAAATGTTCTAGATTTAGTTAGTAGTAATGATTGCACAACACAATGACGGTACTAAAATAGCATTCAAGAGTACATTTGAGAATGGTGGATTTTATCTTGTGTGACATATGTCTCAACAAGAAGTGTTAAAAAAGACTCATTGAATTAAATGAGCAACCAACCATAAATATTTACAGGTGTAGACAAGTGTGCAAGTAGCTATCAACGATCTAGTCTCCTGAAAAGATTACTAACAGTTGACTAATAAGTTGAAACTGAACATGTGTTTAATTCCTTAGTTTATTAAATATTTATCTGAGTGCCTACTATGTGCTAGGCACTGTCCTGTGTTCAAATAAAGATAGATTCTAGAAAACATCAATTGTTCACATTTTTATTTCAGGTTCTTTTTATTTTTATTTTATTCTTATTTTATTTTTTAAAAGATATTTATTTATTTATTTGGCAGCCAGAGATCACAAGTGGGCAGAGATGCAGGCAGAGAGAGAGGAGGAATGCAGGCTTCCTGCTGAGCAGAGACCCCGATGAGGGGCTCGATCCCAGGATCCTGAGATCATGGCCTGAGCCGAAGGCAGAGGCTTTAACCCACTGAGCCACTCAGGAACCCCTTATTTCTGGTTCTTCATGCTAAAAAATTATTGAAGATCTTAAAGAGCTTTGGCTTATATAAGACATAACCTACCAATATTTTCTACATTAGAAATTAAAACCAGGGGGCACCAGGATGGCTCAGTCAGTTCAGCATCTGACTCTTGACTTTGACTGAGGTCATTATCACAGGGTTGTGAGGTGGAACCCACATCAGGCTCTGTACTCAGCACTGAGCTTGCTTGTCCCGTTATTTTATTATAAGCTCTAAAATAAAAATGAATGTGAGATTGGAGTTATTGCACATTTTTCAACTAGAGTTGACCCTTGAATAACTTGAGGGTTTGGGGAGGCCCCCTGCCATGCAGTTGGAAATCTATGTGTAACTTTTGACTCCCCCTTCCAAATTTACTAATGGCCTCCTGTGGGCTAGAAGCCTTACTGATAACACATACTCAAGGGTGGAAGTTTAATACAATTAACCTTTTTCACTGCTCTACCGAGGATCTTCTTGGAAGCTTTGTGTTCTGTGTTTGTTTACAGCAGATGCCTGGTGTGTGTGAAAGACGTCAGTGACAACTAGGCTAGCGGTCCTTGCATCTTGATCTGATCTATGCTCTTGTGAGATTTTACCTATCCATTCTCCTTCAGTCATAAGAATGTCAGTGCAGTGAAAACCACAAATTAACGTCTTCATATTGTTACAGTGAAAATGGATTTGGCCTCGCAGTCCCCCTAACTGGTCTCAGGGACACCCACAGATCCGTGCACCATACTTTAGCAACGGCTGCTCTCGGTTCCTAGGTTTCCTCTGAATTGCTTTGTCTGCTGTCCTTTTTCATTTTTCTCTACACAGCAGAGTGTTTCTCACTGTCTCTTGGATTCTTGACATTGTAGTTTCTATTAGGGCTTCAATGGATAGGCACATCCCTAGAAGCCTCTTTCTTTTTCTGAAATCTCTGTATCATCTATATGTCCTCAATACATCAGGCTAGTCTTCTCCACCCATGTTCCTCCTAGCTTTGCTGTGTTTGCTCTGGGGAATCTTTTCTTGGAGTACAGAAGACCTTGTGAGCCTGGACGTCATGCAGGGCTGTTTGAGCAACCCATCTTCGGGCTCACAACAGTATTCATTTTCTTGGACAGTCATTTCCTCTAAAAGCTATTCCCTGCTATGTGGGGGAGGTTCAGTGGCCTCTTAGGTTGTCTTCTTAAGTAAGTAAATGGTGGGAGGGATAATTTATTTGCTCATAAGGACATACTACCTCTTAAGTAGGAAGGAGTTGGCTTCCTGACAAAGTGCCATTAGAAGAGTTCTCCCTGTCCTCCAGCTAGTTTAGAATGCTTATCAGTTTCTCACCTTTACAGTCTTCACTGCTTCCTGCCAACATTAGGACCCAGTCCCCGGAGCGGTTGCCCTTCCCAGAAATTTCGAAAGAAATTATGCGTGAAAGTAAGAGATGGCAAATGCTGCCAGTAGGGATTATGGGCTTATGTGCTCTGCTTTGGTGTCAGTTAATAGGAAAAAAAATGGAGAAATAAATAGATCTTTATATATTATCTAAACTTAGATGAATTGAAATGGAACTCTAATGATTCCGTGTCTCTCATGATGGCGGCTGCTGTTCTTAACCTGCTGCTTCTGCTGGCCTCAAAGATATACTCCCTGACAGGTGCAAGATTCTGTGGGAGTTTGGTTCCCAACTATCTGCAACTTTCTGGACAAAGATTTCATAACATTTTCAAGCCAATAGTGATCCAAAAGTTGGGAAGAATCACTTAGTATTGATTTTAAACTTCCAAATAATATGTAGATGGGTAGTGAGATAAGACAGATATTATATCATAATAATTTAATGTATCCCACATTACTTTGATACAATGCAGAATTTGTGATTAATCTGCCCCCATCTTCCTTTATTTTCTTTCAAAAGTACACAAAAACTATGACAAAGATAGTAGTTCCTCAATAGATGCCCATCAATTGAGTTATTTGAAACACAAAAATGAATCTAATTGGTTAATATGTATTTTGTGGGTCAAAACTGACTCTAGGAATTACTTTTTAGAGATATTCTTCTGTATTATTTACTTTATAAACTTATTATTGGTAACTTTTTTTTAATTTAAAAATTAGGATTAGAAGCATTTTAAGATTTAAAGATAAAAATAAATAAAATATAAATATACTTGCTTTGCATTGTGAGCATATGCTTTCATGCCATATGGAATCCCAAAATACCACAGGTATTAGGGAACAGGAAGCTCTTGTTCCCTTAAAAGATATCCCTTTGTTGAGTTCATACCACTAACCTTTTAGGGTATTGACAACCTATCATTTTTTACATGTGCCATCTTTATCCAGGAAACTGAAAGAACAACTAATTATATCCTTCTGCAAATGAATGCAGCAGAATGGCTTTTGTTCAACACAATTTTAAGTCTGTTGAACAGGAATGCTGAGTGTCTCAAGGATTTACCAGGGAGCGTGTGTGCCTGTGTGCGTGCCTGTGTGCCTGTGAGCACGCGTGTGTGCCTGTGTGCACGCGTGCGTGTTAACGTAGGGCCCCTGCGGTGGCACGGGGATGTGACTGCACACTGAGCTCTCATAGCAATGAGCCCATTTCTTTGGACCAGGTCTCTCATTTAGCTTGTTATCTTTTTGGTATGACGGACACGGTCAATACTGTTCCTAAAGTTTGTGCTGAGAAAGGACAAAAGGAGTGAAAAATTACAGTGACGCTCATGAAATTAAACCTATTAAAAGCATAATGATTTCTTGAATAATCCCATCATCACTGCCCTCTGTCACGGTACCTTCTCATAAATCATTGTGCAAGCAACTCCAGACATAGTGCGGTTTTGGGGAATCGTACTGCAGCATGCGTTGGGCTGCATTCAGTACCTGTAGGAGTCTTGAGTTCCAAAACCTCCCTCAGGAGAAATTCCCAGGTGCTTTCGGAGGAGAGGCAAGCTACAGGGAGGGTTAATGATTAGCAGATTGAAGGAAACCCGTGCAACAGGGCAGTGTTGTTGGGGATGGACGAGGTGTCAGTTACAGAGTTTGAAGGTGGACCTTCTAGATACTAGAGGCAAGCTATCTTTTGGGGTAATCATGCTCTTTTCACCTCTTCAGTCCTCTTTTTTAACCCCAAATCACTGAACTGTGTGTGTACAGATTTCAGGAAGATGTTCAAGCCCCGTGCAAGCAAGCTTAGTCCTCCTTCTCCGTCTTTGTAATCATCAAGGTCTTCTGAAATTAATACCGTCATCCACAAAAGCTTCCTGATGCGGCTCATGGTGCCCAGCCGGTCAGCTGGGGAGGGAAGACTTCGTAGACTCTGCCCTAGCCAAAAGTGAGGGCTTTCACAGGGCAACGGATGAGACGGCTGCCTACTCAGCGTCTGTCCTTTGACGTTACTCGAGGGGTAAAATGATTTCAACTCATTGCAATATTGTGCTGAAGAAAAATATTTGATGGTTCAGTTAATATTGGTATTCTTTACCTTATGGGGATTTTATTGATCTTGACACCATTAAAATTAGCTGTTTTCCCATAGCCAAGGTGTGCATCAATATTTTAATAACAATACTGTTTAGGGTATTTTACGGTTTTACAGTTCACTCGAATGCTAGTAGTTTAGTTCTCCCGCTTACATTATCGTATTTACACTAATACTATTTAGATCTGTTTCAGTCATGAGCCAGGAATATTATGTTTAATTGGGAATACCCTTCCAGCTGTTAGTTAGATAAAGGGACTGGTTTGGTGCTGATGTCATTTTCACTGCTCAGATAGCATTTCAGTGGTTATATTGATCCAGGAACAGCGTTTGCTGAATTACCCCTTTCCACCTCAAACCCCTTGAAGACACAGCCTAGGCTGTGGTTGTTTTTCTTTTTAATACTTTTGTATCTTAGTCTCAACTAACCTTTTTATCTGTGTTATAGCAGTTGATCAAAAACTATTTGTTGAATGGATGCATAACGGATGATGCTTAGGCATTTTTGACATCAGATATTTGAATGTTCATTTCTTAGTGAAAAAAAAAAAATGCATTCCAGTATCCTAAAATTCTCAAACTATGGTCCTGTGTAAAATGACAGGTAAGATTTTTCTAGAATGAAATGTTAAGTTTGTTTTTTCAATTTTCCATGTCCAATATCTACTGTATAATATTTTTTTAATCAAATGGATAATTTTAGAAAGAATATAATATATAATATATAAAACTTAGCAGATATTTAAATATATTTAATTATATATAAATTTATATATTTACATATACTTACATAGAATATGTATTTTATATATGGATATAAATTCATTTCTAAATTTATAAAATTTAGAACAAACATTTATATTTATATAACAATTATGCAAAGTATTAATGATAAAGGTATTATTTTAAAAATATCCTTAAAATTAACAGTTATTTATTGACCCTTGCCTTGTGCCAATCATTATATAATTGTGGAAAGTAAGTAGCAATGAATAACCCATTCATGTAGAACACTGAGGCCTCAAGATGAGTAACAAATACTTCAAGGTCATACAACTAGTAAAGTGGGGATTTTAGCAAGAGCAATCTTAAGTCAGAATGGTTTTACTTCCTTTTGGATAGGCAGAATACTTGCACATAACAAAAATCCAAACAGCATAGAATTATAAAAACCACAGAATAAAAAGCCCCGTCTTCCATCCCTCCATTTCCTTCTCCCAAGTCATCCAATATTGATAGCTTTTTAATTTTTCTATTAAAAATTATAGTATGGGGCGACTGGGTGGCTCAGTGGGTTAAGCCTCTGCCTTCGGCTCAGGTCATGATCGCAGGGTCCTGGGATTGAGCCCCTCATCGGGCTCTCTGCTCGGCAGGGAGCCTGCTTCCTCCTCTCTCTGTGCCTGCCTCTCTGCCTACTTGTGATCTGTCTGTCAAATAAATAAACAAAATTTTTTTAAAAATCCTAGTATATTGTATCTCCATTATAATAAAATATAGCTGGTATGAATAGTAACTATAATTATCATTATATGCATATATAGATGATGAGTATATTTCATATATATAACATATATAGTGGGTATGTTACTTACATATAATAGGTATATACCCCTTCTTTAGTAATAGGGCTGCATGCACAAATCTGTCATGTTTAAGTAATAGCTGTATGAAGTGCCGATCTGTGGATAGACATAAATTACTTTGTTCTTTTCTTATTAATTAATCTCTACTTTGTTTCTATTGCAATTTTTACATTTTGCTCTTTCTAAAAGTGGAGTATCGTTCCTATTTAAAATGTCAATTTCATTTATGATTCCCAAAAAATGTGTCATTGTTAACTGAAGTACAAGAGTCAAGATGACAGAAAAGGTAGACGAAGGTTGTTTGCAAAATCCAGATAACTTACCTGGGTAATGAGTATACGGAGATTTACTGTGATCGCTTTTCCTGTGTTTCTGAGTGTTTAACATTTTTACAATGATTTAATATAAGTTCCTTTATTAGGCAACTGAATTTTAAGGAAGAACCAAAGCCCCCCACAAATTCCCTTTTTCTCTATAATAACATAGGAGCTTCAAATCTTGACATGTTAACATATTTCTAGAGGAATACATAAATGATGTGAATGCGTCAGGAGCCTTAAAACCCACGACAGTGAAGTTTGAGAAAGGGTTTTGTAACAAAGGATGAGGGCAGCCAACAGATTTTTGGAATGAGGGAATATTATTCAGTGAGAAGGATTATTTGATGCGGGATATTTTGAAACAACTGGGGACAGTGAGGTCAGTGATGAGAAATTAACAGTGCAAATGTCTCAATGGAAGAAAATCTGTGATTACTTTGAAGATTCTCGTTCCCTCTCTCTATTCTCTCCATATATTTCCCTATATATATATTCTCTCCGTATAACTACATTTCTATTTATCCATCTGAATCCGTACTTCTATCCACATCCATAACAAAGGCACATGCACACACACACACCCATGCCTCTACTTATACCAAATCTATATGCTGGTCTGAATCTACTTGTCATAATGTATGGCTTATTCATGTAAAGCTGCTATGAGTTCACAAAACTTAGCACATCTTTCTGCTCTGTCATCAGGATTAGGGGAGTAACATGCTCTCCTGACTGAGAATTCGGCCCAGTAGGGACAGCTATTTTTCTGACTCTATGGATTGTGATAACAATGGCATCTCCATGACTTCCAAACTCCCATGGTGGTCTCACGTCTGTGGTTTAGAAGGTTATGAGCTCTCCAGTGGAAGAGTCATACCCAGTGGCCAAGAGAAACTTGCCGATGGGAACAGAGAGTATGAGCTGTTCTGATTGCGATTTTTCAAACCTTTTAGCTTGAAATGTGATTGCAATGCATTTGCCATACCTACTGACCTCTGTGTGTGTTTGTATGTGTGTGTATAATTACACAAAAAATGGCAATGTACAGAATGTCTCCAACTAAAAATCTGTGGATAACAGATGATAATACCTTGTGGGGAAACATCATGAATGCCATGCATGTACAACGAAGCCCCCATTGGTTTCAATTCAATTTGGATTCTCTTCCTTCTTCAATGAGACATTATATTACCCTCATCTTTTCAGAGTCCCTTCCACAGATGTCAGGATGGAAGTTTGCTCTGCATGGCTTATACCTGATCTTTATGTTCTAATCAGTTCTTAAGCAAGTGTTCCCTTCTGGTGTCTAGTCAATGAGCTGAGATGCCTGACTTTAGTCACTGAGCTGTGAAGGACAGTAGAGTGTATTAATTTCATAATAGGATTAATTATACATCATGGCCCAGGTTGCTGTACTTTAATTATTTCTTTCCACTAGAAAAAGGAGCTAGTAGTGTACAAAATCCCCCACAACCTTAGGCCACTTGTAGCTCAGCAGCTCAAGTGGGCTTCAAGTGCCTAAGGATTATCTCTATTCATTCAAATTTTTCCTGGCTAGAATGTTAGCAAGCTGAGTGTATTTTGAGAAAAATACTAAAGGAAATGGCTGATAAAAATATCAATGTCAAATATCTGCTTAACGGAGATACATATCTGTTCTTTCTCAAAGCACTGTTAAGCTGCCCTCCATATGCTTATCATAGAAACAATGATCTCACAGTGGTTTTATCTCCAGACATTTTCCTGACGAGACAGAAAGAATCTGTGGAAGTAGTCAGGCCCCTCATTTGTTTTAATGGGGACTGGGTAGGTTCTCATATGAGGAATCCACTCACACATGACGTTACAATCCCAGTCGTTGAATGCCCTGTAGACTTCGGCCTCTGCACACAATGATCCAGAGTTCCAAATCACTGAAGACAAATAAACAAAATGGCAGGGAACTGGTGATAAACTTTCCCTGGAATATTGGCTCTTTTTCTTATTTATGAAACTGTCCACTGATAAAATATATATATATATATATATATATATATATATATATATATATATATTAATATCTTCTGATTACTCAGAGTTTCCCTTAAGGAACTTACTAGCCAAGTAGTGGGAAGAGCATGTTGGGTGGGGATGAGGGAAGAATGTGTTTTAAGTAAGCAGAGTGTTGAAAAAGACTGGCCTGAACAGGGTGTAGAAAAGCAATTGCAAGATAAGGGAGGAAATATGGTGTAAATGGGGGAGAAAAGGAGTTGTGGTATCAAGTTAAAAAAAAAAAAAAACCAGCTAATTTGTGGATTGTGTTATGTGAACTACAGATTTTGAGCTTACCAGGCTTGGTGAATAATGTCAATCTTTTCTTTTTTGCATATCATCTGGCCACAAAATTTTAGACATTTTATGGAAATCAAATGAATATTTAAACTCACAGAGAGGTTTAGGAATTTTTAATATCCTGCTGACTTTTCCTGTTACATTACGACTTAAATCACTATTCAATTAATTTTCCTTCTCATTAACAGAAAAAAAATTAGAATTTAGAAGAAATATAATTACAAATAATTACAGTACTTCTATAAAGAGTCTTTAGGATATCTTAGATATTTATGAAATGTATATGTACTTTATAAATCACCAAATTTGTGAATTACATTACTGAATTTACTTCTGTATGAAATACAATGTAATGAAAGATTCAAAGTAATCCCTTTAGACACTTGGCTTTCCATAAATATAATTTATAATTCCTTAAATATAAGGTAAGGTGGGTGGTGCTACTTTATGGAATCTTAAATGTCTACTCTCTGACCCAGAAACAATGCTTTCATAGTACATTTTACCTTTATTTATCTTCTGTCACCAAAACAAGCAATTTAGAATAGTTTCACACAGAAAAATATTATTGATGTGTCTGTATAATTATCAAGAAAACCCATTAAAGTTCCATGTATTGGAGAGTCTCCTCAGTTAATGAGGTAATGGACTTCTGCATACCATCTCGTAAGAAACTCATGTCCATGTACAAGAAAGAAAGAAGAAAGGAAGAAAGGAAGGAAAGAGGGAAGGAAGGAAGGAAAAAGGCCATTTCCTAACGTATACTGAGCTGTTAAAGTGGGTACTAGGCAGATGAAACATTAAATACTAAATCTGATAGTGGCAGCTTTTTAGTCTACCTGTACTTAAAACAGGTTAAGGTACTCTTGCTTTTTAGTGTAACAGTGAGTTTCCCACTTTTCCTATTTCTCCCAACTAGAATCCCCATATGTGTGTGTCTGTACCTTACCCAGCGATGCCCAAGGAAAGATGTGTTAACTAGGTTGAGATCCTGCTTATGGAGACCAGGATTTATCTTGCCTCCAGAAATAGAATGCATAGAGGAGCCAGCTCGGAATTCCTGCAGAGCTGTTAACAAGCATTTGATGGTTATTCCATTCACTCACTTTTGTGACAGCTCTTTCCAGAATCAAGAACCTTATTGATTCTTTTCCAGACCTCAGAGCAATTCTCACCAAAACTTTGTTGAGGGGTGGTGCCCTGACCACATGAAAAGGAGTTAATTTCCAAACCAGCCCACACTACCATGATTTGCATAATGCAAGTCTCATTGATTCCTCCTTTCCTACTGTCTTCCATATCTTCCAGATGGGACTTCTAAAGACATTATCCCTGGAGATCTCGTGCTGAGTGAGGCACAATTCATTATACAAATGGTACACAAAGTATGGCAAGTTAACTGCTTGCATCATTATTATTTAAAAATTGAAAAAAAAGAAAGTTCAAAGAATGAAGTCATACAGGACGATGCCTCTACTAGTTTGGAATTCCTGGCTCTATATTGTCCGCATCAGCTTTACTTTCACCATTGTCACCCCAGAACTGAACACAGTGCATGGCAATAATTTTTTTGCATTAAAAAAAAAAATATATATATATATATATATATATATATATATTTTTTTTTTTTTTTACGTTAGAGAGCAAGAACATGAGCAGTGGGCAGAAGGAGAAGAAGCAGGCTTCCCTGCTGAGCAGGGAGCCGGATGAGGGGCTTGATCCCAGGACCCTGGGATCATGACCTGAGCCAAAGACAGGCATTTAACTGAGTCACCCAGGTGTCCCTGGCAATAAATATTTCTTGAATAAAAGAACTGTTGTACCACCTCCCACTACATTGCAGCCTATGTATCTTCGGATCCCAAAGGGGGAAAAAAAAAAAAAAAGATTTTTCAGGGGCGCCTGGGTGGCTCAGTGGTTTGGGCTGCTGCCTTCGGCTCGGGTCATGATCTCAGGGTCCTGGGATCGAGCCCCGCATTGGGCTCTCTGCTCCGCAAGAAGCCTGCTTCTCTCTCTCTCTCTCTCTCTGCCTGCCTCTCTCTCTGCCTACTTGTGATCTCTGTCTGTCAAATAAATAAATAAAATATTTAAAAAAAATTAAAAAAAAAAGATTTTTCAAAGAAAGACTCAAGGAGAGAACAGTAATAAGAAAAGTATCAATGTATCTCAATTCTTTTTCAGAGGAAAAGTGGCCTGATCCTATTTTTATTCACTAAGAATATACTAAATTTGCTTAGATTCTTCTGAGAGTTCTAGAAATTCTATTGAAGAATTATATATAAAATAGTTTAAAAAATCTTTATAACAGGGTTGAATCTGATAATAGTATATAACAGCAATATTATGCTAACAATCTTAATGTTCTAGATGTACTTGATAAGAACCTTGTTCTGAATATGGAAAATTGAGGTTACAAAGCCTGTAATAGATACAAAGATGCATTTTGATATGTTATCTTAATTGCATGAGGATACAGATTTTGAAAAACCTCTTAATCTGCTAAAATTACAAAAAATCATTATGTTTAGAAATAACTATTAATTTCAGGATTTAAAATAAATAATAAGGCATGGTTATAGTGCAATCCTATTATCCATTCATAAAGTTTATTGCAAAATGTTAGTGCCAGCAGCTTCACATTCACTTCTTTTCCCCTCTGTGAAAAAAGACTAGTTTTTTGTTTTTTTGTTTTTTTGTTTTTGTGGAACTAAAGTAACATACAGATTAGGTGAAAACTTTCGGAATGAGCTTACAGATTTTGTATTATCATTTGTTCTTGGTTTTGCTAATTGTGTCCAAGAAGCAAAGTTCATTTCAGTTGAGATTGCCTGACTGCAACCTTGACATTTCACTAAGTCTTTGCTGTAGGGAGCTCAAAAGAACATACAAGACCATTCAATTTAATTTGGCTTTAAAATCTCATTGTATCTGGCAATTTAAGACATAGAAGAGTAACTTTTCCTCAGTTAAAAGAAACTTTTGGTGTTTGGCTAGCAGGATAATGAATACCCAGACAGGCAGTGTGTTATCATAGGTAGTGCAGGAGCTTTGGAATTAATAGACCTTGGCTTAGATTTCAGATCTTCCAATTATTAGCTATGTCAGCCAGGGCAAATTACCTTAATTCTCTCAACTCAACTTATTGATCTGGAAAAAGGGGGCAATAAATCCTTCGTTCACAATTGTAATGAGTGGTAAAGTATGTAATATGTGTGAAAATGACTGGGCTAGTACCTGACTATGGGATGTACCATTTACTTCCATGTGCGCTTTGTGCTAGGGAGTATGACAGTCATTGTGTTAGGTTACCACATTACTAACAGGAATGTGAACACAAATATACATATTGCTACTTAGAGTCCATATCAATGCACGCACACACACACACACACACACACACGCACAGAGCTCTGTAAAACATGGTCATGGGATTAACATTTAATAAAATGGAATTATAGCAGTGGGAGACAATATAACATGATAATTAAGAACAGATGCTTTTCAGACAGACACACATGAGAGACTCTTGGTTCTGCATACATCCTGCATGATTTTGGGCAAGTTATCCAACCTTTTCAGTCTCATTTCTTCCTAGAAGAGTCTATACCTATGTCATAGATCTCTTGTAAGGAATAAAGGAGGTTGTATATATAGGAAAGCAGAGTCACAGTGACCAATACAGAGGAATTAGTCAATAGACAGACATGATTATTTTGCATATCTCTTGAAAAAGATACTTAAACTTAGAAAATCAGATCAGAGGGCCATCTGGGTGGCTCAGTCGGTTAAGCATCCAACCCTTAATTTCAGCTCAAGTCATGGTCTCATGGTTGTGGGGCTGAGCTCCATGGGCTCCTGCACTTAGCAGGGAGTCAACTTGAAATTTTCTCTCTCCCTCCCTCTGCACATGCTCTCTCTCTCTGTGTCCCTCACTCACTCTCTCTCTATCAAAGCAAATAAATAAATAATTCTTTAAAAAAAAAAAAGAAAGAAAGAAAGAAGAGAAAGCAAATCAGATCAGAGCCCCTTATTGGATGCAATGATAGTAACTGGTCACAGTGGAAAGATCAGGATGGACTATCAAGTTCAGCTCCTTGACTCTGAGGTTGGGATTAAATCTTCCTCCCCAGATTTTTTCAAAAGAGGATAATACTCTGAGGAGCAGGATTTCTCTGTTCTAACCCAACCTCTCTCAACATTTATCTGTCTAAACTTTAGAAAGAACAAACTCTAAATGAAATTTAAAGTCTCTGAATAAATAGAAGGTATTACTATTCAATTTTATTAAAATCAAAGTTACCTTAATGGTTTATATTTTAGTTTTTAATATGAAAAGCTTTTTAACTTTTTAAATAGAATAATGTTGACTAACAATGAAGTCACCAAAAGTGACTTCAGTGTGCTCATGAACGGAATGGCCATGACAGCAGAGAGGGCGCTTATGCATGAGCTTAATGACATGGACTTCCACCTACCAAGGTTGACTTGGCTCTGACCACTGTTGTGTGCCCAATCTGCCAGTGGCAGAGATCAGCTCTGAGTCCTCGACATGACACAGTCCCCTAGAATGACCAGCCAGCTGCCTAGTGGCAGGTGAATTACATTGGATTTCCATCACAGACATGGCAACATTTTGATCTTACTGGAATAGACCCTTAATCTGGGTATGGATTTTCTTTCCCTGCAAATATATTTCTTCCAAAACAGCGACCAGAGGCTTACAGAACTTCTGTGGGCTATGACGGTATCTCACACAGCATGGCATCCAACCAAGGAACTTACTCCATAGTAAGAAGTGTGATAATGGGCCCTTGCTCAGGGAGTTCACTGGTGTTACCATAACACTCCTCCACTGAGGCAGGTAGAATGGTAGAATTGCTTTTTGAAGAATCTGAACAAGAGTGGTGAGAGTGGGCATCCTTGTCATGTTCCTGATCTCAACGGGAAGGCTGCAAGCTTTTTCCCATTGAGGATGATATTTGCTGTGGTAAATTCAGGAATGTTCCCTCTATCCCTATACTTTGAAGTGTTTTAATCAGGAATGGATCCTGTATTTTGTCAAATGCTTTTTCTGCATCAATTGAGAGGACCATGTGGTTCTTCTCTCTTCTCATATTAATTTGTTCTATCACACTGATTGATTTGCGAATATTAAACCATCCTTGTAGCCCAGAGATGAATCCCACCTGGTCATGGTGGATAATCTTTTTAATGTGCTGTTGGATCCTGTTTGCTAGGATCTTGTTGAGAATCTTAGCATTCATATTCATCAGTGATATTGGTCTGAAATTATCCTTTTTGGTAGGGTCTTTGCCTGGTTTGGGGATCAGGGTAATGCTAGCTTCATAGAAAGAGTCTGTAAGTTTTCCTTCTGCTTCAATTTTTTTGAAACAGCTTCAGGAGAATAGGTGTTATTTCTTCTTTGAAAGTTTGGTAGATTTCCCCAGGGAATCTGTCAGGTCCTGGGCTTTTGTTTTTTGGGAGGTTTTTGACCACTGCTTCAATCTCATTACTAGATATTGGTCTATTCAGGTTATCAATTTCTTTCTGGTTCAATTTTGGGAGTTTATAGTTTTCCAGGAATGCATCCATTTCATCTAAGTTGCTTAGCTTATTGGCATATAACTGTTGATAATAACTTTTGATGATTGTTTCTACTTCCTTGGTGTTAGTTGTGATCTCTTCCTTTTCATTCATAATTTTATTAATTTGGGCTTTCTCTCTTTTCCTTTGGATTAGTGTGGCCAATGGTTTATCGATATTATTGATTCTTTTAAAAAACCAGCTTCTAGTTTCATTGATATGTTCTACTGTATCTCTGGTTTCTACCTCATTGATCTCAGCTCTGATCTTGATTATTTCCCTTCTTATGTGTGGAGTTGGTTTGATTTGTTGTCGATTCTCTAGTTCTTTAAGGTGTAGATACAGCTGGTGTGTTCTGGATTTTTCAATTTTTTTGAAGGATGCTTGGATGGCTATGTATTTCCCCCTTAGGACCATCTTTGCTGTATCCCATAGGTTTTGGATCAAAGTGTCTTCATTCTCATTGGTTTCCATGAATTGTTTCAGTTCTTCTTTGATCTCCTGGTTGATCTAAGCATTCTTAAGCAAGATGGTTTTTAGCTTCCAGGTGTTCGAGCTTCTTCTGAACTTTTCCTTGTGATTGAGCTCCAGTTTCAAAGCATTGTGATCTGAGAATATGCAGGGAATAACCTCAATCTGCACAGGTTCTGTGGAAATACCTTGCAGGACTGGGAAAGGTTCTCCAGAACTCAGTGTATGCTCTGAATCAGTATCCAATAAACATTGTGAATTATTTTGTCAAAATTGATCTTTTTCATGTATGTATTGTCGATAGAAACTAGTAAACTTGTCAATTTGTCCTCACTCATAACTGAATGACAAACTTTTTTTTTTAAGGGAGATGATTATATATATATATATATATATATATATATATATATAATCTTAACAGACATTCTAACATTCCATATTCCAAAGACCTCACATCCTTCCTATTTTAAATGCAATGGATTTCTGGCATCATATCCTCCATGGGTTTCCACTGAGACCAATTTTTAGCCAACATGCTTATTAAACAACTAGAAATAAGTCTAAATGCTCAAGATAAACTAATCTATCCAGAGTCTTTGGGTAAGGGTCCAAATTGAAACATTTTTATTTTTCCTGATTGAACACCCTCAGAATCCATTCCTTTGAAAATTCTCACAAATATTACTGATATAGATAAGTCTAGCAAGTCTGTTGTTATGTTGTTTTTTTGTTGTTGTTGTTGTTGTTTGTTTTGTTTTGTTTTGTTTTCCTGTCTCTGAGGTAATTCCCTCATTTGCCATTGCTGCTAAAACAGTCTATAAAATAATCAGCTTCCTATTATTATCCTAATAAATTGCTTCTTCTCCTTATGCTAGTCAAAATTCATTAATTGTGCTTTCATTCAAGGACCCTAAGAGATAAAGAAAGGTTACCTAAAAGATGAGGCATTGAACAGGAAAGAATTGGAAACTGATTAGTGAAATGGGGATATATGGGAAGATTCAGAGAATGCAGCCGCTGGATTCAGCTTTTCTAGTATATCACTTGCTGGACCTTTAAATCTCAGATGTAAACCTTAAACTTTTATTTTTATGACATCCACTCAAGTTTCAAAATACTTGGAGATAAGATACATTCAACTGTCTTTGGCATATTCTGATTTCATTTTGACTGCAAAGGGCATAGGAAGGAAGAGGCTGCACACTGTTTTTGTTTCTTTGTTTGAGAGATGGAACTCCATGTAGCACAAAGTCTTGCACAAAGTAGGAATCAGTCTGGGAGCATTGACATACAAAAAAAGAAAAAGAAAAGGAAAAGAAAGAAGGAAAAAGTGAGAAATGTCTAGATATAGCCAGAGAATTCTAAGTCAATACTTTAAGTCAATACTAAAGTAATTTGGACATTAATAACTGTACTATTTAATTACCTTTCTATTAAAAAGATAGATGAATTGGTGTGCCTGGGTGGCTCAGTTGGTTAAGCGACTGTCTTCAGCTCTGGTCATGATCCTGGAGTCCCAGGATCTAGTTCCACATTGGACTCCCTGCTCAGTGTATAGTCTGCTTCTCCCTATGACCCTCCCACCCATGCTCTCTCTTTCTCCCTCTCTCATTCTCCCTCTCAAATAAATAAATAAATAAGAGTGTGTGTGTGTGTGTGTGTATGAATTATTACTTGGTTTGAATATTAAGTTCATTTATCCATTTCTCCTTAAACTTTTTCATTATTATAAGCTTTTTAAATATTTCTACATTCATAGCATTTTCTTTAATAGGTAAATGAAAAAAAAAACCACTCAACATTAAACATTTTACTCTTTATAAATCTAAATATAATGTGTGCCTTATTGTTGATATTTTGAATACAACAGTAATAATTATACCATCCTGTTACCATTTTGTAATTTTATAGATTTTTCCACTCTACTTATTTGAAGAATAAGCTATTGTTTTATAGATAGAGTAGTTTCTAGAATCTTGTTGAGAGTGATCTTAAAAGCAATTTTGAAATGTTTTCCTGTTTCTTACAGCAAATACATTTTGGTAAGAGCTATTTTCTCTGATTCTTTAAGGTGATATTCCTTTGTCTATCATTTCATACATCTGGTAATTTTTCTGTGCTATCTGCTGGCCTAGAGAATGTGCTAGGAATTGATCTAGGAATATACACCAGTACTTATCAACTCTGGCTGCAGTTTGGTTCACTTGAGAGTCTTTCATAGCACACTAATGGCCTAATACTATTCCTCCCAATTCCTCTCCAATGTCATGGCCTTGGCATTAGTATTTAAAGCAAGATCTTCCCAAGTCATTTTAATGCACATCCAGGCTTGATATTCACTGGTATAGATAATAGTGACTTCAAGAAGGCCTAGACTGTGACTCTTCTCTTCCTGTGAAAGACTGCATACACAAACTAAAAGAAAAAACAAGAAAATCAAATCATACTGTTAGCTCAGAGGGATCAGACTAAGTGGGGGGCACGGATATATTCTCTGCATAATGGGGCTCCCTCCCAGTATAAATATATAAAAACAAACAAAGTAGTGTACTCGATGTACTCAGTGACTTGTCCTTGAATTCATAGCCAGCAGAATTGTAAGACCTCCACCCAGAGGTGGTTTTCTTCCAGATAATAATGGTTTCAAGCAAGACAGATGATACAAACTATTTTAAGAATAGCATGTGTGAATTTACCCTACAGCTGACTTTTAGGACTAACTTCTTTAAAAAAAATTTCTCTATCAATTTTTATTAATTTAAGGTTCTGAATAACTGTAAGGTCAACAATAGATTTGGTACCATTCTGCTTTGAGCTTAGATGGACCAAGTATTTTGAAGGGAAATAAAATCTATCTTTGTGAAAATATATCTATCTTTGTCATGATGTACTTTCTCTAAATGACTCATTATTTCCTGCTATCATAAGATATTCAATGGCAAAACAAAATATTCATATCTAAGTTATAATACATTGATTAAATTTTTCTGATTGTTTTGCCAGTTTTCTCATGTCATAAATAGTGCCCTAGAAATATTAATGCATATTTATATAAGATTTATTCAGTTTTGTGATACTTTTGGATGACCTTAAAAATAATTAATATATTCCCATTCATATGGGTATGATCAATGGTGAATTAGAATATTTGCTTTAATATTTCCAGACTTATATTCAATAGAATAACTATATATAGTAACTCTGTTATAAAATCAGATAGAATGAGTATTCATTCTTTCTTCTCATCTTTTTTGGTTATAGTTTCATAAATATGGTCTTAGTCTTAAAATACACAAGAGTTTTCCTTTACACTAGTAGGTTCCTAAGTCAGTGTAAAATTTTACAATATGGTGTCACAAAAAATATCTGTTTTGAAAATAAACATTTTCATGTTTCTTTTCTCAAACCAGTGTTTAAAGTAATCAATTTCATATTTTATTTTAGTCATATACCTTGAAATTGGTACACTGGTTTGTGAGTTTCAAAAAATTAGAGAATTAATATTTTAACATAGTTATAACTTAAATGAATACTCTTAGAATATAAATCACCTGCCTGTTTGCTTGAAGAAATTTCAAATATTCTTTAACCATACCATAAACTGAATATTTTTTACCAATTTCCTAATGTTACTTTCTCTGTCTTATTTTACAAGTACTCTTCAGTATTTAATCTTCAACAGTCTTTTGGAAATGAACTATGTTAGGGAAATAAAATCTTTGGAAAAGTAACTTATGATGAATTTTGTATAGTTATTTAAGACACTTCTAGCTAAATTAAAGAAATATGATATGGAAGGACAATTATTTTAAAAATTTCCAAGGTTAACACAAAACAAAAAATATCATTTGATTTTTAACAATATCTTGTTAAATGTCTACTCTTACATTTTAATCACTTGATTAAGCATTGCCAGATTTAAATAAGATATTGAATCATAGGGTAACTTTACATTATGTACATGTTGCATTCTTTATTTCCATGTATCCATTTTAAGAAATTATGAAATCCTGCTTACTTCAACCAAGTATTAGTAACTTTAACACTTTCATTTTATTAATGCATTTCAGTAGTTTGCTTAGTGATGTAATTCAATATGTATTTAACATCCATTCATAATACTTCTGAATTGAACCTAAAGATGATTTTAAAGAAAAATAATACATAAGGAATACTGCTCTTACTAATAATGCAAAACACTTCAGGAAAAGAGAAAACTAAAAAAAACAGAACTTGTCTCTGAAGAGATGGAAATGATAGGTACATTAAACCATTAAAGTCTTTCAGTTGTCACAGTCTTACTCATTTTGTTGCTCTATTGTCATCTATTTTTAATGCATCATTAATGCTGCTGCAAAGAATGTCAGCAGTATGCATATCTATGTTATCATGTCATTTTAGACAATGTAATTAAATAGGAAGAATTTCAGATCATATATAACCTCACTGCTTTCCCTTTCTCTCACTCATTTATGTTGATTATTGTACAAGCAATATAAGAAAGTGATTAAACTGAGAGATGCCAGAAGACAAAGAGAAAATATAGAAATTTTATGTTAGGTAAATCTGGATATAGACTTTACTCATATTTTCATACAATTTTGAAATAACCAAATGGAAATTAATAGTCATCATTGGTACTTCCTATTTTCCCAGATGATGGAAGTTGTTCCAGTAGGGATGCATGGGTTGATCTGGCTTAATACCAATGAAAAGATGGCCAGTATGTACCATGCAATGTCATGATTCAAATTAAGTTCAAAGAAGGAATCAGGTATTCAATGGTACAGGTTGATTTGCCTCTACTTCCTAAAACCCAGAAAACACATAGCCATGTTACCTTTTGTGACCGCATTCTCCTTTACTTACCTTTCTTCACGTTATTTTGCCCCTAGCACATTGATTCTTTAGTATGACTTTTTCTCTTTTTTTCCCCTTATTTCAAAGAAGGATTTTAGATGAGAACTCAATCATTGTTAAAATAACTTACAAAATAGATAAGCATCCCTTCAACTTTTTCATAAACATTGATTTCTGATGGATGTGGTGTAGGACCATAAGACCACAGGACCATAAAATGAAGGCAGCACTGATTTAACTTAACACAACTAATAATCATGAAACACTTACATTGTATAAATTGAAATTGAGATTCAAAATCAGTATAACACACACATAATTTTTAAGAATCTTATCAGTTGGGAATTGAGGTAAAATGAAAGGAGAAAAAGTTTAAAAACCAACTATACAATAAGCCAGAGTAAAACGCTTGTATAAAGGAAGTAAAAGTCAATAATTTGAGATGTGATAAACACTGTACTTTTTATTGAAGTATAATTAACATACAATGTTGTATTAGTTTCAGGTGTACAGTATAGTGATTAAACAATTCCTTACACTCCTTGGTGCTCCTTATGATACATGTTTTCTTAATACTCTTTATCTATTTCACCCACCCCCCTACTGCCTTCCCCTCTGGCAACCACTGGTTTGTTCTCTGTATTTAAGAGTCTGTTTGGTTATTATAGAGGGCATGGATTGCATGATGCACTGGGTGTGGTGAAAAAATAATGAATACTGTTTTTCTGAAAATAAATAAATTGAAAAATTTTTTAAAAATAAATAAAAAATAAAAACAAAACAAAAAAAAGAGTCTGATTATTTTTTATAACTCTTTTTTATTTTGTTCATTTATTGTGTTTTTAAATTTCACATATAAGTAAAATCATACAGTATTTGTCTTTCATTGTCTGACTTATTTCACCAAGCATTATACTTTCTATATCCATCCATGTTTTTACAAATGTCAAGATTTCATTCTTTTTTATGGCTGAGTAGTATTCCTGTGTGTGTGTGTGTGTGTGTGTGTGTGTGTAGCACAACTTCTTTATACATTCATCTATAGATGGACAGTTGTGTTGCTTCCATGTCTTGGCTATTGTAGGTAATGCTGCAGTAAACATACGAGTTCCTATATGTTTTCAAATTAGTGTTTTTATTTTCTTTAGGTAGATATCTAGTAGAATTACTGGATCATATAATAATTCCACCTTTAATTTTTTGAGGAAAATCTATAATGTTTTCCAGTTGCTGCACCAATTTACCTTCCCACCCACAGTGCACTAGAACTCTGTTTTCTCCACATTTATACCTACATTTGTTATTTCTTGTCTTGGGTCTAGCCATTCTGTCTGGTGTGAGGTGATGTCTCATTGTGGTTTTGATTTGCATTTTCCTGATGATTAGTGATGTTGAGCATTTTTGTATGTGTCTGTTGGCCATTTGTCTGTCTTCTTTAGGAAAAAAAAATGTCTACTCAGGACCTCTGCCCATTTTTTGATCAGATTATTTTTTATTTTTTTAGTGTTGAATTGTGTAAGTTCTTTATATATTTGGGGTACTAACCCCTTATTATAATGGCAAATATCTTGCCATTTATTCTGCTCAATAAATTCATTAGGTTCCTTCTCACTTTGATGATGGTCTCCTTTGCTGTACAAAGCTTTTATTTTGGTGTAGTCCCTATAGTTTAATTTTGCTCTTGTTTGCCTTGCCTGAAGAGACATATCTGGAGAAATTTTTTTTTTTTTTTTTTACTGCTGATGTCAAAGAAATGATTGCCTATGTCTTCTTATAGGATTTTTATGGTCTGAGGGCTCACATTTAGGTCTTCAATCCATTTTGAGTTTGTTTTTTGTGTATGGTGTAAGAAAGTGGTCCAGCTTCTTTCTTTTGTAGGTAGCCGTCTAACTCTCCCAGCACCATTTTTTGAAGACTATCTTTTCTCTACTGCATATTCTTTCCTCCTTTGTTGTAGATTAATTGAGCATATAAGTATGGGTTTACTTCTGAGATCTGATAAACACTTTAAATATAGTGATAATTAATAGTGTATGTCCTAAAATATAAAGGCTGAGAAACATCTTATAGGAAGCAGATCACTTTCCTAGAAAGTTAACTTATAATTGCTTAAAGCTTAAGTTTTTCAATAAAGTTCTGCAAATACTACCTCCCTTCACTCTCACACCAATTCTGAAGCTTTCCTAGTAGGTAACATGGTCTCTGGTTCACTATAAAAAAAAGTTACCTTGATTGATTGATTGATTGATTTTTAATGCCTGATGGGAGGGTGGCAGGGGCTTACATCTCAGACGATAGAAGTACGATTCAGAATTGCAACTTCTTATCTGGAATTGAACCTGGAAAAATCAGGTAAGGGAATTAAATCTTAACCTAGACTATCTCCGCTAATCAGATATAGTCTTAGGTATTTTTGAGATTTTTTTTGAGCATTCATGAAATTATCAGACTCTGGGCACTTGAGTGGCTCAGTGGGCTAAGCCTCTGCCTTCAGGTCAGGTCATGATCTCAGGGTCCTGGGATTGAGTCCTGCATTGGGCCCTCTGTTCAGCAGGGAGCCTGCTCCCCACTCTGCTCCAACTCTGCTTGCCTCTCTGCCTACTTGTGATCTCTCTCTGTCAAATAAATAAATACAATCTTAAAAAAAAATAAATTATCAGACTCACATTAAAACATTTCAGAAACTGAAAAGATCTTGAAAAGATGGAGATTAGAATCAACCTTAGGAAATATAATATACTATATATAATTATAACACTCTACACTAAGTCCAGAAGATAAAATCCAGTTATAGACAGGTTAAATATGTATCAATATCAGGCTTTCTAAGAAAGATCTAAGCCTTTTCTTTTAAAGATTTTATTTATTTAATTGACCGAGAGAGAGAGAGCAAGAGAGAGCGAGCACATGCATGCTAGCACAAGCAGAGGGGAGCACGAGAGGGAGAAGCAGACTCCCCAGTGAGCAGGGAGCCCGATCCCAGGACCTTGGGATCATGACCTGAGCCAAAGGCAGATGCTTAACCTACTTAGCTACCCAGGTACGCCTAGAAAAATCTAAGATATTAAGGAGTCAATCCCATTTACAATTGCATCCAAAACTATAAGATACCTAGGAATAAACCTAACCAAAGAGACACAGAATCTATACTCAGAAAACTATAAAGTACTCATGAAAGAAATTGAGGAAGACACAAAGAAATGGAAAAATGTTCCATGCTCCTGGATTGGAAGAATAAATATTGTGAAAATATCTATGCTACCTAAAGCAATCTACACATTTAATGCAATTCCTATCAAAGTACCATCCATCTTTTTCAAAGAAATGGAACAAATAATTCTAAAATTTATATGGAACCAGAAAAGACCTCGAATAGCCAAAGGGATATTGAAAAAGAAAGCCAACGTTGGTGGCATCACAATTCCGGACTTCAAGCTCTATTACAAAGCTGTCATCATCAAGACAGCATGGTACTGGCACAAAAACAGACACATAGATCAATGGAACAGAATAGAGAGCCCAGAAATAGACCCTCAAAGCTATGGTCAACTAATCTTCGACAAAGCAGGAAAGAATGTCCAATGGAAAAAAGACAGCCTTTTCAATAAATGGTGCTGGGAAAATTGGACAGCCACATGCAGAAAAATGAAATTGGACCATTTCCTTACACCACACACAAAAATAGACTCAAAATGGATGAAGGACCTCAATGTACAAAAGGAATCCATCAAAATCCTTGAGGAGAACACGGGCAGCAACCTCTTCGACCTCTGCCGCAGCAACATCTTCCTAGGAACAACGCAAAAGGCAAGGGAAGCAAGGGAAAAAATGAACTACTGGGATTTCATCAAGATCAAAAGCTTTTGCACAGCAAAGGAAACAGTTAACAAAATCAAAAGACAACTGACAGAATGGGAGAAGATATTTGCAAACGACATATCAGATAAAGGACTAGTATCCAGAATCTATAAAGAACTTAGCAAACTCAACACCCAAAGAACAAATAATCCAATCAAGAAATGGGCAGAAGACATGAACAGACATTTCTGCAAAGAAGACATCCAGATGGCCAACAGACACATGAAAAAGTGCTCCATATCACTCGGCATCAGGGAAATACAAATCAAAACCACAATGAGATATCACCTCACACCAGTCAGAATGGCTAAAATCAACAAGTCAGGAAATGACAGATGCTGGCGAGGATGCGGAGAAAGGGGAACCCTCCTACACTGTTGGTGGGAATGCAAGCTGGTGCAGCCACTCTGGAAAACAGCATGGAGGTTCCTCAAAATGTTGAAAATAGAACTGCCCTATGACCCAGCAATTGCACTATTGGGTATTTACCCTAAAGATACAAATGTAGTGATCCAAAGGGACACATGCACCTGAATGTTTATAGCAGCAATGTCCACAATAGCCAAACTATGGAAAGAACCTAGATGTCCATCAACAGATGAATGGATCAAGAAGATGTGGTATATATACACAATGGAATACTATGCAGCCATCAAAAGAAATGAAATCTTGCCATTTGCGACAACATGGATGGAACTAGAGCGTATCATGCTTAGCGAAATAAGTCAAGCAGAGAAAGACAACTATCATATGATCTCCCTGATATGAGGAAGTGGTGATGCAACATGGAGGCTTAAGTGGGTAGAAGAAGAATAAATGAAACAAGAAGGGATTGGGAGGGAGACAAACCATAAGTGACTCTTAATCTCACAAAACAAACTGAGGGTTGCCGGGGGGAGGGGGTTTGGGAGAAGGGGGTGGGACTATGGACATTGGGGAGGGTATGTGATTTGGTGAGTGCTGTGAAGTGTGTAAACCTGGTGATTCACAGACCTGTACCCCTGGGGATAAAAATATATGTTTATAAAAAATAAAAAATTAAAAAAAAAAAAAAAGAAAAATCTAAGTGTTAATTGACCGAAGGCTCATTCTGAGACAACAGAGAGTGGTGAAGGCCAAAAATGGTCTTATGAGTAAAACTCACCTTGTGAGGAAAAGGAAGTTGGTGAGGGAAACAGGAATGTTCTCGCTCTTTCGAGAAGTTGACACATCCCACCCACAAGCTGCATCTGCTCTTCAAGCGCGTCATTGACAGACTAATTCAAACACATCTAGAGAAGAAGTATAAAGTTAAGCTAGGAGAGCATCCCCTATGGGGATCGTTTGAAAGAACTGAGGAGGTATTTCTTGAAAAGGAGGCAAATTGGTTGAGACTGGGGTGAGGAAGGATTGACAGGTGTGGAAGGAGCTACTTTCAAAATCTTTCAGGACATTATATGAAAGAACATTTAGACTTTTCTGGGGCTCTTGAAGGCAGAACAGGAACCACAGGTGAGGACTGCAGTGCAGGACCATGACTACCTTTCTGAAGTACTATGTTATCCATCCAGCGGCTGAAGGCACTGCTTTTTTAATATGCTGTAAAATAGTGCTTTCATCTGGATTACTTTGAGAGTCCGGCCTGACTGATACTATATTATTTCATTAATTATGCTTTGCTTCCCTGCACAGGAGCATAGATATGGTGATGCAGATTGATGACACTTACAGAAGAATTTCAGGCTTTGTTGTTCTACAATACATAAAATAGAAAATACAGCTTAGGTGCCTAAAATACTGATACCATGAAACATGGCACTGAAGGGAATAAACAGATAGCTAGCTTCACCTGAGTTTCAGAAAAGAGGTATATGATGACATTTAGAGGAACAAAAGGTGTTTGAACGAACAATAAAAACAGCAAAACATGATGATAGCATCAGAAGCATGGTAAGAAGCTTAGTATATCATTTTAATCCTAACATTTTAATTACATTTTCTCAATAGGTATTGGCTCGGTGAATGAATGTATAAATGAATTACAAAGCAGGCAGCTTATTTTCAACGTTACGGTGAAATTTCTATGTGGACAGCTCAGTGTAATGTACGAAACTATCTAATGATATGGGGAAACATGGCCCTAGGTCTCAATTTCTTCCTGACATGGTCCCAAATCACTTTTTAAATGGTTTTACCTGGGTTCTGTGCCACTGTGAAATGTCACTGAACCCATGTAGAGGGAGTCGGGATTTTTGATCTTGTGCTAAATCAGGCTCACTATGGGTGACAGCTGGCCTATAATTGAGAAGAAAAGTCTGGCTGTTTTGGGTGTGGGCATTGCTTCTATAATGGTAGCAATGTGCTGGCTTGGCATATCATCAAATATTCTTTTTGAAC
The DNA here is from genome assembly GCF_030435805.1 of Mustela lutreola. Classification (NCBI taxonomy): domain Eukaryota; kingdom Metazoa; phylum Chordata; class Mammalia; order Carnivora; family Mustelidae; genus Mustela; species Mustela lutreola. Next base: position 6,527,651 of record NC_081302.1, read on the forward strand.
CTGTCTGATCACTTCCAGAGAGAGGAGGTTCTATTTTGTTATGGTTCATTGAACCATCATTTGGAAAAATGCTGCATTTTAATGGAATATCTTCTAGTGCTGGGTGTTTTAGTCATGTCTACAAGGGCCTACTAAATACTGACAATGCCAAAAGCTAGTTTTAATACTCCAGTAAGGTAAGAAAAAAGAAATGGAGATTTTTGGAACAGAGGTTACATTTGAAATGACCCGGGGTTAGAATTACATATAGAGGCAGATTAAGTTTTGAGAAAGATCAAAGGCATGAATCCTATTTGCTGGAGTCCTGCAGATTTTCCAGGGATGAATCTTGTTCAGTGGTCAAAATTCCCTTTTCGCTTGACAGTATTTTTATTCATGACCCTACTTTTAAATCTGAAAATCCTATTTGGTAATATATACTGTTACTGTTAAAGTCACTTGACATAAGATGTCTTACTAAATGAAAACTTCTATTTTTAATCCTTGAAACAGAAATAAAGTATATGCAATTGCATAATGTTTGACAGTCAACTCCTAAGGAAAACCCAAGTCTGAGGTTGACATTGAATAGAACACTAGTGCATGTTCTTCAACTATTTTTGATATCCAAAGTATTGAAATATGGTGAAGATAGTGAGAGAAATCCCCGCTCTGGAGATCTTCTGGAATCCTTTCATCCCATTTAACTCCTTGATTCAAATGTCTACTGAAGTTAGAAGTTTTCTACCATCATCATTTATAACTCAGTTTTAAAGAGTATCAATTGTAATGCAATTAAAATGTTCCTCTCTTGCTTTGTGTCAGTTAAGATTACTTTTGGTTACATACAAAACAAATTGGTCCAGAGTACTTTACAAGGTAGAGAGCTATTTTTTTTCCCTCATATAAAAAGAAACACAAATGTAGGTAGTACAGAGCTTGTGCCATGGCTTGATGAAATTATCAAGGACACAAATTTTTTTCTTATTTCTTGCCTACGTTAGGGCTTGCTATTCGCATGTTAATAACATGGCTGCTATGTCCCTGGCCAACATGCTTGTATTCCTGATAGGAAGAGGTTAAGGAGAGCAAAGGACAAAATGCAAAAGCTGAAAAGACATATGTAGGCAGTAACTTATATTAACATACCACTTTCCACACATTCTGGCAAAACCTTATCTACAAGAGATGCTGGGCAGATAAATATTTTAAATTGGGTACATTTCAACTTTATACAAAAAAGTAAGGATCTATTAATAAGTTGTGAATGAAGAGGTATTAGACAACTAAAGTGGTTCCAACGAAGTTATTAACTTTAAAAGGGAAAATATATATCTAAATATACAAAAAAAAATTGTCAGTACTGAGTACTAAAAAAGCCCAGAAAAGTGAGAGAAAATCAAATAATTTAGAAAATCAAATAATTTTAAAAAGTTAACTGAAACTACTTGCTGGAAGAAAGATGTTAATAATAGATGTTTTTTCTTCTGTTGATCTCTCGTTCTCTGTATCTGATTGTGCTTCATGTTGGTTTTGAAAAATAACACTGAAGAATGCATGACATCACAGTTCAATTCTTTTATACCTAACTATCTAAGTATTTCCAGTAGTAATAGCTACTATTTTACAACCGTTTTTAAGAGCTATCACATTCTATCATGTGCATGTACTTCTACATGATTTAAGTGAAGGGCATAATGGAGATTATTTTGACTTTTCCTACCGACAATTTTTAAATCCCTTAAATATATATTAGTATTATGTAATACTCTTTATATATACACATACATGCATACGTCATACTTAGCTCAAATTATTTCTGTAGGATGAATTTTGAAAGTGGAAATTAATTAGAGCATATGCACATTTTAAGGCTTTTGATATGTAATTAAGTAGCATGACAAGTATATGTTGTCTCTCTGATCTCCCACTCTCTTTAGAATCTTTGCTGGTTGATTGGTAGAGGAAATTATACCTTAATATTATCTTAATCGGAGTTCATTTATATACCATGAGGGGATGTAACTTTGGGCTGTGTGAGGCAATTGACTATCGATCCTTGAAGATCACCTCTTCATGTGCTTTGCCTTTAGTCCTGTGCTCGGCTCATTCTTCATTTCACCCACTTTTTTCCATCTTCATCCACTTTCCAAGGCCCCAGACTCTCCCTGCGTAGTGTTCAAAACAGTCTTGCGAGGCCTCCCACCTCGCTGTGGCTTTTATTTCTGGGAAGGATTGGCAAAGGCAGGGATGGAACAGGCTCCTGTGCCCAGATCCCCTTTTTCCCAGAGCTGCCCTTCATATTTACACTTGAATTTCACTCCTAATTACAGAAAAACAGCAAGCATTCCCTAAATGTTCCTATACGTGGAGTCACAAAACCTGGGGTTGGGCCTCAGCTCTATTATTGGAGACTGTGAAAGGTTCGGGAAGGTGGCCAGTCACTCGTATTCTTCTTTGCTCCCAAGATTATAGCCAATCCAGAGACTGGTTTAGGAGATCAGAGATCTGGGATTAAAACAGCTGAGCTATCGCTAATAAAAGTTATACGAGAATAAAGGTTTGGCTCTCCTGGCCTCCGAACACGTGTGCCTTCAAACCCGCAGACTACCTCACTCCATTCCTGACAGTTCTGGACAACAGCCGACCCACCGAATTTATCACATCGTAAAAAACAAACTTGACTGTTACTTCATGGAGACATGGTGGAGAGCCCAGCAGTGGCTGAGCCTGTGTGTCTGGTCCCCTCTCCCAAGCTCGACAGCCAGGGAGGGAGGTGAGCCTTTCGGTCGTGGGAGGCCCTAAGCACAAGCCTGTGCTTGAATATGGACACAGGAACTCAGGACACCTGTGCTCCCCTGAGGTCTTCCACCATCCTGCTGTGAGAGCTTGGCCAAGCTTTGCAACTTCTTTTAGATTTTGTTTTCTCAGGTTAAGCTGAAAATAATATCATTTCTAAGGATTTAATAATGCAGTATTCAAAAGGAATCCTAAAATTCAGGTCTGCGTTTCTGAACTGTAGGTTTGATTCGTAACAACAATTCTTCCTCTTCCTTTTTTTTAATTTTTAATGTGCCGTACAGAAGTGAGGATTAAGGCGCCCAACAGCAACACAAACAACATTTGAGTATTTTTTCCTATATATATAATTAAAAATAACTATTATTAGTAGTAGAAATAACAATTTAAGATGATAAAATATGATATATAGACAATTTGATAAACTTGAAGTTTTATATCTTCTTTGCAGTTTAACAAGTTTCTCCGTGTGATTTTCAAAATTGCATTTTTTTGAAAACCGTTGTTTTAAGAAAAATATACAATTTTGACATTTCTCCTATTCTTGTTGACATTGCCATCATCATGCTCTCCTTTTACAGAAACAAAGCAAATACATAATGTCCTTGTGTCAGCCATGTTGGGCGGGAGCGAGGGAGTATTTTGTCCTTAATACTCAGGTCAAAATTATATAAAATTGTTATTATTGCCCTTTTTCCTTAATACTTGGTTTTGCTATCTTTAATTTAGGTGACATTGACTAAATTATTTCCTTGGCCATTCTGTGGGATATCTCAGAGGAAAGTATACATAGAAAGTTGGGGGATTCCACAAAGTCTGTAACCTCTAGAGATCACATGCGCCCAAAGGCCTGACCATGGCCCGGATGTGCAGCAGGTGTAACGAATGTGCAGCCAGAACCCAGAGCTTCTGGGGCAGAAGTGCACACCCCAATCTCACAGAGATCTGCAGACCTTGAAGAGTAGAGCTGGGTGCAGCAGGAGACAGATACATAGTGACATGCAACATGTTGGTGTGTGTGGTCATATCATAAATGGAAAAATTTAACTGTGGAGAGTCAACGTCAGGAAGAGCACAGCAAGGGCTTTGCATGCAGAGCGCCACTGATGGAAGTTGGTGTGTGAGCTAAGCTGCCCTGGTGGCTGAGCACCAAGGCTGGGAGTCTGAGGCTCTTAGATGCAGGCACTAAAAAGCCCCTGAAGCCCCAAAACGCTCATCCGAATGGTGAAAAAATAAATTGGGAGGGGGCATTACGAAATTGCATTATTGCAATTTTGAATTGCTTTCGAACTAAGTACGATTTGTCCAGGTGGATGATATGCTACAGGCCTAGCTTGTAGTATGAAAAATTAAGGTGCACATTAAAAATCAGCATCTTACTCCATCCGCACTGTGAACAAATTTGATAAAATCCCTTTTTCCTTTTTACCCCCTGACACTTTTTAGAAGTTAAGTTCATCACTGACGTGGCAAATAGGCTATCTTTATGCCAAGGGAATAGAAGTAGTAACATTCCATTCATCTTACCTTTTGTGTAATCCCCACAAGGGAGACAGACTGGCAGGAAAAAAAAAAAAAGAAAAAGAAAAGATTGAATGAGCTGCTATAGTTTTTATTTATTATTAAAATCTATTATGCTTTTTCCAAATGCAAATGGGTTTTAAATTTGATGCTTCTTATCTTAAATCTGTTATGGCCATTCCAATTTCTGTTGTGTTAAATTACCTCTTTCTTTACTTTCTTATCCATAAAGTCCTTGTCTAGACCCTGGCTAACTAATATATTTAGATTAATGAAATGTCTTTCTCATAGTGCTCTGGCTTTCTGGCTTCAAGCCTTTCTGACTTTGAGCTAATCCTACTCTTATGCATGATCCAACCCAGAGGGATAAATGATCATAAAAGGCTCCATTTTATTCCCCACTACTTAACATTACTTGACTCCAAGTATATCCATGACCTTGCCTTATTTCTGGCCGAGATGTCTCATTTCTCAAACTCTCGTTTGTTCATTACTCATACTTTCTTCTCCATCCCGCTTAATAGGATCCGCACACTTAGAATCATTCTCTGCAGCCTGGCCTGTGTTTACGTCCTTCCTCGCCACAGCCACTTACTCCCAAACAGAGAACTGCAGAATGATGTTCTCACTGCAGAGACTCCGTGAGTTACGGGGCATCTTCTCCAGCCACTTTGCCGCCTGGGCTGCTGCTTGCAGATTCTGTCTGTAGAGCCTCACACTTGCTACAAACTAATTTTTAAATGGTGTGTGAAATATACATGGTCGTTCTGTTCCCTCTTTGGATTCCTTAACCCCATATCTGACTTGCTACGCTATGAACCCAGAAGATAAACCTCATAGGGCCTGACAACACCGAACGTTCAGGTCAACAAACTACAGTATCTTCGTGTCACCCTCCCTTCAAGAATTCAATAACAAGTTTTCCATGAGAGCCCATGAGAATCACATTTAAAACAATTTTACATAATTCTCCAAGATTGCAACTAAGTGATCAGAATCTGGGGTCAGAGACATAGGGGTTTTTATTTCTACTGGGACATTTATAAGTTAGTAATTTTGAGACTTTTTTTTATCTGTAGAAGGCCACAATTAATGCTCATATCTCACATTGTTGTTTTGAATATTAATTAAAATAATGCGCAAAAACAGCACAGCACTGCCTGCCATACTGCGAAATCTCTAGTTTGTTTTTAAAAGTCATTTCAAAGGTACTGTCACTTATAGCTTAAAATAATGGTCCACAGAGGAATGTGATAGGCTGGAATCTGTGACCTGAAGCTCTGGGTCTGCCTCTTGTCTTTGGTAATTTATAGAAGCAGGAGTTTGGGTAAGCCACTTAACCTCAGTTGTAAAACGAAGGTATTAATGAATACATTACAGGGTTCTGGTGATAATGAAGGGATTTCTTGAGTAGGGGAATGCTTCATAATCTAGTAGGTGTTATGTAAATGTGACTGAAGTACGGAGTTATTACTGACCTTATAAGAAAGAACAAGAATATGCATTTTATGTGTAATTTTTATTGAAGTGTATTTTGTGTTTAAGCATAGGAGTAGAAATTGCCTCATAATAAAAGTAGAGAAAGGAAAACAAGCAGTGTTAGAAGGAAGATTGATTTTAGAAGGAAGGCCTGCGATATGTTTGTTTGGTTTTTGATACTTTGTTGCTTTGCACTATTGATACGGGTAAGATTTTTAATTACTATATTTCAGTGTAGTTAGACCTGTCTATCTTGGTTCATGATCCTATGAGTCATTATAAAATAACTTATTTGGAACTTACTATAAAATAGTCCTAGAAGGTATTTCTCTTCTCTTTCTATCCTAGGAACACCAAAAAAGAAAAAGAAAAAAAAAAGTCTACATAGTGCCTTTACCATATTGTGATACACATAGAAAAATAATGAAAATCAACTAAGTTCACGCGACATCACCAAATTACATTTTTCTTCATTTCTATGCTGTTCTTTTCAGTTTGACAACAGATGCGAAGTCACTAAAAGGCACCTAAGGCCATGTTGTCTACAGCTCCTCTTTATAGATAAAGTAATGCAGAGTGTCTGGTCATTAAAATACTGAAAGCTTACTCTAATCTTTTCAATGGATATCTCCTGGTCCTGGATTCAAGAACGTTCAACAGAACATTTGAGAACGTTCAACAGCATTGGAGAGAGTGAAAATGGTTTGCTAGAGTAAAGGGTATAGGCTGTTTGGTGGGTTAGGAGGCCAACCCAGCTCCACTACACATGCTCCGAGGGCATGCTGGTCACGTCGGATCCATACGGGATCACTTGAGACTTGCCATTCACATACATGAGTTAGTGGTGAACGTCTGTTCCAGTAAGTTTGAAAAGGGATTCTAGATGTGTGTTCTTGTAATAAAACATTTTACCCAGATCATAAGAATGGATATTTATCTACATTTCAGAATTGTTGTTCATTTAAAAGTGGGGAGATCATCCTCTAGGATTGTCAGCACTGCACTGGGGCTCAGAATGGACATTGTCAGAGCTCTCTTACTCATCTCTGGTAATCAGAATAATGACAGTCGCATCGATGTAACCCTTATTCTTGGAGGACATTTTTATTCAGAACTCTTTAAAGTGGCATGTATGCACAGTCTTATTTAAGTTTCACGATTAGCCAAATGGGTGGACTCGGTTATTTTTCCTATTCTGTGGAAGAGGCACTTGAGGCATGAGGAGGTAAAAATGAGTAGTATATAGGGGGTTGCACTGAACAAAGTATCACCATTGTCCATGGGCCAAGTGCTTCAAATTCCACTGTCAGTTTGATTGTCTACCTTGCTTTTGTGAGTATTCTTTTAAATAAAAACAATTTGGAAGGGCTGATTCATTAAGCCCTTGAGTTGGTGCTTATTAATTAATCCGTTATGAAAGACAGTCCCTCGAGAATCTCAGGACACTGGGTGCCCAAAGAGGCAGATGGAATTGAAAGAGAAGAAATGGGTCAGAATGAGCAAATAAACTCAGATTCTGTTTATTTCTTTCATACATGTGGTATATTTATAATCTTCCTATAATGTTACAGGTCATTTGATCTCAATTAAAAAAAAAACTGGTATAGATTATGTCATAAAGGAGAAATGAAAAACTCAAGTCAGTACACATTTAAAAATCATCCATATAACAGTAACCTGTACCAGTCGCTCACCCACATCTGCATGACATGGAGAGAAGCTGCTGCTAAGCGGAGCACGTGACCAACACTGTCTGGGGACCTAAAGATGCTATTAGAAAGTACACCCATGCTAGGGCGCCTGGGTGGCTCAGTTGGTTGAGCGACTGCCTTCAGCTCAGGCCATGATCCCAGAGTCCCAGAATCGAGTCCCACAAAGGGCTCCCAGCTCCATGGGGAGTCTGCTTCTCCCTCTGACCTTCTCCCCACTCATATCTTCTCTCACCCACTCTCTATCTCTCTCTCAAATGGATAAATTAAAAAGGTAACAAAGAAAGAAAGAAAGAGAAAACCCATGTTACGAACACTGTACCCCCGCATATGCAGAAGATGTACAGCTCACCGCGAACTTCTCAGCATTTAGTTGAGAGTTCAGTAATAGCGCTTTCAAGACAGTAAGTGGAAAGGGGTGCACATATAGGGATATGTCCACAAGAAATGAAAAAGTGAAGTTGTGTTTATGAGTGTTTTTGCTTTAATGGAATAAGCATACATATAGGATAATTTTGGTTTGAAATTGGAATCTTTCATTCCAGCTTTTAAGTTTGCTTCTCAAAGGACTAATCACATTCAAGACTTAAATTCTAGAAGTCAGCTCCTCCTGGGTTACTTTCTGGGGTAATAATTCTTGTGGACATATGGAAAATGATTTTTGAGTCACACAAGTCAATATCTGATAAAATGGATTTAGCAGAAACTTTCCAAATATTCACCTTTTGGCTGAGGCTAAGCCTGGAGCGTTTAAAGCCCAAAAGGAGAACTTTTTGAGAAAGTTATGAATGAATGGATACTAGTTTATTATGGAAATACAATTGTAACCAAGCACTATAATGTGTCTAGACATACGGGGCTCAGTTGCCAAAAATGAAGTGTTCTAGCTTTAAGAGAAATCCTCATGGAAAGTGCACAAGATGTGACATGGTGAGAATTCTACCAAAGACCCATATGTGCTCCTGGCACCGTTTGGAACTCGTTCCTTTTTTTAAAGGGATTCTTATGGATAGGCAGGAAGCTATGAACACTATTCCTCGGACATAAGCATAGATCTGGGAGAGAAATATACTGTGTAAAGAAAAACGGCTTTAAAAAGTTTGAAGATTATCGTAGTTTTCTGTTTTTGTTATTTTGTTTAAGGGTATTTGATGAAGCGATTGCTGTGCGGTGATTTTAGGAGGACCCAGTCAATGGCGAATTTATCAGTTCATTTTCCTTCCTTGACTTTTTTTTTTTTTTTTTTTTGAAGGATTTTATTGCAAACTTCCAGATTCTCAGAGGTTTTAGGGTAAAATCCAGGGTGAAATGTTCTCTCCACAAACAGGACAAGGGTCATAAAGGAATTCCTTAAGGTTTAGAAAAGTAGTAGGATATTTTTAAGGATACTATCTTTGATGGCAAGAGAAACTCACAAAAACAAAGAGAAAGAGAAAACAAAACTCACAGGCACCTTAAAAATTCTCATGCCAGTAATCAGCCTCACATGGATTTATGGATTTTGAGATCACCAACAAGACTCTATTTTGGAGAGTTTGATTTCCTGGCAGTCTGTTCTCTGACGCTGCACTTTTTCTGTGCGTGTGTGTGTGTGTGTGTGTGTGTGTATTTGTGTGAGCGCGTGCAGATATCCAGCAATCTAATTCACTTCCAAGTACTTATTTTTACAAATGACTTTATAAGGCCTGAAAGAAGAATTATTCTCTCGCGTTTTTAGAACCACTTCCAGCAGTGTGTCTCCAGAGTCAAATAGAGCTGTCTTCATCATTTTTACATATAGACTTCCTCAAACACTAAAAAGAATGATAATCGCCTAATTATAAATTCCCTGTTAATATAGCCTCAGAGCTGAGAACATTTCACTCCAGTAGTTAATTTAGTCTGTGGTAAATTCTCACTGTTATTTAATGTCATTTATCACCTGCTGTTTTGTCTTACTGAGAACATCCTGCCTGCCCCGCACTGTCTCCAGTACATGGACCTTCTGTGACTTTAATGTGCTCAGAACAAAGGCTCCAAAGTGCTGCTATCAGGAGAATTTTGGCAACTTGCCTTCGATATATTCAAGCCATTTTGCTGCCTGTCACTCAGTGCTGTACAAATTGAACTCCGAGGAGAGGTAAAAAGGGTCTATGAGGCATTTTTTTTTTCTGGGAAGAATATGCTAATAAAGCGTCATCAGCAGGAAGCAGGCTGTGTCTGGAAGAGTTTTGTCAACTCTGAATTAATTTTGTGTGTTAAGAAACACGGGGGTGCTTCTAGAGCCGGTCTGTGGTAATTAATCCTTCCTGTTTCTGGAAGAACAGAACTGTAATAAATGCAGCCCAGATTTAACAGATGTGTGCACACAATGTCTGCTTTATGAGGAGTAAAACAAAATGATGGGTACAGAACAAAAAAATATTGATTTAAAAAACTAAAACAGTATGGAAAGCACGAAGCTTGGAATTCCCAGAGTTTATGCAAATATACTATTCCTTTAAATGTTCGCAGACAACGTGTTTGGAAAACATCTGTCCATGGGATTGGTGCTGGGAAGAGGCTCAAAAAGACAGATGTTTCTTGTTCCTTAGAAAACGGAGTAAAAAAAGAAAGAAAAAGCACATAGGCGTAAGGGAAGGGTTGGAGTTCACCGTACCGAGGTGTGGTTGGCGTTGGATCCAAGTCATCAAATGATGACCTCCCCTTGCCTTGGATGAATTTCTCTTTATGCTCTTCCTTGTATTTTTTGTTGGCTTTTTTTGTTGTTGTTGCTTTGTTTTGTTTTGTTTTTGTTTTGTCTGTCTTTCTTTCCAAAATGCAATACGGAGGAAAAAATTCAAGCTATATTGCCTGTTACTCTGAACACAATGCTTGTGTGGCAGTTTGAGTGATGTCACGAACAGAAAGTTTGCCTTTCAAAATGGGACAGGCAAATTGCCCCACCAATGCTGATATCTGATACATTCAAACACAGACGTCACAGAAACGTGAATAAGGGCAGGTTGACATGGTATTCATTAAAACGAATCTATGCAGAAAAAAGCATTTCCAGGTCAGAGCTACCAAAGCCATCTAGCTCATTAGTCTGTTCCTTTCTTTTTTCTTTCTTTCTTTTCTTTTTTCTTTCTTTCTTTTTTTTTTTTTCTTTTCCTTTTTATCTCATTAAGCTACCCCTGCCAATATGGCTAGGAGGCATGAGTCTGATATGGTTAAGTTAAAATGGAATAATGGGGAAACAAGCCCAGCCAGCAGCACTCATTCTGATAAGGCATGCTTTAAACAGATTTTAATATTCCTTTCTCTATCATAAAGATATCTTAAGTGTGTATTTAAAGATTCAGAATCAAAATTGTAAGGCCTAATATGAAAAGCATATAATAAAACCCAGCTCCCTCCACATTGCCTATAGCTTGTCTTGTAGAGTAAATATCGAAAATGCTTTAACTCACTTTCAATGAAATGCTTTACTTCCTTCATGCAAAATAGCAGTTCCTTTCCCTTTGGCAGTGTTACCCATGGAAAAGTGGTTTTAAAGTCAGTCCTGCTTAACCCTTCACATTTTGCATCAATGTCAGGTAGGGGCTTTCTACTTCAAAGAATTTTAGCTTTCACTATCGTGGTTTTGCCAGATTATTTGGTATGTTAGGTAAAAGCTCTTTGATTAGCTGTCTTTACATTACTTAGGATGCACATCAAAGTCAATCATTTAATTGTTGTTCAAAGTTGTTAATCTATTTCCGTGAAATGACAGATTAGAAATTATCTTCGATTCTCACAGGAAAAGCAACGCCACTGAGTAAACCTGCTCATTCCATGGCTCTTTGAAGTCCAGTTGTTAAGGCACTCATGGAGAAAGCATCTTCCCCACCCTGTATTATATGCAGCTTACCACGGTCTGAGTGTGGGCAGAAGCCACTGCCCGAGTTAACTCATTAACTATTTATTTATTTTTAAATATTTTATTCATTTATTTGCCAGATAGAGATCACAAGTAGGCAGAGAGGCAGGCAGAGACAGAGAGGGGGAAGCAGGCTCCCTGCTGAGCAGAGACCCCCCCCGATGTGGGGCTTGATCCCAGGACCCTGAGATCATGACATGAGTGGAAGGCAGAAGCTTAATCCACTGAGCCACACAGGCACCCCATCATTGACTATTTTTTTAATTGCATATCTTATTCTTCCACTATAATGAAACTGCATATGCTATATTTAAGCGATAAAAAATCCATAAATTCATCGCCTTCCAGTCATACTCTAATCTGGCTCCCCTGGTTATTTAACATTTCATTTGTAAAATGTAATAAGAGGATTCAAGACCCTGGAACCGTGATTTAGATTTCACCAGCTCGCCGGTACCACTGGTGAAAAACCATTCCAAGTGGAAGGACCTGAATATGTGAAGTCCTATAAGATCGTGTTTCCTTAAAATTATTTTAAGAAGTACTTTGCCAGGAACTTAGAGTCTACAGATCATCATCCAAAGCTTCCTCCTTACTCAGTGCAGAGAACTCCACAATTGACAGCGAACACCCTGGAATCTTCGAGCATAACAAGCATGCTAACCACAAGGCTGGATGTGGAGCTGGGCCAGTGTATCTAATTACCAAAGAACTTGGGAATACAGCATAGAGAAGTGTGGGAGTCCAGAGTCATAGCAGGAAATAAATAAATAAATAAATAAATAAGGCCTTCCAGAATAATTTGGAATCTCCTCGGTGACTTACTTAAAAGCTCCTATGGGTTTTAGGGGGGTGGGCTAGGTTTTCCTCGAGGCATCTTAAACCCTCTGTTCACCAGTAAATACTCATCCCCAGGGTCTGGGAACTCAGTTGGAGAGTAATGTCCCTTTTTCACAGTTGTTTTCAAAGCTCTATATAAATTAAAATCATCTGGGTGGTGCCAGTTCCCCACCTCTGGTGATTCTGATTTTCTAAAATGTTTGTGTACTTGGAGGAGGGTGTCCTTGAGGAGTGGTTAGCAGAGTACTTACTGGGTGCTCCGTAAAAACAAGTTATGATTATTATAATTATTGTGGTTATTAGGGTTAACAACTCCTGAAGATGATTTGGATGCAACTCATGTTCAAGAATCATTGTCTCAGAATACAAAAAATCAACACTGCCATCCTGCCGATCGCGGGAGTTCGTATGCGGGGATGTGGAGGAAGGGAGACCACAGGTCACGGCTAGAGGTGGTGTGTCCCTGTTGGGTTGTGTGATTGTTAAATATATGTATATGAGAATCTCAGAAGGCTATTTCTGGGACTCCAAGGCAAACCCAGTGGTGTTGCATGTTGCCATTTTCCCCAAGATTACTTAGATTCTCAGATTTCAGTGTGTTCTAAGGATAGCAGTGATGTCCATTTCAACCCTGCCTCACCTATGATGTGCTGTTTGGGAGTTGAGAATAAAGTGGGAGGGTGAACAAAACCTAGAACTCAACCAGTCAAAACTAGACTAGACATTTACAGTCGGACACTAAAAGCACCATATTTTGACCCTTGCCTACTTAACCTGGCCTGAGCTCCCACACCTTCAGAGGTCATGCATAGCTCGTAGCATCTCCCTCTCTCGGTGCATTCCTGGACTTGGTGGAGTCTGCAGCATTCAAGCTGACATTGCCTAGAACATGACGTTGAAGTTGCTGTGTGTTCTTCCAAAATGGTTGATAGAAATCGGTTTCTAGAACCTTGCTAATTTTCTCACGTTTTCAACCTGTGTTGATAGACCATGTCACCTGAAACCTTCAAGACGTTTAAGGGTGGAGATGGAAGACGTCCCTTCCAAATCACTATCAATGAAAGCAATAGCAATAGTGTTATTAAAAGCTCACAGTGCATCAGGGAGTAAGAGTAAAGAGTTAGTAAATCTGTCAAATGTTCATTATTCTGGACTCCTGCTTAGGAATGTTCTCAGATCCCAACGTGGCATTGCTGTGTGTAATATCCCCGGGCGAGTGCACAAACTAACGGCGGTAATGAGGTGCGTAGAAACGTGCTTATCTCTCTTCACCCATCACCCTGGAGCTGGGATAACATGGACTAAGGGAAAAAGCAATTTGTAGGAGGTTAACATATCCCAGATACAAAGCTACTGAGCACTTTGCGAGGGTTTGTTTGAAGAAGTGGCCAAAATTTGATTCCATGGAGGAAAGAAGTTGCCTTTCTCCCATCCGGCTCCCTAGTCCCCGGACACCACCTCTAGCCCCCACTCTCCAGGGTAAATCAATTTGTCAGAGCAATTGGGCACCTATGTGGGGGGATGTTCCCGGTAATTAAGGTTTATAACTGCAGCTGTTTTTGTATCCTGGCTTCTAACCTTTTGTTGGTGGGGGAAGCCATCCTTAAAACATCTGGGTGCCTTGCTGAAACAATAGCGTAGCTTCTGCAGTAATCTTGTATAATTTCTGGTGAATAGTAGGGTACATTTAAACAGTTCTAATGGAGTGAACAATACTGTTTTAAAGGGCTTTGATCATTACTTATCTTTCAGCTGATTATAGGAATCTTGTTGGAAGCGTTCAAAGGATTTTTAATTTTGAATCTCTTTATGTCTTCAACCTAGTGATGACACTAATTTCCCCCATCGCCTGTGAAAGGAAGCCTAGTTTTGTCCTCCGACGTTTTTGTTCCCTATGTCATGTCTTTTGTGTATGCAGATGGGGCTGATTAATTCCAAGGCCTTTGCCACATTAAAAAATAATTTAAATAACTAGACATGGTAAAGACAACTGAAGTGTTTCTGTTTAAGGAGGAAACTCCCGACAATACAAATACGTATATTCAATTTTATTTCTTCTAAACAGAAACAATGCCGCTGTTTGCCATTCATGTACAAATGGAGTCTCCGTGTCATGGAGAGAATAGGATTTTTCTGAATTAAGCACCTTTCCCTTGTTCTTTTCTCTAATATTCACTAGAAAGGGTGAAAAAACAAACAAACAAACAATGTTCATTTAACAGATTTGAAATGAGTAGAATTTGCTATGAAAGGAGGTAGATATACTCAGCAACCACATCTCACCCAACAGAATAATTGTGAAGGAGAAAAAGTCTCAGAAGAAAATGGATTATTTGTATGTTTTATAATTTTAACAAAATAAAAAAAAAGAATTAGAGATCTTACATTAGGTTATTTTCTTTAGCCACGAAAACCTGCTTTCTGTAATATTTAGGCAGGTGTCTACAACTGACTTTTTTTTTTTAACATTGTATGTTTTCTGAGATATTTAATGACAATTGTGTGACAACCTTGCATACTTTAATGCAATATCTGATTACCTGTGTATGGCCACATTTGTTACTTTTTTGCACTGATGAATAGCCACGGTCACTCCCTTCATCTGACAGCCCTCCCTTTTTTGGGGGGGTTTCCCCTGTTTTGTGTGGTCTCAGCAGGGAATCAGCTTCCTAGATCTGCTGCCCCCACTGGGACCACATCTCCTCTGATCTTGGCCAGGGAGGGAGCTAGGCTCTTGAGTTAAACCCTGATGACCAGAAGCTTAGTACTAGGACTGTGTCTGGAGGTAGTGCCACAAAGATTGAAAAATACTATAGAGCTTAGAGGGACCCTGCAGAGGGAGAAACAGCCGCTCGGGTCAGCCCGAGACCTCACCTGCACTTCCTGCCATCTGGTCCCAAGTCACACAAATTCTTTCCTTTCCCAGCATCTTTCCAGCAAACTAATTCACTTAGTTGAGATAGCGAGGTTCAATCTTTGATTTTTTTATTTTTTTAAAGATTTTATTAATTTATTTGACAGACAGAGATCACAAGTAGGCAGAGAAGCAAGCAGAGAGAGAGGTGGGGAAGCAGGCTCCCTGCCAAGCAGAGAGCCCAATTCGAGGCTCCATTCCAGGACCCTGAGACCATGACCTGAGCTGAAGGCAGAGGCTTTAACCCACTTGAGCCACCCAGCACCCCAATCTTTGATTTTTATTATATTAAAACAACAACTCTGCAAGTGACATACTTTAGTAGGAATAGAAAACTGGGCTGTTTTAGTAGGTTTTCCCTTCATTAGCTAGTCGTTTTATGATTGTGTTTTGAAAATATTATTTAAGATGCATATTAATAAAGTGGAGCATAATAAAATATAGAAAAGCAGTTAAAGATCACGCCCTCAAGTGTCTCCTAGGCGAATTTGGACAACAGCATAATCATTAAATCCCTTCATGTGATGTGGCAAATAGAATGGAAAGCAGAGCAGAGAGGGGCCAAGCCGGAGCTCCCAAGGGGAACTCCACTCAGGTCTAAGAGTCGAAAGCGAACAGATGTGGGTCTGACGTGGGAACCAATGTGGGTCTTTCCCTCTAGAAGTGTGATCTGTGGGTCCCACAGCATCAGCCAACCTCGTCTGGGACTTGTTAGAAATGCAGACTCTTGGGTCCTCTCCAGACCCGTCGAACCCATAGCTGTACTTTAACAAGAAGCCCAGTTGTGTGGACGTTAAAGTCTGAGAGGAGGGCGTGTTCACATAGTGCACGTTCGACGTAGCCTCTACCGTGTGATGGTGACAATGCCCAGGAGAAACTGTAGCCCAAACCCAGCAGGTGCAAACATCTTGTAATGGGTTCTGAAAACACCTCTAAAATGAATAGTGTCATCTCTAGTTTATCAAGTATGCATATGTGCGTGTGTGTTTCTGGCTACCTAAGAGTACTTTAAGTTCCTTAATATTCAAATTCTGCATCATTGGCTAATTAAGAACTGTAGACCTAGAAAAGATAAGAAATGGAAGTATTCTGCGGTTTCCAATGTGGAAGACACCTCCTCCGCAGTCGATCAGACATTTCTTCCAAAGCATCAGCATTAGTCTCTGTACACTGACAAGAGCCTCACACAGAGCAACTCTTTGTGACATCTGGAGGACAACATACAGATCCCTTCCAATATTTGTGGTGCTCTCAGATATCGGACGTTTATTGATCATGATGGACTCCAGGAAGCTGGTGGGTTTTTATCTTGTGGCAGGGACACACACACACACAAAATTATTTTCAGGTTCCCAAAATGCAAATGCTCTTCTTGTGTGTGTGTGCGCGTGCACTTGAATAGGTTGGCAGGGTGGGGGAGTAATTTTTGAGGAGTTTGCTGGGATCTGGCTGAATAAAAGAAAATGCTCTCCTGGGTTTAAATTAAAATTAAAAAGTCAGTAACCACGAACCTATAATATACAGTGGTGAACTCTTAAGAAATAATATGCTAGAGGTTTCAGAACATCCCTAAATAAAAAGGTGGGGAAAAAATCTGTCTTAAGATGGTTCTCCTTAGGGCATCTGGGTGGCTCAGTGGGTAAAGCCTCTACCTTCGGCTCAGTCATGATCCCAGGGTCTTGGGATCAAGCCCCGCATCGGGCTCTCTGCTCGGCGGGGAGCCTGCTTCTCCCCCTCTCTCTGTCTGCCTCTCTGCCTACTTGTGATCTCTCTCTGTCAAATAAATAAATAAAATCTAAAAGAAAAAAAAAAAAAGATGTTTCTCCTTTGTAGTTCTCTATTGCTAGAGAATAGTGACTCTAACTGAAAGAAGTGATACAAATTTATTACATCCACATCTCTCCAGTACTTGTGTTTCTGCAGTGGCTCATAGTTCACAAAATGCATTCTAATATAATGACATCTTCTTCGGTGCTAATACAGTCCCGTGAACTGAGCCAGCCACGCATAATTCAATTCTATTTTCCATCACAGAGAAAGGTGAAGTAGTTGTTTCACTGGGTTTGAATACTGGCTCTGGAATTTACTGCCAATTAGGAAATGGTGTAAAGAGCTTGTCCAGTGAACCGTTGAAAAATTTTCCCAAGCACTTACCATGTGGCTAGCCCTTTGCTGAGCACTGGGCCATGTCCGAGATTCAGACATGGTCCTTGAGCTCCTGGAACCTAGACACACATTTGTATGGAGACCAGTTCACCTTTGAAACCATAGTCTACCAGACTCAAAGTGTATGTTCTTTATCTTCAATGATGCTACCTGTGGCTCCTAGAATATTGTTACCATGGAACATTTCAAAAAAGTATGTTTTAGATGTTTATATTCTATTTCATGTTTTATTTTGTTTATATTCATGTTTTAGTTATGTTTATATTCTATTTCATGTTTTAATTTTCATGTTTGGTTTCTTTTTAAAGTATTTGAATAAAAAAAATTTTTTTAATTGAAATAATGCTGCCAACAACCCATTGCCTATCCTTAGTGTCCTGTAGTATCCATTACCTGTCAAGAGAGGCATTGAGGTTTGTTAACTATTAATGTTGAAGAGACTGTGCTAGAAGATTTCTTCAGAAATAAAGATAAGACCTTGAGCCTTTGGGTTTGGTGCCTGACCTTGCTAACTTCCCTATTCTGTGGACTCCTGATCGTCCCTCCTTTTTTGTGCTCCTGTGCATTCTCCCCTCCCCTGCTCCTTGTTGGCTTCGGGCTTGAACTCCTATCTCACGTCTTATGTCCCTCCCTTTCATCAGGTTTCACCCGCTATGTCAAGGCTTCCTGTCACCGTTGTTCCGAAATCCTCATGGACTTCTCATGTGGCATCACCGAGCACGGCTGTATTTCAGATTTCCTGGGTAAATTGCAGGGTTTATTCTTCATGAGAACAGGAAAAAACAAACAACAACAACAACAACAACAAACCACAAAACAAAACAAAGAAACAAAAACAAACCACTTTATTTCTGCATGGATTTCATGGGTCTAGCACATCTCATTTGCTGCATACCTGGTGATGGAATGGAAAAGTGATTCATGGCACATCCATGATTTTCTCTCTGTCTGTTTGGAGAGAAAGCTGTAGCATCTCTGTGTGACACGATTCATTGCAAGCACGTCGGAGCGCACCTTATTTTAGAGATGCCATTAGGAAATGCCCAGCTGATTTCCCGTAAGCTGGTACTTTGATGTGGGGTTTAAGTTTTGCGTGTTCATCTGCTTTGAGACTAGAAGTGCATGGAGGAGGGAGCCACTGGTTTCCTAAATATACTGAATTACATATATAGGAGGAAATTGACCAAGGTTTAGGTTTTTGCAAAGCCTTTAAGAGTGTATATTAGAGTGGACTGATTATAGTTTAATAGAAATTGGTGAAGGTGTTATGAAAAGGGGAAGATAACAAATATTTTGGGTTTTGTGAGTCATACTATGTCTGTGGCAGCTACTCAACTTTGTGTTATTTGTTTCCAGATTTTAATCTATAAAACCAATCTATCAATCAATAAAAAGGACTTAAAAATTCACATGTTTTAAGATTCTATCACAATGCTGTATGTATTTTTATCACTGCCACAAAATATTTTGAGGTTATATGCTTCTAATAAAGCATTTGCAGACACAGGCTGTGAGCACGTTGGCCCACGGCTTCCAGCTTTCCGACCTCTGGTTTAATATATTACAGATGCACTCGGAGAATATTTATTAGGTTATCTGAAAGCTTCAGGGGGTGGGGAAGGCATGGGTGAGCTGCCTCAATGGGCATTTTGTGCAGCTACTTAAATGCTCCCAATTACTGTGGGTTGTCCACTCAAGACTTGGCTATGAGCCTTACCTAACCTATGATTTTCTTATGGTGATTCTTGACAATTTTTCTGCCTCCAGGGCAGTAATAGGTGCCTCTCAGTCACATCACTATCTTCTTTCAGTGGTGGGGCTTCAAAGAAGGTCAGACAATTAAACTAAACTGATCTTACCCAAATGGTTATTTCTCCATTATTTAATAATCCCAGGGCCTGCATGTTTTTATTCCTCCGGCAGCTTATTTTTCATTACATTTATGTGTACCTAACAGCTAAAAATAGTGTGGACTCTTATTTTTTTCCCAATACTTTTCATATGCTTAACATTTAATAGGAATGTTCTTTCTCATCACCATCCGCTTGGGGCCAATGCCCGCTACCGTTAGCAAAGGTAGAGCCTCGAGTAAGTTGCTAACAGGCATTCTATGTTGATATGTATTGGATCTGGGTCCTAAGTCCCTGGTGTTTTATAGATAATTTTCTTACCCCATCAAAGGCTAAGACCTCTGGGAGGGGGCGGAGGACTTATGCTCAACTTGTTTTATCTACCTCCTGGATGGGTGGACTAGCCTAGTCATCCTCTTGTGCTGATGGGTGGGAACAGAAAGGAGCATAAATCCCCAATAAAGGGGAAAGTATGACAGAGAGAAGGACAATTGTGAAAGAATTGTGGAGGGGAAGCCAGAATGGTGCGCATGTCTCATGTGTTCTCAGACCAACCGACGCTGAGAAGAGCAATATGGTAGCTAAGAGTATGGGATGGATCTGCTAGCCCCACCATGTTTGTGTGCCCCTAGATCTTTGCTTATCTCCCTGCCAGGGTTTCTGAAAATTGACCTAAACATTTGGGTGTTGCAAAATTAATCTTAGTAATTGATAATAACTTCAAACTTAAAATCTTAAAATAACTTCAAAATATTTTGTGGCAGTGATAAAAATATATACAGCATAGTGATAGAATCTGAAAACATGTGAATGTTTAAGTCTTTTTGTATTTATTGATAGATTGATTTTACAGATTAAAATCTCTTTGCTTACTTCTAGTGGAATATGCCAGAAGCACAAACTCATTCACTAAAAATCAGAAAGAATATTTATCGAAGCCACACATCAGATGCATTTTTATATACTGATAGAAATGCTATATTCATGGACCATGTTCATTAAAATTTTGCATCTAACATCAAAGTGTATTTTCTAAGGAGGTAACATTGAATGTACCATGTAATGTAACATGATGACATCAGTGACCGTTTGTCAAGATAATTTACTTCTGTTTCCAGAATTTCTTTATGGTCATCTTGTATAACTTGGGTGTTGTACATAAGCAATGAATCTTGGAATACTGCATCAAAAATCTAATGATGTATTTTATGGTGACTAACATAACCCAATAAAAAAAATGAAGACAAAAAATAATAAATAAATAAATAAATACATACATAGGAATTTTTGTAAATATAACCATATTAATATTTTTTTAAAGTTAGAGAATTCCTCATGGATAAGAATGAGCAAACAAAAAGAGATATTATATAGAACAAGAAACATTGATCTATAGTTCATCATCTTTCCAGATATCACACTGTGAAAGGTGATATTTTGACTAGACGTGCTCAGTGGCAGATACTTACTACGTCACTGGGGCCGCGTGAATTGAGTATGTATTCACTGTGGCACACACAATATTGTGTATCCACAAATCTTTTCCAGATTCTTCCTTTGTGCCCAGGAATGCTGCTTTTCCCAGGCCCCATCCATCTCTGGGGGCTTTGTGACAGCCACAGCCATAGAATGTGGTAGAAGTCATGGGCATCTCTATAAGGCCTGGCCCCTGCATTCTCCCTCTTTGTAGGTGGACAATGCAGAGGGTCCACCGGAGGCCTCCAGGGATGCCCTTGGAGTCAGCAAAAATGATGTCCAGCAGATCTCCTAAGATGGTGCTGGAGCCTTAACAGGCCATGATCTTCACTGGGTAAAGCCACTGGGAATTCAGATAGGCAAATTCCTGTACCGCAGTTTGTCTGACCTGATGGGCACATCTCCTCTCCAAACAAACACACGAGTGTGGGGAGTACAGGGAAGTACAAGCAGTGCATGTGGACTTAGGAAAAGCTTTATTATGAGGTGAGGTTTGCCATGAACTTTGAGGATGGAGTTGCAATCAAGCAGCTCTTGAGTGTTCTTAAGACCCGTCTCACGCTTTCATACATAAAGCACCGCTCAGAGCTTTGCTGAAGCCAGTTATGTCTTTCCCTATATTTACATATCAGTGTCCCAAAATAAAATGCCAGGTCTTAGAAAGCCTTCCCTGAACTCCCAGCACTTCCCCCTGCCGCAGAGTAGCCTTGTGTGTCATCTTCATGATTATGGAACCCGTTTCATGCATTATTAATAGTTGTTTACAGTATTATTTTACTGTCTAGCTTGTGATTTCCTTAAGGTTAAAGATCATATCATTTATATTGTTCTATGCCCTACAGCACTTAAGAAAACATTTGTACATGGTCATGTCATCATTTATTTACAAACACAAATGTGCACTATCTATGAGTCACACACCGTAATGGGTCTAGGGATCAATACATGTGTGCCCAATTGAACCGAATGGTTAGTGAGATACAGAAAGACATCAGAGGCTGATGGATGCATTATGAGCATAGGTCCAGCATTGTACAGAGACAACGCTTGTGTGTCCTGCAAGTTCAAGCACATTTGGAGTTGGTGTGGGAGGCCAGAATAGAGAGAACAGAGCAGTTTGGAGGAAAGTCTTGAATGTCCAGCCTAGTGTAATCGAGTCTAGTTAGTGCAAAGAAGTCAACAAAATTCAGTAACGTAACACTTAGCCATCGGAAAACCCCAGAAATAAAATATGCAAAATACGTTTTAACTCCATGATGGAATACAGGAAAAATGTATGGTGTCAAGTCTCTAGTTATTACTTTCTACCAAGGCAGTATGTATAATTCCAAAAGCCAACAGTCAGATGTTAATTTGCTAATTGTTTTTTTTTTCCTCTAAGATTTCCTAGATTTCCAAATTGGGCAAAATGATATCTAAAGAGGTTAAAGAATATTGGAATTAAAAAGATATCAACTTTCAATGCATGAGGGAGATGTGTGTACCATAGGTAGACTAAGAGGACGTTCCTAGCTTGCTGCCTGATGAACTTGTGCCCCTGGACACTCCACTTACCACCCTGCTAGCCCCTCTGCAGGGCTGTGAGGCTGCTCTGTCTGGGCGTGTCACATGCCGCTAGGCACTGTCAGTCCGCGGGGCTCCCTAAGGAGACAGAACACTTGCATTGTGGAGAGCCGTGTGATTTACGCTCCCAGTGATCAGCTTCAGACCCAACCCTGACTGTTATTTTTACAGCAGACAACTGTGATTTTAATTGGACATGTCAGTATCACGATCATTATGAGACAGTGGTCAAAGGCAAGCCTTGAAAAAAAGTGTTCCTTAAGGTAACAGGCATAATTTCGGTTAAATTGATTGTGTATAATTTTTAGGCAAACAGGTGAGGAATTTTTAATGCATCGTGTATCTACACAACAGAGTTAAGAGGACCATTCAATCCTGTAGTGTTTTCTCTGTTACTGGCCTATTCCTTAAGCAACATTCAGTCCACATCCCCCGACAAGCTGGGGATGCAGAAGAGCTCTTCCCACCGGCCACACCAGGACACACAGGGCATGGGCTTCAGGAACACGATATGTTATCTTGATAGAATAAAGCCTCTCGAAGCCTTCTCCGCAATGGGCAGCGGCTGTTTCGAGGGGCGCGTGATGCAGGGACAGAGCTGACACAACTCTATGCTGTATCGTTAACCCAGATTCTTCTCACTTAAGCACAGGAATCCAAAGCCTCTTACTTGTCTCTTAGAGGGAAAAAGGAAAGCAAAACCTTTGGTTTTGTTCAGTTAAGTTCTTTTGTTGTTATTTTGGGATGCAAATGGAATGATGAAACCTGATTTTACGTGGGTCCAGCATCTTCTAGGGAAGATGTTACCCTTTGCTAAGTGGGGGTGGCAACGCTCACTTTTCCTGTGCTCAGATCATTTAGTCATAAATAAGCAGGAGGTGGGTAGTATCCCAAGCTGGCTGGGTTCCTGAGCTCAAAAGCAGAGATACTATGTCCAACCGGATAGACCCGCCTTCTCGGTGAAGATGCAACACGCGCGTCCTAAGACGGTGTCCCCGGAATTCCTCAGCTCCAAGTCTCAGTCTGCTGACATGCAACTGCATTGTGTTTTCCTACTAATCTTGACCCTCGTTCTGCTTTTTGTGGTAGCTCCCATGTCTTCTTACTTCTCTTCTTTGGGGAGCTGGCCACTCCCCATGCCTCTCCCAGGGAGTTCCCAGTTTGGTTCTCGTATTACACTCTCGGTGTCACCCTTAACTGCTGACTGGCCAATTTGGATCTGTTTTTCTTGACAACGGCTCCAGGGAGAGAAGAGAAAGCAAACAGAGAGGGGCCTTCCCCATTAAGTAAAAGAGATCTCAAAGAGCACTTTAGCAGTTTGTGTGGGGAACTTTGTTATTATATATGATTTAGTTGTGATGAGAGACGAGAGAAAACACCTAGAAAGTTTTACCCGAAGTATTGTGTATTTCCGTCTTTGGGGAACTGAAAATCGGGTTTAGGATTTTCCAGTTCCAGAGCCTTACCTACTAATCAGCAACGCACGTAACCATATATACCCAGTTCTTCCCTGGTAAAGGCACATACTGAGCCCCTATTATAGACAAGGCCCTGGGGGTAAAAATTCAAACGTAATGATCTCATGCTTGGGTTGGATTTTGTACTGTGTAGAGAGTATCATACTTCATGAAAGACCTTGTAAGGACAAAGACCATTTTTTATCATAGAACCTTAAGTCCTTATCTAGGAGCCCTCCATGGATGTAGAACTCATGACTCTGTGTAGGTCCAGAGAGTCCGAGTGCCCAGGACCAACAAGGCAAGGCAGCACCCCACTGTTCCATCCGTCAGTGAGGAAAGTTGAATGGTCCCCAGCGCACTCCAGGGATAGCTCTAGCTGAGTGGAGAGGCACAATGACGGCTCAGAGCATCCTCAAAATGCCTCCCGAGAAAATCAAATATACCTGAACCTCTTTTCATGTGGGTTTGTTGGTGTCAAGCCAATGGCTTGCCCATGGGGAAACTTTCTCGATTTAGAGCATGACAGCACGGTGAATAATCTAAATGATTTGTGTTAAAGACATGAACAGGGCTGGTCCACAGAGAAATCCCTAGTATGATGTGACACGGCGGATAGGGAACCATACAGAAACAAAGGAGAGTTACATCATGTGTGTTTCCTAAACTGGCCTGGCCTGTGGAGCAAACATAAGTTATCAAATAGCATTTTTCCAGCTCTGCTGAAATTCTGGGTTCCTTCAAAATCCTTTCCGATAGTTTTGGAAGCCTCCTCCCTAGAAAATGTGTGTTTGGGAGGTCTCTTCAGGGCTCTGCTAGCTCGTTTTCCCTTGTTTTCTGTTTTGCATTTCCTATTTTTCCTCGCTTCCTCTGAATCACTGTCATAATGTCTGCTCTTCATTCTGAAGCCTGAATTGGAAACTGTGCCACTAATATCTATCAATTATGCCTTTACCACTGTGCGGTCCGACAAAAGAGGAGCCATTGCCAATGCCCGGCCTAATTACGGCTGCCACTGTCCATACGAGACTTGTTAATGCCAGCTCATAGCTGTTCTGAGGCTTTTCGTGTTTGATGTGCGGCTCTGAAATCCCTCCTGCCAAGGCCAAAACGGTGGCTGCCAGCATCACAGGCACTGTCTCCTGCGTTACACACACATCTGGCAGTAATACAGCCAACGCGTTCAGTGTCCCAAGGAGGTGTTTGTAAATAGCCTGTTTAGTTTCTACTCTCTTTCTTCACACCCCCATCATAAGCTGAATAGCATTCCCCGAAGAGATCAAATCATCATCCTTTGAGCCTGCAAATGGCATCTTATCCAGAAAAGGATCCTCGCAGATGT
This sequence comes from Mustela lutreola, assembly GCF_030435805.1. Lineage (NCBI taxonomy): Eukaryota > Metazoa > Chordata > Mammalia > Carnivora > Mustelidae > Mustela > Mustela lutreola. Next base: position 6,552,626 of record NC_081302.1, read on the forward strand.
GATCAGGCATCTTGAGATGGGGGGACGATCCTCCATTACCCACGGAGGTCCTGCATGCTTGCACCTAGGAGAGGTAGAGGGGAAGCTGATGTGGACACCGAGGTATGGACGGTCAGCAGCCCCCAGAAGCGGGAAGAGGCGAGGTGCAGATTCTCCCTGGAGCCTCCAGAAGGAGTGTTGGCTTTGTGAAATCATGATTTCGGCCCAGAGGTGCTGGTTTTGGACTTCTGACCTCCAGACTCTGGAAGAGTAAATTTCTGTTGTTTTAAGGCTCTGGGTTTGCGGGGATTGTCACAGCAGCCACAGGAAGCTAGCAGACGCCCCGTCGGCAAGGGCACAGCGCGGATGGGGGTGGGAACTGGGGAGAATACGTACTGGGGCAAGGAGGGACCTCTGAGAAACTGAGGTACCGAGTCGGAAAGGAGAAAATACATTTATCATTTCTGTTGTGAACTGAAAGTTATCCTAGAACTAAATTTGAGCCTAATCAGCAAAGTTTCAAAATATCACCAAATATAAATGATGGGCATTGAATTTGAGGACATACAATCTATCTGTAGTGCCTCCCAAAAATATTCTCTAGAAAAATACACAAGCAACGCACATGCACAAATGTTGTATGGGAATCAGCCAGGGAAACTGTGATGATCTCTGTTGACCTGAGAATGTTTATTTTGATACTTAAAAATGATCTGTTTGTTTGGTTGGTTGGTTGGTTGTTTTTTGTTTGTTTGTTTGTTTGTTTGTTTTTTGGAATAAAACAATTCTGTTAGGAAACTAACCCTGAAAACCATCTCGATTTCACATGAACAGGTGCCGTTGGCATCAGTCAGGATCCTCGCTGCCGGGAGAGGGCTGGACGCCACACCCGCCACGTGAAGGGTGAGGCCTCTCTCTTCAACGTCTTCATCAAAATTGGTGTAACACAGCGATAGATAAAAACTTTGTGAAAGGGAAGGGACATTTGAAAAAAATTTTAAAAAAATAGCGAGTAAAAAAAACATGATCAGAGTTATTTCTCTACAAGATAATGTTCTTTGCCAGGTGGGGATTGGCAAACGTTCCAAGCTCAGAACGATATTATGAGGGTGTGTGGCTCGGCCAGAGTGGGGAGCAGGACCAGGGGCCTCGTCCTCACTGTGCTGCTGTTCTTAAGGGATCCCCAGGTAGGAGTCATCTGGGGAACTTTCTCGGCTGGTTAGCAGTGGCCACGAGGCATTGCCGTTTTAAGAACACCTTCTCCAGTGTCTGCAGGACAGACAGGAGGTACTAAACTCCGCATGAAAGAAGGCTGACCTAGAGCTTGCCTGTCGGCCCCCATCACCCAGAGGTGACCTCTGAAGCAGCAGGGGGCGGGAGATGAACAGAAATGGGCCCAGACCCGGCTCTCCTCACAGCGTGTGGCCGCCCGAGACAAGGGAAGGAGCGTCCTCAGCTCTGCGGGTCTCGCTCCGCGGCCCACCCCACCCCAACTCACCTCCCCGCCCCCCAGCCCATTTCAGGGTCAGATCGGAGGATCGGTTCGGGGGAGTTTTGATTTTGAGATTTCTCAGTGAACATACAAATAATGGGAAGTACGGACGCCATGAATAATAGGAAAAGAGAGACTGGGGAACACATTGCAAGAGAATAGTGATGGCCTATTTTATGCCAAGTGCACAGATCCACCAGGGAGGCGCAGCAGGCTCTGTGACTCAGGAGAGAAGGACCAGTCCGAAGGAAATATCATGACTTCTGTGCTCTCAGCGACAGTAGGAGAGAGTCACAGACCTGGGACCTGTGGGACTTGAAGTTGCTAATATTCGCTGATTCGAGTTTACTCGAAGTGTTGTGTTTTAGGTATAGTGGGGAATGCTAGAGCTCCTCACCATTTTGCAGGCATCTCTTCTGATTGTACTTGCACATGGGAAGTTGGGGACCCCCTGGGCCGTCCAAAGGGAAAAGTGAGTCTCGAGTTGAGAAGGTGGTAGCCTTACCCTGACAGTGAGGAGACTCATTCAGATTGCTTAAGGCCCGCAGGGAAACAGGTAAAAAGACCCCCAAAATAGATGAAATACCTTATTTTCTGTGATCAGTCTATTCTCTGCTGACCGCAGTAAAGGGAAGTGTCCCTGGGGAGCCCATGGAGAAACTCGCAATTTCCCCCTCTTGTCTCCAGGGGACCCTTTACTCTTCAACAGTTGGGAATGTAATTCATTTAAGAATATGAGCAACTTGTGGCACCAAACTGTGGCTCTAAGAAACTCAAAGGTGGTGAATGTCTGGTTTAATTTCCTACTATGCCCATGAAAAGCCAATCTTTGTACAGACACACAACATCAAAAAAATCTAACGTCTTGTGATGAAAAGCAAGCCAAGCTCCTCTTTAAAAATTTCATTAAGTCCATGAAATCTGTGTGTAACTGCTTGAAGGAGGGACCGGGGAATGGCACAGGGTTCACAGCAGGACAAGACTCCAAGTCATTTATTGTCACAGTTGTGTTGAGCTATGTGGAAGACAAATGTTTGGTGTCTTCTGTACTAAAAGACTTAGTTACCCTTAAGTTCTGCTCATTGAATATGTACAGAGTGCTCACTGATTTAAAAAAAAAAAATGAATGACATTTATGTAAGTCTCAATACCTAAAAGATGCTATTCGAGCAAAAGTTCCAGTTTAGTCAGCCTAAGACTAGATTTAGAAATAAGAATGATACTTGAGGGTCGCCCGGGGGATTCACGTGGTTCAGTGCCCAACTCTTGATCTCAGCTCAGGTCATGACCTCAGGGTCATGAGATGGAACCTCAAGTCTGCTTGAGAGTCTCTGTCCCTTTCCCTCTGCCCCTCCCCCTGCTCATGCTTGTTCTCTAAGTGAATAAATAAATAATAAACTCTTTAAAAAATAAAATAATTTGGGATGCCTCGGTGGCTCAGTGTGTTAAAGCCTCTGCCTTCGGCTCAGGTCATCATCCCAGGGTCCTGGGATCTAGACCCTGCATCAGGCTCTCTGCTTAGCAGGAAGCCTGCTTCCTCCTCTCTCTCTGCCTGCCTCTCTACCTACTTGGGATCTCTCTCAAATAAATAAAAAATCTTAAAAAATAAATAAATAAAAATAAAATAATTTAATAATACTTGAGTGCCTGCATTTACTTGCTGCTTAATGACTTAGAGCAGAAGGAAAAACCAAAAGTCATTTTTACATTTGAGAATGACTTAAGAGTGAGCTTCCTAGAGCATGGATGAAATAGTTCACGTTTGAAAGGTAAATTTTCTCTTGGAAGATAATTAGGTATAGATTTTCTTCTAATTCATCCTTCCTTAGTTTGGAAATACTTTAGCTCATACCCTGATCATTCGCTATTGTAATAAACACTTCCTGAGCATCTACTACATTCCAGGTCCTGAACAGAGGCTATATTTGGCATCAGGGCTATTAAGGTGAGGGTGAAGCAGCACCAGCCTTCATGGGAATCACTCTGTCACTCAGGGACACGACAATAGTGACATGAAATTAATCACAGGGCAGATGGGGATAGAAACAGCTTGAAAAAGCTTGAGCATCCAGAGGAGACCATGGCTTCAAAGAGGAAAACCTGCTGATGAGCCTTGAACCTCGCTTCCGGGAGCAGGTCTAGGGGCTGCTGGGGGCATTCAGAGGGAAAGACACAGATGAAGGTACCAAGGAAGACGAGCATGTTTGTGGCGACCGGTAGTTTCGGTGCGTTTCAGTGAGAAAATGGGACGGCACCTGTTGTTATTTATAGACACATGAAGAAGACAGATGAGGCATATAGTATGAGAATCCAACATTGTATAAGTAAAAATTCCCTGAAAACTAAAACAGAAAATAAAAATGCTTTACACAGGGTGTATTATTGTATAAGATCATATGTTCTTGTTTGATACTTGATACCTGAAATCTTCTTCCATCTGTACATTTTATTTATTTTTTACTATTTTCCTTCCACAAAAGAGAGTCCAGGACCAAAGTAGGGCCTAGAAACCTTTATGTGAGCTGTGTATCCACAGCCCCAAATCATATTATGATGTGGGTAAAATGTGAAATTTATTCTTAGCAGCAAACGTTTATTTCACTTGGTTTAGTGCAATTTCCGTAGAACTTTTTCTAAAGTGCAATATGTACATGTTAAGATGATGTAAATGGTAAATTTAATTAATTCAAGTTGATCTTCATTTGATCAAAATATTACATGTTTTTAATAGAAACAGACGAGTGTTCTAAAACTCCATGTTGTTTTTGGAGCAACCATCTTGCATTTTGGGGGAATTAAAAGTCACACTTTGGCAAAAATAAAAACAGCCCCTAAACTCTTTAAATGTTTGCCTCCACATATTTGAAAGAATTCCAAACATGGCAAAGGACATTCTCCCAAACAGGGGGAATGTGCTGGTATGTTTTCCATTAACATTATTGGGCTCTCATAACTAACAGCCTGCTTAATACCTTAGATGTGTTTTGTAAGATGTGTTTATTTATGACCCATACAATTATTTACCTCTTATAGTTTTTTCCATTTGGCAAAAGGTTTTATAAAGCTAGTAGCATGATCTGATCATAACCAGCTTTGATAGCAAATAACAAATTCCTTTTTAAACTCATTAGGGGAGGGAAAAATATTTCCAAGGACTCAGTTTAACAGAAGCTATACCCACCACAAACAGCAATGGCCTGCATTATTCGAAGGTTTAATTATTGTCATCCAAAGTTTGAGATGCAAATTCTCCATCTAGCCCAATACCAGGCACCACACCAATCCTGGTTCTATCTCCTGGTGGCTCTTCCATCCAGTCTGAATTCTGGGGCTCAGGCAGAGCAGGAGAGTCTGGGAGGGCTCCTCACAAATTAAACAAGGCACCATTTTTATTTGAGGAAGGGGTGATGGAAAAACCACCAGGGCTCCAACTGCACACACTTTTCTCTTCTTTCTCAAAGAAGAGAAAGGAAAGAAAGAAGACAAAATCAGCTGTCCAGGTGCTCGTGAAGCACCTTCTTAGGTCGGGAATGTGCGTCTCCTCCTCTTCCCCATCTTCAAGGAGAAGGTAGAGCCTTACATACAATTCATGAATGTTTCCATTGTCAGGGTGAAGGGGAAGATGTTTGAGCAGGGAAGGATTTCTGGTCCCACAACTAGGTGTATTGGACTGTCATTTCCCATTAACTCCCTCCTCCAAATAGTAAATTCCGAAATGGTGAACTGCAGATTGTACTTCTTTTCAGTGGGAGCTCAGCATTTGGGCTGGGGGGAAACAGCTACGGTTAGACACACGTGTAGAGAATTCTCAGCTCGTGCAATTCTAGCCACAGAACAATGGCACCATGCTTCCTTTAAAGGGCTTGACTGCTGCTCCAGATACCTTCTCGGGCTGAGGATGGTTTCCAATGAGTGATATCTCCTTTTTTATTTATACAAGGCTCTGTAATCTCCATTGTTTTTCTGCAGACTGTAAACTGGTTCAGCTAATAGCCAGCTTTTGCATAGAACTTACTGTTCTTAAGCACAGTACTTGTATTAGTTAATTTAACCTTACTATATTTAACCTTTAAATAGTAGTAGCCCTTCCATAGATCAGAAAATTGACACATAAAATAAAATCACAATAAGTGACCTAACCAGGATTGGAGATAGTTTTAACAAATATTAATTTATAGAGTTTTCATTAGTCTAATACATATGTGAAGACATTTAAGTCGGGATGTCTGGGTGGCTCAGTTGGTTAAGCAACTGTCTTCAGCTCAGGTCATGATCCCAGGGTCCTGGGATGGGGTCCCACATCGGGCTCCTTGCTTGGTGGGGATCCTGCTTCTCTCTCTCCCTCTGCCTGTTTGTGCCCTCTCTCTGTCTCTGTCAAATAAATAAATAATATCTTAAAAAAAAAAGTTCTAAGTCATTTGAGTTCTTCATTTACATCTATATGATAAGTAAATGTGTCATTATTTTAGTAAGATGTTGCTATTGGCCTATTGCCCATTGTTGTATAGAATATACTTTTAATTATTTTTCTGACAATGATGATTTTTCTTTCACTAACCCATTTATATCTTACCGGGTGCTCTTGAAATCCTATTTGGGATCCATTCTATTCGATTCTATCCTATCCATTCTTCCCATTCTATCTATCCTGTTTGGGATTCTGATTTGGGGACAAACTTTCTCTTTTTAAAAAAAATATTTTTTCTTTTAAATTTATTTGACAGAGAGAGAGAGAGGGAGATCACAAGTAGGCAAAAGGCAGGCAAATAGAGGGGAGGAAGAGAGCCCGATGCGGGGCTCGATCCCAGGACCTTGAGATCATGATCTGAGCTGAAGGCAGAGGCTTAACCCACTGAGCCACCCAGGCACCATACAAATTTCCTCTTATTAGGAAATTAGTACTTGATCTTGGGTCAAACTACATTATACTACAAACAATTATATTAGACATCAGTCATAAAGATTGCTATGTTTTAGCTAACAGGGCAGAGTTGGAGCACATTTTTGCTTTGCTGTTTTCCCCTCTGTTTCTGGAACTAATCTTCGCCACACTTTATGTTCTAGTAATTGAAATACACTAATCTGGTTGCATGTAAAACTCAGAGCCCTGACCAGCACGACTGAAGGGAGCACTTCGACCAGGTAAATGTCCAATTTCCATTTGAATTGTGTCTGAATGGGGCTTCAAGGCATTAACTGCTTCATTTAGCATTTCTGTCTGTTCTTTCATCATATGGACCGAAATTGCCCACATTTTTTCTTTGTGTTATTTCTGAAACCTCAGCCTATAGGTTCACTTCTAGGCTTTGAAGAGCTAGAACAGAAAAAAACAGTCTGCTGGGAAAAACAGGTTGACTTGGAATCAGCGGATCCGCGTGAGACAAGGGAAGAGAAAGGGCACTGAGAAGTGAAGAGCCTCGTGTGGCTTATTGTTGGTGGCCAAGGCGGACTGTGATGAGGCAACTGGAGCAGAGGACCTCACAAAAGCTTTCGGTCCCCCATATGGCACAGAAAGAGACAAAAGCTGTACAATATCAGGGAAACATAAGATAAGGGAAAGTGAATATTATTATGATGTTATTCTGAACAGGACACCTATGATCACAGTCCTCCCCTGTCTGTGGGCTAACACACACATACACACACACACACACACGCACACACACGTACACACACTTTTGCACTTTATAAGCCTGAAAATTAAGAATAGTACTTGATGGACCTCAAAATTAAATTGATTCAATAGAAAACAGAAAAATGGAATATTCTTATATGTCTATGATTTGGACTGAGATTCACAGCCTCCACATGCTATTTTAATATACTAGGTCTTTAAAGGTGACGAATGAGAGCAATTTAGCTATCATTTACCAGCGTTTGGATTATCTGAAGCAAGCCTTTAATTTTAGAGTAGTTGCATAACCTACCACTGATTCTGATCTCCCTAAAAGGTCTTAGGCAGTTTAGCATTAAAATAAATGTTATTTAGCAGTTAGGAGCACTACAATATAATTCCATGATATATTCAAATATAAGTGTCAATGCATGTAAATTAATTGCTTCCCTTCTCATTAATAGTGTGTTGGTTATAGATTCTTGACTTTGATGACTCGAGTCCTGTTGAGAAAATGTTTTTTCATTCTCTCAGGAGGGCATCTCTGAGATGATACCAGTGCTAATATGAGAAACAAACCGGTAGAGAAATGCTTTTCCTCTGGTCTCTATTATAGCCACTTCAGAATCAGTATTAAAACATAAAGTAACTCCAAAATAAAACAGATTAAGCAAAAAGTAAGACGTAGTAAAACCCCCAAAATAAAAGACAAAGGGAACAACAATGTCATTGAATGATCATCCCTTCAATCTTAAAAATCCCAACTCTCAAGGACCTGCAGAAAAGGGAAAAAGGGTCTGAATCTTTCCTAAAGAAGAAGAAACCATTGCTGGAAGCCACACAGGGGTCCTGGCAGCCAAATCTGTCTTAGCTCCTTCTGCAAATATTTCCTGATCATCTTCTAGGTGCTTTACTCTATGCTAGATCTTGGAGATTTCAACACTGAAAGGCAGGATATCAAGCCAGAGGTCTTCAAACAATGATTAGCATCCTAAAGGCAATTAATAAATAATGTCAGTATATTTAGCAACACCACGTGTTTGCGTAGAATAAGTATATACAACATATTCAACTAGTGTAAGTGTAGCGTGTGACAGTGTCGGTAGCAAAACTGATATTGAATGTGAAATGAGAGAAGAAAGGAAGCCTAGCGGTAACGGACTTAGCCTGGGCTTCGGGTAGTTTGCTTAGTTTCAAGAAGAGAAGCTCTAAAAATAAGAAATTCCCAAGTGAATATTCCAAGAGGAAGACCCGAAAGGGAGAGAGAAAGTGCAGTGGTTCCTGGGAGCCACAGAGAACGGAGTTGTGCTGGATGACCAAGGAGCAGGCGCCGGGGGGTTTCCCTGAGGCTGCCTGGTTTCTGGGCCCAGGTCTGCTTGCGGAGCCTCCGAGGATGCACAGGTGTTCTTTACGGGAACCTGGAAGTTCTGATGCCGTAGCATCAATAACGGCAAACAGCAGAACCCAGCCTCCCTTGGACCTACTGAGCAAAGAGGGAAGTGACAGCTGTGACAAGGACACGGGGTATGCGGAGGGAAGTTGGTGAGAAAGCAAGAACATCGGGGCATGGCTTGTGCCCTTTCTCCATCTAACAAGACAGACAATTCCTTATAGAAGATGATGCCTAAGGCTCAGATGCCCTTGATGGGAACTCAGGCAGCCTCTAATGGGCTCCAGGGGAGGAAAGACGGTGACCAGAAGTTCCTCTCCTTCTTTTGCTTTCTGTTGGATTTAGTATGACTAGCGTAATGCAAGCCGTCAAAATGTAAAAGAAACAGACCTTTAGACCTCACACCGTTATGTGGCTACATTTACAGGAAATGGCAATATCCCAAGCTTTAAAAGGTATTTTCTGAGCCTACCTAGGCATTCAGGGAAGAAGCACTTAACAACAAGCTGAAAATAGCAAAATTATTCTGTTGGTAAATTCCCCAAGTAATCAACTACAACACAACGACAGAAGCTTCATTTTAGTCTTAATTTTTAGTTGCTGTCTTTAAAAGTAAAGTCAAATGAATGTGTTACCTATAGTCTGATAGTTTTTTGCCTCCAACAGCTATGGAATTAATTAGACTGTGTTGTCTAATCTCCCTTTGAGAGGTATGGCTCCGGCAACTATGATTCATGGAAAAAGTGAATATTCTTTATGTACACATTATAAAAATAATAATTTTAAGGTTAAGTCTATTTGTTAACTGCTTAGGCTGCCCTTGTATTTTTTTATTTTTCAAGTTTCCCCTTTAGCTTGATTTTATCATTTGAATTTGTAATCTGATTAGCACTTAGCACAAATTTTGGGAAAATAAAGTAAAACTATTCTTGCTAACACTCTACAGCTGTTCAAGGGGAAGGAAAAAAAAAAAAAGATACTCCTTTCGTTACTATTTAAAGGAAATTCCTCTATGCAAGAGTTTCCAATTAGGCTATAGGCCACCTTTTAGATGCTGGGGGAGAGGCGTGATTACATCTGCTTCCAAAACAGTGTGGAAATTCTCACAATCCCTTTATTTAAAAAATCTGGCAATCGGATAGGAAACAGCTATGAATTAGGAAAGCGAAGTAATACCCTTTAAGATCTAGACTATTTTGATCCATCAGAGTAGAGAGATCCAGGGCAGGTGAGTAATTGAACTCATTAAAATAGGTGTCTAATAACACATTTTTCTGTCATCTGTTAGAAAATACTGTCTGCTTTATTATTTTCCCCCATATAGGAAAACTTGTTTGCATATGTACCGTCGAGGTTATTTACAAAGCTATAAATTCAGTTCAGGCTTTTTTAAGCACTGTGGTTTCTAAAAAGTCCCAATTATAAAATTTAAAGTACCCCTCATAAAGATTAAACAAAATTCTTACTGAATTTGGACAAAATACCTCTGCAAGCTATATGCTGCAATATTTCGTGGGATTCCTGGTCAACAGCCTGAAAACATAGTTAGGGGTGTTCCGGTGTTCAATTTCTTTCTCCTTTTTTTATTTCTCTTCCATTTTTCTCTTTCCTCTGATTTTCCTCATGAGAAAATACAGGAAAAAATAAATCAGGATGGGGATGAATAAATTAGATTTTAAAATAATGAGGTAAAAAAAGAATTAAAGCCATTGGTATTTGAAATAATAAGGCAAAAGATACTATTAAAACTCAAGAACGTGTATGTCTATATATTTCAGGTAAATCGGAGAGTGGTAACATGGATGTATGCATTTTTACTTGGCACATAGCATATAAATATGTATGTATCTGTATATATTTTTCTGCTTGATGTAGACCCCAAGAACATAAAGTTCTCTGCTGTGGACCCCTAGAAATTCTAAGAATCACGTAACCCACATTATAATTTAAATTTTTCAGTCAAGTAGAATACCTGGCGTGATTAAGAACACATTGTTAGGGGCGACTGGGTGACTCAGTAGGCGGAGCATCCGCCTTAGACTCAGGGCATGTTCCCAGGGTCCTAGGATCCAGTCCCGCATCGGGTTCCCTGTTCGGCAGTGGCGGGGGAAGGGGGCGGGAGTTTCCTTCTTCTGTCTCTTCCCATCATTCCTGCTCTCTTTCTCTCTCAAATAAATAAATAAAATCTTTTTTTTTTTTTAAGAATGCATTTTTTTTAAAGATTTTATTTATTTATTTGACAGAGATCACAAGTAGGCAGAGAGGCAGAGAGAGGGGGTGGGGAGGAAGCAGACTCCCCGCTGAGCAGAGAACCCGATGCAGGGCTCGATCCCAGGACCCTGAGTTCATGACCTGAGCCGAAGGCAGAGGCTTTACCCCACTGAACCACCCAGGTGCCCCTAAGAATGCCTTATTAACGTAGATGTACAGTCATTGTTGACACAGTGAAGGGAAAAATTAACAGCAATGAGCAAAGCTTATTTTCTTCTTATGCCTCATAGTAACATCTAAAAGCTACAGCTACACTTTACAGCTTTCTCTCAGGTAAATGTCCCCTGTACTTACCAACTGCCACTTTAAATGATTTCAGGGTTTGGTATTCATTCCCGTGACATGGAACCTAAGAACATGACCGTCGGTGAGCTGACTGTGGACAAGGCTCCGAAGGGAGGGGGCCAGCTCTGCGCCTCCCCACCTGCCCCAAGCCCCCTTCTTTCTGCCCATGACCTCTGCCTCCAGTGTTACACACGTGCATTTTGGGGAAAACAACACGTGTGACATCACGATGTTGTCTTCTTTTTATGGGGATGTTTCTTTCCTATTCTTTCTTTTGCCCTCCTGATTTTAGATTGCTGCTACACCATGCGACTAATGACACAGAAGCGCCCTCTTTATTTAAAAAGTATCACGTGGTTATGTACATGATCCGTGGTAGGGAACTAAGTGGCTCTTTCTAGAATTGATCTGAGCAGCCCTCAGAGAGAGATCAGCCAGCACTCTAGAATGAGCTGCCATAAATACCCTGGTTCATACTGCCCACGCCGGTCCAGTTACGTGTTTTATTAATAGTTTATGTGACTCTTTTCCTTTTGGTCTTAGTGTTTTCATCCAATGAAAACTGATAACACCATTTTAATTGTGCACTTGGTTTGCTAATTATTAAAATTGTATTGTGTTTCCTTCAGATTCAATTCCTTTATGATAATATTGTTGTGGCCATCTTTCAGCGAGGTCAGATTACTCGCCCACTGTGTTATCCTTCCCCCTGTCTTTTCTCTCTCTCTCTCTCTCTTTTTTGATAAAGATCTTATTTATTTATTTGACAGAGACCACAAGTAGGTAGAGAGGCAGGCAGAGAGAGAGGAAGAAGCCAAGCAGAGACCCTAATGCGGGGCTCGATCCCAGTACTCTGGGATCACGACCCCAGCTGAAGGCAGAAGCCTTAACCCACTGAGCCACCCAGGTGCCCCTCTCTCTCTCTCTTTTTAAAGCTGTTACTTATTTATTTGTCAGAAAAGATGGATGTGGGGAACACACAAGCAGGGAGAGAGACAGAAGGCAGAGGGAGAAGCAGGCTCCCCGCTGATCAGGGAGCCAGACTCAGGACTCGATTCCAGGACCCTATGATCATGACCGGAGCTAAAGCAGACACTTCGCCAACTGAGACCTCAGGCACTCACTCCTCTCTCTTCTTTTGTAGAGGTGGTGCACTCCTGTTCTTTGATCATGTGTCCTTTAGTATACCATAGTTTTCCATGGCACTTATTCCTTCTTTCTGAAGACTCTACCTTTTAAGAGCAATTTTAAGTTTCCAACAAAATTGTGGACTCCTCCAAAAATGTGGGCTCCTCCATTATCAGAATTATTCAGGGTGGAACATCTTTTACTCAGAGGAACCTACATTGACGCTTCACAACTACGCAAAGCTGAGAGCTCACCTTGGGAAGCATGCTCAGTATTGTACCTTCTGTGGGTTTGGCTATCCCTCATGATAATATGTATCGCTCAGAGTCCTGTCACTGCCCTAAAACTCTTCTCGGTTTTGCCTAGCCATTCCTCCCTACTCTCCCTACTTTCCTGATCTTTTAATCGTCTTCCTCATTTTGCCTTTTCCAGAGTCTCCGGTCATCATATAATGCGCAAAGTGACAGAAAGAGTCTTCATTTTTCATTTTGAGGAATTAATGAGATTTTTAAGTTTAATTCCTAGATAAGTACATTCTATTCCATGTATACAATTTCCTAAGAAGTTTATTAAGATACTGATTTGGTATAGATTTTACGCTAAATGTTTTGATATTTGTTTAGTATAAGCAGGAACTCAGACATTCTTTTTCTTTTCTTTTTTTTTTTTTAAGATTTTATTTATGTATTTATCAGACAGAAATCACAAGTAGGCAGAGAGAGAGAGAGAGGAGGAAGCAGGTTCCCCGCCCAGCAGAAAGCCCGATGTGGGACTCGATCCCAGGACTCGATCCCAGGACTCTGAGATCATGACCTGAGCTGAAGGCAGAGGCTTAGCCCACTGAGCCACCCAGGCGCCCCAGGAGCTCAGACATTCTTAACCCCGCTTTTTGTTGCTGCCATTGTTAAGTCAAAAGACCAGCCACAGCTAAATAGCTTCAGTCTAAACTGATAAGCCCTGTCAGGTGATATTGAAGGCTCTGTCCTTAGAATATTGAAGTTTGAAAATCCTGAAGAGCAGGAATGAAACAGTCCAGGTCTTGTGTTCTTAAAGGGTGGGGGCTGGGCGAGGGCAGGGAGAAGTGCTCTCGGGAAAAAGAAAGTGCGTAGCCAGGACACGTAGCTGACCTGCAAACCTCTGCATTTTCTTGATGCTACGGAGGCAACTCTTCACAGACTTCCTCACCAACCAAGACCGGACGACTGCTTCCTACAGGATTTTCATTTTCGAAAAGTACTTGGTTTGTTAATTTTTAAACTGCAGCTTCTTACATTTTGGTAACCTCTAAAACTGGACTGTTAAATCTAGTCTTGGATAAAGTTACTCCTGTAGTAACAAGCACTCTATTTTAGATGGATGCAGCTTTGGAAGGTTCCTACCTACTAAGACTCTTCTCCATCACCTTATTCAGATAACAATTACTCCTGTTTTGAAGCTCAGCTTCTGAGCTGATTGTACTTCAGAACTGCTAGTTCTGTTTAATTTAAACTGGCAGGCATATATTTCAATGAATTTGGAATTAAAAATATGATTCTGATTTTGCTCTATTTTCCAAGCTTTTCAAATGTGAAATTTCCAGCATTTACTAATTTTTATCTAATGAAATACAGAGTGCAAAACTGAAGCAAAATATCATTTTCTACAAAGTTAAAATCTTGACACATTCTTTCTTTTACCTACCTTTCCAGAGCATGATAAATGCTCCCCAAATGTGAGAGACAACATTTAAGAAAATTCCATTGCCTTAACCACAGCTGATATTTTGAAATAATTCTTGACATTATCTGTCCATTGTACCTTTTCCGCCCTTCAGAACCTCCCCAGACTCTCCCCCTGTGATAATTCTCACACTGTTTCCCTTAGCAGTGTCTGTCTCCGTTTTAAATATTTTTGGCAAGCCTTTAAATCTTTCCTTCTTTGGTTTTGGTTGTATGAGATGGAAAAGATTTTGATTTCCACACGTCTGTAGTCACTAATGATAACTGTTTGCTATCGACTGGCTTCACATTCTCAGAGGCATTTCAAATGTAAATAATCAAAAGAGTAAAAGAGGAGTAATAGAATATTTTGTGTCAAAATGTTATGGCTAAGCGATCTAAAAACTGCTCCAAGTATTTGTCATAAATGTAAAAGGGAGAAAAGAATCACTCCAAACTGAAAGCAGAAGCTGTCTTCCATACTTGGCCATCACGGCAAGACCCATTTGGTGCTCCCTTCCGACATGTGTGCTCGGGAAGATCATATGCCAGGCAGATGGACGTCATCTTCGCTTGATGTTTAATGGACCATGGCCCACATGTAATGTATTAGTGTACTCACCTGTACCAGTTTTACATGCACAAACATGTGTAGAGCTAAACTGTAAAGAAAGACCGCTACAGAGTTACAACTTTGTTAATAAATGACACATTTGCTAGCGGTTCAGAGATTTGCATAGAGATGACAGGAGGAACTATGTTCAAGACGCACGTAAAAACTAATTAACCTGGAAGCATCAAGTATGGACACGTTGGTGGTCTTAAACATTTAAGTATAGGTGCTATCTTGTAAATTTAGTTTTAAAACAGATAAAAATTGACCCAAGTATCATTTTTAAGTACACTATTTGGAAAGCCTATAAAACATTCTTATAACCACTACCTACACTATGGTCTTTCCAGTAATTTTAAAATACTTACTGATGCCAATTTAGTTTTATTTATGTGAAAAAGGGAAACTATATAGAAAAAAAATGGATGCAGTGATGGGGGAGGAAACACTATTAAGGGTGCAGCTAGATTGGATATGCCAAATCAAATTATGTCTTTTTTTTTCTTTTTACAAACCATCATACCAAAAATGTCTTTTTTCCCTTAAAATCAGCAAGATTCTGCTACCATGAGACAGCTCCCAGAGGTTCATTGCTATTTTTAATAAATGAAGGAATATTGTGGACGAAGTGTGAGTGCTCGTTGCAAACCATTTTTGCTGGACTCAGTCTGAACATATAGAAGAATGACATGCAGCAGACCGGGAGACATCTGAAGTGTGTATCAGCCAGGCACTGATTGCTGGTACTTGCCAAGTATTTAAATTAAATTCGGATATCTATCTCCACGTGTGTTTAGCACATACATAGTTTCCTTAGGCCACAAACGTCTCCTTGCTGATAAGTAAAAACAGTCTCCTTTGTTTCCAGATAAGATACAATGTGTTTTCTTTAGCTCTTTCCACTTTATTATTAGGCTCTAAAATGTAAAGGGGTTGGATAGTAATCTAAAACAAAAAGTGGGACCAAGAGATCGGTCTTTAGTGCACAGGGTGATTCTATAGTTGCATAATTATACTAAAGTTCTAAGTCTGCTTATTTTCCATCAATGTACAGATAACATTTCAAGTTTAATTCCCACTGGTGTTTCGCACCTTTTTAAATACTTTTTTTTTCTTTTTCTTTTTACTGTCTTCTTTCCTTTTTTTTTTTTTTTTTTTTTTTTAAATACAAGGAGAGTCAGCTATGCTTGCTTCTTCTTATTCTCAAGCAACTTAATTTTCACAAGGGCCCAGAGAGGCATTTGGAGCTCTTGAAGCAAACTGGGGAGTGAAGAAATGGAAATGTGGTTGTTAAAGCTAGCAGCCACAACCTCTTCTGAAGCTGACGTGGAAGAAAGAGAGGTATTTCAGGGGCGCCTGGGTGGCTCAGTGGGTTAAAGCCTCTGCCTTCAGCTCAGGTCATGATCCCAGGGTCCTGGGATCGAGCCCCACATCGGGCTGTCTGCTCAGCGGGGAGCCTGTTTCCCTTCCTCTCTCTGCCTGCCTCTCCGCCTACTTGTGATCTTTGTCTGTCAAATAAAGAAATAAAATCTTTAAAAAAAAAAAAAAGAAAAAAAAGAAAGAGAGGTATTTCAGAGGTAGCTGCTCCAAACTGCTTTGTGATTATTGAAACCACTAAGCGTTGCGTCATCCATGAGAAAGAAGTGGCAAGGAGTGTACAGCTGTATACCTGCTGACGCTTAACACTCAAATGATCTTTATTTTTTTAAAAGAATCTATTTATTTATTTGACAGAGAGAGAGAGAGCAAGAGAGCACAAGCAGGGGGAGCAGCAGAGTCATAGGGAGAAGCAGACTCCCCACTGAGCAGGGAACCCAATGCAGAACTGGATCCCAGGACCCTAAGATCATGACCTGGGCTGAAGGCAGATGCTTAAACTATTGAGCTACCCAGACACCCCTCAAATGATCTTAAAAAAAAAAAACAGGGACCTAATAACAATGTCCATAATGGGATGTTTAATGACTATTTTATTTACATTTTAGGTAAGTTTCCTTTTTGCAAGCAATTCAGATAAGGTCCATTTTGGCCACATGATACTGAATATATTAGAGTGCAAGTCGAAAACTACTGATTCAAGTAGAAAACCATGAATTTAAAAAATGGTGAGATAGTCCCTATCTTACACATCTTGTATTCAACTGTACATGCTAGTATACGTTTTCCTATCCTCTCTCTTTCTTTGCTTTCCCCCTTCATTTTATTATTATTTTCCAAAGCAAATGATTTCCACTTAACAACGTGAATGACGAGTTCACCTGTTCCTTAAAACAGACACATTTAGAGGTAATATTCCTTCAAAAGCACCTCATGACTTCATTGGCATCTTGATTTTCATCCATTGCTTAAAATTGATATCCTATTTCTAAAATGTTCTCTATTATATTTTCTCATATCAATAATATGCAGTTAACTTTACCACCAGGAATAATATATATATATATATATATATATATATATATATATATATATATGACATCCAATTTGTGCCAGTCTCAGGGTAAAGCCCAGGTAGATTAAAAAAAAAAAAAAAGATAAGTGAAATATGGTATTAGCCTATGGTTTCTGACTCTCTAAAAGGTTAACTGATTTTGACCAGCAGTCAAAGAGAGGCAAAATTTTGAGTTACCACAACTTCATGGCAATGCTGGATATATTGTCAGTGTGAGACAATCCCAAGAAAACCCAGTCCTAACTTGGAAACAGAGAGATTGAGTTCAAAATAGTCTATATGTATATAAAAAATATATGTTTATAAAAAATAAAAAATTAAAAAAAAAAAAAAAGAAAAAAAAAAGAAAATAGTCTAGGTTCTGGAATCTCCATTTGCATCACAGGATTGACAGGTATGCTACCCAGGGGTTCCCAGTGGGAGGCAATTGGGGAACATATACCACCCTGTTGGTAGAGACTAGGGATGCTGGTCAGTGTTCTGCCATGCACAAGACAGTCCCCCACAACAAAAAATTACCTGATCCCAAATGTGAACAATGCAGCTTACTTCACATGTGATTCCATAAGCAGTCTATGATGTAATTTTTATTAATCAATACCCAAGACACTTACTGAATGACAAAAAAACTCTTCAGATTTGCTCCAAATACTCAATTAGCCAGAATGGCTGAATGAGGTTGTGGGTGTCAATAAAGACATTGTATTAAACCTTCTGTCCAATTACCAAGAGATCATTCAGCAATTCACCGTAAAAATGACTGAAGGTTTTGGAGGGGAGGGGGAAGGGGGATGGGGATTTGGGGGAGCCTGGTGGTCGGTATTAAGGAAGGCACGGATTGCATGGAGCACCTGTGTGTGCAGAAACACTGAATCTTGGATCACTGAAAAAAACAATTAATCAATTAAATTTAAAAAACAAAAACAAAAACAGACTTTTGTAACTAATAAATGAATCCAGAATGTTAAATTCCTAAGAAATGGAAAGATTTAATTTCCCTCAGGTAAAATAAATAAATAAATGATAATGGGGGGAAAAAACAAAAAAAAAATTGTGAAATGCTGAGCCAGGTTAATCGGCGATGCTGTAAAACCATTTTTTTTGACTTGTTATTTCATAATGGTAGAAACATGAGCTTTAGATTCAAGGTAACACTGGGAACATGGCCCCTTGGCTTTGCTTCTCTGAGCCTCTAGTTCTCTGTAAAATAGGACAGTCTTGCAGAGCACCTGTGACTGGTGAAATTGAGATGATGCACATCAGGATAGATGCTAAGGGGCTAAGAAGAGAGAGCATTATTTTGCTGGTGCAACAAATGTCAGACTTTTTATCCATATTACATTACCACTCCCTTGCCATCCTGTATATGGGATTTGATATGAACAGCAGGGAAAGGAAGAGTCTAGATTAGACCTCCCTGAGTCCAATTTCATTGTTTTTTAGCTTTTAGAAGTTAGGAAGTTTTCTTAATCTCTCTTGAAATCTCAAGTTTCTCATCTAAAACTAAACTTACTACATTTTAATTCATGCACCCAATGTTCAGAGTGTGTTGGCATTCTGTGTATAGAAGGAAGAAGAGCCATTTATATTTTGCACTCTTACCCAAGCATACAATGCTGGAAAAAAAAAAAAATATATATATATATATATATACGTGGGGATGGGTCAGAGGATGATGGGAAAGAATACTGGGAAATAAGAACAGAATCTTCTCTCTTCCTAGCCTGCTCTGGTCTAGGAAAAAAATATGTCTAATGAAAATAAATCCATTTTTCTTTGATTGAGATAGTTAATTATCATTGGTCCATATTGATGATATTTTATTACCATGATCTCATTACCAAAGGGTGGCTCCAATTAGGGACTTACTTGTATTACATCCCTACATAAATTGACTAGGACATTGCTTACCAACATGCATGTCTAAGTTCATTAAACCAAAAGAAAAAATATTGCCAGAGTGATAGTCAAGTCAACAACGTAAATTCTAAGTTCCCTACAATGATTTCCAGCATGTCCATTGTCACCCATGTCCAAGAAATGCATAGTTGTGAGGTTTCTCTTTTTCCAAGTCCAGTTTAGATCCTCCTTTAGAATTCGTTTCTGAATTATGCTCTTTCTCTACTACATTTGATTTATCTGCCATTAGGGAAAGCTAAACTACGTTTTTGGGTTTTTTTCTGCTTGGGATACTTGGGTGGCTCAGTCTGGTAAGCATCTGACTCTTGGTTTCAACTCAGATCATGATCTCAGGAACTTGAGATCGAGCCACACTTGAGGCTTGTTACTCAGCGGGGACTCTGCTTCTCTCTCTCTCTCCTCCTACCCCCATTTGCTCTCTCTCTAAACAAATAAATAAAATTCATTTATATAAAATATTTATAAATTTATATAAAATTATATTACTGTTTTAATTTTATCAAAACAGATGCAACTGTTATCGCCTGTTTATGTTAACTAAAATGAAGATTTTGTATTTTTATAAACAAGTGCATCACTATGAGAATTATGGTAATACTCAGACATCAGTTAAAAACAATAGCTGTAAATAGCTATTTTCCTTATCTCAAATTAGCAAAGTTTTTGATAAATGCTGCTGATTGAATTTCATATACTATCAAAACCGAGTCATGGGAATTTCCCCTCCAAAGGCGATGCTTCTCATGACATTGGATCTCCCCCATCGTGTGCTCCCTCGTGAGTACCTCCAGCACTTGTTTTGGCTACCATTTATGGCATATATCAGAACTGCTCAGACTTGATAAATGAAGCTGGTACCATATGAAGAATGTAACTCGCTCTCCTCCAGGACTGTTTGGTGAGTTGCTTCATGTTATTTTTAATGGACTTAAAAAAAAAAAAAATGTGTTGCTTCATTTTTAAGACCATACTGCGCTCTTAACAAGCACTATACAATTTTGTAAAATAGTTTAGTTGAGCTGACAAGTCATATACAGTGAGTGTAGTTTCCATGTGTGACTTAAAATAACCATAAAGACAAGTCAACCCTGGGAAATGGGGTCGATAACAGAGGAACCCATATAAAGCCCACAGTCGCAGTGTTTGCTGCTACCAGCAGGAGAAGTAATGTAGTCTTGTTGGTATTAAGATAGAACAATGCTTTAAAGTGAGTGTCTGTCTTCTTCTTAGGTAGAATAATCCATAACTCAGCTCTCCAGGGGCAGCTTCTGTATTACAGCATATTTCTGTATTCAGCAGTAATAAAAGATGTCATTCGAATGACCCGAGGTCTACAATTTCATGCTATGGAAAGAAAAAGTTATCTGCTTCCCTCCACAAGGACCTTCTTCATGGCTAATTAGGGAGCCCTGTCTTTCCATCACAGTTAGCTGCCTGATCGGACCTCACAGTAACATTGTCAGAACTTGAATAACATGGATTACTAGGCTAAAAGAAAACTTTAAAGTTGATCCTTTTATTCTGCCCCCCCCCCCCAATATTCTTGGAAATGGTTGGTGTAAATGCTCATTTGTAAGTCCTGGTCCCTAGAGCCTATCCTGAGTTTACTTGTATGCTCTGTGTTTATTTACTGTAAAGTAGGAAGCTCAATTTGCTGATGTTTTCAATATAAATCCCATTATTCATGGATCTGTTTAGATTTTTTAAATTCATGCACAGTAAATCCTATTTTTTGTCTTTTAAATTAATCAAGATGGTAGTTTTAAATTATTTTCCTTTTAGTTCAAAATACACCTTAATTTTTCCCCAAATGCATTTCTTAAAATTCAGAATATATATATATATATACATATATATATATATATATATAGAGAGAGAGAGAGAGAGAGAGAGAAAGCAGGAAGAGTGGCAGGTTGAAGGAAAAGCAAGCTCCCCACTGAACAAGGAGCCTGATGCAGGACTTGATTCCGGGACTCTGGGATCTTGACCTGAGCTGAAGGTAGATGCTTAACAGACTGAGCCACCCAGGCATCCCAAATTCTGAATATATTTAAAGGACAGTTTGTTTGTTTGTTTGTCTTCCCTCCGTCCTGATGATGCACAGCTTATCATTCTAAATGCATGTGAAGTAATATGGTTTTTAGAAAAGTGAATATTTTTAATATGGCCATCAATAAAGTTTTTAAAAACTGAATGAGGGGAACCTGGGTGGCTCAGTCAGTAAGCATCTGCCCTCAGGTCGGTCGTCATCTCAGGGTCCCGGGGTCAAGTCCCAGGTGGGCCTCCATGCTTAGCAGTTAATCTGCTTTTCTGTTTCCCTCTGCCTCTCCTCCGACTCATGCTCTCCTTGTCTCTCTCTCTCTCTCAAATAAGTAAAAAATTTAAAAGAATAAAATAAAATAAAAAGCAAATGAATGACAAATACTAATTTAACCAATCCAATGGTTCAGGGAACATTCTGAAGAGATTTCCATCACAGTAAAACTTCTGAGTTTACAATTTTCAGGAACAGCTCTGAGTGGTGTGAACTGGTCAAAACTCTTCTTGAGCATAGTTTATAAAGTTTCACCTTCTCCAACTTCTCATAATAACAGCTTACTGCCTGTTGTGAAAGTCAGCTTTTTCATCAAGGATAATCTTAACATTTTTATTATTATAATTCCTATTCTAATACTTGGTAAATAAATTTAAATTTGAACCTCCTAGGCACAGACAAATTTACAGGATTCCCTTGAACAATGGCTGGAGAGACCCAAGACTGAAGAACATGGTGTATATTTTTCTACCAAATCCATCCAATCATAGTGTCTCATCAATGTGAGCATTAAGAATAATATTTATGTTATCCAGGTTTTTCTTTAGACGTGATATAGTAAAACATGCCAATTCCTTTGTTTATTGGCAATATTCTTAAAATAAGTGTTTTAAGATATTTGAGACCTGGAATCTGAGGCATTACATCATATCCTAGTCATCTAATATGAATTATGAGTTTAGTATATATTCATTCAATATATATTGTCCCACTAATTCTGCAAATGTTCATTGACTATTGACAGTCAGACATTGATCTAATTTACGGGGTCGCAGCTATGAATTAGAAAAAGCTCCCTGGCCTCCTAGAGCTTACATACAAGTCGATGAAAAAGAAACACATCAATAAAGTAGTAGCTTCTTGTGACCAGCTATAAAGCAAAATGCCCAAAAGTGAAGAGCAGAGATTCACTGTCCTGGATATGCTCGATGCTCATTTATTCCACAGCCAGAGTACAGGGGATGGGTAATTTCTGAGGAGTAGGCAAACGCAGTAATATTGTCTTGGAAAAAAACCATTGTCAAGATGAGATTAGGGCAGGATTATCTGTTTACCAGTCTGGTTTAAGGCATGAAGTATGGACTGAGGGTTTCTTTCTTTCTTTCTTTCTTTCTTTCTTTCTTTCTTTCTCTTTCAAGATTTTATTTATTTATTTGAGGGAACATGGTGGGGGGGCGTGCACAAGCGAAGGGAGGGACAGAGGGAGAGGAAGAACCAGATTTTCTGCTGAGCAGGAAGCCCAGTGCATGGCCGGGGCCAAGGCAGAAGCTTCATTCACCACATAAGCCACCCAGGTGTTCAGGAGTATTTCTTTCATTTATTCATAAAAAATGGCAAGGAAAAAAAAAAAAAAAAGAACCAGATTTGGGTATCCTTTACCCTAAAGTTGCTTGAAATTTCAAAGAAGAATGCCAACAGAGAGAAGTGACAGTCACCAAGCCTTTGTGAAAGGAAAGGGCTGTCAGACAGCAGCGCCACTGGCGCACAGACGGACGGACGGACGGGGTCCTGTCGGAAGGATCGCCCCTGAATGGGAATGACACCGGGCCGCCAGCCCTCCTCCTACAGGGCCCCCTTCCTTTGCATTTCCATCATAAAGGGGCAGTTGAAAGCTATTTGCATAGTTTCTAGTCCTTGAAAAGACATATTGTTCCCTTTTCTTCCCTTATTTTGATAAAATAATCTCATATGCAGAAGGGACTGTGATTGGCAAGCTCAGCTCATCTTGGTTTTGGTCTAGAGAGCAGAATAAAGTGCAATCCAATTTTGAGACCTATCTACAATTTTGCTTAATATTCCCGTTGCGAGAAGTCAGGAGATTTAGGAGAGAACTATAATTGCCCCATATTTAAGATATTATTGAGAATGCAATGGACTGATTTTAAACTGCACTTTGAGATTCAGCCTACTCATTCTGGAGAAAAATAATACTTTTTTCAAGTTCATTTGCAAAGTTCCAATGAATTCTTTTTCTAGGTTTTATTTAAGTTTAAAAAAAGTTAATAAAAAGGGGGTTTGTGATAGAAGAGGTTATCAGTGCTGTTTGCCATTATTCCTTTTAGCTTTAAATGCACTTGCCAGCATATTTACTAGTACAGTTTGTAATGAACCTGGTAAAAAGAGAATTAAAAACCCTGACTATTATTGCAGTGGTAAGATTTGGCAAAATTTAATGGAGCAGGCTAAGAATTAACTATCCACCTCTTCTGAGGGTCCGTTTTTGTCTCTGACCTAACCTGGAGGCATCTTGTATCATTCACATGAAATCCATTTTGCATTTTCAGAGTCAAATGATGCCAAAACAGCCCAAGCAGACTAAAGGGTAACAGATTCTGAGTAAGTACCACCTTTTCTCTTCCTAAGTCAGAAAAATATCTATAACAGATATTTTTGTTCTCGTTCTATCTTTTTTAACTAATAAGGATTTTTTTTTATTTCCTAAAACATTTATTGGCTGGTATATTTTGTCAGCATGTTTGATAGAAAGGCTGCAGTTCCTATTTCTTGAGTTTTTGCTTAACAGTGAACAAAATCGTGACTTTTCACATCTTCTGTGGTTCCATCCAGCTCCATTAGGTTCTTTGCGTCTTATCAATTTGTGTGTGTGCATTACTGCTATTATTTTATTATTTATGATTATTATTGGCTTTTTGAATGCACATTTTAATTAATGACATTTTAATTGTTTGACCCATTATTTCTTTCAGTTAACAAGTTCCATTGCAACATGTATTAGAAAGGAGGCCTGGGCTGTGTTCAAAGGGTTGACACAGTTGAGACTCCACCTATCAGGGAGCATTAACTCCAAGTTTCTGATAGCTTTTTCCAGCTGATAACAATTAAGAGCCTCCTGAAGGACTAGGTGTATTTTGATTATAACTAAAAGGAGGAGAAAATGTTGCCAGAGTCATAGTAACATTGTACTGGGGGAGAAAGGGAAAGAAAATAGAAAAAGAAAAAAAGGAAGAAAAAAACAAGAAAGACAAGCTGGCCTCTCTGATAAACCCCAAGGGAAGTGAAATGAGATAAAAAACACTAAGATATGTGTGTGACAAGCCATATAGCAAGTCGCTAATTGTATTCTTTGTCACTTGATAGGATAAAAATGTAGACTCTTAATAGAAATTAAAAAGCCATTTTTCTTAAGGTCGCTCTGTGCCAGGCCTGGTGGATAAAACCACACTGCCAAAGACCTTGGCCTGGAGCCATTATTTGTGTAGCTACTTCTTGTTCAGAAATCAGAAAGTCATTTAAGCCTGGGGTAGACAGCTGTGTGAAGTGTTATCAAGTGAGTGATGTCTGCAGATTAGGAAGGCAGAAAAGTATGCAGCTGGCAGTGCGATCTGAAATGCAACAATTTTTGGAAATGCTTGGGAGCTGAAAGAAAGGATGAAGAGAAAGAGGAAAACAAAGGAACGAAATCTGACACTCAGAATAAGAACATGATATCTATGTGAAATGATGTTATGTTATGTGTGTCGATATACATGTGTAGATATACATATATATGTGGAATTCTTTTGGAGTAGATCGTACTACTTATACTTTGGGTTTCTATCATTTATTTTTAAAGATACGTTTTGACATTAATTCCCGCGGGGAAATGTGATGTAAAACTAACTTCGCAAAGTCTTCTAGGCTAGATTTTGTATGGAAGTAAAGATTATACTTGGCAAAGGAAGGCCTTACCTCTAGCATAAGCATTTCCAAATGACACTCATCATAGGATTGTGCAAGAAGGCCCATAGGACAAATCTGAGTTGACAGTCTCTGCTTGAAGACCATGTTGTGCATGTGTGTGTGTTTTGGAGTCTGTCTTGATAAAATGAAGTATTGAGTGAGATAAGGTGGAATGAACCAATGAGCATGCCCTCCCCGCAACATGCCTTTTTTTTTTTCCCCCTACTTAAATTACTTGCTTTCGGTTTGAAGCTGGCAGTCCTGCTACCGGAGATTGTGAAACAACGGTTTATTTAATCTACATATATGGGATAATATCAATATGAATTCAAGATTTTTAGGTCTTGATAGGAGGATGCAAGGAAGCCCCTTTGTTAAAAGCAGCAGTGGATTCATATTAGCTGATGTGTCCTGTTCTAGCTGTGTAGTGCGGCAGGAGAGGACCCCAGAGCTCAAGAGTGTGAAAGCAGCAATGATTAGTTTGCCTGCAGTTCTGCAGTGTGGTCAGAGCTCCGTGTAGACAGCTCAGCATCAGCCAGGCCAGCCCAAGGGCTGGAGTTATTTGACAGCTGGGACTAGAATCAGCATACGGATCACTTGGCCTGACAGCGGGGGCTGGATTCAGCCGGGATTTCAGCTGGGACTTTCTTTCACGTGCACATGTTCTTATCATGTGACTACTTGGCTTCCTGACAGCACATTTGCCAGCTTCCCAAGTGAGTATCCCAAAGAGAGAAAGGGAAGAAGTGTGACTGGCCTATGACCCAGCCTTGGTAGCCACTAGTATTCCTTTTGCTCTATTCACAGCATTTTACCCAGGTTCAAGGAGAAGGGACCGAGAACCCACCACTTGATGGGAGGAATGCTAATGAATGTGTTAAGAAAAGCATGTCGGGTGATATACCTTGTAGAGGACCTCTTGAAAAATACAACCTGTCATAACCTGTCCACAACTATGCATTTCCTTCTCATGTGCAAAATACATTTGAACCCTCCCCCAGGAACCCACAGGCTCATGCCCTCCTGATACCACTGAGAACTGTCCCATTGCCCCATCTAGGCCCTGTCCGTGTGTGGAGGATGCTTCTTGAGTATAGTTCTTCTGTACTGCTATTCGAGGATGTCCTTCCAGTCTGAAGACCTGTGAGGTAAAGAGAGAAGTTACCACACAGCCAGTAGTTCATCGTGACAGAAGAACAGAATAAGGACTTTCAGTGCTATTCCGGAAGGGGGAGAATGGGAGGCACACAGTGGCCTCTAACCCATAACAATTCTGAAATCTTGTAAGACATGTATTGCCACTTCCTTGATTCTTTCTTTCTTTCTTTCTTTCTTTCTTTCTTTCTTTCTTTCTTTCTTTCTTTCTTTTTTTTTCAAAATAAATTAAGGCTCTCCAATAAGGAGATGGTGTTTTTATATTTGTAGGAGAGTTTTTCCTTATAAATTCTTGGGCTGTGTTGTGGTTTATCATTTTTCACTGTAGGTAAAGGGAACCTCGCCCACTGTGGTGACTGTACTTCCCAAAGTGGGCGCCACAGTAGCCCCCTTCCACATGTGCTTCTTACCACGTGGTGTACCTCTGCTGTCTTTGAGTGAGTGAATTTCATCCCTCTGAACCTGAGTGGGATCTAGGGTACCCCAAAGGAGGGAGCTTGGTGAATGTGATACATAGGCATTCAGAGAAGAGCTAGGTCATGCCCTTCTGCTGTGTTTCCTCAAGATGTTCATTTTTAGAATCTTGTCATCATGCTGAGATAAAACCCAACAGCAGCTTAGAGAGACACTATATGTGAGTGTTCTGGATGACAGTCTATTGTGGACTGAATGATTGTGTCTTCCCAAATCCATATGTTGAAGCCCTAATCTTCAATATGATGGTATTTGGCGGTGGGACTTTGGACGTTAATTAGATTTCGCTGAGGTCCTGAAGGGAGACCCCCATGGTAAGATTAGTGCCCTTGTAGGAAAAGAGAGAGACACCAGAGCTTCCCCTCTCTGCCATGAGAGGCTCAGTGAGATGGCAGCGATCTGCAAGGTAGGAAGAGGACTCATGCTAGGAGCCAAATCTGCTGGGCACGTTGATCTTGAACTTCCCAGCACGCAGAACTGTGAGAAATAAGCGTGTATTGTTTGAGTTAAACAACCTGTGGTATTTTGTTATAGCAGCCTCTTTTGATGAACACATAGCCCCGCTGAAGTCCCAGCCCACAGCCAGTGTCAATTGTCAGGCATGCATGAGATCTTTGATGGTTTCAGTCCCTGAGGTCAAGCCATCTCTGCCTTCCAACTGCTCTTGCCGTTTCTTCATGAGACAGAGACAGGGTGCCTCTCCAAGTCCGGCCCACATAGCAGATTAGTCAGCAGTAAAATGATTGTTGATGTTCAAAGCCACTGGTTTAAGGTGAATTAAAACATACTTTGGAACGAAGAAGGAAGCAGCTGCTGTAAGAAGCCAAGCATGTGGCATTAGCTCGGGGACACAGTGGTGGAGAGAAGCAAGGAGGGTATTCGGGACACTGTTCATGAGGGAGGCTTGGACAGAGTATGAGCTAAAGCCTGGTGGGTCTCAAGGAGGCTTTTGGGACCCCGTTGAAGGAAAATCAGAAAAATAATATTAAAAGCCAGCCAAAAGGAAATCCTTGTTATATAGTAGCAGAAAGTTTTGTAATACCACTGGCTAGAGCTCAGGTCAAGATCTCAGTGTCTTGGGATCGAGCACCGCATTGGGTGCTCTGCTCAGCGGGGAGCCTGCTTCCTCCCCTCTCTCTCTGCCTCCTTCTCTGCCTACTTGTGATCTCTCTCTGTCAAATAAATAAATAAAATCTTAAAAAAAAAAATTATTAGTGAAGCTTAAATGTAGAAAAGCGATTTCCAGGCAGGACAGTAATATGAGAACCCCTTGGCTTCATCTCACGGCCTTTGATAAATGTTGGAGGAGAGAGGTAATCTGGAAAAAGAACTGGTACATGTGGCATTGCCAGAGTTTGCTGGGTCTGGAAATAAAACAGGTCCTCCTTCCTAGCCTCTCCAGATGGCAAATTATGCTGAAATTAAGAAATGACTTTTGGGCAGAGGATGAATCCACTATCAGCCACACATAGTGCAGAGAAGAAGCCAAAGTCAGGGATGTAAGACCCTTGTGAAGACCTCAGAGTGATTTACGTGATGCCTAGTACATACTCCCTTTCAAGCTCGAGCTATTGGTATGATCGTTAATACTACTTCATATATATATATATATATATATATATATATATGGTACTTATTTAGGGGGGAAAATTCAACTTAAGCCTCTGAGCCTAAGTGTTCTTTTATTGTAAAATAGTATTATTGTGTATAATAATATTGTGTATAGAAGAGCAGACCAGTTTCTATTCTTAAGCTTCACAAGATACAATAATTATTTAATCATTATTTTAATCAAATGTATGGCGTGAGCGGGGTACAGCTCATGATTCATTTTCCCAGTAGCATTCGAAGTCCACTTCAAGTCTGTGGTTGATCTTCTCTGATCTCAGAAGCTGAGCAGGGTTGGGCCTGGGTAGTACTTGGGTGGGAGAAGTCCGTTTCAAGATCTATGCATCTCAGGCACCTGGGTGGTTCAGTGGGTTAAAGCCTCTGCCTTTGACTCAGGTCATGGTCCCAGGGTCCTGGGATTGAGCCTCGCATCGGGCTCTCTGCTCGGTGTGGAGCCTGCTTCCTCCTCTCTCTCTGCCTGCCTCTCTGCCTACTTGTGATCTCTGTCAAATAAATAGATAAAATCTTAAAAAAAAAATCTATGCATCTCATTACCCTTCAGTCCAGTACTCATTCTTTAATTTCAGGAGCGTCTCCTCTACAGCAGGCACTGATGACAGGACCTGTGGCGTTCCCTCCCATGTGATAACAAACCCCCTCAGGCAGTGTTTTGATACTTGTCACATGGGGCAACAAAAAAGTAAAAATGGTTACATTGGGTTTCTGGTACCACATTACTGCTCTGTTGGAGAATCAGAGGTCTAATCTCATTTTTATGACTTAAAAATTAGCACATTATCTTTCTATTACACCTGGCCACTTGCATATGACAGAGCAATAACACAAAGAAAAGGAAAGTAAGAAAAGAGAAAAGAAAGGTACGCCATTTCTAATGTTTTTGGTCTAAAGTACTGAGTGTTTATATTTTTAGTATCTCCCAATAAGTTCTCCTAAGACATGTTTTTATATCAATTAAATGAAGAAATTTTGCTCTATTTTTTTTTCAATTTATGATTCACATGGAAAGGGTCACTCCTATAACATGTGTTGAATAGTTTTTAGAGAACTGTGGACATCCGGTTGTCCTGGTTTGTTATACTTCCCTGTTTCCATTTAAAAACTATGATCTGAAATTGAATTTGCATACGAACTCCATTATAGGATACATATAAATAAAACACATACTCCATATTTAGATGGCCAGTACCTTGTTTTCACATTCCATGAGAGCGCGTGTGCACACATTGTAGCAAATACTTGAATCACAATCTGGGAACACAGTGGCAATCCCATGTTCTCTTTTAACCACACTTGTCCTTAGGGCTCATTGGTTTTGGCTGCAGCCTTCCCAAGGTAACATAAGAAAAGTTCTTAAATTCTTTTTTTTTTTTTTTAAGATTTTACTTATTTATTTGACAGAGAGAGATCACAAGTAGGCAGAGAGGCAGGCAGAGAGAGAGGGAGATGGGGAGAAGCAGGCTCCCCGCTGAGCAGAGAGCGTGATGCGGGAACAGGATCCCAAGACTCTGGGATCATGACCAGAGCCAAAGGCAGCGGCCCAACCCACTGAACCGCGCAGGCGCCCCAAGTTCTTTCATTCTTTAGTCTTCATTCATTCTTCTTCCAGCAAAATGCATGGAACTAAGTGTCAGATGGTAGGTTATCGAGGCCATCAGAAGGAAAAATAAACTTAAAACACTGGGTGGTGAGTATTAGCATACAGATACAGATAAGCTAAGTGTAAGTTTCATGGAATATCAGAACTAGGGGTCCCGGAGAGTTCTGTGAGGAAGGAATTTTAGTGCACAGACCCGAGGACTCAAGCCAAATTGGGTAACTAATCCATAGATGAGCCTCGAAAGGACACGCCCCCATTACGAGAGCGGGTAGAAAGAGGCTCTCTGTAATGGGCTCTCTGAGAGCGACAGACACCCTCACGGATCCTGGGGTGAGGAGTTAGGAAGTGACACCTGGGGCTCAGCTGCAACACCGCGCGGCTGGAAATTTGGGGCTCCCAGAAGCTCATTCGCTCACATGTCCTTCGTTACTGCTGGACAAACTGAAGCCTGGGATGATTGAACAAAACTCTCTCAGGTCGTATCTTCAGGCAGTTTGGCTCCCTGGCAGCACGGCAGCCTCAGGGAATCCAGATTTCTTGTTTGGAGCTCTAAGAACCAGTGGTCCAGGGAAGGAGGCAAAAACTGCCTCGTGTTGTGTAACCCAGCCCTGTGCATCACATAGAGTCACTTCTGTTGTGTTGTGTTGGCTACAAGCAGTCGGCAGCCCCTCCTGGATTCAAGGGAAGTGGGTGGGGTGTGGGAGGTCAAAGTCACACTGTACAAGAGCAAGAGGAATGGCAGCTAATCCTTGACCGTCAATCTCAGTGTGCAATCTCTCACCAGTCATCATGCTACCACCAGCAAAATCTAACTGGCCTTCTTCTAAGTCTTATTTGTTTGTATTCTTGACAGGCTCTACCCTAGATTCTCAATTAAAAAGATCTTTTCCATATTTGTAGATGAACTTCTGAATATGGAATCAAAGCATTTGGGTGGAAAAATATGTATGGTCGCTAAAGAGGGAACAAATCCAAGAATGAAGCATTGCATTTTTGGCATTCACTGGCTTGTGAAATTATAAAGTATTTTAAAAGGACAGAGTATTAGTGAAATGATGGAAGAAGGCATTTTAGTTTTCATTATATTTTTAGCAAAAATAGAAAGTTGGTAGTGAAATACCCTCAAACTTTGCTAAGATAATCTATTTTTCCCTGATATCATTTGAGTCTTTACAGCCCTTGACTTTCCTTACATAAAATTCTGTTTTCCAAGCATCCCTGTCAAAACATTTGCTTATTTGCTTTCTATATAGGACAGGATTTCTTTTTTTAAATATTTTATTTAATTGACAGAAAGAGAGAGAAATCACAAGTAGGCAGAGAGGGGCAGAGAGAGAGGGAGAGAGAGAGAGGAGGAAGCAGGCTCCCCGTGGAGCAGAGAGCCCGACGTGGGCCTCGATCCCAGGACCCTGAGATCATGACCTGAACTGAAGGCAGAGGCTTTAACCCACTGAGCCACCCAGGTGCCCCTGTAGGACAAGATTTCTAAATTCTCCTTTTGATTTCCTATGTCCAACAATTACATGTCAATATACAATTCTACACAGTTTTCTTAAGCAATTTCATCATCTTGCATGGTCTTGTTATCACCAATGTTCCATATTGCTATCACTAAAAATTCTGAATTCTGGAAGCATGTTTCCAGTGGCCCCTGGGCATCTCCATAGGATTATCTTGGAAGCTACCAGAAACCATTCATCTATTCTTCCAAATCAGTTTTTCTTTTTAAACTTCCTTCTCCACATACCAGTGCCATCATGCATATGTTAGCCCAAAGCAGGACCCCTACAATGGATGCCAGCATCCACGATTATCATAACCTCATACACAGACTTCTTTACTAGGTGCTTCTACAGCGCTGTGCTCTGCCTGTCCACTTTACCCTGTTCACTGCGGGCCTGGTTGACACTTTCGTCTTTTCTCATCATTCACCCAGCACCTCAGTCTTAGAATCTACCAATTCATTTCCTAAAGAGCTGCTGTAGAAATATTCTACAAGGTGAATGTGATTGTATCACAGACTTAGAATTTTTTGAAACGGCTCTCACAGAGTTCAAACAACATGGTGTGATTAGGATGGCCCTCTGTTTCGCCAGTAGCAAACGCAGGATCACATATCTCTGCCATGCTTGATTTCTTAAACTGTTATACTGTGAGGAGTGTACAGGGTCTGTGCCGGAGCTGTGGGTGCCAGTCTTTGGATGCCTCTGATGTCCTTGTTTCTGTCTCCTGTATTGACTTTGGTCTTCCCTAACGTCCTCCTGGTCTTACAGCATCAGTGTCTCGCACTGCTTTTAACTGCAAATACACTCCTTGTGTGGTGGTAAAGTGTGCACAGGGAATTGTTCTATAAACTCATTACTGAAACTTGATCTGTTCGTGGGCTCGTGTTCCTGACATGTCACCTTCAAAGTGTTGTACTTAGCTTTTCCACCCCCCCCCCCCCCGCAGGTGAGACAGAAGGCTGGAGGGCCTGCGGTGACATCAGTGACTCCCCCACCTCCGCCCCCCAGGCTCAGGTGAAGTCTTTCTCTGCAGTTGGACAGTAGTTTGGGAAAACTCCATGAGCATATTTTATAAGCGCTACTTTCCACTCCGCCGTCAGAGCCAAAAGGGGATTTTTCCCCATTCCTCACTCAAAGAGCCTGGCAAGATTCTGGAGGCAAACCCATGAAGCCTATAGCCCCTGCCTAGCACTCGGGCACTGGGGAGTCTTACTCTCGCGCTGTCCTCACTCGGTTTCCATAGTTATTAGCGCTGCTATTCAAGTCTTTTATTCAGCCTGTATTTCTAGTAGCTTCTACTCAGGTAAGCTGACCTCACCTGTCAGATTGGAGAGTGTGGCTTGTCCTGGGACTTTAGGTCTTTCAAGGATTCAAGAAAAGATGTTTATTGTCACTGTGTTTAGCTGCTTCTTATTCTGTGTGTCAGACTGTTGGATGTCAATATTGTTTTATAAGTTGGTGAAAACTTACTGGCCCATGACTGAACACCTACTTTTGTATCGGATACATAACTTAGGTACTTATATATTTCTACCTGCTGGATTTCT
Organism: Mustela lutreola; assembly: GCF_030435805.1. NCBI lineage: Eukaryota > Metazoa > Chordata > Mammalia > Carnivora > Mustelidae > Mustela > Mustela lutreola. The sequence goes on from NC_081302.1 coordinate 6,585,369, forward strand.
AAAATGCTTTGAATTGCAACTGACCACCGGTCCCCATTTTCTTCAGACCATCACAGCTAAACAGACACGAGCAGTGTCACAACAGCACGTGTTTCATACACTCTCCCACCGAGTGTGCTCTTCCCCGCCTGGTGTCACACGTACGGGCTCCCTGTCTAGAGGAGCAGACTGAAGCTGCAAGATACGGATCATCCAACCTCAAAGGTTGGGAAGAGGCAAAAGCTGTATTTTCATTTAGATTTCTGACTTCAACTGCACAAAGATCTGAAAATAGTGGAAGCAATAGTGATGGAGATAGCATACATTTAAGTGCAAGATTCAGCTGTCCTATCACCTGGATGGCTTTCCCTTCCTTGAAGTCACACCGTTATGAAGGGAGGGGTTTCTTCTACTTCCCCACGGCTTTCGATGCTCTATGAACATTCCCTTCTCTACATTTGATGCTTCTTGGAATATGGCAGGCGTTTTAAGTTGCCTCCCCCATTGACAAAGGATGCCTCGGCAAGAGTTGACACCAGTCTCATGGTACTGACAAAATGAATCATAATCAATTGCTGTAAGTCATGGTTTTGTTTAGAAGAATTTTATTTTCAAAGCAGCCAAAGTTTATATGCCTTCTGTCTTTAGAAGCAGGATTGAAGGAGAGTTTTGCACTTGGTATATTTAACAACACAAGATCTATCATGGTCTAAAGAGGTAGCTATATTATGACAAGTATGGAGGGTTTTTGTTGTTTTTTTTTTTTTTTAACCTTTATGGATTAATCCCCTTAGATTCACAGTGTAATAATAATAATAATAATCAGAAGAAGAAGAAGAAGGAGGAGGAAGAGGAGGAGAGGAAGTTGTTATTTTTTTTAAGTGAACATTATTTTTCTTCATTAACATAAGTTTTCTTTTAAGTGTTTAGGAGTATTTTAGTTGTTTTCATAGTCCCATGGCACGTCTGTTTTCAGCATTGTGAAACGTTCCAGCACTCACTTGCCCTGGGCGAGTCAACCTGCCAGTTTCATTGGCTCTGGAGACCCATCTTCATAGTATTTGGTTATATTATTATTTGTCGAATCCTTCAACTTTATAGTTAAGAAATAGACACTTATAAGGTAAGAGTATATAGAAGTGGACTTACATTTCCCCGTCAGATCCTGCTGTCATTCACTATCGGCAAGTGGGCTTTGAGCAGGTATTTCAGAGTTCTTATGTAATTTCATATGTAAGTTCATATTCTGAGTTCATATGTAAGTAGCAAACTTTAGATGCTCTATCCCAGGGGTATTATAAGCATTAATTGACTCCCATAACAACCCTGGGAAGTGTGGGATCTTCTCTTTACTTTGTGGATGAAGAACTTGCAACTTGTAATCAAGCAACATTGAGCCAGATATTGAAGATTTTCCCATAAACAATGAGCCAAAGTCACAGGAGGTTTGGACAAAAAAAAAAAAAAAAAAAAAAAAAAAAAAAAAAAAAAAAAGTCATGTTTGACAATCATTTTCATTTGTAGTTTTTTTTTTTTAATTTTTAGCAAATATTAATTTATTTTTTGCCCTACGGCAGGCATGAAGCCTGCCCACATTCTTCCCCATTTCGCATGAAAGTTATTTTAAGTACATCCTTCTTACTTGCATTCATGGTTACTTGCCACTACAGATTGATCTGTATTCTTGTTCCTGTCTTTTTATTACAAATTTAAGAACAGCTGGTATTTGGTTTACCAATTTCCCACCACCTTTTCCTTTTATGTAACTTATTTCCACACCTTTTTACATACTTCTGCACGAGTTCTGAAGAAGAGATGTCTCTTCTCATTTTTCAAGTAATTCCATCCCTTTTTGCTTCCTGAAGTGTATGATTCCCATACGTAATGTATTCTTTGTACTTTCTGTGCCAATCTTCCCATGCATTCTTCCTTCTAACTCTTCCATTTAAAAATCCATTGATACGCTCCCTTTCAAATGCCTGTCCTATTTTGCTATGTCTTTAATAGTCAAACCCTTTAACATGTGTTTTTCCATTCGTTGTGACCATTCCCTTAGCTCATGTTCCTTTTCGCATTAGCTTGCAAAAATCTTTCCAGTTTAGCATACTACAAACTCAGATATCTCAGTGCTATAGACTTTAAGTTTGTACCCTTCCGAAGTCCATGTGGTAGAATCCTTGCCTCCACAGTGATAAGATTAGGAGGCAGAGCTTTCGGGGTGATTAGGTCATGAGGGTAGAGCTTTCATGAGTGGGATTAGTGCTTTTATGAAAGAGACCTCCACAGGGCTCCCTCACCTTCCCACCTGTGAGGGCACAAGAAGAAAAAACCAAGGCAGAACTCTCATCTGGGAAGGCTGTCCTGCTCTAGGATTTCCAGGCTTCAGAACTGTGAGGAATATGGTTGTTTTTCATAAGCCACTCAGGCTATGGTGTTTTGTTAAAGCAGCCCGAAGGGACTGAAACACTGAATAACCAGATAGCTTAGACTCCTTTTCATATCTTACCACTTTTTAGTATTTTTAATCAACCTTTTAAACATTGTCCCTTCTTAAACCATTTAAACTTTCCTTTATTTAGCACTATTGGATATTTCCCTTTCTTCAAATTCTAATCTTTCTAAGCTTTTGACTTTTGTTGGTCTTCCTGACACCATATATTCCTGAGATGATAGACAGACGAGAGACAATTTTTTTTTTCTCTCTCTCTGATAGTTTCTCCTCTAATCACTAAATGTCTCCTGAGGAAAATAATCCAGCCCTCTGTTCTTACAGGCTAACCTTCTACCATCTGTTCAGCTACTCACTGCCTCGTGGAGTGGAGAACATAATTGTATACTGGTTACAACAGATTAGAAACAACATGATGTCTACAGCTAAACCATTAAGGAAATAGAGAAATAACACTTCTTTATTTCTATTTAAATAACTTCTGTTTGCATGTTGAGTTTTCGTTCAAACAGACTCATGAGGTGGGTCGGCCATTTGGTCTTGAGTGTTTGCCTAAGAAGACACATGCTGAAGAATTCCTCACGTTAACCACTTCCTCACGAAACACTCCACACTCGGCTCTGCTGACCTGTTCATGCTCAGTTTGCTTGTAATCAGCAGATGCTTTTATATCATATGTAGGGTTTTTTCTCCAGTTTTGTAATGTTGCTCTCTGATGAGGTCTAAGATACATTTTACATGAATTTTTTTATGAACTCTTTTCCACTTTTGAGACTTTCTTTCACATTCCCAGGCCCTCACCCAAAACTCCAGCTGGTACCAGAGAATGGGTCATCTATTTGAAGCAATGAGCTTCTATGTTTTCTTCATCTCCATCCATTTCTTTCCTGTTTAACCCAGGAGCTGTTAGGCCTCCGTGGGAGGCTCAGAATACAGTTCTCAGTCCCAGAGATGTCTTTCCTGTATTGAAGCTTCTCCAACAAAGGGCTTAGCTTTCTGGAGACCAAAGGCAGGTACCTTAATGTATATTTTCTTATTGTCACATTTGAACCCCCTAACTCCTAGAATGCTGATGGTATCAATGGCAAAGTTCATCAGGAGAAAAACAAAAAACTTTTAGATACAAATCAAATAGATGGGACCTGGGAGCATTTCAGATCATTCTGCACTTTCACATGATCACAAGGTCGATAGAGCTAGAGCAGAACCCCAGCTCTCTGCCCAGCCAGCCTCTCATCATCCAAGGAGAGATGACAGAGTCCTATGTAATGGCCTCCCTATACTAACTCCTGGTCCATTGATGTAACTTCCAGAGATACCAGTGAGGTCAGAATAAGCCTTTTCATGCCCAGGTCAACATGCTGTGCCAGTTGCAAATAAAAGGGCTTCAATGCTTGTGTTTCTGCACTGATTCATAGCCTAGATGTCCACTACACCCAAGGACATGGCCTGGCGGGAAGTGTTCCCGTACAGGGGTGAAGATCGCAGACTCTGCCATGGTCCACTACTCTGTCAATCCAGCTGTATCTGAGGGTGAGTTCCTTCCCATTTCTGCTTCTGTTTTTACTAAGGGATATTTATCATCCTTGAAATGTGAAGTTGTAAGAATTCACTAAGTAAAACACTTTATGCAGAGGCTGACACACAGTAAATACTCAAAAACTGTCAATCATTCACGTTATGGTGATGCTGGGTCTTAATAGCAGATTTGGCACATTGTGTGTTAAAAGTCATTGAAGTGCCACCCATTCAGTAATTTGAATGGCACAACTAAGGCTCAGTTAGAGTCCTTTTTAGGAATAAGTTAAGTTCTCTGCTTTTTAAAAGTTTCTTGTTGTGACAGGGATAAAATTAATATTTATTTCATCTTTTAACACCTATATAAGAATTCACCTCAGTTTGGTAATCGATTCAATTGCCTCTTATTTCACAACAAACAATGACATAGTGGCTTGGAAAAGGACTTTTTCTTTTGATTCTATGGGTTTTCTGGGTGGGTCTTCTCTCAGCCCTGCCTGGACTCTCACATGTGGTCATTGTTTCCACAGGGTGAGTTTTCTCAGAGCTGAAATCAGCTGGGACCCTGTGATGACCGGACCTCTCTTTCTCTGTGGAATCAAGGCCTTTCTTACCACGTGGTTCTTGACCTTCAAGGACAGAATCCCGGGCTCCTTACCTGGCAGCCAGATTCCTAGAATGTATTTCCAGGGAGGGAACACTCATCAAGCCTCTGCTGGCATCACCCTTGCTAATAGGTCATTGTCTGGATAGAATCACATGAGCATGCTAGAGTCACTATTGTGTATGGAGGTAAAGAGGAGCCAGAACTAGAAGGTGTGATTCATTAGCAGATACTCCATAGAGATTGCTGTAATCAGATGTAGTGATGGGGAGCACAGAGACACCTGATGGGTTCTTGTTCTTCTCTGGTCTAGGTTTGCTCTTCCTCCTGTCTACTGAACCTGTTGTTCAACACAGGTCCCAACTCCACGATCATATACTTGGCTCTAGACCCAGAGTCTTAATCACACAGAGGCCTTAGCTTCCCGGATGTAGCCCTTGAGTTTTCCTTCGTGGTCCCAGTCTGGGGCGTGAATGGATTCTCTGATGACTGCAGAGGACCCCTACTCTGATCTTACCTACGCTCCAGGTCCAGACTGTTCCATGTCTCCCAACTACTGTGTAGGGTCTAATCCCTGTTATACTTTTCCCCCAACACTTCTCAGGGCTCTGATGCCTTTAAGGACCTATGACTGATTCAATGATGAACTCCGTACTCATTCTGTTGGGTTCTCACATTCCTTGCATAAACCATAAGGAAGGAGATACAATTGGATTATAGATGTGGATGTTCAATATATTAAGTTAACTTTGTGTCATAAACTAAAAAGGAAAATATCAATACAAGCTTGCTACTGTAATTAGTCAAATACTTTATTTTTACAATATTTTAATTCTTGGTAGAATAATAGATCTTCAAGTCTTACTGTTATAATTTCTAAATATGGTGAAGTTATATGTCACACAATGCCTTTCATGTTGTAATATAAAATGACTATGGGATTTCTTTGTATTTATACAAACAAAAATGGCATTCCTGCAAGTCTTTATATAGTTCTTTTGATTTTATTTTTCTTCTAATCTTAATTTTATAATATACTACTCGCTACTTCTTTAGTGTGGTGATTTTCTTCTTTGTTCTGTTGAATGTTATTGACCCAACAACAGCAACCAAAGTTATCCACACTTAAAAAAACATGTAGTGCTCTGAAGAAATGGATTTGGGGGTGCTTGGGTGATTCAGTGGGTTGAGCATCTGACCCTTGGTTTCAGCTCAGGTCATGGTCTCAGGGTCATAAGATGGAGCACTGCATTGGGCTCCCTGCTCAGCAAGCAGTCTGCTTGAGATTCTCTCCCTCTCCCTCTTCCTCTGCGGCTCTGCCCTCTCTCCCTCTGTCCCCTGCCTGCTGCACACGTCCTATCTTTCTCTGTCTCTCTAAAATAAATAAATAAATCTTAAAAAAATAAAAGAAATGGATTTGGGAAAACATAGCAATTTTAGTTAATCTTGAATGTTAATTTCTTCTGCCATACTTGTCTGTATTGGCTCCCATACAAAATGATCAGGGTTATTTCTGTGCTTCACAGTGTGTATATGTAATTATTTATTATATAGTTACTTTTGTTATTAGAAAGATAATGTGTTCTCCATCATAAAATGGTCAAATATTTTAAAAATTACCAAAGTGTATGATATAAACTTAATCAATGGAAAAAATGACTATTAGTCAGTCTTCCAGATATCCATTTTTACATGGATATCCATTTTACTATGAACATGCACACACACAAGCACACACACATGCACACACACAATGGAATTGTACTATTTGACAAGTTGTTTTTCCCATTTAACAAGCTTATGAATTTCTTGCGTTTGTACATATTAAAAAAAATTAACAAATATATGTTTTATTTTTGTTTTGGTGTCTTGTGAGAACATTATCCACCTGAAAACCAATATGGTTGAAAAGAATCTTCTGGGCTTTGTTTTATTTTGGTTTGGTTTTTGGTTTTAGATTTTTTTTCCCCAATTGATACCAAGTGATAGTGACAGGGCTCAACTTAAAAATCCAACTCTTAAGAATCTTCCTCTCATGAGTCACACTTTTTTTGCCCATAATAGAAACACTAAATTCATTTAGTGTGCCAATATGCCAATGATTTATTCTATATATAAATACATATATATTATATATATCTATATTATGTATAGATATATATTTTTATTTTGAAATGGAACTCCTCTAAAAACCTATTACTACTAAAGGAGTGTAGAGGTGTATATAAAGATATAGTAAGTAATGCTTTTCTGATAGTCAAAATAATTATGCAGTAATTATGATATATGTGTGGTTGCCCAAAGCTGCAAGTACTAGCTGTAATTAATATGGTGTTATGGGGAAAAAACTACCAAATTCAGACCAGCTCTGCTTTGATTCTATAACAAGTAGTATATTATTTAACCTCTCTTAGTCTGTTATTTTATTGTTAAAAAGGAGAAAATGATATGGAATTTAGCAGTTACATATTATTATATCACAATGAGACAGTACCAACCAACCAAACAAACAAACAAAAATCGGCATTGGATAAGGATTACAACATGAACTTTGCTGCTATATGGCATAGGTTCCAGCACAGCTCCACTGCTCACTAGCTGGGTGACCATAGACAAAGTAAGCCTTCCTGTGCCTTGGTCTTCTCATCTATGAAATGGGCATGATTATGATTATCACAATAGTATTCATTTTAGGAGTAGAATGAACATGAATTGAGTTGCTAATTGGAAACTGACTGATAACATTAACGAACAAATTGAATGCAGTATTAAGTAGTAAGGATTTCTTACAGGAAATATAAACACAAAAATGTTTTTCTCATTTTGAAAACAAACACAAACTAATTATTATTCCCTGTTGGTTCTTCCCAAAAATTACACAGGAAGAAAAAGAAAAAGGCGATGTTCCAGCTAATGGAAGGAAGCTATGTTCCTGGCCCTACTTTAGTAATTGAAATTTGTCTTTGGGATAGCAGAATAAAATGGTAAAACATCCAGAAGCATTCATTGCAAAGACCAGCACTGACATCCCTTAATACTTCTCCGTAAAAAGCTTCCGGAGCATTTGTTGCCTCTTTTATATCAAATAAGTGTTAATATAAATATGCATGAATAAATTCTTGCAATTTGAAGACAGTTATAAATTAAGTGGAGTAAAAAGTACCTAATAATTCTTTCAAGAGCCACTGGAAAATACATGGGAAAGTTTTTTTGTTGATCCTGATTCCAGGAAAGGAAGGAGTATGAAGCACAGGAAAGTAAAACCCACTTATTGGCCATCATCACTCACTCCACAGTAAACTTATCTAAATGAACCTTATTTTCTAATTAAGACTTTCTTTTATTACTTCCAAGATTTGCCCTGTAGTTCCCCTGGATGCCTCCCCACCCGCACTGTCTCAAATGTAAAAGGGAAACGTTTTTTTGTTTGTTTTTTGTTTTCTGTTTTTTTCTATATTCCTAAAATGAATGTTTTCTGTCCAGAATTGCTTTTGATTAGTATGAGGCTGAATTACTGACACGGCCTTTCTCTGGGAAAGAACCCCGAATGTGTTTTATCAAAATGCCGTAATTGCACCGGAAATAAGATAGTGGTGGCATTCGTTAGCTTGGACTCTAACGGCAGTAAAAGCTATGGAAAGGAGGCTTTCATGCTACCTTACACGACATAACGGGGGCCGGGGGCGCACCAGCTTTCACCGACTTCATTTGTGTAGGGCTGGACACTGGGCGCGGACCCTGGGCTCTTCCTCGGAAGATCCACTTTGCATTCCGGAACGTGCCTGTCCGTGCTGTGGGTACAATCCATGAAGATGGCCTTGGCCTTCGGCGGGAGCGGTCCACATTGGAAGAAGCATATTCAGAGGGCGGGACCCAGGCCCTAAGTCAATGACAAGTGTCTGGAAGAGGAAGGCCGAGGCAACCGCTGGCCCAGATGTGCAGCAGGCCTGGGGAGCGCACGGGGCTTAGGGCTCCCAGCGCGCCCTCCACCGAGAGCCCGCGACCTCCGCTTCTCCCCCAAACCTTACCCAAGGTCATCGGCTCCCTCTACGCGGTGCGGTCACTATTACCTGAATTCTGCATTATCTATGATTTTTTCAAGTCTGGACTGGTGAAAACAAAAGCATCTTTGAATTATCCAGAATTGATTTTGAGAAATCCACAGATGGCTGTGAATTACTTCGCTTTATCCCCTACGTAGTCAGAAAAGGTAACGTTGGGCGGGAGGGGGGGGACTGCCAGTTACGGGCTGGACTCTTGGCTCGACCTGGGTCCTCAGACCCGACCCACGCAGGGCTCCGTGCTCAGCGGGGAGTTGGCTAGAGATTCTCTTGCTCCGCCCCTCCTTAAAATAAATAAACAAATCTTAAAAAAAAAAAAAAATCGTAAGTATAATGCTATTTGTAAATACTGCAGAAGGGGTTGGTAGATGGGGGGAAAATGCACGATGGCGTTAGGGAAAGTGGAGAGAACCAACAGGGCCTGGACTTTGATTGACTGAAATGCCTCCCAACCCCCACCTGCACCCCCAGCTTCCGAGGGAGGTGCGGTGCAGAGCCGCTAGCCCACAGGCCGGTAGGGAGAGAACAATGGGAAGCGAGATTTATGGGCAGATGCCACGGAAGACCTCAGGCCTGGTCTCAGGGGGGTCGCGGTCTTCCAAGTGTGGTTTTCCACTTCACACGGACTGACGGCTCAGTTAAATATTTCAGTATTTGGACTTTGAATCAAGATCATAAAAAGAATCATTTCACGGAAGAATCTTAACACTCTCAAGTAGTAAAGCAATTTAAACTTAAATCCTATGCCGTCATGTGATTTTAGACAATTTCAGCTACCAAACGTCCCCAGTCTTTCTCAAGGTTTCCTTTATTCATGACCAGGGTCATGTCCTCGTCTAAAGTTATTCTTCACTTAATTTCTCAGATGTAAGTGGATTTGCAAAAGTCTTCCTGATGGCATCCGTGTCATGAAAAGGAAGACTTCAGTGACGTATTTTTGTTTCATCAGAAGTTGCCATCTGATGATTATTTTGTAGCAGACCCTTAAAGCGAGGTGAAGGCTACTGACAAGAACTATATGGTCATCCAGAATGTTTTTCTTTGGAAGGGAGAAGAAGAAATGGAGAAAGGGCTGTGGTCAGCACCTGCTCACACTAATAGGATGCTCATGTACCCCTCCTTTAAATTTGACATGCCAAATTCAGGATTAATCAAATTCTTGGGGCACCTGAGTGGCTCAGTCGGTTAAGCATCAGCCTTCAGCTCAGGTCATAATCCCAGAATCCTGGGATCAAGCCCCACAGCATGCTCCCTGTGCAGCAGGAAACCTGCTTCTCCCTCTACAGCTCTCTCTGCTTGTACTCTTACTCTCTGTAAAATAAATAAATAGATAGATAGAAAAATCCTTAAATTAAACCAAATTCTTTATATCGTCCAAAATAGTTCTTATTCCCCTGTAAATGATGGGGTCTGGCTTGGAACCACCAGAGTTTTTTTTTTTTTTGCTTTGTTTTTTTTTTTTTTTTTCCTTTTTCCTTTTCTTCTTCTTCTCCTCCTCTCCTCCTCCTCCTTCTTCTTTTTCTTAAGATTTTATTTATTTATTTGACACAGATTGAGAGAGAAAGAGAGTGCACAAGCAGGAGAAGCAACAGAGGGAGAAACAGAAATTGAGTCCCTGATGCTGGACTGAATCCCAGGACCCCAGGATCATCACCTGAGCTGAAGGCAGATGCTTAACCAACTGAGCCACCCAGTACCCCTATGCCACCCAGATCTTTGCCTGGGAGATCCCACTATTCGAAGGCTGTAAGGTGAACAGAGCAAACTTAACAGCCCTGAAAGACAATGACAAATTGGAAAACCCTAACAGCAGAATTCAGTTCCTTCTGTCCAGAGGTATCAGGCTTCCAGATCGTATGCTCCTGAAAATATCATAGTTAAATGAGTCTAGGATACGCTTTAAGTGACCACTTGTCTTTTTGCTCTTTCCTGAGTCGAGTAACCGTCTAAGTTTAGATATTATCTCAAACGTTCCAAAAGATGGCCACATTATTTGTATAGCCTGGTGTCTTTTTTTATAATTTCAAAGCTCAATGAGAGAAACTGTTTTCTATCTAAAATGATAATAGAAACTACCATTTATTCAGTGCTGACTTCAAATTACAGGCTTTGCATTCACTGTCTTTAATCTAGGTGTGGACTTTTTGAGGTAGACAGTCTTTCTCTGTTATAGATGAGAACACAGAGGCTAGAGACCCTAAGTTACTAGGCAAGAGGTAGAAAAGGATAAAGAACAGGGTGCCTGGGTGGCTCCATTGGCTGAGTGTTGGACACTTGACTTGGTTTCAGCTCAGATCATGATCTCAGGGTCATGGGATCGAACCCCGCAGCAGGCTCTGCCCTCAGCTCAGCATCGGCTTGAGCTTCTCTCCCTCCCTCTGTCCCTCCCCTGGCAGGTGCTTCCTTTTTCACTCTCTCTTTCTGAAATAAATATATAAATAAATGAATAAAATGTAGAGAAAGAAAGAAAGAAATAGAGAGAGAAAGAAGGAAAGAAAGAAAGAGAAAAACTAAAATGGTAAAGAAGGGTGTGACCTCAGACCTTTGGAGCTGAATGCCCCTAACAAAGCACCATACCTCCTTTCTTAGTTTTAGTCAATGACGCAATGTTAGGTAAGGTAGCCTTTCTCAAAGATCAATCGTACATATATTAAATATTAACAGGAAGAATCCTACCTTTAGATATGACTGTTAAGAAGATGTTGGTATTTTCTTCCATCCTGTCTGCAGTTTTAAACTTCTCCGATCCATACTCACGAAATCCATAATGATCACCAGGGATAAGAGGAATCACAGTATATTGTGTCCTACTATGAGCGAGACTCAAAACTAAGCTGTCTTCATGAGCTCACTTGTTTCATTAATCTAAAAATGGGATTCTGTAGGCCATTAGTTTATGTCTACCATCACTATCTTACCAATGAGGAAATTTGATAACAGAGAGGTTAAATCAATTGTTTAAATTTATATTAGGGTCTCCTAGATGGCTCACTTGTTTAAGCCTCTGCCTGTTGGTGTTGGCTCTGATCCTGATCTCAGGGTGAGGCGGAGCCTGAGAGGGCTCTGCTTTTCTCTCCCTCATCCTGTGCCCCACTCCCCACTCAGGTGTGCACATGTTCTCTCTATTTTTCTCAAACTCTCTCCTAAATAAATAAAATCTTAAAAAAATAAAATAAAGTTATATAGCTAGGTAGTGGCAAACTTGGGATTCAGACTTGTCATTCCGGTTCAGTCTAAGATCTTAGCTGTGATGCAAACCTGCCTCTTTAAACAATATCTTCCTTAGGGTGGTTAACCTGTAATTAAAGATAATTCAATAGGATGTTTTCACATAAAGGTATATGACTTGAATTCTCAAAGATAAAAATATTTATTAAAACCACTTAGTGCTAAGGTATAGTTAGAAAACTCATTCACTTACAGTTAATTTTATTTCATACTTAGCTCAATTGGCAGTTGTAAATCATTTATTGGGTGATGGGAAGCTACCATAATTTTGCCACTGTTATTTTTGTTCATGTTTTTAAAAGTGGGTAAGTGGCCATTTTTATAGTGAGGCTCACTCAGTTAGCAATTTGAAGTAAACATTATGGGGAGCAAAGTAGGAAAAGATAGGACATTTAGGATTTTATTGCAACAATCCTGGAGAGAGATAATCAGATACAGAGAGTTAACTTTAAGAGAAATATGGACGTAAGAGAGATTAGGAGCTCTCTGGGATGGAGAGAGTGGGTCTATGGAGGGCTCAGTCTTTAGTGCCTGGTTGCATGAAGAGGTCCTTAATCCAGGTAAAGAATACAGGAGGCTGACAAGGTTTTGTATTTGGAAATAATGCAGTCTAATTCAGTTTTAAGTGCCATAGGTCCGCAGGATGGTGAAATTGCATCTTTTGATCACAGAATCCGACGTGCATAATGTTTTACTCACTTTCCAGTTCCTCAGGAATACAATCATGTTTGACAGGTATTAAAAACTCAATAAATATTAATTAGTCTGACTGGGATTCAGGGGAACAATCTGCAGCCTAGGCATATGAAAACCCCTGTGTCAGGAGAAGGAGATAAGAGGAAGATAAGAAGTGTTGGCCTTGACATGAGTAACATCATGTAGAAAATAGGTTAGGAAGCTGGAAGAAATCCTGGAGATCCACCAACATTAAGGACCAAACAAAAAGAGGAAAAGAAAAGACTATTATTCAGGGATTCAAGGGAAGGATCTCATGTGCTATGATGATAGGAGTAATCAGAAAATTCAAGTCAAGGACTGAATGCGTCCTGCTGAGCATAGAGGACTTGCCAGTTCCTCGGGAGTAGCAACAACTTCAGACACCAGTTGAAGAATGAATGACAGTGTAGAAATGCAAGCAAAGCACGTCTTCCAGAAGACTAGTTGTAATGGAGAAAAGCTTTCACAACACACCAAAACATTGGCAAAAATGTGTAGGATATGATAAAGTGAAAGACCAGGATGTAAAATTGGACACACAGGATACCAACCAGGAAACACCTACGTGTTATATTATATATGTAAATCATTACCAGGCCATATGCTAACATGTGAACAGAGGAAGATAGCCTCTGGATGATGAGATTGTGGGTCATTGATTACTGATTAAAACAAGAATTTCTTTAATTTACTGGTCTTCTATGAGCTGGCACAGATTCCACAGTCATAAGAAAAAGAAGCATTTGACTCTGTCCTCCTAACCTACCAAATCCCAAGGACCTCTCATTTCTTAAATGATCCCGTTGTCACTCATTATGGTTTAATGTAAGAAAATGCAGCCCTGGGAGGGACTGTGATTTCTGAGCAGTAGGAACACAGACCTAGCCTGAAGCCATTTGGTAGGAGACTGCACTTTTGTTCAAAGTTCTAGTAAGCCCGTGAGGTGAAGCACCTGACCCGTGGTGTCAAAGTGGCATCGTGGCCACAGTTCCTAATGAAAGGGCCATCTACACATGTGCTTAAGGTAGAGAGCATAATGTGCCATGCTTCATTTATTAAAGGTCACATGTTGAAACAGGCAATATTATAGCTGTTGGTATCATCTTTCATCTGTGACTAGAAAGACAAAAGCAGAATTATTAGCCTGGAAGAGACCTTGCACGATTATTGAGTCCTTTGCTTGATCTTTCGGAGAACCATAGACGTATTGTATACACTAATCAACCAGTCAACCAAGATTTATTGCATATTCGCAGGTGCATAGCCTTGTATAGTATCTGGCTCTCGGTACCATTAGAGTCATCATGTTTTCCCAAGGACTTGAATCATTTTAAAGGGGAACCGACAAAAGTTCAGAAGAAATACTCTGTTTATTTAGTACAAAGTAGGGCATCCCTGCCACTCCCCATTCATTGTATGCAGTGGCAGGAATAAATAATGAATAAAGCACGGGCTGGTCTTCAAGAAGTTCATGACCACTAGCAACTCACTCCCTCCCCCTACTTCATATGTACACTTGTCATCACTCTCAGGTAGTTCTAGCCACAACTGCTGCCCAGTCTCCACCAGGGGCTCTAACGCATCTGAAACTTATATGTGCCTTGGAAAGTTAGCAGGTTTTGTAGCCACTGATATGTACTCAGGCATACATGTTACATATGGTAACAGCTTACTGAGTTTGATATGAGATTAGATACGTTGTTTTCATTCCAAAGTATGCAAAAATGTCCCTGTGGGAAAGCAGAATGCAAAATGACTAATGCAGTTAATTCAAACTACAGCCTGCAACCAAAGGGAAGTCGCAAGTGTTATTATTCTCAAACTTGTTCTCCTAACCGCCAGATCTCATCTCAACCTCAAAACCTCATATGCCAGACAGTCTCAGTACCAGCGCTCTTGTGGCTAGGATCTAGCCAACTGCTGTGCTTAAAATGGTCTGTGTTCCCAGGTTTCTGCTCCAGAGATCATCTGGAATGCACGTCCTTTCTCTTTAAACCAAGAGAAAAGCTAAAGAATTCAGCCTGGAAAGTAGATTTCTACATGATGTCTATATTGTATGGTCGACAGAGCATAGACTAAAGGTGCTGGTCACACCAGAGCTGAGCACAAGGGAAATGTTTGAGTGGTTTAGGGAGGAATGTCACCTGAACTCCAAACTTCAGAATAGGAAGCATGACCTTGTGATATGTTCTTCAGGAGACACATTATGTACTAGTATATATAAAGTTGCACCACTGGCAGTTTACTAATGAGCCAGAATATAGAATCCCAGGTCAAGAAGATGGTTTACATTAACCATAGAGGTTTGATCTGCTTATGAAAAGAGGGAGTAAGTATCAGCATTTACCAGGTAGTGAACACCTTTATGAGGGAGTCCTGGTCCTCCATGCCATCCTGTGTTAAATTTCACACTCTGCCTTGCAACCATTTGTGTTCTGAGTGGATTTAATGGATTATGGGCAAGGGGGTGAAGTCTCACTCTACACTTGTCACCTTTCTAAGGTAGTTTATATGGATAGGAAGCACACCCTGTGAGACTCTTCCCACATACCCCATTCAGGACCAACATATCTGTCTCCCACATGCTGTAGATATTGGCTTCAGAGAGAATGAAGATGCATCTTCCCTGGGAATTCCCTTCGGCCACAGGGAGGGCCTTTCCCAAGGTTACACTCCTTCCAAGAAGGTAGCCCGTGGCCAGCAACGGACAGAGGGATATAAGACTCCAGGTCCTTGGAGAAATTGTGGGACAATTCTTTAGGTCTACCTAAGTCCCACAGCTTCTTGGAGGCTCCGCTGCAACCATATCACACATATGAACTTTGCCCTCTGTCCATTTCTGCCTTCTTCAGTTTCTTCTGGATTATTCTCCTGCATAAAATCCCCATGGTCTGTATCCATGGAAATAATTACCAAGCTGCAAAGTTTCCCCATCTCATGAAAAAATTCTAGTCGATCGCATTCTAACCTTTTTTCTTCTTACTTTTCTAGCAGAATGCTTGGTAAGATGATTTTAAAGCATTGAGCTCCTGTGAGCTCAAATTCAAGCCATTTCTTTCTTCAAATTCGACTGTCTGTGCAATCCTTATGTTGGTGTTCAGCTGCCACTGATATCAAAGCCATATTATTATTTGGCAATGGATTTTAATCAGGACCTGTTAAATATCTGTTTGTCCATCATGTTATATCGAATAAATTGTACCTTATCATGTTGGCTCCTGGCAAAATAGAACAATTAAGCAGCCCAGTGGCAGGTGGATATTTATCAGACTATTTTCACTGTGAGTTTAAATGACAACTATGGCATAATCCAATTTGTGTTTTTAGCAGCTTTGGGAAGCATCAAGGTGCCTGCAGTGTTTGGGAATGGGCTGCCAGTGTGGTGCACTGATTCTAAAATATGTTATGCCCAGATACCAAGTTAGTACCTTTCTTCCCAGAACAAACCAAACTATGAGGGAATGCATTTTTCCTGGAATGGGCTACTGGAGTCTTTTCTGTATAGCCTGCCTCTGCTGTCATTACAGAGAAAGGAGTTCATGAGATGGTCACTGTTTAGAGAGTGTTGCCAGGCTCGGAAAGTCTGTGTTCTCCATATTACAGAACCCCCTGCGTATCCTGTTGGAAGAACCAAGATGTAGAGAAGATGAAGGTAAAAACACAGAAAACAACCTGT
Source organism: Mustela lutreola (assembly GCF_030435805.1). NCBI lineage: Eukaryota > Metazoa > Chordata > Mammalia > Carnivora > Mustelidae > Mustela > Mustela lutreola. Next base: position 6,601,601 of record NC_081302.1, read on the forward strand.
CATAAGAGACCCATTCTATAGAGTGGAAGTACACAAAGGAATTCTCCATCTCACCTTTATCCTTCTGCAGTCCCATTTGGGCAGAAACCTCCACGCCCCCAAATATGCCTTCAAACTCTGTACTTCAAAACTGATATGGATGCTGTATATGAAATGCATGCAGTAAAACCCCTGCCCCGGTCTCAGTCCCCCCAGGTTATAAATAAAAATGAACTAGAATGTCTGGTGTGGGTCCATTTTGTGATTCTAATATTAACCTGGGAATTGAGCTGTTAAAAGTGGTTTCTAGATGCACTACTAACTGCCAAGGCAAGAATAGGCAAGTCGTTCTACTTTGTACAAAGGCTAATTTGTCCCACTTTTAAAGTTGGGATATTATTCAAGATATAAATATCTTGAATAGAGAACTTATGGAAATAGGTGCTAGATTAAATGCACGCTAAATATAAGATTTCTGGTTAGAAACCCAAACTGATTCCTAGAACAACATGAGGTTTTCATAACAATGCCCTGTTTAGTCTTATAAAGAACTAGTCTAATTTAATGTAATAGAAATACATAGTCCTGTTCTAATGAAATTCCTTGGTTTGCAATGGCCAGGTAGAGAGGGATACATGACTAATGATTTAAAATTAAGTTATTGGAGTGCCAGGTTGTCTAAAGAATATATAGTTTTTCTGTTGGCCCATTTAACACTTTACTTTTATGAGGAACTTTAAAGAAAAAAAAAAACATGAAGGCTCTACTAATTTCAAGGACATGCCAGCTCTCTAAGAACAGACCAGGGACCTTACATTTGTATGACCAGTGTCCTAGTCAAACCTTTGTTATAATTATTTAACAATGGAACAATCTTAAAATTACACATCTGAAGTTTTTCAACTATTTAAGGACAGTATTGATGCCTTCTAGATATAACACTCTTTGATTCAGTATTCTGCCAAACTGGAAATTTTAAGCTAGTAAAATCTGTTGCTCTCACACTGACTGTTGTTCAACTACATTTCTCAACCTTTGAGTCAATATAAATTTCAAAAATATGTTAAAGTTCAGAGAATGTTCATTTATATTGTTCCTATTTCAATTGTTTTAAAAATCATGAATTTAATGATCAACGTAGGCATCTTGGTAAAGTAAAAAATAAATAAACTCCCTGATTTTATTTGTTGATTGCTCGAGCACATTTTTCAGTTTCAGTGTTATGCTAAAGCCAGCACAGCTCTAGGCAGTGAAAGAAATGTAGAACTTGATAACTAATGAGACAGACAAATAGATAGGTAGGTGGATAGCCATTCTGTGAATAACTACCCACAGATGGCAAAATACTCAATCTTGCAATTCCAGGTAGAATCCAGCCTCAGATGCTCCATCTCATCTGACATCCCCTGACCCATTTCCTTCTGTAGAGATGAGGATGGGAGGTGGGAGCTGTCACACATCATTTCAGCTCTTCCTCCTATCTGGGCTACCTCGGACAAGTTCTGTCCCCTAATTATGCCTTAACTTCTATATCTATAGCAGCATTATAATAAGAGGATCTCTTCCATAGTGCTGATAACCATATTAAATTATTTAATACATTTTAAGTGCTTGAAACTCTGGTTTGTACTCTGTAAGGAATACGCAAACCCCAGGCATTATTCCTGACTTCTATGATGAAATTCTCCTAAGGTCGTGAGTCAGCATTTCTTCCCAATGGTATCTGATGTCTGAGGTCCCACTTTGGTCTCCAGTCACTAGCTTTGTAGTGAATTCTTCCAACCCTGACAGGGCCACTTCATGGTGTGACCCTGACCCTAGGGCAGGGTGCCTTAGAGGATGTGCTCGGGCCCACCCCCTTAAACAAGGTTTTAACCTGTTGGTGTCCATTGCGCCAGCTCCATGTGGAACCCGGTTGTCTACAACACTGTGGTTTCCAGGGAATCAAGGTATAGCTTTATCTTCAGAGATTTTCCCAAAATTTAACTGAAGTTTTCACATTTTTATCATTCCTCCCCCAGGATGAGGGAGGAGGAGAGGTCAGGGGAAAATGCCTCATTTTCTTTGCTTTGCGTCGATTACTGACCTCCTCGCTCATTCCATAATTCTGACTCCTTTTCTCACCAACTGATGATGCCTGTCTCACTCTTAGTGGGATCGGGATGGAAGGCAGTAGGGAGAGGATAGGGGCTGGTGGTGAGACTCGGTGGGCTTCTCACATATGTTCTTTCCAATCTCTTGTTTACAGATACACCCCATGCCCCATTTCATCATGTTTTCAGTGCTGATATTTGAAACATGTATCTTCTGAATGTCAAAGATATTTTATCTTAAGTGCCTGACTCTAGCATTTGAAATGTTTGGCTCAAATAAAAAAGAAATCTCTTCTGTAACTCTTTATTCTAGGCTATATATGTATTCCTCCTAAAGCAAAGAACAGATTGGTGTGTGGGGGCAGGGGGGTGGAATATGGGTAACAAGAAAAATGTGGTTTAAAAAAACTTTGTCATCATCTAAAATATTGCCCTACCAGATCCATTTAATTTACCTCAGTTCTGATTAAAAAATTATATCCATTTCTAAGTATAGACACCCCCACATTTGAAATCAGGTTCTCCAACAAATATATGCAGACAAATGTTCAGCAGCACTATTCACCATAGCCGACGGCTGGAAATAACCCAGATGTCACCAACAGATAAACAGATAAACTGGTGGTCCATCCCTGTGATGGAATATTATTCAGCCCTAAAAAGAATGTAGTCTTCATACAGGCTATAGCATGGATGGATTTTGACAACATTCTGCTAAGTGAGAGAAGCCAGAGATAAGAGGCCATACATTATAGGATTCCATTTGTATGAAGTGCCCAGAAGAGGCAAACCCACAGAGACCGGAAGCAGAGGGGTAGTTTTCAGGAGCTGGGGTAAGAGGATGTAGGGTGAATGCTCAGTGGAGATGATGTTTCCATTTGGATTGATGAGAAAAATCTAAAACTAGAAGAGGTGATAGTTGCAAAGTATTGTGAAGGCGTTTGAACCATGTTCATGGTTCAAATGGTCAACTTTATGCATATTGGTAAACTATCTGTATTCTACCACAATAAAGTATTGAACTGTCTGTATTTCAGCACAATGAAAATAATCACTACAAGAGTAAAATATGTCCTTTTGTCAACAATGTTAAGCAAGTCTTACAGATGTTGTCATCTGACATATGTTGCATGAAAAGAAACGGTACTACTTTTCTCCCGTAATCTTACCTGACAGAGGGGAAAAGCCCCCATAACTTTACAGGGAAAACTCCTACTTCCCTGGGTAACCTGTCAGACAGTCTATATTCACAACATGGTAGTTCTCTCCAGTACTGTGTCTCTTTCCTTCAAAAATACTGCAACTTTCTGAAAGCCAAGAAAGATTACCTCACTTTTGGAGGGATTCCATAGTGTGGTGGGTTGTATGGTTGCATTTGTTGTTTCCATCTTTTTCCTTCTCCCTCTCCTTGCTACATGGTCTTATTGAAGGTCTTAGTGAAGTTATTGAAGGTCTTATTGAAGTTTGCTTTTCTATGGTGTTTGCTATGCCTCTAGCTTTAGCCACTGGGATGGGAGTGGATATTTGTCACACCTTAGAAGGACTTTTTAGAGACAGGGCAAGTATCCTCTCCCTCACCCTGCTCCTGGGATGTCCTCCTTCACCTAAGGTCTCAGAGTAAAAAGATACAGGGCAATGAGCTGAATGAGTCCAGTAAAACCTAGAAGAACCCAATAGAACTTTCCCCAAAGTCTCTGAGGGACCCAGACCAAGAAAAACAGGATTGTTTCAAGACCTGAAGACTTAAGGATTATTTGTTGCTACAGCAAATCTGCAGATACACACGTGCCCTGGTGTAAAGAAATACTGAGGTGTCTACAAGGTGAAGTTCAGATGGGACCCAAAAACCAGTCTTGGGACAAACTTTCTACTGTTCCAGGCTATGGGCTTAGAGTCATGAACAGTACCGAAAGTAAAGCAGAAGGAAAGACGTTTCCTTGTATGAGAGTGCCATGAGGCAACAGTGATAAGTTAGGGGTACCTGGGTGGTTCAGTCGGTTAAGCACCTGCCTTCAGCTCAGGGGATGATCAGGACATCCCAGACTGAGCTCCATGTTGGGTTCCCTGCTCAGCAGAGAGTCCTCATCTCCCTCTGCCCTCCTCTGCTCATGTTCTCTCTCTCTCTCTCAAATAAGTAAAATATTAAAAATAATTGATAAGTAAAATGTTTTGTATTTGATAAGGCAATAAATGCTATGAACAACAACAACAACAACAACAAAAATGTAACAAGGAAGGAAGATAGAATACACATAGATGGGGAAGACGAAATTTAAAATAGGTGGTTTGAGAAAACCCTAGCTGGGAAGGTAACTTTTAAGTCAATCCATTTAGGAGGCAAGGTGTGAAGGCGAGCATCAAAGTAGGTGGATGGTTTGTGTAGTGGAGCAAACACGAAGTCCACATGCCCCGAGGTGAGAACATGACAGGGATGCCTGATAAAAATGAAGGAGAGCTCCGAATTTAGAACAGAACAAAGGATGAGCAATGTGTCAGAATCACCTGGAGGGCTTGTTAAAGAACAGCTTTCTCAACCCCTAGAAATTCTGATTCTATGTCTGAGGTGCAACCTGAGAATAGGCATTTTTAGCAAGTTCCCAGAGAACTGGATGCCACTCCTCCAGGGAGCTCATCTTGGGAACCATGGCTATAGGCCTCTGCAGGTCATGAGAAGGCTTCCATGTTTACTCTGAATGCAGTGGAGTTTCTCAGCAGATAAGGGATGTTCTCTGTCTACCAAGATGAACGTGGCTGTGTTGAGAATAAGCAGGGAGGAAACATGGAGACCACAGAGTATTGAAACACATGTTATTAGATTAGGTAGGGGGTGGGGGAGAAGGAGGAAGGGGACAGGGAGAGGGAAGAGAGGAGGAGGAGCAGAAGAAGAAGAGGAGGAGGAGAAGCAGGAGGAAGATGAGGAGGAGGAAGGAGAAGGAAGAAGGAGAAGAAGAGAAAGAGGAAGAGGAAGAAGAAGAAGTAGAAGATAAAGAAGTAGAAGATAAGAAGAAGAAGAAGAAGAAGAAGAAGAAGAAGGAGGAGGAGGAGGAGGAGGAGGAGGAGGAGGAGGAGGAGGAGGAGAAGGAGAAGGAGAAGGAGAAGGAGAAGGAGAAGGAGAAGGAGAAGAAGAAGAAGAAGAAGAAGAAGAAGAAGAAGAAGAGATGTCTTTAAAGAGAGGGAAGGAGATTGCTGATGCAGGTCAAAGCACTTTGAGAGCCCGCCCAGCCCGTAGCTTCTATTTTCTCTGGCAAGATCACCTAACTCTGGCGAATGGAAAAATGAGGAAGAGTGTTAGTTCTTTTTATGAGGAAAACACAGTGATTACTGCAGAGAGCTGGAGAACTCATTGACTGGAGGGCTATTTTATTGTTCCAAAAAAGCACCTTATATAAAAATAGGAGGCTCCGAGTAGGCATTTCGAGTTGGGAGATGCTAAGTGATACATCAGTTTCACCCGTGCTGAGCTAAAACTAGAACCATTCCTGGCACCTCCATATGCAAACTTCAATCCAGTGAAATTTCGTTGGTTCAAAAGGAGCATATCCTAGAGTTTGACTATCTCGATGGCTGCTTCAGTATTTTACACAGAAAACCCATCTCTTCTCATTTCTGCCAAATATTTTAAATAAAAGCTCAGCAAAAGATTGAAATAGAACCAAGAGTTGTTGGTGGGGTGTGTATATCCTGTAGAATCAAAAAGTTAGCTAAAAGCAACATATGATGGTGATGGTGAAGATGATGGTGACGAAGATGGTGGTGGCTAAGAGTTCTGGTTTATCCTGTGACAGGAACTGTTCTAAACCTTTTTTTCCCTGTTTGAAATCATCTCATCCTCTTCAAGGTATGACCAGATTGCTCAGTTGGTCTCCATGTTTACAGATAAGGACCTTGCAGCCCAGGTCGTTCCCAGGTCATGTGGAGTGGAAGCAGCCATGTGGTGGCAACTCAGTGCTGGCTGGAGGGTCTGACCTTTCTAATACCTGTGCCCCAGCTGCCCACGAATGAGATGTGGTGTTGACCTGAGGCCCCTTCTCTCCACCTTTTCTAGTGTGGAATATGAGGAGTGACCTGCATCACTGCCCGGTGATTACAGTGGGAGGCTGGACGGAAACCGACACAACTGTCCTAGGATATTCGGGCCAGAGAAGCAGGTGGGAGAAACCCGAGAAGGGCGCATGGGTGTGAAGGAGAGGGAGGGGAAGCTTCTGCTGGAGCTTCTGGCACATTCTTCGAAGGAAGCTGTATGCACTGAGATGAGTCCTTGTGTGTCTCCAGACACCCACACGCCCCGTATTTGCTGGGGATAGCCACTTCGCTCTTTTCCCTTGAAATGGGAAATTCAGACCAAGAAGAATAACACGTTGGAGATATTTTCTCCCATTAACAACTTGCAGTAGTCGTATAAAAATGTTTCCTATCATCTTCATTTTTCTAATAGCAATATTTTTCCATATTTTTTTAAAAAATTCATATAAAAATGTGAAGTTTAATTTTTGGAGGATTTCAAGTCCTTAATAATAATTTCTTACACTTTTCAAGGGCTTAGTAGATAGGAGACATAGGGGTGCCTCCCATTAAAAGGGCCCTTGAACCACTTTTCTCTCCAGTAAGTAAGCTATAATCACGCTAAACATTAAGCAGGCCATGGAAGTTAAAGAGCTACTCTTTCCTACTGAATTTAAGTCACGGAGGCTCTTGGCCACATTTACCACTAGTACAAATAATTTTCCTGATCAGGAATACATTTACAAAGTGTCTAGGTAACTCAGAGCAGGATTTTTCATTTACATGACAATGGTCTATTCCACTCTTTTTAGGACTGTCCCTTCAACTCTGTGATGTTTGTTAGTTCATTATTTGTAAAATAGTAAAACCGCATCTGAAAAAAAAAAAAAGAAAGTGTGTTGTGTCTTTAATTTAAAAACCGCCTCAGGGCCCTATGGGGTATATTAAATCTGTCTCTCTGCCGTATATCTTGATGTACATTTTACTTGAAACCAGGTGTTTTGTATATTGAACTTTTTAACACTGCAGGGAGGTAAGTATTCACAGCTGGAGTTTTATGCTTCACACATTTTCATGTTTGAGAACAAGAAGCAACCCCTAGGAAAACCTCCTCCCGCATGAAGAGAGTCCGAACAAAGCCCTTCTGTATCTGGTGGCAGGACATGGATATGATGAAGTCACAGATACGGGGCCTGAATGCAAAATAGATGCCAGGGACACCCAGACAAAAAGTTTCAAGGAATCCAACTGCACAGGTTCTCAGATCAATCACCAGCGATGAGGTTGTCACGGCACAGAAGGGCTGAAAAGCAGCATCAAAGCCCCGAAAAGAGAGGGGAGAAGCTTTTGTCTGGCTGGCTTTTGTCTTCACGACCAACATTGGAAGCCAGCTCACATCCACTGAAAGGCCGAGTTAATCTATTTCTAGTGAACATTGTCCGCTGTGTGTAGTTAGCCCAAAATCATTAAAGAAAAATAACTAGGTTGGCATGACCGAAAAAGCATTGATTTTCCTGTGGGGTACATTGGTAGGAGTGGAATGTTGTGCATATGGTATTGTCTGCAAGAGAGAGAAAGGTGACTGACCTCGCGAAACAAAAGGCACCCGGCGGCTGTGCTTCCTCGCCTCAGAAATGAACTCTGTGTTTGCAGATCCAGACGCAAGAAGCTTTATGAAAATTAAAAGCATCACATTTCTAATTCATTCTCCTCCTCTAGGTTCAGTTTACCCTCCCAAGTCTCCTTAAAAATCCAACAACAACAAAAAAGCACTCTCCCTTGATTTGGGTAGCCGGCCCAATGAAATTTGTCACGGCTTTGAGGTGAGATTTGCATTTTTCTGGCAGGTGGGAAGAGATGGGATGGGGGTGGGGGGATCACTGAAGAAGGGCACGATTTGGGAGACAGAGATGTTGAATGTTATTGTCACTTCTTAGTCTGTGGTTTGGGTGCCCCCCACCCCAGCATCAGGAAAGAATTCCACTGTAGCCCAGATGATTATAGACCAACCTCTCCTCTGTGTACACACAACAGTCCTAGGCTTGCTAAAAACTGATTGCTTGAAGATTGTCATCATCCAAGGGCAGGCACCTCTAGCGGGCACATCCTAAACTTGCCTGTCTTTGTCTCGAGCTAAATGGTGCTCCCTATTTCTTTGCATGTTGGGAAGGTGCTCCAGGACCTCAAAAACCCACTCTCTTGTTATAAAGTCAGCACTTTGATGTACATGGTGGCCCAGCATTCGAGTCTCTGCAGCCCCAGCAGTAAGCACCAGGAATTTTCCTGCCAAGAAAAGGATAAATAAGAGCCCTTATTAAAAAAATAAATAAGTAAATAAATAAAATCAGAAAATGACAGCAAGCTTGCCAAGGGTGGTGCTTTTTCTGGACACAAAGATGGGAAAATCTTCCCTTCCCTTCCCTGGATTTTGAGAACATGGAATTGTTCTCTGTGATACAATGTTTCTTACTGTTCCATGGGGAAGCAGCTTGGAAGAGAAAGGAGCCAGAGACTCCATGGAAGATGCCTGATGGGAAAAGAGGAGCTCCAGAATGGTTAAGACACAATGATGTCAATCACTACATTTTCCTGCAGGCGGCTGGAAAGTACCCCACCATTTTTTTTTTCCCTCTCTGGTGCACGGTAATAAGTATCTTTTCACTTAAGTCTGTAAGGATTACTTAAGAATCGGCTACTATTTCCACCTGCAGGGAGGCCAAGCTACTTAAATAAAAAACAAAGGCCGTTAATTTTTTCCTGACGATTGTACACCTTTCTAGCTTAATCCAGAACTTCTGCTGGTTCCAGATGAACCCATATTGACATTTGTGCTATTTTACAAAATCTTAGAAAATTCGAGAATTTTTCTCAATTTCTGACATTCTACTCTAATTTAAGATACGTTGATCTCGACACGGAAATGGAAATCTCATTGCATAGGCCTAAAAGAGAACACAGAATCATTTTTTCAGTTCTTCACGAATAAAATATTTAATATATTACTAAATACTCCAAACAAATTAATGGGGTAGCTGCTATGGGACCCAGGACCAGGGTCCAAAGGTACAGAAATAAATTAGATGCAGTCCCTATCTTTAAGAAGCTTCTTAAAGCCTGGCTATTCTAAATACCCATTTAGAATATAACTCTTATGGCTCCTTTATTTTATCTTCCATTTTCTCCTTATTTTTATGGCTTTCTACATTACTGAAGTTAAATATTTTGGTTATAGGATATTATTTACTTTTAGACCATTTGAAAAAAAGGAGCTTCAACTAACTCTAGACTGAGACGAGTGACTCTGTAGGAACCGAGAAACAAAATTAAAATAAGGCAATACCTCTGTTTGCAGAGACCTCACAAACCAGCGGGTAACCTGAAGGTAACGATACCCATCTGTGGGCATGTGCATTGCATTGTTACCAAGAGATCCAGCAACAAAACTCATTAAGCAAAGGTTTTATAGAAGGGGTTCTTCTCCGTATAATTGTATGAAAAGAGACATTTTTTGCAATAATGTCTTAGAAAACAAAAAACCAAACCAAAACAAAACAAAGCAAAACCCTTGAAATTATGTTTCTAGTCTGTGCATTAAGAGGTAAAGTCTATGTTACCTGACTGGCCATTCTTACAGAGGCTTACATTTGATTAGAATGTTTTCAAGCCTCCCTCACTTGATTCATTGATTCACTCATTCATACCAAACCATCTTTTGAACCACCATGCGCTGGTCCTTTGCCAGGGATTCTAGTTAAAAAGAGACTTTAGATTCTTTACTTTTCTTTCTTTCGTTCTTTCTTCTCTTTCTTTCTTTCTTTTTTTTTTTTTAAGATTTTATTTACTTATTTATTTGACAGACAGAGATCACAAGTAGGCAGAGAGGCAGGCAGAGAGAGAGGAGGAAGCAGGTTCCCTGCTGAGCAGAGAGCCCAATGCGGGGCTCGATCCCAGGACCCTGGGATCATGACCTGAACTGAAGGCAGAGGCTTTAACCCACTGAGCCACCCAGGCGCTCCTAGATTATTTTCTAAAAGACAGAAATGTTTTCCACTTGCTTTTAGACCTCGCTGCCTCTTGAAAGGCAGGTGTGACAGCAGAGAGAGCCATGGTGTTGAGTATTTTCGAATAAGTAACTGCTTGCAATTTTCTTTTTTCTTTTTAGAAACATAAGTGAGAGTTATAAGGACACTTAGTGAAAGTTGTGAAATATTATCCAACCAATGGGACTCTTCAGGCAATAGCTTTTCCTGTGCCCTGAGCTGCTTCTATACGCCCTTGCCGGCTGCCATTTTTTTTTTTTTTTTCAAGGATACAATCAAGTCAAATTGAGCCTTTATCGGGGACATATTTCAAACAATTCTTGCAGATATTCCAAGGGAATTCTACGTTTCAGTAGATGGTCTGAGTGACAGAGAAGGTAAGGAAATGAGCCTGTTACAATGTTATGGACAAATAGCCAGACAGCACGCACCAGGCGAGGGAAAACCTGAGGTGTCAGGAGCAGTAGCAGATGTCAGAGGCCCCTTTCACAAAGTGCACAGCAATTTATGTCAGTGCACAGAGAGCCGGGAGAGCCAGACCAGAACCCAGGAGATAGATCTTGCTCTTGTCCCAGGACGCCTTACAGCTACACACTATAGGGAAGCTCTGGTCCTCTCCCTGGTGTAGCCAGGAGACAGGACACAGGACACAGCAATAAGGTGACATGGAAGAACCTTGTCTTCAGACTCATACTGTTAGTGCCATGTTCACGTCAGGGGGAACTCCGGGCCCCTCCACTGGTATGACCCTGTGCAGGGGTCTGCTTCGTAGCCATAGTTATATGACATGACAAGTGACTAGAAAAACTAACCAGGGCAACACTGAAGGTTCAGAAAACAGAAGCGGCTTCTGTGGACTGAGGGACACAGGAGACACTGGAGTCATAAGCCTGTAGTTGACCAAGGCTGATGACTGTCATTTGCACAGGACCCTAGCTAGTTTCCAGGGAGGTTTAGAGGCGGCTGACGCTGGGAGGCCAGCCTGCGGGGAATCAGTCTTGGACAGTTAACCTTCACTGCTTGTTCTGCAAGCTGGTGCTAAAGTGCTGAGAGGCGTGAGGAGTGTTCTGCACCCAACCCCATACCTGTGCCTTTCTCCAACTCTGTCTCCCTCCCCACCGACACTTCCATCTATAATGCGTGTGTGTGAATGTGTGTATGTGCATAAGTTGTCGTGGCTGTGTGTGTGTGCGTGGATGTGTATGTGGACATGGATGTCAGTATATATACACACATCATATGCATTCGCCCCCCTGGGCTCCGCTCCGCTGTTCTCTGCAGCACCCTTTCCCTATCACAAGAAACCCCTAGAACTCCCACCCTGCCCAGGCCGACCACCTAGCAGACTTCAGGTGTGATCGTTTTTACCTGGGAGAAGTTACTGAGATGGGATATTTTAGAGAGGCAGAGTATTTAGAGAGATTTATAGATTTATAAATCTAGATTTTAGAGATATATTTACCACATATATAAATATAAAATTATATTTTAGAGATTTATAAATCTATATTTGGAGAGGCAGAGTGGGTATTGTGATTTGCCTCAAGACTTATATCCACATTATGGTTGAGTTTCTCTTCCTGGAGAAAGATATGGGTTCATTTGGTGACTAGATATGTCATAAAAACTGGTGTTTGGAAATGTTGGACAAACTTACAGGATCATAGAAAGTTTCAGTTATCTTTATTGTTTTGAAAATATTTGCCTAATACTCAGAATTTCAATAATGGGGTTAGGAATTTAAAGAAGATTAATTAGCCCTTACCCTGATTAACTGGGCTACAAGTAAATATAGACTGCTAATAATCATCATAACCTTGTTTTGTTGTAGATATTTGGGTCACAAAACTACATCTTTTAATCATCATTTAAATTTAATATGCTAATTTAAACTATAACTATACTAATTTAAAATCAACTATACTAACATAATCAAATTCATTTATTTCTGTAACACCCTTAGCTCTGCTTGATTTACAAGCAAGTGAAAAATAAGAAATTTGGACAACAATAATATATTGATATCAGGACACTTTTTGAATAAGCTAGAACAAAGACCACAAATATCAAAATCCATAATAAGAAAATGCATTGCCATTTTGTAAAGAGAACTCAGTATCCATTTCAGTATGACATAAGCCATTTTATTAACAACAACAGTGTCTGGATCAGTGCAACTATATAGGCAGAACCAGATGAGACATGAGAACATCTCTACAGCTTCTGACCCAGAGACCTCTGCCTGTGACTTTGGAGCAAAGACCCGGACAAAGTCGCCAGAAGCATTTATCATTGCTAGAATGTCCTCTCTCCAAAACGTCCAACAGAATGGGTCCTGCTGATTAGTTGTAATCCAGTGACGTTTTCTGCCCGAGCTGATGTCTGCCCTGCTGAAACCTTTCTCCACATTGCTCACATGTACGGATGACTCTATTATCTGTCTCCAAAAGCTGAATTTATGAAGGTTATCTGAAAATGAAATTCACATTTTGACATTTTGTTGATGGAATTATTATATACTTTCAGGTATATACAGAGATTACATATATGAATTGTATACATACGTCTACACATACTCACAAAGTGCGTATTGAGAATGGCACCCTCTTGTTCAAGAAACAGGTGGGTATGCAGGTATTATCTATCTATCTGTGTTACCCCTCACAATCGTATTTTTGTGATTTCAACCGTCACTGCTAAGCTTACCTGATTTTTCCATGCCTGCCTACTATCTGGCAACGCAGCTTAAGAATTCATGGAAAATTCCTGAATCTTAATAGTACAGAGATCCTTGGAATTTAAGATTTTTGAATATGGCTTATATCACCTCTGATGAAATTGTTATGACTGGATGTCAATAATCTTGAAGAAGACAGACTTTTAATCCTCGCCAAATGGCATCCCTTGGGGAGGAAAGCTTACGGAGGACTCAGATGTACACATGTTTGCAGCAACAGTGACCTGGTCTGGGATCTCAGAGGAAGGCTGCTTGCCACCATGGATGTGATGAGCATTCTGTACTGGAGCTCAAAGCTTTCAGACCCAAACAAAGGTGGCGTGTGTCAGGAGAGCTCTTCACCTTAGGCCCAAAGAGGGCTCTCTTCAAAAGCCGAGGAGGGGCTCTAGCCTCGACTGGGCTGAGCAGCTCAAGAAAGCGTTAATGACAAAATAATGACAGCGACAGTAGTTACAAAAAGCACATGATATGCAGCAAATTTCTTTTATACTTGCAGGAGGCAAACATCCTTAATGACTCAGAAAAAGGCCACATTTTACACTATATTTGATAAAGGTATTTGCCTCCTGAAAAGAATAGGTTTTATCTTCAAATAAATGAACTTAAGTCAGTAAGATGACACATTGTGCCTGAACTGGTATCTCAGAGCAGAAATGCCACTGAAATGGAAGGTTTTGAGATAAATACAAATATGTTCTTGCTTTCTCATTTTAATGGTCTTTTTAAGAATGCAAATATAAAATCAAAGCTTCACTGGAAGTGCATTTGTCTATGAAAAGAAGTATTGTATATGTTGAATGACAGTTGTAAAATAAAGATATAGATACGCATTGTAATTCAGATCATTGAAAGAGCAGCGTTTATTTTTAGGGCCCAATTATAGATGCACCATTCTTGATGGTGTTTAGTTGGTTTGTAAGCTGAACAATGGTCTCGCATTCACCAGAGTTACATGAGGGAACCCAAGAAGGCAAAAGTGATGCATTTTATTTTATTTTATTAATTTTTAAAAAGATTTTATTTATTCATTTGAAAAGGACAGAGAAAGCACAAGCAGGGGGAGAGGCAGAGGGAGAGGGAGAAGCAGACTCCCCACTGAGCTGGGAACCTGACGTGGGGCTCCATCCTGGGACCTGGAGATCATGACGTGAGCCAAAGGCAGATGCTTAAACATCTGAGCCACTAGCCCCACCTTTTGTTTTCCTTTTAAAGACCGATGTGTTTTTAAACTGCTTTTACGTGGGCTGAGATAGCCAAACTAGAATCTCCTGAGTGCCTTGTGTGGTGAACGGCGGCAGCAGATGGATGGAGCCCATGGTCCTTGTCTCTCCCCTTTGGAGCACGTTCATCTAGCAGGCAGGTCCAACCAGATGCCTGAAGAACCATGGGGCTTGCTCTCTGGGGTCCTCCTAGCCTCACTGCCTCATGTGGATGCAAGCCATCCCACTGGCAGCCTTCTTATGTCTTTCACAGGATCAGGTCACAGAAGCAGCAGCAAATTGCTGATTTGGGATGACTGTTACAAGGCTGACACAAGGCAGGTTGAGAGCACTGGGCCAGCAGTAATCCACCATGACCCCTCGGTGAGGCTGAGAGTTGATTCTCACTTGCGGGTACTAACCACGGAACCATCTCTGCCTTATGGCACTCAAGTCTAGTGGGGGGTGGCAGCCATCTTTGTCACCTTGTGGGCCCCAGGGGGTAACCCACACACTGTGCTGTCTCAACCCTCCATGTCAGGCACAACTGGATGACCAAACCCATTTCCTCTAAAGGCTTTTGAGGTAACAGTCTACAACATCAATGGGCCTTCCCAAAATTGTTCTCTTACTTTAGTCAATGGGGTGATGTCATATTGACTGGGATGGTCTTACACCAGACCTGATGAATGAATTCCTCACTATCCTTCTTGCTGGTGGTGATGTGTGTCCACCAAAGGTGGAATCATCATTGGAAGAGCCATCACATGGTTGCTATGCTTGTGGCGAGCATAGCATGACATACAGACTTGTCGCATCACTGTACTGTACACCTGAAACTAATGTAGCATGGTGCGTTAAAGAGATGTCAGTTAAAAAAACAGCTTAAAAAATCACTGAAAGAGACCATCTAGAAATACAGTGGTTACTGTCCAAGGAGCTCCAGAGAGACATGGTTGGAAGATTTGCTGTCCTATATTTCTATCATGGAATGTGAAATGTTAACATGTAAATGTAATACTATCAGAAAAAGAAATATTGATCACATTTGCTAAGTACTCTGGGTTGGTACTTGCATTGTCAACGTTGAGTGAGTCACTGAACCACCATACCCTACAGCTGAGGCTAACATAACACTGTATGTTAACTAAGTAGAATTAAAATAAAACCTTAAAAAATTTCTCATTTCTAATTCTCCTTTTTATGATCTCTCCATTTGTGTAAGTGACCATTTCTATAAGGTTTTGACATATCCTTCTGTTGTTTCTTTTTGAGAAAATAAACATGTATATAGTTGTATATTTCCCCTTTGTCATAAAAGTTGTTTCATTCAGTATTTTTTACTTGATTTTGTCTCCAATAAATATAGCTAGCCTAGAGATAGAGATAATTTCCTATCAGTAATACAGATTTTCTTCATTCCATCTCTAGATTTACACACTCTATGGCATGGATTGACCATGGTTTATTCAATTAATTCTTCATTGCTGGACATTAGGTTATGCTTGGCCTTTTGCTGTTACAAATGATTGCACAATTACTAGCTTTCTTCTGATACCATTTCTTCTTTTTGTCAGCATATCTTTGGGAGAGAAGACAATGTATAATTGGCTTCTGGACCAGAAAGTGTGTGTGTGTGTGTGTGTGTGCGTGTGTGAGAGAGAGAGAGAGAATGTGTGTGTAATATTACCAAACATTTATAAGAGTTGTGCTGTGTTGAATTCCCATTAGCAAGGTATAAAAGTACCTGTTTCATGACACATTGGCAACAGCGAATAAGTTTTACTTTTGAATATTTGACAGTATATGTGAGAAATGGTACCTCAGTCTATGAGTGAATTTGCACATGTTTTTCTATGACTAAGTGTCAGTCACATTTTATTCATTAACTATCCCCTGTGTCTATTGGCTTCCTACTGCTTTTCTTCTCAGTGTTTAGAAGCTCTTTATAACTCTTTGTGGGTAAGTTGCAAAACATTTTTGTCACTATTGCACTTTAACTTGTTTATGTTGATATTTCTTTAACCATGCAAAGTTTTAATTTATAATATTTATGTAATCCAACTTTTAATTTTGAGTCACAGCCAAAAATTGATTTTTTTTTAGTCTTAGTGCAGGAAATTTTCTTTACTCTTAGCTTTTATATAAGGAATTCATCCATTTTTTTCTCTAGGACTTGCATAGTTTTAGGTTTTACATTTTGGATATCTGATACATTTGGAATTTTATATTTATATTTAAAGTTGTATACTAAAAGCAATTTTTTGCATTCCTAATTTTTAAGAGAGACATGCTAAAATCTTCTGTCCTTATTGTGGATTGATCAGTATTTCCTAGTGTTCCTATTGATTCCTGTTTTGCTTATTTCGTGGTTGTTAGATACATACAGATCAAGTGTTTATACTACTTGTTTAAAAATGTGTTATGATTATGTGTGTTCCTCTTCATTACACTGAAGTCTATTGGTATGTAGCAAACACAAGCAAGCAAGTAGAAGTGAGTGAATCTCCGAAAGCTGGTATTCACAGGCAGCATGGTGGGCAAGGCAGCATCGTGAGGAGTGATCAAACCCAGCCAGGCACTGGCTTGTTCTTGACAGTAAAGAACATTAAATGGCGGTTCAGACAGGGAAGATAATGTGGTCGGATAATAAGCAAATACATAATTCCCTCTTCTCTACCTTGCTATAAATGTCCACATTGAGCCACCATGTTTCATGTGGCCCACACATTTTCAATTTTTTTTTTTTTTTTTTGAATCATGGCAAAGTGTGCATAGCATAAAATTTACCATTTTAACTTAATGTGTCATCAGGTCCATCTACACGTTGGGGCTGCCACCACCACCATTCATCTCCAGAGATTTGTATATTTCCAACCAGAAACTTTGTTTCCATCAAATACTAAGTCCTGATTTTCCTCTCCCTCCAGCCCTGGCAGCCTCTGTTCTACTCTCTGCTTCTGTGATTTGACGACTCTCAGTAGCTCATGTAAGTGGAATTGTGTACTCTTCCTCCTTTTGTGACTGGTTTATTTTACATAGCGCCCTATCTTTAAGTTTTATGCATGTTGCCCCATGTTTCTGAATCCCCTTCCTTTTTGAGGGTGAACACATTCCGTTGTATGATAGATCACATTTTTCTTTATCTGTTCAGCTGTCAGTGGGCATTTGGGGTGCTTTCACCTTTTGGTTGTTGTAAATAATGCTGCTGTGAACCAGAGCATACAAGTACCTATTGAAGTCTCAGCTTTCTCTTCTTTAGGACATTTACACAAGTGGATCATTTGGTGATTCTCATTTTAATTTTTTGAGGAACCCCACACTGTGTTCTCTAGTGGCTGCAGTATTTTACCTCCCCAGTAACTATGTAAAAGTTTGCCAATTTCTCCATATCCTCAGCAACACTGGTTCTTTTCAGTTTTTGGTGTTTTTTGTTTTGGTTTGGTTTGTTTTTTTTCCTTTTTATATTACCCACCTTAATGGGTCGAAATGATATCTCATTGTGGTTTTTATTTGTAATTCCCTAACAATTAATGATGTTCAATATCTTTTCATTTTATATATAAATATAAATATGAATATATATATATATTTATATATATATATACATAAAAATAAAATCTGGTGTACATAAGCAGGGACTACAAAGAATCAATTTGCCTCGAGACATATAGGCCCACAGGGTGGTTCTGGTGCATTCTCATCTTCATTCTGCAGCCTCTTCACTGTATAGTGTTTGATATATTTCTCAACCTATCTGGGTCTAGTGTAATAAGTTGACTACATTTCCTTTGTTGATCAGTGTTTGAAGAAGCAATACATTTTAATGCTTGTTTTCCTGAAATGTTGAGCTGTGTTTTACCAGCTATAAATAGGACCTAGTATTGACCCAGATCTGTTTTATCCACCCATATTCTGAATCTTATAATATTTTTGCAACTGTCTACTTCCTACAGTATTGTAACTCAATGTTAATTTTAAGAAAGATTTCAAATTATCCATGTTTCCATGTCAGTTTTCTATGTTAAGAAGAGCAAAAATCAGAAAAAAGTGAATGTTTTAGGGAAGGGAAGATGTTCCTTTTGTAAATCTGTAATTGAAGTGAAATTCAGCTGGAAGTATGAAGTGTTGACGCTGATACTGCTATTTACCCAGGACTGGGCCTAATTTCTTTTAATTTTACTTTTCATGTCTGTTCTTATTGTAACTCCTTTTCAATTGCTTCTCAAGCATGCCTACTTTTAAGACTTTCCTCTGGATTCTGCAATGCATTCCCTTTTTACAGATATCTATCTTGAATTTTTGGCATGGCCTTCTCATCTCTCTTTTTAAAAAAGCTTCTTATTATAGACTCTATGTTTTTATCATTGGTATTCTGGAAAAAAATGAGTACGTATTCAGGTCCTTTGTTCGCCAACTTACAGCATGCCTAGTTCCTTGGACAATTCTGATGATCTAAGTCCTACTTGGCATGTACGAGCAAGGCCACAGTTCAGTATCCATAGCTCCTCCGCCAATTCCCAGAGTCTGCAGGCGTCTACCTAGAGTTGCAGGAGATGGGAGCTTCTAAGATATTGGACATTTGAAGCAAAGAAATTAAAGACCTAATATTTACCTTTAGAGGTTTCTCTCTCCCTAAATTTATTTCTGCACATACTGGCAGGAATTCCCCCTCCTTGGGTAAAATATAATATAGTTTTTATCCATAGTCATTTTCTCAGAGAATTACTTTTTTTTTTTTTACTAAATGGGGCACTGGTAGGGTGGGTGGTAGAAAGATGTTACCACGTAGCTGCTCCACTTCATAATTCTGTTGGTTTCTGGATCCTGGAGGCTGGAACATAAGGTTTTCAGCTATAAACTCACTGGCGGTGAAATATTATTGTTGATCCTCAAATTGTGTTTTTAAAATGTTATTCCATTACCTTTCAGTCAGCTGAAGCTTGTAGCATATTACCAGACACTTTCTGGGCTGGTCAACATCTCATCCTGACATGTATCAGATGTGACACGTTAATTGCAGATTTGAAGAAACTGCTGAGTATCTGCAGATCCAGGATCTATAATTTCAAATGTAAAATCTTCATTAACTGGTTATTTTTATTCTCACTCATGTCACCACCCAGAGCAGCCTCTGGGACTGAGACAACTATGGTGGAGACCCCTTCATCAGTTTCTGATGAATTCCAGCATCGGAGTTTGAGCTCTTGGCTGCTATGGAATTTTGGCTATCATATCACTTCCTCTTAAATCCTACCTCAACAGTGGTCTGCCACTCTGTAGACAACCATCACTTGTGTCTTTTCTATGTTGCACCATCACATTTTCCCCTTGGGTGCAGGGAATATTTATTTTATTTGCCTATTTTCTGTCCACTTACATATAAGCTGCCCTTTATTAGTAAAAAAAAAAAAAAAAAAAAAAAGACTATTCTGAAAACTGCTAATACACCTGCTCTTCATGCCTGATAAATAATAATAAGAAGAAGAGGGAACTATTTTCAAATCTAGGAGCCTCAATTCTAACTCTGATTTGGTTCATGGAGAAATATTTTATGCATATTAAATATGAAGCAAATAAAAATACTTTAAAGAATAATCTTTTAGGGTTTTTTTTTTCCCCCATTAAGTTTTATTCTGAAAGATACCTTAAAGGAATATAAGTAAATAACGTCTGCTTCATGCTATCTTACATTAGAAAATCAAGGGTAGGGATGTCTGGGAGGCTCAGTCCAACTCCTGATTTCAAGCAGGTCATGATCTCAGGGTTGTGGAATCCAGCCCCACCTTGGGCTCCACACTCAGCGCATATCCTGCTTATCCCTCCCCCTCCCCTTCTTTCTCTCCTTCTGCATGAGTGCATGGTGATGTGTGCTCTCACTCTCTCTCAAATAAATAAATAAAATCTTTTTAAAAATAGTTATGTAGAAAATCACATGTAAAACATTAGGTTCAATTTATCTGTATTTCTGAAATGAATATAAAGTTGGATTTTCTTTTGTGCTCAAATCAAATAATGTCAAATTAAATCAGATATCTCTTCTCCATGCTAATGTGTGAATCTAGCATTCAGTAGGATGACATCATGCTTACAAGATATGTCTGATATATCCAAAAATTTTTCTATGGAATTCCTTTTTTTCCAGTTTTCTAGATAAAAAAGCTTCCAGTAATAAGATGATTTCCACAAAATTTACAAATATTATTATATTCAATGATTTATGACAAACAAGGGATTCATTTGGAGCTGGTAATAAAATTATATATATATATATATATATATATATATATATATATATATATCTTTTGTATTTACAGTGAGCCAAAAAGTTCTAGAAGTGCCAAACTGTACAGACTGTCAAGTGTGGGATTCTGCAGGGCTTTCTGTGTGGTGAAAGACCCAACCTACCTATGAGTAAATCTATAGGGAGTGGCCTGGACTCATCATTATCCTAGTGGTTTAGCATGATAGGTCAAAAGACTTGTCAATGTTGTCCTGTAATTTGAGGTGGAAACACTTCAAAACAACAAAGTCATATTCTAACTTCCAAGGACTTTGTCCTTCCACTTACTAATGTTCTTGCAACTGTGTGAGCCAACACCAGGGGTTGGTTGGCAAAGCCCTCTGACTGCTGGGTCCCAAAACCATGACCATGGGTTCACTTCAGGCATGGACCAATAAGTTCCATGCTGATTCACAGATTTAGACTGTTCCCTAACCCCAAAAAGCTGCAGGTTAAACACCGTTGGGCATTAAGATGGCAGGGTAAGGTAATATGGTCTGATGAGGAGAAATACATTTCATTTAGCAGGAAAGAAGTAAGTGTATATCTTTCTGATTCAGGCTCAATAATTTTATCTGTATATTGAGAAGATCATTACATTGGAATCAAACCCAGACAAAGCTGTTCTGTTAATAGAGAATAGTATCTGGTTAAATCAGTTATAACTACTACTCTAACACCAGCCCTGTCTAGTCAACATGTCAAAAGGGCACATGTCTATAATGAACCGCATAGAACCACACATATCAGCTAGTTGTAGTGACTTCCAGAAGTAACTCTTTAGAAAGTTTATTTCTTTAGAAAGAAATAATAATATAAATCTTGCGATTCCCTGTCAGTGACTGCAGTAGCCTGACTATAAGTTGTGTCTTCCATCTAAGAGAGCATCTGAAAATAAAATGCAAGTTTTAAAGAAATACAGTACCACATTTTCTACTGTTTTGAACGTAATTTTAATCATTTAATTATCTCATGAGAAAATAAATATGATGAAAATTCAGGTATAATGTATAGTGTTTTTACTTCCCTTCAGTGAAGACCTTTGCTTAACTTGCTGTTAATTAGTCAGAATTCATTGACATTCTGTATAATAGATGTGTTTATCATTATTCATCTATCTATAATTGGATCATATATTGGAGAAAGTGAGGTTTTCTAGACTTCTATTATAATATATATATTTTTTAATCTTTTTACTTTAAATCCTTCCCAGAAGGACTACTTATAATTGGAAGGGAGACTTGATGAGTATGAAGTTGATGACAAGTGAAAAGTAGCTGATTAGCAAGGACTGGGGTGAAAATGGGCAAGGTCTGAATGACGTCATGGTGATAATTTTCTACCTCATTTCAACATGAAAAGCTTGTTTTTGATTGTGGACTGCTACTCAAAATACACTTTGAGAAGGACGTCAAAACAGTGAAAATTGTCTACCCCATGTCAAGCAAAGTATTTGCTACAGAGAACATTTTAATTATTTCTTCAAACGTTTGATCAAAAACAGTGAGATAGAATAAGAAACAATGCTAAGTTAGGCATTATGCCAACTCAGTCTGACCATATCTGGTCATTTTCAGTCAAATCCTAGAAATCTTTCTTAGCTCAGTTAAAAAAAAAAAAATTAGGCACATTGATTGCATGACACATTTGAGTAGCCTCTGTGTATATTTCAGCAAACTGTAACTGGAGACAGTAAACTAATCAAACCTGGCTGTCATTCAGTTCAAAAGAAAACAATGTCTACCATCTACTATATGTACTTAGTACCATCAAAAGTACCATATAGTTTTGCCTCCAAGATGCCATGATCTAGCATATATTATTTAACACCAAGAAAAACGATGCTGCTGAATCACTAGACCATCAGTTATATACCAATCTTAGAGATACTGTAATGGGAAAAAAATGGTATGTTGTTAAATTAAATAACTTTTTCAAAATATGTTCATTTCTCTCCATCCTGATGCAAATGACCATAGTACAAACCACCAGACTGTCACATGAACTGTCTTTTAATAGATCTCCCTCAAATTGACTCTTGTCTCCTCTCTGACTCACTCCACCAAAATTTATTCTTCTTCAGCAACCTTGGTGATCTTTTCAAATTGTATGTTTGAATATGGTAAAAATACTTCTGTAACTGCTCATTGCTCTCTTGATAAAAGCTTAAAAAGGCAGAATTATCAAGATCAGATGATCTCATACTTCGGATCTTTCTAGAATTTCCTGATGCACAAGCTTTCATACCATTTAACAAAATAAACACTGAAAAGATATTTGATTTTTAGTGACTTTTCTCGAATTCAAGCTGTGGGAAAATGTTCTATGGCAGATTGGATTCTCAAAGTTGGCTGCAGCAAAGCTTCCTGTCCTAAAAGCCTTCCTCCAAGGTCACTTTGAAACTGTCGTGAATGGGTCCCTCCTTGTAATCTTGGCTGCACCTGTCACTTACTTTGCATGATAACTTGTAGCAGAAAAGAAGTTATGTTTAGGGGCTGAGCAGCTCCCCCTCCCAGGCACTTGGAACACCCTTTCTTTCAGTGGCAGTTAAGATGCTGTGAGAAAGTCCAAGCAGCCACGTTGAGGACAGGTAAAGCCACTTCCCCTGTTGACAGCCCCAGCTGAACTCCCAGCAAGCAGCCATCGGCAGCTGCCAAGCATTGAGTCAGGACATTTTGAAACCTCCAGCCCCTGCCAGCCACCAGCTCAGTGCAGCTGTGTAAGGACCCCAGTGGGGATCACATGGAGATACAGGACTGCACAGCTGGGCCTTGCCTGAGTTCCTGAGCTCAAAATCAGGAGCAAAAAAAAATGCTTATTTTTTTCCCCCTCCAGCTCTATTGAGGCATAATTGACACACAACATTGTGTAAATGTAAGGTGTACAATGTGTTGATTCGATAGCGTGAATATTTCAATATGATTATCACCATTTAAGCCAGTAAATTTAGAGGTAATTTCTTATGCAGCAAAAGATAAGTAAAAGCTATTTCCTATTTGGGAATTTATCATACCATGTGAAGAACTAGCAGCTGAGGGACAGATTTATCACAACAAATTTCTAGAGGGAGAATCATGAAAACAATATGATGAAAATATGAAACTGCTAGAGAATAAATGGTACTTACTTTTTAAAACCAATCAGGCATTATGACAACACGTTTTATAACAATGTTTCAAAAAGAAATTATTTTGTATATATTTGATTTTATGATGACTAATGTAAATATATACATATTCCACACACATACATACATATTCTCTTAGTGGTAACTATGAACTCTCAACCATTTTCCATGGGTGAAAATAAAGGATTTTGAGATTTGCCTCAACTGTGGTATTTTAGTACAAAGTTGTTTATAGAAAACACATTACTGAAAAACTTTCCAATAATTATATTTTGCTGTCACCCAAAATCTAGAGGTATTATTGTACATACTTCCATACCAGATGAGCAGACATGTGGGGAAAAAATAATTTGGGTTTATTTGATAGTTGTTTTCATTTTTATTCAATTTCAAAGCAAGCTGGATTAACAATGGATTGAATTATGTTTCTGCTCTATTTGTTTTCATTTTTGCTTAAAAAACTTATGAATTTTGATTAAACAATTATTTTCTGAATGGAGAACTAACAAAGAGTATCCCACCATTGTCTCTGGTGATGGAACAAATAATAAATGTCAGCAGTAATTTAAGGATCAAGACCTAAAATGACCTATCCTGGCTCAATGAATAGACCATCAAGAGTCCATATAATGGGTGCCTGTGCCTGGGAACCGAAGAGAGAGGATGAAAGAGAAAGAGAGCACTTGGTAGGCTATTGTCCCTGTTTCCTTCTTCCAGTTCATCTGCTGGGAGTCCCCTTCACTCATGCAAAGAGAAAATGCTTAAGAAAAAAAAAAAAAAGTTATCCTTGCAAATTTAGACACCAAGTTTCCAGGTCCAAGAGATCAAAAGACAGTTTGATATTTAATTGGTGATTTTCAATTCTGGCAATTTATCGTATAACGTCTGACTTTGGGCTTAATCTTGATGTGCTCTGTGATAACCTCCTCATTTGATAAACACAGGTCATGCTATTGTGAGGATTAAATAGAATACACACACACACTGCACACACACATACACTCACACACACACACACACACAGTCACTGGCATGTTATCTGACACTTACTCAAGTGCAGAAATGGCAGTTTCGTTTGGTCCATCAGTGAGATCTGCTGACATGACTGGGCCCATTGCCTTGTAAATACACATTTTCTTGGCTTCTGGTTCCTTAGAATCTCTACTCTCTTGTTCACTCATACTTTGTATTAGTATGGCCTGTGGTTCTGAACTCCAAAACTATGATTTCACAAAAACTGAAACCAAGCAGCAATCCACACTTTCACCCAAACAAGACACCCAAAGGATTTCTGCTCTGAGAGGCTCTGGGGGGCATTTTCAAGTACCCTGCAGAGAGAAAGGGGGAGACAGGGAGACGAGAGTACTTATGCTGCATATCTGCTAATTTGTTTAAATTTTGATGAGGAAGTCTGATTTTTTTTTTTTTTAGGAAATGTAAATGAAAGTACATTATTTAAAGAAAAGTTAAAAATAGAAATGAAATCGTTGATTTTTAGGAATTGCACTGTCAAGTCTTAACCTTTATCGAAGGAACCAAGCCAGCAATATAACATATTTTTAAAATATTGATATTAACTAATATCATTTTAGGTGCTGCTGGGAATGTATTAAAGATGAAGTTACAAATTATACAACACATCAGTGGTCTTGGAAGGTTAGAGTGCCCTTGGAACTTGCTGAGATTAATACTGATTGGTAATTGAAGAGAAATTCTATACAGTCAGATTAATAGTTCACATTACATCTGTCATATGAGTATAACCATAGGTATTACGGTTCAGAAATTCATCTGATATAACCTTCATGCCATTTATCTCAGGAAAAATCCTGTTGCAGGGAATGACAGTTTTCCTTACTTAATGCTATTTAAATTACTACCATATTAGTTAATGCTTTAGGTGGCTAAAATATTATTAGTGGAAATAAATATTAGAAGGTATTGAATTAACAAAACAAACTGCCTTAAATATACTGTAAATTGTGCAATTGCTAATAGTGCTTATGAGGGAAAATACTTTGACACATAGAAACGTTGCCAGTAGCATACACTATTTTATAGTCTATCTGTGAAATTTAAAAAAGTTGTAAAAATTCTCACATGAGAAGGCCTAAAATATGATGCCACACTTGAAACAAAGAAAGATGGAAAGTGTCTACCAGAATGTTTATTTTCTAATAGTCATGCCATGGCAAAAATTTGAAGAAGTCTACAGTATCCTTATATATCAAATGAATCACAAGTATTACATAAACAGCATAAAAAGCTATCTCATCGTTATTGTCGTTTCGTCGGTGTATCTGAAAATTTACCTGCAGCCTCTTTACATCATTGACCTACAAATCACCAGTGTTTTATGTGTTTACAACTTTTATTATAAAATATCTTTTGCTTTGATCTTTTCCTAAGGTAATGTAGTTCACATTTAAAAATGAATCAGTCACCCTGAGATTTGTTGATCAGCGTTAGGGTTATGAGTTCCATTCAGTGAAGCAATAATTGTGTACAGTTGCTGATACTTGTTGGTTATTATCCTCCTGGCAAAAAGGATCCTGGAGGCTTCCTGGAAGAGCCCTTACATCCCTCTTGTAAGATGGTAGTGGTTTGTCAGGGAGACATGCATGACATCACCCTAAGCAGAAGGGACAGTGTATACAAAGGCCAGAGGCATGAAACATCGCAATTTCAGATGTCAACAAATTATTTCATTAGATAAGGTATGGTCCATTCACCAAGACTGCATAAAGTCTATGCACCTTTCCCTGGCTTATACTACTTGGGGAGTATGATTACAGTTCCCTCTGCTTGTTTCCCCTTGCAGATACAGACTGAAGGTAGTTAGGCCTTCCTGTCTATGATACCTATAAACTTTCTTGATCTTTTTAGTTGCCTTATCAGTATGCATAGTTGACTTATGAGTAGAATAATGAGCCCATGCTAGAATGTGGTAACTCATTTAAAAAATCATCTTCTCTCTTCTTACCATATATCGTGTTTCTGCGTGGTTTTATTACGTAGGATATCATGTCTGAACAATGTGACTATCATCATCTTTCATCGACGGCTTCATCCTAATACAATCTAATTTTCCTACTTCTTTTAGGAGTTTTAACCAAAGAACAACTGCTCAGCATTTGAGTAGAGCTGAAAGACATGGTCTCCTGTGTTTTTCAAGTGCTATATCTGAACACAATCTCACAAAAAACCAGGATCTAGCTCAGATGTTCATCATTCCCTGGAACTCCTTAACTACTTAACAAAGGAAAGATATTTATACTCATAACATTTCTCTCAATTAGGAGAGTTATTTTGAGTAGAAAACTATGCGTTCTTGCATGCTTATTAATAGCAATAAGTTACGTTTGATACAGAGACAAGTCTTTTTCTGAATAGAGCAGGGCAGATTTGAAACTTTGGCTTTCATAATGAATACTTTTGATCTGAGTCTAATAGGGGATTTTAAATTAAAAAAAAATACATGAGTGGCCAATCAGAATATCTTTTTACCAGATCATGAGTGTGAGTTCCAAGAGTATATTGAATGACGTCATGGTGTGACATGTAAGGGATCTGTGGCATAAAACGAATGAAGACCTAGTTTTGCTCAAAATAAATATTGTGTCCTGGGTGTAATTACAAAAACAAAAATGACACGGAACAAAAGGACAAGTACAATAAAGCGAGTTCCCAAAGGCAACAATATTGAAATAGAAAATAAAGTGAGTGAATCACAAAAAGCATCAATGTGAGGAAATAATGTATCCCAACTAGGACTGTTATCACCAGTCCCTTGTGGTCAGTTCTGACGTGTGGATGCTGTCATACCCAGATAACAGATGCTAATCAATATGTGTATTGGTATGAATGAAGGCGTATTAAGTAGTTTCTTACATTGAAAATTTGCATTAGCATCATTTTAAGTCACCTTTAGCACTTCCTTCTTTAAGGCTTCAAATACAAAGGATAGATTTTGATTTTGTGTTCCAGTTGCTTTGCTCTTTTTTTTCCCCCTACAGCAAATTTGGAATATCTTAATTTAAAAAATGGAATAAAATAGTAAAAAAAATAAAAATAGAATATTCAATTCCAGACTATAGTGTATGTGGAAGTAAATTTTATACAGGTACTAAAAGTAGTCATTTCATAACAAATGTGGAATCTGCAGGTCAGTTAGCCTCTGATCCTCTGGTCCCCCTCTGGAGGACTTCCTACTGATAAAGAATTTTCAGAAGATTTGTTCACTTGTGCTGATAGTAAATACAACATCTTTCAGGGACATCTTTTATTATTTTCCCTGATGAAAAATGTCGCCACCATGATGAATCATCTGTGTATTTATTCTTCCTTTTCCTTTCCTTCTAGTTCATCTATGAAACTGATTCACATCTGAAGGGGGAGCATACGGCTTATGTAACTGACCTTACACACGGAAATACATTTCAGACTTGGTACTCCAGGGTCTACTCCAGGGTGACTATCTCAGCCATCTGAACTATGTGCATTTTATGTACACACGGAGAATTTGTACTCCAATCCAGTTGTGTGTTAAAGTCATTATATTTTCTGTCAAATTTCAGTACCTATCTTTTGAAAATTTTAACAGAGTGGGTTTCTCAATCCATCTCATGACTAAGTTCATTGGGAGAAACAGATACAGTTAATACTGAATAGTTAATATGTGCCGGTTGCTCTTATAATCACTTTACATTAAATCATTCATTAATAATCAATTAACAGTGATAAAAACCCTCTGTGAAAGACAGTAGCATCACCCCTATTCTAAACATGACACAATTGAGTTACAGAGCTGTGAAGTCATTTGCTAGAGTTCTGATAGCCAGCAAGGAGCGGCTATTAGTCTCAGACCTAGTCCCTTGTTCTTAACCACTCTTGAGTG
The DNA here is from genome assembly GCF_030435805.1 of Mustela lutreola. Taxonomy (NCBI): domain Eukaryota; kingdom Metazoa; phylum Chordata; class Mammalia; order Carnivora; family Mustelidae; genus Mustela; species Mustela lutreola. The sequence continues at coordinate 6,629,958 of NC_081302.1, forward strand.
TTAACCCTTCTGAGCTTCAGTAGTTTCCAACACAAAACAGAGAAAATTCTTTCACAGGGCCATTAGGGAGATCAAATCTCCTTGTCTCTGAACACATTTCAAAGAAGCATTCCCTTTACCCAAGGATTACAAAGAAAGTGTACTTTTCCCCTCGGGGTTGAGCAGCCTGCCACCCAAGTGCACAGAGGGTGGGGCAGAATGAGGCCCGACTTCCGGCACCCCTCATCTGTTGCCTGGCAAACTTGTCTCTGTGCCCAAAGCGTGGGACTCTCCCAATGACTGTAGACACATCATGCCCTGTTGTAAAACTCAGCAGCAACTCCCTGTTTCCTCAGAAACTAAAATTAGGCTTATTTTTTTGTAGTGTAGAAATGTCTTCATGATGTGGCCTCTGCCTTCTTGCCAATTCTCCTTCATCAGTCGTCGCTCAGTCAATACAGGATTATTTGTGATTCCGGATTTACCCCATGATCCTTGGGAAGGCTGCACTGTTTGCCTAAACAACTCTTTTTAGATCATTTTCACAAATGCTTTCTTTGACACCCTACCACCTACCCAAGGCTGCTGTCTGTCATATTTCCTAACACCCTATTCTTGTTTTTAGTAGAATTCATCTCATTCTGCATTAAAGTTATTTGTTTATTTATTTTCTGTTTCTCCTTTCAGTCTCTCAATTTGGGTGGCACAGGATCTTTTTGGTTCATCCCCATATCCTTAGCAGAGCTTGCCGCAGTTAGTAAGTGCTTAGTAAATGCCTGTTTTGTTGACTTAAGGAAAACTCTGTAGCCAAATAAAAACAGCACAATTCCATCTTAAGATTGAAATAACAATGAAAAAGAAATTAATAAAGTTAAGAGGGTGACTACTATAAAGTTTTACCTTCTCCGCCTTATTTAGTCTAGTGACTTACACTTTGTTCTATGCACTTCGATGAGAATATTTCAATTTGTTCTAACCATCATACTTTAGTTATCTGTATGGAGTTATTTCCTCAGTAACTAGGACCATAATAATTTAAGTTTCTGTCATTTCTCAGGCTGCTTAGAATTTCAATTCACAATAGGAACAGCCCCATACAATGGAACAGGATGACAGAATTGAATTGGCGCTTTCAATTCCTATTGGATTTGATTGCCCAGGGTAGAGAAAGAAAGGTAATTATAAGACACAGAAAAGCATATCATGTCAATGACACTTAATAACTTGCCCAAAGACTTAGTTTTCTTTGGATGATATCTACATTTCTTCATGGAGCAAGGTGAATAAAAAATCCTCTAGAGAAAAATTATCTGGGCAAATGTAATATTTCTTCTCTTTTTCCAACAAAGAAAGTACATTTGCCATTTTTTGTATGGTATGCTTTCTTGTGCAGTAGCTACCTCCTAATTTTATTCACAGATTTTCCTTCTACTACACTGCACCCTCCTTGTATAAAAATGACCTATATACTAATAATTGTCATTTATTATTTGTACATAAGATAATATTTGCTCCTAAAGATATCTGAACAACAACAACAAAAACAACAAAACCAGAATGTATTGATCACTTAATGTGTGTTTTATATTGTCCATTAAAATATAATAATCAATTGGTAAAACCTAACAAGGATGATATCCCTAATATTCTATTAATGATTTAAACATTTGAGAGTAATCATCAAAATTCTTATATTCATTCTCAGTATTCATCTCTGAAGATTATTTTCTAAGAGCTCACTTGAAGTCCTCAAATACTAAGGTTTGAAAAGTCAATCTCTCTTTATAACATACTCATATTAATAGGATTTCTTTAGTTGGAAAGTGTTTCCAACTTTTTTAGTACATTGGACAATGTGTGTGTTGCAGGAAATTTACCTGATAATACCAAAGGAAAAATACGGCAGTGAATTTAAGGAAAATCTTTCCAAAATAATTTCCTTTCTGTGTAACTATATATAAACTTTCTAGAACACAGTAACTATGTGATAAGAAACTGTGTTTGAATTTGTATTACTATACCCTTTTTAATTATGTCATATACCTTGAATTTTGACATTGTTTTAATGGTTCTATGCTCAGCATAGCAATTTCCTAATAATATAACAGGAATTGTGAGTAAACAATATCAACATTGATTACAGAGTTAGATAATTGCAATTATATTCCTGTCCTTCCACGAATAAAAGAAAATAGACACAAAGAATATGATCCTTCTGAAAAGATGGAATGATTTTAAATTTTTTGTATTTGTCTTATAGTACCCGATATGAAAATGACTAGTTATAAAAGGAACTATGACTGAAATTTTCATTTCAGTTAACTTTCAAATGATTTTTCAGGGACCAAATGAATAATGTGATGTGATCAAAACTATATTTTAAAAGTACATTTGTGCACAGAGTTTAAAAATTGGAATATAAGAAAAATAACCATTTAATAATGTCAGATTATTCTATTACATGTGACTATTATGTCAAATTTGCTTAATTTTATGTTGATTCTAACCTTACAATCTCTGTGCTTTAACTGATATGGTTAGACCCTTAACATTTATTGTGATTATGATTAGATTGAATTTTACCTTTTTGCTAGCTGTTTTCTATTTGTTTTTTATTTCCTTTTTCCCCCTTTATTCTGCCTGTCCTGGTCTGAAATGAGAATTTTTTTTTTTTTAATAATTCCAGTTCAATCTTTTTAATTGACTTTTTAAAAGTATTACCTTTAAAAGTCTAGTTTGGTGGTTGTCTTTAGGTTTACATTACACATTTCTTAATAATTTGAATTTAAATTTGAATAATGTTGTACAGAATTACATGTAGTATAAAAGCCTTATAACTGTGTATTACCAATTCCTCTCTCCCATCCCTTATGCCATGTTTGTCATGTATTTCCATTTTATATATAAAAGCAAAATACTTTGATACAAATTTTGCTTAAAAAGTGGTTACTTTTGTGGAGCTTGGGTGGCTTAGTTAGTTGAGGGTCCAGTTCTGGATTTCAGCTCAGGTCATGATCTGAGGGTTGTGAGATCATGCCCACAGTGGACTCCCTGCTCAGTGGGGAGTCTGCTTGAGATTCTTTCCATCTGCCCTTATTCCCACTTGTGTGCTTTCTCTCTCAAGTAAATCTTCTTTGAAAAAGTGCTTACTTTTTACAACAAAAAAGAAGAAAACTGTATTATGCCATTATTCGTTCCCTTTTGGTGTTCTATTGTTTTCAGTAGCTTAAACTTTCTGGCAATGTCACATTTCTGGGGCTTAAAGAATTTTCTTCAACCTCTTTTTTTTTTTTTTTTTTTTTTTTTTAGGTAGAGCACATCTTCTGACAATGTATTTCCTATTTCTGTTTGTGAATGTATTTTCCTCCATTTTGGAAGTACATTTTCAATGTGTACATAAAGTTTTAGGTTAAGAGTTTTGTTTTTCTTTTAGCACTTCAACAACTTCATTCCTTTGACTTCTTGCTTGCATGGTTGCTGATAAAAAAAAAAAAAATCTGCTCTGATTTTATCCTTATTCCTTTGTAGATAAAATGGCTTTTTTTCTCTGGCTGCATTCAAAATTTTCTCCTGTCTTTGGTTTTCAGCAGTTTAAATGGTTATGTGTGTTTGGCAATTTTGTTTGTTTTATTTGTCAAATTTGTATGCTCTGTGATCCTTGGATCTCTGGTATGGTGTCTATCAGGACTATAAAATTTACAACCTTTATTTTGTGCAATATGTCTCCTGTTCTGCACTTACGTTCTTATACTTCTAAGGCTACTAATATGTTATAATTGTTTGATATTACTCCACAGCTCTTGAATTATCTGTAAATTTTATTTTGCTAATTTTCTGTTTAGATATCTATTTGCATCATTCCCATTTTCCTATCTTCCAGCTCACTGACAATTTCTTAGGCTGTGTTGAATCTAACTATGAACAAGTTGGAAACATTCTTCATCTTTGTTAACTGTTTCCTGTTATAACATTTCCATTGTTTTCTTACTTATGTTTTCTGTTTCTTTACTGAAATTACTTCTCTGACCTTATATATCATCTACCTTTCACCCTAAAGCCTTTTGCTTATTATTGTAGGTATTTTATATTTTCTTCTTGATGCTTCTAACATCTGTGCAATATCTGAGTCTGAATGATTGTTTTGTATCTTCAGTCAGTATATGAAATAACTAAATAAATACATAAATAAATTTATATATGTGTGTATGTGTGTGTGTGTGTTTGTAAAATGAGCAAATCTGAGCATAAATATCCTTTTCCTGGGCCTTTGGTGTCCATTACATGTAACTCTAGTCAGAAGTTAGGCAGGTTTGAAGGTGGCTCACATTGGAGTTTCCCTGCTCAGCTTTGGATCTTCCCTTGGCCTTACCCTCTAGAATTTGTCTTTTGCAGTATTACTAACTCTATTGCAATTTATGTTTCCCCAGTGCTTGTTAATATAGTGATGAAAGGCAATATGTGGTGTGCATTTTCTGATGTTTTGATTGTCTCTCTTAGGTGGGTATTGCAAACATGAGTCTTGAGGGTATGGCCCTCAGAAGTGTTCCTACTCCCCTGGGGGAAGGACAGAAAAACTGCTAGATTCAGCATTCTATGGATAACAAGAGGCCAATCTTAATCAGTTCTGATAGAATGCAGAACCCAGCAAATATTTATTCCTGTCTCCAGGGGCTAGAGCTTTTTGTTTGCTTGTTCACTTCTTCCAACCACTATCAGTATCTGACTTCAGGCTACAAGTGTTTTGCTGTTTTTTCATCTGTTGATTAGGGTATTTTGTTGTTGTAGGGAAGGTAGGGAAGATGGGTTGGTGTGGGTTTTCAGAGGTGGCTAGAGCTTTCTCAGGATCCTCTTTAGCTCTGCATACTTTCTGGGGGTTTATCTATTTATTTGACAGAGAGAGAGATCATAAGCAGGCAGAGAGGCAGGCAGAGAGAGAGGAGAAAGCAGGCTCCCTGCTGAGCAGAGAGCCCGATGTGGGTCTCTATCCCAGGACCCTGAGACCATGACCTGAGCCGAAGGCAGAGGCTTTAATCCACTGAGCCACCCAGGTGCCCCATTTGTCCAAAATTTCTAACTGAATCTTCTTACCAGCTTGTACAGCATCAGGGCATCTGTCTCAGTGACAAAATTCTCTGGCCCTGCTTTCTTCCTGCATTTACCTCTCTCTCTCCAGACAAGGATTGGAATGTTTACTCTGCAACCCAGTTCTCTGATTTCTATGTATGTGTCATATTTCCAGTTTGTCTATATTTTCTCATGTTTTAAGGTGAGAATGATGCTCTTCCTTCCTTCCTTCTTTCCTTCCTTCCTCTGATTCTCTCTCTATTTTTTGTAAGATTATCAGTTAAAATTGGTGGTTAATATTTAATGAACAAACATTTGTATGTGTGTTGTCAAAAATAGAGTTTACTGTATAACATGATTTGTTCTTTAGGAAAAATTCCAATAATCTTATTTGACAGAACACTTATAATTTCCCAGGATAATTGTGGCATCTTCTTAATTTATGTACAAATAATTTTATAACTATGAAATTGATTAGCTGACCTGTCTTTTCACTTCATGTTACTTGAAAGAAAGCTAAGAGCAAAGTCATATTCCCGCGGACATCACTGTGGTTTGCATTTGCAGTGATGTTTCTGGCATGACTTTGTCCTGACCCATGTTTTCACTTCTTGTGTTGCCTTATTTTCCACTCATTCTCTTTTATTGTCCTACATAACTCCTCATGAGCCATCACAAAATCTTTCTAGAATAGCACTGGGTATAAATATAAAAAAGAGACAAATATTCAAAAGGTAGTAATAAAGGTAAAAGGGAGAGGAAGGGAAGGAGAGAGGGGCAGCATAAATAAGAAAGACCGCATAGAAGATGTTGTACGGCATAAATAAAATAAGCATAAAGGATTTGATTTATGAAAAGGATGTCCACAGTAATAGAAATTTTAGCAGAAACTTAAAAAATTCTAAGATACCTGGAAGGGACAAAACATCATAAAAATGATACAAAATATGTACACTTTTATTGGTGACTTGAATGTAAAAAAAACAATATTGTTATCCTCAATAATTCAATGTTAAGTCCTGATCTCCTGTCAATAATGCAAAGTAAAGCATGAAGAAGTCCTATTTAGGAGACTATGAGATAAAAACTAATGTAATATTTAGGCTAATAGAAAATAGTATTGGGAATTTGTAGGGGGACACGCAGGGAATCAGACTACCATTTTTTCCCGCTCTACCTGTCACTAGCAGCATGACCTTGGTCAAGTTATTTAATCTTTCTGAGCTTTGTTTTCTTCCTCTATGAGATGAAGGATTTATAGCTGATTATGTTTAAGTTTTAAAAATCTGTATCTATGACTTTGAATGAAGGTTAAGGCAGGCTATGTTGGGCATTTAATGCCAAGCTGAGGATTTGGGACTTGATCTGCCAGTAAATGGAAGGCCATGGATGATGTCTCAGCAGGAGCTTATCTGAAGCATTGAAATAAATGGTCAGATTAGAAAGGGAATGATTAGCAGGTGGGTAGAGTGTAGAGTAATAGCCCGGACTGGTAGTGTGGTGATGTAAAGAGCAGGTAATGGGAAGAATGCCAATGCAGGACACCAGTCTCTGTAGTTACTTTAGAGCTAACACAAGAAGGATGTGAGCAGTAATGGTTTAGGAGAAGGCTTAGGATTACCAATACTACATGTGTCACAGAGATTCAAGAATTTGTTTTATCCTACCAATTCCCTTTCAATATACAAATCCTAGTCTCTACATATAGATTGATCACGTTATATAATTGAATACCAGAAGTGCTCTCACCATACCATCCAGTTAATATAATGACACACTGAATTTTATTAAGATCACTAGAGTGATTTTAGTGTTGATTTGTCTACTTTTCAGTGTCATGGAAACATCACATGGGGAACTGGTATTTGAGAGTGATGGTCAAAGTTGTTTTCTAAACTGCCCCCTCCTCCTAACTATATCATGTTCCCAAATAATAACATTCAAAAATGATAGAACATACCATCCATAACTATTCCTTACTAATGGAGGAGATAGGATGGACTTTATCAATGTGGTGAACATAACCCCTTAGTTTACTGGAGATAAACTAACCTGACTTAAGCCTGCTAATAACACCCATGTTTAGTTCTGAAAGTGTTCATATTTTGGTGATAAGTCCTATAGACACCTTATTTTGGAGTAATTTAGTACTAGCTAGCTATAACTCTACCTATTTCTCTTCCCTAGATTCACAGATTCATGACATTCTATAATATGTGCTCCGTGACCGAGAAATGCTAGTTGAGGGTATGTGCAATCTTCAGGATACTCAATTTTTTAAAGGCATATGAGAAAGAATATACTTTCCTTACATCAAACCCTCAACTTAGTCTTCATTCCCCAGTGAACACAAGTAATCAGAAAACTTGGGTTTTCCCAAATAGCTGATATCAAGATACAGGGTGTGTTTGACAGAATAATGCCCCCATCTTCAAGGATATTCCTGTTCATCCCCAGAACTTGGAAATACACTACGTCACATGGTAAAGGAAATTAAGGTTTCTAATAAACTAATCTTGAGATGGAGAGATGACCTTGATTGGGGGAATATCCAGGCGGTCCTTAGAAGTGAAATAGTGAGAAACTACAGTCAGCTCAGAGGGCTGCAGTTTAGGAATCTGATTCAGTATGGCAACTGTGAAGATGGAGGAAGAGGGCCATAAGCCAAAGAATGTGGGTGACTTCTAGAGATTAGGAAAGGGTAAGACAAACAGATTCCTCTCTACTGCTTCCAGAAAGGAGTACAATCAGGCTGACACCTTGATTGAATCCCTGTAAGAGCCATTTTAAGCACCTGACAAACCAGAATTATAATAAATTTCTGCTATTTTAAGCCACTAAATTCATGTCAATTTGTCACAGTGGCCATAGGAAAGTAACATAGAAGAATATGTAAAATTCATCAGGATTTTTAAATAATGTGGATGACATGATCACTTACGTTGTACTTATATATAAAATAAACATTCAGAACACTATCCTCTTTGAGCCTAGAGTCAGGCTTGTTTCTTTAATGAGTTTGTTTGCTTTCCATTGGTAGACAATAAGATCTACATTTTGCTTTTTTTTCCTATGTGCCCCAAAGTCTAAGAAAGTAAGAGTTAAGTTTTATGGCTAACTATAATGACTAAATGATAGCAAGCCAACTATTAGTTAATAATTATCTGTACCCTTTCTTTCTATGAATTTTCTTTTCCCAATTTTTACATTAGAAATTAGTCTGATGAGTGTTTTTTTTTTTTTTTTGATGAGTGGTTTTGATAATATCAACTTTGAATACAATTTTTTTTAGATTTATTTATTCATTTGAGAGAGAGAGAGTGCATGAGCAGGAGGGGTAGAGGGAGAGAGAATCTCAAGCAGACTCTGCACTGAGCACGGAGCCTGAGCAGGGCTTGATCTCAGGACTCTGGTATCACGCCTGAGCAGAAACAAAGAGTCAAGACACTTAACCAGCTACACCATCCAGGTGCCCCAACTTTGAATACACTGTAAAGAGAAGGATAAGTTGCGGTTTAATAGTAATAAATTAAAACTGATTAGGTACTAATGATAAATTTCTATAGGATAAAGAACCAGAAATTTTAATCTTGCCCAACACACAGATTTAGAGTTGGTCATATATTTACATTAAGGTAATAATAAAAAAAAAAACCACTGAAGAAAATTTAAAAAAAAATGAATGAGGTAATAATCCTTTCCTAATTCTGTTTTCCTTTGTCTATTCTTATAGATGAAGTCAGTAAGTTAAATTAGGAATTATATAGAACTAGTTCAACTGTAACTGTTGGTTAATTAATCAGTCACAGTTTATTATTTTATCTCAGGAGTGTAACTAGAATTGTACTCAGGGCAGGAAGAAAATATAACCCTGTTTTTCCCAACAACTTCCCTTAATCTCTTGTATCTATGGAATATTGCATATATTATTATAATATATAATATTGTACATACTATAATATAATATAATATACATAGTGTATAATATATATTATATAATATACTATACATGTATATGTATTATATATATATGTGTATGTATATATAATATGCTATAATATATTGAATATATCACTGGTTATTGGAGTTTATAATTATTTGGAATTTTGGTCCTCAAATCTGCATGAATTACTTTTTTACTGAGTACCAGCTATACAATTTTTACATTGCATATAATTTAACTTCAAAAGACTTACTACTTCCTCATGATCAAGTGAGGGTGGTTCAAGATCTATAGAATGTTAAGAATTGGTGGGCATGGCATGGTACAGACATCAAGGTCAATAGAAGCCAGATAATGGAAAGGTCAAGTTTGTCTGGAGTCTTGCTGTTTCCTTGGAGAGTTGATATGTGACGGATTCTTTTCTTGGATAAGTACACTATTTAAACAAACATGATTCCACAATATAAACAAGCATGTCGTATGTGGGACAAGACATACACCAGAACTTTGGTTTCAGATTTCACACTGGAGAATATTAGTGCATAAGAACAAATAGACAAACACTCAGAGTTTGTATACAAATAACCCCAAAAAGATTCTTACTATTTGTGAATAGAACTAATGTTTAGCTGCTCTCTCTTGGTTTTGATCTTTTTTTTTTTTCCATATTTATTAAAAAATGAAATAAAGAAATACTGAAAAGACTTGCAACTATACTGAATCATTCAGGGAAATATGCATAAATGTGTGTGTATTTAACTTGTAACCTTTGAGAAAAGAAATCAAGTTTATGCATAGTAATGGCCCCATGGACTAAATTATTACTGAATCCAGCTTCAATCTAACTCTTAGGTGAGTTGAAATAAATCTCAGTAACTACAATTGAATGTAAATAGTAGAGCTTACATCAAGCACATTAAAAAATACATTCCTGAGTGCCTATTTATTAATTAACTTTGTGTTAGATACCAGAAGAAAAAATATGTCTCTTTATCTATAAAAGAGCATTATTACATTGGACATAAATATTTCAAGTATAGATCTTTGCATGCATGCATACATGCATTCATTAATTCTTCACATATATGTGGGTATATACATATATATAATTATCGGTTTTTAATAAATAAAAATAAAAATTAAAAATAAATCAAGCATATTTCCTTGCCTTATCTTAATTGTGGATATGTCAAATCAGAGACCCTTATTCGTTTATTTAGCTCCAGACCATAACAAAATGGCTTGGCATATTGTAGGTGCTTAATAGATATTTTGTGAACTGATCCAGATTACTGTAATCCAGATTGTGCATAACGACATTGCTTTAAATATTTACAGCAGTTATGTCCAACCTCCACTGAAGTTCTATCACTGTTGTTCTTGCCTCCCAAGATAACCATCCCAGTTTTTTCAACCATTTGTCAGTTAAGAACGTTTTTGTCAGTCTCCTATGTGTTCATCTTAATCTTTAAGCTCTGGAAGACTTTTAAGAAACTGCATTCCACAATGAATCTTGGAACACTGCATCAAAAACTAATGATGTATTTTATGGTGACTAACATAACACAGTAAAAATTAAAAAAAAAAAAAAGAAACTGTATTTCTTGCTATAGGAAACTATTGAGGGAAAACAAATTGGAAATTCTCCCAAGCTATTTCTAATAGGATGCGTATTAGATAACATAATGAAGACTTGCGGATTTGAGCATGGGCTGAAAATCACAAGATCATGTAAAAGAAGTCACATGGCAGATTATCAGGGTTTCAAATACGTTTGGGTCCTTATATATAATACAGTCTCGGTTAGTTGATTATTTTAATATTTTAGCTTCCGTTTCCCTTATTTTCAACTGAAGATTGCTTTGTCAGTGTCAGATTGATTTCAACCTCGGGGACATTCGTCAGTGTCTGGAGACGTTTTTGATTGTCCCAACTGAGGATGGAGGATACCGCTGTCATTTAGTAGGTAACAGCCAAGGACACCGCTAAATGTTCTACAAGGCACAGAGCATGGCCAAGGTTGATACACTGATAAATTTGTATTGTAATGTGGCTTTCAAGCTACATTTTATAGCATTAACAAATAAAAAAGATTTAAAAGGAAATCTTCAAATAAATTTATTTAAATAAATTTATTATCACTCAATTTCCACAGTCACACAAAATGTGAGAGTAAGTGCTGGGATTCATCCAATATTGTAACTTTTTCAGCTTCTCAAGATCCTTGAATATTCATTCCCCAGGTGCCAAACTTAAAAACCAGTGACTCTAGCATATCAGAATAGCTAGTTTTCTGTGTTTCCTGAGCAGAAGCTGCTTGCACTGTTAGCAAAGGTGGGGCATGGTCTCAGCTTTGTTTCCAGGAGAAGCCTTGGGATCCCACCATAGTCAATCATTGCCTTTGGGTCAGGGGCAGCTGGCATGCTCCCCAAAGTCCTGAAAACAGAGCTATTGAGGCACCAGTAAATCGGGTTCATTTCATGTTTTCGGATTGTATGATCTTTCTTATGCATAGATGAAGTTCAGTTACATGATCCCAGCTTGTATAATTTTTACTAGCCCTTTTTATCACAATGTCTTCTGCTGTCCAAAGGAACTAATAATAATAACTCTATTAATTAAGAGAAACACAGAATATTTATCAGTCTGCGAGGCAGTCTTCGGCTTCCTTTTTGTTTTTCTTTGTAATATGCCATTGTGATTTTCCTGATCACCTCTACCATCTGAAAGCATTTTGTGGCACTTCTCATGTATGTAATAGAATACAGTTTGAAGGGGACAGAAATAGTATATGCTTCTGGACTTAGGAAGATGAGAGGTAGAATGAGGAGCTCAGTTTCTTTGTCGAGATCATTTGACGTAGGTGTTAATTCGCCAAGGTGCTGCTCAATTACTGCTCAGACCCTGAGCATTGTATCTCTCCTAGTGGGTCAGTATTTATGAAGAGATTTAAAGAAAATACATCACTGGTAAATGTTTACTCAGTGTTTCATGTTTGATCTTTTTGGTACAATCTTTCTACTAAAGCTGGAATCTATTTTCAATGACTACATATGAATGCGACACACGTTCTGCGGCCTAACAGATGCCATCTGTAAAAGCATTTACTTTAAATTAGTGGAATAAGTAATCAAAAGGGCTTTGTACTTAATGCAAAACTTTTGGTGACTATTAAATGCTCATTAGAGGGTGTTTTTGCTGTATGACTGTCAAAATCAGCAGGACATTTATGTTAGATTTCCTGAGTGGGTCAAGATTGAATATGATTTTACAACCTAAATAACATAAATGAATGCAGGTTATTTCAGCATCTCCAGATGTTTTTTAAACTCTTTGCCCCTAAACCCAAAACTTAGTGCCATTTCAAATTCTGCAATGGTATTTTAGTAAAGATTTTTTTAAATTAAATATTTAACATCTTTAGATAAGTAAGCTACTTTTTCATACTCCCAACATTTATAAATGAAAAACAGATACTATCTCTAATGCTAAATATTACTCCAGCCCATCTTTTATGGAAATATATCTCCAGGGAATCAGATAATATTAAATCAGCTTAACTATGCACTTATTACAATAGCTAATTATCTAAAGTTTTCAATTATCTTATGATGGTTTATTTGGTAGATTGTGTATGTACTGCAACTTGATTGAATCTCTGGAAATATGTCCTTATTATCACTTTGCTTTTAATTAAACATTCAATAGCTGTCTTGTTTAATCTAGAGAGCTACATCTATGATTCTCGCTGCTGTTATTGATGTGGTACAATTTACAGAAATGGTACTGTATAACAAGAATAATGATTACTTCACCCAAACCATGGTTCTCACATTGAGGAAATGAAATCTCACATCTATTAACTGAATTCTGTAAGCACTCTGATTATAAAAGATGATTTTGAAGACCCTTCCTGCATTTTGGAGGAGGAAAAAACCCAGAGTGCATGGGTCACACTCAACTTGCTTGCAGGCAGATAGTGCTTGAAGTAGTTTGATCAGCATTGACGGTCAAGTTCAGAGGCAAAACAGAGTTAAGCTGGAGTAATAAAAGCCTGACAATTTATAAAATATACTGTAAGATCTTAATGTTGCCTTTTCTTTGGGAAATCTATAAATTGACAAATTAACCTGCTTCTGTACTTTTGAAAATCTTTACTGTGGGCCCTCGTTGTATTGCCCCCTCTGGTTGTCCAGGATCAGAATTGTTTTCTGATTCTTAAAACTCTAATTGCCCATCAACTTTATCTCTGGAGGCTCAAATATCCAGATAGTCTCAAGAGGAAAAGGGGAAAATCACCTTGATTTTGTACCCATTGCAAAGATCTCTTTTCCCTAGGTCAGTTTTGGAAGGCTCTCTCTTCTCTTTTCTAACACAGATTTAAAAAGGGGGAGAGGGGTGGGGTGGGGAGGACAAAACTGTTAATCCTCATCTGACCTTGAGTCATTTATAAACAGCTTCTAAAGGACAAAATGTTTCTGGGGAGAGGGTAATAGAACTGCTGTTAGAAAGTACACTGAAGTGTCTATGCCTATGTTGGCTGGAGGGGTTGATTCTACCCATGTAGGTTACACCAAGAATGAGGGAGTTGAGCTAAATCCCATCTACAATGGGGTGGAAAGTATCCTCATTTTGTTAGTAGCTATTATCTGTTGGAAATGGAACTAGATTCCGCATCATTCAATTATTTATTATTGATTTTTTTTGAATGTTTAATAAAGACTTCATTGTTTGGATACAAAACCTCAAAAAAAAAAAAAAAGCATATTCTTTACCTTAAGATCCTTACAGTCTATTGGGAAATGTATTAGAGTGCAAAGTGATAATGCAGTGATATAATGGACTTCTCTGATATTGTAGGTGAAAGTAAAATCGTGCAAAAAAAAAAGTGGGATTATTTACAGATAGCCTTCCCTGCTTAAAATACAAAGCTCTTCTAAAATATGATAAAAATACTGTAGGAAGAGGCAACAGGTGAACTTACTCTTGGAAGAAGAGACATATTAAAGTTGTAGGTCAGGAGGAAAAAGATAAGATGCTGTATTCATGTCAGATGGAGAAGTATGCACAATGACATGTAAGTGAGATCTTCTGCTTGTATTCTGTTTCCAATATTCAAGGGGATAGATCAATTTCTATGCCTATTTATTTATATAAAAATAAGTTAACCATCAATTAGCCAGTCTGAAAAATTTCAGCCATATTAATCCCTAAAGTGGTTGATATGGCAGAAATAAAATCAGATTACCCACAACTCATTCAGTAGTACTTACTGTAGAATATCTGAGCAAAACTTTCTCAGTTGGCTCATATTTAAGTGAAGAAAACCATTTTGCTGAATGAAAGAGAAAGTGTGCATGCACAAGTTGAGTTTGTGGTGAGTTGCAAGCTAAACTACAAGCTTGTGTTATAGGACACCATGTTTGCTTGAAAGAAAGTCTGACATACAAATTTTGTCCATCCACATCTGAATATGTGGTGACATTTTTCAAATGGAGTCAGATGAGCCTATTACTTCAAGAACAACTAATAAAGTATTAATTATGAAGTATAAAATTTGAGTTCCCAAGCAAAATTAGAATTTTGGAAAAATCATTTTGGCCACCATGAGCCTCAGATTTTCACAATATTTAAAGAATTTTTAGTTGAGAAGATTGACATTGGCAGGTGTGGTTTTCTTAATGTTGTATAACAAAATGTTTCAACATTTGGAAAATCTGTATAACTGAGCAAATGAATATTTTTCAAAGGATCATGAACCTACAAAATCATGTACATATAGAAGGTTTATCCAAAGGGTGAGCTAGACCAATGGATTTAATAGAACAAACTATAGAAGGTTTATTGGTTAAGTTTCAGATGCACATTGTAACTAACCCTAAGACACTACCACTTAATGAACTTGAGTGTAACATCAATGAATATCTACAAATATCTGAAAAGATTATTAAGTAAACATTCCTCTCTTCCAATGATACATCTATATTTCAGTATGAGGCCATATTTCATTCATTTACTTCACCCGGAACAACATATTGAAGCAGATTAAAAACAGACCCTGATAGGAGAACCCAGCTGTCTTCCATCAAGCCAGACATTAAAGAGATTGGTAAAACTGTAAAACAGTACCACTGTAATTGAATTTTCTTTTAAAAAATGTAATTATTTTTAAACATATTATTTATGTTAACACATTCAATATATTATCACTTTGAATGAATTACTTAATATTTTAAAAATTTTCCAGACTTAATTGCTTAGATAGTAAATATTGGTAGATATAGGTGACATAAACAAAAGTTCTTTGAAATCCTCAATAATTTGGGGGAGGTTATGACATCAAAGTACTAAGAACCTCTGTGTAGTATTTTCCTAGGGCTGCCATAACAGAGTATCACAAATTGGGTGGTTTAAACAAAAGAAACATATTCTTTCACAGTTCTGAAATCTACAAGGTGCTGATTAAGCCATGTTCTCTATGTAAATTCTAGTCTGTTCCATGCCCTTTACTTAGCCTTTGATGTTGCTGGGAATTTTTAGCATTCCTTGGCTTGCATCTGCTCAACTCCAAACTCTGGTGTCTTCTCTCTGGGTTTCTACACCCTCACATGGCCTTTGTCTCTATGTGTGTCTGTGTCTGTGTTTCTTAGGACATCTGTCATATGGGATAAATGGTTCACCCTACTGCAATATGACCTGATCTTAATTACATTTTTGTTATATCATAAAGACTATTTCCAAACAAGATCCCATTCACAGGTACAAGGAATTAGGACTTCAGTATATGTTTTGGAGGATACAATTCAACTGACAATATTCTCTTTAATAGACAGACTTAACATGAAGATACATCGCGTTACAGCCTTTCTTTCCTGTTGTTGCTCTTTCATTGAGATGCTTTTGATTTAAATCTTCTTTAAGTTATGCTTGGTGTATAGTTGATGCTCAATAAATGATTGCTGAATGAATTGACCACCGAATTATTTGACTAGTAGGACCTTGCAAGAGACCCTGGAGATTCCTTGAATATTGCTTATTTGCATCTCTTGAGACTTCTTTCAAAGATCCTTTATTTTTATGCATTGTCTGACATAGTTCCTTACTTGATTTTCTTCTGGAAATGCAGCATAATATATGGAATGAATGTGGGATTATTTACAGATAGCCTTACCTGCTTAAAATACATACCCCATCATTCTGGTAGGTGTACAATTTTGAGCCTATTACTCCACATCCCTCAACCTCATTCTTTCCCTGTAAAGATAGGAGTAAAAATACTGCCTTTAGAAAATTTGTAAGAATTAAATTCAACAATCTATATGAAAGCCTGATGTAGTAGTTCTAATTTGGTTGTTCAGAAGAATCCATTATGAATTTTGAAAGTCTGGGAACGAGATTAGGGATGTGTTTTTTTGGTTTTTTTTTTTTTTTTTTGGTTTTTTTTTTAACCAGACCTCAGGTGATGGTGTGTAGACAGGTTTGAGAAGTAGCAGTGCAATGTATGACCCACACCAGAAAAATCAGACCGATTGTGTGTGGTGCTGGAATGGACGCCACTTCATTAACCTGTCTGGATATCAAAACTGTTAGTAGGCATCTCAGGTAGGGCAGAGGAATTCTTATGAAAAATTATATATAACAATACACTAGGGATTTCTGATAAGAGACATTATAATTATTTCTTTTTTGTTTCAGTTTTGTTTTTGTTTTTGAAAAGGGAGTTTGTTGAGAAAAACTACATCTGTTTCCTTTTCTTTCCAATGGAGGGCTGCTTTTTCATTGGAATAAGAACTGAAAAAACATTTCACATTCAATAAAACCATGACAATATCCTGCGTGGAAGGACACAAAAGCCTCCTTGGTGGGGGTAGCACTGGTCTCAAACTTCAACTTTGAAGTATTGTGTACATTGTAAAACTCCCTGGCTCAGTGCTTGGTATAGATTAGACTCAACAATTGTTAGATTCTCTTCACCTCAGTTGTGTTCAAACACACATTTTGGCTTATGGATATGCTTAGATCCAAGAAAGTGTTTTGTTTCATTTTTTTCTGGAGCTCCTGGGTATGCTCCTGGGTGGAGACAAAGTTTATACTTCCCTAAGGTGGTCTGTAGCTGAAGCTATTTACTTAAAGCTAATTATTAACAACTTAAGTAGCATTTCAAGAGAAAGGGGAATCAGAACTAGATGCTTATGTTTTAAAAACAATGAAGCAAAGTTATAATGGTGGCACTTTGCAGTACTGTGTTACCTTTTTGACTATAGATTTCAGGAAAATGTTTTTAGTACCCAAGGTCAAAATGAGCTAAAGCTTAGTTTTAAGGGGCAACACGGAGATTCTTTATATTTTTGTTTTAATGGTAGCACAACAGCATAAAACATCTATGCTTATATCTTAAATGACATTCTCTGGTGTTTTCCAACAGACAATGTTGTCCAGTGTGTTTTTTAAACCAAACAAAATCTTTGTATGGGTTTCTCTGAGACGGCAACACGAGTTGGAGATCTTTCTGTAAGATGGAATCAAATTGGAAAGGTGGGAGGAAACCAAAAGGAAGAACCCCTCAGATTTTCCAGTCACTGCTGGGTGAGGCACGGCAGCCTGACTTCGTGGGAATGTTGCTTGGTTCGGAGGAAGTGGCAGGAGGCTCACCTACCTGCCTGAAAGAGCTCTGCTGTTAACTTACTTATTCTATTTATTAGATGCACTCATCACTTCATTGTCTCCGGCCACATTTACAAGAGCAACAAAGAAGGCTATCCAGTTCTCTCCTGGCAACTGGATAGAGTACCTTGAGTTCAAAGAAGGTGCAGGAGTGTGGAGTTCAATGGCTACTTTCTTTAAAAAAATTCTTAACACTATTTCTTTCTTTCTTTCTCCTTTTTTTTTTTTTTTTAAGGATTGCCATACAATAAAATTACAAAGGCAGAGTATGTACTTTTAACTGGCACGTTAAAGAAAATAAAACTACAGAGAACCTTTCACATTCTCCTTCAAGAGTCTATGTTAAGGGGAGACTTCTTGGAATGGGGCAGTTTCCACAGCCCCAAAAGCACATCCCATGGGAAGATGTGTCCTTGGTCAGACATGCTTCTTGGATTTCCATCAGATTCATGAGCATGTCACAGCATCCAGCAGATCTGTAGTTGCTGCATTGTGCTGCATAGGAGGGTTTTCTATAGAATTTTATGTGGGTTAGGTGGCTCCTTTGAGCATGAAAGTCATGCAATGATGATGAAGTCTGTGAGGTATGTATACGTGTAGGCATGCTAACATTCATGGACAGAAGTATGTCAAGTGCATCTCACTAATAGGACAGGTGAAGTGGTACAATAGCCAAGTGAAAGGATTAGATTTCACTCATCGTCTGGTTATTAATTATTTCTTACTATATACATGCTGCTAACGAATGCAATTAAGCTAGGACATGACAATCTGCTCACTTGCACTCAGAATTTCTAGTTCTTTGTTATTTTCATTTCACTGAAGTGGTAAGCCACAACTTGTGTCAAATTATATCAAAGGAAGATGGGGGGGGAACCCCACAATAATTGGCTAAGGATCAAGGCAAATGAAGTATATACATTTTGAAATCTTTTCTAACATAATAAATTACCGGTGCTTCAAGTACTACAGAACTTTCAGAGGGCATGAAAGCTCACATCAGAATCTGTACAACAAATTTTCTTTATCCCCTTCTCGTTGATTCCATTGTTCCCACTGAAAACCAATAAACCAATAAACAGAACAATAAAAAATATATTGAATTTTTCTTTTCTTTTATTTAAATATTGATATTGCTAAGTTACTGTTTATTATACTTTGTTTAAAATTGTACAGCTAGCATGTCACCAACAATGATGGAAGAGATTTTACACCTAACTCCATAAACGAATAACTATTTAAGTAGATTTCCTTTAGAAAAATCCCAAAGACATTTCCTTTAATATTTTGTTTGTGTTTATTACTATATGAAATCATCTATTCTGGGTCTTTGGGGATAAAAAGATTACTCTTGCCAACTAACACTATATCCTTGTAGAGATAACACCAGTCCATCAGTCAATATAATCCAAGAGGAAAATATTAAATACAACAATACAACAATAACAGTACATGTACATTTTATTTATTTATTTATTTTTAAGATTTTATTTATTTATTTGACAGAGAGAGATCACAAGTAGGCAGAGAGGCAGGCAGAGAGAGAGAGAGGAGGAAGCAGGCTCCCTGCCGATGCGGGACTCGATCCCAGGACCCTGAGATCATGACCTGAACTGAAGGCAGCAGCTTAACCCACTGAGCCACCCAGGCGCCCGTACACGTACATTTTAAAGTAAATTCGGAAGAAGAAGTCATTTCAGAGGATTTTTAATAAGTCTTTCTTAACTGAATAGGATATATGAAAATTTTTTCTGTGTTTGGGACTTCAAAAAAGATGAGTTTGGAATTATCTTTGGCCTCAAGGTGGATAATACACTGTGGAGAAGAGGATTGTGAATTAGGGAATTGATGAAAGAGGAATGCAGAAATGTGTAGGTGTAGAAAAGCTAATTCTGTTCTTGCTTGACAATATTATGAGGATGAGGGCCCCGTTATGAGCTCATCAAATAGGAAAGCCTTACCATGTGAAGGTTGCTTGACAGGGACAGGTAGGAGATAAGATAGGAAAACCGAGCAGAACCAGGCTATGAGGAGTCTCTGAGGGCTCCAGCTTTTCAGTTCAATATCTAAGAATTTGAACATGAGTCTAGGTCTATAAGCCATAGGATTGGAGAGCTCTGATTCAGAACAACAAAATTTGGGTTTAGAACAAAGTTGCTTGAATTTAAAAAAAAAAAAAAAAAAAGCTAGAGGTGGAGACCTGCTTATAAGTTATACCATTGGACAGGAGAGAGAGGACTTGAGGAAGTTGGGAGGGGCTAACTGGTAGCATATCATCAGTGGAATTACACAAAATGGATGCAAAAAGATGCTAGAGAGACAAGAATAATGTTCCATAAAAATTGATAGGGGAGCAAAAAGGGGGTGGAATCAGAGCTAATGCTGAGTATTTAAACATGGGTAACGTGGAGGCTGGTGTCATTAATGCAGACATAAAGGAATTAGAAGAAAGAATTTGGAAGAATAGGCAGACAGAACGTGAAGAGCTGGTGAGTTTCTATAGAGCACGCCCAGCAGGCAATCAGAAATCTGGGGCTGGATCTCAGGAAACAATCAGGGGTGGAATAAACATTTGTAAATCATTTGAGGAGAGCTATAATCCAAGTCAGGAGATTTAATAAGATTGCCAGGAGACACAGAGCCAGGGGTAGATCTCAGAATAGCCACAGTGGGAGTCAGGAAGTGGGACAGAAAAGGAAGCAAGCAAAGGAAACCGAAGAGGGCCAAGGGTACAAAGGGAGTTTACACGGGGCAGCATGGGGTCAGACTGCAGTGTATAAAACAATGTCTCTTTTGGAACACGCTCATGTTTTTTTTTTTTTTTTTTTTTTTTTTTTTTTTTTTAAATAGCCGATATTTATGTTTTGCCTTCATCTTTACCCAGTATACAAGGAATGCTCACTAATTCTCAGATATTCCTATTTTGAAAATACGTTTGGTTTCCCCTAAGCTAAAAAAAAAAAAATGGATGCCTTGAACTATGTTTACAACTAGGGTGTCCTGGGTGTTTACCAGATTCCTGTCCAGCAAAGTCACTCTCCTAAATATGCATTTTTGACAGTTGGTGTTAGGTAATGTTAATTAAAATTGACCTCAGGCCTTCACTGAAGGAGCTTCAACAGCCCTAGCTCTGTATACTCAGCACTGTAGTCACCTAGAAAGACAATACCCCAGGAGTATGCAGAAGGAGGGCTTCTGTTTGGCCGGAAGTCACTGATGCCTCAATGCAGGGAGGAAGAGCTGAGGTCAGAATTCGATGCTGGGGACCCATGTCCCTCACTTTCTTCTCTCTCTTTTTATCTTTTCTCTCTTCCAAGTCTTCGGTGAGTCTCAGCAGAGGAAATTCACACTTACATAATGAACTAAAATGACTTCATGTGAGAGAGGATCGTTATAGCCTCAACATACTTTTTTTCTTGCCACAGCACCTACAGCCACACGAATAGAGAAATATATTTAGGAGAGGGATTTTCGTTGATGGCAGTTTTGTTTCCATCTCAAATATCCTCCATTCCTGCTATACACTCCTTTGCTTCAGACGTAGGTCTAGAAAAATGTTAACATCTTAGTGCCATGACTTAAGCATCTAAATGTATCTGTGGACTGCACCCATACTTGCACAAATTCTGTGTTTTATGTATCTATGTATTGGTTTTATATAACAGATTCATTTATTTTAAGTAGCATTCAATTATTTCTGGACTGTTGCAAATTGGTCTAGCTATTTCACCTACAGAAAAAATACAAAGTTGTCTATTTCTTAGTCTTTACTAAGATACAATATTTATTTGTTTTCTTAGACTTTGAATTGCAAAATAGCTGAACCTCTTAGAAATACTACTTGTTCCTGAAAGAAAAACAAAACAAAACAAAACAAAACAAAAAAACCCAAAAAGCAGAACAATAAAAACCATCAGGATCCCAATTACCATCTAATTGTGTGGTCACTGGTCACTGTCTTCAGAATCTCAAGCTGTTTTTCAAGTCCTTGTTTGTCTTTCAGGTGACCTTTCCTGTGAAAATAGGTTACCTTGTTACTCTGAATATCAATTACAATGTCCTTGACTCTCTCTTGATAGTATGGAATTGAATTTCTCCTGCATTGAATATCCACAATAAAGGATTTATTCAGCAGCCTAAAGATGGTGTCATTTGAAATGGAGAAAGGAAGCCCTCATTTTCATTCCAATTAGCAAAGGAGAGAGTTGCTGTCTTTCCCCTACTTCTCATTGCCTAGGAAAGGAGCAGCAGCCCCTGCCCAGACTGGTCGACATCTACTGTATCTAGCAGGCCAGAGGCAGTTTGTGAATATGGAAGCCTGGCTTTCAAATTGAGTGGGGTTAGTTACCAACCTTTTCCCCAGAGGGAAACACTGTGTGAAAGTCCTTCCCTTAGTAATATGATTTTCCCATGAAAGCAAGTTAAGAGTGGAATAGAAAGAGCCTGACTATGCGCTAAGATTGTCTTGGGTAAACAAAAACCCCATGTTGCATGCTAGCTGTTCTTTACCTTTTATGACAGATACCAAGAAGATACCAATATTTGTAAATGAGGTCAATTGCTTATTTACTCCAATATGTGGATGTGATTTTTTAATACTGATACTATCTTACTTCTATCAACTCTCTTTCTCACCATCAATATATATTTATGTTGGGAAATTTTGTATTTCGTTTAGTTGCAAAGGGTTAATTAAAAATAAACTATTATATTTTGAGCAATTTAAAAAATTCTATTTGCACCAAAATAAAAGGTATCATGTGCCCTAATTAAGTAGTTTTAGAGTCATACTAAATTCACTAGAATAAAAGAAATTATAAAATATTAGAGATGTAAAAAAGAGTAACATATACAATCTGAATTTTGTCTACTCCTGTCTTCATATTTGTTTCAGTGAAGAATAAAAGTTCATACTTCTTTCATTTCTCTGGTTCAGAGTGATTCAGGGAAAGACAGAATTTGAGAAGTTGGAGAAAAGAAAGAAATACATGAGGATAGATTTTGGAAGTTACAGATAAGATAAAAAGATAAGGCCAGATGGAAAAGGGCATTGAGGTTTTAGAGAAATTTTTGAAGAACGGTTACAAAGAAATGGCCACACAACAGTATTACAGTAGACAAATAGAATGAGGGGAGGGCTGAGTGATTATTTTGTAAAAGACTTAGCAAAACTGCATCAGATAGACAAATAGGAAACAGTGTATCGTTAATGATTAAAAATTTTTCACTGGGTGTTATACACGACTAATGAATCATTGGACCCTACATCACAAACTAATGATGTGCTGTATGTTTGCTAATTGAACTTAATACATTTTTTTTCTAATCAAGGAGATATTACAATTGAAAATTTGTTATTCCAGAAAAATGATCTTTTGTACTATATCCAAGAAAAAAATGAGAAAGATTTGATGTGAATGTTCCAATGTTATTTTGTCACAAAAAGATAATACACACCAATTCCATATTGTCCACCTTCTATGCCTGTTAATGTACTGAGGACCAATGGAGCCAATGAGTGAAGTTACTTATACAATATGCACCGGTCAGTCCCTGGGAGATCATCAAGAAATCAACTGAGATTAATCATGTCAAAATCTGGTTAAGAGATCTTCACCACCTGCTCTTCCCTCTTTTCCTGGACTGCTGACCTGGACTGAGTAGAAAGATGGGGTTTAAATGCACATCAAGGGCAGAACTTGAGACTCCTGTAGGTTTCACTCTGGATGAAACCCATAGAGTACCATAGAGGGTGAGGATATTTCCTTCCCATTAATCAAGAGTAGTGCTCATAATGAAGCTTTCCTCATTGCTACCCAGAACTGTTTTGTGTTCCCTCTATACTTTTAATTATAACTGGAATGTTGAAATTATAACAAATATCAGTTGGTCTATTCATTCTTTCAATTATTCATTTAATCAACTCTAACTGCTTTTCAATTTCAATACTATATGTGTGGGTCTGGATGCTGGCATGAAACAGGAAATAAAACACGTGGAACTCACTTTCATAGATGTTGCCATATTCTAGAAATCAAACAAACATAACAGGAAAATCACCACAATTATTATCATGATAATTACAATGACACGTTATGGCTCATAGTATGAAGAGGTTACAGGACCAGCTTCATCAGGGCATAAACTGCATGGTCATTCAGGGACTCCTACTTGGAAGGGCCAACTCTTGGGTTAGTGCACTGCTGGCATCTTCTGAGATTGTGCATACTTTTCTAACAAGGCGCTCCATATGCTCACTTTGTACTGGACCTTGCAAATATGGATCTGGTCTTGAGAAGATGCTGCAATAGTCAAAAACAAGGGGATACTTAGGCTATAGATTGCAATGAGGGAGGACAACCTCAGAGAAGGTCTTTCCAATCAGGTTTCTCCTAAGTCATAAGCATAAGCTAAAAATAACCAGATCCAGCTCGTTCCCTGTTCTTAGTCTACCTGCAAATCCTAGCTAAAGGGATTGCAGTTCCAAGAATGAACAAGTTAACTGGTAGGAGGCAGATAGGTAGATGATACATTTCCAAAGACTTTTTTCAAAACCTATGAAGAAATGTTTTTTAAAATGGACAAAGGAGGGGTGCCTGGGTGGCTCAGTCATTTAAACATCCTAACTCTTGGTTTCAACTCAGGTCTTGATCTTAGGGTCTTAAGCTCAAGTCCTGTGTTGGGCTTCATGCTAAGTATGAGCTTACTTAAAAATAAAATAATAAAATAAAGTAAAATAAAACAAATGACAAAGCATACAAAATTTACAAAACAATAAATAAAATAGGCTGGTAAAATAAGATGGCTCTTTGAAGAATGAGAAGTGTAAAAAGTAATCCTATAGTACATAATGGACCTGTCAAATTGGCAATAAGAAAATACAATGTCCAGATTTGGTGTATTAAAGAAAGTTCTTGTTACAAGAAATACAAGGTTTATTTGTGTGATATCAGGATAGTTTATAAGAAAGAGATTAGATAGGTTTTAGAGAGTGAGGTCTGAAACCGACTGGACCACATAGAGCCCAAAACCACACTTTGGAAAATAGCTCCCACAAAGAAGGGTAGCAAGAAGGACCATTCTGCCATCAACAAGGTAGTGAGCACAGAGTACACCATCAACATTCACAAGCCAATCCATGGAGTGAGTTTCAAGAAGTATTTCCCTCCCATACTTAGAGATATCCGGAAATGTGCCATGAAGAAGATGTGTGCATTGACACCAAGCACAATAAAACTGTCTGGGCCAAAGGAATAAGGAATGTTCTATAATCTATCCATGTGCAGTTGTCCAGAAAACATAATGAGAAAGGAGATTCACCAAACCAGCCCTGTGCATTGGTTACCTATGTACCTGTCACTGCTTTAAAAAATCTGCAGTTACCATGGATGAGAACTAACCACTGATTGTCAAATAAAGGCATGAAACTGAATAAAAAATAAATAAAAATTGCCCTGAAAACAAAACCCCACAAATGCTACTGTGCTATATAACAAAAGTAACAGCCATTGTCATTTCATCTCCACTTATGACACTTCCAAATCAAGAAACTTAAAACTACTTTACCCAGCATCCTGACATTCCTTCCATTACCACTTGAAACACGATGAATTTTGTAAAGGGCTTTCTTCCTCATGCCACCTGTCACACATACAGTGTTACTCCTGTTGAAGAAAAAATGATAAATTGAACTTTTTTAGAGCTCAAAGTTTGTATTTATCAAAGACAGACTTAACCATGAACTAGAAAACATATTTACAACTTATTTGACAAAGGCATAACCAAATATTTAAAGAACTCCAAAAATCCACAATTAAAAAGAAAACAACACATTAAAAAAAATGTTTAAACACAGAATTACCTTATAAGTCAGCAATTCTACTCTTATATATTTACGCAAAAGGATAGAAAACAAGTACTCAAAGAAGTACATGCCCACACATGTTTATAGCAGCACTATTCACAATAACAAAAAGGTAGAAATAACCTCAATGTCCAAAAACAGATGAATGAATGAATAAACTGTTTTATACCTACAATAGACTATCATTTAGCCATGGAAAGAAATGAAATAGTGTCACATGCTACTCCATGGGAAAACCTCTGAAATACTGTTATTTATATTCTTAAATCCTTCCAAGGGTATTTTAAGTGAAAAGAATCAGACATGAAAGGTCACATATTATATGATTTAATTTATGTGAAATATCTGGAACAGCTCAATCCATAGAGACAAGACACAGATCAGTGCTGGCAAGGGGTCAGGATGGGTGGAGAATGGGAAAATTGCTTAATGAGTATGGGGTTTGATTTGGATTGACAAAAGTACTTTGGAATTATGGAGAGGCATTGGTTGAACAATAGTGTGAAAGTACTAGATATCACTGAATTATTTACTTTAAGTGGTTAAATTTATGTTATATTAATTTCATCTTAAAAATTATTTTAAAAATGTATGGTCAAAAGACATATACTTCACACACACAAAAAAGATTCATGATATGATAGGCAATGCACATGTGGAAATATCATCACCATTATTAGTTATCAAGGGAATATAAATTAAAGCTTCCACAAGATACCATTTTATACCCACTGAAATGTCTGAAATAAAAATGAAGTATGACTAAAAAATATCAAATGTTAGGGAAATGTAGAGGAAATGACACTTTCACATTTTGTTGATGGAATTGTCAAATAGTTCAGCCGCTTTGAAGAAGGGGTTCACACTTTCTTATAAAGGTAAGCATCCAGGCAGTGTAGGATCCATCGGTTCCACTCCAATCATGTACCCAAGATACATGAAAACATATGTCCACAGAAGTCACTTTTTTGGAAAAATTCATAGCAGCTTAATTCATAAGAGCCCCAAACCAGAAAGAATGTAACTGTCCATCGTTAGAAAAACAGACTAAAACTACTACAGCAACAACAATCCCCTGTGGTAGACCCGTACAATAAATTACTAGTCCATAAGGAAAATGAACATGTTATAGATCCACCCAACAGTGTGGAAGGATCTCAACAAGAGCATCATAATTAAGAGAGGCTGGTTGGACATACAAAATAATATAGTGATTAATTGATTATATAGTGTCCATGAACTTCCACAGTGATACTGTCATATCAAAAAGAGGGTTTTTTGGTGAGGGTACATTCAAAGGGGAGGAAATTATGATCTGAGGTAATAAAATGTTCGCTATCTTAGAGTTTTAGTTGTTTGAATATAAAGAATTTCCAAAATTCTTTGGGTTGAACACAGGATTTTTACATATTTTACACTGATGATGATATTTATCCTTTGTTAACCAGTGTGGTTTTTTTCACATATTTCCAACATAATTGATTTTATGACATGAAATAACTCTGGACAATAATGTCCTAGCTATTTTCCATTCTGCAACAGGATTATATATATCCAGTTTGAATATATATTTTGCTGTTTTTCTTCCAGAGAGGAGTATCATACCTGAGCCCAGTCTCATTTGGCACACTAATAGTCATACACCTGCTGATTTGCTATCATATGACATAATTTCCTAAAGTGCCACCTGTGATCGAACATATTGTACAGCTTCAATGTAAAAACTTTATGAATATTAAAAGCAAATGCTACTGCTTCCTTGAATGTACTTGGCTTCATATTCTACTCGCCGTGCCTAACCCAGGTGTTGATTTAAAATTCAGTGGCATAAAACGATTATCTATCATTCTAAATTATCTCATATTCTTTTAATTCTTGATGCATCTAAGACCGAAGCCTGGAAAACACTTCCTTTCCAATTGACCATATAGCACATTTTGTCATTAAAGGCTGATGCTTCATCATTTGGAATTTCATTCTAAACAAAGATTCATAAGTGAGCTTTCCAGCAGCTGCCTTGTCAGGTTTGTGAAAGGGAAAAATTAAATCTACTATATTTATTCCAAGCTTCCTCTGTAATGCATCTCATATGAGAGCTTAATTTTATTTTCTGTTTATCAGAAATAAGGCCTATCAAAGACACGGTATGCAGGTAATTATGTAAAGCCATCACACAGATGGTGGATAATAATAAGAAATTGTTGATGAAAATCTGTCCCTTTAACAAGCAAAGAGAAATGACATTTGACTCTCCTTCTTATAAATAATAATACCTAGCGCTTGGTTGTACTTCCACTTCACAAGAAGAAAAAAAGATCTGGCATTGATAGGAATTCGAAGGGGTGAAAAAATGCACAGCCCTTCATTTATTCGTTTAGCATAGCTGGGAATGATTGCTAAATAATGGATAGATAATAAATAGATGATAGATGGATAGATAAATAGAAATGTAAGTACATATATGCATGCATGCATACATGCATAGACAGATAGATACATAGATAATTAAAACTGTCAAAAAGAATGCAGCTGCACACTCATGAAGAATCTTCTAAGAACGACATTTACCCTTTGTAAACAATGAAGCTCATGGATGCAGATTGTGGCATTGGCCAATGATTTAATTTTTTAGTCTCATTTACAATGTTACTGTTAAAATGGTAGACATATAAAAGCATTAGTCCAAATATTCACTAATTTCTTTATTCAGAAGCTTTTTTAAAGAGACTGACATGACCCAGGCACTATGCTAGGAGAGTAAGTTTTGAGTAAGACTAACTGGAGTTCTACTGATCAGTGCCACAGAAGACGAACAGAAGGTTGTAGTCTCTGAGATGAGATTAAATTCATCAAATAGGTATTTACTCCATCAGTATTTTTTTTAAGTTTATTTCCAGATGTTTTCTTTTTAATAATTATTTATTTCTGTTATAAATGTATTTGTTATATCACTCTACTAGCTTTTTAAAATATATTCAATTTGTTTCTATATTTACTGAAGACTTTCTGCCACCCTGAGGGGTGGGGAGTAGGACTGAAAGGAAACCGACCATGAAGAGATCCAATCCAGGGAGATTAGAACCAACATTTTCACCCTCCCAAATTGAAATGTGTTCATATAAGTAAAGTTCTCACCACTATGATAGTCACTTATGAGGTGTAAAATCAATACTAGTTACGATAGTAGACGTGTAAATTGTCATCATAGTAGATAGTAGATAATAGACGTGTAAATTGTCATCATCTTCCTCATCTCCACCCTCCTCGTCATCATCGTACTTGTTAAACCCACAGTACCTATTAAGCCTTTTTTCCTGGTTTGCATTTGTACTGTCACCATTCTGCCTTTAGGGAAAAAACCAAATGGTTGAAACAACCATAAAATGAGCAAAATTTTCTATTATTATTTCTTCTGACACATTCTGAGACAATATGATTAATAATCAAGAGGAAATAGTCAAAAATAATGATCAGAGAAGCAGATGGCATTGACAGTGCAAAATGGGAATAAAATTTATTAGTTAAGATACATTTTAATATTAAATTTAGAATACTGATGTGCAAACAAATGTGTGTAGACAATTGTTTAGAGCATTTTTTGGAATTACTGAGAGACCCACTCCCTATAATAAAGCCAATTTGAATCAATCACTTTGCAAGATAATTGGCATAAAGGCAGGAATGAGGGACCATTAAATCAATGCAATGTTATTATAATAATTTAAAATGTAATTTTAGAATGACTTATGATAGATTTTCTTAATCTTGACGCTGTTGGCCTTTAGGGTCAGATAACTATGTGGAGAGTTCTCTCTTGTTCATTGTACACATTTACCATCATCCCTGACCTGTATCCATTAGGAGCCTCTAGCATCCCCTGCTGCGTTTGTGACAGCCAAAAATATCCCAGAGGGGCAATATTGCCACCTACTGAGGACCACTGACTCTGAAACAATGATCAAGGAGAGGTGTATAGGCTTCTGTAACTTAGAAAACCAAAAGTCTTTGATTAATGGTTCATGCCTAAGAACCTTTGCCCAACCTGATAGAAACTATGGCTAAGCAGGACTACAGAAAAAAAAAAAAATCAAAATATTAATTATTTAGATTTGGTGCTCTGAAACCATTTGAATATAACCTGAAATAGATACACAGGCTGAAACAAATGAAAGCAGTCAGAAAATTCGCCAGAAAAAGTAGAACGGTGAATATTTCTAAAAAGGGAGCCATCCTATAATTTAGTGATAATAGAGAGCCTTAATTACAAATTTTGTTTCTTTCCACACATGTCTAAATGTTGCACTTCTTGGATTACAAATATAAAGTGGAGTTATCAGATATAAATTTTGTCTATGAAATCATATTTTGATTTTCTATCAAAAGACCAAACATATGTATACAAAATAGGTTAGTGTCCCCTTTCTCAATTATCTGAATAGCATTCATCTCTACCAACTACACTTAATGAAACACCTGGTTTCTTCAAGAGATTTAAACAATTTGCCAGGTATTCCATCAGTAATTTCAACTCATTTCAAGTACAGAAATTTTTCAAATGGTTAGTATTTACTTATGTTGAATATA
The DNA here is from genome assembly GCF_030435805.1 of Mustela lutreola. Taxonomy (NCBI): domain Eukaryota; kingdom Metazoa; phylum Chordata; class Mammalia; order Carnivora; family Mustelidae; genus Mustela; species Mustela lutreola. The sequence goes on from NC_081302.1 coordinate 6,660,056, forward strand.
ACTTTCAGTTAATGTATTTTTAAGGGGGGCAGAGGAGTCAGTGTGAAGGAAGAATCCCACCAATTCTTTACTTTTAAGAAATAAATTGAAATGACAGATACATAAGTATTGTTAATATAAAGATGTTAAAACAAGTACTGAAAATCCAAGTCATTTCCTTTGGTTATATATGATGAGCATATTTTTAAAAATCCCTTTTTATTGTAAAATGGGAAAATCCTTCCTAAAAATGTTTCTCCTTTGAGTCGGTAGTAGAGCAGTGACTAACACCAACTCATTGATATTATGTTTATGTGGCAGGAGGTGGAAAGAAGTGTGGGATTGAAACTTGTTCCTGTGTGTGGTTTAAAGTCAGCCCCTGGCCCCTGCTACCTCTTCCCTGTGTGCAGATTTAGGCTCATTTTCCTGGAGACTTGTACATCGGTCTTAATCCATTTTGAACATTGACCATGGACTTTCTCACTACAATTTCAACCAGATAGTCTCAAGTATGTTCTTAGTATTATTAATAACAGAAGATTCTTATAAGGCTTAAAGAGGGGGAAAAAAAAAACTTTCCCTTTGTTGCATTTTGGGGGAGTGGAATACCAGATTATATTAAGAAAAAGGAATTTCTTTCAAGGAAAAGTAAATGTGAGCTCTTTTTCACTGGGTATGAAACTGACAATCCGTGGTACAAAAACAATGATGATTCCAAATATGTAAAGAATTTAGACATAACATTTCCAAACATTGTGTCATAAGCATATGGAATGCATTGACCAAAATCGCCATCAAAGAAAACCTAAATGAGCTTACAAATCAGACAGTTTTACATCAGGCAAAGGATTACGGTATACAATGGCAAGTCAGCAAACAGAATTATAATAAAAGTGGACAGACTCTTTGAGACACATGGCATTTTCAGTTCATCCATCTAAAATATAAATCTATACTTTTAATTAAAATATGCCTCCCAAAGCCAGTGCACATGGCTTAGCATGCTTAGAATTATGCTGGGCTTGGCCTGGGGCATAATTTACATAGGTGGTTTGAGTCCTTGACTCACTAATGGAAAACATGTGATACTAGAAGGAAAATTGGGAACAATTTCTATCATGCCACTTAAGCCTAGCAGTAATTTCACAGGGAAACTTGTGTCTTGTTAGCAAAATGATGTTTGAAGTTTAGTAGATCAGAGTCAAAATATGCACACATCTACTGGAGCACATGCATTAAGGATTTTAACAACCTCCTTTCAGACTTTCAGATGGATGCTGGCTTAGGCTTGGGTACAAGGATGCTTCTGTGCTTCCTGAATGGTGGTCTCCAAGCTCCTCCCATAGGGCTGCTAAAGGCAGGGATCTTCATTGACTGTTCCTTGCCTCCTGAAACTTCTTCCTTCTCTTTCCACTTGTCACTGGCCCATACACAGATACCATAAAAACATTTTTTTTTTTTTCTCACTAGACCACTATCAAAGCTACCATTTCTGGGAGCAAAAAATACTAGATGCTATGAAGCATTTCATAACATACTAATATACTAAATCTTAATGAAAACACAAAGAAGTCAGTTTATTTGTGTTCATTTTGCAGATAACTGTCCACATAGTGGCCCTTGTTTCTTGACCTCTCTGCTTCTATGACCTTTTATGTGGAGGAGGCTTTGCCAAATACTTTCATCGTAACAAAATTCGGAGAGATGATGGTCATATTACTGTTCTGGGTTGAATGAATTCTCATTCATCGAACCACAGCACTTCAAAATGTGACTTTATTTGGAAATAGGGTCCTTGCAGATGTAACTAGTTAAGATAAGGGAAACCTGAGAAGAGTGGCCCCTTATCCAATAGGATTGCTGTTTTTCCAAAAAAGGGAGACCTGAACATGGAAACACACAGGAAGAACATTATGTAAAGATGAAGGCAGAGATCGGGATGATTCATTTATAAGCCAAAGGACACCTAGCCTTGCTAAAAAATCATGAAAAGCATGGAACCACACAGGAGAGGCATGGACCTGATTTGCTCTCAGGAGGAACTGGCATCTTGATTTTGGACATCTAGCCTTCAGAACTCTGAGCCAACAATTTTTTTTTTTTTTATTCTAAATCATCCATTTTATGGTATATTGTTATGGAAGCCACCGGAAAACTAATAAACTATAAAAAATAATACAACTGATACTGTTGTATAATTGAAAAGATAGAGACCCTTGAAAGTCACCCTGCCAATCCAGGCATAAAAGTCAGTCTATCCAGGCCAAGGTCCAGCAGCTTCAGAACTAACAGTCTTCCTCCCTCATTCCTTCTCTGTAGCTTTCTTAAAAATAAACCATTTTTATTTGTTTGAGAGAGCGAGCGAACAAGAAGAGGGAGGGAGAGAGGAAGAAGCTGACTCTGTGCTGAACACGTAGCCTGACGGGAGACTCAGTCCTAGGGTGGTGGGATCATGACCTGAGCTGAAAGCAGATGTTTAACAGACAACCAGCGAGGCACCCATGTAACTTTCTTTCTACCTGATTTCACTCACCATACGCATCTCGGGAATTGTCACATAGGCCATCCAGACCTATAACTAGGACAATTGATCTGTTGACAGAAGCTGAAGCATTTGAGTCAGTAGAGTTTTTCCCAAAGAAATCTGTTAAAAGCTATATAAAAACTAGTTAGTAGCAACATACTTTTATCCCACAGAAACCAAGAGCCTGGTTTCTTCCCTTCCCACAGCCCACACTGCCCCCACCCCAACACCCTCTCTGGGTAGTATAGACCCATGTTTTACCAAGCTATGTTCCTGTGCCTGCTCCGAATGGCCTGGGACGGTGTACCACTTGGTGCTCCACAGGGGACTTGTGGGAGATACAGTGGACAGATAGTGAGCAACATTATACTTTACTTTCTGCATAATCAAAGGGAAGGTCATGAAGAAGGTTAACCCAAGTCTTATTGATAGTCCTTTATCCATATGTTGGTCTACAAAGAACAGGGGAACAGCAGGGACCATCTCCCTGCAGATCATGTGCTTTACCTAATTCTGCCCATCAAGCTTAGGTGGCTTCCCAGAGACCTGCCATTCCCAGAGACCTTCTGCCATTCCATGTGTCGATTCTATTCTCAGCACTTCCTCTGCTTTCCTTTCCTTCCTTCTCCATATCACCCTCCACTCCTATTATCTGTCTACACCCTCTTTCCCTTCTCTCCCTGGCATTGCTGGATGAGGTGTTGTTCAGCGCTTTCTCCACACTAGTTACCCTCTACTCATTTTGTTGCTGGACTTTTTGTTTTGTTTTGTTTTCTTCTTATCACAGAGCTGGTTAGCCATGTTTTTTTTGTTTGTTTGTTTGTTTTGTTTTTTCCCTATTCTTGAATCCTCTGCCACTCTGATAACTGCATCTCTGTGATGCTCCCTTTCTCCTATACTTACTGCTAAGACTAGTTTATATTATCCTAAAAATAAAGATACTGACATTTTGAATCTGTCTTCAGTGGCAAATGGATCTTTGGAGAACAACTATCTTTGCCCTTAGACATTTGGTTCAGTGGATTCATCCACTTGGGATTTGAAGACATTATGAGGCAAATTTCAAAAGCATAAGCTGTAGAAGCTACAGCGGCTAGCAAGGTTACTGTGCCTACAATGACAATGTGGTCGCTGCCCTAATAACCACTGCAGAGTTGGAGAAAGGACACAGCCTTGAACAATGGTGAAGTCAGAGTATGACTGACATGGGAGCTCCCCCACCCCCAACCAGAGAAAAGGCATGAGGAAAACATCCTGCATGAGAAGGTAGGGTCCCTCCCCACAGCAATGTGACAATGCCTTGTCACAGATATGTCACATGATCCCAATCATATTGCTACCCCAGCTCTGGTGTTTCCATCTGAAAAATAAAAGACCTTGGATTGCACGGTTGGTAAATTCTTTCGGCATGTCTGATGGAAATCCATTTGAAATTGCCAAGACCTGTTTCTTTTTTTTTTTTTTTTTTAAGATTTTATTTATTTATCAGAGAGAGAGAGAGAGAGGGAGAGAACAAGCACAGGCAGACAGAATGGCAGGCAGAGGCAGAGGGAGAAGCAGGCTCCCCGGCGAGCAAGGAGCCCGATGTGGGACTCGATCCCAGGACGCTGGGATCATGACCTGAGCCGAAGGCAGCTGCTTAACCAACTGAGCCACCCAGGCGTACCAACCAAGACCTGTTTCTTATATGGTTTTTAAAAATCTACCAAGAAATAATAGGATAAACATGATAAAGTAGAAAAGAGAGAATAGTAAAGCTCCCCCCCAAAGATGAGAGATACTACAGAATCACTTAAAAATATTCAATATTCCTACTTAGAGAGAGTGTGTCCAAATTCACATAGCAGGCATGCCAGGTAAGGATGCACAGGGCATCTGTGCCCCACTGCCAAGGCTGAGACAGAAGGCAAGCAGCGGGAGCGAGCTGGCTGACCATGTGAGAAAGGATTGGATTGTACTTCATTCAGATAAAAGCACAGTTGAAAAGGAAAAAGGTTTCATAAATTGTGAAATGAAAAACTATAGAAAAACTATCAAATAGATTGGATTTTGAATGTGGGAATTATCACAGGACAAGGCATTGGTCTGTAGGATCAAGTTGATTAATATGAGAGGCTAAGAGGCTCTCTCCTCTGTCTCTCAGAAAACTTGCCGCCTGCCCCAAGAGGCTGTCTGCACTGTCACAGAGTCACCTGGTGACCTCAGGGACAACTAAGTTCCTCTTTTGTGAACTTCAGAAAGTTGTCTTCTCCATTTTGGAGGTTGGAACTCTCTACACTATCAAAACTCAGTGAGAACCATCCCCATGAATATTTACCTTATTACAAATTACAACTGACAAAATACAAATGTTTGTTTATACATTAACAGAAAATAATGATAAAGCCATGAGGTGTTATTATCCATATAATATTTTTCCTGAAAAATAACTGAAGATAGTGAGGAGGATGGAATTGGATTCCACATTTGCAAATCTCTTTAATGTTCAGCTTAATTGAAGCGAGCTGGACGCTCACATTTGTTTTGCATTCAATCTGCAGCAATATGTGTTTTGATTAAATTATATGATGAAAATCCAACTTCAAACAGATATATAGTATTTTAGCGGCTATTTCAAATCATTGGGGATATTTTTCTTTGATGCCATGAAATGGTGTTTTCTTTCTTTTTTTTTTTTAAGATTAGCTGCAACTAAAACCATAATAAACGCTTCGTATGATGATACATTAAAATCTATTGATCTGTCTCGCACTTTGAACGAATCTTTTATCCATGCATGTTTTACGAATTAGGCATTGGTCATTTGGAAAGTATTAGTTTACTCAATTATTCACATCTTCCAAACGCTGACACATTTCATTATACAATTTTGAAAAGTCACATTTGTTACTATCACCACGGAGCAGAAGATTCTTTAAGTGCAAGGAACTTGCCAAGCACTTGATAGCAAAGACGAATTTTCCAAATTTTAATTTTTGCTTCTAAGTTCAAATTTTATCATTCATCAACCATACTGCAAATTATATTTATTGAAGTATCAGGCTTGGTTTTTTCTCATTCCCCAGAAAATGGTTACTAAATTACCCTAGTAGAAATAATCATAGTTTGTCTTTAAGTGACTGAACCCAAAGCATTACTTTAAATATTTGCTAATAAGTTTAATAGGCTAGCGGGTATAAGACTCATAGCTGGGTTGATGGCTTCAAAGACCCAAAGATGGGCTTTCTTCTTTCCAAAAAGGCTTTCCTGTAATCCTTTGGGCTGAAAATCCCTTTTTATAGCTAGAATATGCTGAAGTGTTGATTCTGCTTTAATCCAAAGCCAACGCATGTACATTGGAGGCTGTTCTAGTGCATAAATCAATTACTTCGTCATGCGTTGGCCCCACGTTTGGAGTTGTTGGGATTGGCTATGGTTTATGGAAGGAAGGAAGGAAGGAAGAACGGACGGACAGACGGGCAGGAGGAAGGAAAGGAAAGGATGTAAGGAAGGAAGAAAAATTATTAAGAGAGGAAGGAAGGAAGGAAAGGAGAAAATTAAGAAGATTGGAAAGAAGGAAGGGCAGGAGGAAGAGAGGGAGAAGGAAAGATGGAAGAAAAGCAACAAACTGGGTTGAATCTGGTAGATAGATTTGGAGAGGAAGGTTCAGATTCTGGAGCTAGGCTTGTCCCTGTCATATCCAGGCTGCAACATTCACTTGATTGTCTAAGAAGAAAGACTCTTGGGCCTCTGTGTTTCAATGTCCTCGTCTGTTAACTGGGTGAATAGTGGCACTTACCTCCTAAGACTGTTGTCAGCATTAACTGAAATGGCGCATGGAAAGCATCGGGCAGTTTGTAACATTCAATAAATGTTATCTGGCTTTATTACTAATGTCTGGAAAAGTGTTAGTGATCGTCAAGTTTTTATTGAGAAAGAAAGATTGCTGTCTCCCTCCAACACACAAAACGTTATTTTCACTTATTCTAAGCACATATGGAGATCACCACGATGTGTCTGGCCTGCATAGTAGGTTCTGTGTGGGTCAGGTGCATTCCTGTACACCAGAAGTTCTCATTACCACATGGGTCACTCACCCTGGAGAGCCAACTTGTTTTTGGATGAATAGGTGTAGGCAGAGAGCATTAGACTGCAATTCTCTGGGCTGTAGTGGAATTGTCCACATTTTAGAAATGGTAAAACAGCACAAACAACTCTGAAGCAGAGAGTGTCTTAAAGAGGGAAAAACTAAGTGGAGATTGTATTTAGGGGGTCGTTCTATTAGAGCAGGGAAAGTTGATGGGAGCCTAGCCAATTAAGTAGTAGGACAGGTGGAAGACAGGTGCACTCAGGAGACAGTGAAGGACAACTTTCATTTTATTTATTCTCGTATTCCTCCTCACACATATTATCCAGTCATTATCCTCTCATTCATGAGTTGCAGGTTAAATATGATGTGTCCAGAGGTTCTGAGCATAGGAGGCACTGGCTGGAATTCTAACATAAATTGATAGAGTGCCACTTCTTATATTCTTATACCTCCTTTACAGGCCCTTCCACCTGTTTGTGGCAATTGTGTATGTGCTGTGAGTAAATGCCAGTCGCCAGCATCGCTCTTACACAGTGTCCTCACTGTACTGTCAACCTCTCCCAAGCCTTTGTGCCTCCTCCAAATCCCTGCTTCAGGTGCTCAGAACTCACAGATTTCTAATCAGCTCAGTTAAGATCACCTGTATTTTCTCATTCCATTTCTTCTTTAGATACCATGTTTTCAGGCATTGATCTTTCATATTTTCAGCATTCAAAAGCCCGTTTAATGTCACCTTCCTCCTGGAACCTTTCTATAGCCAGAAAAAAAAGAGTCTATCCAGCATAGGCCCTAACCTAAATCAAGCTACTCCTTTCCCTTTTATGAATAAATATGCAGAGCATTTCATGGCCATGTTCATACAATATATAAAAGAAAATGAATAAAATTTGCATTTGCATATTTGGAGCTACCTTGACAACCTCTCAAAATGAGTCAGCAGGTTGACTGTGCACTTCGAAGCTCTAAATAAGATATTTCTATTTCCTACAGACAAGTGATAAAAAAAGAATATATAACCTTGAAGAAAATTAGTTGCCATGAGTTCTTCATTCTATTCCAAGATTAATACTTCAAAATCTTTAAATACTTTCGCTAAGAATATTGAATCATGAAAGTTTGATATTTATTAAACGTTTTCATTTTCAGAAAGTGTAAAAAGGATGGCTTTTATGGTAAGGACAGAGAAACCACTGCATTTATTATTCAGCAAAATCAAAGGACAGAAAGGAGGAACTGGGATAAAATTCATGTGCTCAAGTTCAGAATTTGTCCCCTAAAAATAGGTTTTAGAGAAAATCTTTATATTTTATTTTTTAAATTAAATCATTATAATTGCCATTTCCATGCTATTATAGTAAATATGAAATAAAAAATGAGGGAAATAATTCTTGTCTCCTATAAAGACAATTTAAAGCAAGGGTAATCTACACTGATCTTAATCAGAAAATTGAGTGAATTCTACCTCCTCTTCCCAACCTATTGCCTCTGGTTTCTCATATAAATTTTTTATTTTTCTTTAGCAAAGCCAGAGAATGGAAAGAAAACATGAAATTTATAGATATAACTAAGGTTACTCATTAGTCTTGTCAAAATAGTTTCCTGAAAAGTTGAATGGGTTTACCCTTTCATGAGCGGTGGACAAGAAAACCCTCCTCACCAGTCTTTTAAAAAATAAATAAATTAATTAAGATTTTATTTATTTATTTGACAGGGAGAGGTCACAAGTGGACAGAGAGAGGAGGAAACAGGCTTCCCACTGAGCAGAGAGCCTGATGTGGGGCTCAATCCCAAGACCCTGAGATCATGACCTGAGCTGAAGGCAGAGGCTTTAACCCACTGAGCCACCCAGGCACCCCCTCACCAGTCTATTTAACATTTGCACATTATGGGTTTTCTTTTAGAGTTATGACAAAGAATGTCTTTTTTTTTTTTTTTTAATAATAAGTTATAAGGAAATAGAGGTGGTAGATTTGATCCTTTTGTTCCTGTCCTGGGACTAGCCATCTTTTTGGAGGCTTGTGACCAAAGTATATGCCGCTAATTTACTTGACAATGTGGTGAGTTGATTTGAAAAGTAAAAGAAATCACCACCCAAAGCAGAGAATTCATGAGTTTTTTGCTAACATTGTATCCGAAGTTTGACTGACTGATTTGCACAGGGTCCTAATGGAGGTAATATTTGTTTAATCCATATGCATCCTATTACATCTGTTCTGATCCTCTGCTGCCAGCAATCTCTCTAACCCTAGTCCACAGTCAGCTCCAGACTGCCGCAAACTCATGGCAAAATAGTATAAAAATGTAATACTAAGTAAGAGTCTATTCTAGAAAAAATATTTTGAAAGAAATATATATTACAATTAGGTATAAGATACAAAGGAATGACTTGAAATCATTCAACACTCCTAATAGTTAATAATAGGGTATTTATTATATAAATGAAGAGTTTATATTTTTCTAATTTCCGTGCTGATGAGAGATTTAAAATACTCTCTCACTGCATTTGATTTATAACTCACTGAAATAATAAATGAAACTAAATATTTCACCAACATTATGGACATATATCTCTTTGAATTATTGATACAAAATTATGCTCTGAATAAAATCATATTAACTCTTGTTTGAAGGAGAATATAAAACACATGCTCACAAAGTCCTTTCACATATGGACTATGCAACTGAAACATCATCAGTTTACTAAAGCTGAATGATATTCCTTAGCTATAAAAATTCTAAGATGACATGACACTACTTTTAAGATAGTTGCTTATTATGCCTCCAACTGAATATCTTGTTTCTTAAATTTTAGTAACTTGTAAAATGCAATATGGATTGTTGTCTTTGGTTTCCAAAATCAAGACCAGTATTATGGGTAGTAAATGAGATGATCCTTTGTGTGTAAAGGGATCATTTTCCTTCTTTACAAGAGTCTGATATTCTATTACAGAATATTTTTATTGGTTCAAAGTCTTCTTCTAAAAATAAAGATATTTATCTCTGTGTGTTCTTACTTTATAAATAAGGGAAATTTTTAATGTTTGAACTATTTTCTTTTGAAATAACTGGGATTTATATGAATATGACTAAAATATGGTTGAATGTGAGTATGGAGAGAAAGAGAAGAGGTATTGAGGAGAGAGATAGGATATGTGTATACTTAATTATTGTGCACTGTAGGAGAACAAGATTGTGGGAATCAAAATACAGTTATTTCATGCTAATGATGTAGAAAACGGTGCTCAGAGAAATAAAGATTGAAACTATATAGAATTCTGTTAAATCACCCTAGAAAATTTTGGTCTAAATGCCAAATATCATTTCTAATAAAACATAATTTTTATCCTAGCTTAAATATATTAGATTTCAACACACTCTTATTAAATTCATCACCAAGAATGTATAAATGTAAAGTAGATTTAAAAAAATAAATCAATAAAGGTGTTAGTATGTATTCTGTTATAATAGAAATAAAATAGTCTCTAAAAACAGGCTGCTTATTTACTATCAAGTATTTATTACTATGACTGTATTTTAGTATTAAAGAATAAAAATAAGTACATTCCTTCAGAAGAAATAACACTGTTCACTTAACCCAAAGCTAGTGAAATAAGAATATATTCCATTGACAGGCTCTCTCAAAGCCTCTCTCTCAATCACTCTTTCTAAGTGTGTGTATGTGTATGTCCTTTTATTCCTACCAACATTTTTCTCTTCTTTTAGTCTAAAATGAATTCACATTTACTGTTTGGACTAAAAATAGAAACCACGATTTCAATGACTTCCTTTTTTTATTATTAAGGGTTTTTTGTTGTTGTTGTTGTTGTTGTTGTTGTTTTTGTTTTTTTATTATTCCTGTATAGTTAGCATACAGTGTTATCTTAGTTTCAGGGGTACAACAATTCTATATGTCATTACTCAGTGCTCATCATGATAAGTGTACTCTTAATCCGCTTCACCTATTTCACCCATCCCCCTACCTCCCCTCTGATATGCTTTATTTTAAATAAGTACCCTCAGTTAAAGCTATTATTACTTCTTCAGCAAGAACATTTTTTCCTTGAAGCACGCTTCAGAACACATGGTTCTAAAGATATATGTAAAAATTCCATTAAGATAAATGAATACACATTTCCTGTAAGTACACACAGAAGAATCACTTGGTTCAATCACTTCAAAAGAGACATAATGAATATTACAAATTTAAGAAGACTGAAATCATGTCTAGTATATTTTCCATCTGCAATGGTACAAAACTAAAGATCAACAATAACACAAAATTGGAAAATCTACAATGTAAATATTAACACATTCCTTCACAAGCAACGACCAAAAGAGGAATTAAACAGCATATCAAATTATGTCTCAAAACAAAGAAAAAAGAAACACGGAATTTCAAAACTTATGGGATACAACAAAAACAGGTATTAGAGTGAAATGTAAATGCTTTTTATTAAGAAAAAAAGTTCAAATAAGTAACTTAGCATCACACCACAAGGAACTACAGAAAGAAGAAACTCAGTTGAAATCTAGGAGAGGAAGGAAATAAGTAAGAAAAATCAGAAATAAGTAAAATAGAGGCCAGAATAAACAATAATGTAACATTGAAAGTAATGACCAATTTAAAAAATATATATTGGCAATGATTTGATTACATTAAGAAAGAAAAAGAAGACTCAAAAAGCAAAATGAGAAATGGGAGTGAAAATAATAATAGATAAGCACAGAAATACATGGTGTGATAACAGGTCACCATAAACAATCATATACGAACAAATCAGATAACTCAGAGGGAAAAAAATCAGATCATTCCTTAAAACATATATAGTTATCATGATTGAATCATGAAACTTGAGTCCAAGAAATAGGAAATCTACTTAGACCAATAATAAGAATGACAGTTGAATTAGGAATCAAAAATCTCCCAGCACAGAAAAGTGCAAAAACACATGGTTTCACTGGTGAATTCTACCATTTTTTTTAAAAGTGAGTAACAACAATCTTTGTCAAAAATCTTATAAATAATGGAATAGGCAGAGCACATTGAAAATCATCCTATGAGGCTAGTACTACCCTGATACCAAAATAGGACAAAGACAAATATAAGGACAAAAAAGTCTAGTTTGTCTTGATATATGTGCTGCTACACCAACTTTCTTTTGATATCCATTTGTATGATAAATATTTCCCCACCCCCTCACTCTCAATCTGCTGATGTCTTTAGGTCCAAAAGGGCTCTCTGGAGAAAGTATACACATGAATCTTATTATTATTATTATTTTAAACCTTCCTGAAACTCTCTATCATTTGGTTGGATCATTTAGTCCATTAACATTCAAAGTAATTACTGATACATATCTACTTATTGGCATTTTATTACTTGTTTTAATGTTGTTTCTAGAGATATTCTCTGATCCTTTCTTGTCTTTGTCAGTTTTGGTCTTTCCTTTGCACTCAAAGAGTCCCTGTTAATATTTCTTGCAGGGTCAGTTTAATGGTCCTGGAGTCTTCGTTTTCTTTTGTCTGGAAAACTTTTTTTATCTCCCCCTCTATTCTCAATGATAGACTTGCTGGATAGAGTATTCTTTGCTGCAGATTTTTTCCCATTCAGTACTTTGAATACACCATGCCATTCTCTTTTGTCTTGGTAAGTTTCTGCTGTGAAATCTCTAAATAGCCTTATGAATTTTCCCTTTTAAGTTACTGACTTCTTTTGACTTGCTGCTTTTAAGATTTTTCCTTTATCACTATATTATATTGCACATGTAACTACAATAGGTCTTGGTATTGGCTTGCTTTTGTTGATTTTGATATGAATCTCTGCCTCCTGGACTTGGATGTTTGTTTCCTTCCTCAGATTAGGAAAGTTTTCAACTATTATTCCTTAAAATAAATTATCTGTCCTCTTTCTCTCTCTTCTTCTGGGACTTATAGTATGAATGTTATTGTGTTTGATGGAGACACCTATTCTTTAAGTTTATTCTCATGTTGCATAATTCTTTTTCTCTTTCATTCAGCTTCATTGTTTTCTATTAATTTGTCTTCTAGGTCATGAATTCATTCCTCTTCTTCTTCCAGCCTGCTGTTCATTACAGCAAACCTGTTTCCAATCTCATTCATTGCATTCTTCATCTTTGATTGGTTCTTTTTTTTTTTAAACTCCTTTATCTCTGATAAAGGCTTCACTGATGTCTTCTATTCTTTTCTCAAGCCCAGTGAGTATCTTTATACTTTTCACTTTAAATTCTCCATCAGGCATGTTACTTATATGTGTTTCACCTTTATCTCTGCCCTTGGCTTTATCTTGTTCTTTCATTTGGGAAAATTTTTTTCTTCTCGGAATTTTATCTAAGTCTCTGTCTTCTTCTCTGTGTTAGAAAAGCCAGTTTGTCTCCAGTTCCTGAAAGTAATGGCCTTATGAAGAAGAGGTCATGTAGTGCCCAGAGCCTGCTGCTTCAGAGAGTGTCTTTGCTGTGTGCTATGTGCTGTGTGTCTCTGTGCTCTGTGCTCTGCTGTTGTGTTTTGGCTGCTCTATCCTTCAAGGCAATCATCTTCAGAGGCTTTCCTTGCCTGTATTGGGCAGTGTTTGGTCCCTGGCCTGAATGTGGCAAGTTTTTTTTTTTTTTTTTTTTTTTTTTTTTTTTTTTTTTTTTTTTTTTTTTAAGATTTTATGTATTTATTTGACACAGAGAGAGAGAGAGTTCATAAGTAGGCATAGAGGCAGACAGAGAGAGAGAGGGGGAAACAGGCTCCCCACTGAGCAGAGAGTCAAATGTGGGGCTCGATCTCAGGACCCTGAGACCATGACTTGAGCCGAAAGCAGAGGCTTTAACCCACTGAGCCACCCAGGTGCCTCGAATGTGGCAAGTTTTAACTAGAAGTGCTGTGGTCTGCTTGTGACATGAGACCTGACACTAACTCCACCAGAACTGAGACTCTGCAGAACTCTCAGGTTGGGAAACACAGTGTGGAAAGGTGATTGTGCTGGTCTTCTTTGGGAAGGGCCAACCACAATGGGAATGAAACAAGCTTGATTGAGAAGGGCAATTCTGCCAGAGTGCTGGACAGTGATGTTTGGTTTAAGCAAGTTAGGCAGTTAGTGTCCAAATGTCCTGATTCCCTCAGGTGGCTCTTCCCTCAGGTGATTCTCTGTACTGAAGGGTGTGGGGGTGAAATGATGCCAACCAGCTCCTTTGTTCCTGGAGAGGCATCTCCCTAAATGCTGTCTCTCAGGAAGTGCTCCTGGAATAGTGAATAATCTTCCCCTGTGTGCCCTAGACATTTTCAGATCACTGTTTCCACAATGTCTGCCCCCAAGTTGTTTGCCTGCCTTCTGTCCAAGAGCAGTGTACTGCCCTCTTGGCTTCATTCTTGACAAGCCTGCTGATCTTTGAAACCCAGGCTTTCGAGATATGGTATGTGTCTGGGCAGGAGAGCCTGAACTGGTCTTCTGGGGGAGGGATCCACTGCACTGGGACTGAGGCAAACTTGACTAAAAAGGACAGTCCCATCAAAGTGCTGCACAGTGGGGCTTGGTGTAAGCAAGTTAAGTACCTAGTGTCCAAGCTGAGCTGATTCCCTCAGGTGGCTCTGTGTTTATGCGGAGTGAAATGGGGAAGAGAAATGCCAGCTCCCCTATTCCTAGAGAGGTATCTCTGTGAACAATGCCTCTCAGGGACAGTTGCTGGGATAGGCAAATAATCTCCCCATTGTGTGTCCCAAGCATTCTTCAAATCACTGTTTCTACACTGTCTGCCTTCAGGTTGTGCTTTCTCTCAGGGAGCAGCACAGTGCTCTCTAGGCTCTATTCCAGTCACCTTTGAAACTATAGGCTTTAAGCTCTGTCAGTTGTAAGAACTCAAGAAATTCAGCCCCTCTCATTTTTTAAGCTGATGGCTTTGGAGAAATGTTCTTGTACATTCCTCTATGTGCTCCTCTCTCACTTCCTTTCTCCATGGCCACAGATCTCTCTCTTCTGCACTACCCACAATCTGTTTCTCCTCTAACCCACATATCTCTACTTCCTATCTTCTTTTTTTTTTTAAGATTTTATTTATTTATTTGACAGAGAGAGAGATCACAAGTAGTCAGAGAGGCAGGCAGAGAGAGAGAGAAGGAAGCAGGCTCCCCGCTGAGCAGAGAGCCCGACACGGGACTCGATCCCAGAACCCTGAGATCACGACCTGAGCCGAAGGCAGTGGCTTAACCCACTGAGCCACCTAGGCGCCCCCTTCCTATCTTCTTCAATGCGGTCTCTTCTCTGTCTTTAGTTGTGGAGTGTTCTGTCAGTTTTCAGGCTGATTTCTGTTTTGTTTTGTTTTGTTTTGTTTTGAGATGATTTGATAGATATCTAGCTGTGTTTGTGGGATGATATGAGCCTGAGGTCCTCCTACTTTATTGCCATCTTTGATGTCTCTTCCATTTCACTGACTTTCATGAAGAAAAGTTGCAACATCAAGTGATGTGTTTGCAACTTATTTCCAGAGGCAGGAATCCTGATCACTTTATTAATGAGAAATAATATAAACTGGTGACACACTATTAGGAAAATATGACTCCATAAAATTAAAATAAATTTAAACAGAACAACAGCTAAAGGCACATCTCACTGTTGAGGATGTTGACATGATGAATACAGTGCATCAATTGTCTGCATAGGTCAGCTTGGAGAGAGAAAGGACCTATACTGTCTACTCTGGCAAGTGAGCATAATACTCAATGGCTTCTCTACATCTGAACACTGAGGTGATGGATTGTTGGAAGTAGATTTTCTAGCCTACAAGCTAGGCTAGAAGATTATGATGTTTTTAGTGTCATGTCACCTTTGTCAAGAACTCATCTTACTATATGTTAATCGATACAGTTAGTGAGAATTAAAAATATGAATGTATCGATGGATCACAAATCACAGTAAGAATATACAGAGAGCGTTTTTTGATATATGCAATATTTACATGGAACATATAGTTGATGCAATTCAGTTGATGTGTTGTCCAGTGCTCAGGGGGAACATCGGCAAGTGCCACTTGGTGCCAGGACTCATAGACAGAATGAAAACTGATCCAGGAAATGCTGGTTCCTTGGCCTCCTCAGAAAAGTCACAGAAAGTCACATTCTGGTGTGTATGACCTGGTTAGTGGGCACACCAGCTTCTGCTGCAAGAAGCTATCTGTGTGGTGATTAGGCTCATGAACCCTCCTCCTCCTGCTCCCCTCTCTGTCCCCTATTCTCCCCCGCTTCTTAGACCCTGGGAGCTGTCATTGGTTACATGACCTTAGTTTTCATGTAACCATGACATGATGATACACTGTTTCTGAGTAACCTCAGTAAATGGGTTCTATTTGATGTGTAGAATATTACTGAGTTTGCCAGGAAGCTTCTCAGCTCTATGGGGTTTGCATGTGAAGTCACAGGAGCCGAATCAGAAATAAAGCAGATAGGACTATCTGCTCCCAGTTACTGAATTTCAACATTTTAATCTGTGTTCAGTATTTTAGATGACATATCCTCTTCTCACTGCCAGATTTTACTCTACTATAGGAATGTGTCCATTCGATCTAGAGATTCCTCTTTTGCTGGGCACATCTGTGGGAGGTGGTCCTTAGTTCTCCACAAAGATTCTAAATGGTTTTTCCTTTTCATCCTCCTTAGGACTCAGAAGGACATCCACATTTGTGTGTAGGGCCTGTGTGATGGAATTGTGGAGAGCCTTGTCATCAAAGGTGTCCCCTGAAATTGAGGATTTCTGAGTTACATATCCACTCAAGAATGCTGTAACCTTATGGTCCCCTTCTCACGCATTGCATTGCCTTTCCTTCTATGTAGCCTACCTTATCATAGGTTTTAATGCCTTGTGGATCCTGTGAATACCTGAGAAGTAGGTGGCTCACCTTTTTGAGCCATCTGGTATTCACAGTGACTCATCATCAAACGCTAAGGGATGTTTGCTCCCATTATCTCAAAGACAGTTGTGGTTCCCAAACTGGCAGTGTGGCCCCTGATTATTGTTCACTCTTAAACTTGCCCTCACATATCCTTCACTTACCCTCACTCTTAAACTTAAACTCACATTCAAGGGAATGTCTCAAGCCCTTGGGGTGACCCAGCCTAAGCTCTCTGCTGTGAACCAGGACAACACTATCCATACCAATTTGCAGGCATGACTTCCAACAAGTATCACTTAGCTCGGGAACACTAGGCAAAGTTTATCTAGGTGTACAGTCTCATGTTCAGGAATCCCAAAGCTGGTCTTCAAGGCACTGTGAGTGTAGGCTCTCAGAAAGAAGTCTCACTGCCCTGTTGCAGTCTTAGTGTACATTTCTAAGCCAGGAAAAAAAAAAGTACTAGTTTTAAGCTTTCTGCTTAGGGAAGTGCTGGCAAATATCAGTTCCTCAGCATCTGGACACTTGATTGCTTAGAAATTGAACTTGAACAGGAATCCAAGCCTGGTGGAAGAGGGAGGCCCAGGACTCATCATTGTAGGGACAACCCAGAGACGCCGCCTGGGATCATATACAGGAAAACCCTGTTTTCCTCTCTGCAGTCTTTGAAGCAGGAAATGCCATGTGCCTTTAACAAGGGACTTGTTAAAATTATGCTTATCACCCCACCATCAAAACTGACAACCTACATGTTTCTGAAATTACAATTTTTACCCTTGGTCTTCTTCTAAGGATAAAATGTCCCTGCTTCTACCAGAGGCAAATGACTCTTCTCGTGCTGTAGGTCCCAGTCCATAGTGCCGTCTCATGGAGGTTTCTTCATGATTATGCAGTTTCTCCTCTGCATCTCTAATTCCTATTTCTCTGTAAGATTATCCTCATTCTCCCACAAACAAGACCAAATAATTCAGTCTTTAAAAAGTAAAATAAAATTAAAAATACTTTTACCTCACATTCTTTTCCAATTCTCAATGCAATTCTGGACACTTTTCCTCAATGAAAGTTCCTGAAATCAATGCTGGCTTACCCTCCCTGTTCCTTGGCCACGTCACTCCCTGACACTGCTCCTCCCCACGTCTCCAGACACATCCCTGTTGTCAACTCCAAGAACTCTGAGCTCTTCTTCAGCAATATCTCAACAACATTAATCAGAAAAACCTCCCTTTCATCTCTTGGCCTCCAGAACACCACATTTTCTACCTCTTATCCTACCTCATGTGGTTCTTTCTCATTCTTCCTTGTTGGTGCCTCTAAATGAGGACATTCCTCAAGGTCCCATTCTGAATTTTCTTCCCTCCTCTAAATATGTTCTCTTCTTGGGTGTCTCCAACTCACTGAGCCTATATCTCCCCAAGGGTCATTGAGTCAGGCTGTTCCTAACCCATGCTCATTGTAAATCCAGTTACATCATAATGTTTGCTTACTAGATTAATGTCACTGCCATGTTCAGAAGCTGAATAAAAGAATAGTGTGAGATGGAGTCAGAGCATGTAGCCCTTTAAGTACAAACTATAACTAGCCCCAACTTTTCTCTCGGACTAGATTCTATATCTAACTCAACCTTTACAAGAAAATGTCTAACTAATATTCCCACATCCAAACTCCAGAATCGTACATCCAGTTGCCTAATTGTTAATACAAATATCTAACTGGCATTTCAATTTTAACACAGTAGAAACAACTCTTTAATCCCTCACTTCCAAAATTGTTTCCACCCTCAGATTTCCACATTTCCATAAGTAGAACAAGTTGCTCAAGCTAAAGTCAAGACTTTTTGCATTGCTTCTTTTTTTTTTTTTTTTTTTTTTTTTTTTTGTTTACTTCCTGAAGTTATACATTCCCAGGTTAAGGATATTAGGAAGAAAAAAAAAAAAAAAGAAGTTCCAACTAGCTCACTAACACACATCCCATCTCATCATTTCCCATTCTTACCACTATTACTTCATTCAGGCACTTCCATATCTTGCCTGCTCTATTAACACAACCCCTTAGCTGGCTCTGCTAAGCTGTTACCCCTTCTGTGTGCTCTCAACCCGGCAGCCAAGTGAACATTGAAAACTGCATAACACCTGTCACGACATTCTCATGCTTAAAACTTCTAGCTGGCTTATCATCAGTTTTAGAAAAAAAATTTAAATTATTTGACTGGCTTATGAAGTGTTACATGTTCTGACCCTGTCTCAAGCCATTCTCTTCTTCTTCTTCTGAACATGACCGTGAAAGTAATCTATTAGGCAAAATTATTGTATCACTGGATTTTCTAAAGCCAGCCAAGTCACAATGGGCTTAGGTTAGGAACAGCCTGACTCATTAATCTTCTGAGGGATATATGATTACTGGCTATAGAAACCATTGTGTCCTCATAAAATAAGCACAGTTTCATTACCTACCCCTTACCCTGTTAGGTGTTCAGATTAGGAGACACATTTGGATGTTACTCTGACCTTCAAAACTAGGGGTTTATCCTTCTTCATTAAAGCACATAATCACTTTAGACAGAGTTGTGTATCAGAAACCTCCCCAGACAGAAAGAAGAGTTCTACCTCTGTTCTAGGCTTCATCCAGGAACAGACTCCCCCGGACTCTTAAGAGGGTGTACAGGAAACTGAAATCTCCCACGGAACCACTACTGATGGGAAGTGTTTATCCTTTTAACTGCATGTTGACTCCTGTGAGGTCAAAAGACGTATAATGTTATCAGCTGTTTTGTCACACATGACTCTACACACTTTATGTCCCGTCTTTGGGAAATCCACCTAAAACCATCCATACAATACCTGACTCATAATGTTCCGCCAATATCAGCTATTTTTGTAAAAAAAAAAAAAAACCAAATCGCCATGTTAAGATGGCGAGGTAAGTATTTTATCTCCCACACTTTGCAGAAAGGAAATAGGGACTTACAGAGTACAGAAATTTATTTTTGCTCCTAAATCTGGTAATTAGCAATCTAGTACTTATTAAACCAAAGCAAACTGACTCCAGGGTTCTAGCTGTGGCCATGGCAGGATGGCCTGATTTAATACTCCCTACATCTTGGGGCGCCTGGGTGGCTCAGTGGGTTAAAGCCTCTGCCTTCGGCTCAGGTCATGATCCCAGGGAGCCTGCTTTCCTTCCTCTCTCTCTGCCTGCCTCTTTGCCTACCTGTGATCTCTGTCAAATAAATAAATAAACTCTTTTTTTAAAAAATACTCTCTGCACCCTTTCCCCATGCAAAGATGATTGCCGAATGCACTTGCCGCCTTTTATTTTCAGCTGCATGAGATTCTTCCCTCTCTTTCTAGCTCTGAAGCTCAGAGATGCTGAGTTCCTCAGATTTGGCCCTTATTACAAATGCGGGGTCTGATGCCTCGTTGCTCAGTAAGCATTTGCTAGAGGAACAAATAGAAATGCCAGCATTTGGCATGCATATCACTGAAGTCCAAAGGAGAATGAGCTGTGTTAGCTACGACACGCTACTGTCCCCAAAATAGAGACAACTATGTGTTTGTCACTCTAAATGGTTCCTAGAATAATTCTCAATTTAACTCACATGGCATGCATGTGTCAGAATTTTTGCTAAGTGGTCATATATTAACTCATTGCTTTCTCTAAATAATCCTCTAGGTGTAGCAATTATCATCATCCTCATTTTGCAACTGCAGAAGCTGAGACAGGAGCTCATGCAGCAACTGGTCTAAGGCCATGATGGTCCACGGAAAAGGCAAGTGTCCAACCCAGGCAGCCAGGCTCTGTGTCTGCCTCTCACCCAGGTGGCTGGGCTGCTTCTAGGGAGCTGGATGTCTCCTGTAAATCTAGGGAAATTCTACCCCCCAAATTAGGTGAGAACAAAGAAATTATGACAATTGATGTCACAAGAAATTTTAAATAGTTCTTAAAAGAGAGAAAGAGGTGCTTATCTTCCTAAATCTTGTAGTAAGCACAATGGATTTCCCACCTGGCAAGAGTTAAGTCTCTGTGAAGTTGTAACAGATTACATGATTAGTCTGCTCTCCTGGAGTAGACTCACCATTTCCCAAGAAATGCACCGACACTGGTGGTAAAATTTAAACCACGGAGCCACATATTACATGTTGCTTTCATACACAGATATGGAGAAAGACAGACTCAATTTGAAACACATTGAGAGACAAAATTTTTGCTGGGAGTGCATTTTACATAGTGCCCAGAAAGGAAGGAACACACAGCACCTGGACATTTTCTTATCCATTCTTCCCACAGACCATCTCGAGATTCAGAAATGGCTACTGCAGGGACACCTGAATTGGGCTCAGTCAGTTAAACATCTGCCTTGGGCTCAAGTCATGATCCAGGGTCCTGGGATTGGGTCCTGCATCGGGCTCCCTGCTCAGCAGGGACCCCCTGCTTCTCTCTGCCTGCCACTCCCCCTGCTTGTGCTTTCTGTCAAATAAATAAATAAAATCTTAAAAAAAAGAAACAGACACTGCAGAACTGCATATGTATAGGTATATTCTCCCCAAATATATATTGCTGAATGCACATGTAATGCTAAGTCGTAATGCGCCAGTAATCCTAAGATTTATTAAAAATAATTTCCTAGCTATAAGATCACTTGAATCGTATTTTATTCACAATAAAATATATATGATTTTAGTATTCAAAATATTCAAAGCATAACGACTGGGAAGAAAGGAAGACGATGTTCTAGATAGAAAAATCCTCATGTGAATATAATGTATTCATAGTTTTGACGATCATACACAGAGCCTCTGGAATATACCTACAGGACAGCTGTTATGCAATGTTTTGCTTGTTACAAGCATGACTGAGTACACTACAAAATGTATATCATTAGATAGAAGATAGAAAAATAATAATGTGCTCCTTAACCGAAGCAACGGTATGTTTGAAATTATTTATATATTTACCTTTATATATCTAAACTCTTGTGATTGTCAGAGGCTGTGCTCTCTTTTATGTTTTAGATTCTTTCTTCCATTTATGAGTTTATACCATGGGACCTGAATAGTTGAAATAGGGAAGGTTCATGGTGAAATTGTAGTGATGTAATTCAATAAACCAAATAACAAAGTTCATCTGGCTCTAGTGTAATTGATGCAAAATTGTTACTGTTCATAAAAGGATCCTTGTTCATGTAGACATAAATAAATGTGATGAATATAATTTATAGTACTTTGATAGCCCACATTTAGTATTTCAAAGTTCAAATGGAATAAAGAGAAAAGAGAGAGACACAGACCGAGAGAGAGATGTAGAAAGGTCACAGTGGTCCTTTGTTCCTTATGAACAATTATTTCAGGCCTGTTTCCTTCTTACTGGTCACTTCCATATCCACACTTAGGAGGAAAACTATGGGACTTGATGCAAACTTCATTCCATCTAAGACACTGTCTCCCTAGGTGTTTGAAGCTAGCCTGCTCGACGCCGTGAGGTGTGGCAGGAGGAAATAGGGGAGGAAGGAGAATAAGAAATTGTGTTTTGGCAAATGTCAGGTGAACGTGAAAATAAAAATACTTGTTGGATTTCCAAAAAAAAAAAAAAAAAAGAGAGAGAGAGAGAGAGAGAGAAAGATGAGAGAGCGAGATCCAAGCAATGTTCGGGCCAACAGGAATACATAAACATTAAATAAATTTTATACATAGGCATGTGCATATACATATATAAAATCAAATGTATTTATATATAAATTATATATAAGATGTATCTATGTACACATTATTATTGTGATGAATGATATACATTTATAGTAATATATTTGTATAATTACATATTTAATAATTTGATTTGTATTGCAAAAAGCAAATTGTACTTCTGTGTCAAAAATGATCAATAAAGAGGTATTGACATTTTATACCATCACATTACATTAAAGAATGTTACATTAAGGAGAGAGAGCATGTAGGCTGGAGAGGGGGAGAAGGGGCAGAAAGAGAGCGAGAGAGAGAATCCCAAGTAGGCTCCACGTCTGGCATGGGGCCCTACATGTGGCTTAATCTCATGATCCTGAGATCAAGAGTCAAGCTGAAATCAAGAGTCAGACACTCAACTGACTGCGCCACCCAGGCACACCCTATATTAAGGAATTTAATTTAAACTCTGCACTCCCATCACAGATATAACTGAGCTCATAAAGTGTGTGTCCTTTCCAGGTGTTGCCCACCTGCTGCCCTTCCCAACACATCTTTCCAACGTCCATCCAAGTCTTTGAGAGGCACGACTTTGGGGATCCACGACTTTGGGGATCCATGATGCTGTTCCTGAAGATTTTATCTCAAGCCACAAGAACGGATCTATGTACCACTAAGACTATTGTCATTTTTGTTCTATAAATGGTTATTCATATGCTCCATAATGTGAGTGTTGACTGTATTTTGGCACTCTGTACTTGTTGAAGATCTTCCAGGACGCTTATTTCTTAACTCAGGGCCTGGACATTGGCTTCCATCTCTACGTTTAATGGATTCCACCTATTTCTTTTGCCCTCATCCCCTAAAGATTACATAATGAGAGGGACCAAAGGAAAGGGTTTTTTGATGAGTCTGCCTGAGACGGAGAGATTTGTTTTGGCAGAAAAAGGAGAGCAAAGTGAATAAATAGGAAGAGATAGGAGAGAGACTTGATGGAGGGAGAAGAGACATCAGGAAGGAGCAGAGTGGAGTTGGAGGAGGAAAACAGCACACAGGAAGGGAAGGCTCAGAGCCAACGAACTTTCTCCTAGAGCCGAAAAATAGCAGCTCTCTTCAGAACTGTTTTTGGCACAGGAACCATAGGTAATAAGGCATTTTGGCTTGGTCATTGTTGGATTATTGTGTCCAGTTCTTCATTTTCCCCTCTGCTCTCACTGAATGAGGTATGACTTCTGGTACCTCATGGAGCCGCTAGGCTGGGGGTTCTTTTCCCCAAACCCTTCTCACCCTACTTCATGGTCAACAAAGATGGGGCGTCATCTCCAGAAATATGGCTTGTGAGTCTTCTTTGTGGATCTGCTACCTTCTCAGTATTTCCAGCACCTGGAAGGGTCTCTGGTGAAGGAAGCACTTCAGGAATATTGTTTGAATCATGAACTGCTAATAGGTCACTAAACAGGATTCATTAAACACAGCTGTATTCAATCAAGGCCATGGGGAACTACAGAATGCACTGCCTGATGTAAATTTTTATATTAAGAAGCTTTACGAAAGATTCAATTAAAGCATGATAGATAGGGACAACTTAATCAGATTAAAACAGTATATCCATGAGATTCAAATACGTGGGGAAATAGGGGAGTAAAATTTAAGAGACTTGGTAGCAGGGTTCTGGCAGATTCTAAAGGATGAAGTGAGATTTGTCTATATGCCTATGTGCCAGCTGCCCACACGAATTCACACGAACAGACATTAGTAAGTCATGTACGGTGTTTTAACTAGTTAGGGAAGGAGCCCGAAGGGATGAGTTAAGGGAAACAAGGAGTGAAAGATACTCATCTGTACAAAGTTGGCAGAGTAAAATCAGGTACCTTCCAGTCTACAGACAGACTGATTTCTGGTCAACCAGATAGAATTTTGTAACTGAGAGCAAGCTATTTAATCTTTCTTTTTAAGATTTATTTATTTATTTATTTATTTGAGAGAGAGAGATATGGAGAGAGAGAGCAAGGGGAGGGACAGAGGTGGGGAGAGAGAGAGAGAAACTCAAGCAGACTCCCTTACGACGGGATGGGCTCAATCTTATGACCTGGAGCATCAGGACCTGAGCAGAAATCAAGTCAGACACTTGACTGAGTCACCCACTCACCCCACAAGCTACCTAATCTTTATATACCTCAGCTTCTTAAATGTGTTTGGTAATTATCTCATGGGTGATTATTAAGTGGGATAATGTATTTGAAGAAAGATTGGAATAATGCTTGCCATATTACATATGCTCAATAAATATTATTATTATTATTATTAATTATGTCCAACTTATCTATTCTATTTGGGAGCTTCCACTTACATTCTCACCCACATTTAATTAATATAAAACATCACATCAGAATGACTATTCCAAAACAAGTCTTTTTATATCATTCCATAGTATAGAATTCTTCCATGACTTCCTATTACTGCCATCTTAGCATTTTATCCAAAAAGCCTTTATAATTCGACTCTTTATAAAATTTCAATTTTTGTCATGCAATATTTGTTTTTTTTTATTCCCTGAACTGCTGGCATTCCAAATTACTCATATTCAGGAAAAACAGGTTCTTATCTTCCTTCCTTTGCACCCTTAGAGAACTCTGTTTATAGTCTCGATTTACCCTCACTTCCTTCTTGTGTCAAGTGCCTACTCATTACTTTGAGTTTGGTTCAAATCTGTCTTCTTTAGCATAGCTTCTTTCACTGACAGGTAAAAGTAAACACACTGTTCTCTGTACCCTGAGTTCACCTTTAGACAAATGTGCACGTGTACTTGGAAAAAGTGTTTGCTTATTCATTAGTGCACACCACCCTTCCTTTTGATAACATTGTATTGAAAATTCAGATACTCATTTTATTCCTATTATCTTCAAAAGAGAGAACTATGTTAAAATGCAACAGATGTCTAGTGAAAATTTTTAAACGATTAGACCCCTAAGTAACACAGTAACAAATGCTTGAAGTCTTTATATATTGTAGTTTCTTCATGTCTCGCTCTATTGCTGGAACACCCTCCACAACATCATGCAGATCCTGAGCATTTCCCGGATGATGGAATAAAGTGAACAGCGAGATACACAAAAACCCTGCCCTTTGGGACATCTCATTCTAGTTGTGCTTCTGTGTACAGACAAAAATTATCTATAATTATCTATAAATATTTAATCTAATGTCAGCCACTGAAAAAAGCTATGAAAAGAAGGTGAATCAAATGATTGGAATAAAGTCTTATGGAGCTAGGGGCTGCTATCTAGGGTATTCGTTTAGGTCGGCTTCTCAAGGATCATTATGGAATGGGTATTGGCATGCAAGAAGATTATGAGGGAAGTCTTTGAGAAACAATGTTTTTGAGGGAGTAAGTGAAGCAGGACTGGGCAGAAAGGGGGGTTGAACACAGTGCAGTAACAGCAAAAGCCTTTGTGGATTCCATGTCATGGCCATTCAAGGAATTTTCTGAACTGAAGCAAAGGAGCCAGACGCCTCTAGCCCCACCTTCACCAGCACTGGCTACTCCCTGGGAGTGAGTATAACTTGAAAGAAGCAATTCTCTTTCCTAGGAAGGACTGAGCAGAGTGCTTTTGTCCAAAAGGAGAATCTGGGTGGCTCAACACAGTGTCTACTCTGCAAGGGCACAAGGTTGCCTCCCTGAGATGATGGTTCAGCAGAAATTTGAGTAAAATAAGAAAACAAAAACCAGGGAAGAGAATTTTCCAGGCAGAGAAATGTGCGAATGTAAAAGTCCTGAGGAAGAAAAGCAAGCTGCTGAGATTAAAGTGAAGAAAGGAGTCCATGTCGTCAGTGTAGCGAGCAGGACCAGGGATGGTAGGGAATGTCTGAGAGGGAAGGAAGGTTTATACCATAAAGGGTGCTCCAGGCTATGGTATGGGAGTGGGATTATATTTTGAAAGTAATGGAAGGCCACAGAGTGATTTTATATGATTTAGCTATTCCAAACAATTGCTCTGGTTGCCTTGCAGATAATTATTCTCAGGAGACCAAGAATTAAATCAGAGAAACCAGTTGGTAGGCTAAAGTCTTAGTCTGATTGAGAGGAACACGTCGTCCAGATTAGCATCACAGCTATGGTGGTGGCAATAAGACATCACAGAAGAATTCATGGTAAATGGAACTTTTTCATGAATTGTATACAACTTAAGAAGAAAATGTGAAGCAAAAAACCATCCCCAGGCTTTGGCTTTGATGTGAGCGTTTGGTTAAGTGGTGGTGTCATGTTTTGATCTGGGCAAGATGGTTATGGACACGTTAATTAGGAGATATGTTTTAGGACTATAAATGTGAAATTACTATTAGGTTTTTAACCAGAGATTTGAGTAGGCAGTTTCATATACAAGTCTTGGACGTAGAAAGAATTTGAGGCAAAATGATAAATTTAGAAGTGATTAACATATGGAAGAAAGTATAGCCCTGTCACTGAATGGGATCACCTCAGAGTTTTATTTAAGAGAAGAAATGAGTCTAAGATTGAGTTCTGAGAGGCACTCAGTAAGCGGTTGATCAAGAGCTGTAATAGAAGATATATATGTATTTCTCTATGAGACAGAGAGAAATCGAGAGATCAGAAGAGTGCAACACTTGAAAGAACTGCAAAACATTCAATGTGGTTTTAAGGGGGATGTGTGCAGGGAGTAGTAAATTATGCTTTGTGACAGTTGTTTGGTAATGGACGCATAATAAGTAAATAGGCATATTATGCTGACTAGTTTATATTTTGTTCCAAAGACAATGGATAAAATGATTGCTTTAGAATACATTTATAGATAATGGTGAGGGGAGGGAAGAACTGGATAGATCTTAGATAGGCTTAGAGTTTGGAAAGGAAAGACTTTGCTGCTCGTGAGACATTTGTGGCATGGGTATAAGTGATTCTCAGGTTTCTGACTGCAATTACTAAGTTAAAGGTGGACTCCATATATCAAAACTCATTGGTTCTACAAATGTTGATTGAGCTCTTATTATACGTCAGGTACTCTTTTAGGTGAAGATATACTTCTAGGTGAGGATGTAACAGCACACAAAACAGATAGAGAACTATTCCAGTTATGTTAAAGGACACAGAC
Source organism: Mustela lutreola (assembly GCF_030435805.1). NCBI lineage: Eukaryota > Metazoa > Chordata > Mammalia > Carnivora > Mustelidae > Mustela > Mustela lutreola. The sequence goes on from NC_081302.1 coordinate 6,687,289, forward strand.
AATGAAGATAAGGCCAGAGTAAGGCACCAGGGGGGCTCAGTGGGTTATGGGTCTGCCTTTGGCTTAGGTCATGTTCCCAGGGTCCTGGGTTAGAGTCCTGCTTTGGGTTCCTGGCTCATCGAGGATCCTGTTTTTCCCACTGCCTGCCACTCTCCCTGCTTGTGTTTGCGTGCTCTCTCTCTCTCTCTCTCTCTCTCTCTCACACACACACACACACACACACACACACACACAATAAATAAATAAAATATCTTTAAAAACATAAGACCTGAGGGGCGCCTGGGTGGTTCAGTTGGTTGGGCAACTGCCTTCGGCTCAGGTCATGGTCCTCGAGTCCTGGGATCAAGTCCCGCATCGGACTCCCTGCTTGGCAGGGTGTCTGCTTCTCCCGCTGATCTCTCTCCTCTCATGCTCTGTCTCTCAAATAAATAAATAAAATCATTAAACAACAACAACAACAACAACAAAAGTAAGACCTGAGTAAAATATGTAGGTCATACATAGCAAAGCATAGAAGATGTTAAGTGTCCATTTCTTCTTTGATATTAACCACCTGTAGTGGATCTTGTCAGGAACAGAGGTGAGTGAAAGGAGAAGATTTAAAATGAAAGAGAGAAAATAGATGAAGTAACAGCTAAAAGCTATGAGATTAGGTAAAAATGTGTGTTTTTGCAGTGAAGAAGGAAAGACTTGTTCCCAATTTCATTCACTGCTGAGAAAAAGAAAGTGGAGAGGAAAGAAGCCTGTTGAAATGAAGCCCCTTGGGAGATGTGATCAATTTAACGTAAATTGTGCAGAGGGAAAGAGTATTTGGATGCAGGATCTGTTAGAAGAAACACAGTTTCCAAAATGTTTTACAACAGCTCAAGCTTATATACATGATATTAAGAATGAAATTTGGGAAATATGGAATTTGGAAAATAATATTTAATTATAAAAATAGTGTGAACATAAAGAAAAATAGGTGAAATGATTTTTTTTTAATTTTTTCCAACTGGTATCACAGTATTTTGTTGGCAGCACTGTAATTGTTATGTGTGCCAATTTTAATTTTTGCCTGGAAAAGTCCAGTTGGGTGTAAAAATGTGAAGCGTAAGAGAATTTTCCACACATAGCAAAGGGGACAGTTGAAACCTGTGCAGGAGCTAAGACTGTAGTTAGACCAGTACAACTTGTCAGCCCTCTTGAACTTATATTTGTGATTTAGACCCTTGGAATCAGTATTTGTAATCAGAAATATATGTCTTTCCCTACAGGAAAATCTGATGATGTGATGGTTTCTTGAAATTTGTTAATAAGAAATCATGAGTATTGAAGTAGACAATTGATTAAAGCATCTAACAACCACAGAGAATTTACCAAGATGGCATAAAATCAGTAAATTTTAGCCCTATCAAGACAATTTTCTATCTAATCTTTGTTAATATTTTGTTAATTTCATATCTAAGTTTGCACTACATTTTTATTTCATCTAATCTGTGAATTACCAAATCAAATGCAAAATGTTTTTCACATAGAAAATACACAAGAAATGCTAAATCTAAAATTAATGAGGCTTTAAAAACAGATTTTTCACTTAATCTACGAGCTATCAGTGTTGTTCCCTAATACTAGCAAAACAACAGTTTATGTAACTTCAATTGCATTCTTCAAATAATATTATGTAGAAAAAGAGGCACATTAAACTATGTAGAGCAGACCCCTTGTGTTTAGGGATTTGGCATGTGATGCAGGACATACATATATCCAGATGTGTAAATATAAATATGGGTTGTGTTATACTAGATGCAAGACAATGGGCATGCATTTTCTTTTTCTTCCTTTCTTTCTTTTTTTTTTTTTTTTTAAGGATTCTATTTATTTATTTGAGAGAGAGACAGTGAGAAAGAGCATGAGAGGGGAGAAGGTCAGAGGGAGCAGACTCCCCATGGAGCAGGAAGCCTGATGCGGGACTAGATCCCAGGACTCTGGGATCTTGACCTGAGCTGAAGGCAGTGGCTTAACCCACTGAGCCACCCAGGTGCCCCTGGGTGTGTATTTTCATCTGAGTAGTAAAATAGATGGACTAAGATTAAGAGTCACTTATGGTTTGTCTCCCTCCCAATCCCATCTTGTTTCATTTATTCTTCTTCTACCCACTTAAGCCTCCATGTTGCATCACCACTTCCTCATATCAGGGAGATCATATGATAGTTGTCTTTCTCTGCTTGACTTATTTCGCTAAGCATGATACGCTCTAGTTCCATCCATGTTGTTGCAAATGGCAAGATTTCATTTCTTTTGATGGCTGCATAGTATTCCATTGTGTATATATACCACATCTTCTTGATCCATTCATCTGTTGATAGACATCTAGGTTCTTTCCATAGTTTGGCTATTGTGGACATTGCTGCTATAAACATTCGGGTGCATGTGTCCCTTTGGATCACTACAATTGTATCTTTAGGGTAAATACCCAATAGTGCAATTGCTGGGTCAGAGGGTTGCCGGGGGGAGGGGGCTTGGGAGAAGGGGGTGGGATTATGGACATTGGGGAGGGTATGTGATTTGGTGAGTGCTGTGAAGTGTGTAAACCTGGTGATTCACAGACCTGGGGATAAAAATATATGTATATAAAAAATATATGTTTATAAAAAATAAAAAATTAAAAAAAAAAAATAGATGGACTAAGACTTTTCTTAAAACTCTCAATTGATTAGAAAAAATCTAACCTAGGAAAGCTATTATTTCATCTTCAAGAAAGTAGAGAATTCAGAAGAGAGGATGCACCCCATTTGTGGACCCCAGAGAGATGGAGGGTGGGGGCCAACATTGGCAAATACACCAATGTCCCATTGGAGACAGTCCAGATCATGAGACCGTGGGTGAGTTGTTCGTAAGACCAGTGGTTCAGTGACAAAACTATCTAAGTAATAAAAAAATAAAATAAAATAAAATAAAATAAAATAACTCAGGTTGTCCTAAGATTTTTTTTTTTCCTGGTGAGGAACATAGATAACCATAATATAAAGGAGCCTCCAAAAGTATTAAAACAGAAGCTCCTCTGTAATGGATTTTATTCAGAGCTTCATTTTTTAAAATATTGCCGTAATTCGGAGTATCTTGATGCAGGAGACAGCTGGAATTGGTAATAGCATTTCTCAAGGCTGTCATTAGTTCTGCAATATTAGCTTAAAATTAGTATGGAGGAGAATGTAAAGTTCATACAGATTTTTGGTTCAATTCCTTACAGCACATAAAAAATGAAAGGACATATTTTAGTAAGCTATTGACACTTATTTTCTTCAGAGGAGAGTTGTCTCAATTAAAAAATATATATATATACTATTAGACAACCTTCTTTATTAAGTGTTCAGGAATTAACTTATTTTAGTCAGGATGTGATCCAATTACAAAAGAAATTATCTTCAAAAATAGAAAAGAGTTTTACTTAATATATTTTCACTGAAATGAAATTTTAAGATAATATTTCATGATTGATTATTTATAGTTTCCAAAGTAAACTTCTGACGTGTGAGTGTGAGCTACAATTCAGTATTTTAATATATTCAGGCCCTACTGTCCAAACACAGTGAAGAACTGAAGGTAGCATGGGCTCAAATAAATGACGTAATCACCTGAGTATCCAGCAGCCACGTGATGGAAATTGGGAGAGCTAGATCATCAGAAGTATTGAGAAAGGGAGTCTGGAACTTGCAACAGGACTGAATCTTCAAAGGAGACAGAGCTTGACAAGTTAGGGGTGGTGGTGTCCCCTGACTATTCATTGAAGCAAATCCCTTCTAGAGTGTCCCAGTTTAAGCCCATAAAACTCCTATACATTCAAGCCCCAAAATTAATTTCCAGTCAAGAAACACAAATGTATGAGAGGTTAAGCTACGGTGACTGGGGATCCGCCAACACAAATAAATGAATACAAATAAATACAAGTTTTAATGTCTTCGAAGACTGAAAATTCTAGAATTATTAGTACAAAATATGCAATCATTATATAGGAATATTTAATAAAAATGACACAGTTGCAAAGGTTGATTGGTCATAAATCATTATCAGAAATAAATAAGAAAACTAAAAAAAATGGAGTTTCTAGACTACATATACTCCATATTTTTTATCATCAATAACACACTTTATTTACTTGGGTTATAGATATAAATAGACAAAATGACAAAGTAAAAATAAACTATAATATCCTTCTTAATTGAGTAATGGTAAATAAATAGAGACTAAATACATAGAACAAAATTACTTTTTAAACTGGTATCTCTAAAATGGGCCAGATCTCTCAGAACCTCAGGATTATGGCATAGAATTAACCAGTTTTATTGCTAAAAATTCCAATAGAGGGAACTGAGTTTGTAAAATGTCAGGCAACAGAGTACTTCTTTAATTTTATTAAAATATTTACATTTATTCCAATACACATAGTCTCAAAGCAAGAACCATATGTATTCCTTCTCCTCAGAGACAGAGAAGGATCTCAATTAGTGCTTTTTTTTTTCTTTATTAGTGTTTGTTCATCAAATAAATGAATCTCTGTGAGAGTTCAACACAATACCAAGGGTATTTTTCATGGTTCTTGTCAAGTTAATCCTAAAATGCATATACAAAGGAAAATAGCCAAGAAAATACAACTAGAAAATTTCAGCAAAGCATTAGACAGAGCTGAAGAAACAAAGAACTAGAAAACATAATAAGGTAAATAATATAACAAAATGAGGTACTTTGAGAAAAAGAGTTGAAAATATGAAGATATCATGAAGCTAATGTTGAGATTAAAATGAAAAGATGTAGTAACAGAGACAATAGAGAAAAAAAGAGGAGATATGATATTTAAACATGTACTTACTGAAAATATCCATATCTCATTAAAAACATCGATCTATGGATATGGGAGTGCAATGCACCTCAAACAAATAAAAATAAATGTATGGGGCTACACTGGAAACCATTGGCTTTAAAACCAATGGCAAGGCAAGAGGGACCACTTTCTTAACTGTCTTTAACAAGTACCAGAACTTCAAAACAGTTTAAGAAAAAGAAAGAAGAAGAGAAGAAAACATCAGGATTGAGAAGGAGTCAATATAGATAATTGAATTAACTATCTTCAAATACAGAAATGCTATAGACAAATTACTGACAATACTATGAGAGTATCAGAGTATACAGATAGAATATCATTACAAAATTCTGTTTTAACATGTCTGTGTACTAGAAGGGTTCTAAAACAATTAAAAATACATTACACAGTTTGATCTTCGGTTTGGGCACCAAAAACAAACAAACAAACAAACAAAAAACAAAATTTCGCATTATATTGCAATAAAACTGCTTAAAAACAAAAACAAGCAAATAAACAAAAAAATACTGTACACACTAACAATATAAACAAGCCACTTAAGGAGCAGTCTTATCAAAAGTTTATAAAATCTATGTAGAAAAAAAACTCTACTTAACTAAAGGGTACTTAAATATGTGGAACAAATACCTCTTTTAGGATAGAAGAAATCAGTGTCCCGAAGATGTCACTTCTCCCCAAATTGATGTTGACTCTATGAGAGCCCAATACAATACCCAAGAGGGTTTTTCTTGTACCCCATCAAGCTAATTCTAAAATGTAAAATCACAAGTGAAAATAGTAAAGTGAAGAAGAAGAAAGGAGAGGATTGGACATGCCTTACAAAATTATCAAAATTTAAAATAAAACTGTAGGAGTTAAGGGAGACAGGCAAGTCAACAAATGTGAAAAAACTGAAGTCCCAGAAGAAATACATGGGCTTTAATGTGTAACAGACTAGGATGGCAGATCCTATTGAAAAATATCAGTAATTTGCATCTTTTTTGTGTGGCACATTAATAAAGCCTGAAATTGAAATGATACACATATGCAAAGATATTTTAGAAAATAAGACTATCTTTCTGACTTTAGGGAAGGGTTTCCTGGACAGATACATGTCCTAATTAAAGGAAAAGATTGATACTCTAGATTTTCTCTGCATTCAGTACTTCTATTCAGTAAATACATTTTAAAAAGGAAAAAGATGAGTCAAATCTGGGAGAAGATATTTGCAAGATATACATCTGACACACATTAGAATCTGAAATATATAAATTATTAAGGCGAAGATCTAGTAGATACTTTGTCAAGGGTCGTGAACAGACACTTCCTGAAAGAAGCAGCACATATGTCAAACTTCACTACTAATTATGGAAACATCCATTACAACAAAAATGAGTTACCATTTTATACTTGTAAGATATAGGAAGGAATAAGAATCTAACAATATAAAGTGTTGGATAGTGTACAGGTTAACAGGAATTTTTATACATTGCTTTGAGAGTATGAATTGTTACAACCACTTTGGGAAACAATTTGGCCTTTGCACAGAGAACAACGGAGCATTTTCATGTGTAGTTTTACCTAAGAGACATTTCTGTGTATAACCTGCAGGATTCAGGTGTAAGAGATTTCAGAGAATATCACTTCATCAGAAAACAGATTCATTATTTGCTATATATTGATCAGCTGGAATATTTTACAAGAAACATGAATGGACCATAGCTACATACAAATCAGAAATAAATGTTAGAAACCTGAAACTGAGAAAAAGAAACTCCCGGAAAACTGCGTGCCGTTAAATAACACTTTTATAAAACTTAAAAACAAATAAAATGGGCAAATATATTTTTTAGCCATGTGTACATGTGTGATAAAATCATTTATCAAGACAAGGAAAAACTAAATGCAAAGCTGAAGCTAGTGGTTATTGAGGAGTAGAAGGCAAGAGAGGGCATGAAGGAAAAGCAGAAATGTGCAGATTATCCACATGTTCAATTTCTTCCGTGAAATGACAGATCTGCATGTACATTATTACTTACATACATGATTATATATATAAAATTATTGTTATGACTTAATATCTGTAACATTAGCCCTTGTGTGTGTATCAGATAATATATTTTAAGACATAATAAAAAAGAATTAAGGGCTGACGCAAATAATTTACTAGATACGTACAAACAATCATTTGCAACGTTTTAAAATATTTTTATCTATTTGAAAGAGAGAGAGAGGGGAGCACAAGCAGGTGGAGCAGCAGGCAGACAGAGATGGGGAGGGAGTGGGATCAGCAGACTACCCACCCCCCTCCCCGCTGAACAAGGAGCCTGATTCTGGCCGGATCCAAGGACCCTGGGATCATGACCTGAGCTGAAGGCAGATGCTTAGAGCTGCTTAATTGACTGGGCCACACACGCGCCCCTGCAAATGGTTTGATAGAGACAATGACATTCCTAACATGTCTTCCATAAAATTGTAAAAAATTTAGTCAGAATTTCAACTGTATTTTTATATGACTTCTTAATACTTCTAATGCTGAAGGGCACTGAAAGTTTTTTCATGGCACCATGAGTACATGCTCTGTATTAGTAAAAATTATACAGGGCTACAAGTAGGGAGGTTCAAGTGAGACAATATTATAAACTCTGAGTAACTTTGGGAAAGTCATTTAAATGTCCCTCAATCTCCTCATTAGTGAAATTAGCAATTTAATTAAATGCTCTCTGAGGTCCCTTCCAGGTCTAAAATTTTACACAATTGTGACCTTAATTTGGTGTAAACACAAAAGTTTGAAATAGTTCTGAGAAAATTGGATTACTATGGTACTAAACTAAATTGCATATGCATTATTATTAGACAGTATGGTAAAAATGCTTTTTGAAAATTTACTTGGTATTTTTCATTAATTAACTTATGAAATGTCTGTTGCATAATCTAATAAACTGCTGATACTTGATATAAACATGCCAGACATTAAGGCAAAAATGTACATGCCTGTTGCAGTTTCATTACTTTGTGGAGTGCATCAGTGCACTGGAGTAACCAATGCACTAAATCGGATATTTAAAACTTAATGTACTTGCCTGATGAGAGTAATTTATAATTTACATATGAATTGAATTCAGACCCATTTCTTTCTTTTTCCACTTACAGGAAAGAAGTATTAGCAACTGAAAATTGATGTTTTCCTACAACTTGAAAACTATTTCTGCAGATGTTTTTATATGTAGCTGAACAAAAAAAAAAATAAGATTTTGGAAGAATATACTTAGAAGAAATGATAGACGATAAAGCACAAGACTTCCTAATATTTCTGTCTCCATGTCAAGTAAAATATGTGACTATGCTTGATTTAATTTTTGAGATTCAATGAGATAATTTATATCCATTAAAATATTAAGAAAGGCTTGAGTTTGATCACTTGCAAGATGTCTTAGAAATCACTAAGCAATATGAAAATATAAGCAGATGAATTACCCATCAAATGTAATAATTTCCTCTGGAAACAGATTTTGACAGAGTTGACTTTTAAGAGAACCATATTATTACTTTGCCTGGTGTAATTGTCAAATGTGTGCAAAATCATGAGATAATTCATAATTTTCTTTCAACTCCAGCTTTCCTGTTAGCTTACATTTCTAAGTCGTATAATTTTTTATGATTTTTCTTTAAAAAATATTTCTTGTGGGGAAATATTTGTGTTGTTTTATCGAAATTTACATTTTTATTATAATCCTTTCTAATAGACATTTTCATTGACAGAACAGATTACAAAGAAAATATATAATAATATTAAGTACATTTGAAGTATTAAGTGTTCAATTTAATACTTAATAATATAATACACTTTAATCACTCACAATATCTCAACATAAAGTCACTTTCTCCTTCTTCATCTGCATCTCAACAACTGTCTTCTGACCTATGGTATTTGAAAAGTTTCATTCATTATCAAGATCGGTCTGCCTCCAAAAATAAAAAGTTACTTTATTATTTAGCCGTGTAAATGGATCAATCTTGTCAACAATGGGCATAGCCCACCTCAGTTCTCCCAGGTCATCATGCCTATAAAGTAAACATAGACTCCATGACTCAGCCCCACCCCTCCCCCCACCCTGAGGATGTTCCATTATTCCCTGTCCTCAGGCAGCGATCTCAGTGTATGGAAATCTGTTTTTGGATCATTGATTTTTAAAGTATTTTACAAAAGGGTTTCCCTGTTCCAAAAAGTAGTGCCAAAGATACGGCCATCTATTTTTGTTTAACAAAACAACCCCAAATTTAATGACTTAAAATCATTTTTTCCTGCCCCCAAGTCTTTACATAGGGCTTGGCAGGTGGGCTCATCTCTGTTCCACCAGGCATATTTCTCCAGGGATGGCTTGACAGGGACCAGATATGCCACTGCCATGATGACTTCCTGCTGTTGGTGCTGTTTGTGTGAGGGGTTTAACCTGGGCAGGTGACCAGCTCCACATCTCCTCTCTGTGTTGGACCTCCCAAGGGAATTTCTGTTTAAATATATATATTTTTTCCCACATCACTTCAGTTCTCTTTTTCTAAGGACATTAGCATGTAATTCTGATTTCATCTCTTGGTCTTTTCCAACAATCAGTATGTCACTGTAACTTCCAATTCATTGTTTCCAAACATCTGACATTTCTTACTTCTCTCTCTTCCCCTTAATTATATTTCATCATACTCACAGGTGCTTTTACTGTCCCAACCACACTCTTGATAGTGTTAATTTTCTTATTGGTCTTCTTTCGTGTGAAGGCTTATATTTGTGTGTAACCTCCTTTGGTTATCTTCCCATTTCTTCCCTGAATCTCTTTGAACTCTTGTGTTATAGCTGGTTTTCTCAAGAAGTTCATTTTGCTGCTTTCAGATTGTTATTCACATTCTTTAAAGTATCATATACAAATAAAAACACACTTTATTGGGATGGCATGAACCAATGCTTTTCAAGCAAATGTTAACCTAATTGCTATCTGTCTGAAGGTCAAGAGGAACTCATTTAGAAAGTACATTGGTACAAAGTGTTAGCCCAAATTTGCAATGCATCCCGCAGAAACTTAGCAAGTTGTTTGGCAGATGTTATTAGAATTTATCAATGTCTACTTCTCTTTTCCTTTTGAGTGCACATAGTTCTACACTTCTGTTACTAGGATAGAAACTGGTCAAGAAAATGTCAAAAATCTGTCAGTTATTGTCCGTGGCTGTGGTGGGAAACCCATGGAGGATTCTCCAGTTTCTCTCCAATACTGCAGTGGTCTTGGAAATAGACTTGGGATGAATTGGTGTGGGCCAACAGTGTAGGGCTACCCGGATTGCTGAGTTACACTGTAGAGGACTGCTGCCCTAGAAAGTGGTGCAGCACCCGCAGCAACTGTAGATAAGTGAGAAATACACGTGCATTGCAGAATGGCAAAGAGAATTGGGGTTTGTTGCTACCCCATTCTGGTTAACAGAAGTAAGTTAATAATGCACGGTACCATTTTCTGTTTCTTTAAATGCAAAGAATTTCATGTGACTAAGGGAATCTAAAAGAGTTTGTCGTGTTCCTTTGCTTTCATTATGGAAATATGGAAAGCTAGAATCTTTAGAATTACCACCTAGGATCTTCCTATCTCTAGTTAAATGATATTCTCATTTTCCCTGAGTCCTTGACACTAATCTTTTTCATTTCTTTTATTTTTCTTCAAATGGTATTGCCTGGAAATAAAGAAGATATACCTGGAGAAGGATAGAAGAAAGGATGTAGGATGAATATACTGCCTCAGAAAGTTCCACTCATGCTGTCCCAGGTTATGAGGACAAAGGTACACATCCCTCCAGGATTCCTTTGCAATGAGATTGAGAGTAAGATCTTTCTTTGCCTACTTCCTACAAAGTAGTATCTGTCCAGAGGCTACCAATCGCTTGCCAATACATTTTTGCTATAGTTAAATTAATTCCTCCCTAACATTTACTTATTATGAATTAATTGCCTTAATTTACTGTAGTGTTGTAAGTTTGAAACTATGTGGGGTTTTTTTGGGGTGAGTAGGAGAAGAGACATTTTGTCGATAAAAATATAGGGAAATTAAATTAAGAAGAGCTGAAGAGTAACTACCACCAAGAACTCAAATTCTTAAAATAACTGACAAAACAGAGACCACAAATATCTACTCACAAGTTTCTCCTAGATAAGTTCTTACAAATATATATGTAGATGGAATATATATATATGTGTATGTATATATATTTAGATACTTATATATTCATATACATATATACTAAATACAAATACACATGCTTTATAAGTGTGTGAATATCAAAGCTAAGTAAACACTGAGGCTACATTAAAATTTTTAGGAAATGTTATTCAATTTCTTCCGCTCTACTTTTTCAATAGAAAATGAAATGTCTTTTACTATGTAACAAGGGCATTATCTTAAGCATTTTATATCCCAATGCAGACCCTATGGCTATTATTATTATTATTATTATTTAATAATTACATACATTATTTTTGTATATTTCATATTCGTATATATTTTCATATATAAAAATTACATACATTATTTTCGTCTCTGACTTTTTGACATATTTTACTATACAGTGTTAGGAGACAGAGTCTTCATTATAAATGTGTTAGAATATAGATGTCTTGTTTCCATAACTGCTGTGTGAATCTTAAGTTTGAAGAAGCCTTCTTTTGAATGCATACATTTACATATACTGGAGGATGGGATTTGGTAAAAGAGTAGGAATAAATCAAAAGTAGGAGTAAATTGGGATGATTTATCAGCACTACTGGAAAATGGCTTTTAAAGAAAAAATGCAATTATTTCACATGTGTCTCTCTATAATGCGTCCTATTATGCCATTTAAAGATATAATAAATAAGGTTTGATGAGTGTCTTCCATGATAGGAATCTTTGGGGAGGACATAGAGAATTGAGTAAAAGAATAAGGATAAAATCCTATTTCTGATGTAGCATGTCAGAATTCTTTCAGTTTAATTATGCTACCATGATTTGGTCTTTGAGGTCTGATTGTGAGGATGCACAATAGTATTCCCCAAGGTGGACATGGTTCTCAGTAATAATGTGTTTTGGCTCAATGACACCAATCCGTCAGCTAGCAATCATGCTTTGCCTCCAGCCCTCATCCAACATCTCATTGTAGAGAACATCCTTATGGACTTTGGACTTCTCTACTCTTTGAAATGTTGAAATGGTCCATCAACAGCACATTGAATCACATTGTGCTTGTTCATATTTGACGTATAGCCACAAACCTACACACGTAAGCCATGTCTGTATCATAAGTAGATCAGTTAAGATTAAATGAAAAAATGACCTTAATAACTGTTTGCCTCTATGACATACATGATTCGTTTAACCGCTTCTTAGTGATTTTTGTGAATATGAGCAGCATATGGAACCAAAAGTGGAACATTGCAACTTGTAATAATGTAATATTCTTTAATTGACAAAACTAAATGTTAACCATTTTTCAATTCAAATTTTAACCATTTTTCAATGGTCCTTCAATGACCATTCTCCACAAGACACTTGAGAACATCTGTATGGCTGTTACTATGTAAGAGACTCCTGAAAACAAATAATCTCCAATCAGGCAATTTTCTTGTTTCTGCAGGTGATTTTATACTAACACAGTATAGAAAACTGATATAGCTGATGCCCATACAAAAGGTCAAATACAGTGGTAGTCCTCACTAAACTTCATGTAGACACGGTAGTATTTATTTTAATTTTATATCATCCAGAGGGGTGTTTGTGTGTGTGTGTCCATCCCACAAACTTCTCAGAATTCTGGTGTGTCCATTCTGAAATATGTAAGTTTCCTAAACAATGGAGATGTTGAATTTTTTCCTATGAAAATATCATTGTCACAATTAATTGATAGCTATAACCTACCATGGAGAAGCATATAATTTTTAATGGGAAAATCTTAGCTAGAAACCAATTAGTATTAAGGCAAATGAGAAGCAATTTTGCAATCAAAATGCCATCAAGGGTTTCCTTATGTCTCCTTCCTTTTTTTACAGATCTTTTATTTTTTTTTTATTTTTATTTTTTTTTTTTAAGATTTTATTTATTTATTTGACGGAGAGAGATCACAAGTAGGCAGAGAGGCAGGCAGAGAGAGAGAGAGGAGGAAGCAGGCTCCCTGCTGAGCAGAAAGCCCGATGCGGGACTCGATCCCAGGACCCTGAGATCATGACCTGAGCCGAAGGCAGCGGCTTAACCCACTGAGCCACCCAGGCGCCCTTTACAGATCTTTTAAAGTCACACACACACCCATTATTTTGAGCTGTGTATATAATTTAAAACAGGTTAAATAATCCAGGTTTTTGATATTTACTTATGTGTAAGCAATATTCATTTTTTCAGAAAAAATGTATTTAATAAAAATACTGATAAAAATTACAGCTTTATGAATAAAATTACATTTTATTTAAGATTTGTGCAAAATATACTTAAGATAAACTTCTAAATTGCCAAAATCATTGATCATTAAAAAGTCAGAAAATATAGAGAAAATACTGAGGGTGAAAATATAGTGACAAATACAAGAAACAGTACTAATAATGTGTTTTGTTTAAACAGTCCATACTAATCCATCAAAACAAAATTATCTCTACTGGTTAAGAAACTCGTGTTGTTTTTCATTTTTTTAGGTATTTGAAGTGAACATTTGTCCTCAATTATGCATTAGTTAGATTCTAATTTATGTACATATACATGCCAAGAAATGTAAAAAGAAAGATAAAATTGGATTGGAGGATGACATTTAACCCAACATAAAAACTTTGAAAAGGAACAAAATGGTTAGCTTTATCTTAATATTTCCATAAATTGGTAATGGTTAATTTTTCACAAATAGGAACCTAATTGACATTTAATCAAGCATACATAAGTGTATGTTAAATATAAATTAATTACAGTATGTTAAAAATACTGTAATTTTATGGTGTGTAAACATGTAAGTACATTTTAGTTACCATTTAATTACTGATTTCACACACTATAAATGTATAATTACCTAACTAACAATTCCTACCTTTCTAGGGAAAGCATTTTTCAGGTTAAATATGACGCAAAGTTAATTAGATGTTATTTTTACAATAATACTAAAAAGTTGTAAGTGATTGACCCATTTAGTTCACTTCTGAATTAACTTCTCCTCACAGTAATATATGTGGAAATTATAATGTGCATAAAAACTACTTATAAATGCATAGTTATATAATTGTGATTTGATTACCCAGCCCAATGTAACAACATGTTTATATAGAATACTAAGAAATATGTCCTGGGGTTTTAAAATACAAATATTATCTGTTTATAAAATTAAGCTAAACAAATAAAGGTAATTAGGTACTCTATGAAAAATACCTTTTGAATGTAATTTTTCACTAATGTATGGCAACATAATTCATCATTTTACATTTTGCATTATTACTTTTTTCTTGATTTTGCCCCTTTTTGTTTAGTGTTTTTCTGAATACTGATTTTCCACTATTGTTTAAGCTTTCTTTTATGTGTTCAAGTAAACCACCTTGAATTTGATATGGGACAAAGTACAATATTGTTGCAAAGGGACCTGAATCGATTTAATCATTGGTAATTATTCTGTTCTTTTTCATTAGGTATCAGGAACCTCGTGTAGGTTAAAAGTTTTCTACTACATACACTCTATTCTGGTAACAAGTTATAATGGAAGTGGATTCCAGACAAAACTCTGCCACACATCCAAATGTCTTCTAGCACACAGACAGGAAAACCACCACACCTTTACTGTAAGCCAGCCCTCCGGACCTAGGAAAAGCACTTTGTATCACAGGTGCACAGGCCCAGCTGTGACAGCATTCCAACAACAGGATACATCTAACCTTCTAATTGAAGTCCCAATGTCTCTCGAGTTGTTTAACCAGAGACTGTTTCAGAATTCCAAGGCCACATTTCCATGTGAAGTGGATTAAGACTTCCCTCAACAGAGAACATAGTCCATGAAAGAGGTGGTTTACCTGGACAATATTTCTAGTCAATGCATGAATCTTGAACATCGCTCAATTCATTTTAACATCTACATTACTAACCATCCAGCTGTCTAGTGTTGATCAAGATAAAAACAATTGAAGCAACAGATTACTGGGATGTAATCTGATTATAGGCTCTCACCTAGAGTACATGAACTAATAACAAGCATACACAGGTTGCAGATTGCCACAAATAACCACGCATGAATACGTGGGACTCTACAGGCTAAGTTCAGACAGTATAGCTGACCTTATATACCTCTTTACCATCTTTATTATACAATCAATTTTAAGTTGCCCAAACACTTTATAAACATGGAAACAGCTGTTTCAAGCAAAAGGGGGAAATACCGGGGGAAATATAAAGTATACTTAAAGGTTAATTATGTATCCATATACAATAACTTGGGACACAGGTATTTTCCTTTTAACAATCACAGATATTGGTCAGTGCCTCATCTAAACAAAACACTGTGAAAGGAACAGAGGGGATTCAAGCTCTTCCCTAAATAAGTTTATTATATCCTGCTTTTGGTTATAAGATTCATTAAATTATTAGAGGTGAAGAAAATTAAAGGTACCTAGTGAACAATGAAAATTAAAATAGTAAGTTGATTGATAAAAATGAAAGCCTAGATAGAGTTCAAAAAGGGAGAAATCACAATTATTCAGAAAATCTTCCTGGAGGAATTGTTTTGGGAATTATAAAAGCATTCACAGCCAGTGTAAACGTTAAGAGATAGTAAGGCCTTTGCCTTTTTGTTTAAAGGGAAATCTGATTTCCAATAAGTTTCCTGCAAGTAGGCTTGAGTTTACAATGGAAGGGAGTAAAGGTATCGTAACATTTATTTATCTCCCCTATGTGTCTTATAGATGATGTTTTAGAACAACATAAGCCAATTTTTCCTCATACAAATACAAAAAGCATATCCTTATCTCATGTTTTGTTAGGCTGCTATGCAGCCATAGTTTTTGAAATACTTGGTCTTTACATTCTTAAAAGTATTGAGGGCCCCAAAGAGCTTTTGCTTTTTTGAGTTGTATCTACCAGTATTTCAACACATCAAAAATTAAGTCAGAAAAAGGTCAAAAAATATTTATATCTTGCCAAAATAACATTGCAAAAAAACATGATACTGTAATATCATTAAAAATAATGATTTTCCTGAAATTAAAAAAAAATCAAGTAAGAGGAATGGCATTGTTTTACATTTTTGTAGATCTTTTTAATGACTGGTCTAATTTAAGAACCTGTATTCTCCTATCAGCTTCTGCATTAAATATGTGGCAATTCATTGCTTTAAAGTCCATGAAAAAAATCTGGTTTCATACAGATATATAGTTGGAAATGCTTCAGATTATTGTGGATATTCTTTTTTTTTTTGATACCATAACAAACCTTGACAAATGGGATTGTTTACAAAATTTTCAATGCAACATGTAATCTGAAGCTATAGTAATAAATTTTTAAATTCTGTTACATGAAAAGACATTGGTCTAGTGTGCATCTTGAATAAATCTCTTGCCCCACAGTGATTCTATACCGGGAGGCATTGATCATTTGGGAAATAGTGGTTCACTGATTTTGGCAGATTTTCCAAACATGGACACAATTTACTACTTAGTAGAAAACAAAAACACATACTTTCTTATCAGAAAAGCCTTTAAATACTGGGAAGCTGGGAAGCTTATGTGGATGAAAGCAGTTTTAGAAAAATCAAGTGATTCCTTGCAAACTTGGATTCTACCCTAGACGTGTTGACCAGGTAGTGATGAGGCTCTGAACTACAAGCAGCATGTTTGTTACAGGATCTAGAACTGCAATTTGGGGAACACAGATTCTGGTAGAAACCCCACGAGTGTCCTGTTGAAGAAACATGATGAAGGGTCTTTAAAGACAAAATGGGGCAATGGCTGCGCGTTACATCAGTTATTCTCCAATTATTCTGATTGGAGTCTACATTTGTATTTCCAATCAGTCACCTCCCTAGTTTTTGGTAAAAAGCACATTTTTCCCCAGTCTGCAGACGCCCTTCTCAGCATTTCTGTGCTTGACTTCTTCTGGCCCAGCTCAGCAGCAGGGGCAAAGGGAGTGGCACGGACAAGGGGTTGTGAAGGGGAAGGGGGCGTGGCACGGGGAACAAGGGGGAATGGCACCGTTGCCTGATGGGCGGGGTCTGTGGCCTGCTCTGGGTCTACTGTCTACTGGGGTCCTTTACCTGGAAGTGAGAGAGAAGTTCCCATCCAGTCCTAAAACAAGGGGCCGGTTCCACCTTCGAAACCAGTTCTCCCACGTGGAGACTGTACTTTGCTTTTAGTAAACTGCCAGGCACTTGCAGCTTTCCCTCTGGCTGTCTTTATCCAAACCCTGATCTCTAGGATCTAAATCTTCTGGGGAATCCAAGGACAGAGACCTCCATTCACACAAGGTAGACTCTCCCACCGGTAAGATATTCACCTAGGGGAAAGGGCGGATGATGTCTTGGCTTTGTTAGAAAAAAGTCTTACTCTCCGGACCCCTTGGAAGGTTCCTGGGGATTCCCTGGAGTTCCAAATTACCCTCCGAGAAACACAGCCATGAAGCCACAGGAAAATGAACACACATGGGTCATATTTCTGAGACTCCAGCCATTTCCTCTTTCACCAAATTTCTGTGTCTGTTTTTTAGCCATGTCTGCCATAACAGGATGGTTTGAGGAAGGATGGGGAACAGAACTTGATTTTCTAAGTTCTAACCATGGACTGAAAAAGTCAATTTTCTCACTCCCTCCTCCTCCTCCCCTCTCTTCTTCTCCACCCCTTCCTCCTCCTCGCCCCTCCTCTTCCTCCCCTCCTATTCCTCTTCCTTTTTCTTTCATACACTCCCTCAGATGTTAGCATGTGACAGGCATGTGGAGGACCGTACAGGATGCAGTAACTGTCTAGGAGGTGACCTCTGAATGAAGTTGGGTCGCAACCTTTCATATCTTATTCTCACATCTTCTTTGTTGTAAAAGGTGGGGTCTTCTTGGATTTTGGCAATGTGGCTTTTTTCCCTTATTTTTGCTTCTGGAATAATGACCCATTATATTCTAAAGTTCATGACCTGGATTTTATTTTTGATGTCAACTGTACTTAGGCATCGGTAGACACAAATAGAACAAAGGATCATAAATATATTTAAAGAAAGTAAGCTGGAAAACAAAATAATAATTTCTATACTGCATACTACCAGTTGGGGACTGTTTGCCAATATTTTACTTAACCTGAGCCAACAGATTTTATATGTGCTTTTTATGACCTTGTCTTGGAAGATTTTATAGGAAAGCCACTGTGGCATTTTTCAATACTTCAAAAGCCAAAAAGAATTGTGTGACTGTGCTTTTCACCAGAATGATGAGGAATTTTAAAGGTAGTCTGTGCCTGAAAATATATGCATTTTTATAATGCCTGAATATGAGTGATGCTATTAGAACACAAAATTAGTCTATTGACATCTTATTAATCCACGAACTAAATTATTCTCTTCAGGCCTGTTATAAATACAGTTATTAATTATCTTGCCCCAAAGAAGGAAAGCATATTGGAAGATGAATATATGAAAATTTGTTCTTGAACACTGCTTTTGGAAAAGTAAAGAAAATCCATTCAAAATGTTCAAATGGAAAAAGATGTATTTTTGAGAGATACTAAGTGTCTATTTTCAGAAAAGATGTAACTAAGGTAAAAAAAAATGAGAAATTATTTGAGTAGGTGTGATGTAGGTACATACAGGCATTTTTAGTACCAGTGGTCTGAACTTATATTTTGTGCTATATATTGTGTGTTTGTTTATAATAAAATGCCAATTTATCTGATTGTATTTATATTTTAGCAGTTATTTTTATATAGATGGGACTCTGAAATCATAAGGGAAAGAGGTATTCAAAGGCAGCCAATTCTGTTGAGATTACCATACATTTCTTTCTCATAATGTCACCAACTTCACCTATAAAACACACAGGTCACAGAAAGAAAAGAGCACCTCAAAGACAAAGAGGATTTCTGAGGTTTAGTACAAAGATCATGGCCTTTGGAATAAGATATACTGAATTCAAAATTTGATCGTAATGCTGTGGTGGTTGTGAGTCTCCAGTAGTTCACCCTTTCAGATTTGACTATGGAGATAAAATAAGGGAGTCAGACTAAAGCTTTGCACACTTCATAAATATCCAGTAAAGTTTGTTCCTTCGGATTGTCTTTCAACCTCATAGATATCTGCAATCTTAGTTTTTGGGTGGCCTACTTAGAATTCTACTAGGTTTGTCTTTATTCTTTCAGAAAATTGCCCTCACCTTAGACAACCTGGACTCATTTTTAATCACCATTGTTTGAGTACATCAGTTCTGTGTCAGTGGATATCCAGGCTATTCACAATTTCCCAGTATCTTGAACACTGCTTAAGGAATACCGAAGGCATGGATATTTTCATACCTGTCCCATTATCTCGGTAGGATAAATTCTTGGAAACAGAACTGGGTTGGCCTTTGATAGACTCATTTATATTTTGATTCGCATGGCTAAGGTGTTCTCTCAATCTTTGACCAGTTGTTATCCTCTTGAATAATATATGATTTCTCTTTTTCAATTTTGGAAGGCTTCAAACTCATTTCTTCAAATGCTTACTAATACTGAATTTTCTGGGATATTTAAATCTTTGCAAACTTGAGAGGCAAGTAGATTTTTGATTTTTTAAGAATATTTGTTTTCTGTAGTTCTTTAACTATTAGTAAAGTTTAATATCTTTATGTGACACCAATTTTATTTTTCTTAGGGGTAACATTGTTCATATCCTTTGCCTACTTTTATATCAGCTATTCATCTTTCTTTTTAACAATTACTTTATAATAACTTTTTCACATTAGGGATATCATGGTTTGTCATACTTATTTTATGTATTACATTTAAGAAAGTTTTGGTCTTTTAACTTTGATTATGACTCTCTTGGTAGAGACTATATTTTTATTTTATATTGTCAAAATTATGAGGTGTATTACAATTTTTCTGTACTTTCTAATGTTTTTATTATGCATTTATTCGTTCAATCTCCCACCTATTTGGGATTGTTTGGAGGTACATTGTAAGATAAAAAAAATTTTTATATTTTCCAGATGTTCTATCTTCCTAATACCATCTTCTGATCAATTTACTTTTTTCTCTTCAAAATAAAAAATGGTTTTTGAAGGACATTAGTATAATTTCGGGGGTTCCTATTTAGAGCTCTTACAAAAATTCTCTTAGCAGAGTGCTTTATCAAGAAACTTGAGGGGCACCTGGGTGGCTCAGTGCGTTGGGCCTCTGCCTTCAGCTTGGGTCATGATCCCAGGGTCCTGGGATTGAGCCCCACATTGGGCTCTCTGCTCAGCGGGGAGCCTGCTTCCCTTCCTCTCCCTGCCTGCCTCTCTGCCTATTTGTGATCTCTGTCTATCAAATAAATAAATAAAATCTAAAAAGAAAAAGAAAAAGAAACTTGAGAGAATTTTCCAAATTTACACCAGTGTTTATTTATTATTTTTTGTACATATATATGGAGCAGCTGTCACAATAAAGATACTATGCTAGGTCCTTTGGCGAGGAAAAAAAAATAGAGAGATAAATATAATGTGTTCCCTATTCTCTAAGACAAATGCCTATTTAGAAGTCCCATAAACAATTCTAAGGAAATGCAGATAAATGCTATTGGGATTCAAAGTCAAAGAAGATGATATTTTTGATGATAAGAAGAAAACATTTAATGTGGATCCTAAACTCTGAGTATAACAATGGCAGTTCAGAAGGGAGGAAAAAAAGATGTAAAAGATGTAGTAGAAAATGACAGATACGTCCTTAAAATCAAAAGAAAACCTAGATTTGAGTCATCACTCAGAGGAAGTAATAGCAAAGAAGGCTTAAAACAAAGTGTGGGGAGGGGAGCCACAGTGGCTCAGTCAGTTAAGCATCGACTCTTGGTTTCAGGTCAGGTCGTGCTCTCATGGGTCAAGGAAGCCCGCGTCAGGCTCCACACTCAGTGGGGGTCTGCTTGAGATTCTCTCTCTTCTACTCTCTTCCTCTTTTTCTGCCTCTTCCCCCACTCATGATTTCTTTCTCCCTTTCTCTAAAATAAATAAAGAAATTTTGTGAAAAAAGAAGTGTGGGGTAGAGCCCTGAAAACTTTATTATGAATGCCAGATTAAGCTCGTTTAATTAATTAGTGAATGGGAAATCGTGAAAGGCTTATGACAAGAATTTTGATATGATCAGATTAACAATTAAGACCAGTGTCAATTATGGAGCAGTTCACAGAGTAGACTCCAAGCAAACACTTCATAAAGAGACACAGATCTTTGACATATGACATTTTGAGTGCCTTGGTGACATCTATCAGGCTTTTATTTGTAAACAGAAAAATAGACCTGATTTCAAGACAACCTGATGTGAAGAATACTCATCAGTAAAATCTAGAGAAAAGGATTTATCAGTGATCCTTAAAATGTGGACATCAACTACCCCTTAGTGAATCATATATACGTGGTATCAATATTGGAGTAAATAATTCAAAAATAATGAAATAAAAACATCTACACTAGATTTTATTTGATTTTATTTTTTTAAAGATTTTATTTATTTATTTGACAGACAGAGAACACAAGTAGGCAGAGAGAGGAGGAAGCAGGATCCCCACTGAGCAGAAAGCCCAATGCGGGGCTTGATCCCAGGACCCTGGGATCATGACCTGAGCCCAAGGCAGAAGTTTTAATCCACTGAGCCACCCAGGTGCCCCTAAACTAGATTTTAAAGTGAAGAAAATATTGGTGTCTTGCCAATGCAGTGAGTGTTACCATTTATAAAAATTATCCTTAGCAGGGGGGTTGAGCAATTGGTTAAATCATAACTCACATAAAGACTGATGACAAAATTTAAAAAAATAGATTTTCATATAAGAAATTTTAGTGCCAAAAGTTATTGAGGACTTCATCCTTAAAATGTTCTGCATAGATCAGGACTTGATTAACGTTCTTAATAAATTAAATTTTATTTCAGTGTAAAATAAAATATATACTAACATGTAAGATTATAGTAGCTTATTCTTCATGTTGTGTGTAATTAATTTCATGTTATGTCTAACTGAGATTTGATTCAAGAATTTGCTAAGGACCTTTTCCTCTGATTTCAAATGGAAAACAACTTCTCAGAGATATTATGACCTGTGCCTATTTTATCTGCTAACAGTATAACTTTCAGGGATGGTTTGTTGCTTTGTTGTCTTCTGTACCTTTAACTATAAGATTAACTTTGCTTCAGAAATACTATTTTTTTAAAGATTTTATTTATTTATTTGACAGAGAGAAATCACAAGTAGAAGGAGAGGCAGGCAGAGAGAGAGAGGGAAGCAGGCTCCCTGTTGAGCAGAGAGCCCGATGCGGGGCTCGATCCCAGGACCCTGGGATCATGACCGGAGCTGAAGGCAGTGGCTTAATCCACTGAGCCACCCAGGTGCCCCCAGAAATACTATTTTTAAACTTGTTCTTGGAGAACTTAATTGATTTATTAATTTTTTATGAAAATAAGTGCTTCAGTAGATTTTTGTTTCTATTTGACAAAATTTTATAACAGACATCGTACTGGGGATCACTGGGCCAATAACATTCAGCTTCTACATATGTACTTATCATCACACTTTCTCTCCATGCTTCGGTTTTCCAGATGTTGGCATAGAATCATCACACTCAGCTACTGAGCTTATACCACTCCATTCAGACATACTTTTCATATGCACTGGAGTTAGCTTATCACATACATTTGCCTTATAATGAGGAGTATTTTTAAAATTACTGTTTTTAGGAGTATTTTATGTTTTAACTAACAACTTTTTATGTCCTTTTAAAAAAGATTTTATTTATCTGAGAGAAGGAGAGAGAGAACATGGGTGAGGGGAGGGGCAGAGGGACAAACAGACTTGCCACTGAATCTGGAGCCCAACGCAGATTATGACCTGAGATCATGACCTGAGCTGAAGTCAGATGTTTAGCTTGCTGAG
Source organism: Mustela lutreola (assembly GCF_030435805.1). Taxonomy (NCBI): domain Eukaryota; kingdom Metazoa; phylum Chordata; class Mammalia; order Carnivora; family Mustelidae; genus Mustela; species Mustela lutreola. Next base: position 6,710,218 of record NC_081302.1, read on the forward strand.
CCACCCCTAATTAACAAGTTTTGAAAGATGCAACCTTTTGGTAGACATAACAAATTGTAGGAAAAGGGAAAATTTAAGAAAACTAAGTCATGTCTAGTTTATATATAAAAAACTCCACCCCACAAACTATCTCCTTAGCTGAGAATTAGTCAATATGAACTGACCACTGTGGTTCTTGTGGCTTGTGTGTAACTTTACACGGTGTACCAATTATAATGAAAAACAACTAAATGAATTCCGGAATGTGAAATGAGCATGGGAACATTGTTTCATCTATTTTTTTTTTTTCCTTCAGATACCAACAGTTTCCTTCAGAGCATAGTTTGAGAAATGGTACTGGACTCTTACTCTTTCTTCAAGTTTGTTATCTACCTGCTGCTGCTACTTCCTTTATAACATCAAACGTGGCGACCAGTCCACTTCTTCTGTTCAACCAGTAGATGCTGTAGAGCTCAACTTCCCCTTCTATTTGCATTTGTACTTGGCATGACTGATCCAGGGTGAGAGATGGCTTTAAAGAATACAGTAACTTTAAAAATGACTTAAGTACTGAATATGTTGGAGGGGCTAAAATAGTAATCAAAGATCTATATGCTATTCCCCTTCCAACAAAGTGAAACATGAGCTTCTAAGTCCCCTTTCTTGATGGGATATATGATGGGTTACAGACCATCGTGAGCAATAGAAAGCAAACCCAAGTGTAGAATGACATACTGACGTCCTTCTCTATCTGCTAAAGTTTGAAATGTATCCTTTGCTGGTAGGAATTGCGTAATAATCTTCCCTGAAGTTTATAATAATGCATTTCCTTTTATTTATGAGTTCCGTGTTTCACATAAATACTTTATTATTTTATTTTATTTTTAGACAATTCATGAGTAGAAAATAAAACCAAATCGTGTTAGTTACTGAAATCTGGACTTAATCTCTTAGCATATAGGTCACAGCTAGATATAACTTCTCCAATGACATAACAATCAAGAAGCAGTCAGATCTGAATCAGCAGAATAGGCTTTCTGCCCCTTCTGGGATTTCCATAACACATCTATTGTGCCATACTAATGCAGACATTAATAATGACCAAAAGTGGTTGTGAGGTAGATGGTACAATCTGTACTATTTTTGCAACTTTTCTGTCAATCTGAAACTATTCTAAAATAAAAATTTTATTTAAAAAAAAATGAATTAGGTCAGGAGACAAGGCAGGAAATGTTCTGGTTGTACGTTGAAAGAGAGAGAGGCAGAAATGAGAAAACCCTGGAAATGCATTCAGCTATACTGAATGCAACCCACGAGCTAAAGTGATTGGCAAGAGATTTACCTAAAAACTTGGAGGCACTTAAGAAACTGGAGTGGAGTTGAAAGAACCAATGATAAGCCTTGTTGAGCATTGCAGGTGGGTGCCAATGTGTGAGTTTAGGAAGTAAAGGTGAGTAGAAAAAGTTAGGCAGGGAAGAGTTGGAGAGATACTGGAGTGAGGACTGGGTTTTCCCAGTAGCCAAATGGATAGCAACAGGGTAGTGTTTCTGGATGGTGCCAGAATACTTAGTGGAAGTTGTGTTTGGTCTTTCCTTGCTGCAATTGTAGGAGTTGCTATCTTGCTCTTTAAAGGGTACCTGTTTCAACGTGTAATAGTTGAGCTCAGGTGTTGAGTGAAGCATAGGTCAGGGAAGGGAAGATGGCAGGAAAGCTTGCTAGACATGAGATGAGAAAGAAAAAATGTGTCTGAACCTGTATGATTAGCGATGAGAGTAACAAAAGAGAAATAGACACAGGAAACATTTATAAGGCAGGGTCAGGAGACCATGGTAACTGACTGCAGATCGCAGATAAGGAGAGATTCGGAGCTTGAATGGCAGCAACACTATGCTGAATGAGGAGACAGTGCATTCAGATTCAAGATGCACTCCAACCTGATAGGCTGCCCCCAGTAGACCATCTGTAAGACATTTGAGTGTATAGGTTGAGAAAGCTGGAAGGAATTACAGGTGAGAATACCAATCTATACAAAGCAAATACTATTAGGAGTGGATGACATTATTAAAGCAGAATTTTCTTGTGGGAAAATCACTAGGGCAATATTTAAAAAGAAAATCAGGAATAGCAGTCATAGCTAAGTGAAGAGAAGCTGGTGGATGAGACAGAGCATGTGGTTGTTGAAGAAGGAGGAGACCTTGGAGTATGCAGGGACATGTGGCTTTTGGGGATTTTCCACAGCTCTCCTTTCTCAAGGGCTGGAATAACTTAGTGAACAAATTGCAGGTGTGGTGTTTGTGGTTTTGCATAGAGAAGTCTCCCACGGTTTGTGTTAGTGTGAAAAGAGGGCAGGTGTCCACCATCACTGTGTACATCTCTGTCATGATCATTATTACTATTATTCAAAGAATAAGGCACATGAGCACAGAACACTGAAACAGATACCATTTGATATGCATTGCAAATACACAGTGGATTCATAATTCACTGTGGTGGATTTTCAGTATATCTAATGGCAAACAGTGAGCAATGCAGGGCCTCTCACTTCCTCTCTGGCAAGAATAGTTTCAAGTCTTCTCTAACTCACACCCGCACTTGAGTCTTATGTTTTATCTAGGAATGGATAATATATCTAATTTCCGATGTTACATTTACCAATACTTTTCAGTTCCAAGGAGTCAATTCTGAAACTAATCTTAACTGTTCAGTGAGAGAAGAGGGGGGATCTTGAAGATTCACTAGTCTGGATTCTAGATTTGTGCTAAACAAAGGGCATGGTAAAAAACAAAAACAAAACAAAACCAGAAAAGGAGAGTGCCCATTATGGCCATAAAAGGAAGGTGGAGTAGCTGGAGGAGAACATGTTGAAGAGAAGCTTAGATTGGATTGTAGACACTGAGGACCAAGGACAGAGCTTGAGGAAAGTTCTGGGTAAAAACTCAATTGACATAAAGCTTTTATTTGTAAGGCCTAGGATGGTAAAACACAAAATGAAAATGTGTGAGGACCCTCAATTCTCCATCAACTCACAGTCCAGCAAAAAAAGAGCATAAATACAGTACTGGCTTGTTTTCTCATTCATTAATTAGGAAAGCTTTGTAATCAAAGTAGCCATGTTTAGGGACACCTGGCTGGTATAGTTGGTTAAGCCTCTGAGTCTTGGTTTTCTACTCAGGTCCTGATCTCAGGGTGGTGAGATTCATCGTCACATCAGGCTCCTCTCTCAGCAAAGACTCTGTTTGAGACTCTACCCCTCTCTGGTAATCTCTTTCTCTCTCAAATAAATAAATAAGCTTTTTTTTTTTTTTTTTTTTTTTTCCAAGAGTCCATGTGCAACTACAAGAAAATGCTTGTTAACACTGCTTTATAACTATTTAAGCAGTTGATAATTTGGAAAGTTAGAATTCTGAAGAGAAACTATTTCTGGAGAAATGTTAAGTAAAAGTATTTTATATTTTCCTATCTCTTGCTTTATCATCTCATGATTTCTATCAGAAGAAAGGCATTCCTGATAGTTTTGATTCATGTATATCAGATCATTGAAGTTTTACCAAGTTACCGATACAGAATTTAGGAACATGTGTGAAATAACCTGCATTTAGTCAATTTCATGTAAACATTAAACTTATATAATCAATTGAATATAAGGACTCAAATATATCTGAATTTGATAAAATTAATCTCAATCCATGAGTCTTTCCTCTGCTTTTTTTCCCAACAGTATTAATTCCTTTGCATAGACGTCATCCTGTCTCTCATAGAATGCGGTTCCATTTTTCTGCATATGCTCCCACATAACAGCAGCCATTAATTTACTGATACTCTGTCTATCAGGCCCACATCATCTTGATTAGGGCTGTTATCCTAATCAAAAGGCTGATAATTAAGACTATCCATCTGTAGAGTTGTAAGTGGTAAGATGAGTCGAAGATCCTAATTAAGATTATTTAGGTGTTACTTAAATGCCATCATTTGATTCAGCTAATCATACCAGCAGGTACATTAGATTTGCATTAATGTTCTGCTGAAGCCAGCAGCCATTTAGGCAGATCAAAAATGTAGATTGCAGACACCATTTCAAACATCTCTATTTGAAAGTGATATTGAGACAATACGTTAAGATAGGTATGATGTTGAAACAGCTAGGTTATTTCAATGTTTCTTAATTTACTTTATGGTAATAAGTGAGGTATTTAAAATAAACAGCCTATTTATTGAATTTGCTGGGTACCTGTCATCATCCTATACCGTCTCCCGTACGTGTTTACAGGGGCGACAGGAATGCGGTTTTACCAGCCTTTTCCATTTTTCACATGTAATAACTGTAATGTGGTAAATATCTCTGCAAACAATGTTTCTTAAATAAAAATACTTAGGAATGATGGAGGATTCTGGTGCCTATATATACCTGAACAGGACTGAGAATAAGTAAGAGAATATTTAATTTGTTTTTAAAAGTCACATTAATAACATTCATCCAATAATACAAATGTTCAAGAAAATTAGTATAGCAAAGCATACTTCATCGGTATCTTATTTTCTATTACTTTATCCTTGCTTAATAGAATACACAAAATATATTACTCTGTTTAAAATTATTTAGGTATAATTAAGCGTGTTCAGAGTTCCCATACCAGCTATTTCTATCAGCTTACTTTCCCCAAGTGTTCATAACCAATAACACTCTTACTAATAATGTTACTGTTAGTAATGTCTAGAAAAATAAGCTGCATTTATTTGAAAGAATAAGTCTTATAAAGTATGTGGTCAGTATTTTGAGTTCTCTTGTTCTGCTGTGAATGGGAAAATACACACCTGAGTTTCCATAAATGTGTAACTTCTGGAATTTTATTAGAATATGTATTTCAGGTAGGCCAGGAGCACAGACAAAAAAGAGATACAGTATAAAGCATGGGAGTGAAGTCAAGCTTATGAAACTCCTGCTCAAACTAGATATTTAACACACTTTGTAACATATACTACAGCTCTTATAGTATAGAATTTGCTTGCTCTAGAGCAAAGTGTATATATATCAGTTAAGTATCTATATTATATGCATAATGTATCTATCTAATGTATATAATGTATCTATCTCTCTACATGTGTAATATATAAAGTATCTAAAATACATGAATATATATCTATATTATATATTTGTATATTTAATCAGTTTCCAATTCCTTGAGTGTGTAAACATTTTAATATTTTCCTACTGAATATTGGACTTTTAAGGGAACACATGATTTCCAGAAATCATTATTCATCCTTCATGATTTACATAATGTACTTATATTTGAGATGTAGCATACTTTATAGTTCATTTTTGTTTTAGGTATCTGGTGTTCAAAACATCGGTTTATATTTCAAATCACAATTTAAAAACTAGCTGGCTTTATTTTCCATAATTTCCACAGTGACCTTTAAAAATATTATGGAAGTCATAAGTATCAATCTATTCCCTACACACACCTTAATAAAACAATTATAATTAACCAGATGCTCCAGTGTAATTTTCTCTGCCCTCAGCTAATAAAGGTCTTAGGTGGTAAACCTAGAGATAGTGCTTAAAAACCCAAAAGAATAAAAAGGAGACCAGAATAGCCCAGATAATGGAACGAGACTAATCTAGCTCTGAATAATTAGGGATGAATGTATTTGGAACTATTAAGACATTGAGGCCACTAAGACAGCACTCCATAATCTCATTTTGTGGAAAGTGGCCAGAGATTCCTTATTTATGGCTCCTTTATTGCAATGTGACTAACTCATGTTTTCTTTAATAGTTTTACTAAAATTAATTTGCTTTTATTACAAAGAATAACGTATTTGATGTTTTTTCACGTTGAGATAAACCCTAATTACTTTAACTTAATCCTTCATCCTTCTTGCTATATGTCGGTTTCAGGCATTTTGTTAAAAGATATTTTGTTTTGAGAAACTTCCTGAGTGTTTAAAAGTTGTGACTAAGAATGAATCTAAGTCTGGGGTACCCAGGTGGCTCAGTCGGTTAAGCATCTGCCTTCCTCTAGGTCGTGATCTCAGAGTCCTGGTACTGAGTCTCATTTTGGGCTCCCTGCTCAGTGGGAAGCCTACTTCTCTTTCTTCCTCTGCCCCTCTGCCTGCTCATGCTCTCTTCCTATCTTTCTCAAATAAATAAATAAAATCTTTAAAAAAAAAAGAATAATTCTAAGTTCTAAATATGGATTTAAACATAAAATATTACATAAATACTTTGATATTATCTATTATCTTGGTGTTTCTGAGCACATTTTTTTTCAACTAAAAACTGGGAATAATAATACCTAATTTATAAAGATATCTTCAGGCTTGAGATTCTTGTTTTCACACTTTTTTTTTTTTTCTCCAAGAAAGCTCATCCTGCAATCTCTCCCATTTTAGTAAATGACAACTCCATTCTTCCACTTCCTTGGAGTCATCTTTCAAAGTCCTTTGTGCATCCTTTCTGTAATAAATTTATTAATAAATTCTATTAGCTTTCTCTTCATAACACATCCATAGCCTTCCCATGTCTCTCCATCATTACTGAGTTAGTTCAAGCCCTTGGCTGCCGACCAGGAGGATGGATGCAGTCCCCTACCCAGCTCCTCATTTCTGCTCTGGGCACCACATCCTGCCCATTTCAACCCAGTCACCAGAGTGACCCATTAAAGGCACATCAATCAGTTCATGCCACTTGGTATGGTTTTAGTGTTTGTGCTTCCCCCACCCCAAAAATCCTATGCTGAATCCTAATGCTCAGTGTGGGGGTAGTAGCAGAGAGGGCCTTTGAGAGGTGCTTGGGGGATGAAGGTGGGGTTCCCAGGAACAGATTAGCTCTCTGATAAAAGAGGTGCCAGGGAGTTCCCTAGATAGACCCTTCCACCAAGCAAGGACCCAGGAGAACTCTGCAAGCCAGAGTAGGAGCTTCACTGGACCAGGTTGGCACCCTGATCTCAAACTCAACGGACTAAGACAGCACTTCTGTGCTGGGATCATCCCAACAGTGGGGTCAAGATGGTGTCAACACCCGGAACTACATACCCACCCCATCTGTGCTCTCCATGAGGAGACCTGAAGACCACAGTGCAAACACATGTGGTTCTTTCCTCAGGTCTTCCTTCAGCTTCCCCCAGTGATTTCAGGTGATAAAAAGATAGTCTGGAAGTGCAGAGGAGTGAATATATCCTTGGAAGCACCCTCATCCAGCGCTGGTGGAAGTGGTGGATCAATATTCTAGAGTGAGTCTCTCTGAGATGTGAGACCTCCTCTCAGAGGTCCCAGCCCGATGGGAGTCCTGTCCCTAAGCAGTAACTTGCTCCTGAACAAACATGAAGTTTGCTCCCTCCTTCTCCCTCTTTGGCTTGCCCGCTCACTACTGATAGACCCTAGAATTTCCTCTCCAAAAATGACTTAGCTTTTAATCCTTGCCACAAGGGTGGGGTCTGAGTGAGCCCAGGATACTCATCACGTCCAGATATGGTCCTCCCAAACTTCCCCCTGTTCTCTCCCTCGCTGACATCATCCCTTACTGCTTCCCCCTACACCTCGGTGCTCTTGCCCCCCTTCCCCCACACAGGGCATTTTTCCACCTTGGAGCCTCAATACATATTACTCTATCTCCTGTAAGTTTCGTTTGTCACTTGTCACCGTCTTAGTCCTTCCCTGTTCGCATCTCCGTCTCCACTATACTCACCAACACTTCCTCTCTAACCTACCACTTTTCCCTTTATAGCCCTTGACACCGCTTGATATTTTTTATATGTATAAAACCTCTCTCTTCTGATTAAACATATGTCCCATGATGGTAAGAATGTGGTCTGTTCTGTCCACTGCTAAACCCTCAGTGAATAGAATAATCACTAAAGTATATATACAATTACTCAATATTTCATGAATAAATTGCCACCTAACTTTTTAAAAACATCTGTCCTTATTTATAAAAGGGGATAGCGATTGCCTAGTACATGTTAGGCACTCAATAGATGATGTTTATACTTACAGTTAATACTTTTATATTATTTTATACACAATAGGTATCGTGTCAAGTCACAGTACAAGTAGTAGAAAAGCTTCTAGATGTAAGAAATTCAAGATAGCCTGATAATACTGAGATAGAATACCTAGAGATAAAATGGACCTAAGCATACACTTAAAACTGTAGCCCTAACCGTGCAAGATCTTTAAGTTGACACTGCCTCGTTTAGAATGTTGTAGTGTTCCAGACTCCAAATGGTCTGAGGGATTCAGCTTGTGCATGGAACAGATTATTTCAGAAGAAGAACTTAAGTTGATTAAGAAGTTAAGAAGATTTAAGTTGGACTGTTGCATCTCTTAGGTAAGAGGTCAGATGCTTTAGAAGATTAGAAGAATTTGTCAGAACAGAGACTGGCAGGAACAAATTTTCTTAATTTTTTTGGTCTTATTTATTTTGTCTTTTGACACAGAGCAAAGAAGAAGTAAAACAACTTGAAAGAAAATCGTGATAGCGTAGGTCAATTTTAACAGGACATGGGAGAGAACATTTCAGGGAAGGAGTGACAAGGTCACAGCCTCACTGGACAACACAATTCTTTGCCACTTACACTAAGTTAATTGGTTCTTTACAACTGAGATATGATACAATATCCATGTACAAAAGGAATGAGCTTAGAGATACCAGTTGAAGGTGATTTCCATTTTGTTTTCCAAAGCCATTGTAAATACGGACTAAGTACTAAAATAGTAATTATGATGAGTGCTAGAATTAATATTGGTAGAGATATTTTGAGATACAAATTTATGATCATGATTGTAAGGCTAATACAAAGAGGTGTGATGGACATATCCTTATTTATGTTTATGTTTATCCACAAAGTTTAGTCTTCAGTTTAACACACACAAGGAACACACAGTCCAATGAACTGAATGGAATGAGCACAGCTCTAGATTCATAAAAATTATTCAATAGTATCCCAGCAGCCCCCTCAGACAGACCCACATGGGATGGATCTCTAAATAACAACTTAAAGAAACAGTGTGGCTTAGCTATTTGGGGTGACAGGTGGCAGCAGATTCAAAGATTTGGGGGGACAGTATCTGGACAATTCTCCTATCAATCCTAGTTCCATCATGAAGGCCTCAAGTCATTCCTTTAAGTTATACTACATCCTATTTCTATATCCCTTCTAAGGATTCAGTGAGCTTTCTAATATCCTTTAATAAACGCCCTCCTGCTTAAAATAGCTTCAGTGGATTTTGTTTCCTGCAGTCAAAGACCCCAAATGAAACAAAAGATTAATCCGCTTTATGGAGGTGAAAAGTCAAAATTTATTGAATAAGATCCCCAGGGAATATGAATGGAAAGAGAATTTTTAAGAATAATTGCATAGTGGAAAATCAATGGCAGAGATATTTGCAAAAGATGTAGGGAGCTATCTCCAAATAAGGTTAACTTTAATGTTGATCTTTCAGTAATATTATGGGTTGAACTGCCCCCCCCCCAAATTAGTAGGTTGAAGTCCTCACCCCACAGTAGCTGGGAATGTGACTATATTTGAAAATATGGTCTTTTCAGAGTTAATTGGGGTAAAATGAATCAATGAGGGTGGGCCCTTAATCCAATATGACTGATGTCCTTATTAAAGGAGATTAGGATGGAGATATGCACAGAAGATCACGTGAAGACCCTGAGAAGAGAATGTGGCCACCCACAAGCCAAGGAGATCAGCCTCACAAAGAATAACCCTGCCAACACCTTGATCTCAGACACTGGAACTCAGAACTGTGAGAAAGAAAAAAAAAAAGTCTGCTGTTTAAACCACCCAAGCTGAGGTACATTGTTATGACATGCCGAGCAGACTAATTAATACAAAGAAGGAAAAGTGTTTTCAGATGTCCAGCTGAGCACAGGGATTCTGAGGGAGGGAGAAAAGGAATAATCCCAGAACTGCACTGCTTAGTTCAGAGTCAGTGGCAGGAAGGATGAAAACCGAATTTCATCGGATCCGGGAGGCTCACTTTACAATGAAATGAAGTCCTCCCCACCCCAGAAGGTAAGATCAGAATGAGGTATACATGAAGAAAGCTGCTCAATGCAAAATCAGAGCTTTAGAAATAGGTGTTCTTTATCTGGTGCATAAGAGCTCAGAACCAAGATCCCAGAAAATATTAATCTTACGTTTTTATCAGTCCCTTTGTTCAAGGATTATCTCATTCAATAAGACAAAAGGATGTTCTCAACAAATCATTTGGCAATTTTATGTTGGCTTGCTGTTTTAAAACTATATCAATGTGTGACCTTTACTTTGTAGTACATGGTTCAACAAACAGAAATGTGTAAGTAGTTCTCAGGGTCATTTTTTATGAACCAGAATGTAGGATTTTTATATTGTTTTGAATATGTTGGTAGCATCTGATTGTATGTACCTGATCTCAGATTAATTCCAAAGTGATATGTACTATAATCAAATACAAAAAAATAAGGATATAGACATAAAGATATTATTTTAAAAAGTGATTATATTAATATGAAATTAATTTGAAAAATTAAATAAAGACTAGAAATTCGTGTTTCTTTTTTCACACAGACTGGACCATAATCCAAGTTCACATGCAGAGGTATAGAAATGTGTGAGGTTTTTTTGATTAAAATTATTCTCATAATTGCAAAGGCTTTTTAGACGATTTGGGTTATTTGCTTAGAACAGAAACATTTACTTTAGAAAGTACATTTTTAAAATTTTATTCACATTGGCTAACATATACAAGCCAAGATTTCCTGCACTTGACCTCAGAGGCTCATCCTTCTGGAATATTTTTTTTTAATACTTTTCCAAAGTGTTTACTTTCCTAATTACCTCCTGTTATATTAGTTGAGTTCCCTCATGCTGGTCTGGAGAGTTCTGCTAGTCCACTGGTATTTGCACATGGAATTTAAATATTTGCAAGAGTACTTGCCCCTGTTCTTTACTCATCAGTTAGCAAAGTCAAACATCATTTACTCTCAGACCCTGCAACCAGCATGGAGGGGAGGCTAGTCAATCTTTCCCGTTTTGTTTATCTGTTCTCCCCACAGCATCCGTTTTCAATGCCAGGGTCACTGATTATCCATTCATTCTCTATCCACTGAACATCTACATGACAGGCACAAAATTTGGTCTGAAAATTTAAGGAGTTTCACCCTAATGGGCAGAGACATATGTGAGCAAAATAATTACAAGGTGAATCGGCATGTTCTGGTGTGCACAACCCATAACGAGTGCCCAGAGGAAGGAGAAGCAGACTCCAACTGGGAGAACTGAGATGTCATCCTACAGGTAGGTCTGACATGGTGTGGGGCACCTCAGCTGAAATCTCGATGGGACACATCATGGGTAAAAAGAATGTGATCGATACATCAAAAAATGTATTATTCATCCTTAAAAAAAAAAAAGAGAAAAGAAAAGAAAAAAAAAAAGAAAGAAAGAAAGAAAAAAGGAAAGAAAATCCTGTCATTTGCAATAACATGGATGAACCTGGAGGGCGTTATGCTGAATGAAATACCCAGAGACAGAAAGACAGATGCTGTCACTTCCATGTGGAATCCAAAATAGAAAAGCTGAGCTCAGGGGAACAGAAAATAGAACAGCTATTGGAGGGCACCTGGGTAGCTCAGCGGGTTAAGCCTCCGACTCTTGGTTTCAGCTCAAGTCGTAATCTCAGTGTCATGAGATCCAGCCCCGCATTGGACACCGCGATCTCAGTGTGGAGTCCGCTCAGGTTCTCTTTCCCTCCTCCTCTGCCCCTCCCCCGTTCTTGCTCTCTAAAATAAATAAATAACAAAATCGTTAAAAAACAAAAGAAGAGTGGTTTTCAGGGGCTGAGGGGTGCGGAAATAGCGAGAGGTTCATAGAGGATTTAAACTTACAACAGCAAGATGAGTAAGGTCTGAGAATCTAATAGGTAACATGGTGAATAGCCAATAACACTGTATTGTATAATTGACATTTGTTAAAATAAAAGAACAGACCTTAAATTTTCTCCCAAACATACAAAAGGTATATAAGTGGGGGGCGGGGGCGGGTGGGCAATGCCTTCAGAGATGTACATATATCAAATCACCATGATGTACACTTTAAATATCTAGTGACTTTACTTGTCTATTATACACCAAAAAACTATAAAAATAGAAAAGGACAAAGCTATCTTTTTGCTTACAGAAAGAAAAGGTTTCTAAAGGAGCAACCAGTCCTATTTAAACAATTAGAAGCAATTAAATATTATGGTTTATGATTAAGTGAAAGAAAATTGAAATCAATGCTTAATGATTCCAAAGGCATGTGGCTAACAGCGCTAAGATAGCAATAAGCCTGCAAACCCTTGGAGAGGAAAAGTAATTTACTCCAGAGCAATGAGCTCATCCTCATGCTCTGCTTTGCAAGGAGCTCTGGGACCAGCCCTGCCCCTCTTCCTGTATAAACCCAGTGTAAGTTTCCAGGCGTGCTAAAGATGCCACCTGCTCCTTGTGGCCCGGCTTCTTCCCCCTTGCTCTCTGGGTAACTGTGAAAAGGCCTTGGCACTGAGCCAGGCAGTTTGCATCCCATGTGAAATCCACACAATAAAAAACACCCTCTGCTTGTGAAGATGGTTTGGGAGCTTGTGTGAGGCCTCAACACATTTTTATGAATTCTCTACGGATTCAACTTCGACTCTTGCTGAGACGTGTTCATTGACATGGCCTTCTGGTGTTGAAATATTTGTATGTAATTTACCTCAACAGATGGTACAGAGACACACTCACCCCGATTCTCCTCATGTAAAAAAGTGTATTATTTGCATTTCTTCCTTACATTTAGTTTCTACATTTGAACAGGCAGCATTGTTGCAGGGCACCAACCAGTCACACTTCCCAGCCACGGAGATATTCTCGTAGGGTAAGTATGTGTTTAAGGAATGCACGGCAGGAACTGGGAAGACATTGACATTGTGGTAACCGTATCTTGTGAGGCTCTTGCTGAGGAGAATACATTGTATGCCGGGGGGATAGGTCCTACTTAAATCCACATGAAACATTTGCGCTTGCTAGCACAGCCATAAATGGCCCAGGTAATATTTTTTATGTCCCCTGTAATTGAATATAGGGTGCAAAAGGGAATATCTGTTACACAGAAATAAAGTATTCTCCCCCACCTCTCCAAGTCTCCGACATTTCATATATCACCAAATATTCCTGGCAAACCTTTCTATTAGATATCAAATTAAAAATGTGTTTATGTGCACGATCTGTTGAAGCAAAAATACAGGCACATTTTGGGTGGCTCTGATGGGGAATTCGGAAAGACTTTCCTCATGCCACCAGGGTGACTGAAGAAGGGAAGGTTTTCTATTTACCACGACTTTGAAGAGCTCCCGGCTCCAAACCTGAGAGAAGGGATTTGGACTCGAGTCTTCTGTGTCGCTAGACAGCCTGGCAGTCTGCTAACTTTGTTCTGACTTCAGTCACTGGCTCAGAAGCTCACAACGACACTGCACACTTTCCTCCGCGGGGGAGACAGTGGAGAGAAGAACAGGCAGCAACTATAAACTTTATTGCTTGTGTTTGTCATTGGCTTTCTCCTCCTGGCATGCCCTTCCCCCTGTGGACATGTTCTGTTGCACTTTGTCAAGGGAAAGGAGAGCTCTTGGTCTTCTCAGAGATTTCCGACGCTGATCACTGCTCAGACGAAACCCTGTGCACTTACTTCCATCATCAATTTTCACCCCACCTCCCTCACCCACACCCCCATCCCAGACAACTTCCCGTGTCATAAGTCTTCCGACCTGCTCTGTGGTTAAGATGTCAAACCCATCCGCAGGACGACACAGACAGATAAATGGCACTGAAAAGGAACCCATAAATAGGCTGAATATATATATATATATATATATATATATATATATATATCATAGGTGTCCTTGAAGGTAGCATGACGAAGAAGACATTTTGAACCGGGAGAAAAAGGATGAATTAGTTAACACAGGATATGGGGCCAGTTGGCAAACCCTGTGGAAAAGGAAAATGGAGTTAAACCCCTACCTCACAACACACACCTTAATAAAATCCAAATGGATTAAATATTTAAATGTGAAAAATTGAACCACAGAAGCCCTGACATGAAATGTAGGTGAATGTGTGTTGTTGGCATAAAGGAGGCTTATCGAGACACACGGGCAAAGGCAGAAGGTCAAGGGAAAGAGGAGTAAATCTGTGTGATATGAACCTTCTGGATGGTGAAGAAGTAACATTACCCGTGATATAAATATTTTGTAGTATACTCCCTAGATGTTAGTATTTAATATCTGAGTACCTCCTAAGACTAATCGACTCTATTAACGGGAAAATGGACAAAGAAACTAACTGGTGTTGAGAAGTAGGAGTCCATTGGCCAATGTGCTCAAGAGAACTATTAAGCAAATAAGCATCAAGTGAAGGAAAAGGCAATAATCAAATTCCATTTTGCCTATGAAAAGGGGAGTTGATATGTATCAACTAAGTACTTACAAGGCTGAGGATAAATATGTTCTCTCATATATCGTGCTAGGGTTTGAATTGGTTCCTAATGGTGAGCAAATAAGAAGAATGCAACAAAAGCTTTAAAAATTTATAATTAATGCCAAATTTCCATTTTAAATAGTTTCTTATGAGAAAATTTAGATGCAATATATTGTTTAAAATTTTTAAGTATTGAAAGCAATTTATATTTCAAATTATAAAGCTTTGTCTAAATAGATTATAGTACATAAGAGAAGATAGATACTATATATCTAATTACAATGGTCTGTAGCATATTACTTAAAACCATAGGTAAACAAATTACTACTTAGATATGAAGTATATATGATGGGTATATAGGAAATTTAAAAAATATGTAAAGCCTGATAACAAGTACTATGTGTAAATTTATAAATATCAACTAGCAAATGAGTGATCTTTTGAAAAATGCATTCTTCCATCAAATAAAAATGTTTTGACGGTGTCATATCGATTTGTACATGTCACACAAAAGTTATGTCACAATAGGTATCTTTATAGTTAAACTAATTGAAGTATTACTTCCCCGTCTGTAAAACTCTTTGGATGATTCTTAGGAGATTTCACATTATTAGAGAAGAACAAACAGATCCACTAAGGAAAATGTTTCCTCTCCAAACTTTTATTGCTTAGATGTGACTTCTAGGTTCTACCCTCCCTGGAAACCATCCAATTCTGTTCACGTATTTAGCAATAATTAACTATTATCCCTTCTTTTCTTTCCCTCTAACTCTAATTTAATTCATGAGTATACCTCTTTTTTTTTAAGATTTTATTTATTTATTTGACAGTAAGAGATATATCACAAGTAGGTGGAGCAGCAGGCAGAGAGAGAGGGGGAAGCAGGCTCCCTGCTAAGCAAAGGGCCCGATGTAGGGCTCGATCCCAGGACCCTGAGATCATGACCTGAGCTGAAGGCAGAGGCTTTAACCCACTAAGCCACCCAGGTGCCTTTCATGAGTGTTCTTCTTATGTGACTTTCTCAACTTCCTAGTAAATATAATGGGAAAATATTCCTAAGTTCTAGGATGGTTTGAGAAGTAGATATAATCCATGTGCAACCCATGTGACTGTTGAGGTAATGATCTTTGAAATCCAAAACCTACTCTTTTCCTCCTCTCTGCCTTAGAAATCTGCTGGAATTCTGGAAAGGAGCAAGAGCTTGAATTCTTCCCATTTACCCAGGGCTCCAAATCCATGTGATCCAACACCCACTTTCCTGTCCCATAACTTTTATCCAGTACATACCATGGATTTTCCCCAAAAGGACAATCCATAGCAGCCATTTTAAATGGAGCAAATAATTTCCTACAAGTGGGGCTGACTATGAAGTTATAAGAACTGATTTTTATGCACTGTCTTCCTCCTTTGAGATGACCTGTGTTGCTCTCCCTAGCTGTCTCCCCTTTGGCTCAGTATATAACAATCGCCACTGTATCCAAAATCTCATTCGTTACACCCTAAATGATTATCTCTTCCAATTATTAGCAACAGGAAGACTTCGGGGTTTCCCCCTTTCTCTCCTCCTACCCCACTAGTCCCAGTGAAGTATGGAATGGCTTACAAAGATTTATTTTTCCCCTGAGATTGGTCAGTTTCATTGTCAAAATATCACTTGTTTCCTCCTTTTTATTGCAAGTAAAAACAAGCATATAACATATAGTGATTGCTAATTATTAATATTTTAAAAGAATTTATTTATTTGAGAGAGAGAGAGCAAGCAGGGCAGAGGCAGAGGAGGAGGGCGAGGGAGATCTCTCAAGCAGACGCCCGTTGAGCGTGTAGCCCAATGCAGGGCTCGAATTCATGACCCTGAGATCATGAACTGAGCTGAAATCAAGAGTCTGACATTCGATCGACTGAGACACCCAGGCACCCGCAATAACTGCTAATTATGAAGCATAATAGCTGGTAAGTGAAAGTTTGCTGTTGTTACTGTTCTTTTCAGAAGTGATTTTAACTTGTCAGCCGTAAGGTCCAGAAGACCAAATTCCAGAGATTCTCGAGGAAACTCTCCTAGAAGTGGTCAGTGGCCTAGAGAGGTGGGAAAGGTGTGCACACATCTGCTTACATATCTCTGTGTGATAAACACTGATTGCCACACGCGTGCTATGGAAAATGTTTTTACGGGTTTTGTGGATTCTCAAAATTAAAAAGAAAAAGTACAAGGTATGGAATGAGGTAAAGGGTTACAGGCTTAGGGAAACCTTCTAGGTCCACATCAAACAGAAAACGGTGGGAAAGAGACCCAGGTCCACTTCGGAGCAAGACTGTCTACTTTATTCAGGATCAGAGAAATTTTTTAAAAAATGAAGAGGATGTGGTTTGAAGACTGCAATTAAATTTGCCCTTTTAAGTAATATATTTAGAATTTAAAGTGTTATCTCTAAGGTCATGAGCCACCTCCAGAGGCTTTAAAGGGGCCACAGGTAATCTCCCCAGGGCAGGGGGTTATCGGCATTATTCATGCTTTGGAGATAAGGTTGCTCTAGTAAGGTATTCATATTGTAGGTGAACTAGAAATCACGCCAGAAGCTTATCTAAATCTCTAGCTGCTGCACTTCAATAGGTTGATAACTAGTTCTATTTAGTTTGGGATTTATGTGTATTCCATTTGATTCAAGGAAGTTAAAAGTGTCTATGACAATTTTCATATCCTAAGAACCTCCTTGCATCCGGATTTGGAATCAGAAAACACAAATTTATGCCCCAACTTGATCCTGCATTTACTGTGCAACATGAAACACTTTCCCTAAGCCTTAATTTCTTCCTCTGTACCACGAGAGCCCATTTCATGAAGTTGTGAGAAACCAAATACAATGATTCATACGAAGGGATCTGTAAATTAACAAGTGAGGCCATAAATAAATGTTAGTCATTTTTAATGCAGCAAACATGTTTAGTCAACATGATGCCTTGAGTCATTCTTTCTAATAATTTAAAAGGACATTGTACGAGATTGGTTTGTCACGCGGATTTTGTTTCTGCGATGCTAATCTACCTCCCGTCGTATATAACAAGACATTTTCCTGGTTTCAAAATATGGAATGATCTTTTAATTTTCTCGCCCCCTTCTTCATTAGCTTGTATGTCAACAATGACTAAATCTACTCATCTGTATCCTTAGAATGTCTCTCCCATCTTGTTGCCACCTCCATCCCTTAGCTTTTATGTTTCCTTTATCTTCAGCTTTGCCCAAGGAGGGGACCTGTCACACGGACCAAGGTGTGAATTGTGGCCCTGTAGGTTTCTGTCTGTGTGATCTTATGGCTATAGAATGTCATCTTAAACGTCAATGTTCTCACCTGTAAAATGGACATAATACAAATCTCTCATTATAACATTCCTGTGTTTAAAATCTTCAATGATTTAGATTTTTTCACTAAATAAACTTGAAATTTCTCAAGCTTTTGATACCCATCTCTTATGCCCCATTGAACTTTATCTCTTAATTTTTCTTCAATCATTATTACCATCCACTAGATTTGGCTGTCTTGATACTAGAGGCACACAATTTACAACCCAACAATGCTTCTTAAATTAAGGAAAATTGGGGCAACTGTGTGGTTCAGTCAGTTAAGCGTCTGCCTTAGGCTCAAGTCATGATCTCAGGGTCTTGAGATTCTCAGGTCCTGGAATTGGCCCATATCAGACTCTGCTCAGCAAGGAGTCTGCTTTTCCCTCTCCCTCTGCTCCTCCCCACCTTTATGCTCTCTCTCTCAAATAAGTAAACAAAATATTTTTAAAAATTAGGGCTAATTGATTGTTTGGTTTCCTGATTTTGAAATAGGAAGAGAAAATTTTCCTGCATACATAGCATAATTATTTGGAGAGGAGATATGCTAATCTAAATTACAAATATTAGTATATGCCAAAGCTACTTACTTGCATGGTGCCATTACTCTCTTTGGCATAGCCTTTGGCTTATCATGCAACTGGTTGAAATCAATATTTCTCCATCTCCTTAGTCTCTCTGAGTAAGAATGACTGACTCCAGGTGGAGAGATGGAATCTCTTCCAACCACTTTCCCTTTCTATTAGTGAGAAACCAAGTAAGAAGAAAATATGTGATATTCATTCACCTACTAGATTTGTTTGCATAAAGGTCAGATAGTAGATGATGGTAAAACCTTATTCTCTACATTCTACTGAAACTGTCAGGCTTTAAACTATCTAAAATGTTTATATTTGACAAGCATTCCTCATGACCAATCATACATCATCATAAAATTATATGAGGAACATTGTGAACAGAATTATTTCTCTGCTCTAAAATATGCTTATTTGTAATATATAGCACAGTGTCTTGCAAATAGCTCTAAATACATGCTCATTAATGACTGAATTATAACATATTGTATATTTTTCTAAACATCTTCCTGCCTAATTAATATCACATTGAAATGATCAGTATTTGGATGACAATCTTCATAGGGCATTACTTTTTGAACAAAGACTAGAGCTCCGGGCACTCTGACAAGCCTAGGGAAGGGGTAGATATAGGATGGCTCCAGCTCCGACAGATGCCAAGTTCAACGAAGAGCTGGGGTTGTGAAGCCGGGGTACTGCATCCATTTATCCAAGGTCACAGCAAGGACATGGAGCAAACTGTGGTTGGCTGGGACTGAGCTCATTTACTACTTGCCAAGAGCAAGACAGGTAGAAATTCAAAAACCAGGCAGCCAAGGATAAACATAGATGAGGTGTCATAGAAAACAGGCATAGACAGGAAGGGGGTGTCAGAAGCTCAAGAAACAGGCCAAAGTACATCACAGGGCAGAACGCATCATGAGCTCGGTGACTGGCTTTACGGAGTGTGGAGTGGATACTATGGAATGAACACATTAATAGAAACAATAACAAAAGGATTACCATCTAGAGGATCTGTACAAATTAGCTTCTTTGGAAATAGTTCCTTCAGGGAGGAACCTGTCAGCAGAATTTACAGAAGTTCTAATCCAACTTGATATGGTTTTAAGGTTCTGGGTGGATACCTAACTTGAGTGTGAGACCCTCTACGTGTAGCCACCCCTGCTTGAAGAGGACAGAGTGGCTGCTGAGAGTGAGAACATCACATACCTACTACCTTTGTAATTATTGGAAGAGCCAAAAATGAAAGACCACTCTTCATTAATTTCCCGTACGAGGGAAATTAAATCCCGAAATCAAAGTCATCTTTCTGCTCTCACCTGGGGATGAAGCCTGTTTTGAAGAGTCAGTCTTCCTGACTGAAATGTTTGTCAGTTTAATTCTACTGAGAGAGCTTGTTTCTGTGTTTATTTTGTTTCGCTTTATTTTTAAACCTCTTAGCAACTTGCTTGCTCTTCAACTAGGAATAAAAAGGAGCAAGAACATTCTCAATGAGAGCATATGTCTTCTCAGCAATGAACCCAATTCCTCTGATAAACGAAAGAAATCTTGGTCTCTCTTAATAGACTGCCAGTTTTTCATAAAGTGAGGTCATGAATTTAAATTACACAGAGGGACAACTGGAGACTCATCTGGCGTGAACTGCGCTGTGAGGTTCCAGTGACCATTGCCAAAGTTGGTACTATTTAGAGGTTTTTATTTAAAAGATCCAGGAAAAGGGCACAGAGTGAAATCTCCTTGTCTACAGATGACATTAAGCTTTTGGGTGGGAGGAAATAAAGAAGTAACTATTCCAGCAGGAATTTTCGTGTGTGCAATTATCCACCCATTCTAGTAGATGGCATTGTGAGTACTTTTCAAAACTTTGTGGGTTCTTATTTCCACACTCTGCCCCTCCTCCCCCAAAATTCTACTCTCAGAATAGGGTTGATGTCTCCTGATTATTTCAATAAATATATTCTGGCCCTCCCATTATGATTTTGAGAATCGTGACACTTTTTGAGAGGTAGTGTGAGAGATGATAGAAATTTGAAAATGATGGCAACAATCCCAGCATGCTTTTAAAGGCAGGACTGTTATCATATGCTTCTAATCAGAGACATATTTAATAGAAACGAGTAATGCACAGTGCAATACATTGCTTACTTGGAGTGAAAAAAAAAAAAAAGCCCTCTTCCCTTGGTGGTGACATTAACTGATTTTGAATACCTAATGCAAATCATTTAATCTGTTCTTAAGTATTTTATGTTTCTTTTAATTAAAGAGACACACTTAATGAGTTAAAGTAGCACCCATAATAACCGAAAGTCAAACTAATTTTCAAATTATACTTCATGTATTCTGGTAAAGATGTGGAATTAAGAGTATGTGTCATAAAGAACTTTGTTTATGATAATAAGATAAACATCACTTTATTATTAGAATCTCATTGTAAACATATGTTTTTTATATTATTTATCATGTTTTGGCTAATAACAGGTTTATACTCTCTTAATTAGTTTGATTCTCTCTTTGCAATGTATCTGAATGTTTAGAAATATGTAAAGTGATAATTAAAAATCCTCAAAGTAACCAAAAAAAATTTAAATAAGGTGATGTTTGCCTGGGTGGATGCAATTCAAATTATTCATATCATTTTATAATCCATCCCCTCAAATATAGAATTTTAGCAAATTATTTATAAATTTCTTAAAAATTTTTGGTAAAACTTGGGCTCATTTTTAATTTTTTTTTTAATTTTTTAAAATATTGTATTTATTTATTTATTTAGAGTGTTAGCAGGGGGAGGGGCAGAAGGAGAGGGAGAAGAAGAGTGGGAATCTCAAGCACACTCCTCCCTAACTATGGAGCCTGAGGTGGGGCTGAACCCCAGGATTCCAAGATCATGACCCAAGCAGAAATCAAGAGTTGGGTGCTCAAGTGACTGAGCCACCCAGGGTCAAAACTTGGGGTCCTTTTGAAATGAAGTTGCCCTACGTATTTCAGAAATTTTGTACTAACTCGGTTTTTGCTTTAAGAGTAATGGAGTTTCTAAACTGTGTCTACATGTACAAAATCACTGTCCAAAGATTAGCTTCTCACAAAGGCCTGGGGCTATCTTCAAGCGTTTGGGAATCAAAATCGGACAGTTAGCAACAGCTGTGACATCTGTATAGCCCAGCTTTCTGTGTGAGTCACATTACCCAAGAGAAGGGCCTGTGGGTAGACCAAGAGAGCCAGGTGAAGAGTCTCTCCACACTTTCTTTGTGCAAAACAATTTGGAGTGTTTTGATGGTCCACACCAACTTTCTTAGTGACTCCATTATGCAGATTAACAATGAGAATAAATTGAAAACCAATATAGTCGTTTTATATATGAGAATCTAAGGTCCAGAAAAATAAAACATTGTTGTAAAGTCACATGAGGTACTGATGGAAAAATTAATATCTGAATTTTGTTTCTTTTCATGATATTCTATGATTAAAAAGAAAACTTGTAATAAAATGGCTGAAATAATCAATCTTTCTGTAACATGACTGGCAAATTCAGAGAATTGACCTAACAGATACATTTCAGCAAATTAATTAGACTTTCTTTCTTTCTTCCTTCCTTTCTTTCTTTCTTTCTTTCTTTTTTTTTAAGATTTTATTTATTTATTTGACAGAGATCACAAGCAGGCAGAGAGAGGGGGGGAAACGGGTTCCCACTCAGCAAATAGCCCGATGCTGGGCTTGATCCCAGGACCCTCAGACCATGACCTGAGCCGAAGGCAGAGGCTTTAACCCACTGAGCCCCCGAGGCTCCCCTCAACTAGACTTTCTTAAAAAAACAAAATTAAACAAAGCAAAGCAAACCAAGAACATCTAGACCTATAATCTATTGAATAAAGCTTATTTTTTCATAAAGAAAAAAATTACTTTTAGATAATTCTAACTGATCTCTGCTGATCACAGTTGATTCTGCCCAGCGCTGTGGGTAATAGCTATGGTCCTCAGGAAATGCCCTCACTTTTCATGTTTGGTGAAGCAGCCCTCATAGTGGACATACCACGTACAGAAGGAAGTTGCAGGCTTGTTGTCAAAATCAATCTTGACATGTCAGGAGGCTGCCGGCAGCTCCTGACACATGGGGAAAGTTCAGTGATTCAAGTTCAAAGATGGGAGAAAAAAGTCAACAAGACCCCTTAAAACTTGTACTTTTTTTTTTTCCCCTGACCGGTACATCTTCGTTCTAAAAACAGTGTGTGGTACATAATTATCCTTGTCAACATAGATTCATCAAATGTGGGCAAAAATATATTCAGGACAATGGAGATAATCCTTTTGGGCCAATCCACATGGTATTGATTTGCCAGAAGAAAACATTTATATGTATTTATATATATGTAAGTATTTATGAATATATATTCACATGATCTTTGAAATATATATGTGTTATATCTGTGCATATCTGTTATCCTCTGGCAAGTCCCTGGTCCTATGATCTTTTAGGAATAATAGGATCTCAGAGGAAAATTCCTCCTCAAGTTCTAACAGTGCTTGACAGTGGTACACAAGTGTGAGCTTCATTTGCTGTGACATTGCAGTGACCTAATAGTCTTTTCTGCTGCAGTTGGCTGCTTTTTTTGTTGTTGTTCAAATGAAGATAAATTTCAATATTTCGCTTGCTTGCATAATTTGGTGTCCCATTCCAGACTATCAGTAGCTCTTCCACATAGAAATTATTGGGTTATCATAGTACAGGAGCTGGTGTGCTATTCTTAGCCTTCTGTGCTCCTCCCCAGCCTTGTCTTGGTGGCATTACTGTTACAGACCCATTAGAGAGAACAGAACTGCTGGGAGTGCACAATGCTAGTGATGGATATGAGGACTCAGATTGCTGAAAGCATACATATTTAATGAAGCAAGCCTAAATACAAGGTTATAATGTTTAATAGCCTAAATGGGGCAAAAAAAATATAGATGGGAAATTTTCTCCATGTCGCTAGATTCTACACCCAAAAAGAAATCTTCGAGGTGACAAACAAAAATTATTCTGTGACATTTTTCTATCAATATAACAAGTGAAATTAGTTTCCTATTTATGTGGTTAAACGATGAATGTGTGGCTGCATTATTTATATTGTAGCAATTGCTGTTAATTTTATGTTCCAAATGTATGATGTAAGTAAATTATTTCTAAGGACAAAGCACATTGTACATAAAGCCCTCTGTGAAGTATCCCTTCCTGAATAACATTGGTATATCTGGATTTTACATTTTCACTTTTACATTTTTACTTCTCTGAATAATTAAAAATTTGAAATTATCAAGGAAAGAGAGCAACATGCTTCTTATTTGCACATAGTAGCCTTTTCTTTCCATCAAAAAATGATATCTGAGAGGTAAGAAGAGATGCTAAAAAAAGCCTTGCAGACGAAATTAAATGAGGCACCCTTAAAAAAATATTTTAGGAATGCCTAGGTGGTTAAGTTGGTTAACCATCTGCCTTTGGCTGAGATCATTATCCCAGGGCCCTGGGATCGAGTTCTTGTATCAGGCTCCTTGCTCAGTGGGGAGTTCTACCCCTTCCTCTGCCTGCCACTCCCTCCTGCTTGTGCTCTCTCTCTCTCTCTGACAAATGAATAAATAAAATCTTTAAAAGACTTATTTTTATTTTATTTAACAATAAATATAAGTGATGATTTTGAGTGATATTGTTACATTGTTTAACATGTATTATTATATTTGTCATTTACACTTACTTCAAATTATTTCAAATTTGGCAGTAGTTGTTATGTCAAAATTGCAAAGATGATTTTTGTTAGTTTAGTCTGGTGTCATCCTGATGACTGATGTCCCACCAATGGCTTTCTGTTAGTGAAACTTGAGTAAACTTTGTGCAAAGAGGCCTTTGGGAATTTATTTGTACATCTTGCACATAGATGACAGATGACAATTCAGTATGGACTGTTGACCAGTCATGACCTAACCAATGACCACTGCTGAACATTTCTGACCTGGCCATCACTGACCATTGCTGAGATGGCCATGACTGACCATCTCTGACCTGGGCATTACCAACCATGCCTTACGTGGGCATCATTAACCATAGCAATTCTTTGAAATAAGGAAACAGGTTCATAAAGATAAACTGAATTGCTCATAGTCTCACAGCTAATAAGTAACAACAACAACAAAAAGCATTTAAAATGAATTACATTTCTGTTTTTTTGTTGTTTTGTTTTTTGTTTTTTGCTTTTTTTAAGATTTTATTTATTTATTTGAGAGAGAGAGAGGAGAAAGCACAGAGGAGAATGAGAAGGAGAGGCAGACTGCTTGCTGAGCAAGGAGCCCAATGCCAAACTCGATCCACGTCCCTGAGATCATGACATGAGCTGAAGACAGACTCTTAACTGACTGAACCACCCACACGCCCCACTGTTTTTTTGTTTTTGTTTTTTTAATGAAGGAATTTGGGGTCTTTAAGTACAATGAGATAGTTTGGGATAAATAGACATGTACCACAAGCATCCATGTATGACACTTCTGAGGCATTAAGCTGGGAATTCAAGACTTATAACTCAAATCAGAATTCAAATAACTTCCTTATGCTGACATTAATGCTAATACTTTTTTCTATTTCGTACCCAAAGTGTTCTTGCATGTCCCTCATAATTTTCAGAGTAAAAACTGACCTTGCATAACATTTTGGGACAAACCACACAGATATTTTAGTAGAGATCCCTCTTTAGATAATGCATGAGACAAACGGAGGCAAGTAACGATGTGTGGAGGACATTGGTTTTAAAAAATTAATAAAAACTTTGTAATTTATTATAAGTTTTAGTACATACTTTTTTTTTAGTACATACATTTTTAAAGCAAGGGAGGTTAACATTTTCATTGTGATAAGAACAACATTTAATTAATCATTTGCTTTCTCACAACCTTGAAAGTCAACAAATTTTATGTTTTCTATATTTTACATGTTACTATTTTTCATTCACCTTACATTTACAGATCAGAAAGATTTAGGGGTTAAAAAACACAAAATGAAATGTCAAAACATGGGTTATCAAAGGATTATGATGTGAGAAACAATCTTGGCAATAATTTGTAGCTGAGTAAAATAGCAGAACAAGAAGCATTAGAAATTATATTGTTTGAATGTGGGAAACAGACAAAACGTGATTGTGGACACCTGTGGTTATCCCCCTCCACGGATATGCCTAACAGACTCACTCTATCGAGCTTTGCTACTGCTTGCCACTTAGCCAGTCACTAGCTGAAGTTGGTATTGTTTCTTTTTTTTAAATTTCAATTCAACGAGCCAACATATAGTATATCACTAGTTTCAGAAGCGGAGTTCAATAATTCATCAGTTGTGTGTAATACCCAGTGCTCATGACATAATGTTTCCTTCTTAATGCCCATCGCCCAATCTCCTCATTCCCCTACCCACATCCCCTTCAGCAACTCTCAGTTTGTTTCTTATAGTTAAGAGTCTCTCATGGTTTTTTCCCCTCTCTTATTTCTTAAAGTTCTTCTCTTTCCTCCTTTCACCTAAAAAATCAGTTAAATACAGTTACTCACAGAATTAGACAGGGACCATCTTGCTAAACAAAATGGTTTAGCTTTGAAATTGTATTACAGAGAACAGTAGATTAAATTATAGAGAATATTTCCCCAAATGAGTTTTCCAGTGTGATGTTTGCAAGCTTCAGTCTTCAAAACAACGAGGAAATCATTGCAGTTAGAGAACAGGAGAACTGTTTTACTGGAGTTGAGAATGCATAACTCATGTTGACTAGGATGCGTTTGACATTCGAAAATTGAGTTCACAGGCGCCTGGGTGGCACAGTTGGTTAAGCGTCTGACTATTTTGGCTCAGGTCATGCTCTCAGGGTCATGGAATCATGTCTGGCTGGGGCTCAGTGGGGGCGTCTGCTTGAAATTCTCTTTCCCTCTGCCCCTTTCCCCACTCATTTACTCTCTCTCAAATAAATAAATGAATCTTTTTTTTTTTTTTTTGAGCTTATTTGTTTCCATTTGTTGTTCATCCTTTTATAGTACCTCTATTTCCAGGAGACCTTCAAACAGTCTTTTACTCCGAAGTCTCTCCAAAATCCAAATAAGAAAGAAAAGTCAGAGAATTTTACTGAGTGATCCTATTCTTAAAGCAGGGAAAGTGAATCAAGTCATGAAAATAATAACAATGGCAGGCTCTTCTTCTCTATCTGATGCGTTCAAAGCAGAGAAGTAGGTTGCATTTCTTTCCCTTCCAAAATGGCAGACCTTAAAAGCTTACATTAATGTTCAAATCACTGGAAAGGAAGGAAGTAATTGACATGTAATCCACGTTTACTAGGTTTATAATATTTTTGCAAATAAGTGCTTCAACTAAATAATTACATTAATAAACTTTTCCATTTATTGAGAACTAAGAATAGATTATTCTATTCTATTTCCACACAACTATGAATTCAGTATTTATTTAAAAATAATTATGAGGTGCATAGTATGAGCCAGTGCCCTCCATGATCTATCTGTGGGTAGATCAATGAGCAAAAAAAAGCAGCTTTCCTTGCAGAGCTTACCTTCCAGGGAAGGATGCCAGGCAATCATACACACATACAACACGGAAAATGGTACTCATGTTAGGGAACAAAGAAATGAAGTAAGGGAAGGGACTAGGGAACATACAGGCTGGGTGTGGTAGGGATACATTAGTTAGGATGGTGAGGGAAAGCCTCCTTGATAAAGAAACCATTACAGAGAGGCTGATGGAAGTGGAGAGTTGGTCCACTGACCCTCTGCTGGGAGAGCCAGCAGGCTGACCGTGTGGTCAGGGAACAGCACAGAGACCACTGTGTGGTCAGTGTGGCTCACTGTGTAGGCTCAGTGTGGTCAAGGAATAGCACAGAGACCACTGTGGCTGTAGCCAATTGACTCAGGGAGGAGCTGGAAGGGGAAGACATTGGAAATTTGGCGAGAAGTTAAATCATGAACAGACTTGTAGAATCTAAGCTGATCTTTAATGAGGGCTGAGGTTGGAAGCCACTGGGAATATAGACACTGAGACTCAGAGAAATTAAGATATTTCCCGAGGTCACAAAGCAAGGAGAGGCAAATGGAGCTCCATCTATTTGCGTGACCTGTGCACTAAGCGAATATGCTATGCATCCAACAAAGAAACACAATCATCTCAGTGTGATGCTGGAGTTGTTTAGAGGAGGAAGGGACTGATTGTAGTCTAGTTTTCAGAGAAACCATCACAGGGAGAGTGGGAACAGAGCCATGCCTTGAAGAATGGAGAATGCTTTTAAGGCAAAAAAAAAAAGAGGATATTGAGAGGATCATGAGTGAAGTCACGCTTCAGTTAGGAGACTAGTTTGACTTCAATTGAATGTCATGTTGAGTTTAATAGGAAATAGCTCTGGAAAAGTAGGTAGGAGTTAGAGAATAAAGATATAACATTAAACCTTTTTTACTTTATTCTCTAGTCAGTGGGGAAATACAGAATTTTGAATAAGGGAAAGGTAGATTTGTTCAAACGAATGGTTTAGGAATTTTAGACAAGAAATAGTGTGAACCCTGAGTTCTTAGTAGTTAACTGGCGGTAGCAATGAAAAGGAAGTGATGAGCTTGGGTGGTAATTAGAAGAAACCCTTGAAAGGAACGTGCAATCAGCTGAGAGCAGTGACATTGGTAAAAATGTTTCTTTCCTTGTGTCTTCCATGCCTGCCTTCCAATAGGTTCTTCCCTGGGCTTTCTATCAGTAGTAGTTCAAAATTTCCCCCATCACTGGTTTTAAACTTTCTGAAAATTTATTTTCTTCTCCCCTTTCCTTCTGCATTTCGTTTCTTAGCTGTATAACCTGTATTTTTGCTGTGTTCTTTGTGTCTGTGCCCTGATCTAGGTCCCCTTGACCTACCGTATAGTGCAGGTACTTCTTTCTGGCCTGGACACTTGGAAGAATGTCTAACTTGTTTCTACCATCACTTCACTCAGAGCATTCATAAGAGTTCTTCAAATTGGTCCACTATTATTTTCTGGGAATATCTCATTGTTTCCGAGTGTGAAATGCACAAAAGGTTATGGTTACATAAACATAACACTTTCAGTTTTTTACTTTTTCTTTCTCTTTGCCTATGCTCTCAATTCCTCTCTCACAAACACAGGACCTGTGTGCAAAGTTGTGCATACATGTATGCATGTACGTGTGCACCTGCACGCACACACACACACACACACACACACACACAATAATGCATTTCTACCAACAGCCCTAACTATTAAAAAAATTATATTATGAAATCTTGCAACTATAGATAAGCTACATAGACTAGTATAATAAAGTGGTGTAGTCCAACTACTCAGCTTCCATAATTAACCAAATCAAGGTCAGTTTTTGTTTCATCTCAACCATGCTATAAGGAAAGTACTGAGCTCCTTTTCACTTTCATGAGGCCAATGCTCATGATCCTTTCTCCTGCTTCCTCTTTTCTTTCCTTCTTTCTCCCCACCTGCCCACCCTGTACCATTTATCGACCCTTCAAGAATGCGAACTACAGGGTTCATCTATCTCTGGCACAGCTAGAACCAAGACTGCAGGGGACTTTGGATTCCTCCAACCTGTTTTGGTTAAAACATGACAAAACAAACACAGAAAGGGGCTCTGACAAATTATTGTAGGGGTCTACAACTAGAGAAGACAATCTGTCGGGAGGTGAGGCCATTTCAAAACCACCCACTGCTCCCATCTTTGTGTCTTGACCTGTAACATCTTCATGTCCCATATAATCACCTTATCCCACCTCCTGAATCACTGTCATCTTCTCCGTGAGCTACTGACTTCCTGTTTCTTCTGACAGGCTCTGGTGGCTTGCAGCTTTGGCTTAGGTGCAGCCTTGGCTTAGGTGCAGCCTTCAGTCCTCTCCGTCCATGACTTACTCAGGTCATTTCAGTTCAGATCTGTCTGGATAGAGAGAAAACCAAGCATGTCCTATCAGTAGAAGAAATGATCTGCCATTTTCTGGTCTAGGGATACGAGGGCACTATGTAATTTCTCAGGGCTAGAAGAGCACTTCTCTGAGCATGCTTGTCCAACGTTAAATTATTGAATGCCTAGATTGCAAAGAAAATAATAGAACTGAGAAACCTGAGCTTTTATAGACCAGGACCCCAATTGTAGCAATTGTAACAGGGCTGCTTATGAGTTTTGCCATCTGGGCAAATAACAAGATGTCCTACAGCTCTGCTTTTGAGACTTCCCATTCTTTAAGTCATTCTGTCTGGAGTAAGGGAGTAACAAGAAAACAGCTCTGTGTTGACCTTATGTTCTCCCACATCTGGTAAAGGTGTTGCTCAGGTCATCCTTGTCCCTTTGGATTTTGTAAAACACTCAAATCGCTGATAAAATTTCCTTCCCACTGGATTAGTCTTCTCGAGCTGCAAACAGCCTTCTGATAACCAGAAATCGATCTCACGAAGCTCTTCTAAATAACAGGGTTGATAACTGAGTAAAGCTCTCCCCTCCTTACAGTGGAATTCCCCTTTTAGGAAAATCTATATGTAAAACACACTGAACATCAAGACACCTCCTGGACCAGCATGGAAACACAGAACACAAGCAGACGTTCTCCTCTGCTAATATACAGACGGTCATACATGTTACTGGGAAAAAGGAAGGAAAACTGATTCTCCAATCCTGGTATGTCCCTACCTATTGCAGCTTCCACTGGGAAGCTATTAGTCGGTTCTGAAGTAATGTTCCCCGTATTCTTATCTTCAACTGTTGGACATTTGTTTAGATAAGCAGTGTAGCATTCCTTTGGTATCACTAATCACTATTCATTTTTAATCAAATTTTATCAAATATTATCAAATAAATCATTTTTCTCCTCTCATGAGAGGCATGGTTATCAGATATGAAGGTTAATAAGTAAAGGCATTTTTTTTTCAGAAGTCCTCTTGGACTTGGTAGTAATGTAGCATTTTCAACATTATTTAACCTTTAAATTCTACAGGTTATAAATAACATAGATCATCTATGGATAAAACATTGCATAAACATAACAAGCATTTTAGTTGCCAGAAAGTACTACAGCTAGAAACAAGCCTTCTGAATATTTTTGTGTCTAGTTACAAGTAATGAAAAGGAAAAAGCTAATTTACTGAATATCTATTCTGATACTGTCCTTAAATATGGTTGCTCTTTAATACAGATTATAAGATTTTCTTATACCCATTTTGTAGATAATTTGCAAAATATGATGTACATGCATTCAAAATTCTTAAACATCAAACAACATGACTTCTAGAATACCCTCTTCTTCTGATTTTTTTTTTTTTTTTGTGGCACTCAAGTAATAATCTTAGCAGCTATAGATTAGTCAATACCATGAGTCACAAACTTGGTAAGTGGTTAGTTATTCAAGGAAATAAAAGAAGTTATTTTACCTGTAAAGAAACTGGCACTAGTCGAAGGCAGGGAGATATGAGATACGAGATCTCTGTGCTTGATTTTCTAATTCTTTCCCACCAGTTCTACTCTCCACTCTTTTTCTGACTGTGCTCTGTCCCAGAAAGCAATCTCTATGGGTAGAATCAACCCATCTCCCTCATCCTGTGTTGTCTGGGTGGTGCCAACTGATAGACAGCAGCCACCATCATAGATGGCAGGAAGAGAGAGAAGCCAGGTTTTTACTCTTCTTCCCATTAGTCTGCATTTTGGTTGTGGTTGCCTTTCTCTGCCCAGAGCAAGACTACTGGTCAGCTTTCCAGCAGCATCTACTGCTACCAAGGAAAATGTACATTTTCCTTGCTCCTTCAGACCTCAAATGGTAATGCTTCTCCCCCCTTACTGACCCTGGGGTTTCTAACTATACAGTTAGCTAACATGAGCCAACTAACACCATGATAAATTAGCCATTTCATTAAATTCTATTAGATCTTTTCAATTCCCCTCCTGAGAGTACACTGATTTCTTTTGGGATTTTGGTACAGAAATTGTCACTAACAATGGCCCTGGGGGGGGGGGGGACAAAAACTCAGAGCTGAATTCTGGTATTGGATTACTCTAATGCCAGATGAGTGCGCTGATCATCTCCTTGCCAGGGGATATAAGGCAACATGATCTGTGGCATATGGTAGCATATGGTGGCATCATGAAGGCAGGCAGAGGGCAAGGTGTTCTGAGAGCAAATGGATGAGAGCAAATGGTGTTCTGAGAGCAAAAGGATGAGATTCCAGTGATAAATGTAGCAAGTAAGGTGTGGTTGGTTGTTTCAGAAGGGCATGGAGAGAATACTCAGGGAATTGGACTAGCTGAAAAGACTCAGGTATATGCCTAACTCAGGGCATGAATGGAAACTCAGAGGGCCACCGAGACAGGCTTAGTGATGGCCTTAATCCTCTGTAGCTATACCAAAATGAAGGGTGAAAATTAGACCAAAGTCTAACTTTGCAATTATCACATGATTACAGCATTGATGAATGTGACCCTCCAGGGCCTCCTAAAAAATGAGAGGAGAGGGATGTTACTGCCACATGGGATTGAGACACATGAGCAGACAGAATTGATGCTAAGAGTTTTGAACACCAAAATCTCCCTGAGGGGTCCTTGTCTTGACCAGGGATGTCTCTTCTCACCACATTCATGGCTCTCAAGCCCACAGAGAAGGTCAGGTCCCCAGTGCGGCCCAGAGATGGTCCTTTTGGGGATAAAAGGCTTTATACACTAGACAAGTTGCAGAACATCTTCAATTTGAATTAACAGGAAACTGGAGAATGTGTTGGAGTGGATTTGATAGGCCAACAAAGATTAAAAAAAAAAAAAAAAAAGGTGTAGATACACCCACCTAGAAGCAAGGATTTAATACATTAGCTCAAGCAACTGGGAGTGGCATTGATAGATTACTAACTTAGTTAATTAAGTCATCTCAGTCAATGGGATTTAATTTCCAGAGCTTCCAGGTACACTCTATATCACAGATCAGCCCACGGGCCAGGTTGGGCTAACCAGCCTGTTTTCATATATAAAATGTTATTGGAACACAGTCACACCCATATTATGTATTACCGATAGAATTTTTTACACAAAAATGGCAAGGTTATATGGTTATAATAAGGGCTTTAGAACCCACAAAATTCAAACTATTTCCTATTTGGTGCTTTACAGAAAGTTTTCCCATCCCTGTTCTAAAGGAATCAAATACTCTAGCAGAAAGACATGTTAGAGTGGACTAATTTGGTGCAGCTTCTCAACCACACCTCCCATTCCCTCACCATATCTCTGTCAGGGCTGGACAGCATGTTCTACCCCAGAACCTGAAGAAGTGAGGTAGTGTCTCTCCTCCAAGGGCCACAGGTGGCACTGGGTGAAGTTGCGGTCCAAATAGATTCATGGGTTGGACAAAGTTTTATGGTTCAGTGGCTCACCTAATTTTGAAATCCTCTAAGTAAAAAATGTAATATTATAAGTACAAAAAGGTGCAATAATGATTAGTTAGAATGATAAAAACAACCACAACAAATGAAATGTTTTAAAAGCTGTGGAATAAAACTAACATCACAAAATCTAAGAAAATAAATTGAAAAACAATTTTATTAACAATTATTAATGTTTCCTTTCCCGTACCCCCTTTGTGAGAAGTTGTTTTACTTCAGTTTAGTTTTGCTACATGAAAACTATTCTTATAACAGTAATTGCAGAGTGGTAGAGACCAGAGGGTGACACCTCACTACCAGATAATGTTTGCCTGATTACCATGATAAGCCTCAGGTATCTGTAATTGTGACTAATTCATCACAAATCCTTAAAGGTGACATAGATGGGTAGCTCTTGAGGTCCCATTTGACATATATTTGAATAATTCAGTCTGTTAGATTGAAATTGACTTGAGTTGCTTTTGTGGGGATTGACCGTGTCTTGCTCACTTTCCTAACCAAGACAATCCACAAACCTGATGTTCCTCAATTGATAGAAAATGAGGTTACTTGAGGAAGAACCCATATTGTTTCGGCCTAAGTCTGTCTCTGGGGGGTCCAATCAAACCACAAGCCCATCCTGTGGTTTTTGTTTCAATTCTAGAATATATAGTAAGACCAGATATACTTAGGAAAATGTAGAATCTCCACATGCGTCACCAGACCTGTGAGTAACTATTGCATTAGTATGGATTGAGTAGAAGCTGGAACGGTCTCCTTTAATACTTCATCTCTCATAGTAGCAATCGAGAAGCTTATCACATTCTTGAGGACACAAAACAATATGGTGGCAACATTAAAGCCTTGAAGAGTTCAGAGTGTTTCCTAATGGGTCTTTATAGGATACACCTGATTATCTGGTAAAAAAAAAAAAAAAAAGAAAAAACCAGGTGGGCCTTACAGAATGACTGAGGATTATTAAAAATATACCTGGGAGGAGATATCGATTTATGATTACAAGTATATTATGTCTACTGGATCACATAAAGACAGTCTCTGGCATCTGGCATGCAACTTTTGATGTAGTACCATGCTTTCTTTTCAACTCCCTTCAACAAAGATACTCAGATCATTTTGCCTCATGAACTGTGGATAGTGGTCTCACTACCTTTCCTTACATCAGGATTCTCTTACTTTCTGCAGAAATGTAGATTTCAAGTATTGCAATCTTAGTAGGACATTGAACACCACCCTGTCCATTCATTGATGACATTGCGTTAATTGGCTCTGGTAAGTGGGAGGAAGCAAATCTCAGTGAGAATATATGACAGAGGAAAGACATAAACCCCATTTAAGTCCAGGGCCTGACAAATGGGAGAGGTTCCGACAAGCCCAATGATCTGGGGATTTTAAGAACATTCTGAAAGACAATTTTCTGTACCTTGCACTGTCTACCATAAAGACAGAGGCACATTTCTATAGGTCGCTCTGACCCATTGACCAAAACCTGTTAGGCTTACACATTTAAATGGGGTCTGGGTCAATTAAAATTCTCTGGCAGTTCCAGAATGTAGTAGAAGGGACCCTACCTCTTGGGTTTGATGGCCAACAAGTGTCAACGGCAGATACAGGAGCTCTAGAGAACCTCTGAAAATCCCTAGCAGGAAAATCACAGTACTGGATCTTTTTTGTTGATGAGTATTCTCCACTTTAAAAGCAGATCCTAAGACTGAGCATCTAACCCTGTGAAACATATAACCAAATGCCTATGCAAGTAAATTGCCTGCGATGAACTGGTGTTATGTGATCCATCAAACCACAAAATTGGCTGTGCACCCAGCGTTTTAATGTTCGATGGAAACAACGTTTATAAAACTGGCTTACACAAGTCTGGAAGACCTCAGTAAACTCCATTTGTGATTAGGATGTGTCCATTGAGGAAAATTCTCATTTCTATGTCCCCTGAATACAATAGATTAGAGTGGCTGCATCTGATTTTCAATTACCTGTACAACTTTGAGTAGGCGACTGAGAGTAAAAGTGACCATTAGTAATTACTATCTTTTGAATAACCTATTTGTGAGGATAATATTATCCTTGTGGACTGGTTTTACGTGGTCAAGAAATGGTTTCCTCTTACTAACCTAAGCGACTTTATCCCATTCCTCTTTTACTCTTAGCAACTGAATTCCAACAATATTATTCCAATGAGTGATACATTTTTTAAAGATTTTTAAAGAAAATTACTCACTTGAGAGGGAGAGAGCACACATATGCACAAGCAGGGGAGGGGGCAGAAGGAGGGTGGAAAGCAGACTCCCCACTTAGCTTGGAGCCCAAAGCTGGGCTCCATCGTTGGGCTCCATCGCAGGACCCCGAGATAACGATCTGAGCCCAAGGCAGACACTTAACCGACGGAGCCACCCAGGTGCCCCAGTGCATTCTTTTTACAATTTTTTAAATGTTATATATTGTTTTTGATTTCTATTTTTGTCTTTTTATACTACTTTTTATAATGTCTGATGTACTAAATGTTTTCCTTTTATCATTAAGTCTTTTAATTACCAAAGAGCCTTTAGGTTTGTTGTTATAAAAACTAAATTTTTATGTGACAGATTTCATTGCATCATTCTTATTGAACGTGTAGATGCCCACATGTATGGGCTAGCTTGTCC
This sequence comes from Mustela lutreola, assembly GCF_030435805.1. Lineage (NCBI taxonomy): Eukaryota > Metazoa > Chordata > Mammalia > Carnivora > Mustelidae > Mustela > Mustela lutreola. The sequence goes on from NC_081302.1 coordinate 6,745,657, forward strand.
TAATGTTTTGTCTCTTTTTATAGACATAAACTGCCCTATACAGAACTCCCTTTAATAGCCCAAATATTCTCATGTTTCTTAAAACAAAGTTCCCCCCAGATTTGTCACCAACTATAATTTTGACGGTCTTCCTGAGGTCAGATGACTCGACATTCTTAACGGATCAATAGTGATTAATCTCTTTCCCATACCCAGAGTCATCCTGAGTTGTATGCCTGCTGGGTCTTGGGATTGCAGGGAAGAGTGTGATTCAGGATTGAGACTTGGGTTCTCAGTCATGTGGCACTCACAGGGGATGAAGAGTTGCTCTCAATGAGACTAGTTTGGCTTTGTTTATTTGTTCATTTGTTTTTTGTTTTGTTTTGTTTTGTTTTACCTTTAGGACTTAACAGGAGTTAGCATACTTCCAAAGAAATGTCAAAAAGATAACACAGCTAATAAATTGTTAAGGATTAAGTACTAAGTTGTTTGAACCTGTCTTCTTCTTCTTTTTTTTTTCTTTTCTTTTCTATCTTTTGATAACCCGAACAGTTAGGTGGGTTTGTTTGTTTTGGTTTGAATGTTTCTGTATCCGAAATTTTTCTGTTTCTGAAATCTGCTGTGTGCTCCTGCTTTCTGGTCTATACTTCAGTGGTGGTGTTAATAGCAGGGCACTGAGATAGAGCCCTACACGTTCGTAGGCAGCCCCTTAATCCCCTTTTATAAGTATTCATAAGCATGCCAGACACATTGACAAGAAGGCAGTATGGAGAAATGTGAAAAGAAAAAGCAGGGTTCCTTTTAGAAGTTTTGTCTAATTTCTATGCCGCAAAGTTTGTTTGTCCCTCGTATTTCCTGTTTACCATTATCATGTACATTCACCAGGCCCATCTCTAATCGACTCTGACACGTGTCAGGAAGTGACTCCTGGCCCGGCAGGCTCCTCTGTAAGCCTAACTGTAGACATCTGTTATGAATAAACCTCTATCCTATGTCCTTCTTGAGGTGATTAACCTGTTCTTGTGATTTCCTTCAGGTGTCTATTATCACAACGAACTAGAGATGTTTCTGAAAATATTCTCTTACCTTCTCTGCTCTGACATTCAGAACTGGTTTTCCTTCATTACAGTGAATTACACCCATCTCTGAAATCATCTCAGTAATTCCGAATAATGTGTGGAGAATCGAGATATTTCAATCCCACTTATACCTGGAGAGGGTGACATAGAGACTCTTCTCACACTGTTTCTATTTCCGAAATATGAACATTGCTCTTATATGCACAAAGAACCAGAGTCTGAAAAAAAGTCAGGCAAACTCTGCATGAAGGAAGCAGATGATGTTTATTGAAGGCAGAGTTTTCCTGTGTCTCAATTTAGCTAATTATACTTTCTTCCCCCACAAAACAAATTAAGCTGTTACTAGTCATATATATAAGAAAAGATCATCTTTTCTGTATTGGTCTTCCCCCTCTCACTTGCCTGTTTGCTTGAAGAATCAAGGGGGTTAATGTGGGGAGCATCCATGCCCAGGGTAGCTACCCTCTGGCACGTGCTTTCTGCTTGACTTCACACCTCTTCACCTGGACAACATAGGAATTGGCAAATGACTTACAGGGCACGGTGCTCAGTCAAACCTCAGCGAGGACCCCTCATCTCTGGGTCTTGACTCCTTGAGTCCTAGCAACCTGGGTAGGTCTCTAATGGCTCCAGCTAGCTCTTGTATAATCTATTTCCCCAGTATGTTCTAGTTCTTCTCAGAGGAAGGTTTGGTGAGCTACAACTTAATCAGTTGCTTTATGGAAAGGAGAATTGCTATTTGGGGCCACACCAACTCTGAAGTACTATTATTATTTATAGTGTAATATAAGACAACTGGGGTTTCTCTCTTTAAACGATTTGCTTACCCAGGTTTAAGTAATTTGATGGAGTAACTGAGTTTTGGTCTTATTGTGTTCTGAGTCCAATGCACACATACGTTTATGTTATGTCTCAGGTACTATACCGGGTGCTTGATGACTATGACAAAGAAACTAACATCTTTTCAATGATATACAAGACTTCTTCAAATTAAAAAAAAGAAAGGTTATCAAAAAAAGATCATTGTTATGACACCTATGTAAAATTTATTACTTAGAGCTATTGAGAATTAAAATAATGGGAATTTACTGCCAGTAGGTTATATTAGTGTGCCCATTAATCTGTTTGAGTTGCTATATCAAAAATGCCATAGAAATAATAGAAATCTGTTTCCCACAGTTCTGGAGGCCGAAAGTCCAAGATCAAGGCACAGTCATGTGAAGTAAGCATAATTCTTAGTATTTGGTAATAACTTACAGGACACCTTGTGAAGCGGCTTCTTATTTGATATGTACGGCAACTGATCAAGTATCGACTGTGTCTCCATTGTGAAGGTAAAGAAACTGAGGCTCAGATAGATATGTGTGTCTCTGACAGACATTCAGGAATTACGTATCAAAATCAGAATTCAAATACAGGTTTTATGTACTAGAGATAACTTTGTCCCTTCTTAGTTATTCATCACTCCATTCATGGTTAGGAGTAAGGCTTTAAAAGGTTAAATTGTAGCTCCAAATGCACTCAGTAGATGACAGCTAGACTTCTAATATAGGTCTTTGAACTCTTTTCAATAAAACTGTGTTAATGTGTTGGGGGTATAGGAATGTGTGTGTGTGTGTGTGTGTGTGTGTGTATGTTTTTGTGTGTTTGTGCACACCACTAACAACCCATCTGTAATATCTCCCAGGGACACTGGCATTAAAGTTAATTGTAGTATATTGGTAGGTATTGGAGGTTTCTAAATAAAATATCTCTCAAGGTCACATGGTATTTGTAGTCTCTTGGTGAGACAGACATTACTGCAGCCCATCAATATTTCTGGTTCTTCTTTCCTTCTGAGCTTTTGGAGGATTAGACTTTCCGCCCTCTTGAAGTTAATATAATGGAGTGATATAAGAACACATTGCTTCAAGGTGGGAACTTTTCAGAGTGGATACGTTTAGTTTTCACGCGCTTTTCCCTTGCTCTGGCAAATCTCGGGAACTTGCACGGAGACTCATAATAAGATGGTGACCTCTGTTAGCAGAGATCGTCGCAGTTCACTCAGACAAACTGCATGAAGATTGAGCAATGGATAAACCATTTTGTTCAGAGCCAGTGGAATTCTGAAATTCTCCTGACTGCGGGGTAACACTTTGCCAATACTAATGACCCTTAGTTAACTGCATCTGTAATTTGATTGGATACTCCAGAAAGACATGTGTTTTTTCATTCAACACTTATTGATTATCTAATACATGCCTAAGCAATATACTAAGATCTGTATATATCATGGCGAGTAAGACACAAATATGACATCTGTCCTCTTGAAATATCTTGGATGGAGGACCCACCTGATCATTTTACTTTAAGATCATAAAGGAGCATGAACTGCAAATTTGCTAAAATATATAAAATGAAAAAATGGCATTTTCCTTTTTAAACAAAATGATATGTGACTATGGAATAATATGTGACTAAAGAATTTTAGTATCTGAGTTATTACGGTGTTTATGATGGTATTAACTATGGTTTGTGAGAAGGGACAGGTGAAATGCAGTTAGTAGGCTTACCAAATGATTAGTGGAGGGCAATTTATGGATGTATAGAGTTAATAGACCAAAGTATCATTATGCTAAGAGCCAAGACACAGAGAAGACAGTAGTTAGAACTGTCTACATCATGCATTGCTATTCTTAAACTTTCTAGTACTCTTTTAGACATTATTTTAACTCTTCGCAGTTTAACTCTTTAGACATTATTTTGCTCGGTTCCCTTGTGTAAGTCTTAGTTCACTCTATGTTGTCAATTTTTACAGTTAGATCTATGGTAAGTGTTTGGAAACTTTAGATCTCATTTAGATGAGACAGATACCAAGCAAGTTATCTTGTGATTCATGGTGAAAGAGTTGACACTTATTCTCTCTTTGCTATTTCAAGATAGCATCCCCCTTTGGTATACTAGAGCTCCCACCGTCCACCTGCATGCATATACATTTTAGATGATGTACAAGGTGAGTCAACCGAGGTGGACAAGGCTGATCTTTCCACTTATCTGTCCCCCATTGATGAAATCAGATAATCAAAGGGTTTAATAGTTTGGAAATGACCTCAGAATTTCCTGATCAAGCACAAATATCAGTATGTTTGAGATAAAAAAGATTCCACCAAATTTTTCATAATTTCATTATTATTTTTATAATTTATCCTTATTGTATTGTACATGTTTGGGAGCAAAAGTCATCAATAGAAGTTGGAGCTATGGAAGAATATCTTTATTTTACATTAATATCTATGGAAATAATTTCCATCATATTTTTGTGTATATTTATGCTTCTTTGAAATGTAGTGACTTAATGTTAGACACCTCCAAATTTTGCCTCCACAATTACAATACTTAATAAATAAAAACTGGAAAAATGCAAATACTTATCAACATTGAAATAGATGATTTGCTGCATGTTCATACAAAAGAATACTCTCAGTTATGGAAATTATTTAAGTGCCAATACCTACAACAACATGGATGATTTTCAAAAATCCATGTTGAGTAAAATATGTCAGATGTAAAAAAAAAATAGTATTCAAAGTATATAAGGTTCAAAAGTAGAAAATCAAATTATATGCCATATTTTAAGATTATTATTAACATCAGTAGAAATACCATTAAAGGGTATAGTTCTAGGTTTCAAAACATATAATTTTCTGTTAACCATATGGATCATTTCTGATAATTTCCTAATTATTGACTAGGTTGATCTCTATATGGTCAGTTAGTTCACTCTGATTGTTCATCGCACTGTACTTCTATGACTTGTACAGGTTAGTGGATGCTGTTATAGGACAGTGATGAATTAAAGAAACTAATACTTCTTGATACTTAGGTCCTTTCCTAAACCATGTGATATCTTATAATTTTCTTAAGACTTTTAAATCCTTCTAAGTTACATGATTTTTTAAATAATTTATCTGCTTAAATTTTATTACATTTACCATTTCATTGTTTTTATTCTTTCCTCCATCTCTAGCTCCCCGTCTGGGGTTCTTTCCTGCTTGCCTGGAAAACACCCATGGCATTTCCTTTGCTATGGGTCCGCTAGGGATGAATTCTCTCTCTTCACTGTTTGTGAAATGGATATTTTAATCATGGTAAGTTTGAGGTAGGAAGTTTTAGATATAGAATTATTGGTTTATTTTAGGACATGGAATATATAATTCCTTTTTTTTTTTTTTTTTGTCTTCCACATTTTTATTGTTGCATAGTTGGCTGTCAAATTTCATATTTCCTGCAGCTGTTTTTTTTCTGCTTTTGTTTTACCATATGATTAGATGTGGCTTTTATTCCCTCTCTCTCTTTCTTTTTTAAAATCATTTCCTTAGGATTTCTATGGCTTCTTGAATCTGTATTGATGTCTTTTGTAACATTTGGAAAATTCTGCGGTTATCTCATCAAACATTGCTTTGCCTCCAACCTCCCTTTCCTCTCTCTTCCTAGGACCCTAACACCCATATGGTAGGACTCCTCACTGGTGACCATCTTCTATGTCGCATATCCCTGTTTATGTCTTCTCCGTCTTTCATCTCGGTACTTCGTTGTGAATTGTTTCTTCTTATTTATCTCCCAATGAACTATGTCTTCTTCATTAATATCTATGGAAATATTAATATTAATAGATATTGTGCCTATTCCACTGCAAAATGAGCCCATTGATTCCTTAATTTGAGTTAGTAACGGAATTTTATTTTCTGGAATTTTTAGAAATATTTTCTCACACTTTGTTAAACTTCTGAATTGTGTATTTTTCTTCTTGAATTAACTAGAGAGGGTGTTTTAAAGCTTGAGTCTGAAAGGACAACCTGTATCTGGGGCCACTGTAGGTCTGTTTCCACTTTCTTATGCCCCTGCTCATGGTCAAGCCTGTGGATTTCTTGCAGATGATGATACTGTGGTGCTGGTTGCTGTGACTAGTTCATATCTATGACTGCATAGAGTACTGCATGCTTTCCTATAGTATGTTTAGCACGTTTTTCATGCTACATGAAATGTGTTTCCTGAGGCAACAGCTATAGTTAATAGTAAGCAACAACTATAGTTAAATATTTATCCATTTTTAAAAGACTTTATTTATATATTTGACAGACAGAGATCACAAGTAGGCAGAGAGGCAGGCAGAGAGAGAGGGGGAAGCAGGCTCCCTGCTGAGCAGAGAAACCGATGCGGGGGCTCGATCCCAGGACCCTGAGATCATGACCTGAGCTGAAGGCAGAGGCTTTAACCCACTAAGCCACCCAGGCGCCCCAATATTTATCCATTTTATAGATAATAAAGCTGTAGTGCGGGGAGTTTAAGCAAAGTGCTCTGTATAGAGCCGATAAATGGGGAAGTTCCATGAATTTGATCCCAGGAAACATTCTTAACCTCTGCTACCATATATTTATGAGAAGCAAAACAAAACAAAACAAAAAAATGAACAAAAAAAACCCTTTCCTATCATCTAGTTATTTTACATACAACTTCCTAATAATCAAAATAATTGATAAGTAAAAATTAGATCAGAAACGTTTTATTTGCTTCACCTGAAACAATTTTACTTTACTTAGCAAGCACCTTGCATCATCTTATTAAATTCTCATAACAGTGCTATGGTTAGATATTTTGATATCCCCATTTAATAAATGAAGAGACAAACAGAGAAAAACTAGGAAACTTGTTCAATTACCCACAGCTAGAAACAGGCAGAATAAAATTTCAGAATCAGATTGGTCCGATTCTAAAACGTATGTTCTTAATTCTGTACCATGGTTTCTCTCATATGCATTTTAAAATAAACAACTGATATTTTACATTAGATTTTTATACCATTTTTTTCATATCTCACTTTTTCACTGAAAATAGTAATCCATTTTAGGCACTGACCACACTTCTGCACCTAACAACGTCCATAGATGCCTATTTGCCATAAAGCTTGGGTGCTGATGGAAGTCTGAGTGTTCACTGACACGGTGACTACGTCACTGGCTCTTTACAACCGAAAAGCTTAGTCTTAAGGTGGCATAATTTTAAAGCACCATTCAAGCCTGCAGAGCAAGTAGCACTAACTCATCTTTTCAAAATGTGCTTAGAGAATGTCTTTGAAAAACAGCCTGTTGTATGTTTCATAAGGGCCCTGAGAAAAATAGTATATTCCAATACATTTCATATGACTCTAAGTATGGTAGATAAGAGATTTAAAATAGCATTTTTAAAGGACTATTTTTTCATTGATTTTAACTTTCTTAAATGCTCAGAGACATGAATATATGAAAATATTTGAATAGTAAGAGACATTTTATGCTCTGAAATCAAATTAAATATCCTGAAATGTCAGCTCAGGTTTGACCATATATATATATTTCTGTTACAGGTTTTGCTTTACATTTCACCTCAAAAAGACTTGCAAAGATCCAAAGTTGAGGAATTAACCTATGTTGATTTGCTTTCTTCTTGCTTCAGGGTCTTTGGACATGAAGCCATCTCTGTTAGGATGCTCTCCCCTAACTGATATGTCTTTTTCCCAACCTCTTCTTTGGCCATGCTTCATTTGTAGTTACTTGGCCCTATTGTCTTCTTTGAGAACCCTTTCTGACTTTTTCCTACTCCTCACCCACTTGACCTTCATCCTGGTAAGTAACACTCCAGTGTGAGTGCCCAACACAACCTCCATCATGCTTCATTTAACTACAAAGTTCTGTAGTGAGTTACTTATCTCTGTCCTCAACATCATGGTGATTTGCTTGAAACCAGAGTCTGTTTCATTTTTTTTTAATAGCTTTATGGAGATATAATTCATTTAACATTTTTTAATCTATTTTTTGTATATTTATATGACTGTGCAACCGACACAGTCTAGGTTTGGGACATTTTATTCCCCATAAATAAACTCCATATCCATTTGCATTCCATCTTCATCCACATCCCATACTTTTCAATCCCAAGCAACCAACATATTGGAGTTATCTGTAATTCGTAGAATGGTAGATACATAGTAAATTCTAAATAAATGTTTACTTTAAAATACAAGTAGTGATACGTATTGGTTTCCTAGAGCTGCGCTCACGAAGTATCACAAACTGGATGACTTAAAACAACAGGAATTTATTGTCTCGTAGTTCTGGAGGCGTGAAGTCCAACATCAAGTTGTTGGCAGGGCCATACTCCCCTTGAAACTTGTAGGGGAACATTTCTCTCCCTCCTCCAAGCTTCTGTTGGCTGCTGCTGATCTTTGGTATTTCTTAGCTTGCAGTTGGATAACTGATCTCTGCCTCTGTAATCACGTGCCTACCTTCTTTAAGAGCAACACTTAATATTTGTTTAGGACACAGCCTGCTCCTGTATGACCTCATGTTAATTAATTACATCTGTGAAGACCTAATTTTCCAAGTAAGGCCACACTCAGAGGTACTGGGAGTTAGGACCTCATATATCCTTTTTGTGGGGAGAGGGGACATAAATGTATCCATAACAGAATATATGAATGATCAATGAAATTATTCATTATTATTTGCAAAGTCTTTTATCTTAAAAATTATAATAGTACAGTATTTTTACTTCTCCAGATAGAGACCATTTCACAGCATGCATGGTTTTATAGTTATACTATGAACCACTCTGATAATTTACTCACTGTAAGAAAGTTAATTTACTTGCTATGAGTAAATTATTTCTAGTGCAGCTTGCTATGTTAGATGGAAATTAACTGATTGCATCTTAATCCATTATTTTTTAATGTTTCTACTTCCAAACTATGGTCTGCAACTTCTCTTTATTATATCTCCAATGGAATTATAAATGGAAAACTCTACCTATATACCTCATATCACACTTTCTCATGTAAATAATGCTGCCTGCTTGAATAGTTCAAAGTAGAGCTACATTACAAAAAATAAGAGTGGTAAAATTTGGTGACATATTTTGTATCTTTTTCCTTTTCCACATGAAACATTCTAGTGAAATTATGAGATTAACTTTAGTCCAAGAATTATTTTGGTACCCAAAGAATAATTCTCAGCCTATTAATTCTCATCCTTAACATAGAATCATTGACCAACAAAAAACAAAATAGCAATCTTCTTGAGAATTGGAGCTAACAATTTATATGAAAACTCTACAATATCACCTAGTAGTTATCAATAGCCAAGCCCAGTATGAAAAGTTGTTAGGAGATAGATGAAGAAGTGAGCATAATATAAATTTAAGGATATGAATTTGGGACTAGGGTTGTGTTTGCCAGACAAAAGAGGAACTCAAAACTCTTGGAAGTTTGTGTAGAAGGAGAACAAATGATCAAGGAACCAAGAGAGAAGATTCTTCAGGTCTGTATTTATTATGTGTCTATATAAATGTAATTACTTATAGGTAATTTACAGGCAAGCCTTTAGGATCCCATCTCCAAAGGAACTAGCTTGAAAAAATGTTCAAATACATGTCTCAGTGTGCCATTAATCTTGTGATACTTAATCTGATCTACAAAAGAAACTCTTATCTGAATCAAAGGAGAAATTCAAAATAAATCACAAGTAGATCTACTGTTATATTTTGTAATTTTCATTTTATAATTAATTTTTGATTTATAAGATGTTACTTTCTCCTGGTTTCAAGAAACTTGATAGCTTAATGTTTTTGATTGCTCCGGTTCCTTCAAATATTTCTTTCACATATTAACCTGTTTTTGCCTTAACTTTAACAGAAATAGGGAAGAGAAAATATCCTCTATTACAACATAGTTGATACAAATTCTTTTAAGATGTATTTTGGTTAGAAGCATTAAATTCTGGTCCCCAATTTGACTGTCTTGTTCTGATATCTAGCTAAACCTTCTTTGGTCTGCAATTCTTTTTTTTGTTTTGTTTTGTTTTGAATTTAATTAAATATAATGTAATTTAATTTATTTTTCCCTTAATTTTTTTTGTTTGTTTGTTTTTTTAAGTAGGCTCCTTGACCAGCATGGAACCCAACTTGGGGCTTGAGCTCACAACTCTGAGATCAAGACCTGAGTCAAAATCGAGAGTTGGATGCTCCACTGACTGAACCACCCACGTGCACTTTCTGTCTGTAATTCTAACATTTTTTTCCTGAGCATTTGTATATCAAATTTATAAAGAAATAATGAGAAGTCTACATTTGTAGTTTTTCTTCATCATTTTTTCTAGAGCTGAATTGAAATGGATTTAAAAAAATCATTTTGCTAATTTTGTTTTAAAAATATTCAATGCTTGCATTTTCTTTATGGAAGGGGAATGGTTCTGGATCATTTGAGAATTGAATTTGTGAATAATGCATAGTTATCTTCCTTAAGAAGTCTTACAATCTAGCAACTCAGTAAAACAGAGACATGAACAAAAGAACCGAAGGGCTAAAAATTTGGTATGCCCAGAACATTGGTGAGACCTGTGCTGTTTTTATAAATTCAGATTACTTACAGACTTGATACGTAGATTCTTTCTCTCCAAAAGTTTTATTTTTCTTAATTTGACCCGGATATTTAATGGAAAAATTATAGCAAAGAATAGCTATCTGAGTGTTTCTGTAAGTGGATTAATAAACTTAATGCAGGCACAAAGTTAAGAACACTTAGGTATCCATTGGAAAAAAAAAAAAATTCTTCCTGGATTTAAGTTCTTTTTAAAGGTTATATTTCCTTATTTTTAAGATAGCAGATAAAGATTTATAAGAATTTTTTATTTATGTGAGTCCTTTAATTTTTAGGCCTAGTATTCTAAGGCAACTTGAGAAAAATTATAGCTCACCTACTATTTGTTTTGAGGACAAACATAACAGTTTTTTTCACTCTTATCAAATTTCAGACTTTTTTAGAAGCACAAAAGGACACAACAAAAAGATAACATTTCTTGGAAAGAGGATCTTGCTTAGAAATATGAGTGTATAAGGTTCTTGTATGTGTATTTTTCTTACTTTTCTTTTCTTCCTTTCTTTTTCTTTTCTTTTTTTTTTTTTTAACTATAAGAAACTCCTGTAAGTGATGCAGTAGAGATTTGAAATAATGAGAAACAAAAGATAAGAAAGGCCAAATGGTTTAAAGTTATTTTATCTCTGGAAGTATCCCAATGACAGCCCAACCCAACATTAAAACAATCTACATTGTGCAGCAGAACAGTTAAAATCAGTGTGGCCATCTGGAAACATTCCAAGCATTATGGATTGATGGCCAGAGACAATCCCCTTTTAACAACTGAGCACATTCACACAAAACCGCATGTCAAAGTCTATGGAAAAGAAAATACTCATATAAAAAAAGCAGCAGGCTGAAGAAGAGGATTCTTTACATGTAGGAAATAGTCACGAAAATAACTTGGAAGAGTAATGATGATGAAAATGAGAAATTTCAACTCACCAAAGTTAGGTCCATATGAGAATTGCACGTAGCATTACTTAGACCCATGCTTGACTACATTTCTTTTTAAAACTTTTGCACTACAGAAAAAAGAAAAATTATCATATGACATATCACTATGCATGAAAAACTCAACAATTTTAGAATCTAAAGTAAAAATAAGGAAAAAACAAAACAAAACCTTGATAGTCTCTTACGCTACCATATCACTGACCAAAACTGTGAACAAAAGTACCACCAAACTCCTTTTTGGAATTGTGATTAATCAATAAGAGCTCTATGCTAATTAATTTTTAATTTTGTGTTTTTGAAAATGAAATTCAAGTGAATGCCACTAAATCATGTTTCAAGGTAGAATACTTAAATATTGATCAATGTTTCCTTTACATGATTAGTAGGAAGATAATTTTTAAAGTGCAAAATGTAAGATAGTTGTTGATGAACAGCATCTAAAATGCTGAAGCGAATCTGCATAACACATTCACCACCAAGTTTGGTTTTGCTTCTAGCATCAATGCTTAAAACTATTTTTAAAGGCAATTAAAATTGTATAAGTGGCATAAATCCAGAGAAGAACAGCTGTCCCTATTGATACACCAATTGTTCAGAAGATACTCCCATGGTTATTTTCAATTCACTACCTTTAAGAAATGTGGGAATAAATAAATCTAGAATATTTAAAATAAGTAAAGCTTTACACAAAGAGGTATTTTGCAATATTTTAAATATCATCAATTAACAATTGATCCTGTATTCGATATGGTTTAAGGAGTATAGGGGTTTCTTGGATGTTGTTATGATTTATTTTGCAATTACCATTAATTTGCATGAGCAAGTACCCATTTGTGAATAAAATTACTTGATGCTCTATGAGAAAACATCAATGGACGCAGCTCATGTTTTACAGAGACCATGGCTGCTATTAACAGTTGTCACTGCTATCTTTAGTATGAAAGAACTGGGGACAACAGCCTCTCAGGATGAGTGAATCGGATTTTCCCATTGTCTATGACCCTTCTTTATTATGACCTAACAGTTACTGTTGGGCTATTTCAGTACCATGGCATAATTAATTATATGATGAATTCGTTAAAAGGCAGGCTTGAATTGCACAAATGTGGAATCTGTCGCCCAAATAATATTAGACCTTAACTCAGAATCACAGTAAAATTTCATTTTATGTTTAAAAAGTTTATTACACTTCTTGAGCATACAAATGTCCCTTTTGCTACTATTACAGGCATATCTCAGTAATTCTGATTGGAATATTCCTAGTATAGGAGCCTCAGGGTTTATTTGCAAAAAAGTGAAATTAGAAGCTCTACAGATTTGTGTCTGATTCTTCGCTCAAGAACTTATTTGAACTATAATGTACTTTTAATGACCTAGGGAAACCATCTGATTTGCAAACCTGGAAGTTTTCTATTGCTGAGTATAAAAGGGAAAATCCATGTGAGAAGCTACCATGGTGTCTGGATCAATATAAGTAAAATACCTGGAAAAAAATAAACCTCATCAACAGGATTTTTTTTTTTTTCCTTTGCACTTCCTTAATTTCTGGCCCCACATAATGCTTCAGGCTCATCTTATTTGTTCTTATGACCCAGTCCTAGAATCAGTCATTTCTCCAAGGAGCGTTGGAACTTGTTAGTGGAAAACGGCATTAAAACCCAAGCTGTAATGGGTTGTTTTCTACCAGGATATTATCTCTTCTGGGCACTCTTGGTTCACATAATAACCCATGCATATACACATGTCTATAAATATTTCTATATTTAACAAAACAAAACTTAATACTGACTTTTCCAATGATCCATACGGATAATTCTAGACTCCCAGAACCCCTCGACCTCTGGCTTATCTACATGTTCCCACTCCAATAATGAGGAACCTGGCCCTTGTCATCCACCATTTATTCATTTATTTAATTCATTGTTCAATTTCACTGTTCATGTATGGCAGTACCAGACTTGTTAACTCATATCCTAATGGGATAAACTTCATCAACCGGACCCCAAGGCTTTTGTGCAATTGCTTCAACTTTTCATCTTATAGCCGCTACTCTTATGAAAATTTACACTAATCAGCAGTCCCTTCCTCCGACTTCTTCCAAGGGATATTTCACGTATTTTTAACACAACTGGATCCTTTTGTGACAGTCTGCATTCTTTCCTAAGACCCCAGGGCATAAAGTAATTTTTTTTTTCCAAAATAAATTTGCATGCATTGAAATTCACTATTTGGGTTTTAAAGTTCTGGAGGTTTGACAAATGCATAATGCCACATATCCGTTATTACAGTTTTATATGAAAAGTTTTAATACCCTAAAAATCCTCTGTACTTTAGTTATTCATCCCTTTGCCCAACCCTGAAGGCATGGCCACCATGGATCATTTTACTGCCTCTATAATGTTACATTTTCCAAAATGTCTTATAATTGGAATTACCCAGCGGCTTTTTCATATTGGCTTTTTTAACTTAACAATACCCACTTCTCTCCTCCATGTATTTTGCTGCATGGTAATTCATTTTATTTTTATCACTAATACTCTATTGTATAAATGGACTGCAGTTTGCCTAACTGTCCACCTACCAAAGACTATCTTGCTTGTTTGCTTGGAGTGATAAAAATAAAGCTGCTGTAAATACGTGCAGTTTTTTGCAGACATACATTTTGAAGTTAATTGACGAACTACTTTGGAGCACAAGGTTGCATTGTATGGTAAGACTGTGCTGAACTCTGAGAAACGACCAAACTGTCTTCCAAAGTGGCTCTACTATTTATATTCCCTTCTGCAATGAATGAGAGTTCCTGTTGCTCTACAACATCATGAGCTTTATGTATTGTCATTTGGGGGGGGGGGGTTTGAGCTTTTTAAATAGATATATGTTGGTATCTTATCATGGTTTTTAATGTGCAATTCCTTGAAGACAAAGCAGGTTGAACAGCTTTCACGTTTCTGTTGAATAATCTGCATCTTCTCTCGTGAGGCATCTGTTTCAGAACCATTGCCCATTTCCTAGTTAAGTTTGCTTTTTATGTTAATTATTTGTATATTTTGAATACAAGCCCTTTAGCAAATAGATGGTCTGAAAATACAGTCCTAGACTCTGATTTGACTTTGTATTCTTTTAAGAATGCTTTTACAGAACATGTGTTTTTAATAATAATCAAGTCCACTTTCTTTTTCTTATTTTTCCTTTCATAGAAGGCACTTTTGGTGTTGTATCTAAATACTCATCACCAAACCCAAGGTCACATGGATTTTTTCCAGTGTTTTCTTCTAGATGTTTTGGAGTATTGCATGTTTTATATATGATCCCTTTTGAGTTGATTTTTGTGAAACTGTAAGATTTCTATCTAGATTTTTTGTTTTGGTTTTGTGTTGATTTTTACACATGTTCCAGCACCTTTTGATGAAAACACTATTCTTCTTTTACTAAATTTCTTTTGTATATTTGTCAAAGACCCATTGATTGTATTTTTAAGTTTGTTATGGTTCTCTACTGTGCTCTCTTCTGTTTGTATGTTTGTTTTTAAGATTTTTTAATTTATGCATTTGAGAGAGAGAGAGAAAGAGTGAGAGCAGGAGCCGGAGGGAGGCGGAGGGAGGTGGAGGGAGGCGGAGGGAGGCAGAGGGAGCCGGAGGTAGGGGCAGAGGCAGACGCCTCACTGGGCAGGGAGAAGACATTGGGCTCCATTCCAGGACCCCAGGATCACAACCCAAGCTGAAGGCAGACGTTTGATGAGCCCCCCAAGGGCTTCACTTCTAGTGTGTTCTACTGAAATATTAGTATGTATTTTTCAGTTGCTGGTTTGTCCTGATTATTGTAATTTTATGATAAGTCTTGAAGTTGAATAGTGTCAGTCTTCCAATTTTGTTCCTCTCCTTCAATTGGCAGTTTTAGGTCTTTTCCCTTCCCCTTTTAAACATAAGATTCAGTTTGTTGACATCCACAAAATAGCTTATTAGGATTTTTCTCAGAATAGTAATATTTCTATATATCAATTGAGTCTTCCAATCCTGGAACATGAAAGATCTCTCCATATATTTAGATTTTCTTTGTTTGTTTTTTTTTTGTTGTTGTTGTTGTTGTTTGTTTGTTTTGTTTTGTTTTTTAACGATTTTATTTATTTTACAGAAAGAGAGAGAGCACAAGGGAAGCAGCAGAGGGAGAGGGAGAAGTAGGCTGTCCACTGAGCAGGGAGCCCAATGTGGGGCTCTGTCCTAGGATCATGACCTGAGCAGAAGGCAGATGCTTAAACAACTGAGCCACCTAGGTAACTCTAAATCTTCTTTGTTAGCTTTCATCAAGATTTCTGCATGTATAACATCAAATTTTATTAGATTTAGACCTGGATAGTTTATTTTTTAATGCTATTATAAAGAACATTTTGTTTAATTTGAAATTTTAATTTTAATTTGATTTAATTTTTAATTTGAAAATTTTAATTTGAAATTCCCGTTTTTCATTGTTGGTATATAGGAATACAACTGGTGTTTGTATATTGACCTTGTGTCTGAGAGCCTTGTTATAATCACTTACTAGTTGCAGATGCTTTTCTTTTTTTTTTTTTTTTTCTGTATTTTTCTATGGAAAATCATCGCATGTACAAAATAAGACATTTCAATATTTTCATTCTCAATCTGCATAAATTTTGTTTTGCCTTTTTGCATTAGCAATAATGCAGTTTATACCTAAGATTTAGAAAGTAAGAAAAATATTCTGTAATCTTATGATTAAAGGTCACTGTTGTCATGCTCCTATGAGCTTTGGCCATGAATTTCATTATTGTCTCTCACCTTCTTCCTGACAGCTTGGTTGAGGCAGAAACACTAGAGTGTTCTATAGTTGGGTAATTCTCTTTCCCAGATAGGATAATTCCCTCGACTTACTTCAGAATTATCTCCCCCCCACACACACACCCCACTTCTTCCCTCTCTCCTCAAAGCCGCAACCCATGCTAGAAACACTAAGATGTTTCAGGCTTTTTTTTTTTTTTTTTAAATCCCTAGACAGGTAAGATTCCTGGAGATAAATCCCCAGAGAGTGTGGACCCTCCTCTAAATCATCAGCCTCCAGAATTTTCTCACTCTCATGCTAGTTCAGGCTCTGACTCCACCAATTCATGAAATTTTCATTTAAGCTTCCTAGATGTTTATGGCGCCAGTGGCTTCTGCTGCAGGTGAGTTGATCGAGGCCGTAATGCCTGTGTTTGTCTGGAGAACCTCCTTAATTTCAGAGTTTCAATTTAAGGGGGAGTGCATGAATTTGATAATGGGTAATTTCCAGGCATGTGGATTAAATGTTTCAGTTTTCTAAGCTTTTCATCAAAACTCAAGATGAAACCTTTTATACTCCCTGCATAAGATGCATTCTTTTGCAGACAAATTTCAGGTGTTCTTTAATTCGTAACAAAATTCTCATTATAGAGATCAGAGGAAAGAAACTGAAAAGCAAAGTATAAAATAAGCTGTTGTATGACTTTTTGCACAAAGTTGAAGTAAAGAGAAAATATTCACAGTTGTGTGTTGTTGGCATGAAGTCTTACCCGTTAAAGAATGGTGAGATTTGAAAAGTAGTATCGTGGAAGGGATTCATATTTACTGAAGAAATCCTTCTCTTCCGTGTTCTCATCGGTCTAACAGACACCAGAAATGTGAGTAGTCTTTTCCTTTTCCAGAGTAGGAAGTAAGGCTTAGAGATCCTTGACAAGTTTTCCTCAGGTCATAAAGAGATTTTGTGTCCAAACCAGGAGCCAATCGAGATGTGGACCCAGACCTGTCCACAGAGTTCAATGCTTGGGTCCTTGTCTTTTGAAAGAGTTGGATACTTCCCCTTGATATGTTTGACAGGAAAACTCTGAGTTTTCTAACTACATATATAGCCTCGGATAATTGACTTGACATCTGATTTAAATTGGGTATAAAATAAGAAGGTTGAAAGATTCAAGCTCATTTAAATTTTCTATGTTCAGTTAAATCAGACACAAGTGACCTTTATGAAAATCGTTTTTATTAAAGGTGCACTGCTTTTCTTTATACTAGTCTTTTTAGAAAATGGACAAAACAATAGATATGTTTTAATGATTAGATGATTACTATGTGTTTCCTCAGAAAAACACCCAGATTTATCCCAACTAATATATGTTTTTTATTAAAAAAAAAAAAAACTTTCAAATTTGAATGCATATATAAATAACTTGGAGATCTTGTTAAAATGCATTCTCTGATTTTATATGTCTGGCAAGATGCCTGTGATTCTTCAGTCCTTACCAGTTCCAAGGTGATGCTGATGCTCTTTGTCTAGGGAACACACTGATACAGCAAGGGCCTAGACTCCTGAAAGACTTGATGATGCCTTCAGAGGCACGTGGAGCTTTACTTATCCTTACTTGTTGGGCATATTTCAGAAATTAATTTCTAACTAGAGAATTAGTTTTTTAACTGGCTGCAAATTATTAACTCACCACAGATATTCAAGAAATACAAATGCTCTGCAGTTGTCCTATCAATCCTATCATAGCAATGTAGCTAAGGAATTGTAGCAGTAATGTATCTAGTTTGTTTCCAGAAGCTCTGAGTCTCTCTTTGCTGTCAGGTGTCCTGAAAACAGCTAACTTTTATTAAACATCTATAGTTGGTAAGGAATTATGTAGAACACTATTTACATGAAAGTGACCCAGTTTTTATCAGGTGATTCCAGTATTTTTGTATACTAATGAAATATGCATTCTTCCTGCCTTTTTGACTCTTGGTTAATTTTTTAAAGTATAAAAAATTTCAGACATGTTGAAAAGCAGAGAAATTAGTGGCAAGTGCATATTAGTTAATACTTTGTCATTGTTATTTTCTGTCTCCTTCTTTCCTTGAATGCAGCTGTTGATACTCCTTAAAACAAAACCTTACCTCTTTCCTCTTGGCTCAGTGATGGCTCTCCTTTCATATCACACTCCTGGATTAATTTGCCTTTTTTACATAACTATAGCTATATCTTAACATAGATCTTTCTATGGATAAGAGATAGATGATGGAGAAATAGAAAAATAATAGCATTGTTTCTGCTTGTTTTTTTTTTTTAACTTACACATATCATTTTTATATGGATTATTTAATCTCATTCAACTGAAAGACTATGAAATGTATATTTAGGCAATGCGTTTATTCAACCGATTATCATTCCACTGTTTGGCAAACACTTATTTATTTCCCTAATATTAGAGACATTTTTGCTATATTCTTATGGCAAACAATGATGCAATAAGCATCATAGAGAAAATGTCCTTGTGGACATGAGTGTTGTTAGGGTGTGAGAGTGCCTAAGTGTTGCCAATACTTTGAGTCATAAGATTTGTGCAGTTTCGACCTACATGATATTTATGAGATGTTTTAGCATCCATTTCTCTATTCATTTGTGGAAATAAGAAACTTTTATATCCTTTTCTTTATCTCCCATGAAGTTAGGTTTTTTAAAGATTTATTTATGTATTTGTGAGAAAACAGAAAGTGGGGGGAGAGAGAGAGGGAGAGGGAGAAAGAGAATCTCAAGCAGGCTTCCTGCTGAGTGTGGAGCCCAGTACAGGCTCGATCCCACAACTCTGACATCATGACTTGAGGAGAAATCTAGAGTGGGCCTCTTAAACCTACACAGCCACCCTCACACCCCATTCCATCATGTTTTAAAATCCAACAATTTCTTGTTCATATCCTTTGACCGTTTTTATGAATTTTTTTCATTTGGGCATAATTGTTAATTGAACTACTTATATAGTCAGAGTACAAATCCTTTTCAGTTATCTTGAGACTATCATTTAGCATTTGTGGACGATCTTTTAATTCAGTGCACCATGTTTATTTTAGTGTAGAAAATTGTCTAGAATTTTATTTATCCTCCCTCCCTTGGTAACCTTGTCTGAAATACTTTATCTTTTAAAAAGTCTCTCTCTGGGGTGCCTGGGTGGTTCAGTCAGTTGAGCATCTGACTTTTGATTTCTACTTAGATCATGCTCTTGGGATCGTGGGATCAGGTCCTGTGTCCAGCTCCACGCTCAGCCGGGAGTCTGACTGAGGACTCTCTCTCCTTCTCCCTCTGCCCCTCCCACTGCTCACCCTCTTTCTCTCTAAAATAAACAAATAAATATTTAAATAAATGAAAGTCTCTTTAAAATTCTTTTTATTAACTTTTGCATTTCTATCTTTAAACCTAGTAGATCACATTTTTATTAAGACCGTTCAGTTGGATGTATTCCTTTTATATAGCTAAACATTGTCCAACACCATTTATTGACTATGTTGACTTGAAATTTTAGTTGTTATTGGGAAAGTTCCAGTGTGTGCATAAGTTTGTCTGTGTTGATATGCTTCCTGGCTATTTTTGCAGAAGGTGTACCTCTCTATTATAACGATATATACTTTATTATTTTGCTTCATGATAAGTTTAGCTAAATAGTGGAGATATATTAGTGCTCTCTGTTATGGTTATTCTGGGGCTTTTCTTCCTCCATAAGAAGCTTTGATCCATTGTTCTTAAGCTTCATGGATGAGGACTTGAAGTTTTCCTTAAAAGCACATGGAATAATTAGCATGATTTGAGAAAAGTAATGTTTTGAATTACATATTTCTATCCATGAGAACAATGTCCGACAGGTAAGTCCTTTGACAAATTCTTATTATTGTCTCTATTGAAAACTAACATATATTTGTGAGAATTTTCACCCTCAGGAATGTAGTAGAATTTGACGATATCCTCCTTTTAATTATATTTTCACATGTTACTTAGTTACAGAAATACTGTTGCTTGTTTAATCTCATACCCACCTGTATAGTCTATTACAGAATCACATTTTTCTAAGTTTTATTTTTTCTTACTTAGTTTCTTTCTTACATTTACTTACTTCTGTTTTGTCCCACTATCTTTCAGCTATAGCACTGTACATAAATACTAATACTGCTCACCCTTGTCTCTTATGTGCCTTCAAGCACAGCTTCTAAAATTTCACCATTAGATTTTTTTAAAAAAGATTTTATTTATTTGACACACAGAGAGAGATCACAAGTAGGCAGAGAAGTAGTCAGAGAGAGGAGGGAAGCAGGCTCCCTGCTGAGCAGAGAGCCCAATGTGGGTCTTGATCCCGGGACCCTGAGATCATGACCTGGGCTGAAGGCAGAGGCTTAACCCACTGAGCCATCCAGGTGCCCCTCCATTAGATCTTTTGGACAGATTTTTTTTTAATAGTCTTCTTTTAACAAATAAAGGAAGATATCATCTATGCCTATTTTACAGATACATTGTTTCAGTTTCATTTATTGGTAGTTGATTTAATTATTTTTACCATCTATTGAAATGACCACATTTCATTTTCTCCTCTGATCTGTTAAAATGATATGAAGAATTGCATGTATATTTATCTGATGTTAATGATACCATTAGGGCTATTCTTAAATAAATCTGGCTCATTGATGACATATTATCCACTTTCATAATTTTAGTGAGAGTGCTGGGATGCTGATAGTTAAAAATGTGCACTTACTGTCTTGATTCGCCTATAATAATACCTTTTCAATCTATCCTTGCCTGGCTTTGCTATCAGAGCTACAGTATCCTCATAAATTGAGTTTGGAAACTCTTATTTTTCAGTCCTCTGGAACAGTTTATATAACTTAGGGATTACATGTTCTTTTAAGGTTTTATAGAACTTGGTTATAAAACTGTCTGGGCCTGGTGTAATTTTGCACGTGGGCGGTGGGTGGGAAGGAGCGTAAATGTTAATTTATAGCTTCTATAGCTTTAATTTCACAAATGGCTTGTTAAGTTTTATATTTCATTTTGAGTGAGCTTCAATAATTTTTTCTTTTTGAAAATGTCATTTTATATATGTTGGAAAATTATCTATATAATCATTTTGTTTTTTAACCAATGGAATCCATGATTCTACATTACTCTGATTCCTGATTTGTGTGTGTGTGTGTGTGTGTGTGTGTGTGTTTTCTATATATTTTCTTGATACATCATATCAGGGTTTCATTTATTGGATTTATCTTTCTGATGAACCAAATTAAAAAAAAAATCTTTTCTCTGGATTCTGTTTTCTATTTCATTAGTTACTAGACTTTATATTTGTTTCCTTTCCTTCTATATGTCTTGTACCTACTTTTACCTTTTTTCTAACTCACTGAATTAAATATTCATCATGCAATTCTCAATCCTTTTTTTAAGTGAATGAATGTGTTTTAAAAACTTCAAATTTCTGGAGTGTCTGGGTGCCTCAGTTGGTTAAATATCTGCCTTCAGCTGGGGTCGTGATTCCAGTATCTTGGGATGGAGACCCACTTTGTTTTCCCTGCTCAGCAGAGCGTCTGCTTGTCCCTCTCCCTCTGCCTCTTCCCCCACTAGTGCTCTCTCTCAAATAAATAAATAAATAAGTGAATATATAAGTAAATAAATAAAAACACTTCAAATTTCCTTCACATTACTGCAATAGTTGATACTCCCAAGTTTGAATATGTAGTGTTTCCAGTGCTAATCAGCACTAAATCTTTTGTGATTCAGGATAAACGAATTTTTTTTAAGTTTGTATTTAAACTCTAGTTCATTAAGATATAGTGTAATAAAAACAATATTTGATATGACCAGGTTAAAAATGGTTAACTATAGAATTTGAAAACCAACAAAAGAGGAACTAAACTCCCACACGATCATGAGAGCACATTTAAAAGCTTATAGTTTATTGAACACCATAAATTTGGTGAGCTACAAATATAAACAATTTTATTTTTTCCAATTTAAAAAAAGAATAAATCTTTTGTAATTTCTGTTGTTTCCTCTTTAACCCAAGAATTATTAAATGTGTGTGTCTTATTTTCCAAAATATGAAGCTTTGGGGATGTTTCAAAATATGAATCAGAATATGAATTTAATGTATGTGCCTGACATAGTCATTGAGACTTTTTCTGTATCCTATATTGTTAACTGTAAATATTCTTCATATACTTCCAAATTACTGATAGTTCAAAATCAAAGATATTGCTTGTTTCAGGGTGCGATGCTTCCCTCTCTCTCCCCACCACCCAGTCACTTGCACAAAACTTGTTATTTGTGTTTTTCACTCTAATTCTTTTAAGATCTATCACTTATATCATGACTTCTTGAGAAAGAGTTGTTATAAATAAGAGATGTTAAAATTTCAATTTTATACATTGGTTGATTTTTTTGGGAGAATTTCATCAATTTTATTTTATATATTGTTATTATATTCCCATAAGTATAGGATATTAAACCTCAGGTATATTGGTTATTCTTATTCTTTTTATCATTCTGAAATAATATATTTTGTCCATAATTATGTTATTAAAGCCTATCTTACATGAAATTAATACTGCTTTGCCAACAGTCTTTCATTTTTATTGGAGTTTTTTTTATCATTTACTCTCTGTTGACACCAGCATGTTTCACCTATGTTTTCTGTAACCCATACATACATTTTTGACTTTTATGTGGCATATAGCCTACTGATTAAGATCAAGGACATTCCTTGCAAGAATGTCTTGCACATTTCCTTCCGTTGTGTTTAGTGCCCCAATGCTTCCATGATGTACTTAAGCATATTTTATTTTATTTCTGATAAAAATTGATTGTATTTTTTTTTCACTATTAATGTTTATGTCCTTTGGTCATCTCTTTCACTCAATATAGGATACAGAAAAAGTCTCAACAACTATTTCAGGCACACACATTAAATTCATATTCTGTTGGTATTGCCTTTCTCCCACTGATTGATTTTATTTTATCCTTTTGGAATTTAAAGTATTCATGTCTCATTGTCTCATTAAATACTATACTCATCTTTCAAATACTGTTTCCAATTGTCTACCTCTTCTATGGTTTTTAGCATACTGCCTAACATCCTCAACTACAGCATTTAATGTGTTAATTTTCTCTTGAACATATCTAATCTGCTGTTCATGGCATGCATTAAAATCTAATTTGAATAATTATATTGTTTTTTCCAAAACTTATGTTTGATCTGCTTTTAGTGTGCTTCACTGTCATTTTTTTGCATCTTTTAACAACTTCCTTTTAGTCTTACACCTTCTTTTTGAGTGTACTGATTTTATTACTCTTTTATTTTTCCAGTTACCTCAAGTTTCATGTGAGAACCTTCCTTATTTTTGTGTCTGCTCTTTTCCCACCTAGTGGAAAATAACTTCCTGTTAGTTATGATTTCTTTCTTCCCTTACTTATTTCCTTATTTCTACTATGAGCACCTATTCTTTTGAAGTATTCCTCCAACCTGGTCTTGAGGGTCAACCCACTGTTCATGCTAGGATGTCATTGTCTAGGGATCAATTTTTATATTCACAGACCAACATGGGCATTTGTGCACCTTATCTAGGATGAAAAGTCAAACAAATATAAAGCAAGGTACTGGCATCAGCTTTTAATTTCTTTAGAAAAATACCCTTATCCTCAGCCTCTGAGTGAAGATAGAAATAGCCTTCCCAGCATATCATCTCTCCATCTCAATGTCTGGGCAGTGTATCATCTCCTCACTGAGACTGTAACACTGCAAAGGTCAAGGCTGTCATCCCATTCATAAGTTTCAGTACCTTCTGAGACACTGGGCAGAGAGACCCAGTCTCCTTTCTCAAGGTTCTCCTTGCCATTTTAGGGAGCAGTTGACCCAGGGAAACCCAACCTGTTTCTTGGTTACTTGCTTCCTCCTTGCTTACAGCCCCTGTGGACTCTGCTTATTATAGTTTGGTCTAGCTAGTAATATTTTAAAAAGCTATATATAACCCAGATTCTTTAATACTTTGTAGAAAGATTTTCATGCAAGCTTAGTTCTTTATTTTATTGGAATCAGAGGTGTCTCTGTCTTCTATTTTTCCTTTCCCAAAAGATCCATGAAATTAAGAAGCACTTGTTTCTATTTAACTCAATTAACCCGTTTTGGTCTCATCAAAAATCCATTCTGCTTAGTTTTTTAGGTTTTTGTTTGTTTTCAGCTTCAAGCAATCTATCAGGCACTTTCTGGTTCCTTTTTTAACTTGCTTTAGCACCATGAACCATGACATCTATGTTCTCTCGCTGGTATTCACAACTCTCCTTATGCGTTTCTTTCCATTGCACCTGTGTGGGTCACATCTGTTCCTTTTTTGCTAGCTTCCCTACCTACACTCCCTCTCTTCCACAGACCACTCTCCAACTCCAGCTAGAATGACTGAAATAAAACCAAATTGAATTGTTCCTCCCTGCTTAAAACTCTGGTATCTTCCCATTGTCTATAAACTAGTCTCTTAACAATAGCTTGAGAGATGCTCCACGGTGTGAACTCCCTCTACCTCACACCTACACCTTCAGCGTGTTTCTTATTATTTTTCACCTTTTAAGAATGTGGGATTGCCTTCCATTCTTCGATAAGTGCTCTGGCATCGCCAAACTGTATAATGAGGCAACAGTTCTCAAAGTAGGTCCCTGGACCAGCAGAAAGAGCACTTCCTGGGAACTTTGGAGAATTTTGGAGCTCTATCCCTAACCTGCTGAATTGGAAATGATGGGGAGCAGGCCCAGCAGTCCATGATTCACAAACCCCCAGGTGTTTCTCACACATGTCACTCCCATAGGTATTTCTTCTGAGACACTCCCCGCAGCCTCTCCTACCCTGGGACAAGCTGTCCCAAGCTTCAAGCTTCAGGTTGTCTTCTCAGTGAGGTGAAATAGATCCTTAAATCTTGTTGAGTCCACATTCATGGCGTGATGCCCTTCCCTGATAAGTATAGTTACCTTGTTTGCCAAATACTGATTCACAAAAGTTCTGTGAGAAACTACAGGTACAGAGAAAGTCAGGAATTTTAATAACCTCTTGCTCACATATTTTCAGTGTTTGTCACCTACTTACAGGGTAGAAGAGTGGAAACATTTTTGAATGATTGAATGGATGCAGGGTTTAAGTAGTATATTCATTATAGAGGTTGAAATTAGTTCCCCCACACGCCTCTCACTTTGCTTTCCAGAATATTTCCTGAAAGAATTGATATTAGAAAAGTGTGAACTACAGAAGTCATTTTCTGTTTCCAAACTATTTTGTTTGTCAATATGTTTCCTGATTGGAATCCATCTGTCTCTCTCTTTATCTCACTCTCTTTCTATCTCTTTCTTTGTCTCTGTCTCTCTCTTTATATTTATCTATCTAGAGAGAGAGAGAGAGACAGAAATAGCCCACATTTTTTAAGTCAATGACTGCTGGGTTAGAATTGTCTACAAATATGAGTTACTGGAGTAATTTGGTCCAAGTACAGACTCAAGCTTCAATTTGTTCAATGAATCAATATTCACTAGAAACTCACTCTGTGCAAAATGGTACTAAATCTTTCCAACAAATGACTGCAGCTGTGTTTACAGGTGAACCTGGAGAGTAGAGGCGGGGGCCAGAGTTTGAAGTGCCAGATGTGGGTCGAAGTGTAAGAGGCTACCAGCTTATACTTTCCTTCATCCTTCAGTCTCTACCCTCGGTGACCTTGTCCCACTCCTCACACTCTGGGGAATTATTTCAGCTCAGAAGACTCTGTTTTCATTTGTCTGCTTTGGGTTATGTTTTCTCTTCTTTATGAAGGATCGATTGTCTTCATTTTTGGTGATTTTATTCTCCTTTCTTCTAACTTTTTGTACTAGGATTTGTATTTTGGCATCTTAATTTTTGTCTTATTCATGTGTTATTTGTTTCATAGATTTTGAAAGTGTTCCTTTATATTGTGTGCACTCTTTTTCATTGATTTATTTCATAACATTATCAGGAGGCATAATCTTGAAAGCTTCAATGTAGGAAGAACATATACAATGAACAATGTGGTTTGGAATCTTTTTATCTTTCTGCAGTTCACCATCTTCAATATCTATCAGTAGATAATTCTCATTTATATGCATCTATCAAGATATTCATGTGTTAAAATTTGAAAAAATGATCACAGGGTCCTGGGATTGAGACCTATATTGGACTCCCTGCTCAGCTTCTCCCTTTCCCCTGCTCATGCTCTCTCTCTTGCTATCTCTCTCCCTCTCTCTCAAATAAATAAATAAAAGATGTTCATGTATTAAATGTATTTTTATGAGGCTAGTCGTAAGCAAGAAAAAGTATTGGTGCTTGGATGGAGCAGTGGAAAAATGGCCTGGGTCACAGTCTATGACATAATCATGCAATGTAAACTGAGGTATATGCACATGAAGAGTACCGTATGAGTATGAGATAGGCCGTACATAGTCTGCAAGACCAGAAGGATGTCCTTGGAGACATAGGTGAGCAATCGATGCCTGGCAAAGAATAAGAAGTTCAAATGCCTGAGCTAGAAAAGAGGTTTGTGATTTTGGAGAAATAGAAATGAGGTCAATATCGTTAACGGGTGATTAATGGGTGCTGGAAGTCAGAGTGGTGTCAGGAGGGGAGAGAAAAAGACAATGTAAATTCTGGAGTTTTAAGCAGAGTTCAAACCATCAAGTGCCTTGTAGATGACATTTGTTTCTTTGATAGATCATGCTGGTTCGAATGGAGAATGGGTTTAGGAGCAGATGAAAGAGAACAGAGTAAGTAGATGACGGTGTGCTGTGGAGACAATGGTGGTTTGCATTAGTCTAACAGAAGTGGTAGGAAGGAGAAGAGGGTGAAGTTGGAAAGCATTTAGAAAACAGAATCAGCAGGACTTGGAGACTGGTTGGCCATATGAATGAGGGGTTAGCTCCCAGCTAAGAAAGCAGACACTGGGGAAGTAAATATAGGGGAAAAATCTCCTATCAGTTTAGAATAATAGAGTTTAAAATAATTGTGAGTCATGTAAGTAGTATTTTAACTACACTATTCCATTTATATGGGATGACAAGAGAAATTTATGAGAGGGCATGTGACTATGAAGAGTATTTGGCTGGCATTAGAACAGACTTTTAAGGGAGTGGGTTTGTGCACTGGGACAGGGGATGGGGTTTAGTAGGAGACCACAGACCTTTGAAGGAAATTGATAAAACCAGATTAAGTGTTCATAGAAAATCCAAGAAAGTGAGTGTTGCCAAAAACAAAGAAAATATTTAAAAGAGGGAAAATGGATCAAGTATGTTCACAGTTGATGAGGAACCCAGTGAAATAAATGACTTAAAGTCCATTGGTTTAAGCAACAGAAGCATTTTTGACTTTTGACACAGTTGTTTCAAAGCTATTATTTATAAGTTAAGGACTGAATGTAGGTGAGGTGAGGAGAGAAAAAAGGCCAAATACGGAGAGGAATGTGAACCCTGAGGAGGGTTTTTCAATGGATGGCCATGTGGGTGGCATATTCAAATCATTTTGGCACCACACTAAAATTATCAAAATGTTGTTTCTTCATTGCTTTTTTTTTTTTTTAAATAAAGAGTTGCCTGTTTTTAATACCCAAATATTCCTATCTTTCACATAACCGTCGACATTTTGGAAAGCCACAGTGTTATATGCCACTTTATGGGGAGTGGTGCTTAGAATTTTCATGTTTGGAAAGATTTCCTGAGTGTCACCCTGAGGATCATGGAGAATGCACTGCAGGATATGCTCCTGGGCAGGCTCACTGAGCCCCCAAAGACCTGTGGGTGTCTGATGACTTACCCAGGGTCCTACACTGTACCTGTAGGTGACTTGATGTCATAATTACTCTCAATAAATATAGCTTGTTATGTAGGACTCAGATGGCCCTCTCAGTTTGTTACCACTTCACCCAATCCTCTGCCACGTTAATTCTACAACTCACATCTTCAACCCAGGAACTTCCTGAAGACTAGTCGCACACACATGCGTGTACCTGGCCTTACCACCTGGAGCTCTTGTCCTTCCTTCTCATCACACAGTGACCTAGATGAGTTGCTGTCCCATATTTTGCACTCACCATATTCTTTCTTTCCTAGTTTGCTTTCCTGGTCTTACTATTCTCTACCATCAAGTAAAAATGACATTCATAAATAAACTCTGGGGAGTAGAAAGAGCCCTCAACACAAAGTGTCAATCAAGCCTGTTCCATTACAAATCAGTTTATGTTAAATTATATGCATTAACATTCTAATCTTCATATTATAATCAGTTAATTAGTAGTAATTAGTATAGTTTAGCCCAAAATAGCTGCCTTAAATCTTATATGCTCTTTGTAATCTTTTTTAGGCCTCTGCAGCATTTAACTATGTAAAACAATTATTTTAAAAGAACAGTTTGAAACTTCCTATAAATCAAAGTTTTGTGTTTTGGTTTGTTTTTTTGTTTCTGTTTTTGTTTTTTTAATTGATGATTCCCTAAAGTTAACCATAAAAAGCATGGGTGAA
Source organism: Mustela lutreola (assembly GCF_030435805.1). Taxonomy (NCBI): domain Eukaryota; kingdom Metazoa; phylum Chordata; class Mammalia; order Carnivora; family Mustelidae; genus Mustela; species Mustela lutreola. The sequence goes on from NC_081302.1 coordinate 6,774,409, forward strand.
TGACATGGTCTCCTCTAGAATTTATGAGCACGTGTAGTATCTTTGTAGTGTTTGTGGTAGACAGAATAGTCCTCTCCTAGGCGTGTGTGTTACCCTCTTTGGGATCTGTGAAGGTAGCCTGTTAAAGGGCAGAGGGGACTTTGCATATGTAATGAAGTCAAGGGTCTTGTGATGAGAGAGTAGACAAGATCACCCAATGTGATCACAAGGGGGAGGAAGGAGAGTCTGAGAGAGTGAGATGCAGCCAGGGAAGGGCGGGCCATGTGTTAGAAGGCTCTGCTCTGCTGGCTTTGAGGATAGACAAGGAGCCACCAGCTTCTGAGAACCTGGAAAAGGTGTGTGCATGGCATATCCTCTAAAGACTATGAAGAGATCATAGCCCTGGTGACATTGAAATCTCTACCAAGTTAAGCCCATTCCATGCTTCTGACCTCCAGAACTATAAGCTGATAATGTGTGTTGTATTAAGCCAATAAGTTTGTGGTAACTTGTTAGAGCAGCAATAGGAACCTGACAACAATATCCTACAATCACTCAGTGTCACTAATGCAGTTTTTAACACACATGTCTTGTTAATGAGTACATCACTGTTGTATGTGATTGTGGCCATTCCTATCCCAACAGTAAGGAACGCTTCAGCAGAGGCCAGAGAAGGAGGCCAGCTTTGTCATTGATCTGAGGTGACCAACAGAGACTGGGAAGGCCAGGGGAGCAGACAGAACTCAATCTCTGCATTTGAAGTCTGGACCATTAGAAACCCTACCTCCTGCCCAGTCTGTGGGCCAAGTCCAATTACCGAGTAGAGTCACATAGCACCTCGGGGTCCATGTCTTCAGCTGGGCTCTCTTCCCCTAAAAAGCTGCAGGGGTAGTACCCACAACTTCTTAAAAGGGCCCACCCATGAGTTACTGAAAAGAAAACAGGAAAGAAATGTACATGGAGTTTGTGGCTACTGAATATTTTTGCTCTTGTTGGAACCCCTCAGCCTCTTGTGTGTCTGCTGAAATCCAGAGAGAACTCATCTTTGCTCTTGGGGGCACCGCCTGTCCACCAATCCTGCTGCAACTCAAAAATCATTCTGAAAATGCTTCTGCGGATGTGGAACAAATTTAATAGGCTCCCCTTTCTGACATCTGTTGACTGTAAAAAAAAAAAAAAAAAAAAAAAAAAAACAAAAAACAAAGTAGGAGAATATTTTTTTTAAACTCTAGGAAAAACTCAAGTGTTGGTGAGTCTGAATCTGAATTGCCCTTGAATAAATCAACAAAATCTTTGTCCTTCTCTCCCTCTGCCTACGCTCAAAACTTGAATATATGTACTTTACCACAAAAATTTGCCAAAATGGTACCTCATATAAACATGTGTAGCTCACTGCATTTCCAGGGTAACTAGAGGCTCAAAATGATGACATTCTATTGTTACACTGGAATGTCTCCATTTACATGTGACAGAGCTCTTTACAGAAATATAAAGGAATAAATGTGAATAAATCTTATTTAGCTGGCTCAATTTAACACTCAAGAAGTACATGAGTCATGCCATGAGGGCTGTGCATAAAACACACAAAGAAAAAAAAAAAAAGGGTTATTCCCAGTGAAAATCATGAAGTAGTGGGGCTTGATGGTTTTTTAGCAGCTGTGCGCAAATCATTATATATCAATGGCCATGGGGAAACATTGTCAACATCTGGAGTTTTTATTAAACAAATACCAACAGCTACCATTTGATTGCTCTTTCCCAAAGCAGAGATTAAATAATAGTCCATCAGACACCTGCTGCATGGGATTTATCACAGCAGCCTGTGCTCTCCATCAAGAGTAAAGTAGCATCTTCCCAGCATTCTCCAGCATGCACAACTTGTGAGTGTGTGTGTGTGGTTAAAAGTAGAAACAGAAGAAAAGAATACTGATTAGTAAAAAACATGCTTTCTTCCTTATTTAAATGGAAATTTTAAAAATTGAAAATGTGATTACTACAGCATAACACAGTCACGTATTTTTCTGTGAATTTTAGATCCTGCATGCTCTTTTATTATAGTATTAATGTGTTTTGTTTTTTTTTTTTAAAGTTTGTTCACATGCACTAGGATCTGGAATGGATCATAATGAATTCCAAAGATAGAAATGGGGAGACCCATTAAAACAAGAGCTACCAGAATTGGAGTGGGGAGAATGCTTATTTGCATAAATGTTTTTACATAAGTTTAAGAGTTATATGCCTGGGAAATCAAGCTGTTGATGGAAATATCAATCAGAATTTTGCCACTGCTATGTAAGGGCCATTATAAGCAGAAACATGGCTTGGAAGGAGCATACAGCAATATCTTTCCCAAAGATAGCTGGTCTCTCCCATATTGAAAAAAAAAGGAAGTATAAGGTCTTATTAATAAGCATCATTGGAAGACTGTTGTGTCTGTGCTAGTGAAAACATGGTCTTCAGACCAGCATTATCAGGATCACCTGGGAACTGGTTAGAAAAGTAAATTGCTGGGCTCTACAGCTAGACCTTTTGGATCACATTTTAGAAGTGGGGCCAAGTATCTGTGTTTTAACAAGTTTTCTAAAGGGCCTGGATGCATGCTAATGTAGAGAATCACAGGTTCATACAATTTGAGGGTGTCAGTAGATTTATTTGAAAAATATTAGGGATACTCAAATTTAGCACAACCCCCTGATCATTAGTCATATAGAGACTCATGGTCTACATATATAGTTTGCAAACACTCCTCAAAAAAAAAACCTTTTTATGTTTCATTTTGTAAAAATGTCATATATGCCCATTTAGCACTTTTTCCAAATTTAATTTTAGATGGAGAAATACACATCTTTAATATATAGTAGAAGGGTTCATCTAGTTGAGATGAATGAAAAATAATTGGAGTAAAAACAATCATCAAGTCTAAGGAAATACTAGGGGTGATATAGTATTTGAAAGCACCTTCTCGATTATAAAACTAAATATAATAGTTGAAGTAATATAGAGAGTGAGTGTTGGATTAATATTACTCTGACTACCAAGACATAGACTTTTTGCAGTTAAGGTATTTTAAAGAATATCTAAGCACTAGAAAGTACATCATTTAGCCGTATTTCAAATGAAGTTAATGAATTACTCCTGGCTCAAACACAGCAATTAATTATTTTCATATAACAAAAATGTGTTGCCAGAAAAGTTGCTGGAACAATATCAGCAATTTGCAATTCTCTTGCTTTGCTTCCGTGGTTGCATATATCACCAAGTCCATGTTCAAGGGAAGTAGAGGGGAGAAAGCACAGCATGAGATCCATTTATCCCTTTAATCAGAAAAGCATATCTTTTTCTTTAAAACCTCCAGTGGGCCTTAGTTTAAGGCTCATTGCCAATGGGACCACCTTTAATGGGAGTGATGAAGGAGAGGGAGACAAGAATGACTTTTACATGAGACCGTCAACCATGCCTGAATGGCCAGTCCAAGGCTGGACAAAACCCAGGTCATTTTCAGCTCAATGATTCTTTAACCAACTAATAACTTATTTAGTGATTAATGTAAACTACCGAGATGTTCTTGAAATAAACTCGTTGGGTTAACCCTACAAATGTGTTTCAAGATAAGCACCTGCCTATAGGCTCTTTGTCTCTGAGGATTCTAATAATGGGTTGAAACCATGCGATAGGAAGCACATAAGTAGTCATTTTTCTCGTGTCCTATCTCCAACAAGATATACTAATATAAAACAGATGCTCATATCCTACTTCAACACTTACCTAGGGAGATGCACTGCATGGCTGTCCTCAGTGACCTAGTCTAGTATCTCTACACACAGTACCTCAAGGATGCTCACCCAGGACATCGGACTTTGTTAAGCACAGCTCCATCAGCAGCAGGGAGCTGAACTCAATGAACTTTCAAGGTCTCTTTTAAGGCTATTATCGGATTTGCCTGCCTGTGTAGTCTCAGGACTTGTTTATATCCACATGAGGTCAATGCTTCCTCCCTCCTATTAATTTTCCTGCCATCTGTGCTGCCAGATGTAGTGAGAACAGGGGAGGCACTCCACCCTGGGGAAGAAAAGGCAACTCCGCCCAACTGCTCTGCCCCTGCCTCAGCATCGATTCTTCTCTTTGTTCCTGGAGATTTGTGCTCTCATTTGCCAAAAGTAAAGTGTATAACCAAGTTGAAAATAGCCATTCATTCCGTGTAAAAAAGATACAACCTGAAGGATAATATTGCATATATTTATTCACATTTGCTATTTATGAAATACATTGGAACGTGTTTGTTAGCTAGAGATATGCTAGATTATAGCTTAGCATAATTGAGTGGTTGGCCAAACACAAGTGGGATAAAATTCACTCAGAGGAGAATTAAGAGATGCATCAAGTAGGGAAAGTCAAGGGCCTGAGATCATTTATGACAGGGATAGAAGTAACATAAGTCCCTACTCTCTCTCCTGAAGCAAACTTGTAAATTATCCCCCAAAATGTGAGATGCACAGAAACAGGAAAGTTATGCCCTGATGTTGACCTGCATTACTTCTGGCTCTTCTGTGCTGTTCTTATGGATTTTGTACCCTTGACATTACAGCTTAGCGTCAGTGATCTTTGTGGTCTATAGTTAAGAGAGACTGCCCAATATCACCCATCTATCTCCTTGTTAGAGCAACGGAGGCATGGAGAGCTGAGTCCTCAATGCTTCGTCACGCGGAGCTGTGTGCTGCAAGCAGTGCATTCTTGTAACGTTAATTCTATGATTTGTTTGGCATGTTAATATTTATGTTATATATCCCTCTGTATATCCTATTGTCCAAATTTACTTTGTATTTACTGAATGGAAAAATCACTTCTTTTTATATCATATGAACGGCTGCAGCTTTTAAGAGTTGGGTCTAAATGAGGCCTGAACCACTGCTAATGCTTTCATGATATTCATGAAGAATAGATGTTTGGCTGAATTGAATAAAAAATGACAATAGCGAAATAATAATAATAATAACTACAACAACAATAAAAAAATGGGTTATTAGTGTAGTCTATCCAAGTTATGCTTTTCACTGACTCTTTGACCTTGAATAAATCCCTTAACCTGCCAGAATTCCCATTGCGTTAAATTGAGATCATTAATCTACAAGTGACTCTGTTAAGCCTATAAGCTTTGTCCTTTGTGATAGAAAGTCGCCTATTTTAGTTGTACTGAAATTTAAATATAGTTTTAAAAAAATGTTATTCAAAATGTGTATTAGAGCTGTGTCCAAGAGAAATTAAAGAGAAACAAGAGACAAGTTCAGCATCGGTGCCAGATTTCTGCCACAGCCCCCAAAACCCCGGAGACCCAAGGGAAAAGATCAGTTTGAATATTTGGGAAGCCAAGCCAGTTGAAAGGAAACTATAGATTTTTTTAATCTCAGACTTAGGTTCTGGCCACCATCTCCCATTTGGGTGAATCATCAATTCCAGAACACAGATTATCCATGCTGAACTTCCCCTGTGACTTAGCAACTTCTGGCAGTTTTAGTCTGATTAGTTCAATAGCTAACTTCGAAGTCATTGGGGAAATTGGAAACTGAAGTGTATCAACATTTGTAGGGTTTGATTATCCATCCTAGTCCAACTATAAGTGTACTCAGCTATATTGATAAGTAGAGCTGGTCAAGCGTTTTAGGCAATGCATGAGTATACTCTGCTCTTAAGTCCATTTATTAAGTCTATAAAATGCAACCCAAATTCAGTGAATATCTGTAGCAGTTTGCCATATATACAGCCCCATGTTCCACCCATTTAAATGTTTGTGTTGCTGAGCTTTGACGATCAAGCGATCGATGCAAACTGTGCAGTAGTATTTGATTGGAATCTTCAGGAAAAATTGAAAAATAAGCAGAAAAATAAACAACAGATCAAAGCACACATTGGGTTGACAAGAGGGAAAGTATCAGGAGATTTTAGTGTGGTCTTGAGTGTTAGGAGGATCTCGCGCAATCTTCTGCGAGCTCCCTACACTGTCGGCAGCCCACCTCGTTCGCAAGAGCAGGCATCCTCTTCTACTTCAGACCGAACTCAACACTGCTCTCTTGATGCACACTGCGGCAGACACAGCAGCCTTATGATAGGGACGACACTACCCCTTGAGCTGTTCTTTCCCTGGATAGTTGCTGATACACCTTGGAAAGAAATTCAACTTGGAATCATCTCAGTTTGTCTTTTCTGATCTCCCCCTGTCCTTTGAGTCCATCCGTCCACCCCTGAGCTACTTGGTCATTCTCTTCTCAGGATGCTGCTAAATCAATGAGCATTTTAACAGAGTTCCCTGATGTGAGGATACACAAGACGCAAGATATTTCTTGCTTAGAAACTTGCAAAACATTCTCAACTGTTATATGACCAAAGAAAACGCTGTCGTTAGGTTTTTATTGGAACTTCAACAATACTGAAAAAGGACGCTATGGAAATATCACAGATGGATATCCAAGTTGATATTTCTATATGGCAGCTAGTATAAAAGAAGACTGCTGGATTTGGAGACACAGAACTTCGTTTTACATCACAGCCATGCCACTTACTATATAACCTTGCAGCAGTGATTGGATTTTATGAACCTCAGCTTTTCTTCTAAAATGAAAGAGAATAAAAATGGCTTCTTCTGCCAAAATGTATTTAAAGATTAAAATATAGGCCATGTAGAGGCACCAACCATGTAGAGGCACCAACCATGAAGGTCTTCAAGAAGCATTTATGAGAAGTTGCATTTGGATTTATATTATAATTCCAATCTATTTTGCTATTTCTCTGGGGATTAAGTTTATTCTTAAATATCAACCTTAGCCTTGAACATAAAGTTTACATACATAAAGGTTAGTTTCAGACCAAATTATCTATAGATTTTGAAATCAGATATCTGTTTCATGTTATTATTCGAGCCTCTTCAAAATCTTAGATAACAGAATATTTGAGGAACACACACACACACACAAACACACACACAAAATTCCAAATTTATCAGCCATATGTAGTCGGTGGACATTGCCTAGTATCCCAAAAAAGACTTCATCTACAGAGAAGAAACCTTTTGTTTTCACAGCACTGAATTCTAGGATCATTCAAGGAAGAGAATGAAGTTCACTACTCATTATATGAGATTAGCATATTTAATGTCTGGGTTGAAAATTAGGCTTAGCATAATTGTTTTTCTTTTCTTTGTAAAATTGTGTTTTGCCATAAAACACATTGTTTATAGTTTAACACCATATTTATTTATTTATTTATTTATTTATTTATTTATTTTTAATTTATCTGACAGAGATCACAGGTAGGCAGAGAGGCAGGCAGAGAGAGAGGAAGGAAAGCAGGCTCCTGGCTGAGCAGAGAGCCCTATGCGGGGCTCGATCCCAGGACCCTGGGATCATGACCTCAGCTGAAAGCAGAGGCTTTAACACACTGAGCCACCCAAGCACCCCCCCCCCATTTTTTTTATTTTAAAGACTGTCTTTATTTATTTATGAGATAGAGAAACAGAGAGCACAACCAGGGGTAGTAGCAGGCAAAAGGAGAAGCAGGCCCCATGATAAGGATCCCAATGCATGACTTAATCCCAGAATCCTGAGATCTTGAACCGAGCTGAAGGCTGACTCTTAACCAACTGAGCCACCCAGGCCTCCTTAGTTAACACATTTTTATAACAAATACTTATATAAGAAAATATAGGGTTGAGAAATTGAGATTTTCCCATAATTTATAATTATTATGCCCCAATAATGGGTCCATGATTAAAGGAGCGAGACTGATATAATGCAAAGGTCAAGCAAAGCTTTATTTCGGGCCAAGAATCTAACCCAACGTTCAGGGACGCACCTCTTATAAGTGAGGGTGATCCTTCTCTGTTCACAGTCTAGCTTTTAAGGGCAAAGGCCATGCAGTCGGGCCTGGCCACACACAGGTGACCAATGAGATTGTAACACACCCAGGACACTCCACAGTGATGCTAGGTGACCAACTGAGTTACAAGTTACCCTAGTAGACATTTGACCCAGCCTGTTACACCTTGATTGGGATTGGCACCCAAAAGGCTCCCAAAGGACAGGGCGCATACTCCTTGGTAACCAGGGAGACAGTATGCACCCCTGCACTGATCTGATGTCTCCACCTGGCCTGACCCACCCTTGTATCTGGGCTTTGTTACCTGGAGCTGGTTTCCCGAACTTGTCTCCAAGTAAATCCCCTGGGGGAAGGGGAGCAGGGACAGTTTCTAAATAGGTCCTTACAGTAATAGGTTACCTGGCTTTGAAAAATTATGTTCAATTTTAATTATTGTAATACATAAGTCAGAATACAAAACAGACATATATAAAGTAAAAAGAGGTAGGTAAAAAATGATGAATTAGATATCTGGAAGTGTGCTGGCTTCAATTTAAGATGGCAAATAACTGGGGTACATTCTAGACTGGCCATGGTAAAGCAAAACACAAATAATGGACTGGAAAATAGAAATAAGAGATTTATATAAAAATCTGTACAGAGAGTCAAAAACAAAAATGTTAAGAAATACTATAAACATGTGGGATAAAAACTGAATCTCCATCATGTCTGGTGTGTATAATAGTGATTTCAGGAGAAACAGACAATTTTCTGGAATGTAAAAAAGAATAGTTTACTACTGTAAGCGACTGTGATTGCCATGGAAGATGAAAGAAAGAAACTTCTATTTAGGTATATGGGAATGATACTAAAGAATACCTAGTATAAAGTGATATTTTTAAAGTTACAAGATATAGATGATCTATAGCTGAAGAAAATTGGACTAATGGTAAAAACATCAAGCTAATATAAAATAGCATTATTCACAATAGGCAAAAAGGTGGAAGCAAGACAAACGTTCATCAAGAGATGAAAAAAAATGTGCTATGTACTTACAATGGAAAATTATTCATCCTTACAAAGCAAGAGAATCTTGTCACATGCTACAATATGAATGAAGCTGGAAGACATTCTGGCAAATGAGCTAAACCAGACATAAAAAGGCAAATGCTGTATGATTTCAAATATATGAATTCTCTAAAGTAGTCTGATGAATAGAAACAGAAATTAGAACAATGGTCATCAGGGGTGGGGTCTACGTATAGACACGAATTTTGAGATTGACAAAATGAAAAGGTTCTGAGAGCTATTTGACTTCTGAACCTTAGACTTAAAAATAGGTAAGATGGTAAATTTTATGTTACGTGTTTTATACCACAAGAAAACAAAAACTTAAAGGCAATGACTAATAACTTCAAAGTAATCACAAAATGAAAACTGTTAACTAGTAATTTTAAACTCAGCTAAAGTGACCAAGACTGATAATGGATTAAAAACAGTTTGAATGGCAGTGTGCTTTAGTGTGCTTTAATTTTTTTTTTTTTTATTCAAATGATTGGGGATTTTTTTGTTTTGTTTTTGTTTTTGTTTTTTTAAAGATTTTATTTATTTATTTGATAGACAGAGATTGCAACTAGTCAGAGAGGCAGGCAGAGAGAGCGAGGAGGAAGCAGGCTCCCTGATGAGCAGAAAGAGCTCGATCCGATGACCTTGGGATCATGACCTGAGCCGAAGGCAGAGGCTTAACCCACTGAGCCACCCAGGTGCCCCTCAAATGATTGTTTTAAGATATTACCTACTTAGACAGAAGCGAGTAGCTCAGATGCAGAAAGTGGACTGAAATGATGACACCACCAAGCGAGAGTAAACTCAAAGTGAAACTTCTGGAGAACTGGGCGAACATTGATGTCACCAGAGATGAAGTGGCAATAAATCTGAAACCAAAGCTAGGTTCTTGTCTGTTTGTTTGTTTAGTGTCTAATGAGATATGTCAACCTTGGCCAGACAGGCAGCTGGGAGGCGGAGTGAGCCCACAGACAAGTGCACCAAAGTGGATATGTATTCTAGAACGCCTAATGAAAGGAGCAAGGTGCATAATGATGTGGAGTACACAATGATTTGTTGTATGAAATGTGAAGACCTTCTGTTAGAGGATCCTCGCTAGCAATTGTGTTAAGGAAGGATGCCAAATTGAAAATAACAAACTTTTGGGGAAAGGATAGAATCAGAATGAACAAGGAAGAGGTAAAAGTGGAGCTTTAACTGTATCTGCATTTTCTTTTCAATAAGAATGTGCTCACACTAATATGACTAAATTAAAATATTTGATGAAAAGTGAGTATACAGGTATTCATTTTTACCTCTTTTTGCTAGTTTTAAAAATACTTAAACTCAACAACATGTTAATACAAAAAAATAGAAAAAAATACAGTATACCCCTGCAAAACAGCTCAAATTCATTTTTAATTTCTCATCATTCCAAATCAGTGTAGCCCCTCATGAAGCAATTATAGTAGTAGGACCTGCGTTTAGTGACAGATTTCACCGACTGTGGAAAAACTTCAAGGGTTAACATCTCACAGGTTTAAAACTGCTTCAGAACAGTTTTTTACTGTTCATTTTTATAATAACACACATTTTTGAAGTAGAACTTCCTGCACTGACATTATTCAACATGGCACCAGACCCAAGTTCAGAGTCTTCATTATCAAAATAACATGTAGCCTTCCAGAGAGCCTGTGAGCTCACCTGCACACCAGGCTCCCAGAGTTTCATATGTTTATTTCAGCACTGCACTTTCCCTGAAATCTCCCATAAATCTGAACAACACTGGGGCGTTGCTTTATAACATCTGGTTCTTAGTGGAAGGTTATGGTGTGAAGTGATACCCAGAGAATTAGGGAGGAGACTCCATACAAACGGACCCCTCATTTATGAATTTTCAATGCAGATAAAACAGAACCGGGACATAGCCATCATCTTTGTGCCCTCACTATGAAGAAAATACCTGTGATCAGAACAGTTCAGAACAATATTTTTAATTAATTTCAATCGAAGGGGTATTTTTAAGGCTGACCCTTTTCTCGATCCTGTGGGAAATATGCAGATGTTCAGAGGCAAGTCATAGACCTCAAGAACTTGATGTTTTAAGAGGGACACAGGGCACATATAAATAATAATATGATGGACAATTCTTGGGGCAAGAAGTTTCATACAAAGTTATACACACAGAAAAATTAGATAGGCCTGCTGGGAGTCATAAATGTCAATCTGGGCATTGATGGATGAATACAAAATTCATTTAGACATGTTTAAAATGTTGTTTTCTAATGATAAATGTAATATGCATTCATTTGGGAGGAGAGCCCTTCAGAGCAGCACAAAGGAGGGTGTTTCTTATTGTATATGATATGTCTGTATCATATACATAGCTAGAACCTTATTCCCATGAGGGTTCCCACGGGCATAAGTACGACTCCTTGCTCCCCACTGAGCAAGGAGTCCAGGTTCCCACAGAAATAATGCAGCTGAAGGAAACTGGGAGTCTCTATTTGTTCCCAGAGCAAGTGTATACAGTGGAGATGTCACTTTTCCTCCAAAGTAGAAATAGGTTCCAGGCTTCCACTTTTACTGGCGAGAGCATTTGGAATAGCAGTTAGAAAGCAAACTGAGTAGTGTTGAGACAGGAACAAACATGGCGTGTGCGGACTAGAGTGGGAGACAAGAGTGGCGTGATGTTTCCGGGCACCTGGTGGCTGAAGTGGTATGGGACGTTGTATGGTTTATAGAAATTGTTTTGGAAGTGCTTGTAGGTTCAAAATTATAACAACTTTAACACATTCTAGTGCTCACTTAAATTAAATATATGTCAAACTCTTTAATAGTGAATAGTGGTTATTAAAAAAATAAAAAAGGTAACCCCAATATTCTCTTTTCTGTTTGTCAGCCCTTTTCTGGGTATTGCTGGCTTACTATTCTCCTGGATTTTTGCCTTTTTTCCACAGAAGCCTTTGCTGTGGCCATCCTCTATGCCGGTTCTGGAGTTAGGAAAGATGACTGCACAAAGGCTTCTCCGGCAGAGAGCTTGACGTCTCCTGCCCAGTCTCCCTGTCCCATCCTGCTCTGGATTCACTGAATCTTCTGCTGGATGCTTCTCAATGCCTCCCAAGGGATACACCTTTGGATTGTTTTTAATCCATCACAGTATTAGCTTAAAGTGGCTTCTGAGTTCATGCAAGAAAGCAAGCATTCAGGCTTCTGAAGATTGGGGCTTGTCCAGCTCAGCCTTTTGTCACCTGTGGTCTGATGCTCATAGTCAGAATTCCAGAAGCAAGTCTCCACTTACCTCCTACAGTCTGCATCAGAGCTTCAAATTCTGTGATTTGGGATTTAACAATTTCTCTATTTGGTAATGCTTCATTTTGCGCATTCCCTCTGACCAGGATCATTATAATAGCTTTACTCTGCTGCAGTGAAAAGCAAATATTAAATGTTCTCAGACACTTTTGTTTGTTTATTTAAAAGACTTTTTTATTCATTTGACAGAGAGAGTACACGCAAACAGGGGGAAGGGCAGGCAGCAGAAGAGGGAAAAGCAGGTTCCCGGTAGAACAGGGAGCTGGACCTAGGGGTTCCCAGGACTCTGGGATTGTGACCTGAGCCCAAGGCCGATGTTTAACCAACTAAGCCACACAGGTGCCCCTCAAACTATACTTAAAAAAGGAAGTTTAGAAGTTCTGCTTGTATACTACGATAACTTTTCTGTAACCCACACATAAATACATACATATATTCCTTAATATTATATATAAATTTAGTTCCCTTGTAATGGTTTATTGTTGAAAATAGAAACACATTGTATAGAAATTTCCCATGTTGCCAAGTTTACTTCATTATAAAAGAAATCCTAGTCTCCACGTCTATAAGAATAATTATTATTATTTAATTAAAACTGAATTTTTATAAAAGTTGATGGCTTTAAGTGTGAGATCCATATACATGTCAGTCATGTGTTTTTAATGTGTTTTAATTCTGAGATTTCTCAGTAGACTTGAAACTGTTCCTACATCAGTTATGAAATAAGGATTAAGTTGATTATTTGAATATCTAGCTTGTGAAGTAAAAGAAGGGCTTTTCTCTTTATTATAGATAATACAATTCATCATTTAGCTTTCATGATAAGATATTGGAAATAGTATCCCTAATGATGCCATTATCTATTGTCTCGTTCCCAAAATCGGATCACACATGGAATTTCCGCTAAAAGTCACTATTAAGAAAATAGAAGAGTCACAAGGAACTTAGTATTGTAGGTGACTTTGTCAATATTGATATCAATCATTAAACTTTGTACTTCCTTCTGTGTTGAAACATCATGTGTTAAATTTATAAGTGGGATATCTATTCATGGGTCAGCCAGACAGCGATTCAGCATATGACACTCACATCTGATCGATCCTCAACAGTATAATCGTTTAATAAGAATTGCCTGAGAAAGAGGAGTAAGGACAAGAATGTATACACACACCTAAAAACATTGTTGCTCTATGTTTATGTGTATATACATATATATAAAACTAGAAACATATGCAGGTAAAGTATTAAAGTATACTGTGCATTATCATATAAATATATATGTACACATATTTCTTCACTCCTACTCTTTTTTTTTCTTTTAAATTTTTATTTTTTATAAACATATATTTTTATCCCCAGGGGTACAGGTCTGTGAATCGCCAGGTTTACACACTTCACAGCACTCACCAAAGCACATACCCTCCCCAATGTCCATAATCCCACCTCCTTCTCCCAACCCCCCTCCCCCCAGCAACCCTCAGTTTGTTTTGTGAGATTAAGAGTCACTTATGGTTTGTCTCCCTCCCAATCCCATCTTGTTTCATTGATTCTTCTCCTACCCACTTAAGCCCCCATGTTGCATCACCACTTCCTCATCTTTTTTCATAGCATTTATCAGTTTGCAATTAGTATAGTAATTCGTGTCATTATTTGCATTTTGACTGTTTATGAAAGTGGTTTTAACATAAAAAACAAACGAGATCAGCTTTGAAAATTGCCTAAGCTGACAAATCACTTTAGTTGTACAAGCACAATTTCATTTAAGTAATTTTGCAAGGCTAAGTTGACTTGGGTCATTTCTTGTTTATGTTTCTGCAAGTCAGAAGCAAAACTTGAACTGTTTCCCAAGGTTGATATGAGGTAATCACTGACTGGATTCTCTATCACTTCAGAAAATTCTAATTCTAGGGGCACCTGGGGTGGCTCAGTCAGTTAAGCATCTGACTGATTTAGGCTCTGGTCATGATCTCGGAGTCCTGGGATAGTCCCACTTCAGGCTCCCTGTTCAGTGGGGAAACAGCTTCTCCCTCTGCTCCTCCTCCTGCTTGTGTTCTTTGTCTCTCTCTCAAATAAATAAATAAAATCTTCCAAAAGATTCCAATTCTATAACCTTTCACTGTGAAGAACACACAGCACTGATTCTCACCCTAGAAGCTGCTTTACAACAATATACTCCTGAGCCTCCTTCCGTGTTTCGGTATGAGTGCTCCCGGTTTGCAAAATGGGGTGTGCGTGTGTGTGTGTGTGTGTGTGTACAATAAACTTTTACTAATTATTGCTTCAGTGATTCATTGATTTTAATTCTGTTACTTCTGAATTTTTGCAATGTGCACTAAGTTAGTTGGCTTCAGGAGAACGTCAGGATGCAGGGTCTGCTGAATGCAGAAAGCAAGTAAGACAGAGTAAATCCCAAAGATTCACCTCGTATGTCAATAGCCAGAGTGATAACCTGTATCTGTAGGGAGTTCAGTGGTATCGATAAGATATTGGGAGGGAACTTTTAGGAAGGGAGAAGAGAGGGCACATCTAAGGATGTCCTCTACTGAGAGACCAAAGTGTCCTTTGAAAGTACACAGCGATTCTAACAGCATTCTAATTTTACAGGAAATGTCAAAACAGGTTCACTATATATTATGTAGTTGTTTAAGCGCTAAGTAGGTACACGCAAAGCAAATTTCCCAAATGTTTTCTGTTACTATTGCATTAGAATAAGAATCTTTCTTGGACTTCACTCAGTGTCAAATGATCACTGTTACAGCTACAATGAAATTAATTTTCTCAGAAATTATTCTGCTTAATAAATACATTTGAAGTTATTATATATTATTTTCATTTTCATCTGCATGTAAATTTTGGGGAATAGATGAGAAATGTTTCCAGGAAACCTATTAAGTGGAAATTAAGTCAAAAGTCCTAGTGGAACTAATTTTTTTTTCTCATTTACCTTTGAATGAACTATTTCTTTAAAAACAAACAGTAAAATCTCTAAGAAAAGGTGTGTTTTATTTATTTCTCTTACTTAAGTCTCATTTCCTGGAGACTATAATCTAGGAAAGTTACTTTGAATCAATAACAATGTAGATAGCATTTCCCAACATTTTAAGGCTTTATAATCATCTCAAAGTGAAACCCATTAAAAAAGAAAAAAGTGATTACGGTTTTAATCAACTAGTGCAGATCTACATAGTCTCACAAATTATATGGTTCAGAAGTTGGATTTTAACTATTTCCTTCAACAGGAAATCATTGTTAGTTATTATTTAATAATTGTATTTGTCACTGGCCATGGAAGTCTTTATCATTTAGCTAAAATAGCATTCATTTTATATGTAAAGTTATTTAAAAATACCCCAATACATACTTTTCTTTTCCTAAATTAGCTACTAGAAGGAAGAAAATAGCACACTGTATACTACAGTATATCACACTTCCCTGATTACATATACATACCAGCACACAAATGAACACGCCCATATCATCCAAATGAAAGAGAGACAGAGACGGAGGGACAGAGAGAGAGAGAAAGAGAGGGTGGGATTCTCAGATTCCTTTGCGGCACTTTGGTACTTAATATTCAATTTATATTATATACATATTATTTACTAAGTATGATTTTCTTCGTATTTCTTCAGACTTGAATAAATTAGAATTTCTTCTCATCTTTCCTTACTTCATAAACTCTAGTATTGTGTACATTTCTCTTTTCAGTCATTGGAATAAGCAATTTCAGTATCAGCCTTAATTTGGAAAGGTTCAACTTAGTTCTTTTGGGAATTCTGACATTTTTGGTGATTAAAATACTTTATTACAATGATCTAGGGACTTTCTCTTCAACAAGGTGGCAGAGCAGTTTGTCAGCAGCGGCTTTGAAGCAGACACAGGGACACAGATCTTTGTGAAGACCCAGAGCGCCAAGACCATCACCCTCGTAGTCGAGCCCAGTGACACCACAGAGAATGCCAAGACAAAACCCGAGACAAGGAGGGCAACCAGCAGCATTGGATTTTTGTGGGCAAACAGCTGGAGGATGGTGGTGTTATTTTCTCCTAGAATATCCCAGAGAGGGTTCACGCTGCACAGGGTACTTCTCCTGCAGGGTAAGATTCATCACTGTGCTTTCCCTCCACCAGCTGGCCCTGAAATACAACTGTGACCAGATGATCACAACTGTTATGCTCAACTGCTCCCCTGCTCTGTCAACTGTCACTGGAGTTTGGCCCCACCAGCAACCTGTGCCCCAAGACGGAGGTCAAATAAGTCTCTCTAGCTGCTCTTTCTTTGCCTTCAGGGCAGCCTCCTGCCAGAGCCCCAGGGCCTTGGAACCTCAATAAAGTTTCCCTTCCCTTGGCTGGAACAGTAAAAAGAAACAAACAAAAAATTATATATATATATATATATATATATATATATATATATACAGGTATAAAGATTAGATAGGTAGATAGTTACTGTTTAATCTCAATAGAATTGAAGAAGGTGCCCTGCTTAAATGAAGGACGTGCCATATGCAGGAGAAGGCAGAAAGCTTAGTCAGTGCTTCACACATAGTAGATACCGATCTGTGGGTGAATGTGTGGCTATGCTTAGGTCCAGCATTTCACTAAGCAAACCACCTGTTTCATAGTCTCTGGTCTGACTTTCCTCTAAAGTTGTCCAATGTCTCGGTGCACATTTGTCTTGTCCCCTTATCCTTGTAGCTAATTTCTTTTATTTTCAGGGTAAAATCAAATGCTGCTGTGCTGAGAAATCTTCTGTTATCCACACCCAATACATGTTGGTATTGCAAGAAATCTTTACCCACATCTCTATGTACAGAACAAAAATGTCTCTGCTTACTGCCCCTACCTGCCCTTAGGCTGATGATCCCAGTCAATGCAATATGGAAAAGAATCAAAAGGCATAAATACTGAAAGAAAAGAAGAACAATCTTTATCTGTAGGTAATGTGACTATTTATGTAAAATCCTATGGAATCCACAGAAATTCTAGAAATATAAGTGAATGTAACAAGATTACTAAAAGCGATATTGATACATAATTAAATTTCTATGGACAAGTAGCAAACAATTAGAAAATTAAACTTTAAAAATATTCTATTTAAAACATCAAAACCATGAAATTTATAGGTATACTTATATATAATTACAACAGATGTACATTAAAATCTTGCTGAAAATAATCATAGAAGACTTAAGTAACGGAGAAGCTCACTAAGTCACAAAGTTCATGGATTAGAAAATTCAATGTTGTTTGAAATGTCAGTTCCATCCACATTTATCTAATTTACAAATTTAATTTTTCTCTCTCCTAATTAGAGTTATAATAGCTTATGGTATTTTTTTTTTTTTTTTTTGCTGATTCGGTGATTATAAATTTTATGTGAAAATGCAAAATAACTAGAATAGCCAACATAATCTTGGAAAAGAACAAAACTGGATCTTGTACCTCTTGATTTCTAGTCTTAGTGTACATTCACAATAATCAACATAGTATCAATTTGACATATGAATAAATAAAGAGATTTGTGTAACAAAGTTACAGAATAGCAAACCTTGAATAGAATAGCGTGTATTTGTCAGTTCATTTTTACAGAGACAATAAGGCAATTTGATGGAAAATAGAAGATATTTTCAATGAATCATGCTTGAATTGGACTAATTTATGGGAAAGACATTAACTGGGGTCCTGATTCATACCAGTAATTTATAAAGACTTCTACATAATGACTAAGAAGATCTAGAGCAGGAATGGAAGGTTGACTGAACGTTCAAAAATGAATTAATGCAAGGAGAAAATTCACACAACTATTTCTATAAATGTGGGAAAAGCATCTGAGAAAATTTGACACTCACACGTAATTAAAACTCTAACAAACTGAGAATGTGAGAAGAATGCCTGAATCTTATAAAGTATATGTTGTTTTAAATCAGTTGCAGACACAGAAAATAAAACTAGCCATCTTGTATAAGAAAGCATTGCAGAATATTTTAGTGACCTTGCTATATAAGACTCATATTGTGATCATATCTGATAGATTTATACCTCAGGGCTTTTTGTTGTTCTTGTTATTTCTATTGTCATCATTATTTATTTTGAATCTAATCATTCACTGGTGATATGTGAAAAAAAAAATGGATATTTTGTGTTAATCTTGTTTCCTGCAACCCCGGTATGTTTGCTAACCAATTTCAGCTGTCATTTTTAAAAAAATTATTATTATTATTTCTTTTGGAGTTTTCTGCGTAGATGATCATGACATCTGCTGATCTGTATAGCTTTATTGCCTTGTATTGTTTCATTGAACAGCATGACTTCCAGTCGGATGTGAAAGCAAAGTGGTGAGGTTGTGTCCTTGCCTTGTTCCCCATCATAGGGAGAAAACATTGAGTTTTTCACCACTTAGTAAGATGTTAGCTGTAACTTTGTGGATGTGTGTTTTATCAAGCTGAGTAAGTTCTGCTCTATTTCTAGTTTGCTAAGAGTATTTATCAGAATGAGTATTCAAATTTGTCAAATTTTTTTTCAACTTGTATGATATACTCATATGAGTTTTCTTTTTTATATAGTGGAGGTAGTAAGTTAAACTGATTGATTCTCAAATAGTAAGCCAGCTTTATATATGTGTCATATGTCTTACTTGGAATTAATGTTTGATGTTTTTGTATATTGCTGAATTCGATTTTCTAATACTTTGTGGAGGATTTTTGCATCTGTGTTCATGAAAGCTGTAATGGAAAAAGCAAATGACATCTTAGAGTAGATGAATAATATAAGGAGAGATGGAAGTGCTAAGAAATAATCAAAAGAAAATGCATAAATGAAAAAATAAAGAATTTTGACATGAAAAATGCTTTTGTGGGCTCATCAGTAGACTGGACACAGCCAATGAAATCATCAGTGAGGGGGAAGGTATATCATTGGTTATTTTAAATTCATGGTCTGATAATATCAACATCTGTGTCATATTTGAGACTAGTTATGTTGTTTGCTTTGTCTCTTCATGCTGTTTCTCTTTGTCTTTGTAATTTTTGTTGAAAATGGCCATCCTCTGTCAGTGAATAGGTGCTGAGGTAGTTAAGACCCTTAGTATGAGGTTTTATGTTAATTTGGCTAGGAATCTGACTGTGTTTAATATTTGTCTTAGTTATTGGTTCTAGAGTTTTCAAATTTCTCTATAACTCATTTTCCTTTTCCTTTATTTTTTCTGGACTTTCCTAAAAACCTTCTTTAGATAATGTCTCTGTTTCCCAGCCCTTCAGCTCTAATCTAATGTTTTACATGGGAGTCCTGGTGGTTTGGCAGTAAGGTTGGATAGAAATTTTTCTATAATTTTAGGATTAAATCCTAGTCTTTTAGTGGCGCTAAGTCCCTGGGCTTTGACCTTCCTAGGTATTTTTTAACTCTTTGCTTTCCTTTCCTTTCTTCTGCTTTGCTTTGCTTTGCTTTTCATCATGCAGATAGGCTAGAGGGTGCTGCCGTTGGGGTATTTCTTCCCCTGTTGGTATAAGATGCAGGTGAATTCCTTTCCGCTGCAGAGTCGTCCTCCATTATAGAGGATGCTCCAGGATCAATTAAGGGCTACTGAAATCCAAATCAAGTACATCCTCAAAAGATTCTCTACTGTTTTCCCAGATTCTGATTCTAAGGAAGCAGAAGTCCGAAGTCCTTTTCCACAAGTTGCCTCCTAGTCTTTGCATTGACCTAAAGGTTGGATAATAGCCTCCTAATAGATATTACAAATTTGAATTATTAACTCATATTTAAATGCACTCAGGAATACACTGTAGATTTTTTTTTTAGAGTAACCTCATACCATAAGTTCTGAGTCAAGATATAATGATCATTTTGAAAGCAGACCTAATAGATTATACACTCTTGCCTTGATACACATTTATCAACATCTCCAATGAGGTATGGTAAAGTGCCCTCACAGTCACTTATTTAAGTGGGAGATAATTTGTGAAGTAAAAAAATTTCTATTCCAAAGTAGATTTGGTTGATGCTCAAATTTATTTGTGGGTGACATTGTTATATAATGCAGAATGCTGCATTTTAAGTCACAAAGCTCTGAATATTGAGATACATGTAAATAATGCTGTATATAACATTCTTAACAAATGCATCAAAAGTACACTAATTATACTAAATAAATAGTGCTGATGGCAACAATGTATAAATGCAGGGCTTGTTAGGGTAAGGAAATAAAAAAGCATCCAACCCTGTAACTGAACCCTGCTGTTTCCTGGGATAGCACCCCATATGGTCCTCAGTCTAAAAGCACCACAACATAAGGCAGTATTATATGCCCTAGAGCATTCTTAGCAAATAGATTATAATGGTGTGGTACGGAAAATATGGAAAGAATTCTTTCCTTTTATTTTTGAGCCAGGCAAACCTAGGCAGAAATGGCAAATAATTTTCTAGGAAGTTTTATAAAGAAGAGTTTTGTAGAACTCCTTTTATGAAGTTTAGTTAAGACCTACCCTTTACGTTCTATAAATCAAGGGCAAAATGCAAAATAAAGGACATCCTTCACCCTGAGACATTTATATCTTACTCTTTTGAAGACAGGCACATCTTGGTACAAAACTTTATTACAAAAAAGCAAAACCAAAACCAAAACAAAACAAAACTCTAATACAATACGGAGAACAAAGACAAGGCTTTGATGTAACATTATGTAAACTCTCTAAACAAATTGATACATTAAATATTTCCTTGCCTAGTTGCCCAAAAATGAAGATAAAGATGGATAGTATTGAAACGCTTTTAACAACAGATTTGTGCCAACATGTAATATAGTAGCAAATTCAGATCTGTGAGATAGGAAGCCTTCATTTTGTTTTTTTTTATTTAACTAGTGATAGACCTGTTAATGCTTTAGTGTTATTTTGTGTTATGTATAATTTATAACTTTCACGGTAAAATGCATTAATCAGGACCTCTTCATTAGATTACTTCCAAACCAAGAAGTCTGAAAATATTGCATTTTATTTTTACTTTACTTACCAAATGAAATTATGTAATATCCAATTACATACTGGATATCCTTTAGAACACCCACTGGAACACAAGGGGAGATTATCTTTAGGAAGGTATTTAGATTCACGGTAGCTCAATATTCTCATTATTCATGTTAACAGCAACAAAAATTCTGAATGCATTATCATAGTTTATTACACTTGATTAAAACATTTCCTCACACTTCTTGCTTCTTACACAAAATGTGTGTATACCCTCATGTACGTGTTTAAAGCAGAAATATAAGTTTTATAATGAGAGTTAACAGATTTAAATCACAAATGCCTTTCGAATTTTCAAGTTACAACTTGGGAAGCATTAATTTTATGGGATTTTATATTTGATGAGAATCCCATTTTGTCACTAATTCTACATTAATCTTTTATGAGAAGTCAACAGTAGATAACATAGAGATAATTATTTATGGTAAGCTAAAATGACACCAAAACACTCCAACGTTAATTCACTTCATTGTAAATTATAAACTCGGATTCTAATAGAATTAACTGAAGGCCAAGTAAAATCACATAATTTATTATATAATCCTATAAATCTATACAAAGAATAATGAGGAGATATGTACTACATTACAATCAGGAATTTGAATGTTATTCATAATCACTAAATCTTTGATCTTGTTATAGTCATGCAAAATAGATGGGGAAATAGAAAATATGTTCTTTCAATAGGTGAAAAATGAAGATAAGTCAAAAGAATAAGATAGTATTCAAAATTATTCAGCCAAGTAAAGGAATAGTATTCAAAACATAGGCAGAAATTTGGATTCCAACATTAAATTTTCAGAAAAATACTTATGTGCCATAAGCTAATGGCTAAACATATGCCTTTAATTTATTAGAGGCATTCCTTATGCCATGAGACAAAAATAAACTACCGGAAAGAGTGCCTGCTTTTTGTCTTCTCAGTTTCCCCATGCAGATGATAGTCATATAGAAATAACCTAAACAGGGGAGAAATGATAAATTGAGATGCTTATTTGAAATTGATAATTTTCTATAAATAAGAATAATTCAAACTTCAGCTTTCTGGGTATTTTTAGATAATTACTCCAGTTTTATTAGCAGATCTATATTACGCGAACCATAACCTGTTCTCGATACTTCATGACCTTTGTGAATAATAATAATAAAATATCACTCATTTCAATGTACCTTCTTCATTGTACTAGGAAGAAGACAGAGGTAGGATTAATCACGTTAGTCTTGAGCAAAATAAGATTTAGAATGTTTAAGGAAATCTATCATTCATTGAATGACTAGGTGTGCCAGCAGTTATGGTATATCACGTACACCTGACTTCTGTTAAATCTTTTCCAAAGGCCTGTGGGGTCCTGTATGATTTCTGTTTTGGAGATAGGAAAAATGAATCACAGCAATTTGGATTAAGTTCCTAAATTACAGAACTAGAGAGAGGATCTGTCCAGCTGCAAATGCAGTTCTCTTTCTCCTACAAGTGTCTTGAAACCTGGCCTCTGGATTGGAAAACTTCCCCAGGCTCTGGGTGACCTAAGGCAGCCTGGCTCTTGGGCTCTGGTCTCAGCAAGATGCATTTTTCTCTCACCTGTTGTTACTCGCAGGCGTTTTATGTTTTACAAAAAGAACCAAATCCCATAGAACATCCAATAGCAAGAGTGAACTGTAAGGGAAACTACAGACTTTGGTTGACCGTGGTGAGTGGACATGTAGGTCCATCCAGCAGAGGGAAGGTCCCATTCCAGTGCACAAGCTCTGTGGGAGGTGTTGTGCGTATGTGAGGCAGGAGGTATGTGGGAAATCTGTACTTTCTTCTCAAGTTTAACCATGAACTGAAAATTGTTCAAAAAATAGTCTGTATTTCAAAAGCTCTCAAGTGGTTTTAAAACATCCATCCTTAAAAATGCCTCCTCCTCAGGCCACCTGGATGGTTCAGTAAGTGAAACATCTGCCTTGGGTTCAGGTCATGATCCCAGGGTCTTGGGATCCAGCCCTGGCTCAGGCTTCCTGCCTGGAAAAGAGCCTGCTTCTCCCCCTGCTCCCCTCTCCTTCTTCTCTCTCTCTTTCTCATCCTCTATCAACTAACTAACTAAATAAATAAATAAATAAATGAAATCTTAAAAAAAAAAAAAATGCAGCCTCCTTGGACAATGACATGCAAGACCTCACCATATACGAGAAAGTGAGAGTTGAAGCTCGTTCTGGACTTCTCCCCACCCTATCGGTGTCCAACTAAGAAATGACATCAGCAGAACGTTGACTCTACTCCCAGTTTGGTTCCTTGTCTGTTATCATTATTTACACCACAGAATGACAACACAAACAAATACATTTCATCTTTTTCTCAGCATTTCAAACATTTTACCTACAGGAAGCATCTATTTTGCAATCTTAAACCTCTTCCCCCAAGTTTAGTTAAAGATGGGGACCCCATTCTATTTTTTTTTTTTTTTTTACGTGAGAGTCATTTTAAAATTTGCCATCCTGATCAGTGTCACTTTCCTTAACTTAACCTCATAGATTCTGTTTTTCTGTGTTTTAATGATTTGGGCTGCTGTTCTATATGGCTTTACTGAAGTCTTCACAATCCTCTTAAATGTTGGAGCACAGGGTGGTACCAGCACTCCACTAAGCAGCAGTGCATAAGAAGTGAGCAGATTGTTTCTTACCTTTTCAGACTTTCAATATTTCAATATTTCAACAGAAGCACTTAAAAGAAGATATACTTGGATTCTACATAGCAATCATAGATTTCCCCAAGACCCTCTGTTCTTCTCTATTCTATACCTAGGCAGAAATTTGTGTACATGTGTTTCATTTGGAGCCTTTAAAAACTACTTAAATGTCATGTGTGCAGACTTAATTTAATTTTATTAGAAGAGAGCCTCATATAGTAGGAATGCTGCAGACTTTGAAATCAGAGAAAGCAGGGGTGGCTCCTGTCCCCATCATTTAGTTCCAATTTATTGTAACTCCCCAGCTTCAGCTCCATCATTTCAAAAGCTGCTCATAGAGTCCAAGGTTTTTTATTTTTTATTTTTTTTCCTTGAGAAAGCTGTCACATGTCTTGGTCACAATTAAACATACATTTACTCTCTAAAGTGCATAGGCCATGATGTTTGCCTCTGTGAGACAGTTCTAATAAAGATGATTTGTCCCTCATCCCCCAGCCTCTCTCCACTCAAAAATATCACAACACAGAATATTTTTAGAGAAACTAGAATCATAATATTGGGATTCACATCTTAGATAAAACTCATAGTAACTTAAATAACTGAGTCAATTAATCATTAGCGTTTCAATGTCCTCAATTTACCATAATTCTAATGATTTACATCTTTTAAAGTAGCTTTGATAATTAACTGAAATAGAATGTGAAAACTATTTATATAAGCTGTCAGAGAAGCAGAGGTTACAAAAATAATGTATTTGAAATTAGATAGACTGGGGTAAAATATAAAGCTACACAAATGGTTTCCAAATTTTCATGCTGATCTGAACATATGAACATTTGTATAACTATGTGAAGGCCATATATATTTCATGTGGAACTTTAGTGTCTAAGAATATGCCCAGACCAACACACAAATATTTAATATAAATATTAAATCTCACTACATGCAATTAGCAGAGTCTTGAATATTAGAAGATTTGATTAAAAAACAAAACAAAACAAAGTGTTCTTTAGTAAATGATACTTTTTTTTTTTTTTAATGCTGAGTGTGGAAATTTTGGTCTTAGTAGTTCAGAAGGCAAAATCACTGTGAACATTTATATTGAAAGGTGGTTGTAGCCTATCATTGAGAATGATCTCTTTGAAATGAAAATGACTCCAAGGATCATGGCTATTGTGTCAGAAGCAGATAAATAGAGGAGCACTGATGAAATGATTAGCACCTATTGTTACAAAGTCTCTTGCAAACATTAATCCTAATTCTTATTGTATCTGCTAACACACTTTTGCTGAGACACTAATGCCTCATTTGGTAATGGGTAAATCAATGAGTCTTTATGTGTATGTTAATATTATATGGGTGATAAATATATTTTAGGAGCCCAAGGTACATATCAAAACTATACTTGTTAAGAATCACCATCTGGGGGCACCTGAGTGGCTCATTGGGTTAAGCCTCTGCTTTCAGCTCAGGTCATGATCTCAGGGTCTTAGGATTGAGCCCCACATTGGGCTCTCTGATCAGCCGGGAGCCTGGTTCCCTGCTCTCTCTCTCTGCCTGCCTCTCTGCCTACTTGTAATCTCTGTCTGTCAAATAAATAAAATCTTAAAAAAAAAAAAATCACCATCTGAAAAAGTGTTATAACCACTGTCAATTATTTGTCACAAGTTCTCTTACACACTCTACCTAATCCATCAACAAATGTTCTTTCAAAATATAGCCAACATCTTGACTACCTCTGAAATCTTCCCAGCTACTATCTGGAAAACCACAATTACCTCTCCACTTGGTCATTTCAGTAACTGCTGACCAATTCTCCACCAAGCTGAGTGACCCTTTGAAAATGTAACTTGGATCATGCTACTCCCCTCTAATGATCAGTTTGAAATCTCATTCCCACTCAGCTGTGAAGTCTTTATGGACCTACAGAACTGAAAGGTCTGATCCTGGTTCCCACCTCTGCATCCAACAACTTGTCTTCCTCCCCCCCTCACCCCTTCCCTCTGTTTCTCTCTGTCTCTATGTCTCTCTGTCTGTGTGTGTGTGTGTGTCTCTCTCTCTCTCTCTCACACACACACACACATACACACACACACACACTATGCCCAGTCACTCAAGTCTCAGGGCTTTATGTGCAAAATACCCTCTGCTCTACTACTTTTTTCTGGAAAATACATGTAGTTCTCCACTCACTACCTTAGGTCACTATGGAAGCTTCACCTTAATAGGGAGAACTTTCCCATTTTGGCAATCCCCCCTTACCCCACACTTCAGAACTTTTTTTAAAAAATCCTGTTTTATTTTTCGCTATTGCCCTCAAGTCTACCTGATTTTATACATACCTACACACACAAACACAAGAATATGAGTGTGTCTGTGTGTTTATGGGCACGTATATCCATAAATGCATATGTTAAATTAAATAGCTGTAATATTGGTGCGTATAGCTGGTCTTCCCTTGGTTTAATATTTATAGTATAGGAGATGGCTGATTAGTCTTTAAAAGCCAAGCATCAGATGCAAGACAGGGAACTTTGGAAGAACGTGTGTTCAAACAGACACAATTGGTCTCACCACAACTATTCCTATGTGTCTACGTAAAGATGCTACAAACTGGAAGAAAATTAAAATGGAAAATTACTGGGGAAATAAAAGGAAGTAGGTAAGAAGGGAATTTTCCCCAGGTACCCTTCTTGGTCCAGTCTCAAATCTAAGGTGTGAGAACCTATTTATTTGGAGCAG
Source organism: Mustela lutreola (assembly GCF_030435805.1). Classification (NCBI taxonomy): domain Eukaryota; kingdom Metazoa; phylum Chordata; class Mammalia; order Carnivora; family Mustelidae; genus Mustela; species Mustela lutreola. Next base: position 6,801,019 of record NC_081302.1, read on the forward strand.
CTGTGTGTTGAAGGTATCCTACCTAAGCTCCCGGGAGTGGGGGGGAGTTCTTCTCATTATCTTCACATGCAGATAGACCTACTTCTCAGTCTCCCAGAAACACAAAATGCCAATCACAGGAGTTGGATTAAGCAGGGAAGGGTCCAAAATGAGCAAAGCTTACCTGGCAAAGGTTAAAAGACAATGACCTGAAAGAGTTTTTCTGAATTATTGGAAAAGTGTTCTGCTAGCAGGTAAAGTGGGGATCAAAATAAGAACCAAAGAGTGTCATGGAAAAACAAAAATAAAGAGATACAGTTCTCACAGAACTGAGGTTGGTGGTCTGGTCATAAGTTCCTAGACTCCTGCTTTAGTCAAGAACATATTTGTACATTCTGGAATTACACTTCAATTTTCTTTTATATGTATTAAAAATATGAAATGGGATACAAAATAAAGAAATGAAATATGTCATAATGAGAAGCACTGTAATAGGTTCTTAACTTTTACAGGAGAAAATTCTTTAGTAAAACATATTGAATAATGTTGATTTTGGCCATCAATTTAGCAATGCCATTCTAAATTCACAGAGAAATGCTGATCTGTGTCTCTAAGAACATGTGCCTGTCAGGAAATTGCAAGAAAGAAGCTTGTTCTCCGTAGTAGCATGACCTCTATATCTCTCTTATCCCAAACTGGGAAAAAAAAAAAAAAAGAGAGAGAGAGAGAGCGCACTAGCTCATGCAAAAGGAAAAAAAGAAAGAAAAGGGTCATACTGATAGATTTTCTGACATTCACCTACCTCCTGATAACTCAGTTTGGTTTTACTCACTCAAGGCTATAGTCTGTGTTCTTTTTTTTTTTTTTTTTTTTTTTTTTTTTAAAGATTTTATTTATTTATTTGACAGAGAGAGAGAGATCACAAGTAGGCAGAGAGGCAGGCAGAGAGAGAGAGAGGAGGAAGCAGGCTCCCTGCTGAGCAGAGAGCCCGATGCGGGACTCGATCCCAGGACCCTGAGATCATGACCTGAGCCGAAGGCAGCGGCTTAACCCTCTGAGCCACCCAGGCGCCCTATAGTCTGTGTTCTTAAACTTCTCTTTATTCCCACTAACTTTGTACAATTTCCAACCACTTGTTATTCTCATCTTTGTGATACCTCACACTTTTTTTTTTTCTCCTTACCCTCAGCTCCCTGTTCCCAAGATGACATCATGAACATTCTTATCACCAGAAATTGCAATATCCCTGAAATCACATCCATATCTAGCTTAATCACTATAACCACTCTCTCAAAAATACCTCTAATTCTGTTGTATTTCTCTCCATGACCCATCAAGGCCATGACTCTAGAAACCTAGTCAGCTGCAAGTCTTGTCTGAATCTTCCTTATGCATGCCGCGGAATATCCCTACAGAAAATCACAGAATTTAGCAATCTCATACTGCTTACACATTCATTGCCACCTGCCTGATATGTCTCCCACAACACCTGTCACTTCCATCTTTTGAGGAACCTTGATCTCTAGTCTCTGCAATGTGTGCTATAGACATTTCCTTCATTCGCTATAGTGACATATGTTCTTCAAAATATTGCATGGGGCATCATATATAAAAAATTTCTCATCACCTTCTGAATTTAAAATTTCACTAGGCATCCTCTAGTTGTAGCTGCTAAATCTGGCGACAGTTCCACTACACTCTTAAAAATGTGGCGCCCTCTCTGTTTTATTGAACAAAAATATGGATGTCCAATGGGAATGCTACTGTCTCCGAACTGCCACGTTTAGCATCCTTCTTCCTTCCCATTTCTAAAAACACTTTTAAAAAATGATTCTGTATTCAAACGGTGATACCTAACCATGAACACAAGTTCCTATATCCATGTTTCTTTGGTGACCCATTCTACGCTTAAAACATATTGTGTAGGATCATTCCCTCAGTCCAGGCATGATTAATGTCTTCTATGATAAAACCATGTCTGATAAGGGGCGCCTGGGTGGCTCAGTGGTTTAAGCCTCTGCCTTCAGCTCAGGTCATGATCTCAGGGTCCTGGGATTGAGCCCCACATCGGGCTCTCTGCTCAGCGGGGAGCCTGCTTCCCCCTCTCCCTGCCTGCCACTCTGCTTACTTGTGATCTCTCTCTGTCTATCAAATAAATAAATAAAAAGAAATCTAAAAAAAAACAAAAACAAAAAAACAAAAAAACAAAACCATGTCTGATAAAATAGAGACTGCAGAAGATCACACTTCCTCAGTCCTCAACCTCCTTTAGTAGCAAGGTGCATGTGCCTGGTGCTGGCACAGCCTTCCTGGGCCCCAGCCACCCTGCCCTGGGTGTAATCTCTGAGCTCTTCCAGTTGGACATCAGAATCCTCCTCTGTCTCCAGGATCTCAAGTATCCCTGTGATTGTTCACCCATCAATATGCTGATGACACCAAGCTTTGGGTCTCCTGAGTTCCAGTTTGCTTCCTCAACAAAAATCTACATGTAAATGCTTCACAAATACCATGAACAGAAAATGTCAAAATCCAATTATTTTGCTTTCCCCCAAAGGTGTCTTTCAAAGAATACTCCCCACTGGAACATAATTGCTATTGATTTCCCCATTGGGTAGCCATTGGCTCCTTGCACCCTGTGTTCCTATGTTGGGCTAGGAGGTTTGAGTGGTAGGAGGTTTTGTATAGCCTCTTCCCTCTTCCTTTCCCTGTCTCTTTTTGGCCAGCCTTTTCTGAGGGTCCAGCATTCAGTTCAAGCATTGAGTCCTCGGACCATCCCAGACCACTTCATCTAAAAATCCCTTCTCCTATTTTTTCTCACTACTTCCAATACATATTCCTATAGGTTACCTCTCGGTTTTTAACTATCTGTCACCATCCCTGGGCTACTCTTTCTTTCACTATGGAATTCCTTTTAATGGTACACACAAGTGGCACTTAACAAGCATGAAATAAATATTTGTTGAATAATGGAGAAATGCATCAATGAATTATTTGTGAGATTTATATTTTAAATGTTTTAAGGTATTCTCAAATGTACAGAATTTATGATAGATTATAAAAATATAAAAATACTTAAGACACTAAGTATATATCTTCATGATATATAATACCTTTTACCATTAGGCTAATATATGGCACAAATGTTACCAAATGTTATATACAGTATTTATTTAGTTCCTAAATAATGTAAGTCAATAAACTAAGGCAAATAGTTAAAGAGATCTAATGAGGAAAAAAATGAATCTATTAAAGCTATAATTCTGATTTTTTAATTAAATTTGGGATATATTTTATTTTATGTGAAAGTAGATAGTCTAGAAGCCAGCGTTATACTTCTGAGGAACATTTAGAGCTGGTTTTGCAAAGCTCTCGATGAATTCATCCTGTGATGCATCAGTTAATATCACCACCATAATTATTTATAGCTTATTAATCATTACTGAACAATTAAAAAGATTTAATAGCTCATTTCTCACTAACTTATCTTTTGCATAAGAACAAGAAAGATTGTTTTCCCTTATGTAATAACACATTCTGAAAGAGCTTCATCAAATTCTAGAATAAAGTAGAAATAGTACATAAATTTTATTTTACTCCCATGAATAAAAAAATAATTACCCTAAGATAGGTTTTTTTTTTTAATTTGTTAGAATGCATCCTCTCCTATTCTTTGATTGTCTTTTTCTCTCTCTCTTCTTTGGCTCTCGCTCTTTGAATCCATCAACACCACACACACACACGCTGAGACACCTAGCTACTGTCTTCAGAGGGAGAAGTGGCAACCATCTGGTAAAAAAACATCAGTACTGACAATGGCGAGATGTAATTTACATTGTGTAAGACCATGTGAATTGTAAAGGATTATGGTAGGCAGTGGCTAATATTTTACATGGAAGGAAACAATACCACTAGTGTAATTTCCAGCCTCAGTGAAGACAGGAGTTGGATTTCCCTGCTACTATGAAATCTGCCGGAAGTGCTTGCCAGCACTGTCAATGCAGAAAGAGTTCTCTGATCTGGAGCAATGGGACCATTTGATTAAGCTGGGTATGAAGGATATTATATTACTTCCTCATACTTAATGCAAATCATCAGCTTGTTTGTTCTGCTTTCCAGAACAAAGAGAACAGCTCTTCAACTACTCCAACAATTGCAGCAAGTACCAGTGGACTGTCCCTGAAAGTGCCTTTCTTTTTGACACTTTCAGCTGAATATTGTCCTAAAATTACTCTGTGGCTCTTACCTGAAACTGCAATTGTCCAGACCCTTCTTTAGGCTAGAGCTGAGGTCAATCCTCTGCTAGTAGAACCCGATTTCAACCAAGAAAGATAAAGGGAATCATTCACAGTTTATGCTATATCCATTCATTCATATTTCTTTATTAAATAAATTGTGCTAATTTTACAATTATGTATCATTCTTCCAGTATGTATGAACCAAGCAATGTGTAATGTGCAAAAACTTTAAAGACAGAACAAACCCCTTGATGTGTTGAGCCTTAGGTCTTACAGCAAAGATAAGTCCTCAATCCAAAATAAAGTCATATGTAAAAGGAGCCAGATGCTAATGACACTGTGGAGTACAAAATGTCAACCAGTCATAAATCCACTAAATATTCCGCCAATATGTACTATTAAGCAGTGGAATTTATGAAAATGGCTGCCCTGCTACAGGAATCTTAGGCTTGATTCAATGTTTTTGATTAACAACCCTGCTGTCATGTAACCCATACTTTGTGTTGTATTTAATATCTTTATGTCGGTGAATATATCACCACTACATAATTAATTTGTGAAGACTTCATAATCTATGGTGCTTGTTGTATAGCTAGTTTTACATGTAAGTAAGGGTATCATTGTTTTGACAGTATGCTCCAATTCTTTAGGCAAAAAATTAAAATAGAAATTGAGTTGTTTCACCATTGGTTTTTTGTTTGTTTGTTTATTTGTTTTACCAGAGACAATGTCTCCATTATCATTGCTTCAACTCTGTAGGCAATTGATTCTGCTTTAATAAAAAATAAAAATAATAAAAAAAAAACTCTTTATTTTTGTTTTGTTTGTTTGTTTGTTTTTTCCCCAAAAAATCTTCTACAGGGAAATTTTTATGTGTAAAGTGAGAAAATGTCTCTCCTTAAAAAAAAAAAAAAGGTGGGGGGCACACCTGAGTGGCTCAGTGGGTTAAGGCCTCTGCCTTCGGCTGAGGTCTTGATCCCAGGGTCCTGGGATGGAGCCCCAAATCAGGCTCTCTGCTCAGCAGGGAGTCTGCTTCCCTGCCCCCCAACCCCCACCTGCCTCTCTGCCTACTTGTGATCTCTGTCAACTAAATAAATAAAATCTGAAAAAAAAAATTCAAATCAATAGCTTTAAAGTAGCAAAAATTTAAGAAGAAATAAAGAAATTGGATTAACAAAATCTCTCCTAACTCTGTAAATAAAACGTTTAAATCTTGGAGAAAAAAATTCTAAACCTGCCCAGAAGGCAGCTCCCTTCAAAGAAGATGGAATGAGTTAGGATCTAATGAGGAATTGTTCCCAGGACTGCTGCAAAAGGAGTATGCAGTCACAGTACAAAAAGTTGTTGGAATGTACACAGTGATGGGATGATTTTTAAATGACACAGTTTTCTGCACTATCATTTCAGAGATGAATGAAGAAGGGAGCCCAATTTTTAATAAAACTGGAGAAACATTTTGTAAACAAACAAAAATCCTTCCAAAGAACAGAATGTATTTTGGGGCGCCTGGGTGGCTCAGTGGGTTAAGCCTCTGCCTTCGGCTCAGGTCATGATCCCAGGGTCCTGGGATCGAGCCCCACATCGGGCTCTCTGCTCTGCAGGGAGCCTGCTTCCCTCTCTCTCTGCCTACTTGCGATCTCTGTCTCTCAAATAAATAAATAAAATCTTAAAAAAAAAAAAAGAACAGAATGCATTTAATGAAAAATACATGCAGAATTATAATTTATCTGAGGTCCTTCCTGTCTAGAAAATCAACTTCCCATTGGGTTATATTGGATAGGATTGATCAATGACAGGGAAGAGAACTTGAAAGCAGGTATTTGCCAGAGTTCCACATTTGAATAATCGGAAGGCAGGTAATTTTATCTCTGCAGGTGTTGAACCCTGCCAAACGCAGTAACACAGGCGTGAATTTTCATACCTTCTCCTCTACTCCCACTTCTCCTCCATCCTGCGCTTTTGCATCATTTTCCATAAGCATTACTGGGTCTCCTGAACTTTAAGCATCCTGGTTTTTTTTTTTTTTTTTCCCTAAGTATGTTCCACAGTGTTGAAGGCTATGCCGATTAAAAAGCCATATTATTATAAGCATCAAGTTTGTTGAAGCTTTTTTTGCAAGATACGATCCCAGTGCTTTTCATCAGGAGTGATCAGCTTCTGTTTTGTCTATTATGTTCCATATCTGACCCATCACTTTGATCCCCTTGACTTTGTGGATTAACAACTGTACCCCCAGAAAAAATAAAATGCATGTGTGTATATATGTGTGTATTAGTTTGGATTATATTTTATTGAAGTAAAAATGTATGGGAAGTAATTGGCAATTAATAACAAAATATCTAATGGCTTTATGATAAATTCCATCTAGCCATCTGATTTTCACAGAATGCTTTTATGCTGTTTGCCAAAAGCTTGTGTCTTATGTCCACAACCAACCTATGGCTTCATTTCAACCATGGTTTGACAACCTTTTGTGTGACTACACTTTTGAGTCTACTCCGCCTAATTTAATTTTTCCTTTATCAATTTCTTGAGCCTGTGTAGTCCAAAAATCCAAAGATGAAGGCTCAAGTTGTCACATTTGCCAATTTCTGTTGAACAGCTACTCCCATCATGGCCAGTTTCATTCTCCCAATGTGATAGCATTGAACACAAAACTGGGCAGTGATATTCAGTAAGTAGTACATCATTTCTACTACAGAAATAATATGCATAGATAACTCCAATAGCAAAGATAATATATGTGGTATAATAATAAGGAAATAATAAGTTTTGGATATTCATCTTTGATTTTGGTATAATTAATTTGTGTGCTTATTTACAATATAACTTATTTCCATTTTTTTCATCATAAGTGTACTCCTTAACCCCCCTCCCCTAACTTCCTCATCTCTCCACCCCCCTCCCCTCTGTTAACCATCAGTTTGTTCTCTATAATAAAGAGTCTGTTTCATGGTTTGTCTCTCTCTTTCTTTTTTTTTTTCTTTGTTTTTTTTTTTTGTTTCATAAGTGCCACATATGAGTGAAATCATATGGTATTTGACTTTCTCTGTCTGATTTATTCTACTTAGCATTATACTCTCTAATTCTATCCATGTTGCTGCAAATGGTAAGATTTCATGATTTTTTATGGTTAAGTAAATGTATATATACTGCTTCTTCTTTATCCCTCCATCTACTGATAGACACTTGATGGGTACTGATGCATCCCTTTGAATTAGGGTCCTTGTGGTTTTGGGTAAATACCCGGTAGTGCAATTCCTGGATTATAGGGTAGTTCGATTTTAATTTTTTTAGGAACCTCCATACTGTTTTCCACAGTAGCTGCACCAGTTTGCATTCCCGCTGTCACTGCAAGACTGTTCTTTTCTCTCCACATCCTAGGCAACACTTGTTGTTTCTTATGTTTTTAATTTTAGGCATTCTGACAGGTGTGAAATGATATCTCATTGTAGTTTTGATTTATGGCTCCCTGATGATGAGTGATGTTGATCATCTTTTCATGTGTCTGTTAGCCATCTGTATGCCTTCTTTGGAGAAATGTCTGTTCGTGTCTTCTGCCATTTTTTAATAGAGTTATTTGTTTTCTGGGTATTAAGTTGTATCTGTTCTTTACAAATTTTGGAGACTAACCATTTATCAGATACATCATTTGCAAATATCTTCTAGGTGTGGCCTTTTAGTTTTGCTGATTATCTCTTTTGTTGTGCAGAAACTTTTTATTTTGATGCAGTCCTAATAGTTTATTTTTGCTTTTATTTCCCCTTGCCTCATGAGATACATGTAATCCTAAAATTTGTACAGAGCCATAAAAGACCTTAATGAGCCAAAGCACTCTTGAAAGAGAAAAACTAAATTGGAGGTATTACTATTCCTTGCTTCAAGTTATATTACAAAGACATAGTAATTAAAACCCCGAGTATGCTACTCGGGGTGCCTGGGTGGCTAAATCAGTTAAGCAACAGACTCTTGGTTTCAGCTCACTACCTGGGGTTCTGAGTTTGACCCCAGTGTTGGGGTCCTCGCTCTGCAGGGAGTTTGTTGGAGATTCTCTCTCTCCCTCTGCTCCGTGCCCCACCCTCCCGTCATGCTCTTGCTCTCTTTCTCTCTAAAATTAATAGATAATTATTATTTTCTAAAACCAGTATGGTACTATCATAAAAATGAACATAGATCAATAAGATAGAATAGAAAACCCATAAATAAACCTACAATTATATGGTCAGTTTATCTCTGTCAAAGAAGGAATGAATATCAAATGGGAAAAAAAAAAAACAGTCTCTTCCAACAAATGGTGTTGAGAAAACTGAACAGGTAAATGTGAAAGAATAAAACTGAACCACTTTCTTTCACCACACACAAAAATAAATTCAAAATGGATTAAAGACCTCAAGGTGAGACTTGAAAGCAGAAGAATCCTTAAGAGAGCATAGGCCATAATCTCTCTAATGTCGGCCAGAACATTTTTCTAGATATAACATGATTTTTAATATGGTTGCATTAACTGAATGGACAGATTCTCATCAACGTAACCGTTGTCTCTCACGAGCATATACAAGCTGGCTATAGCACACCATTGCTTCCCTCGTCCCTCCGCTGCACAATCTAGTGCGGACCCTGAAATATGCCCCACCTTCATTTCAAAGATCCAGCTCCATTCTCATCCCTAATTTCTCAAAATTTAGATCCAAGTCCAGCTCTGAATCTCCCAAAACCCAACTGGGCTGCTCCTTGCCCTTGCAATTTCACTGCCATCTCCTGCTCCATAGTTAACCCACCACACAATCAGGAACACATCTGAAGTTGGGCTTTATTTAAGTCGACTTGAATTTGAGACACCTCTCTTTCTTTCTTTCTTTCTTTCTTTCGTTTTTAAGATTTTATTCATTCATTTATTTATTTATTTACTATTTTTTGAGAGAGAGAGAGGAGAGAGAAAGAAGAAGCAGGGAGAGCAGCAGGGGGAGGGGGAGTCAACAGGGAGCCTGACTTGGGACACGATCCCAGGTCCCTTAACCAACCGAGCTACCCCTGTGCCCAAGACCTTTCTCTTTCATCCACAGCTGCGTGACCTTAGGTAAGAAATGGTTATTTTTCAGGTTCAATTTATTCATCTGTAAAATGGAGAAAATGACAGCAAGCTGATAGAATTTTAGTTAGAATTCACACAGTTCTGAAACATGCCCATAAAAGATACTTCATAAAAGAAGATGCACCTGCTTCTTTCTCCGCTTGTTCACACGAAACGACATTCTCTTCAGATAAGAAGAACAGGGCCAAGAGGCTTAAGAGGAACCTTTGCAGCCAGCTAAAGCCTTGTGCTTTCAGCCACTGACTGAAATAATGAGGATATTTACTCAATATGCTCCTAGTTTATTGGTCCCCCTGTTGGCTACACATTTCAAGTCTCAGCATTTCTTCCTCATGTCTCTGGACTATGGCTTCCATACACAGCTGTCTTTCCTGGTACTGTGCCCAGTTAGCATGTGGCTTTGAGCCTTCGTGAAGCTGGTTTTGCGCTGGGTCTTGATACAGCATATTTCCTAGCCACTGTTCTTGACTTTCTGGTGTGCAGTACCAATGCTCCCTTCTCCATTTACTCTTGCCTGATCTGATCTTTCTTCCACTGGCTTTGTGACTAGGCAAACTTTCAAATTTGCCATTCCAGCCCTGGTAATACTGAGATTGGGGCATCAGTGGACAAGGAATGAGATTCAGCAAAGCACCGGGGCAGAGGTCAGAAGAATGAGGGTCTGGTTCTGATTTGCCAGTATTAACTGTGTTACTTTAGAGAAATCAATAAACTGCTCAAAGCCAGAATTTCTTCAATTGAAAATGAGGCATAGGATTTCTCTAGGGTCCCACCAGATCTATTGCTTCATGATTCCGTGGTTCTCATTTCACTGTTGATCTCAGCAACTGCAGTAAACTGGAAATATTGCCTCTCCCAGCCTGTTGCTTAAGCAACCCTTAATCGGTAGGAGCAACCTCAGCTGTTCTGCTCGGTGTTGCCTGTGAGCTCATCAGCGGCCGAATCCGGCTGGGAGAAACAACACCTTAGGCAATATTTTTTCCTAATCTTAAATATGAATGTATGCTTTATCTGTAAGATAAATTTTTGTTTTTCCAAAGCCATAGAAGGCAATCCCCTGGATAACAAAACAAATCTATAAACATACGAAGACTTGCCAGATAAAGTCTCAACCAGGAAGTTGCGACCATGAATGGAAGTCGGGCTGTTTTTTGTTGAAAACATTGGCCTCCTGAGGTGGAATAAGGCAAAATACTGATAATTATAATGATGAAAAATTAACAATAATATAAAATTAAATATAAGAGTAAGCTGGTTTTTAAAAAAGGTTTACATTCTCCTGAAATCTTAAAAAAAAAAAAATAGTTGAAATAAGCTAGTGAACAAAGGTCCTGGATCACCCTTATCTTTAATATGTATTTCAGGGGTTCCTGTGCTTATCTATGGCTTCCTTCCTTTATATGCATGTTTATGTTGACGCTATTGATCAACTCTCCTTAAATCTTTTTTTGGGAGGATTTTTCATCAGCACATAATCCTCTGACCTTTGATGGTATCTCAGATGCCCCCTTTGCCTTCTTGCCAAGGTTGATTCCTTGGGTTCTCTTTCTTTCTCTCTATTCTTTATCCCTGTGAGCGGGTCCCTTCCAAAGAATTCAGGTATCATCAGCAGGCTGATGATTCAGTCACATACCCTTTGGCTACAATGTATACACATAATACAGATTTTATACACATGTATAGAGTATGATTGCACATGTGTACATATATGTATATGTATATATGTATAAACGTGTATATGTGTATAAATACATATAATTTACACCAATATTCAAGACATGTATCTTTGGATGTCCTTATGCGTTGCCTAAATTTCACTCTCCTTAGTCTTCATTTCTTGTGACACCCCATGTCCTGAAGGTGACTCTGTACATCTAGTCACCAAAGGTGGAAACTTAAACATCATACTTGACCCCTTTCTTGCATTCACCCCTCATATTTTACCAGTCAGTAACTTGCATTGATCTTTTACATCTGTTTGTCTCCATCTCCATCCTCATCCTGCTGTTCTTACACTACAGTCAGCCATGGCAACACACGGAATGGGACCCCCTGGTTTAGGCCTGTTTCCCCAGACAGGCCTGCTGACTGCAGCCAGGGTGACTGTTCTCCATACACGGTCCCATCAAACCCTCTTAAAATGTCCCTTTAACTTTGGATGATATGGACTTACTTATCTGGTCTATATGGGACCTTAGGATTCATATATCAAATTTCTACCTGTTGGAAATACTCTGGGAATATGAATCAATTACACTTCCTCGATGAAGGTCCTTTATGGTTTTTAAGGATTTTGTACCAGCTCTTCCTTGTAACTGAATACTTCTTCAGACTCTTGTCCTATGATTCATCACTTAATTTTTGGCTCAGACACCTGTTGATGTTTCCACAAAACTTCTTTGACCCCCTTAAGGAGGGGTTCTACATTCCTCTTAGCACCCTGATTGCACTGATTTCCCTGGGTTGCACCTGCTCATTTATACCTCTCAACCAGATAAAATCCATAAAAGCAGCCAGACTCATCTTGTCCACAGTTGTATCTCCTATAAATTCAGCACATTCAGCAAATAAATATACAAGATGTCCCTTTAAAGTTGAATTTCAGATAAATGACATTTTTTGGCATGTCCCAATATTGGGAACATATATTAGAAATGTGTTTGTTATCTGTAATTCAAACTTAATGGGGTATCCTGTATTTTATTGGGCAACCTTAACCTCCGCATCTTGAAATATATCTACTGCATACTAGTTGTTCAATAAATATTCAGTGATGGGGCACCTGGGTGGCTCAGTTTTTAAGCATCTGCTTTCAGTTCGGGTTGTGATCCAGGGGTCCTTGGATGGAGCCCGGCATCAGGCTCCCTGCTCAGCAGGAATCCTGCTTCTCCCTCTCCCTCTCCTCCTGCTTGTGTTTCCTGTCTTGTATTTCTCTCTCTCTCTCTCTCTCTCTATATATATATATATATATATATATATGTAAATAAATATTCCGTAATATGAAATGACAGCAGAATTATTGTAAAATTTCATCCTATTTCTTCAAAAATGTCATCATACAATTTAATATATTTGTTCTTGGAGAGTTAGCAGTGAGTGCTCTTGCTTTATTTAACAGTAAATCATTTTAAACTGAGGTTGCTGGAGGGGAGGGAGGGTGATGGGCATTGGGGAGGGTATGTGCAATGGGGGAGTGTTGCAAATCCTGTAAGACTGATGAATCACAGACCTGTATTCCTAAAACAAATAATACATTATATGTTAATAAAAATAATAATAAAAATCATTTTAAAAGAGTTCATATTATCAGTTTGATTGTGTATACGTCACTTAGCTGTGATCTTAGCAAAGGAAAATATGCATGCATATAAGCCATTATTAGAGAATTCAGAAAACATAGCTTGTGTGGGTTTTTTTGTTTGTTTGTTTTGTTTTTGCTCATAGGGCAGATCCAGAGCCTGTCTAAACTTGCTGAGGGAAGCTCTCTTTAGGTTTTCATTTCACACATTCACTCCCTGAGCATTTCCCTCCATAGCACAACATCGGTCAGAAGTGCTCTGACTGCTTACAAGGGAGAGAGCAAGAGCCATCTGGCCCTGACCTAGAGGCAGCCTCTAGGGACTACAGCATCATTTCCTAACTTTCCAGTCTGTCACTTTGATGCATGAATCCTAAAACCCCATAAAGACATGCTTTGATTTTCCCTGAATTATTACAAAAGGAAAATAAAAAGGGAGTTTCTCTCAATGATCTTGACCCAGTATTTCCTTAATTTTTTGGTGTTACAATTTTAAGACCATGTCATCAAGTCTAATTTAAGAAAAATAAAAATACTTAATATGGCAGAGATCTTCATCTATAATATGAGTAAAGTTACAGTTACTAAAAGAAATGGGTGAGAGGAGTGTTTGTGTATGTGTACATATGGATTGCATCTTTCTAAATTCGCACAGCTTATGTTGGTTGGTTTTATTTGTTTCCATCTGAGATGAGTACTAATGTTAACACAAAAGTGGACGGTTAAATCCCTATGAAGTAGCAAAGGGAATGGATTAAGGAATTCCAAATTTCTGCCTCTCCATAAAAGCAATGGAATAACTGGAAAAAAAAATGTGAGAATAAACTTTTTCAGAATTCTGGAAATTATCCAAAAGCTTGCAGCAACCAGGGAGAATTCATTCAAGAAAAGTGTCTGTGTCTTGGCAAGAACAGAGAGTTATGTGTCATTTTAACCTACCCTGGTCCCAAGCCCCAACTTCCAGCTTAGCAGTAGCCTTGAAAATGACAGTCCAGATTCCATTACAGATACAGGAGAAAGCAGGACTGACCTCAGTTGCAAAGAATTCTCTGTATTTACAGTCATTTGTTTTATTCACACTTAATCTCTGTTTATTGCTTGCTGATGGCTGGACCTAGACGATTGGCTCAAAAGGGTTGTCTTTCCTTCACCTAACTTGGAAATTACTGAATGCTGAGCATCTGTCCAAAGCATATACAAGAACATGCTTTAACCACTACTGCCCAAAGCAATGGACAAAAGTTGGAACAAACAATAGACTAAACAAAGACCTTGTGGAGAAAAGCTGGGGAATGAGAGCTTAAGAGAGCAGGGCTTTGAAAAACTCTAACATGATTCTTGAATCAAGAAGGTCACACACATGCCCATGCTGTACATCTGCTCAGCAAAGACTTGAGAAGACCCTGAACTCTAACCCTTAATTGATATTGAAGCTCTGTCCAAGGAGGTAGTGAAGGCTAAGACAGTGTTTTCAGCTGCCAGGCTGAGTGTCAAAGGTGTCCCCTAACCCCCACACGCAGTCTCTCTGCAAAGACTGGGAGGGATTTTTAGGACTTTCCAAATCATTCCGTGAATCCGGTATTACCATGATATCAAAGCCAAACAAAGATGTCACAAGAAAAGGAAACTACAGACCAATACCTATTATTAATATAAATGCAAAAATCCTCAACAAAATACTAGCAAACCAAATCCAGGAGGAAAGGGTATTTTTAAAGGATTACATATATTAAAAGGATTACACACCATGACCAAGTGAAATTTATCCCAAGAATGAAGAGAGGCTTGACATACAGATACCAATTAATAAAATGCCCTGTATGACAGAATGGAGAAAACTGAACACCTGGTTATCTCAACTGATGCAGAAAAATCATTTAAAAAAATTCAACAACCTTTCCAGAGAAAAGAACTTTAGAAACAGAAACTAAGGCTAGAACGAGGAATAGTATGGAACTTCCTCAGTTTGATCAAGGGTATGTATGAAAAACTCACAGTTAACATAATGCTTAATGCCATAAACAACAAATTTTCCTGCTAAGAATAAGAAGACAAGAGCGTCTTCTCAACACTGCTATGTAATACTATACTAAAAATCTTAGCCAAGAAATCAGGCAAGAGAAAGAAATAAGAAGCAATCAGATCAGAAAGAATTAAAGTATCTCTATTTGCAGATGATGTGATCTTAAATATAGAAAACTCTGAAGATTCTAACATTAACATCCAAACAATAAAATAATTAAGAATAAATTCAAGATATACATTGAAAATCACAAGACTTTGCTGAAAGAAACACTAGAAAGCCATCCTGCACTAGACTGTATTAATACTTAATAGTGTAATGATGACACCAATCCTCAAATTGTTCTACAAATTCACTGTAACCCCTATCAAAGTTCCAACTACCTTTTCTGCAGAAACTGAGAAACTAATCCTAAAACCCATATGGAGCTGCAAAGGACAAAGAGTCATCAAAAGAAACACTGGAAAAAAAAAAAAAGAATAAAGTTGTAGGGCACAGACTTCTGCATTTTCTAACGAACTGGAAGGCTATGGTACTGGCATAAGAATAAATATGCAGATCAATGGACTCAACTTAAGATCACACAGATTAACTCACAGAAACTGATTTCAACATCAATTCCAAGACTATTCAATGGGATAAGATTTTTTTTTTTTATTAAGTTGTGCTATTTCAAACAAGACCCAAAGATTAACTCAAAATGGATTGATGATATAAATGTAAGAGCTAAGACAATGAACTTGAAAAAGTAAACATAGTATACATCTTTGGATTTGACTTTGGATTACGCAATAGTTTCTTTACTAGAACACCTTAAAACACAAACAACAAAAGAAAAAATAGATAAATTGGAGTTCATCAAGATTAAAAACTTTTGTGTCTCAAAGGATACTATCAAGTAAGTGAATAGACAAGCAACATGATGGGAGAAAATATCTGCAAATATCTGGTCCAGCATCAGAATACATACAGAACTCCTACAACTCAGCAGTACAATGTCAGACAAATCAATTTAAAAATGGGCAAAAGACCGGAATAAGTATTTTTCCAAAAAGATGAACAAATGGTCAATAAGTGAATAAAAAGAGACTCAACATCTTTAGTCATCAGAGAATGTAAACTGAAACCACAATGAGATACCCATTAAGATATCTGTAATAAACAAAATGCAAAGTAACATGTGTTGCTTTTTTGATTCACCTGCAGAGCAGTTATGGCTTCATGAACATTTTTGTTTTGGTTTGGCTTGGTTTGAGGATTCTTTTGTACAAATTTGTTTACCATGGGTCTTAATATGGTACAAACATGTACGAACATGTCTACCATGTTTGTCTTAAAATCCCTCAATGCCACCCAGTGGAGTTGCAAAAGTGTGATTGGCCAGGTGTTGTATGACATGAAAACTTAAGCAGAACTAGGAACTCCAAGATGGGGAAAGAAACTCCCACATAAGGAGATAAACCCAGCACCAGTTATGAGTGCTCTTTGACTCCTGTTAGGGAAATTGTTTGGAGACCACTTTCTGAAGCCATGCAAGGGGTCAGAAGCTACACATGACTACATCTCCCAACAGTGTGGCTATACCACATTTTGTGTATTCATTCCTTAGTTGATGGGCATTTGGATTGTCTATGCTTTTTAGCTGTTATAAATAGCATTGCTATGAACATTAATGTACATGTTTTAGGGACGCCTGGGTGGCTCAGTTGGTTGGACGACTGCCTTCGGCTCAGGTCATGATCCCGGAGTCCCGGGATCAAGTCCCACATCAGGCTCCCAGCTCCATGGGGAGTCTGCTTCGCTCTCTGACCTTCTCCTCACTCATGCTCTCTCTCACTGTCTCTCTCTCAAATAAAGAAATAAAATCTTTAAAAAAAAAAAAATGTACATGTTTTATGTGAAAATATATTTTCAAAGCTCTTATAAAACTAGAAGTGGAATTTCTGGGTCATGTACCAGCTCTATGTTTGAACTTCTGAGAAACTACTAAACTATTTCCCACATTGACCGAATCATTTTCATTCCCACCACCAATGGATAAATGTTTCCATTTCTCTCAAATGGGGATTCAGACTTTGATGAAGCTGTTGGTCCCAGATTCCCAAATGGCAATAATTCCAGGTCCCCACAAGGTTAGGGAGAGCTGGTGGCATTGAAGGATTTTAGGACAAATGTGGGGACCCATGGCAAACAAGTTTGTACATAATTGTGTGAGGGGCTCTTTGCGTCATGGCTGGCATCAGTGATCCTGATTTCTACAGGTAAGTGTATAACAGGTATTGACATTTCAACTGTTTACAGCACAGAATTTACCACAGCTGCTAGGGCATGCCCCATCACAAAAGAGGATTAGAGCTGTAACTCAAGGTGCATCACTCTCACTTACCACCCAAATCACCCAAAGCCTGACCAATTACTCAACAAAAGCAGCATTTCCCACCAGCCAGAGGAAAACACACTACTTTGTTAATTCAGGCCTTGCAGCAGCCAGGAGGGTTCCATGTCCTGTTATCACAGCAAACACCCCAGAATCTGGCTGGCTGACCATGCCCTACCATTGATTAAATAATGAGATGCCACCCTTGGCCACTGGGGTACCTAGTGTCATTGCCATCACCAAAGCAGCAGTGGCCTACATGGGAGACCAGCACATCATTATTTATTTAGGTAATGCTTTATATCAGTTACTCTGTGGCACAACAATGAGGACCAACTGCATTCTCATGGAATGGCCTACAGGATCCTTTTGCTGAACTTCTGAAGACGTAACTTAACTCCCTGAAATATGCCAGCATCTACAACAGGTCTGTTTATCTCCAGAAGTACTCATCATCCACTATATTGATGACGTTCCCATTGATAGCCTGACTGAGAAACAAATTGACCAGGCCCTATATGAGGTCATTGAACTATGACAGGCAAGGCTGTCAACCCTGGAAAGATCCCAGAACCTCCTTGACAAGTCCAGATGCTGGGAACCACCCAGGCTGGTAGTCAGAGGTGTATTCTTGATAAAGTTAAACAGAGGTTTAACTGTCCATAGCAGCCTTCACCATCAAGATAGAGGCTCAACAGCCAGGATAACTGCTTGACTAACTGCAGACAATATATACCACTTATGGGTATTATTTGAGCCTTTTAATCAAGTGTGCCTACAAGGCCAATCACCTTTGAGTGGGACCCCAGCAGAAGCAGGTATTAGAGGCCGTGCAGCACCCATTGGGATGAGTGGAGCCTGCAAACACCGTGGAACTACAGGTCTCAGTGACTCCTATGCATGTGGATTGGAGCCTGTGGCATACGATTGTCACCACGGTGAGCGGGCTTTCAATTGTCGACATGTAAATTACCTGAGGTAGCTGCCAGATACACCTTCTTCCAGGAGCAGCTCTTAGGCTGCTATTGGGCCCTACTGGAAGCAGAACATATGACCCCTGATGCACCATATGTGACCCATTTATGACCCTGAGCTGCCTGTCCTCACATGAGTACTCACTAATCCCACTGATAAAGGGGAGCAGGCTCTGCAAAGTTCCATTATGAAATGAAAATGGTACATTCCTGATGGAGCCTGACCAGGGCCTTGGGGAATCAGCTGATTCCCCAGTGGCTGCCTTACTGAAGGGGACTAAATGCCCTGGAACATGTGCTCTCACCCTTCCCTTTTGTAAGTGGGTCCAGGACTCGAAGATATTCTAGCTGATCCTATGGCTTGGTTCCTGGATGGACCCATGAATCTCAAAGATGATGGAGCCCACTGGGTTGCTACAGCCATCGACCCAGGAGTAGCCACATTTTGAATGAGAACAAACTAGGACACCCTGCCCAATGGACCTAACTCCATGTGGTAGTGACAGCTGTGAAAACTACTCATCAGCATCTCCCTGCTACATGTTTACAGAGTCGTGGCTATTGAAAACAGGCTAGCCATATGGTCCAGTGACTAGAAGATTGATGATTGGACCATTAAGGATCCCCTCTGTTGGGATAGAGGTTCTGGCAGCAGCTTGCAAACTGGAAAAGAAGTCATTCAAAAGGGAATGTGAATGGGACTCATGAGCTGATCAAACGTGCTCAACAAATCGCCATGCTTGCCCACTGGGTCTATAAAAATGGGACACGGATGGCCACCTCGGATGCAAGAATGAGATGAATCATGAGGACTTACCTTAGAAGAGATGGAAGCCAGAGATGCCAGCAGTGCAGCTGTGGGACTCCCACACCACACAACATGGAGGACCAGGCCACATATCCTGGAGCAGAGGTCTATGGTGAGTGTATGAAATGGACTCGACTGGATATCTAGCCTCTAGTCATGGATTGCAGTAGTGCCTCACCCCTGTGGTCACATATGTCAGACATGGAACTGCCATCCAGTGTCCATGTATTGTGGCTATGTGTTTGACATTTAGCACAATTCCAGTCAATCAAGGCACTACACTTACTGCACAAGCTACAGAGCCCTGGACATACTCTCATGGCATAGTTTGAATGATTCATGCTCCCTAACCCTGACCCCCAAGCAAAAATGGTGGTAGAATCATGAGCACTTCAGACCTATCTAATGGTCTAGTTCTCTAGAAGAGAACCCGGGTAAAAAAGTTCATGTAAGAGGTCAACATCATTCCCTTCAATTCTGGGAACACATGTGGACACCAAGATTGATGGCACTATTTTTTTTTTCTTTAATATTTTATTTATTTATTTGACAGACAGAGATCACAGGTACACAGGTAGGCAGAGAAGGAGTAAGAGAGGAGGTTAAAAGGCTCCCCACTGAGCAGAGAGTCCGATGTGGGGCTCAATCCCAGGACCCCAAGATCATGACCCAAGCTGAAGGCAGAGGCCTCAACCCACTGAGCCACCCAGGTGCCCTGGTAACACTATCTTTAATAGAAGTATGTGAGTCTAGACATTCGCTTCAGAAAGCTATCAGAGAGTGAGAAAGGATAATAGTATAATGTATTTGAGAAGCAGGTGACCTTGTCCCCTCTGGATTTCAGAGCCCCTGGAGGAAAATGTCAATTGTGCTCCTAGATCTAGATAAAAAGATATGGAGTTCAGATGGGAGTGGGTCTAGATGAAGCAAGAGAAATCTGAGTGAGATCAACCTTGGGAATGAGGAAGCATATAAAATGAAGTAAGAGTTTTCTTTCTCTGGAACATCCTCATATTGAAGGAATATGAACAGAGGAGCTGAGCTCTGTTGCAATGAAGCTAACTGCAGAGATGTCTTCAAGGAATTGGAGATGGACTAGGAACTATAAGGGCCTACTTACCTAGAGTGATTCCATCCAGTTAAACAATGACTTTGTTGTTTACACAGTAAAACTTAAACTGCCCATACCCCCCTTTCCCCCAGGGGACTTACTTAAAAACAAGTCCTAGAAACCAGCTCCAGGTAACAAAGCCCAAATACAAGGGTGAGCCAGGCCAGATGGAGGTATCCAATCAATGTGGGTGCACACTGTCTCCCTAGGTAACAAGGAGTATGGGCCCCATACTTTGGGAACCTTTTGGGTGCCAATTCTGACCAAGGTGATAGGCTAGTTCAAATATCTACTAGGGTATTCAATTGGCCACACTGTGTAAGCTAATATGACTGTGCAGCTTTAGCTCTGTATTACAATCTCATTGGTCATGTGTGTGGCCAGGGCCAACCACATGGCCCTTGCCTTTTAAAAGTTAGTTGGTAAGGCAGGGACGGGTCGCCTCTTTGCAAGAGAGGGCCCAAATGGTCGGTATGATTCTCGATGCTCAGCGCAAAATAAAGTTTTGCTTGACCTTTGCTTTGTATCAGTCTCCCTCCTTTGATCATGGACCCATTATTGGGGTACCTAACAGTATTAGAGAGCCTTCTCTTCTGTGAAGACAGTGCTGCTTGTGGACCTTTCCCACTGCTGTAGGAGTAGCTTTTCCTTTTCTGATCTGATCCATCCTATAAGAGAGAGTAGGTAAAAGTGCCTAATTAGCGGTGTACTAAGCCAGAGTCCAAACTTGACATGGACCCTGGAGATGAAGTCTTTATATTTCAAATCTTCATGACTTTGTTGCTTGTTTTTTCTTTCCTTTCTTTCTTTCATTTTTTTTTTAAAGATTCATTTATTCATTTGAGAGAGACAGAAGGAGCAGAGAGAGAGGTAGAGAGAGACAATCCTCAAGCAGACTCCATCCTGAGCACTACATCCCAGGCTCTCTTTCAGTACCCTGAGATCATGACCTAAGCCAAAATCAAGAGTTGGCCACTTAACTGACTGAGCCACCCAGGTGCCCAGGACTTTGTTGCTTTTATGAGTTTTATTTCAAGAAGTGTTCTTTTTTGAAAGTTCTATTAGTATATCTCTGAACAATAATTCCAATCATATGTAAGAAAACTGCATGAACTCAGACAACAGTGCCGTACAATAACATTTCCCAAGTACAGACGTATTGATTTAAAGCCTCCTTTACAATTTCTATGCATGAAAAGAAAAAGGAAAAAATGGGAAAAAACCACTTCATAACATCATTTTCTATTATATTTCAATTGATATTTATGTGAGACAAAAAGATAAATTTAATAGTTGGCTTCTGTGGTCATGTTAATTTCCCCATGAGAAAAAATAATTTCCCATGTGTTGTGGTTGATATTAACATGCTGAATCTTATCTGTAAAAATGTGCTTTTGTCACAAGAACTGTCACAGAAAAAAACAGTCTCTGTGTATTACACTCAACAGTCAGACATTGAACGCCAAAAATCCCTGAAATGAATTATTATAAAAGAGGATGAAAATCTCTTGCAGGAGTACAAATAAAAATGAGAACAGTGAAAATTAAAGTAGAAATGTATTCCTCCATGTCTTTCCCAAATGACTTCATTTTTATGTAAATATCTGTATCCCTCTTATTCTTGAGTACTTAAATGTGTAGGTCTTGAAAGATAACAGAGGAAGGACAGCCTTTGAATAAAGATATGATAACCGTTTTTTTCCACGAGGCCTGTTATCAAGGCAAAATTACATTTATCTTTTGGTTCAGGAAGCCAGGAATAAAATTCAATGAACTCTTAATGTGTTTATATTTCAGGAATGCACTTCACCTTATGGTGTGCACATACACTCTAAAGTAAGACAAGTTAATTAAACAGACGAACTCCCGGATCTTCCTGCTCTGCTGTCATCATCACTAATTTGCTTTGACGAGGTTTGCAAAATGGGCTTCAGTGTGTAGCTTCAAGGTTAACTCTGCCCCACTCCGAGCCTTCCTAATTTGAGGCACCAACCATTCTTTGTAGTTGTTTTTTTCTTGTGCACATATACTCATGATGACTATATGTTTAGGGGGAAAATGATCAATTTTGTGATATCTGACCCGTCTACACAGTGAAGGTGGTGATCTACTGTACTGTACATTTTATACATTATCATTACCTAGGTGTATAGATGGGTGCTACAGAATAATTCATATTAATAATTAAATAGTTGTTGACATTAATGTTACATGATCGGTGTGGAGTGGGTGGCTATTTTATGTGATTCCATAATTTCATTATTAGAGACCCATTCAGTCATCCTAGGTCTCTGTCTGTTATGTCATGGTTTAGCACCAGATTCTGTGGCGAAGTCAGCTCTAGGGTAGAGTATCCAGGAGTGTTGTGGCTAGTTTTCTCTGCTCCTCTGCCTATGGCATACAATCTCCCTCGTACAGAGCGCAAATGGATTCATTGTTGATCTATTATTACCCTCAGCCATCACACATTATCATTAATAGGCATCGGAAGCACTATGCACTATTGTTTCATTCTAAGGAAATTCATTTTGTTTATTGTGAAATTTCAATAAATAAATTTTAACACTTTAGTGTGAAAATATACTAATAAAAATTGTGTTTTATTCTTCCTTGTGGTGACAGATTTTGTGTGTGTGTGTGTGTGTGTGTGCACATGCACTGTTTTCCAAAGCCTTAGCTTACTTAGAATAATAACTGTTCATATTTCTTGTCCTTACCCTTGGCAAAGGAACCCCCATAACCAATTAAGAGGGATTTGGGAGCTTGATGTTTGAGACTTTAGTACTAATGCAAGAGTTCTTGGGTGTGTAAAGAGCTGATTGCTTCACCCCTATGGTTGAGTCTGATTGCATTTTCAAATATCCCACTATCTAAGCCAGATCCACCAAAGGAGCCTTTTTCTCTTCTGCAGCTAAGCATCAAGCGGAGGGTTCCTTTTTGGGGTGTGGGGCACTGCCTGCAGGGAATGAATTTGTTCATCCAATATGTGTGTCCCCAGGGCAATTTGGAGGCTGCTGGACTTTCCCCACTTGTCTAGAACACACTGTATTCAGACTGGGCTTTTCTAAAGCATAGGTCTTAAGGCAAGGGATGAGCGTTTTTTCCAGGATTTGACTCCTCACTGATTAAGCATTCTTCCATGGTTCCGTTAAAGGTTGCCTCCCCGCAAGGGTCTGGTGAGGATGCAGGGTCACGGAGGGTGGTTTGGAAGCTTTGGGTGATAGGGACTCCAGAATTTGCTCCTCCAGCATGACCTCTATGAGTGGTGCCATTTTTAAGCCTAAGTAGTATAGGATATTTAATAACAAGTCTTAAGCAGGTTAAGTAGGTTTATTGTCTGAATTTTAAATTTAGTAAAGCTCAAGAGAAACTGACATTTTATATTAGGAGGAAGAAGTTATTCAACTGGTCTTGTTGATATCCTAATATATTATATAAAGTTATTTCAAAGGATGCATCTTACCCCAATTGTCCTTCAAAATATGGGCAAAGAGAGTGAAGATCTCAATTTCACACTTGTTAAAAAAAAAAAAAAGAAAAGAAAAAAAGAGGGGAGACTTTAGTCAAAAGGAATATTATTTTTATCGATTTTAGTAGATGTTTCATTATACTCTGAAAATAAACTTAACAAAAACTGATCTTATTAAATTTTCCCTACAATAATCCTTAATGAAAAGAAGAGTAAATTCCTCAAAGTGTCTAATTTATCTCCAGATTATCTGATGGAAGTTAGGCTGAAGAAGGAAAAGGGGAAAGAAAGAAAAACACTCCTAATTATTTTGCAATTTGCTTTAATTTAAATCAGAGCCTAATTTGTTGTCACAACAGATTACGAGAGGCTGCACAAACAGACGTAATGAATTCAGTGTGTTTCAAAGCCAAGGGCTAAACCTGGATTTACTGCGGGCATGCACTATATCCAGCTTCATTCTTGTAGAAAAAGAATTGTTTTTTAAGGTAATAAATGCATCGGGAATTTAAAAATATAACAAATCTCAACTTAAACCAGTTATGCAGGTATTCAAGTCGATGTCATAAACAGCAATATCCCTATATCATATTTTAAGCAAAAATTAAAACTGTTTTATAGTACAGCCTTGATTTGTGCCTAATCTGGAATAGCCCCTTTTATTAATATTGTGCTAAACCCCAGGAAATGATGCCATAGGCCACAGATTAGTGCCAAAATACATATGAAGCCAGTTGATTCTATTTATTAAGACCATATAAGGTCCCTGACCCCGTTGTGTGGAACAAACACAAGGCCAGCTGGCTCACAGGCATTATTTTATACAAACCTGTTTGCTCATATCTGTTCACAACTTTTCCTTTCATCGGGGTCAGAGCCATTCCAGGCGGTGCAGGGACCCAGCAGTGGGAGGCAGGATTGTGTTAGCAAAGGGGTGTGCAGAGCAAGTGTGCCAATTATCCTCCATGACAATCGGCTGCTAACCAAAACCGGCTTTTTGCAAGTGTGTGTAAAACAGCGCCTGGGGGCCCGTCACATGAGTTGAGGTGCCCTCAAATGATTCCATTTTCCCTAGAAAAAAATTCCTCCGACCATGTGAATGGAAAAGAAAAGACATCAGGAGCAAAAAAAAAAAAAAAAAAAAAAAAGGCACTTGCAATTCAAAATGTCTATCATTTTCCATCCCAGTGACATAATAGCAAGACTAAAAAAGTGTGCAAATACACACACACACAGACACTCCTGCGAGCAGCAGCCCCTTCACATGTGTTGTTTTTAAAACAATAGAGCTCAGCATCTACTTCCATTTCGGTTTTCGTTTTGTTTCCTTTGTTCACCTCCAAAGAAACCTGCAACCTGACTTTAAATATCTTTGAAGTTTCCCCACTGTAGTCCTTACTTCTCTTTTCCAAAATGAAATGATTATATCACCTGGGACCAGGGCGCGCATGGGGTTTCAAACCAGGTCAGTGGAGCAATTGCTAAAAATGTCGCAGAAATTATAATTTAAAAAAATAAGTTATTAAGATAAATTTCAGGGGTTGGGGGGGTGGCAGGCATACTCAGTTGGAGGACACCCGGTTGTGTCCCTGCTTGCCTGTGGAATTCATTTTAACTTCGTAGAGGAATATTTTCATTTTAGTAGAGGATATTTTCATTTTAGAGATGAGAGCATATGCCTTGTCCTTACCCACAGTTTTGGGAGGGGGAGCGCTGGATGGGTCTGTTTGCTTGGCATTGCCCCGCTTGGTTTTGTGCAAAGAGTTCTAGGGTATCCTGGTCCCATGATGAAGGTAAATAGTAGAGACGCTCTTAAGCTGGCTTGATGCAGTCATGGGGGAATCAGCTCCTCACAGGAGGAAAGCGTTTTCCTGAAGGACTCCAGATGCTGCGCACTCGGGACCCACTGTGGTTTTCATGCTGAAGCCAGCTTTGGTCCAGGCATCTCCTAGCCAATGATGAGCACAGAGGTGCCTACAGTCAGGCCCTTTCAGTTCTCTATCTTAGGGGCTAAGACTCTCTCAGAACTGCACTGTAGGTTGAGGTTCTTCCGACCCAACCTACCCCCTTCTCTTCCTCCCTTTGCAGGTGTCAGGACCTCTGAGCCTTCTGCTGTCTCTCCACGCCTCTGCCTTCAAGCCCCTCCCAGCTGTGGGAGGAAGCGCTGTGTGATCAGAAGGGTGTGTGCCCATCTTCACTGATATCCCCTCATTTCAAAATGAGTGGCTTGAATATTTAATTATTTCATGCCATCTGCCTTTTTTTTTTTTTTTTTTTTTTTTGAGGACTCCAACACCCAGTCAGGTCTGCCCTCTGTTTATTTTCAGAGCTTCTAAAAAGGTGCATTTTTTCCACTGTAAACTATCGAGTATGAGAGAAGCCAAACTTAAAACATCATTAAAATAAAATCTAGATATATCTAGAGAAACAAGTATTTCACAGTTTTCCAAAAGACTTAGATGTTATGAATCCCAGTCCCAGTGTGGTCATCCTCTTCAAACAGGTGAAGCAAGCCGCACCCTCACACCCCCCCACACTCCCACCCCCACCCCACCCCCCAGCAAGGCAGAGCGATTGGCACCGCCCCCATCTTTCCTGAGCCAATGGCGTTTGTTCTATTGGGCTTTCATGCAAATTTAATTCAGGTACATACTTAGGAAGTATCTCCAACGACCCCGCTTAAACTGACAATGCATCTCCGGTCTAATCACAGCCAAAAAGAAATCTTTTTTAATTGTCTCAATTTATTTGCCACCTGTCTCCTATAATAATCTGACATAATGTGACTTTTAATTCTGGATTACTAAAAATCCTCTCTCAGAGGGCCTTAAGACCTTCTAATTTTTTGATTCCTTGACTGTTTTCTTTCCTTTTTTTTTTTTTTTTTTACCCTAAATCCAGTATTTCATATTGCTAACTGTTGCTTTCTAAAAACAAACTAAAAAATACCAACACACACACGTGCCCAACACCAGGGGCTCATGTAATGCACCTGCAACATTGATCCATTGACCTCCTGCCCGGGACAGTGAGACCAGCTGCCATAAGTCCAATTCAAAGCTTCTAAAAAACAAATGTTCACATTAATGTTGTCAGAGCCTCTGTTTCACCATCTCTGGCTCTCTCTATTATTGAACAATGGCAAACAGATTTTTGAAATTTGTAATATTCAAATGAACACAAATTTGATTTTTTTCTTCTATTTTTATTTTTTTTTTTGTCCTAGCCCCTACACCCTAATTAACTACATACAAGAATTCAGGCTAGATTTCCCCTTCATGTATAGCCTCTTCTCTGTCTCATTGTTATAACCCACATTTCAACTTTTATTAGAACTCTATTTCTTCCAACATTCCATTAAGGTCACACTAGATATCCTTTTGTTTAACTAATACTTGATCTAACTCATTTACTCAGCCAATGTCAACTGAGTCTCCAGTATATGCTTTGTGCAGATAGCAGATACATTCTTTGACTTCATGGAGCTTATAGTCCAATGGAGACAGAACAAGACTAAATGAACATGTAATATCGATTTTGGTACGTTTTTGAAGAACAAGAACAGAAATTAAAAGTGAGGAGCCATGATTAGAATAAATATCTACAAAATTGCTTTCTGAGAAAAAAATTAAGTTGAGACTTGAAGAATGAGATTTTATAAAACATATACAGCACCCAGATGCATCTATAAATATACATACATTTATATTTATATGTAACTTCTTTCGCTTCAGAAACTGGGCTCCCATTGGCCATTATCAATTAGCAAATATAAAACATTACTGTAGATTAGAATATAGATACAAACAACCCACCAGTCTCTCCATCTGCTCACACATGCCTCCCTCCAATGTGACAGAAGGAGGGGTTTTGGTAATTAATTGGAAAGCAAGAGATAGAAAGGCAGGAGGGTATTGTTTGGCACCTTTTCCCTCTGAAGTCCTGTCACCTAACTCCTGAGACCACCACCACTCAACAGCAGGACCGGGAATCCTTCCAACAGCCCGCAAGAGCTTCCTTTCTACCCACTGCTCATCCAAGAGGCCTCTCACTCATTCT
This sequence comes from Mustela lutreola, assembly GCF_030435805.1. NCBI lineage: Eukaryota > Metazoa > Chordata > Mammalia > Carnivora > Mustelidae > Mustela > Mustela lutreola. The sequence continues at coordinate 6,828,444 of NC_081302.1, forward strand.
CAAACTCTTTATTCCAACATCTCCCTTGCTTGTTAATTTTTTTTTTTTTTTTTTTTTTTTTTTTTTTTTTTGAATCGGGATGGATGTGCCTTTTTTGTGGTTCTATTATGAGGATTTCAGCCTGGAAGTTATCACTAGGCAGTAAGCACGCACACCTCTCTCTCACAGAAGGATGGCCAGGAATTGTTCTGATGGATTTCTGGGTCATTCCTCCCTCCTTTCATTGATAAAGCAGGAGGCCTAGACATTTGCCATGCCTTAAAATGAAGTTACGCATCTAGGCCATGCAAACCTGGCCTAAAACCCATGTCTCCTTACTTTGTACGTAGGGTGACCTTGTACTCCGGTTCTCTGGGACAGTCCTGGCCTATGAACAATCCTAATAAAAATACGTTTATGCCTATGGTCCCCAAGAAGTCATTACTAAAAACACTTTGGCTTCCATGAATCCCAGTTTGGAGTGTATATGATATACTCCCTCTACACAGAATCCATTTATCTTTCCATCATACCACACATAATTTTTTTTTTTTGATTCTCAGTGAAGTTTGTGTTTTCTGTATATGTTGTGTTTTCAAATGTAGTGTATTGGTACATAAAAAAGATGGTGTGACTTATGTGGAGAAGAAACTCTCAGAACACTACTTAGAGTCTCTAATGGTGAATATGTTACTTACTCTGTGGTAGCCACTGTGCCAACCTTTTACTGATGTTACCATGAATGTCACAATATCCTGACAAAGCATATACTTTCATTTTCTCCTGTTGACGGATAGGGAAAGAAAGCTATGGTCAAAATGCTTGGAGCTGTCATTCAGACCAAATATGCATGACTTTTTTGGCTTGTATTCCTATTATCAAGCATGCCAACTCCATTTTTAGTGGGGGAGTTTACGACATTCTCTGATTTTTGTATTTTTATTCTGTGTCTTGCATTTATTATTTCCATTCTTAACCCTATCTAAGTCCCAAAGACTATGTTAGTGAAATCAAAATCCATCTTAGGGAGCAGAGACTGAGAAATGAATACGGGTAATTTATGTTTCACTTCCCAGCTACTTTGGGATGAACCTGTCTCAGTGGAGAAGAGTGTCTGTCTCTCTTTCTGAAGTATATATATATATTTCAGAAAGAGAGACAGAGAACAGGAGTGGGAGGGGTAGAGGGACAGAATCTCAAGCAGACTCCCCACTGAGCTCAGAGCCCAACATGGGACTCCATCTTGGGACCCTGAGATCATGTTCTCAGCCGAAATCAAGAGCCACCCAGGTGCCCCGAGAGTGATTTTTACTATCTACTTATGCGATGGGTGAGCAGGCTGAGCAAATCACGCAATTTAAAGGAATAAATGAAGTTGCTGAAGGTCCACGGGAGCCTCAGTAGGGGCTGACTTGCAGATGAAGAACAGATTGGCCCAAACTCTCCTTATGGTACTGACGTTATTATTTATTATTTCAACAACACCAAAATAGTAATTTAAGGACATTTACTGAGCTTTGAGGGGTATAACTATTCAGTCTTCTCACATGGCTCAGGAAGGGAATCTTTTCTTTATTTAAACAACCTAGGATTTACCACATGTATTCCTAGGGTTTGTAACCCCATGAAGACAATGTCTCTACAAAGATACACTCTAAAAATTAACCATTCTCTGATTATTTGAAAGGAGAGTATTTTTATTGGGTAAGAGTAATTACGGGCATCACTGACTTACACACTGATAAACATAAGAAAAAGGTTCCAGGTGATCAAATACTAAGTCTGCTTATTTTAGTATGACCTTTTAAAAACTCGATTAGAAATAATAATTTTTAGATTAGAGAGTTTTGGTTATTTATTTATTTGTCTGTTGCTCTGTTCAGATTTTGTTAACCACAGAGTACCCCATGGAAGGAAGTGGAAATGTCTAGGTTTGAGTCACTATCTCTGACCTACAAGTTTACAATCCTGAGAGAATAATAAATGAAGTATTGATTAAGTTTCATTCTTTCCCCCATGCATGTATTTTTCTGTGAGTGAAGATTGGATTCAGGGATTAGAAAAATATCCACGTCTTTGGGTTATAAAACAACCTGATTTGAAGAGTCTCCAAATTAAGGAAACTGTACATAGCAACATTCTTGTCATGCTTTATTATGACAATCTTGGACTTCTATATACAGACGGACAAAAGAGGAAAGGTTATTAACTGAATGCCTACTGTGTACCAGGCACTGTGAATGACATTCCACAGACATCTTCTTGTGCTGCCCTCACAACAATTGAAATTTTGTTTTTCAAAGTCTAAAATTGAAGCTCAGGGAATTTAAGTAACTGTTAAGATTGTGACGTTAGTAATTGTCAGATAAACCACAATCACATTTGCATTCTCCAGGATGTATTTTAAGAACACATACACACAAAAGGAAATGAGAATAAAATAAAAGAAACACTATAAAAATCGATGACACACAATTGGAGGCATTAATGGAGGAAATGAAAAACAAAACAAAAAAAACCTTTAAAGCTGTTAAATGAGACAAAGAAAAAGCCATTCCATATCGATCAAAGGGTCGATTTCTTTATCCAATAACCTCAGATCTCCATGTGTCTGGGTTCAGTCACCAGTGGGTCATTACATCTTTTGGTGATACAATGTCTCCTTGATTTTTCAGCTTTTTTGAAGCCTCACATTTGCAATTAACAAGGACCTCTCCAGTCTTTGCTAGCTGACTTTGGGAAAATGTACCTTCCATCCATCAGCCCAGCTAGGGATTCCAAGGCTTTCTAGGGCCTTCTGTGGGTATGTCAGCTCCACGTTTCACGCCATCTCTGTGACACAATTCCTAAGCTTGTCTGCCTTCTCTCCAGCCTGTAATGACCTCCTCTTGTGTTCTCGTGCAGGACTAAGCTTGTGGTCTCTCTCTGGCCCCTGACTGAGCTGGCTTTCTGGGTGTGCTTACAAGCCACCTGTGAAAGCTTGCTGACCCCACTGTCAGAAGCTGGAATGGACAGCAGCTGGGTCTTTACTGGGTACAGTGCATGGGTCAGGTGCTCGGTCCTGGGGTGCGGGGGGGGGGAGGTGCATTCCCAGAGGACCGGCAAGGTGTCCCCAGAGGATTGGGGACAGGATGCTTCTTGGAACACTGAGCAGGACCCGTGTCAACTTAGTGCCATCTAGAGCCTGACTGCATTTCTCCCAGCCTCTTCCTGCCCCTGTATGATGCCCCTCACATCTCAGGACTGAGGATAGGGTAGGGAGAGGTGGCCTTCTTTGGCAGTGTCCCTGCAGCTGGGGAAGCATGGTGCTCACCCGTATGTTCCAGACCCACCACCCAAGAGAAGTTCCCAGGCACTGAGCTGCTCTAGTGCTTGGTGACATCCTGGGTAAAGTCAGACTGGCCACCTTACCCAGAGCGATGCACCCAAACTCCTGTTTGTTTTGCTCCAGTGGTGCATTGGGACTTTTCTGTTGGAAACCTGGACTTCCACAAAAGCTGATCTGTGGCTGACGGTCTGATACAGTGCCCTCCATGCTCATGGACCACAGCCAAGAGGAGCAGGAACTGGTGCTTGGGCCACTGCAGGAACCACACAGCAGGGACGTGGGTCCAACGCCTATCATCCACACACAGAGGACAGACTTATCCCAGGTCCCTTGATGTTTGGTGTTCCATCCTAAAGGACCCAGAGAGGAGCTTTGTCCATGAACGGATGCCAAATCATTGTTACTGGAGGTGTGTATTAGGAGGAATGTCTGATCCAGCCATGTTTGTGGGGTCACTCTGCCCAAGGTAATGATCTTGACAGACCAAAATCATCATCAACAAACCCTCAGTCTGAGTATCCTGGGGTTATGGCTGAACCCTCCTTAAGACCCAGGAGCTAATAAACTATCAGTTTAATGTCCTAAGGTGAAGAAAAACTATACAAACCTTGGAAATAAGACAAAAAGGACAAGCTGTCATGTCAGTGTGGCACGAGAGCATTACCTAATGGACACACCCTGGGTTTATTTAGTTCCCCAAGGAGACACACTTCTGTTTGCTTTAGTATGTGCTATGGATTAGGTCCAAGACTGTGCAACACTAAATATTAACTTATAGGTATTTTCCCTGTATTGCTGTCTGGGAAAATGGATCATAACAAAGGGGGTGGGTTAATAGTAGTGTATTTGCTCATTTTTATATCTAACCTGGTCATCTTATTCCCACACTTTCTCTCAATGACAATACTAATTCAATCCCTCCAATGTCTTTTTAACCTGATTTGTCATCTGCTGATGTCTTCATCAAGAAGAAAAATACATCTTTAACAAAGGCTCCCTAAATGTTTGTAAGAATCATCATCTTAACTATTGTAAGTTGCACTTGGAAATTGCATGTATTCTTCTGGTCTGTCTCCACCGACAACTCCCTTGGGTTAAAGAAAATATTACTGGTTAAGAAGGCAAGCATAAAAAAGCATCTCTGAGGGTTGCTGGGGGGAGGGGGGTTGGGAGAAGGGGGTGGGATTATGAACATTGGGGAGGGTATGTGCTTTGGTGAGTGCTGTGAAGTGTGTAAACCTGGTGATTCACAGACCTGTACCCCTGGGGATAAAAATATATGTTTATAAAAAATAAAAAATTAATTTAAAAAAGCATCTCTGTAATATATCATATAAAGGGCATCTAAATATGTTTTATCCTTACATCGTTTATTTTATTATTCATCTTTTTAAAGGCTCTGTGTTTGGTTGGGCATTTTCATTGGCCCTTCATTCAATATTGGTTGCACTACAAAGAATCCATGTGTTAAACCCATTAGTGCTAGAGAAACCCATTTATACTCATTCCATCATTTTTTGCTACTTTTGTCTAATTCAGAGCAGAAATATGAATATAGAGGAAATATTGTCTTTATAAAATTAATTTCTTCATACTGTGTCGCTAACCTCTGATCTACATGGCATAGGCAGCAAATTGGAAGTAACAATCACTTCCAATTTTTCAATTAGGTTCTAATCTCCAAAATAGTAATTTAGTCTTCCTCCCACAGTTACAAAAGTACATGGTAAAACAGAAAGAGTAAATACTGTAAAGGAAATAGAAACCAGCCACCATACTACTTTACACCTTGGTTGTGTAACAAAATGATGCTGAAATCATATTTGATTTAAAAGGAAGACCTTTATTAGTAACAAGCAGACAGGCAAAACAAAGTTTACAAGGTGTTCATGCTAAAATTGCATTTACAAAGTGATAGCTATGTAAAAATAAGATTCAACAATCATAAATGTTTTGTGAAAAGGTTTCCTCTGTGTTTTCCGAACCATAAGATAAGACAGATACAAATTAGAGTTTTTTAAGGTCTTCAGAAACAGTATAGAACCGAAATGCATTTAAGTTTGAAGAACCATAAAGAATGATCTAGAGGACAGTGAAGTTGTGTCTTAAAGTGTTCACTGTCCTCTAGTAATTCATAACAAAGGTATTGAAATTGAAATATTTTGTTGAAGGTAATGATTTAGGGGGGTGATGAATCAAATGCTTAGTGACTCGAAGGGAAAGGATTTGAAACAAATTCTAATGAGCGCTGGTTGCTTTTCTCCTGACCTGGGTCACTCCTGGGAAAGGCTATGAGAGAATTGTTAAACAAAGAACAGGGGGGCAGGTCTACCGTGGCCCCCCTCACATCCATCATTGCTGTGTGGATGGTTTAGTCTGGTCCGATGACGGAGCCGTGGACTATGGCTGTCAACCCTGCACACCAATATTTCCCATCCTGTCTAAGCCTGTTGGCGATAAATAAACAACACCCACAGATCTGTGGGACGAAGTCTAAGCACACCGGCTGGGGTTTCACAAGGTCAAATCAAGATGTCTATAGAGCTGCGTTCCTTTCTGGAACATTCACAGGAGAAGGCACTTCCAAGCTCACTCAGGTTGTCCGCAGGATTTAGTTCCATGTGGTGGTACAGCTGAGGCGGCCGGCGATTGGAAGGGTGATTGGAAGGCCGCGGTTCTCTGCAAGCCAGCAAGCAGAGGTTGAGTTCTTCTCGTCCTTCAGACCTCTCTGAGCTCCCTCCCTCTGATCTGCCACACGTCTCTGACTCCAGCCAGGAAATGCTTTTGCTTTTTAAGGGCTCATGTGATTAGATCAGGACGTTATGGATAATCCAAGATAATCACCTTATTTTTAAACGTCATTTTATAGTAACTTTAATTACAGCTGAAAAGTCCCTTCAGAGTAGTAGCTAGATTAGTGTTTGATCAAATAACCAGGTGTTAGGATTGCAGGACACATCTTTAGAATTCTCGCTACTGCAAGCTTTAAGCAGTATGTTCCACAAAATGTCAGCTGATTAGTAAGCCAGCATTTCTCGTTGGTTGATACGAATGTTGGAACAATTAGCTAGACTCGTTACCCTCAGTCATTTTGCCCTTTGACTGAATTAGATATTGGATTCCAAAAACTTCCTTTGGTTTCTTCCCCGGAGCCTCTGCTCCTCTGTCTCATACATCAAATGCTTACATGTCAAATAGAATGCTATTTATTGTCTTCTTTCTTGTATCACCTTACTGTTGGCATTATTCAAAGGGGCCATTTCTCTTCTATTCTCTCAAAATCCCTCTTTCTTTAGGAGTACCATTAACTCCAAGTTTACTATCTTCCCTTACATTGAAAATCTCTAATTCTGTTTTGTATCTTACCCTTTTATTAAACTTCAGTTAAACCTTAGTATTAAATATTTTTTTTCTGGTGAGGGAGGACTCCTTAACATGAGATCCACAAGGGGTCCCTATATGGAAATCTGATAAGATGGGAAAAATTGGCAACTTTTTTTACATTAGTCTCTAAGTGAAGTTTAGTGTTTTTTTTTTTTTTTAAGTTATAAATGTGTTTCACATGTCATTGTAGTATTAGCAATACCCATAAGTCTGACACCTTAAAACACATATATTTCCATAGAAATGATTGCAGCAAATGGATAAAACTAACCTTGACCATAGTTACACTTTGTGATCACTTTAGTAATTCAGCCATCACTTTAGTACTACAGTGTAGAGTGGGTACTATATCCCTGCGTTGACCGCAGCCATCACGGCTCCAGACCCTCACGTGTCCCAACTGGGCCACCAAGACAGTGTTCAGCATCCAGCAGCTGATCCATGAAATGGTGTAGAAGCCAATCCTCATACGGGGACCCAAGCATCTGCGCTGCTTTGTGTTATTCCCTCTCCACAGTTATCTCCTGCACAATGTATGGAAGGAGGTGGGTCAAAGCACCCGACAGGTTAATGCTCATATTCAGGCTGATGACTAACGGTATTCACCCAGAGCTCTCATTTAAAAATAAAATATAACTTTATCCTGCCTGTACTTTAAATGTCAAATCACTTAATGCGTTATAAAAGTGTACATATTACTGTATTTATATTTAAGTTTTTGACAACTGCATTTCAAGACAATGGGTTTTCTTTGTCATCCTTGATATTTATATGCTTTAAACCAATTAGAGGCGTGCGTAATTTTTGCCAGACCGCCAAACGGTTGTATGGAATAGCAATCCCCACCACAGGAAAACTGGTAAAGAATCCCTGCAACATTGAAGTGTGACATACGTCTGTAAGCAAATGCAACAAATTTCTACTAAATTCTATCTTTCCAGTTGATTCCTCAATCATATTGAGTGTATCATCACACTTCTGCCTGCTAATCTGAAGCTCCCACTTAATCCCATCATGGTCCACAATTAGTTTTGAAGTAAATATTAGATATCATTTACCAGTTAATTGTAACTGGTAACTTTTAACTGGTAACTGTAACTTTGAGATTGTATCTCCCAATGAAAATCTCAAAGAAACAGAAACTCATGAGGATTACCACACTGACAAACCTGAAAAGCTATGTTTTACAACATCAGATGAAACAGTGAATGTATACATCTGTCTCGCTTTTTTTAATTAAATGTTTTCTTTTGAGATAATTGTAGATGCACATGCAGTTTTAAGAATTAATTCAGACATCCAGTTTACCCTTCACCTGGCTATCACCAACGGTCGCATCTTACAAAACTACGTATCACGTCAGGACGTTGACCTCCACTCAGTCAACAGACCAAGTGTCCGCATCCCCATTAGAGTCCTTCACACAGTCTCCTCTGCAGCTGTAACTTCCTGCCCCCATCCCTGTCTTAATGTTAAAAAATCACTCATCTGTTCACCTCTTCTCTAATATGGTCAGTTCAAGACAGTTATGTAAATGTATATACTGTCATAACTTCTTGGGATTGCTTTTTTGTTTTGTTGTTTTGTTTTGTTTTTTTTTTTTTTTTTACTCAGCATGATTTTCTGTTACTTCTTCTTCTTTTTTTTTTTTCTTAAATTTTATTTATTTATTTGACAGAGAGAGAGAGATCACAAGCAGGCAGAGAGACAGGCAGAGAGAGAGGAGGAAGCAGGCTCCCCGCTGAGCAGAGAGCCCCATGCGGGGCTCGATCCCAGGACCCTGAGATCATGACCTGAGCTGAAGGCAGAGGCTTAACCCACTGAGTCACCCAGGCGCCCCTGATTTTCTGTTACTTCATCCAGGTTTTTACATTCATCAGTTGCCTGTTTCTTTTTATGCTCAATACTATTCCACCTTATGGCTGTACCAGATTTTTCTTTCTGTCTGTCTTTCTTTTTTTTCCTTTCTTTTTTCTTTTTAACTTTCATCCACTAAAGGATATTTGTGTTGTTTCTAGTTGTAGGCTATAATGAATCAAGCTGCTGTACACATGTCTCCAAGTTTGGGGGTGAACAAAAGTCTGTGTTTCTCTAGAGAAAATGACCAGAAGTATGATTTCTGGTTTGCATGATATTTGCAATTTTTATTTTTTTTTATTTTTTATTTTTTTTTTTACAGCAGAGCTATTTTCCAGAGTCCCTGCACACTTTACACACCCATAAGCCAAGGGACATCGGATTATATAGTTTCTTAACTTCCTCGCCAACATCTGGTGCTGTCATTAATTTTTCATTTAGCCATTTTGATGGCTACTTAATGGTATTTCATTGTGCTTTTAATCTTCACTTATCAAATGGCTAATCATGATGATCATTTCATGTGCTTATTTGCCATCTCTGTCGCTTCTTTAGCAAAATGTGCATTCACATCTTTTTTCCATGCGGCTTAACTTTTTCTTCTCTTAATAAAGTCTCAGAGAAAAATATTTTTTTAAATAATTGTTGCATTCAGGGATTGTGCCTTTTGTTACTTCTACACTTTTTGCCTAGCCCTAAATCTCGAAGAATTTCTCCTGTATTTTTTTGTTAAGAGTTTTCTATTTTTACCTTCTACTTTTAAACCTGAAAGATTTAAAGAGTAATTCATTTTGAGTTACTCTTTTTTTTTTTTAAGATGGGACAGTTTGGTTGAAATGTGTGTGTGTGTGTGTGTGTGTGTGTGTGTGTGTGTGTGTGTCTGTGTGTGTGTGTTTGCGTATGGATATCCTATTGTCCCAGCACCATTTGTTAAAAAGACTATCTTTTCTCCATGGATTTGCTTTTGTACCTTTGTCAAAAATTGTTTGGCCAATTTCCGTGGGCCTATTTCTGGGCTTTCTATTCTATTCTATTGATCTATATGTCCAGTCTTCTTTCAGTACCACAGAGTTGATTACTGTATCTCTACAATAAGTCTTGAAAGTGAGGAGTCTCTCTCCACTCACTTTCTTCTTCCTTTTCAAAGTAGTATCACTCTAGTTCATAAGAATGATTTCCAGATAAGCCTTAGAATAAACATAAGTATTTCTATAAAAATATTACTAGGATTTTGACAGAAATTACATTAAAATTACATATAAATTTTGGGAGAATTAACATCAATATGTTGAATCTTCTGATCCACAAGCATGGTGTCATTCTCCACTTATTTAGGTCTCCTAAATCTCTTTCATCTCCATAGTGTGGTTTTCAGCATGCCGGTTCTATGCATGTGTTAGACTTACACTTAAGTATTCATTGTTTAGAGTCTTTGTAAATGGCACTATATTTTAATTTTTATATAATGATGGCCATTGCCAGTATATGAACATTCAATAGATCTTTTTATGTTTACCTTTTTTTTTTTTAACTGAAGAATAGTTGACACAACGTTACCTGTGCTTCAGGTGTACAACATAGTGATTCAACAAGTCTCTATGTCATGCTGTGCTCACCAGCAGTGTAGTAAGCATCCATCACCACACAGTGCTACTATTGACTGTAGAGCCTATGCTGAGCCTTTCGTTCCTGTAACCTGTTCATTCCATCCCTGGGAGCCTGTACCTTCTACTCCCCTCCATCTAGTTTGTCTAATGCCACACCGCCTTCCCGTCTAGCAACCACCAGTTTGTTCTATGTATTTATAGGTCTGTGATGATTTCACTTCTTGGTTTCAAAAGTTTATTTGTAGATTCCTTAGCATTTTCTACCAAAGCAAGTGTATCATTTGCAAATAGGGACAATTCTTTTTTTTTTTTTTTCTAATCCCAATGTATTTTATTTCCTTTTCTTGCCTTACTGCATGGACTATTTAGAACTTCCAGCACTATACTGAGGAAGTATGGGAAGAGTGGAATCCTTGACTTTTTCTTGAAATTTCTGGGAGGGGAGGCAAATATTTCTTTAATGTAGTGCTAAGTATAATGTTTGCTCTAAGTTTTTTGTAGAGTGTCTTTATCAAGTTAAAGAAGTTGCCTTCCATTTGTTATCTTTCTGACAGTTTCATCATGAATAGGTTTGAACTTGTCAGCTGCTTCTTCTGTACCAACTGATACGATCAAATTATTTTTATCCCCAACATTATATTAATTCTCAAATGTTGAATCAACCCTGCTGGTCTACAATATACATTTATTTGTGACAGTGGTGATAATGGGGTGGAATATCTCCCCTTTTATAAAGAGCAGCGACATTTTAAAAGCTTAGAATCACAAGAGTCCAGAAAATACAGGATTCTACCAATCCTATCTCGTGATATTTTGGATACTTTTTCTTAATAAATTAGTAAGACATTTCACACTTCAGAATGAAGTTTAAGATACAGTAAGCATACTGCTCCTTGACTGAGTTAGTTAAGACAACCATGAATCCAAATACTAATGTATCCCTTATACACCCAAAGTGAGTATACAATGCATTAGTTCTTCACTATTGTAAGAACTGTAAAAGAGAGGGAAGACATTTTTATGCATATTCTGCTTATAAATACCTTATAGTTTTTTTATAAGTACCTTATAATGTTTTATTTACTTATATTTATTTGTTTACTTATTTGAGAGAGAGAGAGAGAGTGAGCAGGGGGTGGGGAGATCCGAGGGAGAGGTACAAGCAGACTCTGCATTGTGTACAGAGCCTGGTGAGGGACTGGATCCAAGGACCCCAAGATCATAACCTGAACTGAAACCAAGAGTCAGATGCTCAACCGCCTGAGTCACACAGGCATCCCCAAAGCATCTTAAAGTCTTGTTGCAATGTATTTCTTCCTGGCTGGTGAATGGTAAGCAAAATAAAAGGACAGGGAATGAAGTAGGAATGGTGCATGTGACACTGTAATAAAGAACCACAAATAGGTAAGAAATACAGCTTAACTAATGATGTAAAAATGTTGCTAAGTTGAAGGATTTTGAGCAGGGGCAATGTGATCAAACTGTAATTCTGGTGGATAATCTATGGAAATGGTTCATAAGGGATAAGATAAAAAGAATGATCAAAGGGAAAGCCACGGTTACATGTACAGCACAATGATTGAGAGGATGTAGGGGTACAAGAGTGTTAACTTCAAGACTTCCAAGAAAAGGGATCAATAATTAATACTTCCAGGATCTCTGCTTCTTAAGTGGGTGGTCAACATCAGCCAGATCCTTGGGCTGACTATAAACCATGAAAGACATTTTTCAGGTGGAAAATTCTGCTCATAACATCAGAGTACATCAATTATAACAAAAACTTTTCCAGAAGCATTTCCTTGGAGGAATCTGGTTTGGAAGTTATATTGCTACTATTGATTCTGCTACACAGCATTTTCCCTTGACAAACATAATACTTTTTGAAATACACATCCTTATTATAATGACATTCAGAGTTTCAGAAAAACTCCCATGTTCTTATATAAATCAAAGAAAATTTAAAAGATAGAAAACATCAACACATCAACCACAGTGTTCAGTGTGATATCACATTGACAATTACAATTTCATGGCAAATTATTTTTGGTGTTGTTATAGAAGAACCTCTCTTACAGGTTCAGTACATTTTGCAGTCAACAAAACATTTATTTTTTGAAATAGTATATTTCACATTACACTAGATATTTTATGGTACACGTTTTCATTTCTTATCAATTCTATTTTGTGTGTTTAAGATTTGCTGAGATACAGTTGTTTTGCTTTTAATAATGTCAATTTGATCCCGCCAAATTGTTTGAAATATGTAAAATGGCCTTACTTATAAGTACTTATTATGTCTGCATAATATTAAGTAGCTGATTGTATAAATGCCTTTGTTAAATTGACTATTGTCAGGGTTCCCGGGTAGCTCAGTCAGTTAAGCATCTTCCTTAGGCTTAGGTCATGATCTCAGGGTCCTGGAGTCAAGTCCCACATCGTTCTCCCTCTGCTCCTCTTCCTGCTTGTGTGCTTGCTCTCTCTCTGGGCCAAATAAATAAGATCTTAAAAAAATTAAAAAAAGACAAATTGATAATTTGTCAAATTGATAAATTGACAATTTGACCTGGAGGCCAGAATGACATTTGATCTTACATTTGAATAAATCCCATTTTTCATTCATGCATCATTATATATTAAGGCAAATCAATAGTTGAACCATTTGTATGAAGTAAAAAGAAACTGAGGGGTTATTAATCGTCAAGAGTTCAAATTTGGAATTGTTGCGAGGAGTAATGTCATTATCTTTAGAGGATTCTGCTCTTTTTTTTTTTTTTAAGATTTTTATTTATTTATTTGACAGAGAGAAATCACAAGTAGATGGAGAGGCAGGCCGAGAGAGAGAGAGGGAAGCAGGCTCTCTGCTGAGCAGAGAGCCTGATGCGGGACTCGATCCCAGGACTCTGAGATCATGACCTGAACCGAAGGCAGCGGCTTAAACCACTGAGCCACCCAGGCGCCCAAGAGGATTCTGCTCTTAAAGAAAAGAATAATGTCATGAGGGCACATTATGGTTAAAGTGATGAGAATATTTGTATAGAGGCTGGATATAAAATTTGAGGATTAATTTTGTGTTTAGCTTTTTTTGTGTTAATTTGCATGTCAAATTCCTTTTGGAAAAATGGCCACCAAGGCTTGTGTTATTGACTATTATAACTGCTACTTGTATTCAGGCAGCTAAATACACTTGAATTGTCTGGATGTTGTCGTATAAGATCTCCAATTTAAATATAATTATCTGAGGAATGCATAAAGGTTTTTTAATATTTCCTAAATTCACTTTGTAAAAACTTATTCCTATTAAGCACTTAAAAAATTAAATAAGTTCATAGATAACGTAAAATGGATTCTCTAGAATTTGGAAAAGGGTACTGAAATTAAAATAGAGAAGTAATAAATTGTCTCAGAGTCAGTGAAATAACCATATAAATCACATAAGATATATATATATATATATTTTTTTTTTTTCAAATAGGTCTACTCCAAATGTTCTTTTCTGGCCATAAAATAATTATATGAGCATCAAGCCATACTTATGAAAACATCCTAAAATGATTTTCATATATGGGAAATTTATCCTCATTGTTAAATTAAGTTACTGCATACATACTGAATTCTTTGTATTTCCAACATATAATTTTTCACCTCTTTTGAATGCTCTAAGAGACCTATTTAAAATCTCTAAATCTGTAGTGCGTTTTAAAAGGACTAATATTTCGGCCCAAGACCTTTGGTGATTACAGTGCAATACATCTGCAAACAGAGTGGATTCTGTTCTCCTCTGAACTCCAAAAATGTGAACTTCAAAAGTTTCCTAGAAGATGTATTGCATTCTAGCATATGAATCTGTCATGCATAAGAACTAGTTAACTAATTTGCTTGCTTTGGGGTCATTTTTTTCTTAGAAACTATATATAATTCTTTGAATTCAAACTCATAAAATCTGTTGATGAGATTCAGCTTCAGAAGAATATTTCCTGACTCATAATATTTCAAAAAACACATTTCTGGAAACGTTACTATATTAAATCTGATTAATACAGAGGTCTGGAGCAATCATTACTGAGTTGTCATCAGAGTCTACAGAATATAAATCCAAACAAATGTGTCCAGTATAAAAAGAATTCTTTATTAAAACCACCTTTCTCGAAGGTTCTATTACCTCAATATGTGACTTTGGTGTGTTTAAACAGGGCTTTCCCACATGTCACTGTAACCAGCCACTGCTTACTTGCATTCCATCAAATCGGATGCCTTCAGGAATTGTGAGGGACTGCTTGGAAAACTTACTGTTCTCTTAGAAAGTACGCTCGGTCAAACTGATAAGCCCAGGTCCGGTTTTATTATAAAGGATGGAGCCCAAAAAGTCCTATGGTTCAGGCAATTAAAGTTCTATGATTTTTCATTCATATGGCTCCACTGTTTTCTTTTTTTTCTTTTAATCTTTCACTTTTCTCCATTATCACATTCCAAAAGATGAAATCAATTGTTAACTTAATGTCCATTCTCTAAGCAAAGTTGTCTATTTAATGAAATGAACCTCCAGTTCATCCATATTAGTGGTTAACTCTCTTTGGCTACTTAAAATACTGACATTTGATCCCCATCTTGCAAAATGCACCCGTTTTTAAAGTGTGTTTCCAAGGGAATGAAAAGGCTGAGCCTCAGAGACCACAGACGGCTACATGTGCTTTGCTACAGCTCACATTACTGCAAGGTGGGAACAATGTCAGCAGGAGCAAAATCAACGTTTTATACAACTCATTGTACATAGGAATGCATGAGCTAATAAAGTCAGTATTAATATGTTGCCACCGTGCATAATAATTCTTAAATATAAGTTTCACGTTTTAAATAGGGCAGTTATAACATACGCAGTTATAATAAACTCTGATTTCATCACGGCTTGTGAAATTCTTAAACTAAGCCAGAATTATATATGTATTTCCAAGACTCTAATGGGCAGGGAAGGAATGCCCAGTGCTATTTTATTTCAAAACAAGGAAGGCACCATATGCTTTAACCAAATGAGGGGAAGAAGAAGTTCACCTACCCCCAGCAGCTGACGTGCACTTTGTAGTTGGTTGAGTAAGCAGTTCTACATCGGGGTTCTAGCATTAGCTGTCTTTAAAGGAGGGTGATACTTGAATTAAATTGAGCTAATTGTAGGAAAAGATCATCCATCAGTATTTATGTTTTATCATGCTTCCTCTAGTTTAAAGTATATCAGTTATTTTATTGTGAGGTAAGACTATAAAACTAGACAAAGCCATCTTCACAGCTGACATTCTTCCAAATACATGGAATAAAAATCTGAATGTGCTGATGCTTCAACTCGACCTCCCTAAGACCAAAAAATAAAAACCAAAACCAAAACCAAAACAAACAAAAAACTGTTCTTATGGTTGAAAAACCAAGCTTAATAGATATCCCCTAGCATCTCTTTACCTCAGTTCTTGTAATAAAATTAGAACCCTTCTTAATTACTTGTGGATGTGTTCTTAAAATATCCAGGTCCTAATCTCAGGACAGTCTTGTCAGCTAATTGCAAGGCAGGTTTGCTAGTAAAGCTCGCAAAGCGTCTGTGAACTGGAGCCAGAATGAATTTACCTTTTCATGCTCTATCAGGCAATCCGGGGTTTCAGGTGTCAGCTCAAAATTTAAAAAGAAAAAGCAATTGTCTTCTGACTTGCCTCTAGCTTTCAGTGTGCGTTCCCATGCATTTTGAGCTCAACTTTAGAGGTGGGGATTAAGAATGAATGACGGTGGCTTAACTCAAGTTTTCATTTTTCGTTTTTCTCTTCCCTCCACAAGTGTGGTTTCCCTGTACCTGATTATTGTGGAGGGTTTCGACAGAAGTGAAGTGGCTGGAATTCAATCATGAAGCAGAGGGCCCGCGAGGGCTGGGAACGCGGCGGAGACTGCCCGGAAAGCCCTCTCTCTCCATCCAGAAGGAGTCGTGCTCTCCTGCAGCTGGGATCCTCTTGTTTTCCCCAAATGCGCTATTGATCATGTCAAACTAGAATAATTCCTCGCGATGTGCACTCACCCAGAAAGTTCCACCTTCCAAACCCAGTGCTGCGCTTGGAAATTACGTGACTTCTTAAGGTCATTGACTCCATAACTTTTTACCCTTATGAGTTAGCTTTGGAATATGCCACTTAATATATATGTTAAACCACCAAAGTGTTTCACTAAATGACTTCAAGGAAAATGTCACCTCTTGGAATTCCTGAAAAGAAAATCTTCAATCCTACGTGAGCCCCATTTCATCCTAAATTCAGTTTTACTGTTTTTCTTGTGTCTAACATCGATTTGCCCAACCAAATTAAAGTCATACTAATTCTGACACAAAACAAAATCCGGACGTATTATATTCCCACTGTCCTTTCAAACAATTTGCAGTGAAGTGTATGGCCCTGTATCACATAGAATTTCTTTCCTATTTTCATTTGTTAAGCCATATTCTTTTTTGTTGGGTGGATAGGGCATAGTTTTTCTCTTTCTTTTCCCTATGACAACTTCTGAAATTATTTATTGTTGAAATTTTTTAAATTCTGAAGGAAAAGTATCACAGAACCCTGTTTCTTAGGAAAAAAATGTATTATTTCATCTGTATTATGTATATTCATGTGTTATATGCTGGGATCCATAAACAAAAGTGAAATTTTCAAAGAATGATAAAAATGTTAATTAAAAAAATTGACATAGACTTATTTTCATATTAACTGGGATAGCATTATGCATCATTTTGTTATTGATTTATAAAAGCAATTCCGTGCTTTTTTTCTTGTTTTGCTATAATTCTTTAAGAAAAAAATCCTAACACACTAAAGAGTTTTATTTACTACCAAATCCAATAATCATTAATACTTGTATCTTTTTCTTTTTGCATTATCTATTTGTGCATGTGTGTATAAACTCAACCATAGGAAAATAAACCAAAATTGGGGCATCTGGGTGGCTCACTCAGTTAAGTGTCTGCCTTGGCTCAGATCATGATCTCAGGGTCCTGGAATTGAGCCTTGCATTAGGCTCTCTGCTCAGTAGGGAGTGTGCTTGTATCCTCTCCCTCTGTGTTCTGTCTCTCTCTCTCTTTCTCCCAAATAAATAAAAATCTAAAAAAAAAAAAAAAAAAAAAGAAGAAAGAAAGAAAGAAACTAAAATTACCAGACACCTCATCTTTAAGCAACTCAGCTCATCTATCCTATAACTAAGGACATTTTCTTTTATAGTTAAAATGCCACTGGCACAGCTAATGAAATCAGCAGTAGTTACCCAACTATATATAATTTTCAATTCACATTTAAACTTTCTTAACCATTGCCAAATATATTTTATAACTGTTTTTGAAAGTACGGATTGATTTACCAATAAGACGATGCTTCATACATATCGCTGAGCCATGGTCTGCCTGAGAAGTTGCTGAAGTAAGGAGAGATATCTCCTGATGGAGAGAAAATTAAATAAATCTGTAATACTAGTTTATCTAACTGCTTGGGGCTCTCCTAGACCCTGCTTCTACTGTCTGAGTGGCCAGAAAGTGTCCCATGTAGTTCTACCTGGAGCTTCCAGATTGAGGAAGGGATTCTCTGGCCCAGGAAGACAAAATGTCTTCCTGCTCCTAGCTACTCCTCATGCAAATTCCATTTTCTGGTGCTGCCTCTAAGTTTGGGCCTCTCTATGAAAGAAGAATGTTCCAGACATATGGGGCAAAGTGGCTTCCAGAACTCTTATTTTGGGATACCCTTGATTTTGGGAGATGGGATTTTCTAAAAACAATGTCTTGTGGTTTATCAGATTATGGAGGATCTTCATGAAGCATAAACACTCAATACAAATTTATTAAAAGAATCAATGCTGCTTGAGATTATGTGGTTGCTAGCAAAATATTCGCATGGACAGTGTAGTACCCACAGAGTCTTAGAGAGGCCTCCCACTGCATTGCTTCCACAGTCCCAAGGGGCAACATGGAAAGTTTGAGCCCTCTTTCGATCTCAGCTCTCTTCCAAGCTTTTAGAAAGTGTGTCCCCGAGTATAACTGAGTTACCTCCAAGACCTTCAATCATCTGGTTTTGATGAGTCAAGTGTTTGAACCAGTCTCCATCATTCTCCCTCACCCCAAAAAGCAACATGGAAATCATACTGTGGCCTTGTTTTTGCCATCAATACCCTTTGGTAATTCTTCAAAGGAAGAGTGATTATATATATATATATATATATCCATATCCATTTTTGTCTCTTTCATTAACATATATATCAAATATTTGTTGGATGGATTAATTTGTGAATCAAAATATAATTCACAGTTTGCATCAATTATGGCATTACTTATCTTCATCTCAGAGTTTCTGAAGCAGCTTTTATCACAGCCAGTATCTTATTCTTTTATCACAGCTTCTAATTTCAGTGAATCAGAGGCCAATAACTATTTCCCTTTGGAATTTGAGATAATATGGATATTTCAAGTTTGAGAGTTAAGTACACATCTCATCTATTTCATAGCTGCCAAAATGTTGGCTGTATTGTTTTAAAGGTATTTTAAGTATATTTACTGTTTTGATCTTATTTAAACATGTAAACACAAGCACCATTAATCACAAAATTAAGTCGATATGTAAACTCTTCAAAAATGGTATCGCAGTAGAAAGATCAATGCAATATGGGCCACAAACATAAACTTCAAAAACTACTTAGGTAAATATTGATACATCGTATGCATATACATGTTTGTAATTGCAATATTGCATATTTCTAAATATATTTTAAACATAAAGTCTATATATGGTTTTGAGGGACATTAATTAACTTTCTGGTAGAAGAGTGTTTTGGTAACAGGATTAGATTAAAATTTCAGGTTGACCACAGAATGGTAACCTGTCAGCCACAATTGACTTATAGCCTACCCCAAAGCAAGATTCTTAATGGAGAAAAATTATATATGAGATTCCACTATACCAGAGGCAGCCAAGATTGCAAAATTTTTAACATCCACCCAAACAGAGTTTTAGTTACTCCAGATATTTGGTGAATATCTACTCTGCTTAAACAATTATGACTGATGCAAAGAAGACCTCGCTGCATTCAAAATGACTTTTTAAAGAAGGGGAGGTAGAGGTTGCCAGAGTGTTTGCAATCCTGTGCTCATCCTGTAGGTTACGTCTATCACATTCCGCCTAGAAAAATTAGAATTATTTTTGTTATCTAAAAACCTCCTCTACATCTGCCACTGCTCCCCACTAGGGTTATTTTCATCTCAAGGATCTCCATAACTAGATAAGGGGTTTAGAAGCTTAAGCAACAATGGGAACACACAAGCACACACACACACACACACACACACACACACACATATGTATGTGCAAGTTTCGAAGGTTTTCCATTCACAGCTAGTAACTGAATTTTTTTTAATATTAATGATTTTAAAAGAATTGTGCTGCTTACTACAAGAACAGAGGAATGGGTTTTTAAAAATGGGGTTGGGCACATGGGTGATTCAGGTGATTAAGCCTCCTACTCTTGATTTTGGCTCAGGTCATGATCTCAGAATTGTGAGACTGACCGGTGTTGGGCTCTGCACTCGGTAGAGAGTCGGCCTGAGAGTTTCTCTCTCCCTCTCCCTCTGCCCTCCACCCTGGGCATGGGCTTTCAACTCTTTGTCTCCAAAATATATAAATACACACATATATATATATTCTTAAGTGGGATATTATGTTCTATTTGGACACACCAAATCACTGAGAATGTGTGACATATGCAGAAATAAAAATGTAAGACAGATCCCCAATTTCAAAGAACCCAGAAAACTCAGGAAGGATGCATACCTGCCTGGATTAGACGTTGCGGTGTTAGAAAGGACAGGGCAGGGGCGCCTGAGTGGCTCAGTAGGTTAAACCTATGCCTTCAGCTCAGGTCATGATCCCAGGGTCCTGGGATC
This sequence comes from Mustela lutreola, assembly GCF_030435805.1. NCBI lineage: Eukaryota > Metazoa > Chordata > Mammalia > Carnivora > Mustelidae > Mustela > Mustela lutreola. The sequence continues at coordinate 6,848,533 of NC_081302.1, forward strand.
AAGCCCCGAATCGGGCTCTCTGCTCAGCAGGGGACCTGCTTCCCTTCCTTTCTCTCTGCCTGCCTCTCTGCCTACTTGTGATCTCTCTCCGTCAAATAAATAAACAAAAATCTTAAAAAAAAAAAAAAAAAGAAAAGAAAGGACAAGGCAGACATGGGCTTCTCAGGGCAGCTGGTACCCAGGAAGCAGAGAACACATCATCTGTTCGTTCACCTGCTCAAGCAGCTGAACGTCTGTGTGCAAAATGGCCTCTAACAACAGAAATGGGACTTGGGATCTAAATGATAAATTTACAGATCAATTTTCAAAAACCAATATATACATCAGATGAGAATTGTCATTATTCTTTATAAACTTCTTTTCTCAAAATTTTCTTTTGTAATTGTAAGTGCAATACTTTGAATGTCCGAGAACACTTCATTTTGGCCTGTGGACACATACACATACTGAACATGCACACACCTCCACATATATGAAACGTGGAACATATATATGTATAGTCGTGAGATATAGTAAATGTTTTGGAAATGATACTTCATTGTTTTAAAAATTATCCATGATTTGCTTTGCAAACTCTTCTGTCAATTTTCTTTCTTTCTTTCTTTCTTTCTTTCTTTTTTTTTTTTTAAGATTTTAATTATTTATTTGACAGAGAGAGAGAGAAAGAGAGCACAAGCAGAGCAGGTGGCAGAAGTGGTCTCTCCACTGAGCAGGGAGCCTGATACAGGGCGCTATCCCAGGACCCTGGGATCATGGCCTGAGCCAAAGGCAGACGCTTAACCAACTGAGCCACCCAATGTCCCTCACCTGTAAATTTTCTAATTGTTAACAATACACATATAATGGAATTACTTTCCTCGCCAACATTTTATAGATGAAATTAAGTGTAAACATGCACACTCAACATTTATCACATCTATCTACTACTTTGTTCCTTATTATCTACTTTGCTCCTTATTATTGAGTCTGTAGAAGACATTATTTTTACTTTGATGTTTTGTGTCCAACTTTGCCTTTCTTGAGGCCAAATCCAAAGTCATGTTTAAAAGACTTCTGAGGGGGCATCTGGGTGGCTCACTCTGTTAAGCATTTGCCTTCGACTCAGGTCATGATCCCAGGGTCCTGGTACTGAGTCCCATACTGGGCTCCCTGTTTAGTGGGGAGTCTGCCTCTCGCTCCCCTCTGCTCATACTCTCTCTCAAATAAATAAATAAATAAAATCTTAAAAACAACAACAACAAAAAAACACTTCTATAAAAGATAAAAATAAAAATAAATGACTCCCGAGGTTTTCCTTTTTCTAGAAAAGAATTCGGTGTATCTATTGCCGTAAGGGTACATACTTTTAAAAGTAGCAGCAGAGGTTAAGACATACAGAAGTATGCAGGTAGCTCAGTTGGTTAAGCGGGCAACTCTTGGTTTCAGCCCAGGTCACGAGCTCGGGGTCTTGTGTCCGACATCAGTCTCTGTGCTCAATGGAGAGTCTGTTTCAGGATTTTCTCTCTTCCTCTGCCACTGCCCCCTTCTCATTCATTCTATTTATCTCAAATAAACAAGTAAATCTTTGAAAAAAGACATGAAGTATACAATGCATATTTTCTAAGCCAACGCAGCTTGGCATGTAAAGTAAGGATTACAGTAATTGTCTAAATATACCTATTCAGACATGATATTACTAACCACGAAGCACTATGAGATTGAGTGACAGCTAATGTGATGTAATATGAAGGATTAAAAAAAGCCAACATATTAAGGATCCTTTCTAAAAATCTAAATTAAACTCCTAATTTATAGAATATATAGAAGTTAGAGGGATAAATTTAATGACTCCATGGTTTTAGAAAAATTCACAATGCCATTTTTTTCTATAAAACAACTTGTCTGATGTTTTTAAGTAATAAGACGGGAAAATAAGTAGGGGTGGGTATAGGTCCAGACTGAAAGAGGAGACAGGAGATCCAACTGCTGTGAGTGACGTTTGATCAAATACTGGTTTTAAAAATGCTACGAAGCAAACCTGGCCTTAAAATATGCTATAAAAAGAAAAAACAATTGATGGAACTGGGATCAGAATGTGTATTAAACAGTATAAGATTAATTGTTTTTAATATTAGATAATAGCATTGAAGTTTTTTGGAGGATATTCTTTGAAGGTTCATGCGGAGACATTTAGTAGGGAATTGTCGTCGTGTTCAAAACTCACTTTCAAAAGCACACTGCAGTGAGACACAAGTACAAAAGAGGAAAAGCAAGTTAACCAGTAAGGCAAAACAGAAGAGCAGGAGTAAAGTCTCCTATCCTGTAGAAGAACTTTTGATTCTGTTCTGAGCGAGAAGGGTCTGGGGTGGGTGGTGGAAAGATCTAAATTCTAAAACACACACTGGTGGTGGGTAGAGAGGGTCAGGGAACCAGCGCACCAGTAAGGAGCTCGGCTAGGGGACGCTCTCCAGCATAAAGAGCCATCACTGCCAAAATTTTCAAGAGCTGGTCAGATTCTTGTTGTGTTTTGTAGATAGAATGGCGAGGATGTGTTTGTGGATTGCGTGTCAGTTTGGCAGGAAAGAGAAGTCAGAGCTGATGCCAAATGTTCACATGGGGAACTAGGGGAACTAAGGTGCCATTTACTGAGATGGGAAAACTATTTGGGGAGTGTTATAAGAGATGATCAGAAACCATTTTCTTAAGCATGCTAAATTTTAACGTCATGATCAAGTCTTTTTAGTGGCACCACTCTGTCTCCTGCTGATGCTATGCCTGGACCTCTGTTGCTCAAATTAAATTATGGTCATGTCACACTAGGGACATGGCTGTAGGTACATTTAGAAAAGTTACTCTGGGTCAAAGGACCAGCTTCTACAGTAGATAGACTAGGAATAGCCTGTCACATGTAGAGAACTGCAGTTAGTTCTGAATGAATGGAGTGACTGCTCAGGGCGAGAAAAAGCACGCAGTGTCCTCTCGACGTGACTCCTCTCATGGTCCCTGCTGATCCAAGTTCTCAAACCAAAATGTTGCACATTGACACCCCTTCCAATCCTTGTATAAGTCATTCACCAAGTTTCTTGCCTTTTCCGCAATCCTGGGAGGAGGAGAGCATCATTTACCTTCAACTGTGGACACATTGAAAAGCAGATGGCCTCTCCCCCAAAGACGCACAGAAGGGCTATGTCTATCCTGAGCTCACTACTACGACAACTAGGCCCTGTGCTTGCTCTCATGATCTACCCAACCTCCGCACTTCTGTTCTCATCAGAAAACATGGAGGAGAAAAGAAGTACATAAGAAAGGAACTCCAGGTGGTTTTTTTTGGTCTCCTCAAGAGAAAAGAGAAATTGGGTGCATTTGAATGCATTGATCATGCCAAAAAAATAGGCACTTATTCTGTTATAGGTTCACTATTGCATGTAATTGAATTCTGGTAATCATAGTCGTGATTTTGACAGCTGCTTTGACCAAAAAATTTTTGACATCATTAGTCAAGATAGGATTTGGAACCTAATACCTCAATAGGCTCACCCCCAAATTCAAGGATATTAGCACAGCCTCTTTGGCCAACACTCCACATATGTTTCAAAAACACTGTCGATTTACTCCTGCTCACAGCAGAAGAACAGAAACAAGATACCTGCTGGGAGGAATGCAGCCCAGAGGATGCTCTTTCTCATTTTTCATTCATGCTTTTCTCATCGATGGCTGATTCCATTCTTAATTTTTGCATCAGACAATAAACCTTGAAGAAAATCTGAATTCAATGGCAATATTTGTGCCCATTATGATGGATATTTATTTTTCTGTCTGTTTCAAGAAGTCCTTTCTTTTAATTGGCTTAGAATGCAATTCATTATCTCTACATCCCATAACACCACATTCTTGTTAGAGTTTTGGAATACAGATCTATGCCCCTTTAGGTATATATTGTTCCCAACACAGGGGCAAACGTAGCTGGATTTTATCTGTCGAGCTGAGAGTAAGAAATAGCCCCATTTATATAGTGTGGCATATAGATGAGATGAAGAACCCCTTAGAAACTTTTAACTGAACTGATCAATATCTATGTCTACACGTATCTTCGGGTATATATATGCAATTCCATATTATCATCTCACAAAGAGCTAAAGGAATAAAATGTGTATGTCATCATTTTACATGAATTTTCTAAAGTATTCTATTAATAAACTGTTATACAGGGGAAAGGAAAAGCCAAAGCTAACTTGCAGTTGGGCAAGATAGCTGACCCCCAAAAGAAGACTCTGTGTCTTATGCCATTTCACATCACTGGACCCAGAATGTGTCCTTAGAAGGGATAAAGGACCCCTATTTCTTGAGTTGCAAAACCTCACCAGAGTTTGGCAAGCATCTTCTGTAAAGGGACAGACAGTAAATATTTATGACCTTGAGGGTCATGTGGGCTCTGTCAAAGCTACTCAACTCTGCTTTGTAGCAAGTAACCAGCCATAGACAATATGCAAACAAATTAGCTTGGCTGTGTTCCAGTAAAACTTCATACTCAGAAATACATAAGTTCTGGATTTGGCTCCAGGATCACAGTTTATTGATCCCTGACCTAAAACAGACATGTACCAACTCTCTTCTTTGTCCCACTAAACATGCAGGGGACACTGAGCCAGGAACATCGGAAGAAGAGAAAACACAGAAAATAACTTCAGGCTAATCCAGTGACAGTTTCAATTAAGAAGAAATCAGCCCTATTAACATATTCTTTAAGATGTCAAATGTGTATTCCCTTAAACTTTCTTTCCATTAATATTGTGCTGTGCCATAAAATGTAAACTATTTTGGCCTCTCACAGGCATCTTTGAGTTTCCCAGAGAAAATAATTTTATATATATACAAAAAATATATATATACAAAAAATATATATATATGTGTGTGTGTGTGTGTATATATCCCTGTATATATATATATATATATGTATATATATATATATACAAAAAATATACAAAAATATGTATGTGTGTGTGTGTGTGTATATATATATATATATATCCCTCCAGGAACGAGGGCAAGAAAACGGAGCTCCACACGTTACGTCAGTTGCATTATTAACAGAATAATTATATATATATATATATATATCGTTCCTGGAGCTATCCCGTATGCATGGGACTGGGCAGGCCGGTCAGTGGGAAGTTATTCTTTTTTTTAAGATTTTATTTATTTACATGACAGACAGAGAGAGAGAGGGAAAGAGAGCACAAGTAGGGAGAGTGACAGAGGCAGAGGGAGAAGGAGAAGCAGACTCCCCGCCGAACAGGGAGCCCAGTGCAGGGCTTGATCCCTGGACCCTGGGATCACGACCTGAGCTGAAGGCAGACACTTAACCAACTGAGCCACCCAAGTGCCCTTACAAGTTATTTTGAAACTGCATGTTCACATGTGCATATATGTTACCCTTTGACTATGAAGAGTATTAGCACTTTTTAATTGTAGAAATGTTTCATCAACTACAAAACAGAAAATTGCTTCATGATAATTTCTGAACATCTACACGTATTTAAGTCGCTGTGCGACCTTGGGAAAATCACTCAGATTCTCAGATACATAGGTATCTGGATAATAATTAAAGATGCTGGTGTAGCCAAATACATATTCTTCTAGTAAGTTTGGGGGTCAAACTAAATTCTACTACTTATTAACTGTGTTACCAGGCAAGTCACTCAACCTTAGTGTTCGTTTCTTCAGCCACAGAACCAGAATACTAACAAACAGCTGAGTTAGTTTTATCAGTTTCCTACCTGACCTATGGACCCCCAGGGGTGACTAGGAGAGAAGCCTACTCACATTCTTAAGGAAAGTGATGTCTATTTTAGAGTAAGGCTTTGGATAGAAACACAAGGGAATTATAAAGAAAAAAATACCAGATTCCATTTTCATCTCCAAGTATACATAGTAAATATTTTAGTGACAGGAGGAAAAAAAAAAAAAAAGGAAAAGAAAAGAAAAGAAAAAAATGAGAAAAAGTTTGGGGGAGAAAAAGACACAGAGAGAGACTGAATAAAATAAATGGAGAAGGTCCCTCTAAACAAAAGATAGACTGTGAGATCCTTTACCTTTGATAAGGTGAAAGAGAGGCAGAGGATTCACATGTAACATAAATACTGACCACTGACAGGAGAATATTATGTCACCAACAGCAGCACCTCAAATGTACTGCTGTACTATCAACATGAAATTGAGGGCAGAAAATACTTATATGATATAAATATAAATATATATATTTATATGACAGAGTTTTCTACTAGCTAAAAAAAAAACAAAAACAAAAACTTATGTTTGCATCATTTGCCTTTAGAAGCAACAATGTAAAATCACTCCCCAAATTAAAAATATCCAACTACGGCACATTAGCAAATGAAAATAGTGATGTCACGGCCATAAAAATAATGATAATAATTCTGCATATGTTTTAATAATTCAGTACGATAATCTTTGCCTTCTATTTTTCTTAAAAAACCAATATCTAAGAAGTGACCTCTCCCTATATATAATTCTAACATCCAGTGTAATATCCCATCCTTTGAAATTCAAATGAAATTTGCTCTCATCCCTACCACGTGGGTGCACTGGCTGAGCTGTGCCGTTCCACCATCTTCTCCTCCCGGTCCGGCAGTCAGGAGGGTTCAAAGTCGAGGAGAGTCTCCTTGTTCCTAGGGGCTCTGCATCCGTCTGCTTCCATGGGCATGGTCTGGCCATTCCACTTATTCTTCCCATTTAAATCACACATGGCACTTCAGGGGTAGAGCACAGACTCCTATTTTAAACACAGCAAATGCTACATTAACTCTGTATAAGGGTTTCCTGAATTTTATTATTTCTGAGTTAATCACTTTATTCTCTCTCCAGATTTCTTATTTCCTCATTTCCTGGTCCTCTCACCATGACCTACCTCCTCCTGGAAATTCAGTTTCTCTAGTTTTTATTGTATAAAAAAAAATTAACTCTTGGGCAGCTGGGTGGCTCAGTTGGTTGAGCGTCTGCCTCTTGGTTTCGGCTCAGGTGATGATTACAGGGTCATGAGATCAGGCCCTGAGTCATACTCTTTCCTCAGCATGGAATCTGCTTGAGATTCTCTCTCTTGGTTTCCCTCGGCCCCTTCCCACCTCTCTCTCTCAAATGAAATAAATAAGATCTTAAAAAAAAAAATTAACTCTTTGGGGGGTGCCTGGGTGGCTCAGTGGGTTAAAGCTTCTGCCTTCTGGTCAGGTCATGATCCCAGGGTCCTGGGATCGAGCCCCGAGTCAAGTTCTCTGCTCGGGGGAGAGCCTGCTTCCCCCACCCACCCCCTTTGCCTGTCTCTCTGCCTGCATATGACCTCTCTGTCAAATAAATTTTAAAAAATAAAATAAAATAAAATAGAAAGAAAGAAGAAAAGAAAAAAAAATCTTAAAAAATTAACTCTTTGCCTTCTCATGAATGCATTTGGCTAAATAGTGATGGATATTTAGTCAATAGACTCTGTATTGCTCCAAAGAAGGTGGAGGACCAGCAGAAAGTGAAGGAGAGAAAGAAGCTGAAGGAGCTGGAGGTGGAGGAGGAGGGTGAGGAAGGAGAGAAGGAAGAGAAGAAACACAAAAGGTTTCAATATTTCAGAATTTATCTTCTCAGTTATCTGAAAAAGCCTGATGATGACTGCCTTCCTCACTAGTGTGTGGGGTGACCCTCCTCTCTGGAGCCATCGCCTCTCCTGCTCGGTAGTTTGTGGGGTTCAGCTACGGCGAGACTGGGAAAAGGAATGCTTCTGTCTAACCGATCCTACCTTCTAAGGCCATGCTACAATTTTGTGGCATCATTTGAGAATGAAGCCAAAGCTATCCTTGAAATAGCACCTGGGGGGGAACACGTAGGCGGGGAAAGGGTTTTAAGAGAATGATATTCACAGTAGTCGCTTCAAGAGACGGAGGGCAGGGAGTCTGAGCAGTGGCTGAGGGAGGATGTTATTTTCGATCCTAACTGTAAATGGTTGTCACCAGTGCCGCCATTAACATGGGACTTGCCAAGAACTGGGAACCCAAGCCATGGGAAATTTGTGATATTTAGGAGAGGAAAACAAAAATAAAAGAAACATAAAACAGGGGCACCTGGGTGGCTCAGTGGGTTAAGCCTTTGCCTTCAGCTTGGGTCATGATCTCAGGGTCCTGGGATTGAGCCCCACATCAGGCTCTCTGCTCAGCCTGGAGCCTGCCCCCCTCCCCCATGCATCTCTGCCTACTTGTGATCTCTCTGTCAAATAAGTAAATAAAATCTTAAAAAAAAAAAAAAAGAAGAAACACGAAAGAAAGCAACAAACTCCTCTGCTTTTGTGACTTCTTATCAACACAATGCCTATAAACACATATGTGTGCGTGTCTGTGTGTGTGTGTGTTTTCCCCCAAGGAGATCCTAGTTCTATTCATGTTTATTAAGAGCTGCCTGGGTGCAATCACTCAACTGGAGGTCAAAACTGTGTCTGTTACTCAGAACTTCAAAGGAAAGGCGTGTCACAACAGTCCCACTTTTTTTTTTTTTCCTCCAGTTATTCTTTTTTTTTTTTTAATTTATAATTTTTTATTTTTTATAAACATATATTTTTATCCCCAGGGGTACAGGTCTGTGAATCACCAGGTTTACACACTTCACAGCACTCACCAAAGCACATACCCTCCCCAATGTCCATAACCCCACCCCCCTCTCCCAAAACCCCTCCCCCCAGCAACTCCGACAAACCATAAGTGACTCTTAATCTCACAGTCCCACTTTTTGTTTTTTTATTTTAACCTCACCATCAGGTCCAGAATCCATGGCATTAAGAACAGCTAGTGATTCTTCTCCATATAAAAACTGTTCCACATTATTGATTTAACTGTGCCTTGACACTTTCTTCTCTAAATACCAGCTGAAGAAAAATATTGATTAAACCTAGAAATTCTTTATTGCAGCCTCCTTCTTAACTGTCAGTGGCACGAGGTTCATGTACATTTAATCGATTTTTGATTCATTCGTGATTGGAAAATCGGTAAATTATTTCATTCAGCTTGAGAGGTACACTCATCACAAAGAAATCTAGTTGAATTGAACTTTGGCCACAAATTTGAAGGGGCATCATATGGCATAATTAAATAAATACATAAATTTTATTTTATAAGGTGAATATTACCCTGCAGGGATATGCCAGGTTCTTGGTTTACATCCAGACTCCAGAATCTTGGCAGAGTCCTCCAGGGCAAATCCTGCCTCTTGTGAGAAATGTAATTATATCTTTAATATATACCTACTACGGACCAGTAGTAGGTATATATATTTCTTGTGGAATATTCTTTTAAAATGATTACAGAAAGATCTGGATTGTATCTCTTTCTCCTTTATTCATTCACTGACCACCTTAATTTCCCAAATGGCATTGAAACTATCTAATGCTTTCATCCACACAATGCAAAGATTGAGTCACTGGATGGAAGTCCAACAGGAATTGTGCAGCCTGGGAATATAATGCAAGAGACATTTTTAAACTGATTCCTGCTGTAGATCGAGAGGTCATTTCTAGGCATGGCCAACCCTTTGGTCTATAGGAGTAACTAGTTTATAGAAAGAGAGGCAAAATCCAGAGCACATTATTAACATCAGACGACCCTCCTATAAATGCAATGAGTCTTCCACGTGCCTTATTGATGTGTGTCTCCAAAATAGGTAAGGAGAGGAAGCAGAGTAACTGGGTCTGGAAAACGGAGTAAAGTGTTTCAGTTGCTTGGCTTAGAAAATCGGGGACTGTTCTGTTCCTTCTGCCTCTGCTGAATTAAAACCTAAATAGCTGTAACCCTGTACCTCTTTGTTCTCAGACTGAAAGTGGCATTAATATACTTGGCCGTAAAAGGGTAAATGAAATATTATATGATTTTTAAAGTTGTCATAAATGCTTAATAAAGGCTATGGGGAAACATGATAGTCATTTCTCACAATGTATTTGCTGATGAGTCAAGAGCAGTGATGAAAAGTTCTGAGGAGCTGTCCCTGCTTCACAGCTGCATTAAGATGCTTTCCAGCGTGAGGAGATGTAAAGTGCATTATGACACGTGCATAAAAGCAAGAATAAAAGTGTGAAATGGCTCTGCAATGTCTATTTAGTTTTTCATGCCTTTCCTGTTTGCTGTTTGCCAGCATAGAAGGCCGACCCAGCCTCCAACTCCTCCCAAACGGAATCTTCCCAGCCCAGACCGAGGTCATACATCGCCTTTGTTGTTTTAGTGACTACCGCTACATCCTTGATGTCGTTCCCCGACTCTTCTCGTGTCTTGCTTCTCATGGTGGATGGCTGGTCTTGGCTTTGACACTGTGAGCACGTCGAAAGGGATGAACTTTGCACAATACCATGACGGGGCACCGGTTTCCAAGTGCATTTTTCATGCAGTCATGCTTCTTTGGTGGGCGTGGTGCAGTGCAATTTTGTCCCACAATATAAAATAATGTCTTCTTGAAGAGTATTTGGAAACAGCCAAGGAGAGCTTGATGATGCACTGAGGAAGATGCTGATTGATGATCATCATGCCGCAACCCACAGCACATTCTGAGCAGTTAACGAAATGCCCCGTAGGATCCTGTGCTTCTTGATGTGTAATACACAGGAAACAATTCCACGTGATACTGAAACACGTATGTACCTAGGAACGTGACAAATCCTGTTTTTCCTTTTCTTTTACGGTACTGAAGATCAGGTCTCATTCAAGAGAAAACAAACAATAAAACAAACCACTGTGTTTGTCTCAAATTCCTTCTTTGACGTAGTCCCTGTGAGTAATTCTACTTTGCCTGTACTCTTAAATGTCACGGACTCCTTCAGTGACCCTCCCCCATCACCACCACACATACTCACCCTCCTCCTCCTCTCTAATTACTTTTTACCATACTCACCTTTGACAAACCAGGCTCCCTTTCCCTCTGTGCTATGCACTTATTTCTAGCCCCGCTGAGGACACAGGCCACCATTCCTTGGTGGCTCGGCTCTACCGGAGACTAAGACTTGCAGACATGTCTGTATCTTCATCGTAGCTTCCTACAGTTGTTACTTCACCCAGCCCTGCCGGTCCTGTCTTGACCAGAGACACGAGTCTGCTGCTCGCAGCATAACAGGCAGAACAGAGGAACACTGGCATGTGAGAAATCAGCATTCACTGACCACCTTCATTTCCCAAGATGCTGTGTATGTTGTTACCTTCTCATTAATCAGGAACTCCGCAGCTGTACTCTCTTGAGGCAACTACGACATTTAGTGATCACATTCTTCTCTAAAGCACTTACTCTAAAATGTAGGAATAGGGAGGGGGCGCCTGGGTGGCTCAGTCGATGCAGAGTCTACCTTCCACTCAGGTCATGATCTCAAGGTCCTGGGTTCGAGCACCGCATCGGTCTCCCTGCTCAGCAGTGAGTTGGCTTCTCCCTCTCCTTCTGGGGTCTCTCTCACTCTCATTCTTTCTCAAATAAATAAATAAAAATCTTTAAAATACATAAGTAAGATAAAATATAGGATAGCTAATCAGTAGGGAAAAGATATTTACTGTAACCATTATGTTTTTGATACATAATATTAGTATATGTATATACTTGATTTTAATAGATTTATTTATATTAATTAGCTTTTTTCAATTCAGCACCTAATAACTGAGAGTAATGTTGAATAGTCAGAATAATATTAACTTGATAATCGTTATCCAGGAGTTTAGAGTCCAGCTGGACATACAAGATAAAAATATACATGGGTAATAGGAAACAATACACATGTCAAATGAGACACTTGGATAGTGGGAAGTATCAAAGGTCTCGCTAGCACAGGCAAGAGTATGATTAGAATATCAGAGGACTTGGTATCATCTTTCAAATTCTAATTTTATCTGAAAATGTTCCATTTAGTTATAGGACTTATTACTATATTAGGCATTCAGAATAATAGCAAGACTTCATTGGTTTATATTCCTAATTCTTTTTTTTTTTAAGATTTTATTTATTTATTTGACAGAGAGAGATCACAAGCAGGCAGAGAGGCAGGCAGAGAGAGAGAGAAGGAAACAGGCTCCCTGCTGAGCAGAGAACCCAATGCGGGGCTCGATCCCAGGACCCTGGGATCATGACCCAAGCCGAAGGCAGCGGCTTAACCCACTGAGCCACCCAGGCACCCCTATATTCCTAATTCTGATATGACTTTGATCTGTGTTCACTTGCATTATATGTTCACATTCCAACTGGGCTGAATTTTATATTAAAGAAAAAGAGAATGAAGAATTTTTCCTCCTATTAATTGCATATATTTTAGAAGTATTTACTTGAAGAATGTTGATCTTTTTGAAATGGAGAAATATCACAGTTCTGAATTATTTTATTAGTGTTGAAAGACAAAATAATCCTTATGTGCATAAGTTTCTATCACTCTTTGCAATTATCAAAATTAATATAAACAAATTTCACCCAATGTACAAGTAACCCCCATAAACAGTATGTAACTATTTATATTCATAAATGGCAAAACATCTTTAGACTGAGTCTAAATTTACATAATGAATTATCAAATGCATATCTGAATTATTGTTTTTGTTCACAAATTCTAATTAACAAGGTAATATGTACACTGCAATTTTGAAACATAAAGGTGGTAATGATTCATTTATTTAATAAGGTAAGTTACTGAAATTAAATACATACTGTGTGCTAACTGCCTTGCTTTATGCTGCGCTTAGTCCAATAGCCAGGAGTTAAGTCATCATAACTCATCTCAGAGCTTCTGGTCTAGTGGGAATTACCTAATGGTTATGGAATTGTTTAGTTCAGCATTCACCAAAATTCTCAATCTTGAAAATACTAATGTATATATAGTGAGGTTCTCAAACTCAGCAAATGAAAATACAAATACTATATGGGCCATATTGATCCAAATATTTCATGGGATAATTAATTGCTGTTTATCTGAAATTCAAACATATCTGAGATAAAGATTACTAAACATTGACATGATGCTTATGTCACTCGTTGCAATCTTTTCCATTGACCCATGGCCATTGAGAGGCTAGAGGTATGATTATTCCCATTTATCATTGATAACACAAAGCCTCCTCAAGGGATTGCACCTTTTTTAGGTCTCCCAATTAGGGGACAGAGCTCATCCCACTCTGACTCCATGTTTAATCAACTTGTTCATGTGTCATGCTGCTTTTGATGGAACTCATCTTCAGGTATCCTCTGTACTTTATTCATTTTTAAGTGAATAGTTTGCTTTTTGAGAAACAGCTGAAACTCTTACTTTGGGGGAGTATTCCTTCTTCCCTCCCCCCTCCTCCTCCAGCTGTTCCTCATACCAAAAAGAGGCTGCATTTACATCTGCTGATACTGCTCATCCGACAGTACCGAATTTTGCCTGTAATTCCTAGGTTTTCATATTTGCTATTTGAGCTTTTCCTATCAGTTCTTTAAACTTGGGTCTCTTCCATGCCCTCTAAGTAGGTCATTTGTATCTATTTTAAAAGGTCGTTGTTCTCGGCTTGCACCTCTGTCTGCTTCTGTGCACTGGCAATTCTGCCCTCACCCCTTCAAGGAACCTACACCTGAGCTGCGTCCCCGCTTACTGTCAGCACTTCTGATAATGGCTGTGCTTATTAAATTTTCTGCACATTCAACTGAATTCTGGGAATTTATGACTATCATGTTTGCTGCTTTATCATCCTTATTTTGCATGCTTCATTTTTGTAATACTAGCTTTTATTTCCTGGGAACTTTATTTTTACCTGCTTAGGTAAGGTATGTGCAGCCATATGTTCCATGGCTATCTCTTGGGGGCCCCTGTCCCTTTAGCTCTGCCACGTGGTACACACAGTTCACTTTTAAGAGAGTTGTGACTATTTCACTGAATAAGCATTTGGGATGTGCTTCTGTTTGTGTCCACTGCACAAGGTAAATCATTGTCACTCCCTGATTACTGGCTTGGTTGCAACAATAACTAGAAGAAAAGTGATATATTCACTTGCAAACAGTGGACATATTGAGCAAACATGTGAAATTGGGTCCCACATGTTCAGGATGGTCTGGGAAGTAACGGACAGATTGAGGATGCCATCACAATGTCGTGGAAGAACAGGAACTGACAGTCTTCACTTGTGCTAGCCTAAAGGTTCATGAGTATTGGGACTTTTATACAACCTGCCCAAATGCTCACAGTCCCTGGGATCATCTTAACCATACCTGACATGGTATTGAGACAATTTCCACCAGTAGGGAACTGGGTTACGTTGTCCTGGTCTGGTCATTATACTGTCTGGACTGTGTGGAGGATGCTGGCCTCTCACTTGGTTATGACTACTGTGTGTTTGCATATCTGAGTGTCTTCTGTTTCCCCTAATTGAAACAGGGAGCCCTGTTCCTACATTCAGGTTTTGCTATAAGCTAGCACTCCCCTCCTTTGCTTTTGATAGCTGCCTTTTCTTCCACCCTCCGTACTTGGACGATGCTTCCTAGACTTGTATAGCTGTAGTTCGGCACCTGATTCTGTTCACATAGCTTTAGAAACAAAGATCGTCATCTCTTCCTCTCACTAACCCTGTGCGTCACTTGTACTCAGGAACAACTCCCCTAGCCACTGGAGTAGCTTGTGCGTTTGGAAGCCAGCCCAGATTAGATTAGAGAACACTAAGATATCTCAGGCATTGATTTAAACTTCTGGACACCTGCCTTGTAGCAAAACTTAGAGACAAAATAATCCTTCTCCTTGTCTGACAAATATAATGGAAAAAGAAGGAAGGAAAAATACAATCATCCCTATGAAAATTTTGAACATATCCCAAATAAGGGGAGTGACGTGATAATCTCTATGTACCTATTAGTCACCTCCAAGACTTATCTAGTGTGATGGTTCATTTTTGGTGCCAACTTAACAATGCTAAGAGATGCCCCAATAGGTGGTAAAACATTGTTTCTGGTTGTGTCCGTGACTATGATTTTGCAAAACAAGCATTTGAGTCAACAGACTGAGACAAGCAGATCACCCTCACCAAAGTAGGTGGTCGTTATCCAATCCATTAAAGGCCTGAAAAGGACAAAAAGTTAGAGGATGGGAACATTTGTTCTCTGCTCTCTCTTCCCAGCCCATTTTCTTCCAGCTTCAGGTATAAACCCTTCTAGTTCTTGGGCTTTTGGATTCAGATTGCAGATCACACCATCAACCCCCTTGGTGCTCAGGCCTGTGGACGCATGCTAAATTACACCATGAGCTTTCCTGGTTCTCCAGCTTGCAGAGGGTAGATGGCAGGACTTCCTGGTCTCCATAATCATGTGAGCCGTTCCTATAATAAATCTCCTCTTACATATGTATCTTTATATATCCCATTAGTTCTTTGGAAATCCCAGACTAACACATCCGTTTACAATTAACCTTGTTTTGTCCATACCCACCACCATTCCTCTCTCTTCTGACCTCCACAGTTGATTCTTTTAAAGCAAATATCCCAAACACATATAGTTTCATTTGTATATACCTAATTATGTATCTAACTATAACTCTATTTTCTAACATAACTATATTGCTATCTCTCTAGAAATATTATCAGTTGTCCAGTTACCATTCAAATTTCCAAAACACCTACCCACACTCCCATTAATTGTTGGAATCAGAGTCAGACACAATGCATGTTCTAAATTGCAAAATTGAAATAATCACAAGAAAACTAAGTTTTTAGTTAGTAATGAGAAGTACAAATAAACGACCCGTAACAAAAGCTGGGGTGGGGGGAGGGGCAGTGTCGTGCTGCCTTTAACCGTACCATCACCTTCCTGTGGTTGTGCGGATAAAACTCAGCCGGAAATTTGCCCTTACCTTTAAAAAGAGAGATCCTGTATACAATTCTGTGTAACTCTTGGATTATCCAAATACCTACCTTTAATATAAGTAAAGTGGTTTGCCTGAATTCCATCAGGAGTATAAGAGATCATTCATTCAGCAGGGAAAAGAGGACTGTGGATCCTATTAGCCATTTTATGTCATTGTGCAGGCACATAGTACAAACAAACACACACACACATGAATTGTGCAGCACTTTTCAAGACTTTGTTAAAATGATCCTTCAACGAGGATACCAGGATGGAATAAAATTCCATAACCTCGAGGGAAAGAAAAGCCAAAAGGACTCACAGCCATAAGGTTGGCTGGGCTCATTGTACCTGGATAAATGCATTTTAGCTTTCACCATGCCTTTTCTGAGTTTTATTACTCTTTGCATTCTGACTACTAACCGAAAACAGGATTCCTTCAAATTCCTGGGCAGCTTGCCACTACTTTGGGCCAAGGGGCCAATAAAAATCATTAGCAATCCATAAATTTTATCCAGTGGGTTTTCCTGAACATGTGCGAGTGTTCATAAGGTCTGAGCACTGAAATCCACATGTTCTGTCTCATGTGCTCCTCATTTGCTCGCAATCGGTTATACTCGTCCGTTATGTGATTATATTGTAATTCATATCGAATGAGGATCAATATGCCATTCAAATACGCTAATAAAAACAGTGATCAGATAGACACTTTTGTTAATGCAAGACAGTAGATAAGACTAAACATAGTTCTAGGGTTTCAGCGTCTGCAGCGCTCAATGCATACTCTCGATTCTATTTACTCGTTTGCAGGAAGGCCTGTATGAATATATTCATAAGGAAATATTAGAATGAACTAAACCTGTTCATAATTACCATGATGAGCTGTATCAGCCACTTCGTAAGACTGAAAATCTCAACCTTACAGTTTTGCACTTAAAACTCAAAATGGTTCGTTCGCTAGGTTAATTAAATAGCCATTTGTCCTTGTTGATATTTTGTAAATTTTTCGTGACAGTGAAAATTATTTTCTGTGAAAAAACGTAGTTTTACCTCATGTCAGGTTTAAAACACGCACATCACCACACTTGAAAGATTATGTGAAGTGTATTTATTCGAATGTTTAATTCAATATCATAGAGAGTGCTGCACGTTATGCAATCTTTCTATTTCCAGGGACTGTGAGCCCCTGCGCCAATACCACTCCCAGCATCTGCCTTGGGGGCATTGGAAAAAAACAAAACAAAACATGAAAGCACGAAGTGAGACTTTAAGAATGGAGAACACGGGCTGGGTGAAGATCAAGTATTAAGAAAATACACACTCACACTCAGATACTCCTTTACGTGTCATGTTAACAAAGGTGTCCTCTACCACATTAATGGGATTCCCAGGGATATGCTTCTTTCTGGTGAATAAACTTTATGAACTTGATCCTAGAAATCACAGTTTAAATTGAAAAACAAAATAAAAAAAAAATGAAAAAGAAATCAAAGGATACCTCCTCCTTAATTTAAACCAGAAGGTGGCCTACTTTAGACTGAAGTAATCGAGTGGGAAATATATTTTGGCAATAAACATCTACTTAAAAACATTTTACAACAAACTAACACCTCCTTGTATACTAATAAATTAAATACAAATTAAGGCCAAAGGATTTTTCTTTCTTTTTTTTTTTAGGCTCCATAGGATATCAAGAGCTTGTTCTTTAAAAAAAGAGTTCAGAGAACCCAAAACGTGAGGATTATATTCTATACCCTGGCAGAATTTTATTAAGCTTGTTCTGAACAGATGGGTGCCTATTTTTAAGAGCTCTAGGAACGGCAATGCCATGTGACTACAAAGCCCATTCTGATGGCCACCATAGAACTGTGGTTCTTCAGTTACCTTCCACGTCTATACAAACATTTCTATTTCAAGAGAGGATGTAATAAGAAACAAGTTTAAACAAATTAGACATTAGGACAAGAATGTGGCAAGTTATTGTACTCTATTTGTTAAAAAAAATGAGATAGGAGATTAATATTTAACAGTTTCAAAATAAGCTTGTTATGCTTTTTCTCCCCAAAGAATTCAAAAGCCTTTTAAAATAATGCTTTTCAAACGCGTTGGCTTATTTATAACACAAAACATCTGTGAGAAAATTAATTTGTTTTTATTTGAATTTATAGAGCTGTTTTCCCCATAATGGGGCATAAGAACTCTTATTCTAATGGGTATTTTATCCAGCAACTTATAATGTATATTTCCACATAATAAAAACAAGCAATGCCAATGATAATGATAAGAATGCTATAGGGATGTCCATTTATTTTCTTGTCTTTTTCTTCCTAATTTAAAAAGTCATGCATAATTAAACACCAAAAGAGGTACTCATATACATATATTTGGAGCACTAGAAAGTGCTCATCACAAACTACCCGGACACTTTGTCTTTAAATGTTGCGCTTAAAAAAGTTATTCCAGGGGCGCTTGGGTGGCTCCGTGGGTTAGGGCCTCTGCCTTTGGCTCAGGTCATGATCCCAGGGTCCTGTTATCGAGCCCCACGTCCGGCTCTCTGCTCCGCGGGGAGCCTGCTTCCTCCTCTCTCTCTGCCTGCCTCTCTGCCTAGCTGTGATGTCTCTCTATCAAGTAAATAAAATATTTAAAAAAAAGTTGTTCCATGGAATTATACTGTTTTTCAAACATCATGACAAAAACATCATTAGATGTAGTGGGTATCACTGTGCTTCGTCCACATTCCCTCTTCAGAGGCGATGCTTCCAATGCTCTTACACTTGGAGTATGGCCCGCTGAGGACTCGCAGCTCAGTCCTTCACTGGCATTTGCCCTTTGGCTGCAGGGAACTGCTGAGACCTGGGCAAGCCCTCTCTCATGGGTTGACTCGCACCCAGTAGTTAACTGATACATCCAACACTCATATCTGATTGCCCGTAACTCTGATAAGCATGCCAACTCTAGAACTTATTATAGAATAAGAAGAGCTAACATTGCTTTCCCACAGTGGGTCCAGCTTTACCTCCCCCAACCTCCCTTATCGGTGTAGCCCTAAAACCATCCCCTAGGAAAATCTATGCACACTACAGTCGTTCCTAGGTGGTTGTTCTAGGAATCCAATTGAAATATATCACATAAATATCACAATAGGACTATATTATTTAAAAACCCATTCAAGAAATTTTTGCATACATTCTGGCAACCTATGTTCCAAAGTGGCTTAAATGTAATCTGAAATGTAACTATTTACAGCTCCTAATATACTAGAAAATCAGTAAGGAAATTTGGAACTGCTATGTGCAAAGTGCTTTAGATGTTAAGAATGTGCCATGACATTTAATCATTATTTATTTATCAAACATATACTGTCTGCATGTTCTATGTCCTACTACCTAAGTGCTTGCAATCTGAGAAGGCAGAATGCACACATGGAAAATAATTTTTTGTTTTTGCTAAAATATTGTATTTCTATTACTTTCACTTCTTTTCTGCTTTTCTCTACTTTTTACTCATCACTGTATTACATAATATGACTGTTATAAGCCATCACAACACTTAAAAAAATACATAGGTCATAAAAAGGGATTTAAATGGTGCTACAAGTCTTCCAAGAGTTAAGGATTATGGTCTTTGGAGAAAGAACAGAGTTTAAGTTGACAGAAGCAGGAACTGCATTCTAGAAAGAAAGGATCAGCATTGAAGAAGCACCACAAAGTAGGATATGTTTTTGGCACACTTGAAGTCATGCATAGTCCAATTTAGCTAGAGCTTATGTTATGGAGTTATAGGGGATGAGTCTGGAATGCTAACTAGTGCCAACTTGGCTATGAGTGCCAGGATAAGGAATTTAAGTTTGTTATGGAGAAGAGGGTTGAATTATAGGAATGGAAGCAAGGATGCTCTGAAGATACTTTTTTTTTTTTTTTTTTTGGAAGATTCTTGCTTTATTATTTTGACTATTTTATCATACAACTCTCTTATAATACAAAAATTATTAAATCCCAAATAAAATGGATAGCTACTAAAATTTAATATAAAACTTAATGAATGTATTCAGCTACATGTGGAGAAGGTGACATACTCACACAGAGAAAGTAATTATTTAAGTAACTTTAAGCACCACGTCAAAAAAGTCCACTCAGTTGGAAATACCATGAAGAACTATTCTTTTTCCCTAAATTAGGTCTTTATTAGCTCTGCAAACTGTTCAAGATCTAGAGTTAGTGACAGTCTAGCAGAAATGTGCACTCTTGAGTATTCCTTACCAAAAAGAACCAGGACTCTTTAAAGGAAAGGTGAGTCCAGTCTGGGGCAGAAAATCTGTGTGATGCTTCCAGGAAATGGGCCAGAAAGCAAGAGATGCTAACCCGCCTCTCCCACCTTCAAATCTAACGAGGTCATGTCAAAGGACAGGGGATATCATGATGGGTTTCCAGCGAGTCAACCATGAGCAAGTTGAGCATCTAACCACAACCACAGCTTCAATAACATGGAGTCTGTAATACCAAAGAGTTAAGAGTTCATAGCAGGGGTGGAAGAATCAACAAAGTAACAAAGTTTTCCAGGAATGTGTATGAACATGGAAGTGTGAGAAATACCATTCTATATGGTTGTTAAGGCTCATGATCCACAACTTCTGTTTTTATTCCATCTTCCCTTTTGAAACTGTACTACTAGCCGTTCTTGTTTTACTATGGTGCTTGTTTTAGCATGCCCTTTCTCTCATGTGCCTCTGCAAGCAGAATGTGTGGTTGGTTCAGGTCATTCTCAAATTTCTTTTGAAGGAGACCATCACAATTGGGTAGAACGGCCCTATCTTCACCAACTTACCCTTAAAGGTTTTGAGTGATGCTGTGATACCAATTCACATCATTTCCTTTTATGCCCCAACACCAGCACATTTCCTTCCGCGTCAGCACCACCTATATTTCTTAAGCCCTGGTCACCGTCCTTTTGTTCCTTACCCTGCAAGATCCACTCTCTGGACAGGCAAGCTGTTTCTGCAAATCTGTCCCTGCATTATTATGCTGGCTCCGGTTCCATCATCTTCTCGCATTTCTCCCCTCCCTGCTTTTTTCTGCTAGTCCTATTTCAGTTTCTTGTTCTTTGCTTTAAAGCAAAGTATGTCACTAAATACAAAAACAAAGAATCTATTTTGCCATTTCTTTTCTTATATTTAATGGCATGTTTTACCCAGTTATGCAACCAGTGACATCTTAAAATGAAAGCAAGTTTTCTCTTCTATTGATTATATTAAAAATTTAAATGTCTTCCTGTTCTAACAGAAGTTTTTTACATCCTCCATATGACTTCCAAATTTTCAGGATTGTGTGAAATTAGTTTCAGCTATTGCAATATCATGATAAGAAAAAGTGGTATTTTTCTCTTTCGAGTTGACAAGTCTCAATTCCTCATACACCCTATTGATTCTTCTATATACATCAACTTCCTGCATTCTACTTCAGACAATTAACACGTATATCTTGGTATGCCTTCTTCTATGGTATATACTAATAGACTGATTTTAGAACACTTGACATTATTATTAGATTTTTGCTTTGATCCAAACTTAAACTTGGATTTTTCTAAAAGACGAGTGAAATTTCCTCCCCCGTCATAAAATCCCCCACGCAGATTTCTAATCTTTGAAATGGCCATTCTATATCCTAAATCCTACCCCGATATGCATATATTCACGTATGTTTCACTGGAAAAAGCCCTAAACCTTAGCACTAAAGAGATTTCTCTCATTTCTGTCTGAATCCTTGTATTTCATAGTGAAATGCTCTTCTGCACTGCTTGAGTACGCCCTTTCACAGACGCAGACGCTGGGACTTTGACCTTCTCGGTGTCTGTTATTGCTTGTGGCCAGAATGGAAGGGCAAACCCCCAGAAGGCTGGAGGACAGGGAGACCTCAGCCGCCCTCAAGTCCCATCTGCTCACCTAACATGTGAGGAAAGTGTGGCCCAGAACACCTAAAGCCAAACAAAACACACCTGTTTATGCAAACTGTTATTTTCTCCTCCTCGGCCCCTCCTCCCCCTTCCCTCCCTTTCTTATGCTGTTTCCTTTCTTTGTTTTTCCTTTTTTAAACTGTAGTTTGCTTTAACCTGTGGTCCCTTTGATGAATTTATTCACTTACTTGCTCATAATGGAAGGGGAATGGAACACACTCCCCGATGCTTCCTCTGATGCGGGACATCATTCCTTCCTTGTATTTATGCGCAAGCCCTTCAAGTATCCCTTTGAATTGCATTCCTTTAGCCTTTGTGCCCTTGAATGACACTTCATTTTTTCCCCCACGTCTCTTTTTGATGTACCTCCTCTCCCCCACCCCGTATTCAGTCTGTTGAGAAAGGAGGTTCTTAAGGGTGGTCCAGCTCTTTCCATCTACCTGGTTTCCCATCTACTCATTCCCTCTGATCGCCCCTCCTTGCCTCCGGCATCGGGGCACCGTAGACCAGAAGACTTTCCTCTGAGGCGTCCTGGTCCTTTTC
This sequence comes from Mustela lutreola, assembly GCF_030435805.1. Lineage (NCBI taxonomy): Eukaryota > Metazoa > Chordata > Mammalia > Carnivora > Mustelidae > Mustela > Mustela lutreola. The sequence goes on from NC_081302.1 coordinate 6,870,859, forward strand.
TCTGCAACCTGCTCTCTGCCCTGCTGGTCTCCTTTGTGTGTCTCCTTGACTTTCCTGTCACACTTACAGCCGAATCCGTCTTTGCTTCATTTCTCCCCATCTCTTCCCACTTCTCCCGCCGAAACTGGATTCTTTGTTGTATTAGTTAAGGGGAGCGAATGTTACCATATCCAGCTGTTTTGTTTCTTTTCTTCAGACTTTCCTACCGAGTGCTTGAAGTTGGTGCAGCTGTTGAGCAGTCTGCACAGACGGTGTTCCTTTGCATAACAAAGGTCGCACACATTTTATTGGAAAATATGCCACGTCCCTTTCCTGCACAGCCAGCACATATTTCCTGGCTGTGCAATGCTCCCAGATGAGTTCCCAGGCCTTATACAAAACATGTCTTTGATTGTCTTTTTTTTTTTTTTTTAATATATATAATGACAACCTCTCTTTGTTTCTATTGGAAAACACCTGGCAAATGGCTAATCCCTCTCTATCCTTGCTACATTTCTGTTTCACACTTACGTTTCCTAGTCCAAATCCCAAACCTGTCTGCTGCATTGGCTGGAAATCCTGACACAGTGCAAGATCATCTTTGTTCCTCTACACCCGCATTTTATCCTACTAATTGGGAGGAACACCGCGTCCTTCCCCCAGTGCAGATACTCTTTTTCAGCCAACTTTAAGTTAACACAATAATAACAACAGTTAATGTTAATAATAAAATATATTACTTACAATAAAATGTAGCAAAAAATAAATATACACTGTGTATTTCCTGTTCTATCTAGTTATCCTGTTGTACTTGACTCTTGGGCTATGTTATGACCCTAATTAGTTTCAGGATAAAATATTCATACTTTTGGTTGTGCAGTCCTGTTATATATATATGTATATAAATTTAAAAAAAAACAAACAAATATATGTATGTATGTATGTATATATATGTATGTATACATACATACATATATTTGTTTGTTTTTAAATCTTTTTTTTTAAAGATTTTATTTATTTATTTGACAGAGAGAGATCACAAGTAGGCAGAGAGGCAGGCAGAGAGAGAGGAAGGGAAACAGGCCCCCTGCTGAGCAGAGAGCCCGATGTGGGACTCGATCCCAGGACCCTGAGATCATGACCCGAGCCGAAGGCAGCGGCTTAACCCACTGAGCCACCCAGGTGCCCTGTTTGTTTTTTAAATTTCACCATTAATTTTTGCTCAACTGTGGCTGGTGGAAATGCTCATTGTTCTTATTTTACGATAATATTTTCTTTTCTTTTTAAATTTTATTTATTTATTTTTATTTGACAAAGAGAGAGTACAGCAGGGGTAGTAGCAGGCAGAGGGAGAGCGAGAAGCAGGTTCTCTGTAGAACAGGGACCCTGATGCAGGGCTTGGTCCAAGACCCTGGGATCATGACCTAAGCCAAAGGCAGCTGTTTAACACACTGTGCTACTCAGGTGCCCCAAGATAATATTCTACACCAGATTTTTCTATTTTTTTTCTTATTTCTGGTCTTTGAAACTACTGATCTTTTTACTGTCTCCATCATTTTACCTTTTCCAGAATGTCACATAATTGGAGTCATACCATATATAGCCTTTCACTTTGGCTTCATTCACTTAGTAATATGCATTTATGTTTTTTCTGTGTCTTCTAATGGCTTGATGGCTCATGGCATTTTAGTACTGAATAATATATTCCATTGTCTAGATGGACCACAGTGTGTTTTTCCATTCACCTACTGCAGGACATCTCGGTTGCTTCTAAGTTTGGGCGATTATGAATAAAGCTACTATAAACATGTGTATACTTGGTTTTTGTGTGAATATTTTGTGTATTTTCACTCTTTGGGGCAAATATCAAAGACCATGATTGATGGATCATATGGTAATAACACATAGAGTTTTGAACAAAACTCTCAAAATATCTTCTAATACCATTTTGCATTCTCAGTAGTAATGAATGAAAATTCCTATTACTTTACAACCTTGCCAGCATTTGGTGTTATTGACAGTCCAGATTTTGGCCATTCTAACAGATGCATAGTAGTATTTCATTGTTGTTTTATTTTAATTTTTTTAAGATTTTATTTATTTATTTGACACAGAGAGAGAGATCACAAGCAGGCAGAGAGGCAGGCAGAGACAGAGAAGGGGGGAAGCAGACTCCTCGCCCAGCAAAGAGCCTGATGTGGGGCTCGATCCCAGGACCCTGAGATCATGACCTGAGCTGAAGGCAGAGGCTTAACCCACTGAGCCACCCAGGTGCTCCTTCATTGTTGTTTTAATTTGAATTTTCCTGAGGACTTATGTCATGGTGCTCCTTTTTGTATACTTACTTGCCATCTTTTTTTCTTCTGTGATGGGGTATCTGGAACTTGGGTCCATTTTTTAAAATCTCATTGTTTTTTATTGGTGAGTTTTAAGAATTATTTGTATGTTTTGAATAGCAGCTCTTTAGTGTCTTTTGTAAAGATTTTCTCTCAGTCAGTGGTTTATCTTTTCAGTCATTGATGTCTTTGGCAGACCATAAGTTATTAATTTAATGAAGTCCAGCTCATCAATTAATATTTTTTCATGGATTGTGCCTTTGTTGTTTTATCTAAAAATTCATTGTCATACCCAAATAATCATTTGAGTGTCCTCCTATGTTATATAATAGTAGTTTTATAATTTTCCATTTTCCATTTAGGTCTGTGATCCATTTTGAGTTAATTTTTGTAAAGGGTATAGGTCTATGTTTTTTTTTTTTTTTTTTTTTTTTTGCTTGTGGATGTCCAGTTGTTACAGCACTATTTGTTGAAAGACTGTATTTTCTCCATTGCATTGCCTTTGCTACTTTGTCAAAGATCAGTTGATTACATTTATGGAGCTCATTTTCCTGGCTCTTTATTCTGTTCATTTGATCTGTCTTTTTTTTACTGTGGCTTTGTAGTAGTAAGTCATGACGTCAGGTATCAGTTCCCTAACTCTGTTCTTCTTCAATATCGTGTTGACTATTCTGTTTTTTTCATTTCAATTTATTTAATTTTTGCCCCTCCATCGAAACTTTAGAATCAGTTTGCTGGTAACTGCAAAATAATTGGCTAAGACTTTGATAGGGATTGAACTGAATCTACAGATCAAGTCCAAAAGAACTGACTTCTTGACAATACTGAAGGTTCCTGTTCAGAATCATGAAATATATTTCCATTTATGCATTTCTTCTTTGATTTCACTTATCAGAGTTTTGTAATTTTCCTCATACAGATATTGTACATATTTTGTTAGATTTATATCTACTAGTCTTTATTTTGAGAGTCGCTAAATGTAAATATAAATAAATGATCTTATGTAAATGATCTTATGATCAGTCAATAATGGACACACTGGATAGTTGTAAAGATATAAAAAAGGAAAAGCAGAATATACGGAGTGATATTCATAAAAAAAATCAGAGTACAAGAAGCATTATTGTGTATTTTTTTGGTCATACATATGAATTGAAATCTTGCATAAATGTAGTCCTTTCTGCAATTATACATATATTTCAAGTAGACCTACAGTTGCAACCCAATGTATATTATTGAGAATTAGGATGGTCTTTCGTATAGTTTATTTCTGAGATTTTGGAAAATTAACTACTAAATCACATGCTAAAACACCTAGTCACTATGTAAAAAATATTGCTTTATATACTTGGTAGAAAAATCATTCAAAATAAATTATGAAATGTTAAATGCAGTATTTTCTTTACTACTAGTAATCTCTGTAAATATGGGCAGATCAATTAATATAGGCACTTTTATTTCTAAGCTATAAAGTGAGAATTTCACACTAATTACAGATGACACAGTACATTAGAAAAAAAATTCAGAAGTAGAAATCATTTTCTATATACAACACCATGCATTATTTTGAATCAGTTAAATGAATACCTCACTATTACCACTCAACAGGAAAATAAGTTATTCTCCATGTAGAGGAAAAGGAATTATTGCTGTTTGGGAAATCTCTGGAAAATACCAGTTAGTCTCTAAGGAGTAATAACTTCTGAATTATCATTCCTGTAATTGTAAATATACACATCTCAACTGCTAAAGTGCTAAGTACTATGAATTTTTAAATTGTCAGTGAGCCAGCAGTATCATCTATGTTGTTAAATCTTCTCCTTGAAATTGCCTTGGTTAATTCTTAAACTCACGAGCAAGGAGCACAAGATCAATGATGCTATACATTTGATCATTTTGTTATTGTTTGAAAGTAGAAACATCCTAATCCACTATATTATAAATTCTGTGAAGGATGTCTTCATATTTCTTCATATATCTCCAGAGAATTCAGTACAGTATTTTGTATACAAATAAAGCTGTTAACTGATAGATCTTAAAATATTTAATTTGGGAAGAAATAGTAACTAGGCTACATACACAACAAGTTGGTTTCCATTTATTCATACAGACAAGTAAAAATCTTTTTATTCTTCAATATTTTTTCATGCATTGTGCAGATAAGTTATAAAAGAACATCAAAGAAAAGTTTAAATTCATCTGTACCCTCAAGAGTACTGCAAGTCCTTTTGTTTTGTTTCTGACAAAATAGAACACTGATTAAAACAGTTGTTTTTCAGAAGCACTATTGTGTATGTTCTACGCTGGTATCCACTGTCACACGTGGGGAAGGCTTGGCTACTTTTTAAAGATCTCCCATAAATTCAGCAACATATGTGCACTGACTAAGCATTTCCTGTGCCCTCTAGATCCACTGTATGTCTGGTTGTCTGTTTCCTTTCTTCTCCTCTACATCCCCTGCTACTATTCCAAAAACAGAAGGTGGGATCCATTGCCAAAGCATGTTATGTAATTACTATACATTTTGTATCTTATGTCCAGTAATTCTTGTTGTTGGTTTTGTCAATGGGTGTGAGGAATGGTTGTAGAATTACAGAGAAACTGGGATTACCAAGAAAGTTAATAGAATAATAACCACATAAGAGCTTTCTCCTGTTTTCATCACTTAAATGCTCTTGTTTATGTTTCTTTGTCTCTTTCATATTGGATAGCCTTCTGCCTACCTTGATGATCTTCCTGTGGCTCACCTCAATCTGTTTTCCTCTGTCTCCTGGCTGCCAGCCAGCTCCTGAAACAGCAACTGGGCTATTTATAACTGGTGGGTCTCAAAGGTGAGTGCTTCATATAGGCTAAGTGTTCCTTTGTCTTGTTGTCACTGAGGCCACCATCCCAAAGGGCCCCAGGGCTATATGACTATACCTGACTTCTTAGGAACTAAGTGTCACTATACGGTCAGGGCCTGAACTACAGTAAATCGTTTTGTAGTCTCAAAACAATGTGAGATTTGCCAAACTGTTTTGATGGTAGATATTCTATATTAAGTGTATTCACTATAGAAAGTAGTGTTTCATCAACACTTGGGCTGGAATAACATAGAAATATACCCAAGTTGAAAGACTTGATCTGAAGAGAAGAGAAAAAGAAAAAAAAAGTGACATTATAAAATTCTTATTAGTCTGGATGAGTGAGTGCCAGGAGTATATATAGTCATTTTATTCCAAAAATTTCTGAACAGACGACCTGAATCACATATTTTAAGGAAATAGGGTCCCATTGAGGTGTTTGAACGACATCCTAAAAATGGGAGGGCTATCTGATTTAAAGACATCTGCTCTCAACTTCCATGGAAACCTGTAAAGCATTTCACAATCTATTCTTAGCATTACTTTTCCTCCTTATGTGACTGATGTCTCCTAAATGCATCTTGATAGTAAACTGTTTTTGTAAATAAATGTTTATTGAAATATAGCCACACATGTATTTTCTGATTGTGTATACTGCTCTTCCTGTTAGAGTGGTGGACTTGAGTAATAACTCTCAGAAAGATAAGAGAGCCCAGAGTGCTTAAAATATTATCTGGATTTCTGCTTATCAACCTCTATTCTAGATGTTTGTCTACTCATAGTATGAATGAGTTTACAATCTTGTATGTCCAATACAGAATTATTTTTAAGTCATTCCTTCATATGTTCAGATAGAATTCTCAGGAGTCAGATAACCCTTGGTTCAAATCAGAGCTTCACTGTCATGCTGACCTTTGGGAAAATTGCAGAAACACCATAATTTGGTTCTTCACCTGTGAAATGAACAGAGTAATCGTACCTGCTTCATTCACCCACTCCGTCATCGTGAACTCATGAATGTATCAGTAGTTCTACAAAACTGTCTTAAATTGGTGGAAATACTGTTTCAGTTACTTATAATCATGTGCCTTCACTGTCTCCCAGGTTCCTCCTTCTCATGCTTCTTTTTTCTATCCTCAAAATATGCAAATGCTTATAATCATGTCCAGAACATAGACTGTGTCTGGCCAAGAGTGAAGAGATGAATGACTGAATGGGTAAATGCTTTTTGTCTACCCTCCCCATGATGTTATGATGCTATATGCCTTTGGGTCAAATTATAACATGAAAAGCATGAATCCAGTGGGGCCAAAATGGAAGAGTGCCTCAACTGTAATAGATCCGATATAATAGATGATCAGTAAGTGATTCTTGAAAGAATGCAATGAAATGTAAGGTGAAATGTTACATCGTTCCACAATAACATTGTCAAGGAGAGACTACGTAGGTCCTGAAGGCTAAACTTACTCTTTTCAGGTCGGTTATTATAAAAACAAACAGAACATAGCCATGGCTGATTTGCTAAATATGTAACAGAGAACAAAGAATAGATGAGTTACACCAGTCAAAAAGTTGGCATAGAGATAATTTTACTCAAGCATGAAGAACATTTGTAACTTGACAAATTTAGCCCATGCTTCAAAAACTAGAACGTGCAAATTCACTTTCAAAGCTGTAATCACCTCTTGATATTTGAGCACAATCAATAAAGTGTATGATTCCTAACTCAGATTAAATCAGGGTTTGGGCTTTGAGACAGATAACTTCCACCCAGGTATAGCCTAACCTAAATCCCTTTGCTTGGGGAAAGGCTCTGTTATTCAAAGAAAAGGAAGATTGGCAGGACAAAATATGATATTAAGACAGTGTCTCAGGGTTAAAAAGAGCTAAGTATATGTATCTATGTGTGTGTAGGGACAAGGTTATTATTGTATCCATTCCTAATAAGATCACTGGGCTTATTTGTTATCTTATCATTATTTAGTTTTATTGAAGAGAAACGAGAAGGAAATAAATTATGCAAAGATGACCTAGTGGGATCTGGGAACCAAGCATCACAGCAAAGCTTAGTGGTAAGAAGTACTTGCCCATTGTTTTCATTGACTACAATATATTTCCATCACAACAAGAGCTGAATGCAGCATCATTTGGCATAATTAGGATGCAGAGCAGTGAGAAGAATGGGGGATGAAATGGTCATAAGACACCTTTGGTCTCCCAGAAATAATCAGGAATGGCTGGTTGAGGGAAAGAATTCAAATATGCAAGTATCTCTTTATGAGATAAAGAAAAGCATGTGTTAGTAATGTTAATATTCCAAAATTGGCATCACAGTCTGGGGAGAACTGGGGACATTTAGGCTACATGTAAAAGGAAAGAACAAATAGCAGAATCATTCTATTGTAGTTAGTGATGAAATATTTGGATTTTTTGTATACACACATTCAGTCCAGAAGTTTCAGAAAGAATAAGAATAGCAACTCATTCAAAAGAATCTAAAGTAATAAGATATAATATAATACCATTATTCCATTTATATTGCTTTAATAAAATACTAATATGTCACCTTCTGATTTCAAATAATCACTTTAACTTGTACTAATTATGATTAACTTATTACTAATAAAAAAAGACATTAGAAAATGAAGACAAAATACTTAGGTCTAAGCACAGTCTAGTAGCTACTCAATTAATTCCTTCTCTTTAGAACTGATGACATTTCTGTGAAATCCCTGAAACAAGAAGCTAAAGTCAAAGATAACTTTGTCAAGATGAAAATGGTTCTTAAACCAACCCATTTTCCAATACATTCTAATAATACCACTTTAAAGTGATTTTTCCCACAAAATAATTTCTCTATTTATAATTCATGTCCAGAGAGATTGGTTTCATGATGACCCAACCCTGAGAAAGAACTGCAAATTATTTGAAAACTTTAAATACTAAAGAAGAAGAGAATTATAGAAATGACTTTTGAAATAGGCTACTTAGCACCATTTATATTTTATTCATTTCCTGGGAACTTAAGGTGTTTTGCCATCTTCAGCCCTGATATCCTTCTCCTCGAATAGGTTAGTTATGGAAATTTTATCATTCTTCATACACTAAATGGGATCCTGAGAGTCTGGTTCTCACCACTTGGCATATCAAAGATTTCAAATGTCTAGCACCCATTTAGCCTGGGGATAAAAGCTTCTCTACCCTACTATCCTGTAATAATTTAAGAGTTCCCTATAAGCTTGTAAAAAATGTGGTTAAGATCTCCCTGATGTAATCGTTTCTCACCACGCCATTCATACATGATACACTTTCGACACTAGGGTCGACACTAGGGTGGGTTAAACTTCCTCTGTCGCTGTCCTTGCGGTTCCGGCTCTTCTTCACCAGAATCCTATTTATCTTTTGACACTTCAAGTCTCACACCTCCAGGGGCACCTGATCATCTCGCCTCCCTCATCAACAGCTGCAAATTTCTTGGCAGGTGCTGCGTCACCCAGCATTTCATAACACATTCGTATTTTATTGTGCTGTACTCCTTGTTTGTTGTTTTTGTCATCCTGTCTAAATTATATGTTCCTTAAGGACAAAAATGGTATCAGTAAATACCCAACAAATATACTTGTATTTACAAATTCCATGACCTGTGAGCTTTGCAACGTAGGAACTGTATGTGTCAACAATACCAAGTTTTAGAAGTCTCTACCTGAAAATTGGAGAGAATTTCTGATTGCTGGTGTTCTGTTTATAATTATTAATAATGTTTAATTCTTGTTTAATATTCATGTAACACAATGATATTTTTGGCACACATTCTTGGATGTAATTGATTATCTACTTAATTTTATCTTCATGAAACTGAATATGAGTGCTTACTTGTTTTTTGATGTGGTAGTGAGTTTCACATAAACAGGACAACCAGTCACGAGAGGAAGTTACATAATGCAGACAATTCAACACTCATTCAGTAGGGGAAAGTACTTTTATTATAAATGAGGAAAACCACACGTATCATTATTTATACTTTACCTTTCCTTTGATCAGTTTCTGAGTTGCCTGTTGTAGAATTAACACATTTACCCTTGAAATGTCCATGCAAAATAACAAGGCTTGAACATTTCTTCCAAGTAAACAAAATGATGATTATTATTTTTTTAATCATACCCTCTATACAATGCATAATGTAGAATCATAATATGTTAAATTCTTTCTGTTTTTAATTTTGTTAAATTGGGAACTCTTATCAAGTCCTTCAGTGACTGATGTGCTGAGATGTCCCCAGGCATTTTAGGACACCATGGCAGGTAGAGAGATTTAATGATTCTAGAAGTTTTTAATGTTTTGTTTCAAGATGAGGTAAATATATTTTTTGAAGTCTCTTTGAAATAATTTTTGATGGCAGTGGAAACAAACTCACTCATATTCAAACCGCTTCTTGAATCCTTCTGTTTAATATCGACTAACATAAATCTCAAGATAATAGACATTCATATAGTATGCAAATTAAACTTAAAAACGGTAATTTTGTTCCTTCTGAGATCATTACATTTTTCTGTTACTCATAACATATACTCATATATGTTACTCATATATTATCTTCAGAGCTTTTCCTCTGAAAAATAATTTATAGGAGCAACTATTGCTAATAATTGTATCAATAATAATTAGCACTTTTGAAATTCAAAAGGTTATTTGTTTTATGAATTCCTAAACATCACAATGCAAGTTTCTTTTTTTTTTTTTTTGTAAGCTTTTATTCATTTATTTGAAAGAGAGAGAGAGAGCACTAGAGAGAGTAAGCATGAATAGGGGAAGAGGGAAAGGGAGAACCAGGGAGCCCGAGTGGGACTCAATCCCAGGACCCTGGGATCATGACAAGGAGCAGAGGCAGGCTCTCAACCAGCTGAGCCACCTGAGTGCCCCACCACACAGTGTGCTGCTGACAAATGTTGAATGCACCCATTATCCTCATTTCACTTCCACGGAATTGACCCTAGTTACTTGTTTATAAATTTCAACAATTATCCTGCAAACTTCTCTTCCTTTATTTTAGTGTAAAGGGAGCGGGATGTGCTTTAGGCTTTTTAACTCTGGTATCTGAAAAGTACATGAAAGGATTATCTTGTGTAGAGCGAAACAGAAATTAAGGAACTGGAAAGAGAGGGCAGTGAAGAAAATTTGGAGAAGAGAGCCCAGAGACAGATCAGACGGAGCTGACATCGAAAAGGAAAGGAGGGGAAGCTGAAGGATTTCACAAGATATTTTCTAATATTTTGAAACCCATGCTTGCATGTAACTAAAGTTTTTACCATGGATTTGATGATTGAAAGACATATTTCTTATAGTTTATCTCACAATCTTTAATACTAAATTATCAGAGTGGTTCTTACTCTGAATGCATAAAAAATTAGGTTATCGGGTGGATTCCAGAGTTTCTAACATCACCTTTCTACTTAGAGTAGATTACGAATTAAACACTTAACTCTCTCGAACATACTCCACTTGGTCTCATGTTCATCAACATGGAAACAAAAAAGAAGACCCGAAAATATCCCTATTAAATTCTCTGTTGACTTATCTACAGATAGATTATTTTGCAGCAGATGTTTTGCTTCTTAAAAGTGCAATTTATTTTTTGATACCGTGTTGCAAGCTTAGGACACATTTTTCTGCTTCAATTGTGCCTTTGATTTTCCCTTCTCAGGATTAGGATTTCTGTTCTTCCTCAGATATCTCTAAACAAACACCTTTGACATTTTGCAAACACTCTTCCTCATCTACCCAGCCCTTGCCAGAGGCATAAAATCTTTATCTACTTGCAAATCTGCCAATTGCTGCCCTCAACAGTAAGTGAGTCATGTAAATGAAGCTCCAATTTTATGTGAAGGGGCACAGGAAGGAAGGGTGAGAAAAGCAGACTGACAAATTTAAGGGGCAAATAGCAAACATCGAAGGCACGTCTGATCCTCCAGTGCCTTGTACTGATCAATGACCCACCATTCCTGCAGGCAAGGAGACACGAAGCCAGATTTTCCGGGCATGGACTGTGATACTTCTGGCAAAACCATCACTGTTTCCATCATATATAATGATCTTTCAATAGAAGTTACAATGTCGTCTTTACCTAATGATGTCGAATAAGATCATCATTTAAAGTCTATCACAGTTTCATCCTCACTGGTATAAATTCTGACGTATCTGAAGCCAATTGTGGAAGAGTGATGTATGCAATTTGATTTACCTTGAATGCCTGAGCGACTCATTTTGCTCAGCTTATAAATGACAGTGTGAATATAAGACTTCATTTTGATAATAAGAAAATTTAAAGTTTGGCTCCACAATCTGGAAGAACAAAATGAATCTTGACATGGGTCTAAAAATAAGAACATCTGTTTGCAGCAGGAAATAGTCATGATTTATGGTTCCTACATCATCATGTGATATGTTGTTTCCCTTTGTGGTAATTTACAGCATTTAATGTACTATATAAATTGACATAAACTGAGGTAATGCTCCCTCAAAATGCAATAAAAGGACCAAAAATGTAGAATATAAATGTTTGGTTTCCTGTGTGAAAGTTTTGGTTTTACAGTGGAGATTCATGTGGGAAGAACAGAATGATTCCAAACCAAAATTGCCCCCTAGGCAGCTTTGAAGTTTTGCTGGTGTCAGCATCCCACACAAATCCTGAAGTAGAGGACACTGGAGGGAGTCCTGTGGCAGACCTCACGTGCCATCACCTTACTGATGAATTTTTATTTACAGTTTTACAAGCATGTCCTTCCTGCAAAGTTCTACAGCCCACCCAAATGCCCCTGAGTCACACACATTTATCTTCATTCTTTGGCTAATAATACAACTTTGTAATAAAAACATATGATTTTATATGAAATTGTCCCTAATCCTAAAAAACACTGATCTGCCTTTGAATGTATTTCAGAACTCTTAAAAAGCTCTAAATCAGTATCACTTTATTCAAAACATATTAAAACTGGAAAATTGTGCTATGCTATCATGAAACTGCATGGATATCTCTCCAACAAAGAATTCACAATCTGAAACATTTCACCTGTATTCCCCAGAGTTATATATCTCTTACCCCTACTGAGGATAGCCTTCTTGGTAGGGACAGCAAGAGAGGCTGGCTGAGGGCAGAGGTGAGAATTTTGTAGGAAGAGATCCAAAGACTCTTAGGGCACAAACTTCCTCTGCTATCTATGGAAGAGTTGATGGGTAGTCCCTGTAATAAACAATCAAGCTATTTGCCTGAGGAAGAATTGCAGAAATGGTAAAGTCATGCTAATATGTAGGGTAAATTTTTTGTTTGTTTCTTAAGATTTTATTTTTTTATTTGACAGGGAGAGAGAGCACAAGCAGGGAGAATGGCAGAGGGAGGGGGGGAAGCAAGCTAAACAGGGAGCCCCCCTGGGGCTTGATCCCAGGACCCTGGATCATGACCCGAGCTGAAGGCAGTCACTTAACTGACTGAGCTGCCCAGGTGCCCTATGTACAGTAAGTTTTGAGGGAAATAGAGAGTTCAGTAACTGTGTCATTGTTATATATGGGGAGAATGGTCTTGATTCTCAGATCCTTGCCCTATGTCTACCAGAATTTGTGAGTATTCAGTTGGGCTAGTATTCTAGGAACCATGTGAGTCCAGTGATAGAGGGGTCCTGAATGCCAACATGTTACACACACACATGGAAAATACCAAGTACTTTAGTTAAAATAACACCTCTGGAGGATGATCTAGAATTTTCTGAACTTTACACCTTTACAAAACCACACCAACACCTTCTTGCCGCCAGTATCCATTTCACAGATGACAAAACCAAGGGGGAGAGAGTCTGACTAGTTTAAAAGCCAATACCTACTAAATGGAAGCCTCAGATTCTGAGATCCTCTGATGCATCTGGAGCCCATACTCTCACTGCTCTACTTTCTCACCTTGTCACCTAACTTCCGTGGAGTTTCTTTATGTAATATGTATGGGTTTCCCTATTTAGATAACCTCAATATTTTTTTTTAAGGATTTTACTTATTTATTTGAGAGAGAGAAAGGGTGAGTGCGGGGGGGGGGGGCAGGGGCGCGAGGGAGAAAGAGAACACAGGCAGACTCCCCATTGAGCACAGAGCTTGATCTCACAACCAGAGGTCGTGACGTCACCAAATCAAAGTCAAAAAAGCTTAACTGATGGATCCCCCCAAGCACCCCTAGACTCAGCTTTTAACTCATCATTTTATATGTAGCGGGCCCTTAACTAGTGTTAACAATATTAAGATAAATACTAAGTAATATTAATAGATCTCTCAAACTTTCATCAACAGATCAATTATCTCAACAGAAGGAGGAAAGTTGTATGTCTAAACAAAAAGGCAGACCTTAATTTCACTTCCGACCATAGCTCACTTGTTATCTCCACTGGGCTTTCGCATATGACATATCCCATCAGAAACATACCTCTTTTTCTCTACTAAAATATGTCTCCTTCTTAAAACACCTTTTTTTTTAACATACATTTTTTTCCATGGCTTTACTTGCATAAAACCTGTCAAAACTAATATGTAAACCATTTACAATATTCTTGAATACAAATTTATATATGTGAGTAGTTGTAATGTATACTTAACGTTTTGTAAAAATGCATATGTACACATACTGTTTATGCATACTTAGAGTGTAAGTTCCTTAAGGAACTGCTAACATGGCTTTGTTTTCTTTTATAGTTCTTTTTGGATCTATCTAGCTATCAGTAGATTATTCTATAAAACTAGCAGCATAATTATGAGTATTTTTTATTATAATCTTTATAAATATAAATGTGATGAGACCAATTACTATTCCATGGTTTCCTTCATAGAGTTTCCTGCCTTGGATAAATGCTTAACCATAAAAGAATCACAAGTTTTAACTTGGTAGGAAATTAGTGCACTTTTTCATTTTTATCTTATTATTTCTTTTCTTGATGGGAGCTTGCAATACAAGTTCATTCAGGCTACTATTTATTTCTTTTTCCTGAATGGAGTTTAACAGTCTCCTAAGGGAAAAGCAAAAATCACAATTTTATTTTCACCCGTTTTCTTCCCATTTACTCTCATAACTAAGCCTATGGTGATGACTTTATAGAAATGTTCATTTTCTGAAAATTTTACATTCTCATATAAAAATTCATTTTGGAATTTTGTGGGGGTTTTTGGTGTTGGTTTTTACTTTTTTTTTTCCTCCAGATATTAATTGTTCTTCTAAAATGACTATTCTTACTGAAGCTTAATGATATCGCCCTGATAGGCCACCAAATTATTTTTATGTGTCCAAAAGAGTTTCCCATTATTTAAACATATCTTTTTATGTTATTTTACTATTTCTATTTCTTTTAAATGCTGAAGAAGAGTACTTGCAAACCATTTTAAGAACAATCACACATTTTAAAGGCATCCCTAACAGTAAAGTGTTTAGGGCTACAGGGCACTAATTTTGACATGAACATCTGTTTGGATTGTCATATGCACTGAACAGACTCATTCTGAGTATAATGAAAAAGAGAAGAATAGCATCACTCCTCAAAAGAAAAGGCATTCTATCATATTGATAAGTCTGTAGAATGCAGATTCTTACACTGGGGAGGGTAACTGTTAGGGGAAGATTAAAAAGACAGTATTTGGGAATCCTGGAATGTCAATTCAAAGGTCATTTAAAAAGTGCTGATTTCAGGCTGGAGACAATATGATGGCACATTTAGAAATAAATTACTGAATAAAGGGAATGCTGTCTTCACTGGCATTGGAATGTAATATGTTAGATTTTAAGGTCCAGTTATACATGTAAGTGCTTAGATTTGGGATTTCAAATATTTTTAGGGAAAAGTGTTTTTAAAGTAGTTAACGGATGGGCAGGGGACTCTCTCAAATTTTGAAAGCATACTCTTCATATCTGGATTAGGAAAACCTATGATTGGGTTTCCTGTGGGAAGGGGTTGCTCTTCAAACTGACGGAGCCTATTTTGGTCCAGTATAAATAAGGGACAATCAATCTCCTTGAGTTTCTTGGTTTTGAATACAAATTATTAAGAGTCCGGGGGATAGATCATGATGAAGGAGACTTGACCTTGTACCTCCAAAGAAGCACTGTGACTGAATGTTTAGAAGATGCAGTTCACTCCCAGTGAAGTTGAAAGAGGATACATTCACAGGGTCCATTACAATTCGAGAACTCTGACATCTGATTCCAATTGTCTTTTTTTTTTTTTCCTATTTCCAATCATTTTTCTATTTAAGAATGAAGCAACAGAAAAGTGCACAAAACAGGATCGTATAGCTCAAGTAATTACTTGAACTGAACACAACTGGAGAACTACCATCTCAGCTCAAGTAATGGAACATGACCAGTACCCCAGGAGCCTCCTTGCGACTCTGATCCCCACCCATCTGTCACCACTTTCCAGGCTCCTATCTGCATAGATTGAATATGTCTCTCTTTCAAATTCAGATAAACGAGGTCATAAAGCAGGTAATCATTTGTGTTTGCATATTTTCATTCATGTCATTTTATATAACAACAGTTCATTTACTCTCATGGCTACACACAATCCCATTTTCTAGACAGCAGACTTGCTATTTATCCGTTCTACTCTTGACGGGCTTTAGAGTTGTTTTATGTTAGTGTTTGGCTGTTACAAATAATGTTGCCAGGTATAGACTTTTGGCTTCTTTGCATGTTGCATGTAGGTTGCACATATGTTGCATTTGCTGTGAAACTGCTCTGACATGTTATGCATATTCTCAGGATTAGCAGATACCTGAGTTGTTATTCCAATTGCACTCCCCCTAGCAGTGAGAAGTTTTCCAATTGCAGTAATTTGATATTGCCAGGTTTTTAAAATTTTTGCACTTGATCTTACCCGAAATGCTGAGAAGTGATGCCAGTTAAATTTTTTGGTATACCTTCTAAAGCAAACACACAAATACACACAGTATTTTTCTAACTGAAAGTAAGTAGCAAAGTTGGTACCCTTTATCTCTACATATTTTCGTATGTTTCTGCAAAAAAAAACAAACAAACAAACAAACAAACCAAGGACATTCTCTTACAAAACCACAGTATGACTATATAAAATTGGGGAACTAATATTAACACGTGCTATTATTTTTCTTGGAATCTGTCCACATCACACACATTTTCAAATTTATTTTCTTAGAGTTTGTCACAATATCATCTCATTATGTAGAACCTGTGATGTTTTGTTTTCTATTTCTGATATTAGGTATTTGTGCCTTCTCTCATACTAAGTAGTATTTCCAATGTTTTTGATACCTCGTTTTAGACATTCTATCTAAAAAAGGAAACCCCTTTCATTTTCCATTTTACTATGATTTTTTATCACAAATAGATTTGAATTCATACAATCTATAAAATAAAAATTTTTCCCATAATAAAGCTTTTTAAATTGGCTTGTTTCTTCTATTTTCTTTAATTTGTTGTTCTGTTTTTAACTTCTTGAGATTAACTGATTTATACTGTACTTTTCTCAATTATGTGCTTTACTTGTTATAAATTTTTTTAATGCAGTTTTCTTTGTGTGTGCCATCTTTTGAAATTTGAATGACGGGAGAGCTTTCCTTTTGGGTATTCTATTCTATTCTATTGATCTGTCTATTTTCGTGCCAGTACCATACAGTGTTAATTACTAGTTTTATAATATATCTTGAATTCAGGAACTGTGATGCCTCCAGTTTTGCTTTTTCTTTTTACAATTGCTTTGGTTATTCAGGGTCATTTGTGGATCCTTATAAATTTTAGCATTGTTCATTCTAGTTCTGTGAAAAATGCTGTTAGTATTTTGGTAGGGATTGCATTAAATCTATAGATTGTTTTGGGTAGTATGGACATTTTAAGAATATTTGTTCTTCCAATCCATGAACATAGAATGTCCTTTCATTTCTTTGTGTCATCTTCAATTTTTTTCATCAGTGTTTTATAGTTTTCAGAGTACAAGTCTTTCACTATTTTGGTTAGGTTTATACTTACATATCTTATTATTTTTGGAACAACTGCAAATAAGATTATTTTCCTCAATGGGTATGGGATTCTAGGTTAATAGTTTTTGTTGTTGTTGTTGTTGTTGTTGTTGTGTTTTATTTATATGTTTGAAATACTTGGAAAATATCACTGCATTATTCTGAGCTTCCATTGTTTGAGTTTTGGTCTTACTAATGTAACATGTCTTAATTTTATGAACATTTTTAAGATTTGTGTCATGATCCCTGCTTTTTAGCAGTTTTACTATGACTTACCATATATGTGTGTCTACCTGTATACACATATCTGCTTAGAGATTGTAGTGCTTTTAAATAGCATCTTAATAACTCATTACTTCTGAAAGTTTTATATAATTGTTTTTGAATTATACCCTCTATTTTATTCTCTTTTTCCTGCACCTATTAGTTCCAATGATATGTATAATTAAGCTTTCTACCTGTATCCCTGTGTCTCTGAAATCTTTCTATACCTCCATGTTTTAGTCTATTTTTTTGGGGGGGAGATATATTCCTCAGATATTTTATCTAGTTTGCTCATTCTTTCTTTAGTTGCTTCTACTCTACTGTTAAATATATTTCTTTTCTTTTCTTTTTCCTTTATTCCTTTTTTTTTTAAATGCATTATGATGAGTGCTGACTTTCAAGAGATTGAATAAGGGAGTTCCTTTGCTACATCTGAAACCCCTACGCAGAAGCAGGTCATCTATGAATGGTTAGCATATTTATTTTCAGTTGAGCTTATTTTACAATTCAGGTATATATTGTTCATGGTTCCTTTTTATATAGTTTCTATTCCTCTGTGGAAATTGTTAATTTTTAATTAATTTATTGAAAATATTGTATATAGTTGTTTTATTTTGTGTGTCATATGTCCATTATCTGCCTTTACTTACTCTGGTGGGGGTTTTTTTTGTTTGTTTGTTTGTTTGTTTTTCTGTTTAAAAAATTGTTTCTTCATCTTTGCTTTCCTGATTGAGTACATTGTTAATAAAAAACTAAGTAATAGTTTCGAATATAAGGAAATGTTTTATTTTTTTTTAAATATATTTTTTCTTCTGTCAGGAGCTGAGGGACAATGTCAGTTATTTTATTTCAATAGTATCTTATTTCATGCAATAACATCTTAGTTATCAATGTAGCTACTGTCTATCTTATTCCCCTCACCATGATAGTAGTGTTTTTTGTTTTTGTTTTTTGTTTTTTGTTTTTTTAATCCCAGACAAAATTTAGGTTGCTTTGCCAGACTGCCTTGATTTTTGCTGTATCCTGAACTTACATTTGTATCTTATAATACCTGAAGATGTCAAAACTCTATTTTTCTTCTTAAGGTTTCTACAGTATCTTCCAGAATCACCAGGTTTCCTTCTAGGATTTCAGCTCTCCAAATGCAGTTTAGTTATGTTGGATCTTGGAAGCTTCTCAAAATATTCCTACAGACTAAAAGATAATTATCCAGTTTTTTTCTTATTTTTCTCAGTAAGATAATTTTCTCAATTATCTGCTCTGCCATTTCCAGGAGTTGAGTTTCATTCTCTAGTATCAAATGTGAAAGTATAAAATATGAGGATTGGTCTCTTTTTTCTACTTTCTAAGGATAAACAGCTCTAATCTACCATTAGTCATGAGAATAGAAGTCCTATGTACCAAAAAGAGAGCAGAAACTAATGTGAAGGTGCCTTCTCACACACAGATCCTCAAAGATGCCCTTTCTTAGGTAGGCACTGGAGCAGCTTTGCTATTCTACTGTCAAACCCAGCACATGTGTGGATTGTCCTAGACAGCCTAACACTTAGCTGCAACAAAAATTTTAAGAATTAAGTACATGAGAAGATAGAATCAACTTCAGTCATGAAGATAAGCTGGTGAGACACTTGAATGTTTTCATTTTACCTCAAGTAATATTCCATGTGCTGTAGAGTCATGACTATGGTTAGTGTTTTTTCTAAGGTCTAAAGTTTTACCAGGAGAAATAGGAATTCTATTTTGATATACTGTTAAATTGACAAGGTGAGTATTTATTTGCTTTTCCAAGAACATAATAACATTTGAAACTATTGACAGCATTTCCTTGGTTGCCAAGGTAACATTCCAACACTAAGCTGAGAATGGGCTTTTTGATATCACACAAAGGGAAAATATTTTGATTCTTTATTTAAAAAGAAGAATTTTATTAAGCATATGAAGAGAGGAACACCTATAAGTGCTGTTCATAAAGGACTGCAGACATAAGAATGCAAGTTGAATCCACTGCTACAAATTAAAGATGTTCCTTTCATAGTATACGCTACTGTCACTTTGCCAATTAACATCAAGTTATCCTCTGTGTGTGTGCGTGTGTGTGCGTGTGTGTGTGTTAAAGAAGGTACCAAAGAATGGGTGAAAAAATTTAAGAATGGACAAACTCATCATATACTTTTGAATTGGCCTTTTAATATTTAGGTCCTTAATCTCAGATTGATTACACGATCCCTTTCAGAGTCATTCCCTAAATTTTGTTTAATTGAATGATATAATTTTACACAATTGTTCAATTATGGTATTGTATTATAGCTCTGAAAGAGGACATAGATTTTACTCTTTCTCTTTCCACTAATATAAAACTGAGACTGATGCTATAAACAGCGATGGGCGGCCCCTGCAGTGTAGGGTAACTGACCAGCTGCTAAGAAATTTCAACAATTGCCATAACGCAGGAAGTTAACATATTTACCAGATACTTGAGATGAAAAAATGATATTCATGGGGACTTTTTACCCTATGCCATCTGGTCCTGAGGTGCCTATTACATCTATTATTGACTCATTAAAGTCAATGAGGTGAATAACACAATTAAACTTGTTTACTTGTCATGTAACAGTCAGTTAACATTGAAATGTAACTTCCAGTTCCAGTACCACTATGCAGCACAAATCCATTCCAACAACACTAAGGGATGCCCAAAATTAATCTCAGATTAATAATCTCTCAAAATTATCGTGCAATTTAAAAGTACATGAATATCTGAGGTACTTTTTAACATGCAAATGACATAACAGTCGCGATGAAGAGTCGCCTTTATAATTAAAACAATAAAACAGAAATAAATGGCCAATGGGGACCAAATACAGGATACATATTCCTGAACTCCCCTAATCATTCAGCTGCAGATGGCTTGCACATTTGCAAATAGCTTGCAGAAAATATGGATCCATTTGTGTAGCAAGGCAGCAAGAGGCAAAGCTATCAGAATGGAAAAGCTTATTTCTACAAAGCAGTTGAAGAATTCATTACTAGATAAGCTCTTAAATATGGACATACAGTGTTGCAGCAAGATCAAAACATTATTCTTATTATTTTAATTTGCACCCAGTATTCTGTGATGAAAATAATATAAAAATGATCTTTTGATTCTGGACCTAAGAAAAACATGGTAACAAAAGGTTTAAGACTTTATAAATATTTATGTAGCTATATAATAATAATAATACATTCCTCACATACTTGTGAGTTAACACTTGAAACAAAACAAAATGTTCATTTTTCATTTGTAAATACTTCTGTATATAAAGAGAGTTAACGTCATCTGTCCATTATATATGTTGGAAATTCAGATAAATTAATAAAATGCCAGCTTTGAAACTAAAGCTTGCTGAATAGCTGTTCAGTGGCTTCAGAAATAAGCATATAATCATGTATGTATTTGATCAATAAATGTTTGGAGAAGAAAAAGATACAGGGACATAAAGAGAGGAGAGAGAGATTTTCAATTACAACTAGGCATACTGTTTTCTGAAAAATCCTTACAGCTGAAATAATTTTAGATTATTTTTTCACCTTAACTGTGTCCTTACATAGCAACTGATAAATACCACTCTTTGGACTAAAAGAACTATTTATTCTGCTTAGAAATGGAGTCCTCCTCTTCAATATAAAATTTCTACCAAGTAGGTTTCATGTTAAATTTTATTTTATTTTTTTTTTTAATTTTTTTTTTTTAAGATTTTATTTATTTATTTGACAGAGAGAAATCACAAGTAGGTAGAGAGGCAGGCAGAGAGAGAGAGGAGGAAGCAGGCTCCCTGCCGAGCAGAGAGCCCGATGCGGGACTCGATCCCAGGACCCTGAGATCATGACCTGAGCCAAAGGCAGTGGCTTAACCCACTGAGCCACCCAGGCGCCCTCATGTTAAATTTTACAAATAATTTGTTTCTACGTAGGATATTAAATTATCTTTTAACAAAAGTAGACAAACAGCAAAGAGCTTACAAGCAATTTCTTATTCAAATGACCACAGTATTTTAATCTCAAGAGCAGAAAAGCAGCATTGAGTACTTTACTTTGACAGGAGAAATCCAGAAGCATTACTAGTCATTAATCTCAAATAAATAGCACATTTAAAGATACAGTCTCCAAAGTCTACGTGCCTTGTCAATGGTTTTTGTTTGTTTTGTTTTATTCATTTGTTTGTCTTTACCTAAGCAACTTTACCTAAGTAACAGTGCAAATTCTATCTGGAAAGAGAAAGTGACCAAAATCATGCATCCGTTCAATCTCAACTCACTACAACATTAGATTGGAAGTTCATGCTTTTCACGGTACGGAAATAAGATAGAAAAGAGTGAATGCAAATAAATATCCGTTGCATCAGTGTGCTGTGGAGTGAGGGAAAAAACTACGCTTGAGCAATTAAATAATTGAAAATGGTTATTGCAATGAAATCCTCCTAATATATTTTAGGGACTTAGCAGTTTAAAAACAATGGATTTGCTTCTTCCTTCTAATCTAGATGAAGATATTTGCTGTGTTATGACAAGTAAAAATAACAAGCTTTGAAATCCCATGCATTTTATAATCATAGGTCCTATCAAATTATATATGTGTATGTGGATATATACATATATATATGTATACACACACATATATTTGTGTATATATTTGCATACATACATACATAACCTAAACTTTTAGGATCATAGTAATCACTATTTTAGAATGTTGTGATGTATAGATTGGTATTGAGAGTGTAAGGTTTCCATGTAGTTTTGAGAAAGAATTGTGATGTTGTCTAGTTATACATAGATAAGGGCAAAGGTTAACTGGTGTACGTGTTGACATTATTGACAATTTCCAAGTAGCAAAAGTCTTTTCCATTGAAGAGAGCATCTCCCAACAACACTTAAAAGAAAACATTACATAAAAATCAGATTGACTTCAACTGGAGTCAACCTCATGACAATCTAATCCATTTGAACATGCGACGTAGACTTCAATCATCTAAAGAAAAACAAAAATCCATTTGCTTTTTTATAAATGGAATTTAAACTATGTAAAAATATACATTCTTAAAAGTGCCATAAAGTCTGGATGCTATCCAACAGGAAAAGAATTGAGAACACAATCCAGAAAAATATCCTTATATCACATGGTGCTCTCCAGACATGGTCTACATAGGAAAAATAATTTTATAAAGCCAGGCTATTAATTGTTGGATCAGGTAACCTTCTTAAAAAGGAAAATTGATCTTCAAATGGACACTTGGGATGGAATGATATCAGCTGAACCATATGGACCAGAGTAAGTAAATACAGGAGTAGGTATTTCATTCTGGAAAAATGAGGAAAGGAAGAAAATTCGAGACCGTGAAGAATCATTTAATGCATCTGTAACATACATTCAATCAAAAGCAAAACTGACCTCACCATTAAAAAAAAAAAAAAAGAAAAGAAAAGAAACCACAGGTAGAAAGAAACCTCTAACTTCTAAAGTACAGCATTTTAACTATACACTATTTTTTTCTTTTATAATACGAGCACTAATTTTACCTACTCTGCATATAACCCAGTGGAAAAAGCATTTTTATGGAACCAGGGATATATGAAATGCATGGTAATTTTTTTTTACACCTCATGTAAAAAGCAAATTTACATCTCATGTGAAAAATAAATGGAAAATGATTACTGAGCACTTTTCAAATAAAGTACAATGAAATGCTTAATAATGTTGAGTAAGTAGCAATGGATTTAAATCTCGAAACATAAAACTAGACAAGCAACAACATCCACAGTGATAGAAATTAATACTTTCAGAACTTTTCATTAGGATGAGAAGGTCTAAAGCCCATGAGCACTATAAAGCGTGCTCTGAGTTGCTCCTGCGTTATGTCTCATCAAAAGCTTTATCACTTAGCACATACGGAGAGCATGCTGCCGGCACCTTGCTTGTCCCTCTACCTGTGAGGCCGAGCTCTTTTGGACAACTAAAGTGAACTCCCCGGTATTTTAGTTGACTAGGGGGAAAGCAACACTTCCCGTTTTCTTTTAAATTGTTTTTAAAAATGTAAACGCTTTAAAGGATTATCAAAAATTCTCAAGAGTCTTCAGAGATATCAAATCACCCTAAAAGACTGGTGTTTTGATGATTTCAGTGTAAATGAATCAAAAACATATGGATTATATTTCCGTTCAAATACACAAGGTTGTAAAAAATCAAGGGCAAAGTAGTTCCAAAAGGGGCATTCGGGACTTTGACTTCAAGGGTCTGAAAGCAGTTCAAGATGTCCAATGAAATCAACCTGCAGAAAGAACACACCATTCAGACAGTATTTTGTTGCAGGACAAGGATGGTTTCTACCGACAGGATAGAATTTTAGGGATTCTAACATGCCTTGATTAAATCAGATAGTTATTTAAAGATATCGTGAAAATTAATAGACATGATAAAAAATAATGTATCTGTGGCTTGTTACAAAAAGACCATTTTTAATTTACAATCTTGAAATCAAGTTAATAAGTACTTATGTGTGGTTTAATTGGAACCTTCTTAGTAACCACATTTCCAATTATTTTATTGACACCTCACCTTGAAAGGAACTCTCCTTGAGAAGCCTCAAATATAAAAAAGAAATAGACTTTTCTACCTTTGGCTAAAGGAATCAAGAATGAAACCCACATAACCCCTACTCCCCCTTTTTTATTATACATTTTTGAGATATAGTTCATATACCTTAAAATTCACCCATCTTGTATAAGGTTCTGATGATCCTCCGTATATTCAGTGTTGAGTACCTATCACCACAATCAATTTTAGGACATTTTCATTACCCCCCAAATTGCCCCCGTTCTCATCAGTGGTCTCATTTATACAAACCACTCCCATGTCAGCCCTCAGCCCCAAGCAACTGTGAATCTATTTCTTGTCTCTGGCGATTTCAAATCAATGAACTCATACAATATGTGATGTTTTGTGACGGACTTCTTTCAGTTAGGATAATTTTTTCAAGGTCCTTCCATGTTCTAGCACGTGTCAGTCGTTTTTTGAATTGCCACATATGTCACTGCACTGAAATACCATATTAATTTATCTCATCAGTTAATGAACATTTGGGTCATTAGTACTTTTTGGCTGTTGTGGGTAATGCTGTTATAGACATCCATTCACATGTTTCTGTGCCGAAATAAGTTTTCATTCCTCTTCGGAATAAACATACAAGTGAAATTTCTGGTTCACACAATTACTCTATATTTAAACTTCTTGAGGAAGTACTGACTGTATTCCAAACAGCTGCACCATTTTATTTCCCCACTCGCCATGTGAGCGGGATGTAATTCCTCACTTCCTCACCAATACTTACCTTTTTAATGTTAGCCATCCCAGTACATGTGATGAAGTACCTTTTTTGTGGTTTTGACTTACATTTCCCTTGGCTGCAAGACAGACTCATCCCTGGGCTCTAGATATTTATATCCTAGTGGAGTAAGCTAGATAAAGACAGGCAAAAGATAATAAATAAAACATAACTTTAGACAGTCAATGGGACAGTGAAGAACACGTGAAATACAATAATGTCATATGTGACCAGAATGAACGAGACTATTTTTTAAATATCTGAAGGAGGGGCCTCTTGGTTAAGCCCCTCTCAGTTTGAGCAATTACGTAAGGAGGATGAAAGAAAGCCTTAGGATGAACTTGGCAGAGTTATTGTTTCAGGGAGAGAGAGGCTAAAGTCCCTGTGGCAGATAGGAATCTGTCACTTTCTAGGAACCTAAAGCAGCCTAAAGTAACCAAGACATAGAAAGTAAGGAGAGATGTATGATGTGTGACTAAATGAGGAATTCATGTAAAATGCTTAGAACAGTGCCTAACACATAACAAAAGCTTAATAAATTCTGGTTATTATTGTTACTATTATTTCATTACAATTATACATGTGAGTCAGGAAGTATGAAGATAAGATTTGAAAGATTGAAAGAGAGATACAATATTTATGGATAAAATATTCTGTAGCTTTATTATTACTTTTGAAATTACTAACTTAGGGGCCCCTGGGTGGCACAGCTCCTTAAGCATCTAGGTCTTGGTTTCAGCTCAGGCCCTAATCTCAGGGTAGTAAGGTAAAGCCCTGCATCAGGCTCTGCCTTCAGCACAGAGTCTGCTTGAAGTTCTCTCCCTCTGCCCCTCCCACTCATGCCTGTGCTCTCTCTCTCTCCAAAATAAATAAATAAACATATTTTCTAAAAATATTAACTTTTATTGGATCAGGTACCATAATCAAAAGACCAGAGGTTTGGAAAACCTGTTTTAAAATCTCAAGTCTTCCACTTTTATAGCAAATATGCAGAGAGTGGGATCAAGGAGAAAGTTTGAATGTCGAGTTACTCTGTTTCAACTTGGCCACTCCAGGCATTTCCATTCCTCTCCACCAACAAGCCTCCAGATGTGCAGGGTACCATTCTGTTCTGTGTACTGGCCACCGTCCTGGACTTGAGAGGGAGGCTGCCCACACTGGGAAGATCAAGTGACTGTTGAAAAAGACCACGTGGTGTAGGACAGGAGAGTCCTCTCCTGCAGAGAGATGGCCGGCTGGCATGGTGACTGCTGTGATGCTCATCCCCAGAGTGTGATTACAGTGATGGGAAAGTCATAGGTTTCTGCTTAACATGGGTTAGTACTTCCACAACTTACATGGTACTTATCATGACGTCTGGCCCTCGTGGCCAATATTCTTCTTCTCCTGGCCCTGGCCTTCTTCTTCTTCTTGCCTCACTTTCTCCCTTGCTTGCTCACCCCAGCATCTGAAATGTTAAAAGAAAACAAGGAATAATGTGGAGCATGTACCCGTCCAAAGCTTTTCTGACTTATAATCAGACCTGGAATTATTGACTTAGAAAGAAAGAATGCATCAGTGTCTTTCTCTCATTCCACCTGCCTGGCCAGTCACTTGGCCTCCGTCCATGGAGGTGGTATTTGGAGAGCTGTCACAGTGCTTATTACCCTGATGGTACACCATGCCACCAGTTCATTTTTTTAATTCCTTCAGCTATGAGGTGAGAATGATAGCACTCTCCCTCAAAGGACTGTGGTCATAAAACGTGCATACTGTAAACTATTCTATTGTGCAAGTTTTGATGCCCAAACCTCTGTCATTCCTTTAAGATCATGAATTCTATGTTTATTCAAATTTGTATTTATGTTTTCATTTTATGTAGGGGAGTGCCAAGACTCCATTTTAGGGCAACTTTCCTTCACCTACATGCCCTTGTGGATGATGGCTCTGGCCAGATGCTGAGCCTTCCTGCCCTGCTCTTTACCTCTTCCAGACATGTCAGCTTCTTTATTCCTTCTCAAGCATCACCTCTCCTCAGTGCTGTGTACTTTCGGTTCCCTCTTCATGGAGGTTCTTTCAACTTTTGACCCTTTGGCTTGCTCTCTTATGGCCTACCGGTCTTGCCTCAACCTAGGTATGCTCTACACCCAGTAAATGTTTTCTCTTTCCTTAATAGCACTTAATACCATATGACAGAATATGGATCTGTTTCCCTCAGCTACAGTGAAAACTCACGAAGGTTAAGAACTTTTCTCTTTTCTTTTTTTTTTTTTTTACAGTCTTGCCTCACCAGCTACAAAAGTGCCTAATACAATGCAGACATTCAATAAATACTGGTTTAGAATTTGTCCTGAAATCCTTCATTTATCATCAAAGAATATTTGGAGATAAAGCAGAGATACAAATTAAGGTAGAGAGAGCTAAAGAAATTGGCCTGAATTTATGCATCATTGTTAAAAGATCAAAGTTGAATTTAGAGAAACATGGCAAGTGTAAAACCAAATTAAGGCATTTAGATTAGTAAGCGAAAAAGTATTGGTAAGAAAGGAAGTACGGGGAATCAGGCATTTATTTATTTTCGATAAACCCTGATATAAGGTTAGGTCATTTCCAAAACACATGAAAGTCATGTAACTTCATTTTCTGATGATATTTTAATGATTCTCCTGGCATTCTGTGTTCTCTACCCAGATGAGTGCAATACTCTGTAGAGTCAGAGCTTTCAACCTGGCTGCTATGTGTCTCGGGTCAGAGTTCTCTTTCTCCTCTTTTCCTCCCTGGAGAAGCAACATGGGAGGAGTAGTGCTTGTAGAACAGAAATTGGCTAAAAATTGTGACACCAGAAATACAAATCCAGTTCCTTCCCCCCACCCTTGGTGGACAACCGAGGGTGTTATAAGATAATGAAAATAATTTTTATTTAAGGTGAGCTGTTTTCCTTAGCTGTCTTGTGAAAGACAAATTAGTGATAAAAATGTCTTCGAAATAACAGATTAGAGCAACTCTTCTCTCTGCCTTATACGTGAGCAAAAAGGAAGCAGACAGGGAGATTTCGTTTGGTTACAGTTTCTGACCCAGAAGAGGAATGAAGGACCTTGACGACATTCTCCGTTCAGGCCAGTTGATCTGAGAAGTAATGGCAGCTTCCATGTTCAGCTCAGGATATTCAGATGATAAGAAATACCCACCTTGAGGAAGAGAGATGGAAACAATACCAGTTTTCTTGAATTTCAGTTGGTTTTACAGTTGAAAGGACATAAAGGTCATGCGGAACCCAGGATTTGTCTCTTCATGTTGATATGAAAACAGAAGGCAAGCTGAGGACAAAGCAGAAGCTGACACCCCGCGATTCCTCCATGGGATACATATGACATTCCTCAGTCATTCCTATCTGCCCTAAAGCTAAGGAAAGAAAAAAAAAAAAGTTAAATTTATAGAGTTCACAGTCCTGCAAGACAGGAGTCTCCCTCAGTTTACAAATGTCTTAGCAATCTACAAGAACAAAGCATTTCTATCAATAGCTTAGCTTCCAGAAGGAAATGTAGAGACAATTAAATATCCTTATAACCTGCAGCCCACTGACAGACACTTGAACCTGAAGTGGGCAGAATGTAATGTTCCTCCAGGAAGCTCCCAAATATCTTCATGTTAATGCCTTGCTAGAGGGAAAAACAACCTTAACCTGACAATGGCAAAGCTTCTGGTATCCTGTGAGTCTTCTTTAACATAGGAAAATCCTTTTGAAACCTCCCTTTTTCTTACCTCCTCCAATCCCATGTATCTAACCAGCTGCCCCTCACAACCCTGGGGCAGCAGCTCTTTCTGCCCATGGTACCATCCCTGTGGTTTAGTAAGCTGCCATTTTGCACCAAAGACATATCGAGAATTCTTTCTTGGTCATCAGCTCTGGACTTCACTCCACCAAACCTCACCTAGATTCTAAAACCACATCATGTCCTCCCACTGCATTTCATTGGGATGAAAAATATCTGAATGGAATTGTTCCTTCGCAACGGAAAGCAAAAGCAAAACTAAACTAAAACAACAGAGAGAAGAAGTAGTCTTCACTGGCCGAACAATAATGCTCTAATTGCCTTTTCAAATTGTTGACTTATTTGAGCAACAGACTCCTAAGGAAATTTGCAGACTCTCTGCAATGTTAAATCCTTACTACTCCAAAACTGGTCCTTGGTTGGACCACAGTCATCAGTTCTTGCCTGGAGTTCTTTGAAATAAAAAATCTCAGCATACCCCAGACCTACAGAAGCAGAATCTGCAATTCTAACAAGATCACCAGGTGATTCTTATGCACATTTGAGAAGGGCTTAGTTAAACTCTGTGTTCATTACCCAAATGCATTCACGGATAAGGTACAGAGTATAAACAGTAAAATAAGAGGTAAAATGAGTGGCCTCAGCTGAGAGAAAGACAGTGAGAGCATGGTCCTCAAGAAATGTCAGTTTATTGTGAGGGAAAAGATCATAGATCATACCCTATTTGGGAAAGGAAGAAAAAAAATCCTCTGGCCATATTTTCTAACTCCTAGTTAAAACTCTGTGATTTAGGATGAGTTACAAGAAAATACCATTTTTAAGTAGTTCAACACCAAAATGAAGCCAACTTTAGTGACCTCGAATGGCACCGGAAGACAAGATATCTGGGAGCATAGCAGATTTTAAGACAGTGCCTTGGAACTTGAAAGATCAGCAGGAGCAACAGGTCTCCAGAATTAACAAGGGAGAATAGCATAGAAAGATACAGTTGAAATAAAACTTTGCGACTTTGTTTTCTAATCCAAAGAGGAACCAGACACCCCTTGAAGAAAATAAGGAATGTGCCCAAGTGGCCCCTGTTTGGAAGTAGAAAGAACCAAGAGCTCCTACACCAGCTCTGTGCTATCCCACAGCCCAGGAGTGCCTCCTGCTAGAACCCATAGCAGCCATCAGCAATTTTCCTGTAAGACTGAATGGATGCCATGTACCTTTGATTACATTACTCTCCAGCCTATATCTTCCTAACCCTATTTCCACAATTTACTTTTGACCCATGAAAGGTTACATGTCAAAAGTTATCTTTTCCTTATGCTATAACTACTGTCATCACGATTACTACTTTTATATATATTTATATCTCTATTTCTTTCACTTTCAATCCACTTTCTGCAGATTATTTTTTTTAAAGATTTTATTTATTTATTTGACAAAGAGAGGCACAGTGAGAGAAGGAACACAAGCAGGGGCCGTGGGAGAGGGAGAAGCCGGCTTCCCTCTAGGCAAACAACCTCATACAGGGCTCGATCCCAGGACATTGGGATTATGACCTGAGCCAAAGACAGACACTTAACAACTGAGCCATGCAGGCATCCATCCACAGATTGGTTCAAGTCTCATTTGTGTGGCATACATTTTTGCCCTTTAATGCAAATTTTGTATGTGATGATGTGATTTTGCTGAAAGGATTTCATAGGATTTCATATTCTGCTTCACTCTCATACCCTGTATTTTCCGAGTATTATGGTACGTTATGCTAATTTTTCCCTATATCCACCAGCTCCTACGTGTAAAATTGCTTCTAGCTCCTCAATGTTTGCTCGGTCTTGATAGACTAGTGGTTATTTATTCTGCCTATCCCCTAAACTCAAATTCTCAGTCCAACTTATTAAGAATGAGTCTAGTCTCTTATCACAGCTACTGAAGGTTGAGACATCAACCTAAATTAACATTTGGAGATGGACAGTTCATTGTTGTGCAGTGGGGAGCAGTACTGCGAATCCCTGGTCATCAGAATCCCCCAACACTATCTTGTGGATGACAGTAACATTCAGCTTGTGGGGAAAAAATTTAAATTAATTCTCCATATATGACCATATGTTCTGTGGGTCACAGAATTTGTCTCCCAACATCACTACTATCAGAAACAAGAGCCCGTTTTTAGTTTTTCTTTCACCAAGAAGCTGCTGGCATTCTCTTCTTAACTCTCCTAGCACTCTTCTGACTTTTGACATGTCCCTTCTCTTGTCTGGCTCTCACAGTGCACTCCCTGAGCTTTCTTTTCTTCTCTCCCTACTTGCTACGATTGCCTCATGATAACAATTGCTCTTACGGGCTTCCATTATGCCCCTTCGACATTCTGTTGATTGCCATGCCTCCATTTCTAGTCCCTACATCTGCCCTGAATCCCAGGCCTTCTGGACATCAATCCTGGGGTGCACTGCCAGCATGAAGGGTCAGTTTGTGCATTCTTATTTCCCCAACATACTTGTTGTCCATCATGTATCTTGTCACTTCCTGTCCCTATCACCCACCAAGTCTCTTTACCATCTCGAATTAAATTTATTAGCAAATCCTGTTATTACAAGCATATATATTCTGAATCCCATATCTTCAATCTATTATCACAGTATTTACCTAAAGCTAAAGAAACACCACGACTTCCTCAGATATTGTCTGCACTATCGCTATAGCCTCATAAAGGGTCTTCAGGTCTAGACTTTGATCCACTGTACAAATTGATGGCAAATTTACTGCCTAAGAGATAAACCTGAACATTTAATTCTATGGATTGAAAGACCTCTGCTATTACTTTTTATTGCTTTTTTAATATAATTCATACACCTTAATATTGCATTTAAAGACCTTCATGATCTGATTTAACACCTCTCTTTCATCATCTTTCTTGGCAACCATGATGCACCATGTGGCCAACTCTTTGTCTGAGGGCACTGATTATTTTGCTCTTCCCCATCCCAAGTGGCCTGCCCCACTCCCTGGCTAACAATCTCGCACTGATTCTTCCTGAAGAAGATCTACTACCCCTTTCTGAAATGGACTACAAGACCAGGCAGAATTAGACAACACAATGTTATTGCCATTCATCATAGTGTACAGCAAGTGTTTATTTAGAGGTTCATTTTCTTCTAAGGAGCCATCAGATCATATGATATCTCATACAGGGGAATTAAAACTGAAGTTCTAGAGAGATCCTTCTTTCAGGATTTGGTCTCTGATGTTAACAAGTGTTTCTTTGGTGGCAGAGTCTAAGTCTAGAATGTTATACTGCATTTTCATTCACTGACGTCACTTTCTGTTGGAAGAAAAGAATGATGTGTAGATCCTGTTGATGCCTAACACAATGATTATGTGTCAAAAAGATCTAAGTAACTTAAACAAAAGGGTTCAATTGATTCAACTGTACATTTTACAATAAACTTAAGAAATGAAAACCAAGTTAGCAATATATAGATAAATATAGGCACATCTATGTTCAGGTGTGTGTGCTTTGTGGCGAGAGAGGAAGACAGAGAGAGAGGGAAAAAGGAAAAATGAGATAGATCATGAGAGACAAAAAGAAAGATTTTCTAAGCTTCATTATTAAATTAGGTACATTTTTAAAAACAATTTTTCTTGGTCTTGTATTATCCAAAGCATGAAAACATTAGAAAATTTCACTACAATTATAAGAGAATATTTTGCATGTAAATGAAATTGAAACTTTCATACAGCAAAATTTCATAGAGTAATATAAGCATATTATTATATAACAGTTTTCATATTTTAATCAAATTAACTGCTAATAAATTTCATATCTCTTAGAAATAGGAATTCAGAAATATATTTTGAAATGTAATAAAAAGGAAATGTGTTTGTGTTGGATTTTACATTTTCAAATGCCAGAAGTCCTCATTAAAGATCTTACCAGCTGAATATTTTCTTTGCATTTCATTTAAATGCAAACAACATTCTATAACCTGAGCCAATTAACTGCATCATTTTAGCAGTACCAAATTGTACCTCAGATTTCAGTTTTACTCACATTCTGGGCTAAAGTTTTTGGCTCATGGCTCAAAACTGATGCAATCTTGAAAATGAAAGACCAGTCCTTTATCCACTAATCTTCTTCAAAATATTTACTCTGTGTCCATGGATGTTCATCATGCAAAGGGATAAATCCATAAGGCTTTCATAACGGAGTTTGATCAGTGGATGTAGCCCCACTTGTTCACAGGGCCGAGTCTAATAACTGAGTCAATATGTTCAAACCCATGGTTCATGTGCAGCCGTTTTATTAAAGAAAATACATTTTTGCCCATTCTTCCTAATTGTTTGAGTTCAAGTCTTGCTGATCATTTACCACATTGACTTGTAAATGGGAAATAAGGCATTTGTTATGGAAATAACAAACAAGCAAAACAAACAAGCAAAAAAAGGTGTGACAATCACTGGCAAATGCAAAAGAACTTATCTTTTCAGGAAAAGTGGAATTTTTTAAGACTGATGCACATGTATATGATCTTTAAGAGGTCTCCTGTTAACCTACAAAGCGTCTATTAGCAGTACAATGCTCTTCACCATCAAAAACAAAATTTTAAAGCCTCTTTTCTCATCTTACACTTAGGAATTAAAATTGAAATTCTAGAGAAATCGTTCCATCAGGACTCGGTCTCTGCGGTTACAAGCACTTCCTTGGTGGCAGAGCCGAAGTCTAGAATGTTAGACTGCATTTTCCCTCACCGATGTCACTTTCTGTTGGAAGAATAGAATAATGTGCAGCTGCTGTTCATCAGGTTGACTGGCAAGTGATTTCAGAGCTTCATCCTAATTAGATCAATAAAAGCTAATCCCTATGAGAGTATAAATAAAGCTTGCCAATTACACACTTAATTTAGAGAGAAGTAGTACTATTTTCAGTAAGTGGAACTATTATGACTGTTCCATTGCTCTTCTCCAACATTTATTCCCCTGGATCATTGAGTCGCAGATGTAACCTTTGAAATGTGGTGCGGGAAGAGTGTCATGGGTAGAAGGAGAAATCATTGGTTGAAACTTACAGCTGCTTCGAGGCTTATGCATTGACTGAAGTAGAGAAAAAAATTAGTCTCGCAAAAGGTCCCATGATTGTAGAATAATCGCTCATGAGCTCGTGGAAGTGGTAGAAGCTCTAAGATAATTATAAGTATCTATGTTAAAGTGACTTAAAATCATTCCACTTGACCCTGTGTGTAAAAGGTCAAGAAGTAACCCAGCACAACAATCTGTGAGCGGCGACTGCGTTACACAAGGTAGCGCTGGGTCAATTCTCCATCACTGGTAATAATGAAACAGCCTTTGCCTCGAACTGCTTTAACTGTCTGCAGGAGGAATTGTGTGCCTCCGCCAAGAGAGTCACTTTCTATCGACCAGGAATTGATTTGGTCCTTTGCTTTATTCTCCATGCAGAATCACCAAGTACGACCCAGCTATTGCCGTCAGAGATGGATGCAAATCATCTACTCTTCCACAGTAGATGAGAACCAATGAAGAAAATTGTATTTTTTGCTTCTGACAAAATACACCAATTGGGGATTTTAATACTGGATTTGCTGTTTTGCAGAGGTGCAATTATTTTAAAATTGATTTTAGCTTTACAGTTCATTGACTCTTCCTTTCAACACTTATTTTAAAGTAAAATGATATAAATATGTCTAATTATTTAGCATTGCATATATGCCCTGTACATGTGCACATTAGGTTTATAAAGATACAAGTGTCCCATACACTATTAAATAAAATGTCATTTAAAAAACAGTGTGTTGGATTCCAATTTAATTATAGTTATTTATAATAATATTTATATTTAGTCAAAATACAACGTTTCACTTTATGCAAGACAGTAATCATAATTTCCTTTACAAAGATCTTGGGTTAGTATGCATCTGAGTTTTAAAATCACCAGTGATGAATCATCACTATCTTTGCTTCTGTTGATTTGTATATCCAATCCTGCAAGCAGAGTATCTCTGTTTCTTCTCATCACAGCATAACTTCAGAGCAAACTCCTTCAGTGTACTGTCTGGGCCACATAACCAGCTTCTTTCTCTTTAGGACAATAGGCAGCTTCTTCAATTTCACAGGAAAAGGTAACAGGAAATTATTTTGAATGCATGTTTTATATAACTTCCATACTCAGGATAGTACATGCACTTTAAGGAAATATGTCAAATTCAAATATATCACCTGTCCTTGGATAAACCAAAAACAAAAAGTATTAAATATATATACATATGTATGTATGTGTGTGTGTGTGTGTACACACTTATTAGTATCATATTTAAAAGTATATATACATATGTGTATGTATATGTGTGTATATATGTGTGTGTGTGTACACACATACATCTTAGATATAGCATATTTATATTTTGTCCATATAACCTGGAACAATAGATGTCCAGATAATGTTTGGATCTATTTACCTCCTAGAGTTGTGCAGAGAAATCATGGCACCAGTGGTTCGTATAGGTTACTAATAGTAAGAGAGTCATACTCTCCTTCAGACAGAACTGGGGGGATCATGGTGGGGTGTTCTCTCACCACGAACAAGAGCAGGGCTAAGCATGAGATCAAAGTTTCAGCCTTCCAGTCATGGTCCCCGGGCAACTCCTTCACCTCACTGAGCTCCCTGTGTGACTCTTCCTGGTCTAATGATACATGGTCCTTTTCTCCTTTGGTGGGGGAGAGAGGCTAACATTCATGGAGGAAGGAAAATGAAGACAAAGAAAAGGCAAGATTATATAAAGTCTCTGAAGTGATTGTGAACAGCTGAAGTTGAAAAATAAATCCATAAAAACGAAACCTTCTTTCCAATAGATAGAAAGCACAGTATTATCTTTTTTTTTAATCTATTACTCATTTATGACACCATATTTTCTCCCATCTCATGCATACACATTTACAATAGGTGGGTGATGACGGATCATCCAGCTGGGGTCTGGGGGTGTTTGGCATGCTTAAACCCTCAGAGGACAGTTAACTGTCCTGAAGAAATGGCCATTTCATCATTTAATCAGATACTTGGATGTAATTGCATTTTGGACACACATGCATTCACACACTTACACAACTGCATTTAAACTTCAAAGGGAAACTTTCTAAAGGGCATTTGTTTCTTATGGAAATAAAATAAGAATGAGCTGTATTCAAAGAGTGAGGAAAGCTATACACAGGAGACCTCTGTTTTATTGTGGTTTAGCTCATGGAGCAAATATGTTTAGTGGTTTCGGTCTACTTCCTTAGAAAAATGTCCACATTAAAAATGACCACCCAGGCTAGCAGAGTCTGGCATAGTGCTAACATCCTAGAAAACAGGAGTCTGTACCCAGGGCCAATGTCCACTTCCAGCTCTTACTACATTTCTCTTCCTCTGGGAAGAGATTTAAGTAGAATCAAGATAAGTTATTCTATGGGTCTAAAAAACTACAATAAATCACGCACTTTAAACCAATAACTACTAAATCAAAATAAGTTCTTTTTAACCATTAATGGACACCATCCACCTCGGGATCAAACAAGAGTAAATTATTCCCCCATTGGTTACAAAGTGTATTCAGGTATCACAGAATTGTGACCTGGGATCCTGCCCCATCTTAGAGAGATTCAACATTACAAATGAGTAAGCTGTTGGGCTGTATAAAATTCTTTCCAAAAACAGTATCATATTGTCAAAAAGTTTTACAGTTATCAGTCCTTGCCACAATCCTATAAAATGATTTGTAAGCCTCATTCTTTTAGGTTCGCCCTACTCTCTGCTTTTCAAATGACTAATTCCTGGACAAACAGGGCACCATGATTTAGAGGGAAGTCTCATATATTCCTGCCCTAGACTGTGAGATCTGTAGAGAGTACAAGCTCGGGCTTCAGTGTCAAAGACCCACAATCTACCAGGCACAATATAATTAAATATATAGCTTCCTTGAAACATTTCCAATAGTAATGTGGGCTGGAAGAAGAATCCTATGCAATGGGCAGAAAAATATATATGAATGCCCTAAGGAAAATGGATGCAATTGCTTTGCACTAGAACAAGCTTGTTTTGAATATTTTGAGTTGAAATTCTGAAAATATTAAAATATGTATATATAAGTATATATTTATATACTGAATTTATATATGTAGTATATTTATGTATTTAACATATTTATATTTAGCATATTATATTTCAGAATGCATCTTATATATTTCATAATATATTTATAGATTCAAAAAAGTGTGCATATATATGTATATATGTATATGTATGTGTGTGTGTGTGTGTATAATTTAGCCTATATAGTATCTGACCACTATGACTGAGTTTTTTTGGAATGTTCCAAATAACATAAGATAAGGGTTGGTTTTGCCTTTGAAATGAAGTGGATTAGAACCATTCTTGGGTAAGTATAGGTGATGTCAGTATTATTTGTAGGTTACTCCTATAGTACCTTAATACTTAACCTCATGTAGCCAATCCCTAATTTATTTATAATTAAATATTAGAAAAGTGTCATTTGCTAAAAATACTCAATCTTTAGCAATTCTTGGACATTTCTTTTTCAAGCATGTTTCCATAAAAGCAGAAGTCAAATAATTTTTCTGTGCTGTAACAGCAAGGGATGTCTATATTCTACCTGGATACAATGTAAATGGTATTTTGGTGGAAAAAAAATGTAGAACTTCATTATTCAAAACAGAGTTACCTATAGGAAAATAAGGGCAAAAATGATGCCTTCATGCAGGATAGCACTTTCAGTGCTAATTTTGTTACAGTTCTCAGTTTTATATGAGTTAAGTTTTAATTTGGAGTAAAGGATCTATTTTCCATTTTTGGAAAACCGCTGAGTGGAGAATACATTTCATGATTTGCTTCTATAAAAGTCTGTAAAAAGAAAGAAAGACATGTCCATACATATGAGCATATTTCCAGATATTTGTACATAAAAAGTTTTCATGTGGGAGCCGAGAGTATTCATTCTAAACTCCAGTAAAACACTAGGTTAGCCAAGTCTCAAATCAAGATAATTCGAGGAAAATCAACATGAAAACTTCTAAAACACATAACTGAAAAGGGCATTGCACAGCTCCCTCTGACTATCTCCAAGTCTCTTACAACCAATTTAATGGATTTCTTTTCCTCTTAATTGATTAAGTATTCTTCCTTCCATATTCATTCACCTTGGCACCAATTATAGGCACCTGAATTTACATCTTCAGGAAATTAACTAAAGTAAAATTTTCTTAAAAGCAGTAATGGTGGTAGAGTCTGCTCTATTGGCACAGAACGTGATGACAGGACCAGTGAGAAATTATGAATTCCTTGAAGCAGATCCTGACTAATCTTCTCGACCCAGTACTAATGGCCGTGCTTGGCATCAAAAGTAAATCAATAATTGTTTTTGAATTGTTGAATTAACTGTGTTCATCTTGTGGTAGAATTCTTATTTTAGTTACAGATTTATCTTGTCAACTAAAACTGCTTGATGGTTGAGGTTTCCTTTAATCATCTGGTCAATAACTTAATTGTTGCTCTATTTGACTCTCCAGTAATCTATACAAAAGTGGCAAATGGTATGTGTATATGCTTGCCATTAAGCAATTATTGTAACTTGGGAAAAAGATCAGTTAACATTACAATGCAAATAGTTCTATAATTCAGTGATTAACATGAAACATAAACTGTGATTTATTGTAGTAAAGACATCTTACTATTATTTCAGTTTTGCTAACAACAATTGGAAGGAAACACATCTTCTCTCAGAGTGATATTTTCAGTACTATTATCATCACAATTCTCTTCTAATTTTGGTTATTGTTTCTCTTTGAGTTGAATAGAACAACTTCTGTCTCATTACGGTCTTTCTGATTAAAATGAACTCATGTGGATGGGCAAATATTTGCATTGTTATAATATTGGATTAATAACACTCACAGCGACAGCAATTAAATCTTTCCTCACCAACACTGAATATGCCCAATTTTATCATATTTGTGGGAAATACAATAAAAAAGTGTTTTTTCTTTGTATTTGCCATGAATAGACTTTCTTTTTTTCTTATATGTCTAACCTTGATCCAGTATTAGTTTCCATCAAAAGTACTAAAAAAATTAACAGTGGATCACACTGTATTCCATTTCTCTAGGGCAAAAATGAAAAGCTATGAATTTAGTAAATCTTATTAACAAATGTGGTAATTTTCTTTGATGATGAAAATCATAATTTTATGATACTCATTGCTTGCACAATAATTATTTATATAGTTTAAGAATCTATTATGGGAAAAGAGTTGCACACATTACTACAATAATGGAATAACATACGTGTGCACACCTATATGCACATATACTCAATTGTTTGCTAGTTTCCAAGCTGTGTTTAATAGAGCTAAACACTGCCTGCTTCAACTAGATGCTAAGAAAATAGTTCTTCTCAGGGCTCCTGGGTGGTTCAGATGGTTGAGAGTCTGCCTTCGGCTCTGGTCATAATCTCCAGGTCCTGGGATCCAGCCCCATGTAGGGGGGGTCCCAGCTCAGCAGGGAGTCTGCTTCACCCTCTGCCACATCTTCTTTTCCTGCATGTGCTCTCTTTGTCTCTGTATTTCTCTCAAATGAATTTTAAAAAAAAATTAAAAATAAATAAATAAAAAGAAAATAGTCCTTTACAAAAGAGTTCCCAGAGAAATTATGTTAAAATGCAGATTTTGAGTTTGGAGTTTCCAGATGCAGCGAGAAGTAGTATATTTCCATTAGGCTCCAAGTGATGCTGATTCTGTTGGCTTGGGACCACATTTTTTTTTTTAAAGATTTTATTTATTTATTTGACAGAGAGAGATGACAAGCAGGCAGAGAGGCAGGCAGAGAGAGGGGAGGAAGCAGGCTCCCTGCTGAGCAGAGAGCCTGATTTGGGGCTCGATCCCAGGACGCTGGGATCATGACCTGAGCCGAAGACAGTGGCTTAACCCACTGAGCCACCCAGGCGCCCCAGGACCACAATTTGAATAGCCAAAAACCTAGATGACCCTTTTGGTCGTTCCCAACATTTGGATTTAAGAATTTTCTCCAGCAAAGATCAAAAGATTATATAGTTGCATGGTGGTGGTAGGAAAATAAGGACACTTGAGTCACATTTATCTGTTCTCTCACCAAATTGCCCTGCTTCCTTTGGAGCTGCTGTATTTTTTATGAGGTTTCATTAATCTAAACTGGAAGGTTATTGTGCTGAACTCTGTTCAAGGAGGAGAAACCTGATAATAACGCATTAGCACTAATGAAGAGAAAGTACCCACCATATGTCTTACATAATATTTGATCCTCTTAGGATACATGCAACCCTTCCGGAATTGTTAGTTTATATCTTTAGTTTTAATTTTTTAGTATCTTTATATTTGATTATATTCCAGCTTCTACAACCGATGATTCATACGTTCTTAAATGAAACCCAATGCTGTACCCATAAGTACTCCATGCAAAACCACGAGGATTATAAAAATAGCATAATATTATTTTCCATCAATCTCATTTATACATCATTTATGTGACTATGTAAAATGAACATCATAATAAAAGTGTTTTATAGGTATGTGGTGATACTCTTTCATGTTTCTTTCATATATAACTGGACGTTTTCTGTGCTTTTAAAAATCAAACATAAGAATGTCAGTCTACCCTGTCTAAACAGGAACACAATTTCAGTTTGCTCTTCCACAAAATAAATAAATAAATAAATAAATAAATAAATAAATAAGGCAAAAACAAAGCAAACAAACAAACCATATACCTCAGAGACCCCAGAGAGGTACTGGGATCAACCATAGACCTCAGAGATCAACCATAGACCTCAGAGACCCCAGAGAGGTACCGTTTAAGAAGGTTAGAGTCAGAAGGAAAGGATTTATTTATACTGATATGTGTTTGTTTAACATTTTTATCTTTTTCATCATGGGTATTTTTCATTAATTTTGAGTTTTCAAAGTGTGCATTAAAATACTATTTGTCGTGATTACTGAGGGTTTTTTGATGCCATTTTAGACGTCATACCTGCTCCTGATCCAATGGAGTCCCAGTCATGAACATGGATGCAAGCTCTTAATAAGTTTTCTGTTATTAAAGATAATAAACATATTTAAAATGACTCCTCTCCATTATGAATGAAAAATTATCTGGTTTTTAAGCCTCACGTACATTAAAAATTCCATTCTTTCCTATTCTTTTATGTTTATTTCTCTAGCCAGTTTATCTCTCCAATATTATTTATCAAACAAAATTAAATATAAATACATTTTTGTATTTCCTCTATCCTTCGGCTTTATTTTCAAGACCGTGTGTTGTGCTCTTTTCTACCCTAACGTTTAGCTTTAGTATGTTTCTCTAATTCCTCCATCTGTCCGAGTTCCTACCTAATACATTCTTATAGTGCCGAATTCTACCCTGGAAGGTCTGATCACAGCAGAGCTGGGGTGATTTCTGAAGCTTATCTTTCCAAAATGTTTCTCTCAGAGAATACGCATATGATTATCTTCCAAGTTGTTTATCTCTTTAATGCACAATGTTATTTTATAAATTCCACTTAGTTTATTATGAAGTATGTTTCACAGTTTTGCTCTAATTCTCCTTTTTTTCAGCAGTCTTTTAAAATTAAGTTTTAATGCCTTCAATCTAAGGCATGAATCTCTACTGGGATAGCTTTGTGTTGAGTTTTTCCTTACCCCATGCTGCTACCTTTCTTTGAGCTCACATTTCCTGCCTAAAGCTTTTCCTACTGATTTCCCTCTCTCCATTGTGTTACTGCTGTGACAGACCAACTTTGGGACACAAGTATGACTTAGAAGGAATATCAGGAAGAGAAGAATAAAACTCGGTGAAATCAGAAAACTTTCTTTCTGTTCCTGCCTGACTTCATCCTAGAACCAAAGCCAAACATTTCTCTTTGGTGCTTAAGGAACACTTAGGCTCCACTCTTAGTACTCATGAAGGCTTTTGCTGGGCTTCCTTTTTTATACTTCATTGAATCAAAACTCACAAAACTTCAAGTTCATGATTTTCCATGAACTACTGGTCTTTTCATAATTTCCATTTGCCCCATGATGACGTCTTGACTTCAGTATTACATTTCTGTCTGGATCCTAAATATTTTGGTACTTTTGTTTGCCTTGGAATTATGTCATTTTAAAATTAAAATATCATTTCACCTCCTTTTATGAGACACATCTGTTGCTATCTCTAATCACCCACAAAATGTGGATGGAAAATTCTTTACCTGTCCCGTAGACTCACTGTACCAAAAGAGGAGGGGGAGGGGAGGGAGGGTAATAACAGAACACAAATAGAAGAACTTCTATGTTGTTTGGGAGCAAAGTCATCGGAATTCAAAGAAATAGGACTGAGCCCTTCATGCAAATTTGTCATAGGTGATGGTATTCAGTAAATCTGTGCTTAGATGTAAATTATTCAAAGCACAGCTTGCCAGAGTTCAACAGCCACACTTAGCCAAACTCCTCTCAGACAATATAAAAAATGAAATAGTTCTTTCATAGCCACTTGACATTTTCCTCTATGTTTGTAAGATATTAAGAGAAGGTATTTGAAAAACCAGTAGTAACTACCAAAATCTTCACGACTAAACAAGCCAGATTAATGATCCGAGGGAATAACACATTTCAGAATCCTCGTATCCCATCTTTACTATGTGCCTAAGTCTGTGAATTGTGGGAAGTCCTGGAATTGATCACAGCTGTAGCACTTTCATCACGGGCACGTGGTGCTCTGGTAGTGATGCAGACACGGTTCGTGGATCTTCTGTCCTGGTGAGTAACTCTTATTTGGTCCAAGAAAAAAGAAGTCCAGTATCCTTAACATTGGAGCTCTATGCACATCACTGACTCTGATATTGTTGTTTTTATAAACATTACATAATACAGGATATTCAAGTTTCCCTATCTACATTTTATTAATAGTTACATATTTTTTTCTCATTCAAAAAGTAAAGGTGAAAAGATTACTTCACATGAATGAGGGTTTATTTTCTTTGCAGTAAATTGCGTTGTGTGTATGCGTGTGCGTGTGTGTGCGTGCGCACATGCGCACATG
Source organism: Mustela lutreola (assembly GCF_030435805.1). Taxonomy (NCBI): domain Eukaryota; kingdom Metazoa; phylum Chordata; class Mammalia; order Carnivora; family Mustelidae; genus Mustela; species Mustela lutreola. The sequence continues at coordinate 6,913,505 of NC_081302.1, forward strand.
CTACCTTGTGTGGTGAGAACCTAATTAAATAGATTCTGAGATATAATGAATCTGTTTATTAAAAAAATAAATATAATTGTAGTAGATTATATCAGCAAAGGGGGTATATGGTACCCATTCAACCCAATTACAGTCTTTGGCTGGTTCCTATTTATAGCATGAAATAATGTAACGACCAACAGATATAAAATAAAGACCACTTATATTTTTTCACATGTTCTTTGTTTCTGAAAGAACATTTAGAAATATGCTTAGCAGGCAGGGCATTTTCATTACATTCAACAACTTCTGATTTCCTTAACTTTTGGATAGAATTCTGAATGCTTTAAAGATAGTAAAAAGAAGTCTATAATAGTATGTGAGTTTGCTTCTATATGTTATCCATTATGAATAAATCACTGATGCATTTTATTTTGTTACAAATCTCTCCCAAGGCCTCAATTAAACCAAACCTTCCTCCCTAAAAGGAATGCTTTTCCCATTGAGTGCTTCCATTAGGTTCGAATGAATGAAAGATCCCTGTCATTTGAGGTCCACTATCAACTTATTTTAAGAGAGCACATCAACACAATATCAAATGCAATAATTCACTGGGAAAATATTTAGGCAAATAACTTTTTCAGTTTAATAATTGGCAAGATAGAAGACTATCATATCTATTTATTGATGTTCTTACTCTGTCAATTTGCTAGAACCCCTAATAAGCACAGACATAGTAACCGTGATGTGAATACAACTTGAATAATCAATCAGTCACCCATACAGGTACTTTGAGATTCAGAAATAGTAGCAGAGTTTTGTTTTCCTCTCAGTTTTGTTTTAACTGAGGACGAATCCGTCTTGGGTTCAAATGAAAAGGTTGTTTGAGTGCTTTTTGTTATACAAACTCAGACCATTAGTTTCCTAGTGACCCAGAAAGAGACTTGGCTGCTTCCTGGGAGCAGGCAGACCACTGTGCAACGCTTTAAGATGCTGTGCTTGTTGATGGTCTTGTTGTCAGTGTTGCTATTATTGTTACATTTACTTTGTACGGAAGACCTGGGATCAGAGAAGGAGCTAAGTGCTTGGATGTACATGGCAGTTGGGAAGGGAGCATGGACGAGTCTGAAGAAGTCTCTGGCCAAGGCTGGGAGCCCTTTTTCAAGCATTTTTTCCTGGAATTGTGCTTTGTGCTAGAGGACCATAAGTAAGTGCCGGTGAAGTGAGAAAACTGTGTGCTGCAGACACAGAATGAGTGCCACCACCGAACTGTCCGGGGGCCATGGAGGGGGCCCTTCAGAGGCAAACATCAGGGAAGCAGGCAGTCGACACAGTGGTCAGCACGAATGAAAGTTGGCAGTTGGCATTATGCCCTTCATGACAAACAAGCCCCTTTTGTCTGAATACGTTTGGGGGATTTAAGGATAACTGTGGGGGGGGGGGGCGGTAGAAAGAAAAAGAAAAAGAAGTTTCAAAAGGGTAATAACGCATTCGGACACTCTAACACTTTGCTACTAAAAATAATTCTGTGAAACAGCATCTCTAGCAGCACCGAGGAGCTTGTTAGAAATGAAAATCTTTGTCCTCCACCCTCAAACCTGCTGAAACAGCATCTGTATGTTCCCCGGATCCCAAGGTTATTCATATACATGGAAAACTTTGAAAAGCTTGACTCTAACAATTAATTAGAAAAATTATGTATATACATATATACATATTTGTGTGTGTGTGTGTATTTCCTATACATGGAATCAACCAAATATTATTTCTCCATAAATGCGTGCTTATGATTAGATAAAATTGAAGTAAGTATGGTCTCTGCCCTTTATTAAGCTAATATTTTGTTAAGAAGTGACAGCAGTGATTTATTAGCTTTTGGTTATATTTGCAGAAGGTGATATTTTCCAAGTCTACTTAATTAAACAAAAGCTACAAGTATATGCAAAATAAATTTCTGCCCAAATGATAAAAACACTCTTTTTCAAGGAGGAAGGTAAGTGTCATTCCTGGACTTGGAGTTTGCCAATGAAGGAATTGATGAGAGCTGTGAAAGCCACCAGTTCACAAGCCTTTGTCACAACAGGACTGAATAGCAGAGGTGAAGATGGTATAGGGGTGAGCACAGGCCCTTCTCCCAAAGGAACCAGAGGCTGCCCGATGGCAAATCATCCATACAGAAACTTAGTTATGTCGTCTTCCTATATGAATTGAAACTTTAGCATCAAGCATCCATCCATCGGTCAAAAAAGCAAGATGACGACAACAAATATGATCCCACTTCCAAATCCAACTGATAACAATAATGTACAGAACAACCTGACTTGCTCTGAGGCGTTCATCATGGTGTGCACATCACACTTCTATAGAGTGACAGATGGTTGTGAATTAATGAAAGCAAGACACCAAAAAACACTGAAATTATTTCAGAATGAGTGTTCCTATGGCTGAAGACAAATTCTGTGTTATGCTTTTTAAATCCATTAGGTGAATTCTTGCTTCAACCTGTTGCTTCTTTCTAATCTTCTCTCCCCTCTCTCCCCCACTCTGCCTCCTCCCTTTCCCTTCCCCTTCCTCACCCCACTCCTCGCGCTTCCCCTCCCCTTCTTTGATTCATGGCAAGTCTTCTTAATCCAGGATATAAAGTGCTTATAGTCAAGAGGTACTAAAAAACATTTAATGATCAATCCATACCCCAAAATACAGAGGCAATGGTAACTTGTTGCCTCCACATGAATAGCACCTTCTTTTTCTTTACACTCCCAGCTTTTTCTTACTCCATTCCAAATGTCATAAAAGTAGAAAAACCATTTGCATCCCAGAAAAAGAATGATTCATCTGATACTCATTATTTTAATCAACAACAGCCATAACAGCATAAAATAGGCATGCCCCAGAGACTTAAAGAGGAATTTGACTTTCAATCACAGTGATTTTTCTGAGTTTTAGGAACCTTGTATCTTTAAGTTTTATCACAAGGAAGATAAACAGTTTGAAGCCAGAGGACCCACTCTCACAGTTATAAGAAAAAGAGCAATGAGTTCCTAATATGGTGTTACTTTATACATCCTAAATCTCCTTTGTAATTGTTTTAAAAATTGGACACTCCCCAAATCCAGAGTTTGGGGAAGAAAGAAAGCCCTCATAAATACGTATTTGCTCCAAACTTTCTACTAATCCTTTAGCTAAAGGATGTGAGCATCAAGAAGAGTCAAATATGTTAACTATTACTTTAGTCCTGAACCATACTGTTTCATGTTAAATGAATGCATCTTTGAAGGAAACTGTGCAAATTACCACAGGACTTGGTTTGAAAGGAAGGATTTGGGTTCTCTGGCCATATAATCCACAGCAATGCTGGCTACTTTAGACGGTTAATTTTCACAAAGTCTTGAATTCCCTTGTATTGCCCTGTTATGAGTGCATACCTGAAAACATATTTGTGCTTTTCCTCAAAGCCATATTTATTTCTCTTCAGTTTCCTTTCAACTGGAGAACTATCTGAAGAACACTGAGAATTACAGTCTATGAACTGATTTATAAACTCAAGAGATAACGGTTGGATCAACCCCTTGTCTTTCAGACAATAAACCTAAGGAGCTTAGAAGAATCTATGGCATATAGTAATTGCCATATACATGTTAGACATTATCATCAATACTGCTATTGCTGTATATAGAAATGTAGAAATCTAATTTCTGTAATTACAAATATTCTAAAAACTTAGTATGAAGTTGATATAATGTCTACTAACATGTCATCCAAATAGTCTCTGTGTTCAACATCTATTTGCCCAAATTAACATTAAAGATTATTTATTCTTTCTTCTAGAGTAGATATAGAGAGAAAACACTATTATCTTAGTCATATATTATACTCTTGAAAAAATAATCACCTTAATTATTGGCTTCAGAGTTAAATTTTTGCAATTCCTCGATACAAATTCAAAGCTTAGTTTAAGTTTAATCCTATTTGCTGTATTTCAAAAAAACATTGTTTCCCTAATCAATATCTTCCCATATGTTTTTGAAATGGTAAAAATATAGACATTTAATAGTCATTGAACATAGTCACAGAGCTGAACATTTCTATCATTGGGAATAAATAAGAAACCTATATTATAACTATGTGTTATAAGTTCTAATGTAGTTCTATTGTCCAGAAAGGGAAACTGAGGAATGGAAAATTTAAGCAAAGTCAGCATGACACAGTTAAAGGTTGGAGCTGGCGATAAGGCAAGGGAATGGCCTGCAGAGCTCCCCCACCACTCAATGCCTTCTGAAGTCTTTTCTAACAAGAACGGAAAATTCCCTACCCGAGCAGATAATATAGATACTTTCATCCTATATTCCATTTTGCTATGATCTGCTATTATTTTTGCTTGCTTGATTTCCAATATGGAATATCTCAGTGTCTCATAAAATTGTATGACATAGGGTTCTTATATTTCTTGCTAACCATTTTCTCTATTAGATTGTCCATGGGGTCATATCATTTTCTATCCTCAAAAACATTTTCATTTTCTTCTAATGTTTTCGAGTACTGTCTTCAGTTAATTCTTCAGGGGAATATTTCTAATTTCTAAAAGTCACTTTGAATATAATTTTTATCTATTTATTTTTCTCAAGTCATGCGGTTCATACGTTGATACTGTATTTCTGACAAACTATCAACTACTTCTTAGAAGTCATTGGTAAGGATATTTACTACAATATTTCTAAGGACATACTTTGATAATCTTGTTTATCCATATAACAACGGATACACAGATAATTTCTTATTTGGAATAAAAGGTGAATGACACAAAAGGAAATTGTTCTATTGTTCTTCTTCATGAATACCTGTCTCTCTCAGCCCTTGTCAAATCTTCCCTATACCCTGTTCTTGTGTCTATCTTCTTCCATTTCTCATGCAGCAAAATAGTCATTTCCAAGGTTGGATCCACACAGAAAGAAAGATTTATTCATGTGTTCATTCAATCCTTCATTCTATATGAATTTATTGAATACTTATGCAATCAGTTCAAAACATATTTCTTTAACCTTAATCTTGAGCAGGACACCATGCCAGGCACAGAAACGGATGCCGTGAAAATACAGGATGAGAAAGGAACAAAGTCGGATCTTCCCTACATTCCCCCTTTACCCCCAAGACCTCTTTTTACTGTTGATTTGTTCTGGATGTGACTTGATAGCCCTAGTCATTTCAGTATGCTGTAGCCTCATGTGAAAAACAAACACCTCCCCGAGTGTCTGACTTACTACCAAGAGGAGACATAATCAGCAAGGAAAATCAGAATCAATATGCCCAGCTTGCTTGTGATATTTGCAGAGTGTGGAAACATAAAATATATTATACAAAAACATATACAGCAAGAACGTATGCGTGGGCTTTAGGAACCTGGGTTGCTTTGGATCTCGTTTAGATCAAGGCTGCCTGTACTTCCTGACGACAACATTCTGCTCTCAGGTTGAATTCTCACACAGTCAAACAGCAAGTAATACCCTTCTAAAAGCCACGAACATACCTACTCCCTTGAATATCAATTACATTAACACGGCAATCTTCCTAGTCTCCAGTTGCCCATGAAACCGAGCCTTGAAATTCCTCCAGAACCTAGGTCACCTTCATGCTAGCAGCCTGCTTAGTCACCCTGATGTCTAGGTACTGAGAGGTGGGACTTGCCAAATGAAGAGTCACATGAAAATTAAATGATGTCACTATCAGGATTCTATTTTTTTTCCCCCTTTTCCCAGTGTGCTAAGATACATCTTCTCCCCGAATTTATATTCTTAAATACCTGTCTCTCTCAGCAGAAGAAGGAAAAAAAAAAAAAAACTGCATTGTGCATCACTGGACATATCTTTCTTTCTTTCTTTTTTTTTTTTTTTTTGAAACATGTATTTTTTTTTTCTTTTTAATAAAAATTTGAGGTGATTTTGTTTTTGAAAAAGGAAAGAAAAAAGACTTATCTATCTGGCCCCCTTCCTTGTTAAAGATATCCGCCAGACATCTGTTTGCACTTATGCACTAAACATATACACATCCACACACACAACTTGTCTGAAATTTAATAAAAGATCGCCACATTCTCTCTGCCTCTCCACATTTAAGATAATGTCTTCTCTGTGTGAGATGCCTTCAGATCATAATGGTCAATGACTAAAGACCATTTCTGGGAAGATATTGAAAATATCAAGTTCTTGACACACAGCATCTACACCAGGGACAGGCTAACTATGACATCCTAACGAAGAATCTGAGTTTCCCATTCAATTCAGTCAGTTTTTACATCTGTAGAAATAAACACCACAGTATCTCAAAATTACTCAGTGGAAAGGTCTCTCTCTCCTCTGCTTTATCTGCCAACATAAATAGAGCTACAGATTCCAAATTAATAACCCCTTGGCCCTGAAAAAATATTTTTTGAAATTACATGGTAGAGAAATATAAGAAAAATACCTAGGATAGAAAGAGAAACTTGAAGGATTCAAGGGATAAAAACAATGCATTTTTCCTTCTATACTTTAGAGAAATCAATACAACTGAGTAGAATAAACCATTCAAAGTGCAGGAGATTATACAATTTTTATGGGTTTCCTAAAACATAAAAGTGTTACTTCAGTATTTGAAGGACTTTAGCTTTGGTTCCATTGCTATCATTTAGAAACTGTACTACTTGTGGACAAGTGAGTAGTGTATATATAAACAACAAACAACATATACATGATTTTTATATTCATATATTTGTATTAAATATTTATCTATTTATTTATATTTTATATTTAAATATTTACATATAAATATATTTATGGTGTATGTATATGCATTCATTTCCTCATTTACAAATGAAATATTAAAAGGACTACTATTTATATATCACTCTGAGAAAATAGACCCACAAGCATCTTGAGTAGATTAATACCATAGCGCCAAGTACAGTGCCACTGAATGCTAGAGCATTTCAAGAAACATTGCATCCTCACTCCCGCATATTGCCTACAACATGACTGATGATTTATGTTCCTCTTATGATTAGGACTTCCTTATGGGCCGGAGATTCCTATGTTCTCGGCGTTACATAAGGCAGTACGCATCGTGATGTGTAAATGAAAATCGTAAATCTGTGATCAAGCTATTTAATGAGAGATTATTATGGTACCGATCAAAAATTTGGATAGACAATGTGAAAAACGGAGAGGAGAATTTCTCCTTGTAAAATCCTTATTAGTTTAATGTAATGACGGCACTCTAATTAATCTCAAGGTGAGAGAGTTAATTTTGTGGGGTTTTGCTAGCAAAGACAGAAGTGTTCTCATTCAGGCTGTTCTAAAATAAGGAAAAATAAATTAAAAAGATCTACAGTCAAACTTTTAGTTCATGAAAAGACAAACGAATTCAAAATACATTAAGCTGCCCCCCATTAAGCTGCACCCCACATTCAGATATAGGGCATTTATTTTCCTCCTTTTTCGTTGATTATTTCTGTATTTCTATTAATATTTTATTAATATTTTAAAATACCCTACTCTTTCTTTTTATCTGAAACGTAAATAATTATCGATGCTGCTTCTAGGAGACATTAGATACATAAACAACATTTTCTAAAATATATCGACATTATACGATTTATAACAGTAGTTAGTGATTTTCCACTAACAGAGCTGTTAATTTGGAAGGAACTGGATAAATTTCAAGGTTAGTATAAACTAAGTATAGCACACAAAGCTACTCTTTACTTACTAATTGAATTTCTTACTGAATTCTTTAGTCTGGAAGCAGTAGGTAAGATAGATCAGTAGGAGAGCGTATCGCATGGATCCCTTCAGCCAGGATCTTAGATCAAAACAAAGGTCACTGGAGGCTGATTCCTGACTGAAAAGCCCCAGTGGTAGCTTAGCCAGTCCCTTCTTGGAGAACAAAAGGCCCATAGAATTATACTTCCTAGCATGATACTGTTTTTTAAAATAATTTAGATATTTTGCATGTAAGCCTTCTGTTGTACAAATATGTACAATTCCTCTTTATTTTATTTTCAAATTTGGTTGATATTACGTGAACAGTTTTAAATACCACAGACTTTGGATAGGAGAATCGAAAGCTTACTGCTTCCCTGAGATTATTTTTCCCAAAAGAGTAAATAAAAAAAAAAATGGAAGCTACAACATAAAAAGTTATTAACCGGCACCAATACAGGGGGCTCTGAAAACAAGAAAACTCTCTTCTTCTCTTCCTGTCTCTCAAAAGTAAATTAGATATGGAACAGGAAAAAAAAAATAGTAAAAATAAAGAGAAAGGTTGCTAAAAAAGAGAGAACATTTGTTCTTTGGGTTTTCTGTTGCATGACAAATCAGGTCTTTGATGATGTAGACATTTTAAATGGAAACCCATGCTAGATTTTTAAAAGGCAGTGTTGTTTTAATAGATTTGTTTGTGTATTTATTTATTTATTTTTTACTATCAGTCAACATTATAGATATTCTCCTAAATAAAAATTCTCTAAGAAGAGACTAGAATGGCCGTTATATATATTTTAAGAAACCCCTGTAAAATCATGTACCTTAGGAAGCACTCAAAGTGATTTCTAATCATCACATAGTTAAGCTATGCATTTATTTAATTGTGACAGGCGAAATAACATTACATAAATTATATTCTATCTTCAGGCAAAACTCATTCCAATTAAGGGTAAGCATTTTGTAAGTGCTTAATATTTGTTATTACATTGAAAACAGGTCTTGTAATACCATGAAGTTTCACCGCAACGGCCCGAGTGGAACTATAACTCTTGTTGAAAACATGTTGCATTTTGCCTTTGGCAAAATCGTCTGCATTTGCTTTAACTGTAATAATTTATTATCTGGAGCTAATATCACTAGTGCACACAATGCCTAAAAATGTTTGCTACAAGCAAAGATTACAGGAAAGATTCTTTCAATGTATCTGCCATTTTCCTTTCTTCTAATACACAAAAGGATTAAGTCCTTACATTGAAAAATCACATTTAGTTCTTTGAACATAAAAATATATATATATTTTTAGCTTATTGTGTTTGTAAGGAGTAAGTTATGAATTTGATCATTGTTAAATTTCTGTTTTTCTATTATCAGATTACTTAGAATATTTGTTTTTGTTATTATCCACTCTTATCCTAATTGTATCGTATCTTTGTCTTTAATGGAGCATAATGTTCTATTAAAGAAACAAAGTTTTATAAAGAAAAAAGTCACAGGCAAATATACTCTATTTGTGCATTTTCTTTTTTATTTTAACAAAAAATGATCTTATCTTTTCAACTAACTTTTTTTATTACTATATTACAGGTAACTATTTAAGTCTCATTTAGTAACTATTCACATCATTTGTTTAAATCTGTACTAAAATCAGTAACTCTCAAGTTTCAAGGATCTCCATGTTTCACTTTGTTGGTTATTAAAAATAATTCTGTAATAATATTCATTCTTTTATATACTTATATAAAATTGTGCCTATTTCTATAAGCTATACTTACAAACTAAGCTTTCTGATTTGAAGTTCATGTGATTTTATTAAAAAAAGGTTTTATTTAGGTATTTATTTTAGAGGGGGGAGGAGCAGAGGGAGAAGGTGAGAATCTCAAGCCAACTCCCCTTTGAATGCAGAACCCTAAGTGGGGCTCAGTTTCAGGACCCTGAGATCATAACCCGAGTCAGAGCCAAGAGTCCGGTGCTTAACTGACTGAACTACCTAAGCACCCCAAAGTTTATGTGTATTTTTAATTTCTGGTGAAACATGTCATTTTATCTTCCACAAAAATCATACATTTTAATATTATTAAAATTAGCATGTGAGAACACTTATTCCCCTTAATACTTCTTAATACAGAATATTCTATAGAAAGAAAGAAGGGAAGGACAGGAAGAGAGAAAGAATATTGTAATCTTAACATCTCCAAATTTTAGAAAAGTGGGGTAATTTTTCTGAGAGTTTTGGGGTAGGTGGAAGTGGACTGGGGCTTTGGGTAGGGGACAGGGATAAATAAAATTAGCGAGGGGTTCTATGTATAGATTGTTATATCATGAAAAAAGTAGCATGATTAAATCAAATGTTTTCATTTTAAGTCCAAAAAAGATGAGGCAAGTTATATCATATCATTATCTTGTTATTTATCTTATTTTTATGTATTCTGTCACATATAATTGTGACATTCCTCCTTTGAAGACCTACCGTGATTCTCCACAACCTATCAGTCAACACATTTCTCACCACAACATTTTAAAAGTCATCCATTATTCAGTAACAAACTTCACTTTTTTTTTTTTAAGATTATTTATTTATTTATTTGACAGAGAGAGAGACAGTGAAAGAGGGAACAGAAGCAGGGGGAGTGGGAGAAGGAGAAACAGGCTTCCTGAGCAGGGAGCCTGATACAAGGCTCTACACCAGGACCCTGGCATCGTGACCTGAGCTGAAGGCAGATGCTTAAACGACTGAGCCACCCAGGTGCCTCAAACTTGACTTTGTAGTCTCACTCTGGTGCATCACTCACTCCCTTCATGGTATCATGTAGTATGTCCCATATCTCTTGCTGTTTTATGACTCTGTGCTTTGAAGTCACCTCTTTGGTCTTCTCCTTTCCCTTCTGACCCTTGAACCAATGCCAGGTGGTCCTAAATCACGTGATCTGAGGCCTTGCTTCTCCTTGGAAGCAATATAATCACATCTTCATTGTGACATCCCAGTGGAAACAGGGTAGAAGCTTTCTCCTTGGCTGCTGTCATGGAAACATCACAACAGCATCCTCATTGGTTGTCAACAAAGAAAATATCAGGGCAGTTTCCTCATTGGCTCTTGAGCTTCCATTTTTGTCAGTTTAGACTGAGTATTTCTTTATGAATGAATCACATTATGTCACTTCTCTGCTCAGTGAACTCCTTGCACTTTCCCACTTGAGGAAAAAGCCCAAGTCCAGGCCATGGACTGAAAGGACCTATCTGACTGATGCTTTCACTCCTCTTGTCTCCTGCCTGCTTCCCCCTCACTTACCTTGCTACCAGACCTATCTTTCTCTCTCTTCATCCTGAAAGTCTCCTGCCCCCAAGTGCCTGCTTGTCTTTCTTCTCTGCCTGGACCCTCTTCTCTAGATACATCCATGACTTCTCTCCTTTGCCTTTAAGTGCCTGCTCTAACTTGCCTTACCTGTGATCATTTTATATCAGCCATCCTTCTGAATCTTCCTCAACTTTCTTATGCTTTGTAAAACACTTTGCATTTTTTTATACTTACCAGTTTTAGGGTTTCTTTTGTTCCCTTCTCCCAATGCAATAAAAACATTAGAAAGATAGGCCTTTCTCCTTCTTTTCCTTCTTCTTTTTCTCCTTTTCCTTCTCCTTCTTCATTTTCCTAGAAGCAATTTTCCCAGTCCCAAGAAAAGAAAATTTTACCTACTTTGTAATCAGTAAACATTTTGTGTGAATTTATGTAATTTTTCCACATTGTTGATATGTCCTGAAATACCTACATTCAATTTTCATTCCTTCTACTTTCCTATAGAAACCCAGTACAAATACCATTTATTCCATTAAGTCCTTTTTAATTCCCTTGGTTCTAATTAAATTTCTCTCTGAAAGGTTTCCTGGTATTTTAAGTTCCAACATTGGGATCTTTGACATTGTATCATGCTTTCAAGTTATAAGTACATAATTGTCTCTGCTAGTGGAAGGTAAACTACTTTTAGGTATGATTGCATTAAGAGAGGCAGTCTGCCACTAGCCCTGAGGGTCCCCTCTGTAGGTTTGCCAGATAAAATAAAAAATGCCTGGTTAAATTTAAATTTCAGGTAAATAACAAATACAATATTTGGAACACACGGATACTAAAATATTTATGCTGTTGAAATTCAATGTAAATTCTAGGTTATCTCTGGGTTTTATTTCTAACCTTGCTTATAGCTTAAAGTTAAACATTTTTTTTTTTTCCAGAGACAAATATAGGCAAATCCTCACAATCGGTAGCCATCCATTTTAATTTCCTTCTAACATCTCATGATGTATCTCCTACAATCGTTTATTTAGGCAAACTGGCAAAAGTCTGGCTGCTGTTTATTCATTTAGGATTTATCCCAAACCTACCCCACACCTTCTCCTTTCTCCAGCACACATTCCCATTAAATAAACCTGTATATTTATTCTTGTTAAGATCAATTAGAGAATATGGCAATGACCTTTTAATGTGTATCTGTGACATAAATTACTCATATTTTAAAAATAGCTTATTTTGGAGTAATTTTAGATTTCTAGAAAGTTGTAAATATAATTCATGGCATTCACATATACAAGTGACCAATTTCTCCTAATATTATCATCTTCCATTACTACAATGCATTTGTCAAAACTGAGAAATTAGCATTGATACAATTACTGAAGGCAAACTTCCAGATTTCCCCAGTTTTCCCACTAATGTCTATTTTTGTGGCAGGACCTCACATGACATTCTGTTATTACGTCTCCTTGGGTTCCTCTGGTCTGTGACAGTTTCTTAGTCTTGTTTTTGATGACCTTCAAGTTCTGAAAGGTACTAATCGGGAGTCTGTAGAATATGTCTCAATTTGTTTTTGGTTTTGTTTATTTTGGGGGGGGAGGAAATTGATAATTATAGTTATGATGGTAATACTGGAGATATTGTATTTAAAAGAAAATCCCAAAGGTAAAGTACATTTTTCACTACACTTTGTCAGAGTACACATAATGTGCATATGACTTATGACCTAATTAAACTTTACCACATGATTAAAGTAGTATTTGCTAGTTTTCTCCATTGTAAACCTCTAATATTCCTTTCCATACAACTTACTCACTTTTATCACATGAGCTATTTATGAGCTAGTTTATGAGCTATATTTTATTATATATACTAGTTATATATATTTGTTATATATACTAGTTTATGAGCTATTTTTTGATTATATGTTTGGGTAGACTAAATTTTCATATTGCATATATTGATGGTCATATATCTATTCTCCTAGAGAGCACTTAGTTCAAAAATTCCTCAGAATAAAGAAACAAGACCAGCATTGACATCAATTAGATTTTTAAAATACGTAGGTTAAAAAAAAAAAAATCCAGAGTACAAATGCAGATGTTTTATTTACCTCTTTTTTTTTTTTTTTTTGCTTTGTTTTGTTTTGTTTAAGGATGATTGCAGAGAGATCAAAACGAAGGTATTTTCAAGCTATCTATATATGACAATATAATGTTATTAGATTGAAAGGTTTAAATGATAATTTAGAGATAATAAATTGAATATAACAAGAATTAATGTTAATTTTATTACTTAATTTGAATCAACTGAAGATGTAATTCATATACAGCCATAGGATCCAACCTATGGGTAACCGTTTTAGTTTGGGTTTCCTAAAAACACACTCTGAGAAAAAGACTCCCATGTAAAAGATTTGATTAGAAGTGTTCCAAGAAAAACTTAAGGGAGAGAGGAAATGGGAGTGGAAAGGGGGGAAACCAACAAAGTATATCAAGAAAAAGTGCCACAGAGGGTCATTTCGCAGAGTCCTGCTCACTAGCATTGCAGAGCAGGGTCTGCCGGGGAGCACGAGGAAGCTGGAGAAGTTGTACTCCTCCTGCTGTCAGTACCTGCAAAGAGGGGTCCCTGCAGACAATGTAAAATCCTCAGCAACCCTGTCCTTTCCATGCACAAAGGCAAAGTGGTTCCAGAATCAGAGAGCTGAACTGCAACAAAGATAAACGGGAGCCTGAGGTCAAAGGTGGCATAGGCAGGGCAAAGGAATCTGAGGGAAGAGAGCGGGGCACTGACAACGACCCTGGGTAACAAAGCCCTTTGCACTGCTCATTGGAAGCGCTGGTGCTGGGAACAGCGTTGTTGTGCCATAATGGTTGTACCACACACTGAGATAGTGTTTCATAATCTGAAATGAAAGTGAACCCAGAGTAACCTAATTTTTTTTTTTTTATGGTGACGGATATAGAGGGTGTTTCGTCATAAATTGTAACATAAAACTTTTAAAACATAATTGTAACATAAAACTTTTAAAACATAACTTTTAATCATTCATATTTAGTGAAGTTCCTGATAAAGAAATCCTAATGGAGACATGGTATCTTTTCCAGGTGTGTGTCAACCAAAAACAAAACGCTAGTATCCTATTCAATTGGATTATTTTAGAGTACAGTTTTATTTATTTCGGTGTAATTACAAAAATAAAGTTGAGATGGGGTGTATTGTGCTTTACAGTTTGACATTAAGGTAGTTAGGCTGTTAGTAAAAGTAGGAGGTGAAAATATCAGAGAGAAGAGCAAAAAATAATAATTTACCACTAAGGAGTTTGGTTTTCAATTATCTCCCCCCCCCCTTTTTTTTTTAAGATTTTGTTTATTTATTTGACAGAGAGAGAGAGATCACAAGTAAGCAGAGAAGCAGGCAGAGAGAGAGGGAAGCAGGCCCCCTGCTGAGCAGAAAACCCAATGTGGGGCTCGATCCCAGGACCCTGAGATCATGACCTGAGCTGAAGGCAGAGGCTTAAGCCACTGAGCCACCAGGTGCCCCAGTGTCTCCCCATTCTTAATGTATAAAATCATTGTCTCAAAAAATCTACCCACACCCATATGCCCATCCTCTCAATAAACAAAATGAACAAACACATAAATAAATACTCCAACTCAGAGAAAATTCGTTAACAACAGCAAAAACATGTTGCAAATGGACTTTTACTGTCCATATAGCATCTGTTTTAGAATCAAGGCTTTTATTTGTAGAGATGGAATTTTGTGTTTATTTAACACCTTTCACCACTATGTTATCCATGATAGTCATCTGATAAATGGTTGTTAAATGAAAAGCTTATCATTTTACTGCAAAATAGTCTTAGTTACCAGTTTATACCTATCAGAACAGGTAAATCCCAATGACTCAAAATACCATATGCCGGCGAGGATATGGAGCAACAGGAGCTCTCTCTCATGGCTGGTGGGAACGAAAATGGTGTCTGCACTTTGGGAGGCAGTTCGGCCATTTCTTACAAAACTCAGCATCCTCTTACTATGCCGTCCAGCAATCACACTCCTTGGTACCCAAATGAGTTGAAAATTTATGTCTCCACAAAAATGGCATATATATTATATACATCAGCTTTATTCTTAGATAACAAAAGTAGAAGTCACCAAGATGTGCTTCCACAGGTGAGCAGATGAACTGTGGTCTCCCCACACAATGAAAACTTATTCAGCACTAAAAAGAAATGAGCTATTAGGTCATGACAAGTCACGGAAGAACCTTAAATGCGTATCACTGATTGAAAGAAGCCAGTTTGCAAAGGCTGCTCACTCTATGTTTCTAACTACACGATATTCTGAAAAAGGTTAAGATATGGAAATAATAAAAATCACTGATTCCCAGGGGTTAGACAGTGGGAGGAAGAATCGGAGGGCACAGAGGATTCTTTGGGCAGTGAAATGACATTTGGGATACTGTGACAGTGGATTCATATCACTATACATTTGTTAAAACACATAAAACGCACACCAGCAAGTGTGAACCCTTACGTAAACTATGACTTTTAGGTAATAATGATGTGTCACTGTGGGTTCATCAACTGTAATAAATGTGCCGTTGTGCTGGGAGATGTTGTATAGTTGGGGAGGCTGTGTAGGCTTGAGGTCAGGGGGCATTTGGACAATCCCTGACATCAGTTAAATTTGGTTATAAACAGTAACTACTCTGAAAAAAATAACATCTACAAAAAGTAGCAATGGTTAACTCTCCTGAAAATCTATTTATCACAGGAGATATAAGCACACTCTAACTTCCTGAATCTATTTTTAAAGGGCTTAACATTTTTTATTGTTGGGTAAATGCTTGCATGAACAATTTCATGCACACAGCACATTAAATGTTCAAAAGACTTACATGAAAGACTTTTCTGCTTCTTGATCCTGTACAATTGTGAATTATTTTAGAGAAATATTCATAGTTTTTATCTTCTGATCCTTGGCATTGTTAAGATCCTTACTACACACACTCCTTACTATTGTTTTGAATGAATGAAGGCAAAAGATTTGGATATGTTAATGGAGCTATATTTTACCATTCCTTTAAAATGCCCATGTCATATTATTTCATTTTGATGATGGAAAGAAGAAAGTAGATGGGCTGAATGAGCCAGCACTTCTGACCTTATTATCAGTCCTTTCATTTGGGTTAAAAAGCCATTGTCTTTGAGTCTGTGTGCATGTGTGTTTTAATATAAATTATAACTGGTCTCAAGTAAAGAGCATTTTGACTGAGAGGGAAGTAGGATGACTTGCGGACTTGGCAGTTTGTAAGGAGAATAGCAGGTCTGGGCTCGGCAAGGCTCAGTCGACAAGCTGAGGTGATCAAGGAGGTGATATTTAGGTGAGAGATTCAGAAGAAGGAAATCGCAAAGGACTATGGGATTGTAGAGAAAAGTAACAGAGCACACTGTCCACTTCATAATTTTGAGAGAGAGAGAATAGAAAAGTATGACAGTCAATAAAATATTTGCAAGCTTTCTTATAGATCACAGCGATTTATTAATTTTTAAAACTGATTTCATTTTAGTTTCTTGGTTATCTTTCTCCATAAATTATGCATCTTGCCCATATGACTCTACCCTCTCCTAGGAAGACATGCGATCTCTTGATTTTAAGTGCTTATCCCAGGACCAGTGCACAGGACCCATGTTCAGTCAGTCTATGCTTATAGCTGGCGTTTGATTGCTGGGCTATTATCTGGCTTTTCAGTGTTTTGGAAATCACCAAAATCTATGATTTTGCCAGGAAACACTTGGCTTCCTACTTTTGTTTATATCTATTGCACATAAAATTTGATTTTAGACAACACAACATAACACACCAATCAAGGCAACCACTAAGCAGGGTGATTGAACAAATATCTCTCACGCAGATATGGGTCAAACTAACACAGATAAATAGGGCATATTCCCTCATTCAATCCAAGGAGAGTTGAACAACAAAAATCAATGATGAAAGGCATTTAGTTGTATGTCAGACAAAATAAAAAATAAAGGTCAGAAAGCTGCAAACTTTAACTTTGACTCCAACTTTAACTTTATAATTCTTTCTTATAGTAGATTGGCTTCCTCTACAGGTGTTCACTGTTGGAGAAATCCACTGCGGCCAGAGGTCTGAGGTCAAGTCAGGATAACAAGCCCTTTAACTGGAACAAGAGTAGTGTCTGGTCTGCGGTTGTGACTCTCCGAAGTTTACCACATGGATTCCAAGTGTTCACAGCCCACGAGATTTCAGGAAGGAAGCATTTATGGTGCTGCGGTGGCCCCCTTTTGGGTTATTCAGAATCACATCTCTCTCTCTCTCTTTGTCCTTTTTCTCTCTCTTCCTTTTTTGTTAGTTTTAAATGGATGAAAAAACCCCTGTGGGATTTCATGATGACACTTTAACTCTATTACATAATATTATATAAGAAAGAGGTAGAGGAGAGATAGAGATAGAGATAGATTATTCTTTATCTTAATTTGATGACCTACAACATAGGGCCTTATAATCCCTGTTTCCTTCAGAGCATCTTTTCCAGCCCTGTATTCAGAAGCATTATATCAGTTTGACTACTGCATAATGATAACAATCTTGAGAGCAACATTGAAGTCATTTGAGATTCTAAACATTATGCAATCCAGACAGGAGAAGGGTTCTAAATTCTCATCATCTGGAGACACAGATGTTTGACTTCTTTGTTTGCTTTTTTGTGCACTTCAAGTGTGAGACGCTTAATCTTATTGACTAGATATTTTTTTGAACAGTTTCAATTCAACACCACTAAGAAATGTTTGCAAAATTGGTCTGGTTGAAACACTTAAACAAACTGACGACTACAAATGCTGCTGAATAAAATTACTCCAGGTGGTATAAGCCATTTGTTAGTAGTTTATGCTTAATAGTTTATTACTGATCTAAATTATACAGAAGTATGCAATTAAGTCTTTTGTGGTGGTTGGTATTTGCTGTTATTATTATTGTTACTCTGTTTTCTATTATTACCAGCCACCCATTTTATTGAAAATGCTCCTGCCACAAGAGACTTAAATTTTCTTTGTGGGGATATTGTGTTTAATTAGCAATATCGACTATAAAAGAAATGTGGGATTTAGAGTCATTTAGTCCTGTGCTCAAATACCACCCTTACCACTCTCTGCTTCTACCATCAGGGGCAAGTTATTAAAAATCTACGAGCATCAGTTTTCTTGTTGGTAAAACCAGTTTATAAGAAACACCTTGCTGGGATGTTATGGAGGCCAAATGATTCTCTGGGAGGTTTTAGGACAAAGAAGATCACACTCAAACCTGTGATTTAGGAAGATCTCTTTGGCAGTATGGAGGAGATAGGATTGGAGAGACTTACTTACAGGAACTGTATGAGAATGTCTAAGTGTCTGAAATAAGGCAACATTTGTGGTTTATAGTAGGATTGTCAGAGATCAAATATCCGAAGGGGTATAAATGGGGGTAGTTCTTAGCCTTGGGTGGGAAACAGGTGGGATCCAGATATACATATACTTTCCAGGGGTCCCAGACAACTGCTGGGCCTGGCAATATTTGTGAACCAGGAACCCATAGGTAGGGTAAACAGATAGAGGCTGGATGAGATGGAGCAATGTTTCTTAAGCCGGACTCCAGTTAATCACCTGGTCAGCTTTCAAGAAACATGAAAACCCTAGCCTCCCCCACAAACAGTAAGCCAGAGTCTGTACTGTGGAGTGTGGCTGTAGTGTTATTTAAGAGCTCCCTAACAGATTCTAAAGAGCAGCCACACTGAGAACCCCTGAGAAAGATGGGCCTCCAGGCCAACCCAAAGAGGCTTAGGTGCACGGGTTGGTGGAGATGCCATTTACTGTAAAAGAGAACATAGGAGAATGCATAGGTTTGGCGTGAAGAAGAGAGAGTGGTTTGTTGGGTTGTGAACATGTTCAGTTTAAGATACTTAAGGGACCACCTAGTAATGATGCCCAAAAGGAAGTCAGGTCTACTACCCTGAATCTCAGAAAGAAGGTGTTGTTTAAGAACATATGTTAAAATGTAAGTGACTGTTGAAGCCATGGACAAAGATGGAGTCTTTCAAGAAGAATGTGTAGAGTGATAAGAGAAAAATAAGGCATAAGTCTGGGTAACACCAAAACAGGAGAGCAGAGGGAGAAATTACTCTATCTCTCACACACATGGAAAAAGACCATGAAACACGCTGCTGTATGCTCAGGAAGGAGTCTCTGTCAGTATTCAGTATCTGATCCAGCCATTTGGATGCAGCACTACACACAAAGGCAAATTAGAAATGCAAAGAGTAAAGTGGCCCCAAACTAAAAGCAGATGAACTTATTTGAACAGTCCTGCAAACACTTCCCTTTCCCCTAAATGAGGATCACTTCATCATAAAACAGGAAATTAAACTTAGGAGAAACCCCATCATTGTTCTTAGCTCAACCAAAGCTATAGACCTTTGTATTGTTCCAGAATTTATAAGATTTTAAATTCCACAAATTAATTAACTTGCTTTGAATAGTTGAAGAACAATAATTAAAACCTAATGTCTTTTCTATTGGGAAGCATATAATCATAGAGTAAAGAGGATTGCTTTTGTGTTTTCCTTACCTGCATCTAGGGAAATAAAACAAAACTGCATTTCACAGCCAAAATGCATTTTGGCAGAGCCTTTCAGAATTGCAAAGTACAGAAGTTACTCCAGTCACTGGAATTTAAATATGGAGTTTCACTAATTAGGAAACGATGTCTCAGGTCATACAAAAATTCTCAGTATTTTAAGATTAAATCTCTCGGAGTGGCAATAATTGACCTTTGTCAATTAACCATGCTTACAGAAAATTTGGGTATTATGAAATTTATAATTAGTATATTTTATATATGTTTTACTCTTTTCAAAAAACTACTCAGTATTAATTGCATTGTATTCTTGAATCAAAGCTGGAAGAATCAACACTTTCATCCTCACCACATTTCTGAGACAATCCCTATAGCAAATGGAAGGAGCTGCGAGGAGAAGAACTGGCTTCTGTAGAAATGGAGTCTGAATCCCATCCCTGACTGTGAACATAAGTATAAGCTTGGATCAGATGTGTTACTTATCACCTGGCAGGTGGAGATGATAGTAATGACACTGTTGAGAGAACTGAACAAAAGAATTATGAAAAACACTCCCCGCAGAGCTTCTCATAGAGAAAGGAACAAGAAATGTCAGCTTTCATTGTTATTATCATCATGAGTATTGTTTGTTCCCTTAAAACCTTAAGTCCTTCATTTTTAATAATAATATATGTTAAGAGGGATACATGGGACATAACTTAACCATTGCCCACATTTTCCAAAAAGATAATTCTTTTGTTGTTGAATTTAAAGAAAGCATTCATTCACCTTTCATGAACTTCTAAATGAATTTCAACACCATGCACAAAGTCAACCCCAACCTCTTGTTCTAATCTCCTGTTCTACCCTTCTAGGGCATGTTAAATTCTAGCTGAATTCAATGCAACCAAAAAAAGTCTGCTCACTCATCTCTGTTTTTTGATTAGCCACAGAGGTAGGCTGAATAACCGTCCCCTAATGTGTCACCATCTGTTTCTGTAGAAACTCTGAATTTGATAGGTCACATGGTAAAAAGGACCTTGCAGTTATGTCAATGATTTTAAAGAGGCAAGATCATCCTGGATCACCCATGTGGTCCTAGTGTAATCAAGGCAATCACAGGGTCCTTTTAAGTGAACAGTTTAGAGCAACTGACACAGAAGAGGAGAAGGCCATGGTCCTGTGGAAGCAGGGTTGTTGTGATGTGGCCACAAGCCAGAGAATGCTGGCAGCCACCAGAAACTGCACTAGACAAGGAATGTATTGTCACCTGGAGCCTCCAGATGGAACCAACCCTGTTAACACCTTGATTTTAGCCCTTTAAGATTCATTTCAGACTTTTCTTTTCCTGCTATGTAAGACAATAAAGTTCTATTGTTTTTAGGTTATCGAGTTTAAGGTAATGCATTACAGCAGCCTTAGGGGATTAATACAGCCACCTCTCACATCCTCTCCAGAATTAGCTCATCCTTTCATATTATCCAGGTCCCTGCTCCAATGGCATTTCCACAAAATTTCCACAGAAAAGAAGACAATTTATATAAAAGACTCAGGTATCAAAGTGTCTTTGGATTTTCAATAGTATCTCTGTAAGATAAAAGATAAGGAAGCCAAGTATACAAATTCTGAAGGAAAATAACTCCCAGCCAAAAAATTACAGATCCAGCCAAATAATCAATCAAATATGTTGGTAGAATAAAGGTATGTCTGGACCTACAAAAATTTAAAATACCTCATACTCTCTCTTTCTCATAAATCTACTAAATAATGTGCTTCATTCCAATAAGGGAGCATTTCAAAAAAGACAGCAAAATCAGGGCCATTTGGCACAATCCCAAGAATGGGAGAAATGGGGAGGAAGAATGGGATCTGTGTATCAGGTGAGGAGGACAGTCTCTTCAGATCAGAGCCTGTCACACCACCACTTGAGATATTCCTTTCAGTAGATAAAGAGATCTCTTACTTAATGTGAATGATTGCCATGGGAGGAGAATTGGGCTGAATTACTAACAAACACAAAGAAAACTATCAAAGAACAAAAAGGTCCTCCATTGAAAACAGACAAAAAATAGCAGAAGGGATAAATAACCAGGATACACTCTAGATTAACTCTGAATAGCAGAAACAATACTGTGACTAGTGATCAAGTAATTAGTAGTTTCATATGTAAGGGTGCTGTGGGACTGGAAGAAAGAAAGCTGAGTCATCATCTTAGGAAACAATTGAACCCGAACTTGAGGAATGATAAAGAGGACTATTAAGTGTGTTATATAGAAATTTGGAAGTGAAGACCAAAAACTTGACCAAAGTCATTGAAAGTGACCTGAGAAGGGAAGCTATTTATTGTCTATTAAGATACTTTGTAAACAAGTTAAAAATTTAAACTCCCATGTTTATGTAATTTTGATAGAAATAAAATAAAAAAGAAGGTAAAATAATTCTGGACTTCAAGGTCTATTACAAAACTATAATCAGGACAGTATGGTAATGACACAAAAACAGACACATGGATCAATGGAACAGAATAGAGAGGCCAGAAATGGACCCTCAATTCTATGGTCAACTAATGTTTAACAAAGCAGGAAAGAATGTCCAATGGAAAAAAGACAGTCTCTTCAACAAATGGTGTTGGGAAAATTGGATAGCCACATGCACAAGAATGAAACTGGATCATTTCCTTACACCACACACAAAAATAGACTCAAAATGGATGAAAGACCTCAATGTAATACCAGAATCCATCAAAATCCTTGAGGAGAACATAGGCAGCAATGTCTTAGACCTCAGCCACAACAACTTCTTCCTAGAAACACTGCCAAAGGCAAGGGAAGCAAGGGCAAAAATGAACTATTGAGACTTCATCAAGATAAAAAGCTTTTGTACAACAAAGGAAACAGTCAACAAAACCAAAAGGCAACTTAAAGAATGGGAGAAGATATTTGGAAAAGACAAATCAGATAAAGGGCTAGTATCTAAAATCTATAAAGAACTTATCAAACTCAACACCCAAAGAACAAATAATCCAATTAAGAAATGGGCGGAAGATATGAACAGGTATTTCTGCAAAGAAGACATCCAAAAAGCCAACAGACACATGAAGAAGTGCTCAACATCACTCAGCCTCAGGGAAATACAAATCAAAACTATGGTGAGGGGCACCTGGGTGGCTCAGTGGGTTAAGCCTCTGCCTTCAGCTCAGGTCATGATCCCAAGGTCCTGGGATCAAGCCCCGCATCGCATCAGGCTCTCAGCTCAGCAGGAAGTTTGCTTCCTCCTCTTTCTCTGCCTGCTTCTCTGCCTACTTGTGATCTCTGTCTGTCAAATAAGTAAATATCTTAAAAAAAAAAAAAAAAAAAAAAAAAACATGGTGAAATACCACCTGACACCAATCAGAATGGCTAAAACTAACAAGTCAAGAAATGACAGGTGTTGGCAAGAGGGAAACCTGCCTACACTGTTGGAGGGAATGCAACCTGGTGCAGACACTCTAGAAAACAGTATGGAGGTTTTTCAAATAGTTGAGAATAGAGCCACCCTATGACCCCACAATTGTACTACTGGGTATTTATTCCAAAGATACAAATGTAGTGGTCCAAAGGGGCACATGCTCCCCAAGGTTTATAGCACCAATGTCCATAGTAGCTGAACTCCAGAAAAAGCCTAGATGTCCATCAACAGATGAATGGATAAAGAAGATGCATGTATATATGTATGTATGTATGTATATGTATGTATATGTATATACATATATATAAAATATTATGCAGCTATCAAAAAAACTGAAATCTTGGGTGCCTGGGTGGCTCAGTGGGTTAAGCCTCTGCCTTCAGCTCAGGTCATGATCCCAGAGTCCTGGGATCGAGCCCCACATCGGGCTCTCTGCTCAGCAGGGAGCCTGCTTCCCTTCCCCTCTCTCTGCCTGCCTCTCTGCCTACTTGTGATCTCTGTCTGTTGAATAAATAAATAAAAAATCTTAAAAAAAAACCTGAAATCTTGCTATTTGCAATGATGTGGATAGAACTAGAGGGTATTATGCTAACTGAAATAAGTCAATCAAAGACAATTATCATATGATCTCACTGATATGAGTAATTTGAGACATAAGACAGAGGATCATAGGGAAGGGGAGGGAAAAGTGAAACAAGATGAAACCAGAGAGGGAGACAAACCATAAGAGACTCTTAATCTCAGGAAACAAACTGAGGGTTTTTAGAGTGGAGGAGAGTGGAAGGGATGGGGTGGCTGCGTGATGGACATTGGGGACGGTATGTGCTATAGTGAGTGCTGTGAATTGTGTAAGACTGGTAAATCACAGACCTGTACCCCTGAAACAAATAATACAGTATATGTTAATAAGTAAAAATATATTTATATATAAAATATAATTTCTAATATGAAAACAAGAAACAAATGATATAGGACTAAATCTAAAAACAGATAAATAGAAAATTTATGGAGAAAAGCAATGAAATCAATTGTAAGAAAAAATAAATGATAATTAAGAAAAACCATTTTTATGCTTAAAACAAGTCATTATCATAAAAATGTCAAATTTCCCCAAGTTTATCTGGTATTGTTGCAATCCTAATCAATTCAACTAGAATAAGATTATAACAAAGTAACTCTAAATTTACTGTAAAAGTATAAATATGCATGAACAGACAAAGTAATTTTGAAATAGAATGCAAATCATTAAAAAATAAGACATATAGAGGTGCCTAAATGGCTCAGTTGGTTAAGTGACTAACTCTTGATTTCAGCTCAGGTCATGATCTCAGGATGGTGGGAGGGAGCCCAGCAATGGGCTATGCACTCAGCCATGAGTATGCTGGAGATTTCTGTCTCTCCCTCCCTCTGCTCCTTCTCTTTCCCCCTGCTCTCTCCCTCATTCTCTCTTTCTTTCAAATAAATAAATCCTTAAAAAAAAAAATAGCACATTGGAAGGAAAGTAGGATAATCTTGAGTGGGGTTCATAGTCTGGGTAATTATATTGCTCCAGGATTAATCTCCTGTTCTTGATAATTGTGCTATGTTTCTGTGAGATGTTCACTTGATGAGAAGTCAAGAGATACAGATCAGTAAGCAGCTTTTTACCATTTTTTCAACTCCTCTCTAATTCTAAAATTAGCTCAAAATGAAGCATTTAAAAAAGACAAGTAGTTAAGATTTTGAAGGATTGGTAAAAGTGCAGAGATGAACCCAAAAGAATGGAAAGTCCTGAAACTCTTATGGGCATGTTATGATACAGTATATGAGACAAGTGGTTTCAGAACTCAGTGGGTGCATGGAGAGCTTATTGAGACACTGATGTGGGAAAATTGGCTCACCTGTTTGTGAAAAAAAAGTGGATCCTACCTCACACCATCCAAAAACAATGTCAAAAGAATTAATGTCTAAACTAAAGAAAATATCAATCATTTTGGAAACTATGTTTGGACAAATATTTCCTAGGTTTTAAAATACAAACTATGAGGAGTATAAATGAATATATCAAACTAAAGATATCATGTAGAAGAAGTAGTTGCTAAGGATATGTAAAGAGTTAACTGCACAAAAAATACGGAAAGTGCAATTAAGATCATGACAGACCAGGTTAAGCATATCATGTTGACAGAAGTTAGAAAGAGGGAAAATAACAAGTACTATCAAAATATGAAGCAGTGACAACCGTTTGTACTACTGCTGGGAACACACAGGGCACCACTCTAAGAGCACATTTGCAGTACTCCCTTGAGTCATGTATGTGCCCCCCCAGCAGGGCTCCTACTCAGTAAATACAACTTTTCCCTACTCTCTGAAAATTCTTTTTATCCCTTAGTTTTTACAAAAGATCTACACTAGTACCTATTTTCAATAACTGAAAGAAATCCAAAGAGTACTTTCACTTTTACAAAATTACAATGGCTTCTTCACCTTAGGCCCCTGGGTGTGAGGAAAGGTTTCATAGGAACCCTCTACTTTTGGATCCTGGGGGAAACCTATACTTGGGGAAGTATCTTCCAGAGGTCTACCGGACTTATAAAGGAAAGTACTGACTGCCATATTTTGCTGGCAAAGAAGAACATGACAGTCTAGCTGGCATGAGAGAGAGATAACATTAATAAAAGGCAGTATAAGCACAAAATGGAATACTGTGCAGTAACAAATGTAATATAATTGTATTGACATAAACCCAAATAGATTTCAAACATATAAAGCTGACAAAAGAGATATAGCAAAATATTTTAAGTATATTTAAACACAAATATACAGAATATAAACCTATTAACAAGTCTGTGACTTAAATATGACTTCACTATATTTATATATAAATGTTGTGTTAGAGGGAAATTTATTAAATACACTAAAATGTATGCCACAGAGAGGCTAAGAATATGATGGAGGATGACAGGTGAAAAATAATCAGTAAAATATCACCTAGAGCTGATAAAAGCACGTCATAAATCGAAAATGTTAATTTCTTATGCTCATAGCTAAAAGTATAATAATAAAGTAGTAATAAAAATCTCAACATTATTATGGAGTAGCTAAAAGAATACAGTACTCCACTATTTTTGGATATGAATTAAGTATAAAAATAGTGATTTCCATAAAATTATCGACTAAACTGATAGACTTTCTTAGGCAAATACAAAAGATAGAAGTATATAAAACTTAAATCACTAAATATGCTATTGCTTACATACATGACTACAATATAGATATGCCTCTATTAACAACAGTGGCTTGACCTGCATATGCAATATAGCAAAGTAAATTTCTAGAAGACTGCAAGTAACTGCTTTTTAGTATGTTCTGACAGAATTTTAAAAGGCACTTCAGAAACCAGAGATCTAGATATCATGAAGTACCTTCAAGGAGAACAACTGAAGATAAAACCAAAAAGTTAAGAAAAAAAAGAAAGAAAGTATGGGAAGGGTTGTATACTTGCCTGGAGAGAACCCACAGATTTACGTGAGCTGAACTGTGGAGCTGTGAGGGTTATGTAATGCGTAGGGAAAGAAAGAAAGCTGGAGCGCATAAGGTAGCCTTATAGATGGTGAAAATGGAAAACTAACTCTAGGTCATACTTGATGAATCTGTCTAGGATTGTTTTACTACCAGCTGAGAGAGAATTGATCAGTGACTCCTCAAAACTCTATACCTATGTGGTGCCTGGGTAGTTCAGTCAGTTAAGCCACTGACTTGATTTTAGCTCAGATCATGATCTCAGGGTTGTGAGACTGTCTTTTCTCTGACTCCATGATCAGTGGGGATCCTACTTAGGATTCTCTCCCTTCCTCTCCTTCTGCTCCTCCCTACCACTCCTGTTCCCTCCCTCACTCTCTCAAATAAATAACTAAATATTAAAAAACAAAAAAAAAAAAACCCACAAAACAAAACTGTGATCTCCTATAGTTACCTAGAGATTTTTTTCACATATTCTCATCAAAGGCATAGAAATGTTACACAAAAACTCCTCTAAGTACTACTTTACACAATCTCTTGAAAGAGAAAAGATTGTCTTTCCAAATACAAAGACCAACTGTCTTTCACTCTAGAGGTTTTTTGTTCCAGATAATATATTTTTTAAGATTTTATTTATTTCTTTGCCAGACAGAGAGAAAGCATAAGCAGGAGGAGCAACAGGCAGAGGAAGAAACCCGCTCCCTGCTGAGCAAGGAGCCCAATGTGGGACCCTGGGATCATGACCTGAGCCAAAGGCAGACGCTTAAATGACTGAGCCACCCAGATGTCCCTGTTCTGGATAATGTTATCTACTTTTGTGATATTCCAAGGTTCCTTTTGACTGCATTCATGTGCTGTTTCCAAAGATCTCCATTATTTATGCTTCCTTTTATTCCAACTATAAAGCCAACAATTTTCATCATAAAACTTATTTCAGTATTTTTCTTATTTTTCCATAAGATTTAAATTTCACTCTGATTTGCCAATATCATCTACCAAGAAAATATCAATTGTTATAATTGCAGATACATGCTTTTTAAAATGGTTTTAATCTAATGGATATAGAGTTTCTATATATTTAATCTAGAGAGTCAATCCATTCCTGGATGTGTATAAAATATAAATGGATTTGGAGTGTTGACTCAAGGACTATTGTTTTTTCTTGGACAATAACTTACACGTTATTATACCTTGTATGTTAGCATAGCCAAATAGTGGTAATTAGGTATTAAAATGCAGCATTATATTGAAAGGGAAGTGTTAACAATTTCTCCTGATCCTGTAGTGGCTGAAATGGAACTAATTACTAGTGTTATTCCCTTTTCTTATAATTCTAAGTGTTTAATATATTTCCCTTGATCTGAATATAAATGCAAATATTCTTTATCATCGCATTGTTAAATGGCCTAAGTCTGTTGCTCAAATATCTATTTGGCATGTCAGTGAAGTTATTGCTATAAATTTATGCTATATTTATCTCATCTTGATTTTATGATCTTGCTTTTGAGCTCTATTGGCAGCATTTTGTAATTATTCTGCTTATTTTACTAGTTAAAATTTGGAAAAATGATTTTTATTCTGTTCCATGACTGTTAAAAGAAAAAAAAACTGTCTTCCATGTCTTTACTGAGTCTATTAGTTCTCATGTTTTCCTTGATGTTAATTTAATTTGATTTGAATTTCAAAATATTCTTGTCTATTGTCTTATTTTCTTTTAAATGAAAGTGGATTTTTTCTAAGTAATAAAAATGATAATTTGTTTAAAGATTTACTGTCATGTTATTAAGAAATAGAAGTATTAGAAAACTGATTACCAAAAACAATTCTGTATCAAGATATATACAAATCATCTTAAAAATTATAGTGTTTAAAATAAATAAAATTTAATTGGAACATAATTGGTGAGAGCTCTGTCACTTCTGAAACCCAAATAATTCAATCTAACTGTAAATCTGAGGAGTTTCCAAAGTTGTATTTGATGAGATTGATACATACGTGTGTATACACTACACTTATGTATGTATAAATACGTGTGTGTGTGTCAGGTTGGTGGTCACTGTTAGAAGAGTTTGGTGAAGAAGGAAAGAATGAATAGCTTGTGGGTAGAAGGAGGTTACAAGAAATGGTGACACCCGTACGGGGGCTGACATGGTAAGTATGGATAATTTTGACATATGGTTCCTTGCAAGGAAATGGCAGTACTGATTACTTAAGCTTAATTCTTTATCAACAGTCTCTTTGAACCCTTTTAGAGATCCTCAGTGACCCCATGGCTAGAGTTCCTGACCCTCAGTATGAGAAACATTGAATGCAAACAAGCAAAAATGGCTCAGAGCTATGTTATTTCTGAACTACAAAATGGCTTACAAAGTTAAAAATAGAAATCTGAATACATGTGTCAGCACTTACAAGAATGAAAACACTGAACCTCCTCTTCTAGAGCCAGCATCCCCTCTCAGAGTAGATAGAGTAATATAATCAGGGTAAGGTCAAGTAATTGTCAATGGGGTCCTGGGCCATATATTTCTTCCTACAAGCTATTTTTATTTAAAAGAAAAAAGTACCTCTTACAAATGCCTTATAATGCCTATATATAGAGAATTACATGAAACAAGAAGGTTCACAATTTTATTCAAATATAAATATAAACGTCCAATTTTTAAAAACCTTTAGTTTACTTTGAATTTAAATGCATATCCCAAGAGAACAAAAGGCCATTTTTTTCTGCATATGCCCCCCAAAAAGGAAAAAAAAAAGAAACAGAAATTAAAAAGAAGAAGACAAATGATAATAATGAAGTTTTATAGACAAGATACCGGGTTCTTCTGTTGAAATCTTTGACCAACAAAAAAATTATTTTCCTAGTCATCTCAAAGAATTACCCACCAAAAAAGTGGATTTCTACTAAAGTTGTGGGTTAAAAATCTAGGTGCCAAAATGGATTTGGGAGAGATGGAGATGATTTTAATTGGTAAATGAGTTCACACTAAGCAGATAATAATGCTGGACATTCTAAATATGTAGATATATTTCTGCAGATAAAATCTGAAACACAAAATGAGAATAGAAGATATATTGTGAATTTTTTCTGAGATAATTATTTTTCATTAGGGATTACCTTTTCTTATTTTATATTTTACATGATTTATCTAATTATAATACAACCAAATTGCATCAAAGAGCCCTGCTGATTAAAATATGTCTGGAGAGCCCTCTTGTGTACTAGTTCATAAAATGAGCTGGAAAGCTTGGATTACTTTTTCAATAATTCATTCATTGATTCACTGAATAAGGATTTATTATATGCTTACATGAGTCCATGTAAGGTACCATCTAAAGAGGGTTATAATTTTAGTAAAGATGATTACACAGAGATGTTAAAATTAATACCTCCTATACCTACAATCTTCACCTTCCTGCCTGCTCATGAATCCATAATAAAAATAAATGAATTAAAGAAAAAAAAAGTAAAAAAAAAAAAAAAAAGATGGGGGGGCACCTGGATGGTTCAGTCAGTTAAACGTCTGCTTTCTGCTCAGGTCATGATCTCAGGGTTCTAGGATCAAGCCCCACATGGGGCTCCCTGCTCAATAGGGGATCCTGTTTCTTCTTTTCACCCTCCTCCTGGGCACTCCCTCTTTCTCTTTCAAATAAATAAAGAAAATCTTAAAAAAAAAAAAAGTTTATTCAGTCTTTTTTTAAAACTACAGTGGTCGCTTACAATACAAACAAACAATAGTAATTTATTAAATAATCATATTGAGACTTTAGCATAGAATATATTTCCATTAAATGTTCATTAAAATAATTTTAAAATTTTCATTCGTTAAAATAGCCACCCTAGAAGACTATATGTTTATTCTTTCATTGATCATATTTCTACAATATTAAGGAGTGGAATACAGAGGGCACCCCAAGTATCCTAAATAAAGCTATTATCTAAAAGGATTAATCCAATCTTTAGATCATCTGTGTTATGAGTATTGTCTTTTCATTTTGTTTAAAATAACAAAATAATATTTCACCTCTATGTTCCCTTCAAGTTTTTCCTTTTCAGGAAGACTTTCTTTCTTTTTTAGAGTCCAAAAATTGTTTTGTCCAAATATTTTATATTAACATTCTAAATGAACTACACTTTTCTATCATTCAATTGTATGTTTGTACAAGTAATTAGTTCATTTATCATTTACTAAGTATTAAGAAAGAATCCATATTCTTAAGAAAATAAATAAGTCGAGTAAGAAACTCTATCACTAGAACATATCATTATCATGTGAGAAGATAAATAAGAGCTATAAATAGAGTTCCTTGGTATTGTGCTGGGAGAAATTATTAACCATGGATGTCTAGAGCATAGAGAAAGACCTTATGGAGAAAATGAGGTTTCATCTGGGTGTTGACTAATAGGTCAACTTTATGTTGACTTCTCAATCTTAGGGAACTGACAAAATCAGACAAGTGTCAGCTAGACGCTGAGCATGGAGATGTGAGTAAAGTTTTACCTTTTTTATTTTTGTATTCTCAGAGCCAGTGTGATTCTTGAAATGAGGTGTAAGAAGTATGAAGTCACAATGCAAAGTAAACTGCGATAGAACTGTACTATTTCAGTAGCATGACCATATGATTTGTTTTTCAACTCAAGAGACTTTTAAAAGTGAACAATGGAGCCCTACCTATTTATGATGGCAAACAGGCAGATACAAAACTCTCCATAAAACCACCATATACCTTTGCACTAGACGTACACTGGTGAGGAATAGGAGGATGCCTTTATGCAAAGCTTTAGGAAAGGTTATGTAGCAAAGTAGTCTTACTAATCCTATGTCACTCTATTCATTCAATTATAGAGAAAATTCCAGTCAGTTCTATTCCACCTAAAATAATATTTTGCTCTTTTGAACAGTCAACAACTTTAACCTAAATATCACAGATTAGATACTAGCAAACTAACCAACAAAAATGAGGATATATGCACATCCAACTTCTGGAACCAAGTAAACATGCTAATTTGAATGGGCACTCAGGCATAGTGAATTGCATTCTAATCTATAGCATGAGGGTTTTTTCTGGCCTTTTTGTTCTCTTGACTCTGGCATAATGTGTCGAGAACAGAGAGAACAGGATTACAGCTGTTTTATTTCTAGGGATCCCCCCAAAATAGTTCTCTAACATCAGCCATATGAACACGATACCCAGTATGTGGAGCCTTGGTACATGGGTTCCCTGTTCAATGCCCAACACTTCATTCTGGATGTGACAGAGTTGGGTCCTTTCCATTATCTTGCTCCACTCTTCCAGAGTAATTACTCACTTCCATTCTGAACTACCACCTATATATAGGGATGGCTCTGAGCTTTATCATTAACCTATGTATCTCCTAGAAGCACGTGCCCTTTCTCAGTGACCATCATAACCTAGATACTGAATGGGAATTGATAATTATCCTCATGTCTCAAAATATATTTCCTCTCTTCTCTTTCTTATCTGGGTTATCACCATCAAAAATAAGCTTCAAGTGAACTTTAAGACTTCTAAAACCAATTTTCTAATTGCTTTACAATCTCTAGTTTTCCACCTTTTACTCATTTTTAAAATATTTCACTATTTTCATACAGATTTTAGAATTCCGTTAAAGCTAATTAACATAGCATATGAAATCTTTCATAAGTGGACCTGTATTTATCTAATTTATTTTCTTCAGCTTCACCACAAACAAATTTATAATAGTATCACATTGTCTATCTATTACACATTTATATGAGCCCAACTGAGACTATCTTTTTATTTGTTTGGTGAAACATTTGAATTTTCTCTTCTATAAATTACTTTTTCATTACCTCTTTCAACTTTATTATTGGGTGGCTTACTTTTTCCTTTTAAAACATCTGTTCATCATGAAATTTTACTTCTGGCTCAATTCTATACTAAATTTATTTTTCAAATCTATTGGCTGTCTATTGATTTTGAGGGTGTTTTCTCATGCAAAGCTGTAATTTTATATAGGCTACCAGGCCATTCTTTTGTAGCATCTTGATATAAACCTCGATTTAGGAAATTTCCCCTTATGAATTTCTCCATGATTACTTTACATGATAAATGTTTTATTTTTTAGCCTTTAACTGTTCAATTTATTTGAATCACTCCCCTTTTTTGATATGTCTCCAAATTTATTTTTTTCTTTAATAGCAATTACTAAGTTCTGCTTTCTCCATGCATTGAGTTATCCATTTTTTTCTTATTAAATTAAAACATCAGGGCACCTGGTGGCTCAGTCAGTAAAATGACCCACCAAGGTCATGACCTCAGGGTCCCACAATGGGTTCCGCACTCAGAGGGGAGTCTACTTGAGATTCTCTCTCGCTCCCTCTGCCCGTTCCCCCACTCATGTGCACTTGTGCACGCTCTCTCTCTCAAATAAATAAATAAATAAATATTAATTTAAAAAACTCTAAAACATCAAATTCATCATATGCTGAATTCTTCTATAAGCTGGATTCTACTTTCTGGATTTTCTGTTCTCTTCCATTGATGTAGGTTTGATTTCCAATAGCTCTATAGTACCTATAAAACTTTATAATTCTGGTTCCTGTCACCATTACTAATACAATTTTTTTTTTTCCTCATCCCTTCTTTGGCAGGATTCTCTTCCCACAGTTGTATTAAGGCTCTATGAAGATCTTTTCCTCTGGAGAGAAGTTCTCCATTATGGAGAAGGCTTTCAGCACATTTCACAAAAATTAATCCTTTCCTCCCCTTCTCAGAGCTGAGATGAGATTTTTTTGGATTTTTCACCATGGGAACCTAGTAGAGTTCTGGAAGTTAAAGACCAAGAAAGTGTGCTCCTACCAAGACTTCTCACTCTCATGGTAAGTCCACATTTATTCTCTGGTAATTCTTCACAATGACCATTTAATGTTCGAGGGTGAGTCTTCAACAGCTTCTGCTTCAGGCAAGCCTATCTTAGCCATGTCTCTTCTGCTGTGTCATCTACCCAGATTTCAAGTGGGACTTTGTCCTGTGACTTAAGTTCTTCCCTGAGTCCAAGAAGCCACTGTTTTTCACATTTTCCAGCTTTTTGTGCAAAAGAAAAAAAAGACTTCTAATTCCTTTTCTCTCTGAATTGAAGCTGAAAATCTCATAATATTCTTGGACAAAATTTACCAAAAGTTGTTTTCAGTATATTTTTAGATTAATCAAAAAAAATAAACTCTACATGTACACCAGAGTTGAACAATTAAATAAATGAATGGCAGATGGTCAGAGCCAGGTTTCTCGCTGTTGGAGTAGGTATTTACAGACAGGCAAGAGGAGGAGGCTATAAAGATCTGTGTGGTAATGGTAATGGATTAGAATCAGAGTCATAAGCATGAACTGTTTAATGTAGATACAGATGATTATATACAGATACTGCAGATATTACATATGCATTACCTAATATGCAGTTAATATATACACATAGTGTTCCTGGTTCTGTGACTTGAGAGATCCAGAAGCAATCACATCTCCGTAGTAATGAACCATCTCGTTCCAAAGTTTTTGGATTCTGATATCATTCTTCAATAACAGGACTCAGGATCCTTGGAGAAATAACTGATTCTAGAAAATACATGAGATGAGTCTGGAGCATCTTGTAGTACCAGAAAGTAGAGAAATACATGCAACAAACAAGCAAAAGATCATACATATTGATGAAGTTTATCAACACGACACAGGGGCCTAATCAAAGAACACCTTAAGGCCAAAGTTGTAACAATTTGAGCAGCAAAATAAAGTAGCACTGGCTTTAACCCAAAATATAAATAAACATCCATGAGTACATGATCCTATGAATGAATGATTAGATAAATAAATCAATGGGGGAGAATAGACAAGTCTCCTGTGCAGAAGAGCTCCACATATTTTATGTAGATGTTCCATCCTCAAGGATGTGCAACATAATTCCACATTGTTTAAACTTTATTTTATTTTTAAAGTAATCTCTACACCCAAAGTGGGGCTCTCACTCATGACCCCAAGATCAAGTGTCACACACTTAACCCCACATTGTTTAAAAGTGAACTGTATGAAGTGACTTCTTTCCAAAGAGTGAGGTATGGAAGGGAAGGGGGGAAGTGACTAGAGTGGGAAGCCCTGATAAACACTACTTCAGCCAAATATGGAATTTTAGCATCTATGGTGTTAAGCCATTTGATAGTAAAAGTCACTGAGAAGATGTGTAGGAAACTGAACATCAGCCCTTGGTCTCCAAAACCACACAATCTCAATCTCACCATTAAAAAAAAAAAAAAAAAAACATGAGATGCATCCCTATTGAGGTATATTCTACAAAATATATTTCAGTACTCCTGAAACTTCCCATGGTTATAAAAGGAAAAGAAAGAGGAAGAAAGGCTAAGAAACTAATGGCCCAGAAAACTACAGTTAAATACATTGTGGTATCCTGTATAAGCTCCTGGAACATAACAAAAAAAGGACATCAGGAAAACACAAATCAAATCAATAAAGAATTGGTCTCTATTTTACTCAGTAATAACATATCTGTTTTAGATTTGCTAATTGCAAGAAATAAGCCATATTAATATTTTATGTTCATAGAAGAATCAGAGTATGGGGTATGTGGCGATTGTACTATCTTCACAATTTTTCTATGAATCTAATTTTTTTCTAAAATACTATTTTAGTTGTATATTTATGTATATGTGTATGTGTGTGTGTGTGTGTGTGTGTGTGTATGTATGCCAGCCTAAATATGTCTATAGTAAATGCTAAGCTTATAAATATGTAGGGGTACCTGTGTGGCATAGTCGATTAAGCAACTGACTCTTGGTTTGGGTTTAGGTCATGATCTCACATTCGTGAGATCCAGCCCCACATTCTGCTCCATGCTCAGGGTGAAGTCTGCTTAAGACTCTCTTTTCCTCTCCCTCTGCCCCTCCCAGACTCATGCACATGCTGTCTCTCTCTTTTCTCTCTAAAATAAACAAATCTTTAAAAAATATCTATTAACATGTAGATATTTATCAAAATAGATTTAGTTCACAGTCAACTACAGGGGAAGTAACATTTTATTCACAACAAACATTTCAACAGAATTTTCAATTTTCCCAATAGAATGCCATTTCTTTCCCATGCTCAACTTTGACTTGAAGTATGATTTCCTGTACTAACATGATAATCCGTATAAGTGATGGTTTGAGAACTTTTTGGTGACCAAAATTTTACTGCTACTCCACATCTATCAGAAACTTAGCCAAGTGAAATTGTATTTCCATAATATTACCCTGATGAAATGAAATCCATATATTCTAGAAAGTACTCTGAAATGTTGACCTTTAATATGCTTTTTTCTTAATTATGATCTCTTGCTTAGTTTCTGGAAAACTGTTATCTAAAATATTCCATACCCCTTTCTTTCAGACCTTGCACTTTCTGGATCACAAACTTCTTTTGTTCCCCCAAATGGATCACTAAGATGAAATCCAGAGACTCTATACTCCGCCATTGCTGGCTGTGGATCAATTATAATAGCTATCTGGTGCCTTGGTATTAGTTGTCTGTTGCTGAGTTATGTTGTTATGAATTTTCCTTTGGCTTGACTTATCTTTAAGGGTAATAGAAGAAACAGCAACCTTATGCTCGTATCTGTGTCCACTCTAATGATGCTTCCTTGAGGATATTGTGCATCGCATCACAGTGTGCTCATCCTTAGCACTCCTAGGGGAACAATCTCTGTGCTCTTAATGTCAGGAAATGGCAGACTGAGGAATGTGAATGCATGGTGAATTCCTTACCTTATTTTAGGGAGAGTCCAAAGGCATTATATATAACTTAAATTTGATTCTTTTTGGACATGTGTTTTAAGGTAATATTTTGAGAAATATAAAGACATTTTAAAAATATAATGAAATAGGATGGATTTTTTTCCACTCAAGAAAATAACAGTAAATATGATATATATGTCAGAGAAAAAAGATAAAATCGACAAAATTTTAAAATAAGGTAGCTGAGATAAAACCATCTGTATCAATTTTGACAAATGGGTTGTTCTTCTTCATAAGAAGCCAGGGATTTTATATGGGGGCTGTGCTTCTTGTATGTTAGAAATATTCTAATGTTCTGACAGGTAGTTGCATAGGTCCAATTACTGGAACTGCAAGCTTACGCTTTTGGCTTTTTATCTACTATTACCTGAAGCTACTTTAATAAAACTTTTGTTTTTAAAATAAATGAATGCCACATATGGTATACACACTGAATACAAAAGGCTTTTTTTTTTTTTTTTTTTTAAGGCTTAGGCTATGCCAGACCCAAAAAAAAAAAAAAAAGGAGAAGGGGGGATAAGCTTGCCTGCATTAATGTTAGTAAATAAGAATGCAAGAGAAAAAACATTAAATGAAATATAGAGGAAAATTTCATTAAGTATATAATGGACAAAGAATAAATATTAAACGCAAATCTATGTAGCATTAAATACACATTAAATACAATTTATATAAATGGATATAGAGAAGTATTTATTGCGAGGCCTTTTACATGCTGATCTGTCTTTCATAAACCAATTAAACAAAAAAAGATGTACTTGAAGAACTTACCTGATGATATTGAAATAACATGCATATGAGCTATATACTCTAAGAACAGAGAACAGTGAAACTGTTCTTCATTTTGCCATATCCTAGACAACCTCAAACTCCTCAAAAAAAAATTATAACTAATCCTTGACTACAAATTTAAAATATAATATATTGTTTACAAGTGTTAAGGGTACAGTCATGTAGGCACATTCATGCCCCAATGTTCTTGACATAAGTACAGGGAGTTTTCTAGGAAGATACTAGGTATTTCTTTAAATTTCTTAGCACATTATGTAAAACATTGATCCTAGACATGTATTATCATAAAATAATTAAATACAGAAACAAAGATTTAAAGACAAATTTGACATATTGATTTTATGCCTTTTGGTGAAAAAACTGAAATAATTTTCAATGTTAATACAAGTTCACTTTAAATTTTTGTTATATACATAGCATGATATAATCTTTTTAAAAATATTTTAATATTATAGTAAAATGTTAAACTGAAAAATACAAAAGTATAAATAGATAAGCAAACAGAGAGAGAGAGAGAGATAGATGATGATATATAATAAAATATCTATTTGGGGTTATATGTGGTTTCCACATTAAAAAAATAACTAAAATTACAGGGTTGCAAATATTAACATTGGCTAACAATAATATTTATTTTCTTACATATCACCTTATTTCGGAATTTTACATTTATGAATATAAATTTCTTTGAAAAAGTTAGAAAATAAATACCTATTAAAGTAAGTGTTTAAAGAAGTATTATTATTGAGGGTAACATAATCTGCTAATTATGCCATTAAATTAGTTTCTTTGAATTATAAGTAATGCCAGAGCACATTGTAACTTAAACAGTATAGAGTTTACTGTTTCAATTTTTCCAATAAATCACCACAATTATCTTCAAACACAATTAGTATGGAGATAGTATGTAAAGTGAATTTAACAAATTGACATGTATCACCCACTGTACTTTGAACATATTATCATATATAGTGTAACAAAAAACTGTACAACTCCATTATTTTAACTGAAAGGTCAAAGCAAGTATCGTGAGCATTTGAAGATAAAGATGGATTTAATTGCCAAACAAAACAAAACAAAACCTCTGTCATTCCTCTTTAGGCCATGATTGCAGAAACCTCATTTTATTTGTGACATCTAGACAATACTTAGAAAGACATAGTAAGTACATTAATTTTGATTAAAATAATGATTTTTTTATATAATAGGGTTTCACTTACAGGTTAAAAAAGAAGAGAACTTTTCAATGATTCAAAGATAACGAATCAGAGTATCCATATCATGATTCTGACTATCTATTATAATTGCTATTGTTAAAAGCTAAAATGACACAGCTTTGCAATTTATAAATGTTCTCCATTTATACACTGGACTTGAGGGACATATAGGGCATATTATATCATCATATTGGTAAATGTTGATAATTATCTTTATCCTTATTATGACCTCCATAGATTATAAACTTTTTGGGAAAAGGGCAGTCCCTACAGGAGCAATGAGAAATGACACTGTATGGCATTATTCATTATAACTTTGAAGACACTGTTTCACAAAAGCCTGATGTTCTGCTTTACTAAAATACTCCCAAGATCTCATATCTTGCAATAATATCTCAAAGCATTATAGGTAACTGTTTTAGAGAAAAAAAGCATTTTTTTTTTAAGATTTTATTTATTTATTTGTCAGAGAGAGAGAGAACACAAGCAGGCAGAGCAGCAAGCAGAGGCAGAGAGAGAAGCAGGCTCCCCACTGAGCAAGGAGCCCGATGTGGGACTCAATCCCAGGATCCTGGGATCATGACCTGAGCCAAAGGCAGCGGTTCAACCAACTGAGCTACCCAGGTGTCCTGAGGGAAAAAAAAAGCATTTGAAGATGAATTCCTTGAAGGAAAAATAAAAAATCTTAATAAAATTACATTTATATCTGTTTTGTGGCTTGAGCTTAAAGAAGCAAGATTTCTGTACGTGAAGGAAATCCATTGGGTGATTATATAACAATGTTAAGGACTTTAAGGAATTTAACTTAGTTGTTTTAGAAGAAATTAGCAATCTTTGCATCTGCTGGAGACATGAAACCAAACTATTATTGTTGAAGGCACCTGATTATCCAGTGAAGAGCCATTAATTTATACAGGAAATGAAAATGCATCAAAAAGGAAACACTCTGAAGGGAGAAAAATATGCATCTTTCAACTGAATAGTAATGAACTTATATTTCAAGATCCCTTCTTCAATGTAGAAATTAAATAGCCAATCAATATTCATATTCTTAGAAAAATTACATAAATATTATGTTTCAATAATATATTTAACATGTAAGTATCACATATTTCACTACTATCACTTCAGTACTATTCATTGGCTGCTATGTCATTTATAGTTAATATGTTATTTTGACATATTAATAATTTAGCTGGATTACTCTGTTAAAGCAGCTCATTGATTCTCTATTTTTATATACATATTTCTCTAAGTTATGTCTCTAAGTTTATATACTTCCTTACTCAAATGATATGTAGGTATAAATTCAACTTATAGTCAAGAAGTCAATATTCCAAAACTTGTATCTTCATCCAGATTGTGGATTTTAGTTACAAGTAACTTCTAGGGGCCAGATCTTTTAACTTAAAATGCAGGTCTATGTTAATAAAAAGACCAACATCATCTGATTTGCTGGGTTAATTAGGAATAGCAGTAAAATTAGTTTAATGAAATAAAACATTTTGAAGCCAAGTTCAAATTTTAAAATATGAAAAACATTTTATATTAAAAATTCATAGTTTGGTAATATATGTTTATAACATTCTATTGCCTTTTACATACTATCTTCCTGTGCTGTGAAATATCTGAATTGTTAACATCACAATACAACACTTCCCTCATCCACAAGGGACACATTTCAAGACCCCTGCTGGATGCCTGAACGCATGGAGAGTTTCAAACCCTATATATAGTGTGTTTTTTCCTACTCACTCATACCCATGATAAATTTATAAGTTAGACAGTAGGAGACTGCCAACAACAATGGTAAAATAGAACAATTGTAACAATTGACTGTAATCCAAGTTATGTGCATGTAGTCTCTCTTTCTCTCTCAGAATAGGTTATTGTACTATAGTCACCCTTTTTTTGGTGATGATGTGGGATGATAAAATGCCTCCATGATGGGATGGAGTGAAGTGAATGACATGGGCATTTTGATGTAATGTTGGGTTACTATTGACCTTAGTGATACATCATAAGGGGGATCATCTGCTTCTGGATCACGGTTGACCGCAGGTAGCTAAAATCTTTGAAAGTGAAACTGCAGATAAGCAGGGGACAACAGTACAAAGTAAGAATCTTACCTAAAATGTTAGAAGGACTACAAATCTCTCAATACAAGAATGTGGTGTACACTGTTCAGCTACAGTAGTTCTCAGGTATGTTCCTCAAACTATTCCTATATTTTTTTCTTCCTGAGTCAAAAAAGTAGAGGCATTTAAAAGCAGACATACTATATCTCTAACATTTCCCCCCTCCAAGGATATCTTAAACAAAAATACATTGTTTTAATACAATGTCATTACTATGTTTAAGAAAATTAACACCAATTTGATAATATAATCAAATATATGCTGAATAATTCCCATTTCCCCTATTGTCATGAAAGTCTCTTATACTTTTTTTGTTGGTTTGTTTTTCTATTCATGATTCAATCATTTTGACACACTTTTTGCAAGGGTTATGTCTTTAGTTTTCCATAATCTCCATAGTCTCCAACTCTCATTAACCTCATGATAGTGAAGTTTTGAAGACACCGGTTTTAGTTTCCTTGTAAAATAGTCATCTTTGCAATCTGTGCTCAGATTTTGACTCTGTGTCCTTGAGACTATTTCATTTTTTAGCAATAATGCAGCACAGGTGTTATAACACCTGCCAGTGCAGGCTATCAGGAGTTGCTTTGCGTGTGCCCATTTTGGATATAATTAGTTGTATGAAACTGGTGACCACATCAGGTCACTCACAGTAAAGAACATATTTCAATTTGCAACTGATATTTAGGTAGAGTACTTTGAGGCCACATGAAAGTCTTACTCCCCACCACCTACTACCCAATTGAAGATCCTTGCCTAAAATAATTTTACATTGCAAGTTAGTTGTAATATTAAAATAAGCTAATTGTGTCATTTTTTAATATTTATTACCTGACATTTTCTGTAAAGATATATATTTTTATATATTTTCCTATATTTTGACAATTTTTGAGTATCACTTTGCACTCATTTTACATATAGTAAATGTGGAAAATATTACCATGTAGTTCATTTTCATGGGCAAATCAGTGGAAATTGTGATCTCACATGACAAATTGCAAGCTCAGACCTGAAATCATATATTTCTCCATGCACCTCCTTCTTATTGCATTTAACAACAATTAGTTTTAGGACATGAAGACTTGGGCACTAAGTATGCTCATTGATACTGGATCATTGTTTTAAACCTATTCAGAATATATATTCTGAGTAGGTTTATATAGATGTATATGTGTGTGTGTGTATAAAATGAATTTATATATTTTTATATATAAAATGAGTTTGTATATATAATTAATATATATTTATATATTTAAACTCATTTTATATAAAAATATATAAATATTTATATTTATATATCTGAATAGGTTTATATAGGTATAAATAGATACATAGATATAATGAGTTTATGTCTTTATATCAAGTTAAAATCTTAGTTAAGGTGTATATATATATATCAGATAAGGGATGAAGTTGCTTGTTAACTTCTGTTTTGCTATTCCAATAAGCATAACATCATCAGCGGACTGTAGTAATATTTGATACAGAATGAAAACAAATTTCCTCAAGCTTTCATTATGATAGAGGGCAAAAGATTTGAAATATCACTGTGATAAAATACTGAAAATGTACTGCTGCCCTATAAGATGGAAGAAAATTGCTTCCCTTTATGTGATTTTAGTGCAAACAGACTTGTCGGGTCAAGAAATGCATACTGAGTTCTAGTAGGCTGTACAAAGATACCACATCAAAATAACAGCTGTGATTGATCAAGACCTGACGAAGTTTACCAATATCCAAAGTCATTATAAGAGATCTATCTGACTTTTGCATTGACCAAATAAGAGAGTTGGATGGGAATGCAATAGGAATTCCTATCCTTCAATCTTGCAAGTCTTTGAGAGTCCTCAGGAATGCAATATTGCTTTTGCTTTATTCTATTAGTGAGGGATTAGGGGGCCATTATTTCTACATCACTCCATGGCCCATCAACCACATGGGTAATCTGTCCATAATTTGGAATATTTATCTCCTTTACCTATAATGAGACTAAACACATAACCATAGAACAGAAGCAGGCCAAGACTCCCTCTACAGGCACAGAGTGACCACTAGGCCTGTAATGATGAAGATTTTGGTCTTTAGGTATTAATGTCAGTTCAAATTCAACATACAATAATCGCCAGAGGGTCTATTTCCCTCCCAGAGTACTGACACCTCCATAAACAGCCATAGGAGCCTCAAAATTGCTTAGAGGAAGATTCAGAGTATACTGATATAACTCTGTTGCAGGATTTTTTTTTTTCCTCAAAAAGATTAAGGCTCTCCCTTCTGTCCAGGAGCTCCAGGTCTGTAAAGGGACATTTTCTGATACTTAGGTAAGAAGCCATGAATTCCTGCAGTGGTTTTCCCTTGGGCTTCTCCCAACCAGACATGGGAATCTTCTGCTTGAATAGGCAAGTGTTACCTTAGTAGGTGGCTTATGTGTTCATTCCTACATTCAAGGCTCAATTAGCCAACACTCATGATTGTTAAGGTTTACAACACTTTTTTTTTGTCCCTTGGTCTCTCTTACTTTTCACAGTAATAGTGCTCACTTTGTCTCTCACTATAAAAAGACAGTGACACAGTTGAACCACTTGACTTTTGTTACTCTTTGGCTACTGAAATCAGGGACCCAAATTCCACAGTGCTTCTCCTATCTTTATCTCCAGCCTACAAAAGATGGCCATCACGAGGATATTGTGGTTATGGAGTGGCTGGGCTGGTTCCACAAAATTTATTTACTCTCATATCCTGAGCCTTTAGACCCTACCCACCTCTTCAGTGAGCCAGGAAAGTTCTAGTTTCAAACTCACTGTCTTCAGGAACCCATGCAGACTATGCTTTAGTTAACCCATTGGGCTCTCAGGTATTGAACACAATCTATAAATCCCCAAAATCCTCAGGTATTGAACACAATCTATGAATCCCCAAACCCAAGGTAAGTACATGAATATTTAATACTTTTGGCCTATTACATTTGTTAATAAATATCTGTTCCTAAACTTTTCATCATACAGCTTAGCCAGATCTTACATCATTAATCAATCTGCCACAATTCACCCTCTGGCTATAAATATTCACTTCCCCTCCATGTGTCTGTCCTTGTCACAGGAGCTCATCACCAGAGCCTCACCCAATCCCAACTGCAGGCACAGAATCTAGGTTCTCTTGATCTAAACCATGGTTGTGTCTCTTCAGACATGGCTCTCAATCTAGAGACATATGAAGTACAGACATCGTCTGTTGATCCCACACTGAATATGCAATGGTGAAATGGTCAAGAAAACCAAAACGAATGACATGGCCAGGTCTAGGTTCAAGTATATGGGAAAGTGTTACTGTATCACGGGTACATGAATTGTTATGCCATACACATTTTATGAGGATATTTTTCCTTTTTCTTTCTTTTCTGTTAAAAAAATTTAAACTTGAATGAAGGGGCATATTTAGTTGTTTATCACTTAAACCTTCATCTTAGTTTGCCCTAGCAAAGTTTGATCAGAATAGCTGTTGAGATAGGAAAAGGATATTGGAAGGAGGAAGGAGGAAGCTGTCAGTGTAGGTGGGGAACATCACTCTGCTGTAAAAACAAAACATAGCATCCTCACATATTTCCAAGGAAAACAAAGAATACTGGGGCGCCTGGGTGGCTCAGTAGGTTTAGCCTCTGCCTTTGGCTCAGGTCATGATCTCCAAGTCCTAGGATTGAGCCCTGAATCGGGCTCCTTGTTCAGTGGGGAGCCTGCTTCCCCCTCTCTCTCTCTACCTGCCTCTCTGCCTACTTGTGATCTCTGTCTGTCAAATAAATAAAATCTTTAAAAACAAAACAAAACAAATAATACTGAGGTAAATGCAATACAGAGATCAGCTCGCAAATGGAAAATAAAATCAGCAACTGTAAAGTATTAAGATATAGAAGTATATATTGAGTAAATGTATGAAGAAAATTCTAAGACATCAAGAGAGCGTCCAATTCAAAATCCCAGAAAACTTACTGTTCATTGCTGGGAAAACATCTCCATCATCACACATAAAAATTATTGAAATACTGCTTTCTAAAGGGACTCAGTATTTTTAGAGCATTTTTGGACTTTGAAATGCATAGGGATATTTTGGGGTTATTTGTTTCAATACTAAAATCTGTCTTCTTGAGGTCCTCTTCCTCATCAATTAAGTTCAAAGCAAACAAATATGTAAAAACTTATTTGGATAAGACACTTTACTTAACTAGAAAATAGCCAATGCTAGTTAATGTTATCATTTGTGATTCCATTTCAATAATATGCCAGTACTATTTTTTTTAAAGATTTTATTTATTTATTTGACAGAGAGAAAGACCACAAGTAGGCAGAGAGGCAGGCAGAGAGAGGGCGGGGAAGCAGACTCCCTGCTGAGCAGAGAGCCTGACTCGGGGCTCAATCCCAGGACACTGAGATCAT
Organism: Mustela lutreola; assembly: GCF_030435805.1. Classification (NCBI taxonomy): domain Eukaryota; kingdom Metazoa; phylum Chordata; class Mammalia; order Carnivora; family Mustelidae; genus Mustela; species Mustela lutreola. The sequence continues at coordinate 6,958,464 of NC_081302.1, forward strand.
GACCCGAGCGAAAGCAGACTGAGGCTTAAACCAGTGAGCCACCCAGGCACCCCTGCCAGTACTATTTTATAAAAAAAGACTGTTAAAACTTCCCCAAATTAGCCGAATCCTAAAAACCAATCAGTGTAACATTTAAATTCTTTTTCAAAAATGTGAGTTTAATTTATTCAAACATAACTCCTTGCTAACCCTCTTGTTATTGAGAATTTATAAGGATGGCCAATTATCTGATGAGAAAAACTGAACATTAGTGTCAAGTGATTATTTTTCTTTAGGTGTACCTGCATATTTAATAAATTAGGTTAGGTCACCTTATCCTGGAATTTTGCAAAGGCAAGAAACTGCTAGAGTCTCTATTTTAAATCTCACATTTGTAAAACCAAAGGTCTTTAGATTAACTTGCTTGTCTAAGACCGCACAGAAGGTTAGTGCAGGTGACACAAGAGCCTTACATAAACAGACTTTCCCACTCTGCCGTTAGCTTGAATTTTCAGTAAACAAGAAATAATGAACAGATCATCCTCTTTTTTATGCTTGTATAAAATTAAGATTTTTTCTGAGGAACAGATTTTATTGGAGGACAATAATTGGGCCTGGTCTATAAAATTAAAAAAAAAAAATCAACTGATGTGGCTGAATCTAGAATAAAAGTCACTGGAAGAAAAACTAACTGGCATCATTAAAAACAAAATAAAATCTGAGTGGTTGAGTCAGTACTCAAATCTTAAGGGTAATCTAGTTCATTGTAGTATCATTATGGCATTGATGAGTGTGGGAAAACCCTAAGAAATGCTACTGCTATGACATTGATAAATGTGGGAAGGACATGAGAAGTTTTTCAGACTAATACTTTTTTTTTTTTTTAAACCCATCTGCTAGGCTGTTTTACAGGAAATGACAATCTTCTTTGCTACTTAAAGAAAATGATTGTATCTGGCCCAAAGACAGACTTTTTATAATGAAACCAGTTGTTTGAATCTACTTGCCATTGATTTCTTTTCTGAGAAAATATAATTACACCAGATGAGAAATTCTTCCCCACCCCTTGCCATTAGTTTCTCACAGCTGAAGCCTCATTGGTATGACAGATTTCACCCGCTGATTGTAGCATAAAGGGAATGGCTCACCTCATGGAAAGCCCTGGCTCCCGTGTCTCCCCCTTTCCTGCTCCTTTATCCTACCACCTCCCACAGGCCACATGCTCAGCTTGGCTCCAGTCCTGGCCACTGGTGACAGGAAGCTGCAAATCAAGGCCAGAACAGTAAGACTTGGTGGGTCCTCCTGGAGTGCTGGGTCACACGTAGGCGGGCTTCAAGGGATTGTCGCTTGACTCTGAACTTTGTGGAATGCCTCCCTAATGTCTTGGGAAGAAACTCTAAGTTTGCACCAAACTTTTGTTTGCATCCAGGCTCATGGGACCTAGGCTTTTAGGGTTAGGACTCATCTCTCTCTGCATGTGCCATGGGAAATGAAGGGACCCGTGCTCCACTTTCACCGTTCTAGTGAACCTTTCCATTCTTCTTTGATCACTTGCACTGTTCTGTGATTAACCATAGCAATAAGGAGACCAACACATTTCTCTATGCCATTCTCTATAGCTACTTCCATTTGGATTCCATCCAAATGACTTTCCCCTTTGCTGGTGCTGTTGTTCAGGGGAACTTATAAAACATGACCAGTCATCTCCTGGGAAGAACTAACAAACCCTTTTAAATCACATGTAACATTGCATGTCCAGCACCAATAGAACTTAGTTCAAGATCTCTTAGTACAAAGTACATGATGCTTGTCACACAATCAGAACTTTCTAAGTAATCTTCATTAAAACCCTACATATCTGGCACAAACATAACAAATTATAAAGGAACAGTATAAGTAATAATAATTACTTATTAAATATATTTGCTGTGAGTGCACTACTCTTTTTTAAAATATTTTTTAAAGATTTTATTTATTCATTTGACAGACAGAGATCACAGAGAACCAGACAGAGAGAGAGGAGGAAGCAGGCTCCCTGCTGAGCAGAGAGTCTGATGCGGTGCTCGATCCCAGGACCCTGGGATCATGACCTGAGCCAAAGACAGAGGCTTTAACCCACTGAACCACCCAGGTGCCCCTGAACTACTCTTTTTAATATTTTTAAAAATATTAGTTAATATTTAAGTATTCTAACTCTAGTAATGACACTTACTTGAGAGTTTCTTGTCATGTCATCTTATATAGGTGGATATGATTTTGAATGTTTAGAAACAACATAAGAAAGGTTAACAGGTAAAGACAAAGAATATTTATAATCACATTCAGATTGTGGAAACAACTCAATAGTACTGAGACTAAAAAAAAAAATACTAGAAATATAAAAGTATAAAAATACAAAAAAGTACTAGAGATATAATACTACAAGCCAGGATGGTTACTTATAAACTATTAATTGCAGTTATTTTTAAGCTCTCAAGTGATTTAAACATCTTCAGATTTTAAGCAGTGAGTCTCTGAGGGAATTCTGAGTACACTCTTTCAAAACTCAATGCCAGCCTTATTTCATGGTTCAGTTAACCCGATTCAGATTAATGATCTTTTTTGTACCCTGTAACATAAAAATCGGTCACAAGTGACAAGATATTTATTTTGGAAGCAGTGTACCAACATTCCAAATACAGAGAGGCTGAAGTGTATAGGTAGAAATAGATACACTGAAATAGACATCAATATCTATGCCTGTATAAATCATTGGGTGCTTCTGAAACATCTTCTAATTAGATATTTCAGAGTAAAATTGATTTATTTCTTATAAGTCTAATCGCAACAATTTCTAGGAAAATGATTTATTATGATGACAGAGATACATTGACAGTTCAATAACACTGATCAATGATACTCCCCAATAGACAAATGGTATTTTCTATGCTTTGGAATAGCATGCAGGCATTGACTACTGAAAAGCCATTCTCAAAAGTTTCCAAGTGTGAAATAGTATTTGTGGGTATAAATGTCAATCTCGTTGTTCATTATTCACTACTTTAGAATGCACACTTGCTCTGTTATAAATGGTTCAAAATGTCAAATTTTGTGTTAGAATCTCTAGAGCTAAGAGTGGTTTTCTTAGGATGGATGGATATTTGTTTTTCTTTAAGTCCCTCTTCCAACTGGGAAGTTATCTTCCATAAATTCACTTCTGCCACACATTTTTCTTCTCCATATCTCCCCCATCAAATTGGTCAGGAAATGCTAACTACTACAACAATAATCTCAAAATCTCAGTGTTCGACAAAAATTTTCTCTTAATTCACTTTGAACTCCAGTAAGGGTCAAGTGTTGAGTGGGTTGGCGCTCTGGCAGGGATTGGAATTCTTTTAATCTAGTAATGGCACAGACTTCTGCACTTTTGAGTTTCCCCCTGGATTCTTTACATGAAGCCGGTAGGAAAGAGAGAGCATATGTGAATCCATATAGGGAGATCTGAATGACTGACCTGGGAAGTGAGATTTGTCAGGACAGCCATTTAGGCCCATAGGTCCACAGGTGAGCCTGGAGAAGGCAATCCTCCCACAAGCCCTGGAAAAAACATAAATAAGAAAAAACACTGTGAACAAACAGCATGCTCGCTCTCTCTCTCTCTCTCTCTCTCTCACACACACACGCACACAACACCCCCCCCACACTATATATATATATATATATATATATATATATATATATATGCATATATTATTTTAAAGTTCTGCTTTCACTATTATTACTAAATCTCCACTACAATCATATTACCAACATACCAGTCTAGACACTTAGTAATTCTTTTCAGATTTTTACTTTCTATTTTTCTCTTTCACAGTTTCCAACAGTAGCAATAAAAATTACCTTTTTGCACCCAGTTAAGAGGAACCTTAGCTAAACTCTCTGTGATTCAGTAAATCTTGTTGGGCATGCAGCTCTGATACCCAATACATCTCCCTTAGAAAACTTGCATTTAAACAAATTATTATTGCTTCATGATGAAGAGCCACCAAATGTTTATTTTGCATTCATCTCTTTGATATGTAGGCATATAGTTATTTAATTTTCCTATAAAGTTTTATTCAGTAACCAAGGGGTCAAATTTTGAACAACAGATATTGGGAAAACTGGTATTAATGGTCTCCTGATGTGGTCCAGTACAAAATTCACATTTTTTAACCAAAATATTCAACATGATTTTAAGCAAGCTTTGGGAACTGACTTCCTGTTTGTAAAAAATAAAAGAAAGAAGAATTAATGTTAAATGACACAATGAACTAACAATTAGATTCATAATTTGAAGCTTCTCCAAAAGCAGAAATTGAAAAAAACCTTATGTGCATCTAGTTTATATAGAATACCAGGATACCAGGTATCCTGGTTTATATAGAATAGATATAGATATAGATATAGATATAATATAAACTATATATAAAATATATATAGATAGATTATATAGAATTCCTGATACCAGGAAGCACAAATGAGAGAAAGGGAAATGGAGGAAGGTCAATAAAATTTATGTTAATTTCGAACTTATTCCTGCAGGTAATAAAGGCACGTTCTCGCTGGGGAAGTACTGAGAAACCAGGTTAAACAAAACTTTGAATTTCCTTCCAATGGACAGTGAAACTGGGGTATTTTTCCATATACTCACACTCACTCACACTCCATCTCTTGTACCCCAAGGAGGGCCAACTGCTTGACTCAAGGCAATTTCTAGCAGCACTGTAAGTCTTTGGGCAGTGAAGATGAGGAATAGAGAAAGGCACAGAGAGAAGATAAAATATTAACAAATAATGAATCTGGGTAGAGGGTTTATGAATACTTTGTACTATTCCCTAATCTTGTCTGAATCTAAGAGAAAACTCATAATAAAATGGAGGAAGGCAAGGAAATATTTCATGCCAAAAAAGATGTCAATGATATGCTCACATGTTTAATAATATTAACCAATTATAACCATGATCTTAGAAATTCTGTACATAAGTATCAATATTTCCAATGTTCTTTGAACAATTCTAAAAATGTGAGTAAATAATGTCAAATAGATAACATAATCACCCCAGGTCTCTTTCAATATATTCACTCTTTCTAGTATAACATTATGTTGATGGTGTTTCAACTACCATTATAAGATCTATTCAGTGCAAAGAGAGATACAGACATGCTGAGAACATTAAAAATTCATATTAATTATATCATATGGTTGAGTCATTATATTTAAATCCATAGTGACAATAAGTTAAAATAGAAGCATATTGTCAGTTATGTTTGATGAGGCTTTCCCAATAAATAGTCACAGCAGATGAAGAAGAACGCCTTCTCTCAGAAAGTTAAACTGATCACTAATGGTCTTTTCCAAAGAACAATTAGGAAGAGTCAAATGTAACTCAAAGATATAGCTTCAACATTAATCAAGGAGTTTTCTTATCTAAAGAGCTACTGTTAAGTATAGACTTTATATAATGATATATATCTATCTCTTCACTTGATGATATTTACATAAAGATATATAAACATATACAAATACACAAATATAAAGATATGTATATAAATATATTAAAATATAAAGATATACACACAGATACAATAAATACCTATATACAGATATAGTGGGGGGGTGTGTATGTATAAATTCAACTTCCCCCTCAGAATAGTTTATCATCTTTGCACCAGGTATGGTAGTAAACAGAACATGTTGAAATAACGCACATAATGTAAATAAAGGAGAAAAACTTATACAGAAATTCCTTTGACAATTTGTCATATTTTCTTTTTTTTTTCTTTTTTTATTTTCAATCAAACATTATTGCCATATGTTTTCATTTGTAAGCTCTAAGTATTCTGACCGTGACCACAATCCAAGGACTAGCTGAAGACTATTCCTTTATTTTATGAAGAATAAAATCTGAACACTGATGATTCAATAGAACCCAAAAGTATTTACTGAAAGACCTGAATCTGAATATGAACATTTGAACCTCCACTTCATCCTGGTGCCTGGATGGCTCAGTGGTTAAACGTCTGCCTTCCGTTCAGGTCATGATCTCAGGGTGTTGGGATGGAGCCCCACATCGGGCTCCCGGCTCCATGGGAAGCCTGCTTGTTCCACTCACACTCCCCCTGCTTGTGCTCCTTCTCTTGCTGTGCCTCTATCTCTGTCAAATAAATAAATAAAATCTTTTAAAAATCAATTAGTCAATCTAGGTCTCTTGCCCATACCAAAGTCCATGCTTAAAAAAAAAAAAAAAATGAGTCTTTGATCCGGAATACAGTGATATATGTATCAACTCTTTCATAGTTATTTATTCCTAAAGTCTGTTAAACATTAAATATACATTGATAATCTGTTCATTTTGTTTTTGTCCAAAAGGAGGAAGGTGGATATTTGGGCTTTTTTTCTTCTTTTTGTTTTTCCATTAAGTCCTTCTTCACTCCAATCCAGAGAAGAAAGAACTAGTTATGGAGAGTTGCTCTTCAGAATGCTCAGTATCCTGACTTTCTCCTAGTTTTGAAGTTAATACTAATAGATATGGTTTCCTTTCCCTTCCAGCTATAGGTTCATAAGAAGGTGTCTAGAATGGCCACCAAAAGAAGAAGATATGGTTCTTTCTCTTGTCTCTGTCTCCCTCTCTCACCTCTCCCCTTTTTTTTTTTCCTGTCTCACTGTCTCATTAAGGACTAATTCTCTGATCTGGTAAAGGCTGGAGTTGTAATCTAGACCTCTCTGCCTTATGAGGAGAAACTCATGATTCTGGAATCATATACTGTCACTTCAGTCTAGCCAGGATGTATACCATTATGTAAACAATTGGCAAACTTTTTCCTACTATTTCTCACAAACACTCTCAGTTTATATTTCTCAGAACTCTTAATAAAATCTGCGTATGATTAGTTAGAAAAATATATAGATGGATTTTCAAAGGATAGAACAGCACTGAATGTCTATTTCATTTTTAACATTCTGGAAACTGAAATGCATCTGAAATCAATGGGTTTTACATTGAAAATGGCCTAATTTTTGGTCAGTATATAAAATAATGATATCCCTTTTAGTCAATAGTGTTTGAATTCATTGAGACTTCCACAGCATGAACGATCATCTAATCAATCCCATGAATGACTCGTTAAAATGAAGCCCAAGTTCAATCACTGAAAAGAAGAGGAAAACAAACAACAAACCTTGGACATTTTAGTGCCATGAATAGATAGTATCCTTTTGAGAAAGGCAACTGGGTAGATAGAGCATACAAATCAAATTTGAGGGACAATAATAAGCATACCATTAACATATTAAGTTTTGTTTAGATGCTGGCAAAGGTGTTGTGGTTTTTATCACTTAGGCAATACTTTCAGAAATAAATGCCAGAAAGCTCAACTCACACAGGATTCCTTTAGTAGCTCACGTAACTGAAAAGACTGCGGTGTATGGGGATTCTAGCTCAATAGACATCATTAAATGGGACTCTTCTCACTTTTGTTTGCATTCTCAGGCACTTTGTACGGTCAAAATGGCTATAACTTAATGGTTGTAAGCTGAGTAGAAAATGAATATTTATTTGATGGAGAATATAATGAAATTTATATAATTGTACCAACCTCGGATATATTAATTATGCCAAATCCAGAACTAGAGGCTAAAATCCTGTAATGTTCTAATTGGCCTATTTTGAGTTACGTATTCCTGCTTGGGATGAATATCAACCAAAATATATAGAATGGAGAGTGTGTAGATATTTCAAAAACTTCTTATATACACAAATACACACACATACACACAATACACACATTACATGTACATTTTGTTTATGCAAGTAATGCATTATATAAATTGTGAATAATATTTAAGTATATTGCACATAGCATGTATGGATTATACATAAATTACACATCTAATTGCAAATCATGATAATTTGGTTTTTGAATTGAAAAATCTCTTGGACACATGAAAAATATAAAGCAGTTTGGAATTAGAAATTAGAAATTTTAGGAATACGTGAAGTATAAAGTCAGAACAAAAATGGTATTAAAATCAGAAACATACGACAAGGCACACTGATGCTAAATAGAAGTAAAACAAAACTGACTACTAGTATTTAAAAGAAAAAGTGTTTTAAATTTAAAATCACTTATAAACATTATCATCTATTTTCTAATCTTTTCATCTGGGTAAAGCCATCCAGATAAAAAGGTACATTAATTTCCTTTGTGCATCATCCAGAAGAATGACATCTCTGATGAATGTAGAAATAGCTGAAAGGATGGAGGCATAAGGTCTCCGAGTTACCATGTCAATCCTTGCTTACCTGAGAAAAGACGTGAATGTTCTCTGTTAGCTTACTAGCTTAAAGAAAGAATAATATGGACTTCATCAGTTCGTTAGCAACCACTACTTCATCAGCTTCTTCAAGGAACTATCACTGTGTGCTTTTCCCGTGACCTTCAATTATCATAATGACAAATAAAACTGCTATTCTTTAAGACAGATGAAACCCCTGTGACCTAGATTTTCACCTTGCCCAAAAATGTGAGAATTTCAAGAGTTGAAGAGGCAAACAATTAATACTAAATAAAGAATAACATGTTAATTAGTTAATATATCTAAATTTTAAAAATTCCCCCATCATTAAAACAAACAAAAAGACAAAAACTAAACAAAAACAAAAACCCAAAATCTTAGAAGAAAGCACAGGTACTACTTTCTCCAACATCAACCATAGCGACATTTTTTTTTTTTTATATGTTTCCTGAGGCAAAGGAATAAATGCAAAAATAAGCTATTGGGACTACATGAGAACAAAAGGCTTTTTCACAACAAGGAAATAATCCACAAAATTAAGACAACTTGCTAATGGAAGAAGATATTTGCTAATGACATATTCAATAGAAGGTTAGTAACTTAAATATATAAAGAGCTGATACAACTCCACACCCCCCTAAAAAAATAATCCAATTAAAACTGCACAGAAGACACAAATAGACATTTCTTCAAAGAAGTCATCCAGATGGCCAACAGACACATGAAAAAATCCTTATCATCATTCATCACCAAAGAAATGCAAATCAAGGGGCACCTGGGTGGCTCAGTGGGTTAAGCCGCTGCCTTCAGCTCAGGTCATGATCTCAGGGTCCTGGGATCGAGTCCCGCATCGGGCTTTCTGCTCAGCAGGGAGCCTGCTTCCCTCTCTCTCTGCCTGCCTCTCTGTCTACTGTGATCTCTGTCAAATAAACAAATAAAATCTTTAAAAAAAAAAAAAAGAAATGCAAATCAAAACTACAATGAGGTATCACCTCATACCTGTCAGAAAGGCTAAAATCAAAAACACAAGAAACAAGTGTGAGAGAGGATATGGGATAAAAGGAACTTCCATGCAATATTGGTGGATATTAAAACTGGTGCAGCCACTGTGGAAAACAATATGGACATTCCTCAAAAAATTAAAAATGGAATTACTCTATGATTTAGCAATCACAATACTGGGTTCTTACGCAAAGAATAAAAAAACACTAATTCAAAAAGATATATGCACCTGATGTTCACTGCAACATTATTTACAATAACCACATTATAGAAGCAGCCCAAGTGTTAACATAGATGAAAAATAAATTAGAAGTTTTATATATGTGTGTGTGTATATACATATATATGCAAAAAGAAAAAGAAAAAGAAAAAAAGAAATCTTGCCATTTATAATGACATGGATAGAGCTAAAGAGTTCAATGCTAAGTGAATAAGCTAGTTACAGAAAGGCAAATACCATAAGATTTCACTCATATGTGGAATTTAAGAAGCAAAACAAATGAGCAAAGCAAAAAAGAGACAAACCAAAACAACAACAACAAAATAAACAAAGAAAATCAAACAAAAAGCAATTTCTTTTTCTTTCTTTCTTTCTTTCTTTAAGAGAAAACAGAGAGACGGCACAAGTAGGCAGAGAGGCAGGCAGAGGGAGATGGAGAAGCAGGCTCTCTGCTGAGAAGAGAGCCCAATGTGGCGCTCAATCCCAGGACCCTGGGATCATGACCTGAGCCAAAAATACATGCTTAACCAACTGAGCCACCCAGGCACCCCCCAAAAGCAATTGCTTAACTATAAAGAACAAACTGACAGTTTCCAAACAGGAGATATGTGGGGGGGGATGGGTGAAATAGGTTAAGGTTAACAGTACACTTATCATGCACTTATTATGATGAGCACTGAGTAATGTATACAATTGTTGAATCAGTATATGCATCTGAAATTAATATAACACTGTATGTTAACACTGAAATTAAAAAAAAAAAAAAACAACACCCAAGGGCTAGAAACAATACCAATAATAACAAACAAACAAAACAAAATGTAGCTTATGTGTACTATAATGCCTTTGACTCTAGAGTATGAATGGGATATGTAATTCACATTTTAACGTTCCTGACAACATCACACAGACCCAATTCTGAGACTTAACAATCCTGTACATTCATAATATCCCTCATAATATTAGGTGGTAAAACTTGAATTGCACAGGTCCATGCCATTCTGGAGTTGATCCCCGGGCTTCTATAATATGGCACCTGGAACTTTGTTTATATTGTCACTGCTTTTTCCTATTACCTTAAGCAGGAGTTGGCATGTAGTAAACAAAAAAATAGTGCAGGAATGAACGGTCAAATGAATGACAGAGTATATGGATATCTTGGGTTTGAGAGTGTCTCACATTGAGCAAGTAGGCTTCTTTCTCATTAGAATTTTCAATGAGGTTACAGACACCACAGTAGCTTTTCCTAGCAGTTACACTGGAAACAATGTAGATTTAGGGTTGGGACAATATGAACGTGGTAAAGGAGAGAAGGCCAGCCCTATGAGGGAAAACAAGGGAGCAAGAAACTGGCATGTAAACTCGTCAATTCCTGGACCCAATTTTTTCCAGGCTGAGCAGCACTTTCTCTCTTTCACATTTTCAAGTTCTCACAAAACCCTCCAATTAACTCTTTTCCTCTTGTAAAAGATTGAATAGATTCAGTTCCTTGCAATAATACATCCCTAACACATATGACAAAGTACTTTTCATATTTATTATAGTCTAAGGTTGCTTTCACCACTTCAGGCACCATGATTAATTTTCAGCTTCCATGTCCTATATTTGAAACTTTAATTTTAACTAGTGTGCCCCGTCTAGAGAAGTCCCCATTCTTATGTCACAGACAAAGAAACAAAAACAAAGGAAAATGCCTGCCGGTAAAAAGAGGAATAATTTTAAAAAAAAATGAATCCAAGAGAAGTGGGCACATATCCCTTTGTAACCAACATTTGTCCATGTGTCTATAGAGAAACAGAAGAGAAGCAGAGTCACCATCATAGCATGGATAACTGACCTAAATAGGAGGAGGTGGGGCTGTTTTTGCACAATGAGGGGAAGACGTCTTCCATATTGGGAATTTCTTCATCACTGTTACGTTACTCAGATGTTGATTAGCAGAAATCAGAGAAGTAAGGTCATCTGACACTGGGTTTTGCCAGATAGGTGCTCGGGCAATTGCAAGGGATGAGATAGTTTCGGGTTTAAGTAGAAATACCAAGAGATAATGGCTCATGGATTTTACACCAAACCAGGAAGGAAATAAAGAAAAAGATAATAACAGATGGGAAGTTTAGAAGTGGAGTGACAGAAGACATCCCTCAATAGAAACAACAAGGAAAAGGCAAAAATTGTCTGAATCAACTTTATCAGAACTCTGGAAATGAATCATCTTGCAGCATCTCTGAGAGAGCTTTTTGGGGAGAAAGTTTATATTGTCTTTTTCTTTTTCTCTGAAAATGGTGAACTTTGTGGCATTTTAACTTACAAAAGTCCCATTCTGTGGCCCTTAGCTCAGCAGTAACTGTGAAAAGAGCAGTGTGCAGACTATACCAGAGGGAGCAGACAGACCTCATTCACAAAGAACCTGTGACCTGTCTTATTCTGACCTGTCAGGTGGTTACATGGAAGACAGGCTCAAATTGACTCTGTCTATTTCACCTAAATCAAGACTGGCTGAGTGCTAAAACTGCTTCCTGGGGAATTTGTCAAAAAATATTTACAAGCTAATTTATTAGGTTGCTTCTGCCCGAGGCAATAGACAATAGTCATTACAAACAACACACTGACCAAAAGAAAAACAAAACAAAATAAACAAAACAAACAAACAAAAAACCCACACATAAAGGAAAGGCTGGAGAATAATACATACATACATCTTAAAATATACACACACAGACACACACACACACACACACATACACACACACTTCTGAGGACCTTCTGAAGACCTCATACCTCCTCAGGGTTTTGAACATGGTTAGGAAAAACTTCCACATGACCTTGACACTGGATGGATAAAAAAAATAAAGACAAAGAGAATTGCCAATGGTCTGTCTGAGTGTTGATGCCATGCTTCAATGTATACACAAAACTGTATGCAAAGACTAGAAGATTATTTTTTGGTTCTAGGCATTTAAGGAACTTCCTGTCCAATGCATGACTAACTTCTCAGTTAATGGAAGAAGAAATTCAGGAAGAGACTGAGACTTTGACAATGACAAATAATAGACTTTACACAGACTTTATAGTCAGCTCAGAAAGATCTTTAACTAAAAATACAGCAACATCTGAAATAATCATCAAGAACAGTAAGTCTTAGTCTTGGGGAGAAGAGGAACCCAATTTCCAGAGTTCCTATATTATAATATTCAAAAAGTGTAACTTAAACAAAAATGCTCAAGACAAGAACAAAAAAGAAAATATGGCCCTTATATAGAAAAAAAATAAGTCAATAGAAACTGTCTCAGAAAAAGCCCAGGCACTGAATTTTTAGAGAAAAACTTCAATTATTTTAAATACTTGGATGAGTTAGAGAAAATGATTTACAAAAAACTAAAAGGAAGAATGAGAATGGTGTTTAATCAAACAAAATATCAGTAAAAATAGATACTTAAAAAATAGATATTTTGGAGGTGAAAGTATAATAACTAAAATGAAAAACCCACCAGAAAATCCCAACTGTGGATGTGAACAGACACAAGAAACAATCAGGAAACCTGAAGATAGGTCAATTGATAATATCCAGTCTGAGGAACAGGATTAAAAAATAGATGAATAGAAATGAACAGAGGCCTAGAATCTCTTGGAACATCATTAAGATTGCCAACTAATGCATAATGGGAGTTCCAGAAAGTAAGAAGAGAAAATGAAAGGAGGGATAATACTTAACTAAATAATCACAAAGTTGATGAAAAATGTTACTCTACAAATCCAAAAATCTACATAAACTCCATGCAAGATAAAATCAAACATAGCCACACATGGAAACATATAAACAAAATAAAACAAAACAAAAAAATACCTCTCAAATCCAAATATAAAGAATTCTGAAAGCAGCCAGATGAGTGACCCTCAACAAGATTAACAGCTAATTTCTCATCAGAAAATATGGAGACCAGGAGAAAGTTAGATGGCATATTCAAAGTTCTGAAAAAAGAAATAACTTTTTTTCAACCAAGAATTCATTACCTTTAAACTATTCTTCAACAGTGAAAAAGATATGAAGACATTCATATGCAGACAAAACTGAGAAAGTTCATGCACACCATACCCAAGCTACAGCACAAGGACTACAAGATAAGGACTATGGGACAAGCACAAGGACTACGAGGAGGTCTTTCATCTTAAAATGAAATGATTCTAAACAGTAACTCAGTGTCACACAAAAAGATAACACTGGGAAGAGTAAATATGATAGGCAATGTAAATTTTTTTTTATTTGCAACACCTTTCTTTTCCTATTTTATTTAAAAGACAAAGTATTTAAAATGTTACTTATTTAAAGTTGTAATTAAAAATCCAGGTTAACACATCTATAATATGTGAAGATGTAATCTGTGGGAATAACAGCATAATGATGAGAAAGGGGATAGGTAGAGACATAGGTAGATATGCTACTAAATTGGTCTATTTATATAGTAACTTGATAGTAGTCCTAGGTTGTTACAAATTAAGATGCTGACTAAGATGTCAATTCCCAGAGAAACCAATACAAAATATGGTAAAAGAAATTTCAAATAAATTAAAATAGTACACTAGAAATTATATTTTTCATACAAAAGAAAACAATAAGGACCATAAGACATAAGATATATAGAAAGCAAACAATAAAACTATAGAAGTAAGTCCTTACTTATAAATAAATACAAATAGATTATACTCCAATTAAAAGACAGGGAGTGATAAAATGAATATAAAACTATGATCCAACTATACTGTCTACAAAAGACTTACTTTATACAAATGGGTTTCAGGAAGAAACCAAAACGAAACAAAAAAATGAAACAAAACAAAACGAACAGGTTTCATGAAGGCAGTAGTCAAAAGAGCTGAAGTTGCTATACTAACAGTACAGCACCTTATCTCACACTATATGCAAAAAAAATAATAATTCAAAAAAGGTCAGACCTAAATGTAAGATTTAAAACTATTAGACTTGTAATAAGATAAATGGATAAAAATCTGAGTGACTTTGGAGTACCAATTCTTTTTAAGATATGATACCAAAACACAAGAAATCAAAGAAGAAAATAGGTGAATTGGACTTCATCATAATTAAGATATTTTATTCAATAAATAACACTATCAAGAAAGTGAGAAGACACAGAATGGGAGAAAATAGTCACAAATCATATGTTTAATAATGATGTAGTATTCAGAAAATATAAAGAACATTTATAATTCAACACCTAAAGGACAAATTACCCAAGTAAAAACTAGTCAAAGAATTTTAATAGATATTCCTCCAAATAGCCAATAAACATACAAAAAGATACTCATTAGCATTAGTATTAGTCATTAAGGAAATACAAACCAAAACTATAATGAAGTGATAGAAAGAGTTGTTTCAAAGCATATCAATACTCATTCTCGGCTGACAGTAAATTAGATGCAATTGAATGAAATGCATTAAAAATTATTTAAAATAATAATAATTATTATTAAAAATAGGAAATACATTCAGGACATAAGTGCAATTTCATTTATATCTCCTTGAAATCATGTCTGTGTTGCTTGATTTATTGTAATCCTGAGACCTTAGAGAAACCTTAGTGGCTCACTCAGTTACACGTCTGACTCTTCATTTCAGCTCAGGTCATGATCTCAGGGTCGTGAGATCAAGCCCCTCTGTGGGGTCTTGCTGGGCGTTGAGCCTGCTTAAGATTCTCTCTCTCCCTCTCCTACTGGCCCTACTCCCCTCCCTTCATCTCTAAACAAACAAACAAAGGTGGGATTTTAGAATGATTTGCCTTTATTCTAAAAGAGAGAGAGACATTGAAGTCATCTACTGTACTGTCTCAAATCTCTGGAAAAATTCAAGTTTTCTAAATAGATCATGGAGGAGAGAGAAAGTTGGCTGATGTTCTAGGAATCACAAATGATAGTAATTTTTTTTTAAGAAAGAGAAAGTTGGTATACATATATATTAACTTAATATTAGTCCAAACTAGATTGCTATAAATTAAGATGTTAACTACATGTTAACTAGTTAACGTTAGTTGAATTGATCTGGTAGGAAGAGGCCTCTCAATTCATGATAGCAGGTCATTCTGCTATAGGATATATATAAGTATAAATACATAAGATATTTCCCCAAACTTCTGAGCACAGGATCACAAACACAGGAGTTAAAAATCATCATCATCATCATCATCATCATCTGGAAACTGGTGTATTATAAGGGTTTTAATTATAGTTCCATAAATGATTACTGAATTTTCAGTATTATAAAATGATTTCCACTTGATTAATTTTGGTCTATTTTCTTATATGTTAGAAAGATGTCCATTAAAATGTCTCCAAAGGGGACTTGAGGCTCGGATGTAATCATTGATACTATTTATTGGGTATCTGTGACTCCACTTAATATTTGAAATAACTTTATATTAAATATTTGAAATGTCTATTACTGCCACTTTATGGGAGAGAAAACTGAATTCCAGAAAGATTAAATAAACCCCGCCAAATCAGAAGAAAGCTAAGAATTAAAGACAATATTGCCAGACTTTAAATTCCATGTGCTTTTTACTACTTAAATATATCCTCATAACAAAAATAAGAGAGGCCCTTCATGCTATGTTTATCCCATTTCTAACCCATGTGATTAAATATAAGGAACTATTTAGGTCATGTACCCTATAGTATTATGCAATGGTTAATAAGTAAGAGGCTATTGAATAAACACAATTAAAAATTAGAACAGGTTATTCTCAATCTTCAAAATGTTACTCAGGAAAAATTGAAAACAAGACAAATAAAAGATATTCTAGGAAAAGTCTATTTACTAGAACAAATTTAATTTTAACAAAGAAAAAACTGATTCTGTATAATTCAGATATTCATCAGAAATTTTACTTGTTTTTAGCTGTCCGTATGGTTTTTGTCATGAAGACATAATTAATTATAAAAAGAAAATTTCCATATAGCATATTCTGTGAGAAGTTGAAAAGAGAGCATTAGAAGACTGTCATAGTGGAGACCTATTTTAAGACCATTTATATAAGACATCTCAGATAATTATACTGTAGAAGTTATCTTTTCTATATTTAGGAAGCATTTTAAGTAATAAATGCAGAAGAAAACCATCAAAGTCAGTAGAAATAAAATATGATCACTTTTCAGAATGATCCTGAGAGAGAAAACCACACAATGGCTTAAAAAAAATGACTTGGGTTAGGACAATAAAATAAACATACTTTATTATAGTACCACAGAATAATCTAGTGTTTTATAGAAAACAAAAAATAAAAAACAAAAAAACCTGTCATTAGGTTAACAGAATGACCTCTACCTCTTCACTTCTGATCAAAATGTATTGAACTTACTAAGTAGTAATACTACAACTCTTAATAAACTGTCTGCACAGCTAGTTGAATTGGTTAGCAGGAGACACCAATCCATGCAGTTAAGGGATCAGTCTCCCCGTGGAACATTGAGCTTTTCTTCTGTTATCATAATGATCATAATGGCTTCTCTAACTCTGTTCTGCTTCCTTGAAAACTGAATGAAATGGATAGACATTGGGACTATTTATAACTTGTCTAAGGGCAGTTTTTCTAAAATTGCTGAATCATAAATTTGTGTTTAAATGCTATGTTGACTCCACTATGGTTCTTTTAAAAAATTTTCCATGAGAGAACCCCAGTAAATTTAAAAAATCTAGTTAGGGAATCTAGGCATGAGTAATTAAAGAACTACTGGACAAGACAAGCCCATAGGTCTTTACTCTCAGCAACATCTCTGATAGTCTGAAAAGAGATGTGATATGGTTTATGTAGGTGCGATTTCACAAAACAAAACAAGGTATTTAATTCAATTTGACTTTCAAATAAACAACAAATAATGACTTAGTGTAAGTATGACCCAAATCTTATGTAAGGTAAACTTAAGTAAAACAGCATTTGTAGTTTATCTGAAATTCACATGTATTTGGTGTCCTACATTTTATCTGTCAGCCTTAAGGTTCAGAGTGAGTTGGCAGAATAATGGATATAAAATCTCTGGGTGTTTTTTAAACAAATACTTGGGACTACTCTTGATAAGCCGTCATAGAAAAACCCAATTATTTCTTTGACAGTCTTTAAAAAAATGTTTAGGAAAAAAATATGTTTAAAATTTCACATGGACAAGAATAATTTTGTTTGTATATTAAACTAGAGAAAAACTAGATGGAGAAACAGACTGCATTAATATGACTTGTTACCAAACTCACTCTTCAAAATAAAACCCTCAGAAATCACTTCGATTCTTTCAGTGAAACATTTTGAAAACCCACTATGGAGATAGTGGGATGTTTTATGTTAATTCCATCTTTGATATTGAGTGCTCTATAGGTAAATACTCAGCTAACAGATCACTCAATGTTTTAATCTTTGTTTTAGCCCCTTTTCAATCACTGATCATTTTATTATCTCAGAATTCATTACTATCTACATTTAGAAAGGAAATGAAAAATGGAAAAATTCAGTGAACCAGTTTTCCTACTTGATGAAAAAAGAGTTTAAATACTTTAAATATTGAAGCCAGGTTTTAGATTACCTATTGGTTTCATTCTCCTAATAAAATGAATAAATGACATCTGGCTGCCTCTAATTTAGAAAAATGCTCTGAAAAATTATCTGCCAAAATCTAAATTGCATGCCTGCTTCAAGAATATTCATAAAACTGAAACCTTAACTATTTTAGATATGTTCAAAAATATATTTTACAATAACATCGTGTATTTTATAGTGTATTTCTTAAGTAGGAAATGTTTGACTTAAAATGTTATTGTTAAATTTATGTATGTATATGTATATATACACACATAAATAAATATATTATACCTGTTATACTTTCATGTGTTTATATAACCATATGTAACCTTTTATATATATATATAATATGTGCATGATTATGTTAGTTTTAGTGTTTTTATGGAAAGGAAAATAGCAAAGTTTAAATCCATCAGTAATTAATGATTTTAAAAAGCTTGTCCAGGTTTTGTGAATATGTAGTCAAGAATACATAAAAATTGCTATAATTCTTGGCTAAATCAATATGAACAAAGGGCCAGCTCGCTCTTTGTTCCTTCCTTCCTTTCTCTTTCTTCCTTCCCCTTCCTTCCTTCCTTCCTTCCTATTTTCCCCTTATTCCTATATTTATATCTATACTGAAAAATACTTAATCCAAAATATAACACATTCACTGAACTTTTACTAATCATTGGTAATAGCTTGAGTATGAAAACTTAAAATCAATACTATATTAGAAAATAAAATAAAATTCTAATTGAAAGATTATGATAAACTTTTCTGAACAATATCACCTGTAACACAAGAATCATATATTTTCATGTTCTCATTCTCTAGAGATTGGAGTGAATAGACAAGTATAAGACAGATGTTGGCTGACTTTCACCCTCTGGAAACAATGGTCAGGTTAATAACTTGACCTACCTCTTAGAAAGAAAATTGAAGCCATTCTTCCACTTGGTTTAGACAGTGACCATGAAAAGAAGTTATTATAAGCAATGTAATGAAGACCATAACATTTTCATCATGAGTAAATCTATCACTGGCAAACTTAAATTTCAACTCAAAATTTGAGATTATTTGTCAATGAAGCAAATTAAATGAAACAGTAAAGAAAACTGTACTGAGTAGTACAGAATGAAATGTTGGTCATGGAGGCTCCAGGAAATATGTTTGAAAACTGTTTTTAATTACATTTTGCAGGGTCAAAATTCTGATAGAATTCACCTGTGAAGCCATAAAGTTAGGTGCACAATGCAGTGCTTTATTATCAAGTGGTAATAGTGAATGAAGACTATGATTTGAATGGGCTCTGAGGGCACATGTCAGGTATATGAACAACATGTTAGTGGTATAGTGTCTCAATGAAGAGTTGTTTTGTTTTGCTTTGCTTTGTTGAGAAAGAAGAAGTCAGCCCCCCTGTGCGATGGTTCTACAAGATATGCTGGTACCAACCAGAGGGGATAGTTTCAGTATGACGGTCAGTGAAGAACAGTGGTAAGACAATACTCACAGTTGGCATAATTTTGAGAAGTATGCCATATTTGTTTTGCCTAAAATCTAAAAAGGGCATAATACAGATCTACACTGATAGGTGGGCAGATACTGATGATTTGGATAAATAGCCGAGAAATGGAAGAAGTGCAATTGGAAAATTAGTGATAAAAATTTCTGGGAATAGCCCATGAGATGGCATCATTTCCTGAGGAAATAAGACAGCCAATGGCATTGGTCTGACTGAGTACATTACACTGTTTTTATCATGAGAAGGGTAAGGCTGTTCTCACTAGAATAGACACTTGCTCTGGATATGGATTTGCCTTCTGTGTCTGTAATGCATCTGCCAATATCACCATCCATAGGCTTACAGCTGAATTATTCATTGTCCTGATATTAAACACAGCATTTTTTTTCTGACCAGGTAACTGATTTTACTGCAAATTAAGCATCTTGAATGGACTTGGGCACATAGAATTCACTGGTCTTACTATGTTCTATGTTACCATGAAGCAACTGTCCTAATAAAGAGATAGACTTTTGACGTATGACCTTTTGTGTCAGTTGAATGACGATACTTTATGGACCTATGGTAATTTGTCTGATACCAAAAATATAAAGAAACTCTTCAAACATATTCCTGGAGCCTCCATGACCAACATTTTCTTCAGTATGGATTTCTTTATTGTTTCATTTTATTTGCTTCATTAACAAACAATCTCAAATTTTGAGTTGAAATTTAAGTTTGCCAGTGATAGATTTGCTCATGACAAATCCATGAACTTTATGTCTTTGTTCTCTTATCTCCAAATTTCTCCTATGCCCAGGTTTTAAGAGTCTTGTATTCAAAGATGAAAATGGGAGTAGTTCCTCTCACTACTGGCCCTAATGATTTATTAGAAAAATTTTATTTCCTTTTCATGAAAAGTTGGATTCTGTCAGTAGAGAGGTCTTAGTTTCCAAAGGAGTAATAAATAGTCCTTCTAGGGGACTCAGAAATGGTTCCATTAAACTAGAAGCTTAGACTGCCACTTGGCCACTTTGTACTTCATAGACTCCCAAACTGACAGGCAACAAAAAGAATTTCCATATTGGATGGGCTGATTAACTATGGCTAACATAAGGAAATTGGGTTGCTACTAAAAATTGGTGCAAGGGATGAGTCTTTTTGGAATTCCTTTTAATTCCCCAATGTTCTTTGATAAAAGTTAATGGAGAACTCTATACAGACAGGATGATTATCAGCACATACTCTTTAGAAATGGAGGTTCATGCAGCATTTGGAAGACATAAGTGAATCAGCAGCCATTGTCCTCTGGAAGATGTAAGTGAATCAATAGCCATTGTCCTCTGAAGGTTTATTTGGTAGGACACAGAAGTGCTGACTCTCAGCTTTTCCTTGCTCTCATTTCCTGCACGTGCAGCTCTTTCAGACTACCTCCTGTGCTGATTGACAGCAACACCAATGCCACCACCAGGTAGTGGGTTAACAGTTTTATACACAATCTGTACCAGTATCCCCTCATGGCTCCACTGAAATTGCTAGACACCCCTGACTTCCCAGATTTTCCCACAAGTTCCTATATGTCTACCCACCATATCACAGTGCTTTGCAAAAATTTGTTATTAAACTGTTTGACCCTTAAACTCTTCTTTCCAGATATTATCACCCTTCACTTTGAGTAAAGTCTAAATCCAAGAAGTCCCTTATTTATAAATAATCATAGTAGTTCTGCTTTCTTGGTGAAACACTGACTGATACAGCTGTAATTAGAAGATAAAATATTTTAGGTACTTTTTTTCTCCTCATTAATTTACCAAAAAAATATTATTTTCTGCACAGCTGTTTACTTTCCAGATAAATCACTTGCTTTTCTGCCAAGAAATATCTGTTCCATCAAATTACAAGCATCATTATCATCCAGTCATAAATTCCCAATAATAAATAGATCATGGAAAATGAGTTGAATATGAATATTCAACTAGTTTCAATATGGGCACTTGACTACATTCTATCTCCTCATCTTGCTACCCTATCCCTTGTTGTATTAATCTGTTAGGATTCTATCAGTTTAAAGAAGAAAAGCATTTTCCCCTAGACTGAAAATAATGATTTCTTCACTTTCATGAATTACTGAAAACTGAGCTATCACTGACTTGAGGTAAAGGACACTAGTTTGTAGTTTGCTAAGTGATTAAGACATTAAATAAAATTTTTCCTCAAGGTGTATTGATGACAGACAAGGGAAAATAATGTGTGTGTGTTTGTGTGTATACATGTGCACATATTTTTGGATTTATATTAACAGGCAATGTAAGAAATCATGAGAAGAAATAAATACGAGGTCCTAGAAACCAGGGAAATTAGAAGAAGGGCCTTGTCTTTGAAGAGAAAGGGTATGTGGGGAAAGTGCCTGAGAGGGACAACTGGGAAAGACATGATCAAAAGACTTTAGTGTTTTTCAGAGTCCATAGTCTCTCATGGTTCACCTCTCCTTCCAATTTCCCCCAACTCCCTTCTCTCCAACTTCCCTTGTCCTCCATGCTATTTGTTATGCTCCACAAATAAACAATCTGAGGGTTTTGAAGAGGTGGGGTTTGGGTGGTTGGGGAACCAGGTGGTGGGTATTAGAGAAGGCACGGATTGCATGGAGCACCGGGTGTGGTGCAAAAACAATGAATACTGTTATGCTAAAAAAAAAAAAAAAAAAAAGACTTTACTGTTATTCAAGTCAAAGCATTGTAAGAAAAAGACTCACTCTTCACAAAATGAAAATCTTGAGTTATCCCATTATCTCTTCCTCTGAGGGCTCCCCCTGCAATTTCTTGTTTGGGGGCAGAAAAAAGAATTTTCTCCTTCTTAACAGGGAAAATTGTCTGTTTGGTTTAAATACTCTGTGGTCTGTGCCCATCAGAGTCTTCAGTGTTGATGTCTCTCTACAACATGACATGACAGTAATAAGCCCAAAGTATGACTGTCAGGAATGAGCATCTAGTGGGTTCATGGGAAGAACACCTGTGTACGTAAAAATGAGTTTGGGTTAGGTAGCAAACAGGGGATACACATCTGGGACACTTGCTAGTGAAAATCCATTGTTACAGAAATATGATCATTTCCATTAGAATGTTACTGTGTTTTTGAGATTTTTGAGGATCTTTAAGAAATTGAAATCATTTTCTCCATAAATACTTTCAATTATTGAGAGAATATTCAACCACAGAGAAATCCTCTAATTTTGAAATCTCAATTCATGAAAAATATTTTATTTTTAATAGGTACCACCTTTAAAAATGTTTCCTATATCAAATTGAATTCCAAACCCCATCTTAGAGTTGTTGAGTTAGGTGTTGGGTGAGTGTTGAAGTAGTACCACAAGAATGGCCTAACCATTTCCCCTCTTCAGCCCCATTTCACATCCCCATTACCACTGTGCTCTAGATGAAAACTGTATTCACTGCCTTGAGTTTTCTTTGCTTCTTTCTGCCATAGGTATTAAATCAGCATTTCTCTTCCCTGAGAAGCTCTCCTTTGTTGCTCTATATACCTCACACCTATCCTGTCTTTCTCAACTCTATGCTGCTGAAAAATCTTTCTAACTTCCTGAAGTCCTACAAACTGACCCCTGATCTTCAACCTCCCTTTCTTAACAATTGTCATAGTAAAAAATAATAAACAAATAAATAATTATATGATCATTTGCTACTCTGTCCCTCTAATAAATTAGGGAAGGAGTCCAAATTTCCACCAACAGATGAATGGATAAAGATGATGTAGTATATATACAAAATGGAGTATTAACAATCAAAAAGAATGAAATATTGATATTTCCAACAATATGGATGGAATTAGAGTATATTATGTTAAGTGAAATAAGTCAGTCAAAGACAAATATCATATGATTTCCTCATATGTGGAATTTAAGAAACAAAACAGATGAGTATAAGGGAAGGAAAAATAAGGTAACAGAGAGGGAAGCAAACCATAAGAGACTCTTACATCTCTTACATATAAGAACAAAATGAGGGTGCTAGAGGGGAGATAGGCGGGAGGATGGGCTAAATGAGTGATGGGCATTAAGGAGGGCACTTGTTGGGATGAGTAGTAGTTGTTGTATGTGGGTGATGAGTCACTGGATTCCACTCCTGAGACCAGTTCTACGCTGTATGTTAACTAACTTAAATTTAAATTTGAAAATAAATTAAAAGTAAAACAAAATACCAAAAAAAAAAAAAAAAAAAACCACTCCATGAGAATAGGGACCATATCTGAATTTTATCGAACATCATATTTCAGTATTCCACACATAAGTTGATAATACCTAGTTAATAAATAAATAACTTTTATTGAGGTCCTTACCACCTTCAAATTTCCATATGTGTTTTTATTTAGAAATGATACATATTACATAAACTCTGTTCTTATATTATGTGTTAATTACATAAAACATAATTAAGTACATCTATATTACATAGCAAGAACAGGGATAAAGTTGTGCATATTATTTTCTCAATAATATAGTTAAAACTGAGGATTTTGTAAATAATGAGAAATTTATTTGAATAAGCAAAGTATAAAATTCAAATATATACAAGTTGGTTACAAAAATGTTTTATGCTGTAGGAGTTTGTTGAAAGAGCTCCTCTCTATCATCATGTTTTACTTCACTACACAGGCATTTGAAAATCAGAAATTTGCCTGTTTCTATCCTGTGAGAGACTTGTAATTTAAAAGTCAGAGCTCTAAATATTTTTAATATTTCTCTTTTTTTCAGTTTAATTATTATCTTTTACCTATAACATCAGATTTCATGCAGACTAGATATGTGATAAAAAATATATTATACTTATTTGAATTTCAAATTGCCAAGTTGTTATTAAGCACATATCTAACAGCAATGCACTTCTTCCTTATTTTCTGAAAATGAAAGCATGAATATGAAGATCAATTTACATTAAATAATAATTATGTATTTTGGAAATTTGAAATTTATATGTAGATTTTGGATTCATACAAAAACTCTAAAAAATGAAAGGTTTTATTTTTATTTATTTTTAAAGACTTATTTATTTATTTGAGAGAGAGCAAGAGCAAGTCGGGGAGGGGATGAGGGAAAGAATCTCAACTGAACTGTTCATGGAGCATGGAGTCCTGGAGCCCAAAGCCCTGGAGCCTGATATGGGGCTTGATCCTATGACCCAGAGATCATGACCTGAACTGGAATTAAAAGTCTGATGCTTAACTGACTGAGCCATCCAGGTGCCCCCAAAATAGGAGGTTTTAAAAGATAATGTATGATCTGCTTCAAAACATATTCTATTATATCATAAATGTTCTATTTCAATGGTGAGAATGAGTTTATGGACATGCAGAGAGAAAATTAACAAAAAGATAGATGGATCCAAGGAAGTAACTCCAATGCAGCACAGAGAATACAAAGGAGAGATACAAGATACAAATTCAAGAGAGCAGTTAAGAGCTCAGGGAAGAGGGGTGCCAGGGCGGCTCCATTGGTTAAGCCTCTGACTCTTGGTTTTGGTTCAGGTCCTGATCTCGGGATCATGAGATCAAGCCCCACTTTGGGCTCTGTGCTCACTGAGGAGCCTCTTTCCGGCCTTTCCCTCACCTTCTCCTTCTACTATTCCCCCACTTGTGCTCTCTTTCTAAAACAAATAAATAAATCTTAAAAAATAAAAGAGCTCAGGGAAGATAAAACAGAATGTTCCTGTGCACTCATAGAAGAGAGTGGCAACAAAAGGATGAGATCCAAATATACTGAATGAACACTTCCCAAACCTGAAGAAATGAATTCTTAGCTGTAACAGACAAAATGAATTTCAGGGAAAAATAAAATAATGATTAAAAAAATCAACCATCCATACCTTTATAGTGAGACTGCAGAAAACAAAACAGAGAAAAATATAAAAGCAATCCAGAGAGAATAATAGGGACTCCCTGTGAAAGAGAGATAATCAGACTTTCTGCAGGCTTTGTGTTAACTGAATAGAGGTTAAAAATAATGTTACAATACCTTCAAAATGCTGAGGAAACATGCAGCCAAGATTACTTATACCAGATTAAGATACCATTTAAAAGTGAGAAATACAGACATTTCAGTTATACAAAGGTAATGAAAATAAATGCTTGGGATCAAAAGTACTGTCTGAATTAAAATGTAAATATCTATATTAGGAACTCTTTTTAGTAGGACTTGGTGTATTTTTGTGTCCCAATTCCTAGCACAGTGCCTGGTGCATGGTAGAAGTTTAGCAAGTATTTTATCAATGAATAAATTTGCAATGATCTAAAACAGTGCTACTTGATGCTATGAAAGTAAATGAGGTGGCCGAGAACAGTAGCCTGCAAAATAAGACATGCATATTCTGAAAGTACCCACATATTTTCCAAGGAATCCATAAATGAGGTTGTTTTAAGGGAATCAGTTTATAGATCAGTAACTTCCAAATGTACTCTTTCCTAGATTGATTAACCTGAGCTTTTCCTACAGTTGAGGCAATACAAAGATTTCACCGCCCCCCAACCAAACTCTTCATTCAAAATCACTCTTTTCTCACTTGAAAAAAGAAAAAGACACGGAACACTCATGTTGAAATATCCTATGATGCATTGCAGTGAGGCATAAAAACAACCAAAAATAGGGCAACTAGAAATACTGACATACAGGGAGTTGTTTTTGTGTTTTTTTTTTTTTGTTTTTTTTTTTGTTTTTTTTTTTTTGTTTTTAAAGCAGCCATCATACCTTCTTATTGGAGTTTTCTGTTTTTCTTTGATACTTTTTGCCATGAAGGTGTTGTCTTTGAAACAGTATTTTGCCTATGCTGGAAAATTCTAAGTTCAGACATATTGTAGAGGCTGTACATTAGTGTTTATGCTTCCTAAAATTTACTCAGAAAAAATTAGGAATGTCTTTAACATTTGCTAAAATTACTAACTGATGCTATTTTGTTAACTCCACTGTATCTCTCTTCCTTGCTGTAACTTACCAAGCACTTCTCTACTAATTTCTTCATTCTTTTCATTTATTTATTAGATTTAGGATACCCTAATTTTGTTGGGGATGTTACTGTAAATAATGCGCTTAATACAAATCATTAATAAGCCTTTTTGTAAACACTGCATTTTCCTAGTGGACTTCTCTTATTAATGACCCTCTCTTTTATTTGCTGTTAAGCTTCACTGGAAAAGATCTTATTCTAGCAGTGACTAATATGAAAACATGGGTGTATTAGTTATTAGAAACTGATAATGAGAAAATGAAATAGTTCTCATTACAAGTACATAACCAATGGGATTTTACTCTTATGTTTAGTAAATATAATTATTTC
The DNA here is from genome assembly GCF_030435805.1 of Mustela lutreola. Classification (NCBI taxonomy): domain Eukaryota; kingdom Metazoa; phylum Chordata; class Mammalia; order Carnivora; family Mustelidae; genus Mustela; species Mustela lutreola. Next base: position 6,985,378 of record NC_081302.1, read on the forward strand.
AAAATCAGAAATATATTTTCTTTTCAGTTACTATAGATATTTATAATGTTAATTTTAAGGCTTTGGACATGTTTGAAAACAAATTGTTTTTTTATTATGTAGTTCAAGAAATAGTATTTTGCCAGTGTTTCTGGATCTCTTTCAGGAATCTTCACAATCAATAGCCAACCAGCTTTTATTCTAAGCTGGTAGGATGATCACTGCCAGGTTTGTATCACTAAAAGCAGTACTTTAGTTTTGACATTTCTTAAAAACTTGAAAGTATTCCTAGGGACACCTGGGTGGCTCAGTTGGTTAAGCGTCTGCCTTTGGCTCAACTCATGATCTCCAGGTCCTGGGATAAAGCCCATTGGCTCCCAGCTAAGAGGGGGTCTGTTTCTCTCTCTCCCTTTACCCTCTCCCTCCCCACACCCCACACCCAGGCTCTCTCTGTCACTCTCTCAAAAATAAATAAATAAACCTAAAAAAAGTAGTCCGAAAGCATGTACTCTTTTCTGACTTCTCAATGTTACTCACTGAGAACAAGCACATGAAATTTATCTAAGATACATTTGTCTATTTTAATTATTGTATTTTATTCCATTATATGAATATATGATACTTTATCAGTTTATCCATTGGTGGATACATGGAGTGTTTCTTTTCTTTAGATACTGTGAATGACAATGTTCTCGTGATCTTTATATATATATATATGGTACCTATGAGCGTGTATTTCTCAGGTAAATATTATTTAGTAGTATTACTGGGTCAGCTTTCGTAGGTAAGTTTTAGTAGATGATTTTAAACCATTCTGGTGTGTTAGTAGTTGCATCTCTCTGTGGTTTTAATTTACGTTTCCCTGACAACTAAAGCAGTAAATAAATTATTGTTTCTTATGTTTAGGAACCATTTGAAATTAATCTGCTGTGAAATTCCTGATATTGTCTCTTCCTCATTTTTCTATTGGTTGTCAGACATTTTCTTATCAATTGTAGGATTTTTTTTTCTTGTTTGTTTGTTACTCTTTTTGTTTTTAGATCCTTCATTGGTTATTTATGTCACAAGACCTTCTCTTCTTCTGTATATGTATTACAAAGACCTTCTATTTTGTGTATTTTTAAAATCATAACAAAGGTGGTATCTTTAGATGAACAGATGATCTTAATTTAAATGTAATAAAATATATCATTAATTTCCTCTGTGGGTAGAGCTTTTGAATCCTGTTGAAGACAACTTTTCCTAACGAGATTGTGTAGATACTTTCCTACATGACTTAGTAGAAATTTTATTGTTTTACCTTTCACATTAATGTCTCCAATTTATTTTTGGATATGATAAGAAGTAAAGCAAATATATCTCATTTAGACATGTGCATACTGAGAGGCCCCAGACCCACTTATTGAAATTAAGTTCCTTTTTCCATTGATCTTCAATGCCAACCTCATCCAAATCAAATTCTATTGAAGATGTCTGATTTGGGGCTTTTAATTATGGTCTATCATCTAATTAATTGATTAATTATTGAGTTGATACCACATTTCCCTAGTCACTATAGCTTTACAATAAGTTGTGGCATCTAGTGGAGTAAGTTCTCTTATTTTGTTCTTTTTCAAGATTGTCTTGAAGTCTGCACAAATTTTAAAATTCTTTTGTTGAGTTCATCAAAAATAAATTTTGAGATTTTAAGATTACAAAGAATCTAAAGATATTTTGGGGGAGAATTTATGTATTTGTAATTTTTGTTTTTACAATTAGTGAACATGATATATGCCGTATTTACCTTGGACATTTTTTTAAGCAAATTGTGTAGAAGTGCAATCTCATAAGATGTGTCATCAGGGAAATTTTGAAGATATATTTGAACTTTGTCTTAGGCTACAGTTAGAATCAGACCTTCCAAGAGAAAGCTAGGGTAGTTCAGAGCAAGGCTATCAAATTTGCATTTCTGCCACAAGGAAACAAGAATGAAACCCAATTCCCAAATGGGATGTGTCTCTTGGAAACTTGGAAGTGGACCACAATGTCATAGAGGGTCCAGCACTAAGATAAATTGATCTTGAGCTGCCTAAATCACTAGCATGGGTTTATTAAATTGTCTCTTAATCAGTTTGAATAAAACCCCAGAGAGAGGTTCAATAATACCCTAGAGGTTGTGGGGTTTAGAGGGAGAAGGCCATAAGAATTCATGGAGATAATTTTGCCACTGCTCTAAATAAGTCTGCACCAGTAAGAAGGCAAAGTAAGAAGTAGGAATATACTCAAGTTATGTCTTGATGCATTATTGCCACTTACCTTACTCTTTCAATAGGTCATGAAGATTTGTATGTTTTATCTCCTAAACTACTGTTTTTCTCCACCTTCCACTCACTTTGCCATTACTTGAATCTTGGACCATTACATTAGTCCTTGAATTATGGAACTACCTATAAAGCCTGGGTGGTAGTCCTCTCAGAAACCACAGCTACAAGCTTAAGTGAACAAAGGCTTTCTTGAACCATCAAAATGACAGGAAAAAAAAAAATCACTTGCTTTGTTTATTTCTGAGAATTTTTTTTAATTTTTTATTTTTTATAAACATGTAGAGAATTTATTTTTTAAACTAAAAATGCTATCTGTTGCCTGCATATTTTGCCAATTATTTCAAGATGGATGAATGTTTAACAATCATGAATACTTGAGATTAAAAATTCTATAAAGCACAAAAGTATTATTATTAAAGAGCATGCTTTGGGGATGACAACACAGTTCAGGCAATATTATTTTGATTATCCCTACTGAATATAAAAGGCAGTTCAAAGCAATTTGCAATTTTATAGCCTGAGGAAATTATTTCTATGAAAAAAACATCCATTTCTGTTCCTTGTATTGCCTAAATGCTTTCTAGTTTGGAAGTCGAGCTGAATGGCAGATTCCTCTAACAAATATACAAGCTTTTAAATGACTTGCTTTGTCTCATCTTTTGGGCAAATCTCAGCGTACTCTTTAATAAATAATAAGTATGTTGAGAAAAGGGTGCAATCTTGATATGATTTCAGTTTGACTTAACAACAAATTGAGAAGGGATGCTTGAAATTGAGTTGGATTTTTAAACCTACTTATATTCTAGTCATGTTAATGTTAGTATGAAAATTACTTTGGAATTACTTTGTATATCTTATAAAGTAAGTTGATGGCTGAGATTATCCTTCCAAGAATCTTTTTATTTTCTAATACTAATTTTTCTCTCTTGGGGACTCAGAAAGGAAGTTTAAGTATAAATATATTCAAACCTTAAGTCCTTCATTTTTTTTTTCTGCTAAGCTTTTTCTTTAGTATTTTTATATTTGACCTAGGGTCTCCAACATCACTGTGCAAAGTAAACTTGTATGGTATTTACCTAATTTTTTATTTTTTTATTGCAGTGTGTACTGATGTCTAAAGCAAAATGAAAATGTCATAATGCACTGGAAAAACCTTAGTAATGTATAATCGCTATGAGTTCAGAGGAAACCACTTTCTGAAAGTAAACTCTTGCTTCTGAGGTCATTTATTTATTTCCATGATGGTGAAATGAGGACTGATGAAATGCCTTTGCATTCAGTTAGTTCAATGCAAACGTTGAAGTCTGTTAGGTTTGCTAGACTCTCCTACATTCTATTCACTTTTCCCATCAATAGCAACACTGCAGCACAGCTAGCTTTAGAATTACTGCTTTTCTGATTTTGAATTGCATGAAAGGATGGTATAATTCAATTAAACAGTAATGAAATAATACCTGGGAAACACAGGGAATCCTATTATGCCGGTTGAAAGTGTTACAGTCTCTTTATTTTTATGCATACACACCAACTTTAACTCTTCCAAGAATTTGTTTCCTTTTAAAGAAAAATAATGTTCATCATAATAAAATATTAATAATTATAGGTTTAAAGTTTCAATCTTGCAAGATGATTGAAGATCTGCTGTATAGCATTATGCCTATGGCAAACCATAGTGTACTGTACAGTCAAGAACTGTTAAGAGAGTAAATCTCATGTTCAAAGTTCTTACCTCTATTAAAATTTATAATTAACATTGGTGGTATAATTATGTCTAACATATTTATAATTATTGATAATATCAATGCATATTATCATATTAATAATGTATTTCAACATGAGTGTTTATAAATAATATTAATAAAAAATTATGATCTCCACTTATAATTGCCTCTTTATATCCACCCCACTATGATAATATTGAAGTTGGGTGTGTGGTGCTTTAATTTATATTTCATTCTTTTGCAAACATGTATCTTTTTCACAAATATACATACAGGTGTATAGAACTTGCCATAACTTTTTTTTATTACTAATTGAGCAGGATAGTCTCACATGGTTGAGTTTACAGCTTGCTTTTCTTAACAATATATTATGCAATTTTGTACAGCTTCTTGCCATTTCAGTAGGTTCAATTTCTAGCAGTACAATTACTGGGTTAAGATAATGAATTTGGTTTAAGATTTCTTTACCCTTCCTATATACATAATCTTATCAGTTGTAAATAAAGATTATTGTCTTTTTCATTCCTGATATTTATTCTTCTGTTTCCTTTTTTTTTTTAATTTCATATTAGCTAAACCCTCCAAAAGTTTAAATTATAGGAATGATAGTGAGCTTCCTTTGCTGGTTCTTGATTTGAACAGCAAATGGCTTCAGCATTTGAAGTCTTTAATGTAATTCTTGATGTGGTGTTTGGGGAGTTTGCTGAGTGTTATATTTTTGTAGTTTTCATCTCTTTCTATTTGTGCAAAATTTCTATCTATTTTTCTGTGAATTTATTTTAGAGAGTTTGACAGAGGCTAGTCAGAAAAGAACATAAGGTTCCTGTAGTGGCTTAGGTCCCTTCTCTTCCCTCCTGTCTTACATTTATCATCCTCTTTCCCCAAGACTTGACAGTTGTGGAGCAATCCCTGTGGCATCTCATTGTCTCTCCCTTGTTCCTTTTCTCTGGTTGGTTGTCCTGCTGAATAATTATGGCTGGACTCCACATACTCTATGCAGAACTTGTCTGGGGTCTTAGCCAAGATTTTTCTGTTCCCCTATTTCCCTGGAAGCCAAGACACTTCTGTAGGGTTTGAATGTGTTCAAGTACATCAGGAAAAGAAACTCCATAAATCAGAACATAGGTCTGTTTTAACCATGGTTGGGAAACAGCCCATGGTAAACCTGGATCCTGATATGTATGATTCAAAATATTTTCTCCTTAGATAGTTCAATGGCAGAATATAGATAAAATTTTATGGACAGATTTTTCCTTAGAAGATTCTTAATATAAATTGCCCTACTTCCTAATAGTCTCGTGCTTTAATCACATATCCTAAAAAAAATTAGTGAAAATGGACAATGCTCTTAAAAACAGTGAGAGTAGAATTTTGGGGGACTTCCTATATTTTGTACAGCATAATGAGCTCATCTGTGTGTCAGATTATCTTTGTTTAATGTATCAATAATCCTCATGCATGTACACTGGCCTTCATATTATTTGTTTGCTTGTTTGTTTCCAAAGCATACTGTTCCACTCGCAACTCTAATACTAGAGAGAACATCACTGACTTTAAGAATAGATACTTGGAGGGAACATATTTTCTCTGCTACCTCATTCTTGATAATATCTGCCACACCTTTCATAATGACTGCAGTTATCTATAGTCAAAAAAAAAAAAAGAAAGAAAGAAAGAAAGAAAGAAAGAAAGAAAATGCAACTAAACCATATTCTTGTATAGAAAAAATACTTGAAGAAAATGTTGATTTTTAACGTCTGTGGTTATGACTTTTATCAACTGCAAAGTGGGTTTCCATGAGAAAAGCACAGTCTAATCTCCCACTTACTATATATTATTCAAGACAGGATATATATTTAGTATAATAAAAAGCAAAAAGGAAAATGTTACAGATATTAGAACAGTAGAAAACTAATCCACAAAGACAGAAAAGAAAACACATAGGATATTTGAAGATATATTTCTAGTATGTGTAGGAATCCAATATGGTAGGTATTTTTTCATTTTTAAGTAAATGAAAACCAAAACAGCAGTATTGTGTTTCTACCTGTTCTCTATTTCCTTCCTACTCAAAATGTGGTTTAAGGTCCTGCCCCATTTGTAACACCTGGGAGTTCATTAGAAATACAGAAACGTAGGCTCCACCCCAGATTTAGTAAAGTGAACTCTGCATTTTAATAAGATCCCCAAATGATTCATATACAGAAAAGGTAGAGGAACACTGCAAATGTAAGGAAGTTCTGTTTTATATGAGCATGCACATGTCTTGGTTACTTATATTCAATAAAACTTAATTTAGATTTACCATAGATCAGTAGTATCCATATCTTTCCATAAATCTCTTGGTGAACAGTAGAAAAATAAATCGGTTAAAATGTTTTATGAATATGCATTTCTTGGAAAAGCAACATGTATTTAAATAAAACAAATCACTTCTTAGTGTTTGGATTGTGCTCAAGGAAACGTCATCTGAAGGACTGAATAATCCCAGGGCAGGACATTAGAAAATCTTTTCTTTTCTCTGAACTAGAGTGCACACCATGCAAATATCATCTCTCCTACTAAATGTTCACCACTAATGAGGTTGAGATAATCTCAACTATTTCTTCTTTGAGTGCAATTTCCCTTTCACATGTTCACATGTACTTTCTACTGCCATATTTGAGACAACCGATCTTTAGGTTGTATTTTTCTATAAACATATCCAATATTGCTTTAGAAGCCCATTTCATAAAAGCCAAGACAACACAAGAAAAGACCATGTTCAATGACAATTGCATATCTCAATATTTTCTACAAATGATATTTCCTGATGAATTGCTATGGTATCCACACCTGCATTTTTCCCTTCTTCCCCCATTTTTAAAAGTGCTTCTGGAGTATTTTCCTCTCACAAGAAAAAAAATATCTATCTATCTATCTTCAGGTCATAAAATGCTGTGCTTGATCTCACATGAGTAATGTATAAGCTCTTGGTGAAAGAAGACCATCCATACTTTACTTCTCTCTTAGTGTTTTATTGTATGTATACAATATTTATGTGTATATTTGGTATATAATTTGTGTATATATGCATAAGTGCAGATGGATAGATAAATAATGGACAGAAAGCTATCAGCATGGTTATGTACTATGAATTAAATTAAAACTAGTTTATATTTTTTTTATTTCCAGGAATTGTATTTATTTTGATCATTCCAAATCTTGTTTATGAGCTTTCCTAAATATAACTTAAAAGAATTTACCTTTTCTTTTTATCAACAACTGTCTTGCAATACTGTAAAGATTAATTTTAAAATTTGCTCTTTGGCTTCAGTTTCTCAGTTAAGCTTTCTAAACCTTACTTTTTATATTATCAATGAAGATACCCTCTTCCCCACCTACAGGAGAATTTTGAGAATATAAGACACATAAAATAATTTGAAAGTTTTCTTCCACCTCTTCCTTTCTCTTCCTTCCTCCTTTCTTTACCCCCTTAGCCTTGGTTGGAGCCACTGTGGTTGTGTGTTGAGTGGAGGAGGGAACTAGGGCTGAGCAATCTCAAGGTCATATAAGATGTTGGAAACTACAGGACTCTTTCCAATGGACAAAAACGAAGACACTAATACCACATGATAAATGAATGCAACATATGATTCCAGATTAGATCCTGGATGAATAAAGGACCATAGGCAAAATGTGAATAGCATCTACAGATTAGATAACAATATTTAATCAGTGTTATTGTCCTAATTTTAATAGTTGCACTCTGGTTATGTAGGAACTTCTCTGCATCAAAAAGCAGACTATTTTTTAGAAGCTATAAGTTCACAGCAAAATTGAGGGAAAGATCTAGAATCCCTGAATACCTTTGTCTCCACACAGGCATACCACCCCCCCCATTATCAACATCCTTTACCAAAATGGTGCATGTCATAATCAATGAACCTACAATGATACATCATTATCAACACAAGTCCATTGTCTACATTAGAGTATGTTCTTGGTGTTACACATTCTATGGGCTTGCAAAAATGTGTAGTAACATGTATCTACCATTACAGTGTTATACAGAATAGTTTGCTTCCCTAAAATTCTCTGTGCTTCACTGATTTATCCCTCCCTCTCATCCATCTCTGGCAACCACTGATACTTTTACCATCTTCATAGCTTTGCCTTCTCTGGAATGTTGGAATCATAAAGCATGTAGTTTTTCAGATTGATTTTTTTTCATTTAATAATATGTATCTAAGATTCCTCCATAGCTTTTCATGGCTTGATAGCACCTCTCTTTATGACACTGAGTAATGGTCCATTGTCTAGATGTACCACAGTTTATTTTTCCATTCACCTACTGAAGAACATCTTGGTTGCTTCCAAGTTATGGCAATTATGAACAAAAGTTCTATAAATATACATGTGCAATTTTTGTGTGGACAGAAACTCAACTTACGAGTAAATACCAAGGAGTGAGATCGCTGGATCATATGGCATGATATGTTTAGTTTTGTAAGAAACCACTAAACTGCCTTTCAGAGTGGCTGTTCCATTTTCACCCCCAATAACAATAATGAGAATTCTTCTTGTTCCATATTCTCACCAGCAATTGATATTGTCAGTCTTTCAAATTTTGTCCACTGAAATAGGCATGGAGTGGTATCACACTGTTGTTTTAATTGGCAACTCCCTAATGACTTACAATGTTGAGCACATTTTTTAGGAAGTATACCCTGAAGTATTTAGGGCTGAAGCAGTATCATGTACAACTTACTTTCAAATGGACAGAAAAATAAATAGGAGGCATAGTTATAAGGAAAAGGCAACTGTGAGAAAATGTGAAGGGTTAATGAATTTGGAACCTCTTGTGCTATTTTAATTGACTCTTGTTTATACTATATATTTCTTAATTTCTTAGTTTCTTTTAGTAATAGTTACACTTTTATATTATTAAAAAAGCAAACACAATTTCAAGAAATAATCCTTGTGTTATGACAGATAAATATATGTATAGCTGAGTATAACTTTTAATTTAAGGATATGGTTTAGGAGAAGGGATTTTTTAAGAGATTTCATATTTTTTGTTTTCTATTTTTCTGATAAAGTTGGCTTTTGCTAACTATTGCTGTGCTACTGTTACATCATTACATTACATTTTACATAATGTAATCCTTATTGAATATTAACAAATATGTTTTCTCATTGAAGAATAACCCTGATAATTTGTGAATTCAAATTATATGCACTTCTATATACAATGCTAAAAATAGAACTTATGCATAATTAGCCCTTAATAAATATTAATTTGATAAACAAATTGTTAGGTGTGAATCACACATATCTGGGATTTCAGCATTTTACCTTTTTTTCTACTCTCTTTTCACAGACTAACATGCAAAAGATGACTTGTGCAATTCCGTCTGGTATCAAAATCATAACAGCAATAATTCAAGGAATAACAATATAAGTCTATTTATAAACCCAAGAAAATGCCTGCGGAAGTAGGTAAGGCACTCACAGTAGTTGCCCCTGGGGAGTATAACTTAGGAAGGAGAACGGAAGGAGAGATTTGCTGTTTGACTCAGTCCTTCAGTACCATGTAGTTTTTAAAATTATAATGCATAACTCAATATTTTTCAAATTTTACTTTATACATAAAATGTATTTATAAAGAAAACACATTTTTAAAGGATAAGAAAATGTTGATCGTATTTGATTCCCTGGGTCCAGCTGTCTCCCTCCACACTTTCAGGCTTTGATAATCTGCAAAACATAATCAGTGTATCCAAGTTCCTTCAAGGCTGATCTCTTGGGGTTGCAACCAGAAGGATCCTGGTTGATCCTTGATAGGATTGCTCTTATTTACAAGCAAGATATAAATTCTTATTATCACCTATGATCACATATAGGATCTTATAAGATGATTGAAATTTTATTTTACTTGTATTTGGAGGCCACTAGAGGGTTCTTTGTAAGCAGGGGAGGAAGGAATACACCTGATTTATGCTATAAGAGTCTCTCTGGTTGAAACCGTCGACTGCTTTAGGCTGGATGGAGGGACAGAAAAGTTAGTAGGGTTCTGGAGTAGTATAGGGGAAAGCTGAAAGGTGACAATGGTTTTCACCAAAGCTTTAATGAGAGATATGGGGAGCAGTGTTATGAATAAGGTTATACTTTGAAGATAGAACTAGCTAAAATTGCAACATATCACCTGCAAGTTATGAGATGAGGAGAGGAAAACTGAGTGGCTCTATTAGGTTTTATTCTGAGTTTGAATTTTTTTTTTTTTAGCAGACAAATGGAAATATTGACAAAGCAGCTATATATGATAACAATAATTATAATTTTAGAGACTTCCAGAGTTCTGATCTTCTCCATATAATGGACCATCTGAAGGGTGGTGTGTGTGTGTGTGTGTGTGTACATGTGCATGCAGACTGTCTCTTCAGGGGTGTTGCTTCACAAGCTTTCTGACTGAATTCAGCCCAGTTGCCTCATTAGCTGATGAATTTTTGTCCTTTGGTCACCAGTTTTGAAGACAGCTCTGAACAGAATACTTTCTAATTGTTTTTGTTAAGACTCACCAATCATATGTGTATCATCAATTCATACAATTTATTGTCTTAGACAAATGAGTACTGTTGGCCATTCTTTCCAGTTCTTCAGTTGCCTTTTACTGGAGGGAATTTGTTGAGATGTCTTCCTTCTCCTCTGAAAAGATCACCACTGACAATGAATGAACATATTTTAAGATTCCCAGAGTCTCATAATTATCAGACACTGGCTACAAAACAGACATTTGTATATTTCCTCATATGAATTGTGTTTCCTGTCACTACTAGGTTCTTAACATAACATTTCTTGAACCGTTACTTCTAAAATAGTAAAGTTCTAATGACATCTTTTTCCATAAAAGGGCTTGTAATGCTTTGACATCAAGTACACCAGCTTTTCACTTTATTCTGTCATGACTCAATATACTGTCCAGAATTTCATTACTTTCTCAATTTTTTAAAGGTTACTTTTTAAACTTGAAAAAGAGTTTACAATTTAATTGGGACTTCTTATAAATGTCATCTCTTTCAAAATTCTAACAATGGTTAATTAGCCTATCAATACCACAGAATCGCAAATCAGTTCTCAGTCATTTAATTGGTTAATGTTAATTTTGTTAAGAATTAATCAGGTGTTAATTGAATGTTTCTTTTATAATGTATAATTATTTTAAAAGTTCTGAACATTAGTTCTCATCTTCTAAATAGGCCAAGTTTCTGGAATATACTCTTTTCCCCATTCTTTCACTGAGGTACAGAGATTAAAGAACTAGGATTTATAACCAAATTAAAGAAATATGTATATCTATGACTAACAGACTACTTAGCATATATGATGTATATAAAGTATAATGTATAACATACAGTCACTATCACATCTTCTGCCTCTTATTCTTCAACAGGAGCCACACCTGTTCTCTTTCAGAATTAAGGACCTCTCATAAGCTGGATACCCAGCTGAGTATCACATAGTTCTTCCTGGAGATTTATTTCCTGGTGTCAGACACTTGTTGGTTTGGCGTACCTTTCTCTTTTTCTTCCTTTCTGAAATATATCTTACCACTGACAGTGTTTGGTACATATTATGCCCTCAGTAAAACTGTGTTGAATTAATTAATGCTGTCTGACTAATTGTAATTGTATGTGGAATCAGATGTGCCGGTCTGTTACACACAGGGGAAGTTAATACGTCATTTTCTTATGCATGTCTAGTGTACCTGTGTGTATGCCTGCATCTGTGTTTGAGTGTGTCTTCAAAGCAGCTTTGAAATATTTGAAAAATTAACAATAACTAAAAAAAAAAAAGAAATTATTTGTGGTCAGCAATCTTTTTTCTCTAAAGGAGCAGAGAGTAAATCATTTTGCTCTTAGAAATTGCCCAGCCCCTTTTTCATGAAGTCATTTTTGCAGTTGTAGCACACGAGCAGTCATGGACAATTCAGAAACACATGAACATGGTTGTTTTCAATAAAAATTTATTTACAAATACGAGTAGCAGGCCAATAAATAGTTTGTCTGAGTCTTCTCCTAGATACTTAAAATGTTGATTTGTCTTTAAAAAATATTAATGACAAATAAACTTCATTATTAACACTACATACAACACTCATTTGTTGTGGTGGTGTTTGTGGTGTGTTTTTTTTCTTTTAGATAGAGTGAGCATGAACCGGGGGAGGAGTGTCAAGGGAGAGGGAGAAAGAATCTTAAGCAACCTCCAAATCCAACACAGAACCCAACACAGGGCTTGATCTCATGATCCTGAGATCATGTGCTGAACCAAAATTAAGAGTCAAATGCTTGACTGACTGAGCCACCTGTGTGCCCCACAACCCTCAGTTTTTATTAAATACCTGAAGATCATGTAGGCCAAGGCTGTTAAACTAGTCAAAAATTATTTGCCATGACTATATTGTACTTATGATTATAACTTATTAGTAAGCTTTATGTCTTCTGAATTGAAAACTGAATAAACAGCATACATATATGAGCTTACTCAATTCATGTAATTATGGTCCAGCCCCAAAGAAGGAAGACCACAGCTCTATCATTATGAGGTTTAGTAACCTAATAATCTACTTCCATTTGGTACAGATGTGGGTGCTTAAGACTTACAACTAAATACGTGTTCTTTTGTTATTGTTTTTTTGATGAAAACATTATTCTTGGTGACTACTTTAGAGACAGCTATGTAAAACACAAAACCAAAAATGAAATAAAAATAAAACCTGAAATAAATTTAGTTTGTTTTAGTCACATGATGTATATATTTCCATATATATAAATACGTATGTGTGTATATATAGTCACATACTATATACACCTATACGCACACAATATATATGCATCATACATAAGTATATGTGTGTATATATACACATATAATTTTTTTAAGATTTTATTTATTTATTTGACAGAAATCACAAGTAGGCAGAGAAGTAGGCAGGGGGTGGGAAGCAGGCTCCCTGCCGAACAGAGAGCCCAACACGGGGCTCCATCCCAGGACCCCGAGATCATGACCTTAGCCAAAGGCTTTAACCCACTGAGCCACCCAGGCACCCCAAATATGTTTTCTTATATTTTAATACATTTAAAGTTGTGTTAAAAATATTGTTTACAAACTTAACAATCTGTTTCTCCAATTCCACTGAAATAAACCATCAAAATACATACTGATGATGAACTACATGAAGATGAACTACATGAAGTATTTGTGAAATCTTTAACTGACTGTGAAATTGTAGTTCAGATATTGTTGATAAGGAAAATACAGAAAATCTTAGGTTCTAATCATTTTCACCCAGCTGGTCCCAGTTGTTAAAGTAAACATCAGATTCAAAGGTAGAAAATCTTACTGTATGTATGGAATCAATTTTACTGCTATTTTCACTCACTATAATAGAGTCTTTCCTGGGAAGTACCGATGCTGGAGGGACATCTGTCATTCGTTGTCGTGTGAGAAAGACTCACAGAAGAGCACGGAAAGGCTTGAATTCTGTAGTTGGACTTTCCGGGCTCAACGGGTACATTGATTCTGAGCAGAATTCTTAACCTGTCTGTCACACAATGCCCAAGTTGAAAGTCACGGAAAATGGAATACTGTGACTACCTCATTTATTCTGTAGTGATTAAATGTAAATCACTTAAAAAGAGCTTTATAAATGCTTTCTTACTTGTTTTTCCTTAGACTATACTGGTGAGTGTACATTTGAGAATTGAGTTGAACGAATTAGAAAGAGAGAAAATGGAAACATTGGATAATCGTGCCCATCTTATGATGCAAGTATTACCCCCAGATTAGGACGGGAAATCCTTTTTTCCCACACATCAACTTTACACCCTGGTTCTTCAGGTTGAGTGCCTGACAGCCCCCAAAAGCTGGTTAGAGATTCAGGATCCCCTTGAACTTTCCTGCAAATCTATGCAAGCACCATCTTCATTTTGCTAGATCCCTAGGGAGTTTTGGCCCATTCACATCTGAGAATCGAGGTTATACGAGAACCATGTATATTACCAATGCCTCGGTACAGGTCGTGCACCCACAAATGTCACCAGAGCCGGACTTCAGGTGCTACCTCCAAATCTGTTTAGGCCCCAAGGAAATGTCTCAATGTTCTCCCCTTTGTTCTTGGAGCCAACAGGGGAGATGGCTTATGCTGGGGAGGAGGTGGATTATCTGAACAGCAGAAGTATTTATGTTAGAGAAAGACATTTCATTCACATGTTACATTCTTTCTTCAGATAACATGATGCTAACAGTTCATCATTAGGTGACCATTTTCTTGCTTCTCTTGTTCTGAGTTGGGGATCCATAGGAATTCATGATTTAGTTCATTACTCACCACAGTTGTCCCAGAGCCTGAACAATTGGTGATATTATAAAATTCATATAATATCACAATTAAATTGCTACTAATTCCTTACTTTGACAACTTTGGCAACTAAATAACCACTGATCACTAGAATAATAAACTTTTTATTTTTAAATTATTTACTAACAGAATTAAGTTTCAAAAATAGTATTTAAATGTAGTTTAATTCTCTGTAATTAAATTTTCATGTCCGTTGACTACAAATTACTTGTCTTTATAGACAATACTAAATACTTCAGAATAAAAATTTGAAATTTATACTTACTTTATTTTTTGATGTTTACATATAGTTCAATTTTGATTTTTATGAAAATATGCTATTATCATGTGCATTTTGAATATAATCGCATTTTACTTTTTAATCCTTCAGTTTATTTCTATAAAATGAGGTCAACATCTTGGTAATAATGTAATCAATGCTATTGCTAAAGTACAGACAGAAAATAAAACATATTGCATGAGTATTTAATGATTTACTATATGCATATTTCTATTTTCTTTCTCATCCATACTGCTATCCCATGAGCCCAACACACAGAGATGAGTAAAAATAATAAAATTCAGACATCTTAGCTTTATGTGTTTTTCTGTTTTACTGTTATAAAGGTATATTTTTCAAGGAGAGAGGATAGAACACAAATTTTTAAATTGTGTTGGCCTCATTTATCACTTTTAAGTACTTAGATCCATTATGTAATGTGGACATCTCTTTGTCCTCCTGCCTGAGTAAATATTAGCAGCTGGTCTGTGTGCTGTCTTCTCCTCAGACTGTTTCATGCTCCTTGGCTGCCCTGTAGCCACTCCTACCTGGACACTGTCCTGGCAGTTTTCTTTCCAGTGCATTCCTCTGTTGCCCCAGAGTTGTTTTCTCAGCCCCTCCCCTGTCACCACTTCATTCCTTCCAGTCAGCAGTCTTCAACAAAAAATAATGGAAATCACCATGCGAAATTTAAAGAAACACTGGTTGCCTGTGTCTTACTCTATTATTTTTTTCCTGTAATCCCCGAAACAAAATTAAATCCACTAAGTAGGTAAGTACCAGGTGTCTTGTTGTTTCAAACTGACTAAGTATCCATCATTTGACTGTACACAGAGGAAGCCATCAGTTGGCCTGTGTGATTTTAATGATATTTATGAGCCTGTAAAACGATCCTCGATGATGAGATTAATTGACCTGATGGTTCCTGAAATGACATCCATTAAACATAAGAGACCCATAATCCCAGCAAGAAGGCAAATGCCTCCCTCGAGATCAACCTCCCCAAGGCTCGAAAGATCAGTTTCTAGGAAAAGGTTTAAATAATTCTTTCCTGTTCTTCTCAGTTTGATCCATACAGCGGATGTTAAGAGGCTGGTTCAGTGAGTGGACGGACTAAATTCTACTTGAAATTCAGGTCATATAAAGTTTGGTACAGGTCATACAGTTTTGTAAATTATTTTGGAATTGATTAGCCTACTTATGGCCGGGTCACAGTTTCTCTGTCTCTGGGAAGCCAAGTTCCAGGGCTGGGTTCTGAGTGATGAGTTACGTTGTATCCTTCTCTACCTCCAATATATTCTTCCACAGAAGCATCTCATTATCTTTATAGAACTTAACTAAGCATGACTCTGGTTTCTCCTTTCCATAAGTATAAAGAACAGTGCATTTTTGATGTGTCTGCAAAGCGCAGTGTATTAGAGATTATTAAATTGAATTTAGTTTAGGAGAAAGTGACAGAATGGAAGCATATTTTTTTTTTCTTTTCTCTATTCCTTATGCTGTGCTTGTTATTCTTGCACTGTATTCATTCCATGACTGGAAGCCTGTACCTCCCACTCCCTTTCACACATTTTTCCCAACCCCCATGTCTTCCCCTCTGGCAACCTCCAGTTTGTTACCTGTGCTTATAGGTTTGATTCTCCTTGTTTGCTTGTTTATTCATTTGTGCGTTTTTTGCTTTTTTTTTTTTTTTTTTTTTTTAGGATTCATGAGTGAAATCATACAGTATTTTTTTTCCCTCAGTCTGATTTATTTCACTTGAGTGAAATCATACAGTATTTTTTTATTCTCAGTCTGACTTATTTCACTTAGCATAACACCCTCTAGGTCCATCCATATTGTTGTAAATGACATGATAGTGTCCTTTTTTATGGCTTCCTGATATTCCAGCGTGTGTGTGTGTGTGTGTGTAAGTGTGTGTTTGTGCGCACCATATTGAGCATCTGATTTTAAGGCCCGAGTTTACTATTCACTCCCTGTGTGGCTTTGCGAAATGTTTTAGCCCTGTGAGTCTTGATTTCTTCACTCACTGAATAGTAATGATGATAATAATAGTTTGTCTTCACCTGCAATGATGTGGCAAATATCCCAGAAATTAAAACAGAAAACCGTTTTAGAAATACGACTAATATCCTCCAGCATGCTACATATTCAGGATAGATTGTCCTAAAGAAATTTCTATCAATCCCATCCATTCACAGGCAATAACCACTGTCTTTAGCTCTTCACCGTCTAACTTACATCCTATGACACAGAGCCACTCAGCATCTCCTAAAATATTCTCAGCTACATCAAATACCCTGAGTCTGAAGTATCTCTTTTAAATGCCTGAATGTGCATATGCCATTCATTAAAAATCAAGTACAGAGTATATGCCAAACATGTAACTCATTAAGGAACAAAGGCCTTTCTTTTTTAAATGTGATTAATTGTTGTCAGGGCTTTAAGTGAGTGAGTGAGTAAGTACTCTGGGAACATGAAGTTTGGATTTCCCTCAGACTGCTGGGGAGATGGAGGACCGGATGTGTGGAGGAGATAGTGTTGCTCCTTAATGTTGAAGGTGAAATGCATGACATGTCTCATGAGGGTGGAATGTGCTAAGTTAAGGCCCTTGAGTAAGAGGTCAGTGTGGATGGAGGAACAGAAAGAAGACAGGGAAAGATGACTATGAGGAACTTTAGAAAGTTTAGCACGCATTGCTATACCAAGAGAAAATGACAATTATACTTAAATTTCGATCAGTTCTTATGGAACTTTCTTCTTGGGTGGAATGGTAAAATATAAGGCTGTGTAAGGGACCTGGGGGACCACAGAGTATGAGTTCCCTGATAATGAATATTTGGGTTTTATCTTAGATGCAACAGGAGACATTAGGTTTGTTTGTTTGTTTTGTGGGTTTTTTTTTTTTTTTGCATTTTTGTTTTGTTTTGTTTTTTGCAATTTTTTTTTTTTTTTTTTAATAAAAATTTTGTTTTAGAAAGACTGCATACATAGAAAGACTAAGTTTGGAGAAATGCAATGGCAGGGAGACTAGTTAATAGATTTTGAAGGAATCTGGGTGAGACCAGTTAAGACCTTCAAGATAGGTTTGGGGGGGAGGAAATAGTTTTAAATTAGACATTGGTACGTTGCTGAACTGATTTGATGTGGGAGGTGATGGAGAGGAAGGTTCTGAATTGGAGTATGAAGACTTGGTGCTACTATTCATTAAAAAAAAAAAAAGGCATTGCAATTTGAGGACTCTGTTTTAGGGGAGTAAAAATTAATTCTGCATATTATGATTTTAAAGGTGTTTTATGGCAAATAACCCTCTCCAGGAAGGATTTTTTTTTTTGAAGTAGTCTCTACACCAGACATGGGGCTTGAATTCACAACGCTGAGGTCAGAAGTCCCGCACTCTACCTACTGAGCCAGCCAGGTACCCCTTCCAGGAAGGATCTGAAGGCACATCGTTTTTGTAAAAGGAAGAAATGAGAGTGGGCATACAAGTTCAGACGTTTGTAGGATCCAGGGGAAGTCTGAAACAGTGGGGATGAAGGAGATGACACAGAAAGTTTCTCAAGACAAACGAGAAGGAGATGGGCCTAGGGATCCTGAGAGGCTCTACGACATCTGGAGAAGAAGAAAACAGAGAACCTTAGCCAGGGAAAGGGGTAGGGAGAACAACATCGCCTTTGAAGTGCTGGAACCTGAACATCTTTCTACCTTTCTCATTGATTACATTCTCTCCTTACTTACTTACTTACTTTATTTTCAAAAAAATGCTAGAGTTCATTCCTAAACTTAGTTTGACTATCCATACCCTACCTGAAGTCTGAGAATGGTCCCAGATGAAATCATTCAACGTTAGCTTTCTTGGAAAAATTTTTTTTAACAAAAACAATCAACTATAAGGTTCAAATATCTAAAAAAAAAAGAATAATTACTTTTTAAATGATACAATATTGTTTTAAGGATTTATTCATATGTGCACATAAGCTATTCAGGAAAGAATGTGTTAAAATTGCATCCGAAATGACAATATGATTATTTCACAGAGTGTACGCTTATGTTGTGAAGGAAGCAGAAAGATAACATCTGTGCTCAATAAGCATTTCCACAGTGCGTCTCCTCAGTGCCAGAATGCTTCTGATGCAATGTGAGAAATCAAGGTTATTTACTTCCTTGCTAATTCTTTGTTATGCAAGCCTTTCTCTCAGAGCCACACATTTTTTCCCGTGTGGTTTGCCAGTTCTTTCAGTCCCAGATTGACGATTGTCACTTCCTAAATACCCTCATCATTCAACTTCTATCAACTCTGTAAAATGTGGACACTTTGGGCCCCCAAACTCAGAAAACCTGAGGGTAAAGATCTTACTTTTATTATGAGCTTTATTGTCTTATATAACAAGAAACCTGGACAGAGACGACTCCAGGGTTGGTTAATTCAGTCTCGACGATGTCACCAGGCACACAAGTTCTTTCCACTGCACCATCCTCACCTGTTGGCAAGATCCTGATCAGATCAGAAAGGCCATCGCACACAGCTCACTTTACCACGTAATGGTGGCTCCGTCATTCAGGCACTGTCAGAAGAGGTGCCCGTCCGTTTTCCCATGGGTTCCTTGTATTGAGTGTGTGGGGTCCTTTTTCAGCAGATCCTGGTAGATTTCCTTACTAGTCCACTGACCAGAATTGGGTCATATGCCCACCTAAACTAATCACTGGCAAGAGAGAGGCATGAATGGCTGCGACTTACTGGTGTCTGCTCCTTGATTCTAGAGAGACCCAGTGCTAGGGTATTTTGTCATCCCAAAAATCATACATTGAAATTCTAATCCACAGTGGTGATGGGATTAGGAGGAGGGGACTTGGAAAGTGATTAGGTCCTGTGTGTGGAGCCCTCGTGAATGGGATTAATACTCCCTTATAACAGAAGCCTTACCCAACTTGTCCTCACCACTGCCAGCCACCATGTGAGGACACAGAGAGAACTTTGTGACATGGAAGAAGGTCCCCACGTGGTCCAGCTGACCTTGATTTTGGGCTTCCAGTCTCCAGAACTGTAGGAAACCCATTTCTGTTGTTTGCAACCTACCCAATTTGTGATATTTTGTGATAGCCGCTGCATGACTAAGACCCTCAGAAAATACGCAAGTGCCTACTTCAACAGAGCAGGGACAGAGGACGAAGGAATGCATTATTAATTAGAAATTACATCATCTGCCATCTTGTTCTACTGTCTTCTCTTCCAGGTGTATAGAATAGAGCAGTTGAAATCTCTCCTTCATTCAACTTTAATCCTGAGGTTAGATCAAATTCAAATCAAATTATGCTCTATTGGTCACACAATCTATTCACACTATTTATTTCAGCTGCACATTTTTAAACGTGTGGTTTGACTGCCTTAGACCTGTTTGGACCTCACACTTTCAATTTCACACTGTCGGGCTCCCGTGGTTTCTTATTCTTAACATATTATTTGCTTCTTAATAAGTTCTTTCATATAACTTTTTTCAGCAAAGCAATAATAACAATAATAAAATGATATCTGGAGTTCATAAGATATGTCCTCTTTATACTCTGTATTTACTGTTTGAATACATTTTCCAAAGAGGAAAAATGAAGTCATTATTCAGTGAACTATTTGCTGCTTATCTGGGAAAGCTTGTTTTCTTATATTCTCATTAATCTATCCAGTCCATGGTGAATGATAATCTAGTGTATACATATATATATATTTTCACAAACAGTTTTGTCTCTTACTACAGAATTTCTTGTTTTACTCTCACATTCATTTTTAAAATCCGCATTATCATAACAAAGTAAAAACAGCTTGCTCTTTGTATAGTAAATAAATAAAATGCTCTTCTCCCTGAGCATGCATGAAATTTGGTAGCACTATCATTGAGTATGAAAGCATTCGCTAATACATTTATTCATGCAAGAATAACTAAGATACAAATTGTTAACTGGTATAGGATGAAAGCTATATGAAAACACCCTAGACTTGCTAATTATTTCGTTTGGGAGACAGGGTAATAATACAAAACCATCTTTCTTGGTTTGACACATGAAGCACCATACAGTTTGGCTTAGTCTATACTCCTAGTCTCATTAACCACCATTTGCCTCAGTTACAGAACCACTAAATCTCTCTTTGATCTTGGAAGGTGCAGAAACTGTTATAACCCAGTGACTTTGTGTATGGTTTTGCCTATATATAAAAACACCTATCTTTTCACACCCCAAGAACACCATTTCTCTACCACTCCAACATGTAAAAGAATATTCTGTATCCCAACCTATAGCTAAAAATGCCCTCTTTCTCTCCCTTCTCTGTATACAGAATTGCCTTTCCTGTACATAAGACCTCAGCTAGGACTCCATCTAGAAGCTTGTGGAAGTCCTGATCTAAAGGCATGAAATCATGTATGACTTAACTTCCAATTAAGGAAACCATTTTACAGTATTAAAAGGATGTCAGGGAGAGTTCACGATCATGGGATTTACTGGATACATTGACAATATACACCATCCAGACCCTGCCAGTATGATAGAGCATTGGACTGACCTACTGATGGTACAGTTGAAGCACCCACCAGAGGCAAAATCCAATGAGACAAGGCCACCATTCCCCAGGATACATTAAGTATATGTATGTCTATATATTCTTTATATATTCCAGTTATTCTTTAAGTCTATATATTCTAACTAAGAATCATGCATGAGTCCGAGATGAAGCAGAAGTGGCCCTACTTATAATCACTATCATTAACCTACCAGGTTACTTTGACTTACTTTATTTCTGCAGGGTTAGAGATCTTATTCTCCTGATTTCAGGAGGTGATACTGTAACAAAGTGTCTGAGTAACAGAACACAGTTCCCATTGAAGTATGCCCATAGCTGTTACCTGGGAACTTCGGGTACCTGATGTTCATAGGACTGGTTGGCAAGTAGGGGAGTCACAGTCTTCTCAGCGGTAACTGACCCTGGTCATCAAGAAGAGGTTTGGCTGCTGTTATACAATGTAGACAAGTGAGAATATATGTGACATTCAGGAAAATTTCTCTAATGGTCAGGCTCAAACCTGTCATGAATGAGGAATTGGGCATACCACCAAATAGTCCTCAAATTAACAGGGGTAATACCTGAGGCAAGGGGGGTTTGAAATGGACAGTGAGGAGAGAAATAATGAGTAGGATTGTATCCCTAAGAGCAAATGGAGCAAGGGGGGGTGTAGTTTGCCTATTTGCCTTTCTTTTCCAAGTCTCATCCTCCAACAGGAGGAACTCTCATTATGGCCTTGAAGGAGTTGCTCCCCAACCTGTATGGAGATGTGGATCAGAGTGGCCCAAGAAAAGGAGTGTGGTAACCATGTAGATACACTACTCGCATCTCCCTTCCAGTAAAGACTTTGTTACCCAAAAGACCATAAGAAGTGTGGCTGACTGGGGCTCCTGGGTGGCTCAGTGGGTTAAAGCCTCTGCCTTCAGCTCAGGTCGGGATCCCAGAGTCCTGGGATCGAGCCCCACATAGGGCTCTCTGCTCAGTGGGGAGCCTGCTTCCCTTCCTCTCTCTCCCCCTGCTTCTTTACCTACTTCTGATCTTTCTCTGTCTGTCAAATAAATAAAAATTAAATCTTTAAAAGAAAATAGTATGGCTGGTAACCTACAGCTGTTTGCTTTTTTAAGGCTTTCCTCAGGTTTCTGGACCAGTCACACTCATCTCAGGGAAAACCTGAGTCAGTAACTGTGCAACACAATAAAAATCTAGCTATTTCCACTTAAGGCAGGCTCTTCTTCCTACACCAGAACTGCACACCCCCCATCATAATCCCAGTCCAATTTTCAAATTTCCAAGGAATAAGACACCTCGTGTTCCCATCTTCCAAAGAAGAGCATGTGTTAGGCAATATATTGGTACGGTCATCTTTGAAAAACACCAGCTGCTGGGATGCCTGGATGGCTCAGTTATTTAAATGTCTGACTCTTGGTTTTGGCTCAGGTCCTGATCTCATGGGTTCTGAGATCAAGCCCTGCACAGGACTCTGAGCTCATCAGGACTCTGCTTGGATAATCTCTCCTTCTATCCCTTCCCCCACTTGCTCGTTCTCTCTCTCCCTCTCTAAAACAAATAAAGCTTAAAAAGAAGGAAGGAAGGAATGAACGAACGAATGAACAAACGAATGAAAAATACCATCTGCTTCACCAAAGAAAAGACTATATATATATATATATATATATATATATATATATATAATTTCAAATAGCTATACCTGCCCTCATCTAGTACTTTCCTCCTTTTTTCTCTTGTGATAATAAGGTTGGAAAATGAGCTCTTCTTCTTTTCTAAGACAAGCTGTCCAGCTGTGTTCCAGATCTTACTCCTTCTTACCTTCTCGGTGGTCTTTTTATATAATTTATCTTTTTCCATATCTATATCATAACCTTGAAATTGTTATTTCAACATTATCATTCCACCCACAAACAAAAAATCATGTTTCTCCTTTCAAGAAACAAAAACAATTTGGAGTCTTCCTTATTCATTCCAAGCCCTTGTATGTCTTTATATGTCGTCTACATGCTGAATGAGCCTGTCTTCATGTGTCGTCCACGTGCTGAATGAGCCTGTCTTCATATGTCGTCCACGTGCTGAATGAGCCCGGGCCTTTATCCTTGGCCTAGATCTGTTCTGATTTGTTTTCTAAGAGGCTCCTTTTTTGTCCCATGAATTTTTTTAAAAGATTGTATTGATTTATTTGACAGACAGAGATCACAAGTAGGCAGAGAGGCAGAGAGAGAGGGAGGAGGAAGCAGGCTCCCTGCTGTGCAGAGAGCCCGATGTGGGACTCGATCCCAGGACCCGGGGACCATGACCTGAGCTGAAGGCAGAGGCTTTAACCCACTGAGCCACCCAGGTGCCCTGTCTCATGTATCTTTATCTACCCCTAAGATTGTAATTATCATTCAACTAAGTGATATATAACAGACATACTTCCTCTTGACTACCTGTCTATGCCACGTTCTAAGACTTGGGATAAATCCCATGTTTTGGTCCCAATTGCCCTAAATGTCCATATTTTGGATGAATTTCCCTGATCTTACCCTGAAATAAATTCCTGTACTAAAGGTAGACATCTGTTTCAAGTCCTGTGGCATAGGGCTTTACTCAAAAAATGAACTGTACCTACAGTCACATTCTTGTTCAGGATTTTTCACTAACACCATAGAAAAAGAAGCTTTTAGATTTTCAATAAATATTTTATTTCTGAATGATAAAGTGAACAGTGCATGTGCCAAGGCATGCTATAATTTATCTGTTGATTCAGCCTTCTGCAAATTTCCTAGCTTAGTGTTTGATGCCCCAGGAGAGTTGACCTGTGCTAACATTTCTGGCCAAATACTTATGAACATCTTTCTCTCCTCTGCATCCATCCCTGTTCACAAGGTATCATCACCTTCATTGAGCACTCCCAAAGGAAATAATGGTGCCTACCAGGTATCACTGTTTTGTATGATCAGTATTTTCAATTACATTGGCAGTCTTGGAGGCATATTGGGAGAACATTAAACAGCACAGCTTGAAGTATAAGAAGATAAATACGTGCAGGTAAGACTAACATTTTATTTGAGATTTTTTATTAACAGGGAACTCATTCAAGAAGAATGGGGAAATGGATCTCATTGAATTACAGGTCCTTATAAATAAATTATCCAGCTAAACTTCAGGAGAAATGGAACAATAGGCATATCAATCCTGGTAAGTTTGGAATATTCACTTTCTGTCCTAGATCTGCCTCTTACATTGTCACTCCATTTTTTTTTCTTTCTGTTTACTGTACATCTTATATCCATACTTTCCTAACTTGTATTTTCTGCTTCTTCATTTTTTTCTCTCTTTGAAGTAAATTTACATATGTTTTAAACTTTAGCTTGTTTCAAACTTTCTCCCTTGATGAGTATTTTCTGTTCATATCCTTCAGAGAGAAAATCTAATTGGATTAACAAACAATAATATTAGTTTTTACTTGTAGGGTATGTACTATACGTCAGGGTATATTATTTGGTAGGAACAATATTATCCCTACTACTATATCTTTAAAAAATATATATTCAAGGTGCTCTGCCAGCTGTCCCCAGATAAGCTTCTATTTCACCACCACACCATTTACTCTGAGATGAGCAGCATAGCCAGCTTGAATGGGATAACTCTCGACAGGAGCTTAAAAATAATAATTTCCTTCATAAGTAGGTATGATAGGTGAAAACAGATGCATTTTAGTGGAGTTTAAATACAGAGCTAAAGAACTGATACTCAATTATGGAAGTCAATTATAGAGTTTCAATTTTTGGAGACCATTTTGAAGCTACTGAATTTCTTGCCTAATGAACGATTAAGTGAATAAAAGAAATTGTGTACAGCAGTGGATGGCCCATGTTCACACACCTGTGCAAGTCTTTGAAGTGCTAGTTGGAGTGGACAAAATCAGCAATGTTCCCTGCTTTCTATTCATGCATCAGAGGTCAGCCACTGGAGTGGAAACTGGGAAGGAGGACAGTCACCCAGGGAGGACACGCTGATGATGGAACATGGTTCCCTGTCTAGGTAGGGAGGCCAGGAATAAAATAGAGATGAAAAGTCTGGAAGATGAGACAAAGTTTGAGGGCTCTTTCCAGTCTGGCTAGCCTCTACTTTTCTCTGAGAAGAAGGAGGCTGTCACCTATAAATTCATTCAGCGGCCCACTCCCTGCCACATGCTTACCTTCTTCCAAGAAATCCTGTCCTGATCTTTCTTACAGGCAACACTGTTTCCTCCCTTCATCTGTGTTTAATCCTGTGTGCCTTGTTTATATAGTATCTTCAACAACATTATGTGTTGTTACATTTTGACCCTTTATCTTTCCTTTTTATGCCTCCTATGTCTCCTCAACAAAATAAAACAAAAACACTTGCAAACAATTACAAGCAAATTCACAAAATTATTTGAGAACTAGGTCATTGTATTTTAAATTATTGAGAATAGGGGAAACTTTGAGGAAAAAAAAAAGTTACCAATATTGTTGCTGAATTGGACTCTTTGGGAAAGCAGCAAGAACTGGCAAACTCAAACATTCATGAGTCACCATTGTCTTTGAGGAATATGTGTAAATGTCAAGAACATTCAGATTAGATTTTGATGAAGAGAGCATATCATGAGTAAAAACCAGTGGTAAGAGTTCCAAGACAGGATATACAGTACAAGAGAAAACAGTGTTCTAATAGTCTGGAATCAACAGTAAGTCGCAAGAATCAAAACTAATTGCTATCACTTTTTTATTCCTAAGATCCTAAGATGTTTGACTCCTACTTCAATTATGACCTAGTAAACCGTGTGATTATCTTTCCTGCTCTGTTGGCTGAGTATCAGAAACCGCTGGAGTTCTACAATCAATCACTTCACTGGGAACATAGCGGTTATAAGAAATGCTTGTGAGTATATCACAAGGATGCATGTCTGTTTGCACTAGTGAGTATGCTGACACAACTCCTGTTCTCTCAAATGATGTCATATATATGGCATCATATATATCATGTGTGTGTGTGTGTGTTTATATATATATATATATATATAGAGAGAGAGAGAGAGAGAGAGAGAGAGAGAGTCTGAATTGTAAAGACTTGCAAGGAATATCATTCCTTCTGGTAATCTCCTGAGGAAGTAAAATGAATGAATAAAAGTTCAGAACTGAGGAATAATAGTTCATTATCATCTCCTGAGAAAGAAGAGAAATACAGTGTCCCTCACTTCTCATCCTAACACTCAGAGTCTCGGTTTTTCTTTTTTTCTCTGCGGGTCTGAAAATGTTTGGTTCCCAGCGTGCATATGCCACAGCTCAGCAGGGATGTTCTGAGGCACTATCTCCTTGTGATAGAAATAATAGAAATGACAGGTATCCTGGAGAGTCCTCATACTCTCTCTCTCCAGCTGGCCTGGGTCCCTTTTGTTGGTCCCCAGCAAGGCTGTAGCAAAGAGCTTTGTATCCAGGCCCTTAACATGAGAGAAAGGAGGGCACATTGGCCACCTAGATTGCATTTCATATGACCATTAGGATTTCACAAAGTTTTCAGAGACAGACCGTATTTTTAAAATAGAGACAGTTATCAAAAGAGGAAATCTTAGAGGAGAACTTAAAATGATCACCAATCTGAAATGTCTCAATAAACACCTGGACTGTTTTTCGTGAAAGTAATTAAACACACCCAGCATAACAGGATAAAAAAAACCTTGCAGAGGCACAGAACTTACCAGCACGGTTCTGACCTTTTGGATAATGAAAACTAAGTTAATTTCACAGACAAAAATATAAAGAACTCTAGCTATAAATAAACAATTCAAGGAATGAGCTATTTCTGTTCCAGCTAATGAAGAATGACATTTAAAGAAATACTATTCATTTGTTTAGATGCAGAGAACAGATTGGCAGTTGCTGGAGGAGAGGGGAGCTGGGGGTTGGTGAGGCAAATGGTTTTTGGTAATCGGAGGTACAAACTTCTAGTTATAAGATAAATAAGTCACGGGGATGTAGTGTACAACCTAGAGCCTATCATATTATATTGCAAATTTGAAAGGTGCTAAGAAAACCAATCTTATAAGTTCTTATCACGACGAGAGAAAGTTGTAACTCTGTATGGTGACAGATGGTAAACAGACTTAATGCGGTGACCATTTTGCAATACATACTGATGTGGAAATATGATATTGGACACCTGAAACCAAAATTAATGCTGTATCTCAATTACACTTCAGTTAAAAAAAAAAAGAAAATATTCAAGTACAGAATCTGTTCATTTCAAAAAGGTGCCTTAGATTTGAGGCTTGCTGTGACCATGCACTGAAAAACTTGTGTTTGTTAGAAACAGCAGAACTTGCTTTTCATTTCCAACTGCTAGTCGGTTCTTATGGTCTCAGGTTGATTTTTTTCAACTTCTAATTGTTATTTATGAAGTTGTCAGAGGTGCTAAGAAGCACACATTAATAAAACTCCTGCCTGAAATGGAATACTTTGTAGACTTATGGTTGAGTAGCAGCACATACATTCAACTGGACTCGGTTAAAAAATATACTTCCCTCTATTAAGGATAACTGAGCACCTAGAGCTTAGGGAGGATTACAAAATTTATACTTCTACACCAAGGTTCTAATGCAGGATCTCAATTTTTGCAAAAGAAGGGTACATTGTGGAAAAGGGACATGCACACACTTTACTACAGTTTCAAGGGTTCGTGCATCTCCTTGTTGCTGCTACACTGGTGGTCTCCCTCTGATTCGTTTCCCCTACATGCATGTCTTCATTACAACCAGAGTGTGAATGGGTGTTTGTGTCTTTGGGGATTGTATAGGCGTAAGAATATATATGTTTGTGAGTCTCATCAAAGAGAGTGGTATTCAATAAATTGTCTGTATTGTGGAAGAGCCATTTTGGGGTGAGGCAGCTAGCTGTGAGCAGTTTCTACAATCCTGCTTCAATGACGTATGATCTTCGGTTGGTGGAAGGGGCAGGGTGGAGTTGTAGCAGCCACTGTGGTACGCGATATTAGCACACGGCTGCACCACTAGCAGGTTTGCTCTAGCCCTGCGGTACATTCTGAGTGGACTGTCCGAGCAGTAGTTGGAAACCCAATTCAGTTCTCTGGTTTCTGTGTCTCTTCATATGTGACCCCTTCTCACTAACAATTAGCCTGTGTGAAGCTTTCTTTCCATAATTTTGAAGACTTCTTTTTCTTCTCCTTCTCCTCCTTCTTCCTTCCTCTTCTTTCTCCTTCTCCTTCTTCCTTTGTGAGGGACATAGAAGGTGCACTAGTGGGAGGGAAGGGATGCAGAGGGAGAGGGAAAGAGAGAATCTTAAGCAAATTCCACTCCCAGCACAGTGGAGCCTGACCTGAGGTTCAGTCCCACAACCCTGAGATCATGACTTGAGCCAAAACCAAGGGTCCAAGGCTTAACTGACTGAGCCACTTGGGCACCTCCGTAAGTTTGACTTCTAACAAATCAGGCTATTCTTTACCAAACACTCTGCCAAGGCTGAAAAATAGATGAACTCATTTTTTGGTTATTTTTTTAGAGCTGCTTATTCATTTGGATTATATGGATCTGACCTTGGGCTTCCTGCTCTCTGGAAAGGACGTTAAAATCCATTGATGAAGAATTTTAGATTTTCAGACAAGGATAATGAATTCTTGACAGGTCCTAGGTGCTAAATCAGTTGAGGAATGCTAAATCAGAACAGGAAATAGGAGGGAAGTGACAGAGAAGTGAGGCATACATAGAAAGAATGGGAAGGAGACCAGAAGGTGTCACAGAAAAAAAAATATATTTGGTCAAATTATGTCAAGGATTTGGCCAAAGGACAGAAGGAACAGACCCTAGTGATCAGGCATGTGTTTTGTAGGAACATAAATGAGAGTAGCGTTCAAGGAAGAGCTCGTGTCTTAGACCAAGGAAAAGAAATTACCTAAGCTATTTGTGTGACATTAATGTGTGTTATTTGTACCCAAAAGGAAGAAAATCATGGTAAAACAGTCTCACTAATTATATTAAGCCACAGCACAAGTTGCCTATGAATATTTTTCATATTGCATACAGAGATAATGTTAGATTGCCAAGGACATTAGGAGTTATGCATGTATTTAGTTTTGCCCTAGGAGGGAACCTAGAGTGAGTTCAACACCCTTGATTTTCCTAGTTAAAAGGCTTTTATACCCAGCAACACTTTAAACTCTCTTCAGTAAAATTTGGAAACTTTAAAACTAAATGGGACTCTTGTGAACACTTTAGCAGATGAATTTGATGTTGTCACTGGACTCAAAAAGAGCACGTGGACTGAGGCCCCTGCAAGACAGATACAGAATTTATAAGAGTCAGGCTCTGTCTGTGCTTAAATCAGAGCTGCCTGCTATCCCCAGCCTGTGAAAGTGGCTGGGAGTCATCATCACCACGTGGCTGAAAGTGACCCTGAAAGAGAATCTTTTATACTCTCATCCAGCTTCCCCCTCCCCCAGTTGGACAAAATGTCTTTTCTGAACTTACATTTTAAACATATAAGGAAAGACAAAATAAAATGCAATGGAATAAATAGAATATCCCTACTCCCACGAAAAACTGATTCACAGTTCTACACAGACCATTACCCTTGAGATCAACACACTTCCGCAGTACGTGTGAACATCCCTTTTCACACACAGTCTTTTCTATATACTCTTGCATGAGATCGGTATCACTTCATCAAAAGAACATATTCAATAGATTAGGTTGAGCAATACAAAATGGCCAATAGTCCTCTCTATCTGACCTATATACATGGCATTTCATATGATTTAATATAACATATGTGTGGATTGAAAGATTAATGTGGTGAACACTTATTCACCAGCAACTTACTTAAGAAGTGGAACATTACAAAATATTATAAAGAGCTTTAAAGTACCTGCATCCCTCTTCCTCATCACCTTCCTCTGCTACACAGTATTTTTAAATGGATATGCTGTATTTTTAAAATTTTTTGAAAGAAAATAAGTAAAGACATACTATATAAGAAATTCTATAACTGCTTACGTGACTCACTCTTAAATACATCTGTCTGGTGAGCAGAACCGGAGGTCGTTCATTTCCATTTGTTACCCTGTATAGGAGCCTATGTATTTTTAATTTTCAAAAGTACTTTTGTAAGCATTAATTGTTGACTTTTACCTCAATTGGCATAGCCTGTAGAACACAAGTTCTTTAAAAATTGTGGGGCTTATTGTTGGAAACGAGTAAAGGGCAAATTATAAAATGGCTCTTTTGGAAAAAAAATCATATATTTTTCAGTTATTGGATGTAATAATAGATATGTATATGTGTATAAAATGCATGTATCTCTGTATCCATATAACACACACACATATGTATATATAAATCTTTTTAAAAAGATTTGTATTTATTTATTTATTTATTTGACAGAGATCACAAGTAGGCAGAGAAGCAGGCAGGGGGTCAAGGGGGGAAGCAGGCTCCCTGCTGAGATGAGAGCCCCATGAGGGGCTCGATTCCAGGATCCCAAGATCATAACCTGAGCCAAAGGCAGAGGCTTTAACCCACTGAGCCACCCAGGCATATATATATATATATATATATATATATATATATATATATATATATATCAATCTTAAGATGATTGTGGTATTCTAATCATATGTACATTTGAATGTTTTTCTTTTGCCTAAGAGTGGAGTGTTAGTCTTCTTGTATATACATTCTTCAATTTATCTATGTAGTTCTGTCAACACATTTTGAAGTTCTATTAGTAAGTACAACCATTTTTAGATTTGCCACATCTTCCCGATAATTTGCATGCTGTTAAAATAGTGTGAAGAAACACTCCACCTATGTCTAGTAATGCATTTTAACAGCATAGTCCATTCTTACTGGCATTTATAGGCCCATTTTTCTCTCAACAGTATTTACCTGGTACTTATTTTTCTTCTATTTGGAATCTTGTGTCTTCCAAGATTTTCATGCGTACCTGATACAACTAATTTCTTTTTTGTAATTCAAGTATATAATCAGTGTTTTTAAATATAGAAATTAGTTTCTCTGTGTTGATCAAGATTGCCAACATATTTGAATGTATTTTTTAAATTTTTTTAAAGATTTTATTTATTTATTTGACAGACAGAGATCACAAGTAGGCAGAGAGGCAGGCAGAGAGAGATGGAGAAGTAGGTTCCTTGCTAAGCAGAGAGCCTGACTTGGGGCTCTATCCCAGGACCCTGAGATCATGACCTGAGCCTAAGGCAGAGGCTTTAACCCACTGAACCATCTAGGCACCCCATATTTGAATTTATTTATGACACTTTATTCCTTATGTTATCTGTCTTCTTCTAGTTGTTTTTCTTTTTCATTTATTTATTTATTATTTTGCATTCGATTTTCCTATCCTTTTTTTTTTTTTTTTTTTACCTCCACTAGTTTGAGAGTTATACACTCTTTCTATTCTTTTAGTGGTTATAATGGAAAATTGTAACCTGCATATTCAATGTTATAATGACAAAATTAAATCAGTATTTTACTGCTGCATTGAACAATGACAGTAGAATAGAAATTTTTAACATATTTCTATCCTTCCTTTATTTTCTTGGTTCCTTACTAAAAATATTTTAAAAATTAAAAGACTTGATAAAATGTATTAAAAATATATTTTAGTCAATTATGTGGCTGTTCTCTTACAAGTAGACATTTTGTTCATTGATTCCTTCAATCGTTCAATTGTTAAAACATTCATTTCTCAACATTGTCTTAGATCCTAGTAATTCAGCAGTAAAAAAGGAATCTGCCCTCGTGGACCTTATAATATAGTACAAGATAAACACAGTACCCAGAGAAGAGATTCCAAAATTACCAGTATTCTGAGTTTATGGTAAGAAAAGAATGTGGATATTTCCTTCAAGGACTCTACTTGCATAAACTTCTTTCTATAGTCTATGCTTTTCCTGATTTGCCACGTAGATTTTTGTTTGTTTGTTTTTTTAAGATTTATCTTATGTTTATGCATGATATTTTCATTTGAAATCTGAAGAAATCATAGCAAGAATAAACACTTTAGAAGATACTATAGTTTAGCAGAATATTATATAGGATCTTTCTTATCTCAAAATCTGCAGAGGAGAATGAGTTTTATGAACTGATGGTGCTGTCTGTTCTAAATCGTCCACTGATGGGGAGGAGCGGACCTTGCTGCCCATACCCTTCCCCTACTCCAGCCTGTGTGGGAAGGAAACTAGCAGCCATTTTGGAGGATGTATGGTGAGAAACATTTGTGTGAACAGTCGGCAGAGCCCTGAGTTTTTCTAAACTTTTTTTTTTTCCCTACAGTTTGGGGCAGAAGGTCCCCTTCTTCTTCAAACCAAGTGAAGGAAGCTTCCCAGGAACTACTCGAACACACGCAAAAAATTGTTCCCCTGGAGGATCAGGCAGAGGGATTGGTGTCTGCACTCATCTCCAGGAGCACCTGCTGTAAGCTGGCTGCAGCTGTTCTTGAGGAAAAACAGAGATGCCCCATGAGCAGCCTGAGCTCCCAGCCCAGGCAGCTCTGAGGCACTACGTTTCCCTGTGGTTTTGGTGCTGATGCAGAAGGTGGCCAAACTTGAGTTTTCCTGTAACAACCTGACAGAGAGATTTGCCCACCACAGGACGCAGGAAGGGTCAGAGCCAGGATCCGGGAGCCACTCCCCGACCCCCACCCCCATCCAAACCCCTGTCTTCTCCAGGTTCCTGCCTCAAGTCAGAGTGAGGTCCGGGAAGATCTACATTTTGAAGGAGATGAATAATGGATGATTCCTCTTTAGACTGAACAGGATCTTTAATGTCTGGAATTAGGATGATTACAAGGTTGAGGGTAGCTGGAAAAGTTCCAGAATCTACTTGAGATATTTCAATGATAGGAAAGGACTCTGGTATAGAGGGGCTGAAAGTCAATGTGGAAATACATATATTTATCCTTTCCTATGCCTCATTAAGCCCGCTTGAATTTAATTGTTTCAGCAATATTTTCATATCTCTCATATGAGTTCATAAACAGCCAAATGGTTTCAATCCTGACAAAATTTGCCCCAAACCTTCCTTGTTACTACAAACGTATTTACTGATGGGTGTCAACAGTGAAGGTAATCAAATCTGCCTGTGAATCATAGGCAGCCAAATGAAGTTTAAGTATATTCAGCAAGAAATATGTATCTTGATTTTTCTTATTTTCCCCCAAATATATCTGTCTTTCATAGCCCTGTGCTTAGGAATTAAATACAAAGGTGGGTAGTTTTAAAAACTTCTAAAAACAACTAAAATTATTTTTCTTAATCCAGGCTTATACTAGTTAATGAAATGATCATACAAAGGACCATAATAACAGGAATACTAGTTATAGCATTAGTAGTTTAAAAGATTTATTTGCACAGATTAAGGCGACAGGGTAAAAAGAAATAAATAAGTGTGAAAAATCTCCATCTTTCACAGCTTTAAAATGTTGGCTCTGTTGTATGCCATGATTAAGTCAACAGTCTGCTGGTCGGGTTCCAGGCATGCAGACTATTCCCTCATCGCCACCAGTAAATTCACGAGTCTGCTCTTTCCCTAAAAGCTTCTGTGCACGGCCTTTCCTAAGGTATTAGAATGGTGAGATGGACAGGATAGTAGGAGGCCAGACAGTTATCTAGACTGTGTATAGAGCAACAGAAAGGTGCCTAAAATATTACAGCTCAGTTGTCAAAAATCCCTAATACTTGGAACTTAATTTGAGCAACATGACTACATGACTTACATAGTTTTCCAGGGATAGAAGCTGTCTATATCTTTCTTAAATTTTTAGGAAAATTTCCCAAGAATTTTATGCTATCCGTGTCTAGTTGGCTTTTGAGCCAGTGATCTTAACACTGCCACAAGAAAGTTTTTGATTATTAGTAATCATATTGAACAGGAGCATATGCCTAATGATAATGACGTTTGGAAGGTTTACCCAGACACACATGTGTAGAAATTGCAAATCGTAAATTTAACCCATGCAGAGAAGGCATTTAAGTGAGTGAAAGCGAACGCTTACTTTATTTCAGACATTGTTCTAAGCACTTTTTAATCAACCCCTTGAATCCTTTCAATGACCCCACAGCATTGCTTGCATTTCCAACTGTATAGACAATTAAATGGATGGAACAATAAATAAGGTGACAGTTGGTAGGTGGCAGAGCTAGAATTTAAACATTTGGGACTCTGAGCATACACTCTTAAGCCCTACAGTAAACTGATTTCACAAGGGGATGGGGCTGAGAAGTTGGTTGTGTCATGATGGTCGTTTGGTTGCAGGGAGCCTGCTTCCTCCTCTCTCTCTCTGCCTGCCTCTCGGCCTACTTGTAATCTCTCTCTGTCAAATAAATAAAAATTATATATATTTTAAACACACACACACACACGCACACACACACAAAATTCCATTCTGCATGAGGGTTAGGCTTGTAACATTGCATGTGAGAAAGGAAATAATTATCTTAAATACCTTATGAACTAGGGAATATTGTAAACTTTTTTTTTTTTAAGGCAAGGAAAGGAACACTAAGAAAGGTTATATAACTTGTCTCTAATCACAGAACTAATGTGTTACAGAGCCAGGACTTCCCCTTAATGTCTGAATCTAACACCAATCCTCTCATCTTTACTTTTCAGGTTTATTAACTCTTGAAAAAATAGTAATATATAATTCTAAGATTTAGATTTTTAAAGTTGTGTCTTCAGTTGATATTTTTCTGATAGGCTAAATGTATTTAAATTCAATATTTTTGAATGTTTCTTTCTCTTGCTGTTTCCTTTACATTTTTAGTTACTTATTTTTTATTGATTTGACTTTCATTTTTCTACTTTCTTATAACTCTGAGATAATTAAAAGATTCAGTTATACATCACTGGGATTAGTGTGTCTTATCTTTTTTCAGGCATAATAAGTGCTTATCTAAGGTAAGTATACATATTCAAAATAACATGATTTCTCTTTGCCCCCTAAAAGTCTGCAGTGAGTAAAGGATGTGCTGTCCAAAGATTATTGTGTAACTAGGAATGGTTTTCTTGGTGTTAACCCAACTGGTTATCCATAGACCCTCATCATCTGTGAAGCTCAAATTATCCTGATAAAAATATCATACCTTAGGAGCCATGTTAAGCTAGTTTCACACAAATAGCCACAAAGACCCTAAAGTAGCAAATTATTTTTTGAGTCAATGTGAGCCTGAAGAATCACCACAATTTATCTTCATGAGACTTTTCGTGTGTGCGTGGAAAGAAATCAAGTGTAGTGATCTAGAATGGGGCATGGGAAACAACATTTCAACATTAAGAGCCAAAGCTTATATTATTAAAAATATATAATCTAGAGCAAGAGTTGGCAAACTTTTTCTACAAGGAACCAGGTGGTAAATATTTTAGGTTTTGTGTGCCAAGGGGAAAATACAAGCACCTCTTCTGTAGGTGTAGCAAATAGGGAAGTAATTTTTCACAAACATTTAATTGAATTCAAAATATAATGATATATTACTGGTTTTGCATTAGTTTTCTATTGATGCCTTAGCATGTAACCATAAATGTCTTAGAACACCTCTTTATTTCCTCACCATCCTGGGGATAAGAAGTCCAGGCACAGTGTGGCTCAGCTGTTTCTGTGCTGTGGATTTTACAAGGCCAATATCAAGGCATCAAGGTGTTGGCAAGGATACATCCCTCTCTGGAAACTTCAGTGGAGAATTTGCTTCTAGGTCAGTCAGGCTGTTAAGAGACTTTAGTTCCCTGTGATTATAAGACTGAGGTCCCCATTGCCTTTACAGGTGGGGCAGAACATCTTCCCCAGCATCTGGAGAGCTTAGTGGCATTCCTTGGCTCATGGACCCCTTCCTCCACCTTCAGATCCACAATAGAGAATTGAGTCCTTCTCATATTTAGAAATCTCACAGAACTTCTCTTCTGCCTCCTCTCCCATTTGCTTTTCAACGTATCTTTCTGACAGACCTTTTGCTCTTAAGCGTTTTATGTGATGACACTGGGTCTATCAGAATAACCCAAGATACAGGCTGGGTTACAGACAGGCTGGTTTGCCTCAGGGGCAATAGTTTGTAGACCTATGATCTCAAATATTCTCCCCTAATTCTTAATCTCCAAGGTGGACCTCTCACAAATATTATCCCCAAAGCTTAAACATCTACTAAGTATTCCCATGTGTCCAGTCAGAAGCTCTCTTTCATGGTATTGTTTTTCTTACTTCTGCTGTTCTCCTATGGAATATTATTTATATTTTCTTTGCTTTCTTAATTGTGAGTAGACAAATGGGTATGAAAATAATCACTTGGTTGTTACAGAACCAGAATCGGATGAATGAGTTAGGGATCCTGGCTTTTGTTTATTTATTTCATTTTTTAAAGATTTTATTTACTTGAGAGAGAGAGAATGAGAAAACACAAGCAGGGGTCATGGCAGAGGGAGAGGAATTTGAGCAGGGAGCCTGACATGGGACTTGATCCCAGAACCCTGGGATCATGACTTGAGCCAAAGGCAGACATTTAATGACTGAGCCACCCAGATGCCCCAGGATCCTGGCTTTTAGAGTGAGGTGCATATTTTGCTATTTGTGCAAAGGGACCAAGTTCCATTTATATTCTGATGCATTTAAAAAATATTTCATAACAAACATCGTAATCCATTAAATGATATGTGAAATGAGCACTCTGGACACCTCAGAACGATCCACACAGAATTATTAAAACAAATCCCAGTGTTAATTAAGACAGAGTTGTTGGTTGGATTTCATGAGCATCTACTCTACTGGGTCACTCAAAATCCATCCTCTTTATAGATTTAGCTGATGAGGACAAATTATTGTGAAACATGGCATTCTGTTTTGGTACATCTTATCTTACTTATTCTAGTAAGGCGATTGAGGGTTGAAAAATTAAATGAAAATATTTTAATACACATATTGAATCTGAAATATCTTACACCATTTAATTCTTTCCAATTTCTTTCAAAAAGTATTGTAAATGTTTGAAAAATGTAAAAAATAAATCACATTAATTTAAATTGCATTATACATTCACAAATGACTTATTGTTACCAGTGAATTGTGTATCTTCTATTTTATATAAAGATAGTGAT
Organism: Mustela lutreola; assembly: GCF_030435805.1. Lineage (NCBI taxonomy): Eukaryota > Metazoa > Chordata > Mammalia > Carnivora > Mustelidae > Mustela > Mustela lutreola. The sequence goes on from NC_081302.1 coordinate 7,022,718, forward strand.
CTGTTGATTTATATTAGAGGTTCCTTGCAAAACTCCAAACATGGATGAGTTATGCCTCCATGACAGAAAATAAGCTACAAAAAAAGCAAAAGTTCCTTCACATAAATACAATTTATGTCAAGATGAATCTGTGTGTATTATATATGCACTAAACAATATTGATATGCAACAGATTATTGTAGAAAAAGTAGATCAGAAAAAAACTAAAAAATATCACACAAAAACAAAATCAAGAACTCAAATGTAGTTGTAGATAATACAATGTACCTATTGCATAGCTGAAACTAATTCCAGTAGGCTGACCTGCAGAGAAGCTCAAGTAAGTTCTTTCATTGAACATCTCAGAATGTGAAGGGACAGAATTGTACAGAATTATGTAGACTACAGGTTGGTGTTATAGTTCTTCCAGGAGGGGAGAGCTGACCTGAGATTGAATCCATCATGCCCTGCTAGGACAACAATATTTGAAGCAAGATCATATGAAAATGCATATTTTTATTCTGGACCAAGAATGGGTTCATTTTTAGATGTCATATCGAGTCTTCATTTATGCAGACTCATGCAAAGCATTCAATATTCAGGTCAGTATTTGCAAGGGGCAGCCAGAGAGGTGACTTTAGGAGAGAAAGGCCTGACATTTGAGCACTTTTATAATGGCAAAAGGTTCAAGTTAGACCTTGACTGGTTAAGAAACTTCTAACGTGTTACGGAGTCTTGCCTGGAATCCAGAATAAGGGCCTGGGGTGGAGGTCAGACAGCGACTTGAAGGGAGAAAAGTGGATCTAATTGGGCTGCGTGGAGGGGACAAAGATAACTACCAGTTTTCAATATTTTGCCCAAGGCCACGCTGGCCCTGCCATTCAAAATCATCCTTTCTGTCACTTTGACATTTGCGGTCCATTGCAGAACCCTGATATAGGCCAGGCAGTTCAGTTTAGGATATTATTCCTGACAATTTGTTTTAACTCAGCAAAATAAATAAATAAACCATGTCTTCTTGTCACATATCCGAAATGCCCAATGTAAATACGTAATGGTATTTATTTTAAAATGAAATTTGCTTGAGCTCAATTGAACACCATTCAGGAATACACTTGTCATTTAATTCGATTTCCAGGTTCTGTCTTTCATTTTGAAGGAATAAAATCCCATATTTTATGTCTATATATACTCTCCAATGGGCAATTCAAAAATAAAAGTGCATCCTTAACAATAAATTTCTTTGCTTTTCACTTGCACCAGAACTTTCCCCTCATTTCAATGTAGCTTTTGTATGGGCATGTGCAATAAAAAAGCTAATAAACTTAATAAATGGTTCAATTGCATGACCGCACCTGTGTGGTACCTTCATCCTCATTATCCATTTCCTTAGACATTGTCCATTATTTCGTCGTGGCCACAGAACCCTCATGTAAGTCTAATAAATAGAGCAATAAAAGTAAATAACCTGAGAAAATATTACAGTGCAAACTGAAAATACTTTTGTTGTAAATTTATGCACGTTTTTATCCATTCTGCCAAGTACAAGTATGCTGGCATTCAGCTGCTTGCTCTGGATCTCCCACAGGAATATGACCCAAATCCTTATTTCTTATGAGCTTCATTCAAATATATATGAGGGTGGATCAATGCCAGCAGTTGTTTTTTCTTCAATAGAATTGTTGAAAACGGATTCAGACAATAACATGTGCATATATACCTATTGCTGAAATGAACCTCTGAAACCATCTCTACTTGCTCAAAGTAGAACATTATGTTCTTTATTTTAGTAATTCAGACATCAAATGCATTTTCTTCCTGATATTCTATAGATATGGACAAACTGTATATTTGACTTGAAACTTCTCTGCGTAATAGGTATATTTCCAGACTGATTTGCCTGTGTACGCTCTGAATTTCAGCATGTTTAGAAAGGCAGGAATTTAGCATTAAAATTGGATATCAGATATCAGCATGATATGAAGAGTAGACTCACCTCCTCACATCTTACTAGTTTAAGAATACTTTAGATCCTTTTAGCTAAAGACCATTTTAAAATAAAATGCGCCATTAGTTAGTTGATGCGAGACGGTGTTTTCAATCACTCCTTTACATGGGGTTGGTTGGCAGCTGAATGATAGAACACTCATTAATACCTCTGGCAGTTCATAGCTGTCAGTCAGAGAGGATTTCCACAAGCTGCTTCCAAGGCATGAAAAATGCACAGAAATGAAGAGGTGATCCCAGACTGACAGATCGTTTGGGATAGCTTGAGTAGGCTCTAATTGACTCTTGGTTTTCTCTCTCCTACTTTACAAAGAGGGTGCTGAATTGATAAAGCTATTTGCTAAAAATCTTGGTTAGATCTTCTTTGGCTCTGCCATTAACCAATGCAACATATTTACACTCTATAATTTACATGTATGCACACAGGGTATCGTGTTATATAGAGAGCAGGACCTTTTGCTTTACGTCATATTTTGTTCTGCTACCTAGAAACAGGACAAAAACAGCCAGATAACCTCTGATGATCATTATAATATGGAGACGGTGTCTAATAGTTTGCTTATATAGTAACATCTCAAACAAAAGGTATATAGACATTTCCTACCATGGAAGTTTTATGCTGTCTCCACTCTGATTAAGAGGTGAAAAGATAATCTAACAATTTAAAAACTTCTTCCAGGAAACTTCTCAATCTTTTATTTTGAACAAAAGCAGTTCTCTTTAGTGCTTGCCAAGAGTGAAAATTTGCACTGAGCATGGAACATACACCAGAACTTGCTTGTCTTTATCACCTGGTGAAGTAGACATGGAGTCCTCCTTTTTCAGATGGGGATATTTATGTTTAGACAAATTAAATGATTTGGCCACTCCCATACAGCTAGTGGTTGGAATGCATGGAACAAGGGCCCAGGCTGTCTGGACCCCAAAGCTTTGATCCTTCCCACTAACACTGGGCCTACTGGAGTCATCTTAGTCATGGTGGAACCCACCTGTCTCTTTCATTTCTTGAACAATAATCCCCACTCAAATACGAGCAGTGTAGAGGCCACTGCTGTTTTCTCTGCTTGTTTCCTTTGTCCACACCAAATGTGTATTCCTCTTTCGGTTCCCTTTCCAGTTGCTGGCTTAGAACAGAGCTCTAATTAGTATAACTACTTTATTACATCAATATCAAGATGCAAATGACATCCTTAAATGTGCATGAATACTTCTGATTTTCAAGTGATGCAAACCAATGGAGTAGAGTTGATGGGTCATTAGCTAAATACTCTGTACAATCTGTTATTAAAATGTTACCTGGCCTGAGACCGTTATTCAGAGAGAATTACTGACTGGAATTTTATTTGATGACTCCAAAATGAATCTTCTAGAGTAATCTATGTTTTCTCCAGAGTATTTGGAAAATTTAGTTCATTGTGTATTTAAATATTTGAGTTAATTAAGAGAGATAATAATCCCATATATATATTTTCACTTAATATTCTTTATAGATATTTACACATTATATAATTTTACTTTTTATGAATATGTACATTTATAAGTTAGTAAAAAATAAACATTATCATCAGAGTATTCAACTACAGCAATCATATAAAATAAATATGGTGGAATAGTGTATATTTAATGTTAAAATTGTAGAAAGAATATTTTCACCCCTATGTAATAAATTTTCCTTGATTGAGCATAATCACTGAGAAAAGTCATTTTCAGTATACTATGCTACTAATATAGAAGATATAAGATGTTTAATTTCTCAAAAAAGATGTTTAGTTTCTCATAATTTCTGCTTGATACATGTTACATAAAAGAATAAATAAATCGCTTAATAAATAACCCCTAACACTAGCCTACCTTATTTATAAGCATAATACCCAGTCGTCAAGCTACACTTTCAAACACTAATATTTTGAATATAAGAGGCCCTTAATAAATGCCTGTTGAAGTAAATTGAGTCTGAAAATACTCTAATGATATATTTGAAACAATGTTTCCAAAAGAGCATTCTGAAGAATGCTTTCCCTGCAGGGTGACCCTCAAGTATGAATGTCATAATCACATACATTGGTGACATGCTCTATACTGTATTATACTTTTGGAAATTTTAGAAATGTTAGTTTATTTGGCTTCTGGTAAGTTTTACAGAAAAGACATCCCATGGGGACCTGGGTGGCTCAGTCATGATCTCAGGGTCCTGTGATTGAGTCCCGCATTGGGCTCCCTGCTCAGTAGGGAGCCTGCTTCTCCCTCCCCTGCTCTACCTGCTTGTGCTTTCTCTCTGTCAAATAAACAAATAAAATCTTGTAAAAAAGAAAAGAAATCCTTTACTCTTATCCATCTATTTCCTAGCATAATTGACCCCAGAAACGCTTTTTCTTCCTCTTAAAGTCTATAGAACTGACCTCTAGCATTCCCAGTAACTCAGCATAAGAACCATTGTTTAAGATTTCAGTTCCTTGAAAGAAAAGTTCTTGATATTGCTTTATTTAAATGCATTTGTCTCTTTACAAATTATAACTTTTATCCATAGCTCATATTCGGGTTTTCTGCTATTTTTAGTTTAGCTAACAGAACTTTATAATGTTAATAAATAAGGACATAAATATGATTTGAAAATGCCCTAGCTTTCTTAATATTATCATGGCTTAGTTTCATTATGCCACCTTCAATAATAAATCTCAGTGCTTAAGAAGAAAATAAAAATACTAGAAAAATTTCTTTTTTTTTGTAAATTTTGAAATTTGTCTTAAGTCATATATTCAAAATGTTATCCTTTTATCAATGGTTAAGAATTCAGGACACATATCTACACACAGAATGATTCTTTTCTTATTTTTTGTGGCAAACTCCTTGCTTATTTTAAATGAAATCAAAACTAAAAATTGCTATAAACTCATCATGATAAAATTGTTTCTTACTATAATCTGTTCCTGGCTCAAAAAGTTTAGCTAAGCGACAATGTAGATGGAACTAGAAGGAGTTATGCTTAGTGAAATAAGTCAATCGGAGAAAGACAACTATCACATGATCTCCCTGATATGAGGAAGTGGAGATGCAACATGGGGGGTTAAGGGGGTAGGAGAAGAATCAATGAAACAAGATGGGATCAGGAGGGAGACAAACCATAAGAGACTCTTAATCTCACAAAACAGAGGGTTGCTGGGGGGAGGGGGGTAGGGAGAGGGTGGTTGGGTTATGGACATTGGGGACGGTATGTGCTATGGTGAGTGCTGTGAAGTGTGTAAACCTGGCGATTCACAGACCTGTACCCCTGAAGCTAATAATACATTGTACGTTAATTTTAAAAATCTTAAAAATATAAATAAATATTTAAAAAGTTTAGCTAAGAAACTGGAGGTCATAATTTTAATAATTTTTAATGTTCCCTTAATATACTAGAAATGAATACATCAGATGTATTCTTTTTATGACTGAGGCAGAATGATGGATTGAACGGGTATGGTCTTCACAGTCTCCTGGGTTTGAATCTTGGATTCACCACAGGAACACTGTGAGTCTAGGTTAGTTATTTACCATCCCTGAATCTCATTTTATAAATCCTTAAATTAGCGATGAAACCTAGATATCCCATGAACTGCTTTATCTTTTGAAATTAAAAACATTAATTGGGAGGGAGACAAACCATAAGTGACTCTTAATTTCACAAAACAAACTGAGGGTTGCCGGGGGGAGGGGGTTTGGGAGAAGGGGGTGGGGTTATGGACATTGGGGAGGGTATGTGCTTTGGTGAGTGCTGTGAAGTGTGTAAACCTGGCGATTCACAGACCTGTACCCCTGGGGATAAAAATATATGTTTATAAAAAAATAAAAAATTTTAAAAAACCCAAAAAACAAAACAAAAAACATTGGTTCAATATTCCTCTCTTACGTCCTACACAAAGAGCAATATCAATCTCAAAATTTCTGTAAATACCTCTTATGGGTTGAATGTGTACCCATCCCCCCCCCTTCAAAGTTGGCCCTAATGTCCAGTATCTAAATATGTGACCATAGATAGAGAAAGGATCCTTAAACAGATAATGAAATTAGAATAAAGTCATTTGGATTTGTCATAATCCAATATGATTGGTGTCCTTTTACCAGAGGAAGTGACACATGGACATAGAGGGAAGCTGGTGTGAAGGCATGAGAGAAGACAGCTATGGTCTAAGGAAAGAGGGGACAGACCGCCTCACTACCTGCAGAAGAAAGCAACCCTGCTAATATCTTGATCTTGGACTCCCAGTCTCCAGAACAGTAAGAAAGTAAACCCTAGTTGTTGAGACACCCAGACTGTGGTACTTTGTAAGGGGTAGCATAACCTAGGTAAGGAAGCATAGTGTCCCCAGGGATCCACATCCCATGGCTGCTTCCAGCTTCAGGGTCCAGGTTCCACTAAACTCTCTCACCTACATTTCCAAGAAAATGTTGTACAGGACTAGGTAAAGACAGGCTTGTTGTCAGTTTTCTTCTTCGTGCTAATCTACAAAAGGGACCAGTTCATATTTGTCAGTTTCTATAAAAAACACTCATGTAAGTGTGCCTGGGTGGCTCAGTAGGTGAAAGCCTCTGCTTTTGGCTCAGGTCATGATCCCAGGGTCCTGGGATCGAGTCCCGCATCGGGCTCTCTGCTCCGCGGGGAGCCTGCTTCCTCCTCTCTCTTTGCCTTCCTCTCTGCCTACTTGTGATCTCTGTCAAATAAATAAATAAAATCTTAAAAAAAAAACCCAAAACTCATGTAGCATTTGAGGTGATTTCAGGAGTAACATGACAACAACACACACACACACACACACACACACACACACACACCAAAATTATTCATCCTACACTCTTTTATTGCAGGTCTTTAATGTAACACCTCTATGAATTCCTCACCCGTCACATTTCTTCACAAATTCCAGAGTCCTATTTACTGTTATTTGAATCCCACCCCTCCTTTCGCAAATCCCCCCCCCCACAAATCTCTCAGATTTTTATTGTCCTAAGTTATTTCCCTTTAAAGTTTTCCAAGGAACAGCATTCCCTGAATTTTATTATGCAGAACAATTTGACATTCTATTTAGGCCTGACTTTACCTGACTACAAATTCATGGATTTCACCCCAAGCAGTCAGGAGTCCTGGATAGAACTGAGAAATATTAGCGTTCTCTTTTCTTCTTCCTTTCCCTGTCCTCATAAATAGAAAAGGGGGGGAATAAAAATTTATTCTCCCATTATACCATCACTTTTTATCTTTGAATAGTCATGTGTCTTTTCTCATTCCCAAATTCCTTGATGGGTCGAATGACTATCTCAATGGCTAATAAAGTGCATATACATGTCCAATGAATAAAAGAAGTAATAAGTAGTTAATTGACTAACTAATACATACCTTGTCAGTATCTTTATAGTAAAGATACTTATCACCATTGAAGGATGAACAGGTTTTCAAGAAGGGAAACATTGTACATCCTGATCCCAATTATAGTGAAAAATATTGAAGAGCATGGATTTTCAAAACTACTGAGAAGTTAAGGGCATAAGGTGCATAGTGCTGATGGTTGTATTAAACTGCTCAGAGTTTTCATAACGAAATAATACAAACTAAGGGGTTTAGTCACCAGAAATTTACTTCTTATAATTCTGGAGGCTGGGAGTCCAAAAACAAGGCCCTGGCTGATTGGTTTCCTGGTGAGAATTCTTTGCTTGGTTTGTAGATGATCACCTCAATCTGTCCTCACAGGAAGAGAGAGAGCATTCTGGTGTCTCTTCATTCTCTAATAAGGGCACCAGCCTGTTGGATTAAGGCCTCACCTACCTGGCCTCATTTAACTTTTGTCACCTCTTACACCCTGTTTTCACAAAAAGTCACACTGATGGTTAGGGCTTCAACATGAATTTTAAGGGAACACAATTCAGTCCATAGTATTCCAACTCAACCCTTCTAACTTCATGGTTTTCTTAAATGAAAAAATACACCCAGTCCATCCCGACATCCCCAAAGTCTTTACTCATCCCAACATCAGCTCTACAGCTCCAAGTCTCAACTAAATGTCACCTAAATCATATATGGGTAAGACTTGAGGCACAAGTAGCTTTGAGGCAAAAGTCCTCCACAAGTATGAGCTTGTGAAACTCATGGTTTTTAAAACTCAAAAGTCTTAGAATCTTTGGCACTTTTAAAATGCAATGGGGGGGGGGGGACAGGTACAGGACAGTCATTTCCATTCCAAAGGTAGAAATAGGAAAGAAGGAAGAGGTGTCCAAACATAGCAAGGAAAGTATCACAAGGCCGATATGACAGGAAACTCATTTATATAAGTGTGACATATGATAGTGTCGTTTAACTTACATTTAGTTTTATTGCAAAATAATTTGACTAAAAACTCAAATCTGTAAGTATTGAACTAAAGCTGTAGCTGAATGTAATAATGCCACAAATTCACAACATGAAAGGCAGCATTAAGGCCTGTTCAAACCCATCTAAATAGAGGCATTCTGCAATTAACACCAAGCAAGACCTGAGTCGGTGGGTCCTGTCATATTCCAGGCACATCCTGGATGGTAGGTCTCATCTGTGTCTTCTCTAATTTGTTCAGTTTCGTGTTTGGTGTGATCCTAAGACATAGTATGTCTGAAATTGCTGAGGCCAAGAATCAGCTTGTGAAGAGGTGATAATAAAAACCAGAAGACAGATATTTAAACAAGTGCGTAATGTAAGAGACGAAAGCAGCAGATGAGGCAGGGGAAATACCAAGAATTTAAGGGGGAGCTGTGACAAGTTGAGCAGAAATAATCCAAGAAAGGGAAAACAAGTATATGTGAGCAGGAAGAGATTAGGGAGAGGTAGACAAAGGACAAGCAGGGCTCTAGGAGGGAAATGCTTGGTAATTCAACTTAATTCCATGAGATACCATGTCTCTGGATTAATGATTTCTCCTGCTGTGGTTCTAATACCAATTCATAATAATGTTAGCTTAAGAATGCTACCCGACACGTGAAAAACCCAACCCTGTCGTAGTCATCTTTTCTGTTTTCTTGGCATGTCTAAATAAAACTGTGGCTCTTCAACGTGTACGGCTTCTCTGTATTCTTCATTTCTGCAATACTACTGCATCCCAGCCTGATTTCTCAGGCCAGCTTGCCTGTGTTCTGTGACCTGGACCCGTCTGTTCAGTAGCAGCAGCCACCACCACAGATACAGCCAATATCCACAGCTTACCAATGCTTTCATCGTGTTAGACCTGGCAACTCTTTTTATGAGCAGACACATTTTCTTGAATTATTAAAAAACATATAAAACTTCTTATATGCACCAACATAAAATGCGTTCCTATAATGGCATTGCATGCTACACATAGTAGCATGAAGTAAGAATATACACTAAGGTCCAGTCTGCAATCAGTGAAGTATTTTGTTATAAAAACCATAACTATGTCATTCTAGATTCCCTGGCCCCTGGTGTTATATCCTATGTCTTGGCCCTTGACTTCTGGAGTCATTCCCAGTCCTCTCCACATTTCTAACTTGTTTCTCCCTGGAGAGAGTTCCTCACCCGAGACTGCTCTAACACTTGTTTCTAGTCCAAGTTTTTTATGTACTTCCTCCCACCCAACCTTCCCCTGCCCATAGGTTTCGGCTTTGGTTTCTGCTCCCCTTTTGGCGGACACCTCTATTAGGATCCTTAGAATATTTTATAATCATTACATATTTACTTGTCAGTTTTCTCATTTATAGTTGATCTCCAAGCATCTGCCAAAGAGGAAGCCTTGGCCAAAGTTTGCTGATTGAAGAAGTGATTAAAATAATCTAACAAATATGCAACTTAAAAATCATTTCATTCAGGTTTTTAATGACAAATGTTAGTGTTGCATAATTTCACAGATCGATGTGTCCCAGTGTATTTATATGAATGCTAACATTATTTAACATCCATTCTAAATCCATTTAAAGTTCAAAACATAAAAGGTATATCTATGGTAATGAAAACATAAAACACCAATAAACAAACACAATTAAACAACAATCAGTTTGTTGAACCTCACTGTAAAGAGCTAGTATTATTCAACACTACAAAAGAAATTTTAGTTTAAATCATCTTTTACATTATTTAAATCAATCTTTAATTAAAATAAATTTTTAAGCAAAATTTTACAGAGTCCCCATAAGCATGTTTTTTGTGCTCTGCCTTGTGGAGGGCCCTGAAGCTCTCAGTGAAAGCCAAGGGCTCCATCCAACACAATTTAGAAATAATCACCTATAATCCCTAAAGTTTACAGCTTGAATCAATAAAAATACATATGATTATAGACAAATGTTCAATTGTCAGTATATTGTACTACCTGATCTGTATTTCCAGTGTTTTATTTCACTGTTCCAAATAGTAAAGGGTGAGGGAGAAGTGAAGATAACAGGAGGAGGGGGACCCTAAGTTGGTTGCTCAAACACAGGTAGTTAACAAATCATTCTGAACACCCAAGAAATCAATCAGAAGTCAGAGAGAACAAAATCTGTAAGACCCCAAGTAGAAAAGCAAACACATTTTTAGAAGGTAGGAGGGGTGGAGTATGGAATTGGTGGAGATACAGCTGTGGGTACTATGGCAGCACGGTGGAGGGGAGCTCTGCTTACCAAGTTTGGTGAAGTATTATAAGCAGCACAGCACAAAATCTGAACTTTCAGAAGTCCACTGCCATGGGGGATGTGCTGGCTTAAAGATGCTATGGTGGCAAAATGGGTGGAACCCCAGGAGAAGCAGCATAGTCTGAGAACCCCCTGGGGTGCATGAAGACCAATGGTACCAACATGCTGCACCATTCCCAGCCATGAATGGGAAGCCAGCTGAGAGCAGTAGGTCTTGGTGCCAGCTTTCTTCTCTTTTTTTGCCATAAACTGTGAACTGCTGTGTGTTGCGGGACTGCTTTCCTGGGACTGGCCAGCAATCAGCAAAAGAGCAGCATAATCCTCTCCTAGAGGAACAATGTGAGTCTGTGGCATGGAATGCCCTAAAATTTGGAGTTTTGAAATTCAGTTGCACACATGAGACTTAATGCAAACAAACAAACAAACAAAAAAAACAAAAACAAAAACAACAACAAAACCACCTCAGACACAGGCAGGGTGAATGCAGAGGGTTTGGATGGAAACCAGGGACACAAGAGGGGTAATTGATTGCTCTTATGTGTGGTGTCCTTAAAGAGTGGAGGGCACAGACTTTCACCTCCAGGTCTAGAGCAGGTTGCAACTATTTTCATCCTGCCAATTGGTACTGAAAGCCATGCGTGAGCCACAGTGGCACCTAGTGGAGGCTGGAACCCCTAATACCAATCCTGCCCCCTGTGCCTTGGAGAAGCATTTCCACTGGAACTACTCAGCTTGAAAATCAGTGCAGCAGGCCTCTCTCCCAGAAGACCAGCACAAACAAACAACTTGCTTACACTAAGTCTACTGATCCTAGAGTGCTGCAAAGCTTCAGACCTAGGTGAAATAGGATCTAACTTCTTTTTTATTTTCATTCTTAATTTTTTCATTTATTTTCTTCTTTCTTTCAATACCTTTATTCTTATTACTTTTAAAATTTTTATTTATATATGTTATATATAAATTTGCTTATCTTCTTTTTTTTTTTTTTTTTTTTTTTTTCTGGACAAAATGACAAGACAGAGAAATTCACCACAAAAGAAAGAATAGGAAGTAGAACTCCCAGTCAGGAATCTAATCAATACAGATATAAGTAAGATGTCTGAAATATCTGAAATAGAATTTAAGACAGTGATTATAAAGATATTAGTTGGATTTGGAAAAAAGTACAAAAGACACTAGAGATTCCTTTACTGCAGAGATGAAAGAACTAAAATCTAGTCCGGCTGAAATTAAAAAATGCTATAACCAACATGTGAATCCAAATGGATACCATAAAAACAAGGATGGAAAAATCAGAAGAGTGAATAAAGAAGATAAAAGTATAGAAAACAATGAAGAAAGAAAGGTAATGAACTAAAAGTCTAAAGACAATAGACTTAGGAAACTCAGCAACTTGTTAAAATGTAATAACATTTGTATTTTAGGAGTCCCAGAAAATGAAAAGAGAGTAAAGGGGGAAGAAGGCTTATTTGAGCAAATTATAGCTGAAAACTTCCCTAATCTGGGGAAAGACAGACATCAAAATCCAAGAAGCATAGAGAACACCCATTAAATTCAACCAAAGCTAACCATTGCTAAGGCATATCATAGTCAAATTCACAAAATATACAGACGAGAAAAGAATCCTGAAAGCCAACAAAGGAAGAGAAGTCCTTAACCTACAAGGGAAGCCAGATTAGGTCTGCAGAAAATCTTCCCACAGAAATTTAGCAAGCCAGAAAAAAGTGGCAGAATATAATCAATGTGTTAAATGGGAAAAATATGCAGCCAAGGATTCTTTATCCTGCAAGGCTGTAATTCAGATTAGGAAAGATAGTTTCTCAAACAAAAACTAAAAGAGGCCATGACCAATAAACCAGTCCTGCAAGAAATATTAAGAGGGACTCTTTGAGTGGAGAAAAAAAGACCAAAAGCAACAAAGAAAGGACCACGGGATATCACCAGAAATACCAACTCTACGGGTAACACAATGGCACTAAATTCATATCTTTCAATGATCACTCTGAATGTAAATGAATTAAATGCTACAATTAAATGACATAGGGTGGTGCCAGAATGGGTGAAGAAGAAGGAGAAGAAGAAGAAGAAGAAGAAGAAGAAGAAGAGGAAGAAGAAGAGGAGGAAGAAAAAGAAGAAGAAGAATGAGGAGGAGGAGAAGGAGAAGAAGGTCCATTTATGCTGCTACAATACACTCATTTTGGACCTAAAGACACCTATAGGTTGAAAGTGAGGGGATGGAAAACCACCATAGTGCTAATGGATGGCAAAAGAAAGAGTAGCAAAACATGTATCAGACAAACTAGATTTTTAAGCAAAGACTATAAAAAAGAGATGAAAAGGGCATTATATCACAATGAAGGGGTCTATCCATTAAGAGCATCTAACAGTTGTAAATATTTATGCTCCCAATTTGGGAGCAGTCAAATATTTAAACTGATTAATAATAAACTTAAAGAAACTCACTGATAATAATAATACAATAATAGTAGCAGACTTTTTTTTTTTTTAAGATTTTATTTATTTATTTGAGAGAGAGACAGTGAGAGAGAGCATGAGCAAGGAGAAGGTCAGAGAGAGAAGCAGACTCCCCATGGAGCTGGGAGCCCGATGCGGGACCCGATCCCAGGACTCCGGGATCATGACCTGAGCTGAAGGCAGTCATCCAACCAACTGAGCCACCCAGGCGTCCCTATAGTAGCAGACTTTAACACACCACTTATAGCAACAGGCAGATCAGCTAAGCAGAAAATAAACAAAGTAATAATATTTTTGAATAATCCACTGGAGCAGATGGACATAACAGATCTATTCAGAACATTTCCTCATAAAGCAGCAGAATACACATTCTTTTCCAGTGCACATGGAACATTCTATAGAATAGATCACAATACTGGGTCACAAATCAGCTCTCAATAAATACAAAAAGATTGAGAACATACCATGCCTTTCTCAGACCACAACAGTATGAAGCAAAGTCAACCACAAGAAAAAAAGTATGGAAAGAACTCCAATAATGGAGGTTAAAGAACACCATACTAAAGAATGAATGGGTTCACCAGGAAAATAAAGTAGAAATAAAAACTGGAAGCAAATGAAAATGAAAGCATGACAGTCCAAAACCTTCAAGATGCAGCAAAGGGAGTCCCAAAAGGGAAATATATTGTAATACAAGTCTACCTCAAGAAGCAAGCAAAATCTCAAATAGACAAACTAACCTTACTCTTAAAGGAGCTAGAAAAGGCATAGCAAATAAAACCCAAAGCCAGAAGAAGAAGGGAAATAATAATATCATCCTCAATGGGAAAAAACTGAGAGACTTTCCCCTAAGGTCAGAAACACAACAAGGACGTCTACTCGGGCCATGAGCTATTTAACATAGGACTGAAAGTCTTAGTCTCAGCAACCAGACAACAAGAAGAAATAAAAGGCATCTAAATCGGCAAGGAACAAGTCAGACTTTCACTACTTGTAGATGACATGATACTCTATGTAGAAAACCCCAAAGACTCCACTGAAAAACTGCTAGAACTAATACATGAATTCAGCAAACTTGCAGGATATAAAATCAATGTGCATAGATATGTTGCGTTTCTTTACACCATTAATGAAGCAGCAAAAAAAAGAAATCGAGGAATCAGTCCCATATGCAATTGCACCAAAACCAGTAAGGATACCTGGGAATAAACCTAACTACAGAGGTAAAAGGTCTGTACTCTGAAAACCATAGAACACTTATGAAAGGATTTGAAGAGGACATGGACATAGAAAAGCATTTTGCGCTCATGGATTAGAAGAACAAACATTGTTAAAATGTCTAGACTACCTAAAGTAACCCAGGCATTTAATGCAATCCATATCAAAATACTAGCAGCATTTTTCATAGAGCTAGAACAATCCTGAAGTTTGTATGGAACCACAAAAGACCCCAAATAGCCAAAGCAACCTGAAAAAAACAAAACAAAACAAAACAAAACAACAACAGCAACAAAAAACTGGAGGCATCATGATTCTAGATTTCAAGCCATATTACAAAGCTATACTCATCAATGCAGTATGGTACTGGCACAAAAGCAGACACAGGTCAGTGGAACAGAATGGACAACCCAGAAATAGTCCCACAACTGTATGGTGAACTCATCTTCAACAAAGCAGGAAAGAATATCCAATAGAAAAAAGACAGGTTCTTCAACAAAGAAAGAGTGTTGGGAAAACTGGATAGCAACATGTAAAAGAATGAAATTGGGCCACTTTCTCACAAGATACACAAAAATAAATCAAACTGGATAAAAGACCAAAATGTAAGACAGGAAATCCTCAAAATTCTGAGAACATGGGCAGAAACCTCTTTGAAACTGGCCATAGCAACTTCTTAGCAGGCACATCATCAGGAGGCGAGGAAAACAAAAGCAAAAATGAACTATTGGGACTCGATCAAGATTAAAAGTTTCTGCACAGCAAATAAATAAATAAATAATAAGACTAAAATGAAACCTTCAGAATGGAAGAAGTTATTTACAAATGGCATATCTGATAAAGAATTAGTATCCAAAATCTATTTTTAAAAAAGACTCAAAAAAAAAAAAAAACCAAATAATCCAGTTCAGAAATGGGCAGAAGACATGAATAGACACTTTTACAAAGAAGACATCTGATGGATAACAGATACAGGAAAAGTTCCTCATCATCAGGGAAATACACATCAGAACCACTATATCACCTCACACCTGTCAGAATGGCTAAAATTAACAGCACAAGAAGCAATAGGTGTTGTCTCTCTGCCTGCCTCTGTGCCTACCTGTGATCTGTGTCTGTCAAATAAATTAAAAAAGTCTTAAAAAAAAAAAGAAAGAAAGAAAGAAAGAAAAGGAAAGAAACAATAGGTATTGGATCCAGAGAACGGGGAACCCTTCTGCACTCTTGGTGGGAATGCAACCAGTTTAGCCATTCTGGAGAACAGTATGGATGTTCCTCAAAACATCAAAAATAGAACTACTCTATGATCCAGCAATTACCCTACTAAGTATTTACACAAAGGATACAAAAATACAGATCTGAAGGGGTACCTGGACCCAGATATTTACAGCAGCATTATCAGCAATAGCCAAACTATGGAGAGAGTCCAAATATCCATCAACTGATGAATAGCTAAAGAGTGGTGTATCTACACAATAGAACATTACTCAGACATCAAAAAAGAATAAAATCTTGCCATTTGCTAGAGCTTTTTATGCTAAGTGTAATAAGTCAGAGACAAATACCACATGATCCATCCACATGTGAAATTTAAGAAACAAAACAGATGAACATATGGAAAGGGAAAAAGAAAAAAAAATAAGAGTGAAACAAACTATAAGAGACTTTTAATGATGAGAACAAACTGAGGGTTGATGGAAGGAGGTGTGGGGGGATGGGTCTGAGGAGGGCACTTATGATGATACAGCATTGGGTGTTGAGTCACTGAATTCTACTCCTGAAATCAATACTGCACTGCATGTTAATTAACGAAAATTTAAACTAAAAAGTAGTAATGGGGATTTTTGTTATTAAAATAGTACTGGTAAGTATGTAAATTAAAGAACTAAAATGATGGTCTAGAATATGTCCTCAAAATTTCATCCCATACCTATGAAAAACACTTACCTAGACTGGACCTCAAAAATCATTAATAAATAAATACAAAAAAAAAAACTTTAAATCTTATAATGCGTTTCTATTGTATATCCAATCTAATTTTAGCCCTCATATGCAAAGCTAGTCTATAATGAGGTGTGTATATCAAAGTTGCCAGGTGCTTTCATTCATTTTTATAGCCATTTGCATTTTACTTTCATCATGTGAAACACAAAACAATATGTCTGTGAAAGAGAGTCAAATTTTGCATGCACAGTCTCTTGTAACATGCAGAACCATCCAACTTTGAAACTCATAGGGTTGGTGTTAGAAATTTACTAGAAGAAATGTGTTTGGAGCGTTACCAAATCAATAACTTTCAAAATGCAGTTTGAAACATTTGTTAAAGTCATAGTATGTGCAGGTATGTACATCCTTAAAACACAAGAATGTTTTGTATTTACTGGATGGACATGGAGATCAAAGCCTTTGTCATAAACGCTCTTGGTAACACTCTGTTTAGAGCACTTCTTTGAGGGAGAGTTCTGGCTTTTCTTTCTTTCTTATTTTTTTTTTTTTAAGTCATAAAATCCCTTGCAAAAAACAATGACCTATATTAATAGCACATTTAGAACCTTAACCAGTGCTTCCTAACATTAAATTTTACATTTAAGGCTTTGATATAAACCATGTTTAAAATATTGAAACTATTGTCTTACTTTATGAATGCAGCCTGCCAACACTTATTGCACACCTACCCAGTGTAGAAAATTGCAGTAGGTACAAAGCCTGCCAGAATATTAAATTCGCAACTCATTTGACAGAACATTTTGGCAAGATCTTCGTTTTTCTTCCCAAATTGTAAACTTCAGTTAGTAAATATCTTCATGTTCATTATGCATTTCAAAATACATCAGTCTTGGTTGAGCTGGGAACTAAAGTTGGGTATCTACACATTCTTCTTTGACTACTGAGTGTTGTGAATAATAAAGTTCCAGGTAATAGTTGACTAAAAGTTCCACTATCAAATGTTTGACACAGAGAACAGGAGTCCCTGATACAACACAGTTACTTTAAAGTCCTTGGTAAGTCTTATTTTAGCCAACATATCCTGCTTAATTTCCCCCTAAAGATTTTAAACCATCAATGTTTCAAATTTGGAACTAATTACAAAAATAAAATACTGGTCACAGATCTATCCTCCAAACAATAGCTGCTCAATCACGAAGTCACTACAGATATAAAGAGTTTTCCTTCAAGTTCCTATGTGAATCTTAAATATACATAGCCACAAGACATTCTCTGGAAGTAAGATTAAAGGCATTTCTTATATTTTGCATACATGCATTCTGATTTATTTTCTTCACTATAGATAAAGGAAAGAAAGGAGGGGGAAGTCTTATGTAGCATCCTATCCCCTGCTCTGTCACCAGGAAGGGATTTAAGTACGTAGTGCTGTTAAGTGCTTCTTAACAGAAGCAGGGTTGGGAACCAGCAGGAATCCAGTAAGCAGAAATTAACAATTTGGGGGTGGAACAAAACGTTTTGTTTTGTTTAGCTCTTATTTAAGCAGAAACAGTTCTTGCTAGTAGGGCAAACAGGAGACCCAGGAAGCTGAGCAATGGAAAGGAGAGGTTTTGGTAAAGAGATTTCGTCCCAAACATGGAAGCTCGGACCATGTGCAACTAATGGCTTTTTGTCCAAAGAAAAATTTCAATCTTGTGTGGAATAGCTGGGAAGTGTTCATTGAATGGACATAATATTTATATAAATTATAGCACAGCCTTCCTGCATTTAATTGCATTTTTGGAGGAAAAGGGGAATCTAACAGAAGTCATAAGAAGTTGTTGAAATGTTCCACACTAGAGTGTGTGCCTTTGCTGAGAAACGAAAGTTATATTATGTGCTACCTTTTCATCTGTTGCATGTCTTTGCCAGCTGTGGAGGCATGTCAGATGCCATTATTCTGTAAATTTTACTCTTTCTCAATTGCTAACCTCTTGTTGACAGTAATCAGAACTTGACCGAGGGGCCCATGCAGGTGTTATCTGATAGTCAAGGCTAGCATGATATAGTATGTGACAGCTTTAGTATTAGATCCTGTAGGATGATACATCATCAAATAATAGTTCAGATAATTCTGAGTCTTTCAGCAGAAGTGTAATTGTTACTCATCTAATAATATTTCCAGATGGCACAGTGGGTGAGGTGTGGGCTAAAACTGGAGGAAGACGAGGCTAAAAAGTGAGACTAAAGCAAAATATGAAATAAGGAAACTTACCAAGGATGGAGAAGAAGCATAAAACTCTTTGTAAAACTAGGGTTGCATAAGATTGGCCATGGTGAAGAAGCAAGCAAAAGGAATATATTTAGTGCTGTTATGGAATAAGAATTTGACAAAAAGGAAGGATCACTTGAAATGCTCCTCCCATAAGATTTATTCTTAAAGAGGAACCATTACAGTAAAAGTCAGAGTTTTCTTTATTAATTTCAGTACAGGGCACCCAGTTTGTAGAAATGATTTTCTTTCAGACTGCATCTTGTATTAATATCTGAATATCGCAGTATACTATTCCAATGCTTTCTGCAAATTTTGGTTTATTAAAGTACAAAATTCAAGGCGTGTTGTCAAATTTCACATTTGTGATTAAGAAACATTTACTAACTGACATGGTCTCGCTACCAGAGCGCACCTTGATTTCTGTTTCTAGACCAACTTACTAGATCTCCCTGCAGACTGCACTCACTAGAATAGAGGACTTGGCCTTTTAAATTATTAGATCTCTCAGCAATTACAGTGGTTCCCTGATAACCGAGCATATGACACCTACAAGACACATCTTCCAAAACTTCAAGCAAATCTTTAATGAGCAAATATTCCAGAACTTGAATTTTTTAGTCCATGAAGGATTTTTTTTTTTTTTTTTCACGCTTAGGAGAATGAAAAAGTGAAGAAAAATGCTCTAAAAATTTTCCAATCTCCAGAAGCAATGCTTATATTAACATTCTCATAATTTACTTCTAAGTTTTATACTACATACCTAAAAAGTCTTTGTTTTTTAAGAAGCAGTAGAATTTTTATTGCATTATAGGTAGATAGATTCTATTTTCTGTTGTTTTGTCTTCCCAGCTAAATGAAACAGGACAGCTTATGGTCTGAGACCTCAGGTTTTGATACTTTCTCGTATTAAAAAAAAAAAAAAATCCTCACCTTAGATATGTAAAATTAAGAATTATGGAGATTTAGTTTGATGGAGTATCTTCATGCAGATATTTTTGCCTGTAAAGTAAATCTCCACTATAACCTATTGAATGTATATAAATGTGCTATTTTTTGTTTCACTTGGAAAGGATAATGGGTTTACATGGAGATTTCAATGTGAAGATCAGGTCACTTTCTATAGTTTTCATGCATCTTCTTGAGTATCATTTTTATTTAGAAATGAAGACAATTTCCACTTTCACAAACATGTGAGAAAAATTCACCTTCTTGAATAAGCTGCAAAGTGATTAAGTAGATTCACTCAAGTCTATTAGAAAATAAGTAAAGCAGTCAGAAAGAGAAATTAGAATATCTCTTGTCTTATAGGCATTTCTATTATATCCAGCTTTAATTTGTATTAATATATTAATGTTTTTGTCTAATTTATGGCCATAAATAGAAAAATAGTTTTGGGGGTTTTTTGTTGACTTGATTGTAAACCAATATATTTTCTTGATTAAAAATGCCTGTCCAAATATTATCTTTCAGCCATTTCAGTTATTCAAATCCATTATCTATCCATGTATCTATCACTGTACTTATGTAAGTAGGCTCCATGCCCAATGTGCAGCCCAGTGCAAGGCTTGAACTCACAACTCTGAGATCAAGACCTGAGCTGAGATCAAGAGTCAGACGTTTAGCCCACTGAACCACCCAGGTACCCCTGTTTGTTTGTATTTTTCAAGAGCCAGAAATTAGGGAACAGTAGGTTCACAGAGTCGGAAACAACCCACCCCATTTTCCCGGAACTAGTGAGGTGCTTTCTCTAGCCTCACTGCTGTTGAATTACCAAGACGAGGATGATGTACTTAACATATTAGCCCAGTTTAAGATCTCCGAGTATAGAAAAGACAAACTGCAAAATTACCTTATACTATTTTTTTTAATTAAAACACTGTCAGAGCTTTTTCTTAAGTCTATACTCCTAGTTAATTTAGCCATAATGTGAATGGATACTAGGGGAAATTTTTAAGATACAAGATAAAATGAGGCAGTATTGAATAAACCTAATTTTTTCCAAAAGATTACACATTCTCTTTTGCATATACATGTGTTCCAAAACTGTATTCTTTTTTTTTTTAAGATTTTATTTATTTATTTGACAGAGATCACAAGTAGGCAGAGAGGCAGGCAGAGAAAAAGAAGAAAGCAGGCTCCCCACTGAGCAGAGAGCCCGATGCGGGGCTCGATTCCAGGATCCCGGGATCATGACCCGAGCCAAAAGCAGAGGCTTTAACCCACTGAGCCACCCAGGCGCCCCACAATTATTTTTTGAAACACTTCTTTGTTTAACATATGGTTATAGACATATAGATGTGTGTATATATATATATATATATATATATATTTTAGAGAGAGGCCGGATCTTAATCCAGTTAAGAATCAGTTGATTAGGGGCGCCTGGGTGGCTCAGTGGTTAAAGCCTCTGCCTTCGGCTCAGGTCATGATCTCAGGGTCCTGGGATCGAGCCCCACATCAGGCTCTCTGCTCAGCGGGGAGCCTGCCTCCTCCTCTCTCTCTCTCTCTCTGCCTGCCTCTCTGCCTACTTGTGATCTGTCTGTCAAATAAATAAAAATCTTTAAAAAAAAAGAAAAGAAAAGAAAAAAAAGAATCAGTTGATTGGGGTGCCTGGGTGGCTCAGTGGGTTAAAGCCTCTGCCTTTGGCTCAGGTCATAATCCCAGAGGATCTGGGATCGAGCCCTCCATCAGGCTCTCCTCAGCAGGGAGCCTGCTTCCCCCTCTCTCTCTGCCTGCCTCTCTGCCTGCTTGTGATCTCTGTCAAATAAATAAAATCTTAAAAAAAAAAAAAAAGAATCGATGATAAAATTTGATTTGAGAATACACAAATATCCACGGCAGTGTACTTAACGAAAACAAAATCCTTAACTTTTCAAAATAAGTAGAAAGGAAGTTTGGAAGGAAGGAAGGAAGAAGGAAAGGGGAAAAACTTTTGAGCACCATTAGTAGTAGAGTATTGCAGTCTAGGAGTTTTACGGTTGGATAAAATTAGTGCCTCTCTTTGGATATTTCAGAATTTCAAGGCAGGTGTGAATACCTTCAGAACAGGGAGACTTTCTGCAAAGTACATTAACTCTAAATTACTAATAAAAAACAGATTGCACTAGGGGCAGAGTAAGTATGGGAATTGAAATTCCAAGACCGCACATTATTGCTCGCTTAGGGATACTGTGTTAGGTAACAGCAAAGAGAAAGGGAGCCGTGGAAAGGCCAGTAGTCTTAACATCTAACACCAGAGCATGTTCTAAGTGTGAACCATAATATCCAGAGGGACTGGAACCTAGGTATCTGCTTGCTTGATCTAATCCCATAAGGTAAAAAGCTAAAGACAGTTGACAGAAGCAAGTGATTTTTATGTCTGTATTTTTTTTTTTCCTAAATTGTCCACTGCTGTTCAGGTGTTCCATGTGAGGTAGACAAGGGCAGTTTTCATTAGTTGGCTCCATATATTTGTATTCCTGCCCTGAAACAAAACAAAACAAATGTAAAGGCTTTTCCCCTTCGTGCTATGTTACTTTTCCTACTACTTTCATTGTCTTGTGAACATACTGATGCAGAGGAAAAGCAACACAGTATTCTGGTCTGATGTATGTTAGGAAACTGTTAGGAAAATGGAAAAAACACTCATCTTAGAACTACCAACATCACCTCCAGCACTGACCTTCTGGTCCCCTCCCAAAGATCCTGGTTTAGAGCCATTCTTATGATACCATGCCTTCCGACTTTGTCACCACATCCACAAAAAATTCTTTGAATTGTGTAAAATAATGACATCTTCCTTAAACGTATCCTTTCTCTAATATGTTTAAAGCTTTTTTAAATTACAAAAACTTCTGTTGGTTTAGAATTACACCAAATTCATGAAACAGAAAGAAACACTGAAATGGGTAGAGGTCCCAAGTATAGCCAGCCAGCCTGCGAGAGAACCAACTTAAGACTCTCTGTGCATGAGGGTGAGTGAGAAAGGATGAGCCCCAGCAGGGACGTATGGAAAACCTGGGTCTGTACAGAGAGTGGAAATGAAAACAGGAAATAAAGAGTGTAATTGCTCTCAGAAAAGGGGGCTTTTAGCGTCTACATATTGACCAAAAAGGAGAGATGACATTAGTAAGAGGGAAAGAGGGAATGAAACTTGGGGGGATGACATGAGATCCATTCTAATAGAAGGTTGGCTCAGATTTCTGCTCTGGGATATGAAAATAAACAAAAAAACAAATTAACAAAAATCACTATCTCCCAGCCTTCACAAAAGCATTATGGATAATATCTGTTTGATGGACACAACATAGTTTTGAGATAGGCATAATACAAAATCAATGCCTCCTGTGGGAAGCTCTCCACTCCTGGATAGTAAGTGTATTCACTGGATATGGTTTTCAACTTCCTCTCTACATCTCTGTTCATGGTATCATTCCTCAGAATAATGGTTCCCCAAGTTTGGGACAAAAAAAAATGTATCTTTGTTAATTGTTTTAACATTATGAAAACTTTCAGAAGTACTTTGAAACAAAAATTCTCCCTATCTCCATTATAAATATTTAAAGACAATTGTTATGCTAATCAGGAGTATTTTGAATATTTGTGAGCTATGTAACAAATGCTTTAATAACTAAATCCATGCGTGTTGTTGTTTATATTCAATGTAATAATATATTTCACACAGCCTTTCCCTGTGAGCATCAGGGTGGCAGAATTCCGGATACAATTTTGGATATATTGTTTCTGTAAACATCACCCGTGAGATTGAGTTTGCCATTATTTCATAACCATAGGTACTTCAATAATGCCATATTAAAAACTAAATAGTTAGACTCTAAAAAATAAATCACCCTAGGTCAGAAAAGAGACACAAGTTTCCGGAAACAGACAGAATATTAAAAAAAAAAAAAAAAAAGAAGAAGAAGAACTTGGAATAAAACAGTTATTAGATTCTGAATGTGGCAATATTCTGCATTTGCATACGGCAGGTGAACCAGAAGCATCTCAAAGCCCTAAATCATCATCGCTTTGGGGGTCAAATTAACTTCAGTGAAGCTTTTATAAAAAGATGTTTTTCTAAAAAAAAAAAGAAGAGAAAAGAAAAGAAAGATGTTTTTCTTCTGTTTCCACATGGAAGAAAAAAAAAGAAAGATAAATTTCTAAACCAAATATGAGGCCACCATTGGAATCAAGCCACGTGACAATAGCAAGGCAAAGGCCAAACAACAGAAACAAAACTGTTGGTAAAGAGCTCACACCTCAGATAAAGTTTAGAATTGGCTATAATATACAACTCAGGATTATACTTCAATCAACTCAAAATGGAGGTGGCCCAGGGGATGATGGATAAAGATGAGAATAAAAAAATAAATAAAACAATAAGAAAACTAGTAAGCCCCGGAAGAAAAACCATCGAATTCATGTAGGCTGGCCTGATGTCCTCTTTTTCTCCCTGGCTAAAAAAAAAAAAATAAAAAATAAGAATATGTATGTATGTATATACATACATACATATTCTAATATATATATATATATATTATTTATTTGACAGACAGAGATCACAAGTAGGCAGAGAGGCAGGCAGAGAGAGAGGAGGAAGCAGGCTCCCTGCTGAGCAGAGAGCCTGATGAGGGGCTCGATCCCAGGACCCTGAGATCATGACATGAGCTGAAGGCAGAGGCTTTAACCCACTGAGCCACCCAGGCACCCAAGAATATATATATATATTTTTAAAATCTCATAGTCTAAGAAGTGGTACAAAATGTAATAGAGATACCAGGAGTCAAGAGCAGACCTTCCTGTTTGTGCTCAGAGGATGGGCAGATAGCCTAGAGGGAAGGCTACAAATCCCATCAAGCTTAACGTATCTCCCAAAGGACCTCTTTAAGATTTCCTCAACAGACTGAGAAATAGAACAAGTTTCACGGACTTAATAAGCTGTCAAATAAGAAGACCTTTCTTTAATGATAGGAATTCTGAGTTATGTTACATAACTCTTAAATCTAAACACATAATTAGCTCTTATATCTAAACAAATAATCCTTGAGTCACAAAAGACCTTTAAAAATTTTTTTTTTACTTATGAAAGAGAGAGAATGAGAGAGAGAGAGCATGGGCAGGGGAAGGGGGAGAGGGAGAAGCAGATGCCCTGTCAAGCAGGGAGCCCATTGTAGGGCCCAATCCCAGGACCCTGGGATCATGACCTGAGCCAAAGGCAGAAGCTTAACTGACTGAGCCACCCAGGTACCTCCCACGGAAGACCTTTTAACATCACCTTTACCTATGTTTGTAGGTGGGCACGGTATTTCCAAGACCCTCACTGAACAATAAAATATAAGGTAATGCATCAGACACTGTTTAATACTTTCTCTGAGTTGGTCCTAATAATTGGTTCTTTGGTTGCCTTAGAGCCTCGATTTGACACCGTTTCTCATACCTTGCCCTAGTCATTACTCAAATGAGTTAAGTTTTATAAAGTTCTTAAAATTGCTTCATGGTATGTAATTTTTTTTATGTAAATGTTATCACATAAATAAAATCTCCCTCTTTCCCAACCGATTTAGATTTCATGGTCCATGGACTTTGACAACACATTTATCAACTTTTTAAACTCATTTTCTTGGGGCTCCTGGGTGACTCAGTTGTTAAGTGTCTGCCTTTGACTCGGGTCGTGATTCCAGAGTCCTGGGATCGAGCCCCACATTCGGACCCCTGCTCTGCGGGAAGCAGCTTCTCCCTCTCCCACACTTCCTACTTGTGTTCCTTCTCTCGCTGTGTCTCTCTCTGTCAAATAAATAAATGAAATCTCTTAAAAATATATAAATAAGCCTATTTTCTTAATTTTTATTCTATCACACATATACACTTGAAAGAAAACTCCAGAGTTTGAAAAGGGGGGGAGGAAATCATGCCTCCACCTAAGCCAGGTTTATGAGCAACCCTGGCAGGTTTCACGTAAGCCCAGAGTGGTCAGTATAGAATTCTGAACGGCACCCACGTTGAAGCCTCCAACCTCCCCAACCTACCTATCAATGCTCTCACAACATCCACTGATTATCGACAACCCTCGTCAATCCTCTTCTCAGGAACGTCTCCCTGTAAACCTCTCACTGTGCTTGGTCTCTTACCTTACCTCCCCACTTAGGTATAGGCTCACTATTTCCCTACAACACTGAGCAGATGATTTGGTCAACGCTGCATTCACTTGCAGCACTGAATGTTAACTTTCTCTGCCTTCCGCAGACAAACTTTAAAAAAGAATTTTCTAAATCGAATGTTTCTATTTCCTGAGCTCTCCTCACTGCTCTAGTTTTTCCTACACTGAACTTGATTTAGTCTTCATTCTTGATTTCCCTGGACTTCTGTGTTCGTGGCATTCTCTGCATTTTCCTCTGCTTCAGAGGCCCCTCTGCAGTCATCTTTCTCTGGATCGTTATTATGGACTGAATCATGCACTTCACATTCATACGTTGAAGTCCTACCCCCAATGTGACTGCATTTGGATAGAGCCTGTAGCGGGGTAATTAAGGTCAAATGAAATCTTAAGGGTGGGGCCCTAATCCAACAGGACTGGTGTGAAGGAGAGAGAGAACCTGCCAACACTTGATCTCCAGAGCTATGAGATATTCTACCTCTGTCATTTAAGACACACCATCTATGATATTTTGTTATGGCAGCCAAAGCACACAAATACAATCACTTTTCTCTTTGTGTTTCTTAAATGTTACATTCCTTGATGTTTCAGGCCATCTCCTCTCCATTTCTTCATTTTCCCCAGAGGTAGTTGCACCCACTCTCAAGTCTTAAACTATCACCTCTATGTGGACCACTTGTCCCAATTCTTAGTCTTAGCTTTCTAGCAACCTACTGATGAACTTCACCCATGGGTCTTTCAGTCCTTCAAACTGAAAATGTCTAAAGTTGAATTTGTCACTGAACACCTCCAACCCTCCCCAAATTACCATTTTTCCTCATTTCCAGTGGTGATGTTTTGTACCCGCACAAGGAAGAATACTGTAGGGCAATCTTCATCTCACATCTTCATTGTGTCCCTTTGACGGACAGATACACCACAGGTTTTTGAAATTCCTGAACATTTCTCTCAGAGCTGATTACACTTCCCCATTCTTACTGCCAATACCCAACCGTCTTGGATACTCTTGTTTTCCATATTGGCAACAACAAATTCCTACCCTGTTTCAATTTCTCCATTGTTCATCTCCTATCCACTCCCTACTGGTAAATATGAATCTGATAATGTTTAACTCCAGCTTCAAATGCTTGGAATCCTTTTCCAATGTCTCTGGGTTTAAATACCTTATAGGACCCCCATCTGATATACCTTTTTCTTGCCAACCTTCCTCTTATAATTCCTATCCCATCAATTTCAAATACCTTTCCATTCTTCCTATTTAAAGAAAAGGTTCTCTCAAAATTTAAAAGGAGCAAATTGTAAGCAATCAAAAAGTTTATCTAGTCAATATGTTCTACCACCCAAGATGATACAGATCTGAAAGAAAAGCAGTTTATAAAATATTGATGTCCATAACAACCTAGGTGCTAGAAATATAGAGATAGTAGCACAACATAGTGGTAAGAGTATAGACTATTTTATAACATTAGTAACGTTTTCTTGATTGCAAGCAATAGAAACTGACTTTTGCTATTTTAGAGGGTGGGGGAGGCACTATAGTAGCTCATAAAATTAAACAAGAACTTAGCAGTGAAGCCAGGGAGCTGGGGACGAAGCCAGGATAACACTAAAAAATTGGCAATAGGAGTTGGTGGATATTGCCTTGAGACTTCTGCCTTCGGTGAGGCTCAGGGTATGTGGCTCCAGGCTTTATGTCTCTGCATTCAAGATTTCAGGTAACTGAGGATGAGAATGTGATTGTTATCACTGGCACCAAGTGTCTGCCCTGGGGTCAGATCACTAAGTCCATCTGGCATGCCTCAGTTTTAGGGAATGGAGATTAGGGGTGCTGTTCATGGCTATTTGTAGCGAGTCACTCCAGAGAATCAGGGTTCACTTTCATTTAGGAATGCCCTGACTGGGTCCACTATACTAGAAGCTACTTAATGTAAGTTTCTATTTAAAGTACTTTCTGTATAGGATTGGTCTTTTGGACTTTATTTATTTATTTAAATATTTAATTAGTTTAGAGAGAGAGCGCAGGGGGAGGGGCAGAGGGAGAGAGAGAAAATCCTAAAGTGGACTCCCTGCTGAGCGGGGATTCCCAACTCCAGGCTGGATCTCATGACCCTGAGATCATGGTCTGGACCAAAATCAGGAGTTGGCCACTTAACCAACTGAGCCACTCAGGTACCCCAATATTTTGTACTTGGAAGTTGAATGAATAAGTGACTGTCTTAGAGTACGCTTTAGCAAGTGATGTTGGGAAAGGTATCATATTAAAGGAGTTTAATTAATTATTTCAATTATCAGCTAAGAAAGGAGGAATGTATGAAAGATTTCTTTTGCCGCATAACAGGATTCCTGCTATGCTTATTCAGGATGACTTATAATACAGCCTGAACAGATGAGAGGAGTGTGATTTTTCTATATTTAGAATTGCATTTACAGGGAGCACCTAAATATTTTATATTCTAAAGGGGTATTTGAACAGGGTCTGTAGATTGTTTTGTCTTTCTAGACATGGATTTTGGCCTAAGGCATTCCCTCCTACTGGGGGAACAGTCACCAGCTCACCCTAGAAAATGCAAGACTGCTGAGCAATGCTATTGTATCTCCTGGCCTGCAAGCACAACCTCCCAGCCCTTCTACCGCTCCAAACCCGCTCACCTGGAAGCTTCAGGGGAGCCTTTTATTATTGAAAGGGCTCTGAGAATATGAAACAGCTGGTCATGTCTAATGTCTTAAAGATGCGCACATGCTCACTTTTTATTTAATGCTCTCCTGGTAGTCTGAGCAGATGCTTGCTGCCTTGCAACATGAGTCATCCGAAAAGTATGTATCTCAATTCCACCCAAAATATCATCGGAAATTTACATAACTTTTTTTTTTAAACAAACTAAAAATATATATATACAAGTGATTGTAGGAAGCAAAGAGGTTTCACCTAAAACTGAATGATTAGTGAGGACCTAATTGGGTGTGCCTGGTGTCTTTTCTACCAGGACTTGCTTCTTACTGAAATATTTTACTGAAATAAAATACTAAAACATTATTTTAAATATGCAAATGAAGGCTCGTCAAATCTAATCAATTTGCAGTGTGACAAAGTCGTCTGTTGATCTGCCAATTCGCCAAGGTGTCTCAGCTGTTTGGGATAATGCAAACTGTTTAACATCCGATCATTTAAAGTGGATTAGAAGATGCTGTGATTAAAGAGTTTAGAATATGAGAAAAATACATACTGAAACAGTAAATCAAAATTAAAAAGAAGTTTTAATTTATCTGTTTTATGTTTTAATGAGCTCAACCTCCCAGTATACTAATAATACTGTATATTGACATCTTTACAAAGGTGCCCACCATTGCCACTGACATGCAACTTGGATGTGCTCCTGTGTTACTTTTTTTTTTAATATGAATGAATCAGTTGGATTTTGGCATTGCCTTACTAATTTTGGTGTCACAGTTTTCCCTTATTTAAAATCCTGACGCTATTAAAGACATCTTCTGGGCTTCTGGGATCACAAATATAAATACCAATAGCTTTAAGAAAAAAAATCAGAAATAAAATTATGACTATAAACTGACTTTTTTCCCCATTTGCTCTGAATCTGTGTCTTCATAAATTTAATAACTGCTTAGTGCCAATTTAAAACAAACCATCATGGGGCATATGGGTGGCTCAGTTGTTAAGTGTCTGCCTTTGGCTCAGGTCATAATCCAGTGTCCTGGATCAAGCCCCACAATGGACTTCCTGCTCAGCAGGAAGTCTGCCTCTCCCTCTCCCATTCCCCCTGCTTGTGTTCCCGCTCTCACTGTCTCTGTGTCAAATAAATAAAATCCTTTTTTAAAAAATCATCATGTATCGGGGCGTCTGGGTGGCTCAGTGGGTTAAAGCCTCTGCCTTCGGCTCGGGTCGTGATCCCAGGGTCCTTGGATCAAGCCCCACATAGGATTCTCTGTTCAGCAGGGAGCCTGCTTCCCTTCCTCTCTCTCTGCCTGCCTCTCTGCCTACCTGTGATCTGTCTGTCAAATAAATAAATAAATCTTAAAAAAATATCATCATGTATCATCCAAATTAAAGAATGCACACATTTAGGATTAGCTGTGGCTGAGAAACATAAGAATCATCACTGGCTTAAACAGGATAGAAGCTGACTTCTCTATCACACTAACAGAGCTCAGAGAGAACCATCTAGAGGGGCTGAAGCCTTGCAAAGCGCCAGGGACCACAGCTTCTCTAACTTTGTTGCTCCCATTGTACATATTTCCATTCCCAGGATCATCTGATTATTGGAGAAGGCAGATGGAGTTTGTGACATGTGAACTCTATTGTACCCAGTAGACAGGTATTGAGAAGTGTTGACTCTATGCCAGGAAAGCATAAAACTTGCTTTCATCCCCAGTGGTCAGACTATTCATGATACTCCTAGTTAAGAGAACATCTGGGAAATGTACCCAAATAAATGCATGGGGGTATGCTCTTATCCAGAAAGGTGCCAAGAGACAATGAGTAGAATCCACTCCATTCTCCAAATTTTAGTTGTCATTTCACACATTGACTGTTGGGAATGCAAATGATGCAGCCGCTGTGGAAAACACTGCGGAGGTTCTTCAAAGTAGTAAAATTGAACTACCATATGACCTAGCAATCCAACGTCTCGATGTTTATCCACAAGAATTGGAATCAGGACCTTGAGGAGATATAAACATCCCCTTGCTCACTGGGGCACAGTCACCATAGCGAAGTTGTAGAAACAAACTTACTGTTGAATGAGCTGATAAATGTGTACAGAGAATGTGGTTTGGACCTACAACGGAATGCACCCAGCCTCTGAAGAGAAGGAATTCTGCTCTATGTGACAATGCAGTGAGAGCAGAAGTAGTTCAGTTCTCACAAAATATCTTGAACCAAAGAGGGGGAACCGTGAGAGAAGCAACCTAAAAATCTGCATGTAAATTCCCCCCAAATTATTAGTTTGCCCCTAAGCTTCAACTGTGCAGAAACTTAGTAGAAAACAACAGGTAGGAAGCTAAAGATCAGGAAACGGTTTCAGTAGCTAGTACCTCTTGGAGTTCAATGCCAGCCAAGGGGAAGGTGTTAGGGTTAATATTTCAGGTTTTCAGTTGAAGCCCCATTCAGGGCTTAGGAGGGAAGGCTATTCATTGGAATCAACTGTGCTCTAAGAGTCAGAGCAAAAACCTAAATAAATTGGTCCTAATATATCCTAAAATCCCACATCAAATTTCAGTGAATGCAAACACACTTGAGAAAATAAGCCATCATAAGAAAAGTGTAAAAGATCAGTTACAGATAATTGTATGGTCAGACTAAAAACATATGCAGGTTTGGGAACTATAAGTTGACACCGTGCAGGATAGGCTTGATTAAGTTGTGGTGGTAACAGATAATCCGGAAACCAAAGGTGTCACACCAGTATTTTTAGCTGCCAGAAAAATATCTTAAAATAAAAGTGAATGTATTTATTTAAGTCAACTTGTACCTATTTAGCATCCTAGTGCCAAACCAGAGCTACTGTGTTCATTTTCTTCCAGCTAGAAAGCATACCTATTTTACTGCTCTTTGAACACAGTAGTGCTCTAATATAAATGACCACTGACTTAGACTATGACTAAGGCTTATAGGAAGCAATACTTAACGGGCTTGAACAGGTTAATGTAAGAATGAAGCAACAGGGATGCTTACCCTGTTCTTCAAAATAAAATAACAAAGATCTCTCCATAAAGGAAGGACTTTAACCAGATATAAGAATATACATATACTCTATTTACATTATGTAATATACTCTATTACATATATGTAATAGAGTATAATAGAGTATTGTATGTAAATATACTCTATTTACATTATGAGTAATTATGAAAAATGTGTGAAATTTGCACACATCAAATAAGTTGTAATTGCTTATTTTGATTCAATGGCCAGACTCCCAGCCATATTATACTGTTACTCAGAAAACTAAACATTTCTGCTTTCAGTGATTATATTCTTAAATATTCTTCCAATACAATAGACATGGTTCTTTAAGTAGATCGCTATTTTTGTAAGCTGCTTGTTTAGAGGAAAGTATGGTCCCAAGATTGTGGATGATAAGCCAAACTCATTGTGATTTGCTAATTGATCACTCCGATTTAAAATGCAATTTGAAGAGGGCGGTGAGATATTCACACATTGTTTCCCTCAAGTATTTCAGATGAACTTTTTTCTTTATGCATGCATCTATTTCCTATAATCTTATACTTCATTCTGAATATAAAATATAACCAACTTTTATGCAGTGTAAAGCAGAACTTGGAAAATATCTAATTAGTTTCATCAAGGAGTACCCCAATCTGATTATTCAAATTAAAAGTAGAACTAGTCTTGAATTATAAATTTTGCTAACTTTATTGTCTGTTTAGGCAGAAAGCTATGTTTTCCTTCCTAGAGTGTCTATCTTTGGACTTCAACTATATGAAAAGGGAAGCATGCTGTTTTGTGGCTACAATAAGTTTAACAAGGGAAAATTGTTCATAATACTCTGTCAATTCATATATAAATATATCTTATAAAATCAGATAGAAAGAAAATAGTATTAATATTTTATAGAATGCAGTTTATGTGTCACAAAATAAGTAACCATTGGATATACAAAAATGAATAATACGTGCTTATAAGGGGCTCCCAAACTAATAAATTCAAGATGCTTTTCAATATAGTATATACACAAATAGCCTAAACTAACTGTTTAGAAGTAGACCAGTAGGCCTGTATTTTCAGTTTCAAATAAGATATTGGAAGTTAGAAAATCTTCCAAATAGATTAGGCTGCTAATCATATAGGTTAGGTAAAATTGGTTTAACTCCATCCTGTGGTTGCAAATAGCTTTAAAGGCTCCATGCACTTGTGTTACCCAGTTACAAGTTAAGTGCATACACCAAGACAAGATGAGTGCCTATGCATTTCTGGCATGTAATGAATGTTTCCTGTTCATCAAAATCAGAAATGGATGATGCAAAATAATTCCATGTCTCCTTGAAATTCACCTCATTTTTTGGTTAAGCAAAAGTTTATTGTTACTACGTGCCAGGCATAGTTCTAATCACTGATAGATACAGATAAAACATCTTTTGCATCAGAGGAGATAAGCAATACAAAAAAGTTTATTTTATTTAAGCTTAGGATTTGATCAATGCAATGGGGAAGAATAAAGCAGAGGAGGGACAGAGGCTGCTGAGTGAAGTTTTAACTTTAGAGTGAGGCACATGGGGAGGACTCACTGAGATGACATATTAGGGCAAAACATCAAGGAAGAGAAGCCATGAACTAGGTGGGGGTCTGGAAAGAAAGACTTACAGGTGGAAGGGAAGGCAGGAGCAAAGGCCCTGGGACAGGAGCTTTTCTGGCATGTCAGGAGACCTGCAGAGCCAAGTCTAACTGGAGCAGGATACAGAAGCACTAAAGCAATGGAAGATGTAGTCAGAGGTGATGGGACTTTTCACTCTGACATGAGAAACCACAGGAGGATTTTATGCAGACTATCAGGTCCTGATGTTCTCAGACAGTCAGGCTCTGTTTCTGCAGCCCTTCATTCTCTTAATCACACAGATGATTATTTCATTCTTTATTTTCTTTATTATCCTTAAAATATTCACTATAATCCCCAGTCCCTCTCCTTCATTCTCATCCAACAACTTGTTTCATGGAAAAAGCTAGAAGTTACCAGAAAAGATTTTACTCGAGTTCCCACTCCCACCACATCTGCCCCTCCCCATCAACCTGGCATGAAAGGAAGTTGCCAGGTCCTCTCCAAGGCCAGCCCCACCACCTGTGCCAGATTTCCCATCTCTTCTCTAGATAATCCTTTTTTTTTTTTTTTTTTTTTTTTTTCTGGTTACTTTCTGTAGCTGGGGAGAGGGACAGTATGTACATGGCCATAAGGTGACTTAAGGGAGGGGAAGTTAGTCATCAAAACCCCTGGGCTTCTTGCAAAGACTAATGTAGGTCATAGTAAAAGGCATAAAGGGCTCCTTTGATTATCTTCAGGTGCTGATAACGGACAAGAAGGGGGGGATCGGGATTCTCTGCTTCACTCCTGCCAACGTGGATGAAAAGGCCAGCAGAAGGGGGACAGCAGTCAAGAAGTCTATAAACTTTGGTAGCAGTTGCCACATGTTCCCCCAAACTCTTCATCTTCTCAGTTAGATGATTTTGTGCTTTTGGAAATGTTGACTCATACCCAGAACAAAACAACTGCCTCTGTGATGTGGTTTGTTCCAGGAACAAAGGTAGGTGTCCTTGGCCAAATAAAGCACAGTGGCACACCCCCATTGAGCCAATGGGTAAAGATAGAACTTTTCCAGGAGTAGCACAGGAAGCAACTCTACCACACTACCTTCCCGTTTCTCTTCATGAGGAGTTTCAGGAGGTGTCAGAGACTCTCAGTCGGGGAATCTCTTAGATAATCTAATGTCAGGCACACATCAATGTGATCATGACAGGTATGAAATGGTGGAGACACTGTTGTAATATATACATACCAAGTGCATAGTTTCTTCAATGTTAAAAGTATATAATCCCCGGAGTGGGCATGCTCATGGTTTCTTCCTTCTAATTTGTGGAAATATAGCAACTGGAAGATATACAAAAGCAGAGACACTGAAAAATCAAGCTGATATTTTCTGCAAAAATGAGTCAAGTTGGGAAAATACTGAAATAGGGTGAGGATCTAAAACTCAAAAGGATAGGTCAGCCGCCCCACCTCCCCTCAAAAGCATAGGTGTCATGAACCCCGATCAAGGAGATAAATAAATGTTACAAGAGAGAGAACGTCTCCTCCTGGGATTTACTCTTCTTCAGGCTACAATAACTGGATGCTGCACCAAATACCGCGCTCTCACAATGAAGGTCGGAGAGACAAACAACAACCTCGTCTGTCATAAGATGGAAGTCACAATTCCCACTTCAGATCAAAGCGAACCGTCGACATTGCCATCCAAGACCACACAAAACAAACCAGAGCAAAAATAAAATCAGCTATGTTAACACAGCACACTGTAATAGTAAAAATAAGAAATGAGTTAAACAACTTATTGTTGTTTAACCCAACTTATTGTTGTCTTACCCAAGAACATGAATTCGATGAAAAAAAGAAAACATGGAGGAGACAGGAGGGGATGCTACAGAGCCAGGCTCAGTCAAGAACGGAAATACTGGGAAACACCTCGGATGTACCTAACTACTGAAGCAATGATGTGGAGGAGTAGTTCTCAAACCTGAATGTTTTTCCGACTCACCTGCTCATACTGTTAAAGCACAGAACGTTGGGCTCCACTCCCAGTGTGTCTGATTCAGCAAGTCTGAGGAAGGCTGAAAACACAACTTGCTTTTCAAACAAGTTCCTAGGTGATGCTGATGCTGCTGGTGTGGGGACCATATCTTGAGCTCTATTTATATAAGGGATGGAGAAAATAACAGGCAGCACTGTTAAAGGAAAAACACTTGGCAACAATTAGATGCACACAGAGGCAAAGTTGAAGTAATGTAAGTAAAATTCATAGCAGCTTGAAAGGAAGAATAGTTCTTGTCTGTAGAATCTGGTCAAAGAACAGTTCAACAGAAAGAACTCAAAGCTTTGAGAAACCATGGTAAAATGAGTTCTGTTCAGTAGGAATCAATTCAGACACAAAAGCAATACTAAATAACTGTGGGAAGTATAGTTACAGGATTGAATAACAATGTTACAGATCTTAAGAACGTAAGATCTAATATAATTACAGAATTGAACTGTGAGGAGGAAGTGCCAATGTATTAATGCCCTTGTTTTCCATGGCTTAGAGGCTAATATTGAGATGTGACAATACACAAAAACACAATGACCCTAGGGATAGCTGGGTGGCTCAGTCAGTTATATGTCTGCTGTAGGCTCAGGTCATGATCTCAGGGTGCTGGGATCCAGCCCTGCACTGGGTTCCCTGCTCAGTGGGAGTCTGCTTCTCCCTCTCCCTCTGCCCTGCCCCTGCTTGTTCTCGCTCTCTCTGTCTGCCTCTCCCTCTCTCAAATAAATAATTAAAACCTAAAAAATATACAAATGATTCTAAACATTTAATGTCTTTAAAAATTATCTTGATTTCATAAATAATATCTTGTAAGATATTTTATGTTCAGTGATTTTGTCTACTTTTTTCAGTTTTACAATTACATTCATTTCAAGTAAAATTAACCTGAACATGTAATTTATTATTTTTAAAATATTATTTATGATATGATAACATTTAAAATATACCTTGAACTATTGTTCTCTCCCCTGTCTATATATTTTCATCAGTGTATATTTATATAAAAATTTTTAGAATATTATGCACCTGAAGTTCATAACTCTATTTTTGGTGGAAAGACTTGAAAGATTTTTTTCTTCTTCTCTTATCTTCTATTATGTCTCACATTACTTCAATTCCTTATGTTGTGCATATCAGTTTTATACAAAATATTCTTTTTCTAGGAGATATAAATAAAATTTTAACAACAACAAAAATCCTCATGCGAAAAAAATCTAATTGTGGGGAAAAATCTAAATTATAAATGAATTAAACATATCTTTTTTTCTGGGAAAAAAAAAATTCCAATGTAAATTATTTAGTCACACAAACCATTAGAAATATCTCCAGAGCATGTCATAGATGCAATTAAGCCATGTGGAACTTCACAGTATAATTATGGAAAGTTAAAAACTTAGGTGTGAGTGTGTGTGAGAGAGTGTGTGATTATAGTAGTGAGATTCTTTTTTTTTTTAAGATTTTATTTATTTATTTGACAGACAGAGATCACAAGCAGGCAGAGAGGCAGGTAGAGAGAGAGGGGGAAGCAGGCTCCCTGCTGAGCAGAGATCCCAATGTGGGGTTCGATCCCAGCACTCTGAGATCATGACCTGAGCCAAAGGCAGAGGCTTAACCCACTGAGCCACCCGAGTGCCCCATACAGTAGTGAGATTCTTAAGAAGAAAGCTAGAATACTAGGTATGTGCTTTGGTGAGTGCTGTGAAGTGTGTAAACCTGGCGATTCACAGACCTGTACCCCTGGGGATAAAAATATATATTTATAAAAAATAAAAAAAAAATTTAAAAAAAAGAAAGAAAGCTAGAATACTTTTAAAACAAATATTTGATTTCCAAATAGTACTATTTGGAAATAGTACTATTTAGAGAAGTCCCGTGTTTTCATAATTATTCTTAATTAACAAGGGCTTATCACTGCTTCCTATAATCTTTTAAGATGCAATAATATATTATTAAAAACAAGAAAATAGAGCTACTCTGTTTATAATATAGAAATAAGGAACCTCACACACTTAATTCGTCTCTTACCCCAGGGGTGGGCCCTGAGGGTGCTCTGTGCACCACCAAATTCTGTGGAACACATTGGCGTACCTTGGAATGGTCAGTGAGCTAGAAAAAGGCAGAGCTTTAAGAAATAATCTCTGCCTTATTTGGAAATCATCAATCAGATTGTATTCACCTTCCCATTTCAGACCAAATTACTTAATAAAATTTAGCTTAGAGAGTTCTATTTATTTAAAAATACTCATTCCAGCTCTAGTTCTTCATGAATATATATGAGCAATAGAAAAACTGATAAAGAAGAAAAAAGCATATAGATACTGCACACTTTGAAATATTTAAAAATAAATCATTATGTTTGTGTGTATTTATACATATATATATACTTTTAATTAGTGGAATATTCCATCAGTAGTTCTTTGTTGTACTTTTCCTGCTAAACATTAAATTGGTTGATTCTGTGATTTTAATTCATTTCAATAACTTCCTTATGTCATTTAGACATAGGCATCTTTTATGAAAATAAATCATCAGACATATCATGGTCCTATGCTGACTAACTACAGAAAAATTATGTAACTTCACATTACAGAATACTTTCCAAAGTGGATAATGTTGCCAGGCAGAAAAAAAATGTCTCAGGCGATTTAAGGAGTATACATATGATCAGAATTAACCTAAAATTTATATATTTTCCCATGAAGAAATTTATACCATTTCAAGAACATAAAAATATAAATCCATCATAGGTAAAAAGACTGGAAAAATCTAATTGTTAAATATGTAAGTGTTTCATATTACTTCAGCAATAAACATTTTGTAGGTTTCATAAATCTTCCCAGGAAGATTTAATATCTATACCATTGTTGTTGTTGTTGTTTTTTTTTATAAAAGTAGGTAAACATTTATCAGAGAAGCCCAAATATTGTCCCTTCAATTTTCCTTTGAAACATGAACTTTTCTACTTAAGGCAAACATTAAAGAACTGTAATAGGTCATTCAAGGATAAGATTCTGGAAGGAATATAAATAACACAGATAGGTTCAAACTCTTACATCTCCTTGTGAGAGTGCAGTAGGCCATAGACACTCGTGCCATTTGGGAATCATATAGCCAGGATTACACCACACGGAGACTGTATTAGTTGCTGGGGCTACCATGACAACCCAACACAAATTAAGTAGCTTAGACAACAAAAATGTATTGTCTCACAGTTCTGGAGGCTGGAAATCCAAGATCACGAAGTTGGAAGAGTTTGCTCCTTCAGAGGGGTGTGAGGGAAAATTTGTTCCATGTGTCTCTCTTAGGTTCTGGTGGTGGCTAACAATATTTCGTGTCCTTAGCTTGTAGATGGATCATCCACACTTTCCTCTTCATCTGGCATTGTTCCTGTGTGTATATCTATGTCTACATTCCCCCCTTTTTATAGGGACACTGGTCACTGAATTAGGGACCTATCTTCTTCAGTATTGTCTTACCTATTCACATTGCAAGTGATCCTATTTCCAAATAAGATCACGTTGTGAAATACTGAAGGTGAGGGCCTCGATATATGGATTTGGGGTGCACGATCCAACACAGAACAAAAATCCTGTGTTAAACTGAGAAGCTCTAAAATCTGAGACACAGCTACTAATCTTTTTCCTGGAATCCAAATAGTAACTTTGGTTCCTATGTCAATCATAGGATAGTTAGACAATTTTTAAGGCAGGGATTGCAGCAACAATGCCAGTGACACTGTATGTAGGCATTGGTAGAAGACGAAGTCCGAAGTCAAGGAGACTAATATTTCTTTAACCTGGTATGATACCAACCCCATCTATAAGCCAGATAACCCTGGGTTCAAAATCTGGAAATCTATGGAAGATGCCAGGAACCCAGCCTTACTTATAAAGTGACCTAGAAGTCATAACAATGTAAGTAGGAGGCAGAATGCGCAAAGGGTAGAATCTGAGCAATTTTGCTACTAGGCGAGATATCCCAATATGGAACAAAAAGATCTTTATTTATATTGCCCACGGAAATAGGGATGACCATTGCAGACTTGCCTGATCTTGAAAGACATGGATTAGGGTATTAAGCCATGTGCCTGGGCATATTTGA
Organism: Mustela lutreola; assembly: GCF_030435805.1. Taxonomy (NCBI): domain Eukaryota; kingdom Metazoa; phylum Chordata; class Mammalia; order Carnivora; family Mustelidae; genus Mustela; species Mustela lutreola. The sequence continues at coordinate 7,061,771 of NC_081302.1, forward strand.
TAAAATCTAATGCACTAAATGCAATCTTTTTGGTACTTTACGTATACAAAAGGGATACCCAAACATCACAGGAAGAGCTTGTCATTGGCTTAGGATGTAATTTGCAAGTCAAAGCCCTGACACACCACAGAGGTAATGAGGTGTGTCCATAAACACTCATGTCTCAAAGGTTCAGAGCTTCCCTATGCAAAATATGATGGTCTTAAAAAGGATGAGACAAGGAGAACAGGGTGGTACCTCTCATTAGAAAATGCCATTCTTTAATAGCAGAATGAACAGATTCTCTAAGGAATCTGAATAAGCTCATTGTTATTTATTCTTAATGAGGACTAAGGGTGACCATTGCTGTGTGTTGGATCATGCAGTCAGGGTTAAGAAATTGATGACAAGTGAACAAAACTTACAGAACTCTAGCTACCATTCCGTCTAACCAAAAAATCATACTTCTCTACTGCTGATGCTAAGATTTGGGCAAAATTTCATCTCAGTGTGAGGCATTTCCAGTTGTCTTATTATCTCTAAGCAACATCAAGGATAGAGCAGTTGCACTGATTTTTAAAGACTAGCCCCTTTTGAGCTAATGCAAAGGCAATCAGAACTTAAAATCAAGGTCCATCTTCCAAAGGTGGAGTTGGGGAGGGTTGAGGTGGGATTGGCTCTCTAATTGTTCATGTCTTTTAAACAGTTTTATTGACATGTAATTGATATACAATAAAATTACACCTGTTAAATGGGTAGAATTTGATGAGTTTAGACTCATGTTTCACAGGTGCACTTACATGTCTAGTTGTTCTTATAATAGCTGCTATGTTGTAGTCCTTTCATATATTCTAAAACTTCTTTTCCATCCCAGCAACAACTACTAATTTCTAATTTGCTTCTGGAGACCTAAGGACATCTACCTAAAATAACCTATGATTCTCCCAAGAAAGTTTAAGTGTCTCCATTTGGGTTCTAGATTAGTTAAACAAAGTGGAAATTGATGGTGGCATCAGATTCCACCTGTTGGGCAATAATGGACTGTGATGATTACATACCTAGGGAAATAAGAATTTCAGTGGAAGTGGAGGGACTATATAGCAAAGCTCCATTTGCCATCAACCCCATGTATAAAAGATTGATAATTGTAGTGCACTATGGTAAAGAAGAATGAGAAGTGGTCAGATCCTTCAAGTAAGGAGAGATGATAGGAAGCAACCCTGGGATACTGAATGGCTATGGGAAAGTACAAGTTTATCTTTGTGCATTGAGGTAAATTCACACCAAAGATACATGTAAGTCTGGCTGATCAAATGTTGCCCTCAATTACCCAAATGCTGAAGGGACAAGAAGAGATTGGGCTGGTTCGAAGATGCCCCCTCCTCTTTCTGACCTTACACTCCCACTAATTGATCTCCTTGTGCCAACCAAGAACAATGACACAGACATTATTTTGTTCCACCTCTTCATAACCATGCCTTGGAAAAACACTAGGAAGAATGGAAGAACAATGCCACGTGTGAGAACATTGGTAGTATCGACCAGGCAACCTGACTGACTCATCAAAAGACTCACACTGGGTGTAACTTACTCTTAGAGGTATTCATAGTAGTCTAGACAGAAAAGTTGGTCAGCATCATCTCCCTTGGGACACTAAAGATCAAGAGTGTTTACTAGTTATTGTCTAATGTTTCAAGGACTCAAACAAGGGCAGTGGATATCTGGAGCCAACCTCACCTGGCAACTTAAAGACTTAGAGAAGATTTATCTTTTCTCTCTTCTTCACAAACTTGTGACTCCAATACTAGAATTTTATCAATGGAGGGTGGGGAAGTCTAGCAGCTCAAGTGGTGACTAAAAGTACATATTGTTTGGCTGTCATAAAATTTGACAAAATATTTTAGCCAATCAGGTTGCATCCAGGGGAACAGTGCTAATATGGGAAGGCAATTTTACTTTGTAATGATAATTATAACCAAAACTTTAGTGGGTAGGGTGTGGCACTCTCAGATATTTGATGTACCAATAAGTTCATTGACACCAAACAAAATATTGATATTGGTGATAGGCCACTGCTACTAATCAACATAAACAGCTGTTTATGTAAAATAATACTATTATCCAGTATCAAGGCATACTTCTCATTCCAGTGTTGTTTTCTAAGTTGTACAAATAAAACACCACACCCTCGTTGACTTGGTAGGGGAATAACACCATAGTTAAGTACGTGAGGCAAGGCATTCGTAAATGGAAGGCTTTTGCACTAAAGGAGACAGCTCATATGATGGTAAGATTGCATAAAGAAAACACATACACTGTGGAGGCGTCTCAATAGCTCTCCATTTTATCACGAATTGTAAAAATATGATACATTCCCAAGTTCAGAGATCCTTGACTGGTTCTTACCCGTCAGAGAAAAATGCCTCCATGTCAGTTATATATGCATTCATAAGTCAGAAACCAAGTGGAGGGCACTAGTACTTCTAACAAGTAGGTCATTTTTACAAGACCAAAAGTGTTTGCCTCTCATGGCAGATACCCCAAATGGACTCTAGGTATAAATGGACAATTGGGATCCACTCTCAACAGCAACTGCTGGTTATGAGAACCGTGTACATTTACTTGAGGGATAGGTTGGGAGCTATTCCCAGGGACCATCTACTAACGAACTACCTAAATCTATTTTGGAATCAAAGGAGAAATGATTAAAAACAGGAGTTTCCTTTAAAACGTTCATTAGACTCTTGCAATATACTTATATCAGGAAATCTGGGTCAACTCTATGGTGGATGCCACAGGATCTCAAGAAAAAGGGTCAGGAGAAATGTAGTGTTCCCAAACCGCAGAAACTTAGGTCTTATTATGAGTGATGAGTATATGCTCTAGCAGGAAGGGGTTGTTTTACTTAATATCCTGGACAATTCGTATAGCACATGGGATTTAGCAAAACACACATAGAAGGAAGTGGCTAAGTTATGGATTAGCCCTTAGAAATGTGACTCTGGTTTTCCTCTATTTGGGGAACATGGGACCTTATATATTGAAAAGGTTTTTGGTTTGTATTGTTTTGATAGAACAAACAATCATTTAGATTCTTACATAATAGATGTTGTCACCATTTTGAAGACATCACCATGTGTCTTAATTCATCCAAGTTTGAGTTGTTTAGAGAGACCAATAGCACTCCCTGTCCCCGTCAAGGTATTAGACGGGTCAGGAATAAGCCAGTATCTTGTGTAGCCCTTTGTCTCCATGAAAAGTTATTTTCTTAAGTTACACGGGTTTGGGCTTTGTAATTCCACTAGAAAACCAATACCCAAAATTTCATAGTTAGTTTTGTATGGTTCTTGGTGTATGACACTCCGAGAATGTCATTTCTGCTAACTCCCTCAAGAGTGAACTTGGGCTCCCACAGAGCTCATGATTCAGTAGTTCTAAAATACTGGCAGACTTGATGCGAAGGTCTTAAGATAATGTAACTAGGATATCCAGAAAGATAAACTGATTATTCAGTTTTTCCAGAGTAGCAGTTTACAAACTATATTTTTTTGAAACTGTGGGATTCTTCTGAAGTGTCTTTGGAACTGGCCAAGAGACACCATACAACAGAGCTCTGAGACCCATTCTCTATGATACAACCTCAAAAGGCAATGAACACACACACACACACACATCATTCATGCTCATTACTCTAATATCTCTAAATTGTTCCATTTTATTAAGTCAGGACATCTGACAACTATGTAACAAGGTCACATTATGTGGTTTTTATAGAAATGCTTCTAGTGAATGGCATTTTGAATGCTGTGCTCTTAGTTTAAATCTAAAACTGTTAGAAGAAATACCACACAAATCTCACATATATTTCTCTCATTGTGGTAAAAATATACATAACATAAGACTTGTCATGTTAACTGTTGTTAAATGGATTGTTTGGTGGCGTTAAGAACAGCGACACTGGGGCACCTGGGTGGCTCAGTGGGTTAAGCCTCTGTCTTCGGCTCAGGTCATGGTCTCAGGGTCCTGGGATTGAGCCTTGCATCAGGCTCTCTGCTCATCGGGGATCCTGCTTCCCCCTCTCTCTCTGCCTGCCTCTCTGCCTGCTTGTGATCTCTGTCTGTCAAATAAATAAATAAAATCTTTAAAAAACAAAAAAAACAACAACAACAAAAACATCAACACTGTTGTGCAGGTATCACCATTACTCCAGAACTTTTTCATCTTACCCACCTGAAAGTCTGTAACCAGGAAATACCAGCTCCCATTACCCTCTGTCCCCAGCCTCTGTAACCACCGTTCTAATTTCTGTCTCCAGAATGTGACTAGTCTATGTACTTTATGTAAGTGCAATTAGACAGGATCTGTCCTTTGGTGTCTGGTTTATTCCACTTAGCATAACACCCTCAAGGTTTCTCCCTGTTGTAACATGTGTCATTTTTTTTTTCCTTTTGAAGGTTGAATAATATTCCATTGTATGCAGATATCACATTTGCTTATCCATTCACTTACTGATGGATACTTGAGCTGCTTCCACATTTTGGCTCTTGCACATTGTACTACAATGAACATGAGTGTCCAAACAACTTGTCAAGTCCCTGCTCAAACATTCCAGAATATTTCTCCAGCTGTGCAGTTGTCAGCTCATCTGATAATTTCATGTTCATGTTTTGAGGAATTGACATACCATTTTCACATCTTTGGCCCCATGTTACATTCCCACTCATATTGTTTTATGACGACGCTTCTGTGGACATTTACTACATTACATGTGTACACGTAACCACATCTACACTCACGTCCACATCTATAGTTTCTCTTCACAAAGCAAGGCCATAAGAGAAATTCTTGCTTTAAAAAAATTATCAACAATGGCTGTTCTTCTCCAAGGCAACCTGTTTGTTTTTCTCCCATTGGACACTATGAATCATGTATTTATGTTTTCCTTTTGGCTTTGATCTATAGGAAGCAAGAGCCAAGATTCCAGCCCACATCTACCAAGCCCACACCTAACACTTTATGTCGGATTTTTCCCTGGCTTCAACTTGCTATCATAACTTTATTTTTTTCTAGCCCAAATTTGTTTAGTTTCTTCTTAATCATGAACCACATGAATGTGTGTAAGCAGTTGTTGAAATAAGGCAGGCTACATATAAATAAACACACAATATTTAAATTCCTTCAGAGTTAACTTCTATTCACTTAGAATATCTAGGAGTTTGAAAAAAAAATCCGCATCTTGCCTTTTTTGCAAGTAGAGTTAGAATTATAATGGGATCGGGTTTGTTTGAAATAATCATACTTGTTTACTTTATGAGAAGTTGAAATCTGGTAGAAGAATTCAAAGAGACTGTATGTGTGTGTGTGTGTGTGTGTGTGTGTGTGTATATATGTGTATATATATATATACATATATATATATGGCCAGCTTTTTACCTCTCTCCCAGTTGCTAAGGAGTTTGTATATATTCTTCATTTCTACGTTGTTGAATAAATTACTTTCCTGGATCAGAATAGAACTGTGTTTCCTCCTCAGGGCATCAGCTTCACATTAGATGTTTTCAATGGAACCTTCATGGACAGGCAAGGGGAAACATTGTTTAAGGGTGTTTCATTTTTTCAAGTGCTAAATCGAGCTGATAGGGTGGATTTCTAGGAGTATTTTCAGAAAGACTTACTCTTCAGAGCACCTGGGCACTACTGAAAGTAATTTATTTGAGCTTTAACTGAGCTTTATGTGTGTGTATGTGTGTCCACATCTTCCCGTTCCTCCTGAGTAAAGACAATGAGTGACCTTGATTCATACAAGAGTCTCAAAGGACATATGGTGATCTGTAGAGGTTTTTAAGAGCTCGTGGATTTTGGGCTCAGTAGGACACAGATAAGGAATTCATGCAGTTGATTATTGCAGAGATCTTTTAATTGTCTTATTTACCCAAATTAAATTATTGTGACCTTTATGTATCTTTGTGGAAATCTGTTCATATTCCTCTTGAAGGTACAAGCCCTAATCACTCCCATGTATGATCTCTTATTACAAAATTAGTGTAAGAATTTAATTTTGGGTATAAGAAATATAATACATTTATACATGTACACTAGGTTTATTGACTTATAATAAATCAAGACATATATAGATTTATTATTTTGCTATTTATTATATTTCTGTATTTATATCTATAAATATGGATATAGATACTGAGTATGTACTGCATAAAAGACACTTTCCTATCGGTTTTTGGGCTATGTTAGCGATCACTTGACCCAGCTTGTCTTATGAGGAAATTGGCAGAGTAGGATGCGAGCCTGAAACGGATGTGTGAGACCAACATGCCCCCTATCCTGGCGAGTGAGCTGGGCATGTTGAGCCTTGAGGTTTATATTAGAGAAGCAAATACCAACAGCCTCGTCGATGCAAGGAGCTGGAAAACCACTGCCTGAAAGCAAAGGTAGGTCGTGGACTAGGATAGTACCCAAAAGTCCCAGAAATGTGGGTACTCTGAATCTGATTGCTGCATAACAGTATTACATGTAACTGAGGAAAAAGACTGACCACGCAAAGTAAAAATGTGCTCCTGTCTTCTTGACCTGACAATTAATTGCTTAAGCTGTACGTACTTTTCTGAGCAGGTGGTTCTTGAATATTTCCTAATTAAAAAAAAAAAAAAAAAAAAAAAAGCCTGGGGACCTATGAGATGAGTTAAGTCCAAGAATGTTTGGTTCAGGTAAAGGAAAAGGCAGAAAAGACCAAATGGGTAGCAGGAGCACTGATTCAACACTGCTGCATGGGGCTGCTGGTGAAAACTACTTCTCCAGAACCTTGAACACACAGGCCAGTGCTGACTTCTTAGCTCCCGTCCAAAAATGGTTCCACATCAGTAGTTGATGATTGATTCTTAATCATATCTGTAGCCCTATTTCCCAGACCACGTTGTTGAGCTAGAATAGCAGAGCCAGGAGGCCTAATTGCTATAACCAATGCCTTATACCCCTTAACTTACTTTAGTAGAGAATGGTCGTTCTTCCAGAATCCATCTCTGTGCCTACCTCATACCAAAACTGAGGAAGACTGGGCACTCCATCACATCCTCCCCAAAATCACATCCCTGGAATCTTGTAGATTTCATGGATAAACAGAGGTTAAATTTTATGAGCCCTCCATGCATAAAATGATCTCTTTAGTCATTGATACTACATTCTTTCTCATTTCTATAAAAGTCCACAAAATAAAGGTACAGTGTGATGGATTGTCAGGTGAGCACCTGCGCCATCATTTTCCAGGCCAAGAAGCAGGATATCCTCAAAACCTTAGAATCCCAAAACCTATACCCTTCCAAGTTACCCACCGTCTATGTCACTGGTGGTCATCTCTATTCTGCCCTTGATGGTATGCTCATCTTTGCTTGCTTTTTTATTTTACCATTGATTTGTTCATCTCCAAACTCTCTAGTCTTATCTTTATACTTTATATAAATGGAATAATATAGTATAATACAATATAGTACCTGTTCTTCTATCAAACTAATTCTGTTCAGCATTTCATTTGTGAGATTGATCCATGCTTCCATTTTGTGGCTATAGAGACATACAACCGTCCACGTAGGGCTTCACCTTTTATGATCATATCAATATTTAATTATCTACTTCACTTCTCTAGACTTTGTATTACCTCCTCCACCTTTTTTCCTTTTTTTCTGTTTCAAATAATGTTTCCTTCGTGTGTAACTTTTATGCACATATGCATACGTTTCTCTTTCGGAATACAGTTGGGAGTTTAATTATTAGATCACAAGATAACCTTTTTTTCCGACTTAGAGGATCATGTCAAACAGTATTCTAAAATGATCGCACCAATTGTAATTCTCACCAGCAGTGTATGTGAATGAGAATTCCAATTTCGCTTCATTCTCATCAAATGCTGTCAGACCATATAAGTGTATAGACATTCTGTTAGGGGCGTAGTAGTATTTCATGTGGTTTTAACTTGAATTTCCCTAATGACTATTTTTGTTGAACACTTTTTGTATTCATATGGACCAACTGGATTTCCTGTTTGTGAAATGCCTGTTGACATTGCTTATACAATTTTTTTTATTGGGTTGTCTGTCTTCTCATTATATTCAGGTGTTATTTTTTTTATCTTGAATAGGGGCTGCTCATCATTTTTATGTTCTGAAATACCTTCTTTTGCCCTGTAATTTGAATTTTCATTTTTCTAATGGTGCCTTTCAGTGAACAAAATTCTTAATCTTAATTGTAATGTAGCAAGGTGTATCTACGTTTTCCTTTAGATCAGTGCTTTGTTTTTTCCTTTCCTGTTTAAGAAATTTCATTTGTCCCAACATCAGAAACTTGTTATCCTGTGTGGGTTAGAACTGCAGACCACTGGACTGGATATTTTCACATGGCGTCAGGGAGAGAGAATTTCTTGTTTGTCCATATGAGTAGTCAATTTTTCTCAGGGCCACACACCGAAAAGTTAGTTCTTTCATGGTACCTTTTTGTACTGCATATTTGTCATTAATCAATATGTCAGTGTATGTCTGAATCTTTATTTTGTTCTCTTGGTTCGGTTGCCTATCTTCATACTTATACTCCCTTATTTATCACAGCATCATAATTAATTTTCATATTCAGCGCAGAAATTTCCTCCACTTTAATCTTCAAGTTTTTCTTTCCTACTCTTCTTCCTTTGAAAATCATATGCATTTTGAAGTAGCTTGTCATGGCTTATCAAAATACTAACTGGGATTTTGTTTAATTTATATACTACATTAATTTATATACTACTTTAAAAAGTCATCTTTATTCCATGTACATGGCAAATTCTTTCACTTATTTAGGTTACAGTAATAGCTGCCAGTGGTGATTAATAACTTTTTTTGAGTGGAAATACTGCGCATATTTCATAAGATCTATTCCTAGCCATTTACATTTTTGTTGATATAAATGATATCTCCTGAAAATTTTGCATTTTCTCTTAGTGTTGCCATTTAGAAATGCCAGTATATTTTAGATATTAACCATATTTCTAAAAACTTTGTTAAAATCATTTACTAATTCTAATAATTTTCTGTAGTTGCTTTTTAATATTTTAAGTACAAAGTTGTATCATTTATGAATAATTATGGTTTTTATTATTTCTTTTTCAATCCTCAAAATTTCTACTTTTATATTCACCTTACTGTACTAATCAGACAAAATTGAGAGCAATGTTATAGTGTCATATCAATTACATGAAAAAGGATATATTCAGCATTTTATTATTAAAAATTATGTTTGCTTTATTATCTTTAGATACTTTTTATGGAACTAGGAAGCATCAGCATTTCCTACTTGTTAGAATATTTCATCAGATATATGTGGTGATGTTTTCCCTTATTTTTCATATTTTAAGATGACCATATGACATTTCTTCTTAACTTTAATTATGAGAAAATTCAGTTGGTAGAATATTTGAAAGTTATACTACTCTTGAATTCTTAGAAAAACAAAAACAAAAATGAAACAACCTTGCCATGATATATTGCTCTACTTATATATTTCTGGGATTAATTTGTTAATATTTTCTCTCCTTGTTTTCAATCGTATTCAAAAATAAGTTTGGCCTTTAGTTTTCTTTAAACTTGATGTTCTTATTAAGATTTAGAATAATGGTTATTCTGACTTTTATAAAAATTAGGATTGATCCTTCATTTTTTGGCTTCTGAAAGAAACTGAATACTTCTTGGTTATTTCTTCCTTATGCATTCAGTAGAGTTTCCCAGTGAAACTATCTGGATGTGAAAAATTAGTATTAATCATGGTTTTATTTCCTTAAGGAATCATGTGACTACTTTGATTTTATGTTTCCTATTTACGTGATTTTTGTGAGTTATGCATTTTTCAAATTAATTTCCAGTTTATATAATTTATTCACTTATTTACTCATGTGCTTACCTACTTACTTAGTTTTGTAGGATGTAGTTGTGCTCATACCTTCTTTCTGTCCTTTGTTGTTGGCAGTTTTTGTGGAGATGTCCCACATCTTACCTGTCACTGAAGTTCTTCTGTGCTTTCTCTCATTTTCTTTATTGTCTTCCCCAGGATTTTATTTATGGTATTGACCTTTTCAAAGAACACACATTAATCTCTTGATATTTTCAACTATGTAATTGCTTTCATATATTTATACTCGCATTTTTTCTGATTAGGGTTTTCTTTTGATAACTTCTTTAAATGGATGTTTCGTCTATCTGTTTTTCCATCTAACTTTCTTAATATATGCAATATATTAAGTTATGCCCCTAAGCTTGACTGGATTTCATCCTACCAGTAAGATCATGACTTTTACTTGAATAGTCAATTCAAAGTGTTCTCTAATTTATATTTGGACTTTTTTTTTTTTTTAAGTATAAACACACACACAATTACTCTCCAAAAAGATGAAGTTCTTTGTTGTTATTAATTTCTCAGTTTTTGCTGTGGGTGTTAATATTCTTCCATTTTTTTAAAGCTTTTTTTATTTATTTTAGAGAGAAAACATGTTGGGGGGAAGGTCAGAGAGGGAGAGAGAGAATCTGCTCTGAGGCGAGGTATCCAACAAGGGGCTTGATCGCACAGCCGTGAGATGATGAGCTGAGCCCAGATAAGAGTCAGAGATTCAACTCACTGAGCACCCAGTGCCCTTAGTCTTCAATATTTAAATGTGAATTTGTACCGATGTGTTTTGTGGGCATATTACAACCAATTTTTGAAAATGGAAAGTATATTCTTGAAAAGAATGTGTATTCTTAGGTTGTTGGGCATAGTGTTCATTATATACCCACTGTATCCCACTTTCGAAACTCTTATTTCAATACATTTTTCAGCACTGTCCAATAGTATCTTTGTGATCACATAAAATCTATGTATTCTAAACTGTACCATGGTAATCCCTAGCACATGTGTTAATGGGAGTTTAAACTATGGCTAGCATAATTTAGAAACTGAAGTTCTAGATTTAATCCATTTAAATTTAAAAAGCCACTTGTGGCTAAAAGTCACCATATCAGATTGGGGCAGTCCTGTACCTTTAATAAATCTTCAATTGTTTTTCCTAGGATGTTCAGTTAGAGGTGGGTCAAAATCACCCAATATTATGGTTTGTTTTAGAGTGTCCATTTTATTTTATACATTCAGATGTCATTTTTTTAGGTGCATATACAGTGAGAACTATAATGTTTTTCTGGTGAATTAGTTTTTTTTTTAAGTATCAAATACCTCTACCTGTAGTAATTATTCACATATTAATTTTTTCTGATATTAATATGGCATATTCATGCTTTTCTTTTTTTATTAATTATTTTTATTAATATATAATGTATTTTTGGCCCCAGGGGTACTGGTCTGTGAATCACCCGTCTTACACACCGCACAGCACTCACCATGTCACATGCGCTCCCCGAAGTCCATCACCCCACCGCCTTCTCCCTGCCCCATCCTCCACTCTCCCTTATTGCTGTTTCTCTGATATCAGTTTCCTCATGTTATTATCAGTTTATTATTATTAATTATTAATTATTATATTATTATTATTATTATCAGTTTCCTCATGACATTTCTACATGATTATGTTCTTACATGTCCTTTGTCAACAACACGCGCGTTTGTTTCATTTTATTTAGCCTGAATGATTCACCCCCAAATTATAGCATTCCATCCATAAGTATTCCACATAAAACATATATATGGACTTATTTTGACAGTTTTCTACTTGATGACTATTTCCTCATTATCCCTTTCGTTTTTCTCTCTGTACACACAACACACAATCACTCTCATCTACTGTATTATTGCTAGAGATAAAAATGTATTTCCTACACTTATCTGAAGCTAAGGCAAATTTTTACCTGTACCCTCATCACAGAAATTGTGAGAACTTACCACACTGATTGTATTTATCCTCGGCTCTACCCATTTTTATTGTTGCTCCATATTTTATTCTTTACAAGATTTAAAAACTCAGGAAACATTATTGTTTCTGTTAGAAATTCATATTTAGTTAGATTCACAAACATAATTTTCAATTTCGGTTAATTCTACTTTTACCTACACCCCTACAATCGAATCTCATATTGTTTTCCTTCTACTTGAGGAAAACACGGCAGTTCCCCTGTTGGTGTGGATCGACCAGAGCTGAATTTTCTCATTTCTCCTTTGTCAGAGCTGAGTTTCCCTCCGTTCTTCCAGGGCACCTTGCTGAGCACGGAGTGAGGAGAGCTGCCAGCTAGTCCATCGCTTTTACCCATGGTCTCCCATCTCCACTCTTTCTGTTGTGCAATTAGCGCAAGTCCTGTGCTTCTTTGAAGGTCGCCTCTTTTTGCTTCAGCAGCTTTCAGTCTTCTCCCTCTCCTTCCCTCCCCCCTACAGTGTTCCTATTTGTATCTCAATATGAATTTCCTCGTTTAAAAATTTTAATTGGGTTCATGGTCTTTTTGAATCTGTGTACCAATATTTTTCATTTGCCTTTCACAATGATTATCCATTAATTCTCCAAAGATCGGATCTACTCCAAATATTGTCCTCCCTGCTTCTGGGGCTGAAAATAATTCCCTGCTAGCCTTTATCCTTTTTCCTCCCATTCCTGTGTCTGCATCTTCTCTTTTCTCCTTTGTATCAATTTACCTCTCATGGGTCCATTCTGTTACTCTTCTGTGGCTATCTTCCAATGTAGTAGAATCTGGTGTGCTACTTAACATCTCTCTTGGTTCTAAATTATGGGTATTCTTGTTAGTTTTTAGACGTTTGCTACAGGGATGCCTCGGTGGCTCCATCGGTTAAGCATATGCCTTTGGCTCGGGTCATGATCCCGGAGTCCTGGGATGGAGCCATGGGCGGGCTCGCTGCTCAGCAGGGAGTCTGTTTCTCCCTCTCCCTCTGCCTCCCCGCTGGCTTGCACTCTGCTTTCTCTCACTCACTCTCTCTCAAATAAATAAATCTTTTAAAAATAAATAAAGTTTTTTGTGATTTGGGGTTGAGATTTTTAGATTATTTGGCACTTCTAAAATTCTGCTGTTTCATTATTATCTTGATGTGGTTTTAGACTTAAAGAGATGCAAAATCGGCCTCCATGTATTCTTCACCCAAATTCTTCTTAAATTAACAATTCATGTCATTGCAGAGCATGGTCAGAAGTAAATTATTCTTGGTATTGCATCATTACCTAAAGCAAAACTCTAAGTCATATTTCACTAGTGTTTTCCACTAATTTTTGTGTTTCAGGATTCAGTCCAAGAACCTGTATTATATTTAGTTGTCATGCGTCCTGAGTCTCCCCAGGTCTGTGATAGCTGTTCAGTCTTGCTTTGTCTTTCCTGTCCTTGACACTTCTGGTGAATGTGGATTAGTTATTTTGTGGACTGTCCCTCAGTTTGGGTTTCTCAGTTTTCTCACAATGAGGTAGATCTATGCATCATTTGAAGGATATCCAAGGACACTTCAACTTTCTTCCCCACTATGAGCCCTGTCCAAACACCAGTTGATTGTGGGTGTTTCTTCTTCATGAGAAGACCAAGGAACTTGACATATGGCTCACAGCAGTAACTGCCAGGGGACTATATGCTTCTCAGCCCGGAACATGCAGAACACAGGTTGAGCAAGGAAGCTGAGTTAGCATGGTGGGCCCAGCAGGTGGGGTAACTGGCATTTTTTATGTCTCTCATCCTTCATTCCAATGTTGGGTTTGACTGGTTACTCCCCTGTGTGTTCAGTGAATATCCAAGCTCAGAGGTCCCCTACTTCATGAGGTCACAATGACTCTGTCATTCTGCCATGAAGTCCGTGGTGTGTCAGGACACCCTTGTGCCCATTCCCTTATCAGACTAATTACTGTAGAGTCCAACATGGAATCAATGTTGGGACCTGCCCTTTGGATAATTTCTCTTAGGATGTTCAGAAGAATACACATGGTCTTTGGTCTACATTAGAGACAGGAAGACCTTGCTCTCACTCATAATTATATTTTTCCTTATAGCAGCTGAGGATGGGCAGAAGGGTAGGGAGACACTGGAGGTAAGAATGAACAGTGTCTTCATTTCCATAAGTAAAGATTTTACCTTTATTTTAATTTTGGTGCAACCATCTGCTCTGCGAAGGCTTAACTGAACTAAGTGCTGGTGTTTTGGTTAACTCAAAGGGGTATATTCAAAAACAAGCCCACATTGCTGACATTGTTCATTTTAGTTTCATGGGCTACTTGGCTCAGGAGCCACGGGCATATTGCCTTTCAGAGGGGTATTCTATGGCTTGCTGAACTACCAATATGAGAACATCCCTTGTGCTTGGAAGGAAGTGAAAAATAACCAAGTCACTACTTTGATGTCCTGTCTGGATTCTCCCTCTCCCCACTCAGCACCCTTTAGAGGTAGAATACTGAAGCAGTCTTATTTCTGATTCCTTCCACTTAGTGTCTGGGTGAAAAAAACAAAAAACAAAACAAGAACAACAACAACAACAACAACCAAAACAAAAGTAAAACAAAAAACAAAACAAAACAAAAAAACCCTAACTTTAGTGACCAGATTATAGGGTGTCTTAACTTGAGCCAAGCTCACTGTGTCTTCCTTCCTTCTTCCCCCAAAGCCATGTCTCTTTCAACATCCCCTGTGGATTATGAAAAACTATCAGAATTTCTGATTTGATTTTGCCTTACTTACAAATGGCTAAGTTCATCTGTTACTGGTTGGATAGTGCTGGAAGAAGACATGTGACTCCTGGGTCACAGACAGGACTGTATTACTCATGGCACAAGGAACAGCATGAGCACGATCCCAGGTGGTGGCCAGAACAGACGGAAGGTTGCTGTGCTGGAGGGGATCAATGAGTTTGGGGAGCTGCTGTTTTATAACAAGCAGTAAGCAAGCCTGCTCTTGGTGCAGAGAGAGACATTATGTTATCCTTCAAGTCTGATCTGTGCAAATATGACCTTGGGTAATGCACCAAATAGACTGTTCAGATACTAACATCCTTGGCCACCCAAAAAGAAAGTACAGACGTCTGCATGCCCATAGCACGTTGCTTCTCCCAACAGTTTGGGACATTAACACCCAGAGGCAGGGAAGAATAGATCTGAAGAGTCATTGGTGGGAAATAATTAAATGATTTTCTCCTTATTAGACCCACTGATTTTTAAACTGATAAGTATATTTACAAATTATGCATATATCCAATCCTACTGTTCTCTTAAGTGTATTGTAAGATATCAATTAAATGGAAATGAGCAACGACTCTGCTTCTCATGCAACAGCAGCTCATCATGCTTTTTGTACAATGGCTTGCTACCATTCATAATGCACAGAAAGAAGATTTTTCAATTTCTCTTTTCTTTCTTTGTGTGTGACACATTATGTCTCCTCAATATGTACTCCTTGAAGAATGACCATGGTTATAAATAGCCCACAGTGATGGCAGTTCCTAATTTAATGGTCTCTGCAGCTAAGCACAATCAAACTCGAACAGAGCCCCTTGGCCTCAGCACATGGTTGCTACAAGCAGAGGACCCACCCTGAACTAGGGCTTATACTTCCTAGTGAAGACTTGAGTCCAAATCTATTTTTGCACTGAAGGGGTCCAGGTTTTATTATATGGTTTCTTGTCTGTGAATATGCAGACTTTGTTCCAGTCTTTCAGCTGAATTCATTGCCACAAAAACAAAATTGTATCAAATATCAGACAAAAGCTGACAAGGAGTTGGATTTCAATCAATCCCTCGTGTTATTGCAGCAAAACAGCTATAGATCACTTCCTTTTCTCCTCTCCGCCCTTCCATCTTCTCTTCAGTTATAAGAAACTTCAACCACAGAAACACAAAATTACCAGTCAAATAGCCAGTGCTGAATCAGGGCATAAAAATTAATTGGGAGATATGATATAATAATAACAGATATAATAAACCATTAGGTTCTCTTTTTAAAACAGCCATTTAGGAGTTGGCTGTGACTCCAGATTTGCCAATTTTCAAATGTTTGGGTCTGGCCTGTAATTTCTCAGGTATATTTCACATGTTTTTATTCTATCACGTTGTAAAATGCAAATAGGCTAATTTATCAATTATGCTATGGTCAGTGTTGACATTTCAGAGAGTTTCTCACACTTTTATTCATTCAATAGAGAGTAATTATTTTATTTTAATTACTTATCTCAAACTTCTTCCCCAAAAGCTTTGAGGCTTAAATGCTTGTAGGTACGTCAGTGTCAGGCCCTGATTCGAAGGTGGCTGAAGAGAGAGACTGTCGGTACCACAGGAAGAGGTAAGAGTGAGGGAAAGTTCCAGTGACTGGAAGGGTTAACTGAAACGGCAGTTGAGAAAACAGGTGACCGTAATTATAAAGGAAATTATAACTAGAACATCTCCTCAGGCAACATTTTGTTACTGAGAACTCAGGAGTCTCTAGAAAACACAAACTGAGGGTATGTGGGATGCCATTACTGGGATCATTTTTAAATTAGACTGGTCAAATATTCAAGAAGATGATCTAAGAGAGAAAACGCTGCATTGTTGAGGAGATTGGGTGACCTGGCAGTTCTTTTCCATCTTTAACTCAGAGGATTCTATTATCTGGTCTATCTGTATGATAACCTCATTTTAAAAAAATTTAAAAAAAAACTGCATTGCATCACATCACCTACATAACTTCCGTTGAATGTAACAGATGTGTATAGTGCATAAACAGCAGCCTATGCAAATGTGAGCCAAGAAAAAGTACACAAATTTAAAAAGAAAACAGAGATGTGCTATTTGAAGAAGAACAGTGGATGACACAAGAAAAGCAAAATTCTAGGAATCCATTTTGAGAGGACATTTGATTAAATACCGAATCAGGTTATTGTTCTAGCTCTGTTCTTAAAGAGCTACGTGAGTTGTTTTAAAATCTATAACATGAGAAAATTGATTTACTTACTACTTAGACCCCTTTACCTTTAATAGTAAGTCAGTCTGTAACCCCAGTTGCAGTATATAGTGCTTGGTAGCAAAAGCATCCCTATTTTTTTGCATAAATACTCATGTCATCATGTTTCTTATCTATAAAGTTCATGCTTGAAAAATTAAAAATGTAATGCATCAGTGGAACATCTATACCAGAGAATTTCATTTTTCCCCCCAATTCACTGGAATTCACTGGGACCGAAGACATCTCTCTACCTGTAGTGCAGAAAATTCTTCAATAACTACACCAAGTACCTCATAGTACTTAGTTTTCTTCGGATTAGACAGATAATCTTCCCTTTTCATGCTTTAAGTGCCCTGCCCTCTGGTCCAAAATGCATTCCCTCTCTTTCTAGTATATTCACACACTCGACTTACACTTTTCTATCCTTGTCTTTGACCCCTCACCAAGCCTTTGCTTAGGTCTCTTCTACCTTAAAATTAAGATGAAGTTTTTAATTAATAACCTTTTTCACTTGTGTCTCTGTTTAGCTGTAATGTAATCTTTGTCACGCCTTGGTTATTTCCTTGTTGATGTTGTTGTTTTGAAGCCAGTCTCTGTCCATGCTGCTTCCCAATCTGAGTGTTTTCAGTCTGACCTATGAGTCCAACAGGACAATAAAATGTTCTTATCCAAACTACAAAATGGCTGCCTAAGAGATGGTTCCAACAATCACTTTATCAGTCCTCCGCTTTCTCCAGGGATTTGTAGCTCTCTACGTGCATGTTGAGTTCTGTTTTGAGACTGCCCATGCCCTCCTGAAGCATATGTTCTATATGTTCTGCTTATAGAACATATGCTTCAGGAGGGCATGGGCATTAAGTTGTTTCAATACTGAAACAACTGTACAAGTAAATATAAACTTTCTTCTGGGATGAGCATTTTAAAGAAAAACACATAATTCTTTGAAAGCATATAGTAAGGGATCTGAATTTCCCTCTGACTTAGAGGTAGTGTCTTTGAGGAAGGGACATTTGAACTGAAGAACTGTCTCGAGATGGACCACAGATGCATTTTTAGCAAGGCTTGAATTGCCCTAGTTGATACTGGTGAGGAACGACTTCGAAGGCATTGTGGAGAATCAAAAACAGTGCAAACCAACCACAAACGAAAATCAAAAAGGGCAAACAGGCAAACAGGCATGAATGAATCTTGGAAAAAGCTATTTCTCTATCCAGTTGAGAGATAACAGTTTGGGACGAAGTGTCTGTGTATTGACAATAGAAGGAAATGGATAGACTCGATGCACATTCACAGAGTGAAATTGGCAGTGGTGGCTTAGGTGTATAAGGAGGGGGAGGAAAAGGACAGATGGAGTCTGTATTTCTTTAATTCCACGTTTTTTATATGTGTAGCTAGATTCAGTGATATAAAGGTTACACAGAGGAGAATGGGTGTAGAAAAGAAACTACAGGTCAATATCTCTCATGAACATAAATGCAAAAGTCCTCAACAGAATATTAACAAATTAGATCCAACAATCTATAAAAAGAATTATATTCCACAGCCAGCTATGATACATCCCGGGTGTGCAAAACTGGTTTGACATTCAAAAATCCATGAAAGCAATCAAGAGAATGAAAAAGATTAATCACATGATCACGTCAATAGATGCAAAAATGCATTCAAAACAATTCAACACCCATTCATGATATTTTTTTTTATTTGTTTTTTTATTTTTTATAAACATATATTTTTATCCCCAGGGGTACAGGTCTGTGAATCACCAGGTTTACACACTTCACAGCACTCACCAAAGCACATACCCTCCCCAATGTCCATAATCCCACCCCCTTCTCCCAAACCCCCTCCCCCCAGCAACCATTCATGATATTTTTAAAAAAAAAGTCTTAATAAACTAGGAATAAAGTGAAAGTTCCTCAATTGATAAAATATATTTAAGAAAATCTACAGCTGACACACTTAAGGAGAAACTCAAAACTTTCCCACTAAGATCAGGTACAAGGCAAGGCTGCCCCAATCCCACTACTGTTTTTCAGTATCTTACTAGAAATTCCATTTAATGCAAAAGGACAAGACAAGAAAATAATATGTATACTTATTTGGAAAGAAGAAATAAAACTGGCTTTGTTGGGAGTTAACTTGTCTGTCTTCTTAGAAAATCCTACAGTATGCACCAAAAGCTGCTGGTTTTCTAATAAGTGATTATAACAAGTTTGAAAGACATAAGGTTCATATACAAAAGTCAGTTGCTTTCCTATACACTAAAAATGAACAGGTGGATTTTGAAACTTAAATAGAATTCCATGCACTTTAGCATTGAAAAAAATAAATAAATAATTAATAAATCTAACAAGATATATGTAAGCTCTATATAGGGAATACTATAAAACTCTGATGATCAAATTTTTAAAAAAAATTAAGTAGTAAATAAACAGTGATATTCCGTGCCCACAGTTAAGAAGACTCAATATTGTCAATATGTCGGTTCTTCCTAACTTGATCTGTAGACTAAATGCTATATAAATTAAAAATCCCCAGAAAATTATTTTATGGATATCACAAGCTAATTCTAAAGTAAACATGAAAATGTCAAAGACCCTGGATGTTAAAGGGGATAAAATAGTTAAAGGGGATAAAATATTTAAACTAGTGATTTCACTGAGAATATCAAAGACTTTGCAAGGCCTCTTCGTTCATTATAAAGCTGCAATTTTGGACGCCTGTGTGGCTCAGTTGGTTAAGCATCTGCCTTTGGTTGAGGTCATGATCCCAGGGTCCTGGGATTGGGTCCCACATCAAGCTCCCTACTTAGTGGGGAGTCTGCTTCTCTCCCTCCACTTCTCCCCCTCCTCCCTGCTTTTCTCTCTCTTCCTCTCTCAAATAAATAGATAAAATACATTTTTAAAAAGTTGCAATTTTTTCAGTGCATTTTTACCAAACTAGAAATTATCATGAATACTTCAACTAAAATTATATTGATGTTCAAAATACTTTTAGCTGCTTAACAGGAACTTACTATTAATTATGTTATTGTATTTCCCATTTAAGGTAGAAGCCCATCCGGGATGCCTGGGTGGCTCAGTCATTAAGTCTGCCTTGAGCTCAGGTCAGGATCCCAGGGTCCTGGGATGGAGCCCCACATCCGGCTCCCTGCTCGGCGGGAGGCCTGCTTTTCCCTCTCCCAATCCCCAATTTGTGTTCCTTCTCTCACTGTCTCTGTCAAATAAATAAATAAATAAAATCTTCAAAAAATAATAATAATAAGGTAGAAGCCCATCCTACAGAAGTCCCTATTTGTGCTATTTTTTTTCATAGATGTATAAAAACAAAATAACAACTGTTAATGCTGTTTCTTATTAACACAGTATGAAGAGTGTATTTGATTTTTAAAATCCCTAAAATTAAAATAACTGATTATAGAGGTGCCTGGGTGGCTCAGTCAGTTAAACCCCTGAAATTTGGTTTTTGCTCAGGTTGTGATTTCAGGGTCAGGAGATTGAGCGCCTGCCAGGGTCCAGGTTTGGCGTGGAGTCTGCTTGGGATTCTCTCATCCTGTGGCTCTTTCCCCCTGCTCCCTGTTTCTCTCTCTAAAATAAATAAATAAATCATTAAAATAAACAAAACCCAAGTAATTCTATTACAAGGCTGGAAAGCATTTGCCATGATTTGAAACTCTGTCAGCCTCAGGAACATGGCAGTTTTCTGACTTCAGTCACCTGCTCATCTTCCTCCAAGCTGAGCGGAGCCCTTCAACAGTGCTCGAGCTGGTAGACTTCTTTCTTCTTAGAAGAGTTTTCTTGTTTTTTTTGTTGTTGTTGTTTTAAATAAATGGTTGGAAGATTTAGCATGGATATCTGTGAAGTGGGGTCACCTATTCATTTTGCTCTATTTAACAGAAGAGTTCTGAAACCATAAGATATTAATAAAATATGTATATAATTTCACATTTTATTTGGTACTATGATTTCCTTTAAAAATACTAGAATGTTTGCATGCTCTACTTCTTTGAAAAACTGCAATAACCTGTTGTAATATAGTTCTAATCCAGCTCTGATTTTTATAAAACAATATGTAAAATATTTTAAATAAAACTAAAGTTTAATTAACAAGATGCATATTTAGTTATCTTTTCTGTGGGCTTTTACTATACACTATATAAAACTCATTTCGATCTTTCTGGTCTAAAGCAGACATTTTAATTCCATAGTAAATAATAACAGAAAAAAACATTAAAGTTTAATCTTTAAAAGAAAGTACAATGTGAACTATTTTTCACACAAATGTCCTCAAGAAAGTACCCTATACTACAAAGACAATATTGAGAAAGAAAAAGACACTCAGCAGTTCTCTGTTTATTCTCAGAGACACAAGAATCTCCATAAGCCCTCAAAACTATGATGCTAGCTCATCCTTTGTAGTAAAGACAGTGTCTAGAGATGGGGCAAAACACCATAACCCTGGGAAATTATTGACCATTCTCTTCATGGGCTTCTACTTACTTGTTTTTTGATGCGAGGGGTCTTAAATTTAACAGTTTATCTTATTTTCTTTCTCATAAAGAGGGAGTTGGAAATAAAATTACCTATACCCATTAGGTTAAAGATCAATAATAGTGACATTAAAAGAATTTAGAAGTTTTCACCTTGTCAATATTGGTACATAAAACTTGCTGAACAAATTAATAGTGTGAGAAAAATTGTTGCAAGGAGATTGTTCAAATTACTCTGAGGAATTTAACACTCCAGGAACTTTGGAATTTTTAGTCTCTGAAAACAGAATTTATTGCTCATACCTTCATGATACATAAGAAATTAAATCAAGAGAGAGGACCTCCTCCAACATGGAATCCAGCATTTTACTAAATAGCAAACAAACTGGGGCACATGGGTAGCTCATTTGGTTAAACGTCTGACTTTGGCTCAGCTCATGATCTCGGGGTCCTGGGATTGAGCCCCACACAGGGCTCCATGCTCAGCAGGGAGCCTGCTTGTTCCTATCCCTCTCCATCTGCCCCTCCCCCCACACATGCGCGCTCTCTCTCTCTCAGATAAATAAATATTTTTTAAAAATAACAATTAAATATCCTTGAGAAATTAATTTGTATATTCATCTGAAACAGAAATAGGAACCCTTATTCTAAGTAACAATTTAAAAATGTGTCTATCCCCTACTTTTTTCACTATAGTCACCTACTAAATTATTAAAATTTCTCTTTTGTTTTGTGAATTATGTCATTTGCCTAGTGTCTATCTTTCTTGTTAAAGTAGCAAAATGAAAAAGAAATATATTTTATTTTCATATTTCTATCTAGAATACATTGATTTCAGCTGAAGAAATAGCAATTAATCTGTAAGCGCAAATTTTCAATGGAAGTTTTGGCAGAGAGTTCCTAATTCTTCATTATATACATGAATTATTTTCTATGTATGTGGATCATTTTTATGTACATATTCTTAAAAAACTTGCATTTTCATAAATGTCATTTCATTCAGACTTACCTGACATTTCTGAGCAATTGCTGTAACCATTATATTATCTCACGTAGATCACATGTGTGCACTGCAAAGATTTTTCTCTTTCAGAAAACACCAGATAATTCTCACGCTGAACCAGACCACTCTTGGGAGTTGACTTCCCAGCAAGCATTCACTCTATAGCGATTTTCCTCCTAATATCTTTTTCCGTATTCCATGACTGAAATAAATTTATAAAGAAAGAAATACATAGTCTCATTATATTGTTACTGAAACATAGTAATTTTTGTCACTTGCTTCCTTATAGTAGGGTATTAGTTTGTTAACATAAATTTAATTTTTCCTGCATTATTTTGACATATTTCACTTAGCCACCCTTTGGGATGTTTGTAATACATATAATTTTAAACAGTTTTTTTTTTTTTAAAGGAAGTGTCAAGGAGAAGAAAATGGACAAAACTAAATAAATACAAATTAAATAAAAATAAATCACATGTACTTAAAGAAATGCATATATTCCTTATTTTCCATCTTTTTTAGAGAACTCTTTTAAAGATACTTAAAAAAATACTACACACAACTCCACAGAGATCATTGCTTTTTCCAGTCAATCTATGAGTAATTGAAAATATTAACATATTATTTTTTAAGCCAAACATCATTTGCATGACTCCATGGAATTCATACAGATTTTAATATTTTGTTGCATTGTTTCCCCTTAGTTTTAATTATAAAACTATATAACACATAGTTATATATATGAAAAACACATATGTGCATATATATATGTGTGTGTACAAGTGGCAAAAAGGGCTTTGCTCCAATGTCTGAAGGGAATATGGCATCAGTTGAAGGCTGTTATGAAAAATTCACAGTAGATAGGTGTTGCCTAGGATTTAAGCTGAAATCACCTATCTAGACACAACCTCAATTTGACACCATAATTCTTTGCAGGCTTCCTTAAAACTCAGTCCAGGTGGAAGAAAAAAAAAAAAGGCATTTTGGCAAACTGGCCTCCTGACTCTGTAATGAACATCTTGCTGAGCTCTGCTTATGAATAACAAAAATAGATACAATCGAGCAAAAGATGGGTCAT
This sequence comes from Mustela lutreola, assembly GCF_030435805.1. Lineage (NCBI taxonomy): Eukaryota > Metazoa > Chordata > Mammalia > Carnivora > Mustelidae > Mustela > Mustela lutreola. The sequence continues at coordinate 7,085,227 of NC_081302.1, forward strand.
AAAACCTTAAATACTCTGTCTAAGAAGACTGAGAAATAAGAATGAGGCTTCACCTTGCTGATCCTTTAAAAACAATTTCTGGCTCTATGTGCTTCCTTGTCACACTATGAGTCTCATTCAAATGTCTCAATGGTCAAAGCCTCAATTTCACAAGGTTGGCAAGTTGAGACTCATCTCCTAGGTGTGATTCAGGCAGACAGGCTTCTAAGAGCAATGGGCTAAAAAAATGCTAATACCAATGATGTTTATGTAATGGAGCTAAATGGTGGTTTAGAAAACCCATCAAAAATTGTTACCCCTGCAGGAGATCCTGACTTAATATGTCAGTTAATTGGATAAATTATGGAATGGTCAGCAAGTGACCTCCTATTAGAGAGCAGAAGCTAATGATGGCAATTATTTTGGAAAAAGAAGAAAGAGAAGGGTCTATTTTATGAAATAAGATATTTAAATATAAGGTAAAACCTCCAAACCTGACTCTTTTCCAAACATCTACATCCCTGTTCCATAGCACTAAAAGGCATGAATGCTAAAATGTCACCTGCTGGAAGAGCATACTGAAGAACAAAGGAGAGACATCAAAGTAACTAGCATGGAATGCCTGCATTTAATCTAGAAGAGCTAAAACTCTCCTTGGTGACATGAACAGGAAGAACTAAAATCTCACATATCTTGAAGAGGAAAAGGAGGAGAAAGTTGCATAAATAAAACTTGAATGGAAACGGAGTCATATGGCTAAATTTTCAAAATATGTAGTTGATAGATACAATTTTGTTATCATGACACATTTTATTTAGTAATCCTTTAGGATGCTTCTACTATATGCTATTTTTTATGTTTTTTTAAAAGAAAATGTCAGGGATATAATAATCAAAGTCTAATTAAAATACTTAGTGCATTAGTTTACTAACTGGCATAGTTTATATAACATAGTATATAATGCAATGATTAATACATAATTTGACAAGATTTTTTTTCTTATATTTAATGTGTATATATATATATATATATATATATATATTAAAGATTTTATTTACTCATTTGACAGAGATCACAAATAGACAGAGAGGCAGGCAGAGAAAGAGGGTGGGAGAAGCAGGCTCCCCGCTGAGCAGAGAGCCTGATGCAGGGTTCTATCCCAGGACCCTGAGACCATGACCCAAGCTGAAGGCAGAGGCTTAATGCATTGAGCCACCCAGGTGCCCATGATTTATGTTTTTTGTGGTTTTTTTGTTCTTTTTTGTTTGTTTTGTTTTGTTTTTAAATCAAAGCCTTTCCTTCCCAGGTTTATTGAAAAGTAACTGATATATGTCACTGTATACATTGGAGGTACACCACTTGATGATTTGATTGACATATATTATGAAATGATCAAAATAGTTTCAGTTAACATCCAGTGTCTCATATATATACATGAGAAAGCAAAGAAGAAAAGGAAGGATAAACATTCTTCTTGTGATGAGAACTCTTAAGATTTACTCTCTTAATTAACTTTCAAATATGTCCCAAAGTAGTGTCAACTATAAACATCATGTTATATATCACACCCCTGTGCTTTTTTTTATCTTTAAGTGGAAATGTGTACCTTTAACTACCTTCCTCCAGTCGTCCCTCTCTGCTAGTCACTGTCCCTGGTCACCGTATGTCTGGTCTCTTTTTCTATGGGTTTGTTTTGTTTTTGTAATTTTTGCTTGTTTGTTTGTTTTTAGATTCTACACGTAAGTAAAATCAGACGGTATTTGTCTTTCTCCATCTGACTTGTTTCACTTAACATAATGCTTTCAAGTTCCCATGTTGTTGAAAATGATAGGATTTCCATATTTTTATGGCTGAATAATATTCCATTGTAGATATACCACAGCTGCTTTATCCCTTCACTTGCCAATGGACACTTAGGCTGTTTTCATGTCTTGGCTAGCATAAATAATGTTGTTTGAACACAGGAGTGCAGACATTTTTTCAAGTTAGTGTTTTTATTTTCTATGGGTATATTCCCAGAAGTGGAATTTCTGGATCATATCATAGTTCTTTTTTTTAAAATTTTTTAAAGATCTTCTGTCCTGTTCTTCATAGTAGCTGTGGCAATTTACATTCCCACCAAGAGTGCACAAGGTTCCCTTTCTCCACAACCATCCCAGGATTTGTTATCTCTTGTCTTTTTGATAATGGTCATTTTAACAGACATGAGGTCATGTGTCATTGTGGTTTTAATTTGCGTTTCCCTGATGACTAGTGATGGTCAACATCTTTTCATGCGTCTGTTATTCTTTTGTATGTCTTCTTTGGAGAAATGTCTATGCCAGTCCTTTGCCCATTTTTAAATTGTGTTATTTGGTCTTCAGCTATTGAGTTTATTAGTACTTTATGCTCTTTGGATATTGACTTTTATTAGATACATGGTCTGCAAATATTTTTTCCCATTCCATACCTTCTGTTTTCACTTTATTGATGGTTTCTTTTTTTAGTGGAATCTTTTTAGTTTGATGTAGTCTCATTTGTTTATTTTTTATTTTGTTGCTTACATTTGAGGTGTCATGTCCACATAATCATGACCAAAGCCCATGCTACTGAGCCTTTTTTATGTTTTCTTCTAGGACTTCTGTGCTCCCAGGTCTTACCTTTGAGTCTTTAATCCTTTTCGAGTTAATTCTGTGTGTGGTATAAGATAGGGGTCCACTCCTTCTTTTACACATGGATATCCAATTATCCCAGCAGCATTTACTTAAAAAAAAATTTCTCAGGGCACCTGGGTGGCTCAGTGGGTTAAAGCCTCTGCCTTTGGCTCAGGTCATGGTCCCAGGGTCCTGGGATCGAGCCCTGCATCTGACTCTCTGCTCAGCAGGAAGCCTGCTTCCTCCTCTCTCTCTCTCTCTCTCTCTCTCTGCCAGCCTCTCCACGTACTTGAGATCTGTCAAATAAATAAATAAAATCTTAAAAAAAAAGTTCTCTTTTCTTCATTGAATATTCTTAACTCCTTTGTCAAATACTAGTTGACTGCTTACACTTGGGTTTATTCTGGGCTCTCAATTCTGTTCCATTGGTCTATTTTTCCATTTTTATGCCTGTATCATACTGTTTTGATAATAACAACTTTGTAGTACGCCTTGAAATCAGGGGGCTGTGATGCCTCCTTCTTTGCTTCTTTGTTTTTCTTTCTCAGGGTTACTTTAACTATTTGGGATCTTTTGAAATTACAAAATGCCTTTTTTTTTTTTTAACTTAAGCTATCTGTTATTATGGATTTCTAGAACAAGATACAGAGAAGAAACTTAAGTGAATAGATTTCACCTTTTATAGCATCAGGCAAACTTTAAAATCAGTTAAGCCTAACCCTGGCTAGTTTGCAAATATTGAGCAAAACCGCTTTAACAGAAGGAAGAGTCCTATATTGTAGAGAAGTAGGAACTTTGATGTTGATCTGGCATGAAGACCTTTGCTGCTTGGTTTTTCTGCCTGTGTGATCCTCATTTGAATAAGATCTATTATTGAACTTTGGGACTCAGTGGATACTGGAGGACTGACCTTAAATTTCCCCCCAAATCTGATGAATCTAAGGTTGATAGGATACTGGTAGTACAGATAGGGGAAAAGTTTGAGACTGTTGAGAGTCTGTATCTTCTATAAGGTATTTTTTTCAGATGATGACATCCACATTAAGATGCCTAATGTGTGACCGGAATTTTAAGCAACTAAATAGGATCTTGGACATAAATTCATAGGCACATATATTACGCTGTTTTCAAACCTATGCAGATTTATCTGACATGTTGATAATTTAAAATAAAAATATAGAATCATGTGCCTAAAAATTATCATTTTATCCCTTTCTTTGTTAAGAAATGTAATGAAAACTGATTTTTTAAGGTTGAATAAAATAATGATATTTTTATATAATGTTAATTAAAATAGTTTCTTAAGTATTATTGCTGCTACTGTGGAAAGACTGTAAACTGTACTTTTAAAATAATAAAGAATGTAACCTACACCTATATTTTAAATTTTAATAAAAGTTTACTAGAATGTATTACTGATTCTCTAACTAAGCAAACCAGGTAGGATATAAGCAAAAATGCAATCACATTTTCTTGCTAGACACCAGCACCGAGCCTCTATATTAAACTAGCAGGTTTGTAAGATCCTTCCAATCCTTTTGGAGTATTATAAAATCAATTATTATGGACCCTTTTCTTTGGCTAAAGTGCCTTATTTGGCACTATCATAGTCTTTCCTAGTGTGGGAAATTCCATTTGTTGTCATCATATGTATTATATGTAGAATTGAGAAAGAATATTTTGCATGTAGACACAGCACTTTGAATATATTAAGAGATACACATTAATCATCTTGGTTTTCTGGCTGTTACAATAAATTGACTTATAAATTGCTATGTATCTGGTTATTCTATGCAAGGCACTTCAAGTAAAAAAATTTGCTAAACAAAAAAATGATAGGATGAAGCAGCTGGTTGACTTTTTTTTTTTAATAACTTTCTTGAAATGACATGAAGTTTTTGACAGTATATCTAAAAGGATTTAAAAATTTCTCATGAATAATTTTAAGTTTCAAAGAGGCCTGGTTTCATGATAGGAAAGCTGTTCATTTGTGTTTGTAATCTGGTCTTTGAAAAAAAAAAAAAAAACAAAGAAGAAGAAGAAGAAAGAAAGAAAGAAAGAAAGAAAGAAAGAAAGGAAGGGAGAGAGAGAGAGAGAGAGAGAGAGAAAGAAAGAAAGAAAGAAAGAAAGAAAGAAAGAAAGAAAGAAAAAGGGAGCTTCCTTGGGAAGACTTTGAATTGAAAAAAAATCTCCAGGCTTGACCTCTTACAGTAAAAGGCAAAGAGAAAGAGGGACCAAACTCAGAGAGGTTAAGGATCCTACAAGCTTCTTTTTTCAGTTGTGTTGGCTGCTGGTTTACCTCAATTCCTTGTGTTCTGTAGTAGTGACATTCTACATTCTGCCTAACCTCCAAATTATCCTTAGTATATTCATTTGTTTGTTTATTCTTTGCATTTTATGTATCATGTAGTTATGGTTGTGAAATCATTTATTAAATTTCTAAAGGAAAAACTATTTAAAAAGTGTCCATTTTGTTCAATTTTTATTCATTCTATTTAATATGAGAAAAAATGTAATACTTTTCACCATATAAAATCAATCAATACTTCACATTTCAAAAGGACCTCAGCCTTCCCTGAAATGTATTTTGGAAAAAATAAAGAAAAATCCTTTAGGAACATTTTTTTTTTTTTCTGCTATGCTAACTCTGCTGAGACTACAACATCATTTCATGTAACTTTATCACTGATACATTTTCCTAGGTCTAATATTTCCCACAATACTTTTGGTTATGTTCTACCTCTTCCATTTGATTTTGTTCCTTGTACTTCTCAAAGCATTTGAGGAGTATTGGGATAATATTGGACAATCAATAATTCATATTGGAAAAAGAATGGGTAGTATTCAAGTGTTGATTTGCAACCACTCAATTGGAAATATGCAATATTAGATACAAAATATCTATTTTCAAATAACATATAAGATAGAAAACAGATGATGCTCTAGGTATTTTATTCTATATTAATATATATGTATATATATATATAATGTAATCTATTCAACAATTATATATAATTCCTGCGACTATTACTAGTATAAGTCCTGAAGAACCCACGAGTTAGAGGGAAAAAAAGACTCATCAATATTATGTGTCTTGGCAAAAGTGTGTTTAAGAGTTTGAATATACTTTCTCTCCCCTTCATATCATTAACCTTTCCTTGTTCTATCTGTGTGGTATTTCCGTTCTAGAGATTATGCAGAGTGAAAGACAATCCCACAAGCATATTGTCTGTTTGAAGGACATCCAGGGAGGGACAGCCAATTGCACTGTAGCCAGAATTGTGCTCCACTCCCAGGGGAAATTCAGCATGGAGATGGACATTTGTGCAAGAGCCAAGTGTCAAGCATTTTGATTATTTAACTTGGTGTTTTTGCATGTTGCCATTCTGTAGATGCCTCAAAGCAATGTTCTAGAGACTGACATTTCCTTTTTGTTTTTCTCCTCCTCAAAGAAGACAAAGGTCATCATATTTTTCAGGCAGCTGGTATTTATCAGTGTGGTTCTACACAATGTTTTATTTTTCAAGTGAGATGTACAGCTACTACATTCAAATATCCAGCGTAGCTCAATTCTAATAATAAAGAAAATTTTCCAAACACGAATGATGATCAGAATAACCAAGAATCACTGTGGGTATGAAGCTATTTGAGAATTCAGTGTTACCTACTCACTAGGTCAAGAAAGTAGACACTCTGGATGGTGATACTTGTCAAAATAGCCTTCAGCTAGTTGGCAAATCTATTGAATAGTAGTAAACAAAGATAAGAAAAGGGAACAGACAAGCTTCAGAGTGAGATTAAAAGCTAGGAAAGACTTAACATCAGTGAACACTAACTTTTATACACATTGATGTCTCTGTTGAAATTAAAATATCACAAGAGATAAAGAGCATAAACTATAGAGCACAATGACTCTACTGTATGAATTGTAGATGCAACACCCTTGCTCTCCTCAGAAGTTCTTCAAATCACAGTTCACGTGGAGGTACTACTGGTATCCATATAGAATTTAGTGCACTTGGATGAAAGAAGAGGCAATGCACAATACATTTGGGAGATATAGGTAACAAAATACGTATCATTATAGGGCAAGTAGCTCAGAGTTCTGCATTTTAGTATATGGAAAGCTGATGTATCTAGAACTGCAATTCTTGGAAATTCTGGGTAAAACATGTCTTACTTATTTTCATTTAGATGATATTTTCCACCTTTTTCCTATTTGCTACATGATCTTTTCTCAAAATATATTTTATCAGACTTTAAAAACTGTTACTAGAAATAAGGAAACTAGATACCAATGGTCAATACAAGGCTAACGTAATAGAAAGGACATCTTTCATTGTAGTCATAAGTTTCAAGAAAATAGCAGATTATTATATCTACTCCAAACTACATGAACCTGATTTTTTTTTTTTAATGGCAATCAATATTTCATTTTGTTTGCTATATAGCCGAGTGGCAACCTTGTTTGTGGATAACTCCATCCCGGTCATCCTGGCCCAGGAATCAATATGACATTGACCATTTAAATAAAATAGTTAATATAGCCTTCCAACATCCAGTTTTTAACATCTGAAGGGAAATATCTCTGTGTGTGTGTGAATGTGTGTGTGTTTCTCTTTAAGACATAATGATGATAGTACTTTACTAGAAGCAGTTGTGATACAAAACTTGGACCATTTCTTTCCTTTGATTAAACCTCTAGATGGAATGGTATAGATGAAGAAAGCAATTGTGCATAGCCATGGCCTGCCACAGCAAAGAATACATCAGAAGTGATCACTAGTTGAGCTCAATTTCTGAGAAGTTCATTTTCTTCAAACTGTTATAACCTGACAGGCAGAACCACTTGCCTTCCAGCTTTCTGACAGATCCCACTGTGACCAGGGAAATGGCACCTAGCACATTAAATGGATGCTTTGGGTCAGCTGGATGGCTTTTCTTCAGCTATTAAAGATGTATCACCAGGAACTTCTGTTTGCAGATGGCTTTGACACTCCCACACACATACGAGAAGCCCGAGTTATATGTAACACTAATGGGATTCACAGTGTTAATAAAGGATGCTGTAGTTTGGAATGTCTGCAAGCAAGTTACCGAGAATAGAATAGCTTTGGACAATAACTTCTTTGAGCAAGCCTTGCTATAGATCAGGTCTATCTGCTATGTGGGAGGAGTGAAAGATTTCTTATTAACAGGGTTAGCCCGACACAATTGTTTGGTAAGAAAGAAGGAGCTGGCATTGAAGAAGGAGAAAATGGTGTCATAAAAACACAATAGCAAAGGGGATTTCCTTTTACAAAGTAACTTCATAGTATAATAATAGTAATTATTACATGAAATATGCTCTCTTGTTTTTGCATATTTGTACCACTAACATGTGTGGCTTTCTATCATGCATGTTCAGGAAAGCCAACTTTGACCTTCTAGTAATAAGATAATAAGGGCTTACTAAACACCGTATTCTAAAATGCTTTTCTACTGGGTAGCAGAGAATGGACTGCAGGTAAGAAACCATGATATGAAATCAAAGGAAATAAGCAGGATAGGGGAAGTGTGAACTGAATGTCAGCTCAGCTGTGTTTTGCCTTTTTGGTGGGAGGTAGGGTTAGTAGAGCTCCAGTAAATGCAGTTCCTAGAGGAGTTTCCAAGATGGTGGTCTGTTTCTACATACGGCCTTTGACTTGGGACCTTGATTTTATTTAGAAGGCAGTTTCAGAAGATGTATTGGCAAACAGAGGAAAGATTGGAGATTCATGTATGTGTTTTAAGACACACCTCCTTCTCTGTGTCTTGAGGTAGTGGTGTATTAGCCTGGAGCTTCTGGGACAGCTGGAGGAGGTGGTAGCAGCACCCCATTTCCCTAGTTCACCATAAGCCACTGGTTTTGACCTGAGGCTCCAGTTTCTGAAGAGATGGATCAACTTAATCTTCTATGTTTGGAACCTCAGGAATAATTTATTAACTGAAAAGAATGATTGCTTTTTACAATCCTACCAAAAAATCTTTAATCATCGTGTCCAAAAAATAATTTTAATTAAAGCAAATATCTTAGATATTCACCTTCACCTTCCATTTAACTAAATTTATGTCAACAAAATGCAAATTTGTATGTGTATATATATTTTTATATATGAACGCATATATAATTGTATATATTTAGATAAAGAAATGTACAGACAAAACCACCACACTTGGGCATAAATTTTTCTACCTGTCTTCTGATTTCTTTCTCTTTCTGATTATAATAAAACATTGGTAGACTTTTGAAGTTTTAGTGTTAAATGCATATTGTGTATTTTTGATAATCGGTAGGTTGCAATGAATTGTCACTCTATTTTTTATTTATTTTAACCATGTATATATTGTATTTTTGTTGAAGTTTTAAAGTATGCCTTTTCAAAGAAAATGTCATTTATTTTTAGATATACATTAGCTTTTTTCTTAACATTGACTTAAAAATAGCTAAAATTATATTCACTAATAATATTAATTGGTAATTGACAATTATTAAATTGGGAATGGAACTTTAGCTGTTATAGAATTTAGAAAGACAGCAACAGGTCTCCTTAAAAGACCTTATCCTGTTGGCTAGTTTTTACCTGGCCCTTATTCCTTTTGTCTTTATTCTACCAGTGGCTAAACTTTATGTAACAAATAGAAAACCAGATGCTATTCAGAAAACCAAAAGAACAGTTCTAACTGAATAACATTCAATCATCTTTGGCTATGTTAAGTTACAAAGTTTATAGTTTGAATTTTGGACTTTGAGGATCATGTATATCTTAAAAATAGGAGACAAGGTTGACTATCTCTGCATGTACAATATGAATGCAAAGAAAAATTCAATTAATAAGTATCAGTTTAAAAAACTAATATCAGTTTAAAAAAAAAAAAAGTATCAGTTTGGGGCGCCTGGGTGGCTCACTGGGTTAAAGCCTCTGCCTTCGGCTCAGGTCGTGATCCCAGAGTACTGGGACCAAGCTCTGCATCAGCTCTCTGCTTGTCAGGGAGCCTGCTTGCCCCACCTCTCTGCCTACTTGTGATCTCTCTCTGTCAAATAAATAAATAAAAATATTTTTTAAAAGTATCAGTTTGACAAATTTCTTTAAAATATTTTTTCAATTGCAGACCATATATTAAATATTTTCTTAGGCTTATTTTCTCCACTGTAAGTATTCACCATTCTTCTAGCTTTTAATTATTTTCTATTGCCATGATCTGAACTAATACGAACTCTCCCTTTTGTTACTAGTTCAGTCACTAGAAGTTTGTTTCCCAGTAATAGTAAATGATAGAGATTACACTTAAAGGATATAATTTTTACAATATGATATAAAACAACATAATGTCCTTGAATTGATTCATTAAAATGACAGTTACTCCTTCTCATATGCACACATTAAAATTGCACAATGACATTTTGTACCCCACACCAGTGCTGATTGCTTAACTTTCCTGCTTCAATTCAGTTGTGGCAGGGAATTAATCAGTCCACCCCTTGTCTGTTGTCCTATAGTTTATGATGGGTAGCCAAGAGAGCTATAATGCATTCCTTATTTAAATACAATAGTATAAACATTCATATTCATGTGATCAAGAAATAACCAAACTATAGATTTTTAAAACAATATTGACCTCAAAATATTATTTACTTTGATGCTGGTGTGTGTTTGTTTGGAAGTTAGTGTAAGAAGGTATAAATTAGATACAACAAAAAATTGAAAATTTTTGTATTGCATTTATTACATGAGTTGACAAAATTAAATATATTACTTAGGTTACATTAACTTTCATGTTATTATTAAATATTTTGATCAGCTTCTCTTCAGGGGTTTGAAAACTGTTTCATTTAAACTACTTTAAGAAAAATATATAAAATATGAATCCACAATGTATCTATATTAATGGCTAATGACTGATTCAATGCTTTTTTTAAAAGGTGTTTTAACGAGGATACCTGCAAATGTTCTAATTCTACTCAAAAAGCCCTAGCAAAACATTTTAGGTGATATTGTGAATAGAAGTTTAAAAAAGAAAACTCTCTAGTCTTGGAATGAGAGACTTCTGAGTTTTAAGTTCTAAGTTTGAACTCTAAGAATCCAGGAGAACCCTGATTTTTATTTTGCTCGCACAGAGAGCAAAGAGGCACATAGGGAACAGTATATGTCACCAACCGGAAATACAATGCTATATAAAAGGGTTAAGTCTGATTTATAGCTTCAATCTATTCATCTTATTACCTATAGCTCACTATAAGGAAACTAATGGTAAATGAAATAAAAGATACCTGATCTTTATGTTTTGGGTTTAAATGCCACAATGCACACGTGGATTGAACAGAAACTCCATTTACTGTTGTAAAGCCGTGGTGATGATACTCGTTCGCACCACAGGGAATGCCTGTTTTTATATGTGACATCATTGAATCTTGGCAATTTCTATGGCTTAATCTATAAAAGAGATAATTTAGTCGTTAAATCAATAAGCCTAGATGTCAGCTGGCTTAGACTGAAATCTTGGCCTCAGTTACCAGCTGTAAGATCCGAGATGAAGCTCTCTGTCCCTCAGGTTCCTCGACTATAAAATGTGGCTAAGATCACCTACTTCATAGGACCATTGTGAAGATTAAAAGACTGAACTAAATATGGAAAAATGCAGTATTATGTAACTACTTTTCACACTAAATAGACAATATATATCATGAATATCTGAAATGGAACTGCTCAGGAAGAACTATGAGAGTATCAGGAAGATTTTCAATCAAATCTCAAAAAAATGCATTTATTAATTAATTTGTAATAGTTTTTTTTTTTACCTCTATCTAGCCTATTTAATCCTTATGTTCCTGAAATCCCTGGAATATAAATGGATCTCCCATCCCTTTTCTATTAATTGCTCTCCCAAGAGTTGTAGAAAGATTAAGTACTCAGCTTAAGCACATTCTTAACAAATAGAACCTTGAGTCATAGTATCTGTAAGTAACTGAGATCAAACTATTGATTTCACATTGATCTTTCCACACGTGTTGTATGATGGCTCAGTCATTTCCTATGCTGAGTTTTACTTTCCCAATCAGTAAAATAGCTCTAGTAATATCTAAAAGCAATAAGCAAATGTGATGCATTCCAAAAACTCTGGAAAAGCAAAGATCAACAAGCAATAAAGGGAACAAGTTTTGTGATAATCACATGTCATTAGAAAAATAAGAACTGTTAAAGTGTGCACAAAAATTATACCCTTACTAGGAATACATATCTATTGGTTAAAGAGGGCATTCCTACAGTATAATATCTATTGTTGTTTTCTAAACACAGCACACATATAGGTATCGGGTTATAATCCTTGCCTGAGACCCTTATGTAAACAGTTTATTCATTATCTCCATACAAGCACTAAGGTATCTAAACATAATCTTATGAAGGTTCCAGAATTGTCTCAAAAAGACCTGGGATGTGGTTTATTCTTGAAGCTTCTCAACTGGTAAAACTTTTTCCCTTGAGAGAGTGAAACAGCTCAGAATGTCAAACTTTGATCTAAACTGTTCACAGCATTCACAAGTAATATCAAGACAGTAATTTCCGTGTGTTTTCGTCTCAGATGTGAGCCACAATAGCAAAACACAGAAAACCCAAAACATAAAATGTTGCGGGAAAATTCCCCAAGGTGTATTTTAGTAATTCTCTCTTTTTACTCATGATATATATCAGAAGGATAGTGAAGGGTAAGTCAGAAATGCAGAATTCAGTTGTAATATTTTATGTATATTGGAAAAAGTAGATAGCAATTAAGAGATGTGATTTTTTTGGTGTATTTTTAATAGCTGTGTATAAATTATTTCTAATTACGAAGTAAGGAATGGGACCACATTTTCTGAAATCCATTTCAAGCCCAACCAGTCCCAAATGACATAGTTCAGTGCTCCCTAGACACACATTTCTTCTGTATAATTTTATCTCTGTGATGCAGATGTCGCTCTGAGGTTTCCGATACAGGAACAATATCCTTAGAAAACCTTCCCTCCTCAAGGTAATGGAAATAAAAATAATTTAATACTGCAACCTGAAACTTTCCAATCCATGTTTAATATTTTCCACTTGTTTGGTTCTTCCTGACTCGTCTTGTTCACTCTGCTCCTGCTTTTTCCACTTCCTGCTGCTGCAGCTTACCTATGGCAATCCCTTTTTAAGGACATTTAGTAGCATCATGATGTCCATGTCTCCAATGTACCTCTCCATCCCCACTGTCAGAACCACATCCCCTCTGGTTTTTGATTATGAAAACAAAGGCAAGGACCAATTGGACACTTGAAGTAGGTTATCAATGTGTTTTCCAATCCAAACTTAGTGTCAATACATGAAAATTAAAAAACAAACAAACAAACAAAAAACCCTTTGGTTTGCCCAAATGGATTTATTTCTACCCTGAGGGACCCTTGGTAAACAGTGTCAGAACAGCTAGAGTCCTCCAGTATGTATGCCATTTTTCTAGCCAGGAGATGTCTTTTTTAAAGGAGATGTCTTTTTTAATGGGAGGAAAAGAAAGAGAGAGAGGAAGGGAGGGAGGTTGGGTAACGGGTGTCAAAGTCTGTAAACTTGGGGCATTCTTGGCCGTAGGCTTCCATCTTAAAGACTCCATTTATTTGTTTATTTTCAGAGAGAGAGACGGAGAGAGAGCGCATGAACAGGGGGAGGGGCGGAAGGAGAAGAAGAGGATCTCCAGCAGGCTCTGTGCTGAGAGCCCAGCCTGACACGAGCTCCATCTCACCACCCGGAGACCACAGCCCAAGCTGAAATCAAGAGTCCGATGCTTAAATGAATGAGCCACCCAGGCACCCCATTAGGCTGCAATCTTTCCCGTGCAGATTTATATAAGGACTTGAATGCATAATGTATGCTACTTTCTTGGCAGAGAGGCCCTTAGAGTATAATATCTATTATTAGGCAAATTTTCTTATATGTGATAGCTCTGTCATTATAAGACTAAAATGGATCTAGAGGAAATACAGCACATGCATATCAGCTTCATATTTACATATGTTCATCATTTTTTTTTTTCCTTTTCCTCCTGCTTATTGAATTATACGGCACATGATCAGGTAGGGTGTTTTGGTTTGTTTGTCTTTGAAGGTCATGAGAAAGTCCCATCATTGGAAATACACTCAGCAAACTTCCACAAGGTGAGGTCTTTAACTTGGCTGTGTGGGTGCCTCCGGTGAACCTGACATCAGCGTGCTGTCCCAGGAATAATGTCCCTCCTAGGAAAGGAGTCCTGGCGCTCTTACAGCCAAGGTAAGAGAGCCTAAGATGATGAGATTCATGATTTTGGAATAAAATGTAGATGTAGGTGATTTTATATATATCCAAAAGATGCAGGCAGTCAGAACTGAATACACATTGTAAATCTCGATGGATATAAGTGGACATAATTGTCATCATTTGTCACAAATAATGTTTCTACCTATTTCTTTGCCTGCTATTAATAAAAAGCAACTCCAAAGGTTGCTGAAGAAACTTTTAGTTTGCTCTCAGTTCTGCTTCAGAGGAAGGGGAAAAGAAGTGTGTTTATATCCTATTGAGGAGGAAATATGGTAAGGAAGAATTACACAGCTCTATGACTGGGGGTATCAGTTTCCTGGAGTTCTGGGGAGCTCAACTCATTCAGTGAATGTCTTATTAGTGAAATACATTTGGGGTACTCTCACAGAAAAGCAAGACATTAAAAAATATTTTATCTGCCCCTGAGATTACATTAACACATATATTAATATTGAGAACAGTTAGTGAATACAAAATATAATCCAGTGTAACTGTCTAAAATCGCAGGAGAGACATCTTCATAAAATTACAAGGAGTCCAGAAAAACTCTTACTGTATTTTTGAAGGAGATGAATTCAACATCTTCTCTCTGGTTCACTTCCTCCATGATAAAAACCTTCGACTCACCCATCCGCTCCCACATGGCATCGCAGTAGCCTCTCTCATATAATGTTTGACAGAATACGACTGGATAACACCCTGCAGCTTTCACTTTTGTCTACGCCTCCCTCCACCCCCAATTCTCTTGCTAGAGGAGGACAAAGCCACTCGTCCCCAGAGAACCGGCCAGCCCCATGCGCTACCTGCTGCGGAACTAGTAGTAAAGGGCAGGACGGATTCCTTGAACTGGCAAGCTTAGGCAGGTGGGAACGACAGGAGTATAGTTCCTCAGGCTCAGCTGGACTTCGGATCACTCCCAGGGAAGCAATGGTAACTCAGCTCCTCCAAAATATTGCTCTCCTTGTTGAACATGTCTTAGAATTACAATATTGCATTTACTTACAACATATGGGACTTGAACTACAAGGATTATATTTGGTCATAATTTAGAGGAACAGGCAATTTGGGTTAGCCTCCTGTGGGGATTCTGCTGGTCTTTCTTGGTACCCTACATATCACTGTGGTCCTCTGAGGTCTCACTGGAGACTGTTTCCAGGGCTTGAGCTGGGGTAGCTCCATGTGGTCTCCACCTCTCATTCTTGCCAGAGCCACGTGATGTTCTAAGAATGTCAAATGGAATCTGAAAGGCCAGGTGAACCTTGGGCTTGGATCTCATTTCCTCTGCATCATATAGAGTGTGCCATTCAGGTCATGCCCGCAGTCACCTTGTGGCTCACTAAGCGGCTGGCTGTCCCAGGGAGACACAGCTGGTTGGCACATCTTGGCTCCATGGGGTGACTTTCTTACAGGCTAGATGGTTTTTCCTCAGTTGGCAGCACCGTGGTCAGAGACCGTACAAAGTGAGGCTACAGAGCCTTCTGAAGACTAGGCTCTGCCTTCGTGTGGCATTGTCTCCATCACATGTTATTGGTTAAAACAAACCACAGGATCAGACCATATAGGGATTGGGAAAATGGACTCCACCTCCTGAGAGGGAGAAGCCGCAGAGTAAGGGTGCGTGGGAAAGGGTACAGCAATGACAATTTTGGCTGCCATCGTTCAGTCTGACATTTTTTCTTAATCTCATTATTTTAATTTTCCTATAAAAAGCAGACAAGCACACATCAGACAAACAGAAGACACCCACTTCTCTCCTTGCTCAGCAACTGCCCCCACATCATTGCAGTACTGACCGATTTCCATTCCTCCTTCATTCTCTCTCCCAGGGCAGCGTTTTCTAAAGTGCGTAAAACATGATAGTGCTTTTCTTGCTCAGTGTGGGGAGTCTGCAAAACAAAGTTGTGCACAAACTCATCTGATTATATTCTTAATAATCAGTGCCTTAAGGTAGAACATTTACTACAAATACTGCTGTATTGATTTGTTTTAGATCGTATTCCATTTGAACAATACGCCATTTGTCTTAAGACATAGATTTTCATTTGATTTTTGTACTATTGTTTGTTAAATGTAATATATTTTCTGACTATGATGTTGCATATTTCTGATGCATGCAAATGGAATTTTTGTGTGATTTGTGTACTGTTATTTGTAAATTTGATATCTTTTTTACTATTATGTTTCATAGTATTTCTAACTCGTAAGAATTGCATGAGTGGCTTAAAAATAGGTCAGTGATGCATAAAAATAATGATCAAAATTGCAGTGCAAGAACTGAAATGGCACAAAACATCATAAACGTAAAAAGGATAAATTCCGGGGCAAAATGAAATATGAATCTGTATGTGCATTGATAAGTGATATATAAATATAATGGTTTCTCCTAAGCAAAAAAAAAAAAACCAAGAAAATGGTGCACAAATGGACCATAAGCATGAGAAAAATAGATTCTAGCAAATCCATGGTCCATTTGCACCCAGACCCTCCAATATGGTCTGTGATTAAATGTCATCAGACCGCATGTGGATGCCATTGGTACACTGATCTCATTATTAAAATGCACTGTCCTTTGTGCTAACACAATTGTTTTTATATTCTTTCCCCCACAAATTCAAAACAGTATTTACAGAACCAAGTTGGTTATTTTTTCACTAAGTGTAGGGAAGAAAGAACAGAATCATCCAGCCTTCTTTAAATTAATACTTTTCCTCTCAAGAAGTACAAGGCAGAGTATTACCTAGAATCCTGTAAAGCTAGCGACTAGGTTAACAGGAATATTATGCTCAGGGCAAAATCAGAAGGAGCTAATGACAAAAATCCCTCCATTAAATGACATTGTTGGAAGTGACAAAATACCGATGTCACAGAACCAAGAGCAGTTACTCTCCAAATATGTGGAAGCGGGCATTTTATTCTAAAGGTGAACGAAATCAGTTTGCATTATGACATGTAGATTATGAATCAGTACTTTATGTATGTGAATAATGCAGCTGAGGGAGAGTACTTTCAGGTTTTTCCTATGTATCACTAGAATTACACGTGGTAGAAATGTACATTATGTTTTATTAATTGATTATTAGGAGTGGTGATGTCAAGAAAGAAATCTGAGCTATATTCTGATGGAGCTTCAGCTACATGGAAAGGCAATATTTTAGATATTTAATAAAAATACATAGCTCCTGGTAGAATATGGACAGCAACCTAGCAGAACAGAAGAAGAACATTAAGGAGGTCCCAGTGAGTGTTAGCTAAAGTTCAGCCATAGCAACACATCCAATCAGGAAGAGAGCTACTATTAGGTAAATTGACTTTTATTAGGGGGTGATGGGTCAAAACTAAGCCTTAGGATCCTGAAACCAAACTTGATCAAGGAAGAGTTCAACAGTCTCTCCTATGAACTTGAGCTTCCAGAGTAGCCAATGCAATTAAAGCAAATAAACCATGGGCTCAACAATGATTCTTAATTTCAGGATAAGATATTTTTCTAGTGTTTCTGGAATCTTCTCCTGGTGAACCCCCTCCATGATAGCTTCATGCCTTTTATATTCTATATCCTTTTCTTGCTATTCTTGAAATCAGCCCAGTCAAATGAATCCCAGCAAGTCTGCTGAGAGTTGCATATATCAGTCCAAGCCTCTGACCTTCAAAAGTGCATTTTTCTGGAATTTTCTGGAAACTTCGATCCAGGAACCCTAACTTCTCTTTTTTTTTTGTCTACATGGCAATGCAGAATGTGTTCTTCCTTTCAATTACCTGAATGTGAAATTTTCTTTGACAATACAAATCCATGTTTTTCTCCATGAAGATTTTTTTCACTACTCAGTCCCTGCTGTGTCCTCACTTCCTGAATTCTAACACATAATTAAGTAGAACTGCACAATTCAGTACTTTGTCATATATTTATTTCCTTCAGAGTAACGTCCGTTTCCTCCCAAGCTCAAATGAACATACCTTGAGGGAATTCTTATGTTGACATTCTTATGAGAGTTGCAGAGGTACAATATTCTGGTAGGTTGTCTGCTATCAAGGCACTTAGAATCTAGTTAGAGGTCTACATAGAAACAAACAAAAGAATAGAATATAATTGGGCTCCAATTATAAGGGACACTCTACAAATTCCTCTGGCTGGCAGAGAAGGTAAATGAGGACTGGAGTGCTGGTCGAGCATCCCTCAAGGCTATCAACAGTCTTAAGGATTTGTGGGATTCGCCTCAGTAGAGGGAAGGGTAGTAGGATATCAGGGGAGGCAATCATGAGGAAGGAGAATGCAGTGATGAGAATGAGCCTGGGAGTTTTGAAAAGGTAACAGGGAGCCTGGAGAATTTTGTCATAGAATGCTACTTCTTGCCACGGAATTATTCAAAGAAAGAATGATGGGGATATGTAAATATCTGGCTATTAGTACTGAAAATTCTACCTTAATGAGGAGGTATTTGGCTATAGGGAATGATGGTATTGTGGCTGGAGTTTCCAGAAACAGTGATAGATTGTGTTCTACAGAGTTAGAATTGCTCGTGAATAATGTAGGAATGTGCTGGTGTGTGGGTGTGGCTTGTGATGTATGACTGGACTCTGTATTGTGACTTTTAGTGTGATGGCTCTTCCAAATCCTTATTATAAAATTATGAAGGAGTTATTGCAAGTAAAACGATGAACATTCTATTGTTCTGATAATCGTCATAAACTGATAATCTTAAAAAAAAAAAAAAGTTGTTAGGCAAACTCTGACATACTATGACACACTGCTCACCAAGGTCTAAGAGTTTCTTCTTTTGGGAAAAAAAAAATGAAGTGATTGCAAGTCATACAGAATTTTTTTTTAATCTTATTTTATTTTAAATTGTGCTAAATCATGAAGAAAATGATCTGGTTAAGAACGTAAATTATGTATATAGAAACATGCTTTTAAAATATTTTATTTATTTCTCATTTTGAGTTTGAAAACAAAAAATAGCTTTTCATCATTGTGTTTACCGATTTGATATTTGCAATACAAATCTTTCTGTAAACACTGAATATGTAAATAAAATGGAAGGAGTGGCTCTCAAATGCCCCAGGGGACATCTAGAAACGCCTGGAGACATTCTGATTGTCCCCACCTGGGGTCAGGGGGTGGTCCTGCTGGCATCCGGAGGATGGAGGACAGAAAGGGGACTGAACATCACAGTGAGTAGGACTGCCCCATAACAAAGAATTAACCTGGCCCAAATGTCCCCAGTGTCAAGGCTGGGACCACACCCAAACTGAACTGAACTGCGCATTATCCAATAAATCAGATGATCCTTCTAATGGACTAAAGAAGAAAGGAATGAAACTTTTTCCTAATTAACTATTGAAATGTTGTCTATCTGGGCTGCATGGGAAAGTAAACCCAAAATTAGGATGCAGTGTTGATGGGACTGAATACAGCATTTCACCGTCATAGTGACACTTTTGCACACTGAAAACATCTTAAAAGGGAGATCTAAAAGCACGTTCCAAATGTTAATGTATTCTGAGGACGGCCCTGATAGCCGCGTGTCTTTGTGTTCCATTTCGTTAAGGAAGGAACACACACAGGAAGGTTGGAGGTGACGCTATCAGGGTCGCAGAGTGAATTCATAACAGTCCAAACCAGATTTTGAGGATCTAATTTTGTATTGTGATCAAATAATTTTACCTTTCAGATAGTTTTAAATGCAGTTGGTCATGATTAAATGTATCTCCGAACATAAAAATTTGCTCTCTTAGAAACATAAATATGCAACAAGGTGATAGGTGACTTGGCGTATTTCACGTTCTCTTATCATCTATGAATTTGATTTCTTGTGTAAGAAAATTGAGCTTATTAGAATTCACGGATTCTAATTAAAAAGAATTTCCAAACTGCCTTCAGGGAATGTAAGGTTAATTAGTCCTTAATTCTCTCAAAATAATGACTACTTTTCTATACATATAATTGCAGGAATAGAATACTATTTGGTTTTGGTGTGCAATATAAGAACTAATCCCTTCACTTCATGCATCAAAGTCTCTTTAGAAAATATAATCAAAGAATTATAGGAAACCAAGCCCTTTAGATCCTGAGGAAACATGATGTACCACAATAGGTAATTTTGTACTGTAAACTAATTTGTATATAGGGATGCATTCACGGGATTTTTGTTAACCCTTGGAGTGATTTCTGCCTCATCAAATAATTATTGAATATCTATTAAATGTCAAAGACTGTTACATACGTACCTCACGTATAGATCTGTGACTTCCTTGATTTTTAAGTAAGGTTATTATCTTATCGAACCATTCACATATTTATTCAGACAAATTTTCACATGGATTGATATATAAAAATAAAGGTAAGTACAAGCTTGTTGCCTGGAAGGGTCAGCCCTTTGTGGAATAAATGGAAAAAAAGTAGGAAAAAGAAAAGAGAACAGATAGGGAAAAAAAAAACGAATGATAAGACAAACGTTTGCCTATTTTTTTTCAACTTCTCTCACTCAGCCATTGAAAAGAATGAAATCTTGCCATTTGCAAAGATGGGAATTGAGCTAGATCACGCTTGGTGAAATAAGACGTCAGAGAAAGACACATACCATGATTTCACTCATATGTGGAACTTAAGAAACAAAACAGATGAACATAGGGGAAAGGAAGGAAAAATAAAATTAGACAAAATAAGAGAGGGAGGCAAACCTCTGAGCTCTAGGAAACAAACTGAGGGTTGCTGGAGGGTTCAGGGTTGGAGAGATGAGGTAACGGGGTGATGGGCATTAAGGAGGGCACGTGATCTAATGGGCACTGAGTGTTACGTGCAACTGATGAATCACTAAATTCTACTAGGGTGGAGGCCAAGAAAATTAAGGCCATCCCACCTCAAGTTTAGCGTTAGCACAAGTACAGCCATCTTAGCTTCAGTAGCCATCTCAGGCCTCTGTGACCAGAGGCTAAACTCTAGTTACAGGAAAAACCGCTCTACCCAACCCTACTTTAGTTACAGGAAAAACCGCTATACACAACTCTGCAAACACTCTGGCAACAGCTAATCAGCTTACTGCAGGGAACTCTGAAATTTCCCCACTCCACCCCCACCTCAAGCCTCTGGTAACCACACATAAAAATCCCTTGCTTGGCAGGTCCGGGGCTCTCACTCCTGTTCTGCTGCACCGGTGACAGTCGTGAGCCCAGACTTGAGTCTGAATAAAGACCCTCCTGTGTTTGTATCAGTGTTGGCTCCTTAGTGGTCTCTCGGGCTCGAAACTTGGGAATAACACTAGTAATACACCAAATATTAATCAAATTGAATTTAAATTAAAACAAAACAAAACACAAACCTCTCTCTCATATTCTACCTATGTTATTTAGGGCACATGCATTCTAACTTGCCACGCTTTTTTTTTTTTTTTTTTTTTTTTTTAAAGATTTTATTTATTTATTTGACAGAGAGAAATCACAAGTAGACAGGCAGGCAGAGAGAGAGAGAGAGAGGGAAGCAGGCTCCCCGCTGAGCAGAGAGCCCGATGCGGGACTCGATCCCAAGACCCTGAGATCATGACCCGAGCCGAAGGCAGCGGCTTAATCCACCGAGCCACCCAGGCGCCCCAGCCACGCTTTTTTTAAATAAAAGCAGCCTCTACTAATTTTTAGTAATTAATAATTGGCAAACTATTAATGTTACCTCTTATAATTTTTATGACATTATTACTGTTTGAGACTCTGGTATGTGTCAGGTGTTTTGTTGGGTGCAAGGAATATAAAACTTTTTTTTTTAAGTTTCTTATCTCTGGGAACATACAGATTAGCACAATAAATATATGTGCTATAAAAATAAAAGTGCTATGATAGACATATGTGTTGGTATAACATTGCCTGTAAAAGAATGAATACAGAAAAATCTCTGATAAACAGACAAAGGTTCTTGGCAAAGAGGATGACATTCATAGCTTGGTCTTGAATGATACATATGCAGAGGGAAGATTTAGTTTGAATCTGCATTGATTCCAATGCAGAAGGCATTGTGGGCAGAGGCGGTTACAGCCAAGTACATTGATGGGAGGGAGGGAAATACCACATAATTCAGTATGACACGACCATAGGTCCAACGTGAGAGTAGTAAAAACGTAGATGGGTAAGTAATGTGAAAATTTCTCCACGGGTAGTTTATGTAAACCCTACGTGAAAAAAATACTACTTTAATCTGGATAATAGCATGATGTGTGTTGCTTTTTAGCATTGCCAATGTCAGTGACATAGAGTATAGCTAGAAAGGAAGAAGAACAATTAGAATAAGCTCTTTGAGTTTGAACAAGAATTAATGAAGAACAAAATTCAGGTGTTGGCAGGAACCGGAATGCAGGTATTAGACATGATAAATGTGCAACTGGAAAGAAGAATACATTGATTAATTGAGGATAACTGAAACCACACTATAAATTGAGAAGCAAATGCATTCTACGACGTAATTAAAATTAACTGGGGATAGGTGCAACAAAACATAAAGGATTTACTGTGTGCTACTGATTTCAACTTCTGATTCATTCTCCCAGGGGAGCATGGGAGTAAGAGAATAATTGTCATCGCACTGCAATTTGCTTCTTTGCATAGCTCGGGTCCTGCTCATCCCCTTCTGAATTGCTGCCTCAGGTCTGCCCTCAGAGGCAATGTTTCTGTTTGAGCCACAGCATCATCCGTCCTATGGAATACGTCTCTCTGCGTCTGCTCCTACGAAGGTCACCTTCCTTGGATAGGCTTTGCTGATCTGATCAAGAGGATGTTGAATCAAATATACTTCTGGCAGAAAGACTAGGCTGATCGTGAAGGAAAGCACCAGACTAGAGCTTCTTATACATCAAACTGGAGAACATGGAATGAAGGTTCACAGCATCATAGTTTGATGTGCTCTTCGCTATTTTCTTATGCAAACCCTCCTTTTATAGACAAAGAAAAAAGACCTGAGAGGCTATAATAAAATCATGGCCACTCAACTAAGTAATGGTAGCTCTAGAAATAGGACTGAAGTTTTCTGACCTGGTTTATTGACCAGGGGAATTCCAGAATCACTCAGGTAGAATTTCTGGAAGTCATACTAAGAAAGATTTAGTTTGAATCAGAAAGGACTCCCAAGGCTCACATGATATACCAAAAAAGTAAATAAGATTTATATTCCACATTGGATGAAGTTGGATTCCTCATTTACAGACCTCTAATCCCCTACTGGTATATGGTTTTTATATGGCTTTTATAGGCCTGTAGTAAAGTAACTTTCATTTTGTTTCATGTAATTGACCTGATAGGACACACATAAGTGTTTGCATATAATTTCTTACAGCTGTGGCCATAGCCCCAATTAACCAAGGGTAGTATTTCACCAAGTCATTAAAAGTATTATTGGCTGACCCATTACAGCATACAGAGCCTTCTAATGGAAAGCAATTTGGGAGTGAATATAGAGTAACTTGAAGGCATTTTAAAAATAAATATTCATTACATTCTAAAGCCAGATATTAACAAAGAAACTGATTATAAGATGTGATTGATTAATGGTACAGAAACATTTTTTCTATATTCCTCTATAATCATATGAACCAAAGATTAGTGTGTGTGTTCAGTAAAAAGGAAGTTATATGGTAAGCCTTGGACTTGCAATAGTGTTCATTCTCAACTCAAACAAAACTCTGTAGTTGAAAATATAAACATATGTACTTTTAATTATTTAACAGTTTGCAACTTGCGTGCTGACTTCCCAGTGTCAGTGCCTACAAGCGGATATAAAGGAGAGAAGGAAGAAAAGATGAACCAGAACACAGGATTCCAGCTCCGAGAATTACAAGCTGATTGTCAGGGTTCAGGTATGTTTTCAAAGTTATGTTTACATACCATGGCTTTCTTGTTCTCTCAATTCTTGCACTACTCTGCAGTGTTTATACTTCTTGAAATTCAATGAAAACTGTGTGAAAGCTTAGTTTACATATTTGTCCAAAACTCGGCCAGCTACACATTTATGTTTTTCAAGTGGGCAATTGCAATGTAAATGAATGGGATCGTTTGAAGCAGAATGTGCAGATTGTAGCTACTCTCGTGTCTACTGAAACGACTTTTAGCAATGTTGCCTTCTGATGGTGAGGTTTATTTTTTCCCTGTTTTGTTAAATATATCATCCGGGTTAGGCTAGGTTTTGCCAAGTTTTTAACAATTCACTCAGGCAATGATCCAGCCAAGAGAGAGGTTGGTTAGAATGCTAGCATGACCCTGAAATGTCACTTTTGTTTATTTGTTGGTTTGTTGGTCTGTTTGTTTAAAGAAGGTTTAGTTTCCACAAAAGCCCTTTTTCTCTTGTAAGTCAGCAGGAGTGTCTATCCACTGTAGTCCCTCAGGAACTCAAGCAGGTGGTTAGTAGACCACAGAAAAAAAGATGTTTCACTTGTAACTAAATACTGCAAACTGATGCTTTACTGACAGCTCATTGGCCAAAATTAGTCATGGGCTCCCCCATGGGGGGCCAGCGAGTAAGTTCCCAAATGCACTCCGAAGGCTGAGAATCAACAGCACTTTGACAATAACACTGACGATTATCTCTGGCTATTATTAAATGTACGTTCTGTCATTGGATTCATTGCATCTCTCATTGGTCAACAGAAATATAAATGAAAACATAGGCAAATGAATGTAAAAATAACACCAAAAGTCAGAACACATATTTTAGTACTTAATGCTTAGGTAACAGCATCAGGAAGGTAAGTTCTAAGTGGTTCTTGATATATAATAACTCTTTTAATTCTATAGCAGCCCTGTTAATTTGGTGCTCTTTCTCATAGTGTTTTTCCAATGAAGAAACTAAGCCAAGAGTGGTTAAGTACTTGCCTATGATCCCACAGTGAATGAATTACAGACATGGGATGCAAATCAGTCATTCCATCTCTAGAGCCCGGGTTCCTTTCTTTTTAGGATTTTATTTAATTATCAGAGAGAGAGAGAGAGAGAGAGCACAAGCAGGGGGATCAGCAGGCAGAGGGAGAAGCAGGCTACTGAGCTAGGAGACTGATGGAGAACTGAATCCCAGGACTCTGGGATTATGACCTGAGCTGAAGACAGACACTTAACGAACTGAACCACCTTGTGCTCCAGAGCCCAGGTTCTTCATCATTTATCTGTACTGCTTCAAAGTGGAAGCATTTTGGAGACCCATGTGTTCTCCTTTCAGTGATAATCAAGAGGACAAACTCTGGAATCAAAATGCATTGGTTGGAATATCAGTTTAATTGTCTCCAACCCCCTAACCTTTTGCAAGTTATTTAAATTCTCTGACCTTCATGATCTTCACCTGTTAAATGTAGGTACCAGTGACAATACCTAGTTCAGGGGAATTCTGGCTACAGTGATACATACTAATCATGAGTAATGCTGTCACGATTACACAAGAAAATAAAAGTTCTTATATTATTTCATGTTGGTGAAGATCATTTGAGATTGGCCAGATACTGCTTCAGGCTTACAATGACTACATGGAGGTTGGCGGGGCTGATGTGATGTGCTTGGTGTCACAGAGCTCCTTAGTGGGATGCCTAGGATTCCCATCCAGATCCTTCTAGCTGCTAAGCACATTCTCCCATCTGCAGGATCTCAGCAAACCATCAGCTACCATAGACTTGTGGTAGGACATGAAGGACAGCTTAAAATTTTGCAGCATTTTTGCTTTCCCATTTGGATCACTTGAAAAAGTACTGTCTGTTGAGTTTCTTTATGGTAATTTGTTGTTTTCTTCTTCCTTCCTTTCTCTCTCTCTCTCTTTTTCTCTCTTATTTATTTATTTTTATTTATTTATTTTATTTATTTTTCTTTTAGTTAGTGCCTATTTGATGGAACACAATTTGAGGATTCTGCAAATATCCTGTTTCTTAAACATAAATTGAGAAATTTATGCATAAATTGAGAAATGATGTTTCAAACTCTGATTCTCCTATTTGGGCATTTATTCCATCTAGTTTCCACACTTTCCCATCCCCCATTCCCTCTACCATATGTAACTAATCATTTTACTTTCTGGTTTGTCCTTCCTATATTTATTTTTCAGATGCATGCATATTTTCTTGAACCCCATTTCTTTCTTAAATGAAAGGCAACATATTATAGATATTCTGCATTTTGCTTTGGCTCATTGAACAATATTCTGAAAGTCACCCCATAACAGTTCATTAATATCTTTGTCATTCTTTTTTACAGATGCACTGTATCCCACAGTGTGGATGTATCAGAATTTTTCAACTATTCTCCTATGCATTTGTATCTAGGTTGTTTCCAGTATATTATGATTAAAAATAACACTTTAATGAGTAAATAATGTGTATGTATATTTTTGTATAATTAAATGAATATCTTCAGGGGCAATTCTTAGAAGTGTAAGTGTATTTGTAGTTTGTAAGTGTATTTGTAGTTTGTTAAGTATTGGCAATGTTTCCTGCAGAAACGTGGCCATAGCAATGTTTGAAATCGCTTTGTTCCCCCACAGCCTCACTGACAGAGTGTTTTGTCATCCTTTTCCACAGTTGGATATGGTATCTCAATTTTGTGTTGATTTGTATTTTTGGAGTTATAAATGAGTGTGAACTTTTTCCAAGACATGAGCGTTATTTTTTAATTTATTTTCTCACATTTTTTCTGATGATATTTTTGGTTCTTAATCTCCTAATTTTTAAAAATTTGCATCACTGGGCACCTGGATGGCTCAGTGGGTTAAGTCTCTGCCTTCGACTCAGGTCATGGTCTTGGGGTTCTGGAATCAAACATGGCATCAGGGTCTCTGCTCACTGGGGAGCCTGCTTCCCCCTCTCTCTCTGCCTGCCTCTCTTCCTACTTGTGATCTCTGTCTGTCAAATAAATAAGTAAAATCTTTTTTTTTTAATTGCATCATATAAACATAAAATAAGCTGGCAGGTTTCTGGTGATTCTCATATTTGAACTTAAAGCTTTGTGCTAATCATAAGACCAACATAGATATGTGCTTTGAGGTCAGATACATCTCAATTTTCCACATATTTCAAAATTAGATCTTAATAGTAAAATTATATTTTTTAGTAAATTGTATGCGAATTTCAGTTATTAAGTGTTTTTAAATAAGGATATATTTTTAAGTAATGAGGTATTTAAACATTTATAGTAAAAAAAAAAAAAAGCCTATTCAGGATACAACATGATATATTTATAATAAAGTTCTGATGATCAGATATACAGTTCTATGTGACCTTATCTGGTCCTAATTGCTAGTGATCATTATTTAATAAGGCGGCTTTCTGACTATATTTAATAAACATTTTATGTTCAATTAGGTTGGAATAATGGAAAAGTTGCCAAAACAGTAGAGAAAATTTTCATGTACACTATAAGCTGTTTCTGTTATTATTAACATCTTTCATTAGTATACTTTTGTTAAAATTAATGACCCAACATTGCTACATTATTATTAAACAGTCTTTATACTTCATTCAGACTTCCTTAGTTTTTACTTACTGCCATTTTTCTTTTCCACGATTCCAAACAAAATATCACATTCCACTCCATATTAGCTTTGTTTATCTTACTCCAGCCCTTTACCTCTAACCCATCTGTGTACTTACGTCTTTACATTTAAGGAGAATTTCCTGTGGACAATACAGGATTGCGCCTTTTTAAAATCCATCCTGACCACTCTGTCTTTCAATTATTGTAGCTAGAAAATTTACATGTAATGTAATTATGTGTATAGTTGAGTCAATTCTACCATGTTGATAACTGTTTTCTATTTGTTGGAATTACCTGGGTTTGCTTTCTTCCTCTCTTTCTTTCTATGTCTACTCAGATTTTAATTGAGTGGTTTAAACTATTCCAGTTGTACCCTTTCTTAATATGTGAATTATAAGAGCACCTGGGTGGCTCAGTTGGTTAAGCCTTAGCCATCAGCCCATAATCCCAACACACTGGGATCAAGCCCCATGTCTGACTTTCTGCTCAAAGGGAGTCTACTTCTCCCTCTTCCTCTGCCCTTCCCCCACTTGTGCACATTCTCTTTCTTGCTTTCTCTGAAATAAATCATTTTTATATGAATTATATGTTCTCAAATGTGTGTGTGTGTGTGTGTGTGTGTTTGTGTGTGTGGTTGCTCCTAAGTTTTCAATACACCATAAGAAATCAAGATCTATTTCAAATAACACTGTACTGCTTCATCGGTAGTGCAGTAACTTACTCCCCCTTCTTAACACTTTCAATACTCTTGTCATTAATTTCCTTTATTTGTATGCTTTAACCACTTGAAACATTGTTACTATTACTTTTGACAAAATCTATGAGATCAGTTAAGAATAAGATTAATAGAAAAGATTGTGTTTTGCCTTCACTTAGCACCTAAAACAATAGCAATTGTAGAAACGAGCACATCTAACATGCAGATCTTGCTTTCTAGTATCATCTCAAACAACAGGTACCCAGGCTGCTTGGTGAAATGGGTGATTCTAGAACTGGGTCAGGAATTACACAAGGTGACAATCTCCTAGTGTCAAAAAGTAAGGAAGCCTTAAAACAAACAAACAAAACAATGAGTATGAGGTGTGTCCAAGAAACACAGAAGGCAAATAAAGGAACCTCTGATGAGATAAAGGTAGAATATTTGTAGTAACAATATATAAAGTATTTGATTACAGTATTTAATGACAACCCAAAGTACACAGTAAACATCCAAAAGTACGTATTGATATAAGTGATTGCATATATAAATAAATGAGAAAATAGACAAATCTCCAGTAGAATTCCAAATAATGAATGTAGATACTTCACTCTCGGGAAGGTGGAGCTAACGTCTTCCGTCTTCCTCCTTAAACCTGTGCTGTCCATAGACATTTTCTTCCTAAGAGTAAATATGAAAAAAGGTGGGAAAAGTGACTTGGATAGTGGAGAAACCTATGAGCCAGGAGGCCAAGATCAATACTCGTAGTTATACATCAAATTAATAGTATATATCCTTGGTACTGATGTCATGAGAATGGCACTTTACCTCTGTGTGGACTTACCTCTTTGGCAAGTCCCCATCTTAAGAATAAGACATAAGACCCCATCTTAAGAATGAGTTACACATTTGACTAACCCCAACTAAGGGCCATTTTATAAAATACCTGACCAGTATTCCTCAAAACCGTCAGGGTCACCAAAGCACAAGGAAAGTCTGAGAAACTCTTAGAGCCCAAGCTACCTGAGGAAACATGACTAACATAGAACTTGGTATCCTCAAACAGAAAAAGAAGATTAGGTAGCAACTAAGAAAATCTGAGTGACGTATGGATGTTAGCTAATAGAAATGTATTAATATCGGTTCATTAATTGTTAACAAATAAGCTATCCTAATGCAAGACGTTAACAGGAAATTGGGGAGAGGCGTATGGTGCTATCTTCACAAGTTCTCTGTAAAGTTAAAACGCTTCTTAAAAAACTTAAAATTTTTTAAGTTTATTTATAAACAAACAAAACAAAACAGAAATTTGGCAGGAAAGCTAGTGATCCTTGATTAGGTCTAGAATGCAAACTTGCAAACCACACAAATGAAAACACTCCCTGGTCTAAGGCAGAGACATCTCCTGATGGGAACAATGCGGTGCCTTAGGAACTGATTGATCTGTCTTCATCCCATATAGCACAGAAGTATCCCAGACTAAGCTGTTTCAAAAATATCAACTTTATAATGGCAAGGAATGGACTTCAGCATGAGGCCTCAGTGGTATTGAGAAAAGTGATGGATTTGACTTGAACCTGGGGCCGGAGGGGCTCATTCTACTCGTGCCCTGCATCTAGAAATCAGTAACCTATCCATGGGGAGAGCTTAGTCTGCAGAGTGGATCCCCAGGAGTCAGGAGGCTAAGAAAAGCCCAAAACCCGTGGAAATCCTGCCTTGATGTAGGTATAGGATTTGCAGGATGGAGCAGAGAGTGGGTGAACGTTCAAGAGTCAGGGTGCAGTCTCTACCTGAAGAGGAGAAGAAGGAAGTATCAGGGATGGGGCTCACATCACCACACTAGCCAAGGCTGTCCACTCAGTCAAACTTCTCTCTGTCTTTCGAGGAAGAGCTAATAGGTGAGGAGGTGAACTCAGCGTGTTCTCACATTTTGCTGTTAGGTAATCAGCAATCCTCCCCCTTTAGGGTTACCTGGGAACATGAGATGTTTTCAGTCAACCTCGCCACATTTTATACATGCATAAAACAAGTCCTAGAAATGTGAAGAAACTTGTCCCAAATCACGAAGCAAGTTAGATGTTAAGATTCACCTGATTGCCTTTCACTTTCAGTAATTTACTATCCTCATAAAGCAAGATTTATGGTATTTTTCCACAAAGTAAATGATCCTGTTGACTTAGATTCCTAAGTTTTATTTTAAATGAAAGTGTAGATGTTTATAGTATATCTTTTTGAAGAGTATTGAAAAAAAGACGAGATAAAGAAGAATATAAGGAAAGCAGAATGTTTAGGACACCTGGAATAACTTGAAAAGATACAATTTGACAGGCTTTGTAACACAGTAAAGTGATCGTAGACTTTGAAGAAGGACAGGGTCTAGAGGAAAAGGCCTCAAGAAACAGATTACAAACTTACTTCTTAATCCATGAGCAGCAACTACTGCCCATTGATATCCTCTGACTTATTATCACCTGAGTAAATAATTAAGAAACTGAAGGCAACTCTATTTACAGGAAGCAGAACTTATGTAAGAGAAAAAGCATGTTGGCTCCAATGAAAATAAGTATAATATATTGGGGACAGTGAAGCCCCGAAGAAAGTAAATACTACAAGTAAAGCAAGGAGAGACATATATCTCTTCTGTGTAACTAGAGAGTGAAATCGCAGGAGATAGAAAGGATATGGGTTAGAAATTTTGCCAAGGAGAATGAAAAGTGAATGGAAAATCAAAATAAGGGAAAAGGAAAGTCAAGTTCTAAGAACTGGTCATCTGAACAGAAAAAGCCCCTGTAAAATGATCATAGAGATATGCAGACTGTGAGAATCTGTGAACTTCCTAGCACAGAGCGGAAAATAAGAAAGAAGGACCCAGAACAAATGGTTCATGTTCTCCAGGAACTCCCACGTGAGCCAATGCCCTCTGACTGCTTGCCCCTTCTCCTGTTCCATTTTTCTCGGGTCCTCTAGACTCATTTCCTTCATCCCATCAAAATTTATTACCTGGATCACTGTCTCCGTCGTCATTGTTATTCCTGCCATAATTCTGGGTGATTTAAAAATTCACATAGAAGATCTTTCCCATATCTGCCCCCTTCGGATCTCAATGTCATGTCTGCCTCACTGGTCCTTCGGTCATGCTTTGGTCCAGGAAACCATCCTTCTTGTCTGGGTTATTGAAATAGCATCCTGCTCTGTTCCCCTTGATTTCACTCTGAGTTCCCCATATACAAGGCACCTAGAGTTACTCTTTCAAAATGGAAAGGGCATCACTCTTCTGCTCAGAGCCTTCTAGTGGCTTCTAGGCTCATTCAGCATAAAAGCAAAAGGCATTGCGATGGCTTCCCATAGCCTCCTGACCCCATCTCCTGCCATTCTCTCCCTGGAGCACAATTTCCCATCCACCCTTGTGCTGTCTGCGAACACACTGAGCCTGCCTCCGCCCAGGGCGTGTGTACTGGCTCACCGCTTGGGAGGAATTTGCTCTTCCTTTACTGCTTTCTGTTCTTTGCTCACTTTTCACTTCATCTCCTGAATAACTTGTCACGCACACCAGCGCTTAGTACCTATTTCCCGTCCTTCTTTTTTTTCATAGCACTTATATGATCGGACTTATCATAACTTTTCTAATTTGTTTTTTATTTGTCACCCACAGGGAGGATTTAAATTACATGAAGGTGGAGCTGTGTTTATTTTATAACCATATACCTAACATTAAAATGTATCTGGCACATAGTCAGAACTTACACATTTTCTAAAATAAGTACGTCATTGCTCTTATGAAATCAATGTATCAATAATGCATAATTAACACTTAAAAAAAACTGTTGTTATTTGTAAAAAAGCAAAACAAATTAAACAAACCACATGTACATTCCAGTCAAACCAAACATAAACTTTACCACTTAAAGATTCTAGAAAGTTATTTTCTCTGTTTTTTTTTTTTTAATTAAGAAAGCAAATGTAATTATAACTTATTTATGGAGAGATCACATGTAATTATAACTTATGTATGGAGTTATTACAATAAACTAAATCAAGTATAAAAGCTTAAACATATCTAAACCTAGCAACTTAGAAGATATTAGTGATTTATCACCTACTAGGTAGGTCGTATGCCATAAGGAGAAATCAGAATTGATGTTCAAATATGGGGACAGGGCTGTCATGCTACACAAACATTTGAACTGGTTCCATGCTCTTAAGGAAAAAAGAACCAGTTGGAATGGGGGTAAGGTTGAAGGCAGGTGAAAGAACAAAGGAGGAAGACAGAGAAATAACTATTTAAATAGTTTCCCGGATTTTGGTGAAACCTTTCCGTTGATGAGCCTGTGCCCCACCCCGACCCTTGGTTAGCGGGAGGAGAGAGGCATGATTCTGTGAGACCCTGCTACACCCGGCTACTGCCTGTCTCTTGTAAGTAATGGACTTACAGGGACGAATAGAATTCTACTTTTAAAGATAGGTATTTGGGACCTGAGTGGGTCATAAATACAAACCATTACTAGATCGGGGGCTCACCCAACAGAACGGGATCCACTCGCCCCGGAGGAAAAAAAGAAATCAATTACAAACATTGTTCTGAGGGGTAGTGTGTACCGTTCCAACCTTGTTCCTTCTTGAGGAATTATCAAGATTTATAGTAAATCTGTTTATTGTGTAACTCACAAACACAACATGTGTTTATGTAGCTCTCTGTAGGAAAAACACTGCAGGGGATCACAGCTGAAAGGGACCTCACATGTTGAATGGGGTAGAAGGAATTAAAAAGTGGTATTGATATCCCTACCCCAAAACCTTCATATTTATTACTTCAAGTTTTAATGTCTTTATGGATCAGATTTATAGTTAGGGCGCCTATACATGATTATGTGAAAGCAAGAAGAATCCAATTCCCAGAGTAATTTTATCCTATTCTCGGTGAAAGTAAGTATGAAGGAGAAACCCTTTTCATTTTTGCATGTCCTGAGATCTCTTTGAAGGCAGTCAATTATTTATAGGTGATGTAGAACAGAATTGCTCTGTCTTGCCACACCTGACACTGAGGACAGGTATATGGCTGTGGAGGAGAAGGAACAAGGCCTTGGGTGCCCTCTGCTCCTGTAGCTCCCAGTCCTGCATGCCTCTGAACAGGGAGAGCCAAGGGCAACACAAAAGAGATCCTTCCTTCTGAGTAGTGTCTGAGCAGGCTTGGTCATGAGCCAGGCCATTGTAAGGTGAATAGGAAAGATTGAGCCAACGAGGTAAGATGTGGTAATTTAGACCTGAATCTGAGAAGGTGCCTTTCTTAACTTAAAATAGAGGACTGTCATGTTGCAAGCCCTTCAGTGTGTCTGATTCCTCACACCTGCTTACCTTGACCTACTGCATATATTTGAAATCAATTACTATTGACACAAGACACGAAATGCCACAAAAAAAGGCCAAACTGTGAATTCAAGTGGTTTTAGGTAGTACAAAGGTGTTAGTCTTTGAAAATCAGACATTTGGATGAGAATTTTTCCTATATAATGTTTATTTATTTGTTATAGGAATACACACACACACACACACACACATACATATACATACATACACATACAGATAGATAGATAGATAGATATACATATATAGATATATATAAAGTTTTCTGGGGGTTGGGGTTAGCTGTAGAATTCCACGGCTCTTCTTCAAGGAAACTGGGGCTATGCTAAGATCACATCCATGCTAAAGACGGGGATCCATCACTGAGAAGGCCCCATGCAACCTCACACTGATCATAGAAATAGCTTAATGATACTGTCCTCTCTCAGTCTCCCATAAAACTAATTGTTCTTCCAGCGGTGTTACAATCCAAGAGAAAGAAAAATATTTTTAAAATATTAAAACACATTTTATTGAACTACACTCATCTTTCCAATTAGATATACAAAACTGCTATGGATTAATGGTGTTCATGTAACTCTTGATTTAATAAAGTATTCATATCTTCAAAATCTTCATTATGATAAAAAGGTCACTTCTGCTAATTGAGGTAAGATAATATAATAGCTAAAAAAAAAATCTTCTCTGTGCCAATAGAATAATGAAATCTTTCTTGAAAAGGTGGGTTTTACATCTGATTTTGTATTTCAATGGAGTCTCACTATGAAATTGGCCTCAGGGTTCTCACCATATAATAATGTTATAATTATGTCTTTCTGGTAATTTCAATAATAAGATTCTTCTAACGGACTTTGAGGTGAATCTGTCTTTACTGAATTCAGTCCCGGAAGAACTTTGTTCTATTGAAACTTGAACACCCTTTCATTTCATCCATATTGGAAGTCTTCTTTTCTTCTTCTTCTTTAAGAAGTAAGAGAAAATGGGGGTCGAATGGTATAAGTAGGAGCTGAGAGGAGAAACTCTCAAATCATGGTTATCTTTCCTGGTACAGAAAAGACAGATTGCATTATTGTTCAAGATGTTGACAAGCTCCAAATCAGTACTACCCATTATGAAAAAAAAAAAAAAAAAGGTGAGACATTAGAGCTAGTTTTTTTTTTTTTTTAATCACTACTCTTTTTTTTTTTTTAAAGATTTTATTTATTTATTTAACAGACAGAGATCACAAGCAGGCAGAGAGGCAGGCAGAGAGAGAGGGGGAAGCAGGCTCCCTGCTGAGCAGAGAGCCCCATGCGGGGCTCCATCCCAGGAACCTGGGATCATGACCTGGGCAGAGGCTTAACCCACTGAGCCACCCAGGTGCCCCTTTTATCACTACTCTTAACTTCACAATGCATACTATTTAAAAGAACATGGACAGCTAGATTTAGAAATGATTGGACTGCAAATCACAACCCATGTGAATGGGTGAACTCGGCCTATTGGTGCTTGTCATTAACTGGTAGTAAGAAGGAGAGGGACGAAAAAGAGTTTTGATGAAGATATTTTATGCATGAAAGTCCTGACACCAAAAGTTTCCAATAGTGCACAAATTTTGGACTATTTTCACATGGAACCTATCAAAAGACAAAATAACAATTTTAATAAAATAACAATTATAATAAAATTATCAGTAAACCAAATTTATGTTTTCTCCGTATTTTGCTCTTGTAACATACACACTGATCATGTTTTAGACAGTTAAGATAAATTTGGATCATGATGTTGATTTGCTTTATTACACAATATGGGATTATCAAATTAGAACTATTATTTTGCCCCGAGAATAATTCAAACTAATGTACGTCCAACTTTCTAATTAGTAGCAATCTCTTGAAGCTTAGAGAGTGCTAAAGCTCTTGATAATGCATTTCCAGTTGTTAACAGAAGTTTCAGAGCTCCCTAGATATTTTTATGAAAATTCACTTATCTTGGCCCCAGCAGTGCCTTTCAAAAGCAAGCACTGCATTTTGCATCAGGGAAATTCCCAGAGATCACATAGTAACTCATGTGAGATCACAACTAAAAACAAACCAATGTGCAGCTTACATATCAAAGACATTTCCCTTGTATCCTTAGCATGGATTCCCAGTCATCTGAAGAACAGTATGAGATGATCTATTCCCACTGTGCCATATTTTTATACCACTCAGTTCAGCAATAACATATTTTCCCCAAGAAGTTTAATAATATTCATTAGAAGCAATCTTACTATATAGCATTACCTTAATTTTTAAGTCAATCAAATAAATTTGATCCATTCACATTTATTTATATACTTCAATTAAGTTTATTGACAAACCACAAGATCTGGAGTTTAAAGGTAGCTGTAATAATATACATGTATTTCTACAAGTGTTAAATAGTAGACACCTTCCCAAACCAGACGGATTTAACCACCATCACCATCTTTATCACCTTCATTACATGACATCCTCATCAATTAATCACCAGCTGCATGCCGTTAAACCTCATCTATTAATAATTGTAAATTTCAAATGTCTTATTTTATCATACTTCTTTTCCCTAAAATAATTGAAAACTATATTTTTGATTTGAGGTATATAAAGTACCACTCTTTTATAGCATTTTACAGAAATATTTTCCTTAGTTACAATGGCACCTTAATGTCGGCTTTTTTTTTCCCTTTCTCTTTACAAAATTGATATTAAGCTGATTTTATTTTGGAGTTGGTTTGATGTGAAAAAATATGGCAGCTTATAATGATCTGTATTATAATGTGCCATTATAAATATCTATGTTTCTTTAGCATGTTTTACTTAACTTTGTAATCCTGTTTAAAATCTATAGCTGCAATGCTTATTTTTTAATTCCATTTTCCTTTGTATTGTTTTCACTATTTCTTTGATATGGAAAAAAGCCATGTTCTCCTTAATTTAGAAAATATGTTCTAGACTTAAGAACAACATATATATATATATATATATATATATATATAAATTATTTATCCTTCCTACTTACATGTAGTGAAATCTGAAACAGGTTTCTCCATCCACATGTTCTGGGAACACTCAGTAAGCTGGGAACTATAGATGTCTAGATAGATAGGTCAATAGATAGTTTTCAAGGCTTAGTTAAACCATGGTCTCTATTCCCAGAATTCTGTGTACTTAACCTGCTGTGAAAATATGTTTGCCCCACCTTAATCTCCATTTAGCACCTCACGCAATGTGACAGTTTCAGACGATGGCGTTGGGACGGCAAGGTCCGAAGGGAATATCACATTCAGGCGATCTCACAGCTCACTTCCCTTTGTCATTTTAAATTACAGTGTCAAACACTTCCTACTGTATAAAACTCAAATTTGTGTCAGAAACAGTATAAGGTGAAACCTTTCTGCACGCTTAAGTTCATTTTTTTTTAAGCGTCAGAAAGAACTTTAGGGAGAATGGTTACCACCTTTATTCCTACCAGTGCAGGCAGCACTAAGGAAAAATGACAACTCTACAAGGCGGCCACGTATATCTCAAGGTGCTATTAAACATGAGCCAGTTTCTATTTCTGAAGTCAGTTCCAGTTCACTGTATCCGTGTCATGGGGCTCTCTGCTGGTCTGAAGGTCCACAGAGGAAGCACCAACCTTGGATAAGAAGATCATGTTCATGAGAAATGAAGCTCAATGGCCTTGTTAGTCCAAGTGATTTGTTGAATGATCACTGTCTTATTTGTTGCTGGGCATTAACACTTCTTCTGTCATCGCTGAATGGCTGGACTTCACATGGTCACTTCCAGCTGCTTCTGCTCATGGAGTCTCCAGCAGACTTCCTTGGCTACAGTCATTTTCTGCTTAGCGAGACACTCTCTAATCTTCAAGCCTCTGAATCCCCTGGATGCCCTGATTCCTGCCCCACCTTTTTCTTTTTACAGTGTGTGCCAAAAAATGTCTCTTCTTACTTCCAAGTATCTCACACCTGGATCACTATAGAAACTTTCCCTTAGCTACATCTTCAAATAGGATCAGATATCTGGGAACTGCTTCAAAATAATCTGGGGGTGGGAAGTATGTGGAATTGAAACAATACTGGCCATAATTCAGTAATTATTGAAATTAACTGAAAGCGACACTGTATCTGTTATATTGCTTTCTCTTCTTTTGAGTATATATATTCAAAATACATATACACATATATATTTTGATAGTGAAAAATATTGTCAGAGCTTCATGTTCATTTTAGTTACTGTGCATACATAAGGATTCATAAAAAAATCAAAGTATGATTACTGTTACACATCTCAGAGATTTTGTTTTATTTCTTATCTTTGGCTAAAGGCATTTAGAAGCAGCAAAATTAGTAAATCTATGAGCCAAGCTGTCTTAGTTAAAATCCCAGCTTTGCAACTTACCAAATGTTGGGTGTTATGCAAGTTTGTCCCCCCTCCACCGCATTATTTCATTTTCTTGCTGTGGAAAAACTGGGGTGAATAAATCACCTTCCTTAAATAGGGATAGAAGACCTAACACCTGTAACAAATGCAGACATGTCTTATCACACTGAAAGTGTTCAACACAACACAGGTTTGAAATGACTAGCTAATCCCCTAGCATGGATTTTGCAGCTCTCCCATCTAAAACAGTACTTGTGGACTTTTCCTTGTGTTTTATTAATGCAGATACAAATATATTATAAGAACTCTAATGTATCATCAGGTTTTCTTCTTCTTCTTCTTCATTTATCCTTTATTATTTAAGAATGAGACCAGTGATAATCTCTTTACTTGTAGAAAAACCAACAATGTATGAATTACTATAGAATTAAGTTGGATAACATTTTAAAATATTTTGATAGCCTTCCAAGGTTGAATTCCCTAGGAGCTGGTTTGATGCAATTTGACTTTTTACCATACATTTGGATTTTACCCTCCAGCTATTAACAAGAGCTTTCTCATGAGCCATCCCAAACCCATCTGTCAGTCAGAGCCACCACCTCCCCAATCCTGTTCTTTTTATTTCAGTGTCTCCTGGTCAGAGAGCAGCCTGACACATGGCTGCCAGGCTCACAGAGCTCCTAGTGAGACCAAGAAGGTCCATACTAAGGGTGTTGTTTCCTGCAAAACATTTTTCAGTCTCAGAGGGACCTGACAGTATTGTGCTTTGTGTGGATATGGGAAGAATAATTTCCCCTTAAATTCTGTAGATCCCAATGCCACTTGAATTTTTATTATTAAAAAAAATTAAGGAAGAAGAGGAAAAAAAATTCTTACTTCAATTTATTAGAGACATAAACTTCATACTTTAAATAACACTGTCTCAGAGTTCCACAAATAATCTGAAGTATAAAGAATCTTCAAACATTGGGGCTCATTATCTCTCTTGTAGGGTCCAAAATCCACCTGAGTTAGATTAGGATTGAGTACCATTCAGTCCCATTCTTGCATAACTTCATTTTCTCTTATTTGAGAACTCATCATACAGTTTCTTTTCTGGATAATAATCAAAACAACTAATGGCTATTTCTTGTTTATGCACATGGCTGTCTCATGAAGTCACTGCCCATCAATCCTGATACTTATATATAATCTGCAGAACAGTTTCTGGGTAAACATGGCTTAAGATCTTGAGTAATGTAAGGCACATTGACATTGAGCTAGGGAGAGCATATACCTGTTGGAATTGGCATCTCCAAGTTTCCATTTTTCAACCATGGCATTTTCCAGCACTTTTAACTCATTTGGGATTATGGAATTCCCTTTCCATGTGTCTTTCTTTCATATGTTAAAATATAAGAATTTCTCCAAGTCTCATATCTCCAAAAGTAACAAAGCTTTCAAAACTTCATTATCTTCTTCCTTTTTCTATTAATATTAATAATATCTATTATCTCCCTTTACTGGTTCACACTAACAAAACAATATTTTCAACTCAATAGATACAATTTTCCAATAAATGTGATGCTGATGACTAATCCACAGAACTGAAGAATGTTGAAAAAGATGATTGGAAGAAAGTTATGGATGAGAGAGGGGGAATAGGACAATTATCCTACCTTGATGTTCTTTATTTTACTACAAATATTATCAATTATCATAGGTCTCTCCCTCCTTCCAAAAAGTAGGTGGGAGAGAGGATGGAGAAATGGTTGCTAGAGGAAACAGATAAGACCTTCTGGTGCATATCTGATATATTATAGGAAAAGGAGGACACACAGTTGTTTATTGCCAAAATGTTTTAGCAGCTGTGCTAAAATGTTTCACAGCCAGTAGAATAAACTTGGGCAGCCATTACATTAGTTGGCCTGCTCTTAAAAATGTTCAAAGACCAGGTATTGCTTTACGATGGAGAAGCTAGAATTAATGCCAATGGTGTTTCTTTCAACCATTTTCCATCAATGATGATGTGAAACAGAACTGTGCTGTGCACTTCCCTATGTATGCCTGCCAGCATTAGGCAGCCATGCTCCAGCTCTCGGGCCAGTGTTTTAGACTTTGGTGACAGCACAGTGGGAAGACCACTGTGTGCAAGATCAGAACAGTCAGCTGTGTGATCTTTAGATCGCCTCAGTAGTTTTGATCACTAAACACAAGACTGTAAATGAAAAACAAAATGAAAACAAACAAACAAACATGATCAGGAGGCAGCCTGGTATGGAGGAAATGGTATCACAATAGAGCAACCCGACTGGTGACCATTCTCTACCTCTCGTGTGTCTCCATCACTGGCTCTATCATCATCTAATTTATGAGGATGATAAAGTACAAAAGCTTTCTGAGCACTACTTTTCTTATCTTTACAAATAAAAGCATCTACATCACTGGGTCAT
Organism: Mustela lutreola; assembly: GCF_030435805.1. Classification (NCBI taxonomy): domain Eukaryota; kingdom Metazoa; phylum Chordata; class Mammalia; order Carnivora; family Mustelidae; genus Mustela; species Mustela lutreola. The sequence continues at coordinate 7,125,505 of NC_081302.1, forward strand.
AGGATGGGGGGACATGGAAAGCACCTAGAAAAGAGACAGGTACATGGCATGCTTTCTGTGTGCTTTTTCCTCACCTTAATGAGGGACATGTCAGTTCTACTGTGTAGTAGCGTGCTTTAGGAAATCACCACCAACATAGAGACTTGAACACAAATGCATATGTTCTGGTTTTGGAGGTCAGAATTATGATATCGGTCTCACTGGATTAAAATTAAAAGTCCACATTCTAACTAGATGTTCTGAGAGAGAATCCCTGTCTACCTTTCCCATTTTTCAGAGTTTCTGACAAGCATTTCCTCATGGCCCCCTTCCTCCATCTTAAAAGCCAACCATGTCGGACCAAGAAATTGTCATGCTTCCTTCCCTTTAACATTCCTTCTTCTGCTTCCATTTTCCACTTACAAGGACTCCTGTGAGTACATTGGCCCACCCAGATAATCCAGGATAATTTCCCCATGTCAAGGTCAATCGATTAGTAAAATAATTTTACCTATAACCTTAATTCTACTTTGCCATGTAGCATGAGACATTCATCTTTGCAGGGCCATTATTCTGCCCACTGCTTACTGGAATGGACCAAAAGTCTTCCTACAAAAGAAGCATTTTGAGTTGCCCTGTGTAGAATCCTTATACAAGGTGGAAAAGGAAGGATAGAGCAGGTTAACTACAAGAAATAGTACGAGGAAGGCATGGGGACATCAAGAGTACCAGGATATGCTTGGGAAGTTTGAGATCTGATATGATCAGACCAGAGTGCATAATACTCAGATCCATTAAAAAGAATGCTGTTGACAGGTAGAGAAAGGATCTGTAGGATTTGGAAAAGTTTCTCAAGTAAGGAAATGGGTAATACAGTATGAGGTAGAGAAGAACAATAAAAATATGAGTCTTGTCAACAATGATAGAAGTGACTTTGATTTGGGAACACTTGGAAGAGAGTTACCCATTTTCAGTCTCTTATAATAGACCAAGAAAGAAAAGGATTGAAGCAGGGGAACTGGAAATGTGCAGGTATTGTAGAGATTGAATGGTTATAACCTATGAATCTTATTAGAGATAAGAAATAGAGGAGAGGATGGAATCCAAGGCACAAATGATATTCTTAGTTGTATGGCTCCATGAAAGGTACAACATAATTAGGAACAGAAGAGGGAGAACACCTTTGGGAAGTAGGAGTAAAGAAAGTTAAAAAAAATGGAAAAAATCCAAATCCATGTCAATATAATTATACTATTACCATAAAATGCAGGAATGATTTTCAAAGTTTTTTTTTTTTTCAATCATTGGATTCAGGGTACCATGCTGTATTCTTTCACTCAAATTGAATCCAACCTTCAGGGTGCCACCAGAAGGATCTGACACCCACATCTGACTAGCCATTCCTCTGCTTAAAACCTTCTACTGGCTTTTCATCAATCACACAATTAGATGTAAGCTTTTTAACTTGACATAAAAGTCCCTTTTGATGTTCTTTCAGAATCATGGGAACTCCTCCAAAGAAATCAAAAAGTTGATTTTCATATAAATAGGTGGGGTTGGAAGCATAGTCATGAAGGCTTGATGTCCAAATTTCTGGCCTTCTCTGTGAATGGAGATCTATAGTATAACGAAAAACTATCTGCCAACTAAAAAAATAATATACAAAACACGCTGTCTGGGAAGCCCCAGCACGTTAGTCACATCAAACACCTGTATGTGATTCTGATGTTGTTTCAAGTCCTCTCATTCTTCTAAATGAACAGGAATGAATGAATTATCTCAAACAAATCACCAAATTTACTTTCATGATGCAAAGCCACAAGCTAGGAGGATAATGACATGTTTCCACTCTGTCCATGATCAGACTTAAGATGCTTATGCTGGGAAGTCACGTTTTAAGCAACCCTGAAAAACCGAATGATCCTACCTTCTTGATACCTTCATGCACACATTGGTCAGGTTGCTTTGGTTTGATTTTAAAGAAAAAGACATGGATTTTGATGAGCCTGAAAAAAAATACCTAGAAACTATTTTCTTCTTTATTTATTTATTTATTTTTTTTATAAAACATTACTTATGGCCTGAAGACCTTGTAATGCATCTCCCACTTACAATAAAAAAGAGAGAGAGAGAAAGAAATTGAAGAGTTCACCTTGATAAGATCTCATCACCAGACAGGGCAGAAGTATGACAATATCCGATATGTAATCTTATCCTTCTTGACAGTTATATGCAGTTTTGAAATAGAGGTACAGAGAGATATTGAGCCAGTCTGATCAAAGATTTTAAAAATATTACATGGTAGGCTATTTAAATCCTTTTCTTTCAGGTGTTACTTTAGAAAGTAGATTCCTTTTAGACTTAATATATGTATTTGGAAGACTAAAACAGTACAGATCAAAAACACTGAAACAAAGTGGTTTATTAAACATCAACTCATGTTAATGCAAGCATTTAGGGAAAGCTAATTAGCTAATTCCTATGCATTCTGAAATACATAAGTGCATTATTAATTGATGAATTAATTCTTCAGCATATTTTTCTTGGCTGTACCTTGATTTGTACTTAGCATATGCATTTAATTGATCATTTAATATTTAATAACAATACATAGTAATGCAGAGTTATAATGAAATCACAATTCATGGTTATCAAAAGAATATGTTTACATCTTGTGTTTTTAATTGCTTTAAAATATTGTATCTACAATAAACTTGTAAAACATAATTATACAAAATACATTATTTCAAAAATAACTGAGGGAATATGGAAACGAAATATCTTTTCTTTATTATCCTCATAAAGTCTAACACCTTGAATACTGAAATAATACTAATTTTGAAACTCCAGCATGTAACAGATTTTAAGAGTATAAATAGCTGCCTTGTTATTTTCTTTACATCTCACTGATTTATCTTGAGCCTATATCATCTTGAAAATCAGTGCTCATTGAAAAATATGAGGTTCAAATGTGCAATATCCATTGGTTAAAGAAAGGAAAAGAATACAGCTATCTTGTACAGAGCAGAACTACATTGAGAAGTGTCCACATTTGATCAAAGATTCAATTATTAAGAGGCAGCTGCAGAATAAAGGAACTTCCATTATTCAAATTTAAAGAATAAGTACAGAATGACTGTACCTGTTTCTGGAGGGCTGTTGTAACACCCACCACAGACTGGGTGGCTTAAACAATGCAAGTTTATTATCTCACAACTCTGGAAGCCACAATGCCAAAGTCAAGGTGTCAGTGGGGCTGATTCCCTCTGAGGCTCTGAGAGACAATCTGTCCTACCCTTTCTTTTTTGCTACTGGTGATTTGCTGGCAATCTTTGCTGTTCTGTATCTTGTAGAAGCATTATCCAAATTTCTGCCTTCATCTTCACATGGTTCTCCTTGTGTACCTGTCTTTGTGTCCAAACTTCCCCTTTTTATAAGGACATGGCACATTGGGTGAGGACCACATCTTAATTGATCATCAGCAAAGACCTGTTTCCAGGTCTTTGACCATCCTGAAGTATTGGAAGCTAGGATTTCAACATGTTTTAATGGGACACAATTCAACCCATAACAACTATTCTAATTTTCTAGATAATTATATGAAAACATATCCCAAAAAAATTGTATCTGTGAAAATATTAGTATTCCTGTAGTATAAAGTAAGGGTTTCATTATAATGCTTCTTTTCTTTGAAAACCTTCCTCAGGTCTTTGAGCAAATCTCACGTCATTCCTGTTTTAGAAACATTGCATATACACCCACACTAAGCTCTAAATAGACTTTGGATATTAAAGTAACTAATTTTGCCTCCAGAAGGATATGATCTTTGGAAGGCTTTTTTTTTTTTTTTTTTTTTTTTTTTTAAGTTAAGGTTTAGTAAACCTGTTATGGGAAAAAGAAAAAAAAAAAACCCTATCCCTGAAACATAAATCTGTCAAAATTATAACTGTCCAATTAGATTAGAGATATATATTATAAAAATTCAAAACTAAGAATGAGAAATTATTCATTATAATTTTGAGACATTTTTATGAGTAGACTGGTTTTTGTAGAGGGATGTTCCTCTAAGAGATTTAATCTGCTTCATTATTTTTTTTTTCTTTGAAAGTGTCTTTGACAGAAAATCACCATGGAAACACTGAAATCAGCTCAATAACTACACCCACCCCACCATTATCCATACATCTGGGCACCTTGGAAGCACCTACCAATTACCCTTAGCAGATAAGTCACTGTTGAATTACTCCCTCGGAAATGTGGGTTCCATATAGTTTATAAGAGCAGACTTCCCAGGGGAAGTGTGTAAGCTAGAGAGGTTTCTAGTGAAAAAGGGTAACAGGCCCTTAGGGTCTTAAGAATTTAGAATTGAAATTTCCTAAACATCTGGTGTGATTTATTGAGGAAAGAAGGGAAATTTTGCCTCTAGGTCTCTGAGAAATGATCCCTGGATCTAGGGAGAATTCACCAAGTTCACTGGCTTGGATCCCTTGGAGATGCGGGTTGACCCTGTGACCAGGGGACCAATGAAACCAAGAGGTTCAATTTTCAAATCACCAGAAGGGCCTGTCCTGCAAGACACCCAACCTTGAGGAATCAGGATTGAACCCATCTAGGAATCACAGCCATAAAGGCAGGGGTAAGAGGGCCAGGATGGCTGGTTGACTGATTTGAATCAAGATCCACCTGACTGTGGATGTCCATGTACCTAATTACCGCAAACTTCCCCTTTTGCTTCTGTTACACCCAGTGTTCTTAGAAAATTAGACAAAGGAGAGAGAACACTTAAGAAAAACCCTCTGGATTTCTTGGCTAAAAAGCAGGAGATATTTCAGTTGATGGACTGGGATAAATAAATCATGAATCAAGAAATAATAGTAAATAACCAGCAAATAGACATAAGTAGTAAACAAACAGTACATAGTGTGATATTTTGCATGGACTGAGAAAATCTAACTGCATGTAACAAAGCCTCATACTTATTAAGACTTGCTTAGGAATGGTCCACAAAATGAATTTGGAATAGTAATATAAAACCAAATTTTAGAAGAAGTTAAGGGGGAGAGTGATGTATTTTTAATAAAGCAGGACACGGTGCCCTTCTGCCCTGCTTCCTTCTCTTGAGAACACAGCCTGAAAATGGCGTCCTCGGCGTCCACTCACGTGCCATCAGCCAGAACATTCTCAAAGCCAGTTCAGTTATAAGGAAGCTGAAAAATACGAGTAACCCCAGGTTGCCGTATGCTCAGGTCATGTGTGGATCTATCAAAATGCAGAAACAGAGTTCTCAAAAGAGGGCAAACAACAATCTGTCCCAAGTCCATAAACTAAGATATGGAATATGGCTAGCAAATGTCATGGCGATCACTAACCAACATGGTTTCCAGGCATAGCTGGGCCAGATGGGGCCCTCTATCTTCCGAGGCTGCTATTTGTGCTATTTTATTAGATATCAGCAATGTGAAACGTAAACCAGGTTCAATTTAACACAAAATACATTTAAAAAAAAAAAAAAAACACGTTCTGTGTGGGGAATGAAACTTATTGTGAGAGGCCAAGGACAGGGGAAAGGGGCTCCCAGAGAGTGGGTGCTTCACCACACACCCTTCTGAGGACCCTGATGGACAGCTTCCTAAGCAAAAACGGATACTGTTAAAAATAAGGTTGCAAAGTGCAAAACATAAATTACGAAGACAGAGGGGAGAGATAGACAAGCCTCCTTCATTTTCCATATTAAAGCATTAGAGACAGAGTGATCATTGGTACATCTCTAGGGAGTAATTTGATCAACGCTCAGCTGTGACCTTTTCTATCTGAAATAGATGGCATGTTTGCTTTATGATTTCTTATAGTCTGTTAGTGAGGAAGTCACACACACACTATATTCATAATATGATGAGACCTATTTGAGGTTGTTTCCTCAACATCAAATATAATGCATATTTCATTATGAATCCATTCTTACCATTAAAATGCCATTTTAAATGATGTATCAGCAAATGTATTCAGGATAATTTTATACTAGTAGGAGGTGATTTATAGCACTAAATGGTATAGGCTTAAACAGCTAGCACTGAAAAAGTGGGACTCATGTGAGAAATGCATCAAAATCCCTCTACAGTATTATTACTCAAATAGGAAACATACATTATTCAATTAGCAGTTTTAATATGATTTCAACATCAGTAAAATGTGCCTTTTAATAAATCTAGTAATATGAAAATAAGATTTAATACAGAAAAATCTATGGATAAAATATTTTTTCTACTTATTATAGGAGATTTTTCCCCCAAATATTTTTAATTTTGCACATGGTTAGTTACTACAGCAACAAAAAGAAAGAAAACATAACTTTCTCAAGTTTTTCATTTTTCTCTGCATATTGGGGGACTTAAATCATAAGATACAATTGATAATGCTTGAAAACAGGTCAGCAATCAAACCAATGAGCACTGGCTAAGCCATTTGTTTGAGAAGTCAAAAAGCAGATAAACCTCTTTTTTCTGGTTTTTAATTTATATATAACTGGTTCTGTTAAGGATATAGGGATATAATCAATATCTATATCAATTAGTGTACAACTCTGTTCTGTAAGTAAATTTTCTTGAATATTGTCTCTGGAAAATCTGATTTCCCACATCAGTGTGTATCTTTTGTAGATACTATTCCATAAAAATTTGGTTATGTTGGAAATGAACATAAGGAAAATTAAAAGCAATAAACAAATTAACAAAGCTTTGGGGTATATACTACAAATTAATCTCTAGTGCAAGAAATCCTAACAAGCAAAATGTGAAATAATATGAATTATAATAGATAATAATTATTAATTATCAGCATAAGAGAAGGAAATGCATTTGATAAAGTAGAACACTTTGTTCTAGTCTGTGCTAGAAAATAGCATAGATCCTAGATGTTTATCTACTTCATATTAATTTAGGAAAAAGCTCATAGTTCACTGAAAACTCATATACCATGCATAGTAAAAACATGTTGTGTTTGCTTGTTTTCTTTTTCTCTTTTTTTCTTTTCCTTCAAGAACAGTCAATAATTTTATGGGTCATTCAGATTCTGAAAAGACAGTATAGATGCTGACATATCTACCAAAATGCAAATATGACTGGAAAAGGGGACATTTCAATGTAACCCAAACTGGCCAAAATTCTATATTGAATAAAGATGCCTACTGAAATAGAAGAGGAATATTTTTGGTTTCAACACTTTGAAGGACTGTAAGTCATGCCTATTTTGAAGACAAACAAGTGGTGTCCCAACCTTTTAGTTTTGTTATTTAGGAGCCAGTGAAAAGTAGGTGAACTGCCTGTTGGAACCTAACCTGCCTGTTTGGAAACGGAAGAGGTGTCTGCCTCGTGAGCAGGTGCTGTGTGTGTGTACCACTCACATTTCAGATTTCATTGTGATTATCTTTGGGAGGCAAAAAGCACCTCTCCTAAGGATAAATTGCATCATTAGAGTGAGAAGGCATTATGCCCCAGATGCTTTTTCAAGTGTACTCCCTCATCTTGAACCAAAATAATGGGTCTCAAGATCAATAATGACAAAGGAAATGGTGTTTTTGTACTAGAGCTAGCAATTGCTAACAGTAAGATTTCATGGCCTATATTGATTTGGGAAGTACATCCCATTGTAGCTATTTAAATAAATATATCTATATATACAATTTTATTGATAAATACACAGTCCTGTGTTTCGTCACCCCCACCTGCTTCTGGCTGTCCTTTTAGTTAAACTGATTGAGCATACAGGACCTAAAAAGTACTGTGCTGTCTGGAAAAAATAATATACAAAAAAACATTTTATGGGAGAGTATGCTAGAGCAACCTGGTAACATCCAACAAAATTCAGCACACTTGTTCATCTAATATTTTAGTATTTTAACAAACCTACTAATAATTGCACTTTTAAAAATTCAAATGGAGGGACACCTGGGTGACTCAGTAGGTTACGCGACCACCTCTTGATTTCAGCTCAGGTTATGATCTCAGGTGGTGGGATCAAGCCCTGTGTTGGGCTCTATGCTGGTCATGGAGCCCGCTTAAGGATTCTCTCTCTCCCTCTTCCTCTGCCACTCTCCCCTCAAATAAATAAATAAATAAATAAATAAATAAATAAATATTTTTTTAAAAAAATTCTAATAGAAAACTTACTCTGTATCTCTCTTTGAAATATGAAAAATCTTAATTTTAATTATTTATATTAATATTTTTAAATGGTTTAATGAGTTTAGTAAATTGTAGAAATAAAAATTCTGTAATGGAAAAACTAAAAACAAATTAATTCTTAGAAACCACATTGATAGAAGCAGAATTGGTATAACTTAGTTTTCAGTATCAATGCCAGGAAAGCCTGCAAAGTTATGAGACAGCTGGCTGTCTCCATTTATCCAAGTTGTCATGTAATTAATTGGATGAATATATAAATGGAAATTGTAGCACAGCAACACCCATATCCTAGCAGACGGTGTATGCTTCCTTAAATGTGAGCATATCTGTATTAAATTTATTTTATTTAGATTTATATATCTGTTAGAAGCAGTATGCAAAAATGGTTATGAACAAGGGCACTGGAGTGAAAATGACCCGAGCTTTTCTACCTTTTTCCATTTGAAAAATGTTTGCCAAGTGCCTACTATGAGCCAGGTGCTCTTCAAGGCATAGAAAATAGCCATAAAGAAAACAAATGAATTTCCTGTTCTCACAGTATTTACAGCACATTAAATCTTATGCAGAAAAGAAAGAATAAAGAATGCAGTACATTAATTTTTAATATATTACCAGATACTAAAAATATATTATTAAGAGAAAAAAGAGAAGAGCAAATAAAAGGGCAGAGGCTCTTCCACTTTCTGTAAGATGCTCAGGTTTACTTGATGACTTTCTTGTGGTTTGTTTTTGTTTTTGTTTTTGTTTTTGTTTTATTTTAAGGAAGCTCCACACCCAACGTGGAGCTTGAAATCATGACCCTGAGATCAAGAGTCATATGTTCTCCTGTCTGAACCAAATGACTTTTAATGAACAAACAAAACAAAGTGTTGAATGAAATGAAGGATTTCTCTGAGACAACAGAGCTCTAGGTAAGGGAGATTGCATTGGCCACGCTCCTGAGGTCAGAGTGCGCTTGCCCCGTCCAGAGAGCAAGGCAACCAGAGCACTAAGCAGATGGGGGAGGCGAGAAGACAAGGATAAGAGTGAGGAGCTGGGCTTTCAAACCCTCAGAGGCTGGCGTTTTATTCTTACGGACTGGCGTTTCATTCTTAGTGTAATATGAAGTCATAAGAGCCTTCAAGTAGGGTATAACACTGTCTGAGTTATTTGAAAATACCCCATGGCTGCTGTGTAGGAACAGGGGTATAAATAAACAGTAGGACTAGTTGGGAAGCTCTTCTGACCCACAAGAGATGACTGTGTTTGGGACACAAGTGGCTGTTCCAGGAGGGACACAAAGGGAGTGACTGAAGATACATTTTGAAGATAGAGCTTACACTATTTTATTCAGTTTTGTTTATTGAAAACCATTGAAAAAGGAGTCAAGGTTGACGCCACACCTTTTGGCCGGAGCACTTGAGTGAATGAAGTTGCTTTTCCTGGTGTGGGAGTATTTGCCAGCTAAATGGGAAAACTTGTTTTCCTCATCTGGAAGAAGTCGAAGCAAAGATACCGATTTCACAGGGTTTGTCGGTATGAGTTCAGATAATACATTTAAGACACTAAACAAAGAGAGCGGCAAATAGTCAGCACCTCATGTGGGGTAGGCACACTTATTCTAAGTAATTATGAAGCAGGACTGTACCATCCATTAATCTGGCCATTAGTACTTTTGGATTTTGTTTTGTTTTGTTTTCTTCTGTCTTTCTGGTAGATTATCTGCACCCTTCATATCATAAGAAGAAGGCAACTCATGGTCTGCGCACCGATGAGTCAAGTGGTATTTTTAGGACTGAATTTCTACAAACACAGTAGTCTGGGAGCATTGGTGAATATCAAACTCGTGGAAAACAGACATTAACAATATTCTCTTTCAAACTCCAAGTTCACATTGTACCTACTACTACTGATCATAATGAATTTTTCTTTTGCATTTTCCATCTCAAAAGGGCTTTAAAACATAATATGATTCTCAAAGTATTGCTGTAAGAAGGATTTCATCATAATTACAGTAAATAAGCAAATACAAAACAAAATAAAACCAGACTGAACACTGAAGAACCCAAAGACTGACGGTCTTGGGGAGACTGATGTTCCATTAGTCTTACAGCTAATACGTGAAAACGGTGGCTTAAAATGCTTTCTCACTACAAATGCTATGCTAATTCCACTATCTGCTCACGTCTCCAGGAATTACATAATTGCTCTTGACCTCAAATAATAAAGATCTCAAAAAATAGAAGGCTATTTGGCTTCCCGAGATTTAGAGTTATTTTGGGACACAATCACTCCCCATTGGTAATGAGTCACCTCAAAACCAAAGAATGAAGAAAGCAAAATCTCCCTTTATTATTTCCATTGGTTTTGTTTTAACCTGGCATTCTCTTTTTGGTCCTACATAAAGATTTCTTTCTTCCCAGGTACTCAGATAACTCATATTTTGCCTTTCTTGAGTAAACAAATAGGAGACTTATAGGGGACTCTTTTTAACATCAAAACCTACATGAAATCATAAATCATTTGTATTAGAATCAATGTCAGATATAAAACAGTTCATATATTTTTTCAAAGATGTAATCATTTAAGTGACATTACTGGAGATTTTTTATGTGCCAGGCATCTTGCTGGTCATTTTAAATAATCTTAATGAGACAAGATAAATGGTATCAATATGCCACCATAAGTGTTGACCAGGTGCTCATGATAAAATATGAAATAAGTCCCGTCCTTGCCCTCAAAGAGCACCTAGTTTATAATAGATAATATTCTCCTGCTCAACAGAGGAAGGCATCTTTTTCTAAATTCCACCCAATATTTGAGTTTCATAAGGAAAGCTCAGTGCAATCAGAAGACGTTGGTATTCAAGCATCTCACATCTTCCGCTTAATCTTGTCTAGATTCATATGGCTTACCAGATGTCCTGGAAATGCCCAAAGGGCAAAGGATGGGTTCCCACCATCTGGAAATGGTCCTTTGTAATATTGCAACAACACCAGCTCCCCTTTCCCTATGCCCGTATCAAAATCAAACACAACAGCTGGATGTTCAATTATTCAGGCTTCATAAGTACTCTTTAATTACCACTATATGCTATCTATTAACCCAATAAGCACAAAATTATGCTCTATAGTTATAATTATAACTGAACCAAGTACGGGCAATATTTGCAATATTAATTATTTTTCTTTAGGACTTTTAATGAATATTTAAAAATAACTTAAAGATCTATATTTTTCAAATTTAACTTGGCACTTGTAATCATTTATTAATTTATAATATAAATTTAATTTATAATATAAATTTAATTTATAATTATCTCTATAATCTAAAATGAAATGTCTTGAATTTTCCTAGCTTTTGTGTGATTAAGTTCAGACTGAAACACACATTCCCTAGGGATGCTTAGGGAATTGTAACCTTAGATTGTCTAGCAATCAAAGACAGGCATTTAAGAGTAAAAATTTATGTGGGTTTTTGCACATAGATGCATTTATTAAAGAAAAAAAAGTAACCGTGGCATGACCATCACCATGCTATATTGCATCATCATTGGGAAATTAAAAGAGACCTTCATGAAGAAAAGCATTGGAAAAATATATTATATGCAGGCTATGTTAAATATACCAGGAAAAGTATTTAAGATAATGTTTTCAGACTTTAAAAATGACTTCAGCAAAATTGTTCTCTTCTTTAAAATTGTTTAAAAAATAACTAAGGGGATGCCTGGGTGGCTCAGTTGGTTGAGCATCTGTCTTTGCCTGAGGTCATGAACCCAGGGTCCTGGGATCGAGTCCCATGTTGGGCTCCCTCTTTCGCTGGGAGCTTGCTTCTCCCGCTGCCCATTACTCCCCCTGCTTGTGTTCTCTTTCTCTGTCTTTCTCTGACAAATGAATAAACAAAATCTTTAAAAAACAAAAACAAAAACAAGAAATAACTATTCATCAGTACTAGATAATTTCAAATCTCTCTTTCATGAATTACTAAGAAATACCCCTTCATGATAAAACTTTGGCAGCATAACTTTGCATGAAGTTTGACCATCGTTCTACAATGTGAATTTGTAACTATACATGATGAGGCTCAAAGAGCATTTCAGTAGGGGAAAAACCCATTGGCTAACAAGTAAAGAACTTTTTTTTTCCCCTCTGGCTCTTTGGGGTTTTTTCTTTCTCCTATAATTTTGTGTCCATCGTGCAGTGTTTTTTCTTCATAGAATTTAACTCTCCTAATTGTCATTTCTCATTGAATGGGGTCATCAAATTTCTGTCACATGATACTTTTAATTACCTAACACCAACTCATGGTAGAAACTCCATTTATATCCTTTGGTCAGTTTTATAAAAGTTGGGCGTAAATTCTAGAAATATATATTATTTTACATCTTTGGAAATAAAATATTAAATTAAAATTAAAATTTAGGGGCACCTGGATGGCTCAGTCAGTTGGTTATCTGCCTTTAGCTCAGGTCATGACCCCAGGATCCTGGGATGGAGCCCCACGTTGGGCTCCCTGCTCAGCAAGGAGCCTGGTTCTCCCTACCCTTCTGCTGTTCTCACTGCTTGAGCTCTCTCTCTCTTTCTCTCCCTCTCTGTCAAATAAATAAGTAAAATTTAAAATTAAATTTTAAGAAAATGAAATAAGCATTCAACTTAAGCTATGGTCTACATTTTGCTTCAATCTCAAATTAAGCCCTGGCAATTGTTCCAGAATGGAACATGTAGTAGGCTGAAAATTGGCTCCTAAGGGATCAGAACCTAATCCCTAAAACCTACAAATGTCACCTTATATGTAAAAAGTGTGTTTACACATATGAACAAGTTGTGGATTTTGGATATCTTGGATTATCTAGGTGTGTCCTAAATGGATCACATTTATTCCTATAAGCTAGAAGAAGTAAGGAATGGATTGTCCTCAGAGCCTCCAATAGAAGCCCAGAGCTGTGACCTTTATTTTGGACTTCTACACTCCCAAATTGTGAGAGAATAAATTTCTGTCGGATCTAGCCATCAAGTTTGTGGTCATTTATTATAGAGCCACAGGAACCTAGCAGAGCTGAGGACATCAAACAGTACAGATGTGCTACTGGGTTCATTTAAAGATAGCAGTATACTGAGATATTTGTTTGCTTCTGTGGACCTAAAAGTATTTCTCTCCTATGCCATACATTCTTTTCTCCTTAGTCTCATTTTCTCTTTGCATACCTTTCTATTTGTGCTATAACAGAAGTCTATCCTGATATAACCAGAGACCTGCAGTGTAGCCTGGTAAGATCTCAGCTCAATTACATCTCATGTCCTCTAGATCTTCTCTTCCTGCAAGAGTTTCTCAGTCATGCTGATCCTTGTTCAAACCTAGAGTTATACATGCTGGCTGGGACATCCCTTGACCAATGATGATGGAGCCTCATTATAAATGCCCTGCTCTTCCTTATTTTACATAAAAAATTGTAGGGTGCACCGTTACATGACTGGCCCCCATGGGACTGAGACCCAGGTACCCACAGCAGGAATCAGATCAACAGAAGACTTTTGATCATCTGTATTTCCTTCTCAGTTTTCCTTTCTCAGTCTGCCATTCCTCTTCCTTGAGATGACGATGACGATGATGATGATGATGATGATGATTTTTAATAAACGGGTCCACATGCAAGCCTCAGCCTCAACTCTGCACCTCAGTGAAGTCACACATAAGACGGTGGCATAGCGATGGCTGCGGACAAGGCCTGGGTGAAGTGTTTCTGGAATGGAGCACTCGCTGATCCCATAGCCATGGGGATCTACTGTTGGTGGTGTGGGCTAGAGATCCTGCCCAGAACACTACAACAGAATAGCTACAGGTTTCTTGCCAGTCGTGGCTTGAGGTGAGGCAAGGTGGGACTTCTCACTTTCCTAGAGAATGGTAAGTGGAAGGAAAGGACAGTGAACTGACTTCTTAAATGGCTTTGAAACACTGAAAATACAAAATGGCATGCTCAATTGAACCATTAATTCAAAACAGATGATGAAAGTCAAAAACTTTCATATCATTAAAAAAGAGCCTTACCTTCTGCAGCCAAATGACAGGTGGTGCTGAAATCGGGCCCCAAATTTAATTGTAAGGATTGCAGAGCCATAAGTAGACTAAATACAGCACTTATGAGGTCTCCTTTGCTAATCAAAGGCACTGATAAGGTAAAATTGGGGCCCTGAGTTCTGCCATGGGCACACTACTTGGGTGGACAAGCCTGAGAATCTTCAGTTGTCTCCAATTGTCACTGAGTTCCCTTTCTGTTGGTGGAGAAAAACATCCTCTCCTCAGATGACAACCATGTAAAGAAATGTCTTTACTAGGTTGCCACAGATGTCTTATGATATCATCTTTGTTCTTCAAAGTCTGTGCTGTCTTCCCATGTTGCCTCTTGACTAAGGATTGGCAAAGTCTTTCTATAAATAGCAAAATTATAACTATTTTTGGTTTTGTAGGCCAACAGGCAAAATTGATATCATTGTGTGGTCATTTCTGCAGCCACTTAAAAAACATTAGCTCCATATCTATTTTAGGCCACAAGCCACACAGAAATAAGAACAGGTAGGATTTGGTCCGGGGTCATAGTTTGCTAACCGCTGATCTCAACCTCTTAGTTTTCAAACTTTAGAGTCTATCAGAGTCACTTAGAAGACCTGATAAGATGATTTCTAAGACCCAACTGCAGATTAGGACTTGGGTGGGCTAAAAATTTGCATTTCCAGTAAGTTCCAAGGTTTCGCTGACAGGCTAGTTGGAGAAATCACTGCTTTTGATCCAGAAGATCAAATTTTAATCTGTACAAGAAAATACAGTCCTGGATCTGAGAGGGAAAAGATGTGTATAGATAATATGAACCAGCAGACATGGGGGGGGGGGGTTATGTTTTAGGGTGGCTTTTGGGCTTGTTGACCAGGTGGCCAGAACATAAAGCTTGAAAGAGGGGGATACATTGATATGGGGCACTTGGAGTCAATTTAGTGACTCAGGCTTGGATAGCCCAGCCAGGACACCTGGTGCAGGTTTTAATCAACTCTTTGTATTATTTCTTGAAGCTTAGACATGACTGTAACCTACAGAAAATGGAATAAAGATGTTTTAAACATTTTGGCATTTTCCTGAGGAAAGGCTCAAGAAGCAAGCAGGAAGATATTAGTTTTGATCTATTACGTGAGACCAGAGAACCCACCACTTGATTGATTACATCCCCCAAAGGCCCAATGGTCACTCATTTTACTCTGACAACATAGAATCCACTGAAGAGGCTGGTCACATCATTGAGCCCAGGCAAAGGTTCATTTAAAGTGAATCCAATGGGACCACACCTTATTGTGTTATCATTTCCTTGACCCCTGTGAGCATAATTGTGATGGATACCGTTAGCAACTGATTGGAAACCAACACACTCCCCTTCCTTTCCTGACCTCTGGAGTAGCTTAATATGGTGGACTGTCCACATGGAAATCCTTGAAGCTCTCTGCCCCCAGGCAAGATGATAAAGCAGAAATAACAGTATGTCTCAGGAAAAAAAAAAAAAAAGGCAGAGATTAGGGCAACACCAAAGACTTAAAGTCTACAGGAGCTGTGCTCCTACTACATACTCATTCAGCAACTAGTTTTGTACCTGTGAGATTGAATCAGATGATAAAGAACTACTGTACACCCAAGTGTTACCCCAACAGCTGCCCCAGCTCTGAAGGTGGTATCCACACAAACTTTGGTATTTGGTTTGTTCTGAATGAACTGGCAAAAGCATGATTTTTATCCCCATCACTAAAGAGAATCATGCCTTTCAGCCATCTCCCACACCTAAGCACATTATTCATAATGTGAAGTGTCTCCTATCTTTCTGTGGGATTTGCTGGCCATCCTCTGAGAAACAGTCATATGACTAAGCCATAGTATTCTTAATAAAGTTCTTGACCTTAGGGAATCCAGGAAATGCTGTGGGAAGAGTAACATACAGAGTCAAATCCCTTGGATTGGAGTACAGGGAAATTTCTAAATCAATATTTTTCTAACCTAACAGAGCAAGCCTCCCTTGGGTAAGATTTTGCTAAATACTCTTAATAACACAAAAGAGAAATATAAGACAGAGTCCTGAAAATCTACTTGGGAGACCTGATAAATATTCATGAAACCATGAGTGAACAACACATATCATTAATTCTCAAGACTGTGTGATGAAAACTCTCAAGTATTATGGGCTGTAAGAGAGGAGAAAAAGCTGGACTAGAGCACTGAAGAGAGCTTTATGGAGGAACTGGGATTTGAGCAAAGACTTAGCAGTGGTATTTGGAAAAGTAGAGTGGAGAAGAATATACTTCAGGTAAAGAAGACAATTCAAAATACACAGAATGTGAGAAAGGGCACACTTAATTCACGGAGCAAGAAAAAAACAACAACAACAACTATAAAGTGGTTAAGAAAGCAGAATAAAAAATAGTTGATGTCTTTAGGGAAGAAGGGAATGGATCTTAAATCATTCAGGTTTTTTAAAATAATGATACAGTATAAAATGAAGAGGGATCATAGACATTTAAGCCGAGGGATCACACAGTAAAGGCGACATTTGGCAGACCAGTCAGGGAAAAGTGTGCAAAATGGGAATTCTTCATGTTCTTCCTAATGCTTTGGCTGTACTCCTATTGCCTTTAAAATTCCTGCTTCTCTAGCTATCCAATAAATCTTGTAAGCCAATACATCTTCCTTCACGGGCGTTCTTGTTCTGTGCTTTCTCCGTCTGCAATCTCATCTTCAGCTGGGGATTTGTTTACACCTGTTCACAGATCCCCCCACAATTTCTGTCTGGCCCACACTGAGCTCCCTGAAACAAATGCCCATCGTCTCTCTAGATACTTTCACTTGGATAATGCCCCCAACAGGGCAATAAGAATGAGGAGGGCTGTCAGTAATCTCTCACCCATATTCACAAAGTGTAGATTAAACAAGTAAGCCTTTTTTTTTTCAGGTAATAAAAAGTCCAAAGACAGGTGGTCCCCACAGTGCTGCAGCAGCTGGTGGGGTTCTAGGCTTCTTCTTTCTCATGCGGAGCTGTCCTTAATGTGTGGCATGTCTCCACACAGTTCTAAGATGGGCTTTTCCTCCTTCAAGAAATGTACCTTTATTTCAAACAAGAAGAAGGGGAAGGGAGATGGGTAAAAGGCACGTGGAGATAATGCTCTTTACGTAACTAGCAGAATAATAATTTCCTCGGAATCTCTGGCAGTAGGCTTCAATTTCTATCTCACTGGCCAGAAAAGCATTACACAGTCACCCCTAATACAAGGAAGTATGGAAAGTTACAGTTTACCCACACATAGTATGACAACCCACAAACACGGGGTCGTGTTCATAAAATGAGGGGTTTCAAATAAGCCATGGAAACCTCTGCTGTGATATCTGGAATTCAACTCGTGATGACCCCTGCTGATTCTGTCCTCTTCCAGGGCTCCTGCAATGAGTGTGTCATTCCCCATCCCCCAGGCCCTTGGGCTAGATCAGAAATGCTGGTCTTTACAACTCCTCCATGTGCCACGTCCACGCTGTAGCCATGTGTGCCAGTGGCCCTCATGCCAACACTAACGCTGGATTCCAAGATAACATGGTTCATCTCCTGAGTTACTGAAGCATCATGCAGACAACTGTCCTTGCATTCAACCCTACAGTCAAGCCTTTGCCGGTCCCTTCACCACTTGGTACCGAGTTAACTTTTTAAAGCAATTTGGATAGTGTCCCCCCACCCCCCAGTTTATGTGCCACAGTGGCTTCTTATTGCTCTCACTTAAAGATGGCCCTCATTAACAGGACCTAGAGTGTTCCCTAACTCCAGATGCTGGCAAGTTCCAAAGTCAAGATGGCCCCCTCTGCAAATTCCATGCATGCTGGTCTTGTCTGAGATTCTGTTCTTTCCTTGATCTCTCTTTTGGGTTTTAAAATAGTTTGCTTCTCTCTCTCAAGACCACTTCTACCTCCCAAATTTACTTGGTTAACTCCTGCTTGTCCTTTAGATTTTAACTCTATTGTTACTTCTTCAGAGAAAAATCTCCCTTGTCCTCCTAATCAGACAAAAAAATTATATTTATCTCTGTGATTATTTAATCTCATGCATCAGGGTCCATATATTTTTATTCTCACCTTCGTATCACGTCTTTCTACTAAGATGTGCACTTATACATATTTATGAAATAAAAAACAAAAACAAAAAAAGGACAGAAAGAAGAAAGAAATTGAAAATTGAGATAACTGTGTGTCTATCTCCATTTTAAACTCCATCTCTACCAGGAAGATAAGAGAAAGGGAAATTCCATTTCTGATGCAAAGTCTCTTGGCTAGAATAGATTTTCTTTCCCATTAAGGAAAACGTATCTATTGCAAATAGATATGTTTGAAATTGGTTGATGCCATCTGAGCTGAAATTAATTTCTTTCAAAGTCTGAAGTCCACCCGAGTGTGTGGTTTGTTCTAGAAGTTCATATCAACACAACAACAACAAAATTGCAGCAATAACAACAACAACAAGTAAAATACATCTTGGAACTGAATATTTAAAAAGTTGTTATTTCCAGAAAATGTGATTGGCAGATAGAAACAAATAAATAAGCAAACAGAAAGAAGGAAAATGAGCTTGTCTATTAGCAAAGGGACTTTATATTAATTAGGAAATATCCATATGATAGAATTTGAAAAGCTAAACACACTAAAATATTAATTGTGGCTATATCCATATAGTTTTAATATAGGAAATTGAAATATGTTTATTTTAGTTTGGAGATTTTCATGTAACATATAGTAAGAAAGAATAGTTGCTATATAAATTGTTAAAGGAACGGGGAATAGCATTTTTGAGAGTTTTAGTGACTTAATATTTAGAGTGCATATTGGTCTTTATTCTTGTCAAACTCTAAATCACTTCCTGGCTTTAAGTTAGACACCAGTGTAGATAAATTAACTCTACTGGGTCACTTGGGTGTCATTCAGTACAATGTTCTATTCTGGAAAATGTAGGAAACTGCATAACCCATATGGACTGGTACAAATGGCAACTGGACATTTTTAGTGATTCCCCCCGTTTTTTCCAGCAAATGTATTAGAACACACAAGGTCAAAAGCTTATGATCTTTCCCATATTTTAACCTTGAAAGTTGATATTTTATTTTGCCATGTTTTCGCTTGCCCAAATAACTTCAAATTTTCTTTCTATGTAACTTTTCAGGAGTATTTTCAAATTTTTAAATAGTATAACTGGTGAGAATCTTACTTTCAAGAAATGGTTTTGATTTGAGAAATTAGGCAAATGTCCTTCCAAGTCAGGTATGGTGCATACATCTCTGATCAAGGTACACAGCAATGATTTGGTCAAATATCACAGGATCTATAATACAATGCCAGTATTTTTACTTGTAGTTGTGGGATCTATTTGTAACACCTGTGCTAAGTGTTGTAAATTTTAGAGAAATCCCTTGAGAATTTGGAACCTCTGTTTTATCGCCTTAAATTTTATATTATTAACTTTCATTTTCTCATAGAGTTGGTGGTCAGAAGCTGATACATGAAGTCACTGTTCTTGTTTCTGTTGTAAACAGTATCCATATAAACACTTTTGGTGGTGGGAGCACTGTTAACGTTCTTAGCTCCGGAGCTGACAAATCATGAAATTCATGTTTGCGAGACATGTTTAATCAAGGTCAAATAAACTTTTAATTTATAACCCTTTCATTTCTAAAACACAAACATCTGACTGCAATACATCTAACATTAGTGTGTGTTTCTGCAGAAAATATCCTTTCCTTCTGGATTTTTATTTAAGCGACTGGACTCCCATTTTTCCTCATTTGATATATCTTGGGTGTAAACAGCCATGATGTATGGATAACTACTTTCTAGAGTAGAGAGGAAGTTTATAACCATTCTTTCCATCAGAAAATAATAAACACTTTCTTAGTATATATTTATGCATATAAAACATTCTTAATGTAGTTTTGGGGGAGGAGGTTATCAGAACCATAAAGTAATGATGATAAATATATATATTTACCACATTCATTCCAAATACATTTTTTCTTCTGGAAAGATAACTATTTTTGAGCAGTATAAATTTTGTTTTCACTTTTGGTTGTGATTTTCCTCAAATGTTCCTGAGGTTTCAAGATCTATCTCAATAGAACAATTTCTCCTTTGCTCCAAATGAAATGTGACCCCGGTTCTTTGGAGATGTGAGAAGATATGTTTGACACAACACTTTGTCCAGAAATTTATGGTAATATCTTCTTAAATCAAGTCTCCATACTAACTCCAGATCTTAAAATGTTACAAAGTGTGATTCAGTATGTTATGTAGATTGCCAGCATCAGAATGCTACAACCCACTGTTTCAAAACAAATGAAAGATACACACATACATACACACAAAACATTTATGTACACATACATACATAATTTTCTCAAAAAGAACCTGTTATCTGCTACTGGTTCATACCACAAAGTTTAAGATATTTTCTCCTCATTTTCATTATTCTGGTTTTACATTAAAAACAGAAGGCATGTATCTTATAAATATATATATATATATATATTTTTAAATTGGGGTAATACACAGATTGGATATAGCCTAGTTTGCAAGTCTCATAAAGTCATTTGTAAAGGGTCCTAATCCATTCACATTTCATAGGAGTGATTTTGATTAGGAAGAATACTTTTAAACAGCACTTAAATCAGAGGCCATATTCTCTTGCAGACTTCTAGAGTGTGCGCTTGTTTCCTGTGTTCACGGGCTACTCTTTCTCAATACCCTTTGCTCTTTCCTTTTCCTGAAGTGCAAACATTTGGGAGCCTCAGAGACTCAATGTGGCCTCCCTTACTTGTTATGCATTCACCCCCTTCAGGAGCTTATCCAATCATAAGATTTTATTCTAAGACTCAGCCCCAAATTCACGTAATCTGGCCTCCTCCCTGCACACAAGCCAATCCTGATGCCTACTTGACACCTCCACACGCATGCCTAATAGAGATGTCAAATTTCATATGCTAAAAGGTATGTTGTATGTCCTGATTTTTCCCTCGAGGTTTTCATTAAGAGACACTACCCAAATCACAATGCCTGTTTGTGACTCAAAAAAAAAAAAAAAAAAAAAGACACTGGAAAAAACAGTCAAGAGTAAACAGGGATGCCTGGGTGGCTCAGTTGGTTAAGCAGCTGTTTTCGGCTCAGGTCATGATCCCCGTGTCCTGGGATGGAATCCCATATCAGGCTCCTTGCTCGGCAGGGAGCCTTCTTCTCCCTCTGCCTCTGCCTGCCACTCTGCCTGTGCTCGCTCGCTCCCTCTCTCTCTGACAATTAATAAATAAATCCTTTAAAAAAAAATAAGAGTAAAGTGCATGGTTTGGAGAGAATGAGATATATTTTATTCACTACTTACTGCCATGACAGGAAGAAGGAGCAGAGCATAGTCTGGCAGAAGCCCTCCTCTGCTGGCTCCTCAAACTATTTTCTGTCAATGGTGCCTCTGTGGTCGTTGCTCAGGCCACAGACCAATTTCCTTATTTCAGGTCAGCCATTCTACCTACCAGAACATTCTCTAGCCTAGCCCCCGGGTGATATCCAGAATCTGACCACTCTCCCCACACCTGGTGTGTCCACCCAGACCCTAACCACTTTCATTACTTACTTTGATTATTAGCAAAGACTTTGCTTCCCTGGTTCCATCTAAAACTTACTTTCAACCCAAGAATAAATATCAGATATTTAAAAATTCTCCGTTGGCTTCTTCTCTGCCTCAGAGGAAATACTATCACTTGCCTAAAGACCAGCATCATCTGCCCAAGTCCCATGCCTTTAGCTGTCTGAAGTAGCTGCCCCCCTGCTTGGGGTGACAGCACCAGCCACCTTAGCCCTCGCTCCTCCCCTTGCTGGCTGAGGCCCCTGCACTTGTCCTTCCGTCCCCTGGAGTGCTTGGTCTCTCCTGACACAGACATGGGGCTGTGTGTCCAGGATTTCTCAGGCTGGCTTCAGTGTCCGCCTGCACTACCACTCTACATAAACTTCAGCTCTTCCCAATGTCCTTTCCCTTCTCTACATGTCCTAGTGACACGCAGACCTACCTGACACCATCACTTCTACAGCGGGAGTTCTGGCTTTAAAACATCAAACCCTAGACAATGGGAGAAAGACAACTATCATATGATCTCCCTGATGAGGAAGTGGAGATGCAACTTGGAGGGTTTGGGGCGTAGGAGAAGAATCAATGAGACAAGATGGGATCGGGAGGGAGACAAACCATAAGTGACTCTTGATCTCACAAAACAGAGGACTGCTTGGGGGAGGGAGGAAAGGGAAAGGGTGGGTGGGTTATGGGCTTTGGGGAGGGTCTGTGCCATGGTGAGTGCTGTGAAGTGTGTAAGCCTGACGATTCACATGCCTGTACCCCTGGGGCAAATAATACATTATATGTCTATAAAAATATATATAAATAAATAAATAATCAACCCCCAGAAACACTCTCCACTCTCCTCTTTCCTAGGACGTCTCTCTTGAATACTTTAGTCTATCCCGAACTGTTCTGCAGAGATTTGGTTTTTGTATTATTATTATTTAGCAATGTTTCTTTGGTCTTCCTGAGTGGAATTACTTATTCCTCTCACTTCCTGGTGTATGTATGCATGACCCATCATTCCGTTATTATTATTACTCCATTTTCATTATTTTGTTAGAATACTATCACAAAAGATTCTCATATGAATTACTTTGCGTTCTCATAGAAATATCTTCATAGTGTAGATTTTCTGAGTAGAATTGCCAGGTCTCAGGCTACACAGATTTTTTAAAAACATCAGATAGTACTTATGGTTTTTCCAACAGTTATTGCTACATCATGTTCCTTAAGTTGAATATGAGAATACCAAACTCTTCATATTCTCAACAATATTCTATGAATAACTCCATAATTTTTTTTTCCATTCTGAGTGAGAACTATCATAACTTGTTTCAATATATTCTCAGCTCTTTTCTGGCTCTTACCCATTTTCATGAGTTCTTTGGGATTTATATACTTATATAATTTTTTCATATTTCCATTTTGTTATTTGCATTTTTTTCTCAATGATTTTGAGTAGGTTTTTGATATATTTTATGTATGAACTATTTAATGACCAGTATAACAAATGCCCTTCTGCCACGGGTATTTCTATTAAGCTAAGTTTATGCTGTGTTTGCCACACAGGTTTTTGTTTTTAATGATGATTTCTATTTTAATCTTTTTATTTATGTCATATGAGTTTTCTATCATGCTTACAATTTTTAATCCAGGATTTGAAAAGCAAACCTCCCACAGATGGATAGATAGATGTAAAGCATATATTCTTCAGCTGAAATTCCGTGTGTCAGGTTAAAGTTAGACACCTCACTTTTTCCATAAGAGGAGCCAATATTCCCAGCTCCATTTCTGTAACAATTCATCTATCAGCTATTTCACGATATGAAATGGTACCATTATCATCTAATAACATTCCATATACACATGGATTTTCTCTTGGATGTTGTCCTTCCTCTGTGATGAAATGCACCAAGAGTACATTCTTTCATTATCGGAGCTTATAACACATTCCTGTGAGTGTGTGTGGGGGTGGGTGGGGAACCTCTTTCTTCCTGTGTTATCCATTATCATAACTCCTTTGCATCTTTATACTCTCCAGCATCCAAATACCTTCCCCAAAATGTACTTGATACAATAAGCCAATCGTGGCTATGTTTTTGTCTAAAGATTCATGGACAAACATTTGTGCCCATAATGAAATGTGTAGTGTAGCAAAGCATGCAGAACTTACTACCTTTTAAATGAGTTCAACCAGCCATCCTGCTTAAGTTTGTAATAATTATACACTTTATACACACATAATGTATATATTTAAAAGTATATAATAATGTCCTCTTGCTGTATTTGTGTTTGGTACTATGTAAAACAATGAATACTACTTAAGTACAAATCAAGTCCTTTCTTTATGAGAAACAACTACTGTACATGAAAGAGTGTTAAGCTTCCCCACAGGAAACTTTGTCATTCAGAAAAACAACAATTTTCTGCCTCTTTATTTTAGTCAGATCACAAGAGGAAAAAAAAAAAAAAAGTGCCAGAAATGTTCAAAATCACTACTTCATCTCATCACACTTTTTTTTTTTTAATTCCTTTCATATGTCTAAAAAACAATACATAAAGCCATAGGTATGAAATTTGAAGATCTTCCTGAGTTTTAATTCTCCTTGACTTTGAGTATCTACAGGGATGGCTGCCTGCTTTCCACATTGCTGTGGCCCTTGGCACTGCTGTTGGGAACACTGACTTGCCTTCTCTCTAACTCTCTAACTGGAACCTGCCCCAGAACTCCAAGCTTCATTACATCCCCTAAAAAGGAATATTGTACAGAGATTTTTTTTTTTTCTCCTACAACCTTTGTTGTTTTATATTAGCATGATTCCCACTGTCCTTTTAGCTAAATGATTCATATCAATACCGTTCTTCCAAATTCTGGCTCTTCTTTATTGATCCATGTTCAAAATTCTCAAAATAAATTTTATCATAATTTCCAACTTACCAGCTTCTTCCCCTACAAGGTCCTCAGTTTCTGTTGATATTGTAACAGTCATCTTGGTCACTTCTGCTCATATTTATGGTTTTCTTTCTAGTGCTCTCTAATCAGATCAGCTATATTGGCTCCCCCTCCACCATGTGTTTCCATTTCCCCCATCATCACCATTTTCTAGACTGTTACCACTTTCCTAAAAGGCTGCAAAAGTTTCATGCTATCTTTCCTGGATCACAAATATCACGGCTAAATTATTTTCCAAAAATCAGCCTCCCACTGCCATTGGAAGGGAAAAGAAGTAGTTTGTCAACAACTACTTGTTGACTGCCTGGCTGAATTTTTCCAGTTCCCCCTTACTAATAGCCCATAGATAAAATGCTCTGAAATATTGAATTAGATTTCTGTGTTAAATATATTATTTTGTAATTTTATTCTTCCTTCAGTCTCTGTTCCCAGACGTGAGCTCCGGTTCTCTCACCACCCCGCGATGCAATCATAATTATGTCTCTGCATCCATAACATATCTGGTATGCAAATGTTACCTTGCTTCTTTTTGTTCAAATGCTGTACATCCTTCAGGTAGAAATACAAAACTGTCTCCCCATGAAAAGTTTCCTAATTATTCAAACTCTCCATGATTTTTTTCTAGTCCCCAGGGCCTATGGCATGTAACTCATTGATCACTTGTCTCCTACTTTGTATTATGGTTTTCTGTGTCTGTACCTTATCTTCCCAATTAGACACAACATGCAATGTCTGAGTTATATTTTCACTCTTTTTTCTCTCTCAACTTGTTGTACTGTCTTTAAAAATTCTACTGCAGCATGGCCCAATGGAAAGAGTATTAAAGCATCAGTTTTGCATTGGATCCTTGGAACTTAAAATAATATTTTTTTGATAGTTCTCATCACACAACTTTCTAGCTTCATTATCTAACTCCTACATACACACGTTCTATTCCTCATATTTTCTGTTGCTCTTGTGCCCACAAGGACTTGTCCAACATCCTAGTACATAATAGCACTCCTTTCTTCAATGTGAAATTCTACCATATACAGTCTGTAAAACACTGAGTTATACATCTAGGTTCTCACCTTGAGATTATCGCTATGGTGGCCACCCCATTCCACCAGCCAGTGGAAAACATTTGATCTCAAGTCAAACGAAATTCCATCAACGCCAGACTTTCTATTTCAGGGCCTCTGACCTCCCTCTTTCCCCCAGAGATTGCATCTAGGTTTTAACTGGTTCAGTGGCCATGTTACTGACACCAATCATCTGTTCATTCTTTCAACAATCCACAGAGATGTCTGCATTTCTACATGTGCATATGACCCAAACTTCATCCACTGCTGGAGACTTTTGTGTGGACCTCAAGGTGCTCACAAGGTCCTTGGACTTCCAGTGCCTCCATAATGCTACCCTTAGTTACTTCTTTCATTTTACTGAGACATTTCAGGCTGTTGCTACCTCAATCTCCTTCGTCAGGCACACCATGAATTCACGTCTACCATCCTCTCCCAAGCCTACATCTACCTAATACAGTGAGGTAGAGACTTCCAGTGATGCCTTGCTTTTATCTCAAGCTTCAGCTCCACATCAATACTGTTCCCCATCTAGTAGTAGTCCCACCCCCTCTCTTTGGCTTTATCATTGTCATGCTGCTCTGAGCACATCAAACATAGCACCATTTATGTTAATCCCTGTGATTTGTTTCTCCTAGATTGTGTTGCATGTTAAGTAGGTTCACTGAATTTCTCACATATTTTACCAACCTTAGTTGGAAGCAACCTAGATTAAGCCCTGATCATTTGAAAGAGAAGAAGCTTATAGCAGAATTCCAGCACACTTGCATTAGAGACATGTATTAGCAAGGACATTTTGTGCCCCCCCAATCTCTATTGTTCAAGAGAAAATTTCCCCAACATATTTCAATAAGAATATTACTGAAGTATAAACTCACAAATCATAAAAGTAAAATCCAATAAGTTTCTGCCTGTAATTAACACCCAGGTCAAGGAAGAGATAATTATCATCAGCCCCGTCTTACTCCTTTTAAGTTATAACCTTGGCTCCCAGATCACCATTACACCATTATACTCACATCTAAAACTCTAAGTCAGTTCTGAGTTCGTTTTGCCTATGTATTTTATTTTAATTGCTATCATTATATGAAAATGTCACATAATTTGTTTATCCATATTTTTTGTTCATGGACTTTTGAAATGGTCTCAGATTCTAGCAATTATGAATATTGCTTCTATGAACATTACTAAAGAAAGCTTTGGATGCATGCATGCATATATATATATATACATATATGAATATATATATATATATATATATATTCATCCTTCTGCTGGGCACGGCTAGGAGTGGAAGTCAGCTTTAGCTGATATTGGCAACCTGTTTTACCAAGTACGTGTGTCATTTCTATTTGCTTTTTCATTATTTTTCAGCATCTTACCTAAAGGAACTTAACAGTTTGGGGGAAATGTTGAGGAGAAGCCTGTGGAACTTAATGTTTACTTTTGTGTACTTCCTTATTCACTGAGATATTTAGCCTCTTAATTTCTGGCTGCCTTGATTTCCCCATACTGCAATTTTTATCTCCATCTCCTTTAGATTATCAAAAACTCTGCTAGTTTCTCTGCATTTTAGCATCAACTCTTTGCCTGAAGTCTTAGTTTCTCATCCTACACCAACAGCATGGGGCATAGCCTTGGGGAAAAGGAACTTAAACAAGGCCAGTCCACATTTCTGAAAACCCCAGTAATTTCTTGATCTGCATGCCTGATTGAATCAGTAGTTTCTAATATCTTCCCTTTACTTTTATTTGTTTCTTTTGTTTGTTTTTCAGATGACATTTTCCCCCCTGGATGCTCTCAACAAGGGCACTAGTTTTCTAAGAGCTATCTCTCCAACATATTTGGTAAAGATGTTAAAATGTCTGCAATTAAAGGCCTTGGGGGTATAGATGGGTGATTGTTCCAGATTTCCAATTAGGAGAGCTAAAGTATATCCCATGATGAGAGGTACAATATTGTACCTGAAATGCCTGAGCTACAGAAAGGAATTCATGTACTAAAAAGCCTATCTGTCAAAGAAGTTGTACATTGTGTGCCTACGATCCCAGATGAGCTAAAATAATGAGTATGATAATGTGTGTACTTGTCTCTACATCCAAACATTTTGAATGAAGGACCATTGGCAAACCATGCCAACACTCTGTTCAAATTCCAGATGGTGGATTGCTTCCGGTTCCAACAGTTCCACAATTTACAACTGGCATAGCTTTGGCATCAAAACTGAACACTTACCTTCCAAATTGTCATTTACAAAAATTCCATGTTATCTCTCAAACTATTATGATTTCAATATCATTAACAATGCTACAACATAAATGTGAGAGTCAAATCAGTTCTTACATATACCCTGAAGTAAAACAAAAGGCAGTCGAAGCGAAAGGGGTAGTAGGATCCTCAGTAGAATCTTGCCTTTGAGAGTACAAACACATTTTTGCTTGTGAAAGAGAGGGACCTTCTATAATCACTGGTCATGTTATATGTAAATATTTATTGATTTATTAAACAAATCACCAATACATAGTTACTCAATGTTTGAATATATTAAGTACATTTGTTGAATGACCGAGTTTGTTACATTGAGATTATGTCTCAAAATATATTGAATTCATACTTTTTTGTTCCTTGAAACCTTAAAAAATAGTATTTAAAAAAAAATGTGTTGCACCCAAAAGAAGTATTAAAGACATGATACAATTACAAAAATATAAAATACCGAGGGTGGGGTGGAGTGGAAATCAATTTCATACTTCCAACTGAGTTTACCACTTGTCTAGCAATTATCATAAGTGCTTCCCCACCACTAAGAGTGAGAAAGGAAGCTGCTGTTGCTGCCACTTCTGTGTTGTATGTTGCTATTTTATCCAATCTATTCTTGTAAATAACTTCTCAGAAACCTTAAATACCCATTTCAAAAGCACTTCTTAAAGCAAAGTACTCACTTGTTCTTCCTTCTTGGAACTTGGTATTTTGAGTGCCAAAAATTCACAAAAGATGGAACAGGCCTGCTGAGAAAATAGAAAAAAAGATAGAATTACCAGCTAGCATTATATTCAGGTGCTATGCTTTACTTTCCTCTTAATGATAGCAGTACATTGTTTTAGCTAATTCATAGGCACTTAAGTAAAAAGAAAACTGAACTGGAAAAAAAAATGTCTTCAATTTGGCATAACTCAATTAAAAGACCTGTGCTTGATCATCATTTTTCTCATAGAGAAGGGCCCCTAGTATTTTCTTGATGAATGTACATAACATCAACACTTTTGGATGACAGTTGGGAGAATAGTATCTTATGTCAGAAGATTAGTTTGAAATTATTCCAAACAGATATATTTCAATTAAAACCATGAGGAAATAATGCATGTTAGAAACCTGCTAAAATACATAGAGTTGCAGCTCTGACACTAATTGCTGTGTTCTGTGAACAGACCACATCATAATCATCCAACAACAACACAGAGAGTTGGAACCCATGATCCACTCAAGTGTCCTTCCGTTCCTGTGTTCCATCACTTGCTGCCTGCCTGGTGTCTACATCGCTGCCTGGTGTCCACATCTACCTAGCTTGCTGTCTTTCACATATTTTTACCTTTCTCCATATTCTTCCCCACCCTATCAAGCCCCCTCTTGCGTATAGCTCCCTAATTCATCAAACATCAACCAATTGCTTATCTATTTTTGGTTCAAGTACAAATTGATTTATTTCACTTCCAATATATTGTTCTAGCCTTATATTTCACTAGTTCTCACAAGGTACCATCCATTCCCATCTCACTGTTTTCTTTCTTTCTTTTTTTTTTTTTCACTTTCCCACCCTCATCTTACATTTGACCCACCCAACCATTTACTTCCGCTGTTCTGCACAACAGTAATACCTTCCTCTTTCCTTCTATTCACCATTCCAAAAAAGCATCATCTTTTCAACAGGCACCAACAATCACTTTAGGTCATTTAAAAATGTGTTTCCTTAATTCCTACTTAAGCACTACAAAGTGTTTGTGAATTTTGTCTCCCTCAAAGGCAATGTAAGCTCCTTGGAAGCTAGGACAATGCCATGGGTTGTACAGTGGATGCATGGTTGTCCACACCACAGCATTTGTCTCAATGCTTCTGAATTCCATGTCACATATTTACATGAATCAGATATTCTATTTAAGAATAAGTAACTTTTTGAAGAGATACTACATGGTACATATCTGATAAAAGTAGTAGATATCTGATCATATCAAAATTTTTCTAAGGGATCAGGACTCAGTTCATAGGTACTCATAACAAAGTATGAAAGAACGGTGGGAATTTGGGGAGGATGCTCTTGTCTGTAGTGTGTGCAGAGCCTCCCAAGGAGTATGGAGTGGGGATGGGTTTCACGTCTTTTAATTCAAGTCGAGGGAGAGAGGCTTCAGTTGGATCATTTTTATTTTTTTATTTTTTTTTAAAGATTTTATTTATTCGACAGAGAGAGATCACAAGTAGGCAGAGAGGCAGGCAGAGAGAGAGGAGGAAGCAGGCTCCCCGCCGAGCAGAGAGCCCGACGCGGGGCTCGATCCCAGTACCCTGGGATCATGACCTGAGCCGAAAGCAAAGGCTTTAACCCACTGAGCCACCCAGGCGCCCCAGTTGGATCACTTTTAAAGCTTAAATCCTGTTTCCTACAGTTGGAAGCATGGGAGAATGGTATTTCAGTCAGGGTTCTCCTATAATACAGATATTAGATAGATCCATGAAAGTATTTCGAGGGCTTGGCTCACATGATTGTGGAGACTGAAAATTATGAAATATATATGGCAGTCTGGTGAGCTGAAAACTCAGGCAGAGGCTG
Organism: Mustela lutreola; assembly: GCF_030435805.1. Taxonomy (NCBI): domain Eukaryota; kingdom Metazoa; phylum Chordata; class Mammalia; order Carnivora; family Mustelidae; genus Mustela; species Mustela lutreola. The sequence continues at coordinate 7,156,130 of NC_081302.1, forward strand.
ATGCTCCACTCTTGAGGCAGAGTATCTTCTGTCAGGGGAAGCCTCAATTCCCACTCTGAAGGTCTTCAGCTGATTGCTCGAAGCCCACCCATCTTATCAAGAATCACCTCCTTTGCATAAAGTCAACTGATTCCAGATTTAAATCTACATCTACATCTACAAAATACCTTCACAGGAATACCTAGATTCTTTTTTTTTTTTTAAATTAAATGGGTACTATAGCTTTGATAAACTGATACATACCCCCAACCATCACAGGTGACATCTGGATTTCTGCCTGAGAAATCTCAAAAACAAGCAACATTGTTGGACAGGATGGTGGACATAAATGAAAAGTTGCTGCTCCACCAGGATTGCTCTGTTCCACTGGAGTTTGCCAGGATGTGTCGACCTCATCAACCTAAGAGAGATCCAGAATTAAGTCACCTTAAATTGTCCTGCATAGAACTCTCTCAAAGGAGATGCAGATCTCATTCCACAGTTGCTGAAGGCATCAGAGGAGCCCGAGAGACTGGGAAGGGAACAGATGATGAGCTAGAGAATCATACACTATCTACCTCAAAAGCTCAGGTGACATGGTCTTGGAAAGGGGAGCTGGGTCTTCCCAGTGCCCCAAGGGTCCATCAGAAGAGAAGGTTGCCGTATGCAGGAGCTGCTACCTGAAACCTTAAAGTCAGCATTCAACAGCTCCACGTGTAAAGTAAGACTTTCTTTGTCCCCTTTTCTGTCCTTTTTGCATGCCCTCTAATAGCTAAGTAGTTAGAAACAGTGCACAGTGAGGATGGAGGCAATGAAAAGGAGTGGGGAGCCCAAGCACAGCTCCTCCCCAGGCTGCTGGTACCCAGCCCAAGCCAGAGCGGGTTGGGGGAAGTGAAGTAGCTTCCACTTTGAAAAAACAAAAAAGTACATGTCTGGCAGTTTTATGGGAATAGAAGCCTAAGAACCAATCTAAGATTTTTGTGACTATATCTTAAAGCAATAAAAGAACTTTCACTACATGAGAGTCATTGGGGAGAGCCAGGAGACGACCTGAATTTTCATCCAGGGATATAGGAAGAACTTTCCATACTGTAAACTTTAGAAGTACAGTGAATGACACCTTAAAGCTGCTTTATGATACTCCATAGTGACAGAACATGTGCAAACAGAATAGAAATATAGAATAGAATATAGAAATAGAATATTCTAAAATAGAATATTAGAACTGAGAATGCTTTAGAAGGCAGGGATTATACAAATCTTATAGACCTGGAGGGACAGAAAAGGGGAAAGAATAAGAATGAGCAAGTGTGGCTTGCTTGGTAGACTGGGGGACACTGGTCCAACTCGGGACGTGGGTTTTTATTACAGGGTAGTAACGCACAGCAGTTTTTCACTGGCTTGATAAGAGATTTAATTCCACAGGCATTGAAGGTCTTTAGAAGTTTTGAAAAGTAGACTACTGGGATTCAATCTGTGATGAATTTGCAAATTTCTGGCAACAATATGTATAAATACATCCATATACATCTGCGGGTGTTATTATGTAATATCTAGTATCATCCAAGTATTTCATGTAAATCAGTCATCTTGCATATTTTAAGCTACCTTCATTTTTTCTTCTTCCCTTAAAGAAAGATTTTAAGGGCACAGGGTGGCTCAGTCAGTTAAGCTACGGACTATTGATTTTGGCTCAGCTCATGATCCCAGGGACATGAGATTGAGCCCTTGGTCAGGCTCCACACTCAGTGGGGAGTCTGCTTGAGATTCTATCTCCTGCTCTCTCTGTCCTCCCCAACACCGTGCATGCACTTGTGTGCTCTCTCTCTCTAAAATAAATGAATAAATTTTAAAATAAGGGGGAGGAGGAGGAGAAGAAGCAGCAGAAGCAGCAGCGGCAACAACAGCATTCTAAAAAGAAAAAGAATGAAATCTGAAACTTCAGAATGCAATTTCCCTGATGACTCTTCTGGGGACATATATAAACCAAGATGCAAACAGAAAAATAAGGATGACATCAGGAGAAAGTAGGTGCAGTTAAGTAACAAGAGAACCACGCTATTGGGAAGCCAAGGATGGTGGGGGGGCCTGAGGCAAACAGCTTGTGAGCATCTTGGATCTTGCAGACACATTTTATTCTGTTGCTGGAACACTGTGGTACACAGAGGCAGTATCATCCCTCTAAAGCTGTGTACTTCCTCCTGGCTTTTCCCTTTTTGACCACTCCTCCGTACCCCACGTTTCATAATATGGCCACAGAAGTTCTCATGAAATATGGGCATTGCCTCTCGCTCACCTCCCACTGCCTGTGAGTCACCATTTTTGCTGATTTCTCCATGTTTATAGCCAACTGTTTTGAAATGGTACTCATAGTCCTTTGTGAATGAGCCTCTGATATTCCTTCCAACTTCATATCTTACCATTTTTCTGCACCACATATTCCAGTTAAGTAGAACTACAGAAAATCACAGTGACCGAGGGTAAATGTAGAGCATGGATAACACCAATTCATTACCAAAACAAAATACAAATATTTGGACATTGTGGTTACTTTCAACAGGGACATGAAAGCTTATATGCTTATCAAGACTTGATGACAAAGAGCTAATTGGAAAATGAATGTTCGTTGCCTGATTTGGAGGAATAGAGTCATCAGATCTCAGTGCCAAATCGTGGTGGTTAGTCTCCAAGCTCTGCATGAGTAAAGACAGCCTTTCCCAATAAGCTCCAGGATGGCCTTAGAACAGAGTGGTAACTCTGCTCTTCTGTTTCCAAACCACAGACCCAAACACCCTCTCCTTCACATGGGAATCAAGAGTAAGGATATTAGAGAATAATAGTTAACAGTCCAGCTTTGGGTGAATTCACAGCTAGATTTAATATTCTGCTTTACCCTGACCACCTGCATCGTCTCTGGAAACCTTGCGAATTTAGTCTCTCAAGTCCTTTACCTTCTCAAATGGAAAACACAATTGCTTTTAGTGATTTAAAAGAAAGTATTACTAAAAAAGAAAAGCACTTAGAAATTAAATAATTTGGAGAATGCTGCCCCAGGTTTGACAATCTTGCTGTTACAGATAGGACTCTCACTCCAGTTTGACGTCTAGCAACGCCAAAGAAGCTATGCTCAAAATTCAGTGATCTTAGTTTTCATTCTCTTCCAGTTCGTGGAGGATCAGCTCCTCCTTGGATTTCATCTGTTCTGTTATCCAAGTACTATCACTAGAACGATCACTGAGTCTAGTTCATTTTTTAAAATAAATTTGTTCACTTCATATTCAGACTTGAAAGTTTTAAAAAACAAACAAACATACAAAGCATGGAAAAAGTACTCAAAAAATTCCATAGTTTCTTATAAAAACAAAGACAAAAAACACTCCTGCTGACATCCATTTGTCTTCTCTTTTCTCTACAGTTGCAATTATTCAGTAAATAAAATTGTATCCTCTTCTTTACATACATAACAAGAAAAACAAGCCCTTTTCTACATTATTTTAATGCTTTATAAATATAATTTTAATGGTTGCAAAAACACTCTTCTTTTAATGTTCATATCCTGGTATCCTTAATAAGTTCTATTTCCACTGGTAGATTGTTTCTGAAAACAATTGTTTTTAAAAACCTCAGCATTACAAGTAATATTTAGGAAATGCCTGCATGTATATTTATAGATGATTAGGCGTTGTCAGATTATTTTTTGACCTGTTTGCCCAAATTAGTTACTCGATAGTATAATAGGGGGTTTTTAATTTTTGTCGGTTTTACATTTATTGCCATATGTAACACTGATTTTTATAATCTACTTTTGGCCTATAATTGCACCTAGAAAGATTACCTATAAATTTCTTTCAACCATTTATTCAAACAACACTTTAAATGGATTATTATATGCCAAACACTATTATAGGTGTTGAAGATATAATTGTGAGCAAAGTAGAAAAGATTTCTTTTTTTGGGAAATTTTAGTAGAGTGAGACAGAAGACCATCATAAATCAAGGAGGAAGAATGAAAAGGGAAGATTCCCAGCAAAGAAGGGAGGAGGGAGTGAGGGGTGGGCGGACAGAGAGGGAGACGGGACGGGGGGGAGGGGAGGGCGGACAGAGAGGGAGAAAACAGGAAAGAAGGAAAAACCAAATGAAGAGAGAAGTCAGATCATGACAAAGGCTCTTAAATACAGGAGCAAACAATAGTATGGAAAAACTCATAAACGCTAACGAGGGAATTTTAACCTCACTTCCCAAATAAGCACACTGTTTATTTTTGAAATACTCTGACAAAATTGTTGCCTTAATCGGCAAGTTTCTGAAAACCAGTGAAGGAATGTCCATCTCTAAGAAGAATATGTCATTAAAATTATAACATTTCTGTGTGTTCAACTGCAGATGCATGACAAAAGCAGAATCAGAACGTTGTGGCTACACACAAATATATGATTTAATGTAGTAACTTAGTGTTTTAATCATCTGTCTTAGCGATAGGATAGCCTTTAACTGCCTTGAATGGTTCTATTCCTTTCCTTTATTTAAATTCCAAGAGCTTTCAGACTCTCCTGTGGTGGTGGTGGGGGGGGATCGGATCTCCAGCAAGAGAACCTTCCAAACTGTATTCACAAAAAGGAATCACAAGATCAATTCCAGAACTTCCTTTTCAATTCAAATGAAGCTGCAGGCTCTGTTTTCTGTTTTTGGAACCTTTGAAACAACAGGGTATTCTTCCCCATATTTCATTCATGAAATGGATGATTTAAAATCCTTTTCATGGTTAATATCTCGGCACCTTGATTTACCACAGAAAATGTAAGAGTCTGTAGATCTGTACAACTTAGAGCAAGAGCCAAAAAAATACTTGAATAAATGCTTTCAAAGCTAAGGCAGCTGCTTGTCAATTAAGTGAGGCTTTTTATTGGGTCTCTGGTCTTTTTTCAGCACAGATTTTCTTCATTACTGTTTCTCCCCCTTTTTCCTGTTTCTGAACATGCTTCTGTTAGAAGAGCAACAGTAAGAGCAAGCTATTACGTAAGGCTGATTCATGTTCCTTTAGATATTTAACATTTTGAGCAAGAAGAAATGGGCTGAAAAAATGGAGGTTCAGGGCCATCTCACTTACGTCTTTAATGGGATGCTCCATGTTCTGGTTCTTTCTGTACAACATGCTATATAGCTTGCCCTATGAAGAAATTAGACATTTGAAATGCTGCTGCGTCTGCATGACATGCCGACGCTTACACATTGCTGCAGAATGTTTCCCACTGCTTGTGAAGAAAAGAGCTCCAGTGTTTGAGGAGACAAAAGGTGTTGGGTGTTTCTGTGGGTTGTTTTTGTTGTTATTTTTTGTTTTGCTTCCTTTTCCCTCTCTAGGACTGCAAGAAGGCAGCGGAGGTGATTAATGTGCTTTCAAAGACCATAAATTTGGCAAAAGTATACCACTGAAAACTACTCAACTAAATCTGCCCCTTTCACTCTTCAACAAGTTCACTTGTATTCCTAATAAGGCAGCATGTACCAGGGGCCTTCCAGGACTGAGTCAGTACAATGTTCCCAGGGACACACTGTGTGTTTTTTGGTTTTTGCTTTTAATTTGCCCGTTAATTCCAGCTGGCTGATTCCATGCACTAAGGGGGTCAGGGGTGGAGGACAGAGCCTTTGTCAAGCATTAGGACTCCTTAAGATGAAAGGAAATGGGCATGTTCAGAGCCCTTGCATGTAAATACCACTGACTAGCACCTACCATAGGAAGTTTATGGGCCAGTCTCAAGCATGGGTATCTTTGTATTTTTGCCCTACTTTTGAAATTTCTAAAGATACTTTGTGCGTGCAAATAAATAAATAAATAAATCCCTGTTTTTACAAGTTCAGCTGAACAACCTTAAAAGGTATTTTTGTTTGTTTGTTTCTTGTTTTTGTTGTTGTTGTTGTTTGTTTGTTTGTTTTTTAACTTGGGGTAACAGTCCATTGGAATTCTCTTTTCCTTGTGTCCTTTCCAGCTTTAAAACTCTCCCAATGAAGAGAGAGCCTTATTTGCATGAAGCTGTTCTAGCATAAAATTTTCCTAGCTGCAGGAAAATCAGAGGAGGGGCTGAGCTACATCTCTCTGTGTGGTTTTTCAGGAGCACAGCCTCCCCATAAACCTGCCCACTGCTGCCAAAGGCTGTGCAGAGAAATCGTCAGATGTTGTAACAGAGACACAGGTGAGGCACGGCTATGCGGGTAGGGACTCAAGAAGAGACCTTTCAAAACACTATGCCTGAAACACTGGGGCTTAACTGAGGTTTTTGATTTTGGAAGAGATTCATGTGAGTCCCATTTCATAAGGTAACTTACGCATTGTGTAGGTACCTGCCCACTTACTAAAGGAGAGAGAGACTCAGGGTGTTGAGCCAGGAATGAAATATTCGCAAAAATATCCTTCTTGCTCCTCTTATTACAAACTGAGCAACATAATGGGAGACCTGGAGGCGTGACAAAATGCGGTTCATGCTGCACGCCGTGACTTGGAAAATCAAAGAATGGGGAGGAATAAAGAACTTCCTTCTCCTCCTCCTTCTCCTTCCCTTGCTGTGGCTTCTTGTCTTATGGTCTGTGTTTGGAAAGCCAAATGTTGACTGAGTTAATGGAATAAACAACATTGCTTACTTAGCACAAGCATGCATTAGCTGGGAAGATCTGTATTGATTATTACATAATAAGTGTTATGAAACTGATGTGCACTTTTCTCATACAGTGTTCCAATAGTACCCAGGTAAATGCCAATAAACGTTTCTATTACTCTGAATTGTTTTATAGATTTAGATTTGTTAGATTTGCCGGAAAGCCAATTGTTTTACATAAAGGCTGTGCGAAGCTACCAGAAAGCATAGATATTTTATACCTTCAAATAAATCTGAAGTTTTTACTTAAGCAACAGTATCTATCAGGTGTGATGTTGAGACTCGTCTTAGCCAAGCAGGCAACTGACAACCTTCTAACACACTGATTAGTATGAAAAGTGTTGATTATTTTAAATCATCAATGAATTCTTTTGAAAGTACATAAAGTCAGTTAAAGAGATAATTTTCCTTTTCTTACTTTGTTTTTTAATCTGTTTCAAGTATTATCATTGCTATTTAGTGCTATAGGACAATCATTACATAAACACACAAATATACATATGTGTAAACATACATAGGTTTTATAAATCTAACTGTATTTTTAGGAAGCATATCTTATAGGCTTTTGTGAGTATATTTCTTCTATGAGAAGAAATCATCTCTGATCTTATTCCTGAACACTGGTAAGTTTTTAGGTCTCTTTTTGCAAACTACAACAGCATATGACACTCTTAACTTATTAAGAGGAGTTCGTTCATTCGCTTAATTGAAGAGTCTCATTACTTGGATTCTGGCTAAAAGGATGTCTCAGTGGCAGAGTACCATGTGAAGGCAGAGTCTTCAAAGCATTCCTAACATTTTCCTGCCCAAGTATATAGCCCAGTATGTCAGAGTCATGGTGCATATTCCTAGAAGATGAATGGCATCGTGGAGAAGCACTTGGAGAGTGTCAATGGATGTTCTGAGAAGAGGGCTGTTCTCTGCATTTGCCTGGCTGATCTGGTCTCGAGGCACATGAGCTAGGATGAAGGCAAACCCATGTTGTATGACCTGCTCTGATATTTCCCAGCCTCCTTTCCCTGACGTGCTCCCGGATGAGTACACGGTTCTTATTATCCAAGGCAACAAGCATGAGACCCGTCCATGGAGTGTCTTCACGGATGTGTTATTGTTGGAGCGTCTACTGAGGGCTGAGCCCAGCTGTACCACATTATAACAGCTGTGGGTGTAGGAACTGCCTGGGCAGCAGCGGGAAAACCACTCCCTTTGGCAGCAAAGGGCTGTCCTCAGGATATAGTGCAATTACATCTTAGAAGCCCAGCCCCCAACTTGGGTTGGCTCTAAATGGAATATTCCATTTGAGGATTTTTTTTTCTTTTCCCTATGCTTCTAGAAACATTTTACCTCATTTAATATTCAAAGCTATGCCCACCTAGAAAACTTTTGAGTGTCTATTTTAAAACAAAACAAAACAAAAGAGAAGCAAACAACAAATATGCCTACATGTATACATAATTCTCTATGGACACATATACATATATGCACCGTAGTTCAAAGTCATATCAACACTATACACAATGAAAATGTTCTGCTGGTTTAGGAAGGGAAGGGATATCAAAAAGAATCATTTAAAAAAAAAAAAAACAGGTTATATCTTGCATTGACTGGGTTGCGAGTTTCAAAAAAGGACATTAATTTACTGGATCTGGCACCTATTCTAGGTATTTTCTAATGACCAATAAATTAAAATTCATTACTCAGACATTGTAGATATTATCTCTATTTATTTTCTCACTCTTTAAGAAAGAGAATTCTTTCCGAATGGGACCTCTTTTTTTTAATCAGTGAAATATTCCAGTGAGTAGAATCAGAGGTTTAAAACCTACCAAAGGAACTTCAGAACTTTATTCCTGTTGTAAGTTAATACTTAAGGAGCTTGTCAAAGTCTTTCCATAAATCAGTTAGAGATTCCATCCTTATTAAGGATGTTTCATTCAGGTCATTCTGAAACATGGTGATCTGAGTGTGGGGAGCAAAACGTAGGCACCAGCCAATGGTGGATTTTATCATCATCTTTATTATGTTACCTTTTTTAAAACTTAAATACATATGCTGTGCCAGACACTATGCTAGGGTCTTTGTCTGATTTGTTTTACAAACCTACTGGATAGAAATTATTATCCCCACTTTCAAGGGAACAAAAGAAAGGAAAAAGAAAAGAAAAGAGGCTTTGGAAAGTGAAATAACTTGTCCAAGACCCACACGGCTGGTACTAGATGCACAAGATGATCTATCTGGAATGTCTACCCTCTCCCTTTTGCAGTGGCAAATTCGATTTTAATAGAGATAAGTAGTAAACTTATTAAAATAGAATGGGTAATCAGTAGTTATCCAGAAACTGAAAAAAAGGTTGAGGAGAATGAAGGCTGAGAAAAAAGCTTTGGATTCCAAATATCAAGTGTTGGCTTCTACTTTGCAGACCAGCAGGGAATAAAGATTAGAATGGAAGAAGAAAGAGGTGAGGCAACCAAGGTTTGTTTCTTGCCTAACATTCTCCTTGCAACACAGGAGACACTTAACGTTTTCTCATTTAAAGGTCATAACTCTGCTCCAAGTTTGAGGTTTGTTGTCCAGATTAACAGATCAAGGAATGGCAGGACGTGACAGGTTGAAGTTAAACTGAAGTTCTCATACCTAGGAAGTAGTGAGACTTGATTGAGAATGAAGGTTTTTGGAATTCCAGGGAATGTATATACTTTCCAGTATAGATGGATACACATGGCTATTCTCAGTTATTTATAAAATGAATTATCTTATGAATTTCTTTGTCTATTTCACATTCACGACTCCCAATTTCATAGTACACAAGTATCTGTGTCTGGTCAGGCTTGAGTTTGGATGACAAAAAAATTATTTAAGCAGAATATAAATGAAAACGATGCTTATAGGCTATAAAAGTTCAGACTATAATTTTGTCTACATCAAAGTAAACCCAACACTCTCCAGGTTATTGTATTTCTTACTAACTGGTGTTAAAAATTATCAAACAGGAAATGTGTGCCTCCTGTATTCTAAGACTCACACAGGTTATGGAGCTTAATTCCGTGAGTTCAAGTTCATGGACATAATACCTCAGAGGATAGAACTGTGACTCAGGAATCTCCTGAGTGGGAACTGCAGCTAAGCAGCAGAAATTGCATTTTTACATCAAATATTATATTTTTAATTCTCCCTTCTTTCATTTTCCCTGCAAAAATGAAGAAGAAAATCAGTGATGGTAATATACATATTGACTCCATCTTTATCATGAAGTTACTAAATTGGCTCTTTTCCTTGAACTGTAACTTTAAGGTAGACTTAAAGATTTAAGCTTTGATGCTTTCCCTTCTGTGTATAGGGGAAGTAAAACTGATTTTAAAATCTGCAATTTTCATTTGTGTAAACCAGAAGAGTAGCTAATATATTAAAATCAATAGAGTAGATGATTTTATTTTTATTATCAATAAAAAACTGCCATGTTTGGACAGTTTACTTCACACAAGCTTACTTTCTTTTAAATTTCTTTCTTGAGCTAACTGACAGTTGGTATTGATAAGTTTCTTTGATTAACAAATGTTAATGTTACTGATATACGCCAAGTAACACAGTTGTATATAATTTGAAAGAACAGGCAATGAATTAAATTCAAGAGTTAAATTGCATAGAAAGGTCTATCCAATGAAATAAATTCTGATTCTAATCATGGTTGTGGTAGAAGCAAGTATTTTGATGTTTCTTTAAGATATTTCATACATGTGCTTGTGTCAAAGAAAATGACACAGGGTTGTGTTTGATAAATATCTTATTGCAAGTACACACCATTTTTAAAAATACACAAAATAACAAGGAGATATATTATACACTTTCATATATAGAGAGAGAGGTCGTGATCAGGAAACTGAGATTGAAAAAAGCTAGTGACTCTTCCCAGTGGCAGATTAGAACTTAGAGCCACCAGCCCTCCATTATAGTCTACAATCCTTTTCCCAATACCTATCAACCAGAAATTTTTGTATTGAAATTATGGCATCCAGGAATTTTCCTGTGGGGCATACAAAATTATTGCATGTTTATAGGATATCAGAAGAATCAATGCCAGGAAGAATGCTAAATTAATCATGGTGACCATTAAGAATGCCTTTGAATATTAGAATATTTTCTTTAACATGCCTCAAGCAGAATAAAGGGATTAGTTCTACTACATATTTAGGCCTTTCTATGTCAAAGTTCTCAAAGCTTGAATATTTCACAAGGCCTTACTAATGAGTTCATTATTTTGTTTATTCTGTTCATAAGAAAGTCTGATATGACCTTTATATTTGCATTGCTAATCGCTGTCAGGGTTGGTTTCCAGGCTGTCTTCGGTACAGCACTTTGTCATAGTTAAGTCGGACCGAAGACCATTGAAGGAAGAGCATCGGTCTGGGCCGGCGGATGAAGAGACGTTGGGGTCACTGGGCCAGCTCCCTCCGCGAGTAGTTCAAAATCTGGGGCGAGGCACTTAAAATAAATAAGCCATAGGGGCATAAATACGTTGCAGAATGCGGTTGCCAAACCAAATTCAGAAGCCGAGAAGATGAGGGAGGAGGTATGGAAGAAGCAGGAATGTTCCGACGCAGACTTGATCGGGAGGGGCCGGCGAGGCACCACTGCCCACAGAGAAGAAAATGCCCGTGGCTTTATCATGCTGCCCTGCACTCGCCTGGTTTTTCTCCTGTGTTCTCAAATTCAGTGGGTGAAAGATCACCCAAAGAAACTGAAGATTAAGGACGCCTGGGTGGCTCCGTTGGTTAAGCATCTGCCTCCTGCTCAGGTCCTGATGCCAGCATTCTGGGATCAAGCCCTGCATGGGGTTTCCTGCTCTGGGAGCCTGCTTCTCCCTCTGTTTGGTGGTCTCCGCTTGTGCTCTCTCTCTTTCTCTCTCTCTGGCAAATAAATCAAATCTTTTTAAAATGTTAAAAAAGAAAGAAAGAAGAAAAGAAAGAAACTGAAGATTATTTATTCAATTCTCATGTATTATATACCAGACATAGGATTTACACAAAGCTTACAATTGTATGGGGAGAAAAAAATATTACACAATTAAGCTGGGCACGTGGAGAGGCACAGCCTCAGCCCAAAGAGAAACTATCCATTCTGCATTTCTCCACCAAGAGCCCGGAAAGCCTTCTGGGGGAGGTAACACTCAGTTCAATCTCGAAAGATGGTTATTATATTTCAGATGGAATATGACGAGTATTTACAAAGGTGGAAGGGGTATTTCAAAGAAATTGGTGCTTGAAACCACTGATGCACTCCGGAGCAGTACAGTAGTACTGTAGGACTGAAACAATATTCAACGGATATTCAGGACTTAGGGATGCTGGGTAGTAAACTGCACTTTTTCTAGATAGAGGTTGCCTCATTAAATCCTCTCTCTACCTCTCCCGAGCTGGGTGACCTTGGGCAGGCTCTATAGAACCTCTTAAGCCCTCTCTGCAAAATGGGATTAAAGTAGAGCCTCTCCCACAGGGTTGTTATGGAGATTAAATGAGAATGCTTGCGAAGCATCAGAAACTCTTAACTCATAGTAAGTACAGGGTAAAGGCTGTAATCTACATGGGATGGGCAAAACTCTCTCGTAGTAAAAATTCTACTGGGGATTTGTTTCCTTAATTCCCATTCAGTGGCCATGTGTCCTAAAGACATTTCCCTCCTCCTCGAAGTCTCTTACTCATTCAGCGGTCTAGAGCAGCTTATCATCTGTTCTATAGTTAATTTTTCCTTTCGTCAGAAACCTCCTTTTTAAAATTATAATTTCTTTCTTTAGAATGTGCCTTGTTGCTTCTGAATTTCTGGCATTTCACTAGAATTACAGCAACAAATACGCTATTGTCAAATTCCAGTTCCCTAAAATCACTAAGCAAGCTGAGGGTAAAATACAGTTGAGCTTGTTGCTTATGGCTGTGAGGGAGAATACCAACTCCACAGACCATGGACCACGTGTCTGGGGCAGGAGGAAAAGGTGGAAAGTGATGTGAATTCCAGGTTTGGTTTTAGGCAGGTCTTCCAAAACAGGGGCTGATTAGGAGTGGGTGAAGATGACAAGACAACTATCGAGTATTGGCAGAAACAGCAAAGGCAAGAGATTCAAAGAACCTTAGAACGTGGATTGTCTACTGACCTTTCCATTGAAGAGTCAATGGGGAGTCTCTGTAAAGAATAATCAGGCCACTTTTGAAGCAAGAGTCTCCTGAAATGGTAAAGCCATGCCAAAACATGGGTACATCATGTGGGGATGAGGTTTCAGACTTCAGTCCGAGTTACGTGTGAAGGTGGATTGTTTGGTTCTTTTCTCTATCAGCCAGACATTTTCTTATGCTTGAGTTTCAGGAGGCAGCTTCTTGCTGTGGTGGAAAGAATGGATTCTGAAGCCAAAATGGTGGTGTTTAAACTCAGGTTCCTCATTTTGCCCCTGCCATCTTGGCCAGGTTACTTTACCTCTTTGTGTGCTGATTCTTCATTTGCAAGGGGGAATGTTTATAATTGTTCAGTGATGGATTATTATGAGGGTTCAGTGAGTTAATAGGTACAAGTAAAGCTTTTAAAATAATGTGTGGCACATAGTGAGTACCAAGTAAATAACAGCTATTACTGATCTAAAATTAAAGACTAGGGCAATATTTTTTCATTCCTATCACAAATTATTTATACTCTATTTTTATGATTTTGTTCAAAGTATATATATATGTGTATATATATACACATATATAATGTATACATATTGTATACATAATGTATACATATTATAATACATACATATATAATATGTATACATTATATATGTGTGTGTATATATATAAAATTACTTAAGCAGCAGGAGAAAGGAGTACTAATGCAAATCAAAATTGTTGGCTCACTTTTTTTTTTTTTTTTAATTTTCTGGCAATTGTTTCAATTTTTCAATCGTAGACATTTTCCGAATTTTTGTCCATAGTGTCCTCTAGGCTCTAAAATTACTTAAGCAGCAGGAGAAAGGAGTACTAATGCAAATCAAAATTGTTGGCTCACTTTTTTTTTTTTTTAAATTTTCTGGCAATTGTTTCAATTTTTCAATCGTAGACATTTTCCGAATTTTTGTCCATAGTGTCCTCTAGGCTCTTATCCTCTAGCCTCTGGTCTGTAGCCTCTTTTTATTCTAAATCATCTCCACCCCAGCCAAGATCTCTGATCTGTTTCCCTTCATGGATGTGAACATTGGCTAACCCTCAAGGTCTCTGGCTCCTCTCGAGTGCCCCTCCCCCATACTTTGATTATACTCTCGCCCAAGACTCTGTTACCTACTATTATGTTCCTTGTCTCCATTCTCCCTCATTCTCCCACTTGCACACACTTGGAATTATATTTAAGTTCTCCTTGCTCTCATTTGGCCTTTGCCTACCAGGTTCCCTTCACACAATCCAGAAAATTGATAATCTATATTGGCCTCATAGTCTTAGCCTGACTCTATCCCCATGACTGTCTCTCTGGGTCAGATGCTTATCATCTCTTACATGAACTATTTCAATTGCTTTGCAATGGTTTCCCTGGATAAAATCTATTGCTTTTTATATTCATCTTCCACCCTGCTGCCAGATATTTCTTAATAAAATACAGATAATATCAAGTCACTTATCTGTTCAAAGAACTGCAGTGACTCACCATGGCTGTGTGACTAAAGGTCACAGTGGTATTTAGTATTCTCCAACACCTGGCTCTAACCCCACCTCCGGTCATATCCCCTTCTGTCTTTCAGTTATTGGTTCAGACTACGCAATCGCCCCCTACAGGTATGCCATTGCACAAATGTTCCTCACCTGAAATGACGATGCCTGCCTTTCTTCCACATTTCCATGTTCTGCTTATCCTTCCTACTGAAGATTTCACTTTTTCCTCGAGTTACCATAAAATAACTTCCTCCCTTACTTTCTCAAAATAATAGGCGGATTTGGGTTTGTAAATCCTGAAGCTCTTAGAATTTTTGATGTCCCAGAGAAGAAAAAGGGTAAGACACTATGAGTAAAAAATTGGGGTAAAAAAGTGAAATTTGTCAAAGTGAGAAAAGAAATCACAAGATATTAAACATTTCTTAAACTGATGAAAACTGCAAAATACACAAATCGTGCAACATTATCTAATATTTTCATTAATGAACTGCCTACCAGGTCTCTATAATACCAATGATAATATTTTATATAATAAATGTAATATTTACATATTGTGATATAGTTACATGTAAATATCATTCTATATTATAATATCTGTGAGGGGTAATAGTATATGTTATATTTGCTTCTATCAGAGTAGCGATTCAATTCAGTATTTCATCATGATTGATCAAAATATGTTTCAGATTACTAATAGCTGAGAATATCCTTCTGTTTAAAAACTTGTTTCTATTGGGACGCCTGGGTGGCTCAGCTGGTTAAGCGGCTGCCTTCGGCTCAGGTCATGATCCCAGCATCCTGGGATCGAGTCCCACATCGGGGTCCTTGCTCAGCAGGGAGCCTGCTTCTTCCTCTGCCTCTGCCTGCCACTCTGCTTGTGCTCACTCTTGCTCTTCTCTCTCTCTCTGACAAATAAATAAATAAATAAAAATCTTTAAAAAAAAAAGAAAAAACTTGTTACTATTATAAAAAATTATAGGACTATCAAATTCGAGGAAGTTCTATCAACTTTTTTTCATAAATGAGCTGGACTACTTTAAAAAATGTTCCATGGGCTAGATTCTGTCTCTAAACATTTCAACCAGTTGCCCCGCCCCTCCACACACATTTTTGGGGGGCACATGTTTGAGGATGCTTGATACTGCTGCTCAACTCTTATACCACACAATGGTGTCATGACCCTGGGGGAGTGCCCAGTGACAGAGGAATCCTTTTCCACCCAAGGACGCCCAGCCTAAGTTAATTCCATATGGAAGTAACCGCAAACAAGGTAACTATCATATCAAATTGATATTAAATATGCATCTGACTCAGCTTCTTCCTGACTGACTCCCCCTAACGCCCCTGGCCACCCCCGCTGCCCAAATGCAGGGTAAGACAATGAAGGGGAAAATTTCGACTATAAAGAAAGCCTGGAGTTCAACAATGACTATTTAAATAGCTTACTTTCATTGCTGGGACTTGGCCCAAGGACTGATCCCTCAAAATAAGCCCCACATGTCTTCATTAGCTTCAACAATGTGCTGAGGACAGGTTGATTTACCTCTAATAAAACTTTTGTTCTCTGCTGTGTTGTGTTGTGCTTAATTGTATACATGCATTGTGTGAGTGTGCTTTATTGATTGTTGGTGCTAACATGTCCAGTTCTCTGCTCGCCTGATGACTGGCAGTGAGTTTTAATTGTCTTTGAATCTTTCATGGTAGATGTACTCTGGATATCCAAAAATTATTTGTTGATTTAAATGGAATTAGTTTGAGAATAGCCAGGAGTCATATTGAAAATTACATCTCTTTCCTTCTTTACGCATTGGGATAAAGGTCAGAGATACAACAATACTAGCTAAAATTAATTTTAGGTACTTCTATATTTAAGAAACTAATTAGCTTTTGTAGAGATTAATTCCTGCAACAGTAAGATTACATCAAGCTGATTATGATATTTTGTTCATAAAAAAAATAAGTAACTGTCAAAGAAGGGTAAAAAAGTAAAACGTCTGAGTGAATAATTAAAGGGTCAGCATCCCCCTCTAATAATATTAATTAAAAGAAAGTATCTAAAACTAAAATATTTCCTTCAGGGAAACTACACATTAATCATATTTACATTAAGTTGAACCATATGAAATTGCCACTAGTTTGCTGTTTTTATCATATGAAATGGCAATTTGGGACAATTCAACTCAACCTATTAATGCATTTGTTCTTGAGCTTTTAGTCGTAAAATCCAGAAAGAAAAAGTAATTTTTTTCCCCATACTCAGTCCTCAGATTGCCTTCAGAAATATCACAGATTGTATAAAGTAAGTATTCGGCTAGTGGTTATGTTTCATTTAGCCATGTTACTGTGAAAAGACAATAGCTATAAACAAAAGCAAATCTACTAAGGTACTTATTTGTAAGCTGTAATTCTCTATACTTTCACACAATGGGTAACTTCTTCACGTGATTTTAGACAAATGCTAGAGTGTAATATCTATATTTGAGCTTTATGTAGAGACAAGTTAAAAGCAAGACCTGCCAGAGTTACTATAACCAGATAATGCATTTTTTTCTCCAGAAATGCACACTCCAAATAGAGCATATGTTGTACACAGCTGTGGTACCATAACCTCTATTTTTCCCCACCATGTGTTCTCAAAAGACTTGTTTCATTTTCTCCCCATCAAAACTTAGCTTTAATTCATGTCAGATCTTGATTAACAATTTACATGAGATTTATAATTACTGGAATACAATAAAATATATAAATGGGATTTTAAAAATATTTTTTGACTCTGATTAATAAAGTTACATGTATATATACATATATACAGATATGTATATATACGTATATATGTACATATATACACACATGTATATTATATATGTATATACATATATACATATATAGATATTATATATACATTTATACATATATACATATATGTACATATCATACATATATAGTTATAAATTTGGACACACAAATTTATATGGGACAGATTTATAAGGGACAAATTTATAAGGGACAGAAATCAACAGTAACTCTGAAGCTCAGAGGTATCCAATGTTAATACTCTGATCTGAAACCTGCAAATACTTCTCTATGCATATATATATAAATTATGAAATTCAAATTTTAAAATAGCTTTATATGATATAATTCACATATCATCCAATTCACTCATCTAAAGCATAAATTTCAATGTTTTTTCATGTGTATTTATTTTGAGAGAGAGAGAGCAGTTGGGGGGAGGGAAAGGCAGAGGAGAGAGAAAACCCCAAGCAGACTCTCTACTGAGTGCAGAGCCCATTGTTGGGGTTGATCCCAGGACCCTGAGATCATGAACTGAGCCAAAATCAAGAGCTGGATGCTTAACGACTGGCCCAGGAACCCATAGATTTCTATGGTTTTTAACAAATAACACCAACCATTGCAAGAGTCCATTTTGGAAGATTTTCATCATCTGAGGGACAAACTCCCAATGTTTAGCTGTCACCTCTTTTTCCCCTTCCTCCTTTCCTTTTCTACTCTCTCTCTAGGCTCTAGATAACTGCTCATCGACTTTCTATCTCTATAGGTTTTCCTGTTTTGAACTTTTATAGGAAGGAAACCAGAGAGTATGCGGGGTTTTGTAGCTGGCTTCTTTCACTTAGCATGATGTCTTCAAGGCTCATTCCTGTTGTAGCACGTGTCAGTGGTTCATCCTTTTTAATAATGTTTAATATTCCACACCATGCACATCACATTTGTTTACCCATTCATCTGTTGAAGGACATTTAAATTGTTTCCACCTTTTGGCTATAATGAATAATGTAGCAGTTTCTGCGTAGACACACGTTTTCATTTCTCTTGGGTACACACCTATGAGTGGGATCAATGGGTCATTTGGAAATCTTGTCTAATCATGTGAGAAGCTGTCAGACTATTCTCCCTGTGTTACTCAGCCATAGAGCAGGAGCACAACAAGTGTCATCTGAGATCCCACTGGGAATTCTCTCCACAACCACCTGTTCAAGGAAGTAGCAGTAGAGCCTGGCATTGGCCCTACTCCACAAGAAATGCCAACTGAGTTGGGAAGAAATCACTTCTCAGCACATAGAGAACGTCTGCCCCCCTCTACTCTTCTGTGGACCCTTCCTCTTGCCTCACTGACATTATATTATGTTGCCTGGATTGTAGATTTGTGTTCCTCTGCTTGTCATCTATCCCTGCTCCACAGCTCTGGCATCTGAAGCTCAATATTTTTAAAGTGTGTAGACATAGTCATGATGTTTATGAGGTGTCTGAAAATAGAGTAACAATAAAGTTAAAGGAGTTAATTTCAGTAAAAGAAACCACTCAAGAGAATTTCATTGGTGAAAGTTCAGCTTATACAACTATTTATAAAAAACCTAAAATCACAGTAAAGATGATACCCCACAGCCCTCAAAATAGATCATAAAATATACATACAAATACACACAAATAAAATAGATCATTAAATGGCTGATACTATCAGAAATAGGTTGGAAGGTTCTTATAGTGTACATATAATGATATACAAATTTAAATGTGTTTTGACTTGATCTGTGACATAAATTATTGTTATCATATATATCCAATTTTTTTTTTTTCAAGTGGGATACTACAGCATCCTAAATCATTTTCCCCAAAATCCCAGAAAAAAACATACCATAATTCTTCTCTCCAGGAATAAAGGGTTATAACACAGTTTTTTCATAAATATAGAGTCAATATCAAAATGAATCACTTTTCCTATTTTCTGCAATTTCATTTTGTCCTGTCCAATGTAAGAACTAAAGGTTTGAACATTTGAAGTGTGGAGCAAATTTTAACATTTTAACTTAACATTCTGAGTATGTAAAAATTGAGTAATACTTCACTGGAGGGCTGACTACCTGAGGACTTTTCCTTTTCTTTCTCATATCATCCATGTTATTATATAACATTTTTTAGTGTATTTTTGAAATATTATTGAAAAACAACTAAAAGGAAACATATATGAAACAGGCAAGTAATTACCCATATTTAAAGAGAATTAAAGGGACGCCTTGGTGGCTTAGTTGGTTAAGCGGCTGCCTTCGGCTCAGGTCATGATCCCAGCATCCTGGGATCCCACATCGGGCTCCTTGCTCGGCAGGGAGCCTGCTTCTCCCTCTGCCTCTAGCCTACCACTCTGTCTGCCTGTGCTTGCGCTCTGTATCTCTCTCTAACAAATAAATAAAAATCTTAAAAAAAAAAAAAACATTTAAAAAAAAAAGAGAATTAAAAAACAAACAAACAAACAAGATGTCAGGTGGGATAATCCCACCACATGTGGAGCACTTGCACACTCGTAGGAAGAAAAAGAGACACTGTTTGATGGCAAATCCCAGGTGGGTCCATTCACAACTGTGTGCCCTTTAGGTAGCTTAAATTTCCTTGCCTCATTCACCTCATCTGTTAAATGGGATATCATTGTGAAGCACATCTACTTCCCAGGGCTTATAAGCAACAACAGAGAAAGAAGTCAATAAAAGTTAAGAAAAGTTAATATTAAGGACACTGGGGTGGCTCAGTCAGCTGGGTGTCTGCCTTCAGTGGAAGTCATGATCCTGGGTCCTGGGCTTGACCCAGGCTCGGGCTCCCTGCTCAGCAGGAACTCTGTTTCTCCCTCTCTGCCCCTTTGCCCACTTGTGCTTCCTTACTCTCTCTTTCAAATAAATAAGTAAAATCTTTTTAAAAAATAATAATAGGAGCACCTGGGTGGCTCAGTGGGTTAAGCCTCTGCCTTCAGCTCAGGTCATGATCCCAGGGTCCTGGGATCGAGCCCCACATCAGGCTCTCTGCTCAGCGGGGAGCCTGCTTCCTCCTCTCTCTGCCTGCCTCTCTGCCTACTTGTGCTCTGTCTGTCAAATAAATAAATACAATCTTAAAAAATAATAATAATAATAAAGTAAACTTCAGACTT
The DNA here is from genome assembly GCF_030435805.1 of Mustela lutreola. Lineage (NCBI taxonomy): Eukaryota > Metazoa > Chordata > Mammalia > Carnivora > Mustelidae > Mustela > Mustela lutreola. The sequence goes on from NC_081302.1 coordinate 7,176,352, forward strand.
CAGAGCCAGTCTATTAGTGATACCAGAGTGAGTTGAATGAGAAACAGTATCTTCTCATAATCTAAGAACTTCTTTTTGTAAAAATACTATAGGAATTAAAAAATAAGTATGAATGTGCATTTTCATTACATATATCTGTGCACATGCACATTCCACATATAGTTTTTTATATATATAATTTTCATACATATCCAAAATAGTAGGGAATGGAGGATGAGACTCCAAACGTTCAACTGAATTTTTAAAAACTTGATGTGTGAGTGATTGATTCATGCTAACTGGTTTTTACTCTGAAGTTTGATTATAACCATTTCAGGGTTTCACAATGATGAGAATACATGAATGCCACTGAACTGTATATCTAAAGGTGGTTAAAATGGTAATTTTTATGTTATGTGTATTTTACCACAATTTAACAAAATAAACAATGAGAAGGTTTAGGAGAGGCTTTAATCTGATGGTGAGCCACAGGAGCCCAGGGGCCGGTGGGTGAAGGGGACACATGGGACTCTGACACCTAATCCGAGAAAGGACTGCACAACCAGGCATTTGGGGCCCCACTTTGCAAGTGGATACAGGTTGCCCTTTAAGGTCTTTTTCTCTCTCATCTCTCTGGTATGTTTTCTGCTTCCTTTGGGATCACACCCAGTGGTAAGCCTACACTGACTAATTGTTAGCTGATTGTTCTCTTGTTTTCCCCTGGTTCTCTCTGACAGACGGGCCATCCTATGGTTTATCTTGTTCTAACATAACTACCAGCATCATCTTAATTACTTATCAAAATTTCCATCATTTTCAAATGCCCCATGAGACATGAACTGCCCCACCTCCTCTGCTTCACATCGTCAACCCCTTTGGTCAGGATTTAGGAGCTCCCCATTCTGACAGCCTTCCAAACTTTCTCCCTGGGAAACCTCCAAGGCACTGGTCTGGATCCTTGGGTGGGCTCAAAATCAGAGTTTCCCCGCTTAGCTCCCCCATTGTGGAACTTCCTCCTAGTGAGTGATCTGGAGTGGAGGTAATGGGGGGGAGGGAGGCGTATTCAGGGTCTGTTCTGCCTGCAGAGATGCCTCCAACCAATCAGCTTAGAGTGGTCTGATTAACCCCTTCAGGACCAGCCAGTAGAACCCGCTGCTGCTGATGCACTCCCGGTGAGACTCCAGGAATTGCTTTTAGGCAGAGTATTCTTGCCCTTGGCCTGTCCCTAAAGCAGTCTGCTCTCAGTAGCTGGTCATTGCAGGGGAAATGCAGAGGGTGCTGCCCCTGTCAGGCTCACATCCCTCTCTCCCAGGTGGGACAGGCACAAGATGTTTGAATCTTGTGAGTCCTCTGTTCCAACCATGTGGAAATCGACCTTCTCCTTCTGCGCAACCTTGCTTCCCTCAGCCTTGGAGGAGCTGGCTTCTGAGCACGCCTCCCAGTAAGCCCCAGTTACCTGCCAGTCCCATGCGTGGAGGTTTTGGCTTACCTAACCCTGAAATGTGGAAGAAACACAACCCTCACGTACTGTTTGGATATCCAAACTCAAAAAGATGGTTCTCCTGCAATGTCTTTGTTCTCAAGTGACCCCAGTCTTTATATGAACCTATTTGCTTACTTCTTTGCAGATTCATTGTAATGAACATTATTAGAATCACTTTTATAAAACTCAATCCTCCATTAACCAGAATTTTATTAAATAAATTTTCGTTTGGGAGTTTCAGTTTGTGCTTTATTCCTCAGCATCTTGTGGTTATCTTATGCTGACACTTCTAGAACCCAAATAATTTTCCCTCTCTCATCCTTGCTCTGTTCAGGAGGGGAAACAATTATAAAGGTGACCAAAACCACATGAAATCATATTTGAAACATGAAACACAATAAAATTACATGTACGGGTTTACAAAAGCATTATCTTGCCTTGAACAAATTAACTTTATCATTGTTAAAAAATCTAAGTTTTAGTCTGAGCGACCTGTCATCAATTGAAGTAAATTTTGTCAGTTAGAAAAACCTGTTTCTTGCTGTTTTATGGAACAGATGAAGCAGGAAATAATTAATCTCAGCATCACGCCATTGGCAGTTTCAGAAGTAGACACAACAGAAAATGTCTGAATAGCTAATACTTTGGGGATGATTCAAAACTGCCTTTAAAGTCTGCCTTCTATTACAGTGTGAAAACAGTGGGCATGTTACCCTTGCAAGTAAAGGGAGGGAGCGCGGGGGTGGGGAGTGAGAGCGGATGTATCTTCTGTGGTACAAATTGATGCCTTCTTTATATACTAGGTTCACGCACCAAGGCATTCCACAAGGGCTTCTCCATGCAGAGTCATCATCTGTTCTAATGAAAAGAGATACAGACTAAGAGAACATAAACCCGGTATTAGTAGGAAGGCTTTGGGAAATGGTACCCACTTCCTAAGTAGCGCTTAGTTGAAGAGAACAGATAAAAAAGAATAACAAAGAAAAGACTCAGATTGTTCAATCAGGCTGATTTGAAATAGTTTCTGTAAAACACGTCTTAAAGGTCAGAGAAAGATGGGAGTGGGTCTCCCAGCACTGGGAGAACATTTAGTGTCCATCCTTCTTGGACTTTGGGGAAAGCATTAAAAGGAAGGGCTGCCCTAAGGCCACAGCCCAAAGCGGAAGAGAGGGCAGCGGTAACCCGGGGAAGGGAGAGCTGTCGGTGGGCCACGGGTGCTCCACTGCCTCCCGCTGTGGGCGACGGCTGTGGCCCCGTTCAGCCTGCTGGGATTCATGAGCTGTCTGTTTTCCTGTCTGCTTACCCATCTGTGCAAATGGGATTCAGTGTGATCTTAAGTCTGTCTGAAAATGAAATTCAGTTGCAAGGTAAGAACTGTTAATAGAAGTGAACAAATGGAATAAAAAGGTGTTGATATGTTAAATTGTAAGCTGACTTCACACGGATATCTCTTTCTAATGGGAGAGTAACCTGTGACTACAAGGACTCTCCTGTAACAGCATTTTCATAGGGCGAGTTGACCTTCCTGCGGCTCAGGACGAGGAGGTTTTATGCAGAACCACAGGCACCTCAGGGCAGAGTCAAGGTGACAGAACACTTAGTAGGTATTAGGCTGTGTACTTTTTCCTTTTTCAACTCAGGGAACATATTTTGAGTAGTATCTTCCCTCCCATAGACAATCCTATTATTTCAAGCACCAAAAAAGGCTTCCTTTATTTTGTTGTCATATCTTAAGTCGTATCCTCCATCAGACTAGCTACAGCTGAGTCCAGCGCCAGCTGTTACCAACTACCACCTCTACTGGAAGTAGCAGAGGGTCTTTTCAAGTCTATCCTGGGCAGCTGCGGGACAATTCCAGCACAGTACTGGTCAAGGCTAAAGACCCTCCTTTTTATTTATTTATGGAGAAGAAAAAAAAAAAGCAATGAAAAAACAAAGGTTCACATATCTAACAGGCTGCCTAAATAAAACTTGTATTAGTTGAAACAAATTAAACAATTTAGAGGCTAATTACATGTGAGAGTTTTGCTAAGAATCACACCACAAACTTGACGGAGGCCAACCAACTTATGTCCACTTTGCTAGCGTAACAAACATCTCCATGAACCGAACTCATTGTGTCTTTTTGAAGGTGTACATTTTTTAGGTCTTATAAATAAAATGAATATTAATATTTAAAAGAGCAGCAGGAGCTTATATTTGATTGTGTAGAGGAGCAGCAAAATGAATATTTAATACGGTGTCCACTTAGGGTACTCTAAATATAATTACTGGCATTTGTCCAACCAAAGGAAAAAAGTGGGGGAGGAAACTACATACTGCTTATTTTAATTAGGTGAAATTATGTGGTTCAATAAAGCATGACAGCCTGCATAATGAGAGGAGAGACCCATGTTTATGGGAGAATTATTGGTGACAAAAATGTTGGCAGTATGCATGTTTTACTGAGGCGGCTGAAAGCCACTGTTTCATCTTCTCATTCATAATTTCCTGTAATGCCTTTTTAAAATAAACTGATATCAAGCCGGAGGGAGAAAAAGGGGAAGTGTTTGTTTTCTGTGCTTAACAAAGATGAAGATAATATGTTTAGAGTATTTTGAAGATGATCTAAAAAGTTGCCAATGAGGATTGGTTTCCTGTTCTGCCTCGCCCTGCCCCCAGCCTCCCCCTGCCTCTCCAGCCTCCCTCTCCACCACCTTCCCCATTCTCCATAGTTTTCTCTTTCTGAACCTCTGTTTGATTCTTTCATTTGCATTAGATACATATGGATATATAGTATATGAATATACAGATATATATACTTGTTTTTCCTATTTTTGAAAGAACAGATAAAGCATTTGAAAAAGACAAAATGAAACAGAAGGAAGAGATTAAAAAGTGGAATGATTATCACTGCATATTTCTTTCTTCTTTCCTTATCTTTGTTTAGAGAAAGACAGAGTACTTAGTTCATAGATAGCCTTCTATAAAAATTTTAGTTAAAATTATATTTATGTTAAACTGCATGTCATAGAGGTAGCTTGATTTGATATTATTGAAATTATAAGGGAAGGAAACATTTTTTTTTTTCACCAATTGCTAGCCTATACAGCATATTGACTTAAAAATATAGTGTACATCTGGGGCACCTGGGTGGCTCAGTGGGTTAAGCATCTGTCCTCAGCTCAGGTCATGTTCTCAGGGTCCTGGGATCAAGTCCTGCATCGGGCTCCATGCTCGACAAGGAGCCTGCTTCCTCCTCTCTCTCTATCTGCCTGCCTCTCTGCCTATTTGTGATCTCTGTCTGTCAAATAAATAACTAAAATCTTTAAAAAATATATAGTATATATCTAAATATAATGCCATAGGCTAAAACATGAATATTGATGAGTCCTGTTGTTTAGAAACTCCTGTTTGGCAAAATCATCATAAATAGCATTTCAAAAACATTAAACAAACTAAAGAAAAAATAACAAAGGTAAAAATATTAGTTATATAATTAATATGTAAATATTTTCAAAATCAGGAAAATAATTGCATTAATAGAAATTTTAAAATATTAACATGTAAATCATAAACAAAAAACTCCAAAGATCCAATAACTGATACAAATGGTTATATCCCATTATTCAAGAAATATAAGTCAAAATACCCAATACATAAAATGTTTATCTAACATATATGCAAAATTGAATTTAAGACACACAGTATTTGGTGCCGTTAGGATTTTGGACAAATAAATGGTCATTTTTCCCCAATACATATTAAAGCATAAATTATGTTAACTTTTCAGAAGCAATTTGGTAATGTACAATAAGTATTTTTAATAAGTGATTATTTGTGTTCATAACACTTTAAAGAATTTGTCCTTTGGGATTAATAATCATATAATTCATCATTAGGGTCTTCTTTCTTTATAGTATTGTGTACAAGGCTAAAAAACAAAAGCAACCAAAAAGAAATTAGTTTTAAAAATTAGGATTTTCTGGGGCGCCTGGGTGGCTCAGTGGGTTAAAGCCTCTGCCTTCGGCTCAGGTCATGATCCCAGGGTCCTGGGATAGAGCCCTGCATCAGGCTCTCTGCGGAGCAGAGAGCCCGCTTCCTCCCCTCTCTCTCTGCCTGCCTCTCTGCCTGCTTGTGATCTTTGTCTGTCAAATAAATAAATAAAATCTTTAAAAATAAATAAATAAATAAAAATAAAAATTAGGATTTTCTAACATGATGTTATAAAAATGATTCCATTTGCTTTGAGGAGAAATGTTTCAAAATATATTGCTAAATATAAAAATCTGGCTATAAAAAGTGTGTGTATTAGAGACTTTTTTTGTTTTGTTTTGTTTTATAAAAGACCTAAATTGTATATTTTTCCATTGTTTGTGGGTGGTGAAATTGTTTTTTTTTTTTTATTTTCCAAATAAATTTTATGTGATAACTTTTAGTTTTCCCTCATTTATTTATTTTTTAATTAAGAAAAAGATGACTTGGAACGCCTGGCTGGCTCAGTCAGTTGAGCATCTGCCCTCAGTTCAGGTCATGATCCCGGAACCCTGGGATGGAGCCCCACATCAGGTTCCTGCTCCGTGAGGGGTCTGCTTATCCATTTCCCTCTGTGATCTCTCTCACTTTCACTCCCTCTCTCAAATAAATAAATAAAATATTTTTAAAAAGTTAAAAAAATGCACAAGAAAAGATAAAATTATCTTAAAGATGAGGTAAATTCCAAGACATTCAAGAACTGAATATAGTCAAAAGATAATTTTCCAATGATCTTTGAGAACACTAGGAAAACAACTAAGAGGGTAAGAATGTGATAAAGGAAGAAAGACTCCAGAAGTTTAAGGAGAACATAGTGAAAATCAAAAGACAGACAAAGGAGGGAAGTGATTTCTGTGATTTACATTCCTGGGAGATAAGAACAAAACAATAGCACAGAACTAGTACTTATATCACACTCTAAGAAAACTCTCTAGAAATAAGACCAGAATCAAGACATTGGAAGGACCTCCAATGTGCATGGGAAATTTAACTCCTATCAAGAAACTCGAAGACAAATCCTCATAAAGCCATTCGATTTCAAAGATAGAAAGTCTTTAAGTATTTGTAAGATTACACTTTGAGTTTAAAATCTCACGGCAGATGAAGAAGTTCTGAGGAAAATGAGTAACAACAGAAACACAAACCAATTTGTCTTCCAGTGGTAAGTGCAGGGTCCTTCCTGGAGGCCTTGGTGTCCTTCTCCATTTATTACAACCCAATGTGATGGGATAGGATAATATTTGAATGATAGTCTCATGTTAAGAAACTTACACATTTCTATTCAATTCATTCACATTTCTTATCTAAGAAACAACTAAAACTAATCTGTGGTGGTATTAAGTATTGAAATGTTAAAAATAGCAAATATAGTAAATATCATCTTACTATTTTCAATACTTCAACCTTAGTTTTTAATTGAGATGCAATATGGTATAAAGTTACAAAATTCTTGAGAATTTAAGATTTAAAATATTCAAAATCTGTTCAGAAGATTGGTGATGTTAAAATAACATTTTTTTAAAAAGATCTTATTTATTTGACAGAGAAATACAAAGCGAGAGAGGGAACACAAGCAGAAGAATGGGACAAGGGGAAGCAGGCTTCTTTTCGAGCAGAGAGCCTGATGTGCGGCTCAATCCCAGAACCCTGAGATCATGACCTGAGCTGAAGGCAGATGCTTAATGACTGAGCCACTCAGATACCCCCAAATTACCTGTTTTCTGTTGAAGTAAGATGTATCCCAGAGTATCATTGTGTTGAGGTGGGAAGGGGTTATACTAGCAAGCCTAATGAGCTCAGAAGACTAACAAGGTAAGGGAACCTTCAACAGGATTTTCCCAAACATCTCTTTCCTGAGTATACATTCTGCTTCTTATCAAAAGGCAAACCATCTTCCAACATATTCTACAGATCTGTATATAAGTTGAAAATCATTCTTATTCAGCTGGTATTTGTTATTAATACCAATCATAATTAAATAACAATACAGGTATTTCCCCATCCCAAAATAGGGCATTCCATGAAGACTTTAGTAAGCCAAAATGGCAGAAAGTAAAGGAGTAATTATTGTTCATTTACATGGAAAATGAGCATTCCTAGATCCCAACCACCCACCTCTCTTAGGCTTTTCTGATGCTTTAGGATACACCTTGTTAATGGATACACAAAATAAATTATAATAAAGCATAGATGCTCACAGGCAAGGTTCAAAGACAGGCAGCTAAATGTTGAGTGTTCTGAGGAGAAGCACTTGTCAGGGCCATTCTTGCTGCTTGTGGTGAACATAGCCTCTATGAGGGCTTATGGCAAAGCAAAGGCTGAACACTCTGTTTTTCACCTTTTTTGTAAAAGCAAAAATCCTTTTTGGACTTCTTTCAATTATCAAGAATAGGAATTATTATTATTATTTTTTTAGAGATAATGTGCACATGCATACACGCATGATTGGGGCAGGAAGTGAAACTGAGAGGGAGAGAGAGAATCTTAAGCAGGCTCCATGAGCTGGTTGGGGGAGGCCAGCAACCTCACAATCCTGAGATCACGACCTGAGCTGAAATCAAGAGTCAAACACTCAGCCAAATGGGTTACGCAGACACCCTGCAAAGACAGGAATTAATGTAGGTTTTTCATAAAAGTGAATTGGCATAATACAAACTTTTAAGAAGTAGGGGATAACTGTAAAGGGAAAATATTCCATAATAAATAACAGCAAATGATTCATCCATCAACTGAACTACAGTTAACATTCACAAAGCGGGAATGAGAGAAAGTATAAATGAAATAAAGCTAATTTTGACTTGAACCATTTGGAATTCTATTGCAGTTTCTGTACAATATTTAATGTCCTCATTATGTTATTGGGCACATAATTTGAATTAATTTATAAGAGAAAATCAAATTAGATTTTTTAATTGTCTAAATTTACTGTACATGCTGTTATTTTAAAGTAACAATACAGGCTATTGACATTATTCAACATTTTCTAGACAATATTACTATAACTTCTACATTATCAACCTACCAACTACCTATCATCTCTAGTGGGGGGGGGGTCATCTATCCTCCCCATCTATCCTGCCCACTGAGCTACCTACATTCATGTAAACTTTCACATGTACATTTACTTAATTTTAAAATATTACAACTGTCTAGGAGGTTAATTTTGCAATATAATGAAAAATTCATGTCAAAGTAAAGTATGACACTCATGTACAATTTTACAATGAACCCAGCTAACCTGACCTCTGGATTACTACTGTTTTATACTAATTACTTCTTTACTATTAGAAGCATAATTTTACGTTTAGGACGTTAGAAGTCCTAAGTCATATTTTTGAGCTCAACATTAATTTAGAGTTTTGCAAGGAAACTTGAGGTTTTATTAAGCTTCTCTAGGAAGCCATCTGAAAAAGTTATCAAAGTGACCAACTTCATGAACCTGTTCCTTGACCTCACAGGTATCACAAGAGATGAGAAGCTAGAAATAAATGTGACAACTAGAACTTCTATTTTACTAAAATTTCCATGTTTGAAGTGTGACCTCAGTGATAGGGATATTGTGGCATGTGTCCAAACTACTTCAAAGAGAAGCCAGCCTGTTACTCCTTTCATCACAAAATTCTTTATTGTGGGTGGGTGTCAACTTCTCAGATCTTGGAAACTACAAAGAAATCTCAAACATTTCACTCTATTTAAGTTCCACTAGAAGAAGAGCAGTGCCTGACTTCACGCCCCATGATGGCATTGACGGTCATCATCTTTCCCACTACTGTGTCTCTGGCCTTCCCCATCCTTCCTAGAACATAATGAAGAAGCACCACAAATATTTGTAATAGAAGAATCCGCTCCTTCTTTTTTACTGTACACATACATATTCAAACTGTAATTTAAAATATAAAACAATGGCCTGCCAGATAATAATTACAAAATATTTACTCTCATTTGGCCAGTGCATAAATAAAAGACTAGGATTCATACGGCAGATGAATTTTTCTTTTATATCATGCTTAAAACCAAGCATATTGAGAGCTATCAATAATTTTCCTTCCTCGTAATTATTGCTACTAATTAAAAAAACAAAAGCAAAAAAACAAAAAACAAACAAACAAAAAACCTTACCACATCAATCATAGGTAATGGCACAACGAATTGATGGGAAACGCTTTTCTAAAAATGCTGTTGCACAATTCATTTGATTGGACTAATTATCCCTATTTTCCTTGACCACTTCCTCGTTAATTCCTACCTAATGGGAATGACAATTATTGTGAGAAAGGAAAGGTTTCGCTGCTGGTCTTGTGCCCAACTCAACTGATAGAAATCTGGCAGTTTCAGCACCAAAGAGATCTGTACCAGCAACCACTCCCTGGCTTTTAGTGGTCAGGAAGCCAAAACTCGACAAGAGAAGGTTTCCACATGACACCCAGGTTCAAGTGTTAGCAGATTTCAGTTCCTGTGCTTATTTTTGGTTCAGAATAGATGAAAGGGAACATGCAGCAAAACAATGCAAAGAATCAGAATCGGGCATTTTAGATGAATGTGCTACTCTCTGGTATTTCTGATAGCCATGCTTAACATTTGTTTCTTGACCTGACCTCGCCTGGCCCAGGGCGGAGATTCTTAGCAGTTCAGGATTTCAAGGGGGTTGGCCCTTCCTCAAGGGTCCTCCGAGGTCCCTCTGGGAGAGAAGTTCATTCAAGAGTTCCGAGAACAAGAGCCTATTCATAATAACCTCAATTCCCACGGGGTCAATATGCAACTGGGAGTCTCCAGTGGTCCTTGGCTTGCCTGGCTAGCAGCTGTGGCCAGGAGCTGCCCTGAAACCAAGCTAAACTATCCTCAGTGTCTGTCTTTGAATGACAGCGGCAAGAGGATATTTTCTGATAATTGGCTTTTTGAGCAACCAGACCCAAGAGCCCTGACTCTTGAACAAATAAAGCCTTGTCAGGATTAAACCTCGATCAGTAATTCATAAGAAATTTCTGTCAAGTTTGCGTGTGTGGTTTCGATAGGACAAAAGAACATTAATTCCCTGACTACAAGACCTCGTATGCTTTAATTTTATTCTTATATTATACTTTTCTTTAAAAAAAAAAGGTAAATTACCATCTTTCCAACAAATATATTTATGGTCTGCCATGAGATTCATGCATAGGAATTGAAAATTACCATGAAGTTGATGGCATTCTGTAAATTGATTGAGAATTTCTCCATTTCTTTAGTGCTCTTGCAGCCAGAGAGGTTTTGATGTAGGTCAAAATATGGTATAAAAAGGGCATGAGGAGGAAACCAATCAAGTGGTCTGGTTAGATTAAAAACAATGTTCACATTAGCAAAACCAAAGGTAGAATGTTTCAAATCAAAAGTGAAAACCAGCCCAAAAGGCTTAACTTAAAGTCTACTACGCAGCCTTAGTAGGGAGCTAAATGTGTTGTAGTCACATCCATTTGAATGTCTATGATTTATTATAAACATACATGTTTTATGCATTATGAAAGGTTCCTTTGATCTCTCCTGAAAACCACAAACCCTTACTGATGACTGCTTTAGCTTGACAGTTTTTTGGAGAAAATCCATTAAGGCACAGAGAAAAATCACATGCTATCATTTTGAGATAATTTATTTTGGGAAAAAAAAAAGTTCTGCGTAAGATAGTTTGAGAATTTAAATAGAGTCTCTCTTTTCTTTCTTTCTTTCAAAAGATTTTATTTATTGATTTGAGAGAAAGAGAATACAAGCCAGAGCCAGAGGCAGCAGGAGAGAGAGAAGCAGACTTTCCACTGAGCAGGGAGCCCCAAAAGGGACTTGATCTCAGAACCTGGGATCGTGACCTGAGCTAAAGGCAGACACTTAATGGACTGAACCACCTAGGAGCCCCTAAATAAGGACTTCCTATAATGCTATTTGTTGCTTTTAATTGTGTGTGTTGGTCTCAAACTTTTGCAAAATCAATATTTATCAGTGAGTACTGCTAAATATTTAAAACTTCAGTAGTACACACTCAGTGCTGACATAGGCTTTTTGTTTTTGCTTTTTTCAGTACGTTAGCTTTTACAAGTAATAGTATTGTTCAAGTACTTCTTCATTTATCTAAAACAAACAAACAATCAAAACAGGGTCTCTAGTCCTTCTCTCCTATCACATACACTGTATATCGTTCATTCAGTGATTTCCTATAGCTAAAGACCTCTGTATAGGCCAGATTTCCACACATGGGCCTGGGCACCTCTTTATGCCATGCCATGTTCCTAGACCTAGAATAGTGCCTGACATTTAAAGCTGCTCAAATAAGATTTGTTAAATGAACAAATATCTAACCTTCTGGATTAACAAAATAATGACAAGGATTATTGATCCCTGCAGATGACAATGAAAGACTGAGATGGTCTTGGGAAGACTCAGAAAAGTGTGGGTAAGCACATCACCCTTACAACTGAATTCAGTTTATAGTGTAGGATTCGAACAATCTGTCTTTTCAGGCCTATGTTGATATAGTCATATATGAAAAATATTTCTGAGAAGGTAAGAATAATGGTGTAGGCACAAACCATTTCTAAATTCCAAGCAAGTTTTCAGGATTTTAAGCTGCATAAATACATGCAGTTTGGGAAAAAAAATAATGTATGAGTGAATGAGTTTGAATGTCATTTCATTTCAAGTAAACAAACTTTGATCTCAATGGTAGACTATAGCCAAATAAATTCCTATATCCACCATGAAACCCATACTAAGACCTAGCCAAAACAGAATCCCCATGACTCTCCTTAATTAATTGATTCCACTAGCTGTTAGCATCTGTCATTTAGAGGTTAGAGAAGAAAACAAAAATTGAGTGTTTTCCACGTTCTAGTTACCGTCACATGGGTTATTTAATTAAATTCCCACAATGACCCATGTGGGATGCAACCAATTCTGAAAAAGGAAACTCACCTTTACTGATCATATTATAAGGACAAGCACACTCTTCAGGATATTATATGCATGTAGAGGGAGGGAAGGAAAAGAGGGGAGATGAAGGGGCACAGGGCTGGGGAGGATAGTGAGAAGAGAGGTCAGAAGGGAACAGGGATGGGGAAGTAATGTACGGGAGAGAAATACAAAGAGAAGAAGCGTAAAGTGCTTGGAGGTGGTGTCTGCCCTGAATATGAGTTTGTCTGTAGATTAGAACCAGGGACAAGGGATAGCCTTAACTTCTTGCAACCTAAACTGGGATAGTGAGCATAAAGCGATTAATAGAGATGATATACCCCAGCAGATATTGGTGAAGCACCTAAGAGCGTAAAAGGGAGAGAATTGTTGGAGGTATCAGTACGTCCCTCCGGACCCTGAGGCTGTCCCTCCATTGACCAGTGGTAGCACAGAATCTAGGACTTAGACTTTCATCCTGAGCAGCAGAGCTGGAGCCCTTCCTGACATGACTCACAGCAATGCTGTAGAATAAATTTCATAGTCCTCACTCTGCTGATAAGAAAATTAATTCTCTATAGGAGTAAAAGCATTGCTAATCATGGACTATAAACACACCTAAGGTATTGATTGCAAAGTCTGAGGTCGAGAGGAGTGTTTTGTAGAGGAAGTTCAGGTCACATGTATGCCAGGGTGTTGGCAGCTTCTGGGGCCAGCATATAATATCACAGTGGAACTTAAATAAGCAGGTATTATGATGGGTAGTGTGAGTTTTACATTGCTGAGAAGAGACTACCCCAAGCTGAGTGGCTAAAACAGCAAACACTGATCATCTTATAGTTACTGAGGTCAGTGACTGGGCGAAGTTCAAATAGGATTTCAGCCCACAGCCTCATGAGGCTGCAATCAAGGTCTCACTGTGGCTATGATCTCATCTGAGGCTAGTGTCTTCTTCCTAGCTTACTGGCCATTGGCATAATTGATTATCTTGTGGTTACAGGACTGAGGCCCTCAGCTTCCACAAACATCCACTATTCTCTGCCTTGTGGCTCCTCCACACCACACATTTTGCCTTTTTAAGCCAGCAGCAGTGTCTCTCTTGTTTGGGCTTTGACCTCTTAGGCATCTTTTGAGGGACTCACCTGATTAAGCCAAACCCACCCAGGATAGTCTCTCTTTTGATGAACATCGAGTCCACTGAGTAAGGGCCTTGGAACAGTTGCAAACTTCTCTCAAATTTGCCACAGAAGGTAATATGACCAGGAGAGTGATATCTCCTCCCGCCTTTGCCAAAATCTTTTGGTTAGAAGCAGGTTAAATCTCCTGCCTGTACTCAGAGAAAGGATAGTATACAGGTGTGACACACGGGGGGATTGTCTGAGAACCCTACAAGGTATGCAGTACACACACTGTTAAACTCTCACATCCCCTGCCTCATCCAAGGGTACATGTGAGTTAACAGAAGGCTAGCTCCTACCTCAATGTGGTAAAAGTACAACTACATGAGTGAATTTCTTAAAATTAAAAGATCTTGAAAAAAATTGGTGATTTTTTTAAAACCTCCATAAAGAGTTGTTTATTCTTATCATCTGTGATCTAGCAGTCAATACAAAGTAATAATTTGGGGAGAGGAGGAGGGAGATACTTTGTCTAAAGGAAACCTTGCTTCGGTTCTTACAGTTATACTTTGGCTTTCAAAATTTCACAGAGATCAGGTAATTCCATCTCCATGCTTCCTACTGAAAGAGTGAATCACACATCAAGCGTGTCTCCTGAACTCTTGTTGGAAACTCAGAATCTTGTAGGAAGACCTGGGGGAGTTTTTGTACCTTAATGTTTGAGAAGTGCTATCTGCAAAGTCTTGCTTTAGGTTTACATATTCACTCAGGCATCTGTGTCTTTCAATATTCTTTCCTTTACCTATTGATTTAAAATAGAATATATAGCAAATTTTTTTAAGTTCCTTTTAGACATTTAATGATATCTACATAAACCTTCTTGAATAAGTTCTGAATCACAGAATGGGAAATGGGAGAATAGAGAGATAAGCATGCTTCTTTTTTTCTCTTTTTCCTCCTATTTTGACCACAACACTCAAGAGATGTCATAGGACTTCATTTCATTCTCCTCTAAGCAGAGATAGATAATGTTTAGATTAAGCTATAAAGTTGAACTGGAAATGCCATACTAACCAGAGGATAATTGGATGAATTGAAGAACATTTTCTGGTTGCTGAGTTAGTCTTTTCAACTTCTTTAGTCAATAAGAGAAAAATAAGAAAACATGACGGTATAATACCATATATCTTTGTTACCACTGCAAAGGAATCGATACTTCAGTGGGCCCAGCAGAAGTTAGGAGTCTCCCATGATGGGGCACACTGCAATTATTTGAAGTTAAAATTCAAAAGACATCTTTGCATTAAGAAATTCCTCTAAAGCTACAGAAAAAATTATCTATTAAGTATACTAAAGATTCAGAGTTTACAGTTCTATGAGCCATTAAGTTCAATAAAAAATTTATACCAAAAAAGGAAATGGAGGGAGAGAACTTCATTTAAGAATAATTCTTCCTACATTTGATATTTGCCAAAGAAATAACGATTTTTGTTTTAATATCATCTCAACCAATTATATTCAAAATTACTAAGTGTTCAATATAATAGTTTTTACCTTTATATTTTTGAAGGTAAGATACTCAAAATCACCTATGTTCCAAAAGAAACAAAAAGGAAGAAAGAAAACCCTATTTGGTTTCATCAGGCGCTTTAACTGTCTGCTTTGCCTGGAGCTAATCTGGATTATAAAGTTCGAACATGTCTGGTTTTTGTTTGTTTGTTTTGTTTTGTTTTTGTTTGTTTTTCTTTTCTCCCAAACACCTTTGAATTAAAAATCCACCATTGGTTGGCTGTGTCTTTGGGCAAATTATTCAAACTGCTTCAACCTTAGTTTCATGAGGTAAAATATTGGTAAACCCTTAGATAGTTAAGATGATAAAATGGACCATCTATGTAAAGCAATTAATGCAGTGCTCATCAACTAGCTGGCACTCAGTAAGCCTTGCTGTTGCTGTTGTTACCGACTTGTGGGTGCAAGTTTCAAAACTTCTCTTGGATTCCTTTCAAGGCACTTTAAAAACAAGCTGTTAGAGATCTTTCTTCTTCATTAATATCTGGGGCAATAATATGGTTTAGGGCTCTGATGCACACTAACCAAATCCCTTGATGTTGGCATACTGAATGGAGCTCACTCAAATTCTCCTTTCTTGTGTCGTGAAACTCAAGTGGTATCAGTTGTTAACTGAAGTGATAATCCAGGTCATTGACTCACTTCTGTATTCTCCCTCAATTTCACTTGACTAAGAAAATTTTTAAGTAAAAGCAAAAACAAATATTATTGAGTCATATTGTGAACAGTGAACAGTGAACAATAACTGTAATAAGTTAGAACAATTATGACTTCTCCAACGATTTCAATCTCACTATTCCTACATAAAATATAAAAACACAGCCAGTTTTTCTAAATTAGTTTGGTCTGGTTTTGACCAAATATTATCCTGGTCTAACAGATGTTTATTGTATAATCTCAGCATTTATAAGAGATTTCAAGATGTAACAGAAGTTTAGATATAATTTCTGCCCTATGATATGTAACACCCAAAGAAGATCTAATTAATACGAAATGCCATGTCCAGATCCAGTTGACGTATCTGAAAAGATGCAGAGGCTGTAGCTAGTCATTGGGAATTGCTGGTTCTGTAAAATCATAATTATTTGACATTGGAGACCACGCACTGCCATTCCCTGATAGAAGAATGTCTAAAACAGAGAAGACAGAGGATATGTCATTAGTGGAACACAAGAAGAGATTTGCTTCTCAGTCTTTTCCCAGTAATGTTCTTACTGATCATGGTGGTTCAGAACTTGCGTTCTTCACATGGGCTCTTGCACTACAAAAACTGTTATTCCTAACCCCCTTGCTTGGAATTTCTCAAGTGGTTTTCTTTTCTTTCTTTTTTTTTTCTTCCTTCCTTTTCTTCTTCCTTTTCTTCTTCTTCTTCTTCTTCTTCTTCTTCGTCTTCTTCTTCTTCTTCTTCTTCTTCTTCTTCTTCTTCTTCTTCTTTTTTCTTTTTTTGGAAGCAAAGAATTTTGACTAGCCTTGATAAGTAGGATGAAGCCAAGTCATGGTGAGTCATGAAAACAGAAAAATTGTGACTAGGTATAATAGGAAATGACATCATCAAAGCCTTTGAAGAGGAATGCAAAATGATCAAAGTGGTTCTAAGAAAGAGAGATTTGGCAGTGGTATTCAGGATCAATTATCAATTAGATGATTGTGGAGTTATGTAAGCCAGGTCAGAGATTCATATAGTATATGGAGAATCAGATTTGTGAATGTACATATATTGAACTAAATCAATACTTACTATTACAGAAATAATTGCTACCATATGATGAAAATTGATTAAGCATTAATAACTATACTTATTAAGAACTTTATATATATATAAATACATCACGTTTTTTTAGTCACTGTTACCCTCTTATCTTAGGACAATTAAGGTTTAGAAAAAGCGAACATCTGACTTAGTTCATTAGCTGGGACTTAAACCCGGTTCTTAAACCAAACATCATTCCCCTTTGTTTTCTAACATTTCAATAAAAATGGACATTATTGAAGCATATGTCCTGTATCACATTCTAGGACCTGGGTTAGGCACTAGGCATGCAAAATTGAATTACCCTGGTCATCTGAGAAGTTCATTCCAACTGCAATATTTTTGTAAAGAACATTACCAAAAAATCTTTTTGTATAGTTTTTCAGTCATTTAACGTAAAACAATAGGGTGGCTTGGATAATTGTTTCAAAGAACTTCAAGTATAATTATCACATGTAATTATCCCATCTCCAATAGCGGATAGCATTTAAAAAGAGAAACACTTAAATACCCTTATTTAAGAGGGTTTCTTGAATTATCAGCCAGACCACAAAGTGAGACCAACGTTGTAGGAGAGCAGGCAATTTGACAGATGATATGCGAACTCTAGTTATGGAGAGGGTGATAAACCCCCAGTTGCTGCTTGAATTCTCCCTGAAATGATCCCAAACATGGGAAGAAGCATAGGTAGTCTTGTCATCTTTCATGGAATTCTATGAAGAAACTCTTAGAGCCAAAGATAAAGGGGGTCCAGAGTGTGCTGTGGGTGTGGGAAGGGGCAGAAGTGATCTTAAGTAGGAGTATAATAACAATGTTCAAAAGAGGTTGAGTGACAAGTTGTCCCACATTCCCCTTCCACCTTGACCTAAGAGGAAATTTTCCAAAACTGTCACCTCCAAGGTAGGAATATAGTAATCAAGATCCAGTGTCAAAAAGAGACAGCAAGATAAATTGATATGCAAACCCATTTGGACATGAAAAGGATTGAAAAACAAAAGTTAACATGCATCATTCTTCTTTCCTGAAATGTGGAAGGCATCTCTTTAAAAAGAGCAGTATTCAGGATGGAGAGGAGATGCTGGTATGGCCCATA
The DNA here is from genome assembly GCF_030435805.1 of Mustela lutreola. Lineage (NCBI taxonomy): Eukaryota > Metazoa > Chordata > Mammalia > Carnivora > Mustelidae > Mustela > Mustela lutreola. The sequence continues at coordinate 7,194,264 of NC_081302.1, forward strand.
GGGACCACATATGTATTTGCAGGGAGAAGAGACACAGAATAGCTGAGTCCTTAATGTCACACCAAAATCTGTCCTGCACAAATGACACTTCCATATCTACAGTCTGGCCAGAGTCTATGCTGAGATCTTGGGGCTTGATCACCTCTATGGGTACCCAAAACCAGAAATAGCAGTAGATCCTCCAAAAAAATGTGAGTTTAAATGAAAAATTATTGAGATAGCTATGAAATGTATGCAACATAAAAGAGAAACCAAAATGGGCGACATTTGGTGGAGGTAGCACAATTAACAGACCAGAGCAAATACAAACTGAATAATACAAGCCTATAATAATAAATATCTTTGAATGAATAGAAATAGATACTGGAAAAATGAAACAGGAACAAATATTTATGAAGAATAGGGACAGATACTGACAAAGAAGATTCTGGATATGACAAGTGTGCTACCTTAAGTAAAGAAATCAGTAGTTGGAATAAATAATAAAATAGGCTAAGTTAATGAGTGAATAAGGCACGAGTCTGTTGAAGAAGCCTCCCAGAAGATAGATACGCAGTAAAATTTAAAATCTGATAGAGTAGAGTGGACAAAACAGAATAGGAATTCAGAAGAAAATAATAATTCTTAGAAGAACAAATACTAAAAACTGAGTGAAGTTTTCCCAGGGTTTAAATAATCAGAAATTCATATTAAACAGGCCCATGGCACTCCTTATGAAAGGCAAAAACAAAAACACACCCCAAACCATGAAAATGAATTAAAAAAAAAATCCAAAACAAAGAAATGAATCTGGCATCCTCCAGAAGGAATGTACAACCCTTTGTATATGGTTTGTATACTAAGAACTAAGAATCAAATTGACATTGGCTATGTGAATGGCAATAGTATATTCAAGATGGAGCTCCTCGCAAAACCTGAAGGAAAAGAATGTGGAACTGAACTTTTACATGTCGCTGAGCTCATATTTAAATGAAAAATAGAATTATAATTAATTAATTAATTAAAAAATGAACTCATATTGAAATAAAAATACATATCATACAGCATAAAAGACTCAAACCTGGAAACACAAAGCCTGTATTTGGAATAAATATTAGAGTAACACTCTAGAAGAAAGGAAATAAATCCAAGAGAAAGCCCCAAGAGGGGGCCTGCTTCCACTTCATAGTCACACAGTGCTCTGGAAGACAAACTCATCATTCCCTTTCACTGTGCAGAGGGTGGTCCTACTAGCAGAGAATCTTATCACTATCCATCCAGATGAGGAAGAGCCTGGGCACCGTCTTAGCCCACCACCCTTTCTGTTAACCTCATGTTCCGACTCCAATGCTGCCTCTTACTACTGCTTTATTAACGCTTACTATCAGTATCTTCCACCTAAATAAGGTAGTTGCTCTAGTCTACCATTTCCTAAATTGCTTGATCCATTTTCTGTCTATATGACATTTGACATTTAAAAGCGTCACTTTTCAGAAACAAATGGAATCCCTTAGAAGTGGTCATCTTGTACCAACTTGGGGATGACCTCCCTTGCGCCCCCTGCTGGCTACCTTCTTGGCTCTAAATCAGTGCAGTCAGCCTCTCCTCCTCTATGGCTTTCCTTACCCCTCCCCCCATCGGGAGTTAATTTTAGTTTTTAGAAGGACCATTTTATACCTCATAATTTCATGATTTTTTTCCACAATAGACTGGAAAGGGCCTATTTATTTTTCTATCTCTCCAAATGAGATACCCAAGCAACCTGAAAATTGTTTTCTTACTCACTATTTAAAAAGTATTTCTAGAATCAACGGGATAAAAAGAATAAATGAATAGACAAAACAAAACAAAACACCTGGGATTCTACAAAACTGATTTAAACGTCAGTGCTGTCACTGCAAACATGGTTCACTTATAAAATTATCTGTTCCTTCAACGTTTTTCTCTCATTTACAGAATAGGTAAAGTCTATAGCACTTTTTTTGTGGATTTAGGTGGGATTATGATGTAAGAACACTTAGCACAATGTTTGTCACATAATACCTACACAACTTAGTTTCATCACCCAAGAAACAAAAATCCTTTGAGAACCACCTGGTTCAGTCTGTTTTCCTAGAGGATACAGATTAGTCATTGACAAAAATTAATCAGATAAAGAATTTACTGTTAAATAGAGCTAAACCTTAAGATTTAGTATTCTAGAGTGAAAACACACATGTGCCCTACCTTGAGGAGCTTGGGGCTGAGTGCAAACCCTGGATACTTCAGTATCACCCGAAGAACTTAATATGATACCAATTCTTGACTTCACCCCCAGTCATTATGATGTGAGATCCATGGTAACTACTGGGGAATGACAGATTAAAGCAGGGTTTCTCAACGGTGTTAGTATTGTCATTTGGGGCTGGGTACTCCTCTGGTGTTGGGGGCTCCCCTGCACATGTGAGATGTTTAGCTGTATCTCCATCCTCCATATGCCAGTTGACAGTACTGCACCGCCTTCCCCAGCCCTCTTGCTGCAAGTTGTGATAACTAAACACATCTTTAGTTATTGTCAGTTGGTTCCTGGAACAAAAATATCCCCAGCTGAGAACCATAGAATTAAAAAGCAATTTCCACTCTACTTTTCATGATTATAGCAAGTCAGTATTTCCTGATTCATGACTCATGCCTCCAGAATGTAGAAGACCTGAACTCAATTTCCCAGCTTCTCTTGATGCCCTGTGCACGTGACATAGGATGCACCAAGAAGAGGAGCCAGAATAGAATTTAGGTTCTGAAAAGCCAGCTCTAGGAACAAGCTATGGGTGGGATCCACATTCCATTCAGAGTGAGGAGAGAGGACCTGTCCAGGGAGCAGCCTGCAGTGCCTGAAGCCATGATGGGGGTGTTTGGGAGGCATCTTATCTCATATGCTGGATATTGCTTCTGGCTCCAGGCATGAAGCACTCCCTTAATTGGATTTCTCAACTGAACCACACAATGCAAAAATGACTTGAATGATTATTGTCTCAATTCTCCTAGAGATGGTCCATAATTGCACCATTCTACATGCATAGGAGGAAAGTTCATTCTTTGCATACAATAGATGCCTTAACAGGTGGTCATGAAGACTGCTCACAGTCTTCAAATGAAGAATCATTAAACAACATTAAAACTGAGGTGATTTTCTTTAGCTGGACCTTGGAATATAATTTGATGGTAAATAATTGCCTATTCCTTGTATTTAAGCATTTCCCTAAGTGCTTTCATGAGGACAGTACAGAAATTATATTCTAAGGTTTTTATATTCTTGCACATTATATTACTTTGTCCAATCTTTGTGGCAACCTTGTTCAGGACTGGCTACATAATTTATGGAACTCAGTGTATGCTGAAATACAAGACTTTCCATTCAAAAAAAAAAAAAAAAATTAGGATGGCAACAGCAGAACCTTAAAACAGGTATAGGGTCCTTGTCAGACCAAGACTACACCTGCTTAAGTCACACGCCCCTGAAGTCAGGCTTGCCCTTGATAAATAGACAAGCACATAGCACTTGTACTAGTTTACACAGGAAGAGACTGAGGCTCTCATCTTTCCTTGTGGTCTTACAGCAATTTCTGAAGGAAATTCTGATGGATGATTCCTCAGCATATCGAAAGTAGCCCAGGAATTGCTGGTGATCCAGCATCTTTGCACCCAAAAGAGAGAAGAAGATTATAGTTATGATTTAGAGTTGGAACCACCCAGACAATATATTACTGAATACACAAAATGCCCTAAGAAATGGAAGATGCAAAAAATATATAAAAAGCCTAAACTCCATAGAACCTCAACTCTATGGTCAACTAATCTTCGACAAAACAAGAAAGAATGTCCAATGGAAGAAAGACAGTTTCTTCAATAAATGGTGTTGGGAAAATTGGACAGCCACATGCAGAGAAAATGAAATTGGACCATTTCCTTACACCACACACGAAAATAGACTCAAAATGGATGAATGACCTCAATGTGAGAAAGGAATCCATCAAAATCCTTGAGGAGAACACCGGCAGCAACCTCTTTGACCTCAGCCACAGCAACGTCTTCCTAGGAACATTGCTAAAGGCAAGGAAAGCAAGGGCAAAAATGAACTATTAGGATTTCATTAAGATCAAAAGCTTTTGCAAAACAAAGGAAACAGTTAACAAAACCTAAAGACAACTGACAAAATGGGAGAAGATATTTGCAAACGACATATCAGATAAAGGGCTAGTGTCCAAAATCTATAAAGAATTTAGCAAACTCAACACCTAAAGAACAAATAATCCAATCAAGAAATGGGCAGAAGACATGAGCAGATATTTCTGCAAAGAAGACATCCAGATGGCCAACAGACACACACACACACAAAAAGTGCTCCACATCACTTGGCATCAGGGAAATACAAATCAAAATCACAATGAGATATCACCTCACACCAGTCAGAATGGCTAAAATTAACAACTCAGGAAATGACAGATGCTGGCGAGGATGTGGAGAAAGGAGAACCCTCCTACACTGTTGGTAGGAATGCAAGCTAGTGCAACCACTCTGGAAAACAGCATGGAGGTTCTTCAAAATGTTGGAAGTAGAACTACCCTATGACCCAGCAATTGCACTACTGGGTATTTACCTTAAAGATACAAACGTAGTGATCTGAAGGGGCATGTGCACCCGAATGTTTAAAGCAGCAATGTCTACAATAGCCAAACTATGGAAAGAACCTAGATGTCCATCAGCAGATGAATGCATAAAGAAGAAGTGGTATATATACACAATGGAATACTATGCAGCCATCAAAAGAAATGAATTCTTGCCATTTGCAATGATGTGGATGGAACTAGAGGGTATCATGCTTAGCGAAATAAGTCAATCAGAGAAAGACAACTATCATAGGATCTCCCTGATATGAAGAAGTGGAGATGCAACATGGGGGGTTAAGGGGGTAGGAGAAGAATCAATGAAACAAGATGGGATTGGGAGGGAGACAAACCATAAGTGACTCTTAATCTCACTAAACAAACTGAGGGTTGCTGGGGGGAGGGGTTTTGGGAGAACGGGGTGGGATTATGGACATTGGGGAGGGTATGTGCTATGGTGAGTGTTGTGAAGTGTGTAATCCTGGCGATTCACAGACCTGTACCCCTGGGGATAAAAATACAATTATATGTTTATAAAAAATTCAAAAAAAAGTCTAAACTTAAATTATACTAGTGTTAAGCCACTGACTGCATAATAAAGTGTCTTGACATCATTACAATGAACAATCAATATAGTACTATTTATTACAAAAGTGATAAATCTATCTGGTGCATAGAATTGATTCTATGAAATAAGTGGACTCAGTGAAGTAGTAGTTTATCAGAGCAGCCTACATTGTGTTTTGAATATTGTTCCTGGCTACAGACCCTTCAAATATGACTCTCTTTTTTTGATAGAATTCTTCAACTGAACCACACAATATTTATCACGTTTATCATTCAGCTTTCATTCTCTATATACCCGTCCTAATTTAGAAGGAAATAATCATTGAGATAATTCTGATGTTCCCAGCCCTGTAATTTATAATATTCTAATGGAATATTAGTATGACAATTGTAAAGTTATTGACAATTTAAGTTAATTGCTTCAAGGAGTTGTAGAGATATTTTTAGCTTTAAGAACTGTTATTGTGATTTTTTAAAAAACTGTTAGATATTAGTTATGTCATAGCTTATACATACAGTGATTTTTTTTTAATCACAAAAGGGAATTGGCTTAAATTACAGATAAAAAGGGTATTTTAAAAGTTGCTTTGAATACAAAGCTCTAATTCAGAAGCAGTGGTTGATGCCGTTTTCCAGCGACAAATTCATTTTATAAATCATCAGTTCAGCATTAGCGAACATGTGGCAAAATAATGCAGCTTTAAATTATTGGTGTATTAGTGAATCAGTTATCTAGTCTAAAATATAATACAATTCAGAGGCCCCTGGGTGGGTCAGTTGGTTAAACATCCTACTCTTAGTTCCAGCTCGAGTCATGATCTCAGGACTGACATCTCTTCTCTGAGCTGGGCATGGAGCCTGCTTAAGATTCTCTTGCCCTCCCCTACTTGGAGGTGTCCACATGCATGCTTTCATTATTAAAAAAAAAAAAAAAGAAAGAAAAAAGAAAACAATACCATTCTTGTGTTTTGCATGCATTTTATCTATATTTGATTAAAAATGCTATATTTAATAGTATACTTAAATATTGTATCCCCTTCACCCTTGCAATAGTGGGATGGCTTAGACTATCTGTGGGTGGCAATTTATCAGGCATTTATTGTGATAAATGATAAATGATTAACTGTTGCTACAAAACTTTATTCATTGGATTCTTCCCCATCCCCCAAACAGATGACTATAAGCAAATTATGATCACAGAGATATTTGCACTGTTGTTTTTTGTTTGTTTTTGTTTTATTTTGTTTTTTAAAGATTTTATTTATTTATTTATTTATTTTGACAGAGAGAGATCACAAGTAGATGGAGAGGCAGGCAGAGAGAGAGAGACAGAGAGAGGGAAGCAGGCCCCCTGCTAAGCAGAGAGCCTGATGCGGAACTCGATCCCAGGACCCTGAGATCATGACCTGAGCTGAAGTCACCGGCTTAACCCACTGAGCCACCAAGGCACCCTTATTTTGTTTTTTAATAGTGAATCAGGAATGAAAACTGTGGAAAAATCCATGCAGCCCTGGATCTGAATGTGCTCCTTAATTTGTTCCAAATTTCCCATTCAAGGGAAATCAAAGCATGACATTTGGGTGTTTACTTAAAATGCTCCTTCTGAGGCTATCTCTAGCAATCTTGATTCAGTAGTTTGGATGGGTTTAGAGAAATTTTCATTTTTATCAAGAACATAAGGGCACTGTAATCCTGAGGATTTGCTCTTATGCTAAGAAAAATGCTATCACTATGTCGTATTATTTTCAAAATATGTAAAGAGAAATAGAAGAAACAGAAGACAACAAGGCAATGGGCAAAGCATATTTGCCAAAGAAATCCTTTGTGAAAATATTGGAGTAGAAGACTCTACATTTATTTGGCAGCAAGAAAAAGTATTAGAGGTTTTATATATTGAAAAGCCTTCTTTTGGACTATATTGGTTGGTACCTGGATAATAAACAAGATGAGAGAGTGAACTAGAATTTACATTCACAACAGGAGGTATTTTGTTATTGTTAATGTTACTATCAGTATTAGTGGGTGGAAGTGAGAAAGTTTAGTCATAGTCTACGAGGGGAAAATCCCTAGTAAATCTTCCTTCCCTTAGAACAGGATTAGATTGCAATGATCAGGTCTGTTTAGGAGGCACGGAGATAACATCTTCAAATCCAAACAGAAGACAAGTAAGTCTGAGATTAACTGAATATGAGGAGACCAGATGTAAGACCCGAAATGGACAAACACTGGAGTCAGGGTGATGGCTGGGAGCAGGCTGAGGTATTAAAGAGGCTGGGATCCAGGAGCAGAGGAGCCTCTTCCCGCCAATGGCCTCCCAGCAGGTGTCCACAGCTCCATCTAAAACATGAAGCCCCATTTGATGAAGTTCTAGAACCTAGGTGAGGTTTGGTGGGCTGAGGTCCGGAGCCGATGACCACATCTATTAAGAGAAACAGAGAAATAAAGCCAGAGTCCCCTTTGCTAGGGATGGCCCAGCAACCTGGGTTTACTAGAAGAAGGCTTATTTACATAATTACCATCCAATATGTCAGGAGAAAGTTTACTAGCTGACTCATTTGGGCAAACACATTTCGCAAAAGCCCCTTAGTCTGGGGTCCTGGTATAGAGCAATAAAGGCCTAGGTATGAGCAGTGAAGGTATCCTAGGTCCATTTGCCCTGTTTCCTGCAGAGGAGATCTAACGGATAGATCCCACTGAGGCCATGCAGTGTTACAGGAGCTCAGTCCTTTCCTAAATTTTGCAATCCAAATTATTTCCAGTGGATTAAAAGGCACCCCAAGGTAGAGTCCTTGGGAACTGAAGAAGCCTACTGAGGCCATGCTTCCAGAAAAGTAAAGAAGGTCCATTACCAAATCCCCCCTGACTCCTGGGTAGCGTCCCACGCAGGATATGTCAGAGGTTCCTGTGTGTCAAAAGCGACCAGAGGCGTCCCTCAAGATATCGCTATTGATCACCATCCTGCCTTCCCTGGGAAGACATTCCTGCCATAAAAGGCCCTGGAGGGGTGCCAGCGTCCCTCCACTTCCCCATCGCATCCTAGGCTGCTGATGGGTGCCTGGTGAATGGACTAAAACGCTTGTGCCATGCTATCGTATGTCCTGAAGATTGCATACTGTTTTGCCATATTAACCCACAAAAACGCTAGAGAAGTTTTGGCAAGGGAAATTACTCAATTTCATAGCTTTAGGCGGTTTGCAGAAGACACTGACGAGAAACAGTAAAGTCTGAAATCCATCATGGTCTATGCGACATTCCAACACATGTGGCCCTTGCAGCCAACTTCCCTAGGAAACGGTCCCCGGTTGCGTTTTAATTCAATCGGGTACTGGTTTCGGCCGGCTCCCAGTGGAGGTCCCGCGGCCAGAAGTGGCTAGACCGGGCATGTGGAGGGGATCACATTAGATCAATCAGGAGGAAACCTCACACGGGAGTCTTAAGATTGGCAGCCGTCCTGGTGACTTAGTTGGCTGTCCCGTGCCCAAGAGAGACAACTTTCTATAAGAACAGGAATAAAGAGAGGCCATCAAGTTTCTGGGTCTTATTGCCATTCCGGCCAGGGTACTAACTTACAGCCAAAAGGCAGACGCTCTCCTCCCCGTGGAGTAGCCACGGGCTAGAGGATTACAGCCTGAGCAATTGACATGCAAGTGTTCCAATAAGACCATACTCCTTGAAAAAGCCCCTGAAATCAGAGTAAATGGAGAGAAAGTACTCACCAATTTTGCACCGAAGCTCAGAGTCCAAATGTAAAGACTCACAGCCCCACGTTGGGCGCCATATGATGAAGTTCTAGAACCTAGGTGAGGTTTGGTGGGCTGAGGTCCGGAGCCGATGACCAAGAAAGAATTCTTGAGACATCTTTGGTGCAAAATGGTGGTTTATTAAAGCACGGGGACAGGACCCGTGGGCAGGAAGAGCTGCTGCCCCGGGTTGTGAGGAGTGGTTGGTTATATACGCAGGAGTTGGGTAGGTGAGGACAAAGGGCTATTGGGGCAAAGAATACTATCAGGATATTGAAGGCTTAGTTACTATTAAGTAAAGACAATTGAGAGTCTCCTGGTGGAATGTTACATTCCTGCCATCAAGCATCCTTGTTAATGAGATTTAGGTTTAGAAGAAATTTAACTTTATTTACTTTTCCTTCTACCTCCACCTCCTTCGGTTTTTATGGAGGGGAGGGTGACATTAGGCTTGAGAAACTGAGTTCTGTGTCTTTGGAATTTGGGCTATTGATAAGGTAACTTCTTTGTTTGTAAATCTCAAGGACATTTGCAAACCAAGGGAGACTCCTGTCTTATAGGATTGTGATCTTAGCAAGTTAACTATTTATCATTTTATGGCAGTCAGGGGTGCCTGAGGAATGCTACACCTATGGAGGGGAGCGGATGGAAGGGGGGGGGTGCAAGGCGCCAGCTCTTGCTTTGTCCTCAGCCAGCCTCCTGCTCCCTCATCACATTAACTGATGATTCCTCTACGTAGTGTCCTCCTCAGTACAAGTACAAAGAGGTGTCCTCCTCAGTACAAGTGTTGAGCGACAAAAAAGAAAAAGAAATCGTGAAATATTTAATAACATTTCCTTTAGTTTAGAGAAATAGTAACCAAAGGTACAATGCAACTTCTCATCGAATCTGGAAAACTATCCGATAAAAAGAAAAAAAAAAGGTACAAGGTATATGAATTGATTACAAAAACCAGTATATGATTTTTATCTTTGCTTAGACACTTTCCTTGATTGTATTTAAAGTGTATTCATACAGCTTTGATTTAAGTACAGAACACAGCAGCTTTGGCTTATGACTCACAAAGTATAAGAACATTCAAAAGAATAATCTGTTTATTTGCTTTTCCCTTGGTTACCAATTTTCAAGATAGATAGACATCGAAAAGACAATTGATACCCACGAGTTGGATAAATCGTGATAGTTGACTCTTCAAATTCTACGAAGTATAAATAACTTGAGCTTTACTTTCCCGGCTTATGATATCAGTGGTTTCCCCTGAGTGAATTATTACTTGGGATTTGACTCTGTCATTTTTCACTGTATCTATTGCATTTATTTTGCACTTCATCATTACGATTTTGATATTTGGGGACAGAAGTATTGGAAAACCAGTGTACCCAGAGTGCTTCTAGTCAGTTCAGTGAAAATTTGGGATGTGTATAAAGCAATTTTAGGTAAAGCTATAGAGGAAAGGTCTAAATAAATTAGCTCATTCCTTTTGTTTCTTTTAGAGCTGCTTGAGTTCATTGTTAGATGCTTGAGGAAAATACATTTGGTTAACAAGTATTGCCCAGCAGACAGGCTATGCAGAGACTGATCATTTCTCTAGCACCTAAACTACAAATTCAGTGAGTGCTTAGCTCAGCTCACTGGCTGCTGAGTACACGGAAATCCGAAGGGAGCCTTAGAGCGTTGTGGAGAATATTGAAGGAAGGACACCTGATACCATTCAATCATCATTTATCTTCTCCAGTGTCTCAATTCTGTGAATCTTGGAGAAACATGGGGAAAAAGTTAAGGAAGAGTTGTAAGGGTCATCAGATTCCCTACTCCTTTTTGGTTGTTTGTCAGCAGAGGCACATTTTGACACTCAGCAATGGCTAGTTTTTCTTGACTGTAATCCTTGATGTGGATTATTCCACTTGACTTTCTTTTTGGAGTTTGCCATATCTACAATGTCCAAACAAGAGATTATCATCTCTAGGTCTCAAAAGGGCAATAAAACATGGGGGGGTTAGAAAACCTCAGTGTCTGGGACCTTGAATTAAAAAAAAGGTCAGGAACACACCTTGTTCTATTTTCCCACCTCAGCCCTGAATGAGGCAGAAAGAGTCGCACAGCAGGACTTGGCTTGAGATTTTCTCTCTCTCTCAAATAAATAAATAGTTCTGGAGGACAATTTAAAGACTTAAAGACTTTAAAGTATGAATATCTTTTTTTAATTTTTTTTCTAGAATTTTTTTTTTAAGTTTTTATTTATTTATTTGACAGACACACCTAGAGAGGGCACACAAGCCAGAGAAGTGGGAGAGAGAGAAGCAGGCTTCCTACTGAGCAGGGATCTGATACAGGGCTTGATCCCAGGACCCTGGGACCACAACCCCAGCCAAAGGTAGACTTTCAAAGATGGAGCCACCCAGACAACCTCCTAGAATCTTTTTAAAGTGGAAATGCCAATACCTTTTGGTGAAACAATTGTATTTATAGGATTGAATGATGACAAAATACATAGAGCCATTCAGAAATGATAGATAGATAGATAGATATAGATATAGATATAGATAGAGAGATATATGCATGTGTATATATACATAGATAGATATAAATGTTCAACTAGGTATTATTTATAATAGTTAATTATTGAGGAAAAGCACATAATCAACAAGGAGTATTAAAATAAATGATCTATGGAATAATTTATATGATCAAGTCTCTGCAGCCATTAAAAATTACATTTCACAGATTTGCTTTTTATAAGAAAAAATGTTCACAATACATTCTTTACATGAAGAGCAGGTTAAAACATGTATGTATATAAAACATCCTCGTAGGATATAAGTCACAATATTAATGGTAATTATGATGGGGTTTTAGAATGTAGGTGAGGTTCAGTAGGGTGAGGTCTGGAGCCCACAGCCAATAAAGAATTATTGAGACATCTTTGGTGCAAAAAAGTGGTTTGTTAACATGCTGGGAGAGGATCAATGGGCAGAAAGAGCTGTTGCCCTGGAGTGGTGAGGGGAGGCTGATCATATTCTATAGGGTGGGGGAGGTAAGGGAAAGGAAGGTTTTCAACAGGATTTTCATTTGTTAAAGAGGACTCACAGGATACCCAGAGGCTTTGCCATGGTCAAATTAAGGTTGCTTCTCCTTCTAGCAAGGCATTAATGATAAGATAGTTGGGAGGCTCCTGGAGGAGCATTACATTCTACCCACTTCAAGTGTCTGTCAGTGGAGCCTTACATTCTACCCGCTTCAAGTGTCTGTCAGTGGGCTGCAGGTTATAAGGACATTTAATTGTACCTACATTTCCTTCTGAGAGCTAGGTCATTGATAGAAATGCTGTGTTCTTATAGATTGCTAAGACATTTATAAACTGAGGGAGACTCCTGTCTTGCAGGATTGGGATTTTATAAATTAACTATTTGTTTTTTCTTTCCTTAGCTTTAGGGCAACCAGAAATGCCTGAGGAGTATCACACAGATCCCATGGGGGAGGGGGTTGTGGGGCATCAGCTTCTGCGTTGTCCTCAGCTTGCCTTCTGCTCCCTCACCAATTATATCCAAAGAGTGGAATTGATGCTGATTTTAATAGTCTTAATATACTTTTTTGTTTTTCAGACCTTCAGTGCACTATTAATATTTTTGTAATGAAAGCAATATATGAAAATATCTGAAAACCAAAGTCTTAAGTAATGTTTTAGATTTTCTGCTATTTCTTCTTTGTATGTGTGGTCATAGTAAATAATAAAGCTACTAAACCTTTTCACTGAAAAATTCTAACTTTTATTTTATATCCTCATAGTAAACAATTCCTAACTTGGATTTTCACTTGTTCTAACCTTTGAGTACAAATGTAAAAAATTAGCCAAATTTCTCATTGTGTTCCAATCTGACATGAACAACGCAGTAAGTTTTGGTTTATTGGTCTGTTATTTGTTTCTCTCTATAAATCATCATACTTAGGACTGTTTTGTTTTGTTTTGTTTTGTTTTGTTTCTCTCTCTCTTCTTCTCTCTCTCTTGTCCCAGGAGCTGGCAGTTGTTCAATACATCTTAAAATGTTATTTATATGGAAGAATATATTATTCAATTACATGTAAAACTGAAAATCCTCATGGATAGAGTGAAGTTGTTTTAGAAGGTTCAAAGGTAGGAATGGCTCACATGAACAATTTAGGCACAATAAATACTCTTCTAGAAAACTAAATCACAAAAATACCCATTGGTGAGAGCTGTCAAAGTATTTTACAGTCTTGAAACAGAATGTGGGGAGGGTAAAATGTAATTATTTTAATTTAGATAGAAAATAATGCAGCTGAAGCCAATACTGAACCATGACCATTCCTTGGCATGGTGCAGTATTGGCTTACTTACCTTGAGGTAAGAGCAATACTGCACCATGCCAAAGAATGGTCATAGCTCAGTAATAAAAGTTTTGATCTCTAATCTTGAAAAGATTCAGAAATCTGGGGATGGTCCAACAAAGTCATATCTTGTGGTAAGGAAGCAATGAAAAAGCTTTGATGACAAATGGTTTCTCTTTAATGAATAAGATAAAGGGTAAAGATTGCTCAGGTGTTAGTTATGTAAAGGCTGAAAGAATCTGAAACAATGTTTCTTAATTATCATTCAATATGCCTCAGGCAGTTCCTCCTCTCTTCTCCACCACTGCCCCCAGGAGGACATCCATAGCAAATGGGCAACAGGTCGGATTTTACCCCATTTCTTCCTTCCTTCCCTCTACTTTTTTCCCTCCTGCTCTCTTTCAAGCATTTAATCATTCATTTTGATTTTAAGACTGAAACTTATGAGTTAAAAATATGTTATTTGTTGAAAGCAGAATATGCCTTCCTTATTCAATCCTCCCATGACCTTTATTCCATTGTAATGTTAGAGAGCAATGGAGTGCAGAGAAAAGCACATTGTGTCTGCCAGGTAAATCATGACAGGAGGGTGTATGATCAGATCCCTTATCTTTGTTAAAGAATATTTTTGTAATAAAATCATGACTGTTATACAAGTATACAATGAAGACATAGCAAAGGTTTTATTTAACTAATTGATCAATGAAAGAATCTGTAAGCTGTTGGAACTAGTTCAAAGGAGAATTTGAAAACACACACAGGCCCTTAGGAATGCTGAAATAAATTTGTAAATCGGTTAATGTCCATAAGACAATAGTCAATTGAATCTCTGCCTGACAATATTTGCATTTGTATGGAAGAGAATTGTTTGCATTACTATCAGTATTCTATACAGATATACTGATAGTATAAAGTAAACAGTACTTGTACAAAATTTTAAGAATTTCAAAGACAATGAAAGGTGAGTTAATTTAGATACGTGTGCTAAACAGGACTCAAAATGATCTCTTTCACCACTTTCAAAATCTTTTAAATTTTTCATGACCCTTTCCACATCATGCAACAGGGACTTGTGTAACTTAGAACAGATTAAGTTGCTTAAAAATGTTGCTTCTGTGCATACTCAGGATGGAATGAATATGAGCAAACAGCCATTGGATTAGAGAACTGAGTTCCAAGGGAAGGCCAGGAAATCAATGGATCCAACAAACTGTATCGATAAGAGAGTGTAATCACCATACATCAGATGAAAATAATAGTGCCCAGAATTTTACTTGATGGACCAAAATTCAAAGGAAAATGTGCAGAGAAATGTCAATTTGCATGAAATTGCCAGCCTGTTTACATGGCTACTGCTCCCAACTGTATCTCAGAAAAGTCTTTGAAGTCCTAAGTGTGATAAGGACATAAATACTTATGTCCTTATCACACTTAGGACTTGCCTCCCAAACTGTCCCAGGGCAGCTGTGATGTCCCCTCACAGCCAACTTTGTTTGACAAGTACCCCTATACTTTCTACTTACCTAAGAAGAAGGGGGGAATGAGGCATTGAAAGTGATAGGGAAGAAAGAAAGAAAGAAAGAAAGAAAGAAAGAAAGAAAGAAAGAAAGAAAGAAAGAAAGAAAATCAGGAATTACTCAACACTACTCTGCCCTCCCCAGTTTCACTTGACATGCACATCTAGCTATCTGTCCTACTGCACTTTTTCTTCCAGCCCTTTACATAATCTACTCTCTACATTTCAAATTAGAATTTGCACCTTAATCCCAAATTTGCAGTCATGCTACTCCCTTGGAGTGTGTTTTCCTCTTTGTCCACCTGTAACTTTCTCACACATGCCTCAAAATTCAGTTAAAATCCCCTCTGTTCAGTGACTCCATGTTTTGAGTTCTTAGAATGTTCCCTTGCTATTATGAAACTGTAAATTCCTTGCAGAAAGAGCTTATTCAAATTTGGCTTACTTTGTATATACCCAACAGAAACACAGAAGATGATTAATGACTAAGAATATTAAATGAACTAGCAATATGTTAATGACTCATAGAGTACATGAACAAACAGGGGAATGAATGAATGAATGAATGAATTAATAGAATGACGTAAAATGTAATCAAGTGCTCCTCTTCCTTCTCAGGTATACAAGTCCTAGGGTTTGTTGGTAAGTCACCCTGAGAGTAGGGACAATGAGGAAAGCATCTAATTCATCTTTTCCTCCAATTCAAGTCCTAACACAAACCTGTCTTATGAATTGAGGTGTATTTAATCTTTCAAAGTACTTTAGGAATGAGATTCTGTCATGGCCATCAAAAACTTGAATCCTTGAAAAGTAGAATCCTTAAAAAAGAATAACTACCAGAAAGTCTCATATACTCAAAAATTCATCCATGGGATGGGTGGGGGGGATCCACAACACTCCTCCAGAAGATTAATATCTTAGTGTCTATAACTGTTATCACTTCATTATGTACAAGAGAAGAAACACAAATTCTTTTGTCTATTTTATCACTTTACCATCAAAGTGAATTCTGACAGGTGCATGGATTTAGAAGTCTCTTGTTTTATGTTATGGAGCAGGTGAGGATTTTATACTGGAGTCTTGAAGTATAGATTGATTCTGGTAATTAAAGGTGAAAAGTCCTTGGTTTCATAAGGTAAACCCGAAGACACACGACTGTACCAGTCTGGATTGAACCGATCTGAAGTGAATCTGGGGTATTTTTTTTAGGGATGACAATGGGAATTGCGTGGGTAGATGCCTTCAAGCCCTTTTCTGAAATGAGGCTCCATGCTTTGCAAGCACTGATAAGTTAATTTCCAAGTATTCAAGCCCTTCGCTTATCCAAAACTTTCCAACTACCTTCTCAACTTGCTCCTGCATGCTCAAGTACTCAGCAGAATGGTGTAAACAATATAGCTTTTGTTTCTCTTCTTTACTCAACCTTCTCCCCAAATGATAATATTGATTGCTCTTTGGAACCTGCCATATGTGTCTTATTTCAAGGTCTTAGTATTCTGTGTGACAGATTATAAATTTAGGAACTGTGAGTGTAATTCCAAATTTGCCCTGATGTATACACAACTTTTGCATACATCTTAACATTTTTGTGTGAATGTTTTGATGTACATTGCTTATTATAATATTATTTTAGTTATAGAAGTGCTATGAAAACAAACAAAACAAAGAAGAAGACTGTTTGGAAAATACAGCATATTTTAAAAACAAATAGTTCTGACACGGCATCTGGGGAAGACTTTTTTTTTTTTTTTAAATGAAAGACACTTTGTAAACTGTGGACTTTATACAAACAGTCTTAAAAGTGAAAAATAGAGATAAGAACTGAGAGGGAGGGTCAGATTTAGAAATGAGAGCCAGGACATAGTTGAAGGCTAAAGGTATTAGAAATTATAGAGAGGCAAAATGTTGAGAAGGGTGATTGATTTAAACTAAGTTGAAATATGGAAGTGTCCAGACACTTATAAAAAGGGATTGGATTTTGATTTACTGGTGGCTCAAACTTCACATAGTTTACATAAAGTGGCAATCAGGGAAGTCTGACTTAGGATCACAAAGCATACAGAATACATTTCCAACCCATAAAAAAGTTCCAACGATAAAGAAGCCGTTACTGAGGAGAAGTTGGATGAAAGCTTTGTACTTTAGAGGTGGACTGAGGCTGGGCATTCAAAACTTATGCTAATACTGACCCTTTCTCCCCACCTAATTTGAGTATGCTCTACATTTTTGTGAAGTTACTAATTTATTTTGAAATTTTCTTTTTGGCATAAAAATGTGCTTGATTCAAACAAACAAACAAACAAACAAGAACAGACCATAGTATGACTTCTGCTGCCTCCTTTTGACCTTAAAATTACTTCCCTTGGAAAAGAAATCATCTGGGATTCAATACTGTCCAAGATTGAAAAGGTGAAGGTTTTAATTAACTGCCCTAGAACTTGTCATTGCAAGATGGGGGTATTTAGCTCAAGTGGTGTGAAGAGCTCTTAAATTATTCTGGCAATTGAGTTTTCATGCTTTTGTTCTGTATTGTAAAATCTTCTAATGGCTAAACACACCCACGAGCTTGGACTTTAGACCCTATGAACAGCAGGGGGGAGATATGCAACTGATGTAATGTTCAGTCCCATGTGGATGGAATCATTCGAGTTTCTGGCATTTGTGCATATGCCAAAAGGGTGAGTGTGAATTATTCAGAATGGCTGGACTCTGGGAGACCAAAGTAGTTCTCAAAAAGTAGATGGGGGGAGGGAAAGGATTAAGAAAATTGAAAGCTAAAATAAAAGAGAATCAAGCACTCGCCAACGTTTCCCTCACACTAAATGAGGCCAAATGCCAATACTTTGATTTACAAGCCTCCGCATCAAGTTACTTTGGAGACAAGGGAAAGTGTCTGACTTGCAACCACAGATGGATGGTCAGCTGACCTCATGGCCATTCATCATGGAGATGCGGGAGTGAGTTCACTTCTCTGCACTTCAGCTAACAGCCCCTTAAAGGGTGAAAGTCAAGACTTGCAACTGAATTAAAGCTCATTCCAGTTGTCAGGCCAAATCCTTAAACCCTGGCCAGTTCACTCTATGATAATATGCACGTCACTTGACCTCTCTGTACATTGAAGCTTATTGTATTTCATTTTCAATAAGCAATGAGAAGTCTGAAATAACATACTGTCGGAATTCCTTTGCTTTAGGGTAGGGGACGGTGTTATGGGAATAACATTCCCCCTAGACTGAGGTTCTTAGGTACCCCTCAATGCACATAAGAAATGTGATTCACAGGGTCTTCTAAGCCTTTGTTACTGCAAGTATCTTTCACAGACCAGCAGAAGATTGCTAGAAATTCAGAATCTCGGTCCCTGTCCCAGGCATACTGACTTGGAATCAGTATTATAACCTAACAACAGATAATTTAAATGCATATTAAAATTTGGGAAGCACTGATGTATTAGTTACTGGTATATAAAGCCACCACAATGCAATGTTTAAAATGCTTCCATATTCACCCTTAACACTTAACTGGATTTTTTTTTTTTTTTACAAGAATGCAATATTTTAAATTTCAGCTTCTGAGGCATGGCTATATCTTAATTTATCTGTGTGTATCTAGACTTTTCTGAGTGACTATGACATAGCAGGAACTCAAGAAAGGTTTATGGAATTAATTTAGGATATAAGTTTAAAGGGAAATATGCTTAAATCTAAATTTTAGCAACTTCTATTATATTTTTTAAAATACATTAAAATTATAATGCTAAAATATAATGTTAACAATCTTAACCCTCATTTACTCTATGTGTAGTTCAAAGTTTTAAAAAAACAATTTCCTCTGCATCACAATTAAGGGTATATGGGAAACTTCAAACACAATCACTTCCTGCTTCCCCATAGTTAGTAGAAGAGTGACAAAATAAGTCACTCCTAAAAGTGCTGCTAAGAAGAGTCTAGTCTCCTCCCACTGTGGTAGGAGAGAAGGGATTTCTTTTCCCCTTTTCTGAAAAGCCAAAGGTGTGAGTAGAATGGGCATCAGATCTCATATGAAGAGTAGAGAACCACAAAACTGAAAACTGGCCTTCTGTCATCAGATAGATGTCTGCTTGAATATGACACTGATGAATTGCCCCTTCCCAGGGAGAGGGGAGAAGAAAACGGGGTGAGGGAGTGTTAAGGAACAATTGGGGAAAAGGGCCAGAGACCCAATTATACTCAGCATCTATTCTGGACTCCCCCTGGCTCCCCATTGCCCCCTCTCTCTGGCTTGTCCATCCTAATCTCTGCCTCTTTTATTCACAGATTGTTCTGATTTGTGTGAATTCCAGAACAGGAGTCTGAACATGGCTATATATCTGACATAGCCAACTAAAGCAGATGAGACCATGGGCTATCTGTTTTTCCAGACCTCTGATACTTGGAGGGAAATTGTTACAAATTTTAGGAGTATGTCCTGGTGTCACCGACAAGGAGGTAATTTGAATATAAGATACCAAAGCCTAGAAAAATACCATGGGTATGAGCATCTCCTTCACTGGTTATGTTGGAATCAATCCAGGACTCAAGATGCTCATATGAAGGTTGAGATGTTGGACCAGAAGGACTGGCCAACAAAAGTAATCACTCCAACCACACTTAACTATTCCTCCTTCTTCACATATCCATTCCCTTACCATGATGGATCCCATTGTCAAAAGAGAGAAAAAAAGAAGAGATGCTTTATAGCTTGCCTATGTCCAATCCATTTCCTAGTGACCATAGCCACCACACTATAACGGAGAAGAGCTTGAGATGGAGAATTGGGAAGACTCTAAAATGAATAGGGCAGATCTTGAACTCTAAGATAAATCTAATCTAATAGATTAAAATAACTCAAAAGCTAAGAAATCAGTCAATAAGAAGCTTAAGTAGCTACTATAGGGCATGAAGCATGATTCTGTGGAGCACAGTAGAGGAATGGTCATCAGAAAAAAAAAATACATATCTACCTCATCATGTTCATTTCAGTCAAAATGTCCACTTATAATAATATTCTACAACACAACTTCCTGAGTAATTAAAGAGATCAATATTCATTGTACATCCCAATATTATCAGTTTCACGGCAAGTGTACTGTCTTCCTTTGGGGCCTATGGACTATATAGTCAGATTCATCGGGGAAAAAAGAGTTTTAGACTTAATAAAAGATTCCAGTGCCAGAAAAATCTGTTGGGGTATCTCCAGGCCACCCCAAATCGACTGAGAAGAGATAAAAATCTTTTACTCTACCCCCAGCAACACCTTTGCAAATACTTTAGATACAGTCTTTCTCATGAGAGAGTTAAAGTTACATTTTTGACATTTGTAAAGAATTTATAACACCTAGTAAAAGCAAAAATATTGACAAGGAAATAATATATATTCTATAAACATCCCAAAATAAGTACAACCAAGTCCATAAGATTAAGAGTTTCTGGAATCTTTGCTCATTTTAAAATTATGGAAGAAGGAAAGATGCTATAAATCTCCCTATATCCTAATTCTGATAAGAATCAAGATTAGAATTTCCCTTTTAATTGTCCAAGGGGAATGCAATAGCATAACTTTCATCTAGAAGCAGCCAAACACACAGACATTCCCATCCTTGGATGGGAATGTTCACTGTCAGTAGTAAAACCATTTTCATTTGCTTCTGTGAAACCACTTAATCCACAGCCTATTTAAAATAGCACTTCTCTAAGAGGCATAATTAGTTTTCTAACAGCTCTTCCTCCTGCCACTTTGCAAATCAGTCTAGGAGTCCAACTTTTAACACAGACATGTCACTAATTAGCACTGCCCAAAACCAAGTCCAATAGGGCTGTAATGAATGCACGACAATTGGGGAACTGAGTTCATTTCTCCATTTGAATCTTGGAAGCAATCCATTTTAATCTGTATGCAAAGGTTGGCTTTTGAAGGAATAATTGTACTTTGTTTTGGTCCATCTGGATTGGGCTATAAATATGCCTTCCAGGTTTTATAACATTAAGTTACACAGACAGCACTCAATGTCAGAGTAATGTTCAAGAAGTCCTATATGGGTGATTAACTTGAGAACATTCATCAAATTGGTGCCCTGATCTTAGGGGAAAAAATGCATTTTTAAGCTAGAAGTGATTTGGGGGCTCTTGGTTTTGGTGAATGAAATGAATTCATTTTTAAAAAGTTCCAGTGCTTTTTGTTCTCTCTTATAATTAAGCTTAATCAAATAAACACATTTTTCTCCTTTCTTTAACATATGCATATTTTTCTATGCCAGGAATTACCTTGCGGTATTAGAGTAACAATAACAAAAATATCCCCGTCGTGGTCTCCGTGGTTTAAGGCCCACATACCAATCTTCTGTGATTGTTTTGCCCATTATATTCTCGCATATGTTTTTGCAGGATTTTACAACATGCTTCAAAAACATTAGAGGTTTGGGATTTCCACTTGTTACTATTTATGGTTTCAGCATTCACATACCATTGATTGTTTTTCCCTCTCCCTCTTCAAACCTAAATGTCAATTGTAATCTAAATTAATTTGCACTTGGAGTTGGCAAGAGGGAAACTTCGGTTCATGTAGAGAAACCACAGGCAAAGCGGAACACATTAAGTGCAGTTCTGGGTCCATCATCCTAATGTTCATTGTGTCCCTCTTCAGTTACCCAAAAGGCAATTAGACATTTGTCATTGTCATTTGGGAAACAGATACGAGGGAACCAATACATACGTTGATTTTTTCTTTAGAAATATTATGTCCAGATTTCTCACAGAAAGAAAATTATGATGAATTTCTTCTTGGTAAACATGCATAAAAATCAATTTTGGCAAAAGCAAAATATATAACTTTACTATAAATGAAAGGTGGATCAAATGTTACGGAAACTCCATGGGTACCCAGATCACATGCTTTAGACACCTTGCCTCTCAGTTTCAAGGCAGGGTACCGAAGTGTCAAAGGTACTTAGTAAGTTGCAGATCATGTGAAAGGAACATAATGAATGGAAATAAAAGGTGTTTGGCTCTTCAAATCCAGAGGTGCAGCACGCAAACAGTCACTGTGAAGTGACATCACAAGTCTCTACAGAAACCAAGGGAGATGCTAGGACTAAGGAGAGGGGATTTGGGTTTGGCACCCTTTATTGTCAGACAATTGAGAAGGATTTGTCATGTGCCCCAGAGCATGTAGAAGCCAAATACTCTCTAAGTCTAACAAGGCTAGAGTTGTTAAGTTCAACAAACAAGATCGAGGGATGTAAATAAGAGAAATATAAATTCTTTAGGTAAGTGAGTATGGGCTTATGCAGTAGAAAAGTAGGAAAGTCACCATCCCAGAGAAGATAGAACACAGAGGGACAGGGAAGGGGATGAACAGCAGATCAGACCTGGGAACAAGCTTCTTGCAGCTTTGAATTGTAAAAGGAAGCCCCATCTTTAGAATGGGAACCTCATGCCTGTCCCTTACCCTATCTGAATCTAGTTTGCTTTAGACCTTGAGAAAAACCTTCTTGCCCGCATTGCTTTTAAGATAGGAGTATTGTTGTTACAGTCGAGTCCTGAATGGTGGAAGCTAAGCAAAGCAGCTAAATGCTTTCCATAAACAAATTCTTTTATTTACTTTTAAGTATACAGAGTGCTGTCAGCGAAGCCATAGATAAGCATTTAATGCAATTTTCCATCACAGTTCCTTAAGTATTGCCTAGTGATGAAGGGTTATGTTCTAGAAGAGCTGACAATGATTTTAAGTGTGGACGTCTCAAGGGAATCTCTGAGGAAAAAAATGTCAGGATATTTTATAACATGATTAATAACCATTAAGTGGACAGGAAGGGATTTTTTTTTTTAAGTTGTGGATTAAGGTTTATGTTCTTTGGGCCTTCAAACAGTTTCCAGCTTTTATTCACATCTAGTAAGACATGAAGGGCTAGGCAAGAACAAGGCTCCACCCCTCGCTAGGCAACATGCCCCGTCTTCTCCACCGTCTTCTCCAGGTGCTTCAGTAATAGTTGCTAAGGAAGCTTACGGGGCAGGCGGGGCACATACGCTCCCTCCCAGGGTAGCAGGGAACAATGGAAGGGTTGCAATTTTGTATCTCCATGGGATGGACACCTGAAAGTCTGAGCAAAGACTGTGTGGTCTTCCCGGCATCCTTGTATGTCTACAGACTTGTACAGGAAAGCCCAGTTGGTTAGGAAGCATGCCACCACCCCCCCAACCGGCTTCCTTGATCATCTGTGGCTCCTGAAACATTTGCATCATGGGACTGCTTTTCCTCATATAAATAAACTTCTTGGAGAAGTATTTTATTGGCAGAGTGGTAGTCTTTCAGAAATATGGTCTAATGGGAGCCACACTACTTAGATTCCTTTCTTTTAAACTAAGCCTAAATAATCTGAATATATTTTCCTTAGATTATATGAGTTCAAGAGTGTGGAAATGGCTTGTAAATTAAAGGACGCTGTAAAATACAGAGAGTTTTCATGCTTCTTAAGTGAAGAGGACAGATTCCTTGAGGATCTCCGCGTACAATACTGAGTTGCTGGCACTCTGAAGTTTACATAGTACGGTAGCATCAGTCTGCAAGGACATTGTCTTTTATTTTAGTTATTTATTCCGCATTTCTGATCCTATGGTCTCCTCTCCCACAGAAATACACTCTAAAATATTTAAAACATGTCCTTCCCATCCAGATTCTATTGGTTGGTTTTATAAGTTGGCATATTTTTCAAAATATTTCAAATACTTCTTGCTGTTGGCACACCTGGATGGCTCAGTTGGTGAAGTGTCTGCCTTTGGCTCAGGCCATGATCCCAGGGTCCTGAGATCGAGCCCCATGTTGGGCTTTCTGCTAAGCGGAGAGCCCGCCTCTCCCTCTGCCTGCTGCTTTGCCTGTATTCTGTCTCTCTCTCAGTCAAATAAATAAGTCAGTCTTTTTTAAAAATGTATTTCTTGTCTGCAATAGTTCTGCCTCCTTGGTGTCATGCAGAAATCCAATTCCATTTATCAAAATCGACATTTTGTTTTTGAGATCTATTCCTGTTGGTGTGTATGAATTCAGTTCATCATGTCTAATTGTTGTATAGTATTCCCTTCTCTTAAAACATTTCATTTTATTATTCTCTTCATTTCTTCATGTCTGATTTTGTATTTTCTTTCCAATCTGACAGTCACAAAATATTTTAATTTTTAGTTTTTTTTTTTCTTTCTCTCTCCTTCTGTTTCTTTCTGTAATGCTGGCCAAATGTCCTTCGTTGCTGAGTGGTAACTAAGTCAAATGAGTGGTAACCCTCCAGGACCCCGAGGATTTTATTGAGGATGGATGGGATCCAGGAGTCTGTGCTCACTCACCACCTCCTACAAATGGAGAAAGGTAGTTTACCCCAAAACATCTAAGACTCATGAGTGATTGTCACGGAAACTTCACACTTACTGAAGATCATCTTTCAAATATACCATGTTTCTACTTTTCCCCAGAGAATGGAGAAATTAAAAGATCTGCTAAATTTAAAAGATCACAGTACAAAAAATATCTAATGTGTTGACAGAGACATAACTAAAGTATAAATAACTTGCTTTGGATGTATATTCAGATATCAAATGAGGTCCAGAGAATGCTTCCTCTTCAAATAGGTATGCACACACTTAAAATGATGTACTTCATCAAACTCATGTACACTGATGCAAAGGTCTTCATCTGTAGGGCAGTCACGAAGATTACTTGGTTACACTTCCTAATGCCATGCCTAGTAACACAGATGTCATTGCCTTTACTCATGTACACTAAGCTGATGAGGTTCCACCTGGAGAAAAACTGGAGCAGAGTTTCTGCCATCTAATATCACTCACAGGCTTGCTGAAACAGCAGCAGTCCTGTGCGTAAGAGCAGGGGTGCATGGGGCAGCCCTCTTTCCTGTAATCATGGTGGTCACCACAGTTCCTGCCACAAAGGTGGCTTCCCCAGATCTACCACGTCTGACAGTCTCCTCTTCCTCCCTGTAACTGCGTACTTAAGGACATTTAGTTGTTCTCTGATATTTCCTCTCCCCTGTCTTAGAGTGTTTCTATTTTTACAGGTTGGCCACTCACCATGAGGCTAACCTCTGTCTTTATCTCAAGGTCTTTGACTTGACTCAAAGGGCTTTCTGCCCTAGAATTCCTACTGCAAATGCAAATAGAATGTGAACAAGTCAAATCTGTGAACATATCGTTCAGGTCCCTTATCTTACTCTGTGACTGTTATCGTCAGCCATGTAATCTCAGTATCTGAATTTATTCTTATCTCTTTGCCCCACTCTCTCTATTAATGCATCATTAGATCTTGTTAACATTTACCTTGAAATGTGTCTCCTGTGGGTTTTTTTTTCCCCCATTCTGACCCCCATTTCCTTATACTTGAATGAATGCAATAGATTCCTACATATTACCCATAATTTTTCTATTCTCACTTTTAATTATTGTCAAAGATGAAGCAAAATGGTATAATGCTTAGGACTGTGGGCTCTGGGGAGAGATGCCTTGATTTCTATATAGTTTCATTTTTACAAAGTTGTAGAAATTTGAACAAGTTAGTTAATGTGTTAATACCATTTTTTCTTCATTTATAAAAGGGAGGTGATGATGCTACCTCGTGAGATTATTTGAGTGTTCATCCACATAATTCACAGACAGTGATGCATAGTGCATGGTCTGCTTTAGAAATTTAGAGATAGAATTTGTGGGACTCTGAGAAAAATATAGAGAATAGTGTTCCAACCTAGTTCCCTCAACATCTGACAGAATTGCCTCCCTGGCATTCAAAGCCTTCCTAAATTGTTTTTTTGTTTTTGTTTTTTCCTGAGTTGAAAAAATTATTAAAAATCTAAATTAATTGCAGATATTCTCACATTGTGTTATAACTTTTTTTTTTTTTTTTTGCATTTTTTATCATGTGATGCTTACTACTTACATGGGCTCTTTTTTGGAGAGGAAAAAAGCCTATTACAGTTATTAAAGGAAGACCAAAGTCTTGAATGGAGAAACCCTGACAGCTTGCTCTATTTTCTCCATACAAGGGTATACTCTTTTAGCAAATAATTCTTTTAAATACTTACTATTATGAATTTCGAAAAAAAAAACACAGTGAGAACTTTCTAAACCTCTATAAGATGTTTAGGAAATAAATAAAGATGGAGTTTGACCTTCACTCACTTCATGGCAAATCCTTTTTGCTTCTCACTGAAACACATTCAGGTAATTCTTATGAACATGAGGTGATTCCTCTGCCTGGAAAGGACCAGAGGTGCTTCCTCAAAACTTCAAACAAGGAGAAACCTAAAAGAAAACAAAAATAAATGGAAAAGAGAGACTATTTCTGTATTCCAGGATGGGAAGACTAAAAAACGCATGCACACAAATAAGATAATTTTAATATAGTGTATTTATGAGTTTACTGTGTGACACAAGCATGAAATGTGTCCCCCCCCCCAATTTATTTGGCTGTGTACTTTTTGATTGCCTCTTTCAATGACAGCTATTTTTAATGCACTTTCTACATGGAGAACAGAAATGAAAGTCAGCCTTCAAAGATGTTGTATCTCAATTTAAATTTCAAGCTTAGCTAAAAAAATCTAGTGAAATTTTTAATGTGAAATTAATGAAGTAATTATACATGTTTCTGAAGAAACAAAGTGATCAATTAAATTTTAAAAGGAAATAGAAAAGAGAAATGAGACTGGATATTGGGATATATCATTAAAAAGATGATCCTTCTAGAAAATAGTGTATATTTAAAATTTTCTCATAATATAAAATATGCTATGATCTCTTAGAAAGATACATCATCAGAATAATATGTTAAAGTTGGATTTCATTACACATAAGCAAATATAATAGGAAGCATCACTAACAAGGGAAAGTAAAACATCATGCCCTAAATTCTCTTTCAAGTAAAACATCTTAAAAAAAAAAGTCAAAGTAGATCCTCAATTTACGTGGCAAACCAATGTATTTTACAGTTAAATTTTGGTTAATACTTTAGTATTTAGAATTTAGTTAATACTTTCAAAAATAATGAGGGGTGCCTCGTTGGTGCGGGGTCAAAATCTCAGGATCATGAGATCAAGTCCTGTGTCAGGCTCCGTGTTCAATGTGGAGTCTGCTTAAGACACTCCTGGCCCTGACTGCTCGTGCTCACTCTGTCAAATAAAATAAATAAATCTTTGTTAAAAAGTATTGAAAAATGGAGTGCATGGGTGACTCAGTCAGTTAAGGGATAAACTCTAATTTTAGGTCAGGTCATGATCTCAGGGTCCTGGGATCAAGCCCCACATTAGGTGTTGTCACAGGGGATTCTGCTTGAGGATTCTCTGTCTCTCCCTCTGCTCTTCTCCCCACAAATACACACTCTCTTTAAAATAAATAAATAAATATTGTAAAAAGGTCAAAAGTTATGTAATTGTTAGATGCATCTTAAAACAATGAAGAAAATAAAATAATTGATGATGAAAAAAAAAATCATGTCCCAAAATATTTTATACATCACAAGTAAACAGGAAAGCAAAGAACATAATGGGTGGGGTATATGTTCTGCATCACAATAAATATTTTCATTACAAAAAGTTGGGAATTTTGAAGGAAGCATCATGGTAGACTGAACACGTGTTCCAGTTCCGCTCAATCCATAAACCCCACTGAAATGCATAAGTCATATAGCCTTTGCCTATAAAGAAATCAAAAAGAAAGAAAACCATAATGACAAAAGGGGATAGCAAATAACAGAATACTAAAGAAATTAGAAAAACTCAGCAATATGTTTAGGGCAGAGGTGACCCAGAGGAAGAACTTATGGTTGACTTAGGAAGGAGGGTCTGTAGAAAACACAAGTGTTTATGGAGAAGGTGATGTGGGACATGCAGTGACAAGAGAAAACCCAAACCAATGTGTGAGCAATGTCGAACCCATTTGGAGATTGCCTGTTCCTGAATCCCACATAACCCTTTTTATGGTATAATCGCTCAATTTGGTGTAGCACCTTCTCCTAACGCTCCACGGTATTGCCCTCTAGATCAAGGGTGAGTGGCATCCCATAATATTTGCACTTAAGCCGAGGTCAATACTGTAACATGTTGGTGCAGAATTTTAAGGGAAATCCTGCTGAGCTGTATTGGAAATTTATAATAGACTAGAAAATTATCACATTTTAAAATTCATTTTATGTCTCAGTTTTACAACTTGAAAGTCAAGATAAATTAACATTTTTTTCCTTTTTTTTAAAATATTTTATTTATTTATTTGACAGAGAGAGATCACAAGTAGGCAGAGAGGCAGGCAGAGAAAGAGGAAGGGAAGCAGGCTCCATGCTCAGCAGAGAGCCCGATGCAGGACTCGATCCCAGGACCCTGAGATCATGACCTGAGCCGGAGGCAGCGGCTTAACCCACTGAGCCACCCAGGCGCCCCAACATTTTTTTTCCTAAATAGACATCTTCTAGGGTCCCAATATTGTGTTCTGAATTATAATGACTCTGAAAACAAGAAATAGGATGCATGATCTTTGCTTTTATGAACACACATTGATCGGAAACAGTTTATATCCTGAGACAGAATAGATACTGAGAAAGAAAGTTTAGTTCTATGCTTTTCTTCCTGGAGACAACTTTATCCTTTCTTTCATTTTTCTTTCTTTCTTTCTTTCTTTCTTTCTTTCTTTCTTTCTTTCTTTCTTTCTTTCTTTCTTTCTCTCTTTCTTTCTTTCTTTATGTATTTTTTAAACTTAAAAGAACTTCATGTGATATTTCAAATTAGAACTAAAATTAACTTACCCCAATCAATTTAGACCTGTGCTTTCATTGATCTGATGATATGTAAAGTAAATGAATATTCTTCAGGCTCCTGAGGAATCTAGAGATGTACATATCAGAAAAAAATATCAAATGGATAGGCCTGGATCACTTAACTATGAAAATCTCCTGCCTTAAGAGAAAAAAGCTTGAGATCTTAGTTGACTGTGATAAAATGGTATTGAATGCTTTTCTTTACCCATTATTTTTAACATACATCACTGAAAACATTTTCAGCCATGTCCTGCCTTTTTAAACAATGAATGAATGTCAAAGAAAAGACCTTAAGAACAGACCTGAACCCAAAACCCAGACTCTGAGGGGAGCACAAGGTAATAAAAGGAAATTTTCTTTCCCAAATGTCAAACAAAGCACCTCCACAGGAGGGATCCTATACTTCCATAGCCATCAAAAGTGTGAGGAACAAAAATTATGGTACTTTTAGGCTCTGAACACAATCACCCTCACGTGGGTGTTCCAAAGTATAGCACTGCCCCCTGATCCCCACCCCAAAGAAAATATTGTATTCTTATTTTCTATCTCCCAGGACAGAGGAATGCCCTGGCCAGCAGAGAGTGGATCCTGAATTCTGAGTGTCCTTCAGTCCTGCGGATTTGGACACCTAACATTATTATTTACTTCTCATCATTATCAGACATGTATGCATAGTTGGCCCTGAGCTCTCCCCCACTTCTATCCCCCACCTTTTCCGTCTTTCTTTTTCCTTTGTTCCTACAGGTACTGGCTAGCTCTACAAGCTGTCATAATTTTGTTTCTGGTTTGACCTGAAGGGGAGCGATGTCCTCATCACATCCAAACTCGTCCTTATCATCAGACAGATAGTAGCAATAAGCAAGGATATTTACCCCAAGGCTCCTTCTGGGAACTTCAACAAAGTCATCCCTAAAAAACATATGACACAGAGACATGTTCAGACCTAACGGTAGATAAGACAGAGCCCACCCTCTTGGGCTCCCACACAGTCAAGTCCTACAATCTCCACACACGCCAACAATCAACACTAAAACTCTAAAACCACATTCAGTGGAAAAAGGACACAAAAGTGCGGTTTAGTGAGCGACATTGTTTAGTGAGCGACATTGTCTACCGCCCCGGACAGTCTACCCCGGGAATACCGTTAAGTCGTGCTGCACAGAACGGCTTCTGTGATTTGGTTCTATTTCTAAAAGTAGTTCTGCTTCCAATTTCACCTCTAAACGCTTGGTGTTTAGCACTTTCAGTGACCTCTTTTCCTCCTTAAGCTGGTTTCTGTGTATTCTTAGAAAACATCTATTATATCAATACTATATTGCTATAAATTATATACATTTACTGCGAGCAAATGAAACAAACTTTACTACAACCCACGTTATAATTTTGCTATGCCTGCTCACAATGCTTTCTACCATATAATCTTCAATCATAACCTGATATTTGAGAGAAGTTTATACTTTAAAAATAATCTGACAGTTGAAAGCGCATTAGGTTTTTCTAACCTAATTTGGTTAGAGTGTGTTTTCACTTTAGTTTAGAAATTCATTGTCAAAATTGATCCCAAGTTCAGTTGTGGCTTCTTTCATTGTACCCGAAATCCAGACTTCAAAACATTTGCTTACTTAGTTGGCCTTTTGAGGGCAAGAATCATACTATCGCACTTGAAGGAAGTTATCAAGTATCATAAACAACTTAATTTAGATCTTAAGCTTGAGTGTCAAGGAGAAATAGTGAACCAACTTTGTTTCCCACTTGAAAGCTTCCTTCTAAGGCTCTGGAGATTTATGTGGGACAGGTTATTATACTTCTCTTACTAATCAGAACTCTTGTTCCCTTGGCAACCTGCATACTTTGTTTCCCCCACACTAGCATTCCCGAATCCCCCCTCCCCAAATGATTTATTTCCCTATTGCTACAGCCTATGGGCACATTACATACTTTAAGACAACACATTAATCTACAGCTTTCCAACCCAGACAGCAGACACGGCCATCCTTCTTGATAACCACTGCTGGCTATTACAAAGAAAGCATTCCTGATTTAGGCTACAGTCGAGAAATTGTAGGGGATGACATGCCTTGCACCAGTCTCCGAAGTCATGTGTAGGCAGACTGCCAGGTGAGAGCTAAAGCCACAGCTGCAAATTTTCATAGAAAATGCCCTGTACCAGTCTCTGAAGCTTATTTTTGACTACTTAGGGCCAGCCTTCCTGAAAATAAATGGAAAATAAAAAAAAACCAAAATGCATACTGGGCCACATTTATTAGATAGATAGATGGGTGTGATTTAGTGATTGTTATTTCTCCTTCTCCTTTGGCTGGGCTGGAGCAGTGAATGAGTTCTCCTGGTTCAGTCCTCAAAGCCCCACGCAATTTTTATATTCAGAGTAAAACCTTGCACTAAAAACTTAGGGTTAATTTTCCAATTTCCATACATTACCTTGGGGGGAAAAAAGTACCTTTCAACTCTTCACCAGGATAAGGGCAAATATGGTTAGTCAGCCCTTAGAGGAAAGCAGATCCATTCAAACCTCAAAAATTCTTCTCTGTTAAAATTCCTCTTGGACATGTTTTTTTTTTTTTTTTTCCCAAAGTATCCCGTTACTTAGAATACCAGACACATATTCAGGGTGGCATAGCACCCTCACTAAGCAGGGATTGAGACTGATAACAAGAATACGTGGCATTTAAGAAAAAAATAATTAAGATATTTTACCTCAAAGTTTCATTCTCATCCATGGCATATACAATGAGTGAAAGCTTACATATGCCATGATAAATTGATTTTGTTCTATTATCATAAATTTCCATATGATTTTAAGAATTCTGCAGTGTGATCCACTGCCTTTTTCACTTCTTCTTCTCCTCCTGCTCCTCCTCCTCCTCCTTCTTCTTCATATGTGCATTTTTTATAAAAATGAAACTTCACAATAAACAGCAAAAATGACATTACCCATCCTTTTCTGTTGTCTTTTTCCCTCTACCTAGAGATAGTCATTATCCTAAAGTTGTTCAGAATATATGCGTTACGTATCCTGAGGTTTGACTTTATGTTTGAAATATATAGTATATATATACTTTATATATATATATATATATATATATATATATACACACACACACACACACACACATATTTATATAGTTTATATAGTATATATATGTATGGATATGTATTATATATATTTCCACACGAGTATATGTGTGCACATCTATACATATATAGTTTTAAAAGTTTTATTTTTTATATATATTATGCTACTCCATATTGTTCATGAAATAATATATTTTTAATTAAGCATTTCATTCTGAATTAATTTATTTTAATTACTGAATAAATGGTCCCAATATCTGCCTCTGTAATCTTAATAAATAAAATTTATTTCAGCAGTTATCTAAAATTAAAATCCTGAAATATCAGGGCTGACCTACTTTGAAGGACTAAGAGTCTTTAACCAGGAATCTAGAACCTGACTTCCAAGTTTTGATTATGTAAATCTCCATGTGGCCCAATTATTTTAAATGCTCACGTAACCTGGATGTATGATCTAACTCTTAGCGTTAGCTCTAGGTGGCTGGTAGTAAATGCTTAAGAACGAGACCCATAATTCACCTAAAATATGTAATACTAGACCAGAAGGAAGTTTGTTTCTGACCACATGTACCCTAATTTGTCACAAAGCATGAGGTGTGGGAACCTTCCTAGCAGCTCATGGCTGAGCCACCAATTGGCTTAGATGTTTTAGTGTTTAAGTCAATATTCATAGTCTTACTCTCACTATAATTTTCTTTGTGTAACTTAATTTCCTTTATCCAATATGGGTTGTGTTAACCTCTCGGTACTTTTCTCTGCCATGACCTATCTAGGAAGTTGGTAAGAATTTTGTTTTAAAAGACCCAAACTCTGCAGCAAAAGTGCAATAACAGAGAAAATACCTTATACCTAAAATTAAAAAAAAAAAAATTCTACCTTTGAAATATGGGATTTGCACAAGAACTGGATTTTCTTAAGTTCTCCGGGTTGAATACGTTCAGAATTTATTTTCCATTGAGGAACTGCTCATTGCTCCAGTGAGCAAATATGTGAGCATAGGAACACAGAGATACCCGCATGCAGCATGACATCAGAAAGACTAGGTTAGTCATGGGCTCGCCAGTGTGTCCTGTGTGTGTATGTGTGTTGTTGTTGTTGTTATTGTTTTCACTCATTGGAAAACTTTTAAAGCACCTTATATGTGAACAATTAAATATATTCATAATTTTGATTTCTTTCCAAACTGTGGACATGGCGTATGTGTTAACATCTATTCTAGACTAGGCAGAGTGGTAAAGGTTCCACATCCTTGAAACTTTCCAAGGCTGCTGATGTCAAGCTCTGACCAATTGACTATTTACTATTTGAACGGGGTCCAGCAAATCATTTACCAAGTTGCTGAGTATCAGTTCCCCAGCCCACTCCACCAAAAGCCTTCACCATCCATGCGCTGCTCAGGCCAAAAAGAAAGTCATCTTGAATTCTGCTCTTTCCCTCCTCCACCCTTTGTGACCCATCTGCTAGTTCCTCCTCCAGACTGGATTCCAGATCGATTCAGTTCCCTTCATGCCCGCTGCTAAAACCCTGGCTCACCCAGCTTCATCTTCTGCTGGACTACTAAAAAGCTTCCTAACTCATCTCTTCTCTTCTTCATTCTACCCCTACCCCCCGCAAATATTTTCTCCATCCAATCAAAAGAATGAGCTTTTTAAAACACCAGACCACACTACTGTCCTTTGGAAGAATGTCCAACATTTTCCCATTGGGTTTAACATGATTGTCCAGCCTCCCTACATGTGGGGAGGGTTTGTCCAGGGGGTTTGTCTTAAATATGTCATGCTGTTTTATGATCATCTTGATCTTTCCAATTGATCAGGTGCCTTCTCATGCTGTAACGTTAATGCTACTCGTTTCTCCCCATCTCTAACGGCGTCACAACACCATTGTGCTGATACCTCCAGCTTGCTGGTTTGTCCTCCCCTGAGGTCATCTCACATTATTTCTCCACTCCCTGTGATTGTCTGAGGGCAGGTACGCCCATTCTCAGCTCTTTTCATTCAGGTCTTAGCTCCAAAGTCAGAGAACAGTTCCCTGATCATCCTATAGAAAACAATCCTCTGAAACATTATCATTCAGGACTGTATTTCCCTATATATTCATTTTTATGTATATATGTCTTCACCTACCTATATAGTATGTATCATATTATTCATGTATTAAATATCTTATTGCATGAAGCTCTTTGAGTACAATTGCTTAACATTGTTCCCTCAAAGCCAGACAGTAGTAAGCATGTAAATATTTCTTTAAATGAATGCAGATGTTGAGTCCTGGTTGCTCGTTTATACAATGCAGCATAATGCCTTCCACTTCGCAGCATGATTTGTAAGGATTAGCTGTGTCTCAGAGGTGCCTACTGTAAAGAGAGATGGAACTGAAAATTCTACAGATTGGTACAGAGTTGCTAGAGTAACTGTTATTTCTTATTTTTCTAGGTCCTACTCCCGTCTTTAAAATGTACTTCCCTTCCTAATCATGCTTTCTTTGTTTCAAATGCAGCAGATCTTTAGAGCATGACTTTAATTATGATACAGATGATAACAAGAGTAGATGGCACCTACACGTACATTGATCTCTCTTGGCTCCTTTTTTGCAAAAGAAAAGAAATTACAGGCAAGGACACACGCTCAATCATGATTAATTTTGAAGAAAAAAAATGAACCATAACAACATTTCTAAACACACATAATAATAATGTTTTGCTTGTAAAGTTTTTCAAAGTAGTTTCCCACATGTTCCCACAACACTGAGCGAGATGCTCAAAGGATATTATGTCCATTGAGTAATTGAGAGGTTTTGCTTCTTGGGAGAAGGTGTTCTCAGGCTCACCAGGTCCGGGGTCTGGGCAGCCGAGACAGGAACCACGGTTGCTGAGACTTACTTTAATTCCTTCCCCCCACTGCTCCAGCCTTTTCCTTTTCTCATTTTTGCTCTTCTAGCTTCAATCCTCTCTCCGAATTCAATGTTGCATTTGGCCAGTCGGCCACTGTCTTTCCCCTGGGTTTTTCTTCCTTATTTCGGTCTTTTTTCCTATTGCCGGTATTTGATTAGTAGACTCGTGGCCTTCCAGTGGGTTTGTCTTAAATATCTCATGCTGTTTTATTACCATCTTGATCTTTCCAATGCTATTTGTACATTTCTTTTCTCTCCCCTCATGGCATTTCTAAAAGATTGTGGGATGAGGGAGCGATTGCTCAAATGAAGGCCTCTTTATTTGCTAGCCATGCTTTCTTGACAAGAACCTTAATGAACCGGACTCGTGAGCTGTTGGGCTGTTTGTTCCGGGGATGTGAGCAGGACACACGAAGGTGGCAGGTACTAACTCAACAACCACCTTCTGCTTTTGTGTCCCACGTGTGTCAGACACGTCCTTGTGCACTGGTGATACGCCAGATGCTTATGTTCTTGGAGATTTCATTCCAGCAGAGTAAAACAGGAAAACACATGAACAATTGGATGCTGGTGAAAATAGTTAAAACAGTGGATCAAGTAATTTCAAATATCAGACTCAGATCTAAGGGGTTATATATGCAGACGTTTAGTATCCTAAAGTCTCTGTGCAAGAACTAACTTCAAACAGGTAAGCTCTGGAGATGGGGAGAGGGAAGGAGAGCTCTGCCTGGCTTCAGAGGTCAAAGGAGAATTGGATTTCCAAAGGAGGAGTAAGTTCCAGATGAGTTGATGAAAGGGGAACTGAGATTCTTATCCACTTATTTCTCAAACCTGAACTCCTCTGCTCGGACACTGGCTACTTCTTATGCTGACGTGTAAATACCTTTGTACACAGCTGCAGATATGAACAGACAGTTACCTACGCATCAAATATGCAAGAGGTGTTTGCTGGAGAAAAGAGACGTTTGTTGGCCAAGTGGATGGGAATGAGACTGGTGTTGGTCAAGAGCATTAGCCTTCGGGAAAAACACTCATGTTTATCAGTCCAGTTCCCTTTGACAACAATTCCCTGAGACAAAAGATACCTGATCTAAAAAGGTCAGTGGGTCAGATCGTATGCTTTATCCGTTAATCCATAATAAAGAGTCAGGGATCTGGGTGGGGAAATGGCACCCTCCTGCTGATAGGTCCGGTTGGCACGCTTCCTCCAGCGCCCTCTGTCCCTCTGGGGTCACTGATCCGGACTCCTTGGCTCCAGTCTTCAGCACAGGTCAAGGAACCACCTGATTATCCCACAGGTGGAATTCAGCCTCCTGTTCTGATTTGATTTTCTCACCTCTGAGATTTTCCCCTGGTTTCCTAAAAGACCTTCTCCTCTCTCGTACTCCCTCCTCCTACCTTGCTTCCTCTAACACCCCCTCCGCTGGACATGCTTCCTTCTACGGCTGTGCCCTCCTCCCACACAGAACCCTACCTGAGCATCATGATCTTTACGCAGCATAAAAACACATGCAATTGGGGTGACAAAATTTAGGCTGTATTCTATGTTCACTTTCTACTTGTTCGATGCAGCTTTTTTTTTTTTTTTAAGACTTTATTTCTTTGATAGAGAGAAATCACAAATAGGCAGAGAGGCAAGCAGAGAGAGAGGGTGGGAAGCAGCTCCCTGCTGAGCAGAGATCCCCATGCGAAGCTCGATCCCAGGACCCTGGGATCATGACCTGAGCCGAAGGCAGAGGCTTAACCCACTGAGCCACCCAGGCACCCCTGTTTGATGTGTCTTATTTATTGTTCTCTCTCACCCTTGGCTCTGGTTAGCCCCTGGGGGTGATGGGGGGTAAGGCTACAATTAATGTTATTTAACACTTTTATTTTTACAATTGAATGGAAAGTAGGTAGTCTAAACATTTGTTTAATTTCTGAGAACAATAACACTTATAAGACAAAATTTGACATATGAAAAATTTTACTCCAGGATCTCTTTAAAAAACCAGCTTTATGTATGCAGGTAAAATATTTTTCATTATGAAATACTGCAAAATCAGTGATTCTATAAGCAAGATGTATGGGTGTTAAGGGTTCCAGCATAGATACGAGGTTCTCAGGAAACCAAACCAAAAGGAGGATTTGGGGACCTTCAATGAGGCATTTCAATCACTCACAAAAAAAAAATGGAAATAATAAGTGTGCCCATTTCCTGGGGATTGAAAGGATTAAATCAAATAATTTATGTACACTGCTCAGGCCAGTGCTAGCTCACAGTAAAAAACCAGAAGTTTGGAAAAATATTCGATTGAAATAAAAACCACTCAAAAGGTAGGCATTGTATGTGTGTACATTAGTTCAAGGATAATATTTTTCTATATTCATGAAATTTGACCTCCCATTTCTTCCCTGTGCATTCCTTTTGCTCTTTTCTATAGTTAAGAAGCCTTCTTTACGGTATTGAGCCAGGAAACACAAAAGAAAAGGTAGTTGAGAATAAATATTAGGACTTGGTTTGTTACTTTTGTTTTGTTTGTACAAAGGGTGAGCATTCCAAGTAGGCACCAAGACTCCCAGCAAAGGCAACGTGAACATTCTCGAGGTGACAGTTCAATTTGTGTTACAGGCTGGTAAGTTTCTCACCTACCTGGCTCTCTTTCCTTCTGAGCTCAGAGATGGACTACATTTTCTTGCCCTCCTATCATTAAAGATGGTCTTGTGACAGATATGAACCACCTCGAAGCCCAGCCCTTTGCAATCTTCTACTCTGTGTGTCGATTCCATGCCATCCAGCAGGCTGGATGCCAAAGTTTGGGGCAACATGGCAGCCTGTGCTGAAGAAGGCAGAGTTTCCTCCTGCTGGGATACTTGACTCCCTCCATGGTGTAGAGGTCCCCTTGTTTTTGTACCCTCCCCCATCTCCCTGGTAAAACTGTGAATTAGAAACAACTTCCCATTTATCTTAAGGCCCTGGAGTTTCTAAGTTTGATTGCTATTACTGTTAGTACTATAATGGGATATATAAAATCTGGGCTTTTCCCAAGAGAGCTAACCAGTTGGGTGTGCACACAGCAGAGCTGAGAGTATGCAGGAGAAGATGATATTGGTGCAATGGCAGACTTTGGGACTAGACCTCAAACACTATTTGTGAGGAAGACATGGTTCAGTATTTCAACCAGCAGAGTCAAGGACAGAAAGAAGGTGATAATGAAATTGCAGAAAGTTTGGGTGATTCTAGAACATTCAAAAAAAAAAAAAAAAAAAACCCAAACAAACACTTATTAACATTCAAGAATGTAGCTTAACAACACTGCAATTTATTTCTACATGTCCCATGCCCAGCACACGCCCAAGGGGTAGAGGATCAATGGTTGGGAAAGAATTATAGATGGGTACCATCCACCTGTCTGGCTGGCTGGCTTCTGAGGACTCATGTCCTTCAGAGTGATGGGAGACAGTGGTCGGAAGAGTCCTATGTCCAGAGCCAGGTGTGAAGGGAGAAGCCTTAGCCAGAAACTGCCTCGGAGGACAAATGGATAGAATAAGGACTTAACCGTATGAGGGGAGGGGATGCTGGATACTCTGGGGCACCGCACTTAGAAAGTGAGGATAGGGAGAAACACCCCTCCCCACCAAGCACAGAGTAAACTCCCGTTGTGGTGAGAAAGTGTTTAGCAAATTTAAATTAAATTATTTATGGAGGGCTTTTTGTATGATTTTCTTTTGGTAGGCCGAACACTTGAGATAACCATTTTCTCATGCCTTTTTCAAATGCCAATACTGAATTAAAGCAGTATTGGTAGTACTTTATATTTTATTTTAAAATAAAAGAAGATTCTAGGGGCACCCGGGTGGCTCAGTTGTTGAACGTGCGACTCTTGGTTCTAGTTCAGATCATGATCTCAGTGTTGTGAGATCGAGCCCGGTTTCGGGCTCTGTGTTCAGCATGGAGTCTGCTTGTTCCTCTCTCCTCCTTTCCCTGCTTGCTTTCTCTCTCAAGGTCTCTCTCTCTCTTTCATAAATAAATAAAATCTTGTAAAAAATCATTAAAACAATTAAAGAAGATTCTAGTGCTCTTTTTGCATAAGATGTGTTTTTTACTGAACAGTTTATGGTGTACCTTTTACCTATTTATCTGAGTGATTATCATCCCAGAAACACTGACTGGTGATATCCATTCACTTACTAAGTAAAACCACAGGCTTGGACACACTGACATGGGAAATGGAAGATTTCCTAAATTAAGCCAATATCTGTGGAAGAGAAATTTTGAAACAAGTCCTAAACTTGCGACATATGGGTTCCTGCACGTCGCCAGAAGGAAAAGTTGACAGAAATTTGGGCAGTCCATCAAGACACCTTTGTCTTTATTTAGTAACTCTTGGCAAGTCTGAGTCAGTAGCTATTGGAAAGATTTCCAATGTAAGGCAAAGGTCTGTGCCCAAAAGTTAGCTATAAACCAAGTAGTTTCAGTAATAACATCTTGATATACTATATCTCAAATTTTATTTTTCAAATTCATTTAGAGGTAAATTTGTCTCATTTTAGAGAACAAAATGAAATAAAACACCTTCTCATTTGTTAAATTAAGGGCATTGGGAAATAACGCTTAGCAAAAACCTAAATTACATGTAGGCCTCTCTTGGTAAAGGAACTTCAAAAATGAGATCCCCAAGAGCTGAGGTAAGCACTGCTAGGGATAAACTCACACGGAGGCTAAGTCTGAGGGGTGAGGCATTGTTCCAGAGAAACCGGAGAGATACTTGGAAGACACGTGTTAGTATTAAGTAATGGATGAAGAAGCAAAAGCAGATACATGCCTAGATTCTGAAAACAAAGGCGGGATTTCTCATGAAAGAGGAAAATGAAACACAAAAGGATGAGTGGTTACCAAAGAAAACAAACTGCATACATGGCCACTTTGTTTTTAAGAGCCAAATCCTAAATGTCAATCCTGTGGGTACCTGTGGGGACTCCCCAGAGGGGAAATCGATTCCTGCTTCCTATTGAAGTGGGTCATATTTTGTGTATTGCTCATAGGGATGTACATGTGTTGGTTTTTAAAGTTAAAGTGATTTACAAATTCTATGTTGATCCGTGACTGTGACCTCCTGGAC
The DNA here is from genome assembly GCF_030435805.1 of Mustela lutreola. Taxonomy (NCBI): domain Eukaryota; kingdom Metazoa; phylum Chordata; class Mammalia; order Carnivora; family Mustelidae; genus Mustela; species Mustela lutreola. The sequence goes on from NC_081302.1 coordinate 7,233,949, forward strand.
AGCATCAGTGGCTTGGCCTGGTGCGGGGTGTAAAGGGGAGAAATGAAATACCTCAACTTCACAGTGCTGTGCTGGCCTCAAATCAGAGATGCATGAATGGTGGTTCTCTTCTTCCTACTCTTATATTACTCTAGGTAATTTTCCTGTAATTCTAAATAAAGAGAATGTTTATTGGGGTTTTACCACAGACCAAACTGAGATTTAAATTCTACTTATTTCATGCGGTCAAGAAATAATATGAAAACTTTGCTAAGCAAGACATGGTTTTCGCCACTTAAGTTCAGTGAGCTTTATGCAAATCGAAGCCCGCTGCCTTCAAACTTGGTGATAAAATGAAAACGAACGGTTCATCCATAGGTTGGATGAGTCAGACTTTCTCATTACAGAAGCTACTACGTGGGAGTCCATCAGGCATTCAGGGAAATTATACCTACCACCTACCTTAAGATTTAATAATGAAATGAACTAATTTCTTTTTTCAAATATGCACCAAATAGGTGCAGTTTTGGTAGAATTTCCCAAAGGATTGTAAGGTTCCATTTCACTGATATTAAAAGGGGGAGGGAGTTCTAATTAGCTAAGATATATTTTCAGTGATTGACTCCCTAAGTGTTACAGAAACCAAACCAACAAAACAAGGTCAATTTTCCCAACCCCTGGAAAAACTCCCACAGACGTCCAACCATATTCTTAACCACTTAAGATTCCCATACACATTAAATAGACAATGCCTACAGAAAACATACTTGTAGGTGGTTTTGTTTTGTTTTTCTAAGATGAATTCTTTTTTCTTCTGAATATTGAAATTAAATATGATAGAACTTAGAGTTAAAGGACAATGGGTCTAAACCAGAGGTAGAGTAATGAAGGCAGATTCTTACACCTAATTAAGTTTTTCTTTTTCTACAGATTTGCATATATCCAGAGTAATTTGTATAGGTATTCTTGGATTTTTTCTTTTTAATAAGTGACCAAAGATAAAGAGATAGGAAATGAGAGCTAAAATTGTTTCCTTTTTTTCCCTACAACCATATGCTACACAACTGGATTAGAAGGCCACATTATAAAAATTCTGTGTATATTACATACTTTATACCAAGAAAATGTTGGTTAAAATGTTCTTTCATTTTTCCTTTCTTTTTTAGTATAAATATTTCCAAAATCTAGTTGCATTTTCCCCATGCCTATTTCTTTATTTGCAGTCTTAGTCGATCTGTTCTGGATATTTTTAGACCATAAAAAAAAAATGAAAGAGAAAATTTAAAGTGCTCGGCAGGCAGAGAGCTCACACAGCGACGTCTTACTTCATCCACTTCTTTACGTAATTTTTAAGTTAGGTTCCTGCTGCTTTCATAAGTGTTTCGACTTTAGAATTCCTGCCAACACAGACAGACTATTGACAAGGAAATATAACAAGACCATTTCTTTTTAATTTACTTCCTAATAACTGGATTCTGCGTAGAGGCTATAAAACAATAAAGTATGGACAGAAACAGAGTCCAGTAGTGAAAAGAAGCAAGGGGAAAAAATGATTTTTTGTTGTTCTCTAGTTTCTCTCATTATATATGCTAGAGATATTAGGTATATCCTGGCTACATCTGGCAAACGTGAAGCTGTTGAATGCGACAGGGAGATTGGAAGATCAAGTTTGTCTTCATAGGTCCTTGGGAAATTCCCCAATTTGTTTTCATTACAGTGATAATGAGGTTATTTATTTACTCCATAAAGGTGGGACAGAGATACTAGTATCCCTTGGAAGGCACCGTGTAGTTTTTACTCTAAAAATTTCTTCCCTGATTTCCAATGTCAAACATAGAGAAAAATGGTATTTTTATCCCCCGATATTTAATACACTTATATAGATCTTTCTCTTATTCGATCCAAAGTCGAAATGGAACAAATTAAAAGGAAGGTCATTTGAGGAACACACCCACACACGCTAAAGGGAATTTCCAATTTGCCAGCAGTTTGTGTTCTGTGGTTCATTTATTTGGAACTTGGAATGCATAATTTTAAAAACACAGCAGTGATATTTCCCAAGAATTTAGCCTTCCCTCCATTAACTGAAGTGTATACTCAAAAGGGAATCTAACAAAGGGGAAATGTCTCCGAAATTTTAATTCGGGAAGATCCAGAGTCATTCTGATGTGAAGACGGGACTCACTCTAACATACACCTTTGCGAGAGGCTCTGGGCGAGGCGGTGGGGAATTTCGGCAGAGGGTCGCAGCCCCGCCACCCCCCGCGTGCGGGCTTGGAGAGCACCCGTGCCTGTGTGGTGGGAGGAAGAAGCAACACTGTTGCATCGCCTGGTTACTTGTTCTTCTTTTCCTTTCTCCTTCCTCTCCCATTTCCTTAACGAGGGTGTATTCTTTCTCTGTGGCTGTTGTGACAAGTTACCACAGTCTCAGGACCAGAAACAACGTGTGTGTGTGTCTGTGTGTGTGTGTGTGTGTGTGTGTAAGATCTTGCCTTTCTGTCAGCCAGGAGCCCGGGAAGGTGGAGTCAGGGTCTCGGCGATGGGTCTGAGGCTGAAATCCGGGCTCAGCTGACTCTGCCTGGAGCTCCCCATCACCTGCTGGACCCCCAACCAGGAGACTACAGGACCAAAGCCCCTGCATCCCTGCTCCCAGTTCAGGAGGATACCCCTGGACAACCCCCCTCCACTCCCCCATTGTTCACCACACAGCCGTCTAGTAAAGCGGCAGCAGGTGAATCCCCGGCCCCCAACGTCCGCCCAGTCTCTCTCCCCATTTCTCTGGCTTCTCGGACCAGCCTGAGGAATCTGTGCTTGGTTTGCCTGGTTGGGCTCTGCTCCCTCGGGTTCTCTCCAGACCTAATAACATCTCTACCATCCCTTCTCGGCAGCACCTAGATTCGTGTGTGACTCAATAAGTACACCATGAGAATCTGGGAAGACATCTCTAGAATCTTCCCGCCGCAGGTTAGGGTCTCCCGTGGGCACAAGTTCACTTTCTGGCTGACCTCATGGTCACTCTGCGCGGTTTCCTTTTGACCTTCTGTTCCAAAGAAACATGATTTTCTCTCTCCTCTAATTCTGAAACAAACAAACAAACAAACAAACATCATCTGTATGATGGCTTTTTAAGTTTTTGGATTTTTTATGGAAAGAACACTAAATACGGCATGTTGATAAACTCAGTGCAGGGCTTCTAGTGAAGACTCTTGTTGGTGTTTATCCGTATATAAATAAATATTTCAGTAAATATATTTAGTCTCCCTTGCTCCAGTGTACTCTCCTTAGGCCCATCTCAAAATTTCCAGAGCTCTTCATTGTTTCTGAGAGGAACTCCAAATCCTGGCTGTATAAGACAACCACTCTAGAGAATACCGTCTCCTCTCATGTTCTATTTCCTCCCCGGGCCCCCTCAGGAACACATGCTATCTGGTCGGCTATATGCATCAAAAGGCTGGACCAAAACCTCTATTTATTTTATTTATTTATTTTTTTCCCCTCATGGCTTTTCTAATTTTTTTCTCGCTATTTTTTTCAGGGCTTCTTCCGTCAAGGGGGTGGGGAAGGGGCCCCTGCCTCAGCTGCGGGGGCGGAGTAGCCACTGAATATATTTTGTATGTCCTCTACCTTCTACCTTCCTTTACAGACCCTTCCCTCTGTGTTGCTAAAACAGAGTTGTAGAATAAGAAGAAAAGACCAAGTTCATGAAGCAGCAGCGCCCGTAATTATGACGTTGACAGGAATCCACTTTATGTTGATGTTGGATTGGGCTGAGTTTATTGACATTTTTGGGCTCCCAGCCGCGCCCACCCTCACCGTGGAGCCTTCTCTTCGGCAGCTGTCTATCCAGCAAGCTCTATTTCTTGACTATCCTTTGTATTCAAGGGTGAGGCTTCTAAGACAGTTTGAGGAATCACACATAGCTCCACCCACACCCCCAGTGAAACCGGCACAATCTCTCCAACACGTTTTCTTCCCTCTGCACACACGCCCAGCGTGACTTCAGGAAGGCTGGAGAAGTCCCCGTGATCTTCACACAGCCCCTCGAGTTGAAGGCAATCCTGCCAATGGGGTCTGTTTACAACGGGAACTATAACCTTTTAGAAATTTAAGCATTTCCACATATTATTATTGCCTACACTCATCTTCTGTTTTTCCTCTATGTCTGTTTTCCAAAATCCTTTACTCTATCTGTTCTAAGTCAGAAACAAACAAACAAACAAACAAACAAAAAACTGGATTTTTTCCTGATATTTGTATACAGTTGAGTGCAGAAGCTTTTTCCCAAGCTCATGAGGCTAGAATAGGATAGCAGCTAGAGAGAAAAGGGGCCCTGCCTCTCTAACAGGGAGAAGAAAGACAGGTGGGGAAAAGCATGTGCTGCCCCGCACAGCCTCAAGCCACTGAGAAGCTTCTGGTAGGCACCTCTGTAGCTCCAACCCTCAAAGACCCAGTTTGGACAGTTGTGGGTAGAGTTGGGGGTAACCAAGCCAGCTTCGTCATAGAATTGTCAGGAGACTCTCCTCATTACAGCCCTGCTTCTGTCGCTTCCAGGGCTAGACAAATTTTTGCTCTGGTTCTTTAAGGCTTTTTTTTTTTTTTTTTAAGATTTTATTTATTTATTTGACAGAGATCACAAGTAGGCAGAGAAGGAGGCAGAGAAAGAGAGGGGAGCAGAGAGCCCGATTTGGGGTTCGATCTCAGGACCCTGGGATCATGACCTGAGCTGAAAGCAGAGGTTTAACCCACTGAGCTGCCCAGGCGCCCCTTTAAGGCTTTTAAGAACACATAAGGGCAAACACACACACACACACACATACACACACGTGCGTCTGCGCACATACACACACACACACACACACACACACACACACACACACAAACAGTAGCTTCTGCAGAGGTCTGCTCCTTCCCTCTCAGTGGCAGAAATTCATTGTGGGGTGGATTAATTCTGGGAAAGATCTAGGTAAGGAGCTCCCACTGGTGGTGGAGGAAACCCCACCATCCACATGAAACGCTTCTCCTTGTTTGTTCTCCGAGAACGCATCTCTGAGTCATGGATGAAACGTGCGCCAATATTGCTCTTCCATCATGTGATGAAACAACAACAAAAATGCCATTGTTCTCCTAGGTGGCTCCAGCTGTTAGTCACCGCTGGTGATAAGCCGGAGGTGTGGGCTGCACCACCAGGACTGCGTTAGTCCTTGCAGGTCTGGATGGGCTCTGCGGGCACCATGGTCAAGTAGCTTCAGTGCTCTCAAACCTTGAGGTACTCTGAAGCCACCACTGCAAACCCTACATTTCTCTCAGTTCTGGACATTATTTATTGCCTTTATTACCGGTTTACATTTAACTGGGGAAGGCACAGCCTTTCAAAGTTGAAGTCTCTCTGAACCCCTTTTGAGGAATAAAGTGATTCTTTGCAATGTACCACGGATAAGTTGTCCAATGGTTTGGCTCTGGGGTTGAGCCCCATAAATTGGCAGCATGCGTCACTGAGGCACACCTAGGTGCCTCCTCTGTTCTGGGGCTCTCTTTCCACATTATACCTTCCCATAAATATTTCAACAACCATCTTACATATGAGCATCTTGATGGCAATGGCCAAGAATGTTGACGAATGTAGTCTATACAATAAGCACGGCACAAAAGAAACAATGTTGGATTCATACGGGAGAAAAAAGTAGGTTCTTCTCCTAGCTGATGTCTTGGATGAAGGTTTTTTTTTTGTTGTTGTTGTTGTTGTTTTTTAAGATTTTATTTATTTATTTGACAGACAGAGATCACAAGTAGGCAGCGAGGCAGGCAGAGAGAGAGAAGGAAGCAGGCTCCCCGCGGAGCAGAGAGCCCGATGTGGGGTTTGATCCCGGGACACTGGGATCACGACCCCAGCCGAAGGCAGAGGCTTAACCCACTGAGCCACCCAGGCACCCCTGGAAGAAGGTATTTTGATACACTTGCCAGACAGACATCAAGAAGAGGAAGAGATAGAGCTGGTATGGACCCAGAACAACAGGATTCATTTCAGAGAAAGAAGCAGCCATCAGGTAATTGGGCCAAAAGTGAACTTCCATGACTTTCAGCTTACCTTTAAACCTGGAGCTTCTTTGTATCCCTTGTACCAGAGCTCAATACAAAATTTCAGTTGGATGTCTTTCTGATCCAGGTTAGGTAAACTTGGTGGGATTTCTGGAACAACTAGGTGACTTGAATGGTTTCCTTTAGGTCCCACCTGGGGAGCTTGCTTGACCCCTGCACTGACACTTTCTTTATTCATGGTACAAAATGTTTTTGCTCTGTTATCTCTAGAGTCTGAAAGTTGCAACATTGGTTGCATAGGTACTGGCTTGATCAAAAGGGTTGGCAACTGCACCAGCTCCTTCAAGACCACTGGAGCTCTCAAGTCCCATTTTTGGTTTTATAAATGTCTATTTATGTTTATTTCTTTGAATGACTGAGACCCCAATAGAAGGAAACCAGGAAGACAGGACGAGGAATACCATGAGAGATCTGCTGAGAAGACTTAATTGGGGGGGGGGGGAGTCCAAGCATCGTGTCTAGTACTGTCTGCTATTTAAAGGCCCTGGTGATGAACTCGATGCCCTCCCGTCTTTCTCACTGGGCTCATTCACGCTTTGCTTAGCTCCAGCAGGAGCCAGGAGGACACCGCAAACTTGCGCATGCGCATCCCTCACCTTGCGCCCACAGATGACCAGGGCTGTTCTGAATTAGCCGCCGCAGAGAGAGGGGCCTACAGGGACGCACAGGGGACAAGAAAGATCATTTCTTATTCTTTGAGCCTTTGTCTATTCACAGAACACGAAGGGGAAAGCAAAGGACAGTCTTGCAAAAGCACCGACATCATTCCCCGGCAGGCCTGCTGCCCGTGGGTTGGCAGCCAGGAGAGTTCTCGCCATAGCTCCCTTCCTGCGGGGGAAGGATGGGGCCGACGCTCCGAATGTGGGGAAGTGGGTCACGGTGCAGCCTGGCTTTCTCAGGCGACCGGCTTTGCTCACAGCAAGTGCCCTCTATTCCCCAAAAAGGGTGGCATGGCCACAATGTCAGTAACTATTGCTGGTTGTACTGGGGAACCATAATTATGGGCATCCTTTTATAGAATGACACATTTTCAGAAGAGTTTAGGATACTTTCAGAAGAGTTTAGCTGACACTCGTCTTTGTTTTGGCAAATGCATTGCCAAGCACTTAGAATTTGGATAGGGTGATTCTAAGATTAATGTCTTAAGGGAGACAACAGAGATAGCTAAATTGAGTGGAAATGAGAGGGTGCTAACAAGAGAAATGGGGGAAGAGGAAAGACAATGGCAGGAGACTGGAATGCACAGAGTCAAGTCCCCAGAAGTAGGTCCCAAGGGAGGAATAGTAAATGAAATTTTAACAGCAGTGACCTCTACCATCCACACATGACTTGCATAGAATGTGGTGTGCAATCAAATTTACAATGGATAAGACTTTAAATTTCAAAACAATTTTATTTTTTTAATTTAATTTAATTTTTTAAAGATTTTATTTATTTATTTGCCAGACGGAGATCACAAGTAGGCAGAGGGAAGCAGAGAGAGGAAGGGAAGCAGGCTCCCCCCCAAGCAGAGAGCCTGATGTGGGGCTCAATCCCAGGACCCTGGGATCATGACCTGAGTCAAAGGCAGAGGCCCAACCCACTGAGCCACCCAGGTGCCCCTCAAAACAATTTTAAAAGGACTTATTTTTTCTTCACCTTTGAAACACTGGAGGAAAAAGTGACAAAGATTCCAGTTCTGGGCTGGGGAAGAAAGGAAAAGAGGTTTGGAACCACACCTCACTTCACACAGGTCAACTTCTGCGATGTTACAGAAGTCGTTTTCACAAGTTGGAGAAATGGATGGTTTGATTCAAATGTATCTAAATCCCCTAGTACTAGGCAACCATTGTTGAAAACTGGATGATTAATGATTTATTCACACATGCAGTGTAAATATTTTAAATGAAAAAATCTAGCTTGTCATTCTATTGATCATAGACATTGTCCTTCCCCTGCCCTTCAAAAAAGACCCCACACACCTATACACTGAATTGATGGAGGATCGTGTGATTTTTCTCTCTGTTCCCATCTGTCATAGGAAAGTGGTGACTTCACATCTGAGTTTTTTACTTCCTGGATATGTAGCCCATTATGGGCTAACCTAGAACACTGTACTGAAGGAAACACCCAGAGCAGGTTATCAGAAGGAGATGATTTCTACACAGCACTTAGGACTGTTTTCCAAGGAGGTCAGTGAGCTGGAGTAAGACTTTGTAAAGCATTTTTCTGTTTTCCTGGAGAAAGCAAGCTAGTTATTGTTCCCAGCAAGTTCTTGTTATACATAATCAGCCACATCAATAAAAATGGAAACATACCTGAGATATTGTGTGTCTCAATCTCTTCATTTCAAAGATAAAAAACCAAAGGCCCAGAGAAGTCTCTGTAACTAGTTTGTACCCACCTGTGGACTTAACATGATTATGTAGTGAGGCACAGGTTCGGCTTTAAATTGACTGTGACTTAATCCTTTTGCTACTTTAAAATTTTTGTGAAATACAATCTAGTTGTCCAATATCAATTTTTTTTGCGATTGCAAATAAAGTTCAACTATTTTCACATCAATATTCAGCTTAAAGGTAATTTTTGATTTTCACAACAACATTGAGAATAATCACATACCTACCCACATATATTCACCTCCCCTACCCACGTATCATTATCTTATTGGAGTAATTGAGGAACAGCAATATATAGAAGATCTCAGTTCCATGCTCCAAATGAATTGTGATAGATACAATTTAAGACACATCCAAAAATAGCTGGAGAAAATATCAGTAGAAGCCTTGAGAAAGTATATTCTAGAGCTCTAGTGGTTAATGAAATAAAAAGATCACCCATCTGTTCCCCATTGCAAAAGTTCCTCCTCTCAGTCTTGATTTTGCTCCTGTCACCATGATCTTTGTAAGAACCAGTCTTGGAAATCCCACGTTCATCATTTATATTATCTCCAATCCCAACTTCTTATTTCCAATTGTTTGTCAGATACTGACTGCTTTTCTAAAACAACAATAACAACAACAAAACACACCCAAATCAAAAAGTCAAAACAAAACAATTACTTCTTCCCTTGCTATAATCCAATCTTTTTTTTTCCTTAAACCTGGACTGTCACCGTACAGTTCTCACTGGACCACTTATCTCCAGATGTTCCTTTCCTCACTGTTCTCTCGGTGACAGAGGGGTCCTGTTGTTTTACTCACTATTAATTCCTGGGCTGTGTATACTGTCTAGACTACATCAGGGAATCAACAAGTATTTCCTTAGGATGCCATGTGATTTTGCTCACCATTGCCTGACTAGTTCGCCTAAATTGTCACGATACCACTTTGGCTCTTAAAAATCTTTCCTTGTTGCCCATTCTAGATAGCATAAATGATAGACTTTTTTAGCTTGGATTTTCACTGTCCTCTCTCCTTCCACATGTCCTTGATTTACCTGTCCTCTAACCTTATACATGCCCTTAGTCCTTTTTCCATATACACCTTTGGTGATGTCACCTTTGTGCATGAGGAATGCCCCCCTAGGCTTTTTGTGCTTCTGTTGAGGTCTGGTGACGGCACCTGCAACAAAACTTCCCCATGGTTGGGCATCCCATGCTCAGCCTGCACGAACTAGCTCCACCCTGCCATGTCCTGGTCTCCCACAGATTGGCTTTCCTTCTTCTGTTCCTTTCTCTGTTACGGCAGCCCTGCCCTGCCTCGCCCACAGTATGCAAGGACTTAGCGCATTCTGTTCCTTCTCCTCAGCCCCAAGCCAATCATCCAAATGGCGCCGCCATGTTATTTTTACCTTCTACTTTTTCCATTTTTATATCAATTCCTTTCTAAATGCAGGGACTCATTACGTGCAGCCTGAGCTCTCACACTGTATTTATCTTTGCTCCTTCGGGGCCTTTTATCTGTGCCGCAGCTTGGCCCTGGCTGAGGCACTGGGAAACAATGGGAGGAAAGAAAATCGTGGCTCTGCCCATCACAGCGGCTTTCATCAAAGAAGCCAAGTGTGCTAGGGGCTGCTACTCAAAGCCTATCCAACGCTGCCTCCTCTGATTGACCTTTTGTCCTAACATAGTCCTAATTTCTCTCAGTTAATGTGCCCTTAATGACAAACATGTCATTTTCTACCTTCACATGATGGGAGAGGGCGAACATTCACTATTTTATGTTTTGACTCTCGGAGATCATAATGGATGCAGTTTTAAACTGACAATTTTTATGTGGATTATGATTATAATTTTAATACCTGGAGGCAAAGATATTATGACTTAATGAAAAAGAAGGAAAGGGAAACGCCTCCCCTGCCTTAGGGAAAGTTTAGTTAGATTGCACACCCCAAAAGGTGTATACGCACAAAAAGCTAATCAGTGACTCATAGAAATTAGACAGACCTTGTGTTTTTTTTAACCTTGAAATCCCATTAACAAATGATTATTGATGTATTTCCTGCCAGTTGGTTTCTTTTCTTCTTCTATTAAAACTTCTGCATCATAAACAAAAACAAAAAACAAAACTAATACATAAAAATAAGCGTTGTCATATATTCAGAGGAAATCCAGAAGATGGGAAAATTTATTCACTTTTGCTTTATTGCAACATCATCGAGAAAGATATGGTCAAGAATCTGTTTCAACCAATACAATTATTTTCTTTTAAGTACAAGAGAATAAAAGAATGAGAAGAAGAATGCCAAGATGCCTTGATTCAAGAGTTCTGATGCAGAGTTCCACAACCTTAAGCAGTTCAGAGGTGCGGAGATTTACAGTGTATTCTACTCAAAAACTTGCCAACACAAACAAACAAAGAATTTTATTCCTTGATCCCAAACAGGGTGCAGAGTTTGTATTTAACAAATATGCTGTGAGCTGATGGAACTCGTCAAATATTTAGGTGCTACCTGAAGACAAACAAAATACTTGTCAGTGGTTCGGAAACAGAACAAGAAAGCAATGGACAGGCATTTCTTTATAAAAGGGAACACATTTTTATTAGAGCTTCCACTCTTTTGAATGCCACAACTGATCACGGCATAGATATGCATAGGATTCTCTTTAGTTTACAAAGAGAAGACTTCCTCAGTGTGCCCAAAGACAGTGTGTGTCTGTGTGTGGGTGTGTAGGTGCCAAGAGTTTTCAAAAATGTGTATCTGAATGCTTAAGAAACTGATTTTTTTATGAGAGCAAACATTCAGTAAAAATAGATTTTTGATAACCACAACCCATGACACTTTTTAAAAAAAAAATTCTTTTCAAGATTTTATTTTTATATTTGAGAGAGAGAGAGAGAGCATACACAAGCAAAGGGTGAGTGGTGGAGGGGAGAGGGAGAAACAGACTCTGTGTTGAGCAGGAAGACCCATGAGGGGCTCAATCCCAGGACTCAGGGATCATGACTTGAGCCAAAGGCAGGCGCTTAATCAACTGAGTTGCCCGTGTGCCCTGCCATGATGCTTTCCAACAGACAAAATATAAATAAGTCGGTCTCCAAGACTAAGACACGAGCAGGCAAGCCTAGCCTAGCTGTGGCAGCAGATGAGGCTCATCAATTTATCATATACTGATTTCCTATCCAGAAAGAGACAGAAACTAGAACCCTGTCCCATCTCTGTCATCTCCAGCTGATGTCACGGATAGGGTCACAGGAATTTCAGAAGATGGGTTGGGATGAAGTGACTCTCTAAAACAAGTAGAAACCATCTCCAAATTCTTTTTTGGGGGGAGGGGCAGCAATATTTATTTTTATTTTATTTTAATTTTTACTAGAACATTCTTTATTATAATTCATCTAAGAAATTATATACTAATAAATCACAATTTATATTTTATACATCATAGTAGCAATGATTTTAACTTTCTCAAAAACTCAGTTTAATTTCCAATTTAGAGTTATACATTATTTCTTGTTATACCAAATTCCCTTTTTATATAACATTATTTAACTGGTGCAGTGTCAGCTAACAAGGAAGACAGGGAAAGCGGAAGTGAAGTAGAGATCTAGAGACCTGGGCTCTAGTTTCAGGTTGGTCAAATATGAGGGGTATGACCATGTATGTTTCATGGAATCATAACATTTTAAACTACTGATATCTATGAGATAACTTTCCTTTGATGTCAACGTTTTGCAGGTAAGAGCTGGAGGCACAGAGAAGACTCATCCAGCTTGTGCCCACTGGAACGTGGTCAGCCTCCCTATGAAGTCAGTCAGGTAGGTCCCTGATTCTTACCTGGTTCTGGTTCTCTGTGCCAGGACTGTGATAATCACATGTATCAATTTCTAGCAACACAAAGAAAAAAATGTAACAGAGCTCATTTGAAAGCCTTGAAGTGAAGGCTTGCAAACTTGAAATCCAAGCGAAGCAGGTAGAAAATGCAAAGACTGGTGTGAGGAAACAAGATGAAGGTGAAAAAAAATTAAAACCTGATAACGTAAAGAGTCTGCAGTAGAAAATTCTAGTGTAGACTAGAAATAATACTTGTATTGAGCATCTCACCCAGTTATTATGAAATCAAATCAGGTCATAGTTAGGAAAATGTTCTGGAACTTAAAGACATATGCAAGTAAAAATAATACTATGAATTAGAAAAAAAAAAGTAATAATGATCACATCCTTTTAAACGCCTATTTTAAGTTGGCATGGCATTGTTAAATTTTACTTTACTTTGTCTCTTTATTCAAATCTGATATCCTTAAGGTACTGAAGCCACAAAGAATCTCATGATGCAGTGGAATTTTACACCAGAAACTGCAAGCGTTAAGTCAAATCAGTTTGACACATTACAGAGTATTTTTATTTTATTTTTCGATTACAATAAGACAATTTCATGGCAACATTTATCTAACAAACCCTTCTTCAGCTCGAATTTTCTCACGCGAAAACAGGCCGGTTCAGATGTAATTCGGCTCACATCCTCTTACTATTTTTAATTTGGGTCATAGGGCAGTACTCCAGGGCCATAAAAACTACAGTCTAAGAAAAATAGCTATACGAGTTTCATCAGGAAAGGAAGAGATTAATACTTGAATTTAGACATATAAGGAAGGAAAGGACAGGACGTGTGCTGTACTGAAATCATGGTGAACACTGGCTCATGAAAGATGGTGCTTATTCATTCCCTGACCTGAAGCACCAGGCTCTTTTGCTGCTTCTTGTTTTGTTTTGTTTCATTTTAAACAGAGATTTTTGTGGTAAAGTAAGATCCTGTTCTGCTTCAGGTTTCTTTTTTTTTTTTTTTTTTTTTTTTTCCCTCCCTACCTTTTTGCCTTAGTGATGGTACGAGTTAGCTTAGTCTGCATTAACTGCTTAAAGAAAGGGATACATCCAAATCCAGGATTCCTATTTCACCGAGAGGTATTAAATATCTTCTAACATGAAATAAAAGGAGACTGTAAATAAATCTTCATACTGATGAAGAATGGATTACATTTCTTTTCTCACTATCTGAGGGATAAATTCGTGTGAAGAGAAGACTGATTCATAGTAAGAAGGCCCCATCTGGAGAAGATGAGAAGGGAACTCAACACACTGGTCCCTGGTTGCAGAAGTTGCCATTCCAGGATGTGCCCAGGGAGGAGGTCAGAAGGCTACCTACAGGCATCTCACGTCCTCTGAGAACTGTCACTAATTCTCATACCCTCCTTTTATTTTAATGCAAAAAAAAGGTGTAAGGTATTTTGTAATATGATGTAGTCTATCCATTCTATTTGAGGATGCAAATGAATTGTCACTATTTAAATAACATTACCTAGCATTGCTTGAGTCTTAAATTAATAATAATATAATCTCTAATTAATGGAGTAGGTACCATGTGTCAAATACAACCCTATGTGTGTTGCATGAAATTTCCCATTTATTTCACATTAAATATCTTATCATCCTCTTTTGTTACAAATGAGAAATTAAGGCTTAGGAGGGCTCATTGGCTCAAGACAATGCGGAGCCAGGATTGTAACCCAGGGGTTCTAAATCTGAAGCTCATCCAACTAACCATTAGACCCATTTCTGTATTTTATTTTAGCCCTTTGTTTTAAGTGTTAATTAGTGTTAATGAAAAGTGCACATACAGGACAACCTTGAGATTTATGGTCTTCATTTACAGTCTTCTCAATTTCACTTAAATTCATAATGACTAAAAATAGTTAAGGGTAGTGTAAGAAAAAAAAAGTACAAAAGATTTCCTCTTTGGAGAAAATTCTACAGTATAGAAACTTAAAAAAAAATATGCCATTTTAAGCAGGGTGGTTTGACATTTCTTTCATTGAATGGGTGATTCTTAAGTAATTATTTCAGTTGATTAAAGGAGATTCATAATGAATTCAAGTTATCAATACCTGGATTCTGATTATGTCCACCCACATAGAAGCTGCAAATTACACCGGGCTGTTGCATCTGGATGTACAGTTTGTGCACTGCTCTAAGGCTCTTGATGTATGAAGCTAGCAGGGCTGAAATCCACCCCAATGAGGTGCCTTCTAGTCTAGGCAAGAGTACTGCTTTGGCTAGTAGCCTCCTGAAATGACAAAAAAGCAAATCCTGCTGAGGGATAGTGCTGATATTCAAGAAAACTCACCAATCAGCCATTGTGTGGGTCAGTCTAGAAACACATTTTAAGAATATCAAGCATAAGGGCACCTGAGTGGCTCAGTGCACTGAGCCTCTGCCTTTGGCTCAGGTCATGATCTCAGGGTCCCGGGATCGAGCCCCGCATCGAGATCTCTACTTGGCAGGGAGCCTGCTTCCTCCTCTCTCTCTCTGCCTGCCTCTCTGCCTACTTGTGGTCTCTGTCTGTCAAATAAATAAATAAATAATAATAATTAAAAAAAGAATATCAAGCATAAGACAATGCATAAATGTGACTAGCACTAAAAAGGTGAGATTAGTAAATTCAAAGAACAATGGGTCAAATTGAAGGAAGAACATTCATACAACTGGATTCAGAGACTAATCTGAAGAGAACATTTCTTATTCTTTCTCTACCACTGCCTTATTGGAGTGGTTTTCTGAAGAGTCAGTACCTGAGAGAAATTGAATTTTAGTCATGGGTCATCAAAGTTTCCTCATTCGGATGATTGTCCTATGACTTTGTTCAAGAATTCCTGTCTCTTTATATTGAACACTTTCCAGTAGAACTTGGAAGCACAGTGTTAAAAAAGGAAATACAGCATATTTTTACTTATCACAGTATTAAAATAAGATTACAGTCTTAAATACTGCAATGGATTTATCAAGCCATCTCTGCTTCCTCAAATGGGAGAGTTATAGAAAAAGAAAGTGTGCTAGACAAACACAGAAAGTGATTTTCTATGCTTACATTCATTTTCCATATTCATATTTAAATAAATAATACTAGCCCCACCCTATCTACAAGAAGGATGGATGTAGAAGCAGCCAGAAATATAAGAAAGTAACTCATTCCTCTCATTTTCTACCCTAAGTGCAATCAAGAAGACATTTATACAATAATATGTAGCAGATGAAAGTATCCAAATACTTTTTAGAATCATCCATTTGAAAAGAAAGGATCTAAGAACACCTTAAATTAAATGATAATAATTGAGGGATTGTAAGGAATCTCAGCTTGGAAGTGCAATCAACGTAAATGATTGTTCATTGATTTTTTCTTTTTTTTTTTTTAAGTATATTGACTCCCCTGTGGTTTGATGGCTAGGATTTCTTGTTCTTAAAAACACCAGGATATTTCAGCTCAAAAACAAACATCTCACCAAATAACAGTAGTTGCTTAGAGAATCAGAGCTTGTGATCTCTTAAAAAGCAAAGTATGTTACATTTATGCTTCAGTTTTCACAGCATTGCTATGCATATAGTTCTCATTTCCTCTTATTATTAAACTAGCTTAGTTTCTTTAATGAAATTGATACAGCTTTGGTTCTTGTAAGGAGGCACATTTTTCCTCTACATATTTCTTTTTCCTGTAAAGAGAGAAACAACAGAGTTCTGGGTATATATTTGCACAAATTATGGTTTATAGATTCAATTCCAGCTGGTCCAGCTGAATTTAAAGCGACGGGTGATTTTGTTACATTCTAATTGGCATTTCCATACCAATGCCATGTAAAAGCCCAGTATCAACATACCTGGTTCCCCATGGATGCTTTTAGTCAAATAAATAAGCAGATAGAAGTCATTACATAGACTGCAAGTCAAATATTTGTCTTTTTATAGCTGAAGAACTGTATGATTTCATAAGCTTCAAAGAGCAACCTTTTACACTAACCTTTGTATAAACTTCAATAAAGCCTAGATTTCCTGGACTCAAAGAATGAAAAATATGTGTAATCTGGGATAACATGTCTTGTTAACCTTTTAACAACTTAAATATCATGTATTTAAAAAATTAATTGTCAACTATATAAAAAAAACTTCTAATATCCAGTAAAAGCTTAAGTATGTATTCCTTAGGTATGTTAAATCCCTACTAATAACTATCATTGGCATTTACAGTGGGCCAGCTCATGTTCTATGTGGTTATATGTTTTGGGTCAATTCTTCATCGAAATTTCATGAGGTGGTATTCTTTTTGATACATTAAAATTACTTTATTAATAATTTATTTTTAAAATTAATTACTTAACTTTAAATAATTTTATTTTTAGTAAATTATTTTAATGAAATAAATTTAATTTTAAGTGATTCATTCAATGGAAGAGAAAACTGAGATTCAGGTAGGTTAAGAGATTCACCTGAAGTCATATAAAGGTAAACGATTGAACTGGGTTTCTTTCAAAAGCCTTCTGAGTCTGGAAAGGCAAACCTTATTCAGTCTACACTGGCAACTTCTCATAAGACAGAAGAAGTTATCCAACCAACTGTTGAGAGTCAAAATCCTAATTCCTTATGTTTTGGCAGCCCGGATATTACTAAACAGTAAAGAATCCTTGTACCAAAAAGGTACATACTAAATGCATGAATGTAGGGGAAACGCGAATCCTTTATTTGGACGGCATTCGGCATTTGTAGAACGAATCGGGCAGGTGAGATTCCACTTACAGTCTAGTAGGGAGAGAGAGAAAGGAATCGACCCATCCATCCATGAAGAGTACAATGCAGGATATGAGAGAGAGAGGCCCGAATGGGGGAGAGTGGAGAGGTGGCATTCCCCTAGAGTGCTGCAAAGCCTGCTATCTAAGCTGAGACCCAGACAAGAGTGGAGCAGCAGGCTGTGGACAGGGCACGTGCACCTGGAGAGCCCTGGGAATGAGAGCAAGTCTGCAGCATTACAGGTGAAGGGGTGCATCAATGTGAGTGAAGCTGGAGAAGAGGCCAGAACCAGATCACTCGGACCTGGGAGATCGCGGCTAAGAGGAGAGGCCAGGAAGGAAGAGCGTGATTGACTCCATGGTTCCCCACAGCCCTGCAGCTGCTGGGTACGGAATGCTGGGACTGAGGCAAGTGTGGAAGAGAGCCTAGCTGGAAGCCAGCACAGAGGGAGAGAAGCTGTAGAGTTAGGACACACTGGGATGCAGAAGACAACATCTGGATGGCATTTTCAAAGCACGCTTAGCTCCCGTGCAGCTAGCGGTAGAGTTGATAAGCCGTAAGAAGAAGGTCTCATTGCCAGAAAGAGTTCCCTTTGGAAAAGTAGAGGACAAAACATGAACAGTCTGATGCAGGTCAGGCACTACCCAAATATGGGAAAGCAAACATTGCCTGGATTCACGGCGAAGGCTAACTGGTTTTTGATGTACAGTGGTATGGAAACATAACGGGGTAGAAGTGCTTTCTCCCAGTGCACAGACTCTGAAGTCAGAGAGTAGGGGGCCCAAGGCAAACGATGCGTGCCTCATTAGAGCACTCACACACAACACACCTTGCCTTTCTCTTGTAAACTGTAGGTCCTTGGTTTGGTGGCCTCCTGAACATCCGAAGGAGATCAAGGATCCTAAGCCTCCCCCAGGGAGAAAGTATGGATGAGAGTGTGTAGCCTGCACTTTGTTAGAGCAGAGAAGGGATGGCATCAAGTATGTGTGGCCAGAATATGGACCTCTCCCTCCACACTAAGCCCAGTCTGCCCTCAGAACATTTTCCTTCCTTAGCCATCTATTTCTTTGATTTCTGGCAATAAGTATTTCTTTTTTTTTTTTTTTTTTCTTTCTTTCTGTTGTAAACAGGACATACGCTAGGCTCTAGAAGTGGAAAAGATAATGATAATACAGGTGGTACTTTCAAGGAATTTTACTCTCAAGAGGCTTACATGGAAGATAAGGGAAAAAAATATATATAGAGAGAGAGCGCTAAAACCAAGCAAAAAGTGTCATAAAAGACATGTTTACAAATTGCTGTCAGTCTTTTAACAGGAAAAACTCAGCTGGGAAATTTTGATTTTTTACAAGGTTCTTGATGGATTACTGGGGTTTTAGGAGATGCCTGGAGAAGCCAGGTAATGTAGGTAAGGTGAGAATCCACCTCCCTGCTCTCATGCACTCCCTGTGATGTGGGCATGTACCTTCAGATTAGCCATGTAGAGCTGTGCAGAAGAATCAGCCCCTTATCCTATCTGCGCCTATGTACAAATATCTTACCATATTTGCCGGCATTCAACTTTCAAATAGCACATTTGAGACACATCAGGCAGGCATTATGATCAATCCTTCTCTTCATTTTTATGAGCACGATGTTTGCACATTTCTTGATTCCCCAATGCCCCTTCCTTCCTTTCCAAATGCCGTCCTATCCACAAACATCACCTCTATTTCCTCAGATGTCATCTGGCCCCTTCTTTTGTGCATCTGTAAACCTCTGTTGAAGTGTTATTTAAATTTGTGTTATAAAATACAATTCTCATACTAGATCACAAGTCACTGTTTTCTGCATTCACTACAAGACCTATCATCATACTGTTCACAAAATTATTTCTTCTGAGATGTTTGTTAAATCAGATCATGTGAATGCAGTGCTAAGCTCAGTGCCTGTCACAGGGAAAAACCTCAATATGTGATACTGTTATTACTGAATGAATTGATGACTGAGTGGATAAATGTGTTGTTGACAAACGCTTTTCCTGTATATTTAATAAAACAAGAGTGCTTGCCTGGACCAGCTATAATCTGCAAAAGGAAAATACCCAAGGGAGAAAGGTTTTTGCCTTCAAGATTTCTAGGGAGGAGGGAAGGGTGTTCTGATCGCTATAGAACCAAACAAGAGAAAGACTCTCAGGAGAGAGACTGAGCCAAGACAGGGAGGCTGGAAGGAGAGATAGAAGGCACAAAAATAGTCATAGGAAAACTCCTGTCACTTGAATTGTTCTCTACACTTAGAAGAACACAATTACCATTCATGAATTCATGGGATTTTTCTGAGTTGGAGAGACCATGCCAGTGTTTGGAAGTTATAGAAAGAGGCTTTCTTCTTAAAAACAGCAATGCAGGGGTGCCTGGGTGGCTCAGTGGGTTAAAGCCTCTGCTTTCGGCTCAGGTCATGATCCCAGGGTCCTGAGATCGAGTCCCGCATCGGGCTCTCTGCTCAACAGGGAGCCTGCTTCCTCCTCTCTCTCTGTCTGCCTCTCTGACTACTTGTGATCTCTGTCTGTCAAATAAATAAATAAATCTTTAAAAAAAAAAAAACACAAAAAACAGCAATGCGGCTGCAGCAAGGGAGTGCTTGCTGAGCATCTGCATAGAATGAGAAGATCAGGAACCAGGCATCCTGTGCCATAGCTTTGGACAGGAGTAACACCCCCACTATGTCTTATTAATTTGGTCATATGTTTACAATAGCACACTAGAGCATTGACATCATGGTAACCTGAGGAAACATATTCATGTTCATTTAAGTCCTACAGTATGGATCAACGCTTGAGGAGATAGGAAGAGGCAGGTCTGGGTTCCCAAGGTAGTAGTTGCTATTACAGGAACTCTCTGATAGAGCAGATGATGTTGACTAATTTTTGTGTGGCCAGGGTTGTACTTTGTTTTGTTTTTAAAGCAATGATGTGATAAACTGTATAATATCCCTTCAGAGATAGCCCTTCCTGACCCGGAAGCCTGTGAGCACTGCCTTATAAAGCCAAAGGAGCTCTGCAAGTGTGATTAAGTTAAAAATTTTGACGTGGTGAGATTATCCTGCTTTTCTCCAGGAGAGCTCTAAATACAACCACAGGGGTCCTTGGGAAAGTGGCAAGAATGTCAACAGAGGCTGATACGATGGCAGGGGCATGGATTGAAGGGAAGGCAAGAAGGGGTCCTGAGGCAGGAAAGGCCAGTGTCCTCTGGAAGCCAGAAGAACCAAGAAAAAAGACTCCCTTCTGGAGACTCCAGAAACAACCAGCTCTGCCAAGACCTTGACTTTAGCCCAGCAAAACCAATTTTGGACTTGTGCCTTCCAGAAGAGTAAAATTAAAAATTTGTGTTATTTGAAGCCGCAGACCGTGGTCTTGTCACAGCAGCCTCAAGATACTAATACAAACACAAATGAGTATAGGGGAAATCCTAAGAGATGTAATTTGAGAGTCACAAACAGGAGGGTAGGCAGCTTAAGGACCCTGCCTTTACAAAACCAGTCCGATGGCCTGGGACTGAAGGAATGCCGTGCCCTGAATGGAATGGCCTCGTGATTTTCTGTGCAGCTGGGAAAGAGATGATCTGGATAAAGGGAACATAACACTGTTTTCCCATTGAGCAGTTATTATAATTTGGGGGCTTATATTCAGAATAACCTGGTTAAAATACACAGAAGTAGTCCCTATGTGCCTGGATGGTTCAGTCAGTCAAGCTTCCAACTATTGATTTCAGCGCGGGTCATGATCTCAGAGCTATGAGATCGAGCCCCGAATGGGGCTCAAGGATCAGTGTGGAGACTGCTTGACATTCTCTCTATCCCTCTCTTGGCCCCTCCTCTCATGCATGTGCTCGTGCTTTTTCTCTAAAATAAGTAAATAAATCTTTTAAAAAAGTACTCTCTTGGGGCGCCTAGGTGGCTCAGTCATTCAGCTTCTGCCTTCAGCTCAGGTCACCATCACAGCATCCTGGGATTAAGCCCCACATTGGGTTTCCTGCTCTGCAGGAAGCCTGCTTCTCCCTCCACCCACCCCCCCCCCCGCCTGTGTCCCCTCTCTCACCGTCTGTCTCTCATTGTCAAGTCAATAAATCAAATATTTAAAAAAATGTAGTCTCTTAACCAATCTACACCTGTTTACCAGTATCTTACCAAAGAGGCATGAACAACATGTGAAGGTATAACGGCAAATGTCTCTCCTACATTTAAAGATTATTTATTTATTTATTTATTTGACAGAGATCCTAAGTAGACAGAGAGGCAGGCAGAAACAGAGAGAAGAGAAAGCAGGCTCCCTGCTGAGCAGAGATCCCAATGTGGGGCTCGATCCCAAGACCCAGAGATCATGACCTGAGCCGAAGGCAGAGGCTTTAACCCACTGAGCCACCCAGGTGCCCCTCTCCTACATTTAGTTCTAACCTGGCTCTACAGGTACTACTACAGGATGGAGAGCAGGTGTGATCTGCACTCTAACAATATTACTGGAATATTCTGGGAACAACCCAAATTCCAAAGTTTTGTTACTATGCAACTACATGCTGCCAAGTTATGACTTAACATAGGTTTAAGGATGTGGTAATTAAGGTATTTGCTTCAGAATCCAGTCGCATTTGATCATACTATTCAATGAATAATTGAATTTTCTGCGTCCCATAGAGAACTGGTGTGCCCAGTTCAGGAACATGGCACAGACCCTGTTCTTCAGAATCTCAGAGTTTAGGGAGGGGAATAGGCAAGGATGTAAGAATATTAAAGTATTAATACAGGGTGTTGTAGGAAGACAGAAACCAAACTGAAGGGCTTGGGGAAGACTTAAATTAGTTGTATGTATTCTTACCTGGATTAAAGGAGAAAAGAGCAAGGTTGTAAGCATATAAAAATGCACCTAAGGATAATCAATCATATATTTCTTTTAAAAATATCTTCCAGAAGGCAGTTGCTTAGAATGTGATTGCTCAAAAAATAAAACAAAACAAAACAAACAACAACAACAAAAAACAGTTTTTGTTTGTTTGTTGTTGTTTGACACTTAAGGATATATGTTCACTAAAGCCCTTGAGAAGTTTGCTGTGTGGCAACCATTGATGCTAATAGGTTTTTTGTGGTTAAATCTGCATGTGTTGCTTTGAAAAACTGTATTTTCACTTGTAGAGTGTAACTGTTAATTGCACTGACCTGGAGTAAACAATTTCAGGTAGACTGAGAATTAATTCCAACAGAAAATTGTGGTGAACTTGGCATACTAAAAGAATTCTCACCTTCAAATTTGTAAAGCCACAATATATTTCCTTTAGAAAGCTTTCATAACCTCGGAAAGAGCTCTAAAACACCAAAATCCCTCAAATCCCTACACAGTTCACAAAGGAATATATGCCTTCCAGCAATATTTAGGTTTTTGCCAGGAATGTAAATATGATAGACTTTGGAGCCATCCCATATTTTAATTCAAATTCAAATAAATCCTATGCCTGGGCTTCTGTGTAAATAAAGCTTTCTCCAGGGGGAATAAAAAATTATTCCTTTAAGTAAACTCTTAAGGTAACACAAAATTAAATGGTAGGATCTTATTTTCTCATGTAAGCTCTGGATCCTAAACAAAATTTTAAAAGTCAGTCATATAATAGGTTGGTTGTGACTATTGTTGATCATGGCAGTTTATCTAGCTGGGTTTATCTTTAACCTAAATTGGCTGGTTTGGGGAATTGGCTATACCTACCGTGCATTTTCTTATTCTTTAACTGCAACTTTTTCAAATCAACCAAGATGACTCTGCTAACATTATGGAAAATAATTTAGAGGAGAATATATAAATGATTTCTTAATGTAGCCATTTGTTTTGAGATCTTTGAACATAAAGAATCTGCTGAGAGGAAGATTAACTTTTTAAAAAATGATTTATGCATATATGAGTGATGTAGAATATATTTAATGCAAATTAAAAATTAGAGAATTAGATGGTCATCTACACATCTATATATTCAATATAGATCTATGTATTGAATATATAGAACAGATCTATATATCCAAATATAAAACATTTGAATCCATTAGGTTCTAATCAGGTAGGACCCATTAAAACAGAAGGGTTTGGGTGACCTCAGTTTCTTTCCTGCATGCATTGCACTTTCTCAGTGTCCACTTAGCAATGCAGAGCCTCTAAACAAAGTGGTGGCTGGCAGAAGAGTCAGATCAAGGGTGCTGGAAAAAATGAGTAACAAATAAAATTAGCACAGATTGATTGAGAAACTAAGATACATTTGTGTCACATAACAGGTATTCTCAAGCAAAAAGATTAGTTTAGTTTCTTTCTTTTTTTTTTTTTTTCTTTTTTAGAACCACTAAACTGTTCTTAAAGGGAAGCACTACAATAACATCAAAAGAATTGGACTGGGGCACCTGGGTGGCTCAATCAGTTAAGCATTTGGTTCAGGTCATGATCTCATGGTCCTTGGATCAAGTCCAGTGTCCTGCTCCACACTCAATGAGGAGTCTGCTTGTCCCTCTCCTTCTGTCCCTACCCATGCTCTTGCTTTCTCTCTCTCTCTCTCTCAAAAAAAAAAAAAAAAAAAAAAAAAAAAAAAAAAAAAAGAGAGAAGAATAAGAATAAGAATTAGACTGTGAATCAGAAAGAACTGAAATATGAAATTTGATTTTGAGCAAGTTGGTTATTTTTACTGTTTCATTCCATCTATGCTAAAATAATAAAAGAGTTATGTGCTCTCTATACCCTTCTCTTCTCTGTCTATACTGTGGATATGCCGCTCATGTGACTGACTAGCCCAACTCACTTGTGTAATGACTCATTCTCTCCCTAAAGACCTATTGTGTTTAGTTCATTCCTCACCACTGAAACCAGATTAAATTTTGGTCAAAGTGTGTCCTATTACCCATGCCAAAATGCTGGGGCAGCTCTGCACTGGGCTTAGGATAAATCTCAATTTTCTTAGCTTTAAGCGAGAATGGCTCATCACTTCCTTCCCTAGCTCTGTCTTCCTCCCCGTCCTTGCCGGGCTTCCCTGTTGCCCTGGCTCAGTGTTGCCTGTCTAGGGAGCCTCTGCTTCAGGGCCCTTTGCTTGCTCCCAAAAAACTTCCTTGACCTCAGACTAGCCTGGGTCCGCTCTTATTTTTTCACAGCTCCCTCTACTTCTCCTGTAGTTTCATTCCCTGCATGATATTGCAAAAGCTTCTTGGAGTTGGAATTTTCTGGAACTTTTATTAGAGTCAAGACTTATCTGTATCACTCAGTATCACTCCAGTGTTTAGCAACCCCAGAAGGCATTCAATACTTTTTGGTTAAACACATGAACAAATGAATAGAGAAATTTTATATTATAAAAATTCATAAGTTGCAGGACTTCTTTCCAGGCATAAGGAGAGTGGGCTGATTTGTGTTATTTTCTCATCGCTGTAAAGCAAATTTTACCTCTTTCTCATCTTGTAATCCAAAGAATAACAGTAAGATTATAATAACTCCTTACTTTGTTTTTTCCAACAATATTCCTCCCGACTGATAGAATGCATGATTTGAACATTTCATTGAATGTCAGTGAAATCAGTGCACATTATAGTTAAGATTTTGAAGGTAATGGGATAGCATGTTAATCTGATGGTGGCGAAAAATAGGGTGGCTGAGGAAAGATCTAGTTAGATTTTTTTAATGATGTCAGCAAACATTAAAAGACATTTTAAGTTAATTTAATAATTACTTAATGCAACTGATATAATTAACTAATTAAACCCATGAAATAACGAATTAATAAATCCCCAACCCTCATGAACACTCTGTTTTGTTTAAAAGTGCATAATTGCATGTGCTATGGTGAGTGCGATTCACAGACCTGTACCCCTGGGGTTAATAACACATTATATGTTAACTAAAAAATTTAAAAAATATAAAAATAAAATAAAATAAAATTACATAATTGCAAAATGTTTCTAATTTTCAAGGGTGACAGGGCTCCATAAACTACCGTCTTTACTTTCTATATGTTTGAAAATTTCCATAAAAAGTTAAGCAATATGTGACCAAACTTTTAATATACGACAAAGTACAGGAAGTTCAGAAACAAAAATAGCCTTTGTCATGTTGATGTTTGTCCTAAAAATTTGTATTCCCCTATGGGAACTTGAAACTGTTCAGGGGCTCCATAATGTTCAATAGTCTTTTGATTTGAAATTGAAAAGATACATAAAGAGAGATTAAATGACAACATATTTGTGATGTTTTCAAGTCTTTGAAGATGGAGTTAGTCTGTCAAATACTATCGGTTTGCAACTATGTTAATTCTTACTCTGTGATTCTAGAAGTGCTCCTGCCCAACCCATTACCAGCATGTGGCTTACCTGCCAGTGAGAATTTGGCACTTCAAAATAATTACTTTAGCTTTTAGCAATACATTCCTTACATTTATTTTTACTGAAGAAAAATGTCAACACCAAGAGATTATACATGCAGTACATTGAGATCTATGGCATATTTTGCACGGCTGCTTAGAAGATAACCCAAGTAAATTCATGCAGTAACTTGACTTGTAACTCAGCTGGATGAGAGAAAATGTGTTCTCTGTTCATAATACATGTGAGAATACTTGTGTAAGATATGCAGAGGCCAAGCAACATCGCTGACCAATAATTTGACTTCCTGTAATAGCACTTGCTTGAGGCGTATATCAAGAAAAAATATGCTTCCTGGATCAACTTAGATATGGTGAAACCAGGTTGCACACACATTATGGTGAGGAAGAAATTCAGCCTCCATAAACTATACAGCGCTGTAGAATGATTGTGTCGCCGCAACATGAAGTCGGGGAAGAAACATGGACCGAGAGCCCTTATTTGTAGTGCAGATGTTGCCTTGGTGACCAACGTAAATTAAAGAAACATGCATTGCCCTCTAGCATCTTTTTATCTATTTGGGAGATGTCATACATAAACTAAATTAATAGCCCTCATAAAGCAAAATAGATTTAAGTAGAAATATAGTAACTTTCTGTACTAAAATCATGTTTATACTGTAATATAGCATTGCTACATGTGCAGCAAGAATTGGATTTAGAGTCAAGGATAATTAACTGAAAAAAGACGTTTTTCTTAAATTTGTTTTGCATTCGTGAAGGGAAAGTTTTAGCTTCACAGATCTACAATCGTAAAGTCAAGATAGAGTCAGAGAATATGGGGTCGGATTGTGGAAAAGGTATGTGGAAAATTACAAGATACTGATGAACAATCTTAATTCAGAAGAGAAGGCAAATTAAATAGAATTCATTATAAATACTATGAGATGGGTCATCTATACATGAGACCTTAGAATGCATGTACCGTGTTATTTCTTCCTCTGTTGTTTTCCTTTTTGAGCCATCTTAGCTACTACCAACACGACATATCTAGCAGATAATTGGGACCAGCTTAAATCCCTGTATTTAACACTATTCCTGGATAGTGTCTTGTACCCTGTGTAGTTATCATGGGTTGAACTGTATTTCCCTCCCCTTCTTCAAAATTCTTATTTGAAGTCCTATCCCATAGCACCCAAGAATGTGACTGTACTTGAATATGGGGTCGTTAAAGTGGTAATTAAATTAAAATGAGGTCATTAATGTGGGCCCTAATCTGAAATGGCTGCTGTCCTACAAGAAGAGCAAATCTGGACGTTGACATGGACAGAAGGAAGACACTGTGAAGACACAGAGAAAACAGGGCCTTCCGGAAATATGGGTGAAAAGTCTGAACCCATTGCCTCTCAGGGTCCTACCGAGCAGTCAACCTGCCTACACCTTGATCTCAGACTTCCCGCCTCTGGAACTCTGAGAAAGTGTGTGGTACTTTGTTAGAGCGGTTCAAGCAAACTAAGTCAATGGTTAAAATACATATATCTTAAAACAGCTAGAAAACATTGTAAAATATTTGATAATCCATCTGACTTCTCTATCTTGCTTATTTTATATGTTATCTCATCTGAACAAGCTGAAAACTTAGAATGCCCCATCTACATCTGTCCATTTTGCTGAGATAAATGATTCAATCCTCAGCACTTAGTTTCTTGGACACCCTACACCAACAACTAACAAGCGGCTCCCTGAGAGCTGTGGAATTTCATTGGGCTCCTTGCCAGGTGGAGAAAGCTGCTAGTCACCTGACATGCATCCAACAGGGCTGTCAGACTGCCCCCCCACCGCCCACGTGCCACATTCTCCCGATGAAATAGTTACGTTTTCTATAATAATGACTACATATTTACTCACTGGAAGAGAAAACAAAGGACTTAATTATGCAATCTTATAAATACGAAATAATTTTCCTTTCATTCCCTTGGGGGAAAATACAAGAAAACTGAATTTCTGCAAGGTAAATTCGACATTCTGAATTGGATCCTTAAAATACTGTATTTGATTACAAATGGAAGATCCAAATGAGCCTGGAGGCCATGTTTACCAGAGAAATTTTATCCTTCAGTTTATATTTATTGTAAATGATTTTTTTTTCATCAGATGGCACATCTGTAAATTTTTAGGCACTAATTTTCAAAGACCATGAAGCCCTCTGGGTGATTTTTTCATTTCCTTAACAGATAGTTTAGTTTTAAACTACATACTTTCCCTTGGCAGAGTGAGAGATGAAAAGCCTACTATAAAATTGATTTGGCATCTACATAAAAGAAAGCTTTGTAAGAAGTAGTGCTAACTGAGAAGCTTTCTTCATAAGCATATGCCCCAAAATTAAAATGTCACTCAGATCTGAGGAGCATTCCCTGCTCAAACATCTTCAATGAAATCATATTTATACTCCTATTGTCATATTTTAGAAAGAAAAACTATATAGTTTTACCTGTGACTTTTTGTATTCAAAACTACAAGACCCTCGAATTAGGTGTTGGACATATACATCGTTAACCTAGTAGAACATGTCTATTTAAAAAATATTTTTACAATGAATTTTGGCTGTTCCCGAAATAAATAACCAGGAACATGCCCCCACAATGTTTATGGAAATAAAAAGAGGTGAAGCATTTGGTCACGTGTCCATAGACTTCTTCTTTATCTACAGGGAACGAAAACATTTTAACTGTCTAGATGATGAGTTTGAAATTAATTTGTTTAACTACAGTTGTCTAAATTTAGCCAGAAACAAAACATCTTCCTTTTTTTTTTTTTTTTAAAGATTTTATTTATTTATTCGACAGAGAGAGATCACAAGTAGGCAGAGAGGAAGGCAGAGAGAGAGGAGGAAGCAGGCTCCCTGCTGAGCAGAGAGCCCGATGCGGGACTCGATCCCAGGACCCTGAGATCATGACCTGAGCCGAAGGCAGCGGCTTAACCCACTGAGCCACCCAGGCGCCCACAAAACATCTTCCTATAAGAAATGCAAATAAGATCTATATATCCACTGGTAAAAATCAAAGGTACTTATTAGATAGTATAAGATATATCTTAAGAAATTTAAGCATTTCAATGAAAATGTGCTATTTTACTCTTTAGTAATAGAATTATTTAATCAAAATTAAGTAAAAATGAAATCAAAAGTCATCAGACAGTGTCTAATACTTCATTCCCTCTTTTCTAATGTGCTGGAGGAAAGAGTACCTGGCCTGTAGGTTTTAACAGTTCTGAATGCCTGTGAAAATGTCCCGATTGAACAATGATGGTTTAAGGGTAGATTGAAGAGGCACATACATAATCACATGAATTTTAACTTCATGGAATCTGCTTACAAGTATTTGCTTCACTGAATATTGTCTAAGTGGGAGTTTCATACATTCTGAGCAATAACAAGATTTAACACGGAGGAAAGCTGTCACTGAAAAACATTTCGAGCCAGTGTCTGGAGACCAAAAACCGAGCTTCATTCAAACAGCCCGTTAGTGAATTTTTAACTGTCCAGTTAGCCAAAATTTGACCATGTGTGGGCAATTATAAAGCCTGAAATGCTTCATGATCTTTCCAGTCTATACTGAATGAATTCTACCAGGCATTTTAACACAGTGTGAGAAAAGCACATTTTTTTTCTTTTCAAATTAGTTAATTCAAGTCACTTCTACAGAAAGTCATTATATTTGCTTTTTCTTTCCATATTTTGATTATCTAATAACATTTTTTTTAAAGATTTTATTTATTTTTATTTGACAGACAGAGATTACAAGTAGGCAGAGAGGCAGGCGGAGAGAGAGAGGAGGAAACAGGCTCCCTGCTGAGCAGAGAGCCCGATGCGGGCCTCGATCCCAGGACCCTGAGATCATGACCTGAGCCGAAGGCAGCGGCTTAACCCACTGAGCCACCCAGGCGCCCATCTAATAACATTTTTAAAAGACTTTACTTATTTATTTGAGAGAGAGCGAGAGAGCAAGAGGGAGAAACAGACTCCCCACTGACCAGGGAGCCTGATGTGGAACTTGATCCCAGGACCCTGAGATCATGGCCCGAGCCTAAGGCAGACACTTAACCGACCAAGCCACCCAGGTACCCCATCTGATAACATTTTTAGTTGATAACATTTGTGTATATTTTAATGTTAATATTTATTACAACAAAGGTCCTATATCAAAAGTTCAATTTGATATTTTCTATCCACTCAAAGATGTTGAGGTTTTGAAAAAAGCAGTCACAGTGAAATGAATCCACCGGTCGTCCTAGGATCTTGAGTTTGATTGAGCACTCTACTAGAAATAAACATCCTATCCACCACTAGACCACAGCAATCTGTTTCGTGATACCCCGTTGGAGGGTCACTGCAACCCTGGTTGAATTCTTGCCCTGGACTCCGTGTCCCCATACTCAGCATATCTATTCCTGGAGTCCTCTCAGGGCTGCACAGCACCTCCCCAGCCTTTCTTCCCAGCACTTCGAGTCTCTTCTGATGCCGATGGATGATACGCTTTCCCACAAGTACTATACACTCCAGATCTATTTTGAAGTGGACTGGGAGGCTCATACCATTCACACGCAAGTGGAGATTACTAATGCTCTTGGGTTTGCAGGCCAGTCAGATGAAATGTGGCTTGTTGACTGAGGTTTGCTCTGAAAGCCTCGGTCACATGCTTATGTAGAGAATGAAGGGGACAAAAATCTCAAATGGAGATTTTCAAACTTTCTGAGCCTTAGGAAGTGAGCCAGCACTAAGTCCTGCCGTTGTGCTGAGAGTTTCTGCTGGTTGGGATCTCCTTTTTTGTTTTTGTTTTTTGTTTTATTTTTTCCCAGAAAACTTCTTGATGTTCTATCATAATACTTCTATTTCCCTCATGTTTCTATGCTACCACAAGTTTATCACCTTGTAAGTACCTTGTTGTATTTGATTAGATATTTAAAATAACAAAAACAAACAAACAAACAAAACAAAAGCAAACACTCCTAGTATAGAATTAGGCATTTACCTTTTTTAACATTGATTTCCCATATTTTGAAATTGTTTGCATCTTTCCATAAAGAGCGACTCTTGAAGCCATCATCACAGATAAAACAGACTCTGAGTCTATGGGAGATTAGTATCAGTAGGATGATTACAATGTGATTCTTCCAATAATGTGATTCTTCCAATAATGTGATTCTTCCAATAATGTGATGGAAACACTGGAATTTATATCAAAATTTTTTGGGAAGGAATCGTGTTCCTTGAATAAGTAATCTTCTGTATAAATATGGGCAGCCGCAGGCACACAGTAGGTTATAAATGAATACTCATTCAACAAACAACGTATGTCGTACATTTCATGCATATGTATGTTCATGTATGCATGTTTATGTGTAGATATATTAATATAGTTTATCTTTTTGCTTGTTTCTCCATCTTCAAGATATTTTTCTTCTATATTTTCCTATCCCTGGTTATAACCATAAATATTATAATTAATTATAAATTGAAAAGTTTAATTGACTGATGTACATTTTGGCACACAATATCAACCCATTACAGATGTAGACTTAATCAAACTATTATTTGATCACTTTGCACTCGATGACTTTTTGAGATTTTAGCGTGCCTGATTAGAGTGTATACTATGCAATACTAGTAGCTTCCCTGTTTTAAAGATATTTAATTTCTGCTCAAAATTTTTTAAAAAATGAAAAAAAAGGAAATTCAGTATGCTCTTATTTATTTAAAGCTATCTTAGCAATACTTTGTTCTTTCTTTCTAACAGAGTCACATAATCACAAGATGAACTAATTAATTTATCAAGTTCTCTGAAAACAACAGACTCTGTGACTGCCTGCATGGTCCCGCTCTTCCTCGTGGAATTATTCATTCGGAGGCAGCTGAGGCGGGTTGGCGAATGGCTCCACACATTTTTTAGAATTATTTTCTAGTAAGCTGACATTCTGCTTTCAAAATGTAAACTAGATAGTATGTAACCATCACAGCATTTTAGAAGTCATGATAGGGAAGTATAGCATCTGGGAAATAGTTTTTACCTGCAGTGATGAGATAAAATAGATGATTTCATTAACGGAGCACAAACAAGATTTAGTACTGCTTGATGTTGAAAATTGTGATATATTCATATGCAACCCACAACGGAGGGGATGGACTAATCCCCTGGGGGAATATGTTAAAGGCAGGGAATTCACCCTCAAGGAATGCCAGAAGCAACAGGTGAGGAGGAAAAAAAACTCAGCAAGATTAAAAAAAAAAAAAAGGGCAAATATGGAGGGGTCTTCTTTTTCTCCACTGCATAATGCTCAATATATTCATATCACGGTCAAAAGAGAACCCTTTGAAAATTTAGGAAAGTGGGTTTAAAAGCATCCATCTGTAGCTTGGAGAGCACTAAGTTATTTTTTGAGACCTGAGAAAAAATAGACAAGTCCTTCTTTTTAAGCTGGTGTTCCTTTGGGTGTGATGGAGACAATTTCAAAGGTAGGTGAGTATCAACCACAGTGGGGGTGGCCGTAGGTTCAGGAACCTCTCCAGGAAGGAGGAAACACATTGCCACAACTCTGTGATATTCTTATCATCCCAAAATGATGGTTAAAAATGTGCAGCAGAAAGCAGGTCTGCTACCTAGAATACCTGCCCGGGAGAAGTAGAACAACTCTACACTTCCTGAGACTCGATTTGACCCAGCCCGCGCTGATCGTTCCTCCCTGCTGATCTCTCCTTCGAATGAATGCACCTAAGGATAATTATACTACAAAAATGAATTGTACTTCTGTCTTTTTTCTCATTTCAAGTGTCTTTAGGACAAATAGAGGAAATTGTTTAATTTTTAAAAGTAACTCAGAGGGGTGCCTGGGTAGCTCAGTTGGTTAAAACTCTGCCTTTAGCTCAGATCGTGATCCCTGGGTCCTGGGATCGAGCCCTGGATCAGGCTCCTGGCTCAGTGGGGAGCCTGCTTCTCCTTCTCCCTACCTCCTGCTCATGCACTCTCTCTCTCTTTTTCAAATAAATAAAATATTATTATTATTATTATTATTAAGTAGCACAGGAACAGGATTTACTACACCTAGAGGTATCACAAATAAATTGTCCTCTTACTGGGTCCAAAAGTTAAGTTTTCTCACACAGTGGGCTCAGTGAGTATACAGTACTCAAAATATCCAGATGCATGAAGATATTATTTTTTAAATAATTGCATGCCACAGGTTAAAGCTCAGTGAAGGAAGTTACTAGAAAAGGCAATACACATGAGTCCGTCACACTTTGAATTCAAGAGTAGACACGCTATCAGGCTTGTAATCCTGTTCTTACATTTCAGTGAAAGACTATTCCCATCTTACACAGAAAACTGGTGACCAAAGCGGCCACCGTCCTCCGACTGGGTTTTCACAAACTCTGCTACCCACCCACTCAGTCAGGACATGGCGAGGCAGAATAATGTCGGATTCCTTCCACACAGGCCTCCTACGGGGACAGAAAAGTAGTGGAAGTGTGTGCACAATTTTTCCTCCCTCCACCAACTGTGTCTGATTCAGGAAAGCCCCCGACCCTCTCCCCTGGCTGCAGAGCCCATTTTCTTTATTTTGAAAGTTAATTCCACTCACAGCTGGAACTCAAAGCAAAAAGTGAACATTGTGCGCAAAAAAAAAAGAAAAAAAGCCTCCTTGAATTTGATTGTGTACTTGTTACAAGGACAAAAACTTATATTCCTCAAGCCGAAAGGAACCTCAATATTATGGTTCAGGGTACAGGTTTGGGAGCAGTGATCTGAGGACAACACCGAGCTTGCATGCCTGCGTAAACATTATTGAGCAAGGGTAGAGCGGTGCTGGGTCGCACAGGCGTGTGGTGTGTTACAAATACACTACATCCTTACAAGGAGACCACGCCCTGAGGTCTATCCATGATCAGACGCTGTGCTGTCTTCATGCTTCTGACTGTAAACACGCCTGGGAGTTTTTTACATCTTAAGGCACCAGTTCAAGTCCACAGATGTACATGCAGTCTAAGCATGTTCTTTGGTTTATACCAAGTTGCATGAATTGCATATTTTATAACTTCCTCAAATATCGAAGGGAGAAAAGTAATTGATGAATGAAAGTGATCTTCTAGAAGGATTAATCTCTAAAATCCTCAAAGGGAATTTCAACGGATTGATTTTCTAGGGGGAGTTATTCTGTTTGCTTCCAATAATAGTCCTCAAAAGCTCTGGAAATGCTGTTTAGGTAGGAGATATGTAACTGAAAATCACCAGGCAATGCCTAATGGTAGTCTACAACTCTTTAGGATAGAGTCGGGATTGTGCATTATTCATAATGTTTTTAATATTTTGGAGTTTCACCCTGTCAATCATATGAACACAGTTTAGCATGCATCTAAGTTTCCTCTTCGCACTATAAAAATAACCACAAACTCAGTGGCATGAAACAACACAGATATATTCATTTCCAGTGTGGACATGAGAAGTCTGAAATGAAGTTGTTGGGTCTATGATCAAAGTGTCAGCAGGGCGAGCTCCTTTTGGAGGTCCCAGAAGAGAAGATCTTCCTTGCCTCTTCCAGCTTCCAGAAGCTTCTCGCATTCCTTGTCTTACGCTCTGCCTCCTCTGTTGTATGGCCTGCTCATCTCTGATTCCTGCTTCTCTTTTCATCAGGCCCATCCAGGACAGTGCAGGATAAAGTCCCTGTCACAAGATCCTTAAATTCATAAAATCTACAAAATCCTCTTACCAGGTGAGGCCACACAGTCATGGGTTTTGGGGATTAGGGTGTAGACCCCTTCAGAGGGAACATTTTTCAGTCTACTGCAGCATGTAAACTATCAATACAAAATATATATATTGCCAAATAATTCAGCAATGCTGGGAATGACAGCCTGTAATTATTGACTGTTACCATGAAAACATAGTATTGGGATAAAGTAATACATAATTCATTAATAAATCTATCATCATCATTTTGGCAGTATTCCTGAATAACAATCACCAAAATTCAAAGTTCTGATAAGAATGCTAAATATCGGGGCGCCTGGGTGGCTCAGTGGATTAAGCTGCTGCCTTCGGCTCAGGTCATGATCTCAGGATCCTCGGATCGAGTCCCGCATCGGGCTCTCTGCTCAGCAGGGAGCCTGCTTCCCTCTATCTCCCTCTCTGCCTGCCTCTCTGTCTGCTTGTGATCTCTCTCTGTCAAATAAATAAATAAAATCTTTAAAAAAAAAAAAAGAATGCTAAATATCTATCTTACTTTATCTTATCTTATTTTGTCTTATTTTATGTTAATTCCAGGGTTAACATACAGTGTGATACTATACAGTGTTATATTCAGGCATATAATATAGAGACCCAACAGTTCCATACATTATTCACTGTTCATCACAATGAGTGTACTCCTTAATCCCTCCAACTAGTTCCCCCATGCCCCATCCATCTCCCATATGGTGGCCATCAGTTTGTTCTCTGTAGTTCAGAGTTTGTTTTCTGGTTTGTCTCTCTCTCTCTTTTTATTTGTTGTTTGTTTTGTTACTTAAATTCCACATATGTAGGAAATCATATGGAATATGTCTTTCTACAACTTGCTTATTTCACTTAGCGTTTTACTTTCTAGCTCTGTCCATGGTATTAGCAAATGGCACGATTTCATTCTTTTTTGTGACTGTGTAATATTCCACTGTCCGCATCTTCTTTATCCATTCATCTAATGATGGACACTTGGACTGCTTCTACGCTTTGCTATTGTAAATAATACTGCAATAAACATAGGGGTGCATATATCCCTTCAAATTCGTGTTTTTGTATTTTTTGGAAAAATACCCAGTAGTGAGATTAATGGATCATAGAGTAGTTCTATTTTTAATTTTTTTGAGGGACTTCCATACTGTTTTCCAGAGTGGCTGCACCAATTTGCATTTTAACCAACTGTGCAACAGGGTTCCTTTTTTTCCACCCTTGCCAAGACCTTCTTTTTTTTTTTTTTTTTTTTTTTTTTTTTAAATTTTAGCCATTCTGAGAGGTGTGGAGTGATAATTCATTGTGGTTTTGATTTGCATTTCCCTGATGATGAGTGATGTTAAGCATCTTTTCGTTAGTCTTTGGGTCAGCTGTAGTTCTTTTTTGAAGAACTGTCTGTTCTTGTCTTCTGCACACTTTTTTAATTGGGTTATTTGTGTTGTTTTGGTGTTGAGTTATATAAATTCTTTATATATTTTGGGTACAAAATTTATTTTGTTTGTTATCTTGTTATCCATTGATTGTATATGCCATTTGTAAAAATCTCCCACTAGTAGGTTGTCTTTTAGTTTTGTTGGTTTTTTCCTTTGATGTAGAGAAGCTCTTTATTCTGATGTAGTCCCAATAGTTTATTTTTGCTTTTGTTTCCTTTGCCTCAGGAGACATACCTAGAAAAATGTTGCTATGGCCGATTTCAGAGATAATACCTCCTAAATATTTTTAACTGAATCTTTTTGATGTTGACTTTTATAAGTTATTTATATTTTGGATATTAACCCCTTATCAGATATATCATTTGTAAATAACTACTACCATTCAGTAGATTACATTTTTATTGTTGATAAAAAAAGAAATGCTATCAATTTCTGGATGTTCATTTTGTATCCTGAAAATTAACTGAATTCATTTATTGCTTTTAGTAGTTTTTGGGGAGTGTAAATTGGCACAGCCACTGTGGAAAATAATATGAAGATTCCTCAAAAAATTAAAAATAGAAACACCATATGACCCGATAATTCTATCAGTGACCATATATTCAAAGAAAACAAAAACATTAATTTGAAAAGATACACACCCCTATGTTTATTGCCACATTGCTTGCAATAACCAAGATATTGAACAAACCTATGTGTCCATTGATGAATGAACAGATAAGGAAAGATGTGATACACACACAACCACACACAACCACACACAATGGAATTATTACACAGCCATGGGAAAGATTTGGATCATGTCATTTCCAACAACATGGATGGCCCTAACGGGTATTTTACTAAGTGAAATAAATCAGACTGAGAAAGACTAACACATATGATTTCACTCATATGTGGAATCTAAAAACCAAAGGAATAAAAAGCCCCCAAAACAGAATCAGACCTGTGTTTACAGAGAACAAACTGATGGTTGTCAGAGGGGTGAAGGTATGGACAAAATTGGTGAAGGCAAATAGGAGATACAGGCCTCCATCTATGGAATGAATAACTCATGGGCATAAGAGGCACAGTAAGGTGAATATAGTTAGTGCTGTCGTAATAGAGTTGTATGGTAGCTACACTTGAGAGCACCGCAAAATGTATAGAGTTGTCAAAACACTGTGTTGTACACCTGAAACTAATGTAACATTGTGTGTCAACTATGCTCAGAAATTTTAAAAAATTACAGTACTGGCATATAAAATAATGCTGAATATTATAGGACATCAATTCTAACCCTAAATACAAATAATATATTTTATTTCTTTATGAAAAACATTTGGAAAAGAGTTGCATTCTTGAATCTTTTAAAAGTATTGTCATGTTATTATTTCATTAATATTCAGAGTTCAGCATTTATAGTCATCCCAAAGAAAGTTATATTATACAAAAAAGTTTTCAAAGAAAGAGAAGGTTAAATCATAGGTTATTTTTGTGTGGTTGAAGAAAGTGATCCAGTTTCATTCTTTTTCATGTAGCTGTCCAGTTTTCCCAACACGATCTGTTGAAGAGACTATCTTTTTTCCCTTTGCATATTCTTGGAAACTTTTCATGGAAAGAAAATGTTAAATCACAGGTGTGTACACACACAAATGATCAATACAGTCATATTGTTTATCTGTCATAAGGGGAATTTGAAAACTAAATCCTAGAATATGTTCATGTGAATAGTTATAAGACTATTATAAGGATGCCTCTGAATAACTTGATGAGGAATACAGTGACAGACACATCTAAGAAAGAAGTAGAGTTCAGCATGACTTTAGTGATATATAGGTACCTGAAGTCAGATACCAATGAAAAAATCTCCTTTTTATTACTGATAGCTCAGGAACCCTGATAATTCAGGAATCCTGCATCTTTTTGCTACTCTTATCTCTTGAATTTTTTTTTCCTGAAATGTACAACCAAAAACTTGAATTAACATTTGTTTAGCATTTATCATAATATTTAGTCATAATGAAGAAATGAACATAATGAGGATGAAACAGAATGTCAACTCACCAATAATAATCCATTCCATTTTGTTCAATAAGTGAAAAAAAAGAAGTGATAAACCGCATGCTTGATATCTACTTGGCTATATCCATATATTCCTTGCTCTAGTTATTATTCTTGTTCTTATTTTAAAGATGAGACTATTGAGGCATAGGCATCCTATTCTGCCTAAAGAATGGCAATTTTGCATCAAGTAGAAGAAAATACTACCTTTAACTTCACTGAAAAGCACTAGTTGATTGAGGGACTTACCCTCAGGTTTGCTAGTATTCAAGGTCCATAGTGCATAATCACCCACTCAGTGTCCGATAAACCACATGAATTGCATTCATTTACTCCAGGTCAAGTTATGATGGTCAAATAGGTAGACAGGCCTGGTATGCGAATGGAAGGAGACATGTATTTTGGGAATGACTCAGCTCTTGTCCTCAAATTGAAAAGGAAGTAATTAATCATGCAATTCTCCCATTTTCGAGTAAATAAATTTGAATTATGCTTCTTCCCTAAGATTCCTCCTCTGAAAGCAATGACCTATTATAATCCTTAAATAAAGAAAAAGCATGCGAGTGCTTTGATAGTGTTGGAATTTAAATAGTTCTTTTGAAAAAAAAACTTTTTTGAAAATGTTCTAAATAGTTAGAAGCAACATTAACTTGGGGTTTTGGATTTTCCTTTAGGCTTTTTTTTTTTTTTTTTTGCACTAATAAAGGAGCCCAGAAATAAATATATTTTAAACTGTGTGAGAAAGGAAAGTCTAATAAATAAAGAAGCAGAAAATTAATTTTTTGACTACCCACAGAACAAATTATAATCATCCTCTGAATGTCACATACAGAAGTTGAGATATTAACTTCAGTCATTTTTTCCCCCACTATGAATCCCAGTTTTATTAAGTTTTCAATAGTAGATGAAAATTTCACATTTTTATTAAGTCTTCAGAAAATATCCCAGGAAACAGTGTGCTTCAGTGGGTATCAAATAAAGGCTCATGTAAACACTCACACTGTGCATTTAAAGCAAATTAATTTGATTTTATTTTAAAATACAACTTGTTTCAGTGCTGCTTGGAAGAGATATAGTTTCCATTTACCAGAAATTAAATACGAATCTCCAGAAAATAAAGCATAATTATCTCTTATCATCGCAACTCACACACTCATCTGGAGAGGAATCTTTCTCATAATGGCAGAAATCATGAAGAGTATCTGACACTTTTGTGATGCCTTATTGATTTGGTGCTTATATAACGTAAAGGAGGATCTTCAAGATGTTTTCATATATATGCTGCAACAGTGGAAACTTCCAGATGTCATTTTTGTTAGGTCTCCCGTATCTCTTGATTACAATTTTTGTCCATGTAGACAAATGTTTTTATTATTTTTTTGTCACTCTCATTTTATAAGAGACTGAGGTTGTTTATGAAAAAGATAGTGTCGGGAGAATGTCAGAGTTTGAGGGGAGGGGAATGAAACTAAAGAAAATGATAAAAGAAGATAGATTTTTCTTGAAAGGTAGCCAAGTATGTTATGTTCTCATTATCAATTTAGCCATGACTTTTTGAAATAAATGCCATCAATAATACAGATCAAAATAATGAAAAAAAAAGAAATTAGTATTTGCTTTATCACATCACAAATTTTGTAAAACAAAATGCTTAAAAAAATGCAACTGAGTAAAGTGGCAAATAATTAAAGAGACTTACTAAAGAGACAGTTTTGTCCTGGGATAGTTGAACAATTCGAAATCAGGCTTAAAACACGACAAACATTTCTTATGAATTAATATTGGATCAATTAATGTCTTTTTTAAAAAGCATCTAGGTACATGCATCCTAATTTATAAAAATTAAGGTAATCATGACATAATTTTTTGAAGTAACATTGGTATATAACATTATATAAGTTTCAAATGCAAATCGTAATTTGACAATTATAGGTACTATAAAGTGATCTCCACCAAGGGTCCAGGTACCATTCATCAACATCAGTGACCTCCTTCCCCCATCTCGCCCATCCCCAACCTCCTCTCTCTCTGGTAATGAACAATCTGTTCTCTACATCTATAAGTTTGTTTTTGTATTCTTTTGTTTGTTTGTTTCTTTATTCCACATATGAGCTAAATTGTGTGGTGTTTGTCTTTCTCTGTCTGACTTATTTCACTTAACATAATACCCTCTAGGCCCATGTATGTTGTTCAAATGGCAAGATTTCATTCTCCTTTTTAGCTGAGTATTATTCATTGTGTTTGTGTGGGGGGAGGGTGGTGTGTGTGCATACCGCATCTTCTTTATCTATTCATCTATCTATGGACAGTTAGATTGTTCCCATAGCTTAGCTATTATAAATAGTGCTGCTATACGCATAAGGTTATGTATCTTTTTGAATTTGTGTTTTTGTTTTCTTTGGGTAAATACCCAGAAGTCAAATTGCTGGATCATATGGTATTTCCATTCTTCATTTTTTGAGGAACTTTCATACTATTTTCCACAATGGTTGCACCAACTTACATTCCCACCAAAAGTGTGGGAGGGTTCCCTTTTCTTCATACCCTCTCCAATACCTGTATTTCTCCCATTTAAAAATAGTCATTCTAAAAGTATGAGGTAATATCTCTTCAGGGTTTTGATATGCACTTGCCTAACTGGTCATGTTGATCGTATTTTTATGTGCCTCTTGTCCATTTGTATGTCTTCTTTAGGAAAACAAAACAAAACAAAACTATGCAGATCCTCTCCCCATTTCTTTAAATTGACGTGTTTTTTAATTGTTGAATTGTATATTTTTAATATATTTTGAATGTTGACCTCTTATTGGATATATGATTTGCAAGTATTTTCTCCCACTCACTAGGTTGTTTTTCATTTTCATGATTATTCTTTTCACTGTGCAAAATCTTTTTTAGTTTGATGTAGTTTCATTTGCTGATCTTTGCTTTTGTTTTCCTCAACGTTGGAGTCATATCTATAAACACATTACCGTTTACATCAATGAGTTTACTGTTTTAAGTTAATTTTTATGTGCAGTATAAGATGGTGGTCTAGTTTCATTCTTTTGCATTTTGTTATCTAGTTTTTCCAGCCCTATTTACAAAAAGACTATACTTTCTTGGCTTTGTTCTTGGCTCTGTTATCATAAATTAATTGTCCATGTATGTAGCTTTATTTATGGACCCTCAGTTCTGTTCTGTTACTATGTGTGTCTGATTTTAGGCCTGCAAAACAGACACACAGCTTTGTGTATCTTGTTTTGATTACTTTTTGATTTTGATTATGACAACTTTGTAATATAGTTTGAAATCAGGGAACATGATACCTCTAGCTTTGTGCTTCTTTTCCAAAATTGCTTTGGTTATTCATGATCATTTATAGCTCCATAAAAATTTTAGAATTATTTGTTCTAGTTCTGTGAAAAACACCATTGAAATTTTGATATGATTGCATTAAATCTGTAGGTTGCTTTGGGTAGTATGGACATTTAAGAATACTAATTCTTCCAATCCATGAACATGGAATATCATTTTATTTATTTGTGTTTACTTTTTTCAGCATAATCATAGTTTTTCATGTACAGGACTTTCACTTCCATAGTTAAATTTATTCCCGGGTATTTTATTCTTTCAGATGAGTTGTAAGTGGGATTGCTTTTCTAATTCGTCTTTCTGATTAGTTGTTTTTGGTATATTTAAGCACCACAGGTTTCTGTATATTGACTTTGTATCTAACAACTTTATTGAATTTGCTTAGTAGTTCTAGTAGTGTTTTGGTGGATACTTTAGGGTCTTCTATAATAGTATCATATTCCTCTGCAAATAATGACAGTATTACTTCTTCCTTTCCTATTTGGATGCCTTTTATTTCTTTCTCTTGCCCAATTGCTCTGAGCAGGACTTCTAATACTACGTTGAATAAAAATGATGAGAGGAGGCATGCTTGTCTTGTTCCTGATCTTAGAGGAAAATCTTCCTCTTTTTCACCATCGAGGGTATTGCCTGAAAGTTTTATGTATATGGCCTTCATTATACGGAGGCACATTCCCTTGTTGCCCACTTTGTTAAGTTTTGTTTGTTTGTTTTGTTTTGTTTCAGGAAGAGAGAGATTATAACCATGGGTAGTAGCAGGCAGAAGGAGAGGGAGAAGCAGGATCTCTGTCCAATGTGGGGCTCGATCCCAGGACCTGGGATCATGACCTGAGCGAAGGGCAGACACCCAACCAACTGAACCATCCAGGCATCCCTTGTTGAGAGTTTTTATCAAAAATAGATGTTGAATTGTATCAAATGGCTTTTTCTGTTGTTGTTGGTTTGTTTTTGTTTTGTTTTGTTTTTAAATTATAAAATTTTTATCCTTCATTTTGTTAATGCAGTGTTTCACATTGATTGATTTGTGGATGTTGAATCATTCTTGCATTCTGGGAATAAATCCCACTAAATCATGGAGTAAGATTCTTTTAACATATTGTCGAATTTGGGTTATTTGCATCTATGTTCATCTAGGATATTGACCCATAATTTTCATTTTTTGCTTTGTCTGATTTTGGTATAAAGATAATTGGTTTGGTATAAGGGTAATGCTGGGCTCACTGAACGTTTGGTAGAATTCACCAGTGGGAAGTTCTAGTCCCGGGCTTTTGTTTATCAGCAGGTTTTTTATTACTGATTCAATTCCTAACTAGAAATTGGTCAATTCAGACTTTTTAATTTTTTCATAATGCAGACTTGGAAGATTGTTTCTAGGAATTTAACCACTTCTACGTTGTCCAATTTGTTGGCATTAATAATTTAAAATATTTTCTTCTACTCCTTTGTATTTCTGTAGCATCATTTGTAATATCTCCTCTTTATTTATTTTTTTATTTTATTTATTTGTGCCCTCTCTCCTTTTTCCTCGGTAAGTCTAGCTGAAGGTTTGATAATTTTGGTTTATCTTTTCAAAGAACTAGCTTTTAGTTTAATTGATCTTTTTTATTGTCTTGCTAGTTTCTACTGCATTTATTCTCTCTCTGCTCTTTACTATTTTCTTCCTTCTTTAACTCTGTGCTTTGTCATTCTTTCTCTGATTCTTTTAAGTGTAAGGTTGTGTTGTTTATCTGAGATTTTTCTTGGTTTTGGGGGTAGATCCGTATTGCTGTGAACTTCCCTCTTAGAATCATTTTTGCTGCATCCCATAGATTTTGGTAGGTCGCATTTCTGTTTTTATTTGTTCCTAAATATTTTTATTTCCTCTTTAATTTCTTCTATGACCCATTGTTGTTCAATAGCATGTAGTTTAATTTTCACGTTTTAGTGGGTTTTCTGGTTTTCTTCTTGTAATTGACTTCTGATTTTGTTTGGAAAATTATGTTTGGAAAA
This sequence comes from Mustela lutreola, assembly GCF_030435805.1. Classification (NCBI taxonomy): domain Eukaryota; kingdom Metazoa; phylum Chordata; class Mammalia; order Carnivora; family Mustelidae; genus Mustela; species Mustela lutreola. The sequence goes on from NC_081302.1 coordinate 7,276,915, forward strand.
GTTGATTGATAGGATTTCAATCTTTTTTAATTTATTGAGACTTGTTTTGTGACCAAACATGTGATATGTCCTGGACAATGGTCCATGTACACTTGAGAATAATGTGTATTCTGCTATTTTTGAATAGAATGTTCTGTATGTATCCATTAAGTCCATCTGATCTAACATGTCATTTAAAACCAATGGTTCCTTTTTGATTTTCTGTCTGAATGATCAATCCAATGATGTACCTGGAGATAAAATCCCCTAATATGATTGTATTACTGGATGGTGTAATAATTTCTTACCTTTCTTTTCTACATGGGCGACAATAATTATATATGTAAAGTGTGAAACATTTCTCTTGTCTTATATCTCAGATTCCTGAAGATCCTGAAAATATCCTGTAAAACATTTTCTTACCACCAAATGGATGATTACACCTTCTATTTTTGTTGACTCTGGAGTCAGAGAATGGTTCAAAAGAACTAGTGAATACTATCCTCAGAAAGGATCCCACCTAGACTCTCTGCATCTGTGTCTAAGCACCTGTATCCCTCATAATTTTTCATGCCTCCTAAAGCAGAACTGGACATAAGCTCTTTTCCCCATAACCAACTACCAAATGATGAATTTCATCAAGTGCATTAATATGTATGTGTTTCAGAGGGGAAATGTGCTTATTGTGTTCTCTCCTACCCACAAATTCCAAATCTAAGAATATATAACAATAAAAATTCTAAGTTGATTTTTTTTCTAACCAGACTTACCATAGTAACTTCATGCAAAATAACACAATCTTCATCGAGTGGTAAAACTACTAAATATGAAAAAGAGAGCTAGAATTACTAAAATATCTATCACCATGATTTGAGCCAATAAATACCTATCAAAATAAAGCTATTCAAGTCAATCTGGCCTAAAGAACCACACACCAACCATATTTTAATTGAAATCATATATTCCAATGCTGTGTGTGTATGTTTTACTCTGACATAGTTTGTTTCCACAACTGTTTTCTTTTAGTTATTCTAGGAAATAAAATAAAATATTAAGTCTGAGTTGACAGCACATTTGAAACTTAGCTTCATTCGTTTAATACTTTCTAAGCTTTTGCATACTTTCTCACATATTTAAGAAAGTGTGTGGAAAATGCACAAATCAGGATGCATGATGCTTGGGTCCCAGTATTTAAAATGTGTGTTTCACTAGAAAGAAAACATCAGATATTTCAGCTTGAAAAGAAAGTAAAGCTATCTGCCTCACATTATTCATAGCCAATTCAAACAGGCTACTGTGGTATTCATAAATCCCTCTGAATTAAGTCAAACATGCATAAAATCAGGCTTCCTTTGTGGTAAAAATTTCTTCCAGCTGAGCCGAAGGAGAGAATAAAAAGTTATCCAAATACCTATTGTGATACTGAAGATGACTTTAAAAAGTCAATGTCATACCTCTGCTTAAGTCTTCCTGACAATTTCCTAATTTTAATAAATTGTTAGTGAGAATTGTCGTCAGCCTGTTTCCACTCAGAAGTGAAGAACATAGCAACCAGTGTCATTGGATTAGCTTAAAGTAGTGTCATGGTGTCCGGTGTTTTAAGTGGGAGTCTGTTTGCTTCATTAAGATTCAGGTAACTCACTTTGCAGTAATCAAATGGTGCACTTTCTCAAAAAAGCCCTGGTGTTTTCTTAGGGGTAAAAAAGAGTACAATTTATTATATTTCTATGAATAGAAGATAAATACATTTTGCAAAGAGAAAATTCATTCCTGGGAATATTTAAAAAATAGACAATACTATAAAGGTTTCTAATATGTGATCATCCGAGGGAAAATTGTATTTCATTTTTGAACTGGGTTTACTAGGAGAACAAGAAGGTGATTTTTAATACAACATTTGGGAGGCCGGACAAAAGCAATCACAGTGTTCGTGTTGATAAAGCTCTGTGTCCACAACAAGCAAGCTAACACCACCAACTTGCCACTAGGACTGATACAGAGATTGACCTGCTTCATTTCCAGATACTCTGCCACCTGAAATCACGCATTGCTTATCCAATGACACTAAAGAGAAGCAGAATTAGTCACCCTATGTCACCTGACATAAAGATTATTTTAGGCTTATTGTTTTTAACACACAGCAAATGCACTTAAGGCTCTGGAAACTAAGTAGAGATTATCCTTGTGTAAGAGACATTAGCATTTATAAGGGAAATCCAAGATAAGTGTGTCTCCCTCTTGTACTTGGAAGAAAAAGATGACTAAATCTCAAGAAACGTTTATCAATAGAGAAGGCAAAGACTTAGATCTGCATAACAATATTACTCTTCTACATTACTGTGCTTTTCCTGAAAACCTCCCATGATTGCCCCCACCCCCAACATCTTCTACCTTTAGTTAGAGTTAGTATTTAGGGTAGCTGGTCTTATCCTAACATGGTAGCATGCTCTAGTGGCTGAAGTCTAGTTAAAAACAACAGAAAGACACTGATTCAAAACACAAATATCTTAGATTCAGTCTTGGCTTCAATTTCTACATGCTTCGTGGTTTTTGGCAACTTCATTCAAACACCTTATTTTGAATTTTATTATCCATTAAATCACAATGACTGTACCTCAGTTCATTAGCAGGAATGAATGATATAATTTATATAAAATTACTAGCACATATTAAGATATAGAGTTATCTTTTCAGTCATTTATTTTTCACTGGAAAGTAAGCACTTTCCCCATCAAATCCACTATTTCTTGAACATAAATGTACATTTCCATCTGTCCTATTTTATGTACTTCATGTCCACTTCCTTCTTCTCCATATGAACTCTTTCTAATCACCACTGTTGGGTCCCCCAATAATGGGTCCGTGATTAAAGGAGTGAGACTGATACAAAGCGAAGGTCAAGCAAAGCTTTATTTCCCTCCAACCATGGAGAATCAAACCCACCTTCAAACCGACTGGTTGGGGCCGCCCCTTACAGAGAGGGCGACCCCTCCCTGCCTTACAGACTAACTTTTATAGAGCAAAGGCCATGTCGTTGAGCCTAGCCACACACAGGTGGCCAACTGAACTACATTTTACCCTATACTAGCTATTTGAACTAGCCTATCACCTTGGTCAGAATTGGCGCCCAAAAGGCTACACTCCTTGGTAGCTAGGGAGACAGTATGCACACCCCACTGATTGGATGTCTCTACCTGGCCTGACTCATCCCTGTAACTGGGCTCTGTTATCTCTACCTGACCTGACCCACCCTTGTATTTGGGCTTTGTTACCTGAGACTGGTTTCCTGGACTTGCTTTCAAGTAAGTTCCCCCGGGGACAGGGTCAGTTTAAGTTTTACTGCATAAACAACAAAATGGCTGTTCAACCGGGGTGGGGCAGCTCTGGCTAAATAGGCCCTTACACCACATACAGATGCCTCTGTCTTCCCAAAGACCCAAGTCAGATGCTACCTTCCCAGATTGTGTGGATTTTTATGGCTTTGCTAAGGATAGACTTATACATTGTAAAAAAATTGTTATTTTTCCCACATCGTAACATAGCATCCATTTGATAAATTCTTATTGCATAAATGCTAAATATCTTATTCATGCTTGACTATCCTAAAACCTCAAAAGAACTGTGCATAAAACTATGGACTATGGAATATCTGGATTAAAATTACTTCAAAATAAGATAAAAGAGCGCTGCACATTTTTGCAGGGGATGTTTGTAAAGAACACAAAAAACAAAAATGAGGGCAATGAACAGTGACCCTAAAATTTGCCGCAGTATTAGAAATCACCCCATCTTTCCATTTAAAAAATTTAGATTTATTTGAAAAAGGGGGAGCAAAGGAAATTGGGTTAAGAAACTTGTTTAAAATATGGCTTCCAAGGCCACCCACCCAATCTTCTAACCTCTAACTGACTAATTAGGTCCACTTGCTTTATGAGGCATGTGCTTTAAGAACTAGGATAATTTTTAATAGCATAGCCAGGAAAAACAACAGAAGTAGAAAAATATTTTTATAGTTGAAAAACTTGGCACCAGTTTTCCTGCAACTAGAACATATTTTGCCTATCCTTTATGAAAGTCTGGAAAAAGAACTAAGATGCACAGAGAAGATTTTGAAACAAAGTTTTAAATCATTTGCATATCAGCACAGAAACAAAGGTCTACACTTGACTGTTAATTTAAATAATCAAACATATACAGCATTATAAGAAAAGGAACAATGAACCCCGAGGGATGTATAATGTAGCATAAAATTAGAAGGAGTTTGACCTGACTGACATTAAATTTGATTAAGGAGAAGCTTCTCTCAGAAGAGCACCTGCCCTTTCAATCCTACAAACAATTTACAGGTCAAATGAATTTGCTACACGGTATTAGTAAAAGGCTTCCGTATCAGGGAAAAATCCACAATCTCTGAAACAGCCTCAATCCCATTTATTTACTTGAATTGAATGAAACCCTAAGACACTATGATTATGTTCATATTCCAAACCATCTCTATATAAGGTTAAACTACTATACATTTTACTTAAAGTTAAAATTATTATGCATTTTGTTGGTAATTAGAGGTTTACAGATGCTGGCCAAATTCTTGAGAGAGATCAGGATGAGACTTAGATTTTAATTTAGTTCTTTTAAAAAAAAAACTTTGACTATAATCCTTAGCAACATTATGAAAATAGAAGACATATTCTAGGTGAATTCTTTTCTTTTTTTTTTTTTTTAAGATTTTATTTATTTATTTGACAGACAGACATCACAAGTAGGCAGAGAGGCAGAGAGAGAGGAGGAAGCAGGCTCCCCACAGAGCAGAGAGCTCAATGAGGGGCTCCGTCCCAAGACCCTGGGATCATGACCTGAGCCAAAGGCAGAGGCTTTAACCCACTGAGCCACCCAGGCGCCCCTTCCAGGTGAATTCTTAAAGCAATATTTGTTTACTTAAAATACATATATTTTATTAAAAAATAAACATATAGAGATACATATATAGTATATGATACATAAGGTAGACATACAGATTTCTAAGAATGTTATTTTTTCCCACATAGTAGTAAAATACTCATCTGATAAATTCTTACTGGATTAATGTTAAATATCTTATGCATGCTTGAATATCCTATAACCATAGAATTGGTGAATTTAAAACAATGAATGATGAAGTATTTGTATAAGTAAAGATATATATATATATATGTATTATGATATATACATAATACTTGTATATATAGATGTAATATATATTATGCATTGTATATTATATTATGCATTCTTAATGATTTAATAACTCAACATATAGCATATAAAATGTATCACAATAGATGAAACATAAAATACATTATTTATATCTACTATATATGCATATATATACATATACATATACATACACATACATACACACACAAAGACACATATACACTCAGGTGTGTATGAAAGGAGGAGTGAGAGACCTCATCTGGAATTTGATATCCCTGCTTGAGAGTCATTGTTTCAACCACAGAAAATTTCTGCAGAGGGGAGCTAGAAACTAGGGTATCTGTATCAGCCCCATGGTGGTGTCCCAGCACACCTGCATTGTCTAAGGGAACACTGTGTGGGGTAGACCAGTCATACATTGCCACCAGCAAACATTGGGCATGAAGGAGGTCAGGGTTGCAGGAAGAGCACAGTCAACACCATTTAAGAATACATGGGAGAGAATTTGAGAACACCCAGATAAACTAAAGGGGAGAGGACCACAGAAGAGGATGCTGAAGCCCATTCCTTATAAAGATCAGGGACAGGGTGCTACCAAAATCTGGATATTATTTGTAGTCATCAGCTAATATGTGCTGGAAACATACGAATTGATTTAGTGACCAATTCCCTAAAAGAAGAAGTAAAAATTCTAGGTGAGACTGCATTAAAGTAAAACTTCTTGGAACAGAAGAAAATCTGGACTGGATTAGAACAGACCCAGTTTCCTGAGCTTCCCTGATGAAGAAATACCATCATTATCGTAGTGATGAGAGTGTTAAAATCAGCATTAGAACTCAGAACCTACCCACTTTGTGATTGCAGGTTGGTAGTAAACTGTGTGTAGACAGTACCCTTTCTAAAGGATTTTTACTTATTTATCTCTTGATTATCATTTCTTACCTTGTTTGTTGTTAATAAGATATAAAAGTATTTCAGTCCACATATCCTCATAGTTATATGCTTTTGCCTCAGCATAAGTATATTTCATTTAGCAAACAAATAAATTTGAAAAACAAAATTCATCAAATCAGCTGTTTCTTTTGATTCTTTTATGTATTTCACCAAGTTTAAATTTCACCAAGAAGTTTCATTTAAATATTTATCCACAATTTTAAATATTCAAAATGGCAATGTTGTAATTTCAAAATTAAAATCGTGATACTCTTTAAACCCTCGTAATTAAATAGTTCAGTTTCTTTCTTGCTTTTTTTTTTTTTGGTATAAGCTTAAATACTTTTTTATTTGCAGGCTTTATATTTATTAATGACAACTAACCTTAAATTGCTAAATAATTATTTTGGGCACCTCCTGCTATGGAACTTTTCTCACCCATTATTAGACATACCATTCAAATCATTTAAGAGGTCATAGGCAGTATCCAACCCAAGCACAAACTGTCCATAAAATATGTGTCTTCTAGTAGGTGTTATAGCACATGTGTAATTCAACATTGGACCTGTAAACACCCATCACTTCCCATGGTCCTATGGACCACTCTCTCTCTAGAACTTGTTCTTTGCTTTCCAATTTTGTTACTTATTGGATTTCTGGTACTTATAACTAAATTTATGCAAATCCCCTAAAACATTTTGAGGCATTATTGCCATTCTGGAAAAATATTATAATGATGAACTAAAAGATCTCTCTATAGTTTCCTGATGCCACTTGATTCAGCTCTGCTATCAAAGTCTGATTTACGTGCAGGAGTTTCTTCTGGGAAGTTATTCCATGAAGAAGGATCTATGGAGCTGGAAGACTAAAGTGGGAAGGAGCAAACCCAATTCATGTCTGTACCCGTTTGGGCAACAGCACTTCTTCCACTAGGAATGGCTACACTGTCCGTCCAGGTGAGGGTAGATGTCAAGGCTGAGAAAGTGGGAAGTGGGACATGGATGGGTGTCTCATCAATCCTTTCTCTTTAACAACCTCCTTGGAATGAAAAGTTGGTGTGTGTAGGGTTTTCATCATGACTCAACACTTTCTATCAATGGTCACCTCTGCTTAGGTATGAGAGAATTGGTTGAAGACAGGTTTGATGTATCATCGATGGTTATTTTAGCAATAACCAATATCTAATCCCTTTTTTACTGCAGCAGTGAGAAAGGTTTACGTTAACAGATAAAAGGCATGATAGGAAAAACTAAGAGCATGTTAAAAACACATTATAATATGGGAATAGTGTCCTCATCATAATTGAGGGCTTGAATTTCAGTCCTTACACAAGACAGCATACCAATAGTTCTTGATTCTTATCCTAATTCTGTTTTGATTACATTTGTTCCCTCCTAGGAACAGTTTGACAATTTCTTAGGGCCATTATGATGTCAAAATTGTAGCTTTCTGGAATCCATCTGCTTTTGCTTCTACCCCTTAATAATACAACTGGGACCTATTTTGAATGTTACTGACAGTTTGAGGTTTCTGGAATATTATTTTGGAAATATCTTCTAATTTATGTCACCAAAATTACTGATTTGAGACTGAACATTTGCCTACAGACATGCATAATTAGCTTTTTATCAATTATTTATTGAATTTGTAGATTGAACTTGTTTTTCATACTAAATTCTGAGACATCCTATTGATAATTAATCATAATCCCCTTAAAGTGTACATGGTTTAGAAACATTGTGGTTTAAGAATGGTATGATATCTTTGACTTTAATTTTCAGTGTTAACAAAGAGTTGGATAAAAGATTGAAATTGAGGTTAGATAAAGCACATCAACTCAGGTTGGTCAGCTATCTCTAGGCAATAGTCAAGAAAGCAATAACTTATTTCTCTTTGCTTTTTTTCTTAGAGAAGTATTATTTAAAGCTTATTTACATGGAATAGATCTTATGTGGAGAATCTTCACTAATGGATCTATAGTAAGGTAAGCTTATCTTCAAGTTGGTCTCTCCTATCTTAGAACACCATTTCTTGGTGCCTTTGTTCTCTCAAACCGAACATGATGACGGAACCTACATCATGTGGGATTTATGAGGATCAAATGAGCTAACACATAAAAAGTATGTAACAAAAATTCCACTGACTACATTATTTTAAAAACTCTATCCTAGCTACTGTGATAAAAATAAGTAGCTAGATAAGTTTGTACCAAATTTCAGTGCAAGGAAGACAAAGATAAATAGCATTAATAAGACATAGTAGTCTAATAGTAGACTAGATTAAATGCTAATAGTAGTTTAGAGTAGAAAGTTAGGGTTTCCACTTGGCTGAATGCCTCCATGGGATGAAGGTGGTAGCAAACTACAAGGCACAAGAGAAGGGGGATGGGAGCCATAGCCTCATGTCTTTAGGAAATGATTCATGGAGATTCTTTTTGAGTAGGATATTGTAGTAAGGAAATAATCTGAACTTGTTTTCTGCTTTTCCAAAGTTCCCCAAATTTTGTAGTTACATTGGACTACAGCATTCAATTTGACAAACTATAGCAATAGATACACACATAGAGAAAGATATAGATACAGATATAAATTAGATACATATATTCATATATACTCTATGTTCTTTGAAATGTATTAGAATGTGTCTATATCATAACTTCATAAGTCTCAAGGACATACAGCATTTTTAGATGATAATTCAATGATAGCCTAACAAAACAAAATTGAAGAGGTACTGCCTCTGTGGCTCAATGAGAAGATGTTCTTTTCTGGAACTAGGAAAAAACTGCATCTTTCTACAGATATTTCTTTTTACATTACTGTTATCAATCCTAACGGTTAAAAATACTTAAAGCAGCTTTTTTCAGATAATATTTTGGGTAATATTTAAGAAATAATTATTGGATATATTTTCATTTCTTTAAAAATGATGCTAATTACTTGTATATAAAATTAATATTCCAAGTGTCAATAATTCTATAATCATTATCCATACTTTATGGACTTAATAGACTTAATGAAACTTTAAAAAGTTTTATTAGGTTAAAATAAAATTTGTTGGACTAAATGAATCAGTATTAATACCATTTTAAAGGATTTAATGATAATATAAGTTGGTAATAATTTTTGAGGTTACACTGTGTTTGTGCTCTCTGTGCCTTTTTATATACTGAGTTTATTAATGGTATGCTTGATATAATTGCAGGTATATATTATATATTTTTTAAATATATAAATGATACATGAATTGAGGGACATATATTTTAGAAACAAAGTGCTAAAGTTTCTTCATTTTCTTGAATACTGAGTTGTAAATACCAGAGCATTATTTGAGATATTATGGTTGCTACTTTTAGAAGTCAGTACATTTTGTATGTATCTTTTGAAATAAGTTGAATTCAATTCAATTTTTAATTGAAATTTTTTGTGGAGTTAGGAAATAAAAAACAATTTTATAGCCCAAGAAATTCAAGCTTATAATTTGGCTAGGTCCCAACAACTAAAATGGTGCCATCTAATTATAAAAGAATTATTTCTCTCCTGTATGATTCTGTTGTCTTTTTCTGGAGGAAATTTTTTTTTCTATTTTTCTTCCAATAAAAACATACTACATAACAAAAGTATAATGCAGTGCAACGGCTATATGCAAAACTGAAAATACTCTAGAAATTTTCTCATCTTAGTTTATTCAGCATCAATTTTCTTCAGTAGAACTCTTAGTGATACAAAAAGGGGATAGTACCCTGTTATAGTCCTCAAATGACCAAGTCTTTAGATGTGTCCTTATCTTAAAGAGAGTACAACAGAAACTTGAAGAAAACACATTTAAAAAATGAATAAATAAAAATGAATTTATATCAACAGCTCAGTAAAATCCACTATAAGACCCTTAAGTATCAATGTGTGACATGTTAATTGATATCTTGCTCTATGTTAATTGTGTTATCTTTAAAATGATGAAAAGAAAGAACATCATACCAGTCTTGCCATGAATATTTCTGTAGTCAGTATTCTCATCCTAAAGGCTGATGCCAATTGACAAGTTTTGTTATGATCTTTGTCATAAGATAATTCACTTATTGTAACAAGTAGTAAATATGTAACATATAATATAAACAGTAATTTACTTTATATTTTAAATATGTATTATACATAAAAGAAATAAATGACACCAAAATATATTTGAGAAATTAAAATGTAATACTCAGGGTGCCTGGGTGGCTCAGTGGGTTAAAGCCTCTGCCTTTGGCTCAGCCCCACATTGGCTCTCTGCTCAGCAGGGAGCCTGCTTCCTCCTCTCTCTCTCTCTCTCTCAGAGAACCTGCCTCTCTGCCTACTTGTGATCTCTCTCTCAATGTGAAATAAAAAAAGATACATAAATAAAAAATAAAATAAAATGTAATATTCAAGTTGATTTAAGTTCCACAAACAGAGCTACTTGTCACAATTTCAAAATTTCAAAGACATAGGCCAGACACAGAATATCTAGAATAGGGTTTTACTTAGAAACATAAGTCCAATTCATTTCTTTTTAATGTGTTCTAAATTCATTATCAGGCAAAAAAAAAAAAAATCAATCAACAATGACAGATACTTTCATCTGCATCCTGGCCACCCAGGAGAAACAGATGCGGCTTATAGTCTTCCGTCTGTTTGCGTGCATGCTATGGTCTGCTCTGGTATAGGTCCACAAATGACGAGGAAACCAGCTGTATTCTTCCTCTGGTTGAAAGTGTTCTAAATTAGAATGCATATTTAACATGATAAATGTAACATATGAAAACATTAAGTACATTTAACATTTCACTTGTGATTCCGTGTGAATGGAGCCACTTCTGGTCACCCTGATGATGACAGCCTGGAGGTGACTAGAGGTATTCAGAGAGGATTTTTTCCTCTACTGGTTTTACTCTAAATGAGGATTTTTCTTGGGTTGCCTTGGCATTTACTGAGCATTTTGGCTCATTGGCTCAGAAAAAACCACCATTTATTAAACTACAAAGATGCCTTTGGCTATATTGTGGCCTCAGGTGAAGGCAGTGGGAACTACTCTGGTGTGTCTGATGATAGCCCCTGGCTTACAGTGCCTGGTGTCCAGTCCAACACGAATGCCCACGGGTGAGAAAGCTTCTGGTCAGTCAAAAACAAACCATTGAGTTCAGAAAAGATTGTTATTTATGGACAAGTAATGCAAAGTATTTCAATTACAACCATGTTAACTATTTTCTTTAGCCTTAAAAATATGCAGACAAATCAAAAGAGGCACTTTTCTTGCGTATAATTACATAATAGTCCAGAATTTAAAATATATATATATATATAATACTATAAAATATTACGTATTTTATACATACACAATTCTTTCCCAAAGGAAGTGTTTATGCAAGTAAATAATGCATGTTCTACAGAGAGCAAAATTATGGCAAGCCAACCAATTATGGAAAGTCAAAATATAAACACATGATATTTAGTAATTTTCTGGAATGATTGTTTACGATTGGATCAATCTTATTAAAATAAATCTGCTAACTAAAGGTGCTTCAGTTAGCCATTGCTATTTAAACACACACTCCAATTTATAACAGCTTCAAATAGCAATGATTTGTAACTTCTTACCATTCAGCAAACAGTTGGGTGGTCCTACGCTACGTTCACATGGCCATGCTCCTGCAGTTGCAAAGTGACTGGGTAGAAGCCAGGCAGCTTTTCTCATAGATCATGTGGTCTGTGCAGGCAATTGCAGTCTTGGGTTTCCCACCCTCCAGGAGACCAGCCCAGTTTCCTCCACTAGAGGTCTCAAGGTAGTGTTCTGGGATGGAGATAGGGAAAAACTGCAAAGCTTCTTGACATCTTGACCTGGAATTGTGTATCTCTTTTTTTATCTTCTATTGGTAAAGCAAATCAGGCACTCCATCTTTCATGGGAAGAACAGCAAAATCCCATTGAAAAAATACATGGGAGCAATTACACCCATACAAAATAATACTGTCTTCCTAAATTTCCTCATATATGGAGACAGAAATACACCTATTATTTTGTCCCAAGTCCTAGTCTCATTTCCACAATGCTCATCAGATTGACTGATATCCATTAAGTCTTGGAAATATTTTAATGTTTACAAAAAGTCTAAGCTTTGGAATACGTAACTACATCATTGTACAAATCTAAGAATCACTCCTACATTCACAGTTTTTATTTCTGTAACCCTTTAAACAAGACAATCACTTAATTAGTTTATTCTTAGTGCCATGAACACTGGCTATAACCACAAACTACTGAAAATGCATTTGGCTCTCAACACTTATTTACTATTCTCTATCGAAAGTGACTTGTTAAACAATGTGATGAAAGTACATGATGGTAAAAATGTATAATGATGAGATCTTTTTACAGTGATATGATTTAAGGTGAAGAACAATTGATAGAGTATTTATTTATTTATTATGTAATTGCTCTTTTATTTATATAGCATTATCTGCAACACAATATTTAACTTTATCTAAGTCCCGTGGTCCAGGAAAACAGCCTGGTTGAGAAATCTTCCTGCCTATTTTTGGCCCCCAAGAAGCTGCTAACCTCAAAGGATCATAGTGCTCCTACATTTTCTGAGATAAGCGCCCACCTCTGCCCTTTCTCAATGACTCAGATAAACCGTCTCCATTGTTTGTCATAACTTTCATAGACTCCTGGATGAGTCTTTGTTGTCCTGCCTCTATAAACTCCCAGACTTCTTTCCATTTCTTTGAGAAGGTCCTCATTAAATGGTCCCCTTATTGCAAAAATCTCTTAAACTTTCTAAAGCATTTTGTCTTTCACATACATCATAAGTCATTAGGAGAAAACAAACAAACAAAAAATGTTTAATTTGATTGTCATTCAAAGTACAAAGTTTTTAAGTTTAAGCTTTTGATCTACAACAAACCTCTTAGTAATCCATTAGGTAAGACTAATCCTCAGTGATTCCAAAAATTTACCTGTACTGTTCTTTTTTATTCATTCTTTGGAAGTTTTTACCCTTGATCAAAATAAATAAATAAATAAAGTGTATGATCTAGTATTCCTAAAAAAGAAAAAAAAATAATAAGAAAATTCCAAAGGGATTAAAAAAAAAGAGTGATAGCGGGAAGGTATAATTTTTGTGACTTTTTTGTTTTTTTTTGTTGTTGTTCTCAGTGAGAACATTGGCCCACCACAAACTTCATCTCATTCCTTAATAAAACTTTAACAATTTTAAAAATATTTTATTTCTTCTGTTTTTTCAAATCTCTACCTTAGCCCTTTAGCATTAGAAGCAAAGAGGAAAAAAAAAGAAAAAAAAACACAGGAGGGGCTGTTGTTTGTGTTTGGGGGGTGAGGGGGTTTCTGGAGGCAGGCATTATTAGGCATTAATAGTGCCACCCTGTGGAGGGAAGGAAAGAGTCTCTTGTCTATGTGGTAAAGTCTATCAGAGGTCAGCCAACTTCTACCTTCAAGGAGTATAGAGTAAATATATAAGAAAATACATGTAAATACATGAAGAACATGTAGTCTTCCATTCTTCCTTAACTCTTCCAGAACAACACAAACCCAGACATAATATGTAAATTGATGGGCATAACCATGTTCCAATAAATTTATTTACAAAAACAGATGGCTGGCCAGATTTGGACCTCTGACTATAGTTTGTCAACTGTTCATCCAGATTTTTGGATCAATAAGGGACAGAAGAAATGCAAACATATTATAGAACTGCCATCCTGTGCCTGGGTTTGGGTGTAAGTGGAGGTGGGGTGTCCAGTTAGCCTCACACTGAAGGCATTTCCTTTGGATGAACTTACAAAGGGGATTCAGAGAAGTAGGTACACGGAGTGTTGGTTTTAACTTTTGGGCCATCCACCCAGAAGCCCTCATCAGGCTGATAATCTCCAGTTATACCAGAATTTTCCACTGCGTACCATCAGTTCCTAGCATTATCTTATTTCAAGAAATTGTAATGTTCACTCTGCTGACAGTAATCTATCAATCATTTAATTAATCTTGTTTGATCATCTTTATAGATAATAATCCATTAACTGGTCTACTTTTGCTTATAAAATTACTAGTTAAAAATTGGTAAAATGTCCCTGGAAGGACAATGCTCCTCTGAGGGACGGATACCAGCTACACTTTCAATGTTCATGGTCCATGGTCTAAACTTCATTAAAAACCTGCTCTAACCAGCTGAGAGAAATAACCAAAGATAATAAGTTTTTAAATGATACCTATATACTGCCCATGTGTGGCAATCTCACATTTCTATCCCACGAGATAATTGACCCAAGGTATAGATTTTACCTTTTCCTCTAGATTGAGACTGGTATCAGATTAGGAGACAAAGCAAGCAAGGTGAATCATGAAACCAATTGTGCTGAAGTTCAGTAAAACCAATCATATAAGGCAAAATACAATATGTGATCTTTCTTCCTCTCTGAGAATTTTGCTTTATTGCCAAAGTGTATCCAAGGAGGTTTTCTAAAGAGATCTCTTATGCTTTGGGTACTAGATATAGAACAAAATTATTTGCTCCTATGTGCAATCCAGAAACAGGGCCTACATACATTTATTTTGTTGCTGTGTGTTCATAGTCTATTAACTTATTTTTGCTTTTCCCCCACAAGGTCAGATAAGAAGTCAATAAAAATTATCCCTCTAGGCAATTTCTTTCTTTCTTTTTCGTTTTGGTTTAAATTGAGTGAAAAGTTTTCAACAATATATTTTTGATACTGGACAAAGCCTGTTTTCAAAGTACAAATTATTGTCTTTTTTTTCTGACTTCATTTGAATCACTTTTTTTTTTTTTAAAGTTTTTATTAACTAATTGAGTCTGATTTTTATGTGAGGTTTACAATCTCTGGGGCCTAGGTATGCATCTGGTAGTTTCAAAAAACAAACGTATCTTTCCTTCCCCTCTGCTCATAGTGTGTCCATACCTAAAGTCATTATATAGGAAGGTGACTACTAGTTCCCTAGTACTCTACTGAAATCAGAGGCCAGATTTAATTTTCCTTGAAACACTCATTTCTTTTTGCTTTTGATCATTTTGTAGTTAATGTAATAATTTGGTTTTCTGATTTAATGACTTCAAAAAAATTCAGTAACACTTTTAAGAAGATGGCATGTAAAAAAAAAAGTAAGTTCTGTTCTAAGGAACTCTGTCATTTCATGTGGGTCTATTTCTAGTCACCACAAACATAAATAACTAAGGTTAAAGTGAATGTCATTTGACTTGAAATGAAGAAATTTTACATGTACTCATCACTTTACATAATTGATTCCACCCACTCCCTGAGTGTTGTTTTTAAGTCATGTGTATTTTTAAAATTAAGTCATATTTTTAAGTGACATGAAACCTGCTTTCTCCCTGCCAAAGCAAATAGAGGAGTGACAACAGACAATCCAGCATTTATGGGTTTTTCCTCTCTAATGTCTTCAGAACAGCCATTGTTATAGCAGATCATAGAAAGACGTTAGATTACCTGTAAATTTATTTTGACACTTAAAAATAGTTATTACTTACTTTAGATGGTTAATGGGCTCTGGCACATTTTTTCTTATTCCTAGCAGGACACATTTAGAAACTTAAAAATAAAAAGTATTATTTTTTATAGTAACCAGGCATTTGGTTTTTCTCATTTGGAAATGGTTATCCTAATAGTGCCGTTGTAGTCATTCATTCTAAGGTTATTTTCTGTAGTCTGACTCCGCCTCGTTTCTCTGTCCAGCACACACATTTACCACCTAGCAGAACTTACTGTCCTGATGCAAGGGATTTTGCAGATCCTGGGATTTCCCCTAAACATCAGGCTTCCTTACAAGGCACCATCACCTGTAGCAGAGATCTGATCTCAACATCTCCACTCCTTGGGCTTCCACCTATTATATTCTGCAAGGTTTTCTTGGCCCTATATAAGCCTTCTCGCTGAAACAATTGTATGTTGTACCTAATGCTGATCTCTCTCCCTGATACCCACTTTACCTGTCTGAGTTTCCTAATACAGTCACAGTTGATAAGGTCCAGTCATTGTAATAGCAAACATTTAATATTCACAATTAGTAATAATGACTTGCCTTTATGGGGTGTGTTAGGGATCTGTAAACTGTTTTCATAGCATTTCATCCAGCCTTCTATCTGCCTCTGTGATCCAGTGAAAGCATTGCTAAAGCTGATTTAAATAAAAGGCTACTGAGCCTTAGAAAGGTAAAGGGACTTTACCTGGTATCACGGAACAAAGAAGAGGAAGAATAGAGATACCACTGAAGTTTTCAGACCCTGTTACTCTTTGTAATACTTCTGTCCCTGTGTCACACTGTTTCTGGGAGGGGAGAGAGACAGACACAAAGAATGTGAGATTTTCAATCTGGCTATCTCTCTGAGCAGTCATCTTTCACTATTTAAAATGATCGTTACACTCCACACACCCTCATGAATGCACGTGCACACACACAGAATGGTCTCATAATTGCATAGAAGAAACCATCCATTGACCTTACTCCCATATCCTCTTTACTTGCTAAATGCACCAAAATTAGATTGTGGAGATGCAAAAAAGAGTTAAAGAAGTTAGTCTCTATTGTATTTTGTAATAATACTGGAACTATACAGTGAATGTGTTAACTGTTAAAAGATACTAGATGTACCCACAGGTTTTCAGAAATCATATTTCAAGTACTAAAAATCAATTTGCCTATCCCTGCAGTGAGATATGTGTTGACATGAATTTTTGAATAACAATATTGTATTATTGATAAAATATTAAATATCATCATCATCAAGTTCTGTTTTATGGCTGAGTTTGCACTGATTTATTCAATCACTCAAAGATATTAATTAGAAAGCCAGATGAAGAAGGAAATATTTTATCCTAGAAAAAATTCTACTTAAGATTTTTGTCCCTCAAATTAGAAACTAAAATGACCTTAAAAAAGAGACAAATTCTAAAGTACGGAAATATAGGTGATACAAAAATATTAAATGCATTATGTAAAGATCACTTTACTATTTTCTATTGGACTGCATTATATCTGATTCTATATCTAAACCACATTTGCATCACTATTCATATGAGAAAAATGACAATTTCATTTTCTTGACTATAAATAATTCACTAATTTTGAAAGTAATGTTTTCCAGAACCACAGTCTTGTTTTAGAGATGGAAGCATATGAACATATATATGTAATTTCTAAGAATAACACTTATTATTGTTTAGCTTATAGCAGAATTAAGACAATGCCTCAATACATTTTAAACACAATTTTAAAGAACACATTTTGTTACAAGCAAAGTAAAAGAATATGACTCCCTTTGTGTATCTAAAAAGTTAATGGCTCTCAGAATTTATATTCGCCACAGACAAGATGCTACTTTAGTAATTAGTCGGACTCGTTTTAATAGATCTTCTCTCCATATAGAAAAAAAATCTTTAGTGTACTGCCTTGTGTTTAACTTCCAAGGTTAATTTTGTTTCTCATTTGAAAGTATAAGTTTGTTTTTAGCAAGTTATTACTTCCCATTTAAAATATAGCCTATTATTGCATTTGTAACACTGACTTTTTAATGCAGATTAAAAATAACAGCAACAAAAACCAAACAGAAAGAAAAAAAAAAAAAGAAAGAAAACAGGTTCATTAGGTCATTTCACTTAAGAATGTTTCTTTAGCCATTAGAAGCACAAACTATATGCCACCTCAAATAACAAGTGTGTACACTGTCTTTAATGTCCCCTAGACACACACTTACACACAACTCACACACACACACACACACACACACACACACACTCACTTGAGTATCAACACAGATTTCAACATCTGAAGGGCAGTACCATTTGATTCATCCATGGTGGCATTGCATTGAATGATGACAAGTGTATTAGAAGATAACGATACTTCTTTTGCAAGATAACCTATTAAGAGTACAAATTAGTATTTTAAAATTTTAATTAGTAGGCTTTACTTTTTAGCATTTTTCAATTTACAGAAAAATTTAGCCAGAAATAAAGACAACGCCCATGTATTTCCCTCGCCACCATTCATAGTGGCCCCCATCATCAACATCTTGCATCTAGTCGGATACATTCCTTATAATCTGTGAATCAATATTGACATGTTATCATGAACTAAAGTCCACAATTACATTGGGGATCACTGTTGATGTGGCATATTCTATGGATTCTGACAAACGGACATGCATGCACCATTACCATAGCATACAGAGTATTTTCACTGCCCTAGAAATCCCTGTGCTCTGCCTGTTCATCCTTCAGTCCCTGCCCCACAAATCCCTGATGATCACCAGTCTTTTTACTGTCTCCCTAGTTGTGTTTTTCCAGAACGCCATATATTTGGAATCACACAGTGTGTAGACTTTTCAGACTGGATTTAGCAGTTAGCTATGTGCATTTAAGATTCCTCCAACACCTTTTCTCTCATTTATTTTTAGTGCTGAATAATAGTCCATTATCAGGAAGTCAGGAAGTACCTATTGAAGGACATCTTGGTTGTTTCTAAGTTTTGCCAATCTATTCATGCTAATTCTGTGAAGGTGAAAAGTAATTTTTTTTTCAGATTTTATTTTTAAGTAATCTCTACACCCAACATGGGGCTTGAACTCATGAACCCAAGATTAAGAGTTGCATGCTCTACCAACTAAGCCAGCCAGGCACCCTTCAAGCAATACTTCTAAAAACCTGGGATGACTAAAATCCTGGGATAGAGTTGTAGCTATATACAGTGATTTTCACCAAAAAACAAAATTTTATTAAATTAATGTAAAAGTTATTACACATATATGTTGCATAGACTTATAAACATATAAACTTATAGACATTGCATAGACAATAAATATATTGTGACAAGTAAAGGTGTTATAAACATAAAACAAAAATTCCAGTAATGGGTTTCAAGTCTTCAACTGTTAGGGCAATTACTATATGATGAAATACCAGACAATAATCCTTCAGAAAGAGCTATGAAATCTGAACTGAGTCATCCAATTTTTTGCTAATTTAAGAGTCTGATAATTTGTAATGTGAAGTACCCTTTCAAATACCTGTCACCATGTGTATCTCCTTTGGAGAAATGTCTACTTAAGTTCATTGCCCATTTTTTAATTTGGGTCATTTGTTTATTTGCTACTCAACTGTAGGAGTTCCTTGCATATTTGACATTAACTTTTTTTTTTAATTTTTTTCAGTGAGCTCAACAACTAACATGAGGCTTAAACTCACAACCCCAATATCAAGAGTTTCATGCTCTACCAACTGAGCCAGCCAGGTTCTCCAAATTGTGTACATTAAGTATGTATAGTCAGTCATACTTCAATGACGTGATTTTGTGAGGAATTTTTAAAAATTTATTTATTTATTTATTAGAGAAGGGTGGGGAGAGGGAGAGGAAGAGAAAGAAGCTCAAGCAGACTCCCTGCTGAGTGTGCAGTCCAACAGGTGTTTCAATCCCGTGTCCCTGAGATGGTGACCCAAGCCTAAATCCAAACCAGATGCTCAACCAGCTGAGCCACCCAGGGTCCCCTCAATGAAGTGATTTTTAAACAAACAAATAAATAAACAAAACCACCAGATGTCTGCTAGCTACCCCTCCAACAAGATTCTCTTAACTATTTATTTCTAAACAAAACCATGAATTATGCTATACTCTTTATTATGGACAGAATAGTTTAATAATTAATTTAATAAATTAAATATTTATTTCTAAACAAAACCATGAATTATGCTATACTCTTTATTATGGACAGAACTGAAATTGACTTTATTTTTATTTTTTTGTTATGTTTATGACAAAAATTTACTAAACAAATAATCTTAAAGATTTTGTGATTAATAAAAATATTATTACTCAAACCAAGTCTATTGCGAACTATTATTGCAAACTGAAACTTTATGTTTCAAGCACTATGTTACACAACTCCAAATACTTCTAAAAAGATACCAGCCTAATAGTCAAGACTTAAATTGTGGGAAACTCTTACAAATTTCATCCCAACAAGTAATCTTCCTAGATTTTCAATCCCTAAATATATATGCATTCTGTTGTTTACTTCTATAAGGTTTCTGAAACCTGTATTGTCCCTACAGATAAGATGTCATAAGGTGTCAAAATATATATATTATGACTCCTTAGATAACAAAAGTAAGTAAATCAAATCAGGAAAGCAATTGTACTTAAATTAATTCAAACCTACCATATAGGGCAGGACAGACTATATCACCTTCCTTTCCCTCCGAGGATTTTGCTTCGCTGTGAACTGAATCCTTTATAAGGTGAATCAAGTATCAAAATAATGTATCACAAGTCTTGCCCTAACACCTAAATTTGATGAAATGCACTTTGTTAGGGCATTCAACTCACTTAAACATAAGTGATGAATGACTTCATTATATTACAATCTTCTTTTTTAAGTGGAAATAAATAATCCAGTGACATTATTGATATACTTTATATTAACAGACTGATTAATTGAACATTCAAATTATAAAAGTGAATATATAACTAGGGTCATCAGTATAAGAATACACTTAGTAATATGAAGTCGCATTTCTGCTTTTCTCTTTCTTTTCTTCATTAGTAAATAAATGAGAGAGAGAAATCAGCTCTGACATGACTGTTAGGAGACCCAGATAGGCACTTGGATTTCAAAAAATGGCCACAGAGAACTTCACAGGGCTGTTTCACAAAGTTGCAACCCCTTGAAGCCCCAGAGTCTCCTGTTAATATGATCAATTTATAGCAAGTTTTATGTATAAGAGGCATGCCTTTCTCACAAATTAACATTTTAATAATTCAATATGAAATGCAATTGTAGGTGATGCTATTTTAAATCATTTTCTATTGCATCCTACACTGTGTTTTATTTTGCCATGTTTTATGCATTTTCCAAACCAACGTATTTCTCTTGAACACAAATTTTATTCTTGGTAATGATTAATTTTCAAGCTTTGTGTTTTAATTGATTCAGTTGTGAGGTATCTCATAATTTTTGCCTGTTAGCTCCACAGAATGAGAGGTTCTACGATAGGGTCAGATTCAGAAAGCAAAAGATTGAGTTAAGTACAGTTTAAATTGATTAATAAGATTAATAATCCTAAAGCAAAGCATGTTAAATGTTTGTGTATATTAGCCATAGTACTTGTAGGATGTCTACGCACCTGCACTTTAACTGTTAATGCGAATTCACAGAAGAGTAACAGAGGTAGATATTGCTACTTCCTATCTTTAGTAAATGTTTAGTGTTTAGTGATGTTTAGTGACTATTCTGTCCTTCCCTGGTATCCGCCCTCCCCCCACCACACTACCATGTCACTTTCTTTGATAGCCTCTACATTTCCATTCTTGAGTCTCCCAAACTCACATTGTAGAGCTATTGGCATTTGGGTCAGACTATTCTTTGTTGCAGGGGAATCTGTCTTGGGCCTTATAGGATGTTTGGTCTCTATCCCTAGACACCAGTAGCACACATTCCCAGTTAGGACAACCAAACATGTCCAGATATTGTCAAGTATTCTGGGGCAGGAGGTGGGGGCCATTTCACCCTTGGTTGGGAATCACTTCTTCAGGGCTTGGTATTGCTTGCTTTACCAATTAACCGCTTTGCCATTAAGTAATATTAGTGGCAAAGAATCAGGGGATGGTTGAACTTGGAGCAATGATAGCTTTGGTGTTCAGTTATTTCCCTTCTTAGAGCAGGTAGCTGAAGTCTGCTTTTAGTGTTGGAACAATAAAACAGGGGTACAGACCTGACCCTCGCTTTGCATCAATACAGTCCATACTTTCCTCCATTCTTAGATTGCTCATTCATAAAGTAAGTCCATCCAATGCTCAACCTGCTGATTGTCTTCAGGAGAGAGAAAGAGAGTCTTTGAAAAATAGGTTAATGGGGAGAAAGAAACAGTATTTACCTCTTCTTCTTCCTGCTCACTCTTAGGGCATCTTTCTGTACCACAAAGCTACTTAACACAACCCAGAGACCAGCAAATCATTCTGACGCCATTTGCTTCTGAGAATATTTCTGTACTTTCATCAAGATCCATCAACTTTCATTTGACTTGAGAAGTCTTTTGCAGCAACGTTTCTACCCAAGAACCTTTGTTAAATATGTATTAGAGAGCGCTAGGATGTTTAATCTACCAATTTATTCTCTTGAGTCATTTCCTGGGATATGTCTACACATTTTGGAGAGAATATATTATATTTCTACTTAACACTGTATGAGAGGCCCTAGTCACTGGTCCTTTGCTTTCAAGAACACCCTTCAGATTAGGTCCCCTATAAAGAAGAGACAGATAATTGTCTAAGTGCATGCTACCATGTGTGAGAAATTTCTTTTCTTATATTTTGAAGGTTCCTGCATAAATCAATGGGAGATATGTGCTTGGCTCCGAGGAATTAATTCATTTCATGCAAGCAGGTCTGGATAAAAATCAGATTTGTTTTCAGATAGTAAAATCAAACTTCATTATTTAATATAAGGATTGATAATGAAGACTTTCTACAGTTAAGTATACAGTGTGTGCATTGTGTGTATGGATTTACATATGGTTTTATACATTATAATACATCTATAATTCATATAATTATGTATTTTATATAATATAATAATGTAGTATTATAATACTTAAAATGAATAAGTTAGGACATTGGACACTAAGAAAATGAACAAATAACAACATTATACTTAAAATCACGTAAATTCAGTATGCCTAGCAAATATTATAATTTATTGAAGATTGCTCTGAGATTG
The DNA here is from genome assembly GCF_030435805.1 of Mustela lutreola. NCBI lineage: Eukaryota > Metazoa > Chordata > Mammalia > Carnivora > Mustelidae > Mustela > Mustela lutreola. The sequence goes on from NC_081302.1 coordinate 7,299,790, forward strand.
AAAAGAAGAATTTTCCCCTGCCACTGTTTTTAAATACAGGAAAAAAAGATAATTTAAGTAGACATGTTATGGCTAGGAGACACATAGAGAGCAGGAAAGCATTACTTAAAGAAGAGCATATTAATTTAAATAACCAAAGAATATATTATGTTCATAAAATCAATCACATGTTATTTTTCTTTTTCTGTTACAGCACTTCTTAAATAAGGACTTTGCATTTAGCACATCAAAATGTAATAAACAGGTTGCCTTCGCAGTTGGAAAAATATATACAGTGGGTTTTATTAATGAATGGTATAATATCAATGATCCTAACATTACCTCCAGAGCACCGGTAAATAGATTAATGTAGGATGAATTTAAAAAATAAAATAAGGGAAAAAAATGTTTCTCAGTTTTCCCTGGCACCAGTGATGTGAATAATCTTCTATTCTCCACTGCCTGCATTTGCCTTTTGCCCACCAAAGAATTTCACATCAGTGATGTAAATCATTATTTCACATCAGTCTCTTCACTACAAGATACAAATTTCAGGCTCCATGCATGGAGAGTGCTGACATTTATTTGCTGAGATTTATATTCATTTAAAATAGTGTAACCGTCAACATTCAAAAATCATTTTGACTGCATATCTGGCTTGAGATTCTGTATCTTTTTTTTTTTTAATATAAGAAAGCCTACAGCATCATAAGAAGTGAGTATTTTGTCAGGATGAATATATAATTCTCTCTCTCTGTGCTTCTGAAGGCTTAGTTGTTTTTTCAAGGGTGTGTGTGTGTGTGTATGTGAGAGAGAAAGAGAGAGAGAGAGGTGTTGGTGGAAGAGACATGAAGTAGGTGAAAATTAAATTAGAGGTTGTTATAATTAATCTGTTGAGAGTAAATGATAAATTTATTTATTTTTTCATTTGAAATGCAATTGTGGCAATCATGTAGAATTGGTATTTAATATTATATTTATTTAAAAGAACCCTAATAAACCTAAAAATAGCACCACTTTAAGTATGACCTGAAGACCAGTATATATCTTACTTTAAATCCAAAATAAATAAAGGCATTGGATATTTTTTTGTAAAACACACTAGAGGGGTGCCTGGGTGGCTCAGTCTGTTATGCATCAGACTTGATTTTGGCTCAGGTCATGATCTCAGGGTCATGAGATTGAACACTTTTGGCTCTGTCCTCAACGCGGAGTCCGTTTGCCCCCCCCACCTCCTCCCACTCGCTGCTCTAGCTCTTAAACAAACAAGCAAATAAATAAAATCTTTAATTTTCCCCCCAAATTCCCATTACCAGGGAACCACAATAAGATATGTGAAGGTATTAGCTATTAAAGATGAAAACCTACACATTACAATTTCATTATTTTATAATACAAGTATTTTCTATTATATTTTACAGGGGGTAGGAAACTTCACAAATACTCATAGTACCCATGCCATCAGTTTTAAGCTATAGATGGAAAAATAATTTTTTATTTTTATTTTATTTTTTTAAGATTTTATTTATTTGTTTGACAGATAGAGACACAGCGAGAGTGAGCACACAAACAGGGGGAGTGGAAGAGGGAGAAGCAGACTCCCCACTGAATAGGAACCCCGGTGTGGGGCTCCATCCCAGGACCCTGGGATCATGATCCCAGCCAAAGGCAGATGCTTAATGACTGAGACACCCAGGTTCCCCGGAAAAGTGAATTTTTAAAAATGTAACTAAAGATATGCTGGAGGACATAGGAATCTTAAAGCTTGCAAAGGTGTTTGGGTAGGGAGGAAATCATTGAAAAGGGAATTCCTGTAGGATTCACCGGAGAATTCAGAGGAATGTCTTCACAAACCAAGGACAGCAGCGGTGCTGGGGCGGCAGTCCGTGGCACAGAGCAGGGGGACACCAAAGAAGCATCATCATCATCCACTTTAAAGACAACTTTAACCCTTGTTTTAATTTACCTGATCAAACATGCTTTGAATTTTATACCTCTCTTCACTTTATAATGTATCTAAAAAGATGAATTGTTCTCTGGTAACATTCATTTTAATGCTGGAGTAGTAATTGCATTTTACATTTAAGAACATCTAAACGAATGATCTGGTCATGAAATGCTGATTGGAATTCAAGTGAAACTGGAAAAACTGATGTGGTTTATTTACCAAAATGAAACTTGGGACCACTCTATAGATTCAGTCAATGGCTAGGTACGTCCTGGCGCTCAATTTAGGAGAAAAATTGAATTTATGAGGAAAAATGGAAAAATTGAATTACTGTATTGTAATAGACCAGTCTATTTTATTTTTTCTAGAATATTAATAATAAAAATTGAGAAGACTGAGTGAATGAATAACTAATGTAAGAATTTATTTTTAATTATATATATGTACACATACATATATTATTGGCAATACTGATTTATCATATATTTATTATATTATTTATTTCTCAATTTTCAATATTTATCCAGCAATTCTCTCTTGAACTTCTACCTAGCATTTCTGTGTTCAGTGAAGAAGGTATCAGGGTAGACAAAACGGCACACTTCCCGTCACTACAGGTTTATAGTCTTGTGGCAGAAAGTGGCTTTATTATTTTTTTTTTAAGATTTTATTTATTTATTTGACAGAGAGAGAGAGATCGCAAGTAGCCAGAGAGGTAGGCAGAGAGAGAAGGGGAAGCAGGCTTTGCTGAGCAGAGAGCCCAATGTAGGTCTCGATCCCAGGACCCTGAGATCATGACCTGAGCCGAAGGCAGAAGCTTAACCCACTGAGCTGCTCAGGCACCCCAGAAAGTGACTTTATATTTATGATTCCAGTAAAGTATGATGCATTATTTAATAGAATAGGGGCATGTTTTAATCAATACTAGTGGAGAGCTAGTTTCTTGATAACTTAATAACAACTGCCATTCACTTTATGTTATTATCGTACTAAATAATGTGATTTCAGAACAAACAAGTAAAGCTCATTCTGGAAGGCGTTGCTATTATCCCTATTTAATAGATGAGAGAATTGACTTTCAAGTATCCAAGAAACTTGAGTTAGAAACATGCAACTGACCTGATAAAGAACGAAGAATTAAATCCACCTAGAACATGGGCATGACATTATGGAAGAAGTAACATGGTAAAAATTTTGAAGATCGAGGGTGAATGGTCAGGCTCCTTGCTCAGTGCAAAGTCTCCTTAAAAGTCTCTATTTCTCTCCCTCTGCCCCACCCCCTGTCATGCTCTCTCTCTCTCAAATTAATAAATAAATCTTTTTAAAAAGACAATATTCACTTTTTAAATATATTTAATGTGTATTCTTAAAATTTTTGAATGTGATATAAGTTTTTCTTCACCAATTATTTTCCAAGGAAGAAAGACTATGATTTTCTAATTCAATTTTATTGTGTCTCTAATGCCACACTGGGTTACTAGGTAGGTGCTATGGAAAATGATGATGAATGAAATTGGGGAAAAGTTAGTACGTTTAGAGAAATTCTTGTGGAATTACACTGTTGGCCATCCTGTGAGTTTAAGGTTCAAAACCCAGCTGTTTGGCAACTTCCAGAGCCAACCATCTAGGAGTTAGGGTTTATAATTTGCATTGCAAATAACCACCTGGTAATGATAGTTAGGACTTGCTATTGCTTACGCATTACACATAATGGATTGCCTTAGAAAGGCCAAGTATTCAACAGGCAGGCAGCTAAAACTGTGTCTAAATTTTCATGCCAAACAACATGCCCATATTTTCAATACAATTTTAAATTATGGAAATCTTCCTCCTATCACATTTTTAAAAATGTTTGGCTTTTTTTTTTTTTTAACCCTTAAACCTTTTCAGTAAATTTTCCAACTCTCTAGCAAAACCCTTTAACAAGGAATGTTGCTTTTAATCATTGTTCCAGCGAGGATTTTCTTTTTAAGCATCTCCTTGCCAAGGAATCCAAACAAAATTAATTTCCCCTGAAAATCTCCCTCTCTGCCTTCACTGTCATATTTAACTCTGAAATGATTAACAGATGCCAATTATGAAAGTTGTTCCCAAATGAAACTTTGGGTGCATTTTAAAATAAATGAGAATTAATTCTCAACCCAGTAAAAACAAATACTGACACTTGTTTTGACATCTTTCATTAATTTAAGAGTCAGTTTATTAAGAGTGGTAATGAAGTCAATTTGTAGGACTATAGGAGGCAAATTCTGATCGATTTCATCGTCCATTTTGTATTTTTGTGAAGTGATTGAACAGAAGAGTGGAAAAAAAGAGAGATTAAATGTCTGATGATTTTACTGTTCAGTCTATGCAATTTGAATACTTGTCTGAATCGCTGATTCAAAACAATATAAATAATGAGTAAAAGGGTCTAATCTAAAATATTTTGTTTCTCAATGTCCTTATCAAAGAACTTTTCTGATTATGTTCAATGAATCCTTTCTACTAATTAGCAATATTTTGCCAGTCGGTAATATGTGCAATGAATATGAGGAAGCCTGGTAAGACACTGTAAACAGCTATTTTCTAGAAATGTAATATTCTTCCATACTTTTACCCTAAGGATATAATTCAAGATTCCATCATATATGATTTCCCTAGTAAGTTTAGGTAAATTTTATTCAGAAAGGTGATAAACTCATATGTATCCAACAACCCCACTGAGAAATAAAAAATATTCCCAGAATTCAACATTATTATCTGGCTATTGGTAGGAAAAGGAAATAAAATATGAAAAGAGTTATCTTCTACCTGAATACAATGTCAAATGATGTAGATAAAAGCAACTAGATAGACTGATAAAATCATGAAGAAAGAACAAATTAAAACAGCTGTTTAAAAACCAGTACATCGATTACTTTATAGATGAGCCATATTCTCTACTTATATCAAAATGATGTTTAAAAACTTGGTGACATAAGTTACATAAATTTAGAATCAGGACATACACTTTTATGTAAAAATACTGTTAGCTCTTTAGGCAAAAATCTTGATTTTATATAGGTTTTATTTATAAAATTAGTTAATTTATACAAATTATCAATTAGGAGGTCCATAGAGCACTTAAATAACCTGCTTTACTAAATTTTTATATCTGTACAAAAGTTATTAGAAGATCTCAGTCATAGGAAGTTAAAAATATACTAATTCATTTAACAAATATTTATTGGAAAACTTAAATACATAGTTGTTATATATAAAGGAGAGAGATAAAAAGAAACAAACAAACAAAAACAGAGTAAAAGATATTAGAGTAGCCTGGGGAAAGGCAACATGAACAAAGTTAGATATAGTTAATAAAACCTCCAATATAGACCACTGTGGGCATATAGAAAAAAAAAATGGCTCCTTTTGAAAAACAAGACATTGTGGTTTCTGTGCACTTTTCCAAGGGTTCTTGTTTAAACAAGATGCCTCTCTCATGTCTGCTTCCCTGTTGGTTAACCTCTCTGCTCTGTTCCATAAGTAAGGTCCTTCCAAGAAAGCAAAAATCAAAAGAGCAGCCATGGACATGCCAAAGTCTATTGTCACCATTGGAAGATGGAAGATGAATCCATGGCTAGTCTGACTGCAGACTTCCAGACTTCTTCTGAGGGCACACACAGCAGGTAAAGAAGGAAAGAAATTCCTGGATTTTTTAATTTTCTTACTCCATTTTTCACAGGTGCCCCTTGTTAACTGAATTCCCTAGACAATCTGAAGGGAAGGGGAGGTTAGAGGAAGATGGGGGTAGGCAAAAAAATCAGTGGACTTGAGCGCAAACAGACCAACACCTCCACATTTACATGTATGGACTGGATTCCTCAGGAGGAATGATGTGTGAAAGACTATTTTATAATGATTATACTAAGTGAAGAATAGTTTCATCTATATATAGCTATATATATAGCATTGGCGATTTTTTTTTTTTTCAAAGACCATTTTTTAAGAATAGGTTTAGGTTCACATCAAAATGTACAGGAAGATACAGAGATTTTCCTCACATTCCCTACACTACACATCATCATCTCCTCCACTATATCATTCCCACCAGAGGGTACATTTGTTAAAACTGATGAACTTACAATAACACATCATAATCACCCCAATCCACACGTACCTTAGGATACATGATTGGTGTACATTCTATGGGTTTAGATGGATGTATAATGAAACATACCCATTATTATAGTATCATACAGAATATTTTCACTGCCCTAAAATTCCTCTGTGGTCTACCCTCATATAAATTGCATTTATATGTAATTTGCATTAATAAACAGTAATATGCATTTACATTTCCTCCATGTGTTTTCATGGCATGATAACTCCTTTTCTTTTAGCAATGAAGAATATTCCATTGTCTGGATGCACCACAATTTCTCTATTCACCAACTGAAGGACATATCGATTGTCCTCCAAGTTTTGGAAATTATGAATAAATCTGATATAAACATCTATGTGCAGGTGTTTGTGTAGACATATTTTCAACTCCTTTGGGTATATATCAAGCAGTTGAATTGCTGGACTGTATGGTAAGAGTGCATTTAGTTTTGTAAGAAACCACCAAATTGTCTTCCAGGGTGGCTGTATACCATTTTACATTCTCACCGCCAAAGAATGAGAATCCTTGGTGGTTGTTCCATACCCAAGTCAGCATTGATATTGTCAGTGTTTGAGATTTTGGCCATTCAAATTGATACATAGAGGTCTCAGACTATTGTCTTAATTTTCATTTTATTAATAACATATGATGTGGAACATCTTTTTATATGCTTACCCACACATCAATATATCTTCTTGGATATTGTGTCTATTAAGATCTTTGGTGTAATATTTTTTTTTAATTGGGCTGTTTGCTTTTTTAATGTTGATTTTTAAGAGTTCTTTGTGTATTTTGGATAATAGTTGTCTATCAAATATATCTTTTGCAAATATTTCCCCCCTGCCTGTGGCTTATTTTCTCATTCTTTTGGCATTGTCTTTTGTAGAGCATACATATATATATATATATATTTAATTTTAATGAAGTCCCACTTATCAGTTATGTCTTTCAAGGACCATGCATTTGCTGCTATATCTAAACAGCCATCACCATATTCAAGGTCACCTAGGTTTTCACCTATGTTATCTTCTAGGAGATTTTTAGTTTGCATTTTACATTTAGGTCTATGCTCTATTTTGAGTTAATTTTTGTAAAGGGTATAAGATCTGTGTCTAGATGCATTTTTTTGCATGTACATGTCCAGTTGTTCCAACACTATTGAAAAAAAATCTTTATTCCATTAAATTGCCTTTGCTACTTTCAAAGATCAATTGACTATATTTATGTGAATCTATTTCTTGGCTCTCAATTCTGTTGTATTGATTTAATTATTTATATATTTTTAACCAGTGTTACATTGTCTTGATTACTGTAATTTTATAGTAAGTCTTAAAGAAAGGTGGAATCAGTCCTCCAACCTTGTTCTTCAATGTTGTGTTGATTTTTTTTTTTTTTTTTTTTTTTTGGTGTTCTGCTTTTCCATATAAACTTTAGGATCAATTTATTAATATCCACAAAATAACTTGCAAAGGTTCTGATTGGAATTCTAGTGAATCTATAGATCTACTTTAGTAGAACTGACATCTTGATAAAAGTGTGCCTTCCTATCCACAGACAAAACTATCTTTCCATTTACTTAACTCCTTTTAAAAAAAAAATTGTCCATCAGAGTTTTGCAGTTTTTCTCAAATAAACCTTATACATATTTTGTTAGATTCATACTTAGGTATTCATTTTAGGGGGTACTAATATAAATGGTATTGTATTTTAAATTCAAATTATACTTGTTAATTGTTGTTATGCAGGAAAGCAAATGACTTCTGTATATTAACATTATATCCTACAAACTTTTTTCAATCACTTATTAGTTCCAGGAGGTTTATAGTCAATTTTTTAAAAAATTTTCTGCATAGATATTGCCATCAGTACAAAAACAGTTTTATTTTTTGCTTGTCAATCTGTTTTCTTTTTACTTCCTTTACTTGTCTTGTTGCATCAGCTAAAACTTCCAGCATGATGTTGAATACTCCAACAGGTTAGGCTTTGGTTAAGTAGTTTCCCCTGAGGATAGGTCTTAAGAAGATCAGAGTGCTCTGGTGTTTTTCAAAATGGTTCCTTTACCCCTCCTCCTGCCAGAAGCATGATTTTTCTGATATTTACAATGGCAACCTAATCAGAATCACTGGAGATAAATTTCACAATGTTACGTTGACCCCTCTGGGAATCTCAGGAGGGTTTAACCCTCAGAATTGTTGATGACAACCCCCAGCTATTCATTAATTACAGTTTTGGTTTTTCTACCGCAGCCTGGTGGCAATGGCAGTTCCAGCTCAGGATTTTCAGCTCAGGTAAGCCATGGCTTCCTATATTCACCCATTTTCCTCCAGAATTGTGGAATGAGTTTTTCCCTGTGTCCTCAATCTTTTATGAATCCAAGAAGAGTTGCTGATTTTTCAGTCTGCTCAGCTTTTTACTTGTTAAGATAGAGTGGCATCTCACCTCTTTATTTGTGGAACTGGAAACCAGAAGTCCCATTATTATTTTTTTTAATTAAACTGTTTATTTTTAGGTCACTTTAGATTCACATACAGTTATGGGAAATAATACCAGCAGATCCCATGTATCCTTTATCTAGTTTCTCCCAATGATAATATCTTGCAAAAATTATAGTATAATTTGTAGAACATTTACTTTTACATTGTTCTTTCCTTTTCTTTTCTCCCTAGAAAAAATTTCACCTCACCTAGGATATTCTCTCTCTCTCTTTTTTTAAAGATTTTATTTATTTATTTGACAGAGAGAGATACAGAGAGAGAGGGAACATAAGCAGGGTGAGTGGGAGAGGGAGAAGCAGGCTTCCTGATGCCGAGCAGGGACAGATGCTGGGCTCAATCCAAGTACCTTGGGATCATGATGTGAGCTGAAGGTAGACACTTGATGACTGAGCCACCCAGGTGCCCCTCACCTGGGATATTCTTCCATTGCTATACTCTCTTCTAGACAATCAGGGACAACTGATTAAAATTGAAGATCTCCAGTATCACATGGGCTATTTCTTTCTTCATTTAATCATATATATATATATATATATATATATATATATCTTCACAAAATGAATGTTTGTAGAAGACAATTTTGAAGCCCAGAGGTAGACATTTATAAAGGATTTACCTAAATAGGTTGATGAAGGGTTGACATTCAACAATAAAAACAGCAACAACAACAACATGGACAACAATAATGTCATAACAGAAATAATGAAACCTGGGGGCACCTGGGTGGCTCAGTGGGTTAAAGCCTCTGTCTTCAGCTTTGGTAATGATCTCAGGGTCCTGGGATCGAGCTCTGCATCGAGCTCTCTCTTCAGTGGAGAGCCTGCTTCCTCCTCTCTCGCTCTCTGCCTGCCTCTCTGCCTACTTGTGATCTCTGTCTGTCAAATAAATAAATAAAATCTTAAAAAAAAAAAAAGAAAAAAGAATGAAACCTGGATTTTTGCCACCAGTCCCTATCTGCTATGAACTAATTTGACCATCTCAGGCAAACCCCTCACTCTCTTTACTTTCTACCCAACTGTAATATTACAAGAGTTCTGCAGTAGAGTGTCCAAGATTTGTTTCTGCTCTAATATGTTAATATTTTATTTTTCTCCTGCATTAAACACCTTTTATGTCTTTCAAAGGCACCCTGTATATTTCTCCATTGCTTGTCTTGCAATTGAACCTACTGGGTTCTTTTGCATCCAAAGGTTAATACGAGTTCAATGAGAGCAAGGGCTGAATCTTTTCCCAGATATAATACTATTCCCAGGAGACCGGATATTTTAAATAAATATCTACTTTTAAACTGGATGTTATTCCAACAATTTCAGCAACTGAATATTTCATCTCTCAGGTTGAAGGGCAAAGAGATGACCAAAGTAATATAATCAATCCATCATGAACATAGGAAGAAATAGACTTATTCTAAAGATGTGTCAAAGAAAAGAATATGTCAAGGAAGAGATCCATAAGTTTTGCCATTTTAAGGTTTTTTAATACTTTTGATATGTAATTCAATGGTTACATGGTTATAGCAATAAGATATGAAATAGCATTTAGAAGAAACTGCTTCATGATGCAAAATAAATTAAAAATGCTATCAAATTTAGATATATAAATATTAAAGTTATTTGTTGTTTTTATAACACATTTCACAGCAATTCTAAAACCATGGATTATATATTAGGTCCTATGTTCACCAGCTTAAACGGCAAGGATGAGTGAAAACATTCAGCTACGTTTGGCCTCTACTCAATTCTAATGCATTTTATATGTCAAGTGGATTCAATGCTTTCAAGGATAGAATGCAATTTATTTTTTGGCAAATATATGAGTTCCTGGTTTGAAGAAAAGACTGTTGGAAAAAGTTTTTCAAAACAATATTTTGATGAATGAATATAACTCAATCAACCAATACAGTGTTTGATTTAAATGCTGAAATATTTTTAAATGAATTATAAAGGCATTTTAGTAAAATGCATTTAGGTTTGACATCCTTGTTTTTTATGATTCCTAGAAATGTTCAGTTAGATTTGTTCTAGCACATGGATGTTTTCTTTTTAATCTTCACTTCGATTTCACTGTGGAGGTTTGGAGGAAAGCTGGTATGTGATTAGGAATTTAAATAGTTGGCTAGCTAGCTAGCTACATAGATGGATGCATGTTGTAGTTGTTGAGAGAGGGTTAAATTTAGGTCTAGACAGAAAGGTAGACCAATCTCTGCATTGAATCCTGGCTGTGGTTTCATCAAAATTGCTGGGTACTAATTTTCAAAAATGCTGCTAGAACATCTGTAGGTCAGGAAAGCTGAGTTTGCTCCCATTATAGCAAGGAAAGTACCACGTTGACTGAGTCTTAGTGTCATCTCAAAATTGGAAAGTCAGAATAGGGTTTTATACGCTGGGTTTGACAGCTTAAGTCAGGCTTTTCAGTAGAGGGATGGGGCCTTTCAATAGAGTAGGATAGAGTAGAGTGTATAAAATATTAGTTTAAGATTGGTGCACACAGTGAGGTGAGGACCTTGAAATTATCCTGAATAATAAACAGTGTTTTGGAAAGTGCACCATTTACTCAGCTAAATAATTTGTTGTCCTGAGAAAAAGGCTGTTTGCCCAAATGAACAAAATATTGTCTTGAAAAGGGAGCACTTAAATTCTGAGAGTTAAGCTACATGAAAGTAGTTGTCTCCCTTATCAAAGTGGAGATCAGCTTCATCTTTGATAGCTGGAGGAGCTCGCTCTTGCTCTTGAAGCTATCATGTGGTGAGCCCTGGCCACTGCCTGGTGTTTTTGCTATTGTGAAGGGGATCAGCCTGGGGTCAGCACTTGAGGATGGGTGCAGATGGGAGGAGAATTATGAAGAGGACAAACCTGAGTCCTGACAAAACCATGCCCTAAATTTGTTGTGGAGCCTGACTTTTCATGCATATGACCTATTAAGTTGACTCCATTGTTTTGGACATATTATTGGTCGGGGTTGTCTGGTGTTTGCATCTGAAAGTATAGGATAGAGAAACACCCTAAAATACTGACAATGGTTTTCTTTGAAAGATAGAATTTAAAAATGGAGAAGAAGATGTTCATTTAAAAATAATGGTTCTGAAGAATATTTAGAGATATGGGGAAATCATATATAATGAGGGAAATAAGGAAGGAATTTGCAAAACTTCATTTCATTAACTAATCAAATGTTGGAAGTCATCAGTATGAATCAGATGCCATTGTATGAGCTGGATATATGTGTGGTAATACAATAGAGAAAAAAAAATTCCTGCCCTCATAATCCCACTCCATTTTTACAATATGTATTTATACTAAGAAAGCACATTCAACGGTTCACTACCAATAGCTATCCAAAAGTAGTAAGATGTCTTCTTCTTCCTATTTTTATATTTTCCAAACTCACAATAAACTCTGATTATTTATATTCATTTAAAAAATGAATTTATGGGGTGCCTTGGTCGCTCAGTGGGTTAAAGCCTCTGCCTTCGGCTCAGGTCATGATCTCAGGGTCCTGGGATCAAGCCCCATATCAGGCTTTCTCCTCGGCAGGGAGCCTGCTTCCTCCTCTCTCTCTGCCTACTTGTGATGTGTCTCTCTCTGTCAAATAAATAAATAAAATCTTTTTAAAAAGATGAATTTATATTCATTTAAAAAATGTCTCTACATAAGTACTAAGCAAATGCAGAGGTATTGAGAATTCGGAAAGAGATTTCTTTGGATTTAACCATGTATCTATAAATTTAAGAAGCATCTAAAGCCACCCAAAATATAACTGATTTAAGGTACCAGCTGGGAATTTCTAATTCCCATCTCAATTATCTTAACCTTGCCCAGTACAGAACTCAAGGAGATAGAGATAAATGAAAGACAATTTAAAGGATAAGTCCTGAAAATTATTAAAAATCAAAAACAAACTTTGTAATCTTGAAATAGACTTTTAAAATTTATATTGACATACTATTTTGTAATTTTAAACATGACACTTGCTTCAGAAAACTTCCATTAAAACACAGTGAAAAATAAATAACAAATAATATCACAACTTGGATAATAGTAAACATCACTAGTTCCAATTTTCATATCCTAGATGTTATTTGGAATGTCTAGATATATGTAAATGAATAGAAAAGTAAATATTATAACAATTTCTTTTAAAAATATTATTATTCCATACATAACTGCTTTCGAGTTATCATTTTACCGAAGTTTTATTACCCATTTTTACAAGTTTTTCTTTATTCTAGACATTTTGCTTTGCATGCTTTCAAAAGAAGATCCCTACACTTATTTTTTGCCCTGTACTGAAGATACATTTCTTTTTCAAAGATCTCTCACAGATGAAACTTTCTTTGTTTTAAGGAAATTTACTTAATACCTCAAGTATTAGAATTGAAAATTAAAATGCACTTATAGCAAGATAATAAAAAAGTACCAATTGTGACAGAGATTGCCTTTTCAAACGTTTTCATAATTTGAGAAAATAGGAAATAGCTTGTATACATATAATCTGGTAGAAGAAAAGGTCAATATCTCTATCACATATCTAAGGTTTTAAATGGTTTTACTTTTTCACTGGTTACATATCAATTTTCAGACAGCAAATACAATTTTATGACAAGTGACCTTATCCTTGTCAGAAAGAGATGTGTCTTTGAGCTGTACATCAACACAAAAAAAATTATTATTCTTATACTTCTACAGGAACAGAATAACACATCTTCATTAAATGTCAAGTGTTTATTTTATAAGATTAAGAGTTCATGAAAAAGTGGTAGAAAATTGTGTCACAATAATTGATTTAACAGGATATAAGGTCATATTTTAGGAAAATAAGTCATAAGCTGTGGTATCCAATAGCTTTTTAGCATTTGGGAAAATCTGCCGACTGAAGGTTTTATTCTCCATATAGATTTACAGAAACAAATGTGCTATATACTTATATTATATAGAAAGTCATTTTGTAAATTTTTTTTGCATGCTTATTATATACAAATATATTCTTTTGTGAAAAGAAGTAGGAAAAAGTAGGAAAAACAGTATTTACATTATAAACTGCATTTTCCCTGTGCCATCTTGGTTTAAACCAACAAAATGGTTGGTTCCAAATTCACTTGGCTTTCTATTCAGTCATGTTGAACAGTCTCTGATTTTACTAATATGCAGTCAATGGCAGTCTTCACTGTTCCCATTAAAATTCTTTATGGACAGACATCAGACACTTTTCAGTCAGGTTTTGTTTGAATAATATAGACAAAGCTAAAGTCAACTCATTAGAAACTGTGCATTTACAGTTTAAAATAAATGAAATGGTCAGAGAGATCAGCATATAAGAGTATGTACAGATAACTAATGTATGGACATCAGTTGTACATATGTACAGATAACTAATATCCATAGTAAATGTTTTGGTTAAGCAGAGCTTCTTACTCTTATTCTTCTCAGTGTTAAGGGGAGACTGGTATGAACCAGGTGGTAGCAAACATTCTCTTGAAGACTCTAACTCATCTTTTGATTTGGAGGCATATCCAAGTTATAATTAGATTTTAAGAATCCCTTGTGAATTTGGAATCTTCCATAAACTTAAAATGAACCATCTGCAAGGCTTGGATTCATTAGAAGCCCACATTATTGCATTATTATCTTATTTATTAAAATTAAAAATTGATGGACATTCAAGCTTATTGTAATTTTTGAAATTTATTTCATATGAATATTTCCCAAAATTGATGTAGGTCTTTCTCTTCTAGCCTCTGGAGATTGTCATGTCCCTTGGATCCTGATCACTTCACTACTATCTCTGCTTCCATCCTGATACTGCCTTCTCTCGGTCTTCGACCTTTTTGTTGGGGATAAAATGTGTCCCTCCTTCCTTTCTAAATTCTTTGGTGGGCTTAATATCTAAATTGACATAAGAAAGATGAACAGAAGAAAAACAGATTTAATTTCCTATGTACAGGAGCCCCACAAAGCCATGAGAGGCTCCCAGGCAATCAGGTCATTGAGACTCACCTTCCAGCCTGAACTAACAAGAGGTGGCTAGGTGTCTGGGGCCTCAAAGGAAAGGAAGGCAAATTCCAGGAAGATGAGAAGAGCAGATGTCTGGTAGACAATGGTGTCCTACACCAGGAAGATAAGTCTTTCTGATATAAAAAGTAATCTTTGGAGTTAGCTCTATCCTGGTATGGGCCCTCTGTCTAAATTACTCTAGGCAGTTAAGGGGGATGCTAAAAAGTTCTTTCTGAGTCTGTTGCAGGCCTTGAATATATCTTCTGTTTGAAAAACTCTTCATCCCCACAGGGCACCTCCTGGAGCAGTCTGCTGTGGGTTCTTTCCCCATCTTTCCTTTCTCTGAGGGGGACCCCTGTGATTACATTTGAGCCACACCAGGTAATCCAAAACAACCTCCCCACCTTAAGATCTTTAACTATATCATGTTTGAAAAGTCCCTGTTGCCACAGAAGGTAACAGTCATGGTTTCCAGTTTCCATGGACATCTTTGGGGAACCCTGGTAACACACAATCCAGAAGATAAAAAAACCAAGTAAAAAAAAAAAAACAAACACAAGATCCCAGCAACTTTGGTGCTTAGAACGATATTTAAATAGTGGTGTTTAGCTGCTTTTGCTTTGGGATTACATTTCTTTTCCATATGGCTCTGCCTATATTAATTGCCCTATACAAAATTATAAATTATCAAAATCATACAAATGCTGTGAGTTTGATTTTCAGTTTATTAGATCATCAACAGAGTACAGAACATATAATTAAACATTATTAAAGTTATTACATAATAGAAAGTATTTTTCCCTTGTAAAATGATATTGTCACAAATGATATTTATTTTTTGTAGAGCAGAAGAAAGGGTGAAATTAGACAACTGTTATTATTTCCTTGTTTTTCATGGCCCCAAAGAAATTGTTCTATCTAAAACTATTAAATCAAGACACAGAGGCATACATATAAATTTGAAGATATTAAATGCAGCTCTAGAAGCGAGAGAAAAATCATAAAAAAATCAACAAAATGTGAAGGGTTGATGGGGAAACAAGGGAGTGCATTAGCTAATGACCTCATCCTTCACAGTGAGGAAGTGGTGTCTAAAGTTAATAAATCTTGGAGAAAAATCTACATTACATAAAGTCATAATGTTGACTGTTTATTTTCTATTTAAATCTCAGATTGATTTCTAGCTTTTGCTCTGCTCCGACTTACATTGTAGTGCTCTGGTCCTCATAGGTTACATTTCTTAGGCTTCCCTGTCAGCTGGCTTCAGGCTGGGTTCAGCCAAAGAAAGGAACACAGGAGAGTGGGGTTAGGACAAAGAAGAAGCCAGTAAGTGCATCCACCCCCTCTCTGCCTCACGTAGCCTCTCCAGCTCTGGTTGCCAACCCAACCTCAGACCGTTGAAAGGTTCCCTACTACAACATGCAATGTATTCCTCAATGGAAGCCTGAGATCTGAAGACTTACTAACACTACTATCTCTGGTATCTGATATTATTGGGTGCCCTTCTATTAATTATCTGTGGATCTTTCTACTTTTGAAAGCCATAGTTCTAGTGAAAAACAGACAAACAAGTGAAATAACAAAAGAACATTTTTGAAGTAAGGACAAGAAAGAGTTATTTGCCCCTGTTTTGTAGAGTTATTATCAATAAATATTTATTAAGTACCTAATATGTGTTGAGAAGCCTGTGAGACACTTGGGATGTTTGATTAAAAAAGATGAAATATTATCCAGGAAACATACACATGCACATAAATATAATCATATGATCCATAGGCAGTAATGGTGATAAAGGCATTTGGCATGGAAAATCAATTAAACATCTATAAAACCTTTTGTTATGAAAACTGACACTGGTCAAAATATCAAGTGTAGACATTTCACCGTATTTAAAAGTTGTAATGTCATTTATGTATTTTACATGGCATAACTTTGTGGTATATATTTATAATTTATTTTACCTACCTACAAGCACGACTTTGGCTTTAACTCATTTAGACTCTCAGAGAGTTTTCACTAAATGGACAGGCATATTAAGTAAAGTAAACTATCAATTCAGCTAAATAATTGGTCAAGAAGTCAATTCTGTCAAGAATTTGTTTTGACTGAAATGGCTTGTTGTTTGATGAAGTTAATTTTTCAATTTAGTCGATGCTTTTAAAGCAATTTTGTGTGTGTGTGGTAACAGCCTTAGTTGGCTGAGGGATTACATTTCCATTCTGAAGTAACTAACATTAATAGAACTCTCTCTGATGGTATTGCTTTATATTTGGAAAAATCAGTGGTAGACCAAATAAGAAATGATAAACATAACAACTTGTTTTTGAAGCACAGGGTAGAATCATTCTAGGAGTCTAAAAGCCCAGGTACAAATAATTATACCTAAAATTGTTTAATTACAACTCAGAGATAAATGGAAAGTATCCAACTGCAACTGGAATTGCTCAATTGCCTGCACAATTATCCAATTGCAGCAGTCATTATTGGTTGCTAATTTTTTTTCCCTCTCTAAAATAAATTTAATGTCCGTATATGTATTTTAGATCCCAAGTAAATATCATTACACCTTTAAAATTTGCTTGAAGCATTGCTAGTTTCTATCATACAGATTTTTTAAAAAATTTTCTAAAAATACCATCAAAAATCATATTTCAGAAAAAATTAACAATTAATGGGATTAATTTATACTGACATAATTAATTCATCTTACCTGTATATTATCTCTTGAGAAAGTTTGCAGGTAACTTTTAGTTAAAATAGTGTCTCTCAAACATCCATTTTCATCTGATGAACTAGCATTATGCAGACACTATTAAGCAAGGTTATTTTTGAAAATGTGAATTATTAATATCCTGTGTTTTGCTCCAAGTAGAAGATTATGCAGTAGCATTGAATAATTCTGCAATAAGAGGAACAAAGCCAAGATGGATTTACAAATATTTTACTGTTTTCATGCAATAGTCATTCAAAATAATTGATATATATAATTGAGTTAAACTAATTTTCAAAAGGTAGGAATGAATTCGTAGAAGTATAAATTTCAGACCCTTATTTTGACATTGAGTGCAATTCTACTTTGCATCTCCACCGTCTAAGTATTTTCCAAGTATTCTGGGCATCGTATTCAGAATCTAAGGAAAAATAAAGCAGTTTGAAGAGGAACTTTAGTAAAAGAAGAGATTTATGAGTGATGTCTCTCAGAATAAAGAAAAATAAATGAATTTTAAAAACAAATAAATAAGGAGAGAAGAATGAAGAAAAGGTGGTTTTGATATGGTGATTGAGATGAGCATTTTGATGGGCAACTGGGTGGCCCTGTCCATTGACCGTCTGATTCTTGACTTCAGATCAGGTCATGATCTCAGGGTCTTGAGATCAAATACTATGTCAGGCTCCAGATTGAGTGCAGGGGGAATATGCTTGTCTTTCTCCTGCTGCTCCTCCCACTACTCCTTCCTCTCTCAAATAAATAATATTTTTTAAGAGTATTTTGAAGTGAGTATTAAATGTTTTAGGTTGCAGTTGCTATAATAATTTACCATGCCTATTTTAATGCATTCTCCCCTGGGAAAATATTGAAGAAAACAGCCCCAACATCACCTATTCATCTGTACTTGTAAACTTAGCAATTAAATTTCACTTTGATTTACTCATTCAGCCATGAAGCTGCTTTTAGTGAAAATGGAGATGGATGTTGCGTCCATTTTTAAATAGTGGAAATCACCCAATCTATTGTAAAGAGTAAACTCCACAAGTTCTAATGTAAACAGTTGCCTACTTTAAAAGCAAAAACTTGGATGAGTGGCTTAATCCTTCTATGTTTGATTACCTAAGCTATGAATTAAGGGAATTGTCCTCATTCTGGATTGAATTGTGTCCCTGCCTCCAAATTAATATGTTGATGTCCTAACTCTTATACCTCAGAGTGTGACCTTATTTGGAAATAGAATCTTGGAGATGTGATTAATTAATATGAAGTCACACGAGAGCAAGCTGGGCTTTAGGGCAGCCTGACTGGTGTCCTTACAAAAGGAGAAATTTGGAGACAGTCACGCACACTCAGGAGAACACAGTGTGAAGATATCGGTGGAGATGGGATGATGCAGCTGAAGCCAAGCAACAGGGAAGATTGCAGACAAACCACCAGAAGCTGAGAGAAAGCTATGGAGAGAGTCTCTCTCCCAGTCATCAGAAGGAATCAGTCCTGCCAACACTTTGACTCCTGGCTTCTAGAACTGTGAGAGACTATGTTTCTGTTTAAGCACCCAGTTTGTGGTACTGTGTCCATCAGTCAGTCTGAGCCAACTAATTCATGGTCCTATCATTCCAGGTGTCTAAGTTCTTCTTCATCAAGTACAGGCAAGTATAGTACAGTTTATGCAACAAGAAGAGCACCAAAAATGGCTTTAACATACACAGTTTTTAATTTCTCTATCTTCAAACACAAATTCCCAAAGAGATCCTCCTACCTATTTCTTCAGCAAGAGGGGAGAAAAAACATATGACAGGCACCTCCATGGATTTGACTAACTGTTGCATTGATTTTTGTTGCTTAATATCCACATATGATCTATTTTTGTAGTAGTTCAGTTACACAAAACATTGAATTTGAAAATAAATTTATAGAAGAAGAAAGTATTCTTAAAGATGTCATCTCCCAAGCAATTCCCACTGTCCTTTCCCGTATGATGCTAGCCCATTACTATTCTCGTTTCTAAAAAATTGGAATGATGCATAGAGGAAAATGCCCCTTAATTCAACAACACTCAAATGGTAGAAAGAAAAAAGTGTTCTTTTTTTTTTTTTAAGATTTTATTTATTTATTTGACAGAAAGAGAGATCACAAATAGGCAGAGAGACAGACAGAGAGAGAGATGAGGAGAAGCAGGCTCCCTGCTGAGCAGAGAGCCCAATGAGGGACTCGATCCCAGGCCCCTGGGATCATGACCTGAGCCGAAGGCAGAGGCTTAACACACTGAGCCACCCAGGCACCCCAAGAACAAAGTATTCTTAAGTCATATTTAAAATATATGATTGAAAACATAACAAAATAGAGTTATTTCATTCCTTAATTCAAAAGAAGTGGCCCATATATGTAAGATAGTCATCATTTGGAAAGATGATGTTTCTGTGATTCTAATATTCTAATGGAAGGTAACTATCTCAGAATATATATTTATTTGATATGTTGATGTACTTTGCAAGATTTACTTGTTGGTCATATTTTTGTTTTACTTCTTAAAAATCTAGTTTGGTTCAGAGTTCCATAGTTCATGTGATGCAATATTTAAATTCAAATTTTGGCAAATTCGTCTGATTCATTTCACTTTTGGTTCACAGATAGTTATACTCCGTGCTCTTGGTAATATACATGAGAATGGATTGGATATTTCATTATTAAGGACAATCATGGTGTCCACTGGAGGGCAAGCTTCCAGACCAAGACATACTGGTACTTACTTTCTGAGATAACAGCATAGAGTTTATTCTCATAAACCAAGCTACTCATAGAAAATAAAAGAAGGAAAACCTGTTTTCTTCTGGGAACATTATTTCAAAGCTGCCACTTGATCATATATTGCCACAAATTGTTGACAGTTTCAGTTTGGCCATCAAGAACACATTACCTCTATCTCCTGCTAGGAGAAAACTGTCAACAATATTGATTACAAATATTTTCATGCCAAGAAAAAGCTGAACACTGAGTATGAGACACCAAAAGGCCCTGAAGCATGTGGTTCCAAAGATGCACAGCCATCTTCTCAAGTTGCTTTCCAAAATGACATGAGCCATTAATTCAATTCATGTTATTTCTTTAAATATTTTTTGACCTTTGTTTTTCAGAAGCAAAAGACTACAAGAGACATGAGACCTATCTTTACCACCAAGCAACTCAGTCTTAGTATAATGGTTTGAAGAAGTGTTTTGAAAATGTGTATTAAATAGGAATAAACAATAAATAAAAAAATTTATGTCCAATTTTCACTAAAGAATATATACATTTATTTATTATTGATAATATAAATATTTTAACCTTGTGATAAGCAACTATTCCAATGAGTATAAAATGTTTGAAATTTTCATCAGATATCCTAAATAAAGAATCTGTAAGATGACACAAGACATACTAATATAGAGATGTTCATTGCACTCTAATAGAAAGAGTCTAATGTCGGGCAAATGTTAAAAGCATTATTAGGAATTCCATTTCAGAGAAAACCAGACCAATTAGGTTTGTCTTTAATATTTTAAATATTAACATGCTTTTATTCTAGGAAATACAAAAGTGAAAGTGAAGTGATCAGATTATAATGTTCCAAATGAATGCATGTGATTCTTAAAATAATAGTTTGTTAAAATCTCTCATACATTAATGCAATGATTATATAACCTGATATAGTGTAGAGAAAACATAAAAATTGTGTAATATAAACAAGAACTAGAAAGGTTGGGTTTTAGTGTTTTATTTTAGGGATTTTTGTTCCCTTAGGGGTGAAGATGTTTTCTAATTTATATAGTGTTGATATAAAAACTACTAGTTTAAAATTCCAGTTTAGGGCACCTGGGTGGCTCAGTGGGTTAAGCCACTGCCTTCGGCTCAGGTCATGATCTCAGGGTCCTGGGATCGAGTCCCACATCGGGCTCTCTGCTCAGCGGGGAGCCTGCTTCCTCCTCTCCCTCTCTCTCTGCCTACCTCTCTGCCTACTTGTGATCTCTCTCTGTCAAATAAATAAATAAAATCTTAAAAAAAATAAATAAAATAAAATTCCAGTTTAATTTATAGTTATTCATTCATTTAGCAAATATTTATTCAGCAGGCCTTCTACCAGCACTGATTAGCTACTGAGGCCCATTGGGTAAAATGTCAGATTTTTTTTCTCAAAAAACCCAAGGTCTAGTAAACAAGTTAATTTGAATACTGAGTGAAATATATATATATATATAATGATACATATATAATTATAATATATATAATATGTATAATATATAATATGTATATTATATATATACATAATGATACATTTTTTAATGGATTTATACACAGGGTGCTATAGGAGGCATTGGAAGAGAAAGTAGAGAAACCAACCCCAGTTAATAGGAATCTGAAAAATTTTCCATGAGAGGATAATAACAACAAATAATTTTAAAATATACTTAAGTATGGTGTGTTTCTTGTCATCAAATTATCAGAATTCCTTTTTGATTCTTCCATTTGATTAAGTTTAGTTTCTGAAGTGATTCCTAGTTAAAACTCTGCTCACTGAAGGTTTCCCCATGATCTTCATCCAATTATTTTGAAATACTCATCATGAACTCAACCATTCTTCCCTCTGATAATGGTAAAGTGATAAGCAATGGGGTACAGAATATAATATCACTCCAATGAGAGAAGGAAATTATTTTGATTTGCTTAATAGTGTATCAAATGGCAAATAGTAATACCGTATATAATAGCAACGATATTAAATGGAAAATGGCAGCAATATTAAGGAGCTGCAGAAATTCATTTAGGGATTGCTTGAATGGCCATGAGAGAAGATAGCATTTAAATAATGTTATTATTGGGAGAACTAATCAAAGAAGAATGTGGCAGCATTTCTGGCGGTTGGGTAATGCAGTTAAATATACAGTGTTGGAAGTGTGCCTTGGTTTGGGATAGAAACGGTTTCATGGAGAGTGAAGGGCAGACAGCATTAAATAATGAACTAGGTGCTTCGACTTCATTTTAAATATCAGTATTTCCCAGACTTCTACTTTTCCCTAGATGGATTGGGTGTTGAGAAATTTTATCTAAAAGCATATCTGGGAGTCCAGCATACAAAGAAAATAAAAACAGAATGACTTTTTTAGAAGTAGCAGTGAGGGGATGAGTCCCATTACTTCCCAGCTCCTCTCTTATCCTAGGAGACACAATTTAAACACCTCTGCCTCTAAAGACTGAAATAAATAGTCATTGACAGGCTGGGATGTGTCTATTGTGTTTGATGAGATTTGGGGTGACATTCAAAGAAGCACTAAGAACTAATATTTCTTTGATATGGGATTAAGGACATATTGGAACAAAGAAATGAAAATAAGGATTCCAATTAGACAGTTATAAAAATCATTTAAAGTATCTTGAGGATGTTGACCATGGGAGACTGAGAAGAAAGTTACAAGCTCTCAAAAGTGACTTAGCTTTGAGAGTGCTGTTTATCTAAAATCTAAAATCAGCATACATTTTTTTGGTAAAAAGCACAAAAAGCAGAATTTTCAGAGGAGAGGAAATAGTGAGTAGCTTCAGATATCCTAATACTTAGGGATAAAGAATGTTTCATCCAATTGGTCCCTAAATCTTTAAGAATGGCAACAGCAAAAATCCATTGAAGGCAACTGCATATGCTGAAAAGAATAAGATAATAGGGAATCTTGCATCAAGGTATAAAATATCTAAAAATATTAATTCACGTTGCAATGGAGTAAACTAAATGAATGGAAGAAAACTGGAGGAAAGCATAACAACCAACATTTTCTAGACTACAAAATTAAAATTGCATTTCAAGAGGAAAATAATTATGTGAGTGCTTTGACATTTTTTTCATATCTGCACCGAATAGCTTTTATCTTGAATAGTTTCTAAATATGAAATTGCTTGATAGAATACAAAATAGATGTAGGAGGAGAGTAGGCACATTAAAAAAATAATTTATATGATTATTTTATATATAATTTAATATAGATATGGCATAAAATTTATAGGATATTGAATTAATATTATATTTTCGTAATTATAACATAACTCATTTCTTCAAATTCCTACCTTAAAGATTAAATAGCTAAGCACAGAGTTGTTAGTAATTACTGAAACACAAGATTTAGAACTATGCCTGCTTACATTGAAGGCAAAAAATCTACCCTTTTAGTAAGTAGTTATTATCAATAACAAACCAAAATAAAAGTTAAAATAATTTAAAAAAATGAAATTTCCATAATGACAAAGTATTAGCTATGAAGGCTATAAAAAACAAGAGTAGCTCCAAATGCAGACTTCACAAAGGAAGTATTAGTGCATCCGTTCCCCAGCATTTGAATGGTGGCTCAGTCTGATAAAAGATATACAAATGGGTCACAAACATGGAAAAAGGAGAATATTTTAAATAGGTACAATGTTTGTACAATTCTTTGTTTAGTCCCAACTCCGATTGAGAGGAAAGCAGTTAATACGGCACCATGTAGAGATTAAATGTAGTCAAGGTTGCAAGAAAAGGATTGAAATTTCCCCCAAAGCAACAGAAAGAGTGACAGGCAGCCAAAGGATGGCTTTGATGGCCGAACCAAGACTCACTGCTATGTTCAAAGTGGGCTGAACTGCTAGAATTCGCCAGGATCAAGGATCCTTGTGTTTCCCCCAAATCAGACCTGGCATGGAGTCGTCTTGGGCTCCGCTAACAGAGCCATCTGGAGCGGGGAAGAGCCAAATAAGGAAGAAGCCACAGTCGGTGATGAATGCGTAGGGAAGGGGGAAGGGGGCAGATCTCCACTGAGAATGGATTTGCCCAGAGACTCTAATTCAAGGCACCTGTGTGAAAAGCCCAGAATGATGAGAACCCACCAAGACACCTGGGAGAGGGGGAACCAGCTTACCACCTGCTAGGTCCAGAGCCCAGGAATCCACACACAAAACCACCAACAAAGAACTCCCTATCCCCCTATTGTTTTCGGTCTTTCTGGAGTTCTAATACTCTAAAAAATCTGAAGCCAAGGTTAGGGAATTAAAGAATGGGAAGGACAGCTGAATCAGGTACCTCTTTTCCTTGCTATAAAGGACTGTCTGAAATACATCCGAGTGGAGGGCCAAGGGAGTCTATGCCAAGTGTGAAGCCACTGTTGCTCATGATTATTCCCTAATTTTGATGAAGTCACTGAGCATTTGTTAAGCCTGACTAATACCATTCACACAGTGATCACTATATGGGTTTGATATGGAACTTGCGAATCTTACATGAACAGTTGGTCTATTATGCAATAAGTATGATTAAAAATAAAATTGTAATTATAATTAAAATTAAAAGTTAAAAATTGCAATTAATAGCCTGGTTCTTATGGTTCAATTTTTGTAGCTTACAAACTAAATGAGAAGATTTAAAAAAAAAAAAAAGAGTTGGAACTGATACAATTTATTTTATCATAAATACCATCAATGTGAAAGATAAAAATTTCAAATTCATAGATTTTCTCATAAGACTATATTTCTTTTCTTTTTTTTTTTTTAAAGATTTTATTTATTTGACAGAGAGAAATCACAAGTAGATGGAGAGGCAGGCAGAGAGAGAGAGAGGGAAGCAGGCTCCCCGCTGAGCAGAGAGCCCGATGTGGGACTCGATCCCAGGACTCTGAGATCATGACCCAAGCCGAAGGCAGTGGCTTAACCCACTGAGCCACCCAGGCGCCCTCTTAAGACTATATTTCTAATTGGAATTATCAGAGTTAAAGTTAATCTTAATCATTTTATCTAGTTATAGGGTTCCAGGTCACTTGATTGCTTAAATTCTACTTTATGGGATTCATCTTATTCTAAAAATCATATCATATATCAGTACCTGATTCTCCCATTTAATAGATCTAATATTTTCATGTGATAGATTCAGAATTCATTTATATATCTCACTCTTTAATTGATAATGAAAGGCCCATTCTAGGCAATGGGTGAAAGCAAGGAATAAAATAGACAAACTATCACATCATGAGCCTTAGAGGATAATGGAGGAAATTGTCAGGGAGAGAAACAAGAGAAGAGAAAGAAATCAGAGTAAAGAAAATTGCACCTCAAAGGAAATGATATTTTAGATCTGGTGACTTAGGAAACGCATCTGATAAAGAACCATTTGAACAAAACCCCAAAAAACAGGTGGGAAAGATCATGTGGTGAAATAGGGAACAACATCTCAGAAAGAGGTACAAGCAAAAGCCAGTCCCCAAGCAGGACCATCATCACCTGGAGGGTTAGGATTTCCACATATAAATTTTAGGGGGACAGAAACAGTCAGCCTTATAACACTTATTCACAAGGGTTATTTTAATGCATTTTAGGTTCAAAAATTATAACAGCAACAATAATATTATAGAGGAAATACTATTTTTTTTATCCCAGGTATACTTCTTAGGAATTAACATATTTAATTTGTTTGTGGGATTTGTTCTGTTATTATCATAAATAGTTCACAAAGGGGGCAGCTGAGGCATAGGGCGGTTATATAACTTCCCTAAGGTCACATATCTATTAAATTGCAGTCAGTTTTCCAAATCAGGCATCCTGACACCAAAAACCAGACTTTTAAACACTATGGTATCTTAGCTATCATTAGGGTTTTAGACCATTCAGAAATGACTTATCAAAACCATTGACTTAAAATGTCTCCTTAAAATGACTACACATATCATTTTGATGATAGCAAATAAAATGAATTATTTTTCCGATTTCATAGTCTAGAGTCTCACAGCAAACCCTCCCCCAAATTGCCAACAACATAACTCTAACAGGAATAAAAATCACATATTTCAGTAAAGATAGAAAAGCCTAGGTGAAAAGAAGCTTTTTGGGGAACTAGTATAAAGTTAGTCTGGGCACATTGTTTGGGCATAGCTTTAAAAATGGTTTATCAATAACAATGTAATTCAACGACGGTGGAGAGTGTTAATTTCAAAGGTTTAGAGAAATCCGAATCATACTTTGTCAATCTGTTAACAAAATGAAAATATAAGAACTATATCCAAGGAGCTTCTTACATCCAGGATAATTATAATGCTTTTTTATGCTAGGCGTGTCAATTAGCATTGATCTTCGCTCTGAAAGCATTGTTAAGTCTTGGGAAGTCTGTGAAAGGGTGTAAGTGTGGGTCCTGTGAAGTGCGACGTGTAACAATTCATTAAGCAGCTTTTATTTTAGCAGGGAAAAAAAGTTGCTAGAAATATAATAGTCAATTCAAATCTTCTCGGGAAAAGTAATCATCCAGTCACTGCTAATACTGGAAAGAATAGGAACTCATAAATTCATAAAATCAGATTTCGCCTGAATCTATTCGCATAGTACAACATTCTTCCAAATACAGTTTCTCTTTCAGTTAATCAACTGATAACCATCTATACAACTTGACTCCAAACAGTTACTATCAATCACAGAGCCAAGAAAAGCCTGAGTGATAGGGACCCCCAAGGGCAGAGCACAGTAAACAAACTGCTGTCCAGGGGGTACTCAGCCTTTGGGATGGAAGTATGTTAGCTCCCATAGTCATTTTTGTTATTTAACCCAATTGTCTTCAGAAAGAATAACATTCATCTGTGAATAGCACATGAACTTATTTCATTAGAGGTTTTTAAGACATTGATCTTTAAAACTATTGAGAAATAAATAAATAAATAAAAGGCATCCAAACCAGGTAAGTTGAGATTTAGGAGAAAGAGCGAGTATTTATAATAAAAGCAGCCTGGGGCACCTGGCTGACTCAGTCAGTGAATCATCTGCCTTCAGCTCAGGTCATGATCCCATTGTCCAGGGATGGTGCCCTGTATCAAGCTCCCTGCTCAATGGGGCGTCTGCTTCTCCCTCTGCCTCTGCCCCTCCCCCTGCTCATGCTCTCTCTCACTTGTAGTCTCTCTCTATCAAATAAATAAAATCTTAAAAAGCAAGCAGGCAAGCAGAGGTCACTGTGAAGGAGGAAAGAATCACACATGATAGATGTGGTCACACACCAGATATGGTGACCCAGGGACCTGGAGCCACTGGAGCACTTTATTAAATCAGATTTTTTTTTTTCCCCTAAGAAAACTCTATCACAGGGGCACTGGGTGACTCAGTGGGTTAAGTGTCTGCCTTTGGCTCAGATGGTGTTTCTGAGCTCCTGGGATGGAATCCCACATTAGGTTCCCTCTGTGGGAGAGCCTGCTTCTCCCTTTCCCTCTGCCTCTCATGAATAAATAAATAAAATCTTTAAAAAATAAACAAGACAGGGGGTGCCTGGGTGGCTCAGTGGGTTAAAGCCACTGCCTTCGGCTCAGGTCATGATCCCAGGGTCCTGGGATCAAGCCCCGCATCAGGCTCTCTGCTCCACGAGGAGCCTGCTTCCGCCTCTCTGCCTGCTTGTGATCTCTGTCAAATAAATAAATAAATAAAATATAAAAAAAATAAAAATAAAAAATAAACAAGACAAAAAATCTCTATCACTGTTGTCTGATATGACCAACACATGCATACGTACATACATACAAAGATACAAACATACATACATAACCAGCATGGCAAGCTCATCTAGAATATAAGATACAAGAGGAAAGCAATCATCTCTATCTTATTCACTGTGATATCCTCTACTCCAGATCATTGAATGAAAATGGTAAGTATTCAATTCTCATTTGTTGCCTGACTGCAGACATACTCTTTCCTTGCTGCTCTCTGATGAAAAGGTCACAGCAATAAAGTTTCCTTTCAAAAAGCAACCTCTGACTATGACAATACTCCATATCAGGATTAAATAATTGGTAGAGCATCCTTGGTAGTATCTATGCCACTATAATGTATCCTAGATGAGATGAATAATATCTTCTGTCTCGTTGATGTTTAGATAACAGAAACACATTACTTTCTAATAGTCTGTAAAAGGAACAAAAATACTCTATTCAGGTGTTTACTTTTACTTAAAGGAACACATTCATCCAAAGCCATTGAGACTTATGTTCCATGAGGAAGCTTCAGGTTATCAAACAAGTATGGTGAATCCACTAATTCAGCAGCCACCAGAATGATTGTTAAACCAAGGCAGAGAAACCAAATGACTTGCTCACATATACAACTGGTAGAGGCAAATTCTGAACCTCATAGTCTGACCCGAGAGAATACCCCTATTGTGCACTAGTAGGAAGATACTGTGTCTCTCTGCTTCGCTGTGACATCCCAGGTTTCTATACACAGAAATTCTCAGCCTCTGTCAATACTCCATATCAAGGTTAAATAATTGCAGGAAAATTAATAGAATCTAGATAAGTAGGAAAAGAAGGAGAAAGATGTCGCTAATTCTGAGACTATAATCCATTAACCCACCTAACAAAGTCAAAGGCAATATATTGGTATGGGTTCAATTTTTGTCCTCCCAACCCCCAAAAAGATACGGTAAAGTCATAACCCCAGTCCCTCAGAATGTACATTGTTAAGACTCAGGGTCTTTATAGATGTAATGAAGTTAAAGTTAGGTCATTAGAGTGGGCCCAAATCCAATATGACTGGTGTTGTTATTGGAGGAGACATTTGGACACAAAGACAAACATGCACAGAGGGAAGACGTGAAAACACAGGGGAAAATGACATCAGCGAGTCAATGAATGTCTGAGGCTGTCAGAAGCTAGAGATAGGCATGGAGCAAATATTTCCTCACAAGCCTCAGAAGAAGCCAACCCCCTAACATTCTTGGTTTTGGACTTCTAGCATCCAGAACTGTGAAATAATACATTTCTGTTAAATCTAAGTCCCCCAGTTTTGGGTACTGTTACTGTATTCTGAGAAGCTATTACGCAAATCTTCTGGGATTTACCAATCATCCTTTCCTCCCCATCTTGAAATGCTGAATGATCATTGTTTTACTCAGGCCAACGAGGGTCATGGAACTTCAACTATTCAGTGCTGAATTGAGCTACCCCTTTAAAGAGAAGTTCCCCCAAGTTTTTGGGTGTGTTGGCATTTTTATGCTTCTTTGTTTGCTTCCATCATTACCAGTCCCTTTACACTAGAGCTTTCAAACCACTCCCTTTGTGTTTTCCCAACCCAAACAAGTAGAGGGACAGTTGGTTCAAATGGCCACTTTGGAAGTACGGAATGAAAAGTTCTTTAAATAGATTGTTCTTCTGAGAATTGGGAAAAACAAACAAACAAACAAACAAACAGAAAAAAAAGCCAACAACAACAAGAAAAGAAACCCAAATCAATAAGGTCGTCCTGTGAAGACTCAACTTATTGGGTAAGATTCTTAATAAAAACAATGGAATCACATTTGTTTGTGTAAATTGTACGTTTCATTTAAAAATACAAGTAAATGATGCCAAACACGAATAATTAAAGGACATCCAGCAACGTGGCAATTTGAAGAACGATGCTATTTTCCCACGGATACATGTAAAACTTTGCGACATAAATCCTATTACCTAGCTGCAGCTTCCTGGAAAGTAGGAGCTTGAGAAAGCTTTGATAAAAACAAGCTGCCAACATGGACAGCGATGTGCTATACAACAACAAAAAAAAGCGCATTTCAAAAGCAGATGATAATTATTCTTTTGCTCGCCCACCCAGCAATGGTACTGCTCAAGTGCTAGGACTTTTTAAGTGGGAACCAAATTAATCTTTATTAATCCTTGTCATTGTGATTGCATAATGTCTGGGTTTGAATGTCTGATATGTGATACTCTTTTTCCTCTTCCTCTGGCAATCAGAAGTGTGAAAATAAACCTCACACTTTAAAAGAAACGCTGAGTTTGAAAAAAAAAAAAAAAAAAAGATATAATCATCTGAACCGAAAAGGAAAAAAAAATGCTTTGCAGGAGAAAAAATATACACTATGTCAGAGTTACAGACATGCTCTTTTATGTTAATATATTCACTGCTATATGTCAGGGCT
The DNA here is from genome assembly GCF_030435805.1 of Mustela lutreola. NCBI lineage: Eukaryota > Metazoa > Chordata > Mammalia > Carnivora > Mustelidae > Mustela > Mustela lutreola. The sequence goes on from NC_081302.1 coordinate 7,329,966, forward strand.
GTGAAAATAGGCGGCAAAACAAGAAGGCAGGTGGCCAAGTGCATACAGAGAAATTTAAAAAAATTTGTTCATTTGCATTTTTTGAGAATCTCTCTCTAGAGCTTAATTAATACCTTTAAAATTACTTCCTCGAGTGATCTGTGTATAATCCCAATGGAAATTGCCACCGGGTGCTAATTAGTGAGGAAGGTCAAGTTCCATAATAAATAAATAAATGCAAACACAAACACGCACGATCGTGGAGCCAACCTCCCAACAAGGACTAGTTTCTGCCATTCTCCATGTTCTCGCTTGCTCGGGTGCTCAGTCTGGATCGTGTCTGAGTGGGTTTTCTGCCCATGGGAGCTGCTCGTACACCAATATTTAGTCCATTTACCGGGTCAGATTAGACCAAACATCTCAGCGTCCGGTTACGTCCTCTATAATTCGATTCCAACGTGACCTGTGGACCCCGGACCACAGACGGGCATGTCTGCGCACCCGGCGGCCGCTGGATTGCCCGGCCTCACTGGGACGCAGCTCGTGAGGGGCTCCACGCACACCCTTAGTGTCATGTTTAAGGATTATAGATTTTTTTTTTTTTTTGGTGATCTTATTACTTTCTGATTTATGTGTTAGTCTTGACGTAAAAAGTAATCATCCGTTTGTATCTTTTTAAGGTAAGAATTATATTTTTCTACAATAAAGAGTAACCTATTGTGTCATAAATATTTGCCTAAATTCCCTAACTCAACATTAGTATTAAAAAATAAAAAGAAAGAACTAGAGGTGTCAGTAGCTTAGAGCCCTACTAAGGTCAGGGCACAGTTCTGAGGAAAAGGCTCAACAGAGAAGCTGCCCCAATGGAGAGCAAAATGGCATCGAGCGGTGGATGTTAGCAGGAGGGGTGCAGGCCGACTCGGCTCTCACCAGAATCTGCTGGCATCATGTCATGGGCATCAGTGGGGAGTGGGCAATCAGTAGCAAGACTGGGGTACCAGACCCTGTGTGATAACCTCCAACCGGACGTGAGCACTTTCATTAGAGATGTGAGAGGTGAAGCCAGAGAGTGCATTCATTTTAATTACAACGGGCCAGGTGTGTCAGTGCATCTGGCCAGATGGAGCTGTACCTCTTGGATACACCTGAGGGAACGGTCCATGGTAGAGCGGAGGCCCGCGTTGCTTTTGTAAAACCAAACATTTCTGGACACAGAAGCACGGCCAGCTCCCAGGATACGAGCCCCCAAACTGAGGACTTCTATTCTGCTCCCCACACTTCCCTTCTCCCCTCCAGCCTGTGTCTTCCCTTCTCCTCACAGATAAATGTCTCCATCGGTAAGTAATTGAGGATCTCCCTTTTCTCTCCTGCCCAGCTTATCTGCACCCCAGGCTCACTGTGCTGTCCTCGTTATCAGACCAGCTGGATTGCTGTCAACTCAGTTAACAGCATCCCAGTGTCATTGTTTGCAGGCTGGTATGTCACCTTGCAATGATGTCATCCGTTTCTCACTGGAGGAGTCTCTTGCTAGGCGATCTGCCCTGCCCCAGATTGCACACTGTCTAACGGACCCCTGCTTCACAGCTGCAGGTCAGAGGGAACCTCCACCATTCCCGCATGTGCCACCACTTCCCCGGGACACACATGGGTATCACAGAGGTGCTTTAAGTTCTGCAAATTAAAAAAATCAAGTTCACAACCTTGCCGCAGGTGGTTCTCGCCCTGTGCACCATTTTTCAAGGGGTGCCATTTCAATCTTCCCAGCTTTACGAGCTGTAAATAGTTCTGAGTACTTGGTTCCGCTCACCCCCTGTAATTTACCCATTACTAGTATGTTTATATATTTCTCTACATGCCCACTGCCACCACCTAGTTAGCAAAAATAATGCTCATTGGAGTTCATTCCTTTTAAGATAGTCTCTGTCATTCCTCCATTTAGACCTTCTCTATATTTTCTCTGGTTCCTGGGTTAAAGACGAAGTCCTGATCAGAAACTTACCTTTTGCTGCCTGACCTGCTTTCACCCTTCCCCAACTCCACAGAACCCTGACCCACTGTTCCCATCTTTCCCCCTGCTCTCTGCTAACACATAAGGACCTTCCACAGAGCCCTTTCCATTCCTGACATGAATAAGGGTTTCCAGAATGTCATTCTTCTGCATGATTATCAGATTAACCTTTGAATTCCACACAACTCTATAAAATACAAGAGGCTAAGAACCCACGCAGAGTTTTTCTTCACCTTGCCTTGTGCACAAGATATAATAAATACTTGTGGATAACTATATCTTCTTTTAATAAAAATATCACTCAAATTATATGATGCTACTATAAAATTGGTATTTTATATCATTATAGAAAATATGGCAATTGGAGTAGATTGAAAGGGAAAATAAAACCTATACAAAACAAAACAAACAAAAAAAAATAAGAAAAAAATTGCCCATTCATCTTTGTCCAGAAACAACCATATCTTTTTTATATTTCTCCAACTGTTTTGCTATTGACAGTTATATATCATAAGATTTACATGTTTTCTGACTATACTTTAAGATTTTATTTACAATAAAATCTCATATCATATCACTCATATCACTACTAACTTTAATCTTCATTTTTTTAATGACTGAGTACTAATTCTTTGGGTTTATATGCTGGAATTTACTCAACATCCATAACATAATTTGCTATTTAGATTGTTTCTAAGTCTTGGCAATATAAATAATGATTTGACAAACATCTCCTCACATAAAGCGTCTCTTCTTATTTTTTAAATAATTTTTTGTTTATTTATTTGACAGAGAAATCACAAGTAGGCAGAGAGGCAGGCAGAGAGAGAGGGGGGGAAGCAGGCTCCCTGTTGAGCAGAGAGCCTGATTCGGGGCTTGATCCCAGGACCCTGGGACCATAACCTGAGCTGAAGGCAGAGGCTTAACCTACTGAGCCACCAGGTGCCCTAAAGCTTCTCTTCTTATCATATTTTCTTAGACCAGTTACCTGGTGCAACAATTCATGAATAGAAGGGCACATGACCCTTTAAACATTGTGTATAATTTTTGCCAAGTTGTCTCTGCAATGGTTTACCAGTGACTCAGGAAGGCATTTTCATTTACTTGTTACTATGCTGTTTTTGCTAAAATGTTAGACACCCAAATAAATTTTTGATTGATGTGTGTTTTTTTTTAATTTATTAATGAATGTTTTCTTAAAATAGCATAAATTCGTACTTATATTATTTTATTTCTATGTTTGTGCCTATTGATATACATGTGTATATATTTTGATATATGTCTGTATAGTTAGACTAATGTATATTTTTTATTATTCCATAGAGTTATTATGTAGGCATAACTACATATGATATTTATTTATTTATTTATTTTAAAGATTTTATTTATTTATTTGACAGAGAGAGATCACAAATAGGCAGAGAGACAGGCTGAGAGAGAGGGGGAAGCAGGCTCCCTGCTGAGCAGAGAGCCTGATGCGGGACTCGATCCCAGGACCCTGAGACCATGACCTGAGCCAAAGTCAGAGGCTTTAACCCACTGAGCAACCAAGGTGCCCTGACATATGATATTTATTTGTATTTAACATTATATTAATATATTTTATACTATTTTTACATCTCATATGTGTTTGGTGACAGATTTAGATATAACTAGACACATTCTATGTGCAGAAATTGCACTGGGCTCTGAGAATCCAGCAGTGGGTAAAACAACCTTCTAGTCAGTAATGAAAGAAGCCAGGAGTAAATAATGAGGCTACATATAACATCACTGATTTTTCAGAATATTCAAGTTTAAGACATATAGATTAAAAATTATAATAAAATCCAGGAGTGATTTTTTTTTTCAAATCCTTTTCTTTCTTACTGAGTGTTTTTCATAATTGTACTGGTGGTGATGTCATCTCTCTGAGGGGTTGAAGGGAAAGACCATGCAGGGAGTGCTTTCTCTTCAGATGCACCCTAGTCTGTCATTGTGGCATAGCTGGAATAAACTGAAGGGCTCCCACCCCATGCGCAGACCCAGTGTGAGGATTTTGAGTCCATCTTACCACTTCTGGGATGCATTTTACCTGCAGTTCTTCATTGGCTGTATGGAATGTCTATCTGGAGTATTCTAGTCTGTAGGGAAAACTGATTTGCCAGCCATGCTTTCCCTAGTCTCCTAGAAGACCCTAAAGATTGAAAGGAAGGTTAAATTTTCCCCTTTATTTTAAGACTATTCTTCCTATGAATGAAATCAAGTAACTTTAGAACAACCATCACATGTGGCTTTTCTATTTTGTTAAGTATTCAGATTTTTTTTAGTATGGGATTTTGTTTTTCTTTTGTACTTATTGCATTAAAAATATAGGTGCTTTTGGGGCGCCTGGGTGGCTCAGTGGGTTTAGCCGCTGCCTTCGGCTCAGGTCATGATCTCAGAGTCCTGGGATCGAGTCCCGCATCGGGCTCTCTGCTTGGCAGGGAACCTGATTCCTCCTCTCTCTCTCTCTGCCTGCCTCTCCATCTACTTGTGATTTCTCTCTGTCAAATAAATAAATAAAATCTTTAAAAATATATATATAGGTGCTTTATTTTAGATTTTAATGAGATTGAGGATGTTAAAATGATGGAATTTTTCACCATTTTGTTGTCAGTTTATCTCGTGTTGACCTAAGATCAGGCATAAACCATTTGCTTTGTATTTTTCCACAGCGATGGATCTAGTATCCTAGAACTTTGCATTGCCTAGTACCCTAGAATTCTAGTGCCCTAGAATTGCATGTGCCTGCTGAGTATACTGGGTCTCAAAATTATGTCCTGTGGAACACGTTCTTGATACAAATGAAAGGAAAAACTACATGGCAGACAACATCTGATCACGCCCAAAATGTTAGGACATTCAGCGTGTTTTTCATGAGTAAATAAAAAGTTACAAAGAATATCAAAGAGCTTTTTGAGGAGTGCATTACACACCTAATAACTCAGTTGTTTGGTTGCGATGAGAAAATGCTGGCGTTTATGGAAATCATATCTTTCTAAGTAGAAAGCCATCATCACGAAAATCACTAGAAAGAGGAGACTGAAGGCAAAGAATTCCAGTGTCTTTCTATTTCTTAGCTTCTCACTTATATCAACAGCATCCTGGTATGTGTTATCTTCCTAGTGGGACTTTAAAGTCTCGTAAGAATTTCATACACATTTTTATAGTGGTTTTTAAATTTAATTAATTCCCCAGTTCACCTTGATCCAGTTTGGGGTCTGTAGGAGTCACATATTAAAGTATCCCAAAGCTTGGATGCTTATCAAATTTTTCCAAATCTAAAACAATAACAAATGACTTCCTATATTGTAGGCAGTATTGTTTCTTTAGATATTTGCCTTGTTCTTCCCTTCGTGCATATTAAGGAAGATATATGCTATTTTTTTTTTAAAGATTTTATTTATTTATTTGACAGAGAGAGATCACAAGTAGACGGAGAGGCAGGCAGAGAGAGGGAAGCAGGCTCCCTGCTGAGCAGAGAGCCCCTGGGGGACTCGATCCCAGGACCCTGAGATCGTGACCTGAGCCGAAGGCAGCGGCTTAACCCACTGAGCCACCTAGGCACCCGATATATGCTATTTAAATGCAAAATCCTTCATGGTATACTGCAATGATTTAAGCTCTTGCTATGTCCAATTTTTCCTAATTATTCTAGTTCAATTACAATTCTTGGGTAAAATGATGGGTTTTATTTGTTTGTTGTATGCACAACCTGATTCTCAGGAGGAGTGGGAGCTCCAGAGTGAGGCAGAAGGGTTTGAATTCAACTTGGAGGCTTCCTGGAGGTGAAGGATATCGTCATCCCTCTAATTAAGTAACAGTCTCTGACCGCTGTGTCTGCTCATTCAAATGAGCTAGTAGTAGTGACGATGCCTGGTTTGTGAATTTCTGTGCACTAATCCTGGCTTGTGTTAAGCCGAGAATTACAATTATTAGCTTTATTATCATCATTACCTCACCATTGCCGCCATCACTGCTGTCAGTATTTTTATGATAATCTATTAAGAAAGAAACTATTATGCTAATATTAATGCAAAAAGCAAAAAAAAAAAAAAACCAAAAAAACAAAATAAAACCCTTAATTTTGAAAAACACCAGACAGTTTGATCTTTTATTTCCTAAAGAAACCAGTCATGAAAGAATAGGAAAAGAATACTTTTTTAATTATTTTCAAAATAAATTTTATTTTCAAATAAAAATTTCATTGAAAAAGTGTTTTTCCTTATTTTTTAAATTTTTTAGCTTTCCTTCAAACATGTATGAAAAATTGCCATATATCTTTTATTTTATAAGTAAATTATTTTTAGAGTTTGCTTCTTTAATCATACTAAACAACTATCTTGAACAAAGATGATCAACATTTTCTGTAAGTTGTGGTTGATGCCACATTATCTCTAGGATTAAAATCGGAGAAGAATATGGAATAAAATAGCATTTCATTTGCCTTGCCTTGCGAAGACTATTATTCCGTCTTTTTAACATTCCTGAAACAGAATATTAGTTACAGGCACAAATAATAAGGTCTTTCCTTAAGTATTTGGGGGGTAGTTTTGATTTCAGAGAAAGAACATTGAAGTTGGTGCCAGAAGACATATTTAAACCCCAAATCTGTGTCTTACACACTGTGGGATCTTCAATCAATCACTGAATTTCCTTGAAACTCCTTTTCCTGGATTGAAATTGAGACGATAAACCCAACCATTTGTTTTTGTCACAAGAATGGATTGAGATAAAATATTTCACTAGCTGCTCTCTCATCTACAAATCCAACACAATATTACTAATTAATATAAATGTTATCATTTAAACTTATGAAAAATGCCTCCCGGTCAATTTAATGAATATATTTTCTAGCAATCGGAAACTTTCTTTTCCTCTGCTTCAGAAACAGTAACTGCTTCAGAATCATTATGTGAAATGTCTGTGTCTAAGGCCACTGCTTCTTAAAATCTCAACTGATGATATGGTGTGTGTGGGTGCGTGTGTATGTGAAGGGAGAGACCTAGGGAACCATTTCTGGTTCTTCAGTGGTTTCTATTCTCTGAACTGTATCTGTATTTGCTATGAATTTTATTTAAAAATCAAACCAAACCCTACAGTTCTTTCTTCCTTTCTTTGACACGGGGCGGGCACTGTAGTTGGGATGTGAGTTCTCTGTTGTTCTCAGAATTCTCTGGCAATGAGAGAGGCTTTCATCTTCTCCCCATCTGTAGTGTCTCACCTTCCACCTTTTCAGGCACTATGTAATTATCATGTCCGCAGACTACTTTTCTTTTCTCCATCAGCTCTGACAAGAAGATGGATCCTCTTGCTACAGAGTACATGTCATTGTTCATGAAGCACTTGCCCAACAGGAACTTAAATATTAATTGTGAAAAAAACGGCATGGGGTAAGGATCTTTGATGAACTAAAATTACTGTTGTGCCATAATGTGAAGGGACTTTAATTTTGCCATCTGGGTCTAATTGACAGAGAATGACTAAGAATTGTAGCTTGGAGAATTGGTGAACTTTGCGTATGGACAATTAACTAGAAAAAGAACAAGCTAGTTTGGAAAATTGTGAGTATCTCTGAAAACGAGATGTCTGAATACCGTCAGATAATGCAGCCATTTTTCCGTCAATAGGACACAGTCCTTGCACTGAAACAGTAGCTGAGACCGCAATTAAGATTAGTGTCGGTGCATTTGAACCTAAATAGAGATTTTGGCAGCCTCCAGGAACCAAGGCCATTGTCACGAGATCTCCCAGGGTTTCCTTGGGCTCCTTTTCCTATTACAACAAAGGTATCATTTTGCCAGATCTCTGACAAGGGATGTAAACAGCTCATCTGGGTGATTTAACAGATACACCTCATTTATAGAAAATGGATCATAAGCATTTATATTTTTAAGTTAAAATTAATTGATTCTAGGTTTATTCACAAGATCAGGTTTTATTTTTAAAAGATCACAAAAGATCACAACTGAGTTGAATTAAATCACTAGATGCTTTGAAAACAACTCATTCACTAGCACAACTAGGAAGAAGAGGGTTATGGACCTGCTTTTATCAAATAATGACCTGCTTACCAAATTCACCACTTTAGCTGATCTTATTTCTTTCAAAAATCAGCTTGGACAGATGCATTGCCTAAGTCTCTTGCATCTGACATTGTTTTTGATGGTTATCATGAAAAAATATTTTTAGTGTAGATTTGTTTCAAAACAGTTTTTTCCTCATAAATATTAGCTATGTAGAAGTGACTTAAAAGACAAACTATTGTGATTTTGACCATTACATTAAAAAAGTAATAACTCAAGCCTATATTTCTTTTTTGAACATCAGGACTTTACATGTGAAAGAGATGTGTGGGAAAATATTATACTGAATAGATTTTGTTTTATATTTCAAATTAGATGTGTTGAACATTCCAATTTTAGGTCTTACAGGTATCTTGGAAAATACTTAGTTCCATGCTATCTTTGTAAGGATAAGGAACTGAGACCCAGAGTGTAGGCAACATCACTAGGTCCTATTACAGCTTCCTCCAGTCTATCCTGAGAACTTGGTCTAACACTCACCCCATGCATGGCCATCAGGGAGGTTAAATGTACAATCCAATAGCTTCAAGATCAAGATCAAGGACATTTTATGGGCAAAAATACCTACAGAGCAACTCTATGAAAATCTGTGTGGAGCCTCCATTTAAGGTTTAAAAGATACCAGAAGAAAATCAGCAGATCTTGAACATTGCAAATTTTAATGGGGGGGAGTAAAAAAGAGACAACACATTTCTAGGAGGAAATGCATCAATGTTTCCTAGTTAAGATATATCTGGAAAGGAAAAACACAGCCGATAAGACAACTGTTTCCAGTAATTTCTTGGGAAGCCTCATGATATATGAATGAACAAAATTGGGTTTGGCAAGTATCTTGATAGCTAAATAAATCTTTTTCTCCTTATCCACCTCTTTTGGCATCTTAAGGCATCACTTATATATGTTAGTGAAGTGTATATTTCTGTGATCAATTTTATAAACTCTGTGTTTTCATTCCACTCCTGAGATGGTGCTGGCATTGATTTCTAGAAGGAAGTAGGCTTGTAGGGGAACTCTGTGACACGCTGCTGCCTTTGTTTCTATCATGATAATGGTTTACACAGATCAAAAGTGGTCATTTCAAAACCAATGCAAGGTTTTCAAAATATATACACATTGCCTAAGAATCACGTCAAAATTTATTTCCTTTACATCTTTTCAGGGTATGCACATGAAATACTTTCACTCAGTCACTCTACTTCAGACTGCTGAAACCCCAAAGTTTGCTGAAGATTTCTCCCCGTTGAACCATTCTGATCAAAATGAGCACACCAGCATCACTTCATCTTAACCAGAAGTTACTTAGAATAGTGTGTATCTTGGGGAAAAAGAGGTGCTGTCTTGTCCATGGAAAATGCCTCCAACCTCTTGAAAAACCATTCCAATGAAGGTAATGCATGGTGTATACAAACTAATACATGTATTTCCAGTCTTATTTTTGCTGTGTTAAAAAAATCAGTATATTTCTCCTGAGCCAAACTCTTCCCTGTGTGACTCCTGTACACTGCTATTAACCAGTAATGAGATCTTCCATACACTGATATCAGCCTTCTATTTCTCTCCATGCCTGCCAAAACATCCTCTTTTAATAATACCCTAAAACAGATCTTTCTTGTCCTTTCTCTTATATAAATGTATTCTTGTTCTTGTGTTTTATTAACATCACCAGTGCTGTCTCCTAGGTAAAAGATTAATTACTTGGCTGTGATTCACAGAAATGGAGCACTAACTAAATTACTGAGGGAATATATCAGAAAAAATCAGTCATTGTTACATCATTGAAAAAAAAAATTCTTACAAGAGGAAATAAAGAAACACTCTTCAATATAGTAACACAACTGTGTGTTAGGGAAAAGCACCTCAAATCTTCTTTAGACGTAGACAGTAAGTCAAAGAATATTAATAGGCAATGAGCAATGCCTACTGAATGTTGATAAATGGGTCTGACTTATTACGATGCCACCCCTTTGGTGAATATCTCTTTGTTGCCCATTAATTAAATTTGGGTTAGCTATATTTCTGTGAACCCTCAATAACTGGTGGATGCTAGGGGAGAATCAAAACCTTGCTTCTAATTAAAGTAGTAATTGTGATTTGTAGTCTTTGAAGTCTCCCTCCCCCCACCCAATGCTATCCCTGAGATCCTATTTTGTTTTCTAGCTTCTTTCAAAAAAAAAAAAAAAAATCCATAACTCTCCAATACCATTCACTATACAGTGAAGATTTATTAAAACATAATGGACCATTAATAATGATGACTTTGAACCAAAGATTATGAGTAATCCAATTTGGTGCACCTGAGAGCGAAATTACAAACATAATAATGATAATAATTGTGACAGCAATGAAACTGGAGAATGTTGACATAAAAAGGAATCATGTCTCTGTGGCTTGATGAGCCTTTCTCTCTTGCACCCTCTTTTCCTTTTTACTCTCTACCTCATTCCAATTCAACCTGGGCGCCCACCCCAAATTATTGATGATGGCCCCTGAGAAGTTTGCTATTGGCTTTTCTCAAAATATCTCATTCTGAAAATATACTCTCAGTGCCTTCTACTATTGATTTTTTTAAATTATGATGATGATGATGATGGTGATGACGACTTAAGCTATGGCATTCATTGAGTTTGGAGGTCCCCAGAAATACTAATCAGGAAAGTATAAGATTGTGGCATCCCAAGAGTGAGGAGTAAGGGGAGAACTTCTATATCCACTCATTGTTTTTCAAAGCCTAGAACTATTGTTTTCAAATGTGTCAAGAACTCAAGTGATTTATTCCAATCATACCTTTAATCACACATAAAGTAATAAAGAAAATTCACTGAAATATGAACAAATGTCAGAACCTAACTTCATCCTTAAATCACTAGTATTCATGATTGAATGCACTTGGAATATTATATTAATCATCCCACATTAAACCAAGATGGACACCAATATTATCATCATTGATAACAATTAAGTGTTTTTTTCTTTTTAAAAAATATTTTGTTTATTTATTTGACAAGGAGAGAGTCAGTGAGAGAGGGAACACAAGCCGGGGGAGTGGGAGAAGCAGGCTTCCTGCTAAGCAGGGAACCTGATGAGGGACTGGATCCCAGGACTCTGGGATCATGTCCGAAGCCAAAGGCAGATTCTTAACAACTGAGCCACGCAAGCCCCCTGACAATAGTCAGGTGGCGTAGGAAACATACTGACTTCATCACTTTGTGTGACCCTTCCAGTCTGAATCATATTTCTAATATATTTTTTTTAAATTTTAAAATAGTAAGTGGAAGAAATGTGGTGGATTTGATTTTTTTACTCCAAGGTAAATAGAAAATTTCCATTTTGGCTCATATGTAAAGTATATACTATAATTTAAAGCAAAGTCACAGAAAAACAAATGCAGATGCTAAATATGACAGAATGCATATGAAGACACAAGATATGCTAAAAAGAAGTACAACACTTAGACATACTCTCATTTGAATTTGGGCTTTGTCACAGTGAGCTTGCTGATGATACTTCATTTGTCTAAAAGTAAAGTTTTTGGGTTAAATAATATTAATTGTCCCGTAGAGTTATTGAGAGACTATATAAAAGACTATGGAAAGCTAACAGGACAATATCTGGTATATATAAGTACTCAGTGTATAGTTATTAAGGATTTGATCATCACAATTTTTTAAATGGAGAAGATGTTAACAAAATTCATGTAAAACAATATAAAAATGGGAAAATATATATATGTACGTGTGTGTGTGTATGTGTATTTATTTTCATGATACTAATACTTTTTCAATATAGCCCATTAGAGAATTTCCACAGAAGATGCAATAATATTGATAAATAAAGAAATAATGTCCATCAGAAAGGACGAATACCCAACTTTTGTATCGACACGGATGGGACTGGAAGAGATTATGCTGAGTGAAATAAGTCAAGCAGAGAGAGTTAATTATCATATGGTTTCACTTATTTGTGGAGCATAAGAAATAACACAGAGGACAAGGGGAGATGGAGGGGAGAAGGGAGTTGAGGGAAATTGGAAGGGGAAACAAACCATGAGAGACTGTGGACTCTGAAAAATAATCTGAGGGTTTTGAAGGGCGGGGGGGTGGGAGGTTGGGGGAGCCTGGTGGTGGGTATTATGGAGGGCACACATTGCATGGCACACTGGGTGTGGTGCAAACAATGAATTCTGTTATACTGAAAAGAAATTTTTTTAAAAAAACTGTCCAAACCATTTTAATTTTATAATATTTTTTCTAGTACCTGGCAATATGCACAAAATTTGGCCTATATTATTTATTTCAGTGAAACATAAGTAAAAATTAATTATTGCTCATTGACATCAATGCTTCCTTCTTTTTTTTTTTCCGTAAATATTTATTTATTTGAGAGAGCAGAGAGTGGGGGAAAAAGAGTTGGTGTGGACAGGGGCAGAGGGAATCTCAAGCAGACTCCCTACTGAGCACAGAACCTGACTTGGGGCTCAGTCTCAGGACCCTGAGATTGTGACCTGAGCTGACATCAAGAGCTGGCTGCCTAACTGACTGAGCCACCCAGGTGCCCCATCAGTGTTTTCTTCTAAGATGATGTTCTTCCTGAATTACTCAGCTATGGTGGCTGGTTTAGGTTCAGTGGTTGGTTGCTGTATATTGGCATTTTACATAATCCTCATAGAAAATGTTGTGCAAAGAGAGATAAATAGAAAATTATAAATGTAGGTATACATATTTGTAATTATACTAATTTAATGTCACTGCAATACATCACTGGTTAAGTGAGTTCTTATGATCTTTACTATTGTCTCAATCACCATTAATCATATACTCTATTTGTAAAACTGTGTTTTCCGTTATTTTAAAAATTGGCTGTGTTAAGTGATAAAACAGATATTATTATTTTTAAACTTTGAGATATTGGTCAACAAAACAAATTTTAGTGGACAGTGATACCAATAAAAATGTCTAAATGAGTTATAACCCATTTGGTAATGATTTAAATATTTTCTTTTTTAAAAAAAACTTTCATTTATTTGAGCTGAGAGAGAGAGAGAGAGAGAGAGAGAGCATGCACAAGAGGGGGAAAGTCAGAGGGAAAAGCAGATTCCCTGTGGAGCGGGAAAACTGATGAGGCACTTGATCCCAAGACTCCAGGATCATGACCTGAGCCGAAAGCAGGTGCTTAACCGAGCCACTCAGGCACACAGGATTTAATTATTTTAAAAGAATTCTGAGTTTCTTTCTCTCTCTCTCTCTCTCTTTTTTTTTTTTTTAAGAATTTTGACCTTTGAGTCTGTACGTTTTATTTTATAATATAGGTGCAGTAACTTATGAGACTGTTTCATTGTTTATGAGTGTGTGCGTGTGTGTGTCTCCTAAATTTATTCCTTTCCTTGAACCAGGATAAATGTTATGTTCTCCAAATCATATTGGAAATACTGACATAGTGATGAGGAATATTAATCTTTAGAAATACACAGTAGGGATGACAGATGATCTTAGAGCTGGGGTCAGCAAATGACTTTTTGTAAGTGAAATCTGGCCTGCCACCTGTTTTTGTAAATAAGGAGTTATTCGAACAGATATGCCCATTCATTTAGGCATTCACTGGCTGTGTTCTTCTTAGAAAAGCACAGCTGAGTATTTGTGAAAGAGCTCCTATGGACCCCAAGCAGGAAATACTTATCTGACCCTGTATAAAAAGTGTTTCTAACCCCTGGACAGTATAAGGTGCCAATATCTGGGGGGAAAAAGCAGAATGTTTCTAACAGTAGAACAAATTTCCAAAGCTTATGTGGTCCACTTATCCAGTTATTCTTTCAGGCAGCTTTGGATTTCATGGGCATTTATGGCACATATATTCTTTGTACATATTTTATATATAAGATTCCTATTTTTTCATAGCACAATGATATAACTGCAATCTGTGCAGAGCCTTTTTTTTAATTTTGAGAACTTAGAAAGTGCCTCTTAGCATTTCTCACTTGGATCTTTTAAACAGTAAGCTCAAGTAAAGAACCAACACCAATCCCCTTTCTTTGGGCTACCATAACTGGTCTGTTTTGGTTTTTGTTCTGTCCATCTAAATGGCTCCAGTGATCTGCAGTCCATACGTAATCTTCTAGGCTTCAATTCACTCCACATTTTCTTCTTTCCTTTGTGTTTTTCTACCAACGTGTATTTTAATGTGTAGGAATATATTAAGCTTGATGGTAAGTACGAAAACTTTCTATGACTAATTTTTTTCACATTTCATTCCATCAAATGTTTACTTTTTGCTTTTATGTAATAAGTGTTTTATTTTTTCCCAAAGTTTTTTCTACATATTGCCCCATATCTCAACTTTGGAATTCATTAGAATGTAGCCATGTTCTTAGGGTTCTTCCTCTACCAATATATTGTGAAATTCTTACAAAAAGAGTTCCTGCATTTAATACATTCACCATATAGTCAGCACCAAATAAATTTGTGTAAAATAAACTAATAACATATTTATACAAAATATAAAATATGTATAGTTCTCATTTTTTGTTTTCTTTTTACTTAAAACAAAATTTAATATTACAGAGGCAATTATATCCACATGACAGAATATTAGAAAATATAAATAGGCAAAAATGAGATTTTTTTCTCTCCATCCATTGAAATTATTTCAGTTAACACTTATGGATCATTTTATATCCTTACAAACACTTATGTGTTTTTATTACCAAAAGTAACTCAGATAGTACATATTGCTTTCTAAACTACCATTTTTCTCTCAAAGGTCTATACATTTTTCTCATTTTTATCTCATTTAAGCCAAGATTGAAATTTAAAATAGTGTTTCAAAGAGCATTCCAAAGAAAGTGAAAAAATAATCCAGAGAATGGAAGAAAATATTTGAAAACCATGTATCTGATAAGGGACTAATATAAAAATATATGAAGAACTCTTACAACTCAAAAATAAAAAGGACAAGTATTCTATTTAAAAAATGGGCAAATGATTCTTGAAATAGGTATTTCTCCTAAGAAGATACACAAATGGGTAATAAAAACCTAAAAAGGTGCTCAGTATCATTCATTAGTCAGTAGGGAAATGCAAATCAAACCCCCATGAACTATCACTTCACTCTCCCAGGACGGTTCTAGTAAAAAAGACAAACAATTATACATTTTATTGAGGATATGGAAAAATTATAATCTACTGCCTTGCTTATAAGAATGTAAAATGGTGCAGAACCAGCTTTGTCAAACACTTTGTCAGTTCTTTAAAAAATTAAACAGAGATACCATATGATAGAACAGTGCTACTCAATAGTATTTACCCAAGAAAATTCAAAGTGTAAGTCTACCCAGAAACATGTACATGAATGTTTATAGCAGCTTCACTCATGATAGGCAAAAATAGAAGCAACCCCACTGTCCATTAATGGAGGAATGGACAAACAAGTTGGATATATACATATAATGGAAGAGTATTCAACCATAAAAGGGAATGGCATAATTTTAAACACTGAATGTGGATAAATCTTGCAAATTTCATGCAAATTACAAAAAGGGAGACATTAAAAAGCCACATTATAATGATTCAATTTATGTGAAATGTTCAAACTGGACAAATCCATGGAGATAGAAAGTAAAGTAGTGATTACCAGGGTATGGAAGGAGGGCTCGGGAGAGTGTCTGCTAATGGATAACGAAAATGGTGCACAGTTAGTGGTGATGGTTGTGCAACTGGTGATTATGCTAAAAATCACCGAATTGTACATTTTAAAATATGAATTGTATTGTTTGTGTTTCATCGCTCAAAAAAACTGTCATTTAAAAAGACAGTTATAAAAGTAGGTTGAAGTTTATCTAAATAAATTTGCCTTGGTTAAAAAAAAAAAAGATAAATCGTGTTCTGAAAATATAATTATTTTTTTCTTTGCTGCTCCAAATTTTCAAAATATTTTTTACACTTTGCTATTTTATTTATTTGCAAAGTTATTTGACATAACGTGTGCTGTGAAGTCCTGACTGCATTATTTTTCTCCAACTCATCCATTTTTTTTCAGTTTTATTTCCTCATTGTTAGATGTTTTTATTTTCCAAATTTCAAGTTCAAATATAGCCCAGGGTCTTTCTTGCTTCTATTTATTATGTTCCGTGCATCTACCTATACAGGTTTGCATAAATGGCAAATTGTTTTAAATATTTTAGTTTTCTAAGATGTTTCAATCTGTGAAGGGACATGAAGTTACTTCCTTTTCAAAATTTTCCTAAATATTATCTCCACCAATCTTGAAAATCTCTCAACATGGAATTGCACTCACATTGTACCGGACATTTTGATAGATGCAGTTAAAAGAGTGAGCAAAATTATTTAGGGAAAGCTGAGACTATAGCACAATTATTCACTGTTGCTTCTCAGGGGCCCCTAGAAGCCCTTGGCTGAAGTCAGGGGACATGTGGCAGCTGCTCACTCTTGTACTCTGCATCTTCTAGTGACACTGGGAGCATCTTCATCTCCATTTGTGTTTTCTCTCAAGTCTTCAACTACTTTGATGGTCCCAAACAGAGGCTTAGTGAGAGATGTCCTGCTGCTCTTCTTGCAATGGATGACCACCATTTGTATAGTGGTATAGCATATGAGAGACTTCATCCTAGTGAACTTGATTTCTTCGTTTTAGAATTTTTGGCGTTACTGAAAGGAAAGATTTTTTGGAATAAGCATTGACATATTTTGTGTGAATTGCTTAACTTTGTTTGTTTGTTTGTTTATTTATTTATTGGTAGTCTTGGCAAGACATAAGATCTCAGGAGAGAAATCATGAGCTTTGGGGATCTGAAAAGAGAGACTTCATCTCCTCCAGCCATTGCTCACCAAAGGAGGACACTGGTGGGTGAAGGAATTCACATGGTACCCAGTCTTTCATTAGTGGATGTTAGAAGGTAGCTGATACTCTTTGCAGTGATTTGGAGGCTTTGAAATTTATTTACCACCACTTAAGAACACTTATATCTGGATTATAAATCATTAAGTGTTCATTTAAAAGAGATTTGCATATAAGCCACACAAAAATAAAGGGAATTAAAACCAAGTTGGATCATAT
Organism: Mustela lutreola; assembly: GCF_030435805.1. NCBI lineage: Eukaryota > Metazoa > Chordata > Mammalia > Carnivora > Mustelidae > Mustela > Mustela lutreola. The sequence continues at coordinate 7,347,126 of NC_081302.1, forward strand.
TGTGTCTCATCTTAATCTTTTGCTTTACTTGCTAAATTTTCCTTACCTACTCATTCCTTAATCCTTTAGATTTATTTTCTAGTGCTGGTGTGAGCCTGACAAACCATAGATTCAAAAATAACATGTTACCAGATATGAAGTGTATACATTTTCACACTGGATATACCTTACTCTAAATGTGATTTAAAACTGTCATTAGCCACACCACAGATAGAAGTTAATTTTTGCAAGGATATAGGTGGGTGACAGTTTGTTAGAGTTTCTTCATTTTTAATTTAGTTGTGTATTTTGGTTCCACATGGGGGGATTTAATTGTCAATTAAAATGTATTTTAGAAGATTACTTCATGAATCACCAATAAAACAAAAAGATATTATGTCACAGAAAAGAATGGAACTCAAACAGCAGAAAGTAAAATCAGTATCAGTGAATAACATATTTGTCATTGGAAGAATATTTACAATTCTGTGTTTTCTTGCAAAGTAACAAGAATGTGCTTTATGAGACCTAAAGAAGTAAGACATCCAGAAGTTTGAAGCTCTATTGAATTTTGTTTGAGTTAGGATCGAATATAACACAACAGGCAATGGATCTGATGTCAGGATAAATTGCCAAATAGCTAGGAATAGATGACAAAAAATTCAAAGCAACATGGATCCAGTATGACAGATTTATGTGTCAAACAGGACTATTGTTATGGTGTCAAACATCAATTTGTCAGGAATTTCCTGCTGACGTTGAAGAAAAAACAATAATGGAGCACTCTTAAGAAATGCTGCATCACCAGTGCTATTGATGGCAATTGGCACACTACTGTCCCAAAAATACGACGTTAACAATTCTGAGTTGGAAGGTGATTCAGAAGGCTTGGACTCCGAATATTAAGTTAATATCAAACAAATTTATTTCACTTGATGTCCTCATGTGTATGCACAGGAGTGCTATGATATAACCTATATCTAAATTCTAATAGAGCTGCTTCACTAAGTATGAAATATCCTATGTGATTAGGAAAATACATATTTAGAAACCTTATATATTTAATTTGTAATACAATCTCAGACAGTTACAGATGAATACAAAGTAAGTAAACATCTAAAGGTGTTTAAGTACAAAGTATAGATGTTAAGTAGAGATGTAAGGGGACCCAGATGTAATCTTGGGAAGGAGTCAGTGAGAACTTAGTTGGGAAGTGAGAATGAGAAGGTTGAATGAGAGTTAAATAGTTAAAAGGTGGAAAAACATTATGGGAAAAAGGAACAGAATATGAGATGCTTTGAGGATGGGGAAGTATTATAAGTCTGAAGCATTAAAATTAAACTAGGGAGACTTGTCAGCAGAGACAGAGGAAGAGAGTTTATGAAGTAGAGATGGAGTGCTTGCCAGAGACTAGATCATGCTGTCCTTGAAAGCCATGTTAAAGATTTGTTTTTTCCTCTGAGCACTGATCTTGTAAGAGAAGTATGATATAATTAAATTTGGATTTTTAATAGATCCCTTGTGAAGAAGACAGAATGGTTGGTAAGAAAGGATACAGTAGGAATTCTTTGGAGACTACCAGAGGTCTCATAGGATGGGGTTAGTCATTTGATGACAGAAGCTTAAATCAGGGGCATAGTTGCAGATATGAAAATAAAGGAATATATTTGAGGGACACAAGAGAAGGGAAATCAACAGAGTGCAGATAAAGGCAGTGAAGTAAGAGGCAGAGTCAGTATTCATTCTAAGACCACTGGCTTTGATCATTAAGAGAGGAAGCAGTGTTTTGTGAGATTAAGAGTCACTTATGGTTTGTCTCCCTCCCAATCCCATCTTGTTTCATTTATTGGGGGGAGGGGGTTTGGGAGAAGGGGGTGGGATTATGGACATTGGGGAGGGTATGTGCTTTGGTGAGTGCTGTGAAGTGTGTAAACCTGGTGATTCACAGACCTGTACCCCTGGGGATAAAAATATATGTTTATAAAAAATAAAAAATTAAAAAAAAAAAAGAAAGAGAGGAAGCAGTGTAGAAGGTTCACATCTGAGGGAAAAGAGAATGATTCAATGTGGAATTTATCAGAGTGAAGTGTTTTGAACTCTAGAGGAACTGCAAATAAACATCCAGATAATTCAAATTTGAGATCTTATGAAGTGATAGAAATTTTGGAAAATAGTCTAGACTTACTCAGTATGGTACATTGTACCATACAATGTAATGATGCATTCCCAAGTATCTATATCGGAAAAGTTTTTCCACGTGTATACTAGAGTATTATATAGAAACTTTGACAGAAACACAGCTCATAGTAGCCAAATATTGGAAAAGCTTTGAATGGTCTTCCTCAAAATTGTGGTCCATTCACAAATTGGATAGTATAAAGGAATTCAAATAAATTAACTACAGTTATGAGACTCCACATTTCTAGCTATAGTCGTTCTTCATTTCGGTGGCAATCATCTAGGTGTTCACTATTTAACAACACATTTAACTATCCATTAATGTTTCATACCATCTGAAGTATGCATATTGTATTTTATATTGAAATATCTCAGTGTAGGAGTGTCTGGGTGACTCAGCTGGTTAGGCATCTGCCTTCAGCTCAGGTCACAATGCCAGGATCCTGGGATTGAGCCTTGTGTCAGGCTCCCTGATCAGCAGGGTGTCTGCTTCTCCCTCTCCCCTCTGCCTCTCTCCTCTCACTCTTGTGTGTGCTCTCTCACTCTCTTTCTGTCAAATAAATAAGTAAAATCTTAAAAAAAGAAATATCAAAATGTATATATATTGTAGTTATACATACATAACACACATAAATGCATATATATGCACACAAAGAACAAAATACCCACATATTGACATAAAATAAGAATGAAACTAAGAAATATCCAAGAACTAGATGAAATACAACTTTAAATGTTTTTTATTGACACAAAAGATACATTAAACAAGAGAAGTGGCTCACTGTGATGCTAGATAGGAAGTAGTCACTATAGATTGCAGAGATGGAAACATATTGTGTAGACTTTAAAACACACAGGTTCATGATTCTGGTATAGATATAGGAAAGAAGAACAATGGGACAGTAATCTGGAGACAGTAAATACTGGACAGTGTTAGTTGTCATGTTAAATGAGTGTGGTGGGACAGGAAGAGCTGGAGAATTTCATGTGGTCCACACACTATGGTACAACCTTCAGGTGGAAACAGAAAGTGAACTTTGATCTTTACTTCCCACCTTAAACAAATTGTTCAGACAACTGTAAGTGGATCGAAAATGTAAATGTCAAAAAAATTAAAATCATCAAAGTACTAACTATGTAGGAGAAAAGACCTTTCTCCAGTGATTCACATGAGAAGTCATGAAATAAAAAGATTGAAAAATACAACTTACAAATTTCAAAATTCTTTATAGGGAAGGGGAAAAAAAAAACCACCAAAGGCAAAGTCAAAAGACAAGTGGCAAATTGGGAGAATCTATTTTCATCTGATATCAACATCAGGAGTCCAAACTCCCCTAGATAAGTACAGTTCCTATTAACACATAAAAAAGATCAGCTTCCCAATAGAATTAAGTAGATAGTACCTCAAGTTCACAAACAAAGAAATAATAGAAAATTACCTGTAAGTATTGAAAAAGATGACCAGACTCACTCATAAGAATAAGACAAAACCACACTGACCTATAATTTCCTCATCAGACTATCAAAAAATTTCTAAAAGTGTAATAACACAGTATTGAAGTGAGCATGTGCCTCCATTAGAACCCCATGGAATGCAGTTTGGCAGTATCTATGAAAATCGCGATGCATGTGAGGGGTAGTAGACTATGCTTCCCCCAAATATGTCCCTTAGGTTTATTGATTAATCTGAGCTGTAGGCACTTGGAAACTGAAAATTCAGGGAGAGGATTTATCTGAATGTCTCTTACTTGCCAAAGATTCTCTGAAGGACCTTGATTGTCATGGGTCCTCACTGAGAATTTTGTGACCAAGAAGATTGTATCTCATCACAGGCGAGGAGATAGATGTTGACCTCATTCCCAGAAAAACCCGGTCACAAACTATCACAGCTCCCATCTGATCTCCTAAGGGCCCATTCTTGTCCATTCTTTATTCCTAAAAAAAGCATTTCTTCTCCTCTAAGAGGCTGTGCCCCCTTCCTGTTTCCAAAGGAAAATGGGAAAGACACTTACTTTCCATCTGTTTCCTTCCTTCCATTTATTCCTACTTAGGTCTTTTCCTCTCTCACTTTTATCCTACTTTTTCCCTTTATTTTATGAAGGACCATCTAATTGTAAAGCAGAACACACACAACCTGCTAACCTTGGTTCCCACGGCACTGTGGTTTGGGAAATTCGCAGAGTCTGGCATCATGTTATCTGTCATTTGTAGGGCATTATTCTTCTGTGGTGTGTTCTAATTTCTTCTCTATTTCCATGGGTGTTTTCATAAAAGCTTAGGAGAAGGAAAATTTTGTGCGTTTTCAAAGACATAATTTTTAAAATTTCAATTACAATCATGTGGTATAGTTTTTTTTTTTCTTTTTCTAATTTTAAACTGGTTTTTAAGTATAGCCAATTTCTTTTTTTGAATGAAAGGTAATAATAAGTATTTGAGTTTATAATTTTCATTCAGTACATTAATGACAATCTTGTTTTGACATATTCTCATACCTTCTATTCCCACAAAAACCGGATTATAAAAGAAACATTATTGATTTAAATAAAATGAAACAAACAAACAAAAAAACTTTAATGCTTAGCATTTTTCAAATATAGAAGACTAAACTCAGCCTATTTTAAAAATCGGGTTAGGGGCACCTGGGTGGCTCAGTGGGTTAAAGCCTCTGCCTTTGGTTCAGGTCATGATCCCAGGATCCTGGGATCGAGTCCCGCATCGGGCTCTCTGCTCGGCAGGGTGACTGCTTCCTCCTCTCTGCTTGCTTCTTTGCCTGCTTGTGATCTCTGTCTATCATATAAATAATATCTTTAAAAAAAAATCGGGTTAGGTCCAAATCATAACCTAGAGCAATTTATAAATTCTATTTCTCTCAACCATTATTCTGTCTTGCACACACATAGACAAAGCTAGAGGAAGACAGAGATTTCTTCCTGAAATCATGAACAAAAATAATGAGATTGTTTTGACACTGTGAAACCACTGATGATAGTTTAAGAAGACATTATGCAGAGCCCGTTATTTTTATTGAAATTTTTAAAGTCTGTAAACCATTAAAATTATTGATTTGTGGTTCTTCTGAAATTAAGCTATCAAGTATCCCTGTGTACTTGATATAGTATTGATTTCCTTCAGAAAGATTTAAAGAAATGTGATGGAACCAAAAGATCAATGGAAACTAAATTTTATTTAGGACATTGTCACTTAACTAGGAGGGTTTCTTAATTATTTCTGTAGTATTTCTTAATTGTATTTTCTTCTATCAAAAATGTTCTGATCATTCAGATATTCTAAGAAATAAATATTTTAGCATAATATCGTTGAACATTGCTCATAAAAATATAAAAGAAAAATCCATGTGTTGAAGAAGACAGATCAATAAAAGGCTTTGTTCCCTAAAACTGTATCACTATCTTTTACTTTCATAATTAAAGTGCTATGTGGTTGTTCTTTTCCTTGACTAGATGCATGTTTAATCATACATTTGAAGACTGTATGAAAATAATTTCCCTCTACAAATACTTCAGGATTCTCTCACTCACTCACTCATACATTTATTCGAACACTCCTCATCTCTGAAATCTACATTTTACACCTTCCACAATTTATTATGGGGAGAAACTGAGAGAAGGAACCTCACCGCTATGTTTTGAGTGTTTGTGGCCCAGTAGGAAGAATGAGACATTTGGGGTGGCTGGATCATACGACTTTAACATAAGATCAGCTCATTAAATGCCTATTCAACTCTCTATGTCTTTGAGTTTTAGTACATTTAAATAGGATCAAATCAGAAAAGGAGATTGTTATGCAGAGAACTGTGGGGAGGCCATTCCATGCAGAGACAAAGCTGATCTAAAGACCCTGAGAAGTGAAAATATAGTGTTTTTGGTGACCTCAATGAACACCAAGGAGCAATCTTGAGAATAGTCAGGGTCTGGTCATGTGTGAACGTTGGGGACCATAGAAGTTTGGTCCTGACTCTGGAGAAATGGAAAGGCACTGAAATATTTGAAGGGGTAGTGGAGACGAGGCAAGAATTTGGGATCCATACTTTTATTCAGTTCCTTGTAGCCCAAGTAGCAAATACTGTAAATGTGTTCAACCTTCAGAGAGTAGTAATGTTGACCCATCCTGGTAATAAATATAGCAGAGACATATCGAATTCAGAAAATACTTATAATATATTATAAGGGGCAGAGTAGAAAATGAAATATCTATATACTGTAATTTCACCAAGTAATCTTTCAAAAAAGTAACTTGAAGAAAATACTACCTTTGATGGAAGATATACTATGTACTTTGTATATATGTACTAAAGGTATGTGTATACACACATACACATACATATGTGTGCATATACACACATACATACATATGTGTATATACATACATACATATGTACATACATATGTACATATATATACATACTTTGGACTAAATGGCTATATTAAAATATTGGTTAAGTGAATTAATTAGTTACAGAATGGGAATGACAATATCTATTAATTATTATATTAAGTGAATGATTAAATGTCTGCATGTGCACAACTGTGTGTGTGTGTGTGCATGCATGTGTTTAGATAACAAAAGAATATCCCAAAGAACTAAAAATGGTAGTTTGGGTATTTAAATTGTATTAAAGAATAAATAAATTGTATTCATTTTTAAAGATTTCTACTGTAAATGTTTGTTATTTTTAGATGCACAGAATATATGCTATTCTTTTTAAGTATGTATTATAGTGTTTTTGTATTCATTTTCTAAGACAATCTAGTATGTCTCTATAATCAGTATTTGGTAATAGCCATGACATATCATTATGTTATACCTTAAATTATTACTTACTTTCATTAGATTCATTTTTCATCTTTCAGGCATAAATTTATGCTTTGCAATTTGATAAATAATTGGGTAAATTTGGTACTTAATTGTGCATACCTTCGTGAGACAACATAGATATTAATCCTAATAGATTTGATTACAAGGATTCACAATCTAGTCCTGACTTATTTTCTTACACTGGTTTGGAAAACTAACTCCAAGATCCTCATCAAAAATGACGTCCTTGATAAGTAAGTTTTTTAAATGCTAGGCTCATCAAGTTGAAAATATCATTTGTGTGTAGGTGTGGTTTTTTTTTTTATTGTTGTGGCTCTCTAGGAATGTGCAGTAGGAGGTGAACGATCATAAATATTTTTCTACAATTATTCCAGTTCCATAGTTAATCAGAATATGTATTATTATCTCCTCCAAGTAGTATTCTAAGGTGTATACCTTATGAACTGTCTTCTTCTGCCTCTGAGACATAAGGAAGGCAGTATGGTAGAGTGGCGTCCCCACTGGACTGCACATTGGAAGAATCCAAACATAGTTCTGACACTTAAAAATATTTAGCCTTGTGAATAAGAGTATGGAAAATATCTAATCTCTGGTTTACTTAACTATAACAACAGAGTAAACAACTAATAGTCTATGTGACTTGCACAGGTAGGCTTTATAAAATAATGAAAATAAAGTTCTAGAAAATTGCATGTAGTTATTTATTTGAAAGCCCTGTAATTTTCTTATGGCAATAATAGTATTTTAACATAATTATAAAAATGACATTAAAAACTCTGTAGAGAGTCTGTATTTCTAAGAGTTTTTCTCAAAAAAGGAATGAATAAGATGTTGAAAGAATGATAGTCCCCAGTAAAGCAGAAGGTCTATTTCCCAAGATTATATTCCCCTTAAAAAAAAAAAATATATATATATATATACATACATACATATATGTATATATTTTATTTATTTATCTGAGAAGGAAAATGAACAAAAGAGAGAACACTGTCTGGGAGGGAGGCAGACGCTTAACCGACGGAGTCACCGAGGCTCCCTTAAGATTTGTTTTCCTGAGAGAGGAGAGAAATTTGGGAAGTCATATGCACTTTTGCAAGCTTTCATCCAAGTCTCTTTTATCAGACAAATAAATGAGCAAACTTCATCATTGTAACAATGATGTTATCTATATTTTAAACCTGAGAAAGTCAACAATTTATCACAGAGAAAATATAGAAAGGCATACTGTTAATTATCTTAAAAGTTTACACCATTATAGTATATGTGGTAAACAGCCAAACAGCAAAACTAATTCTGTTTCTGCAGAAGTTTAAACATGTCCCTGCTACATGTACAAAATATGAACTCTGCTATCTTCATAGTACTTAGCTAGCAAGAAAAATAGAAATTCCTTTTTCTATTGGTAAAGCAATGCCAAAAATAAACATTCACTACTCACCGTCTTAAAAGGGAAGAAGAATGTGAAGTAGTACATATTTAATATGTGTTGGCATATTATAATATAGTCTTGATAGTTATCCCAATCTGCTATCATAAATAAAGACGTTTGGGGCACCTGGGTGGCTCAATGGGTTAAGCCTCTGCCTTCGGATCAGGTCATGATCTCAGGATCGAGCCCCGAATTGGGCTCTTTGCACGGTGGGAAGACTGCTCCCCACACCACCACCTGCCTCTCTGCCTACTTATGATCTCTGTCTGTCAAAGAAATAAATAAAATCTTTAGAAATAAATAAATAAATAAAATATTTTATGACTTATTTGTTCTTTAAATATATAGGAGGCCACTAACATTTCAATCTCTAGCTCTTCATTAACTGCATATTTACTGAGACTAATTAGAAATAAAGAAAAAATAATTATTGAAGCAACCACCATCCCATATCAATTACTCCTGGCATGCTGATACCTTGGCTTCCAGTCACTTTGTATGGGTGCACTTCTGTTTTCAAACATGGATATTCTTTTTGTGGCATATTAGAACACTATCTCCTTTGGGCATTAATCTTCTCTCTTTTCATCTACCGTATATTTGTTCTTTTCCTTCTGAGTATAATGTCTGTTACCTGGTAATTCTTAGCACTTTATCTTGTGTGTGTTGAAATTCCTTCTCATATTTCCAGTTGTTGGCTTTCTTTATGTGGCTGATAATGTTTATTTCTTGCAAGGAATTTTATTCAGGCAATTTTGGGGATTTAACAACAGCATTAAAGAGTTGTCTTAAGGAATCATCTTTGCTGTCTTTATAGAAACTTGACTCTTTTATAACTGTTTCCCAACTATTTGAGTTCCTAAGCCTCACCTCATGGGGGCCATGATTTGGTGGACCCCCTACAGATACACTGGACATTAAGTTCTGGACCTACCATGCATGTTGTTGAAAAAGACACTAGGTATGGCCATATACACTTGGTCTACAGAGGTTATCTTCATTTTATTCAAGTTTTATTTCATTTTGGGATACCTGAATGGTTCAGTTGGTTCGATGGCCAACTTTTGATTTCAGTTGGGGTCAAAAGTCTCGGGTTTGTGAGATTGAGCACTATGTCAGGCTCCATGCTCCACTCAGACTCTGCTTGTCTTTCTACTTCTGCTCCTCCTACCACGTGCACTCCCTCCTCTCTCTCTGTCTCTCTCTCTCTCTAAAATAAATAAAATCTTTAAAAAATATTTCATTGTATTTGGCTATATAATTTTATCATGACAGTTAATATTACTGTTATTTAATTTTTTATTTAAATATAAGTTACTTCAACATGTTGCATCAGAAATCTTCCATTTGAATGCCAATTTAAATTTAAATGTCAGACATTTCAATTTTTAAATGTTTCCTAATAGGAAATTTAATATACCCTGTTCTCTTTTTTTATACTTCCATTATTTCCTTTAATTTCAATTATTAGTATCCTTTAAATAAATTTAAACACACACAAACTGAATAATTCTTGCTCTTAGATGGCTAGTAGATAATACATTTCTTACTTTAAAACTGTCATAATTAAAATCAATCACAGAATTAGCAGAGGTTTTGAATATTTCTTTTATATGTTTACACATTTCAGTTTTCAAGAGACTCTAATGTAGGAGCATCAATATAGTTTTTAACCGATAGAGTTAATGTGATCAAATTATTAAACCAATTGATTTTATTATTGTATGTTTGTCTGCTGGGTAATCAGAATAAGGGGAGGTTTATTTTGCAAAACTTCATCAAAACTTAGTGAACAGTGTTACAAGCACACATATTAAAAAGTGTTCACACATGCGCAGGAGAAGAAGCCTAAACAAGAGGGCATAACTCCAGAGGCCACCTAAAACTGAACTGAATAAGAAACTATGCTGGTCAGAGGTCAAAAAACCTTGGTAGGTAAAGGAAGGCTAGGGATCAATTAGGAGATCACAAGTCATTCAATCTATGCTTTGAGTTTTTTGTCTTTACTGAAAAACATATTTGGTTATTACTTCTGACCCTGAGGTTACAGTGTGCCAATTATTTCCATCCGTTCATTTTATAAAATTTGTTGTGATTGACTATATAATAGGAAAATGTTACATTTTCAACTACGAAGAGTAATAAATGTTCTTTATTCCTTTGAGAAGTTCTGAAAGATTATAAAAGGTTAAAATTGATTCCATTTGGGATTGAATGCATGTATGTCCCGTATTTAGGATAGATTTACTATGATGCAAAACCCCCAAGCAAGAAGAGACACGTTGCATATCAATGCCAATTATCCAAGTCATCATTGCACTAAGTCTCACACTGTTGCTACTTACATTGTGAAAAATAGGAAACAATTCTCAAGTAGGATTGGGGATCCCTTTTAGTCACTAATAACCGGTTAATGTATTTTATTAACTGAAGCCATCTGGGGTTTTTCAGATGTCTGTTATGATTCTGGAATTCCTTATGCTAAAACAAACAAAGTTCATAGAGCAAATAGCCCAATAGCTAGTTAAATCTCCTCGAAACACTAAGGTGCTAGACAATTTATGCCTTAGGAAACCCTCTGATTGCAACTGATATAAGTTTTAAAAATAACCAGACTTTAATAGACTAATTGTGAAAGATTAGTCCATTTATCTGAGCTTGTTAAACACTGCAGTAGACTGGAACCAATTAAATAAATAACTCTAATTCTATATTATTAACTTCAAAAGTTCCTAGTTCCCATCATTGCTATGCTATGATAGGTAATTTTTTTTCCAAAGCACAATTCTTTTCCCCCACAAAGGGAAATGCAATTTGGCACTTTTTTAAGGAGTCTACATATATCAGACTACATGTGGTCAATTGAATTTGCCACATTAGCCCTGCGTATAAATAGAGTAAAATACCAAATTAAAATTCTGTTTTTTAGATGCAAGTAAAACTGCACCCAGATCAACAGATATAACAACAGATTTAATTCTCTGTGTTCATATAAATTAAACCTACTTCTGGTTCTTAAAGATAATCTTCTTAAAATCACATTTAATAATTTAAATATATGTTTCTGATCTCACCAACCACAAAACAGAATATGAACAAGTCAGAAGTTCTAAAATACTGGAGGAAAGAATGAAAAAAGAGGCATTATTCAGAGACTACAGAATTACTTAGCCTATGTGTCTGATATCAATGTGATGCTTCTTTCTTTATACTCACTGTTGTCTAAATAAGTAAACAAACATTTTTATCTCAGAATTAGTCAGAACCTAATTTCCTTAATTAGACTTCCTATGCTCTATCTTGCTTAAGCCAGAAAACAGTAAGAATAAATGTAATATGTTAAAATGGGAAATTTCAGTAAAATGATCTCCAAGGGAAAAATATTTATGATTATTTGAACTGTGTGATTAGAAGTAAGTATTAACAAATGTTACCAGTATCGAATTGGAAAAGGATATGGATATTTGTTGGCTAGATTTAATTTTCAAAACTTGGCATCTCTTCCTCCTCTCTCACACAAACTCACAAATGTGACTTGCATAACTACCTTTCCACAAGCTGTTGGATTTGATAATAAATACCTTTTACTTGAAATTCTTTCTCTGGACTAGTCTGTAAATCAGACACTAAAAGAGAAGTTGTGGGGGATGCTTGGATGGCTTAGTAAATTAAGCGTCTGCCTTCAGCTCAGGTCATGATCCCAGTGTCTGGGGATTGAGTCCCACATGGGGCTCCCTGCTCAGTGGGGATTCTGCTTCTTCCTCTACCTGCTGCTCCTCCTGCTTGTGTTAGCTCTCTCTCTGACAAATAAATAAGTAAAATCTTAAAAAAATAATAAAATAAAAGAGAAGTTGTATGACATTATAGGTAAAAGCAGAGATGTTTTCTGATACTTCCTCCATCTCTATCTGTCAACACGAATTAGGTTCCAAGTCCAACTGTACTCCTGTTCATCCATGTGTCAGAAGCTAACACGGATTCATGTCCTTTGTCATTCGATGTACAGAACTTTGTTGTGAAAAAAAGAAAGGATAAAACGTTGACTGTTACTTTCTTCTTTTGACCGAAGCTAATGAAACCCTAGAGCCCTGGGGGAGACCATCCAGGTTCTGAAGTCTCCTGGACTGTGCCCTGAAGCTCCCATAGTCATATGGGTTTTTGCCGGAAAGAAGGTAGCACGATGCTTCCATAGAGCCCTATAGGAACCTGTATCTCGTTTGCAACATTTTCATTCTCCCAAGTGCTGAGCAACGGTAGTATCTGCTAACACTTTTTTTTTTTTTTAAAGATTTTATTTTTTAATTTGACAGACAGAGATCACAAGCAGGCAGAGAGGCAGGCAGAGAGAGAGAGGAGGAAGCAGGCTTCCCGCTGAGCAGAGAGCCTGATGTGGGGCTTGATCCCAGGACCCTGAGATCATGACCTGAGCTGAAGGCAGAGGCTTTCACCCACTGAGCCACCCAGGTGCCCCATCTGCTAATACTTTTAAAGAAATGATTAAGTGAATTTTAATATGCTAGCCAAAGATACAATATTGTATCTTTTTCTCATGCATTGACAGTTTTCAGGGGAAAAAAAATAGGAAATGTGTTTGTTATTAAATGAAAGATCATTATCCTTCTTTGGAAGATGAGATGAGCAGATAAAATGGGATTCCAAGAAAAAAGGTAAACACACATTTTAGATCTTGAGGAAAGTTTTTAGAGTCACTTAAAGAAACAAGGTCAACTTTAAGATGAGACGAAATGGGCAGTGTAGGTAAACTCTTAAGACTAAGGCCATGACTCCTTTGGTTAATGTCTCGATGTGCTCCAAGAAAGAGACCAGAGACATTAATTCACAGCCGCTGTGACAACCCATTTATCCCACATCATAGACCCACAGTGTCATCTAATTAGCTCTCTGCTCAGGGTCTAGAGGGGCACTCCAGTCTTGGGAGGGAGGGAGTAAACTGGCTTGTTGACAGTAATTGGTGGTGGTGGAGACTCTGAGAAACAGATCGGCTTTCAGTTCAGTGTGTGAACTGCTTTATTTTGAAGATTTGTTAATTAAAAAATGATCTTTTAATATCAAAACTATTGTTTTTAGGCAATTGTTGTTGCATTATTGGACCAGAAATTATGACATAAACCAGTAGGGAAATACTGTATAAACTCAATAATTTACACTATAAAACTTGCCTTAAGTTAATTCAATAGCTTTTTGGTTTACCTCTGAGACCATGAGCCTGTATTTAGAATCCAGTGCTAAATTTGTTAGTGAGTACTTTAATCCGTGTTCTATATTTAGTTTCTAATCAACTTTCTTATAAATAGGACCATTTTCACCACTTCTGTTTCCTTTATTTAATTTGAAACTGCTTAGCAAAATTCCTAATAAGCCTTGTTTGAATTTTATTGTTGTCTTATTTTTTTGACACTGAGACTCCAGGCTAATGTTAGCCTTTGGTGCATGGTTCAACTTTGCAACAATATTCACTCTGATCTGTAGACTGTAAACTGTCAATTCTGAATTCTTTATGATACAGAGATGCTGGGTTTCTTGTGGGGCATCTGCAGTGGTCCAGAGATTCTGATTCTTCTCATTTAAAGTGATCCTGTGGTGGCCACTTTGTGTTTTGTAAAATAAATTAACTTTCAATCTGGGTATTTAGTAACAATGAGCTTCTGATACTGTGCTATCCCTGAGGAGAAATGGAAGGGAGGCTTTCAAAAAATACTAAAGGGAGTTTTCTCTTCCTAAGAAGTAAGCAAAGTAATAAATATTTCCACTGAAAGACACAGTTATTCTTTATCTATGTTTATAAATATAAGATCTTCTTAATAAATGTTTATGTATTAACATATACTCACTTATCTTCATTATCAATTCTATATTAAGATCATTATAAGATAAACACAATGTCATCTGCTCTGATTCATACAGAATAGAGATTAAAATGACATTAAAACAATTTTTTGCACTTACTAGTTGACTATGGAACAAATAAAATGTTTTTCCTCTTGGTGTAGTAGTGCCCTTAGAGTTTGGATTATTACTAAGGATCTTATATATTATGATTATTATCCAAGATGGTGTTAAATACAGTTTAAGTTAAAACTATTTTTCTTCCTACTTATTAATTTGTTTGTTTATACCCCCTCTAATTTTCATCATTCAGTTATTTGGGATGTAAATGAAAAATTCCATATTGAGTTGTTAATTTACTTCCAAGACACTGAGCAATTTTTAATCAAGAAGTTTTCCCAAAACACAATAATTCCCACTAATTTTTAATAAGACTTAAATGTAATAACATGCATAAAAAGGAATGCACATCACAAAGTTGAAAATCATTGTTCTCGTTGGATATATTTTTACAGTTAAATGGATTATGGAATTTTTAGAACAGAAATGTCTCCCTTTGCATCCATGGATTTCTGCTACTGGCTGATAATCGCTGCTAGTGAAGTATTAATGTTCTTATTAATATCCCTTCATGTCAGTGCTCTTTCTAAGATATCTTGCCTCTATTTAAAGCCAGCATTCTCCTTCAAGCATGTTCAGCCATTTGATGAAATTGCTTGTAAGATTGTTGCTCAAAATCGCAAGTTTACTAAAACTCAGATATATAATCATTTTCGAAGAAAGAAAAAGAAAATAAACTGTTTTTTTTTTTGTGGGAAGCTTTAAAAATTGCTCTTTTTACACTTGTTCACTTCCAGTAGAGGTTTAATTCAGAGAATTGATCAAAGTATTAGCAGAACAGAAAGTACCTGAGGTAATATGCTGCAGAGATGAAATAGAAGCATTGTAGTATACTAGTTTACTAATATGTTGCGTCTGTCTTTCCATCAATGGAGCCATCCATCCAAACTAAGAGTTCGTAAAATGTTATGAAGACAGAATCCATTTTTCAATTGTTCCTAAGTAGTGCTTGCACTACTCACAATGACTCAATATGTCAAAATTTACAAACCTTTCTCTTGGATAAATATGACATGGCAGATCTCTGGTTTCCAAGTAACATTCAATAAATGTTTTAGTAAGAATAACTAAAAATAGCTAACAATTATTTTCACCTCAGACACTGTTGTAATGGTTTCCATTTTTGCCCTCACAAGCCTACAAAATATTGTTATTCACGTTTTGTGGATGAGGAAACGACAGCATAAAAAACTTGAATAAATTTCTCAAGGTCACTCAGCTGTTGATTTATCACTTAATCCATAGGAAAATTCAGACCACTCAGTAGTCATTCACTATTTCTAAGTGAATTGAGGATTCCTTAAGATTTTCTGTAACAGACTGTAACAGAAGTAAACAGACCAAATTGCTTTAACTTTCCTCAGATTTTCTAAAATGAACCCCTCCCACATTATGCCCATATCAGATTCCAATGACAAAATTCTGTATAACTTCTTAAGAGAAAGCAAGTGTTTGGGTGAAATGTATTTTATATTCTAATATACCACTGAAAAACTATAGTTTTAAAATACCAGATAATTTAGTTTATCATGTCCCCCCTCTTTTAGGAAAACTGGTCAACAGATCTGAAGAGGAGAAGTTCCCCAACCAGAAAAAATTATCCTTATTAAGGTTTCCTTTCAATTTCTCTATTTGACATCTTACAATATAACATTTATAATGAAGGAATTAGAGTATTATAAAATTTTTGAGTAGATAATTTTCTAAAGCTGAAAGATAACAAGGAAATTATTATAATCTGGATTGTCATCATTATCAAAAACATCAGTGGAATAGTTTGGGTAATTTCAAAGAAAATGGAAGAGAATAATGATTGTCTTGCAGAAATCTGCATACTAAAAATTCATATTCTCATTATTGAATACATATGTTGGGAAATGTATGAAAGGCATCTCTGTGCTATCATGCTTAAGCTGGTAGGAAACAGAAAGCTACCACACATTCCCGAGTTAAATCTTGAGCTGTAAATATACTGCTGCATTTCCCCTGAATGTTTACAAATAGCATCTTTGCAGCTGGATGGTTACTGAGGCAATGCTGGATTCTCAACTTTCATCACCATGACAGCTGCTAATTGCATCTAAGTTTCCCTTTCCTGGGACAACTCTTATTTCCCATTTATTCTTCAGTATATTCTGTGTATTTGTCAACTTTCCCACAAACATAATCCTTTTTATGTTTGATGTTTTTGTTTTTGTTTTTTCCCTACAGAAATGTGAGGATATTGTAACTTTTCTCCATCTTGCTTTTTTTACTCTTACTATGTCATGGAGATCATTCCACATTGGTGCACATAAAGCAGGCTAATTCATTCTAAAGCCTGAGTATGAGGGCATCCATGTAACATGATTTAGATCACTAGTCCAAAATTGACAGCCTTTAGATGTTTTCAATCTTCTATTGTTTTAAAATCATCATTATGAATGACCTTGGGGATAATTATTTAATTGTAGGACAAATATGCATGTATAAAGAGACAGAATTATTAGATCAAAGTGTGTGCATTTTCAACATGTGTACAATATATAGCTAAAATACGTATTCAAATATTTATGTAAATAGCTCTCTGTAGCTGTGACCTTTTTACAAGCAATAGTAATGTATAAGAAAGCCTCATTAATGCAAGATATTGTGATTTTGTTTTAATTGTTGCCAATCTTTGCCAAATTTAATTTACATTTATCTCATTATGAATGAGGTAAACTATCTTTCTACATAACCAAAGCATATCTCTTTATTTTCTGAAAATTGTGTATCCCTAGCCTTTGTTAATTTTTCTTTTGCATTTCATTTTAATTCTAATGGATCTGTAGAAGCTCCTTAAGTACAAGAAAATTTCCCTTTGTATATAATATGAATTGCAAATATCAACCTCACTGTCAAATATTGAATTATTAATCCTAACTTTTCGTTTCTTTTTGATAGTATTATACATTAAAATCCCGACCCTTGCTGCATTATGAGACAGTGTACTTCTCCACCCCTTGACTTTGTTCTTGTCAATGTGACTTGTTTTGGTAAAGGATGAGCTCACAGATGTGGTAGGAGTGGATAATTTAAATTTATTTACAGGATGGTCTTAGATTTTGGCATTTTGTGATCCACAATTAAAGAAGGTTCCCTCCAGTTTTATCATCCTCTTAGCTTGGTCATCACAGCGAAGAGATGCAAAGACCTGAGCCCAACCACAACCAGCATCTAAGTCAGGCTGATGTTGCAGGACAAGTACAGTGTCCCAGAAATCCAGTGGAAATTGGCTTATCCAGATGTAACCTGGGGTTGCTTGTACATGAACAAAAATTTTTATGTGGTGAGACCTATGATTTGGGGTTAGTTTCTTATACAGCAATAATTGACACAAACATTAGGTGATCAGTTTCACTTAATTGTCTTTTTAAAGATTATTTATTTGATCGAGAGGGCATGCACATGTTGTAGGGGAGGGTCAAAGGGAGAGGGAGAAGCAGACTCCTTGCTGATTGGGGACTCCCACTCAGGGCTCGATCCCAGGACCTTGAGATCATGACTTGAGCTGAAGGCAGATGCTGAACTGACTGAGCCAACCAGGGGCCCCAACATGATTTTTTTAATCCCTTTTTAAAAATTTTATAATTTGAATTTATTAATCATTTTTATTAATTTATTTAATTAATCATTTATTAATCATTTTTATGTATACTTCTAAGATTTATGTGCTTCTGAAGCAGGCTATCTGCTGAGCAGGGAGCCCCATGTGGAACTGGATCCCAGGATGCTGGGATCATGACCTGAGCCAAAAGCAGTTGCTTAACTGCCTGAGCCACCCAAGCATCCTGACAATAATCTCTTTGACATCAGCCTTAGAAATATTTTCCTAGATATAGCTCCTTTGGCAAGGGAAACAAAAGCAAAATTAAACTATTGGGACTACACCAAAAATACAAAGCTTTTGCACAGTAGGGGAAACCATCAACAAACCGAAAGACAAACCCCTGAGTAAGAGAATATATTTCTAATGATATGTCTATTATAACTAAAATATATAAAGAACTTATACAACTAAACATCAAAAAAATTAAAAGAAAAACAAAAACAAACACCAAAACAAGACAGAAGATATGAACAGACATTTCTGTAAGGAAGACATACAGACACATGGAAAGATGCTCAACATCACTCATCATCAAGGAAATACGAATCAAAATCATAACGAGATATCAGCTCAGACCTGTCAAAATGGCTAGAATAAAAAAAAAAGTAAAAAGAAAAAAGAAAAGTGGTGCAGCCATTTTGGAAAACACTATGGAATTTCCTCAAAAAAATTAAAAATAGTGTTACGATAGGATCTAGTAATTCCACTACTAGGATCCCCCTTAAATGAAAACACTAATTCAAGAAGATATATGTGCCCCTATAATTATTACTGTATTATTTACCATAGGCAAGATATGGAAGCAACCTAAGTGTCCATCCATAGATAAATGGCTAAAGTAGTTATGAGATATATATATATATATACATATACAATGAAATATCACTTGGCCATAAGAAAGGATGAAATATTGGCATTTGCAACAGGATGGATGGATCTGGAGGGTATAAACTGAAATAAGTCAGTCAGAGAAAAACAAATAATACCTTCTGATTTCAGTCTATTTAGAATTTAAGAGAATACAAACAAAATAAAGAAAAAAGAGGAAACAAAAACAAAAACAAAAATAGATTCAAATATGGAGAACAAGCTGGTAGTTACCAGAGGGGAGCTGAGTGGGGTAAAGGGCATATAGGTGAAGGGGATTAAACATACGCTTACTGTGATGAGCACTGAATAATGTACAGAATTGCTGAGTCCCTACATTATATACCTGAAACTAATGTAACACTGTATGCTTACTCTACAGGAATTAAAAAATAAGTAAAAATTAAAAAATAAATAAATTTCAATGTCATTAACACTCTACTCATCACTTTAATATTAGTTAGATACATTTTCTTCTCCTTTTCTTCATTTTGAGAAGTATTCTTATGTATTTTCTCCTAGGACTCCAAAATCATATTGGAATTTTCAGAAAGATTTCAAATGACAGTTTCATTGGAATTAAATAAAGCATGTAGCTTGATTTAGGGGAAAGCAATAGTTTTTAAGATCTACTGAGTCTTCATTTTCAAGTGTATACTTTTTAATTATTACTCTTTTGTGTCCTTCAGGAGCCATGTTTTTTTTTTTTTAGCTTTTGGATGTGATGTCTATTATTTAATTTTATCAACTTCATTTTCTATCTTCCTGCTGTTTGTCTACATAGAAGAAACATGAATTTTTATCCAACCAATTAAATGAATGCGTTTTATTCTGAGTTTCATTATTTTTATCTTTTCTTGTTTCTCGGTTTTCTATGCAAAAATAATACCTTAAAATAATCATAAGGTTTTTTTATAGTCAAATTTATTCATCTTTTTAAAGATTTTATTTATTCCTTTATTTATTTGACAGACAGAGATCACAAGTAGTCAGAGAGGCAGGCAAAGAGAGAGGCAGGCTCTCCTCCTGAGCAGAGAGCCCAATGCGGGACTCGATCTCAGGACCTTGAGATCATGACCTGAGCCAAAGGCAAAGACTTTAACCCACTGATCCACCCAGGCACCCCAACCATAAGGTATTTTTAAAAAGATTTTATTTACTTATTTGAGAAAGAGACAACACAAGCAAGGGAAGGGACAGAGTGAAATGGAGAAGCAGACTTTCTGTTGAGCAGGGAACCCAGTGTGGGGCTCAGTCCCAGGACCCTGAGATCATGACCTGACACTTAATGGACCTAGGTGGAGAGCAACCTAGTTTCCCCCATAAGTTGTTTTTTTAACAGACTTAAAAAAAATTGGTGGGGAAATAATTGTAGATTCACATGCAACTCTAAAAAATAATACAGAGAGCCAGAGATCTCCTATGTATACTTTACCCAGTTTCTCCACATGGTAACATCTTGGAAAAACACAACACAATAGCACAACCAGGATATGGACTTGGATATAGTCAAACTACACCAAGATTTCCATCACACCAGGAACCCCCAGGTTCCTTTTTGTAGACACATTCACTGTCTCTTACTACTACTCTCTCTTTAACCCTACTCAGACCCTAATCTTTTCTCCATTTCTGTACTTTTGTCATTTGAGGAATATTATAAATAGATGCAAAGAGTAAAAAGCCATTTGCAATTGGCTTTTTCACTCAGTATAATTCTCTGGAGATCCATTCAAGTTTTTGTGTGTACCAATAGCCTATTGCCTTATAATGTTGAGTAGGATCCCATCGTTTGGATAGTCCAGTTTGTTTAATCACTCACCCACTGCCGGGCATCTGGGTTGATTCCAGTTTATGATTATTATGGATAAAATTTCAATGAACATTTGTGCACAGGTCTTTATCTTTGTTTCTCTAGGTTAAATGCCTAGAAGTGTAATTGCAAGTTTGTATATTCAGCATTTTGAATAGGATAGTACTTTCCAGAGTGGTTGTATCATTTTCCATTTTCACTAGTAATGCATGAAAGCAACTCCGTTCTTCTCCATCCTCATTGGCATTTGGTGATATCATATTTATTTTTGCTTTTTGCTTTTTTTCTTTCCTTCTTTCTTTTTCACTTTATCCATTCAAATAGTTGTGTAGTGATATTTCCTTGTGATTCTAATTCCCACTTCTCTAACAGCAAATTATGTTTGATGCGTCTCTTCATGACTTTTGCCTTGTTCTAATTGGATTGTTTGCCTTTTCACTGTTGAGTTTTAAGAGTTCTTTTTTTTTTTTTTAATGTGTTTGTCCTTTGTTAGGTAAGTGGTTTGCAAATATTTCTCCCACTCTATACTGTCTGTGTTCATCCTGCTGCCAAGTCTAAGGAGCCTTTGCCTAGCTCCACATCATGGAGTTTCTCCTATTTTATAAAACAAGTTTTAGTTTTGCATTTAATTCCATGATTCAGTTTGAGTTAATTTCTGTGTAAGGGGTAAGGTTTAGGTCAAGATTTTTTTTTTTTTTCAGTACAGATATCCAATTGCTCCAGCACCATATGTTGAAAAGATTATTTTATCACCATTGAATCAATCTTACACCTATGTAAAAAATCAGGTTGGGGGGCACCTGGGTGGCTCAGTTGGTTAAGCGGCTGCCTTCAGCTCAGGTCATGATTCCAGGGTCCTGGGATCCAGCCTTGCATCAGGCTCCCTGCTTAGCCAAGAGGTTCCTTCTCTCTCTCCTTCTGCCTGCTACTCTGCTTACTTGTGCTCTCTCTCATTTTCTATCAAATAAATAAATAAAATCTTTAAAAAAAAATCAGGTTGGAAGAAGAGTGTGGGTCTATTTGTCCTTTTGTTATTTTGGTTCTAGATCTAAGTGTCTATCCCTTAGGCAGTACCACACTACCTTAATCCTGCACCTTATAGTAAACTTAACCATTAACTTGGCCACCACCATGTATTTCCTTGGGTGTCAATGTGTCTAGCTGGTCTACCTCTTTCTCTCCATCTTTCAGAGTCTCTTCATGTTTGTCTTATGTGTAATGTCCAGGGTTTTTTGTTATACTTTGCCGAAGGAATTAGAAAAAGTGCATTTACTCCATCTTCCTGAAAACCAAGATCTCCTTTAAGATTTTCATCTTTCATTTCTATTCTTATCAAGCCAGATTAAACTGTATATCAGAACAATGTTGAAGAGAAGAAGGAGGAGGAGGAGGAGGAGGAGAAGAAAGTACTCTTGTTATAATTCTTACTTTAAAGCTAATGCTTCCTTTAAGGTTTCATATGTTTTCAGAACATTAAGAGAATGTTAATATGGAAACTTTTATTTTACCATTAAAGAGATAGGAATTCATTTCATCTGTTATGAAAGTGATTATCTTCATTTAATTAAGAATTTTTATAAAGAATGGATTATGCACTTTAAACTGCCTATTGAATAGACAATGAGAAGATCATAAGGCTTTTTTTTAAACTTTCATTTATTAATAAAATGAATAAAATATTCTAACACCAAAGCATCTTGACATTATAACTTAACTACTACTGGGTCATGATGTATCAATGCCATGTTGAAGTTGGAATACTATTTCCTAATATTTTATTTTAGATATTTTAAATTGATATTCAAAAGAGTGATTCATCTGTGATTTTTTGTGCTATGTTTTTGAGCTATTTTTTATTAGAAAAAAAGAAAAGCTTTAATTTAAACAGGATTATTGGTTCTTTCTAAATAAAGAAATAATCTTTTAGTATTAAGAAAATGATGATTATATTTTTTACAAGAACAGTATCCAAATCTGTGGAATACAATCATATTAAGACTCTAGGAAGTGCTAGAAACTGATCAGATTTCATAACTTTCTCAAGGTAGAGTCCCAGTCACTTAACTAGAACTAGACCAGTACATGCTGGGCTTTATGCATTCATGAATACATGCATCGGTTTGTTCATACATGAGCCAACCACTTACCACAATGACCCATTTTTCAACTTAAGAAATTATGTTTCAAATAGATGAAGAATCTCAATCCAAGGTACACTATTCTAGGAATTCTCATTCTCCACTGTTTGATTCTGTGGTTCATTAGTCTACAGACCAGAGTAGAGCAGCCCAAGACTATGCACTTCTTCTGGGGGAAGTGTACAGGATATTTTCTTCTCAAATACCTGATAGCTGCTAACACAGGCTTTCCAGAGGAACAGACATGCATTGCACTGACTGCTTTCTTCATTTGCCATACTGTTGGACTGTGGTTGCAGTATGAGTCACAAAGAATTTTTTCATTGGTTTTCCTACTTTAATGCACAGAAACATGGATGGGGTCTTACTTTCTTCTTCTTTTGAAGAAATATCTTCAACAGATACTTGAATTCCCTTTAGTACACATAACTGAATTTTCAAACTTATTATTCATTTGCATGCTTTCGTGTTTGTTGTCCAGAGCGGATTCTGAAGAATTGTCTGGAGAATCTTTGTTCCTATTTGCTTCTGTAGGAAAGGCTGGTTGCAGTGTGAGGGACACTCACCCAGGTTTTATCTGGCTTTTTATTGCTTTTGGTTGAGGGATCACCTACCTAGGAAAGAGAATGATGTATATTCCCATTGGCTCAATACTTTTGCCATCATTTAATTCTGCTTTCTATAACTTTTCAGATAATTGTGACCCCTCTTTGTTTTTATTAAGGTAATATTCATGTGTTTAAATTTATCTAGATCTTCACATAGGTTTCATTGTTTTCTACATGGCTTTCTGAGAACCAGACTGCTTGTCCATGTCTAGCATTATATCTTGCTTCTCATAGGTTTCTAAATCTATGGCTTCTTTCAGTTTAACATTACTATCTGCTCCTGAAAATTTCAGGGATGCCTGCACCTGCATTTCCGTTGCAGAACTATTATTCATGAGTTGGCTTTCCTTACCTCTTCTGGGTCAAGAGAAAAGCAATCTTTTGACGTGTCTCTTTTGTCCATTTCATTATCAGCTTTAGAAGAAACTTCTTCCAAGTCAACAAAGGCAACTTCTTCCCCTAAAAGTAAATTTTCTTTAGCTATAGATTCAAATGGAGCATGAGGGTCAGAAGGTTCCTTGCTGACCTTAGTTACTGTGATAGATCCATTGGTTTGTTCTAGAGAAGATTCCAGTGTCTTTAGCTTTCCTGACACCGAGCTGTCTGAGGGCTTCGTATGTGTGTATTTTGTTGACTTTTCTAAAGGTTTTGTTTTGGAATCTGAAGAGATGGTTCTCTCTCCATTCTGCTGCTGTTTTTCCCTGATGGACTATAGAAGAGATTGTTTTGCTTCCATTGCCCTCACAACGACATTCCTACATGAAGATTCAAAAATGCCTTGCCATGGCCTGGAGAATGGGAAGATCTGCCTCCAGAAAGACTATCAACTCATTTAGTAAGTGTTTGAGCTATTTTTTGATGTCAATGTAATCTTAATTTCATTTTTAAAAACTGAAATTCCTTTTTTATTTTTCTCAGTTCCCATGCTCTATGACAGAAAAAGTCATATTTTAAATTTCCTTATGCAAATATTGCACATTTCTTGTTGCTTTTATTCCTAGATACTTCATTTGCTATAGTAAATGAATTTCATTTTATTGTCTTTTTTAAATAATTGGTAGAACATGCTGTGAAATTATCTAGGCCTGATTCTTACCTGGATATAGTTATTGACCAAATTTTTAATTTATTTTAATTAATTAATCATATATTTAATATGTATATTATATATAATTTATAAAATAAATTATTTATTATAAAATAATTTAATTATATATATGAGATAGCTACAAAATATGTATATTTAGTAGCTATGTCTTTGTACTATAGACCTTTGACATTGAAAGCACTGTACACTTGTTCTACTGTCTACTTCCTATAAATATGTTGAAGTAAGTCACTCTACAACTGCTAGCATCTTTATGGTGAAAATACTTAGTTAAACTATGTTCATTTGATTGTGAACACAATGGACAATTTTCAAAAATTGGACAATGCTCAAGTTTTATATTTTTGGTTTCCTTAAATAGATATTGGGATAAGAAAGGAAATGATGGAAGAGATTCAGAAACTTTAGAAAGAAAACAGCAGAAAACCAGAAGGACATTAACTGGACATGGGTAATTAGGAAGAAGAAATGATTTCAAGTGACACTGAAATTTTGCAAATGCATAGGTGGACAGATGAAGCACTCTGGGCAAACTTGTGAGCATTAGGATGGGAGATATATGGACGTAGTTAGGAGGTGGTGCAGCAGCCAGCCCTGGCCCTGTAGCTCACAGGCATCTCGTAAATGCTTTTTGAATGACTGTTAGATGAATTCCATACCCGACACACCGAATCTGATGTGGATGTTTTCAGTGGTCCTGTAACCTTAAACCTGTGGGGCACTTTCAGTTTACAAAGCACTTTCATATGCTGGCCCATTAATCCCCACAATAAAGCATGGAGTAAAATATCATTAAAGCCCTCTTACAGCTGAGGAAATGAGGCTTAGAAAGATTAAGTTCTTTACTTACGTTCTACGTTTAGTATGAGCCAGAGATGAGGTTTAAGCTTGAGTGTTTCTGAAGCCAGAACCTGGGCTTTTTCTCTTAGTGCAGAATGTTCCAAGTAAAATAGCCAGCTATCTCAGACACATCTGAGAAAATCATAATGTCTGGAAAGACACAAATAATTGTGGAGCAAGTTAAAAATGAGAGCACGTCAGCTATAGGCAAGAGACTCACAAAGGTTGGGACACTGTTTCTCTGTGATCAACACAGAGGGAAACTCAGTGCTGTACTTAGTGACTGAATGATTCCCCAGAGGCTGGAGTGTGCTGGAAGGATAAAGATTTGTTTGGGGAAAAAAAAAAAAAAATCAAATGCTGGAATTATGATAAAAGGAGGACCAGTATTTGGGAACAAATTTCATGGAAGAGTTGAGGATATTGGGAAGCAAAAGGGATTCCACAGGATTCTTCTTGTGGAAAAGATCCTATTTTTTATCAACTACAACAGACTAAAATATCTGAAGAAGCTAAAATAATTTAACAACTAATATTCTTTTTTTAACTTTACAATATACCTTTTTATAGTGTTTTATATATGGGTACAGTATTGGTGAAGTACAGTATTTACAGGTGAGTGGGGTTTTGTTGATGGAATATATTGTTTTTGAGAAATTTTAAAATTTCTCAACCTTGGTTTCTTTGCTTTGGTTTTTGTTTGGGGTCATCTTTTACCAATTTATCAGAGAGTCTTTACATACACCCTATACCAGTCACATTTTCTTGGTTCCCTTTTAGCTTTTATTTCTTTTTTATTTTAAAAGTTTTTCTCCCTTTGCTTATTTTGTTTGTCTAAAGAAATTATCTGTGTGCCTAGGTTAAAACTGTTGTTCATTTATTTCATATCTTTTTCTATGTGCTATCACCTCATTTCTGAATTTTTCTATTTTAGATTTATGCTATTGTTTTATATCTTCTATCATTTTCTTAATTTAGTTTTGCATGTTTGGAAACACATGGTTTATTTATTTTTTTTGTTCTTTGCCATGCCTTTTTGGAGTACTTTTGCTTCCTACAAAGTCAATATTCTATTTCAATGTATATTTAAAAAAAAAAAAAGAGAGAGAGAGAGTATGGGATTTAAGTGTGATAATTTGTGCTGTGCTATTTTTTTTCTTTCTCTACCTTATATTGGTTTTGTGGCTTTTGAGGATGTACGGGTGGGTTCAAAGAGTTTTTCTAGGCTCAGGCTCTAATATACCCCCTGTAATTTCCATCAGTTCTTTAAGTTATGGTCCCTTACCATTTGAAATGTCCTAGTAGTCTTCTTTGTTCATAATAAACTTACCTAACTCTTGCTTTTGCCCCTATGGATCCTCTTCTGATAAATTTAGATTCTCTTTAGAAAAGTCTCTCCTCAATATTGGGCTCTGTTGTAGAAAGGGTTTTGCAGATTTCATAGACATCAGATTGCTCTTGTCACATCATCTTAAATCACTGGCCCATGCTAATGATCCACAATTTAGCATATGAAAAAAAAAATACTTGCAATTCGGTAGATTTTTCTCAAGTTGTCCTGCCCATGTTCCAGTGCATGCCTGGTGGCAATTTTGTGGTTCTCTACTCCCCACATCCATCATTTGACACCTTGATACCTGTCTTTCCTTCTGAAGAGATACTTGCACCGTCCAAGTCTTGACCTTCCAGAGCTTTGTGGCCTCTGCTCTTGTTTCCTGATTAATTTAATTTTTTAAAAAATGTTATTTATTTGTTTGACAGAGAGTGTGGGCGCAGGTGTGGGGGGAGGGGCAGAGAGAGAGAGGAAGCAGCAGGCTCCTTGTTGAACAGGGAGCCCAATGCGGGGTTCAATAATGACCTGAGCTGAGGGCAGATGTTTAACTGACTGAGCCACCCAGATGCCCTAATTTCTTGATTTCTTGCAGTGGGTGTCATCATAGGGACTTTGTTTTGCTATTATAGTTTTTGACGAACACTTCCAACATTATTCTGCTACAGCTACCATTTCCAGAAATCCCCATTTCCAATCTCCAGGTGAGAGCATAAAGCTCAGTCCTCAGGCTTCAACTGGCCTAACTTCTTCTCCTTGGATTGTGGACTCCAGTGTTTCAGAAATACATATTCCTTAATTTAATAGAATAGAATAAGCATTTATGTTTGTAGGTGCCTTATTTTTTGAAACCGTAAATGTTCATATCCTTTTATAAAGTTCTGTACACACACTCAAACACATACGGTAACCGTTCATAATTGAAAACTGATTTTGATTTTCACAAAACTTTCTAAATGACACAGAATATTCTTTATCACCAAATTATCTCAAATATTCTCTTTTCTACTTCATAATTTTTATTGGATTGACTTGTCTTTCCTCATTATCAGAGTGAACCACAGAGCTGTTCCACTGGTTTGATTTTATTGTAGAATGGTGCCCATTTTTTTTCTTTAAGATTGAAATTTCCAACTCACTCTTCATAGGTCGGTCAGAAAAAGAAAAAAAAAAAAGAAAATGCCTTAACAGACTGAAAATGAACATTTGTAATGATTAGATAGGAATATTTTTTACAGTTTCAGAGAACTAAACTATTTTTTTCCCTTAAACACTCAAGTTTATATATTGATTTTATTAAGAAAGTTAGTAGATATCAAATATTTGGAAACCATTTCTACATTTCTTGACAGATGATTACATGAGAACTAAACAGTTAATCATCTTTGAATGGAAGTAAATAAGATGATAAATTCTGTGTCAGGGAAATTTTTATATGTTTGAAGCGATTTTTAAATATCAGTGTAAAAATAATGCCATATTTTCTACATAGTTACACTAGGCATCTACTGAAGTCAAACCATGAGTGATTCATTACCTTGCTGGGCTCTTCATCTGAGCTTTTCAAATGGTCCTCCAGGGCACACGACCACACAGTTCATGGTTTCATAAACAAGTTATCAAGGGATTGCAGCATCTCCACAGAACTCCTAACTATCCTAACTTAACTTACTTTGATAGTTAATTTAGTCAAGTAGAATATACGATTAAATCTGAAAAACAACTTTAAGCATCTACTTAATTGTTCGATTTAATGAATTAATAGGATCTCTTTTAAAATGTTTACATTTTATGAACAGTAATTGTGGTTTTACTACAGTACTTGGTACACTCCATAATTTCTAGCAGGGTTGGCAAGTTGCAA
The DNA here is from genome assembly GCF_030435805.1 of Mustela lutreola. Lineage (NCBI taxonomy): Eukaryota > Metazoa > Chordata > Mammalia > Carnivora > Mustelidae > Mustela > Mustela lutreola. Next base: position 7,375,714 of record NC_081302.1, read on the forward strand.
ACTCTTTTATAGTTTCTCTTGACTAATATCTTTTACTAAAATACATGCTAAGTCATTCATGCAGCATTCAACACAAGACTTCTAAGAATAAATTTAACATGCTTTTTAGCTACATATTTTCATAGAGTTGTTTAAAACATTTTCTGAGTAAAATTTCATTATATAAACACACATGCACACACACATACATACACATCTTTATACACTCATCTATGGACACTCAGGTTGTTTCCATATCTTGACTATTGTAAATAACGTTGTAATAAACCTAAAGGCTCATACATCTTTTTGAATTAGTGCTTTCATTTTCTTTGGGTAAATTCCTACCAGTGAAATTACTGGATCCTATGATAGTATTTTTATCTTTAATTTTTGAGGAATCTCCATGCTGTTTTCTATGTTGGCTGCAGGGGATTAAAATAAGTAGAGGGGATTAAGAGGTACAAACTTCTAGTTATAAAATGTCATGGGGATGAAAAGTACAGCACAGGGAATAGAGCCAGTAATATTGTAATAACTTCATATGGTGACAGATAGTAACTATACAGATGGTGGTAAGTAATGTGTAAGGCACAGAATTTTCAAATCACTATGTTGTAAATCAGAAACTAATATAAAATTTTATGTCATCTATACTTAAATAAAAAGTAAGCAAACAAAGAAACATTTTTCCTGGGCCTGAATAACATAACTTATATTTTCAAATATAACTCCTATGTTATTTAAAAAAAAAAAAATCTCACACAGGTGTTACCAAATCAATTTTCACTTGAATGATTACACATCTTTCCCTGAGAACAGTAATTATTCAAAGCTTAAAGGATTTGAAATATAGTAAAGGGCAGTTACTCTGTACTTATTCGTTGTGATATGTATTCCTCAATCAGAGATTAAAAACTGTTTGAAAAATTAAATCTTCCCAAACTACTTAGATCTATATATACAAACTGTAAACATAAGTTTGTTAAATTCTTCATCTTCAGAAACTTTCATGCAAATGGAAATCTTAAATATCTATTACCTTTCAGGGAATGACTAAAAACCCATTTTTTTCTTTGAAAATTTTTGGGTAAATTTCAAAAGAAGGGAAGTGAAGGGATTATAATTTATTGGAAGTCTAATATATGCCAGCCACTGTGTCTGTATTCATACATAGTTTTATTATCTTCTACTCAATTTACTTACTTTTATTTAAACTTTCAAAAATGGTGAAAAATACATTTTATTGTCTTATAGATAAAATAGATTTTAATGTCTTAATACTATTTTAACATCTCAAAAATAAAATGTTTTATTATCTTATTGGACATGTGAAGAAACAATGAGATCAAAACCACAACTTAATCATCAGTAGGTGTGATATTTGTAGATAAATCTTGCTGGTCCAAGTGATAAGTATATTCATTTTCCTTCTCATATGGTGTAAGGCAGGCTTGCTGTGGATTGAGAAGTCATTATGTGGATAATTGTTCCCTGAAAAATAATAATCCATTTTTTTTAATCTGAAATAAAAATTCAGAGGTAGAATTGAAATAGGATTATAATATTTACCTGCATACATGATGCATGTTTGATACCATTTGTCTCACCTTAAAATAGGAATTCAAACCAAATAAATAGAAATAATGTATAAATCAACTGTGAGAGTAGTTATACTTTTCTGGAAGGTAATGATCATATGAAAAGCAAAACTATCATATAATTTAACTAAAAGCTCTTTTACTCTTTCTTGAAACTGAAACAGGAATTCTCATGATTTTCATAGTCTGTAATCCCTTACACGAAGTGCATTATAAAAAAAAAAAAAAAAGAGAGAGAGAGAGAGCATTACAGTTAGCCTAGTTTGGGGCTAAATAAGCAGGAAGAGCTCATTCTTGGCTGATAACAAACAGGTGGTCATGAATGTACCTTTATTTCCTTATGTGACATGCTAGGAATATGTCAATATTCCCCACAATTTTCATTGTTATTTATGATTTCTGAAAGTTCTAATCAATGGAATAACATAAGAAACAGATACATGAAACGTTCCTGTTGGATCAAACCTACTAGAAGACAACATAGGAAAAATGCTTCCTTTTTTTATCTGAGGCTTGAACTCATGACCCTGAGATCAAGACCTGAGCAGAGACCAAGAGTCCAGACATTTAACTGATGGAGCCACCCAGGTGCCCCAGGAAAAATCTCCTTGATATTGGTCAGGACACTGATATTTTTGCTTATAAAATAAAAAATAAAGGTAATAAAAGCAAAAATAGACAAATGGGATTGCATCAAACTGAAAAGAGTCTGCACCACACAGGAAACAACAGAGTGAAGAGACAGCCAACAGAATGAGAGAAAATAGTCTAAACCATACATCTAATAAGGTGTTAATATTCAAATCATGGAAAGAACACTTATAACTTAAGAGCAAGGGGGAAAAATTACTCAATTAAAAAATAAACAAAGTAATTGGATAGACATTTACCCCCACAAAGATACACAAATGCCCAACAGGGATTTAAAAAGATACTCAGCATCACTCAGCATCAGGGAAATGCAGATGCCTTAAACGGAAAACCTGTACCATCTTCATATACTAGTGGATGTTTTAGATGCTATGACAGTTCATGAGTAAGGACTAGACTGGATACACAAACTCTGGAATTTTAAACAACTAAATGAGCTGATACCGAAGACCTGGATGAGTTTACCACAGAAGGGTGGAGAGACAGGAGAATCCAGGGACCAAACCTTGTGCCTAAAGCGAGTTAACAAGAGATGGGGGTTAACAAGAGATGGAGGTCAGGGGCCTGTTAAATAGGCAAAAATAAGTGAAAATGGTACCTCAAAAGTACAGTGAAAAAAGTGTGGCAGAAAAAGGAGCTTTTTAATGAAGGCAAATGTTATTATATAAGGTGAGAACTAAAACTGAGCTTGGACATGAGGAATCGAATATTCTGGTGAAATCTTCCAGAAAATACAATATTTCCCTTGATTGTCAAGAAACAGCAACCTTACTGCACATATTATTACATAAATTTGAGTAAAACAATAGCAAAAATATCTACATTATTAAAATAAATGCACATTATTGACAAATGAGATTTGGCACAGAAATGCAAAAAAGGTTTGCATGCTCAGAAACGCAGTTACATTATCCATTTTATTAGAAATTTGGGTGAGAAAAGCTAGACCATCATTTTTATGGAATCTGCAAAGATATTAATGAAATTCCTCAGTAAATTATATGGAAAAACAGGTTATTTCTTCACCTAATAAATAATATATATGGATGTACTTACAGGAGGCAATCATGGTTTTTAACTTATATTTTTGTTTTGGTGTTTTCAGAGGTTTAAAATGTCTTGCTTTCCTTTTTTTTTTTTTTTTTTTAAGAACGCATGCTATTTGAGACAACACATATTATTTATTATGTTTTGGTTTTTATTTGTTTGCACAAACCATTCCTTTGTCACACGCCGTATCTGGTGACTGCTGACCTTCCTTGATCCATGTTTATATTAGAAGCAGGTAGCCTTTATCATGACCCCAAGTCCTCTACAGCTGATTAGGACAGAAGTGATATGAGCTGAGCTGAGATAATCTGAATGTGTACATTGGATTCTGGATCACTCTCTTTCTGGGTGGATGAAACTAAGGGCATCTAAAATACTGTCCCTCTTGGTAACCAAATTTGTCATATAAACACCAAACAAAGAAAAATCACATTGCCAGTGAGCAAGGAGAATGCAGTGGATGAAGGATATGCAGGAAGAAAAAGAAACACCCAGATACTCACTAACACTTCAATCCTTTTATTGTAGCTGAATTCTGACACCAATACCCTTATAACAAATTCCTTTTGTTATTGAAATCCACACAAGTTGAATAATTATTTGAATCTCAAATGATCAGAGGTAATATGTTAATTCCTGTATTTATTTTCTAGAGTCTGAGGGAAAAATCTTGGAAAATGAAAAAGAGATCCTTAGATCCATCCTGCTTCTATTAAAGAAAAAAATGTTTTTCTTAGAATCAAGAAGTTTCTTTTCTTTAAAGATTTATTTATTTATTTAAGGAGAGAGAGCATGGAAAGGGGCAGGGGGGAGGGGGAGAGAGAATATCAAGCAGACCCACCCTCCCTGCATGGAGACTGGCACGGGGCTCAATCTCAGGACCCTGAGATTGTGACCTGAACTGAAACCAAGAGTCTGATGCTTAACCAACTGAGCCACCCAGATGCCCCAGATTCAAGAAATTTCCTTCTGGCATTCTTCTAACAATTTGAATTCCAAACACACAATCAATATCCAGGACAAATATTTTGAAATGATGGCATACATATAAGATGAAATAAGATTAAAAACAAAAATAAAAACATGTTGATATATTTATTTTCAAAGCATAGACCCCTCACAACGTAATTATATTGGTAATACGCTGAAAATTATATGGTGTAGAAGAACTTTTTTTTAATTTAAATTTTGATAGTTAACATATAGTGCAACATTGGTTTCTAGAGTAGAATCCAGGGATTCATCACTTAGATACACCACCCGGTGTTCATCATAACAGGTGTCCTCCTCAATTCAAGTCACCCATCCAGACCATTTTCCACCGCTCTCCATCAACCCTCAATTTGTTCTCTGTCACTAAGAGTCACTTACGGCTTGTTTCCCTCTCTGCTTTTTCTTTCTTTCCCCCCTTCCTGTATGTTCATCTGTTTTCTTTCTTAAATCCCATGTATGAGTGAAATCATGTTGCATTTGTCTTTCTCTGACTTATTTCATTTAGCATAACACACTCTAGCTCCATCCGTATAGTTGCAAACAGCAAGATTTCATTTTTGATGGCTGAGTAATATTCCTGTGTGTGTGTGTGTGTGTGGTGTGTGTAATTTATATACTACATCTTCTTTATCCATTCATCAGGCTATTGTTGATAATGCTGTTATAAACATCAGGGTGGATATATCCCTTCAAATTAGTATTTTTTATCCTTGGGGTAAAAACAGTAATGCACTTGCTGGGTCTTAGGTTAGTCCTATTTTTTTTAACTTTTTGAGGAACTCCAAACTGTTCTCCAGAGTGGCTGCACCAGTTTACATTCCCACCAATAGTACAAAAGTTTTCCCCTTTCTCCACATCCTCGCCAACACCTGTTGTTTCTTGTGTTGTTAATTTTAGAAGAACATTTAAAAATGTATTTTGCTTCCACTTATATTATTTTATAGTAATATTTTTGATATAAATTTTTGAGTTCTGATTGATCTAGCCAAATAATTCATAATTCAAGACTAATTCAGCAATCCATAGTGGCTCCTTTGCACAATAAAAATAATAAAAATTCTTCTCAAGTCATGAAGTCAGGACCCAGTAGTCTGGATTTCTGGCTTATTGTAATAAGACAGGGATAACTTTACCCTGTACGACCTTACAAATATCTTCAAATAGTGTTGCAAAAGTACTGAAAATCAGAACAAATTTTCAACTGATAAAAATGATGGAAGTCCTAGAATTATTGTGATATGATATTACAAACTAGAATGAGATCAGCTAAAATAATTGCATGGTGCATCATTTTTTATCACAACCAGTATTTTTCTTAGCTAGAATGTCTTTTGTGTATTTTTAAATTTTGTTTCCCAACTAATGAACCATGAATATCTGTATTAATTTTCACACATATTTGATCCATATAGTATAATATCATCTATTGTGTTTTTAAAATTATTAGTTTTGTTATAAAATTAAATGTAATACAGATTGAAGTAGTTCAAGAAAACAGAAACAAACAAAATTGCAATATTACATTATAAGATTCCACTACTACTATAGGTTTTCTAAGATTCTTTTTCCCTACAGGTTTGTATTTTTCCATGGTAGATATTAGCTTATATATAAATTTTGTCAACAGTTTCTGCATGGATCTGGATGTCAATGGTGTACTTTGATTATCAATTATAACAAAATGGAAAAATAATGTTGCAGAAAAAAACGTTAAAATGCAAATAAGACTTTGTGCTGATTTTGCAGTTAAGTCCATTCTTATCATGCACTACTGTGTACTCATGACAGAATCAGTAAACTATTGTCCACAGATCAAACTGACCTCCTTTTTTTGTAGATAAAATTTTATTGGAACATGGTCACATTCATTTGTTAACACATTGTCTATAGTGCTTTTCCACAAAAATGGCAGAATTTAGCAATTGGTACAGAAATAGTATGTCTCACAAAGCTGAGAATATTTATTATTTACCCCTGTACTGAAAATCATTTGCCAATTTCTGCAATAGGATATCAAAGAAATACAACACTTGGTCATGGAACTCAAAAGCTTACAAATGATTTAAGAAAAAAAAAATGCATTAAATACATAACCAACAGCTGCAGTTGGTTTACAAACTATCCCAACTGTGGTTTTCTACTTAGGAAAAATCCAATTTGAGATCATCATTCATCATCTTTGGTGATACAAGCAAAGTGATTTTTCTGGTTAGAGTAGGGTGAATTAAGAACCAACAATTTAGGAGCACCTGGGTGGCTCAGTGGGCTAAAGCCTCTGCCTTCAGCTCAGGTCATGGTCCTGGGGTTCTGGGATCAAGCCCCTCATCAGGTTCTCTGATCAGCGGAGAGCCTGCTTCCCCCCACCTCTCTCTCTGCCTCTCTGCCTACTTGCAATCTCTGTCTGTCAAATAAATAAATAAAAATCTAAAAAAAACAACAACAACAATTTGAAAATTTGAGTTAAAAGCAAATTTTTTTATTTATTTAATTAGATTTTTATAAGTTAACATATTTAATATAATATTGATTTATATATTTTTAAATATTTTAAATTTTAAACAACTTAAGAGTAAAACCTATCTAGAGTTTCCTTTAGAAGTTAAAAAAAGGGGTGTACCTGGGTAGCTCAGTCAGTTAAGCTTCTACCTTCAGCTCGGGTCATGATCACAGATCCCTCCTCACAGGGAGTCTATTTCTCCCTCTCCTCCCAACTCAGTGTTCTCTCTCTCTCTCAAGTGAATAAATAAAATCGATTGGGAGGGAGACAAACCATAAGTGACTCTTAATCTCACAAAACAAACGGAGGGTTGCTGGGGGGAGGGGGGTTGGGAGAAGGGGGTGGGATTATGGACATTGGGGAGGGTATGTGCTTTGGTGAGTGCTGTGAAGGGTGTAAACCTGGTGATTCACAGACCTGTACCCCTGGGGATAAAAATATATGTTTATAAAAAATAAAAAATTAAAAATTAAAAAAAAATAAAATAAATAAAAAATTAAAAAGAAAAAGAAAAAAGAGTGAAAAACGGACAGGCATCTGGTTGAAAATACAGACACAGCTATAAAATCTAAACATTTTAAATCCCATGTATGTTTTATGCTTTGATAAATGACCTCCATAGAGATAAATAAAGCCATAGGGAAAAATTTTTGAGAACACAAGGTTCTCTTATGGTGTAGATTTTGCAGATGAATTTGTTTAATTAACTGAAGTCCTACTGTAAATAAATAAAGAATTAATATTCCGGATGAAGAATTATATTAGGAAAAAAATCACAAGATAATGGGGAAATATTAGGGAACCTAGAACTAGAATGTTAGAATGTTGTTAAGTTACCTGTGCCTTTCTATATTTTCTATTGAGGTAAGAATAGTTAGCATGAGATCTACTCTCCTGACACATCTTTCAGTGCAACACAATGTTGTTAACTCTAAGCACAATGTCATTGAGTAGATCAACCAAATTTATTCATCTTGCACAATGGAAACTTTAAAACTTCCCACTTCCCTCCCCTGACAACCACTGTTTTACTCTACGATTTTGACAGTTTTAGGTACCTCATGTAAGTGGAATTATGCAGGACTTATCTTTTGGTAATTGGTTTATTTCACTTACCATAACATCTTCCAGATTGATCCACGCTGTTGCATATGACAAGATATTTCTTTTTTAAGGCTGAATAATATCCCAGTGTGTGTGTTTATGTGTGTGTGTCTATGTGTGTGTGTATGTACAAAAGTAATTATACACATATACATGTGGATATATATACATATATAAGAATTAAAATCAGAATCTCAAAGATTTATCTGCATTTCTATGTTTATTACAGCCCTATTCACATGAGAGCCATAAACATGAGAGCACAGGTATCTCTGAGATTGATTTCAATTATTTTGGGTGCATACCCAAAAGTGGGATTGTTGGATTAGATGCAAGTTCTATTTTTAGTTTCTATGCTATGTTCCATGGTAGCTGCACCATTCTGTACTCCCGCCAACAGTGCACGTGTGTTCCCATTTCTCCTGATTTTTATTTTGTTTTTTTCGAAAATGCCATCCTAATATCTGTGATATTTTGTTGGGCATTTTTCTGTGGATTAGTGATGTTGAACATCTTTTCATATGCCCATCGGCCATGTGTATGTTTTTGTTAGAGATATATCTATTCAAGTCTTCCTTGCATTTTAACTGGGTTATTTGCTATTGAGTTGTGGGAGTTCCTTATATATTTTGGAAATTGACTCCTTTTCAGATATAAGGTTTGCAAATATTTTTCTAATGCCATAGGTTTTTTTTTTTTTTTTTCCCACATGTTGATGATTTCCTTTCTTGTGCAGAAGTTTTGTTTGTTTGTTTGTTTTCGTTTGATGTAGTGCCACTTGTCTATTTTTCCTTTTCCTTTGGTGCAATATCCAAGAAATCCTTGCCAAGACTAATGTTGTAAAGATTTTTCCCTATGTTATCTTCTAATAGTTTTATAGTTTAAGGCCTTATGTTGAAGACTTTAATCCTTTTCAAGTTTACTGTTGTGTATGGTATAGGATAAAAGTCTAGTTTCATTCTTTTGCAAATGGATATCCAGTTTTCCCATTTCATCATTTGTTGAAGAGACTATGCTTTTCCCATTGTATATTCTTGGGATTTCAGTTGAAAATAATCAATCATATATATATATGAAGTTTATTTGTGGGATCTCGATTCTATTCTGTTGGTCTATGTATCTGTTTTTGTGTCTCAGAACAACTTTTTTTCATTACTCTCTCTATATATATACACACACACACACACATATTTGAAATGAGAAAATGTGATATTCCCAACTTTGTTCTCTCTCAGGTTCGCTTTGACTATCTAGGGTCTCAAATCATAGCAGGAATTCCTCCCTTCTTGATGAGACATTCTCTGTGCATTTCAACATAAGACTGTGTATTTCATAAATGGAGAATGAAATACTGGAAAAAAGATTTGTCTTTTCATGTGGAAGGATAGAAGCACTTTAAACCAATACTTGCAAAACCTAAAATCAGTAATCTCTTTGTTCACTCCAAGTAGCAAATTTCAGATTTTTGAATTTCTAATATATAAGGTTCATTTTAGATCTAAATACATTACACAGCAAAATTTAGTAGTTTAAAATTATGAACTATTTTAGAGGTTATAAGTTTAACCCATCATATTTTCTAACTGAGAAAATTGAGATTCTGTGATATATAGAATTAATTTGGTTATACACTTACTAATTTTCTGAAGTAAAGCAAGTTCTTAGTTTTCCTAAAACAGGGCATATTCTGCCTTAATTGTGAAAACTAGTGATTACTTCAGTATGAGAAAAGGTAAATAATAAAAGCAAAATATCAGAAACACTCATTAGGATAATTCTGGTGTGTATTTGTTGCTAGACAAAATCATTTAGGCAGTCATTGGTTTCATTGATATTCTAGGAATTATGGGAGGAATATTCACCAACACTAATGCCAGTTATGTATGTAAATCCTTTGTACAATGATGGGAGAATAACCCCAAAGTGTTTGACTTAATTAATCTTTTTCTGAGGCCCTTCACTACAGAACTAAAAATCTAAATAATGAGTAGGGACAGAGTATTAAGTATCTTTCTGCACTTAGGGGATGATTAATTATAATGGCTAAACCCCTGAACATTAAGTTGAATACTAATCTGATGACAGAGTTTGGAAATAAGCCAGTACTGCATCTGGGTTTTTTCTGTCCTTTTGACAGAATAATAAAAAGAAAAGGGGAACATATTAACAGTTTATGCTTATTCCACTTAACACAGCCTCTTTCAAATCTGCTTGTTAGCCAAGTGGAAAAGTAAATTTCTCCCACCTTCTTGACCATAAATGTAAATTGCATATATCTCTCTTAGTGATTTGATACTCCTCTCTGTGTTTTGAGATAGTGCAAAAAAGGAAACAGTGAAGAGTTAATCACCTGAATCTAAAATTCACACTTGTATCTTTTCATTGTGCTTGCCTGTTGTCTGTAGACAGATAAATAGTGTGGTCCTGTAGAGCTGCAAGCTGCTTTGAGGTGGTTTTGATTTACAGAGCAAATACCTATTAGATTGGTCTGTATCACATGAATTCACAGGGCTGGTGCAAATAAACTCAAAGGGCAAATGGATAAAGGGTCAAAAGATAAATGTTATTAAAGACTTTTGCCAATAGACAATAGAAGTAGGGAAACTACTTTCACCGAAAGAGTTAGAAAAACAAGTAGCTCTTTCAAACTTATTTTTGTTGTTCCAAGGGATTAACCATACTCCAATGATAATAGGAGAGAAAAAGTCTTCAAGATGCTTACTTCCAAATCCCCCTTTTCTGGCTTTAGTATTTAAAAATAGAGAAGAATATAAGGTCTTAGTATCTACCTCCCTGACCACTAATAAACTTCTTTTTTATTTGGTGTGGATCAATTTGGTCATGACATCATTCTTCAGATGGTTCACCTTGCTTCATTCAGTGGGAACAAAGCACCATGTTATTGCTGTGTGCTAGGAATTTTTCCCCACTAACTTACTGCTATTGTCCATTTGTCTTTTTATATGAAACCTTAAATTTCATATATATGCATGAATATACATGTATGTATCTATATTTATATTTATATATTTATATGTTTTGATTTTTCTAAATTTATATTGTTTTGAATGAATGGAATTTTAAAAATTCATATGAACTTCGCTGAAGTCTCTTTTGAGGGAAGATATATGACTTTATGTTAATACTATTAACTAGAGCAACTATAAGTATGGAACCAAATAACACTGTGTTCCTGCTTCTATGGCATGACTCATCTGTAACAGGTTACATTCCCAAAAAGCGCTGGAAAGTATAGAAACATTTAGTAAATTTTCCCCATGATACAATGATAGCAAACATTGATGTAAAGAAAATAAGTGTATTCATTCGTCTTCTAACTAACTATAATGGCTACTTTAGAGTCTACTTCCCCGATCTCTATACTCTGCTCTGAAAACTCTCTGGCAGAAACATGCCCCCAGTGGCTCCTTATTTTCTCTCCTTTCTATTGCTGTCTCAATTCAGTAATTCAGTATTGAACGGGTCAACTTATCCCCTGTGCCTTTTCTCTTCCATGAACTTTCTGACATTTTACCCATGGTCTGTATTTATTTTGCAAAGCCTTGATCTACATGCAGAAATGACTTAGCTATTTTTTGAGAGGACAGAAAGGCATTAATCTGCCAACATGTCACTTTATGAATTTATAGATTTTATTTTGTGATATTCCACTAAATACATTTTATATTAATCAACATCATTTTTTGTTGTTGTTTCTCTTTTCATATCGGAAGAAAAGCCTAGAAAGACTAAATTATCATTAGGAGGTACTAGAGTAAAAAAAAAATTTTTTTTCAGGAAATCTACTCAGGAAAAGTAAAAAGTCCTCTTTTCACTTTTAGAAAGGAGCAAGGGGGAGATTTTAGGACTAGTGGGAGAAAATGAAGAAGTCAGAAAACAGTACCCACAGAGTAGGAACATGACACCTGACACCACAAACCCAAGATCTTGTTGAGTCTGTCTTCTGCAGATGTTGCCTGAGGCAGTTGTGGGCAACCAAGAGAAACCTTACAATCTGATGTTCTAAACAAATTATAGGAGCAAATCCCAGCACGGAGAAAGCAAAGTCAAAGTATAAACTTATCTAAGGTGGGAATCCTGATTACCCACAGCCATTGTGTGGCTTTCAGTATAGTCAGAAGTTTCTTCTTCCAAGTGGAGACAGAATGCTGGGTTTGGAAGAGGGAAAGGGCTTGTGTCTGTCCTGAGTTTCAGTTTTCCAGCAGAAAAACAGGGTTAGGACAAAGAAAACAGAGTGTGTGGCTAATCCTGCATTAAAGTTGAAGATGCAAGACCATGGATTTCCAGAGTGGATGTTATGGTGGCAACACAATCAGTAAGACCAGCGTGTTCACAGGCAGCAAGGGAGCAAGGATCAGACTCGCTCAGGCACCACATGTTAGAGATAAGTCCAAGTCCAAGAGTAAAACAGGATCCCTCTAGTATGCCAATAGGCCCCTCTCCACTTCTTATGGCAACACACAGACATTATCATAGAGAGCCAGAGGGAAGAGAAACACTAAAAGCTTGAATGTTGACATCACCTTGTATCCAAAATGGAGTCACAGAAAATAGATTTACAACCCCATCTTCAACAAACAGAACACCAGATCAGTTATAAGAGAGGATGATTTTAAAGACACTAAACATTAAAAAAAAAAAAAAAAGTCAATGATTGGTGAATGTAGTAGCCAGGATTCTAAGGACAACACTCTGAGAATACCACCCTCTGGTTTTCCATGCAGATGATATAAACAAGCACTGTCATGAAGGAACTCTGTTGACAGCATTATGATTACTAATCAGCTGACTTTGAGATAGAGAGGTCATACTGAACCATTAAGGGTTCCCAAAGTAATCATAGAAAAAAGGAGGCAAAAGAGTCAGTAAGAGCAATGCTGCAGAAGAAAAGAGGAAGGAAATCAAGCAAGAGAAGGGGTCACAGAGAATAGAAGCCTGCAAGGACTTGACATACCAAACTTGGCTTTGAAGTTGGCAACTGGCCAGGAGATATGAGCAGTCTCTAGAAACCAAGAAGCACCTAAATCCTACAGCCACATAGAAAAGAACTCTGTCAACAACCAGAATGGGCTGAGTAACCGATTAGGTTCCAGAGCCTCTGGAAGGAAACACAATGTTGGCAGAAACTTCATTTCAGCCTTGTGAGACTGCAGACAGAGAATGAGCTGAGTCACGCTCTGTTTAGATTTCTGACATACGGAACTGTAGAAAATAAGTGTGCGTTGTTTTATGTCTCTAAATTTGTATTAATTTGTTATGGCCTCAATTGGAAATGAACTCACTGAAGGACAGGACCAAAACAAGTGAGCCCCACAATTGTCCTGTTTTGTTGCCTTGAGAGAATGAGAAGACCATGCTTCTGAGAGGGAAAACCCAGGCAGAGCCATGGACACGCCTTTGGGCAGACAGAACTGAGAGTCAGGGGAGATGGAAACAGAAAGAGTTCACAGGACAGAGGAGAAAGATGAGCAGAGACAGCTCAGCTGATCTGCAAGAAGCTTCTCTTCAAGCATTCAGCAGAGTTCTGATCGGAATCTGTGTGTGAAGGAACTCCCCAAGACCATGGAAAGGATCACTTAAAATGATTAAAGAGAAAAGGATTAGGAGCTCACACCAGCCTAGCAATAATGCCCGCTCCTACTAGACAAATCAGAAAACTCACATTCGCAGGACATGCACAGAAAAGAGTCCCGGCACATTAGTGGGGGACAATTAGTTCTAAGCCAAAAGCTGCTCTGGTCCCCATAACAAATCTTAAAGGAGAACATGAAAGTATCAAACTATTTCCAACTCAATGGCACTACACATAATAAGAGGAATTCAAAAATATCTAGTCCTTAAGTGGGTCAAGTTCACAGTCTTGGAGCCAAACAGGTGAGATATGGACATAAAGAAGCAAGAAAACATGACTGGAAAAGAGGAGTAATCAATGAAAGCCAACCCAGAACTGACACCTGGTAGTGTCACAATGCAAGTACATTAACAGTGATCATATCTGTATCCCACATGCTCAAAAAATATATGGACATAGAAAATATGAGAGATCCAAACTGAATTTCCAGTGATGAAAACTGTAGTGCCTGAGATGAGCAATGTGCTGGATGAGAGTAACAGCAGACTAGATATTGCAAGAGGTGGTTGAGGAGTTTAAAGATAGAGCAATGCCTATTATCTAAAATGAATAACAGAGGGAGGAAAGAATATATCAACAGAGTATCAGTTAGTAGTGAGGTCCACTTCAAGAAGCCTAATACACTTGTAATTGAATTCCTCAAAGGAGGACGGGGGAAGAAAAATATATTTGAGAAAAATGGCTTAATTTTTCCAAATTTGATTAAAATCATAAACTCACAAATCCAAGAAGCTCATTGGAACCAAACTTCATAAACATGAACTATACATGTATACACTACTGAATCGGTGAAAACCAAAGATTAAGAGAAAATCTTAAAAGGAAATAGCAAACAACAAGGTAACAAAACGAAACAAAACAAAAAGAACAAGAACAACAACAACAAAAAGCATCAGGAACAAAATAAGGTTGACAGCAGATATTTTATCAGAGAGAAAGTGAATGAGCAGAAAGTGAAATCATCTCATTTCTATACTCAATGAATTCAATAGTATAGAATTCCATACTCAGTGAAAAATCTCTCAAAGAACAAAACCAAAATAGAGAATTTCAGACAAAATTCAGGAGAGTTCATTTCTAATAGCCCTGCATTTTAAGAAAAGAAAAAGCTGGGTCTTCAGGAAGAAGAAAAATCATACCACATGGAAATCTGGATCTATACAGAGGAATGAAGTGTAACTCTATATATAGAAAGGTATGAGATATTCCTATTGTATAAACTTCTGAAAGGTGATTTACTATTTAAGCAAACATGCTAACAATGTAAAGTAAGGTTTGTAATATATGTAAAAGTAGTAAAATTCATCACAAAAGAGCACAGAGCTGGATAAGGGTAGAATGGAAATAGGCTGTTTAAGCTTATTGTCCTATGCATGAAACCACATTCACTTAATGATAGACTATGATGGGGTAAATGTGTGTACTTTAAAACCTAGAGCAACCACTAAAATGAAACTTAAAAAAAAAAAAAAGAGTTATAGCTAGTTAATAAACCCAGAAATGACAAAATGTGGGATATTTTGTTTTTTTTTTAATTTTTTTTTATTTTTACAGAGAGAGTGAGTGCAAATGGGAGAGAGAAGGACAGAGGGAGAGAAAGAGAGAGAGAGAATCGTAACAGGCTCCAAGAACAGGGCAGGTAAGCCAAGAAGCTTGATCTCATGGCTTTGAGATCACAGCCTAAGCCAAAATCAAGAGTCAGAGCCCAACCAACAGAGCTATGCAGGCACCCCAACGTGGGATAATTTATTTATTTATTTATTTATTTATTGACAGACAGAGATCACAAGTAGGCAGAGAGGCAGTTAGAGAGAGAGGGGGAAGCAGACTCAATGTTAAGCAGAGAGCCCGATGCATGGCTCGATCCCAGGACCCTGAGATCATGACCTGAGCCTAGGGCAAAGGCTTTTACCTACTGAGCCACTCAGGCGTCCCTGTGGGATAATTTCTAAAAATACTCAGTTCATTAAAATTAATCAAAACGGGGGGGCAAAGAACAACAAAAATTAATCTTAAACTAATAACAAGATGGCAGATTTAACCCTAATTATATCACTAGTCATATTAAATTTAAGTGGTCTAAACACCCCAAAGCTTGTCAATTGTATAAAAAAGCCAAACCTGCCTATAGGATGAATGGAAGTAATGTACTTTGAATATAAGGACAAGCCTAGGTTAAAAGTAGGATGAGGAAAGATTGGATCAATCAGTATCCAATCTGGAGACAGAAATCACAAAGTAAAGAGGACTTTAATTAGGTAATTTTGTATATAATATAAATATATAATGTATATAATATAAATCCTCATAGGACAGCAAGTGAAAATACGGAGAGAGGACTGTGCGAGGTCCACCAAGAGCGCTTGGGGAAGGGAACACTTAGAAGGAAAAATCACCTCACCCATAAGGATGGTGGAATTTGCAGCCAGTTCAATAGAATTTTGCTGGGTCTCCCAGGTGGGAGCTGCTTCTGAGATGCCAGGCAAGCGGCCTCAAGTCTAGGACCCCTGCGAGCCACTGTTGATGGGCAAGGACTCCGAGGATGTCAGTACGCCACAGCAGGTCTTGGAGACCAGGAGCAGGAGAGACCTCCCTCTGCAGAAACCAGCTTAGACTGTGGCAGCTCTGGGATGCCCCGTGCCATGAGGCATATAATCCTGCAGCAATCCTGGCCAAGTCTGAGTGGGACAAGGAAAAAGATAAGAATGCAACAGCTCAGGAGGGGCTCAGCTCTGCCTGGTCTTGGTCTCCTGGCGATGACACCATTGCGTGAGTTCACAGGTGAAGGAAAATGTGATCAAGGCAGTGTAGTATTGGTGCAAAGGCAAAGAGATGGACCACTGGAACAGAATACTGTTCAGAAAGGGACACGTACCTGGGTGCCTGGGTGGCTCAGTCATTAAGCGTCTGCCTTGGGCTGGGGTTATGAATCCTGGAGCCTGGGATCCAGCCCTTCATTGGGCTCCGTGATGGGTGGGAAAGCTGCTTCTCCCTCTCCAGCTCCCTCCCACTTGTGCTCCTTTTCTGGTTGTCTCTTTCTGCCAAATAAATAAAATCTTTGAAAAATAAAATGGACACATAACCTATATGGCCACATACATATGATTTTCAACAGATGCAAAGACAATGGAGTGGAGAAAGGGAACTGTTTGCAAACAGCACTGAAACCATTGAGCATCCATCTGCAGAAAAAATCTGAACTTCAATTCACACCTTGGACGATATATAAAAATGTACTCAAAATGGATGATAGACATAAATATAAAATCTAAAACTTTACATCTTCCAGAAGAATGCATAGAGGCATATTTTTGTGTTCTTCCGTTAGGCAAAGATATTTCTAGATATGACACCAAAAGTACTCTCTACAAAATAACAAATCAATAACTTGCACTTTTTCACAGCTAAAAAAAAAAAGGCTGGTTTTTGAAAAATACTGTTAAGAAGATGAAAAAAAATGCAAAGACTGGGAAAAAATATTTGCAGATCATATATATCCGATTAAAAAAAAAAACAAAAGAACAAAAAAAATCTGGGTCCGGAATACATGAGGAAATCTCATACCTCACTGATGGCTTAAAAAAATGGTTTTTAAAAAAATGATTGGAATACTTCAACAAAATAGACAAGATAATATATAAGCATATTAAAAAGATGCTCAGTATTATTTGTCATTAGTAACATGCAAATTAGAACCAAAATGAGATACCACTTCATGCCTCTTGGGATTAAAAAGTCAGGCCACAGTTTGTTTTGTGAGATTAAGAGTCACTTATGGTTTGTCTCCCTCCCAATCGAGGGTTGCTGGGGGGAGGGGGTTTGGGAGAAGGGGGTGGGATTATGGACATTGGGGAGGGTATGTGCTTTGGTGAGTGCTGTGAAGTGTGTAAACCTGGTGATTCACAGACCTGTACCCCTGGGGATAAAAATATATGTTTATAAAAAATAAAAAATTATATAAAAAATAATAATAATATAACACTGTATGTTAGTTATACTTTAAAATAAATAAATAAATAATAAATACATAAGCTTAAAAAAAAAATCAAAGTCAGGCCACAGGAAATACCGATGAGAACGCGAGGGACCCGGATGTCTCAATACGACTTCTGGGAGCTGCATATAGGACAAACACTTTGAAAACCAATTCTGCCATTTCTTAAAACCTTTGTTTTAAGATTTTCAATGATCCAGCCAGTTCACTCTTAGGTAAGTTTGAGTCTCTGGGTACCTATGATGAATGAGAGCATGTAGACAGTTTGGAGGTAAAAGAAACAAAGATACGCATGGGCGCATTGTAGTTTCAAAACCTTCCCACGTGTGCTCACCCCCCTCACGTTTTCTGATAGAGGAGGAAGTCAAGAACAAAATAAGATATTATAAAGAAACAAAGTATTTTTCAAATCTGAATTTTCCATATAAACTTTAAACTTCATTATAGTAACTCCTTTTAGTTATGAGTGCCATTTCTTAGAACATTCACTGACCTTTAGCTAAATCCTTGTGCACTTTCCTGGAGCGCCGCTCAATAAGCACTTTTATCCTTTCCTCTGCTTGGGGGAATACTATGTATATTATGCAAACATCTCTACTAAAATGAATTGCAGAGCACAGAGTTTAAATAGACTTCATTCATATCTTTGAAAACTTGATAAGGCAAATATCTAGATTCCAGAAAATGCATGATTCTTCTGGAGTTGTCTGAGTATGTCTTTGAGAAGAAAGCTGGTAGCAAGCCTTGAACTGGGATGCTTCGTGTTTTGTTCAGTTTACCGTGGTACGTTTTGGAAAAGATAACATGTTGACAAAGCCATAACCAAAAGCTATAACCATTGGAGCAAAAAACGCATCCTGCCAACTGGTTAATTGGGTAAGGCATTTAGGAAGGCCACACATTGCGATAAGAAGCTGACTTGAAAATGTCATTTAAATTAGGCATAACTGGAGTAAATACCAATACCCGTATTTTGTTAGGGAAATAAAATACACAAACTGGGAGAAGTACATTTATTATCAAATGCAATATTAAAATGACTTGCAAAAGATCACTGGATATCTCACCATGTATTCTACAAAATAAAAGAAAAATTCAGTGAGCAGCAATTTTCTTGATTGATGTGCTTCCTCAGGCTACTGATTTACTCAATTCCCCACTGAATTTCCAATCCCACCCGCGACGTAGCCACTGCAGGCTTCCTATCAATGTACTGGGCTTTGTTACAACTCTCTGGGGAAGAGACTCATGCCAGCAGAATGCCTATTAAATAGTGGTGTTTAATGCATACTTGAGGAAGGAAATACTAACATTAGGCCCTTTTTTACTGAGCACTTACAATGTCCGCATGCAGGTGACCCTTGACCAGTATGGGTTTGAACTGCGTGGTTCCACTTACAGGTGGATCGTCATTGATAAATACAGTGCCGTGCTGTAAATGCATTTTCTCTTCCTTTTGATTTTCTGAATGACTTCTTTTCTCTAACCTACTTTATTGTAAGAATATGGTATATCAGAGACATAACATATCAACTATGTGTTAATTCATTGTTATCCGTAAAGTTTCTGGTCAATAGTAAGCATTGGTTGTTAAGTTTGGGGGCAGTTAACTGTTATACACAGATTTTTCGACTGTGAGGGTGGTCAGCGACCCAACCCCCACGTTGTTCAAGAGTCAAAGGCATGCAGCTCTCGGTTGGGTTCCCTAAAAGCAGAGCATCCCTGATGCACCTTGAAGGAAAGTCTCAGGAAAGACCCATGATGACTGAGAACAGCAAGCTAGGACATGAAAAACAGCTATTCAAAACTGTGGTGTCAGGTGGGGTCCAGTATGTTGCCAGACCCCAGCAGATGCTCCTCAGAGCTGTCTTGCCTTAATACAAGGGACCTGGTTGGGGTTGGGGGGGGGGGCAACTAGGTGGCTCGGTCAGTTAAATGCCTGCCTAAGGTCATGATCCTGAGGTTCTGGGATGGAGCCCCACGTCAGGCTACCTGCTCAGCGAAAAGTCTGTGTCTCCTTCTCCCCCTGCCCCTTGCCTACGTGTGCACTCATGTGCACCTGTGTTCTCTCTCTCTTAAATAAATAAATAAAATCGTTAAAAAAAAGAATACAACCGACTTGGGTTTTGTAGGGCTTGGAGGAAACTTCTAATTCTCCACTTTAGAAGGGAGAATCCACGACACAAAGGGTGAGCTGTAGAAAGGGAATAAATGACAAGGAAATGCAGAAGCCCCAGCTGCATGGAGAGGAAATGCAGACCAACCAAGCCAGCCAAGGATCCAGGGCACCTGGATGTGAGCCAGCAGCATCTGCTGCAAGTATGTCAATTTATTTAATCCTGGAGGCAACCCTGCCAAGTAGGTAGGCTTTCTGTGTCTATTTTTCATAGAAACTGATGCACAAAGTGGTTACTTCACTTGCCAACATTACCTAGCAAGTAAGTAGCTGTGCCCATACTTGAGGAAAGAAAGGGAGAGAGGGAGGGATAAAGAGGCCAGGAGGCAAGAGAGAGAGAGAGAGAGAGAGAGAGAGAGAGAGAGAGAGAATGACATTAAGTACATCTGCAAATGTGTCCATGACCGCCTCTTGCTTTCCAGATGCTTCTACAGTATCCTTGGGAAATTCAAACATATCACTTCCAACAAAATTTGAAGCTCTTTACTTGGTTCTGTTTATGGAGGAACTTGGGTAAGGACACATGGTACTTAGAACACTACTCCAGATACCCATTTTAAAAGTCTAATTCTTCATTTCAAAATTGTGGTGGGAATATCATTTCTAAATAAACAATGAGGGAAACCCTCACTCCGTTTTCCGAGGTGTTCACATTGATATGTAAGTTTTTTTCCTATGTTTTGTTATACCGGGATTTTGTATTTACAAATACCAGCCCCCGTTCCTGTTGGAGGAGCTAGGTAAGTGATATGTACACAAGACAAAGGCCAGTCGTGTTATCTCTCGGTGACTTAGTTTCAATTTTTTGTAATATGAACATTTTAAAATGCCATGTCTTTTAGATCCAAAAGACATTTAAAATGAAAAAAATATATAGTAATGCTAAAATATGCTTATTATGAATAATTTTTCAAAATGAGCTTTTGGTAGCAATCCGTGGAGAGTCCATTTATACAATGGTAACCCTTGTTTTTCCTTCATAATATAGTTCAGTACCTTAATTTGTCTCTACGCCTATTTCCATAGACTCAGAAGAACACTGGCTGTTCTCTACCTAGAACCATAAATGAGCTACCTTACATGTTTCTAGCAAAATTGATTTACTTTGTCCCCTTTTATCTATTTATATGAATTTACCAGCACTTTAATTTATATTATGTGCTATTAATTAGACGACTTATGGCAACATGATTGATTAAATCTAAAATCTTGTTTCTCTAATCAGGATACTTTATTCTCATCTTTTCTCTTTACCTATCCCCTTGTCTTTTTAGATGAACTCACCTAGATTGCTATCTTTGTTTGAGCCTATGTCTAATTGTTCTGCATTGCTAGGTTTCTAAATCCCATGTTTCCTATCTTAAAATTAACTCTGGATATCTCAAGTCATCATTGCCTGTATGTCTAGCTGAATGTCCAAAAATAACACTAGAAATGTCTAGGACATTTGTGCTCTATACCACATTGCATTGTTAACCTTGATGGCCAAAGTGTTCATAAGATGAAACCTGCCTCTTATAAATACCATTGTATTTATTGTAATTTTGTAATATTTATTTGTAATATTTGTAATTTGTAATATTGTACATATTGTCATTCTCAAAAGGTTAATATGATTTCAATAACATAGTGAAAATATCATGACATTGAGATGCTAATGGGGATTCTATCTAGGGGACATTCCCTCTCCATGAACTTTTTTATATCCTTTATTTGCAGCTCTTCTCTCTCAGAGGTCCCCAAGGCACTTCGCTGTGTCTCCCAATTTCTGCCATGTGCACCACCTTATGTGGGCTTCACAGACCATCCACCAAGGCTCTGACAAAGGCAGACAGAGAGGAGGCAAAGGAGAGGAGGAGCGATTTTCTACATCAAAGAAAATGCAACATACTTGCCAGCATTTTATAACAAGGTGCGTAACACACATTATCTGTGCATCCTGAAAACATCCTTGTCATTCTAGGTCTATGGTGAGTCTTGCCAGGCACTTGGAAATTGTACTTGCAAATCTAATTCCTACTTCTCGCATTATGATCTAGGTGAGTGATGCATAAACAACTGTGTCTCTTCTCACCAAGGCGGGGAAGACAAATGGAATTCAAGCAGCATATTCTGAGCAATTATATAGAGACAACCCCCGGTGGTACTGCTCTTCCTCCCACACATACCTCACCGCTTCTCTAAAACAGTCGCTGTCTGATGAATGATTCTAACAAAGCAGCAAAGCAGCAACACCACGATGGCATAAGGAAGCAAGACTTGGCCTACTAGTGTAACAGCTCACAGGAATGACAGTTGAAGAGAAAACGCAGATACAAAAAACTGTAAATATCAAATACACTTTGAGACAAAGGAGTTACATAATTTAGTTAACGTGGCTGAGTTTTTCATGAAATCAGTGATAGCCATAATCATTTAGAAGGTGCCATCTGATAGAAAAGAAAAAGCACTTAAATGGCTTGAAGGCTATTGTGGCAGGTGCTACGCTCCACATAATATAGGAATTAATATATCCTGATAGCATAATTTTTCTAAAAGACTTATTTATTTGTTTGTTTGTTTGTTTGAGAGAGGGAAAGAACACATTTAGTGAGTGGCAGAGGGAGAGGGAAAAGCCCCCTCCCCGCTGAGGGCTGAACCCAGAACCTAATATGGGGCTAGGCTCCCTCCCAGGACATGACCTGAGATCATGATCTGAGCTGAAGTCTGACGCTTAACCAGCTGAGTCACCCAGGTACCCAAGATAGCATCAAACTTTAAAATCAATTAATCTTTGATGTCAATAAGACATAGACTATACTATTGATCAATGGGGAAAGGGGAGTCTCTTCCCTGATGTTCTAATTTATAAGCCTTTCTTGGCCTATTTACCCTGAATATTAAGAATAATATGATTCAGTGCATTTTTTATTCATAATGCGGAGTCCATGAAAAAATAAAAGTAATTAACAGTGAGAATCTTCAGTAGCAAGAAATATTTAAATAATTGCATCCTTAGGCCATACACGTTTAAGAATAACACACACAAATTAGATACTTAAATATAAATTTTCCCACATAGAGCACTAATGTCTAGGCATCTATCTATAAAACACAAACAAATTAAATGCCCAGGTCAAACTCACTGGACATTTATCTCAAAGCAGATAGTTCTCTTTTATTAAAGAACACATAGAGAAAACAAAATTATGTCCTTAAATAAATAATTGCTGGACTTTTGGTAGACTGATCTATTTAGCCATTTGAACAAATCCCCTGGATATTTTTATTCTTAAAATTTTTTGATAAAAAATTACAAGGTCTCAATATCCTTAATTAATTAGCAATAGTCTTTCCATTGTTTATTGATACAACATTCACCCCACACCTGAGTAAATATCCTTCCTTCAGAAAGTGGTTAAATTATCCTGTGCCATTTATCACTGAAGGCACAGTCATGTTTATACTCTGAAGTTTCCTCTCTGCTTGAAGTAATTGAGGCTTTGAGCTTCCAAAAGGTTAACTAACCTATGAATGACCAAATAGTTTCATCTCAGAGGGTCATTGTTCTTAAAAGTCACAGTCATTAGAAGCCATTACAGCTTAACTACCTACCTTGGACTTGTTTTTAAACCATGAAGAATAAGGAACCAAAACAAAAATTCTCACTTTTATCAGGGGTTAGATTACCAAAGGGTCAACATCTTCAAGGTGAGAGTGTCAGTGCCTGTGCACAATTTTGCATTCAGTTTTGAAGGCCCTAAATTGCTTAGGGGGAAAAAAAAATGTATCCCAATTCTTTTGTGAAGAGAAAAATCCATAAAGGCAACTACAAAAAAATTTCCCCCTAAAATGTCTTGGAGACTTTTCGCTGTTGTTGTTTTACTATTAAAGATGATATTTGAGGACCTCAAATCAGAAATAAAATCACAAGTAATAAAAATAAAAACATGTCCCAGATATCTGTACATAAAAGAAAATATGGAAAAGAATCTGTTCCTCTTTTACCTCTCTCTCTGGAACAAGACTGGTAAAAGGGTAATAACACAGCAGTTCTGTTTTTCCCAACTCAGAATGGTAGAATGACGGCTAAGGATGTCGTAGATGGAATAAATGTTCTCATTACTGATTTCCATTTGTGTGTGATATACGGAACTTCTCCTGATTGTATTTCCTATAAATATTTGTCGAATGGATGAACGGATGGGCAAATGAATGAATGAATGGACTGCAATCCAAAAGAGCACGAATAGTGTGATCGTTAAGCCCCATTCCTCCTCCTTTCTAAAATAAATGGACTAGTGACCTGTTTTTTGTTTTATAAGGTACGTGTGTGTATGTGTTAGCTACATTACATGGAGTTACATGCTCATGCCTAATTGTAAGAGAGTAATTCCCCCAGAGCAAGGAAGATTTATTCAAGACTGTTCAAATAGAAGAAAAAGATTGAACTCAGTTCCACTGAAACAAAAGGCGAGAGAGTTTTAAGCTCATGGCTGAGCTCCTGGAAAAGTACTGGAGGACATCAGGGGCTGCTGGTTGATGTGATCAGGCTAGCTGTGTTTGCTGACTGACACTATGGAAGTTAGGTTCCTATCCTCCAGAGCCTGGAGACAGAGCCTGGGAGATGGGGCCCTATCTTTTTTTTTTTTATTATTATTTTTTTATGATTTTCTTTATTTAATTAAGAGAGAGTGAGAAAGAGAGCATGAGATGGGAGATTGTCAGAGGGAGAAGCAGACTCCCCATGGAGCTGGGAACCCGGTGCAGGACTCAATCCCAGGACTCCGGGATCATGACCTGAGCCAAAGGCAGTCACTTAGCCAACTGAGCCACCCAGGAGCCCGACGCTTATCATTCTTGATGATGTCATTTCCCAAGTCCTTGAGAAAGACATCCCTGGGCCATAGGAGATACACATCTCCAAAGGATAGAGAGAGTGTGTGCAGTTGCAAGTTTTCTAAAGCAAATGCACAAAGAAAAGGAAAGTCAGGGAAATACAGTCAGAAAGAAAACTGTCTAAAGTTCAGTGCAACCGAGAAGAAAGATAAAGCCATCTTGGTCGATGCCTACCCACATTTACGTACTTTGTTAAACCTGTATGTTTGTATACATATGTATGGGAAAGTGATGTTGACCTGGTTTATACCAATTAGAATTCAACATGGTCCCATGCCCAAGGAGCTTTAACATATTTGCAGATAACATAGTATTTTCAAAAACCAAATTATAGAATCCATAGTCATGTGTTATAATTATTAAATGCATTCTCTAGACACCTAATGGCAGCTACAGCATTTCTCTCTACAAGGCTGAAGAAATATCAAGTGAAAGGAAACGCTATGTTAGTTGCATATCTTCAAGAAAATGTTCATTTTACATTTACTGATTGATCATTGATTTCCTAGCTTTTGAAAATGCCACTTGGAACAATGAATTTATTTTTTAAAAAATAGATGAAGAGAAGACTTGCAAGAACGGTCTGCATATCAAAATTTTAAATGCCTGCTGGTACTTTTATTTAAGTCGGATATGTAGTAACAAATTTCCAGGTGAGGAAACTTCTGTGGTCTGGTAACAAATGAGGGAGATGAGGTGCTGGAAACCTACTTTGCCTTGGGTCAGACATTCATTTCTCTCCCCTGGGCTACGGGATGTGCTCCTTTTCTGGTCCCCTTTCTTGAAATGAAACTTAAAGAATAATTTCACTTGTGCTTCATAAAGAGTCCAGATTTATTTTTCTAAAATGTCAAAATGTAAGTCTGCCTCATTCTCCTTACCCTACCCTGTCATGCTTCCCCAAATACCAAGCTTTGTAGTAAGCACAAGGAATGCCTGTCTCCTTAACCACTCTGTACCCCAATGCAACTACATGACTCTTTTGTCCAAATCATCTTACCAAAACCCAAAGACCAGGGGTTTTAGACTCCACTGTACTTAAGAATAGGACACTTGTTTGAAGTGCACACTCCAAGGTCCCACACCCATATATACAAATTCAGTATGACTGAGCTGGACTCACAAATCTGACTATTAACAGCACCTCAGAGTGTGTCTGAAGAAGCTGTATTCTACTTTCTTCAGATCTGATTTAAAAGCTGAATTCTATGCATGTAGGTGAGTGAGAGGTTAGAAGTTGTATTTTTCTGAATTTACTTGTTATTTGCTTTGGAGATTGCAACTATAAAGATATTTTACGTAATTAAAACTTTTTTAAAAAGAGAGCAATCCTTAAAATTTTAAAAAATCAACTTCTGAAAAGCCTTCCCTGAAGCAAACCCCAACATCCTCTGCATTTCTTCCTCGCTTTATGCTGCCTCTGGATACACATGCATCAGCTGCTGCACTCATCACACCGGACTAGGATTACGGTTTGTTAAACCAAATAGAGTATAAGCCCTACTGAGAATAGGAACTTGATGTGTTCATCTTTGCAGCATTTAGCACTAGGATTGGCACCTATGATTCTTTAATAAATGCCAGATTATTTATTTATGATATATAAGCATATTCTCCCAGAGCTTTAGAGCAATGTGGGAATGTCCTAAATCTTGATCATTTTAGGGTGTCATGGGTTAGATTGTTAACATGGAGACAGGGATTTTGTTCAAATTAATATCCCCAGTGCCTAGAACGGTAACTAGCACTTAGCAAATCAGTTCTGTTGACTGCTTAATGAATGAGTGAATCACTAACATAACTATGCCTAAAATACCCATAGATAATGATGTATCTGATTCATTCACCAAATGGATTCTACTGGTCATTCTATTTCTTGGTTTATGTATACTAAGGCAATAATGTTCCCTTTGAAATATTCCAAAATATATTGAAGGAAATGAAAGATATTTAGAAGAGGAACATGTCGTCAAATAAGAAAAGGCACACACACAACAAGGATGGACACGTATTTTCAAGTTTTTCCATTGAAAAATAATCCTGCGAGGACTGTGGTCTTACTGACAGGTAAATGACCACTGGGGGTTTTCATATGTCATTTATATGTTTGTTATAATAAAAAAAAAAAAAAGAGCAACTCTTCTCTGCCATTGTTACAGAAGAAATAGCTTTGATTTGAGGGGCATAATGGGCTTTAGCTAGTAAAAATGAAACTTTGTAGATGGATATCCTGGGGTGACTAAATTGGTCTTAATTTCTCAACCAATAGACTTCCTTAAAGACCTTAGAAAGGATTGACTGGAGTGCTTTCTTTAAGAGAGATTTAGGTAGGCAAGACCCACTTTATTTGTTTGTTTATTTATTTTACAGACTGAGATCACAAGTAGGCAGAGAGGAAGACAAATAGAGAGAGGGAAACCGGCTCCCTGCTGAGGAGAGAGCCCAGTGCGGGGCTGGATCCCAGGATCCTGAGACCATGACCTGAGCTGAAGGCAGAGGCTTAACCCACTGAGCCACCCAGGTGCCCCAAGACCCAATTTAGAAATAGTTTTGTTTGTTTGTTTTTTTTCTGAATGTGCCATTTATTTTCATTAACAAACCAGAAATGTTATTGTGATCTTTGTCTAGGTATTTATGTTTAGATGTTTGACTTCGATACCTTCTTGGTGCCTCATTACGAGTGTTCTGCCCAAGCAGTTGTCCCAGTGCTGATCCACAGATGATCCATGTCAAGATTGTCACTGTTCTTCAGCAAAAACAGAAAAAAATACCATTATGTCTATATCTATATTTCTGTATCCTTGTATCAAGATACAATAAAAAGTTGATAATTCTACATGGTGTTTCAATTAGACAGGGGAAATAAAATTGTTCTGTGGAAATCTAACGTCTATGCCTGTTCTTTCTGGCCCATTCCGACCAATACTGAGGAGAGTATGAGAATGATGTTAGCATCCCACCTTCTTCCCTCTTAAACTTGGCATTCTCCCAACACTCTCTCCAGTCCTTAACCTCCTCTCTGCTCCACTGTCTTGGAGTCTTTCTAGGTGACGTCTGACGTGCCTTCTCTGATAAAATCAAATGTGGTTCCTCTGATTACTTTTTCTTCCTCATGATCAGGGCCAGAAGAATATTTCATATACTAGTAGTGGACTTTTCTCAGGAAAAGATTTTGAAAGATGTGTTTTTGGGATCATGTGAGTAATAATGATTTAAAAGATAATTGATTACTTAAAAAAAAAATAAGATACATCAGGCTCATCTTTCCCTCCCATTCACTGTTTGAGTAAAACTAGAATATGTGAAACGCAAAAATTTATAGAAAACTTATGCCAGTCGTGAACATGTGAGACATCAAGATAATTAAAGAATAGCAGAGGCTACGAAATATTTAAATTCCTGTTAGTAACATCTCCAAGTGAACCAAGCACATGGCTTATTTGCTCAAATACATTAGTGGCTACAGGTAAAATGAAACCCACAACTCCTGCTCCTTATAGATAGTCTTTGTCCTCAAAAGGATGGTATAAAAGGTAGAGAAGCACTCAGATGAATAAATAGTATCAGAAATGTACCTAGTTGTCTAAATAGATCCTCCTGGAGAGTAACAAGAACTAGTTAGGTAGCTGTGTGCATAGAAGTAAAAATGGAGACCAAGGGAAAGAAAAAGGGCTACACTGCTGGACACGGCTTATGTGTACACTGAAGATGCATGTTTGGAAACTTCTCAGGTTTGAGAAGCTGAGCTATGCTCGATTGAACCTACTAACACTGGTTGAGTGACTGTGGAGGAGGTAAATGTTCTGTAGGCTTTCTTAACAGCATCTTTCCTGGCTGCCAAGAATTCTGTACAGGAAGACCCTCTAGGGAGCAGGGAATGGCGTCAACATCACTTTCAAACTAGTTTATGTGTTTTCCTGCTCTTTGAGGAAGGCAGTGGACTTACTCATCTATAACCACACATAGGCAATTATCTAGAAAACAAACTGGCATATGGTATGTCTTTAAAATTTTATTGAATTGAATTAATTGACAATAGAGTGCACATAAACAATTTAAGCCAGACATTTAACATGTTTTCAGCAAACAACATGAATCAGACACTAAAAATTTTATATATAATGACAAGTTTTGGGGCATGATGTTTTGATGCCAATTTTGTGGGCTATTTTTTCCTGAAATTATATCATGTAGGAAGTAGAAGAATCCAAGTTGGTATAGATCTAGAGCCTGGTCAGTGGTTACATGAATAATGAATAACAAATAATAATAATAATAATAATAATAATCTGGTTCACTCAGTAATGCATTTCATACCAGTGCCTTTCATGGGTGAGGCAGTGTTTACTAATGGGCAAAATGAATAAGATAATTCTCAGGTCTATTTTCTCTTTTAAAGATTTTATTTATTTATTTGACAGACAGAGATCACAAGTAGGCAGAGAGGCAGGCAGAGAGAGAGGAGGAAGCAGGCTCCCTGCCGAGCAGAGAGCCCGACGAGGGGCTCAATCCCAAGACCCTGGGATCATGTCAGGTCTATTTTTTTTTCAAAGATTTTATTTATTTATTGACAGAGAGAAATCACAAGTAGATGGAGAGGCAGGCAGAGAGAGAGAGAGAGGGAAGCAGGCTCCCTGCTGAGCAGAGAGCCCGATGTGGGACTCGATCCCAGGACCCTGAGATCATGACCTGAGCCGAAGGCAGCGGCTCAACCCACTGAGCCACCCAGGCGCCCATGTCAGGTCTATTTTTAAAAGAACTTTGCAGGTGATGTTGATGTTTAAACTGTTTTAAAGAGCAAGAATTATAATGGAAAAAAAGTCTGGTCTATATAGGGGATAGTAAAACGTGATCCTAGTCTTGCCTCTCCTAGCAATTCAGTATACAATTTGGCCCACTATAATCTGCCAGGCTGCCAATGTCCTCATTTATTAACCAAGGAGTTGAGAGTTGGGATGGGTACATGCATGGATGTTCGGGTATTAGATAAAGTAATCACAATGGCCCCTTTCTTCTAAAATTTTATGGGTAAGAAGTAACAAAAATGAGAGCAAATAAGAGTTCAGCACAACTTCAAAAAGGAGCTCATTGCCTACTGATCATTTCCCTGAAATAAAAACTAACCATACAAGTCTCAGCTCTAGGGCTCCGTGTGCTACGCCGTCACTACTGTCAGCAGTCATTGTGACAATGATGGCTCTATATTTTGACTACACACTTCCAGTGAATATGGGTGGAATTAGATGGCTTGAGCAATGGTAAAAATGATGATTTCCTGGGTCGTTGATATCCTTTGGCCACTATCAGGGTCACGGAATAGAGACGTGATAAATTTAATGGTAAAAATGATGATTTCCTGGGTCGTTGATATCCTTTGGCCACTATCAGGGTCATGGAATAGAGACGTGATAAATTTAATGGTAAAAATGATGATTTCCTGGGTCGTTGATATCCTTTGGCCACTATCAGGGTCACGGAATAGAGACGTGACAAATTTAATAAGGAAATCCCGGTGGATAGAACAGACTCCTAATAGTCAGCTTAGGCCAGAATGAACACTCCCTCTCCCTCAATCTCAGAATTTTATGAAAAAGCCTTCTTCTCTGCCTTACCCTATGGGTAGCTGTGGGTTGACTGTGATGCTTCAAGCTGTGGTTCTGTTCCCTGTGTCTTCTCTGTCACTGACCTATATTAAAAGAGGAGTCTCATCCTGGGCATTAATGCGAATGGCAGAGGACAAAAGCAAAACCAACAAACTACATTAAAATCCATGCATAGATGTGATATCATGTTCTGCTGGGCAAAACGAGTTGCAGGACTGTGGCTGACAAAGGACAGGAGTACATTCTAACTGCCGGGGAAGCTCTGGGGGTGTCTGGACACAGAAGGTCATGCTATGATTGTGGAGGGAGTGCCTAGTGTTGACACGTAATCTGGGAGCCAATACCCAAGCTCTTGCTGTGAACCCAAAGGGTATTCCTAAACACCATGTCTCATACACAGTCTTATACTTCTTTGCCATGGGGTGCTTACCTCCTGCAACTCTCAACGGCATAGGGATGCTGGAGATAGGGCCCAATAAGAGAGAGAGGTGAGAAGAAGGAAAAAGGATCAGTGCAAACAGTAATCACGATTATTTAGTGTATTTTAGAGGCAGAATGGAATTTGGGATAATGTATTTCAAACTTTTCATCTGCAAGATGAGAAAATCAAAACCTAACAAGGATGAAAGGCACAGACACCGCTAGGTTTCACAGACAATGGTAGTTTCACTTTTTGATGCCAGGTCTTTGGACTCCTGTGCTTTTCTGACCAAGACACAACCCACCCACCCACCCCCACGCACAGATTCTTGCTTCCACAGTTCTAAATAGTAGTGATCTTCACAGAAGGATGACACGCACTTCTGTCTGAGCTGTGATTGTGTCTGCTGTTATTGGAAGGATACAACTTGGAAAACTAATCCACCACCTGCCCAAATCCCACTATTTCACTTGAACAACTAAAAATGAGTTGAGCTCTGTGGAGCCCCTCAAGGGCTTCAGATAAATTTCACTGAATTGTAATTCAATATTTTCACTTCAGTCCGCACGACTATGTATATTGGTGAGATTGGGCACTCTCATCATCCCAACGAACTGCGATGTATCTTCTCTGAATTACATTTAAATTGAATTTGAAAAGACTTTCCAGCACATAAAAAAGAAAGACCAGGGAAAATGCCTCATTTCTCTCCATCTCAGAAACTGAAGGGCGCCGGTTCCTGAGAGTTTTATCATCAGAAGTTCCTATTCTGTAAATCTGATTTGGGAAACGTGAAAAAAAAATCGAGCCATTTAAAAATATATTAGGAGCAGGAGGAGGAGAGAATAGTCAACGTGTTCACTTCACTGTCAGTGATTAGCTATTTTCTGATTTAAGAAGCGCATGCACAAAAAAAGTCATTCCCTATTCTCTCTCCAACTGTGCTGTGAAATGAATACAATGATCATAAAATGATGAATTTTTAAATCTATCTTTGGCTCCTTAAAAAAAAAAATAGCTGGTCTGTCAAAATAGGCACTGCCTTCCAAATTTCCAGATTACAGGTGTTTCCCTGTGATATAATTAACTTAAATGGCTGTCTTCCTGCCATGATGACAAAGGTGGGACACTTGACGTAACTACTATCCATCTTGTAAGGCGTGTATAAAGCTCTCACTCCTGACTGGCTTCACACACTGATTAATAGACACTTTCTATTTTAGGCTTTAATTAAAGGCAATAAAAGCAGTCAGCTGTAGGCTGTGATTGTGTTGGTGACCAAAAAAAAAGTGTCATTAGGAAGATGGAAGATCAAGCACGGAACGAATTTAGCATGAAGCCTTGTAAGTGGGTCCGTATGCCTGTGCTCAAACTTCCCAGAGAACCCCCATCACTGAGATTGCATTCACCACAAGAAACAGCAATTAAGAGTACAACCATCAGTGTTAGGCCCCATGTGCTTGACTTCAGAAGAAATCCACACCATATTTCTCCCATACTTGTATGAATATCAAAGTCAGTGGAAACAAACAAAAAAAGATAACATTTGAATGAGCAAACTCTAGCCTCTAGGTTTTGTTAGAAAATACACATCATTGAATTAATTCCGTTGTGTCTGCAGAATGATTTAATGTAAATCATTGAACAGATGTCATGGGCTATTGTGACTTATTGAGAAAAATCAAGCGAGCCGTTACTGATTCCCACAGTATTATACTAATTATTCACTTACCACACTACGACAAATATTTACCTGTACTTTAAGCCATATGCCACACAGAAAGTTGGCAAGTATTGAGGAAGTAGTATGAGCGACATCAGGAGGATGGCAGTTGTGTGATTTTTGCTTTCCACTCGGATTCCCACAGCCCCTCTGAGCCTTTGAGTGACAGGTTGAGCAACCGCTGCAGAGGACTTCCCTAATGTCTACTGCACATGGTGGGATCTTTACAGCTGCAAGAGCATGCCTACTTTCCCGTGGTTCTAAGGGTCCTTCTCTATGGCGCAGTGAACCAAGACCAAATAAGGACTTTAGAAAGTGCTGAGCTCAGTTTATCCTTCAGAGGAAAGGTTCCTTCTCAGTCCCAACAGGGAGAGCCCTGCCATGTTTGCACATGATGTCAGGTCGTGACTTTTCAGAGCTCCATGTTTTGGCGCAGAAGGCAGACAGATACCAACTCAGCCACTTAAGAGGGCAGCATCACAAAGGTTTAAAAAATGAAATCTAGTATGACAGGAAAAACATTCACATATGCGTTTCATAGCTTCTCCCTTTCATTGCCAATTAAAGATAATTCTATTTTTGCCAGTTTTATTCAGGGTGTTATGTGGGCATTGCCAAATGGGGGTGAAAGGGGTTGGAAGGGTGGAAATTAAGGAAGCCAAACACAAATTGATTGATTTTGTTGGAAAAGGCATAGAATTACCCCTAGAAAATAAAACATATAGGAAAAGGACCTGGTAATAAACATAAAAGCCAGTAATTCTGTGCTTTAGAGAAGGAATGTAGGGGTGGGGGTTTTGAAAGAGAGCACAGTCTTGCTAAAGGTGGTGAGTGAAACAGAATGGAGGATGGGAGATGACGTTTAAATACTTTTACTAAAATTTCTTTTTGTGCCTGTGATCTTTTGGAAGATAACAGTAAATATTTAAAGTATATTTTAAAATGTCTTTGGCTATAGGACAGGAATTTTATTTTAATACAATATTTTATAAATTCATACAAAATAGGCAGTAATGAATACAGACTTTGCTAATACAATAGTAGATGCCAAGTCCCTCTCTTTTCGAAT
Organism: Mustela lutreola; assembly: GCF_030435805.1. Taxonomy (NCBI): domain Eukaryota; kingdom Metazoa; phylum Chordata; class Mammalia; order Carnivora; family Mustelidae; genus Mustela; species Mustela lutreola. The sequence goes on from NC_081302.1 coordinate 7,409,106, forward strand.
ACATGCATCTAGAAATCTAGCCAGTTCTTCTTAAAACTACCACGGGCCAATTTATTCCAGTTACTGGAAACCCGAGACAAGTTTAAATTATATTTTAGCATGATTCTTAAAGTATTGAAATATTGATATTAGATTTTGAGGTAGATTCACTTCCTTCCTTCCTTCTTTACTACAAATCAGAATTAGGAATGTCTAAACACACACACACACATACACACACACACACACACATTATGTGTGTCCTGACATTTTTCTCCTGGAATAAATTTTATTCTATTTTGTAGTTTCTATAACCTTCTGATCAATAGCAAAACACTATGGTTTGATATCCCTGAAAACTAGGAAGGGCTATTTTTCTCTCATCATATTCAGTTATTTTAAAATAAAAGAGTGTAAATCTTTCTGATTATTTCTTCATTAGTCCAGAAGTCCATTAAATTTCCAATATTAACAATCAGTTTTTGTAATTAAAATGCATCTCTTGGTTCTTTTCATTTGGTCAATAGACAGTTTCTATTTTCATATAAAATCATTGGGATGTGAATTGTAAGCTCTTCATGATGAGAATCCTGGACCTAAAAATATCTCTATTTGTAAAGTTGTCCAAATTCTAATCAGCAAGCAGATTCAAACTTACATGTACATTGTTTCTACAAGCTCAAATCAATACATAAACTTCTAAATTCTTTTCTGTGTTACATTATTTTACTTATATAAATTTTGAGTATGTTTGTTTGAATCCAAAGACCAGGATTGAGTCTGGACTTTTCCTCCTCAAAGCAGAATATCCCTGTATAATCAGTGTAAATCATTTTTTTTTTTCTCATCTGTGAATTGGAAATAAAACCTGTACATGTCTTATACGCATTTTGTGAATTTTTTTTTTATGAAATTGTGCATGGAACGTGTTTAATCCTCAGCATGGCGACCAGCAAGCACAGAGCGAGGTCCAATAAAATGAAGCTGATATTTTCATGATGAAATTAATGATTGAATTCTTCTTCTGAGACTCATAGAGAGAGATGGTGCATTTCAACTTTGACGCTTCTAGGGGAATGGGCTACCATCAACATCAACAAGAACAGAATCCTCACTCTATGGATACAGAATCCCCCACTAAGCCTAGAACTAGAATGTCTTGACTTTCCCATGGATGTACATCTTCTGCTCCACAGAAAATCTTTCACAGCAAACACCTCCATGCATTTTGGGACCTACGCAAGAAACATTGCTCTCCTTCTCAAATGGCTGTGCAAGTTAAATTTGGGGCGAGGGGTGGGGATGAGGATTTACCTCTTTTTAGAGTGCAGTTGAAGATATTTTACGTTCTCACTATAGTTATATCTCTTGGAGACTTAACACCAAATGTAGTCGTTATTTCAATCAGGAAAATATTAATTTCTATAAACCTAGGTCTAAGTATCATTATGGATCATGTTCTCAACTGGACCCAGATTTAATGAGATGGACACATTTTCTCTATTCTGGGATCATTTTCAGTATTTCCTTCCCCACTTAGGTGAGCCAAGAAGGCTGGAGGATGCTGGTGTTGGGGGAGGTCTAGGAGAGGGAATACCCTTTGCTGAGGACAGGAAGCTCTTCCAAAGTTCTTTCTCTTAGAGGACTGTCCTTTATCATGGAGAATACTCTGGGCATATTGCCCACTGGTTACTTACTATTATTATTATTATTATTTTAATTAGGAGCTACAACCAGATCTTTAATTGGCTGGACTATTTCTACAGTATTTCAGGACCAGAGTTCTTGAGGGATAGAACTTAGTATCCTTTTTTGTGCAAGTAAAACCCTGTTTAAAATGGTCCTCTGCAGAGCTGCATGTGGCTTTTTACATTTATTGGTTTAAAAAAAATAAATTTTTATTTAAATTCATTTAATTAAGATACAATATAGTATTGGTTTCAGAGGGATAGGCCTGTGATTCATCAGCTTATATATCACATCATATGTCCTCTTTAAGATCCACCACCCAGTTACCCCATCCCTCCACCCACCTCCCCTCCAGCAACCCTCAGTTTGTTTCTTCTGATTAAGAGTTTCTTATGGTTTGTCTCCATTTCTGGTTTAGTCTTGTTTCATTTTTTCCTCTCTTCCCCTATGATCCTCTGTTTTGTTTCTTAAATTCTACATATGAGTGAGATCATATGATAATTGCCTTATACAATTGACTTATTTCACCTGGCATAATACCCTCTAGTTCTACCCATGTCGTTGCAAGTGGCAAGGTTTCATTTCTTGATGGCTGAGTAATATTCCATTGTATATTTTTATATCACATCTTCTTTATCCATGCATCTGTTGATGGACATCTGGGCTCTTTCCATAATTTGGTTACTGTGGACATTGTTGTTATAAACATTGGGTTGCAGGTGCCCCATCAAATCACTACATTTGTATCTTTGGGGTAAATACCCAGTAGTGCAATTGCTGGGTCATAGGGTAGCTCTATTTTCAACTTCTTGAGGAACCTCCACACTGTTTTCCAGAGTGGCTGCACCAGCTTGCATTCCCATCAATGGTGTTAAGAGGCTTCCCCTTTCTCCACATCCTCACCAACATCTGTCATTTCCTGATTTGTTAATTTTAGTTATTTTGACTGGTGTGAGATGGTATCGTATTGAGAACACCGATAGGGTTTCTTGGCTCTCAGCCACAAGAATCTGGTGGGATTACAGGATGTAAAACCTGTGTAAGATGTCTTTCAAAAAGTTTATCACTCATGGCAGACCATAGTTAGTACAGAAACATGTCAGAAGTGCCATTTAAATATTCATCTCAGCTTCGACTCCAGCTGGGACCCTGGATTTGCCATTTCTTCAGAGTCCAGGATGGTGGCTCACCCTTGGAACTCATCTCTTTGATGGACCAAGAAAAGTCAATTCTCAGTCTATTCAGTCTCTTTTCCTTGTTATAAAGTCAGGCCAAGCTCCATGTCAGAACTGAAACTGAAAGTCTTCTCAGGGAGTTTATTTCTAAAGTATATTTTTTCATCTTTCTTTTAGGTAATTCAATTTGAATTTTAGAGAGAGACATAATTTCATCTGGATTACTCTCATTGGGGTCATTGCAAATTTAGGTGTTTGAATTTTATAAATCTTTACTTGTGAACATTTTCAGGATTGAGGTGATTGAATTCAAATTTGAATAGAAATAAGAGTAGATAACAAAATGTTTTTCATTATTTTAAAAAATAAAAATACAATTATATTTTTTAAAAAATACATAAAATATACTATTTATATATTGTTGGTTTCTTCAGGACAGGTAACATAAAATCAAAAGTAATGTAGTCTAGCATTATTAGAAAAAAATTTCTATTTTGTAATCCCTCAGAAAATGTCAAACAAATAGTAATTTACCAAGCTTTCTAATGAAAACCCAAATAACATATTTATTGTTTATTTCCTGAGTGAGAAGACGTCTCCCAACCTATTTACGTATAATATAAATACAAATACATAATATAACAGAGATGAATCACAATATAAATTGGAAATTGGATCATTTTAAAAAACTTGATTGTTTTAAATACAATAATACACATAGAAAAAAATATATATTCCCCTTTGCCCACCCTTCATCATTCTCTCTCTGAAGTTCTAATAGAATCAAGATACTTTTAATAAAATCATTACCAACTGGTGGCCATCTTTTAGTCTATTTAGTGAAAAAAAAAGAAAAAAGAGAGAAAAGAGAAAACAAAATGCAAGCTAAACAAACAAAGATGCATGAGAATTGTTTCAAAAAGTCATTGCCAAGAAACATTAGTTTTGTTTTACTCCAAAATGTCTAATAATGTCAGTGGTAGGGAAGGATATTTGCCATTGAAAGCCAACAAAGACACAAGAGTTTCATTGTAGCAGCCCCTCCTTCCCTTTACGGGGTTTGACATGTTTCATAAATGTTGGAGAAGAAACCTCCATGTGGCTTCTGTCCACTTATGGAGAATGTTTGAACGAAGATGCAGGGGTTTAGTATTATTACCATCATCAACATCATCATCGTTATCATTATTATTATTATTGTTCTTCCCTGGACATGGAGTCATTTTCCCACATCTGAAAACTGACACGCTTTCAGTATTTGCTGGTGCAGAGCCTGCTTGCCACTAGAAAAGGCACTAGGAGATGACCTCAGGTCAGCTACGCAGGCCCTTCTACCCAGGGTGTCATACCAGAGCCTAGCCTGCAGCTGTCATGATAACAGACATGGGGATACAGTCAGTGGAGATGACGTCACAAGCCCCGTGTGGAGATTAGGTCCAGTGTTCTGTGGCAGTGACAAGTTTTGTTAAGCTATGACACCCAGAGTTGATCAGGAAAAGCAAGTTTTCTCACTGAACTGATTCTGGGTCTGGACTTGAGCTGTGCTGCTGCTGCCTGCAAAGCTTCTGCTTGGGTTTGAACCTGATTCTCCAGCTCTTCTTGTGATACAAGTGCTGCCCAAATGTCATTTGCTTAAATCAGTCTGAACTATGTCTTATTGTTCACAATTAAGAGGTCTGGCTAAAATTGAGGCCATGATGGATAATGGGATTGTTTTAAAAAGAACAGAAAATCTAAGTTTGGATTTAGTGGCCACATCTTTTGTGGTACCACACATTGGAATTTTCTTCAACAATACGTGTTAATGAAATTCTGGTATACCAAGGGGCCCACATATTTTCATTAGAGGTAAGAAAAAGAGAAAGATGTATGTGTGGAGAAATGGCAGTAGAAGAGTTTATGATTGCTCCTGGGACTCAGTAGAGGGTGAGGTGGGGAAAAGAAAGGGAGGGAAGGGGGGAGGGAGTGAAAGAGAGAGAGAGAGAGAGAGAACAATCTGAGGGAGGTTCCTAGTACAAGAAATAAATAATCAAGAGGCTTTCAAAGCAAGCATACCTAGTTCTGAAATTTAACATGGTGTTATGCTGCAATCATACCTCTATCCAATCTCCCTCTAGCTGTCATATGTAATGCTTTATACAGCAAAGACATTGGGAAGACATGCTGTGCAGATGGATACTATGGAGAAATGGTAGATTCTTTATTAACAGAGATCAATGATTCATCACCAGATCAGAGCCAAGAGGGACCAGAAAATATGTGAGATTTCTCAAAAATTTCAGATTTTTTTTTTTGCAGGAATGGTTTCCACAATATTTGGAATATAGTGTTTAGTAACTTTCCTTCTGATGTTAAACAAAAGTGGAAGCCCCTATTTTTCAGTAATTCTGAAGAACACCAAGAACCTGAATGTGTATTGACTTTATAGCACTTACAACAAAGTAATTCCTTTATGATGTGTGTTTTCTAGGCCATTCATCTTAGTGGTCAGAATAAGATGATCATAAAGACCCCAAAAGGGAGATTTTCTCATTCAGGAATTCTTGTCCTAAGGAATCTTCCCAAACAACTCCAGGGAGGATATGGAGTGAGATGAGAAAAGAAGGTATAATCCAAGGACATTGTCTACCACGGACTCCAATAGGCAGTTTGGTTACACCTAAAGGCCCAGGGAGATGGTGTACTCCTCTCTTCTTGAGACAGGCATTGGGAATAAGGACAAGAAAATGATGAAATAGTAGAGCTAACAAATGAGCATTTATTCCACAAAATGTGATGGCTAAAGGTCTGGTTTGCATGAAGGTGGTTCTCCCATCTCTTTGGAAGGCTTTTCTTTCCCAAACAACTGGTGTATAAGGAGGGCTGAGTGCAAGTGGTCCAAGAGTAAGGGAGGAAGGATCAAATTTGCCTTGGCAAGTCAGGAGATGCATCATGTACGCAGGAGTCATTTAGCCTGAATCTCAGAGATTACTTGTTAATTCCCCAAGACATGATGGACAGATTCCATGCTTTCTTTTATTCCGCAATATCTGTTGAGTCCTTTGTACATGCTGTGTGCTGTGATATAGAGTTGAGAGTGAAGAATGTGGTTTCCCTCTAGATCTATCCAACTAGTGTGGGGGGGGGGCTTTATATACATAACGACACAACTACTTTTGTAATCCGAAACACTCTAAGCTCTGTGGTAGAAAGAGTTGGGAAGTTATAAGACAATAGAAAAAGGAAATTAATTTATATGGGGACCATGAGGGAAGATTCCATTGGAAAAACCTTATATATAAGATAAGATCTGATTAAGCAAAGGGTGGTTGGAAGAAAGTTCCACAGAGAGCAAAGAGCAATGTGGAGCCCTGGGAGATTAAATGTGTGGTCATCCAAGAAACTGAAGAAGGCTCAGGTGAAGACATAGCAAGAAGGTGGTCATCTGCTAACAATAGAGAGCCTGCAGGGGAAGCCAACCCTACTGGCATCTTGATTTTCTAGCCTTTAATAGTATGAGAAAACAAATCCTGTTTCTTAAGTCACCTAGCCTAAGGGGGTTGTTAAGGCTTCTGTAGCAAACTAATAGAGGTACCAAAGTGCTTTACCAGCAGGTAAAGCAAGATCTGCCCTAAATATTGATTTTAAAAATTAAAGCTGGTGATATACATGATTAAATTTAATTTACATTAAAAAAAAATTGTTATGGTCACTGGTAAATGTTTTAGAAATAAGGAGCCCTGGAGGTAGAAACCAACTAGATTGAGGAAAATTTCCTTAACTGGGGCAGGGGGGAGAAAATTGTTATTTCAGCATTGGCCCTTCATTTGAAGTCTCAAGGGACCATCCAGTAAGGACTTGTAATATCCAGTAAGACTTTGTCAATGGAGCTTGTATTTTGAGAAGAGAGTCTGCTATAAATATAGAGTGTGGTTACTCATGTATATTTAGAAGAATATTTCAAGAGAAAATTTGTATTCCATTTCCTCATCCTACCAGAGAAAAATGTTTTTCAGAAATTGTGTCATTACCACTTTTAGAGTTTGGATAAAAACATTCTTTTTGGAATAGTTTGGTTGATAATCAAAATCAACAAATATGTTACATGTTATGATGAATGTACATACATATACACACACTTATTACACTAAATGAAGCTTTGCTCTAGGAGTAACAAAAACAAAACAACCACAATGAGAAAATACAGTAAAGTCACAGAAAAGATCAAAGAGAGATGTATTGCCAGGAAATACCAGGGGTGCAGGAGTCATGGAGGACTAAAATGAGCAGAGAAAACCTTAAGGATTAGGCTGGATTTGAACTTGGAAAATATTTAGCTAGTCCTAGAAACTGGAACACCTAAAAAGCAAAGAGAGGATATCTGAGGACATCATAGTGACGTTTTAATGCTAAGAGGAAATAGATATGGTTTGGGAGAGATTCTGAAAAATGTAAAGTTAGAAGAACTTTCTCACGGAAATTATATGAAACAGGTAGCTGAAGGATGACAGAGATTGAAGAACCCCACTTCTTAGCTCAGGATGTGTGGACTTGGGAAGAACACAAATGTAGCCTGTCTTATTTATTCTGTAATAATTTAATTATTTACTCTGTAATAAATTTTATTCTGTATGATATATAAATAATTGAGTAACTACCAGTGATAATTGTTTGAAACAATACTATATGGGCAGTGATTGTGACCTTTATCAAAATATTTGTTTGAAACTGACATTGGCTCGAACATAATATTAGGTAACCAAACTCTTTCTTTAAGACATTTTCAAAGGAGGAATATAATGAGAAATTGTTATATCTGATCGATGCTGAAGGAGCCAATTCAGTGGGCATCTATCCAACTGACTCCAGTGTTGGAACTGTGGGATTTAGACGTACAAGGGCCATGAGAGCCAGGGATGTATTGGGTAAATGGTCCAGAAGAAAGTAGACAGTAGACAATGTATCTCTGGCTGTACAAGAGCAGGGCATGTAAGTTTCCCTTCTAAAATAAAAATGTGTTTATTTCTCTAATAAATTTTAATCATTTAGAATAAATAGGGAAATACTTCAAGCTTACTTTGTATGAAATATTCTGCGTATAACATCTTGGAAACTAAGGGAATGTCTGGGTGGCTCAGCTGGTTGAGCACTGACTCTTGATTTTGGCTCAGGTCATGATCTCAGGGTCATGAGATCCGGCCTCACATCTGTGTCTGTGCTCCTCATGGAATCTGCTTGAAATTCTCTCTGTCCTTCCCCCTGCTGTGTGTGTGTGTGTGTGTGTGTGTGTGTGTGTGTGTGAGACATTTGGTTTTGTCCAGTACTGTCTGTCTTAAAATAAATGAAAAGACCATAATGGTATTGTGTGGTATCATGGTTCTTTCTCCCTTTAATATCTAGTAGGTATTAAAGGCTTGTCTGGCTCATGTACTCTTTCAGTTTATGTAAATAAGTCTTGGAAGGTAATAAAACCATGAGTCATATCCATTTGAGGCCCATAGGATAAAAAGAGTTGGGGATACACAAGACTTCCAAAGAGGCCAATATATATTAGAGGTATAAATGTCATATAGATATAGATCTGTATAGATACACACACTTATAATTTGAGGCCCCCAAATTATAAACAAACAAATAAATGAAAAAAATTGAGGTCATGTGAAGCTTTTGGGCAAGCTCAAGTGACCTACAACCTGTAGCAAAAGCCAACAAAACAGACCCCAGCCTAGGTCAGCTAAACCACAGCAAACTTGCAGAGCCATGATTACGAGATAAAGGTTCATTGTCTTTAAATTACTCAGATTTGTGATGCCTATTACATGGCATTATTGTGGCAATAGCTAATTAATATTTGAATCAATGACTAAAGAAAAATTTGGTAGATCTGAAACAAGAACAGAATTCACAAAGATGTTTAAATAATTAGACCATGCAATCATTGAAACAAGAAAAAGAAAATAAAATTAGAATACCATGGCTAAATAAAGGATTGATTAAAGGAATAAAATTAGACTGAGAAAAACCTCAAATCAATGTGTTGAGCTGTTGCAAGGGTCAAAAAACTATAATTCTTTAAAACAAACAAACAATTGCTTCATCTGTGTGGTAAAAACACTACCAGCAGAGTTGCCTGGTTTCCTACATTTATACTGATATTAATACTTATATCCCTGCTACTGCTCATTTAGGTTTTTCCTAAAACTAGCAAAATGGCTATTTGCCCTACATATGTTGGGCAGCGCATAGAATAAAATTGACTAGTCCATCCTAACTAGGCTAAATCCTATAAAGAAGCGGGAAAATAGCAAAATCAAAAGAAAGGACTCTAAATTGAAGAACATAGATCCATTTCCCTTACACAAATGCCAATACTCTTCTGAGACTCTGAATCTGCTTTACTAGATAAGTCACCGGGTTCTTGACATACTTCACTACGTAAGTTCATCATTCTTGGTGATTCTGCCAAAATTTTAAAAACCGCACCGCAAGCTACAGAACTTGATCTATTTGACCAGATTACAAATTTTGTCTCAAAACTATGTTACCTTTCAGTCAAGAAATTTATTATTAGCTCTCATCTCAAGGACTTAATATCCCTCTCATATTTGTATATTTGGTCTATTTGGAGATAATTCATTAATTTATTCATTCCCACAGTGATATTAATTGAGGGCCTACCAGCATGCCCTGAACAAGTAAATGAGTGATTAAAAAATAAATAATTAAATAACTCCATGAGCCCCTCTCTCAAAGAAAGTATGAACCAGCGAATAAAGAAATGTCCAAGGTTAAATTTTAATGCTACAAAACAACAAGATAAAATTTCACAGTAAGAGGCAGGCAAGATCATTGTATGATTCAGGGTTGAGGGATCTTGTCACAGAGGAAGATTTTCATATACACCTTAAAACAAACAAACAAACAAAAAAACCTTGATGTGATTTAACTGCACAAAGAGCATAAAAACCTTTAATGCTGATACAGTATGGAGTCCAAGATAGTGAAGATGAATGCATGTGATGTGAGGAGGTAGTTGTGACAAAGCAAAGTTGGCTAGAGTGAAGGTTCATTCTGGATAATAGTCACCGACACAGCAAAAACACACCTAAAATCAAAGCCAAGATGGAGAATTAGGTTCAGGGCACTCATTGGTATCTTTGGAATACACCAAAAGAAGCCAGTTTCCAGAATCTTCATGAGTTCAGGAGTTCATAAAGATCTGAAGCCCTGAAACCTGACCCTGGCTTAAGTTTAAGTTACAGAAGATGACTCGCCCAAACATGCAAGATGGATATTTTGAAAATATCGTGGTAAACACAGCAGAGCAGTCCAGGGAGACGGTGCGGGAGCTCATTGAGTTTAAAAACGTTAAGAGTTAGATGTTCCAACATTCCATGAGGGGGAGCTATTAGGATTGTGGAGATGCAGTACAGAGAAGGTAATCAATTCAAGGATGACTATTTACTGAGATCCTACAAAGTGCCACCTGGACTCTCTGCTCAAAACTGGGGTCTGAACACAGGCCAGGAAGCAGGACTGTGGACTGGTGAGAAGTTAGAGTTGTGTTAGAGTTAGAGTCATTCTTTCACACCAAATAGAAGTAGAGTTTTCAAAGTCCGTTTCCTCATCATCTTCTATGTGTGGGGACAATGGCGGATGCTAGCAGTACAAAGGCAATCAGGAAATGGCGATTATTTTACTTCTTGCCTTGCCCATAATGGGCCTGGGGAACAGTTGTAGAAACTCCCATCGAGGAAGATACATGAGTGTACATCAATCACATATGCACATTAGGCAGAAAGTCAGAAAATTTACTGAATTAAGAAAGTCAAGAGAAAACATGACAAGCCAAATTAGCATGGTAAGTGGACTACAGAAGAAGGAGCAATGAGGTTGGCAAAGGAAGCAGAGTAAGGAACGACACTGATGGGTGAAGCAAGGCAGCTCATGAACCACATCTAAGAATCACCAGCATCAACGAGATGTTCTGTGCAAAGTTCAACTTTATGGTCTCACTGCAAAGGTAATTCAGTAAAGCTATCATGCAGAGACCACACCTCCAGATACAAAGCAAGGATTCCAAGATCTCTAGACCAAAAATGGAGGCTGAGACTAATGGAATACAGAGCCAGGTGTCAAAGAGATGAGATAGCGTTTTGGGACAAAAAAATCCTGGTCAAAAACTGAAAGTAGATTTAGCATGAGGAAAATGGGGGCCAAAACCCTGAAACACCCAGGTTACTTTTAATCCATCCAGATGAGAGGGAAGATTATCTTCCACGTTAAGGGCTGTAAAGGACTATGTGGCTTGGGAAATTAATGTTGGAATTAATGACTAGGATGGATGGTTGCTGGGTACAGACTGGCCACACGGTGCTTGCAAGATGCATTAGAGAAGCATGTTCTTATCTGACACACATATTTTCCCCCTCAGAATCTGTTTTTATGGTTTCTTTTGCTTTGTTTTTGGTTTTTGTTTTAATCTGAGACATAAGAAGCTTGGGGCATTTGCCTGGTGTTCAAATAGAATATGTAGTAGGCATTTGGAAAGCAGGAGGCAATTTCCCAAGAGGAAGTAAACAATTTCTGATTAATTACACTTTGAACTTCTGTGTAGAGCTATCGACCATAGAATCACTAAAAAAAATAAATAAAAATAAAAATGCATTGTGTCAATGAATATGCATGAAATGACAGCAAATTCACCAAATTTAGAGAGTCAAGAAGCTTAAACGGAAAGAACACAGCTGACAGATTAGGAAATCAGGTTAAAAAAGAGTGAGAACTACCCCAGTGGAGTCACATCGTTGACCTTCCTGTTTGTGCATGTCTTATCTTTAGATTTAAAAGGAAGGCAGGCAGGAAGGAAGGAAAGAATGAAGGGTCCTTACTTCAAGGTCAAATACTCTATTTTATTGCATTACATGTTTGAAGTTATATTTATTTTCAAAATTTTAGACTCTACATTTTGTCTATCTTTACTTCAAATATTCCTAAATACCTTGCGAAATTTTATGTGATGTGTGTTTGTCATCTTTACATATTCTTCTGGCTAAGTGGCTGACCCTTATGTCCTATAGTGAGAAAACTCTGCTGCCCAGTGGCGGCAGAATGGATGAAAACCCACATAGCAGGGGACTCTGCCCAGCCGTAGAGCAGACTGTCTCCCACAGAGTCTTCAGAAGCAGCTCATTTATACAGTAATTGGCCAGGTCGTCTTATAGAGCCGATTACCATTTGTCAAGCATTAAAAACACTCCTTAAATTGTAATACTGGACTCATGCAGGGATACAGTTGAACATTGAATCATTTAATTAATCTAAAAGACAAACACACAAACAAAAACCATGCCCCAAACTTTGTATCACAACCAAGGTCATGTTTATGTCCCAGGAAGAATAATAACAAGATCAAACCTGGTGGACAGACACTTAAACCATGAGTAACAGGGATGGGGGGGTTCTCTGGAAAATACTGTACTTCCAGGAAATAAACCACACTCCAATATCTACTTTGCTACTTTGTGAGATGGTTCATTCACTGTTTACAGGACCCTTGAGAGCACTCTGAAGTCCAAATAAAGCCATTATTTTTTTTCTTGAGCTTAGTCAGAATATTAAAGATAAGTGACAGAGACGGTATAAAGGCATGGAGATAAAACATCTGAGTTGAAGTCTCCAACATTATAACACACTGAGGAATTCTCAGTGTGAAGATCATGCAAGTCTGGACACTGGGCTGTGCCTCAGCGGAGCAGGAAGGCCAAGAACCGGGAGTGCACGGCTGAGTCTTTGCTGAGGGTGAGCTCAGTGGCCACCCCTGCTAGGTGAGCAGGTTTCCACGAACTCCCAGGGCTTCTTGGTGCAGAGCACACAAGCGAGGTGTCTTCAGTAGCACCAAGAGGTAGAAAGTCGGGGATGCAAAGAATTCTGAGGAGTGACCGCACTTACTATCAGGTCTAGGAAATGAATGCCGCCTGTTTCCAAACCCCCCACCGTTGCCTGCCGGTACAAAAGGGAGGGGGCAGAGAGGAGTCGGCCATAGCACAGTTACTTGTCCCTTGGTCTGTCCCTGAACACTCTGCATTCAAAGCAAGGCGATCTGTGATTTCCTCCTACTTGATTCTCTCCTACATTTTCTCCCTCCCATCAAATAGCAATAAAGATTTCTACCCTCCACCTCTAGTACCCACGTGCAGATTACATAGACTTTCTGTGCTGACTTTACTCTTTCATTATCTCCAGAATCCCAAAGGATAATTATATTTTTTTGTCTTCCTCTCCAGGTTGTGTCACACTTTGAACTTGCCTCAGAGTTTCCCAAGCAAACTTAAGATCAGCTACATCTATCTCAAGACAATTGATGCTACAGCTGCGCAGATTTGAGGGCAAGAAGCTGATAGCACCAGAGGCCATTAACTTTCTTTTCCAAAATCACCTTTCTCATTAGATTTGAAAAATGTGCTTGAGAACAGCAGCTTATGGCAGTCGACTAGATAAAACTTCAGAAAGATAGTACACACAAGGAAAGGTGAGACAAATTGCAATGATAAGGTATGTCAGCAGAGGGCTGATGTTGCAAGAATATAGTGTCTTTGTATCTGTAGCCATTCATTAAGCAAGGTTATGTCAGTGCTGTTGGCAGAGAGAAATGACGACTCCAATATACCTAGGAACAACTGAACATAATTATTCATAGCTCTGGACTTCTGTATCCCTCCCTCAGACTACTTCTTGGCACTGGTATATTCATTTGCAAAAATATATATGCCAGAAAAATATTTTAAAAATCATCATGTTCAGTACTTCAATAATTCACGATTGGAAAATAACTACTTACCCCACATTGTAATATTGACTGTCTCAGGAAAAAAAAAAAAATCTGATTGCTAACCCTGACTCAACATGTTCTATTAGGTTAGGAAATCAGAGTTGTGTTTCTGTGGGGCTCAGGGAAGCGGGGAAGACACTTAAAATGAAGATAAAAAATCCCTGTTCCCAATGTTAAGCCATGATCAATGTTTATCAGAATATATCATTCTTTTGCAATAATGTCAGTATTTGATCCTTTATTTGTGCCAGTAAATCAGTGGCAGGTTCCTGTTTATGAGAAATATCTGCATAACCCACAAAAAGTGTTGGGAATAGAAACAATTCTCATCTAAAAGAATTTTTCAATTTTTGCGTCTTGGACCTGGAGAATGTTTAGAATCTCATCCACGAACTTTGTCTTGGAAAGAGAATTCCTTTCAGATCTAACATGAGTAAAAGGAATCTCATAAAAATAATTTCGTTTACGAAGATTGAAACTCTGAAATGTGATTATGGCCAAATCAGGAAAGAGCCTCCACAGTGCTCTCCAAACACTCCCAGTTGTATACTCAAGAGTCCTGACTTCACTTCAGCATCTGTAGGCAAATCTCTCTGCTCCTGCCTCAGCTAAGTGCCCTATTTGTGCGGTGGCCCCCGTGCTCTCACACCTGCTCAAGAAAGTTGCTTCTGCAAATGACTTTTCTCGTGTGTCCACTGGATTGTTACAGGAGCTAACACAGAGGGCTCCATATCCTTCACAATCACAACATACAAGTCAACAAAACAGAAGACCTTGAGCCCATGCTCCATGCCAACAGCACTGACACTGTTCATTTCTTTTTTGTTTTGTTTTGTTCTTCTCCTTTTTATTTACTTATTTACTATAGAATGTATTACTTGTTTCAGGGGTCCAGGTCTGTGATTCATCGGTCTGACACCATTCACAGCACTCACCACAGCACATACCTTCCTCAGTGTCCGTCACCCCGACACCCCCTCCCTCCCACCCCCTCCACTCCAGCCACCCCCAGTTTGTATCCTGAGATTAACAGTCTCTTATGGTTTCTCTCCCTCTCTGGTTTCATCTTGCTTCATATTTTCCCCCTTTTCCCCTATGAGCCTCTGCTTTGTTTCTCAAATTCCACATCTGTATTCTCTTCAAAAGATGTCAAAACCTGCTAGGAAATGGAAACTGAGACAAAGCTTAAGAACTGGTCTTTCATGGAAAGTGCCATCTCAGGCAAGAATGCAGAGGGAAAAGCAAAGCGAAGAAGGGAAAACAGATAGAAGATTGCACAGCATCGAACCGCTTAAGGAGACACGGCTGATGGCTCAGTTGCACAGTGTGTCTCCAGCAGGCCAAAAAGAAACACCGTATCTGGGAGCCATCCATTAGTGGAAGAATGGAGGAGGAATTTATCTGTGGGTTTCTTACATCTCCTCTTTCTCACTGGGCAAGACTGTTACCAGATCATTAATTCCACCTGTGGTATTGTGTCACTTGGACCTTTGGGAAGTTACTGGTGAATCAGATATTATACCCTGAGGTGTGGGACTTCATCTGAATTCCCAGGTAATGGCAAGGGTCCAGATCACTCCCTTAGGTGCCTCTCTCAGGTAGGGTAGGGTTGACAGTATTGCTTTGGCTCCCTCTGCATTAGGAGTGAAGGGAAACTTTTCCACAGAGGACACTTACCCTAGTAGAAGCTTCTGGTAAGCCGGCCAGGGTACTGTGACCACAAGTGGTGGCAGCTGTGTGTGATCGAAGGCCAAGATGTCAAGAAGAAGAAGAAGAAACAGGTAAGGCAAAGTAGATGGGAATGTATGCATAAACTGTGCCTGATTAAAAAGAAATTTGTCTACACTCATTCAACTGCCTGCACTCAACCCATGATTTTTAAAATACAAACCCCAATGGTCAGTTGTTGCTTGTCAGTTTTCTTATCCTCTCCGCAGGATTTCCCCTTCAACCTCAACCACTTTCTTGCCTTCTTGAAGACCTTGCTCTCCTCATTCCTTTGTTACCAGTCCCCCCTCCCCAACCCCACCGGTCTCTCTGGAGTCTATGTCTTCTTTCCTGAGATTTCTAAATGTTTAAGTACTAAGACTAAGTCATCCCTGGGCCCCTTCTCTTTCTCTTGCTACTCATTCTTTGTGTGACATTATCTAAATTGCAGTAAATTCCATTTCTATGCTAATGATGCCCACATTAATTTCTCTGGTTTCAACCCGCCCTTTAACTCATTTCCCATATATTGAACTATTTACTCATCATTGCCTCTTGATGCCATTGAGATCTTAACTCAAATAAATAAATGAATAAGTTCATGGAAAATGAATCTTAAATAGCTAGTAGGAAAGAGTCTCAACTTTCATTGTAATCAGGAAGGTATAAATTAAGTCATTGATTCTACACAATATCACAACTTGTATAGTAATAATAATTAAAAAAACAAGCTAGCAAGGCAACTGGCATAGCATATAGGGTGGTGATGATGTGAAGAAAGGGAAGTCCCATGTGGCCCTTCATTCTTAACACTTGAGAGACCAATCAGGTGACAGACACCTGATTTACATTCCTTATGACACATCAGACTTCCTACAGACTACATATATTTTGTATCTAAAACGCGCATGTCTTTTCTTTTAATTAGCCTGATTGTAGTAAAATTGATATACAAAAAACCCACTAATTTAAAATATCTAATTTGATTGGCTTGGATATATGCAAATAAATGTGAAACCATCTCTACAATTAAGGTAATAAACATATCCATCCCCTTCAGAAGTTCCCTCCTGCCCCCCCTTCTTGTGGGAAAAACACTCAACATGAGTTCTACCCTCTTATCAAACCAAGTACACAGAACAGAATTGCTAAACAGAGGCACTCTGTTGTTCAGCAGAACTCTAGAACTTATTCAACTTGTATGTATCCCTAAAATGACAAGTGAGTTCACACAGTATCCGCTGCTGTCGTAAAACACAGAAACAATATAATTTTATATTTATAGTGGAATAGCTAAATGTAGATAGACTAATACAATGAAATGCAGAATAACTTGAGTAACTCTAAGAATGTAATCATAAGTGAAAAAAACATGTTGAGGAATACGCATGTTAATGCTCTATGGACAGTCTCATAAATCGATATACTATTAATAATACATTAGCCTGAAAAAAAATGCACCGTATTTAACATAATGTAACTTTTGTAATGGAAGAGGGAAATAGGTCCTGGAAGACAACAGATAGATCTCTAACTGTATCTGTAACATTTATTTCATTAAGGAAGCTTTGAAGGAAAAAGAACAGTGCTTTAATAAAAACATTCTAAAACAGGGATGCCTGAGTGCCTCAATCAGTTAAGCAGCTGCCTTCAACTTGGGTCATGATCCCAGGGTCCTAGGATTGAGTCCTGCATCAGGGTCCTTGCTCAGTAAGGAGTCTGCTTCTCCCTTTTCCTCTGACCATTCTCCTAACCCATGCTCTCTCTTTCTCTCTTAAATAAATAAAATCCTTAAAAAAGCTACTTTAAAAAAATTTAAATAGCATTTTAAAATCCATGTAAGTAGAAAGAAACCAACATTTCTCAATGGCTAACTATGTGCCTGTTTTCCAATTCAGGTTTGAATCCTGGCTCTGCCATTCACTGGGTATATTGTTATGAACAAGTTGGGTAGCTTTCCTAGGATTGGTCTGTTTCTCTATAAAATAATGATAGTGGTGGTATCAACCTCTTAGTATCATTGTGATAATTTAATTACATGATTCATTTATGAAGTGTTTTACAGAGTTCCTGCCATTAACCATTGTTCCTTGAATGTGAGTTATTCTCACTGGGCTAAGAACCCAGGCAGTCTGTCTCCGACCAGGCAGTCGGTCTCAATGTGTTGGTTTAAGGAAAGAACCACACCAAAAAAACTATAATTAGGATGCACCTTTTGTTTTTTTCCATCTTGAGAGTAAGCATACCTACTAATGATGAGGTCATCAACGGGAGGGTCAGTAGTCTCTTCTTGATTAATTAGCACAAAACTCTAAGCATGAGTCAAACTTGGTGAGTTTTTTTTGCCATCAACTGACATATAATATCATGTTCAGAAATCTAAGTGAGTTAAAATAGAACATTTAACCAGTGTCTCTTACAATATCTGAATAGGAAACATTAAAATATTATTTCAAAACTTTTCACTAATGCTGTTATATCATTGCATCATCTAAATTACACTGAAGATGAATTATCGAACGGAAAATAAAAACTGCAGTCGGCTGTCAACAACAGCTTGAGGATTATATATTTACCACATGAGGGACTCATAAGCTAAAGCTCTATAAATACAGAATACAAAATTTGCTGAATTTGTGTCTGTTTCCCAAATTTATACTTAATTTTTTTCCCCTGCACATTTGAATATACAGCAGAATTGAAGGTTAAGGAAGAGATAGGGAAGATTTTTGCAAGAATCATTTAAACCAGAAAGACTGTTCTCTGCCTGCCCTAGTTACCAGATTTCTGCTGAGGTGGCATTCCTGGGAGCACTCGCCCTTGCAAACACATGCTTTTGTATTTATTCCCCAGGTTTTTCTCATTTCAACTTTTACACGGTTTCCTTCTATAATTCCTTAGGGGCCACCTGGCCTCCTTTTCAGACTAAATGCTTGGGCTGCTACTGAGGGTGAGCTGGTAGCCACCTGTGCTCAGAGACGCCCCCCCTCAGCCTTTAGAAAATGGCTGCAGGGCCCACGGAGCGATACAACCCGGTCTTTCATGGACGCAGGCTTCTTGCTCCCTCTACTACCACCGAGAAGCGTAGCTTTAAAATTTCAGACTACAAAATTTCAGACGACTTCAAAAGTGTAACCACAAAATTTCAGACACAGCTCGTTTTGGTTTTAGAGTGAAATCCATTTAGATTGGTTTTCTCATTTCTCTTTAGACCTCTACATCAAAAAGAAACAAACACAAATAGAAGCTCTTTGAATGTCTGGCATTTATACGGCATTTATACCCAATATCGAGTAATATGTCATAACCTACAAATATTTTTTCACAATACCTCCCCAGATGTAGTATTTTAACTTTTCAATTTGTCACCAACTAATTTACTTTGGAGGATTATTAATTATGAGTTATCATTTTAAGACATAAAAACAAAGCAATGCATAAAGCAAAGAGACTGCTTTCATCTCCTATACATGTAAAGAAAATGCCATGTGTAACAGAATGTTTAGTGTCCACTTCAGGAAAACAAAAATAAACCAAAAAAAGTAACTGTGAAAGGCACCTTCACTATTGCAGAAAGTTACTTTGTGGTTCTCCCATGAAGAGTCATTGAAATGGAGAAAGGCAGGAGCACTATAATCAGAAATCATAGTTGATGAACGCAAAATTGAAGTGTTCCATCCTAGAAAGATTTGAAATCCTGTATGATATTGGATTGGGTAGGAATTGGCATAAAATTACGTAAGGACATATACGGGCTGATTTTGATTAAATTCTGTTTCAAAGTAAAGCTTATGAAAAGGGACATTCTCTTTCAATCACTTATCTTGTGAAATTTTCTTTTTTTAAGTTTTAGCACCAATGACTACTTTTTGGATGAAAATGGTTTACTGAAAATACTAGTGTTAATTTAAAATATTTATTATATATTTGAGGTATTCTGATAAACTAAATTCAACACTGTGGACTGAAACAATACATTTTTACATTTAAAAAAGGTATTTAAGTGTGTAGTAGTGCAACAGTGTAGAAGGAAACATAGCTGAGGGTTTTGCTGTTCTTATACAAACCTAGCATTCATACTCTCTATATGTAAAATTTATAGCATCATCTAATTACTAGAGTCAATTACAATCACTCCATCAGTGTTCACTGTACATCTTCTATGTACTACATTCTGGGCACCAGAGATATAGCTGTGAAAACAAATGAGCAAAAGACCTGCCCTCAGGTCTTTTATAAAGAAGCACAGGGAATAAACGTGTGTGTGTGTGTGTGTGTGTGTGTGAGTGTCTGTGGTATGTACACAAAGGTTTCATATATTAATAATAATACTAACAACTGAGCCACCCATGCACCAGTTAATAATAATACTAAAGAATAAATACATCAGGAAAGGAAGGGTCATGGACTGTCAGAGTTGCGAGTTACAGTCTTAGATAGGTTGCCCAAGAATGGCCTCATTGAGAAGACGACTTCTGAAAAAAAAATCTATAGAATATGATGGCACTTGCCATTTTGACACACTTGGTTTCCAAGAGAAGTAAATCTTGGAGATTCTCACATTAGAGGCTCACCAAAGAGGCCAGTGTATGGTGGCCAATGTGGATAATAAAGAGGAATGGGAAGGAGAAAGAGGCACCCAATCATGCAGGCTTTGTAGGCACAAGATTTTTCATTTTACTCTCAGTGAATTGGGAAGGCATTAAGACATTTCAGCATGGGAATGGCATTTTAATTGAATCCCTCTGGCTGCTTTTTTGAGAAGAGATTGTAGGGGCAGTAGCAGAAGCCAGGAGACTGGATTGGAGGCTGTTGAAGTACTGTAGTGTTTCGGTGATAAATGATGGTGAGATAAGATGGTAGAACATGCTTGAATTCTGTGTATTTAGCTGCCAGAATTTACTAATGAGTTGGCACAAAAGCCTGGGGATAATAAAATGGAGAAGTCAGGGCTGACATCAACACCTTTAAGAATGTGGGTGCATATAACTAAGAAGAGGAGAACATGGGAGGAGCCGACCTGTGGAAATTCAGGGACTTCCTAGTGGTCAAGGATATTCCAATCTGGAGTTCAGGGGAAAGATTTGGGTAGGCTGTATGAGTTGGGGAATGATCAGCATGTAGATGGCATGTCTATTTTTTTTTTTTTTAATATATGTATGTTCTCAGATTACTGAGATATTTCTTTTTTCTTTTTCTTTTTTTTTTTTTTTTAATTTGACAGAGAGAGAAATATATCGAGAGAAAGAATACAAGCAGGGGGAGTGGGAGAGGGAGAACGTAGGCTTCCTGCTGATCAGGGATCCCAGTGTAGGCCCAGTGTAGGGCTCGATCCCTGGCCCCTGGAATCAGGACTGGACTCGAAGACAGATGCTTAGGGACTAAGCCAGCTAGGAGCCCCAAGACGGCATGTCTCCTACTGACATGAGCGACATAAGCAAGGGAGTGGAGATATGTGGGAAATAGGAGACTCCCCAGGGCCAAACACTGGGCAATGCCACATTAAAAGGATAGGAGATAAGCAGAAACAGCACAACAAAAGAGAAGAAATGGGAAGAAAAACAGAAGTAATGTCAGGTGAGTGTGGCATCCTCAAAGCCACATGAAGGAACTGTATCAAGGAGACACAAGTCAAATGCCTTTGACAGATCCTGCAGAGTGAGAACCAAGACATGATCTTTGGTGAACCTGAAATAGGCAGATTCTGCACAGTGGGCAACACTTTGTTTAGAGAGCCTCCCTAGAAGGACAGGAAGGCGGGGAAGGAATATGGACAGCCTTTTCTGGGAGTTCTGTTATAAATAAAAGGAGAGTAACAAGGAGGTACCTGGAGGAAAAGGGTGAAGGCACAGATGGAATTCTAAGGTGAGTGAGGTGATAGCAGGAGTGTATGCCAATGAGAAAGACACCTTTCAGAGGCGATAAGAGGGTGCTGAACCAGGAGAGAGAGGGAAGACTGGCCTGAGAAATTCTGGGGGTGCTGGGGGAGCAAGTGACTTCCCAAGATAAGTGGAGGGTGATAGCTTAAGAGCACATTCTATACTTATCACAGTCATTTAGGACAAGGGCTCATCTGACAATCTTAAATTCTTCCATACCCCAACCATCTAGACACCCCTCTCTTCCTTTATGCTGTTGTATTTCCTCATGTGTAACCGTTACTAAGTTAGTCTTCAGTTAAAAACACACCATGCAGGGGTATCTGAGTGGCTCAGTCAGTTAAACCTCTGATTTTTTACTTTGGCTCAAGTCAAGATCTCAGGGTCCTGGGATTGAGACCCCACTTGGGCTCCACACTCAGCAGGGAGTCTGCTCGAGGACTCTCTCTCCTCTTCCTCTGGCCTTCTTCCTGTGCGCTCTCTCTCTCTCTCTCTCGC
Source organism: Mustela lutreola (assembly GCF_030435805.1). Lineage (NCBI taxonomy): Eukaryota > Metazoa > Chordata > Mammalia > Carnivora > Mustelidae > Mustela > Mustela lutreola. The sequence goes on from NC_081302.1 coordinate 7,430,843, forward strand.
TCTCGCTCTCTCAAACAAATATATACATCTTTAAAAAGCCAAACAGACCACTCAATAAGAAATGGTTCAAGCTTAAGTATATTTTGCTTTCACACATCAGTTCAAAATGGGTGTTCTCCTGGTCCCTGGTTGGCTGTTCTCTTCATGGGGACACAGCATTAGAGGCTCATTTCATTTGCAGTTCACCTTATGTGTTGTCACGGCTACACGCAGCATAGATGACCTGAGAAGAGAGGAGAGAACCACCACGTAAGGCTTGAGAAGGAGCGACCATACGTAACTTCTGCTCTCCTGGCATTGATGAGAAATAACCATGAAAAGGAACCAAATCCCTGGTACATTTGAAAGAAAATAACAGGTTTTGGTAGAAGCTTCCTTACCATGACCTGACGTATTATGAACATATGTGATTATCTCCACTCAGGACTAGTAAGTAAGCTTCACGAAGGAGTTTAATTTACTATTATATTCCTAATGCCTTGATGAAGGTCAGGCATGTACTAGCCACTTAATAAGTATTTTCCTAAATGAATCAATTGAAGCACATACACTTATTTGGCCTAAAAAATAGTTTCCCTTGAGCCAGAAAGGAAGCTATCTCAGCATTCAGGATAAAGTATCCATCTGCCAATTTTACTAGCTTTTGCTTAATAAGCTTCAACTTCATAATATATTTTCCACTATTTCCCATGACACATGACAAAAATAGACTTTAAAAAATATATGTTTTGACTGTTATGATGGATGAATGCAATGTAAAAAAAAATCTCCATTTGATGCGGTTCAATGTGCTTGAAGTATTTTTTTTGCCTTTTGATATTTTTCAATGTAAATATTATTAATGTATACATACCTCTTTGACATCTAATTGTGAGTAAAATTAAGTTAACACTTTCTATCTAGGAGAAACGAAACACATCTTTATTATGGTCTTTTAAATTTTTCAACGTGGGTTAATTGATTTGACTGTTCCCTTCCTTGTTAGCACAGGAAGACTTACCCAAGAACTATAATTTTAAAATTCACAGTTTCACTTAGGATCTTCAAAAGTCATCAAAGTTAGCTAACATTTTGGATGCTTTCAATTGAATAAGTAGAAACTACCTAAATTACAATATTGCATATGACAATATGAATTCTAGGAAATTTAGGTAGATCTGTTTTCAAATATGTTTATATGTAATAACTGGTGTCTTATTAAATTATATGACCTCTAGGTATACCAGCATTTGCTTATTCAGATTTTCTGAAGTTTGGACTCTAAACGATTCAGAACTAATTAAAACAATCTGGTTTGAGATGCTAATGTTGAGTGACACCCAGACAACCCAGCTGGTACGCAACAGCAGTGGTAATATACTTGAAGGCATGGGATTTGAGAAGCACATACCAGCTGTGCTCTAGAGCCACTCCGGCTGCCTCTCCTCTTCTGAATATCATTCACAGTGCTGACATTTGATTTTGATGGTGTGGAAGTCCTGAATGCTTCTCTGGAAAGTGCTTGGGCAAATGATACTCTGCTGTGCTGGTTTTGACGTTCAGTTACTTTCTACCAGGTCTTTTGGTCAACCTTATCTCTAATGCCAAAAAGTGGTTATACTGAAATTATGAAATTTCCTTGGGCAAAGAGACTGATCTCGAGCTTGAATTTTTGTCAGTGAGGCTACTGGATTTCCAGATTAGCCTAGCGCTGACAGAACCAGTCTCTCTCTGTGAGTTGAACTAACCTTTGTGAGTGGTCCGAGTGAGAAGAGTCAGGGAAGTGTGGCCAAGACAGTTGTCTCTCAGAATGGCAGCACGAGCCCTGGGAAACCATTTGGCGTAACCTGCTCTGAAAATTGCCCCAGCACATCTGAGCAATAAACTACCACAATTATCAAAAGCAGGAAACCTGACTATTGTCAAACCTGCAATTTTTTTGGATTGCTAACAAGACATTCCAAACTACCTATCCCACCTTCATTCATGTTACAGTCTTTGTTACAACTTACTTAATTTATTCATATATTAAGTTGGAAATAGGAAAACATGAAAAAAAATCATACAATTGTTCGGGTGGTCGATCTATGCCCACTGATACTATTTAGCATCCTTACCATTATTGAACTTAATTAGGTGCTTAAAATGCAACAGGCAATATGTAAAGTGCACAACCCATATTTTAATTATTTTCCTATTTTATTTGTTTATTTATTTATATTCATTTATTTATTTTTTTTTAAATTAGAGAGATTTAGAGAAAGAGTCAGGGGAAGGTCAAAAGGAGAGCTAGAGGGAGACTCTCAAGCAGACTCTGCGTAGAGCCTGACATGGGGCTCAATCCTATTATCCCAAGATCATGACCTGAGCAGACACTAAGACTCAGTGCTTAACCAACTGAGCCACTCAAGAGCCCCATATTTTCTATTTTAATTCTCACAAAAAATATCTATAAGGTCTTATACAATAACACTTCTAAGGTGCTATTATGAAGAAATCATGGTGGAAGGAAATGCTTAGATAACTTAGCAAGAATTGTTTCACAACTAACATATGATGAGATATAAACTCAGGGCCCCTGGCACCAGACTTCTTACCTCTACATTGGATTTCTTCCATTTAAAGTGTGTTTTCTACTCATCGATCATACCAGTCTCTTGAGCTGAATCGCAATTCCTGTCCCATTTTCATCTATTGGATTCCTCTTTATGTTTCAAAGTCCATTATATATATATATATATATATATATGTATATATAAATATCTATGTATATGTATATATATATGTATATATACATATCTATGTACATGTGTATATAGATATGTATATATACATATCTATGTACATGTGTGTGTATATATATATACACACACACATACTGGTAACTTTTGTGGCAGAGACGGACTAAATTTTTTGTGTCTATGAAAATATTTTTACTGATTTTTCACCAGCATAGGGAATATTTATGTTCTCCCTTTCTCAGTTCACCATTAAACTACATTACAAAGCTTTCCTGATTCTTGTTAGGACTGTTTCGTCAGTCCTCATCAATGGAAAGTAGGTGAAAGAGGCAGGTACTGTATTAGCTCAACCCCAGAAACATGTTTGCCAGGACTTTCCCACTCTCCTTTCCCAGTTGGAGCACAGATTCCAATGAAGAGCATCAAAACCCTAGAAAATGATAGGGTCTTCAATTCACCGTGTCTTGACTGCAAACACCTGCACTCAACTTTCATGAGCTTGTAGTACATGTTTATTGTCTAAGCCCTTCAGATTTATTTGTTATAGCAGTTCGTTTTATAGACCCTGCCTAATGCACCATTTAACTTGTGTTAATCATTTTCAGTTTACAATGTACTTTCACAGACAATACCATCTTTTAATATTATAACAGTCACAAAACATGAGTATTTATTTCTGTAATGTGCTGAATTGTGTCCTTCAAAATCCATATATTGATGGCCTAACCTTCAGTAAATCAGAATGTGACCACATAGGCTCTTCAGAGAGGTAATTAAGTTAAAATGAGGTCACAGTGGGGAGGGGGGGTTCTAGTCCAATATGACTGGTATTGTTAGAAGACGAGGAAATTTGGACAGAGACACACACAAAGAAAAGACCTTATGATGGCAGAGGGAGGAGAAAATGGCCATATCTAAGACAAGGGGAGAAGTCTCAGAAAAAACCAACCCTGCTGATACCTAGATCTTGAACTTTTAGTTAGCAGCTCTGTCAGAAAATAAATTCCTGGGCGCCTGGGTGGCTCAGTGGGTTAGGCCGCTGCCTTCGGCTCAGGTCATGATCTCAGGGTCCTGAGATCGAGGCCCGCATCGGGCTCTCTGCTCGGCAGGAGCCTGCTTCTCTCTCTCTGCCTGCCTCTGTCTGCTTGTGATCTCTCTCTGTCAAATAAATAAATAAAATCTTTAAAAAAAAAAAAAAGAAAATAAATTCCTGTTGTTGAAGCCAACTAGTCAGTGATGCTTTGTTATGGCAACCTTAGCAGACTAACACCGTTGCTCTCTAAATAAATAAATAAACCTTAGAGGAAAACACACACACACACAAGAACTCTGTCAATGAGAAAATGATAATAAGCAGCAGAATCAGGAACCAAACACAGTTCTTGAGAAGAACAGGGAAACCCTTCCTATTCTTCCCACCTTTTTTACCTAGCAGATTCTAGCTTGATAAATTCATCTGCATTCCTGTAATGGTCATTATTTGTGTCACTAATTTGGAATGTTTATGTCTCCCTATTTATTTTTGACTTATTTCCTCACTTTATTTTGAGTTCATGATAGGAAAATACTGAATCTCAAACCATTATATTCCTTATAGAATCTGGAGTAGTGCCTTAAAGTACTGAAGGGTTCAGTAAACATTACACTAAAAATATAGCACTGAGGATTAAAAACTTATACTAAGGGAGTCAAAAACCAGTGTTAAAAGTTATTCATGTCATAATAAAAGTACTTGGTTTACATGGTTGGACAGCCTGTAAAAATGCTTTAACTTAATTTGTTAAAAAAAATCAAACATACATCTCTGAATTTTTAATATGTGATATATATATATATATATATATATATATATATATATATATGTATTTTTTGTGTCAACAATTGTTTTCCTGCAAAAAGACTTTAAGGTGCACGAAAAGATGAAATCTATTCTATGTTTTACAACTCACATGTAACTTTATAGACATATATCTTTTTTAACAACCTGGGAAATGACATTATTCTAGATATTAGCCTAGCCACGTATGTAAACAAACTTTACTCTTACCCTCTTGTGTAGTTACAAAAAGCCCTGTTCAAATATTTATTTGACTGCTTACCTTGATTCATTTGTGCATCCTATTTGCCTGATAATATCCCACTATAAAGGTCTTGGGCTTAATTCCTTATATTATGATTGTCATGGTAACAACCAGAGCCCTGTACCAGTACCACGGGTACTTTCCTTTAAAAAAGAGCAAAATGAGGATATAAAATAACATTGCACCCAGACAAATTAATAAAAAAATAATAGATTTGTAAAGCCTAACATTCCCGCTTGACACTTTTGAAACATTGTTAGCTTGCAAGACATAAACAAAATATTAAATAAAAATATATGCATGCTGATATAAATTAGATTTCAAAAGCATCATTTTTAATAAAGGCTTTTAACTGCCTCAGTCTGGAAATAGTCTGCAATCTGGTTGATAAATATGCAGCAAATGACAAATTAATATGTGTTGGCCCTCATCAACATCGGAGACAAATGTTATTATAATGTTTTGGACTGTGCTCAGTTTTGTCTGTCTGGGGAAAGGCTGTACCAGTTGCAGAGAATCTGCAATTCAGAGGGATAAAGCTGCCCTCTATGTGAAAAGAGTGTGTGCTGCACCACACAATAAAACACGAAATGTTACAAGATTTAGAGGGAAACTAATTGTATGAATCTGCCAAATTTGTGAAAACTCTTAAATGTGTATATAAAGGGGCAATGTGTGAGGTCCCACAAAGACTTCTAGAATCTCGGTGGAACCAGCATTCATGTCCATAATAGATTATACACTTCCAGAAGTTAAATACTCAACTTAATTCCTATTGCTTCAAATTGACCATTTATAAGCTTTTAAAAATGCAATAAAATCGCATTAACAAAATCAGAAAATACAGAGTAATTTTACATAGAATTATTTTAAACACTCGTGCTCAGTTATATAAATAGAAAATAATAAGCTGAACTTCTTCCTCACACTCAGAATATTTCCATAAAACAAATGTGTTAATAAGTTCCCTAAGATCCACCCCAAGGTGAAAGAAAATAGTTCAGTTGTGACAGATTGTATAACTTTTGAGTCTACAAATGTAGACGTCTCAGTTGCTAATAATAACTTCTTTATGGATTTTATTGTTTATAGTTTTAATTATTTCTCCTGTATTTAAATGATCAGCAACTGATGACTAGGACTTTATATGGAGGACACCATATCATATTAGTTAATGACTGTGAAGATATAAATAATTGCCTTTTAGTCCAAGATCTTCCTGTTAATTATTTTCTTGGGCAAAAGTAGAACAATTAGCAGCTTTGACTAATAGACCTCTTCCAAAGAATAAATAAAATATAAATGTAAAACATTTATCTCATTAACAGACATGTAATAAGCAATTAATAAATATTGTATCTTCTTATTATTAAGATTGCTGGGATGTTATTTTCTTCCTCTGAGTCTGGAGAACATTGCAGTGACAATCGTCTTTTCCACTTTCGTGGTCTTTCTTGCCCTCCACCCCAGCAGGTCGAAGCAGTAGTAGTCAGCATATTGTGCCACAACTATTAAATTGTGTTTGACCCCTACCATATTCAATTCTGATTTCCACCTAGTATGGGATCACTACTACATTTGGCTCCAGGTCTATCTTCTCCTTTTCTGCTTAAAAATTGCTTTGGGAGTTTGGGAATTGAGTTTGTTCAGTCTTAGAGAAAGCCTAAAGCTAGTAATATTCTACAAAAGCATTGCTGTGTGTAAATACCATTACAACAAATATTAAAACACTCCCTATATAACAAAGATCTCCAAATCCTTGCCAATGGCACTTTTGGTATGAGCTATAGTCAATATGACTAACTTCCAGTACATGGAAAAATTGGGGGGAACTTTGGGAAGTATTTGGTCATTACATAAGGATATGACTTGCAGTTCCTTTCAAAATTGAGCAACTGTCCATTTTTCTTGAGCATTTACTTTGTGTTTTTGTATAAAGCATATATCACATAAAATGTATCTTACAGAGAAAGAGAGAGAATTCTACTGCTCATCATGATTTCAGCTGGTATAGCCAAGCCAGAGATTAAAGTTAAGACAGTTCATCTTTTCTGTCCTCTGAGAAGATTCGTCAGTACTGATATATGTCCCAAAGCACAGAGCAGAAAAACATAAGAAGAATGATGGAAACTATTTAATGTGATACAGCAGAAAGAAAAGAAATGAAGAAAGAAAGACAGAAATATATAAATAAATAAGAAAAAAAAGAAAGAGAGAGAGGGAGGGAGGGAGAGAAAGAAAGAAAGAAAGAAAGAAAGAAAGAAAGAAAGAAAGAAAGAAAGAAGACAGGCAGGCCGGCCGTAATTCAAGTGTAGGAGTTTCTGCCTGGTTCTGCTGTGTGGTCATCCTTGGCAAATCATTTAACTTCTCTACCACTCCAGACCTTTATGTATAAATTCAGAGCTACATTATTTTTTAAAATCTTTTTTTTTTTTTTTTTTTTTTTTTTTTTAAAGATTTTATTTATTTATTTGACAGAGAGAGATCACAGCAGGCAGAGAGAGAAGGAAGGGAAGCAGGCTCCCCACTGAGCAGAGAGCCCGATGCGGGACTCGATCCCAGGACCCTGAGATCATGACCTGAGCCGAAGGCAGCGGCTTAACCCACTGAGCCACCCAGGCGCCCCAGAGCTACATTATTATCCAAATTTTCTCTTGCCTCTCTTAATGTTAAGGTTTTAATATTTGTGGATAAAACAAGTTTTATGGTTAGCTTGCTCCACAGCTATGGTGGCTTCAGATCAGAAAGACTGGGTTGTCCTTCAACATCCTCAATGTCTTCGAAGCTCTCAAGCAAAACAAATGATCTTTCCCTCTCAGTGTAAGAAGAGAGCTCATAATGCCTTTCATTATCCTATATTGTACAGTTGAGAGTGACACGTTACAAGCTTCATTTACAACAGATAAATACCAATGTTTTTGTAAAAAAGGTTATAATGATAGTTTTTGTATGTTTAGAGGGTTAAAAAAAATATCAGTTTAATGACATTTTATTTTTATTCCCTGACAAATTTAGGCATCAGGGAGAATCTGAATATTTATATAAAGTAAAAAGAATGAGTGAAACTAAGTATTCAACCAATGAACACTTGCCTATTCTGTTAAGGGTGAAGGATGGGGAGTGAGTGGACAGTGATGCAACATTTACCAAGAGCCTTCTTCATTACGCCATGCAGCATGCTGTCGCTAGTATTTTCCACACTGCATAAATGTGGAATTGGAGGCACAAGGGTATTTGGTCATATGTCTAAAGTCAGACAATGGGTGTGCTGTGCTATAGGAATTAGATTTCATGCAAATAAGTCAAAGTTTGTGTTCTTTCTCTTAGGCATTACCAGGCTAAAAGTCATCACCTTGGAATGTTCCAAACTTATCCAATAACTTATGCAATAACTAATCTTCTTGATGCTGAAAATTCTTTGGATTCTCTTTAAGGTAAGTCACCAGCAATGTACCCACGTAGGCACACATATACATGCACATTCACACTCAAATCATTCCCATTATGGTGGTAAAATCTCAGACGAAGTCTTGCTCTGCAATAATAAATGGATTTTTTATTGTCCTTTTGGTGACTACATTAACAACATGCCATTCCTGTGGAATCGGTCTGAATAATATTCTATTCCAGGATGGCATAGTGGAGGGTTTAAACCTTAGGTAGAAATTGAAAAAGTAAACATAGGAAGAAATAACAAGGTTTTCTCATACAGCAAACCTAGATGAATGTATCTTGATCATTCATACCTGAAAACACATGTTTTCAGATGGATGTGAATTTGATCACATTTATACACTGCATCTTTGAATTTCCAATTCTTCATTGTATGTTAAACAATAAGATATTTTCAACAAGATAATGAATGTTATTGCTATTTTACAAGATTGGTTTTAATTAGTCTGATACATATGGGCAAATCTTACATTGACCATGTCCCTGATTCAAAAAATGAAAAAACCTGGTAAATTGTAGGAGAAAATGACATTTAAAAAGCAAAACAACGAAACCTTCCTAAAAGTTAACAATTACAGCTTTATTTGGCAATGAGATAGAATGAATGGATAGTAAGAAGATCAGAAAGCATGTGTTTATCCTAGACTCAGTTGCCATTCTAAGTAAAAATGTCAATTTTTTTTAAAATAAAAGACAGGTATGTATTTATTTATTTATTTTAATTCACAAAGATCAAGCTAAGAAAAGGCCTTAAAAATTTCACAGGAGATAAACTAAAGCTTCAAATGGAAAGCCAATGGAACAAAACTACATGTCATCGTCTTTGGTAATACTAAGAAAAATATTATGTTAAAATCCGTGCAGCAAAACACAGACAATACTGCATCCAACAAGGATAGACACCTTCTAAGCCATTAAGATATTTAGAGAGAATAGTAGTAGAATTAAAAAGAAAAACAAAAAATTCCGTGTTTGTAGAAAATAGGTGGGTGCTGAGACAGGAGCCTGTACATGCTGTACAGGCAGAATAATGTAACAATTATTTTAAATTAAAAATCCTGAAATAAGTAAAGAATTGAAGAAAATTCAGTGTGAGAGAGGAATCTGTGCTCAAAACTAAAGAAAAAATGAGAGAATTTTAGCTAAATAAAATTAAAGAAAAATCACTATCAAACTTAAATATTTTTACAATGTATGGAGTATATTAAAAATAGTCTTTAAAAGTCAATTACGATTTTTTCTTAGTAAATCCAATGTATGTGAATGACTGATGGCTTTATCAACCACTGACTAATTTGATCCAAAAATGGAATATTATCAAATAAAAAATCCAGTATTTTTGTGAGTCTTCCAAAGAATCTATATTATTTTCCATTAACCTATTAGTACACTAAATAATACTTCTTTAATGACTTACATGTGGTATATAGCGATATCACCTATAAACTGTTATTTTTAAAACTCATCCTTTGCATATTACTATTATATAAAATCAGCCTCTCAAGTTTATGGAAAAAAAACAGTTTTTAGTTTTGTTTTAAATTGAATTAGTAGTTTGACTTAAGGAGAATCTTCAGTTCTACCATATTTTGTCTTGCCATTAATTAATACAATATAGTGTCTGATGTTATAAGATCTTTCTTAAATTCCATTACTAAAATTTTATTGATTTTGGCGATACTGTCCTTGAAACTTTCTTGTTAGGATTATTACCAGTTTCTTTATATTTTTCTTGCTGTTGCAAATCAGTGCTTTGTTTATTTCATTTCCTATTTGGTTGTAGTTGGAAAAAATAAGTGGTTTATATGATAGTCTTAAACAAAGTAATATTTTTATTTTACTTTTTCCTCTAAGAATATTGGATTTAGGGAATTTAAAATTAGTCTCTATGCCTTATAATTCTTATACAATATTTATATATTTTCTTATTTTCTCTAACTTTAAATATTAAAATATTTCTGGTAAAATGAAGACCAACAGTGGCAGTAGTAAACATTCTGTTTTTTATATAACAAATTTTAAAGGGAAGGCTATCTAATGTAAACTATTTACTATTTGTTCCTGATAGTTAACTGTTATAAAATTATATCAGTTTTATTCCATTCTCAGAGGACTTTCATGAGGGTAATACATTTAATCTTTATTTTCAGTATATTCAACAAATATTTATGAAGCACTTACTCTTGGTCAAGCATGGTTAAAAAAGCTTTCCTTAAATGTAATGATTATAGTAATAGATTGTCTAATGTTTCATTTTTTGTCATTATTTCAAAGAGATCTATTAAATTGTGCTATATTTTTAAAATAGTAAAGAAAATAATATTTAATTTTTATAAGTGTATTTCTTGGTATGATTGAATAACAGTTTGTTCTTATTGCATTTTGTTCAGTTTTGTATTATTAGTTTTTTCTTTTTTTTTTTTAAAGATTTTATTTATTTATTTGACAGATAGAGATCACAAGTAGGCAGAGAAGCTGGCAGAGAGTGGGGGAAGCAGGCTCCCCGTGGAGCAGAGAGCCCGATGGGGGGCTGGATCCCAGGACCTGGGATCATGACCTGAGCTGAAGGCAGAGGCTTTAACCCACTGAGCCAGGTACCCCTATTAGTTTTTTCATTGATTGTACTGGATAACTTCACCTATTTTCCTATCTCTTGCGAAAATGCAAAATATAAAAATGTATTAATGTTTCTGGTTTGTCTATTCAGTTTCTTATCAATAATCTTTGATGAGCATAATTTTCTGGTTTAATGAAATACAACTGGTTTTTACTCTCTTTTATAGTTAGTTCCAGGTGTGTCCTTTGCTTACTCTGCTTTATCAAGACATTCTATTTTTTTTTTTTTTTTTTTTTTTTACATTTAAACGCTTCATCCTTTCAGCTTTTGACTTTATCTCAATGATCTACCTCAAAATATTTGGGTGTGGGGGCAGGGTGGATTAGGCTTCCTTTCTTCAGATAATTATTCAACTGTTCCAACAATATTTGTTGAAAAAAAATCCTTTTTTCATTGCCTTTCACTGTCATACTTGCTAAAAATAATTTCACCACCACCAAAACAGACAAACGAAAAAGCTAGGTAAATAAGTGAGCGGATGTCTGTGTTAACTTAAATTTCGTAGGAGGAATTCTTTCAGAACCTGAACATGTATCAAATCACCATGTTGCCCACTTTCAATACCTGTATCTTACAATTATACTTTTCAATTATATTTCAATAAAGCTGGAAGAAAATGAAAACAAAAACAAAAAACTTTGACCAAAATGCATGGGTGTATTTTTTAACTCTCCATTCTGGTTCATTGATTGATTTGTCTGACTTTGTAGCAAAACTGTCTATAATTTTTAGTGTGGCAAATATAGGTTTTCATTTTATTTGTGTTGAACGTATTGATCAATTTAGGGATAACTGACATTGTAACATTTTTCCATCCATGAATATGTTATGTCTACCCATTAAATTAAGTTTCATTTATTTTTTCTCAGGAGTATTTGAGAATTTTTAGAATACAGATCTTTTAATAAATTTGTTAAATTTATCCCATAGTATTTTATGGTTTAATTTCATTATTTATGGTAGTTCATTATCAGCATGGTAATATAACCAAATTTTGTATATGGAATTGGTATCCTCTTATATTGCTGAAGAAACTTATTACTTCTGGTAGGTCTTTTTCTTTTCTTTTTTCTGTCCTTCAGATTTCTTGATATTTTTCTATACACATATTTATGTCAGATGTTAATTATCAAAGTGATAATCTTGCTTTTAATCTTTATGTCTCTCTTTTTTTTCTTTTTAGTACCTTATTATAATGAATATAAATAGCACACTGTTTAATAGAAGGGGCAGGAGAATATGTCCTGGTGATGTCATCGTCCTGGAAGAAATGATGCTAACTCTAGGTTTTGGTGTTTTACTTACTTTTTTAAATGTCCTTTAACAGTTCTGAGGATGTTTTCCATCACTTCTACCATTCCTAGTTTTCTGAGAATTTTTATCAGGAACACATGCTAAATTTGTCCATACTTTTTCTGTGTTTATTTAAATGAGCATATATTATATTTTGACCCTCCTAATGACTTTTCATACTTGATTCAGCCCTTTTAAAATGTAAACACATCACTGATGATTTCAAGCTATTATAAGTGAATATTGACTTATTAGTAACCATCCTACATGGGCACCCCAATGTTGTTTACAGGAGTAACTAGGGAACAGTTTTAGAGATGGGGAATAGAAGTACCTAATGTAAACATGTAAGTCTTTGGGACAGTAGTACCAGTAATTCTAGTAATAGTTCTGCTTCCTCAACCACACACAGCCCCAGGATCTCTAAGTCCTAAGGAATGTTTTATTTCTGATAAGTTTCTAGGGCTGCTGCAAGGTCCCACTTTGTAAATGATTATATATATTTACATTTGATTTGTATAAGTAAATAGGTAGATATAAAATTTTTAGAAATACACATTCTTACCATTTCCCCCAAATAATCTATCTAATTTTACATATACAGGGATTTCTCCTTGAAGCTTGAGAAAGAAAGAACGGGTGATCAAACTGTCTGGGGAGAGTGCTGGAGGAGTGGGAAGGCTCTCAGAGGTGGATCTCAGTCCCTTGGAGCTGCAGTAGCAGATATACCACGGACTGGGTAGTTTCTAAACAGGAAGTTATTTCAGCAGCAACATATAAAAAATATGTTTTCAGGAATATATCTTGACAGAGTTGCTTTCAGTTTCAGACTAAATATTTAACAATTTCTGAGGAATTTGTGTGTGTATCATTATATAATATCAATTTCCTCCACCATTACAACCAACTAAAGTAATTATTTTCCAACAATGATAAATTGTAATCTTTCCACAAAACATTGTATATACGTTCATATATATGCAAAAACATTTCCACCAGTGTGCATGTATATGTGTGTGTGTGTGCACGCGTGTGTGCACATGCAAGGATGTATGTGAAGATGTATGTGTGTATCTGTGGGAGGGTGTGTGTGAGTGTATGTGTGTATGTATGTTCTAGCCCATCAGGTACAAACCGGTCTGTGCAAATCACAGGTCTTCTCAATTTTCACTTTCTTGTGAATGTGGCTTCATAAACCTTCTCAAACATCTTCCTATCTACCAATAGGCCATTTTATTATTTTTGAAATTATATTTATACCTTATTTCACCATCCCCAACAAATGGCAGAGATTTTCTAAATCAAAGTTCTTTTCATAACAGGTACAAGGAAAATGAAAACATAGTATATGAGCCTCATTGACGACCACTTATGAAAGTCCATCTGGAAGGAGATCTTAACAGCAACAAGATAAGGACAGATATATGTCTTAGGGTAATATGCTCAACGACAAAGGTTTTGAAGTGATAATTTCAGAAAATGCCACTTTTTCTTTTTAGGTTGTCCTTTACGCAAAGGTGGTCAACACTGTCAGTGTCTGCCCAGATCCTTTTGTCTATACTGCTCTGTGCGACTTGGTTTGGCTTCCTGAAGCCAGCACCTCATCTTTGCTGGAGAACTTTCTCTAACTTGAAGCTTGAAGGGCGAGGGAACAAACATGTGGCCTTTAACAAAAGACCAGTAGGAACAGCCACATGTATTCTGCACCCCCTCACCCTTCCAGTGGGATACTTCTGAGTTGTGGGTACACCCTATTCTGTCATCCAAGAGCTTCCCAGTGGGACAAAGCTCCTGTTCACCTCAATTGCAAAGTGCATGATAATAAAAAAATAAAAAAATAAAAAATTAACTGCCCTCCCCCCCACCATCCCACAACTCTCTCACTTTCCCACTCCCTACCTGCTTATTTCTTAGAATTACCTTCAAAAGAAATTCCCTGTGCCAAAATCTCTGTCTCAGGTTCTGCTGTAGGGGTAATTAATCTCAGAAAGTTGGTGCCAGAAAAAGCCCCAGGACACGGATCTTCAGAATGAGATTTAAGAGTTCGAATGCTTACCCACCAGGGGCGGCAACATGGCCCCCTTCGCTGGTGTTAAGAGGAGGTTGTGATCACACCTGTGTGCTCAACAAGCACAGCCACTTACAACTCAGCGGTGGCACATTAGGAGGGGGCCGACTGGGTTGTGTGGTATTTTTGGCTTCAGAGTATGGAGACAATGCCCGTTTCCAAGGGCCGTGGAGTACTTTGGCTGCGGTGAAGTGCAATCAGTACACTGAGGGAACTACACTACAGTCTCAGTCTACTGAGCTCTCACCTCAGAGCCCCGAGTGAGAGCCAGACATTTCCCTGACAACATTTAAAGAGATCTTTCTGTTCTCCAACTAGAGGGTAGATGATGCTGAAGACACAGCTCTGGGCTCCAAGGTGAACATAAAGTAACAGAGTGGAAAGAGAAGGCTGAATCCTTGAGCCAGCTGTCCTCCTAGCCTGGACACGGACAGCAGACACATCTGAGTTCATGTGCTTGGTGACCTTGAACCCCCAGGTTCCCATCAACTCTCTGATTGAATGGTGCTCCCCCACCATTTGTGAGGGAAGAAGAACCTCTCTGGGATGGAGGAGGTCTTGTTAAGGCCCAGTGGGAGTGAGCTGCCTTGAGGAGATAGTGTTTTCCATTCCCAGCAAATGCCCCACCTTTCCTATTACCTCGGGGACCAATGACTAGCGTGAACCCTCCTCAGCAGGCCCAAGAGGGAAACATTATCCCAGCATCAAGAGGAAAGATTTCTCAGCAAAGGAATGTCAGATTTACTTAATACGTGTAGCCAAGGCCTGGGAAAACATGCCGAGGATGGAATTTTAGGGTCCAGAGGAATAGAGAGTGAAAAGGAAAGCCGACAAAGTGCATCTATCCGTGGGCTCTCTCCTACACCTTCTCTTTAAGGAGCTGACCCTCTTATGCAGCAAGGATTTCTCCTTGAAGTTTGAAAAAGAGAGAGTGGGGAATCACACTGTCTGGGGAGAGTGCTGCAGGAGCGATGGGAAGGCTCTCAGAGGTGGCATCTCAGTCCTTTGGAGCTGCAGTAACAGAAATACGATGGACAGGGTAGTTTCTAAACAGGAAGTTATTTCCCACAGTTTTGAAGGTGGAAAGTCTGAGATCAGGGTGCTAGCAAGTTCCAATTCTGGTGAGGACCTTCTTGCCCACTACAGATGGCTGACATATTATATCCACACACAGCTGAGAGCAGAGAGACGAAGCCAGTCCTCTCACAACTTATAAAATCACTAATCCCAGTCAGGAGGGCTCTACCGTCATGTTTTTATGAAAACCTAAAGTACTCCCAAAGGCCCCTTCTCCTAATACCATCACATTGGGGGTTAGAATTTCAACATATGAATTTGGAGGTAACAAAGACATTCAGTCTACAGCAGGTATGCTATACAATAGATTTATGAGGTAAAATATGGAACTATTAGATGAGCATATTCCGTGGAAGGGCCCTTAGAACAGTTCCTTTACTAAAGCAATAAAAGGAATGTGTAGACAGGAGGGTCCTGGCACCATTGAGAAGTGTTGTGGTGGTGTCTCTCCTCTCTGCACTGGGGTGGAAGGTAGAGGGACATCACTGAAGAAATCACTTCCCCAAGTGATGCCGACCCAGGGGCTGCACTTAATTATTGCAAACAAGGTGGGCGTCATCATCAAACAAGCAGCAGAGCCAGAATGGCAACAATGATCCCAGGCCCAGTGGGATCTGTGGTGATGGCTCACAGTTCACAGGGAAAGTAGAAGCAAGGAACAGGGACAAATAGGATGTTACTTGATCTATAGACCCCAAAGTAATAAAGAACAGATGGACTGGAGGCTCATATCACTCACTGCACTGGGGGAAAAAAAAAAAAAATTCTGACTCTTCCTCCAGTTTCAGGCCTGAAACAATTCTCAGACTCAGAACCTGTCTGCAGAAAGAGGAGGCAGCTGCCGCTCTCCAAGTGTCGCCTCGGAGCTCCTCCATTTCCTCCTGCAGCTGTTAGCAGAGTCCGTACACTGCCGAGAGGGGGCTATCCACATGATGACACAGGTCAGAGGTGACCCTGACAATCCCGTCACGGCCCTGGTTAGATAGTGGGGATGTGGAAGCAGGTGACCGTGGAGTTGTACCACATCCACATTAGCTTGTCCACGGAGTCTCTAGAACCCACCCTGGGAGACGGAATCCTGAACACTCAGGGCTGATTAAAATGGACACACTAGGCATCTAGGAAAGTCCTCATTCATGTGGGTTTTCCATTTCTCAGTCAAATGAGAGTCATAATGGATGGAAAAGCCAAATCAAGTCCCTAAAACTAGAGATTCAGTTGCTGGCCAAGATAGTGAAATTGAATCAGTACCATATCCTCAAGGCAACAGCAGAGACTTACAGCCCTTCAAAGAGTTATAGGGCTCAGGGGATCCCTGTCACATCCCTGTTTAAGTCACCGGTTTGGTCCCGGGTGACACCAGATGGACAGCATCGGATGCCAGTGAATAACTACAGATTCCACAGTATGGGAATGAGAATAGCAACTTCTGGCGAGATGTCTTATCTCCACTTGACTGGATCCACGCCCCCCAGTTTGGATGTATCTACTGATCAGGTGACTACCTTTCTGATCTCCTTGAGGAGGGGGGATCCCAAGTGGTTTCCATTCACTTGGAACAGGTAGCTTGATATGCGCATGTTCTTAGCCTCCCAAGGAATAACCATAAGGGACCTAGACCAGGTGAACTGCTGGATGCGGATGAGGGTTCTAGAGTGGATGTTAAGTACATGTGTTACTCTCTTTTATAGTAATATCTGAATCCCCTGAGAAGATTAGAGACTCCTGTTAACTGCTTTGATAGAAAGTTTGTTTCAAGGAAACCCATTTTTGGCTTCTTTTTCCTTGCCTTTCTCACTTTCCAATTTCACTACTAGTGTTTCACAGGATCACCTCTAAAATCAACCACTTCCTTTTGCATCCTTGTCTCAAGGTCTGCTTCTGGTGGAACTAAAACTAAAACCTCAAGGAAGTGAAGCAGATGAAGAAACTGAACGTGCAGGTAGGCGTCCTATGAATCTTTAAGCCTTATGTTGAGAAAAAGCATCACCGGTGTGTTACGGTAACCACCTTCCAACCCGGTGAAACAATTATTACCGTCTATTACACCTGCCTGTTTTCCAGCTTGAATTCCGAGTTCTGTCAAACTCTTTGAGTAATAATAATCAACATTTAACACACCTACTGTAATATTGGCTAATTGAATATTGAATAAATGATCAAAAATCTCTGAAAGTACCTTGAAAATCTATAAACCTCCAGCAGAAGATACAGGAAGACTGAAGAAGCATGTCAGAGGAGGTAGAAAGATGGCCTTTTCAAAGTTCCAGAAATAAATCAGTAGAGTTACTGCTACATCTACATGACCCCTATGTTTTATGAATTTTTGTGTATATTGTTGCCACATATCCACTTTTCATTTATCATGTGCTTGGCTAGTTAGGCTACTGAATTATTTAAAGATATTTCATCCTCTTTAAACATTGTTAAAGGCAGTGTTTAAAGAATAAAAACTTTATGAAGTGGTTACACTTGAAAGATAATTCTAGAGACTGTTTTAAACACTTGGCATCAAGCTGCCACTGCGGCCCAGTGACTTTCTTGCTCTGTAACCTGATTGTGGTCTTTATGTGGGTCAGCTTCACCCTTGTAGGGTCACCAGAAAACTAAGTGGATCATAGTTTCTCCCAATACACTGGCCACCGTGCTCCAACCCCACCGCTAAGTTCAAATTTTCTTCTTTACCTTCCCTTTGTTGACACTAAGTGTTTGTTGTAAGCTCAGAAAAATCTTAGCGTGAATAGTAAGTCATAGCCCCCAGTTTCTAAGACAGGATTTATTTAAACAATAACAACAACAAAACAATAGCAGAGCCTTGGTTTACATCAGAACTGATCTTGTGAGGAGATACCTAAGTTTTGGCTACAGTATCTACAGAGAAAGTCTGCCAAGCTAATGTGTAAAAATGAACTCACTCTCCTATTTGCATCGTGAAACAGTATCTCTCTCTCTCTCTCTCCCTTTTTTAAAGAGAAACAGCCTTCACACTCAGCCCAGACAATCTTAAAGCCATTACCCTTCACATCTCATATGTTAGCCCCGTGCTTTGGCACAAGGCCATTGAGAGCGCAAAAGGAATACATTCTGAGATGGAGTGTCCTGATGGCGATGTTTCCATCCTCTGTACCCACGGAGAACCGAGCACTGTGGAAAACATCTTTTGCTGCAGTTATTTCAACTGAATAAGCACAATTTTAACATGGGGCCATTAAAAAACTACTTTGGTTCTGGGAAACTGAGTATTAGAAATATGATGAGCATATTGGAGTTAGTTCAAAACTGAACATCAGGAGTAATTAAGGGAATGGAGAGATTGATTTATGAGAAAAGATTAAAAGAGCTCAATCTGTTTAGCTTGGCTAACAGACAACTAAGTAGGGGATATGGTAATTGTTTACAAGTACTTACAGGATGTAAATATCAAGGCTGGAACAGAGATGTTCAGGCTGAGATCAGAAAGCCTGAATCACTCCAAGTTAGTAAAGAGAAAATTTAGTTGACTACCATCCAAAATTGGGTGATAGTTAAGTCCTTTCAGCAGGAATCACTGCTGGGGGAAAATGGAAAAATAAACTCTTTGGGATATTTAAATGTGACATAGCCTCTGTGAGTCCAGGGTTGGTGCAAATTGATCATCAGGGATATTTGGGAAGTACAGAAGCTTCATCACTGTGTGTATGGAAAGAGCTTCCTATACTGTTCAATGATCTATGGTATTTAGATAGGTGCTTCATAAAGATCAGATTCTAACAAAACAGATGAACACAATACAGGCAGAGAGATATTATTTTAAAAAATACATTTAAAAAAAAGCAAAGTAATTTCTACTTTTGTTTTTAAAAACTTTAACTCAAATAAATCATGATTTAAAAATTCATGACTGAATTAAAATAGAATAGTGTATTATATTTATTCCGATAAACATGTGATTTGTATATGATTAGTAGCATTATTAATGTACCAACACATTTTTTAAATTAGTAGAAATAAGAAATTCACAGCAATTCATTATATACATTAAATGCTTACTGTATAAAAAAGAATAAAAGCATTACATTATTGAAATAACTCACAAAATATATGTTGCATTATGTGATTTGAATATAAAAATAATTTTAATCACCATTCTAAATCAAACTAATTTAATAAACAGTAATCCTATAACATTGCTGGGGATCCTATGTACACATCTCAGAGATCCTATCTGTATCTATCTGTCCATTTATTTTTCTCTGTCTTTCTAGTGCTACAAAAAAATGTCATTTTACTTATTTCTGCATATTTCTTCATAAGACAAGCACAGTAGCCTGCCTGTTTTTCTTTCTCATGTTCCCCACTCTGTTCGGTTTTGTAGGAAATAAATGAATTAGAGTCTGCCTCCTCCAACCTTCACAAGTCTGTTGTTTATTCAAGAAAAAGTAGGGGGTGCCTGGGTGGGTTCAGTTGGTTGAGCATCTTGACTCTTGATTTTGGCTCAGGTCATGATCTCCGGGTCTGAAACTGAGCCCTGCTTTGGACTCTATGCTCAGCGGGGAGTCTGCTTTGGGATTTCTCTCCCTCTCTCTCTGCCCCTCTTCCTGCTCACTCTGCCTCTCTCTCAAATAAATCAGTAAATTTAAAAAAAATAATAAAAAATAGAATGAATCATGACCAAGTTGAGGCAGCAGCTGACATAAAGCACAAATACTACTTTTTGGTGTAGACTGGCTTGTAAGTGGATGATTTAAAAAAATATCTGAATGACATTTGTAAGAGTGTCACTCATTTACATGTTCTTCCATAAATTGCCCTTCACTTTCTGCAGAAGCTTTTATTTGAACTAAAGGAAACTAAGATTTCTTGTGTCTCTGGATCCATAAAAATGTTGCTTATCTATTAGTTGATCAGGGAAATTGAGTCATTAAGATACACATACACATATACAAGACACCCAGACACACTATAGTCTGAAATCTAAGCACCTTTGAGATTATTTTCTCCCTAACTGAAAATTTATTACTTTCCAAAATAGACACAGAGAATGGAAGTCTATTTGTCCAAATGACTTGTAAGAGAACTTAAAGTAAATGAAGTGCTTTTTGTAATGCACAGAAGCATTCCTTCAGGAAAACTGTGCATAGACAAAAAGAATCATTGTAATTTCATATAAGATAAATTATAATTTAGGCTCTGAGTTTTTACATTATCATAGAAAATATATTACTGAACTTTTGAGGGATCATGATGGTTATAGGAAACATGAGTGTACTTATGTAATTATAAAATTATAAGTATTGTTTCCTGTAGATGAGTATATAAATTAAGTACATAGAATACAAAAAGAATACAAAAAGAGTACATGTAATGCCAACATGAAAACTTATGAAGGCATTTGGCATAAGCCAGCATTATATTCAAATAGGAAAGGACAAGAGCGAGCAGAATTTGTAAATGTAAATGAAGACCTGTAAAAATTCATTTTTCTCATAAACTATAGACATTTCACTAATTTAGATACATTAAGTTGGGTATTTAACATATTCATAATATTACCAAGGCCATCTGATCTCACTTTTGCAGTTCCCTGGGCACGTTTTCCAACTGTATTCCATAAAAATCATCTCTCTACAATTAAGAGTATATTTTTGAAGTATCAACATCACTCTCTTCAAGCTAATACTGCCATAATGTCCAATCAAACCTTGATTTATGTTGGATTATGTGCATAGCATTGTGCTTTCTCAATGATCCTGGAATCCTTCTGGATTAATTTATATCCATGGGTGGAAAACACAGAATGTCATTTTTACTCCAAGGGAATAAGACTGTCACTAAATCTAAGCAAAACTGTTGTTGAGCTAACATTGGATTATTGTCCAATTTCTATCAAGTGCTCTAAAGAATCTAGTAAATAAATAAATAATGAAAACATTTATTCTTAGAACAGTTAAATCTTGAGTGCTGAATGAAATATATTATTTTTATATCCTAGACTTGTACACTGATGTAGACCATGCTAGATCATGGTGGGAGAGGCAGGATTGTCTAAAAATTGCTCTGGTTTACCTGGACTATGAACCAACAAGAACTGGGGTTTCCTCCTTCTCCTAACATGAGAACCAGCACATAAAGCCAACTCACTATAAGATAGTGGTTGCAATTCTCTGCTGAGAGGCTGCTCCTATAAGCTCCATGTTTCCCAGGTTTTGGAAACCTGCGTTCAGGAAATCCACGTGAACAGCTGCTATGCAAACCCAGACTGCCAAGGGGCCAAGTGGTCTTCCCCTATTTTGACTGGCAGGTTGCTCTCTTGCTCTCCTGGTAATTGTGGAGAGCAAAAAGGAGTCACACACATGCCATGGTCTGGGTTTGCCTCTGTATGGATAAAATGAGATATGGCATGGGGGGATTTATGCCTTCTCGTCTCTTCTCTTGCTGACCTTTGCCTGATAAGTTTTTCTAATGAAGCTGGTCTCTTAACCCATACCCTGTGACGTTATAAAAATTGTTCCAAGTATTTTTGTGACAACTACAAGAAGCTTACCTTGTAATGACAAAAATGAAACTCTCATAAAATATTTGTATAAAAGGTGTGATTGGGAAACCATAGCTGTTCTAAGAGACACTCACCTGGAAACTGAACCTGTATGCAAAAGAATGATGAATGATGAATGTATTGATAGATATCTAGATATTAATGATTTGGCTATAAAAATGCATACCTTCTTTATTCTCCCTTTCAGGTTAGAACAACATCTATCATTTCTCAAAGAGGGAAATATTTCCTAGAATGTACTCTGCAGGTGCAGTTCACTCCAACTTTCTGTGAAGCCAGACTGGGTCGTGCAGCCAAATCTACCAACACAAGAGTATGGTAAATATATATTTGATTTATTATCCCTTATTGTGGAAAGGAGTAAGTGCTAAGGGATACAGACAGTCATCACTGCTCACCTCTTGTACAGCAATGACATTTTAACTTGGTTTCTGGAGGGAAGAGAGATAAACTTATATGTTCATTCTGCCATGTTTAACCTGGGTCATCGATCTATATACACTTCCTGTGATATCCTATCTCTGCTTTTTATAGTTGGAACATGAAGGTACTAAATGTCATTCAGCAAAAGTTGAAGCTGTATATCATCACTTGGCCCAGCCTCTCTCTGCCAAGCATTATTGTGAAAAAGTTAGGTAAGGAGATGGCCTAATTTCACCACAGTCATGTATGTTCTTGAATACCACCAATCTCTTCTCTGTGCTGGATCAACGTCAGAGAGGTCTTAGATGCTCATGGCCCAGGCCATATGATCCCTTCAATACCCACAAGTGTGTGTCTCTCTGGAGTCTATGCTTTGTTGAGTGATAGGACTAGTGGGAATTCTGGGAGCCCATGTTTGGGACCCATCCTCATCTGGGACACCAGAAAGTCCATCCTGTCTGAGCCCTTGCAATTCGAAAAGGGTGTTGTTAAGTTGAGAATGGATTACTGATATACAGGGACCCACTGACTCCTGTTATATTCCAATGTCCATGTTAGTCTCTCCCTACCATCTCTGGCTTTGCTTTGAATACTTACAATTTTAGAAATAAAGATAGAAAATATCACTGCCTCTATCTGTTCTAATTCCAGGATCTCAGGTGTTCACAGAGTCACCAACTTGATTGTTTCATTTTACCTTAAAATGGCTTCTTCCAGGCATGACTCATGGATAATCACTAACCTCTGTCTCTCATTCTACAGCTTTATTGAGATATAATTTACAAGTGTATATATTTAATCAATGTGATATTTTGGTATATGCATATATTTTGAAATGTTTGTCACCATCAAGTTAAGACATCCATCACCTTACACAACCGCTTTTTTTAGTGAGAAAAATTCAGATTTACTAAGTAAATTTCAAGTATTTAATACAATATTGCTAAATATAGTTAACATGCTATAAGTAGGATCTCTAGAAACTATTTATCTTGCATACCTGAAAGGGTCTACCCTTTGATCAACATCTCCCCATTTTTCTCACCGGTAACCACCATTCCTCTCTCTGCTACACTGGCAACTCAGAGTCATATGCTAAGCAGATTCAGTGTATGTATTTGGAATATTATTGGAATTGCCTAATTACGGGTTATGAAGGAATTCAAACTACAATTGTGAAGCCAAGCTATCAGTTCACAGAAAAAATCATTTAATATATTAATGTTCAATGACTCAAAGACATAAGAACAAACCAAAGAAAAGTGAAGAATAAGTAAAAATACATGAATAAATGTACATGTTGCACCCTATTCTACATGATCTAGCCAATGTGAAGGCATGGAGAGAAACCCTCATAAGAAGAACATTGGCACTGAGACTAGATTCTTTGGGTCATCTCTATGGCACCATGGGAATGTGATATTGGATGTGTTATTTCAACCTTCTATGCCTCCTACCCCACAGGACCTTTCTGAGATTTTAGCTTATGCACACAAAAGAGATTTATAAGCCAAAGTTTTATACATCTGTAAGATATTAAAACACGCTTCTGACTTGTTTCAACCTGCCAAGATGACATCGTATCTTCCTATCTTACTTTCCCTCAAGAATTTAAAGGAAAATCATTTACCTTCTTTCACCAAGGTCCCTGAGAGAAAGATTATAATAGAAAAAGTGAAAAAAGGAAAATTTAAAAATAGAAGTTGCACATCTGTAGAAAAAGGAGCCAAAGTCCAAGAAAGATAAAGCACTTTGGATTATTGCTTCTGTTGTTGGAGGGTGAGCAGAAGGCCAAAGATTTTAAAATCCTGACCAAGGCCCCCTCAGGGACTGACAGGGCCAGCCAGACTCTCACATCTGGTTAAACTCAGGGGATCTCGTGGCTGTGGTATATTGACAAGTTTTCAAAACTATCAAACAGAAATGAATTCCTTGCAGCTAAGTCTGGATAATAGCATGTGGATTATCCCTTTGCACTTTGTTGACATAAACAGTGTCATAGTTTACACTGGTCTAGCGGAAGCAAGCAAAGGGGAAGAAAGAACTTTTAAATTTATTAATTACTTCCTTTTTCCAGAGAAGGTATGGAGTATTAAGTACTCAGAGCCAGACCTCTTCTTATTCGGACAGATCACTGCATTAGTTGAAAGGCCGACAAGGACAATCTGAGAGCATAAAAGTGCCCTACGGAAGGAAGTCACAAGGGGGGCGTTCAGATTTAGAAAATAGGATATATGATATAAGTTTTAGTAATTGCTTTAATATTACCTGGATAGTCTGTTATACAAAGTACATATGTCATGAGATCTAGCGATTAAAACTGAAGAGTGTCCGTCATATGGGATCACAATTCCACATGGGTGGCCTTACTAAGTCTGTAAGGAAAATGCACGTTGAGAGGAAAAAGGCTAACAAAGAACGTAGTTTTGACTTGTCAAGAGAAAATTAATATCAGTAGCAACAAACAATTATCTAGTGGCAAATGCAAATAACTATTGGGTATGACCTGAATAAGCCCCTGTCAACATTTGCACACAGATTTCAGTCTGCTCGAGGGGAGACACAGGGTTCCGTGGTGCTGGCTTTGCTGCCCAGCAGTCATTAATTCTCCCTTATGTTTACAGCCCTCCAAGTTTCCTTTCAGAAGCAAAACATTCACAGTTTGCACCATGCGGTTCTTTGGGGGTTGGCCCAATCCACAGCTCAGGGTGGCCCTTATTAAAGGTAGTCAATCAGCAAGGTCCATCTGATAAGCCAGGAGAGCTGGCCTATGCAGTGCCATGCAGTCAGCAAACACTGTGGGACCTTCATCCATGACACTGAAAGTTAATGTACTCCATCTTCCATGGCGGTCCCTGCCTGAGACACTCACTCTTACCCTGACATTATGATGTGAAGACCTGAGATGCAGGTTATTCACACCCATGTTGGTACTTAGAGAAGAACCTGAAGATAAACTGGAACCAGAGACAAGTAAAAAAACAAAAGAAAATGAAAAACTGGAGAATTGCAAAGAAATGGAATTTAAAACCAAATGATAAAAGGGGAAATTCTAAAACCAAACACATGGAAAATGAATGCTCTCTATTAACTATTCCAAAAAAAAAAGTAATTTTTTATTTTATTTTATAGTTTCATTAATTTTTGTTTGTTTTGTTTTTTAGTCACTAACATCATAACAAATTTTATGTTGTCAGGGATATCCATGGAATAAAATTGTTCTGTTGACTGGGTGTGTGGAAATTGGGTTCTTCTGTAGGCTCACATTAATTTGTTGTGATGTTAGAAAATATTTTAACCTTTCCTGGCATAGATTTCTATTCTCCCTAATTGTTCCTTTCCTCTTTTCTGCTTTTCTCCCTTTCTGCCATACCATTTCTGATGGCATTAGGAGATGTTTGGGACTAGGACTTCCATTATGAAACAAAACCACTTGCTGATCTTGAGGGAATTATGGATGAAGAGAAGCAATACCCCAACAACTCAGTGAGGCCTTGGGGTTGGACTCCAGAGCCCGCCGCTTTGCCAACTGCTATGGGGCACGGAAAGACACTGCCTGACTATCTATAGAAGACAGAGAATCACTGGTGGATAAGAATTGCACCTGTTCCCTTCTTATCCTCTTATTGTAACAAATATGACTTTCTTGATGAAAGTCAAGTGAGATGTTCATTCCCCGTTTTATTTACTCAGGTGGAATGGACCGTCTCTTGCCCACTCCAGGGGAGCACATAATCCTGGCCCAGCCAATCTTTAGCTCTGTCATCTCATCTAAAAATTTACCAAGAATGTGCATTTAGGGGTGCCTGGGTGGCTCAGTCATTAAGTGTCTGCCTTTAGCTCAGGTCATGATCCCGGGGTCCATGGCATCAAGCTCTGCATCAGGCACTCTGCTCAGCGGGAAGCCTGCTTCTCTCTCTCCCGCTTCCCCTGCTTGTATTTCTTCTCTCCCTTTGTCTCTCTCTGTCAAATAAATAAAATCTTAAAAAAAAAAGAAAAAAAGAATGTGCATTTAGTCATCAGAACCTAACATGGAACAATCTCCAAGAACAGAAGGTA
Organism: Mustela lutreola; assembly: GCF_030435805.1. Classification (NCBI taxonomy): domain Eukaryota; kingdom Metazoa; phylum Chordata; class Mammalia; order Carnivora; family Mustelidae; genus Mustela; species Mustela lutreola. Next base: position 7,457,169 of record NC_081302.1, read on the forward strand.
AGTCACATGATTTTGTTTTAGTGGAAAATAAATAAATAAATAAATGATCATTATGTATAAAGAAAGTAGATGTGTAGAGTTGTCTATGAAAATGTGATATGGAAAAGCCATGTTAAAAGACTTCAGTTGAAAGGAAAGGAGGGCCAGGACAGCAGAGAGTCAGACAGACTCCCAATCACATCACATGGATAATTCGCTAGAACTCACACGGACAATTCGATAGAACTGTGCCTTACATCATCTAGAATGAACCAGTTTTCATGATTCAATATGATGCCTAGGTAAGGGTTTGTGCCAATTGGTTATAAAAACCTTTAAAAATAAAGATGGGTTCAAAAGTAAAATGTTTGAAAGGCATCATAGCTATAAATGAGATCCCTGCTCATTCTGGCAATATGATTAAATATACAGGTTGAAGTTGTGCATTTAGCACAAGATACTGGCTGAGAGGGACAAGTAGTCTTCAGAAAGGGAAATCCGGGAAAGCAAAAGTTCTTAGACTGAAAAACAGAGTGGTTAGTGTATGGGTTGCTGTTGTGGTTGTTCCAGATGTGTGTCTGTATAAAGTTCAGAGTTATACTACCTGCATGATTCAAGAACTCTCAAACAAAGACTAACAGTTAGAAATTAGCAAAGTCATTCTCAAGGAAGACATCCTTAGTTTGAGACATGGAACTCCCATAAATAGCAATCCACCATGAGGAAAATTCAGTGATAGAAGCAACATAAGGGGGCGCCTGGGTGGCTCAGTGGATTAAGCCGCTGCCTTCGGCTCAGGTCATGATCTCAGGATCCTGGGATCGAGTCCCGCATCGGGCTCTCTGCTCAGCAGGGAGCCTGCTTCCCTCTATCTCCCTCTCTGCCTGCCTCTCCATCTGCTTGTGATCTCTCTCTGTCAAATAAATAAATAAAATCTTTAAAAAAAAAAAAAAAAGAAGCAACATAAGGATAGGAATCTAAGTTCTTCAGACAATAGACAATCGGAGGGTGGGGGGACTAACTGAAATAGTTATGTTTAAAAAATATAATTAAGAATGTAAGAAAAAAGAATCAAATGCATAAGAAAGAAGGGATGTTAGGAAAAAAGAATAGACATATACAAAAAAGAAATATATTTTATGGAAATTTTTAAAAAAGAGGTAAATTAGAAGATTCAAAATGTCTTGTTAAAAAAATGTCATGGAGTGCCTGGGGCACTCTCGGTTGAGTGTATGACTCTTAGTCTTGTTTCAGGTCATCATCTCAGGGTTGTGAGAATGAACCCTGTGTCAGGCTCCACTCTTGGAGGAAGTCTGCTTAGGATTCTCTCTTCCTTCCCCTTTGCCTCTTGCCCCCCAGCTCTCTAAAATCGTCGTCATCATCATCATCATCATCACCATCATCATCATCACCATTATCACATAAAAGGCCAAGAATTGCACAGACAATTCTAAAAAGGAATAAAACAGAGTAAGTTGAAAAGCATCACATATTATTAGGTAACTAAACAGATTCTACCATATCACTCAGCAATTTCACTTCAAATTGAGTGGGGAACTTATATCCATAAAAGAATCTTCCACTTGAATGTTTATGGCAACTGTATTGATTACTGCCAAACTTGGAAGCAACCAAAATTTCCTTTCAACAGGTGAATAAATAAATAAATTGGTATAATCCAGACAATGAAATTTTATGCAGCAGTAAAAATAAATGATTTATCAATCCATGAAAAAAACAGTGTTACGCAGATTACTAAGTGCATATTATCATTTGGGTTGATACTGATGTGTTAATGTAGCTTCCCCAATTGCAACAAATGTATCACCCTGGTGGTGATGCAGACAGTGAGGGAGACTGTGGGAGGAGTGGCAGGGCTTTTATGGGGATTGTCTAAACTTTCAACTCAATTTTGCTGCTCATCTAAAACTGCTCTAAAAATAAAGTTCAGTTTTTAAAAATGAAGGACAATGAAAAAGGAGGGGAAGGAGATGAAGAAGAGAAAGAGTTATTCCGTTATCAGGGCAAAATGAAAATATCACATAGATAACATTGTGTAGTGTTAACACAAGAAAAACACAAACACACACACACACACACATAGACATTGCATAAGACTAGGGAGTCCAGGAACAGGCAAACATATAATGGTATATATTTTAACTATTTGGATCCTTGTTTCATATTAAATATGTATTCCACGTATTTTAAGTAAAGTACTTGAATAATTAAACTATAATATTTAGAGGAAAAGATCGGAGTAACTTTATGACTTCAAGTTTGAAGGATTTCTTCTTTTTCTTTCTTTCTTTCTTTTTTTCTTTTTGAGGTGACGGGGGACAGAAGGAGAGAGTCTCAAGCAGGCTCCACATTCAGTGTAGCACCCAATATGAGGCTTGAGCTCACGACTCTGAGATCATGACCTGAGCTGAAATCAAGAGTAAGATGCTTAACTGACTGAGCCACCCAGTTGCCCCAAGTTTGAAGGATTTTTTAAAGAAGGCCCAGACATACACAAGCAACACAAAAAGAAAAACTGTTCGCTTTGATTTTAATTTACAGAGCAAGAAAACTGAGTGCCAAATAGACGTATGAAAATACTTTTAATCTCACTGAGAGCCCATTATATGATCAATAATTAACAAAGCATATTTTCTTCACAATAATTAGGTTAATTTTTATGTAATCATATGATACCCACATTTGGTAGGATGCAAGGTTATAAATTAGTCCAACCACATTAGAAACAGTTTGGCAGTATTAAATAGAGGAGAAAACCCCACTTCTAGGTATCTACCCTGGGAAACTGTGTATCAGTCAAGGGAGATTTTCACATTAGTGCTCAGGGCAGCATCCTTTATAACAGCAAAAAAAGTAGAAATTTCTAATTTCTAAAATGAATTCTAAATAGATTTTGGGTGAATGAATTGTGTTTCATTTATGCAATGGCATATTCCAGAGGAGTTAAATTAGAAAGTCAGTGTGTGTCAACATGCATAAGATATGAAAACAATCTAATGGTAAGTGAAGAAAATTAAACTGTAAACTAACACATGCATTAATTTATATTTTATGCTGATAGCAGTCAAAACTATAATATTTACAGTTTATGAATGATAAATACCAATTCAGATGTCCATCTGGAGAGGTGGGTGGGGACAGGAGATAAGGTGGCTTTCAAGATGTCTGTAATGTTTCATTTCTCTAAAACACAGAAAAAAAAATACTTGAAACAAACACAGCACAATGTTAACATCTGTTTAATCTTGGGGGTTGGAGTATAGAGGTCTGTTCTTTTATTTTCTGTATCCTTCCATATGTTTAAAGTGGTTTGTAATTAAAATACAACATGGATGAGTAGGGATTAGTCTGGTAGAAAAAAAAAATAAAAATGCATTTCAGGCAGAAGGAAGCAAAAGAATTAGTAAATTTTAAAAGAACAAGATGGCTTCAGAGAACCACACATAGTGTGGCATGGCTTTGATCTAAAATGCCAGAGAAGAAGTAGGAGAGAATAGGAGTGAATAATAAAGTAGATCAGAATTTGACCATAAAAGGGTCTTGGGCTTTATTCTATCGAGTGGAACTTCATTCTGTAGGCCATTGTGGAGTACAGAACATGTTTCTCCAAAGCGGTCCATATCCTAGTCCCAGAACCTGTGAATACAGGACATTCCATGGCAAAAACTTCACATGTGAGTTAAACACGCTGAAACAGAATTCTCTTGGATTTCCTGGATGAGGCTAATGTACTCACAAGGGCCCGTATAAGGGCAAAGAGGCGAGTCAGGTCAGGAAGGAGATGCAATGAGGAAAGTAGAGGTGGGAGCCAGGCATGGTCACAGAGTGAGCTGGAGAAGGCAGCGCAATGCATTCTCCTCTGGAGCCTTCAGGAAGCAGCCTTGCCAGCCCAGTTTATACTTCCTACCCCAACATGCTGAGATAATGTAATTTTGTTGTTTTAAGTCTGTAGTCTTTTTTTTTTTTTTTTTTTTTTTTTAACAGCAGCAATAGACAATTAGTATAGATAGCAGTGAAGATGAAATCTTGTGGAAGGTCCTAGACATTACAGGGAATAAGGGAGGAGTAGTGGGGGGAGGGGCAGACGCTGAGGGGAGGAGCAAACGCATCTGCAGTGTTACTGTTTATATCTGTAACGGAGTAATAATATTTACTGCCTGGCTAAAGAGACATCAGAGAATGCTGTTCTCCAGAGTCCTCCTGGTTGCAGGATAATTACTGCATGATTCCACTTCAAAAAGGAATCTAAAAGACTCAAACACATAGAAGCATAGAGGAGTGCGGTGGTTACCAGGGGCTGGTGGGAAGCATGCAAAGGGACGTTTCGTTCAAGGCGTATGAAGTTTCCAGTCATCAAGATGTTTACGTTCTAGAGATCTGCTGTACTACACTGTGGCTATGAACAGAATAGTGTATAGTGTTCTTACCTCAAAAATCAAGCAATGAGAGGAGAAAATAAGTGAAGAAGAAGATGGAGGAGGAGGAGGAGAAAGAAGAACATGTACATAAATACATGTTCTATGGTATGTTAACAACTGCATATATTAAAAGAATTTTTCTCTCTTATTCTAGGCAAATGTCAAGACCACACACTACTTTGTTCATACTTCTTCTTCTTCTTCTTTTTTTAAGATTTTATTTATTTATTTGATACAAAGAGAAAGAGAGGGAACACAAGCAGGGGGGAGTGAGAAAGGGAGAAGCAGGCTCCCCGCTGAGCAGGGAGGTCGATCCAGGGCTGGATCCCAGGACCCTGGGATCCTGACCTGAGCCAAAGGCAGATGCTTAACGACTGAGCCACCCAGGAGCCCCTGTTTCATACTTCTGGGATAGCTTTCTCACTTATGATTTATTTTGTTGAAAGTTGCATGAGTTTCCAGAGTCAAGCTACCAAGATGAAAATATGTTTTAAGAATAGGATATCAACAGATAAAAAGCATAAAGGAAAATGCATATATAATTTTCTTACCCTATTACAGTTTCTACATCTGTCTTATGGAGCAAATTTTAAAATTCAGGAAAAAAATCCTACCATTTTCCAAAATATCCCTTTCAAATTTATATCTAATTTGAGCCTGAAATGTTTTGGCAAATGAAGGGAATATACAAATACACAACTCTTAATATGCCAAACCTCCCATCTTCTAGCAAACAAAATCAAATTTTTAGCTATCAAAAATGGTAAAACAGAAAAAAGCTAAATCACTACATTTGAAATAAAACTATGGTTAGAATCAGTTATGAATTAGCTGATTCCTCATTGAATAAGCTGTCTAATATCTAATGTAAGTTGGGTTTAAATCCTTGGTGTTTGTAAAGATTAAATAAGACATTTTATCATGAAATCACTATATTGATACACTAGTTTACAATTTCAACAATTGCCGGTGACCCTGAAACCATGCAGGAGTTAGGGGCTTCAATCCGCGCACAGTTGAAAATCTGTTGATAACTTTTGACTCCTCCAAAATTTAACTAATAGCCTACTGTTGACCGAAAGCCCTACTGATAGTCGATTAACACATATTTTTTATACCATATATATAGCATCTGCTTCCACTCAGCTGATGATCTGGCAGTCCTGGGATCAAGCCCCGTGGCTGGCTCTCAGCTCAGCAGGGAGTCTGCTCTCCCTCTCTGTCAAATAAATAAATAAAATCTAAAAAAAAAAAAAAAAAAAAAGGAGGGGTGTTTGGGTACCTCAGTCGATTAAGTGTCTACATTTGGCTCAGTTTATTATCCCCGGGGTCCTGGGACTGAGTCCTGCATCAGGCTCCCCGCGCAGTGGAGAGTCTGCTTCTCCCTCTCCCATTCCTATGCTTGTGCTCTCTCTCTCTCTTTCTGCCAAATACATAAAATCTTTGTGTATATAGATAGATATAGATATCTAAATATATATATATAGAGAGAGAGAGAATATATCTTAAAACAAAGTAAAAAAATAGTAAATTAGAGAAACTACATTTTCAGTACTGTACTATATTTATTGAAAATAAAAAATCAAAAAAAAAAAAAGAAAGAAAGGAAAAAATCCACAAATAAGTGGATCCATACAGTTGAAAGCCATGTTCTTCAAGGGTCAACTCGATAACCTACGGATTTAGATGAACTAAAACTTGCAGACCATTAAAGAAAACAGAACTGATTTGTAAACAATCTTTAAACAATTACAGAGGTATGCATCATACTTCCAAAACGATATCTTTGAGACTTGAACAATCATTCTGATGTCAAGCTAGACAAGATGTCTTGCAAGAAAAATACTGCCAGGATGCCTGAGAATTCCTGCACCTGAGACAATGTCGTGGTAGGTAAGAGGTACCACTTTCCCCACTGCTTCGAAAAATCTGCTTGTTTTCTGGTGTTGAGTACTTGGCTTCATTAACATTTGTACAAGCTGGTTCCTTAAACTTAATTTCTCTAAGGTTCAATCCCTCAAAAATTTAATTTTTTTTGCATGTATCAGTTGCAACTTTCATCATAAAGTGTCTTTCTGAAAAGTTAGGTTCAGAGAGTTTTAATGAAGAGTGAATTTGTAAGTTCTACGTAAGATTCCTTCCCAATTACTCAAAAGCCCCAAAGTAGGCTGTACTCAAGAGTGGACATTCATACAAATTTTAAGGAAGATTTTTTCTAATAATCTCATGCTATTATTAAATATAGAACTGCAACAACAATAAAACATTAAAAAACATTGGAGTATGTTTGTCTGCACTTGGAAAAAAAGAAAAACAGCTTTTTAAAATAGTTTTATGTAGTTTTCAGGGACATCTTCAAAAATCCCAATTAAAAAAAATACATTTGTACTGTAGAATAATTGTAGATATACGAAAAAGGTTGGAAGATCCTGCTGAGAGTTCTTAAATCTGATTTACCCAGTTTCCCCCTAGTTAGCACTGAAAATAACCACAGGGCACTTGCCAAAACTAAGAAACTAATATTGGTACAATACTGCCAAGTAAACTCCTGGCTGTTTAGAGTTCACTGGTTTTTCCATTAATGTTTTTGTTTGTGGGTTTCAGAATCCAGTTTAAGATAGCACATGACATTTAGCATAATATTTTAAAACTATAGAAAATCTTAAACATGGGCTTTCAACACATTTTCCAAAATGCACACAGCCAAGGGCAGTTCGGATCCCTGCTGCTCGGTTTCTCATTCTTTCTCCAAAACGCAAGCATTCCAGACTCAAGCACATTGTTGTATCAGTGTGTTGTATCACTGAATTAAAGCTATTTGTAAACTTTAAACATAACAGATGTTTCTACATCTGCATAAACTACCAGCCTTTGAAAAAATCGTTCAGTGTGCATTTGGTGTTTTAAGACTGCCTCCCTTCAAATATTTACTCTCTGCTACAAGTGCTTGAAATAAACACTGTCCCCGGATCTGGATGATACAATGCCCTCCCTCCACTGTCCCAAGTTTGCCCTGGCTCTCTTTACCTGATCCCATATTTTTTATACCTTCCTTATTCCCACATTTTTCCTGCTTACCCTACTTACCTGAGGTGGTTTCCTCTTCTTGAGGGCCATTTTTTTTTTTTTTAATTAAAGAGGGGGAGATAGAGGGACCCAACCTGGGGCTCTACCTTACCATGCTGAGGTCATGACCTGATCCAAAATCAAGTCAGATGCTTCACTGACTGAGCCACCCAGGCCCCCCTTGAGGACCCTTTACTAACTGGTTTTTCAACAAGCAAATACTATGTGAAGATGTAATGAGCGTCAGGTTCCTCCTAATGCCGAAGTTCCATTTCATCCTCCTGGGATCACATCTGCTGCCACTTCTCAAAGATACAGATGTTGCTTTTTGAAACCAAGATCTTGCTAGACAGTTCACTTCAAAACCCTCCTTATGCAGTGAGGCCAGAAGAACTCCCTCATGCCCAGCACAGAAGGCTGCTGTTTGTGGATGTCTCTATCAACGAGAACAGCAGCAGAAATATTAAAACTAGGTGACAGTTGTATGCTATTCTGGATGCTTCGGGTGTGACTGTTAGGGTACTCATTTAACAATTGAGGTAACGGAGTCTGCAGGTAGTTAAGGGACATTCTGTCTTCAAGCTCATTGAAACAACTTCCCACTGGGGCCTTCGCTGTGTGGTTATCAGGCAGCAGTGACCCTTGTTGGCTAAACTGTACATCAGACCTGGAGTTTGGAGTATCCCTTGCAGGGAACACACCCAGTTTGGACTGCCTCCCCAGTCATCTGGCACTGAACGCTGCGGTCTTCCTAAAAGACAGTGATGGCCCTTGTGCTCTGTCCTCTCTTGTGGCAGACAGAGCTCTCTTTGGCAAGACTTACGAGAGATCACAGCCAGCCCTGGGAATCTGAAGCCACTGTCCCTCTTCCTCGATGATCTGATACAAGCTATTACTTCTGCTTTTTCTTGTATCAGCTCAATTTTCTTCTCAATGCCTGCATTTTCTTTTCATTGGTTTTTAAAACTGACTCTACATCTTTTTTTTTTTTTTTTTCTTCCTTCCACCTGTTATCAACTCCACTTGGAATGATTCCATTCTCCTGGGCCAGCTAGTGGATTGCTGCTTTCTGGGGCATCAGCATTGCAAAGAACCACATTTACAACCAGCATGTACAGAATGTTTCTCCCCAGTGCAAAGACAGATACTTGTAAACTGAAACTATTTATCCTAGATTAACTTCATGTGGTTATCCTAAGCAGAACAGAAATGTATCTTTTAGTAGGATCTCTTTGGAAAGACTTTACTTAGAGAGGAGTTATCTGCAAGGTCTGCTGACATATCTGTGGGAAAAGAGGTAGGGATCAGCCTGAAGACAGGACTTTCAGTAGAAAACAACTCAAACTCTTTGAAAAGGCACAGAGTTTCCTAACTTCCAAATGCTGAATACATTTTATGTAAAAGGAATTTAAGAATTTCAAGATCAGTCCTCTAGTATCAGTTACATGTATTATAAAAAGAGAATACTTTTAGTATTTTTAAAATAACAACACACATTTAAAGTACAAATTGATAACCAAAATATAATACAAAATGGAATGTAAATGTTCAGTTGAAGGAGGTTAAATATATGCATCTATATGGGTGGATGGTTTCTAGGCTCTGTATATGCACATACATATAAATACACTTCTATTTATATTATTTATATGTGAATGTATATTCTATATGTATGTATCTACTTATTAAGGTCACTCGTGCCTTATATGACAGTGCTTTGTAAATATAGAGGTAATAAAATCATTTAGTGCCTATTTCAGAAGTTACAAATACTACTAATCTATTTTAAGAACTGGGTAAAGAAAGACATTCAGTGCCCTTTTCCAGTCTCAATTTTCTCTCAGTTAGAGACAATCTATTTAAAATAATTCTCTTAAATCAACATGAGAAGCACATTTCCATTGTTCCCAAAAGCCTCCTTCTTTTTATTTGGCTTTTTATTCCCCTTTTTGTTTACTTTGTGCTTTTGGTTGGGGAGCAGCCTTTGTTTTTTGTGCCTTTTCTTGTCCCTTTTTTCCACTAGATCTGCTCTGCTGCCTGTCCCTCAGGTGTTCCTTCAAGAACCTTTTCTAAATGCAAAAGCAAATAAGAGGAAAAATGTCAGCTTCCATGGTTGGCAAGACAACAAGGCTCAGAGGGTAGGAAGCAGGTTCGTGGCAAGCAGCGGCAGGCTTCGCAAGTGGGCCCTGGGCACGGGAGCGCCAGGCCGTGCCTGCAGGTGCACCGAGCTCTGAAAGAGCTCTCCCCTCCCAGCACTTTCTGTTTATCAAATGCTGCCCCGTTTGGGCTGTGCCACAGTGTATTTCTCTAAGGTTAGAACCCAGCTGTGTCCAAGAAATCAATAGAGACAGAAAAGCACATGTGCAGCCCAAGTGTTTTACGGTGACACGGGTATGGTGGTTCAACTAGTGCTCCCCATCACTTGCTTTATTTAACACTCAAGAAGTTTGCCTCAAAAACCTCTCAGAACAAGTTTGATTAGGTGAGTATCGTGATGCTATCCAATTATGAAAATCATGAGATTCCTTCCCAGTTATTTAAAACACTGACAGAAAATCACTGCAAACTAATGATAAGGTCTATCATACATTAAGAATTGCTATACTTTCTCCTACTTATACCTTTTTTTTAATCTTCAAGAGCACTAGTTATTAAAAGCAGCATTGGGGATTTATACAATTAATGTAATTCTTCACACAACAAGGAGATGGGCTGGAGAGTGCTTTGATTTTTCTAGAACTTTTGTGGAAGTTTTAAAAACCCCAGAGAAATAAGAGCAGCTAGCTTTTAGGATGGGTTGAACTCAGAATATAAAGTTTTATTTTTTACCACTATCGTTGCCTAACATACATTTTGTCAATTTGCCCTTCCCTGATCCTTAGGAGCATCCTGGGAAAATCCAATAGCTTTTAGGTGATTTTAATTTCAATCTGGTCTCCATTAAAGTTCTAATCGATCATCCCTCAAACACGTCTGTCCTATCCCTTCTGAGGCCACTCTGGGGCTGGTTGAGCCGTGAGGAAAGGGAGCGGCCACCATCTTCCCCTTCCTTTTCCTTTCTTACTCCGGCCTCCACCTGCCTTTCCTTCAAGGCTAGAGTCGTGGGGGAGGTGATTCAAAGGAAGAAGGAAAGATCTACTTCTGGACCTTGAGGGCATCCCGACTCACCACTGCCCTTTGGTCCTGCCAGCCACTGTGTGTCTTTCTCGGTGCTCTTTCCTCACTGACATCATGCTCTTGCTGGGGCAACTTTGCTTCTTACCTTTCGTCAGGCCGATCCAGGGTCGGACTTTTTAGATTACCTTGCCCTGGGAGGTAGCTGCTCTGGGGCAGGTTTTTGTCAGGATATCGATAGCAAAGTTACCTCCTGTAAGAAGCCATGTGTCCCAAATAAAAATAGAGAATTCTTTGTCCCATGAAGCACTAGAGTTTCTTCATTGCTCCCTTTCTTCTTGCCTTATCTGTGTGGCTCATCCAGCCAGCTTCCTGTTTTTGGCTTCTTCAGGCTTAAAACCGACACCTGCCTCCATCAGCATGTATACAAAACCCCTGCGGCATAACCCAACCTTTGCAAGAATGTCCTGAGGTTTGACTACTTCTGATATAATTTGGGATATGACTGATAACGAACATCGAGTCAGGGAGTGTTCTACAGCCTTCTGTAATGCAAACAATTCCCCAATTTTTGTGTGTTCTTTGATGCTGCCACACCCGGCTGGGATACGGATAACCGTGCACCATTTCTCCCCCATGGAAATGGGCTGGAAAATAACATAACACTTTAATTTTTGTAAAGTTCTTGCTACCTTATTAGCAAAGATGCCTTATACGAAGGATATCTAGAGCCATTTTTCTATGCACTGTAAGAAATCTGAACCAATTTAGTCATGTCTTTACAAATCCTGTCTTTAGAAGTGATGATAAGTTCACTGACTGTTGTTAACTTCCCAGGCTTTAGTGACTTTGAGACAACAGAAAAAGTTCCAAATATCCTGATAGAAATTTTTTCACCAATTATTCATTTTCACTTTTTACACAATATTTTCAAAGTGGAGTAGGTTAGCCTGGCAAATCAGTCTTGCACCATGGCACAAGAAAGACGGACATAATTTTTCAGCAGCTTCTGGAAAATACTGATGATTTCTTACATGTTGACTCAGTGGTGGTCAGAGGTAGACTCTAAGCTATTATGTTCCCCATCATGGTGGCCCTCTATATTCTTCCCTTACCCAGTCGGGATCACAAGATTCTTCTGTGCTCCATATTGGAAAATTCCAGACCACCTTCTTGATGTATACCTTTTTTGATGAAACCTGAAGCTTCTGAACTACTGCATAAATTCCTATTATTTCAAGGCTAATCCTTAGCACAGGATACCCAGGGGTTGGCATATCCTAGACCCTCATTTGAGAACCCCCAAATATCTGCAAACTTATTGAGCAAAGGGGTTGTAAGTATGTTCATTTATTCTGCAAATCTATATCATTTTTAATAATGACAGTGATCTCCCCTTTCTTATATCATGCTTAATAGTAAGGGATGTAGTTAATACCTGTGGTGACTGTATAATGTAGGAATTAGGAGATAAACTCATGAGTCAGACCACACCTGAAATCGTATCTTGGTCCTCCTCTACAAGCTGTGTGACCTGAACAGGCTACACAATGTCTCAATGCCATAATTTCCTCATCTGAAGTGTCAATATAATGATAATATCTACACCATAAGTTTGTCGTGAAGACTATGTTGATATATTGAAAATATTGGATATATACATCAGTGAGTGGCACATAGCATTAGAGTCCTTTTTTATTATTAATACTCTTATAAATCACATTCAAATTTTTACTTGATCCTCTTAAGAAGGTAATGAAGTATGTCAGATATTTTAATTTTTTCTTCTATAAAAATGGAAAATTAAATTTTTAAGACTTTTTTCTAGAGAAGTTTAAAGTCCACAGCAAGACTGAGAAGCAAGTTACAGAGATTTCCTATATGCTGTCTGCTCCACAACTGCATAACCTTCCCTAGCCTCAACATCCTCACCAGAATGGTACACTGAAAACTACTGATGAGCCAATATTGACACCTTATAATTACTGAAAGTCCATAGCTTACATTAGAGTTCATACTTGGTGGTGTACATTCTATGGGTTTTGGCAACATGTAATGACATGTTTCCATCATTATGGTATCATATAGAGTATTTTCATTGTCCTGAAAATCCTCTGTATTCTGCCTATTAATTCCCCAACACAATCTCTGGCAACCACTGATTTTTTTAGTGTCTCCATAATTTTGCGTTTTTTAGAATGTCATATAGATAGAATCATACCATATTCCTTTTCATACCGTAACCTTTTCATATTGGCTTCTTTCCCTTAGTAGTATTCATTTAAAGTCCCCTACATGCCTTTTCGTGACATGACAGCTCATTTCTTTTTAATGCTCAATAATACTCCATTGTCTAGTTGGACCACTGTTCATCAAGGACATCTTGATTGCTTTCAAGTTTTGGCAATTACAAATAAAACTACTATCAACGGTCATTCCAGGTTTTTCTGTAGATAGGTTTTCAACTCCTTTAGATAAGTACCAAGGAGTGTGATTACTGGATTTAATGACAGGAATATATTAAGAAACCTCTGAACTATTTTCTCCAAGTGACTGCACCATTATGGGTTCCCACCAGTGAAGAAGGATGAGTTCCAGAGCCCAACATGGTGATGCACATTAAGAAAGTTCTGGGTCAGATCTCAGAAATGCTTTCTTCCAGAGACAGAAATTAAATGTCTAAAAGATTGGAGTATAATGCAAACCTCATAATATTTACACTTTGACACCTTCTAAAATATAACATTAGGTGAATGTCATTTATATTTCTTATAAATTCTCATTTTTATAAAAATTAATTAACAACATAGGAAAAATGGACTTCCAAATGAAATGCTGAATAATTTTAAGAATAATATAGAAATTATGTAAAATATTCTGAAGGAATAAACAAAATAATAAATTTTGTTTCAAGGACATGGGATTATATGTATTTTTATGCACACATTTCTATTTTATGTATGTATGTTTTACACGTGCTTTTATCTCTACTTTATTTTGAACAAAGGTTGACATTAGAGTAATACTTGAATCTATGTTTTTCTGATGAACAATTACAAATGACTCTGTCAATGTCATGTCAAAATCAAGGATTATTTTTAAATTCTGGGATGTGCCTCATCCTGAAGATTATTATTAACTAATCACAATTGGCAGAGGTAGAAAACAGAGTATGAATTCATAGAAACTATGCAAACAATCTACAGAAGTCATATGGGCTATAAGATTCCTGGTTGGAAGGATCTAAAACTTGGTTCTGTAGGAATATACAGCAAGAAATCAAGTGACCTTATTGATCCGGAAGGACTTCTCATTGAGAGTATTTGTCATCACTTCCAACTAACCTTTAGCTTTGTGGTGTTGCCTCTGAGAATTCCTGTACCTATACAAATGCCCTGTTGAACCCCTCCTGAGGCAATACCAAAGCCTTAAATATCATATTAAAGTTTATATTGTTTTATTTTTCACTATAGAAATACATTGTTAGTAGTTGGGATCCTCAAACTATAGCTAAAAAGTCATTATGAGGGATATTTTTTTCTTCCTCACTAAGAGGTAATGTGTCCACAGCAAGGTTTGGCTTCTGGCCATGGTCACACAAACGGTGAGCAGAGAGTGCTCTCTGGGAGCTAATGTGTCACATTTGGTGCATTTGAGCAGAAGGCCTGGCTATAGCTCTCTGCTCAACGAAGTTTCCAGACACTCTCAGAGGTACATGGGCTAGGGCAGCAACGTGCAAAAACCTCTCAGGCTAAATTAATTATACTTCTGGAAATGGTGGAAGAAAAGAAAACAAATCAAGAAAGTGTGGGATCTGGGGAAGTAATTTACTTTTAAATAATTGCTGGGGAATTCTTAGGTGATGTTAGGGCACCAAAGAAGGAAATATTATCTCTGATAACTAATTCTTAGTGAGGACCTACAGAAGTGTAGCTATAACCTGATACCAAACTTAGGTCTGCAAAGAACACACAAAATCTATATGGCAAGATCTCAGAGATATAAATTCAGGGAATTTATAACCACTGAATAAATTAACTATCCTACATAATTAGACTTTGGGTACATAGAGCATGAACTGTGTCTCTTTCATATTGTTCTAGTAAGCAGTCTGTAACTGGGACAATAATCTAGGCTAAAGTCATATATTATGGAGTCATTGTTATTTCTGAATTTTAGGAGGAAACTATAGGTGAGAAGGAGGTCAGTCTCAAAAACTGTGCAGGGTCTAGGATTTTATCTTAGTGGCAAGCCAACAAGTTTGCCTGCCCCATTTTCATAGGTTCTGGCAGAAGACACAGGGCACCCTAATAAGAGATAAGCAGCAGTAGCTAGCTTCAAGTCTATTTCTATCAACTATCTATGACACCACAGGGTGACACAGGTGGCCCATAATGGACACCTGTACATAGTAGGTTGCACTGCAGAAGAGGAGCACCTAGCTTGAGAAATCTATTGTTTCCATAGGATGAGAATTTGGTTTGCTCTTTGTTTTGAGGGAGATTTCATGTCAGCTCTCAAAGTCATTCATTGAAAACACAACCCAAAGAAATTGCCCAAGGAAAGAGTGGTCAAAATTTTATGCTCTTGGGGCCCATTAAGAAAGTACCCAATGGGGCGTGCCTGGGTGGCTCAGTTGGTTAAGCAACTGCCTTCAGCTCAGGTCATGATCCCAGTGTCCTGGAATCGAGTCCCACATCAGGCTCCCTGCTCCTTGGAGAGTCTGCTTCTCCCTCTGACTTTCTCCCCTCTCATGCTCTCTCTCACTGTCTCTCTCTCAAATAAATAAATAAAATCTTAAAAAAAAAAAAAAAAAAGAATGTACCCGATGATCCATGACAGGTGGGTGGTCTACCCAACAGTTGCCCAGGGAAAACCTAGAGGAGAAATGATATGTGATTAGGAGTAAACCTTAGGAAACACAAACATTTGAAAATATTTGGAACAGCCAAGAAAGGAGTAATAGGGGAAAAGGAGAAAAATCAGAATAGTATAAAGAGTGAAAAGGATGAAAACGGTATTAATGAGGGAGTAGTGATGACAGCAATCTGCCTGACAAATACACAACACCAAACCATTCAGAAACTGGAGACGTGGTTTACAATTTTATTTTTTTAAATTTTGTTTCAATATCCCTTTGTATTTTTAAAACTTTTGAGAAGCTGAGAGCTTTTGTTTATGTGGGTTATATACACTGAGAGTTAAAAGTTGAGTGTGAGAACATTTTTAAGTATTTATTAATTAAATCTTTAAAATAACAGTTGGTTTTATGAAAAACAGTATATTTTCTAAAACTAAATATAATGAAAACATTATTTTTCACTTTTGCAATTCTATTAAATGTCTCTCTTAAGATATCTTGATTCTTATACCTGCCTCTATAGTCTTCATGTTGCCATAAGCTATTTAGATTAAAGTATATGAACAAAATCCAGCATCACAGAGGCATGTGGTTGGAAAGAGTGGGGGTGATATAAGTAACCTTTTTCAGATAAGTGGGGATATTCTCGTCTAACATTATACCAAAATTTCCAAGGTGGTAACTTTTAAATAGAAGTTGAAATATTGAAACAGAAAAAATCATTTTTTGCCCTGTTACATTCAAATTCATTGATGTATTTTCCATTTTGAATGGATATTTTAACCACAAATGATTATGTAACATGTACAGATCATTTGGAAAGTATTGTTTTATTGAGTAATGCTGATCTTTCAAATGTTGACATTTCATTATACAGTATTAAATATCACATTAATTAATTTCACCAGCAATCATCAGAAAAGTATTTAAGAATTAGATATACCAGTCTCACAGTGGTGGATACAAGCTTTCCAAATGTTTAATTTTCATTGAAAAGTTCAGATTTCATCATTGAAAAGTATTATCAAATGTTTTTCTTAAAACACCAGGTTTAATTTCTTTGTTCACTATCAAGAAAATGTCCACCAAATATTCAGTTCTGAATAACATATTTGTTCTGTCAGTCTTTCTTTCAGGTAAAAATGGTGATTTGTGGGGGCAGGGGGACAGTTAGTTTAGCTTACAACTCAGACAAATATAGGAGCCCAGATATAGTCATTGACCTCTGTTATGCAGTAAAAGTGTTTCATAGAGTTTCCATGTCATCACATGGCATTATTAGGGAGTTGGAATTTAATGAAAAGGATAACTTTTGTGTTTCACCTCAGACAGTCTCAAAAAAATATTTTCTTGTCTTGTGTTGTCTTCCTTACAAGTTCTTGACTGTAAATACAACAACTACTAGTATTTGGTGCTATTCCCATGACTCATGCTAAGAAACCAGCAGTTTTACTTAAATTACTTTTGCAACATCAGTGCAAACAGCATAAGAAAGACAACTAACGTCTTAGTATTATTATGAAAATAGCTTGACTGTTACAGTGAACTTATCTAGGGGATCTCAGGGATCTGAAAACTTTATTTTGAGAACTGCTATTTTAGAAAAGTGAAAGCCCCTTCCTTCAATTACTAATTCAGTTTTGTTGCTGTTGTTGTTTGTTTTTATATTCATTTTAATTTCTCTGTTCTCCTCCTCTCTCTTTTCAAATGTGTGTGTGAGCATGTTGGAGCTGTTTGGGGTCTAATTAAAAATTAAAGAAAGCCTAATTTTATTGCAATATATTTTTAGCTATTCTTTGTCTTCCTCAGTGATATTATTTTACTTTATGTTAATAAAGTAGATTTTAAATTTTTATTAAGGACTTCATCTTTAGAGCAGTTTTGGGTTCTAGTTTTAGTTTTAGTTTTAGTTTACCAAAACCCAGGCAAAGGTACAACGATTTTCCTCACACGTGCACAGCACCTCATTCTCAACATCTTCTGCCAGAGTGATACATTTGTTACAATCAACTTTAATACACTAGTCACCCAAAGTTCATAGTTTGTATGACGGGCTTACTTCGAGGCTCACAGAAGCTCTGACTCTCTTTTTCATCTGTCTCCTTAATCTTGGGGGGCAGTGGTTTGTCCCATATTCCTCCTTTTTTATGAATTCAAGAGGAGTGGTTGGTTTTCCAGTCTGATCAACTTTTTGTTTGTGGTTAGGATGGAGTAGTTACTTCCAAGCTCCTTATTATATGCAGAAGCAGAAATCACAAGTCTTAACAGAGCATGTCTGAGTATATATCTCCTCTGTTTTGGAGACTAATCTTCTAAAAACCCCTCAGTTTCTGGTTAGACTAAGAATGTTTCTGAGTCTGTATCTATAACTATCTTCTTCATGTTCAATAGCCTCAAAATAATCACAGAAACTTGACCTGAACACATCATCTAATCTTACATATGCCAGTATTTTTTTAAGTTTATTTTGATAGAGAGAGATCACAAGTAGGCAGAGATGCAGGCAGAGAGAGGGAGAGAAGCAGGCTCCCCACTGAGCAGAGAGCCTGATGCAGGTCTCAATCCCAGGACCCTGAGATCATGACCTGAGCTGAAGGCAGAGGCTTTAACCCACTGAGCCACCCAGATGTCCCCATATGCCAGTGTTTTAGATGAAGGCAGAAGGATCAATCAGCAAGACCAGAATAAATCTCATAACTTTTTACCATGAGGACTTGACAACTAATTGACACTTTTTTTATTAATCCATCTGATTTTCAAACCATGCATTATATGTATTCGCTGAATTTAAATATGGGACATATATTAACACAACAAAGAGAAGTTGCATCAAATTAGAATATAAAAAGATGAGGCAGTGTGGCACCTGGCTGGCTCAGTCAGTTGAGCATCCAAGTCTTTCTGTTGGCTCAGGCCATGATCTCATGGGTTGAGAGATCGAGCCCCATGTTAGGCCCCACTCCCAATGCAGAGTCTGCTTGAAATCCTCTCTCTACCTTCCCCCTTCCCACCTCATGTGCTTTCTCATTCTCTCTCTCTCTCAAATAACTAAACAAATAATTTTTTTTTAAAAGATGAGGTAGGGCAAAAAGCTCTATTTCTGAGTTTCCATGCAATCTGGCATAAACTGAATATTTACAGAAAGCAAAGTTTATTTCATTAGTTTATTAAACAACTAAAAATACAAAGGATATTAGAAATTGTTCAGATATCTTGGATTAGATTAATGTATTTTAGAATGACTTAGTCATAATAAATATATTTACATTAGGAAGCTTATTCATTACCATATACAGTTGAAAGTATAATAGTATATGGTCTTTCTAAACTGTAGCAGGATAGTATTTTGAAAGACTATTCAACTGTTTTTCTCTTTCCTAGTTCTCTTTTATCTTATTGTTCCTCCCCCATTAAAATAATTCTGAGTTAGTGCTTTGAGAAAGGAAAACACAAAGAACAGAATATAAAGTAATAGTCGAGTAATTGATTTTGACTTCCAAAAGAGCTCTTAAAATCCAAAGCTGACATGTGACGTGAATATATTTTTGATTTATATAAATATGGAATTGGAAAAAAGAAAAATGATTTAAATAATTAAAAATTCATTTAAACATGTACAACACAGGGAAATGTAAATAACGGATATTTGAGTAAGAAAGACAATATGCAGATATACTAGTCCTTTTCCCAAGCAGATAGATAAAGATCTCAAAAGATTAGCAGGGGGAAGGAAGCTAGAGAAGTGACTAGTCTTTAGAGCCTGATGATACCCCAGAAGAAGCCCGACACTGCCATCCCTTGGCTCTGTCCAGTGGGAATGGCTGGACCCCTATATGTTTAAGGGAAATCTGAAATAGAGGGGTCTTCTATATGGTTCACCTGTAGCCCACGGTTGTGGAAACCTTGTGGAGGAGCTCCAGAACATGGTGCCAAACCAGTAAAATAGATAAGGCTATGGACTTGGATATAGCTTCAGAAAATTCTGATAATCTTGACCTTCATAGAGAAAGAATCAAGTCCCCTAAGAGGGGGTGTGGCAGATGCTCTTTTCCAAATATGACTGCAGCAAGTACTCTCATTCCACATGCTGTTTTTACTATGTGAGTCTGACAGGCCTACCATCAAGAAGTAGGGTCTGTGTTTCTTCTTGAAGCTGGTGGGGTTACAAACAGAAGTGACATGATGGGATTCCAATGCTAAGTAATAAAAGGCAAACAACTTCTGCCTGTTTCTCTTCAATGTTTTTGTTCTTGGAACCCAGCCATCCATGCTGTGAGGAAGACCAAGCAGCCAAGAGAAGCTTCATGTAGGTGTGAGGCCAACAGGCCCAGCTGAGGTTGCAACCAACAGCCAACATCGATTTTCAGACATGTGAGTAAAAGAAAAGTCTTTAGATGATTCATGTCTCCAGACTTCATGTATTCCAGATGAAGCCCAAAAATAGCTCAGAATAGAAACAAGCTGTCCCTGCTGGGCCTTTTCTGAATTCCTTGTTCTCAGAATCCAAAAATATAATAAAACAGTTGTTTTATGTCACTAAATTTGGAGAACTTTGTCAGGAAGGATCGATAACTGGCACAATGGGGTGGGGAAAAGGAGTGGATCTGAGAGGATAATGGAGGGGCAGAACCTGGTCTTGGGAAAAGTAAGCAGAATATCTAAGTCCTTGGACTTGTGCCTAGAAGTCATGGCAGAGTCCTTAGCATCAGGACCAGATTCCACAGTAGGTGCCTCAACACCTGGCTAAGTGAGTTACATCTTAGTGAGTGTTGTCACGGACACAAGATAATACAGGGACAGACACCTTTTCCTGATGCCATGACAATATCGTTATTTGTAGATACTTAGGGACGCTACGGAAGAACAGAAGAACATATGAAATAGAAAGAATCATAAATTGACCAACTTTCATCTTGAAATATCCACATTCAAATCATATTTGAGTTGGCATGACTCAGGTTTTCTTTGCTGTTTTTGGATTATTTCAAATTTAGTCAACGAAAATAAAGTCCCATTTTACCTTTTTTAAATCTTAATTTTATAAAATGTCTCACGTGCCAGCTAAATATTTTTTGGAGATGCTTACAGAAATAGGCATTGCTCTGAGCAGATGATATGTATTATCACATGCCCCTTCACAAAGTTTCAAATTTTAATTGGGAAATAGTGTTTAGATTGGCAAATTCAAACCACAGCTTTGTCTTCAATGGAGAAAATTTGAATAGAAACTAACAGCTCTTTTTGCTTCTACTATTTTATTTTATTTTATTTCTTATTAATGTTAATTACAGTAAGATATAAGTATGACACACTTTATCATCTTTAAGTGTACAACCCATTAGTTTCTGCTTCCACTTTTAATGATTCATTCTGTACTTTATACCTCTCTAGAGATCTCATACAAACTCTCAGAGAGGGGTCTTAAGAAAAGAATATTAGTTTTACTCATAAATGACAAGCTAAGTTTCTGCTAGTGATAACTGACCCATTCCTATCTAATCAGACTCCTCCACTGAATATTCTTTGGGACTTGTGGTAAAGTTTGTGAGATAAATAGCCTTGATCAGGATGCATCTGTGGCCCTAATCCAAAACAGAGTTAATGGGCCTGAATCGGAGTTAAATCCAAGAAGCTCAATATAGCTGACAAAATTGGATAATAAAATACCACTAGGGACACTCTCTGGACTAAAATTTATAATTGTCAATATGATGTAATCAAAAATGCTAATTTTTGTAATCAATCTCATTTGCAGTCAAATTCTACTTATTTGACATCAGCCTAGTTCATGGAACTCTTATGTTCAATTTAAGAAAAAAATTGAAATATCAGTTACTTATTTTATTTGAAACCTGAAATTTTGGGTAAAACTCTGGGGATTCCTGCCCCACTCCTGTGTGATCCCAGAAGATGTTGCATCCATGTGCCTTCATCCCTGTCTCTAACACTGAGCTCTCTAACTAACTCTTTCTGACTCCAAAGTTCATCTCCATTCTGTTCTGAGATGTGGAGCTTTAGTTCTATGGCACCAGTGTTTCATGAACCAGAGTTGTGCTGCCAGAGAAAGAAAACTGTGAGATAGAGTATTATAGTACACAGAACCATTAGCTGTGTGGAACTCCAGAGAACCTAGGCATTAGAAGAAATTATGTACTTTGTGAGCAGATGTATTCTGATATTTATTGCCTTGTAATGAGAATATGGAAGTTGAGTTCTGTGGCTTCTAAATAAATGAATACATATATACATACATAAGACATACAAATAGCTAGTACACACCTCCCTTATATTGTGATGAATGAATTATTAATGGTTACTTGAGTTCAGTTCTCACAGAGAAAAGGGAGAGGAATAGATAGCAAGTCATATTTCAGTTTTCTACCCAAATGTGAAAGAAGAAGTTGGGCAATTTAAGGGCACTGATTACACTTTAGGTTCATTCTTCTAGGTTCATCTCTAATGTTTCCCCACCCCCCAGGTTTTTATTTAAATTCTAGCTAGTTAACATACTGTGCAATATTAGTTCCAGGTGCAGAGTTTAGTGATTCATCACTTACATAAAACATCCAGGGCTCATTACAACAAGTGTGCTCCCTAATACTCATCACCCATTTAGCACAGACCCTGCCCATCTCCCCTTCAGGAACCATCAGTTTGTTCTCTATAGACGCTGTTTCTTGGTTTGCCTCTCTTTCTCCCCACTGTGTTCATTTGTTTTGTTTCTTAAATTCCATATATGAGTGAAATCATATGGTATCTGATGTCTATTGGAAGAAGAATGGATAAAGAAGATGTGGTATATATAGACAATGGAATATTACTCAGACACCAAAAAAATGAAATCTTATTATTTGCAATGACAGGGATGGAACTAGAGGGTATTATGCTAAGTGAAATAGATCAATCAGAGAAAGACAATTAACATATGATCCCACCCATATGTGGGAGTTTAAGAAACAAAACAGAGGATCATAGGGAAGATGAAAATACAAAACAAGACAAAATCAGAGAGGGAGACAAACCATAAGAGATTCTTAATCACAGGAAACTGAGGTTCGGTGGAGGGGAGAACAGTGGAGGGGATTGGGCAACTGGGTGATGGGCATTAAGGAGGGCACATGATGTAATAAACACTGGGTGTTATATAAGACTGAGGAATTACAGGCCTGTACCTCTGAAACTAATACATTGTACGTTAAGTAACTGAATTTAAATTTAAAAAGTATAATAAAAAAAAGAAATTATATTTGTTTTCTCCTGTTTAAAAAAAAAGCATTAGAATCCAAAATATATAAAGAACTTATAAAACTGAATACCTGAAAGACAAATAATCCAGTTTAAAAAAATGGGCTGCAGACATGAATAGATATTTTTCCAAAGAAGACATACAGATGGCCAATAGGCACATGAAAAGTTGCTTAAATCACTCATCATCAGGGGACTACAAATCAAAACCACAATGAGATGTCACTTCATACCAGTCAGAATGGCTGAAAATAATAACACAGGGAACAGGTGTTGCCCAGGATATATTGTTGGTGGGAATAAAAACTGGTGTAGCCACTCCAAAAAACAGTACAGAGTTTCCCCAAAAACTTAAAAATAGAACTACCTTATATCCAGCAATTGCACTAGGGGGGGTCTATTTACCCAAATGATATAAAAATAGTGATTCAAAAGAATACATAAACCCCAACGTTTATAGCAGCATTATCAACAATAGCCAAATTATCAAAAGAGCCCAAGAATCTCTAAAATTTTTAAGTGTATAACATAATAAGCATGGGATTTTAAAAAAAGCAACTTATTGAAATAAAGTGAACATATTAACAACTAGTAACTTCTATAATTTCAAAGTAGTGTTGAGTATACACAGTGTTTTTTGATATTGTCAATAACTTGAACATAACATGAAAATTTCTGTTTCTATTGTTGACAGTGTCACCTAGAATTGCTTGGACTACTGTGTTTTATTGCCTACACTTAACATCTAATGAAATGCTAAACTTCAGTTAAAGGACAGTAAAAGAAAAACTGCATTTTTTTTCTCATCCAATTTTATAAATCCCTGAAAGTCTATCCACAAATATCTTGGTGTTTAGTGGAGCCCAGGTTAAGAATCCCTGAAGTGATAACAGGCTAGATCTTTACTGTATTGTAGAACGAATTGCTTCATGTTTCTCACTAACGTCAAGAAGAGCTATTTATCATAAAATTTTAGCTAAATTCCAAAAACAAAACAACAACAGAAGGAAAAAAATCCCACTTGCATTCACCAGCAGTAAACCAGGAACCATGGGCTGGTCTAGGCTCAGGAGATGGAAGGCTACATGCATTGTTCGTCTTCAGAAAGAATTTTAGAATATTTGCCACTTTCATCTTAGAATTCCTCCACATTTGATTAGAGTTAAAAACAACTGAAAAAAGTCATAGAGATATTAGGTGAGCCAGGTACCATTTGTGCTCAAACATATGCTCTTTTTCTATTGGTCCTTCAAGTGAAATTTCTCCTTAGGCTAATATTCTGTATAAATTTAATGATATCAGTTACATAGGAAAGGGCAAGTTACTTAAAGACTCAGCTCCTCCAGTTTCTCTTGTGTAAAATAAATGGGTTAAGCTAAATGATCCTATGGTGGACTATAGTGGAAAGACAATTAACTTTGAAGTTAAGCATTAGTTAAAATGCCCACTGAAATTCTATTAAATAAAATATGATTTAAGAAAGTTAAGACCTATTTAATTATAGAGCTGTGAAGAGGATCAAATAAGACAACATAATGCTTCTAAAAGGCACACAGTAAGTCTTAAATATGGGGCTTCGTACTCAGACTCTGATAAGCTGTAATAGAAAAATGCCTGCTCCATGCATATGGAATCCCAATTGTTACTTTTAAATAAATGCTCATCATTAAAAATACTTTGAACACTGGGCTACAACATGCTTATTTATTTATCTTTTTAGTGAAGAAAAACTTCTGTAAGCATTTCTTGAATTCGCTGGCATTAGAAATGCTGCAGCTTGGAAGAGAACGGTTGTGGAGGAGAGATGAACAACAGATTCAGGAAGGCAGTAGGCTGTGAAAGACATTGGATGCCAGGTTAAGACACATGGCTGACAAATTCTTTAAAATGTGAGGCAGAGAGCTAAGCCCAAAGCACAAAGACTAACATGGCTAGATCGTTAGTTTGAGTGAGTGCTCTCCATATTTTTGTGTCAGCAGAACACAGAAATGACAAGATGTGCTCAGTGTGCTGGTGTATACAGATCAGGCTCCTCATGGCGGGTGTCAGCTCACAGGGCAGGATGGGCTGCTCCCACAGCCTCCGAGTGCCACCAAGGTCTCCAGACCCACCCCGTGGTAACCTTCACCTCAGCACACCTACAGGCCCTTGGTGACCCTTTCCAGAGCACAGCAGCTGGACCCTTGGTCTCACATATACAGAATAGTTTGATGACAACTTGTCAAACAAACAGGAGAGAACACATCATATTCTGCTTTTTATTTTTTTTTATTTTTTTAAGATTTTATTTATTTACTTGACAGACAGAGATCACCAATAGGCAGAGAGATAGGCAGAGAGGGAGAGGAAGAGAAGCAGGCCTCCTCCTGAACAGAGAACCGGATGCGGGGCTCGATCCTAAAACCCTGGGATCGTGACCTGAGCGGAAGGCAGAGGCTTTAACCCACTGAGCCACCCAGGCGCCCCATATTCTGCTTTTTAAAATAGGTTCTCACCACTTAGAGCTATTATTTGAAAACATTCACAATGGGCTCCTAAATGAGAGAACTTCTCCAAATCCTCATTTACTTCACAGCAATAAAGCAAAAGAGACATTCTAGGCTAACTGCTAAAATTTAGTGCACTTAGTGATGAAAGGACACATTTATGGGCTTTAGGGTCCAGGCTAATTTACACTTGTTATTATCT
Organism: Mustela lutreola; assembly: GCF_030435805.1. Taxonomy (NCBI): domain Eukaryota; kingdom Metazoa; phylum Chordata; class Mammalia; order Carnivora; family Mustelidae; genus Mustela; species Mustela lutreola. The sequence goes on from NC_081302.1 coordinate 7,482,561, forward strand.
TTCTACCTATATGTGGTGGACAGAATGATGCCTCCCAAATATCCATGTACTAATCTCCAGAACCTGTGAATATGCTATCTTACATGACGAAAGGGACTTTTCAGATGTCATTAAATTAGAGATGGATCCTGAGTGGGGGAGATGGCCCTGGATTATTCAAAAAGGAAAATGCAATAGCCAGGGTCCTATCATATGTCTGTCTGTGACAGAGGAAGCTGAGGTGAGACAGAGAGACAGAGATTTAAGATGCTCTGCTACCATCTTTGAAGATGGAGGAGGGGTCAAGAGACCAGGCATACAGATGGCCTATAGAAGCTGGAAAGGAAAAGAACACAGGCCTGCTGACACTCTGATTTCAGGATTTCCACCTACAAATTATAAGAGAAGAAATGTATGCTGTTTAATCCTCTAAATTCATCATATTTTTTTAAGGTCACAATAGTGAACTAATATACCATGTGTCTGTGTAATACAATTTTTATGCTTTTTCCTCTTGGCTTAAGACATAACACACAGTTTTGAACCGAACAGAAATACATATTAAATTGTCACTTGTGGAAGTGAAGTTCCAGCCCCTCACCTCTAAGAAGAGTCAAGATAAGACAGTTTAGGATCTGTACTTTTTTCAGCATTGAATCGATCATTTCCAATAAAACCTTACGAACTATCAGGAGTACCTTAAAGATTGTTAAATAGTTCATGTTTAAAATTCTTTTGGAGCAATGTTGATACTTTGCCTTTATTTTTGACATTTTGCCTTTAATAAAATGCACCATTTATCACATTTGCAGTGGGATATCAATGATTTCTTAATAGTTGGTATCTGATCTTTTCTATTCAACATTATGTCGAGATCTTAAAATGTCACAAGGACAGCAGATATTTAGAGAGAGATAGTTTGCAATGTGATGATCGTGTGTGTGTGTGTGTATGTTTACATGTGTGTATAAAAAGACACCACACTTTCCACATCAACTTCCTTAGCTTTATTATTCTCTAATTCCGGGATCTTGAAAACCAACTACAGCCTCTGTGCCTCAGTTTCCTCAAAATACTACCTCATAAGATTAGTGAAGATAACCAGTAAAGAAAATGTATGTAAAATGATAGGAATGCTACTTGGCACATAGTAATCGCTCTGAAACATTATTATTATCTTCATCACTAGTATTATTATCTGCATCACTAGTATTATTGGTATTATTATCTTCATCACTAGTATTATTGGTATTATTATCTTCATCACTAGTATTATTGGTATTATTATCTTCATCACTAGTATGCCCAATAACTAAAAGCACATGCAAGAAACCTCAAAGCTCTTGCACTATCCAGAGAAGGTGGGAACACCATTGTGACCATTAGTGGTCAGTTATCCTACTGTATCTTACTGATGGCCTGCGTGATTTCTCCAAGGGGACACTCACAATCCCACTGATTAAACCATTGCCACTCGCTGCCCACTATTGCAAATCACTCTTCTTCTGACTCAATGGTAGGATCCAACAATGTAGGATCATTAAAAATACATTTTCAGAATAGTGAGTTATTTAGATACTTTGAGCATTTACATTCCCACTGGCTAAATTAAGATCATGCTTAATCTTCTTAGTTGGATAGCCAGAACTTTAAACCAACAAATGAAGGACACCCTTTATAGCTGGTTGCATGCATAGACCTATATATTCAATTTAATAAGAAATTCACTTATCTGAACCAAGCATTAATCATTTCATAACTACATTGAAAGGATATTTTCCCTCTTAGAAAGGAAAATCTCCATATCAGGATAATTTCGTGATTTCCAAATTGTATCTGTTAAATCTCCAGTAACCACTGCACTAGATACCAATTGCTAGACTACAAATCAGTTTATCTGGAGTACTCATTAAGAGGTTATTTACAATATCTATCAGAATTGGCAATTGACAACTTCTTGAACTATTGGCTAAGTTTCCTCATCACTGACATAGTACCGATAAGATATCACCTAGAAATTACAATGTGTGCTGCAAATATACAATTGGTTAAATGATTTAGTAGCCAAACATAATGTACTCAAGAACTTGCTGTCTTTGAAATCTTTGAACACAGCCCTAGGCCACTATAATCTCCACATTTAGAGCTTTTAATTAAATATATCTTCTCATTTGAATATTATTTTGACATCTAATGACACTTTCAACTTACATTTTTTTAAATGATTATTTATTTATTTATTTGACAGAGAGAGATCACAGTAGACAGAGAGGCAGGCAGAGAGAGAGAGAGGGAAGCAGGTTACCTGCTGAGCAGAGAGCCCGATGTGGGACTCGATCCCAGGACCCTGAGATCATGACCCGAGCCAAAGGCAGCGGCTTAACCCACTGAGCCACCCAGGAGCCCCCAACTTACATTTTTTTAAATTACATCTTGTCTTAGTATATAGTTCAAAGGGCTCGTTCATTTTAAAAATCACTGCCCATATTGGGTATTAACATAAGACTTAAAAGTCCTTAGACTTCCTTTTTATAAGATTAATGTGTTAACAAGTATATGTTAACAGGCTTAATTTTAATACATTCTAGTTAATTTCCTACACAGGACAGGTCAGAATACAACATATTCATTCCAACAGAGGCAGAAGGAAGGACAAGATATGTCATGATGAAATGAATACCTGTTCCTTAACCATCATAGCCTGAAGCTTGGGTTTTGCTAACAAACAGATTATCAGCATCCTTTTCATGCAGGCACAGAATAGCTGGTTGGTTTCACTCCTTCACTAACTCTGTAAACATTTATAGAAGATCTCAAAGCCTGGAACTAATTCAGTTTTTGGAAATATAAATAACTATTCCATTTGTTATATTTTATAGAAGAAAAATGGAAAAGTGATTTTAATTTGGATACACTTCTTTTTAGTGGTTTATTATTGCATTAGCACAGAATCAGTCTTAAGAAGGACATTAAGAAATGACCCAACTGTTTTTCTATCTTTGGCGTGCCTTACAAGTTTTACTCTAAATCTTTGCATTTGTGATGAGGGGAAAAAATAAAGACAAGGCTTTTTGTACCATACCCTTCAGACTCAGGATTGCTACATGTACATCTGGGGAAGAAATTTTCAGAGATAAGGAAAGCGCTGGGTGAGACAGAAGTGTAAAGTGGAGAGCCACACCTTGTCACGACATGGGTGCAGCACAGAGCAGACTCATTCTGGGCTGGGTGTGAGTAAAGCCGCATGCGGGAAGATGCACCTGCCTTTCCTGATCATTCTTGACCAGCATTAGACTGCGACTGGTGGTGGCTCTTCAGTAATACTGGACAGGGTTCTTCTAAGTCAGGATTTTTTTTTTTTTTTTTTAAGACAAAACCTTCATTGAACATGACTAAAACATACTCTTGGAATCACATGTAGTTTATTAAATGAATAACTAAATAAGAAATATTTATACATCAAAACACAGGGAACAGATAAACTGATTCTGGTTACTCTTTGGTCCTTCTCGGGTGAGAATTTGATGCACCTTTTAGGGCATCATCACCAGGTGGTATCAATTCTCTCCTTACCACATCCCGGTTTGGTTTATTTTCTGATACTCTATTGAGTGGACACTATTCTTGTCCAAAATTTGGCTGTGAAAAAATTAAAATTGATACAATCTGCAGAGAATACTTGACTTTCCATCTGCTCATGTTCAAGGTTCAAAAAAGATTAGTATATTTATCAGTGATTCATATAATGCCAGCTAAGCCTGTTACTCCTAGCTATTGTGACAATTCATGTACAACAGTAATGTGGGGCATACATCCTCCTCCAACAAGCTTTCTGTGGAATAATGCCACGACTGCCAGTTTCTTTAACAGAGAAGTGTGTCATTGGCGTAGCTTACTGAGTTCTGTCTCATTTGAAATTTGATCTGTGTTAGGGCAGTAAGAGAGGTTTTGTAGTTCATTTGAGTTTGGGGTCTGAAGAAAGCTGTTGCTGGCTTAGTAACTTCCTGACCAAGCCCCCTATAGTATCTTTGACTCTATGATACTTTCTGGGTTTCTCACAGCAAGGATCTCTTCTGGGTACTACAGTGAAAGAGTCTACAGTTTTTTCCTTACCTCTGTTATTGTTACCCCTCTCTAAAATTTAATAGTAAGCATTTTCCACTGTACCTTAAGTGATAAGGTAATGACAATGTATATCAGTTACTTAAAAAAGAAATTCATTAATTAAGTTTATTATTTCAAGGAGACAATGCATTAAATTTTATTACTATGTAAAAATATATATCATTTTTTTTTTATTTCAAAAACATGGCTTTTAGATACATAGATAGGTAGTTAGGTTGACAGATAATCTCATTTATTTTCCCCTTAAACCTACTTGATTACCTTGATATGTGAAGGAAATTAAAAACAAACAAAAAAACCAAAAACAAAAACAAAAAAACAGGGGCACCTGGGTGGCTCAGTGGGTTAAAGCCTCTGCCTTCGGCTCAGGTCGTGATCCCAGGGTCCTAGGATCGTGCCCCGAATAGGGCTCTCTGCTCGGCAGGGAGCCTGCTTCCCTTCCTCTCTCTCTGTCTGCCTCTCTGCTTGCTTGTGACCTCTGTCTGTCAAATAAATAAATAAAATCTTAAAAAAAAAACAAAACAAAACCTATCAGGTATACATGAATAAGACAGGCTGTTTCAGTTAAAAAAAAAAAAATTCTCTTATTGCTGCTTGATAAGAAACTGAACAACAGATTCTACTAAGGCTAATTGACATAAATTCTATCATCAAATTAATTCAATTTCCATTAAGCACCGGGGTGCTAACCCTTATGTTACGGCAATCATTCATTATCATAGGAAGACTTGCTCTATTATTCTAGATAAAGGATTTGTTCAAAACAAAATTATAGATACTATTTGAGAGATAATATATAATACAATTTCCCTTGGGATTACCAGATTTTTTCTCTCTCTCTCTTTATTTATTTATTTTTTTGATACACTAATCCTTAGTATAAATTTCAGGCTAATGCAAATTTTTCAATAAAAACCTTCAAGTATTTCATGGTTAAATAATGATAATTAAAAGAGATTAATTTGCTTTTGGCATTTGTAAAATTCATTCAACAGCATAACGCAGGATGCTATCTTTCCCTAAGAACAGCAGTTTTATATTATTATTTCCTTTAGAGAGGTCACTAAATCTAGATAAATGCTGTATCTTTTATAAACTGCCTTTTATATCTCAAAAATGTCTATTTTTCTGAGCAGACTGAAAAAAAAAATCACTTCCTTTCCTAATGTATCATGCTAAAGTCTAGAGGACAACAGTGACTAGGTCAAAAGGAGCTTAAAGCAGCAGGACACTTCAATTAATAAGACAAGATAAATATTTGAGGAGCTTTAAAGGTTCATTTCTCATGAAGATTTAGATAACCATCATATGTTATATAATGACTTCATTTTCATAATCATCATCTGAAATTCCCTTCAAATTAAATATATATATTACATGTAGATATATTTTATTTGACATATCCTCCCAATGAAACAATTACTTTGGTGCATTTAATGGCCTTCCTCCTAACTGATAGAGCCGTACAATGTTCTCCATTCTGCTATTAAAATATTCTAATTAAATCAGTCACCCTGGTCCCATCTGTTATATACTGATCTCATGCGGAGAAGCTGCTGGAACCTCTCCAGGGTAGTGAATGTACTCAGTTCCTTTCATGGCCTATTGGATGTCATATGCAGGAGGACCTTGTTCTTGGTTTGAAATTATAACTAAGGCTCTGGGTATACAATAAACCATAGTGGATGTTATGGAGATTAAATCAGCTCTTTTTCAGAATGCTTGCAGAGTAAAACAATTGTGGCCCATGTCACTGTTCAGAAGCCTACACTTCATCATGGTCTATGAGGAAGGTCTGAGGAGATTTCCTGAATATTCCCTCCAGGTCTGAGCATGATAGGCACCGGATCCTAGGTCTATGGGAACATGGGTGAACTGGTGAATCTATCACCCAAAACTGGAGCCTACCAGAACACCAGAAATCAGCACTAAAGTGCGACTCCTAAGTACAGATGACCTCTGTTCTTTCAGAGATCACAGCACCCTTGATGAGCGTTTCCCAACAAGTTTACTGTTTTTTAAATTTTAATTTCTCGGAAATTCTCTGTAGTTTGATGGCGGGGTAATCCACAGAACTGTGTGTATAATCTTCTTGTTAAAAGATGATAGTAACAGTGATCTTGATATGTTAATTAGGAGGATTTGGCTGATAAAATGCAGGTTTTCATAAGTGATAGATGAGAAAACTGTATTTTTCTCCACATTGCTGTTGCTATTTTTTAATTCTAACTCTTCGATTCATGGAATGCAGATGTCTTTTACAAAGAAAAAAATCTTATTTTATTACTGTATTTTAATAATTAGGTGGGTTAGTCTAGCTGATACTTCTGTTAGCTGAAATGTATGACTACCCATTATTAATTGTGATGATGCTTCATTACAAAGTTGACAATTCTGCTTATATCTCAGATCCTTTTTGGTGTTGAGAAGGCCATGAAGTATATACTAACAAACTTGTACATTATTTATACAAACAGCTAAGCATACAGCTCTATCTATCTATTACAAATGAGCATATACTTTTTTCCCTCTTATCCTATTTTTTACTATTTCAAATATTAAATAGTTTCAAAGTTTCTTTTTATCAAATCTATTCATGCATATAAAGAATCAACTGTTCTACCAGATTTTAAAATCCAGTGTCCCTATATAAGGAAATCCTTTGACTCTTGTATCTGATTAAGCATTTACTTGTTTTTATACAAATTGCATGTCTGTTGGTATCTACTGCCCTCCTGCTATAGCTCTTTCTCCCCTTGCCTTCTCTTGCACATATATACCTACATCTACACTTTTTTTTTTTTTTTTAATAAGCTCAATCCCACTCTCGTTCTAATCAGTGTTTGGTGTTAGAGTTTGTGGTATTCTGAATCCTACCCAGAGCTCATCTCCTATTTACTTGGCTCATTCACTTCCCACATCCCTAAACTACCATTTCACTTCTCTCTCTTCAAACCTCTAACGTCTTCCTTCTAGTCCTCACTCACAGCTGACCTTGCTTCCTATTTTCCTGGGAATACCAATGAGGGTAGAAGAGAAGGCCTCCAGAAGCTCTCAGATAGGACATGTACCCCACATCCTTCACACTCTGCCCTGTCTCCCGTAAGGACAGGTGGACCCCCTCACTCGCATATTTGCCTCTCATCCTGACCAACAGACCCACACTGGCCGCACTAGGCACTTTTATAGCACTTTTCCATATTCTGCATTTTCTGCACTTCTATGGGATCAGTATGATTATCAATTATTTTCCTCACATCTTTTAAAAAGAGGAAATCCTATCAATACATTTAAAGTCAGTTCCCACATTTCTCTACTTCTCTTCATCCTACCCCAATTCCCCATTAAGGAAAATCTCTACAAAACGTTGTCTGGACAGACTTGCTCTTTTCAACTGAACTCATCACATTTTCTCTTGAATCCTCCTCAGTCATGATTTCATTCTCACCATGCTTGCAAAGCCGTTAATAAGAAGACTAATTCCCAGTTGTCATGTGACTCGAACATCAACATTTGGTGTAATCAGGCTCTGAAACAGTTTTCCCCCCTTGGATTCCAGGAAACACCTGGTGTTCCAGCCTTTGTTTCTCAGTCTGCTTTTCTGATCTCACCTCTTGTGCTCTGACCTCCAAATGCTGGTAAGCCCCAGGACTGTCTTCCATTCACACTCAAACCCCTTGTGACATTACTTAATTTCATGGCTTCAGATTTCCATCTCCAGCCTGAACCCTTCCTCTGAATTCCAGAGTGTCACATTCAACTGCTTAGTCAATAGTTCTACTCAGATGTCTAGTGGATGTTTCCAGCTTCCCATGCATAAGAGCACACCTCCAAGAAAGAAAGAAAGAAAGAAGAAGGAAGGAAGGTAGGAAGGAAGGAAGGGGAAGAAAGGAAGAAAGACTGGACTAAGGAAGAATCTGCTCTGCCAGTAGTAAAGATCCTATCTGGCTTTGTCATAGACTGTTGCTTTTCATCAATCCAGTAGCAAATCCTATTAGTTCTGCTTCCAAATTATATTCAGACTTAGGATCCCACTCTTTCCAGCCTTATTACTACCATCCTAGGCAAAGCCCTGATCTTCCCTCAACTATATTGTCACAGATGCTATCAACTGATACACCTGCTCTGCCTTTACCATCTTTTCTGTCTGTTCTCAACACAGAAGCCAGATTGATCAAGTTAAAATGACATATTATGCCATAACTCGACTCAAAACAGTATTTCTTAAAAATCTCAATTTATTTCTTTTAAATATTTCCTCACTCTAGCATTCGAAGAGTTTCAAAAGACAGCATAAGGAGATGTGCACATTCACTCTCTGTTCCAAATGCACCTATATGTTGAAGAACCAGGTTATCAGAATCAGTATCCGAATGTCTTATTGACAAGACCCTACCTGGGGTGGCTGTGTTTTGGGCTGGCAGAGTCTAGACAGGGAATGTAGTGGGGAGCACAAGGGTGGAAACTCTGTGTAGGAGACCCTGATGAAGGCCGTCCTTTTCCAGCTGGATTTACTCTTGAGGAGAAGACCCAAGACACCAGAAAAAGGATAAGCACAGTGTATTTTCAAGGTACATCCACTTTTCTGTGTTCTCATCTTTATGTGGTCTGGCATCTTTGTTAAAGTCCTTCTGTCCTTTGCGATGACCCTGGGCCTTATTATCAGAACGCTTGTTCTGAAACTCACTATGATGAATATTAGGCTGCATGTCATGCAGCTCTCTCTCCAGAATATGGAGTAGCAGACAACACAAAAATCCGACTGCTGACAGCAGAGGAAGGAGGAAACACTCCGCCAAGATTTAAAGGTCATTTCCCAAAAGTGGGTTTCCTGAAATCTACTAGGAAAGTGGAGGTACCCTGAAAATGCACCATGCTTAACCTTCATCTTGTGTAATTCCAGTTGGAAAACCTAAGGAAGCAAAGCTACTTGGACTTGGCCTCATAATAAAATGTGGTTTGTGGGTTCAGAAGGAAAGAAAGACTGTTATGGGATTAAACTCCAAAGAAGGCAGAGACCAAAGCTATTGGAAAACAATTAAAGCTTTTTCGGTGTGCTCATGACCATCATGTAGAAGAAGAAGGCCATGACAATACCTAAACCTTACTAGAGAACCTAATGTGGCTTCTGGCAACGTACAAACCCAAATCCTTCAGAAGATTTAAGCCCTCCTTAATGCACTGCCGCATGAGTGGAGGGGCAGGATATATACAGAGCAAAGCACCTTTGGGGATTGGTTGATGCATCCAAGATGGACAAATGCACAAGCAGTTCTTCCAGTGAAAACAGTGCTGGGGAAGTGCAGGGAAATCATAAACTCAGAGCCAGGAGATTCCAGAGATCCCATAGGAAAGGAAATTTTCCACCCTTTTGGGCAGTATCACAACTTGAACAAAGGTTATCTAACCATTTAACCAAAACCTTTTGGTACTAGCATTATAACTAGTATCCTCCCATAGAAGGTCTGAACTTGTGGTTTCTCTGTACTATGTTGACCTTATACCACATTTATAATCTTCAGCCATGTGGTTATTTATATAGATATCAACCTGCCTTCCCTGAGACTAGCCTAAAGACACAAGTGAAGCATATAAAAATGAAGGTAAAAATTAAGAAAACCTTAATAGAAAAACATGAGTGAACAAAGGTAGAATATCTAACACCACACTGAAAGGCTTCTGCATCTCTATTATAGAAAACTAGAATCCCAGTAAGGACTTCTAAGTGAACAAGTATCCCATATTAGAAATCTTGCATATGTATGTTTGACATCTGAAGCTTTAAATGAGCCGGGCATTCTGTTAAAATGTGTTTTGTACAGAAACATACAAATATATAAATATGAAATATAATATATAATAATAAAATACTATATATAAATATATATATGTGTGTGTGTGTGTGTGTATGATGTGTGTATATAAATGTTTTTTTTTAAATGACAGTGGCCAGTTAGAGGAACTAAAGATTGTGTAGAGCTTTTGTTGGCTGCTCTTGACCACACTCGTTATTGTCACTAAGAAACCCAAATAGTTAAATTTGCTGAAACTATAGACACTATTTTATAATACATACAGAGTGCTAAATAAACATGCCTTTATAGAATTTTTAGAAGAAATTTTTCCCAGTGTTGTTTGTAAACTTAAGCCATGAATTTGTACGTGCCATGATTACTCATCATTGGCAGTGTTTCTTTCAGAAAGTAATAAAAATGGCACTTGCTCTAAAGGTGCATTAATGAAAACACAATTTGATATTTTAGTGCTTTCCAAGCATCAGGCATAGCCTTACTTTTCCAATACTAAATTATAAGATCTCCCTGACATATATATAATATATATATATATTTTGTATATATATATATATACACACACATATATATATAATCAATATTTGCATCAAATTTTCAAATGCTGTGTTAGGGTTTGTGTAAAACACAAATAAGGCATGGCTTATTTTTCAGGTACTCTCAAGTTGCTTATTACTTGGTTAATATCTTTTTCTCTATGAATGAATATAAACACATCAGAGAACATCAAACTGGCAAAGTGTGTGGTTCCAAAATTAAAAGTGGATGTGAGAAAAAGAAATAATAATGATTGTCTGGAGAAGGGAGAAAAAACATTCCGTGGAGGTGAAGCTTGACTTAGACTTAAAGGAGTGGGTACACTTTGGGGGGAAGAAGCTTTCCATGACAGCTGACATCATAACTTCATAACATCTCACACAAGAACACCATACAGATTTGGGAATGCATGTCTCAGTAAAGAAATGTTGAAACAAGAATGCATTTTTGAGTGCGCCCTGAGATGTCTGATTGCAACAAATGTTCTGTGTTGCTAGACATTGAGAAAAGGCTCCTTCCCCAGGCAAGTTTTCAAATAAGACTCCCTTCTTGGTCAACATCTTGTTTGCGACCTTGCAAAAAAATAGATTCTGAGGAAGAGGACCCAGCTAAGCTGCATCTGGAACCCTGACCTATTGAAATTGTGAGATAATAAAGATGGGCCACAAATTTTGTGGTCATTTTTTCCACAATAGGTAACCAATAAAGGATGACGTGGATATGAGCTGAGAGATAAGAGATGAAATGGCACAGGGTTCAGCAGAGGACAATACTGCATAAGCAACATTTAGCTCATGTGTAGACATATTAGAGAACACAAAAAGATGCTGAGGAAAATCATACATTTAGAACCTTTTGGAATTATTTAGGCCTGAAATATTAAGTGCCTAAATGTACTGGCATCCATGGGAATTAAGATAGTGTGACCCCTGCTGCTAGTCATTTATTGAGAATTATTTTCAGTACTTGACAACTTCCAAGCAACTTATGCACATGGATTCAGTTAAAATTTATGACTAATCTGCAAGTTCCTGTACTGTCCTATTTTATAAGTGATGGAAAAATAACTGGACAAAATTAATGGTTGGTAGATCCAGGCAATGTGATCCTAAAGCCCATGTTCTTAGAGATAGGCGCTCTTAGGATGACTTGGGATTCAAAGAATATAGATAGAGAAGCTCTACCTTGAGAGCAGTAAGGCTGATGGGTTCCACAGCTTAATAGTAACCAGAATGCTCATTACTAATATAGACTAATTACTTTTCATTATATCTGAATCTGACTCTAAAAATAGAAATATTATAGTGCTTTTAATTGTAAAGGAAATGTTCAGTTACTACTTCATTGTATAAGAACAGTAACAAAATTCTTTTTAATATTTCAGAATTTTTTTTTCAGGTTGAAAAAACACAGAAGATGCTCTGAATAGAAAATATATGGCTTATGAGCAAAAAACAAAATAGCATGAGTTTCATAAATGGATGTTTTGTGCCAGAATAGATTCCCAACTGGTTTTATGGCTGGAGATGGCAAAAGCTATGAAGGACAGGAAATAAATTAATAGCATCACGGTTGCATGATTGCAACATAACTTTTATCCTAATGACAAGTGTACCATAACAATAATAAAAGTTTCAGAAATGATGAGGTACTTATGTCTTCAATGAACCAGATAAGTAGATATTTATATTATATCTTTGGCAGAGGATACAATACTACATTTCATCATGAACAAACCACTGAGATCTGTGATAGACATTGAAAATGTCTGGTTTATTGGACTTCACTAATCATTTCAAAACCTTTCGCTCATAATATGATTTGTAGAAACAGCGTATATATAGGACTGGACCATCTAGAAGCAAACCGGCCCTGTGTTGTGGACTTGTTTGCATTTGGTGAACTGAGATGTAACCCTATATCTAAGGGCTGAAATGCAAACTGTATCCCAGTCGTTGGATTTGGGAAAGTGAGGGAGTTACAGGGGTCAAGGACGAATGAATTTTCTAGCTCAGGGGAGTGGTGGAGGTGTCTGTAAATGGGATGGGGGGAAGATGATGGATTTGGTTGCGTGAAACTGAGGTCATAAAGATTATATTCACATTGACAGGAAGAAAGCAAACAAATGCACCATCAAGTTAGAAGGTAAAATGCACACTTGCTTATTCTAAGCATTAATTCTAGCTAGAAGGGAAAAAAATCCCTCTGAAAATTCATCCTTCATGTGGTTTTGAGGTATAAATTCATGTCACCTGTATATTCCAAAAATCCTAAGAAAATCATTTCATTTTTAGTGGGCTCAGGTTGTTAGCACCCTCAGGCATTTTCATGAGTAAAGGCAGTCATTTCAGAAAAACAAGCAAACTTCAATCTAGGCGTCCAAGAATGTTCACACAGATACAGTGGGAAGACTCTGGGCTCACAGCAGAAGATCAGCAAACATCTCCGCTTCCTGGGGAGTGAGTGTAGTGTCCTGGGTGAAAGCAGGTGCCCACCATGGAGTGAGGAGCACACCCACACAGACTCGTCAGGGAGTTACCAGTCACAGAACACAAAATACAGATGTTTGATATGTTTTTGAGAAGATAGCCATGAAAATTGGAGAAACATTTAAGACATAAACCAACAGGTTTTGAAAATAATGAAAAGAATACCTCTATATGAGAGCTATAATTGAAAAATTGAAACCCAAGATCAGACAGACATAAGTGAGTGAGAGACCCCTGAAGCCATCAGAATACAGGAAAAGATACGGAACTGTGAGAGGAATGCTAAAAATTATATAGAAAATAGGAATATTCTGTACATACTTCATTAACCTTCCACAAGGAAAGAAGGGAAACAAATTTAAAAAGAGGCACTATTCAAAGAAATAGTGTCTGAGAGTTTAATGGAGAGGAAGACCACAAACTTCAGATCCAGGAAGCATGAAACATGCAAGCAAAAGGAAATCCACACTTAACATTTCACATTAAAATGAAAGAACCTCAAGGAAAAAGAAAATAAATTAAAAACACTCATAGAGAGAAGACAGATCACTTACAAAGAGCAATAAGGCTGACAGCTGACTCAAAGACAGCATCAATGAAAGCAGAGAAACAGTAAAAGAATCATTTTAATGTTCTAAGAGAAAATACTCATCCATTTAAACTTCAAAATTCTAATCAGGAAAGAAATTTTAAAAAGTTTTGATATCTGAAACCCAAAAGTGTCTATCACCAGCACACTTTCACTAAAGGCAACTTGTAAAAAGATACAAGGGAAAATGGTTTCAGAATGTAGATTTGATACAAAAGACACTGTTTTTGTTTTTTGGTTTTTTTAATTTAACTAAGTGGGTAAATATAAGTGAACATTAGTTCTATCTAAGAATAACATGAGATGTCTCGTTTGAGTGGTTGGAATAAAGCAAGCAAAACATAGATAGAAGAGGGAGACTCCAGTCTAGGTGGCAAATTTCTCAATGAACGGAGGGGAATAAACAAGTCTGTAGGCATCAGGAACAAGGGGGGTGCCAGGGGGCGTAGGTGTCAGAGCAAGAGCTGCTGATCAAAGAATGACTTTGGCCTGACATTCTGAGAGACTGAGGAGGCAGTCCCTGAGGGCTGACTCTACCTCAAGGAAATGTAAATTCCTGGCAAAGCAGTATAAATACCCCAGTCAAAGTGCCTTTACAATTGGAAGTCCATATGCTCTTTTATGTGCTCCAGAAACGCAGGGAGGTTAACAAGTGAAGAGAAGTCTCTATGCAGTTCCCAAGAATAAAAGTTCTTTACATTACATCCTGGGACGGCCACGGCTTCCTCCTCTCATTAACATACCATTCTTACCCCTTGGTTTGCCCCGGTCTCTTTAAAGGTAAAGGAAACTGCAAGCCTCATGCCACAATGCAAGGTTTTATGTTCGAATGTATTTATTTAAAGAAGTCAGAGGGGAGGAGATTATTACTCAGCTTAATTTCACTTTGAAAGGAAAGCTCAAGCATCAGATGCTAATGTGTTCAATTTCCTAAACAAGTCCCCTTTGAACAGTAAAAGCATTTCTTTGTCAAAGCCTCCTATTTTCTCCCCCTCTCTCCATCAAAGGAATAGAAAAAAAAAAAAAAGACTTTCTTTTGATTTTTATTTCATACTCTAATATGTTAAGAAAGCTTTTAAGAGATAATCCCTATTTTTCCGATATGTTCAAATATGAAAGAGTCATGTAATTAATTTATCTTCTGAAAGATGGGTTTGCAGTGAGTTTTTATACCAGGGCAGGGGACCAAGAATAATAAGCAGAGTGGGTCATCTTAATTTACGCCCACTTGAATTTTCTCCAGATGGTGGCCTTTAGCCATGGAGACTGTAGAACAGCCATCTGTACTTGTTTATTTCCTAATATCTTTCCGATCTTCACCACTATTACTTACTCTGTGGTCCTGACCTTTTCAGTCTGTCAGTTGTGCCCTGGTGCTAAGAGCCCTTGTGTTCCTGCATATTGTCATTCTTCTTTGTTAGATCAGCCCTGCCATTCTCAAACAGCACTATGCCCAGATTCTGCTGCCCTTCACTCTATCTTCACTGGAGGAAGTAATCCTATTCCTTTCCCTTATCTCTAGCACCTTCTAACTCTTACATCTTACATTGTCTTTTATGCTTTCTGCCTCTAAACTTCATGCGTTCCCCAAGAAACCGTCCTTGGTCATTTGCTTCTCCTGCTATCTCTTCCCTTGATGTGCTTTGTCTTGCCTTAAACGAGCCTCTCTATGATTGGTTAATGCCCAAAGTGGGTGAAAGGGCTCTCTGAAAAAGGGAAAATTTGACCCACCAATGAGGTCTAAACTTGAAACAGTTAGCGTGTGTCTTTTTAAATATCCAAAACAAGAGTTACGTTATAATCTATCAAGCTTGAACATGCAATTATGAGAATAAACAAGCATATCTGATACTTTAGAACAAAGAGATATAACAAGGATTAGACAGTATTCAAGCCGATGGATTATACTTACCCCTGTAAGAGTTTGACAAATAACATAGGCACAGAGCCCCGTATTAAACCACCCATCCATGAATGTTCTTTCTTGCTCCTTCATAACTCTTGACATTAACTGAATCACTCTGGATAATGAGGCTGAATATAGAGATCAGGATAACAAAAAGAATACATTAACCCCCCAAATCCCTGGGCCTCCTGATTCTCTCTTTCCTTGACTCCACCAAAATAATTTAATGAACCTCAGGGCAGGTTTAAGACAATCCTTTCTGGTTTGGCTTTTTCCTAACTGGTGTTGAGTCCTGTTGTGAAAGTCTGTAAAACTAGCCACTTGTTTTAGCTTTATTTTGATACTTTTATAGCACACATTAAAATCAACGTCAAGGGCGCCTGGGTGGCTCAGTGGGTTAAGCCGCTGCCTTCGGCTCAGGTCATGATCTCAGGGTCCTGGGATCGAGTCCCGCATCGGGCTCTCTGCTCAGCGGGGAGCCTGCTTCCTCCTCTCTCTCTCTGCCTGCCTCTCTGCCTACTTGTAATCTCTCTCTGTCAAATAAATAAATAAAATCTTTAAAAAAATAAAAAATAAAATCAATGTCAATATATTTTATTGTTTAAAGTCAAGAAAAACATATTTTGACAATTAAAATGTAAGTTGGTTATTTCTTGTCATATGTAAAATGTAGATAATTAACCAAACTTCTAGAATCAATATTTTTAAAGCAGGAAACCAACTTCTCCTAAAATACATTAAAATCTCCTTCAGCTTTATAACATATACTAATAAATAAATTCAGTAGTTTTCTTTTCTGAATTTATTAAGAATTATCAATGACATTCTTCTGATGTTACCCTTGTCACTTTTATGACTAGTGCTATGCTCTTTTTTTCCTCAATTACCACTATAATTATCACTGCATAATTTACAAATATTGCTTCCAGAAACTGTATTGTTCTTTCAGCTGTGTGTGTGTGTGTGTGTGTGTGTGTGTGTGTGTGTGTGATACTCTGAAACATATCTCACATAGTTGAAGATAAGGCTTCTCATTTTTTGTCCTTAATTTTGATGGCACTATTTTTGTGTTAATTCCATGGTCATCCAGTGAAAAGCCACATGGGTAAAGCAGGACATTCACAGTGATAGAATAAACATAGAGTGACCCAGATGTTCAAGAGAGCAAGCAAATATGAAGGAAAAGTCAAGGAAATGGTATGCTAAATTGAATTAGTTATGAATATTTTAGAAACCTCATTGACTCTTTTGGTAAATACAAATCTTTTACTGAGATCACAGTTGCTTTCTCTCTTCAACAGCCTTCAGCTAATCATGGATTGCATTTTTGGTTCTTTATCTTCCTCCCAATTCCCACATTGGCTTTTAACTGATATTTAAACTCATATCTTGTACAAATAATATATATTATTTAAGAGTATAACAGATTTGATATATATACACAGAAATTAATAACTTTTAAAACTTCTGAATGTGTCGTCTTCTTGTTTTGTTGGTCTGCTTGTTTTTATTTTTTAATTAAATAAGGTAATATTTGGAAAAGAGTTTCTCTGAATGAGTTATTAGAGATACAAAATTTGAAATGCACTTAAAAAGATCACCTTATCTACTGATTTAGCCAAAATTAAAATTAATTTAGGGCTATATGAAGAAAATGCTACATGTGTTGAGTGGAGGCACCACTGTCTACTCATAGAATCCTTCTGTGAAAATTGCATATGTGATGGAGCCAAAGAGATGCTCCCCACAGACTGAATCTTACATAAATTTGTGAGAGTTTATTCTTAGGATGGAATTTAATAATAGGTTATTAAATGTCAAAGTGATTATTTACTATTATTTATTAAAGAAGAATTCTTGTATGAAAATAACAGATTGACTTAATAGTTTACGGTGCAAAATCAGTATAAAAGCACACTTCTATTAAAATAATTAAAATATAATAGACAGGTACTTGAATATTTATGACAGATCATCAAATTTTATTTATTTTTTATTTTCACTTTTTAGAGGGAGGAGGGGGCAAAGGGAGAGAGAGAATCTCAAGCAGGCTCGACACCCAGCACGGAGCTTGATGTGGAGCTTGATGTCATGTCCCTGAGATCATGACCTGTGATGAAATCAAGAGTCAGATGTTTACCTAAATGAGCCACACAGGCACCATTTAAATTTTAAAATTCTGGGGAATACTGATAATGGAGGAGGCTATGCTTGAGTAGGATTGGGGAAATATAGGAAATCTCTGTACCTTTTGCTCAATTTTGTTGCGAAAAAACAATTTGCTCTAAAAAAAATCCTCTTGAAATGTTAAAACAAAATTCAGAATATGAAATTGTATGTAGACTTGGGTGGGAAAATGCAAAAATAAATCCTATACATGTTGATGGTTTTAATTTAATTTAAGAATAATGAAAATAATTAAAATAATTTTGTTAGGTTTGTTAATTTTCTCCGAAGAACTATAAAATCTCATAATTATCATATATAATATTTTTAAGCATGTAAGAATGATTTAAAATGCAGCATCCAAAAAGGATCTAATTGATATCATTGAGAACTTAACTTTTTGGAGAATTTTAATAGATACTAAATTTAAGAAACCAAAATCCAGTTGGTTCTTGACCTCTGTTTCCAAAAGAATTGCACACCCACAGACACCTTCTCACACACACACACAAACACACACGTGTACATACACCACACATGTACAGATAAGAAACATTATTTTTTATAAATGGAGAAGGGATAAAAATAAACAAAAATATAAACTATTTGTTTACATGCTTCAGAAAGTATCACAGTGAGCAATCCAACGCAAATAATTTTCCAAATAAAAATAAAATGCCAAAGATACTGCTTTTAACGTTATTTGTTTGTTTGTTTGTTTTTTAGCTTTTGATCCTCTTTATCTATTTCACTCATACACACACACACACACACACCCTCAAGAGCCCTCTGGCTACCATCTGTTTGTTTTCTGTATTTAGAAGTCCGTTTTTTTGTTTGTCTCTTTCCCCTCTCTTTATTTGTTTGTTCCTTTCGTTTCATACATTCCACATAGGTGTGAAGTCATAGGGTATTTGTCTTTCTCTGATTGACTTATTTCATTTAGCATTATACCTTCTAGGTCCATCTGTGTTGTTGCAAAAGGTAAGATTCCATGCTTTTTATGGCTGAGTAATATTTCATTATACATATATACACACACATACATATAATTCCATATATATTCCATATATACATGTGGTAGTCCATTATATATATCCCAGATCTTTATCCAGTCATCTACAGATGTGTGCTTGGGTTGCTTTCATATATTGCCTATTATAAATAAAGCTGCAGTAAACAGCAAGGGGACATTTCTAGAAAGAAAAGAAGGGAGGAAAGGAGCAAAGATGGAAGGAAAAAAGGAGAAAGAAAAGAAGTCAAAACACTTTTCTCCGAAGTACTAAAACAAAACAAAATCAAACCAAAGCAATAAAACTTCCAAATCGATACAAGGTACTTATAAGTAATACTAATAAATGTAAATGAATGAATGAATGAATGAATGAATGCAATAGCATGTTCTTTCTTCTTTTTTTTTTTTTTAAGATTTTATTTATTTATTTGACAGACAGAGATCACAAGTAGGCAGAGAGGCAGGCAGAGAGAGAGGAGGAAGCAGGCTCCCTGCAGAGCAGAGAGCCCGATGTGGGGCTCGATCCCAGAACACTGGAATCATGACCCAAGCCGAAGACAGAGGCTTTAACCCACTGAGCCACCCAGGCGCCCTGACATGTTCTTTCTTCTGATTCACTTTTATCCCTTATTTTATTGATGGCTACACTACCAACAACAGAAAAAATGAACATCTTATTTTCTACTTTTTGTGAGTCTCTCCTGTAACACTCACATGTAAGTATCAGCTAAACATTTTAAAATCAGGGGATTTTTTTTTTTTTTTCAGTATGGTAGAAATGATGATATTTTTTCATCTACTTTTCCTTTTGAACATTTTCAAGATACTTTAAAAGTAAGCAATTTACTGTTAGGTGTCCCATAAATGGAAAAATGAGTTATTATTTTACTAGCTATGTCTTTTTATGTCTACACATAGTTTTTACATCAATAACTCTATCTTTTGTGACTGCACTCAAAAGGGTGTCTCTCAATCATACTTTGCTACACATTTTTTTTTTTTTTAACAGAGAAGTATTTTCCTTTGGGGCATTATGAGGAGTAATTTGCAGTGAACTTAGAAGCATATTGTCTTGGGTCCCTCCTTTTCCACCCCCACCCCCACCCCAGGTTCCTTCAGCTCAAGCTGGTCCAGCCCAGTTCTTGGGGGATGTATAAAGAAGAACATCTGTTCAGGAAGTGCTGCTTCGAGGGTGAGAAGATCTCAAAGAAATACCTAGATTGTACTCTGGTGGAAGTAAGAAAAGGCTCCCAAATCTCAGGTAGGAGACCTGGACAAAAAGAAATAGCTGGTGCCTTCTCATCTCACAGCTGGTCAGTTCCACTTTTTTTTTTTTTTTTTTTTTTTTTTTTAGATATATTAATTTGAGAGAGAAAGAGAAAGAACATCTGAGTGAGATCTGAGTGAGGGAGATGGGCAAAGAGAGAAGGAGAGAGAATCTCAAGCAGAATTCCCACGGAGCACAGAGCCAAATATGGGGCTGGATCTCATGATCTTGAAATCATGACCTGACCTGAGCTGAAATCATGAGTTGGTCACTTAATTGAATGAGCCACCCAGGCGTCCCTACAGTTGGTCAGTTCTACTTTTTGATCTGAGAGCAAATTCATCTCTGATCAAGGATATCAAGGATATCCTCTGAGCTGAGGATAGATACCTTCTTTTTCTTTGTCAACAATGTCATTCCATCCACCAGTACCACAATGGGTCAACTATAGCAGGGACACCATGAAGACTTCTTTCTATACATTGCCTACAGTGATGAAAGTATCTATGTCTGTGAAGCTGCTGCCCCTGACTTGGGGGTTCCCATTCTACAAAGAGAGAGGTGGTCCTCGTTCCTTGACCTACTCCTTCTTCAGTCTCAGCTACCACCTCCTTCCTTCACGACATGTACTTCCAAATGTTTGAGACTTTCCACCAGTTCCTCTTAGCAGGAGGGTTAATGGAGGAGGTGGCTTCTCATACCTGTCCTTCCCTTTCTTCTACATCTCTGACTCTGTTTTAGACTTCTTGACTGTCAGTCTCTGTCACAGCCAGTGATTGTTGTGTTCCCCTTCTCTCTCTAACTGCCCAAGGGACTCAGAACCCTACCATTCCCTTCCTTTCACTACCCCTTTTATTTGCAGGTAGATGAAAGACACTTAAATTGTGAGGAGAAAGTAGGAGTTATATCAATAAAGAAAAAACCATCAAGCTAGAAAAGGAAAAGAAACATATTGTCTTGGAGGCAAACATTTGTATGTGAAGCTAAGGATGTTCATGAACAAAGTCATGACTATGATGTTTTGAATTAACTAGTTACTTATATCATGTTATACCACCTTTGATTTTATACCTTTAGTAATGGCCTACTGGTCCACAAGCAGGAACTCCCAGAATTCCATAAAGGCTTTGTGTCGGGGACCGCCTCCAGCCGGGAAAGTCCCCGCCATTACAAGATGGCGCTTGGCTCACTGCCAGCAAAATACGCTGCAAGTAAACAACAAATGTTCTGGTAAAGCCCG
The DNA here is from genome assembly GCF_030435805.1 of Mustela lutreola. Taxonomy (NCBI): domain Eukaryota; kingdom Metazoa; phylum Chordata; class Mammalia; order Carnivora; family Mustelidae; genus Mustela; species Mustela lutreola. The sequence continues at coordinate 7,503,684 of NC_081302.1, forward strand.
CCTAAAGGAGGACATAGTCATTGGCTGTTTCAAATTTAATCAGCATAGTAACAGGACTCTCATTGGCTCTCCCCATTGCTTGGCCCCTTATTGGCCACCCTGCTGCATATAAGCTAAGGAAGTTGACGAAAGAAACAGATGAAGCATTAACACCATACCAGGCTGATTGTCGTTCTTGCGGGTGGAGGGCGACAGCTGTGAAGTTCTTTAGTTAGTTGTTCTGTGACCTTCTTTCATGTTATCCATTGGACTCTATAGAGAGGCATGCTCTCTGCCTTCCCATTTGAGAAGGACAACTTACTTTATCAATCTGCCCAACTTTTCACTCAATTTTGCCACAATTTCTGTCTTCTTTGGTTCAGGCACCACAGCCCTCTGCAAACATCTTTGCTCCCCTCTCTTGCCAAACTGTGTTAAGTGAGTTCCTGCCATTAGCATCCTAAGATCCTACATTTGTGGGAAAATGAATTAAACAGATATTCCCCATTTTATAGACTCAGAAACTAAGAGAGAGTCATACATGTGATCTCATTCCAGAGTCCTTGGTCTTTAGAATTATGCCACTAAATAGCTACAAACAACCATTCATTCATTAACTTAATCATGAATTCATGTATTTAAGAAATAAAAACTGGGCTCATTCTATATGCCTCCTTTAGCTTCAAAAACCAACATATCCAATATTTTTAAAGCATCCTAATTCAAGCAAAGCATACTCAATAGCCTCTTTTGCATGCAGTACCTTGTTAATTCAAGTGCTGATTCAAGTGGTAATCCACATCTGCCTCCATCTAGATGGAGTTAATGCTAGAAAGACTATATGTTTGGAAGGAATAGAGTTTACATTTTAGCATCCAGAGAGTTTTTTGATTACTTTAGGCACATATTTTCACTGTACAACACAGAGAAATCTATAATGTAATATCCAAATAAATTAACATCAATTTTTGAGCCATTACAAAAATTTTAAAAACTATTTTACTTAGTTATTCATGAATGAGAGACAGAGAGAGAGAGAGAGAGAGAGAGAGAGGCAGAGACAAAGGGAGAAGCAGCTCCCCAAGCATCAGGGAGCTCTATGGACTTGCTCCCAGGACCCCAGGATCATGATCTGAGCCGAAGGCTGAAGTTTAACCATCTGAGCCACACAGGCACTAAAGTTATTACAAATATTTATAAGAAAAATGATATCTAGCAGTTCTTATACAATACCCCCCAGCATTTTTTCTTAATCAATATATATTTTCAGGTCCTTCCATGACATTTTACATGACTAGTATAACTATTTTGCTCCTTGAGGATTTAGGAAGTAAAATGCTATGAAGTGGTCAAGTCTCTATCTCTAGAAAAAGGAGTGATAATCAATGAACTTAAGAAACATAGGGAAAAATAAAAGAAAGAGTATAGCATTTCTCTTCCATTTCTTCTGTACTCAGTATTACATAGAAATTTGGTCATTTTAACATCAAATTCAGTGTTATCATTTCATAAATAAATTTTTCTAATTTTATAAAAACAATTCTTTCTCTGACCAAGAATTACATGCCATTGGAGGACACCTGTATGAATCTGTGTACTTTAGGGTTAGGCAAATCTTGAAGATTATTTAATCCAATTAATTCATAATTGACAATCTGACAATTTCTTATATCAGAAACACTATTATACAGTGCCAATCTTACTGATAAAAATGTAGCCTATCCCACACATGTTGTTGACACAGAAAAGTGATTAGAATTTATTGATTTTGTAAAATTATGTTCCTCAAGTAAACATACAAATGTAACTTTAAACTTGTTTATGCTTGCAGTTTTTATATGAGCTATAGATGGAAATCTCAAAGTTGATGTGACCAGTTTTACTGTTTATATTGCCTTTGGTGAACTCCACATTTTTAAATAAAAAACTACATATCACTAACTTACATTATTAAATGATTGTTGAAACAAAGTCGTATGAACAATCAAAACAACAAACAAATGTTCAAACGAAAACTTATAAATCTATTATTGAAAAGTGTGCAGCTACTAGCTTCATAATATATGTTGACTGATAATCGTGGAATACAGAATGTAAACACAATGGAATCACAAAATGAGGAAATCTTGGGAGTTACAGATATAAGAGATACTAAAAGCAGAGCTTTGCCCCTTGAAATGGGGATGATTTGTTCCTCCTCCTTCCAATTTAGGGCTGACTCCTTTGAGGCAGTTCTGTGACACGATGAGAGGTCAGGGAATAATGAAATAAGAAAATAAATAATAAGAAAAAAGGTAAATGGTAGTTAAAAAAACAAAACAAAACAATATTTTGCCTAAGACCTGAATTTATGAATTAGTAGTGCTTGAACTTGGGAAATGTGACCTTCAATGCCAAGGCTTTAGCTCATTTTTTATCACCAGATTTCAAATAATATTCCATTTTAAAATTTAATAATTAATTATCTCATTTTCTAGAGGGGCACACAATAGAAAGCACAGGAACAGTGTTTGAGTGTCTCATCACCAAGAACTTGATAGCTATCATCTGTTAAAACGATTGACAGGAAAAAGAAAGCAAAGTTACCATACATAGTTTCTTTTGTAATACTTGTTTATAACCCAGAAACATGCCTTCCATAGGGTATAAAACTTTAGTGGGGGAATCTAAATATGCTATACCAACAGTCATTACCTCCATCATCACCAGTAACAACTAAATAAATACCTCCATGATCGAAGTATGAGGAAAATTCCTCCATACTCAGAAAAGTAGTGTTAAAATATCTGCATATTCAGCTGAGAAAAAAGGATAATATCTTTGTATTTATTGCTGTAACATTTTCAGGTTATGGTAGTTTCAGTTTATAATATTTCATATGAGGAAACTAAATAAAAATAAATAGTAAGAGTCTGTAAAGAATCCCATTAAAGATGAGTATTCAGATTATAAATACTGAACACATGAGTGATTACCAGCATAACGCACACAGATAGCCTACTTCAATGTGTCAAAAAATTGCAAAAGTAGCACTTTATTAATAGATGACATAATGATATTTTAATATTTTTGTCATCAGGAAACTGCTTTGCTGCAAATGATCTTCACTAGAAGCATTTGGCTATGAGATGTTATTTTTTAAAATATGTGTAAATTTTCCCATCAAACCTTCAGTTAAAAATACTATCTCACAAATGTAATCTCCATGACTTTTTAATAAAGCATCCTAGAGATATTCATTTATATGAAAATCTATTTCAATAGCTATAAAACCGTCATGCAAGTTACAAGAGGTAGATTTTGAACGAATTTTTATATATGTTGTTAAGTTACGAGAATAAAAAACTCACCAAAAAATTAGCTTAATGGAAATTAAGACTATGAATGCACAACAAAGCCAACACTACTGGTTGAAAATGGTTTTAAAAATAAAAAGAGAATCGCTCATATCAGTGCTAAATACAAAGGAAATTCGGATCCAATTTCCAACCTTTAATGAAATAGTTTCACGTTTCATAGATTTTTTTTCTAAAGATGTTTTTTCAAATCCTCCTCCAATCTTCTTTTAAATACTCTATAATTTTAGAGGCTATTGGCAAAGGATGTAACAAAAATTCAACTGCAATGTATCCTGACTGCCGCGGGAAATATGATACTCATTGATTCATGTATTCACTCGACAAACGCTTATTAAATGCTTGCCCTTGCCAAGTCATGTTCCCTGAAAAAATTCTTCCCTTATAATCTAGTGGAGAAGAAATTAATAACGACAGTAAGTGAAATAGATAGCGTCTCATATAATAAGTGTTATATAATAAGTACAAAAAAGGGGAGAAGTGATGCTTAGTGAATTAGAAATGCCTGAGGGGGGAATATCCGTGGAAATCCCCTCAGTGAAGATGGGTTGAGAAGTTAACAAATTAGCCATGCAGATATGAGAAGGAGCAACATTTGTCTGCTGGGGTGAGAGGCTGCCTCCTATATTCAAGGAACAGACCAGAGAGACCTCTGTGGCCAGAGCCGAGAGAACGAAGAAATGAATGGAGTTGTCAGAACAGTAAGAAGTCAGCTCTGGAGGCTTACAAGATGTGGTAGGGATCTGGCTGGGCTATGAATGAGATGGGAGGCACTGGAGGGTTTTGAGCAGAGGAATGACTTCATTCAACTGAAATATTAACACGATCCCTCTGACTATCCTGGTAAAAAGATGCTATAGGGAGCAAGGTCAGAAACAGGGCTGATTTAGGGACACGGGAAAATTGTTTTCCTTTTGTTTCTTAACCAAAAAATATTGACTTCTGTAGCTAGAAGATGTATCCTTAAGAAGCCTGCATTATATATTCTTATATATCATATATAACAGTGATATTATCATTTTTAAAATTTCAGACATTAATACATACAAAATACTACGTAAAATTACACATGCCCCTACCACTTAGGTTAAGTAAGCAAAAATAACCACCCAGCCTGTAAAGATTGCCCCGCCTCATGATGATCCCAGAGATCATCGCTATCCTAACTGTAATGTTTATGATTCTATGATGCATACTTCACATTTTTTTAAGCAGGTCTGAGAATGTAAGTGTATTTCGTTTTCATCAGTTAAGAGTGTGTCAGGAAAAGAGAGTATTTCAAACAGAGTGAAGGTAATGCAGTGAATTGTTTACAAAATGTTGGAAAGAAGAGGAATTAAAAACAGTTAAGAAGATAACCCAGATTCTGGGACGATCTTGGATACTTTAACCCTGAAGCTGCTGCTACGGGGGTGATTCTAACAATAGAAGGTACAAATCAGCTTGTATTCTTGCCTGTTTCCTGGAGGGGCTCAAGAGACCTTAGTCCCTCAGGCGGGGGCTTCCTTCCTCCAGAGGCCAGAGACACTTGCTGCTGTGAGGCCACCAACACCCAGCTATGGCCATGGAAGAAAGAAAGGTGATAAGGAAAAAGTGGAAACTAGCTGGTAATGAAATCTAGGAAAAGTAGTTTTCAGAGTTTCAGCTCTCTGCCGTATATATAAAAAACATGGCAGGTTGGAATAGAGTAGGAAAAAATTCAACAAATAGCCAGCACACTTCAATATGATTTTAATTTTTAAAGGATTGTTTTTGGCTCCAAAAGTAAATCTTTAAAATTACCCAGAATTAATTTCTGTCTTTGGTGTAGAGGTCCAATTTTACTTTTTCTTAATATACTACCAACAATTGGTATTTATACTGCAGGTTCACCAAAAACCAAAGCCAATTTTATCATATTTTATGCTAACTCATATATTAAGTTCTTTTTCAGGGCTCTGTTTTCTATTGCATAAATATATATATTTAATTATTTCTGTACAGTAATGATAGCTTATGGGCCTTAGATCAGGCAGGAAATATTTCTCCACATTAATATTTTAAAATATATTTTTAGTTATTCTTGGCAACTATCTCTTTCAAATGCAATTTAAGATTGTGGACTTTTCTAATAAATTCTGTAGGAAATTATTGATATTGCCTTAAATTCATAGAGTAATTTTGAGAAACTTACATATTTATGTTACTGATTGGTATCATATCATTATGGGTGTGGTGTCATATCCTTAATCTCTCTTAATAAAGTTTGATGTTTCTCCACACACAAGAGGTTATCTTTTGTTAGGTTGCTCCTGATTTGTTTTTGCTGTTGTTACTCTAAGTAGTACCCTTCTTTCAATTACTTTAAAAGGGTAATTTGAGACTGGCATATAGGAATACAATTGATTTTGAAAATGTGTATTTTAGATACGAATGTATTTTTATTCCTGTGACTTATTCATTCCCTAACTGGAAGCCTATGTCTCCCTCTCCCCTTCACCCGTTTTACCCTTCCCCCAACTCCTTCCCTCTTGTAATCATCGATTTGTTCTCAGCATCTATGGCTCTGATTCTGCTTTTTGTTTATTCATTTGTCATTTTCTTTTTTCCCTTTTTTTATTTTAGATTCCACATATAAGTTAAATCATACGGTATTTATCCTTCTCCGTTTGACTTTTGACTTATTGAATTAACATCCATCCTCTCATATATATAGAACTTACTAAATGGGAGAAAAAAAAAGAAAAACCTTTCTCCTTGTGATGAGAACTTTTAGGACTTACTGCCTAACTCTTCTCGATGTCACAAAGCAGTTGGTAGTAGTCAGCACGTTGTGCGTTACATCTCCAGTACTTATTCATTTTATAAATGGAAATTTATACCCTGACCACCTTCCTCCCCTCCCCCCATCCCCCCTCATCCCCCTCTGGTAACCCCAAATCTGATCTCTTTTTCTATGAGGTTTTTTTTTTGCTTGTTTTGTTTTGGTTTAGATTCCACATA